>NC_064617.1:179429771-181929771 GCF_023898315.1 Schistocerca nitens | reverse complement strand
TTTGTGCTCTATCGCATTTTACGCCAAGGAGTGAGTAGTATTGCAAACTAACATCAGATTAAGAAGAAAAACATTGTCAGTGTCAGACGAAGGTATACTTGAAAAATGTACAAGCAGACGACGCATCCTGATGTAAGATAAAACAGACGTAAAATGCCGTAAGTAAAACCGCACCATCTTTGTATCGAACTGTTTCTGGATATAAAAAGCAAACCAGATTTGTATATCTGGTCATTTCGAGAACACTGACTATGTTTTAGATAGAACGAAACGTGAGTGGTGACATCGGTACGCACTTTCTATTAGTTGTACAGACGGATTTCAAATATCCTACTTTTAATAACCCTACACAAAGATTCTAGCCAGGGAATGATCAGACTCGACATTATGAAACCTGCCCAGATTTACTACTCGTAGCTATCGTCACTTAAAATCTATATGCTCAGTTTTAACTTCCATTAAACACTCGAAGATAAACATTTTTTTTTAATCCCCAAAACTGGTATTTCCCTGGCTTGACGCTTGCAGCTAAGAGATGAGTACCCATGTATTCCCTATGTGTTGTTACAGCCAGCATAGTGGGGCCGTCTTACTATTGGAGCAGCGATCGTTGAAGAAGGATCTCGCTGAAGGACATCGGTAAATGCGGAAAATGATATTTTTATTTTTTTCAGCTCTTCCGCTTAATTTTTGGTAAGTATGCAGAGACGCGTCGTTATGAACACAGAGTTCAAAAAATTATTCTATTCATTCAGTCTCACTGCGCAAATTGAAGCCCTTATGGATTCGTAAATGGAACAATTTGATTTTCGTAGCAGCATTCAAATGTTCCGTAAGAGACGAGTATAGTGACGTAACGCTGGTTAATGTGTGCTGTGCCAGTGTCTCGTTAACTCATTGCCAGATGTTTTCAGCGGGCGAAAGATCTGTAGGGCGTGGAGCCCAGGGCAACAGTCAAACAACATCTGTATGACAGTAGTCATGGTATACCTCCTAATATCGTGTAGGACCTACTTTTGCCCGCAGCTCGACTTGAGATGGACTCAACAAGTCCTTGGAAGTCCCCCACTGAAATATTGAGCCATGCTGCCTCCATGGCCGTCGATTATCGCGAAAGTGCTGATGGTCCAGGATTTTGTGCACGAACTGACCTCTCGAATGGGCCCCATAAATGTTCGATGGGTTTCTCGTCGGGCGACCTGGGTGACCAAATAATTCGATCAAACTCTCTAGAATGATCTTCAAACCAATCACAAACAACTGTGACGCGATGGCATGGTGCATTGGCATCCATAAAAATTGCATCGTTATTTCGGAACATGTAGTCTATGAATGGCTGAAGATGGTCTCCAAGTAGCCGAACATAACCATTTCCAGTCAATGATCGGTTCAGTTGGACCAGAGAACCCAAACCATTCCATGCAAACACAGCCCACGGTGTTATGGAGCCACCACCACCTGGCACAGTACCTTGTTGACAACTTGGTTCCTTGGCTTCGCGGGGTCTGCGCCACACTCGAACCTCGCCACCAACTGAAATCGGGAATCATCTGATAGGTCACGGATTTCCAGTCGTCTCGGGTCCAACCGGTACGGTTACGAGACCAAGAAAGGGGCTGCAGGTGATGTACTGTTAGCACAGGCACTCGCGTTGTTTGTCTGCTGCCTAGCCCATTAACGCCAAATGTCGCCACAGTGTCCTAAAGAATACGTGGGTCGTACATCCCATATTGATTTCTGCGATTATTTCACGCGCAGTGTTGCTCGTTCTTTAACGCTGACCACTCTACATAAAACCACTGTTCTCGGTCGTTAAGGCCATCGACCTTTGCGTTGTCGGTGGTGAGGGGTAATGCCTAAAATTTCGTTCTCTTTGCACACTCTTGACACTGTGGATCTCGGAATACCGAATTCCCTAAAGTTTTCCAAAATGGAATGTCCCGTGCGTCTAGTGCCATCTACCACTCCGTATTCAGTGTCTGTTAATTCCCGTCGTGAGGCCATAATCAGGCGGAAATCTCTAACGTGAATCACGTGCGTACAAATGAAATCTCTGGCACCACGCTGCCCCCTTATACCTTGCGTACGTGATACTACCGCCATCTGCATATGTGGATACTGCTGTCCCATTACTTTTATCCTCAGTGCAGGTCAGGACAACACTGGCCATATGCAGTCTTGAGTTGTCTTGTTGAAATATAATGCCTCGGAGATCTCGAAGACATGGCACAGTTATCAGCCGTATCACGTCTTAAATGTTGTGGCTAATGTCCAAATAACTGGCTGAGCGAATCAGAAGTTATCGTGCTGTGTACCCAATGGCAACTCATACCAAAACTTCAAGCATTGGGCCCGTATGACGATGAAGTATGCTATTTGGCAACATTCGTTCTCCTCGGAACCTCCACACACCGATACGACCATCATGATGCTGCATGCGGAATCGGGACTCGTCTGAAAAGACAACGTCCCACCACTCCCGTGTTCAGTGCTGTCTTTGGGCTCCCCATTGTCGGCGCGCCTCTCTTTGCTGCCGCTTCAAGTGAAGCCGCAGCCACGGTCATAGTACTGACGGTGGTGCCCCAGACGTCTTGTCCGCAGCTCGTGGTCTCGCGGTCGCGTTCTCGCTTCCCGAGCACGGGGTCCCGGGTTCGATTCTCGGCGGGGTCGGGCATTTTCACCTGCCTCGAGATGGCTGGGTGTTTGTGTTGTCCTCATCATTTCATCATTATTCCTGAAAGTGGCGAGACTGGACTGAGCAAAGGTTGGGAATTTGTAAGGGCGCTGATAATCGCGCCGTTGAGTCCCACCCAAACCAAACATCATCGTCATCCAGACGTCTTCACACTGTACGTGTGCATCCTTATCTTGCACCAAAAAAAAATCCAGTTGCTGACCCAAGGTACGTGACGTGGCTGCACTATGTTTCACAGCCTAGGGAATTACATTACGTTGGTGCAAAAGTGTGTAGCGTTTTTCCTTAAAAATACACTACTGGCCATTAAAATTGCTACACCACGAAGATGACGTGCTACAGACGCGAAATTTAACCGACAGGAAGAAGATGCTGTGATATGCAAATGATTAGCTTTTCAGAGCATTAACACAAGGTTGGCGCCGGTGGCGACACCTACAACGTGCTGACATGAGGAAAGTTTCCAACCGATTTCTCATACGCAAGCAGCAGTTGACCGCCGTTGCCTGGTGAAACCTTGTTGTGATGCCTCGTGTAAGGAGGAGAAATGCGTACCATCACGTTTCCGGCTTTGATAAACGTCGGATTGTAGCCTATCGCTATTGCGGTTTATCGTATCGCAACATTGCTGCTCGCGTTGGTCGAGATCCAATGACTGTTAGCAGAATATGGAATCGGTGGGTTCAGGAGGGTAATACGAAACACCGTGCTGGATCCCAACGGCCTCGTATCACTAGCACTCGAGATGACAGGCATCTTATCCGCATGGCTGTAACGGATCGTGCAGCTACGTCTCGATCCCTGAGTCAACATATGGGGACGTTTGGAAGACAACAACCATCTGCACTAACAGTTCGACGACGTTTGCAGCAGCATAGACTATCAGCTCGGAGACCGTGGCTGCGGTTACCCTTGACGCTGCATCACAGACAGGAGCGCCTGCGATAGTGTACTCGACGACGAACCTGGGTGCACGAATGGCGAAACGTCATTTTTTTTTTTATGAATCCAGGTTCTGTTTACAGCATCATGACGGTCTTATCCGTGTTTGGCGACATCGTGGTGAACGCACATTGAAAGCGTGTATTCGTCATCGCCATACTGGCGTATCACCCGGCGTGACGATATGGGGTGCCATTGGTTACACGTCTCTGTCACCTCTTGTTCGCATTGACGGCACTTTGAACAGTGAACGTTACATTTCAGATGTGTTATGACCCGTGGCTCTACCCTTCATTCGATCCCTGCGAAACCCTACATTTCAGCAGAATAATGGACGACCGCACGTTGCAGGTCCTGTACGGGCCTTTCTGGATACAGAAAATGTTCGACTGCTGCCCCGGCCAGCACATTCTCCAGATCTCTCACCAGTTGAAAACGTCTGGTCAATGGTGGCCGAGCAACTGGCTCGTCACAATACGCCAATCACTACTCTTGATGAGCTGTGGTATCGTGTTGAAGCTGCATGGGCAGTTGCACCTGTACACGCCATCCAAGCTCTGTTTGACTCATTGCCCAGGCGTATCAAGGCCGTTATTACGGCCAGAGGTGGTTGTTCTGGGTACTGATTTCTCAGAATCTATGCACCCTCTTGCGTGAAAATGTAATCACATGATAGTTCTAGTACAATATATTGGTCCAATGAATACCCGTTTATGATCTGCATTTCTTCTTGGTGTAGCAACTTTAATGGCCAGTAGTGTAGATATACATAATAGAGACCTTGGTTATGAATAACACATTCTTCTTCACTATTTACAGCAATCTGCCAACTCTGCTGTAACTTTCCGACTCCACGACTGTAAAAATGACGAAGTTTTGACTTCAAAAAGTCGTCGAGCCATATTCGGAGCCCATTTTCATCCGGAAAGGAAGTTCTTGAAGTTTGTTCGACAAAGAGTGGAAAAGGAGAAAATATGTAGCCGCAGTGTCAGGTGAATAAACTGGGTACGGAATGACTTCCCGACCAAGTTTCTGTATAGTGTTTTTTGTCAGTCTAACAGAATGCGGACGAGCCTCACTCCTCGCAGCCTTCCTGGTCGTTGTTTTTGGACGACGTCCGCGGAACGTCTCAGTTGTTAACAATAAATGTCAGCAATGTTGGTAATAAATCGGCGAAACAATTCTTAGTACTCAACACCGTCGCTGTTCCAACAGGTACATAACATTATCTTTTGACGATGCGGACATGTCTTTGTACGGGGAGTTGCTGCTTTTTTTGGGCTCAACCATTCCTGTCTTCTCTTTATGTTAGCATAAAGACACTACTTATCATCACCAGTAACGATACAGGATAGGAATAGTCGGTGTTGCTCACAAGACAACTGATGATGAGCGAGCAGAGATGCACAAATGGCCACCCACAGATTTCTTGTGGTTTCGGCTTAGAGCATGTGATACCCACACATCCGATTTTTGAACCTTCTCCATTGCATGCAAATGTCGCACGATGGTGAAATGATCACAGTTTGTCACATTTGCCAGTTCTCGAGTGCAATGACACGGTTTATTTTGGATTAAGACGTTTAAAAGATCTTTATCAAACCCGAAGGTTTTCCTAAACGTAGAGAGTCACTATTGTCAAAGTGGTCCTCCTTAAAACGAGAAAGGCATTTTCTTGCCGTGCTCTGTCCACACACAGCGCAAATGTTTCTGTTTGCCTTGCTGTTGTCACTCCTCTATTAAACTCAAACCGAATTATGTGTCAGAAATTTTCCGATTTCTCCACTTGGCACCCCATTTTCTAGCGTCCACATCTCCACTCACTATCGACGGATGACAAAATAACAATATGTAAACTAAAATAGTAACAGTGAACTACAAATAAAAAAATAGCAGTCAATAAATAAACCCACAGCAACCGGGACGCTAACATACAAAACAATAACGCTACGAACTTATGCACCTGTGTGACCACTCAGATCCTGCAATGCGTTAACTATGGCCATCCCGAGCCCTTCGATTCCATATTCGCATTAGTGGGAACACGACAGAAGCGAGCAGCATTATCGCGGTAAGATGAACCACAATCTCGATAGGCCAAATGAGATTTCTGGGTGGAAATACCCTGCATACTCTTTCCTTATATATTTCTGCCTACATTTTGCGATTGCGCTGAAATGATAACCAGTTGGATATCCAAGCATGTAGGACAATTCATGCCCATTTGACATTTGTTGCTTGTCGTGTTCCTGTGCATCACCGTCGTTGGAGACAGTGGGGACGTGCGCCGAACCCCCCCCCCCCCCCCCCCTCCTCCCTCGTATATTTTTTCAACAGGAATATTTCAATTTTTGAGTCTTCGTTGATAAACAATGACATCCTTAATCGAATATACAGGTTAGTCTATTGATCGTGACCAGAGCCAAATATCTCACGAAATAAGCGTCAAACGAAAAAACTACAAAGAGCGAAACTTGTCTAGCTTGAAGGGGGAAACCAGACGGCGCTATGGTTGGCCCGCTAGATGGAGCTGCCATAGGTCAAACGGATATCAACTGCGTTTTTTTAAATACGAACCCTCATTTTTTATTACATATTCGTGTAGTACGTAAATAAATATGAATGTTTTCGTTGAACCACTTTTTTCGCTTTGTGATAGATGGCGCTGTATTAGTCACCAACATATGGCTCACAATTTTAGACGAACAGTTGGTAACAGGTAGGTTGTTTTTAAATTAAAATACAGATCGTAGGTACTTTTGAACATTTTATTTCGGTTGTTCCAGTGTGATACGTGTACCTCTGTGAACTTTTCATTTCTGAGATCGCATGTTGTTACAGCGTGATTACCTGTAAATACCATATTAATGCAATAAATGTTCAATATGATGTCCGTCAACCTCAATGCAGTTGGCAATACGTGTAACGACATTCCTCTCATCAGCGAGTAGTTCGCCTTCCGTAATGTTCGCACATGTTTTGACAATGCGCTGACGCATGTTGTCAGGCGTTGTCGGTGGATCAGGATAGCAAATATCCTTCAACTTTCCACACAGAAAGAAATCCGGGGACATCAGATCCAGTGAAAGTGCGGGCCATGGTATGGTGCTTCGACGACCAATCCACCTGGCATGAAATATGCTATTCAATACCGCTTCAACCGCACGCGAGCTATGTGCCAGACATCCATCATGTTGGAAATACATCGCCATTCTGTCAAGCAGTGAAACATCTTGTAGTAACATCGGTAGAACATTACGTAGGAAATCAGCATACATTGCACCATTTAGACTGCCATGGGGGCCAGTTATACTTCCTCCGCCGGCCGGAGTAGCCGAGCGGTTCTAGGCGCTCCAGTCTGGAACCGCGCGACCGCTACGGTCGCAAGTTCGAATCCTGCCTCGGGCATGGATGTGTGTGATGTTCTTAGGTTAGTTAAGTTTAAGTAGTTCTCAGTTCTAGGGGACTGATGACCTCAGAAGTTGAGTCCCATAGTGCTCAGAGCCATTTGAACCATTTATCCTTCCTCCAGTAATGCCGCAACATACATTAACCCGCCAAGGTCACTGATGTTCCACTCGTCGCAGCCATCGTGGATTTTCCGTTGCCCAATAGTGCATATTATGCCGGTTTACGTTACCACTGTTGGTGAATGACGCTTCGTCGCTTAGTAGAACGCGTGCAAAAAATCTGTCATCGTCCTGTAATTTCTCTTGTGCCCAGTGGCAGAACTGTACACGACGTTCAAAGTCCTCGCCATGCAATTCCTGGTGCATAGAATTATGGTACGGGTGCAACTGATGTTGATGTAGCATTCTCAGCACCGATGTTTTTGAGATTCCCGATTCTCGCGCAATTTGTCTGCTACTGATGTGCGGATCAGCCGCGACAGCAGCTAAAACACCTACTTGGTCATCATCATTTGTTGTAGGTCGTGGTTCACGTTTCACATGTGGCTGAACACTTCCTGTTCCCTTAAATAACGTGACTATCCGGTGAATGGTCCGGACACTTAGATGATGTCGTCCAGGATACCGAGCAGCATACATATAGCACACACCCGTTGGGCATTTCGATCACAATAGCCATACATCAACACGATATCAACCTTTTCTGCAATTGGTAAACGTTCCTTTTTACACGGGTAACGTATCACGAAGCAAATACCGTCCGCACTGGCGGAATGTTATTTTTTTTTTCTTTATTGTGATTTCATTCCCCTGCCCCATATGGGCAGGGGAGGGCTGTCAGCGGCACAATCCGCCGCTCTTCAGCCGAGAGACACGACAACTAAAACAAGAATAAAATGATACATACATAAGGAGATAAAAAAGGGGAACATAAAACAGAGTAAGGGGAGAAAATGGAGGTAAAAAGACATGGACATGTAGACGTTCATGGGGGACATTTAAAAAAAGCCACCAGAATGTTATAAAACACAGTTGGCGATTCTTGAAACACAGAGAAGACACTGAATGCGAATGCACAGGTTAAAAGTTGGCCACAGTATTAAAAACACTCCGAAACAACACACTTAAAACCCACTTGGAGCACACACGACGAAGAGTAAAACTACCAGGTGGGACCTGCCGAGGGAAAGGTCAGACAGGATGGAAAAGGAGGGGAGAGTATGGGGCAGCTGAGGAAGCGGCGGGATGAAGAGAGGAGGGGCAACCGTGGGTTCACGAAGAGGCAGGAGACATGTGGGGCGGGAGAGGAAAAGGGAAGACAGGGCAGGAGGGAGCGCAGAGACACTGAAAGGAGGCACAAGAGATGGAGGGGGAGTAGGAGGGGAAAGCCGCTCAGGAGGAGGGAGGGGGAGGAGAGGGAGCCCTGAGGAGGAGGCAGGAAGAGGGGGTTAGAGTTGGTAGGAAGGGTAGATGTCAGGGCGAAGCTCATCATACGGGAGGGGTAGATGGTGGAAGTTGTGTTGGGAAAGGAGATGGAGGGTGTGGAGATGGAGAGAGGGAGGGACACAATGGTAAAGGCGTGGCAACTGGTTGGGAGTGGAGAGGAAGGGAGACACCAGGGGGTGAGGAGGGGGATCAAGGCGGTGGACAATATATAGTGTGCGGATGTGTTCAAGGAAAAGGAGAAGGTGGGGGAAGGGGATGAGGTCGTAGAGGATGCGCATGGGGGACGGAAGGCGGATGCGGAAGGCGAGGCGGAGTGCATGGCGTTTGAGGATTTGGAGGGCTTTATAGAACCGGGGAGGGGCGGAAATCCAAGTGATGCTGGCATAACAAAGGATGGGGCGGATCATGGATTTGTAGGTGTGAAGGATGGTGGAAGGATGCAGACCCCACGTCCGGCCGGACAGGAGTTTCAGGAGGCGGAGGCAGTTGTGAGATTTGTTTTGGATGGTAAGGAGATGGGGAGTCCAGGTTAGGTGGCGGTCGAGTGTGAGGCCAAGGTATTTGAGGGTAGGAGTGAGGTGGATAGGACGGCCATAAATGGTGAGGTAGAAATCATGGAGGCGGAAGGAGCGGGTGGTGTGGCCTATGATGATCGCCTGGGTCTTGGAGGGATTAACACAGAGGAACCACTGGTTGCACCAAGCGGTGAATTGGTCAAGGTGGGTTTGGAGAGTACGTTGGGACCGTTGAAGGGTAGGATAAAGGGCTAGGAAGGCGGTGTCATCAGCGAACTGGAGAAGATGAACAGGAGGGGGAGGTTTGGGCATATCAGCAGTGTACAGGAGATAGATGAGAGGGGAAAGGACAGAACCTTGGGGCACGCCGGCAGAGGGGTAGAAAGTACGGGACTTGGAATTGTGGATAGTCACATAGGAGGGACGATGGCAGAGGAAGGAAGCAACGAGACGGACGAAGTTGATGGGGAGAGCATCGGTCTGGAGTTTGAAGAGGAGCCCAGGATGCCAAACACAGTCATAGGCGTTCTGGAGATCAAGGGAAACAAAGATAGCAGAGCGACGGGAGTTAAGTTGGAGGGAAAGAAGATTGGTAAGGTTAAGGAGCTGGTAGTCGGCAGAGAAGGAAGGCCGGAAGCCACATTGGGTAATAGGAAGGAGGCTGTGCAGGTTAAGGTGGCGGTAATTATGGTGAGAGAGGATGGCCTCAAAGACCTTACTGAACACGGAGGTGAGGCAGATGGGACGATAGGAAGAGGTAGCAGAGGGGGGTTTGTTAGGCTTAGGGAACAGCAGGACACGGGAAGTCTTCCACAGGTCAGGGTAAAATCCAGTGGAGAGGAGGACATTGTTCAGGGTAGCAAGGACAGACGGGAAGGATGGAGGGGATTCCTTGAGGTGACAGTAGGTGACGCCATCATGACCAGAGGCGGTGTTGCGTTTGGAGCAGAGGACGAGTGTGATGTCTTGCGTGGTGATGGGAGTGTTGATGTCTGAGGGGGGTAACCTATCCAAGTACTGGAAGCTAGGAGCGAGCGGGGCGACAGAGGTGTCAGTGCGGTCAAGGATGGTGGGGAAGAGGGAGTAATCAAAATGGGGATCGTTAGGAATGGAGAAGACCTCGGATAGGTGGGAAGCAAAATGGTTAGCCTTACTGAGGTTGTCAGGAAAGGGTCGATCGTCATGGAGGATGGGGTAATGCGGGGTGGGAAGGCTACCAGTAAGGCGGTGGAAGGCTGACCAGTACTTGGAGGAGTTGACAGGGAGGGTGGAGTTGAGGCGTGTGCATGTCTGACGCCAGTCCCGGCGTTTCTTTGCTGTAAGGAGGTTTCGGATACGTCGCTGTAATTGCCGGTGGTGGGTGAGAGTATCCCGGTCACGAGTGCGGAGGAAGGAGCGGTAGAGCCTGCGGGATTCACGCAGAAGAAGGACGGCCTGTGGAGGAAGCGTAGGGCGGTGAGGGTGGACGAGTTTTGTAGGGACATGAGCCCCCACAGCGTCAGTGATGGTCTTCTGAAGGAAGGAAGAGGCATGGGTGATGTCATCAGGGTGGTGGAAAGTGAGGGGGTGGCTTTCGACCTGTAAGGCAATGGATTCCCGGTAGGCATCCCAATTGGCACAGTGGTAGCCATGGACAGACTTTGGAGGGGCAGCTGGGCAGGTGGCTGCAGTGGCGGGACGGGTAGAGGAGATGGTGAGAAAGACAGGGAGATGGTCACTACCGACAGGATCGAGGACATCAACGGCAATGCGACCAAGGAGGTTGGGGGAAGCGAGGATAACATCGGCGGTGGAGTTACTTTCAGGACGGGTGTGCTGTGGGAGAGGAACAAGGTCATCATGGAGGGTGGCAAGGAACTGATGCCACTGCCGAAGGGTGGCAGGGTCACGGCTGTGGATGTTGAGGTCAGCGGCGATCACATAGGTGGAGAAGGTACGGTCAACATGGGAAATGAAGTCAAAGGGGAGAGGAGCTGCGGGGTGGATATAGATAGTGGCACAGGTGACGGTGAGGGAGGGAAAAAATAGGCTGAGGAGAAGGTGTTCGTTCGGGTCATTGAGGAGGGGTTGTGGCCGGACAGGGAGATGCGTGAGGTGGCCTATAGCGACCCCGCCTCGAGCTAGGGGAAGGGGATTGTCAGTGCGGTGAAGAAGATAAGGGGAGATGCGGACTACATGGTGGGATTGGAGGAAGGTTTCATTAAGGATGAAGGAGTCAACCTGGTGCTGGGAGAGGGTATGCATGAAGAGGTATTTGTTTGCAGGGAGGGAGCGAATGTTGAGGTAGAGGAGACGATACTGTTGACGCGCCATGAGGTTGGGGGTGGGAAGGGTGCGGGAAGGGGAGAGAGGGGCTTAAACGAGGGTGTCTAGGCAGGTGAAGGTAAATATGAATTTTTGGTGGGTGTTTTTGTAAAATAATAGGTTTCCATCGGCTCCAGGTTTTAAAAGCACAGTTCTATAATTTAAGCTACGAAATACCTTGTGATTTTTGCGTATAATTTTCGCTTTCTTAAATTGGTTTTAATAATAATACTAACATAGTATTTCAAAATGTAGAGTTCTTCGTCTGTTACGGTTTCACTCAGCCGACTTAGACGGAATTTTGCGTTAACGAAGGTTTTATTCTGTTTGAGAAACGATTAAATTTGAAATACTTCCCAAGGTTGTTAGGGCATAATACATAATAATCACTCGCACACTATCGATAAATTTAAATGTTACCGTTATATCTTTCTTATACCCGGTAATCTGAAAACACGTGTTAATCCAAGCTTAAATTGGCAAGCTTTAGAAGTTTTAAGTGCCATTAAAATATATACGATACTGCAGTGCCTATGTTATTCTGAATTACGATTCAGAGTTCCTGTGGACACGCGAACAGCCGTCATGAAATATATGAAATGTATTCGTATTTACAAATATCGACTACCATCAGCTGTATAATGGAACGACGACAGTGAATATTTGTGCCGGAACGCAACTCGAACCTGGATTTCCCGTTTATTGCTAGCGTTTCGCCCTACCATTTTTCAACTTTTGTGAAGGCATCTCCCGTTTGGATTCCCTTGTGATCTATACTCTACCAATAGAGACGTCGTCTACCCCCCCCCCACCCACTTACCACCCCCCCCCCCCCCCCCCCCCGCTACCAGTAATTAGTGCTGGTGACATCCATGGTCGCCTTCATGGTGATGCACGTTTATTGCCTAGCAGTGTAGGTCACTAAGCAATAAGCAAACAACGTAGTACACTGCATCCATTCCACATTCCAATAATTAATATTTGATTTGTTACTCTCGGATATCAGTTCTTGAATAGTTTAATTGTAAAATGAGTTGAGATTAACACAGCACATTTATTCCAGAAACATGGCACTAAACATCAGTAGCGCCTTCTCCCCTATCTAACGGAAAGAGGTCTAGGTACGACCATTTTATAGCCAGCGAACTAGGAAGAAGGAAGGAAGATTAAGATTTAACATCCCGCCGACGACAACTAAGTCATTAGGGGCGAAAGCGAGCTAGATTCAACAAGAGAAACATTTATATGAAAGACAAAATATTTGCTTTAATTGGTTTCGTTATTTCTCTTTCTTCCTCTCTGCTGTCCTTGAAGCTGTTTGTTTACTATCTCTGATCAGAGTTACTGCTCATAGAAGCTGTAACCCAAACATTGCTTCGGAAGACTGAGGGCGTCTATATAACTTTTTTAATACGAATATTTTAAAGACCATGAATGCTTAAGAACAAACTATTGTCTATGGCGTTCGTTTATACGTGGTAAGTAAATATTAATGCTCTTTTACTGAAGAAGAACATACTGTTATATCGTAAAGACGAAATCATTTATCTCTTTCTCGTAGATTTCGTTTCATCACAACAAAATTTTTGGTGGAACAGGTATTTTGAATTTTATAGCGCTAATAAACATTAGGATAACTGTCCCAAAATCTCCGCTGTGCCGGATATTGCTTCTAGTAGGTGAAATTACGGATATGTTTTCGAAAACTTCAGTTTCTGCAAACGAGGTTAAATAATTTCACGTAGGAAATATATGGAGGGTAATTATTGCTGAAAACTGAAGTACTTATTGAATTTCCAGATTCAAATATGCCTCATAAGCGGGAATTAGGGTAGGCGATATTTGTAACCTTCACCCTGTCAGTTGCATCTCTGGTGAAGTTAAATTAAGTTATTTGTGCACAATTTTAGCGTCAACATTATGTCCTGTTACTATACAAATGCCGAAGAATCAAAGGGCAGCTGCACGTGTACAGTTCGTTTACCAAAACTATCACTATCACTGGATAAAATCTTGAGGTGCTCACAGTTCTATACAAGTAACATGGATCTCATATGAACGTCGCAGAAGGCCAAAACAATAATTTTCTGTAACGTACAAAATATTGTACGGGTATATGCGACTCCTGTTTCTTCGGTTCGTAGTTAATGTGCAGCATGTCAACCTGGCCATCTCAAGATAATTAATCATTTGATAATCAAATCATTCAGTGTATCAAACTGGTTGTGCAGTTTGACTGTTGCTTCCTTCTTATGCTCAGTTTATTGTTTTAAGTAGGGCCTATGTGCAATACCAAACAGAAACTCATTACCTAGCACATTATTTTGTTTATAATGAAGTGAAACTCTGTGTTACTGGACGTAGCCGAGTGTGTGGACCTGGCCATCGTGTGACTATGCACAGTTACTTTGAAGAGGAAAGAGATGGGTTTCGTCTCTTCGAAGTAAAGATGCAGGAAGCGCTAACGAATAATGTGTTTACATGTGAGACGTTGCTTACGCTTCAAATTAAATTATGTCAAATTAAAGGATGGCCGGAAGAAGAAAGTAGAGGGGCAATGAAAACTGCGGTGGAAGACACGAAACAGCATGAGATTCCCCAAGTGGGGAGTGGAATTCCAGTATTTTCCGCACACAGGAAAATACGATGAAACATGCTTGAGTGAAGCACTGTATGGCCAAAATACGATGAAACATGCTTGAGTGAAGCACTGTATGGCCGATATGCATATACCTAAAGGGGTGATTCCATGTCATGTGGTCTAGTTTTAGAGATGGTCTCCACTCAACCATCCAGGATTATTTCAAATTTCGTGTCTGCTAGACAACCAAGGGAAAATTCACGAATTTGTAGCCCCAAATTTTAATACTTTCTGAGTAAGGGCCTATTAAGTGAACACTGAACAATCGCCACGGTGATATTTCGAATATTTAAGAAATTTTTGAAGTGGTGTAATTCAGCGCATAACCACTTCATTGACAGGGCTATTACTGGCTCAGTCGGCTGTTTCGTTAACATTAATAATTTATCTTTACCGTGAGGATATTGAAAGAAAAAAAGACTTTTGTGAACTTTATGCATGAACTAATTATATTTACAATCAGATCTCAACCTAACCCCTAAAAGCACAGTAATCTCGTAGAAACAAGGTTATGTGGTGTCACCGCCAGACACTACACTTACTAGGTGGTAGCCTCTAAATCGGCCGCGGTCCGTTAGTATACGTCGGACCCGCGTGTCGCCACTATCAGTGATTGCAGACCGAGCGCCGCCACACGGCAGGTCTAGAGAGACTTCCTAGCACTCGCCCCAGTTGTACAGCCGACTTTGCTAGCGATGGTTCACTGTCTACATACGCTCTCATTTGCCGAGACGATAGTTTAGCATAGCCTTCAGATACGTCATTTGCTACGACCTAGCAAGGCGCCATATTCAGTTCCTATTGATATTGTGAATCATGTACAGTCAAGAGCGACGTTCATCATTAATGGATTAAAGTTAAGTATTCCACCAGCTACGTCCGTTTTTCTAAATTCTCATTTCCTTGTCCTGTTCCAGACCTCACGCCAGCCTGCGTGAGCTAAAACGCGTGCATTTCGGCCTCCTCTAGTAACACGGTGTTGGCTCTCCTGCCAACCACAACAGGTTAAACCAACAAAACGGTTTAATTGTTCATTTTATGCATACAAAATTCACAAAACTGTGAGATAAAATTTACACAAGCGTCAGTTTTACGGTTTGTAAGGGCACGACTAAACCGCTGGCTTGGTAATAGCCCAGAAAATGAGAGACAAGCAAGCTGGAATGTACTAAGTTATTCGTGTAATCTCAAATTTTTGTGTAGGGGTAAGAGGCAGTGCCGTGAACAGCAAATCAAATCAAAAGTCATGACCGGGAGAGATGACTGTGGGGGTGCGTTTGAAGGCCACTTCTGTACGTTTTCCACGAGTAACTCGAAAATCGCAGCCTCTAGCGAAAACACCTCCTTGTTTAAAATTAAACTACCATAAATTTTCCAGAAACAAAGTCCTAATGATTTTTTTTTACCTCTAGAACCAATATTTTGCGCGCTTAGGACGAGAGAATATTCAAAATCTCGTACAACTTCTATGCACTGTAACTTATTTGACTTTTGTAGCCGGCCGGGCATAGATGTATGTGATGTCCTTAGGTTAGTTAGGTTTAAGAAGTTCTGAGTTCTAGGGGACTGATGACCTGAGCTTTTTTTTTTTTTTTTTTTTTTTTTTTTTTTTTTTTTTTTTTTTTTTTTTTTAGGCCAACTCTTGGTGCTTTCTCTACTTGATGACCACGTATCGACTTCCTCTACACCACTGTTGTACATTTCAAACAGTTACCTTTACACCCTCTATAACTTACACTGAGGTGACAAGTCATAAGATGGCAACGATTTGCACATGTAGAGGAGGCGAATTATCGCGTACACAAGGTATAAACGGTTAATGAATTGGCGAAGCTGTCATTTGTACTTGGTGATTTATATGTAAAGGTTGCCGATCTGATTATGGCCGCACGACGGGAATATCGGACTTTGAACGTAGAATGATTGCTGAAGCTAGACGCATGGGACATTCCATTTCGGAAATCGTTAGGGAATTCAGTATTCCGAAATCTACAGTGTCAAGAGAGTGCCGAAAATAGCAACTTTCAGGCATTACCTCTCACCAGAACAACGCAGTGGCTGACAGCCTTCACTTAACGTCCGATATCTACGGCGTTTGTGTAGAGTTGTCAGTGATAGCAGACAAGCAACACGGCCTTAAATAACCGCAGAAATCAATGTTCGACGTACTACGAACGTATCCGTTATGATACTGCGGCGAAATTTTGCGTTAATTGGCTGTGGTAGCAGACGACCGACGCGAGTGCCTTTGCTGACAACACGACATCGCCTGCAGCGCCTCTCATGGACTCATGACCATACCGGTTGGACTCTAGACTACTGGAAAACCGTGACGTGGTCAGATGAGTCCCGATTTCATTTGGTAAGAGCTGATGCTAGAGTTCGAATATGGCGCAGACGCCACGAAGTCATGGAACCAAGCTGTCAACTAGGCACTGTGCAAGCTGGTGGTGGTTCTACGAGGCGTGTTTTGTAAGTAAGGTCCGTTTTAACATAAGTACACAACGAAAGGTTATTTCAAAAAAGTAAATTTATTTCCATAAAGTACATACTTCACTCTATTTTTCGACATAGTTGCCAAGTTTTTTGAAACATGTATCATACCTCTGAACCTATTTTAAAATACCCTCTTCATAAAAACTTGCCGCCTGCTCCGATAACCAAGAGTTCACTGCCATTTTCACGTCGTCGGCATCATTGTAACGGTAGCCACTGAGGTGTTGTTTGAGGTGAAGGAACAGATGGTAATCGCTCGGCGCAAGCTCAGGACTGTAGGGTGGGTGGTCTAGAACTTCCCAGCCAAAACTGTCCAAGAAATCGCAGGTCTGACCTGCAGTGTGAGGTCTTGCATTGTCATGGAGAAGGACAATTCCCTTTGTCAGCATGCCGCGTCTTTTGTTTTGAGTCGCTCTGCGTGGCTTTCTCAGGATTTGGCAGTATGCTTCTGCATTGATAGCAATTCCTCGTTGCATGAAGTCGACCAACTAAACGCAATGCCTATCCCAAAACACGGACGCCATGATTTTGCGCTAGGACAGAGTCTGTTTGGCCTTCACTTTAACAGGCGAGTGTGTGTGTCTCCATTCCATGCTCTGTTGCTTCGATTCGGGCGTGATATGCGAAACCCATGTTTCGTCTCCAGTTACGATCTGACTCAAGAAGCCGTCACCTTCATCGTGATAACGAGTCAAGAAATTCATTGCACATTCAAATCTTTGGCTTTTGTGGTTCTCTGTTAGGAGTTTCGGGACCCAACAGGAGCACAGTTTCCTAACTTTAGGTGTTCAGAAACAATGTTGTAAAGCACTGATCTCGACACGTTAGGAAATTCGTTCGAGAGACCTGTTATTGTGACGCCCCTGTTCTCACAAGTCCTCGCTTTTAACTGAAGCCACCAAATCGTCTACAGACTGGAGCGGTACTCATCATGGACGTTGTCACGGCCATCTTTGAATTCTCATACCCACTTACGCACTTTGCTTTCACTCATAACAGTATCACCGTACACTTCGCAAATCTGTCGATGAATTTCTGCAGCTGACAGGTTCCTTGCTAACAAAAACCGTATCACTGAGCGCACCTCACACGCGGCGGGCGAGTTGATAGTCTTAAACATTTCTAAAGCCCTGAACAGAACCGTACTGGTTAGCTACAGAGCTGAAACTGAGCACAGTTGTTCCCGTGGTATGTCAGTACACGACGAACGCGCTAGTTGTGGTATGCACGGGAACTACTAGTGTCTACAACAAAATGGACCTTACTTAAAAAAACGCGCCTCGTATTATGGTGTGGGCTGTGTTTACATGGAATGGACTGGGTCGTCTGGTCCAACTGAATCTATCATTGACTGAAAATGGTGATGTTCGCCTACTTATAGACTATTTACACCCATTCATGGACTTCATGTTCCCAAACAAGGATGCGTCTTGTCACCAGGTGACAGTTGTTCGCCATTGATTTGAAGAACATTCTGAACTATTCGAGCGAATGATTTGGGTATCCAGATCGACAGACAAGAATCCCGCCGAACACTTATGCGATATAATCGAGAGGTCAGTTCGTGCACATAATCTTGCATCTGCAACACTTACGCACTTATGGACGGCTACAGCGCAGCGTGGCTCGGTATTTCTGCAGGGTACTTCTAACGACTTTTTGAGTCCATGCCACATCGAGTTGCTACTCTACGCGGGCAAAATGAGAGCCAACACGATATTAGGAGGTGTCCCATGACTTTAGGCACCTCAGTGTATATCAAAGTGTTCGTCTCGAATTTCTCTATACGACCATTGTACGTTATAAGCAATTGCCTTTACACCCTGTATAATTTGTTACGCTACACCACACCAGCCGTCTAGCAGTAGACACTTAGCGCTACCCGTGCGAATCAGGGATATGACGCTAGTACTGAATAAATATTAAGCCTATTGTGGTGTCACCGCCAGACACTGCACTTGCTAGGTGGTAGCCTTTAAATCGGCCGC
Organism: Schistocerca nitens; assembly: GCF_023898315.1. Taxonomy (NCBI): domain Eukaryota; kingdom Metazoa; phylum Arthropoda; class Insecta; order Orthoptera; family Acrididae; genus Schistocerca; species Schistocerca nitens. The sequence continues at coordinate 181,911,334 of NC_064617.1, read as the reverse complement.
GGTCCATTAGTGTACGTCGGAACCGCGTGTCGCCACTATCAGTGATTGCAGACCGAGCGCCGCCACACGGCAGGTCTAGTCTAGAGACACTTCCTAGCACTCGCCCAGTTGTACAGCCGACTTTGCTAGCGATGGTTCACTGTCTACATACGCTCTCATTTGCAGAGACGACAGTTTAGCATAGCCTTCAGCTATGTCATTTGCTACGACCTAGCAAGACGCCATATTCAGTTACTATAAGTAACGTATACCTCCTCTTTCCCCACCGTTGAAGACCCTTGTGAGTTGCTGTATCAAAAAGACTGAAATCCAGAACGAGTTACTTCAAATTTTGCAAATAATTTTTCGCGGTCACAGTACACCTGGCTCTTCCATGCGCTGTAATACATGTAAAATTGTAGCCTCTTAAACTTCTGCAGTCGTTACGTTAAATGAAAAACATCAGCGCATGTTAGAAAAGTGTGTAAAGACAGGAAATAAAAGTACGTTGTGATAGAAATATCAGACGAAACGTACCCAAGCGAACAGTAATCCTTAAGCAAAGTGAGCAGATGACTTTTCTACCGTCACAGCCTGCAAAGAGTGTGACATCTGCAGAGAATGTTGTTGCATTGATGCTTCCACGCTGCAGTCCGGAACCGCGGGACTGCTACGGTCGCAGGTTCGAATCCTGCCTCGGGCATGGATGTGTGTGATGTCCTTAGGTTAGTTAGGTTTAAGTAGTTCTAAGTTCTATGGGACTGATGACCTAAGATGTTAAGTCCCATAGTGCTCAGAGCCATTTGAACCATTTTTGATGCTTCCACCAAAACATTGTGGACAGCAGAGGAAAATGTCCTTTTATGTTCTACTTGTGGCTATAACCAGAGATAATTTGATTGAGGAGCACGGGGCCATTCTCCACTTGTAATAATGCCGGAATATTCTCTTATTATACAAAAAAAAAATAATACGCTTTATCTCTCACTCAGGATGGCACCAATACTTTCTTTGTCTTCAGACACCTTCGATATCAGCTGCATCATCAGGTATCTGACCTGTAATGTTTGTATTGCAGGCAAGTCTCAAGAAACAAAATGGCTTCCGCTGAATACTTCCTCACAACCAAATCTGCCGAAATATAATTCTGGAAAGGGACTCATACAAACGTCGTACTTGGGTATTACACAGTTACCAATCCTGATAAGGAACTTCGTTTTCCTGCGACTATGGTTACCGAAGTGCTCGCTGCACGAGTAAGTATAATTCTGTATTATGTTGTGTAGCTTGAAACTAACTTCGGAAAATTGATAATCAGAATGTTGCCCTTCATCATATGTTAGGCACTTCAGTGAATTCAAGAAATTGTATCTTGTTACACATAAAACCTGCATATCTTAGAACTCCCCAACTTTGTGCTGCTTTTTGAGATTTTTTAATCGTAGCTTTCTTAAATTTTCACGTGGAAGGCTGAGGATTTTACTCAACATTCCTAACCATCTCTTCTTTCGAATTCCATCTTTTCACAAAATCTATATATTATAGGAGAGGACGCAGAATTTCTTTCGTGTGTCTCATTGTTGGGAGGAGCAGGAGGAGGAAGAGGAGATTAACGTTTAACGTCCCGTCGACAACGAAGTCATTAGAGACGGAGTACAAGCTTAAGACGTCGGCACACGGACCGTGCTGTCGAACGTTAACGTTGAGCGTGCCAAGTTCAACGTGCTGCTGAACGCTCAGGAACGAAGCGACTTGAGCATACGGTACGTGGGCCCCAACGTGGCATACGCGATCGCAACGCGCTCCAGCGGCAGTTGAGGGATGTTTCTACTTCGTAAATCACATTGTTTACTCAACGGGCGCCCGTAAAATTCCCACGTTAGCTCTATTAAAACGCACTTTTCCTCCATCATCCACGAAAAGGAAAGTACCATGTCCAATCAATAAGGACACAGGCTTATAAAAGTTCCATTACAAACAGTGCGGTACAAGTTTGGAATACTTCTCCGCATAAGATAAACATTATTTCATCATTCCCACATTTTAGTAAAACCCCAAGGTCAGTCTTACTTGATCACTGTCCCTACCCAATAGCAGAATCTTTGCAACAAGTTAATTACGAAGCGCAAAAGAAAAAGGAGCAAAATATCTTTATACAAGTAGCTGTCCTGTAGATTAAGCCAATCGAACAGTCACCCCTCAAAAAAGGTGAACTTATATTTACATAACCTCAAATATTATTGTATATCCTTATATTAAACTAATAATAAAGTACCAGAACATAATAAAAACGCGAATGTTAGGAAAAAAATTCGGTAGTGGCAAAACGCAAACCAATGCGCCAACGTACTGCACATCATCGAACAGTGACGCTAGTCATTGCGCTAAACCAACAACTTCCATGCTAAGCCCAACAATAGTATCTTCCACCTTGCTGAAAACCTTGATCGTAGATATGTTACTAATTGAAGTTTAATTATAACAAATTGTACCAAGAACACTGCGTTTTGGGTGGATCTTCAGTGTGTCGCCGCCTTCAAATAGCCTGCTCTCATAATACGAAAGTTACAATAATTCTTTTGTCACGAAAATGATATTTCTCATTATTTTATTGGCACGAATCACACAGTTAACAACGGGTTTTCCAGTGATTCTCAATTTGCTGGTGCTCAGAAACGGCATATATACATATAGGCTTGAAATGAATGCCAATATGGCGCCTCACAACTGTGTACAGAAGGGAGACAGCGTGTATGTGACGTTGTTGGCGTTGTGCCGCTTCATTGGTCAACGCTCAGAGGCACGCTTAGAGGCACGCTCAGAATATCTGACATGCCAGATATTGCTCTGCACGTTCGGAAAGACTCCCGAACGTGCTGTTCCACGCTATGACGTCAGAAACTCGGCACGCTCAACGCTCAACGTCCGGATGCACGGTCCGTGTGCCGACGACTTTAGGGAAAGACAGGAAAGGAAAACGGCCGCGTCCGTTCAAAGGAACCACCCCGGCATTTACCTGAAGCGATTTAGGGAAGTCATGGGAAACCTAAATCAGGATGGCTGGACGCTGGTTTGAACTGTGGTCCTCCCGAATGCGAGTCCAGGGTGCTAGGCTGCGCCGCCTCACTCATCCATAGTGTGCCTGTCAGATTATTGCAACGCCTTTATCGGTATCTACACATTTTACTTTCATTTTACTTGCTACAACCTGACAATTTTAACCCAAAACACTAAAAAACTATTGTATAGAAATCTCTCTCTCTCTCTCTCTCTCTCTCTCTCACACACACACACACACACACACACACACATAAAAGGAACCGAACTGTAGAAGAAAATTTACTGCATCATGTCTGCACCAGGTGTGATCTCTCATGCTGGATCTATCTGGCAAACAATTTGTTGTGCCTTACACATCAGCGGGATTGGACCATGTCCACAATTTTCATACTTAGGTATATCTGATACTGGTGCTTCTTCTGCACTGTTTTTAAATTAGTTATAGGAAAGTAAACAGTAATTAAATTACAGGAATATTTGATACAGCACTGAATGCAGTATATCTTCAAGTTTTATTCCCGCCTAACACTGTTAGCTCCTGACGTTCGCGCTAGGTGGCATGTGCGAATGAGGTATTTCAATCTCTGAAGTTTACATTTTCAACCGTCTCACATCATTGTACTCTTCCAGCAGCGTCAAGGCTTTGGAGGAGGTCGCCTGCAGTATCGCTGTCACCAGTTTATAATCATTCGACTGTAGTATATGTTCCTTTCTGTATCCAAGAGGGAAAAACTACTTAGAAGCAATAAGAACAACCCTGACAAATCGAGTGTAGTTTTCAGATTCTGGTGGAATGAAACAGATATATTTATCTAGGTGGTCGGAAGAATCTGGCAACTGGACCTGCAGGACTTCGGTCTGGTTCGCTGTACAGATCTTTTTATTGAGACAGAGAGCCCCATATCGAGGATTACTAGCCTGTGGTGGCTATGTGGGAAATTAGGTAGGACTTCTCTGTATATAGGCACTGGGTGCCCTCTGCAGTCCCGGGACACAAAGCAGATCCAGGTTGTAATCTCTTCGCCAAGCGGCCAATCTGAAAGTTCCCAAATCCTTGGCATTGTAAATCAGGTATAGATTTTCATTTTCAGCTCATTTGTTGAGCGCAATACCACATTCATTGTCGCATGCATAGTTCCAATGACTATAGGGACTATTAAAATCTCCAGCATAAATCAATGGGTGGGCAGTAATTGGTAGAATAGCCAGTGGCCACGGCACATTTGGTAGCGTATAAATATTGTTTATAATGGTCTCCTCCAGTTGTATCGAGATAGGAAGTATCTCATTTTCTGTATTTGTTGAAATGAAGCGAGCTTGCTCGATATTGCTTCTTACATAGGTGGCAACATCGTGCGCTCTATGATACGTAGCACCCATAAAATCGTAGCCATAGATCCTACCTATTTTACGCAAGTCTTCCATAGTTGGGGCGTTTGTTTCCTGGATTAGAACTACGTCAATATCATTATCTACAAGGAGTTTAGATAGGTTCTAGCTTTTAGCTCAGCTAATGTCTTCTTTGTTTAAATGGCATACTCGAACTGAAGGGCCAAGTCTTTTAATCACTTGGTCCTGAAAAGACCAATTTTTAAGTCTTTTTGATACGAATTTGTCTGCATGTTTGTAGCCAAGAAATCCAATATTTGGTCTGGCTGCCGATTCGTTCACGCTCATTTAACATTATCCGGAGTGCGCAGGTAGTATTCTACTATGAACTTGAGCTAATTTTCAGCCCAGTATGGCGGTGATCTGGAGAGAGGTCAAATTAGTCCGATGTTTTGGATAGGCACTGCAGTGTTACTCCTGGCAGCATGGTGTGAAGAGCTACTGGGAATGACTTCAGGCTACAGTTGGAAGTGACTGAGGTGACTCCGACAGCACAGCAGTACGTCGTGGACATCCTGCGACCCCTATGTTAGTTACTTCTCCTGTGGCAGAACTGTGGCGCCATTTTTCAATAGGACAATGCCTGTCCACACATGGCACGTGTCTCTATGAACTGTCTGTGTGATCTTGAGGTACTCCTATGAGCAGCAAGATCCCCAGATCCGTCTCCGATAGAACATATATGGAACCAGTTGTAAGGTCAAATCTGTCCCTGTCCCAGTAACCAGGATATCAAGGATCAGTTAACAGTTGTGGGCCAGCTTGCCTCATAGAGAATGCAATGGTTTTATGAAACCCTTCCTAACCGAATCAGTGAATGTACCCAGGCCAGAGTGGATCAATGTCATACTGATAAGTGGACTGATACTGCCAGGTTCTTTGTAAATCTAACACGATTTTGTTATAACTGAAATAATATCATATACCCTGTCAACCCATGAAGCTTCATTTCATTTCCTCTCTCTCCGTCTGGTACTTCACTTTTTCTGTTAGACATTGTAGTTAGGACATCTGTAGATTTGTTGCTGAACATGGTACAGCATTATAGCAGAATACCTCTGTATTTTCTTCACCGCTAAAGCAGCTCTGACCAGCCATAACCTGTGCACAGAAACACTGGAATCATAACCTACACTTGCAGTTAACATACTCTTGTGGTGTAGTCTAATGACATTCAGGTGCTAACAAAACTTTCTTTCTTCCATATTAATAATTTGATACATTATAGCACTACCTTTCCTTAACATATATTTTATGTGGGCATTGAATGTTCAGTGTTCATCTACACACCTACATTCCTGTTGACTGCATGCTTTCGAATTATCGTCTGAATTATATTGATCAATGGGTCCCTAGTAAGTCTTTCTTTAAATGACATATATACACAGTCCATCCAAAAAGTTCTGAGACTGCTTTTATACCTGGTGTGCAAGCGATAGCAGTGAAATATCTACAGTGGCAGCTTGAACTAACAATTGTAAACAACAGATGTGCATTTGACCTGTCAGTTATGAGCAGGTAATGTGAACTACCTGTCATGTGGCTGTTCTGTCACAAGCTGCAATGGAGCAACATTTCTAAATCAGGTGTTCAAGACATTATTCAGATGTTTTTGAGAAAAGTGTGTGCAGAGTCTCTTGCACACCTTGACTCCTGAACAAAAATGACGATGCGTAGATGCCTGACACAACTTCATTGATGCGCAAAACATGGGCAATTCTTTTTACAGGTGATGAGACTTGGTGTTACCAAAACGAACTTACCATGAATGACAATGTCAGAAATTTACATGAAGGTTCAACACTTTAACAACATAACAAACATTCAAGGCAATGTCACATGTGAATTAAACCATATCCTGAACAAGATATTTTCATACTGTCTGCACAAATTAAGTTGACACTCGGCATGGTGGCTGATGGGAGTGCCATATTCAAGTGGGGGGAAACTATGTAGAACATGTGAACCATCTTAACTTTTCTCTATTCTTTGTTAATCCAGTCTAGAAACTTTTTGTAGCTATTGAGTACCTCAGATATTGTGTTGCTATCGTGCGCCATACCTGTGAGCAATGCTCATGCATGATTCAAGTGTGTCCCATATTTATTTTCTATCTAATCTCGGCTTTTGGCACTTACTGAAAGCAACAACTCATCAACAAGCACTATAAATCCTAATAATTGTTTACTGTTTTGTAATATATCCAGAAATGGTCCGAAGTTAACACACCGGAATTAGGGACAGCAAAAGGATTGTTGAGGCTTCCTGTCACATTACCTTAGGTAATTGTTAATGTTGGACCTCAGTGCATCACATGAGGATCTCTGTAGTAATCCAGTAGACAATAGTATAACATTTTTTGGTTGCCAGTTTCCTCAGTTGTCTAAAGAATGAAATGCACCAAAAGTTATTGACGCCCCAAATCTCTATCATTTTTTGTGTCTGCAGCATACACTAATTTACTTCTTCATTGATTGCATCCTCTGTACATCCATCTTGTCTGAAACCTTATAGAGCATTATATAACCCCATTAGAATCCTATGGCATTTTAATCTGTTGATTAGCACTTTTTTTCCAAAATCTTATCCAGATAAACTGGTTTGATCAGGGGAATATCATTTTTTGTGTCTGCAGCATACACTAATTTACTTCTTCATTGATTGCATCCTCTGTACATCCATCTTGTCTGAAACCTTATAGAGCATTATATAACCCCATTAGAATCCTATGGCATTTTAATCTGTTGATTAGCACTTTTTTTCCAAAATCTTATCCAGATAAACTGGTTTGATCAGGGGAATATAGGATCCTTAGCTTCTCCCTTCTTTTACAATGACTGTTTTTTTCGGAAATGCCCCTAAATCATGCATTCATTGAGTGATCTGCTAATGTAAGGAACTACATAGGGACTTAATTGTTGCATCACCTCTCTTGGTATGCCAGTGGCACAAGGACCTCCATTCTCTTTCATTTCTCATGTAATTTCAGTCACCTCTATGGCAACTGTATTGTTATAAGGTTCTTTAAGCTCTTCTCACAGTTTTTGTGGTATTCAGTGCCATCCTTTTCAACGTTACCTGGAAGAATGACTTGACGGAACAAATCAGTGGTCTCTCTCCAGTTTGTTGTCATCTGGCCTTCAATCTGGGTTGTGGATAGAATGGTGTGGGATCTTATTTTCTCATTTACAATTTTACAGGGCATGCCTCGGGGATCCAATTCCAGGTTTTTAAAAACATACCTCACCCAGCTAGATTATTTGACAAACCTAATCTCATAATTATAACTCTCTTTTAGTGGCTTTTATTAAATGTCTAAGATCTCTGTCATACAAAGTTTTTTGATATTTTCTTCTAGCCTTCTATACTTACCTTCTAAGCACAGTAAATTTTTATCTCCAAGTTTCAATTTACCTGTATTGACTTGTTACTTCAGTGGCACAAACCTGTCTATTGCTTTCTGGGTCACTTTCGATAGTTCAGAGGCTTTTTCATCAACATTTATCTCCCAGCACCACTAGATGTGGGGGAACATACTCAGAATACAGAAGCTCCTATTTTGCTTTTCTCTCCTCAGGTCACTTCCTAGTGGCAAACTTGTGTTCAAGCTCACATGTTTTTAAGTGTAGCACCTGGGTTAGAACTTGCCTCTGCTCTGTTTTGGCAAAAAAAAAAAAGAATTGATTATATTGCATTGATGGCCAGGGTGTCCACCTGGGGCAGTTCGGCCACTGAGTTGCTAGTCTTTTTGGTTGGTACCACATTGGGCAACTTGTGTGTCAATGATGATGAAATTATCAATATAACATCCAGTCTGTGAGTGGAGAAAATCTCTGACCCAGCTGGGACTTGAACCCAGACACAGGGGTGCCTCACGCCATTTTATGAAAGATTAGAATTGATATTCAAGGTATCTCTACTTTTCTGAGTACAATACTTTTCTCATGATACTACTCGTGAGTAAAATATCAATACTTTTCATTCTAAACCAAGTCCCTAGGCATAACCTTTTGTGCAGTGGAAGTGGCGATGTAGTGGGAATTCACAGTGCCACTTTCCCATTGGTGTATTGCTAGCAGAAGCAGTACAGCCCATGCCAGTTTCCCATTGGTGTATTGCTAGCAGAAGCAGTACTGCCCACTCTCTGTCAAATGTTATCTAATGATAAAAGGTCTGTAAGCTCATATCATCTGTTGAAAGTGATGATGGACTGTCTCAATGAATGCATAACAACACAGCCTGTTACATAACTGAAGTGTGAGCACATTATCACATAGGCCCATTGCCTGCACAAATTGTTTATGATGGGAATTTAATAGCTGTCCCTTCAGTGATCTCCATACTGTATTCTTTAAGTTAGCATTGCACAGTCAAGATGACAGGTGCTTATCAATGAAATTTCTCTCACACAATCAAACGCTACTGTAGGGTAAGCAAAAGAAGATCCCTGACAGTTGCAGTGGGCTTGGCACAACTGTTTTGCATGTTTACTTCAACCAGTCACATAACACGATTTCTATATGTCTCTGTGACGATGTCTCAGTGTTCCCTTGGCTTTATAGACAACTTTTGTTTTTACCTGATGCTGTTTGTGCTTCATAACTGAAATCTGGCAATTGTGCTGCTAGCTGTCAGAGACCTTCTTTCCATCTGTACTATTGCTTCTCAAATTCCACTCTGCAAACAATACTTTGTCAAGAATCTTGGCCGTCCAGTTCTGTGATTTCAAAGACCTAATTTCACTTAAGTCTAAATGAATCATCTATTATAAAACTTTTCCATTTGATAAGCTTTCTAGGCACTACTTCCAGCTACATCAAACATTAAATGCTTTTCTTAATTAATAAAGCTGTAAATGGCAGTGTCACCAGGCAACATTCAGTCTAGCAGTGGGCAGTGGGCAGAACGCTTTAGCTCATCAGTGTGCATGACAAGATCAGAACTAGATGTAAAATTGTTGTATAGTTCTAGTTCTGCACAAGTGCTGTTCAGAAATGTGGTGTTAACACAGGCAGACCCAAACTGGTCCTACACGGAGACGTCGGAGAAGGACTGGCTGCTGGGCTTGGCAAAATCCGAGGATGGCAAATCATTTGTGGCTGAGCTGCGCCGCAAGAAGGGTGCCGTGGCAGATGTGGCATCACGACAGCTGCTGGTGGCTGAGGCACGCCTCCAGCGCGTCAAGTCCCCACCTTCTATGTCAGTACACTCCTCCCCTGATTCTCCTAGCTGTAAAACTATAAATGCAGCATGCAAAAAATGTCAAATTTGTATGACTTATGCTACATTACTGGACATGCATCTACATTTACATCCACACACAAACATCACAAGCCATCATATGGTGCATAGCATAGGGTGCCTTGTACCATTACTAAAGATTCCATTTCCTGTTCCGCTTGTAAATGGACAAATGGAAAAAACAAATGTGTATCTGCTTCTATACAAGCCTTGATTTCTCTTATCTTGACTTCACATTCTTTATGCAAGATATACAGGCTGCCCCCCTTCCCCCCCCCTCCCCCCCCTCCCCCCCTCCCCCCCCCCAAAAAAAAGTGTTGTGTGGTTGAGTCAGAAGGTTCACTGATTGGATTTCAAGAAGAAATGTGTATCCAGAAATGCAAGGCTTGGGTGCTCGAGAGCTTCAAAGTCCAAGATGGGTGTACGTTCCACATTACATGAATAAACCCAACATGAGTAGCACATCATGGTGTTTGCATTACACATGACCTTTGAACTGTGTACTTCCTACATCAATGCAGAGCCAACATTGGTAATGCTGAGCCTCATGCACATGAGCCAATACGTTGAGTTGTCTTTGAAGTGTTTCAGTCACTCTGTGGACTTGAGCAATATTATCCTCCAGTGACATTACAGGTGTGCCATGTATCATACTCTTCACACTGCCCCACAGAAAATAGTCGAGAGGTATCAGATCTGGCAGCCCTGCTAGCCATGGAATTGCTCCACCGCTACCAGCTCATCGACTGGGATAGGTGACGTTGAGGTGATTCTGCACTTCAACATCAAAGTGTACAGGAGTTCCATTGTGTTGCAGCCACATGTCCATCAGTACATTTAGTAGCACTGCATACAATTAGGTAGGCAAAACATCTCTAATAAGTGTGAGGTAGATCGGTCCTCTTAGTCTGCTTGGCAGTAGATACGGCCCAATGATGTGGTCACAAATTATCTCAGCCCACATGTTAATACCGACCCTGCGTTGGCGATTTTGAATCACCTGTGCATGCAGAGTTTTGTTCACCCAAACATGTTGTGCAAGTTTAATATGCTATCTCCAGTAATAGTGCATTCATCTGTGAATAGCACCAAGCTCAGGCATTGTGGCTACAGTATGCATTGTGTAAATACCACTGTACAAACTGTACCTGTTGTGGGTATTCCTCTTCCCATAATTCCGGCACTTTCTGCAGGTGGTATCAACATGTTCATGGACAACATGCCACATGTGGCACTTTTACTGATGTGCAGCACCTGTGCCACCTGCCAAGTGCTGACGGTTGGGTGCTCTTTGAACATTGTCAGCACGTTCTCCTCCAATTGTAGTGTTTGAACCAAGTGTGGATGACCCGCATCACATTTCAGCATCTACCAGAGGATAGTATTTGCAAGTACCAAGCACTAAGCACTAGTATTTTACTGTACAATGGACACACCTCAGGCAGAAAATATCTATGTGCAACTTTCCACCTTCTCTGAGGAATCACTCAGTGGGTATGAATATGGAACAATGCGAGGTATGTCTGTTTGTAAAATGTTTGGCATACAATCTTGCAGCAGCACTCCCATTGCAGTTCACTTTGTCATATGCAAGTACCATGCCAGTCATTTCTGCAGTTGCGTACTGGTGCATTTTGCACTATTGTCAACAATGATACTGCTCTGGCAGACCACACAAGTTCTATTGTAGGACACACACAATGGCTGTGTGAAGGAATTTAGCACATGTGCAGGAATGTTTTTACGCTCAGGTCATCTGTTTGCAGTTCACAGATGGCTAAGGGGTTGCATACCTTTGGTATTCAGACACCAAAATGAACTGGAACAAACTGTCACCACAGTTCATTCTCAGACTTCAGTGCTCTTCAGTGCCCAAGCTGTGCTTTTCCGTCGATGAGTTCCTTCTTGAAAACTGATCAGTTTGCTTTCCCAAAAACCATATCAAGCATTTTTAGTGTTCTTTCCCTGTGACAACTTGTATATTTGTGGCAGTACGATCAGTCTGCAGCCTGTCGCATATACTAGTTCTCTAAGATTTCTCAATTGTGTTACACAAAAAGAATATCTTATTCTCTCCAGGGTTCCCCATTTCAGTTAATGGCACATTTTCATAATATGAGTGGATCAAACCTACCAGTAATAAATCTAGCAGCGTGCCTCTGAATTACTTCAATGTCTTTCCTTTACCTGACCTGATGAAGATCTCAAACACTTGAGCAGTACTCAAGAACAGGTCATACAAGTGTTTCATACATGAGCTACTTCCTAGAATTCTTCCATTAAATTGAAATCGACCATTTGCCATCCCTTCATGTGACCTTACATGCTTGTTCAATTTTAGGTTACTTTGCAATGTGTGGAGCATGCCCCATTCACAACATCAAATAGAAATTCTATCCAACGTCTCCTGTATCCTCCTGCAGTCAACCAACAATTAGCGTTTCTGCACAACCACAAAAATAAGATAGGAGTAATGTAATCTATAATCTGTATACAGGGTGAAGCAATATTTGTGCACTCGGGCTTTGCAGCGCGACTCCTCAGATGTCAGCGATAAAATAATGTCTCTCTCAAAATTTCGTCTGGCGAGTACATCCAGCAGAAAAAAAGACTTTAAAGAGTAGCAGTCCGGCAATGCTGTCACCACATGTATGATAACTACCTCTGTCAGCACATATTAGTCTTGCTGAGCAGTTGGTGCAGTGGATAGAGTTTTGGGTTAGCCTATAGGAGGTCGATGGTTCGATCTTGGGTTGAGACATATGTATTTTATTTGGTAAATGTAGTCCACATGGTACAGTATCTAGCATCTTCATTGTCAACAGCGATTGCAGTGGGGTAACTAGAAAACATTTGCACTTACATACTACAATTGTAGAAATGGAAGATTGGTCAGCTTTGGAAGAAGCCCTTTCCACGTTGTGGGTGTGAATTTATTCGCACCAATTCATCTACTAGATGGGAAGACTGTTTTCTTTGTACCCTCCTCCAGTGGTCCCATAGATTATTACCAACTATTATTCTTCCCTCATTCATGTCCATTACCAGTAGGATTAGCAACATGCTTTGCGAATAATGTCCAAACTCGGTTACTATTTGTATGTGTTATCACCATGGTCTCACTAATTATGCCTTTCAACATTGAGTCTGGTAACTGCATGCTCCTTAGTATGTATCTCAATACATAATAATAATAATAATTATTATTATTATTATTATATTCCTTTCTCAGACATTATGTCTGGTTAAAAATGGAAAGTGACACGGACCTTGATCAAGCGTGACTTCCTTTTAACTGTGTGGTATACGTTACATTGCATTTAGGAACTTTTGGGTAATTTAACATGTATTAATAATTACAGATTTCTGTAGTTGTATATATACGTTTGGATGTAGCTGTATTGCGTTGATGTACTGGTGGATATTGTGTGGAATGACTCCTGTAGTTGATAGTATAATTGGTACAATGTCAACTTTATCCGGATGCCACATGTCCTTGACTTCCTCAGCCGTTGGATGTATTTTTCAATTTTTTCTCCTGTTTTCTTCTGTATATTTGTTGTATTGGGTATGGATATTCTTCTTTTTATTGGTGAGTATGATGTCAGGTTTGTTATGTGGTGTTGTTTTATCTGTTATAATGGTTCTGTTCCAGTATAATTTGTATTCATCATTCTCCAGTACATTTTGTGGTGCATACTTGTATGTGGGAACGTGTTGTTTTATTAGTTTATGTTGTATGGCAAGTTGTTGATGTATTATTTTTGCTACATTGTCGTGTCTTCTGGAGTATTCTGTATTTGCTAGTATTGTGCATCCCCTTGTGATGTGATCTACTTGTTTCTATTTGTTGTTTGCAAAGTCTGCATTTATCTGTTGTGTTATTGGGATCTTTAATAATATGCTTGCTGTAATATCTGGTGTTTATTGTTTGATCCTGTATTGCAATCATGAATCCTTCCGTTTCACTGTATATATTGCCTGTTCTTAGCCATGTGTTGGATGCGTCTTGATCGATGTGTGACTGTGTTAGATGATACGGGTGCTTGCTATGTAGTGTTTTCTTTTTCCAATTTACTTTCTTCATATCTGTTGATGTTACGTGATGTAAAGGGTTGTAGAAGTGGTTATGAAATTGCAGTGGTGTATTCAGTGTATTTATATGAGTGATTGCTTTGTGTATTTTGCTAGTTTCTGCTCGTTCTATAAAGAATTTTCTTAAATTGTCTACCTGCCCATAATGTAGGTTTTTTATGTCGATAAAGAGGAAGGGGTTCCTCCTTCCTTTCTGATTAATGTGAATCTTTCTGTTGCCGAATGTATGTGATGTATTGTATATTTGTGGCATTGTGGTCGTGTAAGTGTATTGAGTGCTTCTAGTTCTGTGTTACTCCATTTCACTACTCCAAATGAATAGGTCAATGTTGGTATAGCATAAGTATTTATAGCTTTTGTCTTGTTTCTTGCTGTGAATTCTGTTTTCAGTATTTTTGTTAGTCTTTGTCTATATTTTTCTTTTAGTTCTTCTTTAATATTTATATTATCTATTCCTATTTTTTGTCTGTATCCTAGATATTTATAGGCATCTGTTTTTTCCATCGCTTCTATGCAGTCACTGTGGTTATCCAATATGTAATCTTCTTGTTTAGTGTGCTTTCCCTTGACTATGCTATTTTTCTTACATTTGTCTGTTCCAAAAGCCATATTTATATCATTGCTGAATACTTCTGTTATATTTAGTAGTTGGTTGAGTTGTTGATTTGTTGCTGCTAGTAGTTTTAGATCATCCATGTATAGCAAATGTGTGATTTTGTGTGGGTATGTTCCAGTAATATTATATCCATAATTTGTATTATTTAGTATGTTGGATAGTGGGTTCAGAGCAAGACAGAACCAGAAAGGACTTAATGAGTCTCCTTGGTATATTCCACGTTTAATCTGTATTGGCTGTGATGTGATATTATTTGAATTTGTTTGGATATTAAGTGTGGTTTTCCAATTTTTCATTACTATGTTTAGGAACTGTATCAATTTAGGATCTACTTTGTATATTTCCAATATTTGTAGCAACCATGAGGGGAGTACACTATCAAAAGCTTTTTGGTAATCAATGTATGCATAGTGCAGCGACCTTTGTTTAGTTTTAGCTTGATATGTCACCTCTGTATCTATTATCAGTTGCTCTTTACATCCTCGTGCTCCTTTGCAGCAGCCTTTTTGTTCTTCATTTATAATTTTGTTCTGTGTTGTATGTGTCATTAATTTCTGTGTAATGACTGAAGTTAATATTTTGTATATTGTTGGTAGGCATGTTATGGGGTGATATTTTGCTGGGTTTGCTGTGTCTGCTTGATCTTTAGGTTTCAGATAAGTTATTCCATGTGTGAGTGTATCAGGGAATGTGTATGGGTCTGCAATGTAATTGTTAAATAATTTAGTTGGATGTGAATGTGTTGAGGTGAACTTCTTTAGCCCGAAATTTGCTATTTTATCATTTCCAGGGGCTTTCCAATTGTGCGTAGAATTAATTGCTCGGGTGAATTCATGTTGCAAAATTATCACTTCAGGCATTTGTGGTATCATCATGTATGTGTCTGTTTCTGCTTGTATCCACCATGCATGTCTATTATGTTGTATCGGGTTTGACCATATGTTGCTCCAAAAGTGTTCTATGTCTGTTATGTTTGGTGGATTGTCTATTTTAATGTGTGTGTTATCTATTGTCTGGTAAAATTTCTTTTGGTTTGTGTTGAATGTTTGGTTTTGTTTCCTTCTATTTTCACTTTTTTTGTACCTTCTAAGTCGTTTGGCCAATGCTTGTAATTTCTGCTTCTTTTCATCTAATTGCTCTATCACTTCTTGCTGTGAGATTTTACCTAACCTTTTTCGTTTTTTGTCTGATATTTCATTTCTTATAAATTGTGTTAGCTGTCCGATGTCTTTTCTCAGTTTTTCTATTCTGATCTGTAGCCTGTGTTGCCATGCTGGTTTTGTGGGTTTCTTCTGTGTGTTGGTTGGTTCTGATCTCTGCCTAGTGTGTATATTTAGTGTAGTGAGTGCTCCTACATAAACCTGTTGTGACTCGCCGATCATTTAAAGTGCCGCCGCGCAATTACGCACGTCCTCCACGTGCGGCGCTGTCTGCCTGCCAGCCATGCAGTAGCGGCGCCACCTAAGCGGCCAGCCGAGCAGCGGCCGCTAGACTGAGACTCAGTGCTTATCTGGACGCTAACGTGTACACATGTTAACTTACTCTGTGACATATATGTGTTGTAGTGTCGTTCCTAAATATACTTGTTAAACTAGAAGTTCTAACAATTGGCGACGAGGTAGTGGATTTTTCCTTTTCACCGTTGACTCACAGGGTTCCATGGCTACTGTCGAGCAACTCTTGCAAAATCTCCTTGAACAGCAAACGCTTCTAACGGCGGCGATTCGCGATTTCGTCGCGGCGTCAAATGCGGGCCGGTTCTCGTCGTTGGCTGTACCTCCTTTTCCTCCTTACGACGAGACGGCAGAAGACTGGTCGGATTATGAAAAACGTCTTCGACAGCACTTCTTGGCATTTTATGTCTCGGACGAACAAGCATGTAAGTCTCTGTTCCTTTCCTGGATTTCGCCTCAAATGTATCGGTTGTTGTCGCAATTGGCCCCTTTGAAGGATCCTGCGTCTTTGTCCTTTGCTGAAATGTGTTCCCTTCTGTCGGTCTATTTTCAAAAGCAAACGCATGTGGTAGCCTCTCGTGTTGCCTTTTATCGTTGTCACAAACAACCCAATCAATCTTATCGCGCTTGGGCTGCTGAACTTCACGGCCTCAGTCGAAAGTGTCACTTTGTTACTGATGTTCACCAAGAATCCTATGCCGATTCCATGGTACGGGATGCTATTATCCGGTCGGCGCCCGACAAAGAAGTTCGGCAACGTGCCCTTCAGTTGGCGAATCCGACTTTAGATGAAGTTCTCTCCATTGCGCAGTCTTTTGAAATTTCTCGCGCCGCTGGGGCACAAATAGAAGCGTGGGGTGACGTCGGGGAAATACAACCTCTGTGCGCTGTTGACGACGCGTGCGGCGCGTCCCCGCCGGCCGACGTGGCCGCAGTGCGCTCCCACGCGCAGCCTCGGCCAAGCCGTAAACAAACCCCTAAGAAACTGCAGCAAAATCCCCGGCAACTTCCTTCATGGCCAAGGTGTTTTACGAAACATTCACGCGAGGATTGTCCACAACGTTGGGCTGTGTGTCACAATTGCAAAAAGAAAGGTCACGTGTCTTCCGTTTGTAAATCCGACCGCATAAATGACGTCCATGAACATGACGCGGATTCTGATTCTGTGTTGTCTGTCAATTGCACTTCTTCCCTTTCCGGGAAGTTATTCCTCACTGTCCAAATCCTTGGTCGAGATGTTCGCATGCAAGTGGATACCGGTTCTGCCGCCACTATAATTAATTCTCAGACGTATCTTCAGCTGGGTTCTCCACTCCTGTCCCCTGTCACTCGGCAATTACGGACGTACAATAAACAGAAGATTTCTCTCTTGGGACAGTTTAATGCTGCGGTATCTTACAAATCCGTCGTTCGCACTGTTCCCATATTTGTGGTCGACCAGGGCAACGCAGAAAACCTTTTTGGTTTCGATGCCTTCCGCGTTTTTGGGTTCTCCATAGATGACTGTCAATATAGTCTTCGACGCTATTCCTTATGCTAAACTGGATTCTTTGTCGACGACCTTTTCGTCCATTTTTTCTCCTGGGTTAGGCCGTGCACACGACTTTGAAGCTCATATCACGCTCAAACCCACTCCTCGGCCTAAGTTTTTTCGGGCTCGGCCCATTCCTGTGGCCCTTCGTGATCGGGTCAAACAGGAGTTGGATCGTCTCACTACTTCAGGGGTCTTGCTTCCTGTCACTTCCAGTGAGTGGTCCTCTCCTGTCGTTGTAGTTGCCAAGCCCAATGGTGCTATTCGTCTCTGTGGCGATTTCAAAGCCACGGTAAATGCTCAATGCCTCATCGACACTTACCCTATGCCCCGTCCTGAAGAACTGTTCACTAAACTCGCTGGAGGGCAGTATTTTTCTAAAATTGACCTGTCAGAAGCTTATCATCAACTTCCTCTCGACGCTGCTTCCCGGCAGTTTCTGGTCCTTAACACGCCTTTCGGCCTCTATCAATACCAACGCCTGCCATTCGGGGTTGCTAGCGCCCCTGCTCTCTTTCAGCGATTCTTGGAACAATTATTGCTCCCTGTCCCTGGGTGTATCAATTACATGGACAACATTGTTGTCACGGGCTCCACCACTGAAGAACATCTTCAAAATCTCCACACACTTTTTACTGTCTTACAGACTGCAGGTCTTAAGTGTAACCTTCAGAAATCACAATTTTTTCAGGCATCTATCACGTACTTGGGGTTTCAACTCTCTCGGGATGGTATTCGTCCGCTTCAACAAACTGTCGCTGCGATCGATGCCCTTCCTCGCCATACGTCTGTTAAGGAACTGCAGGCCTTCTTGGGGAAAATAGCATACTATCACAAGTTTTTACCGTCTGCAGCGTCGGTGGCTCAGCCGTTGCATCGCCTGTTGCATAAAAACGTGCCTTTTCACTGGTCCGCGTCATGTGACGCGGCTTTCCAGAAATTGAAGACTATGCTGATACAGGCCCCATGCCTAGCTACTTATCGACCTGGCCAACATCTTGTCCTTGCTACAGACGCCTCTCACTACGGGGTTGGGGCAGTCCTTGCGCACCGTTTTTCTGACGGTTCGGAACAACCCATTGCTTATGCCTCCAAAACGCTCACGGTTGCCCAACAAAAGTATTCTCAGATTGAGAAAGAAGCTTTGGCCATCATTTATGCTCTTCATAAGTTTGGTGTTTTTCTCTATGGCACAAAATTTCATCTTGTTATGGATCACAAACCACTTGTTTCCTTGTTTCACCCATCAACGTCACTTCCCGACAAGGCTGCACACCGCCTCCAGCGTTGGGCTCTTTACTTGTCCCGTTTCAACTATGAGATTCATTTCCGGCCAACGGCTCAACATGCGAATGCTGATGCTTTGTCTCGCCTCCCCATGGGCCCTGATCAGGCATTCGATAGGGACGAACTTTTGTGTTTCCACCTGGATGTTGCCGAGCAGCGGGTTGTGGACGGGTTCCCCATCACTGGGGACAGGCTGGCGGCTGCTACGGGTTCTGACCCTACCCTCTCCCGGGTTTTACGCTGTATTCAGACGGGTTGGCCTGATCGCCCGTCCGCTAAGACTTCTGATCCGTTGCGGAACTACTACCCTTTGCGCTACCGCCTCACGGCTAGGGATGGTGTTATCCTCCTCTCCACTGACAATGTTTCGCCGCGTGTTGTGGTCCCCGCGTCTTTGCGTGCTTCGGGGGTGTGTCGCACACCAAATCTCTGGCGCGCCGTCATGTGTACTGGCCTGGCATCGACTCTGAAATCGTACACATGGTCGCTGCCTGCCGCCCTTGTGCGTCACAGGCCGCTGCCCCGAAGTCATCTTTGTCACCGTGGCCTTCGCCTGAGAAGCCCTGGGAGCGCATTCATGCTGATTTTGCGGGACCCTTTTTAGGTACTTATTGGCTCCTCGTAATTGACGCCTACTCTAACTTTCCTTTCATTGTCCGTTGCACGTCACCTACCACCGCGGCAACCACCAGTGCTCTTGCCCGCATTTTTTCTTTGGAAGGCCTCCCCTCTACTCTTGTTACTGATAATGGTCCGCAATTTGCCTCTTCTGACTTTGCGGATTTTTGTGCTCGTCACAGTGTTACGCATGTCACGGCCCCGCCGTTCCATCCACAATCCAACGGTGAGGCTGAACGACTGGTCCGCACGTTTAAGGCTCAAATGCGGAAACTTCTGACTTCTTCTGCTGCTGATGAGGCGCTTCTCCAGTTCCTGGCGTCTTACCATTTCACCCCCATGGGTGATCACAGCCCGGCTGAGCTCTTACATGGCCGATAGCCCCGCACTCTACTTCATCTTCTGCGGCCTCCCACCTCCCGGCCGCGGGTGCCGTCACTTGGCCGGTTCACCGCCGACGACCTCGTCTGGGTACGGGGATATGGCAGGCGGCCAAAATGGAGCCGGGGCCGCATCTTAAGACACCGTGGCAGACGCCTGTATGAAATCCAGACGGACACAGGTGTTGCAGTGCGTCATTCGGACCAGCTTCGGCCTCGGGTGCCAACAACACCTGTTCCGAATGCCGCCACACCACCCTTGACTCTCCCTGATGCTCGGGATCTTGGCACATCTCCATACTCACAACGCAGCCCTCTACCCGTCATCGCGATGCCAGCACCAGAACGGATGCCACCAGACGACGTGCCCATGCGGGAACCGGAGGACCAACCAGTGTCAGAGTACATCTGCTCGCCTCCTCCTCCAACAGACGCTGACGCATCGCCCATGTCTCCTGTCATATCAACTGGACTTGCCGCAACGGGCAGATTGGTGCGTGGGGCCCCAGCAGATTCGACCCCTACGTCTCCTGTCATCTCGACCCGTTATCATCGGGGACACTTCCGTCCGTACGGGAAGCCTCCTCCTCGAGACTTTACGTTGAGTCACACAACGCCTATGGACGTCAGCCATCTCCAGGACACATCCATCAAGACCAGTGCAACAATTTCAAAGGGGGGAAAAGTGTTGTGACTCGCCGATCATTTAAAGTGCCGCCGCGCAATTACGCACGTCCTCCACGTGCGGCGCTGTCTGCCTGCCAGCCATGCAGCAGCGGCGCCACCTAAGCGGCCAGCCGAGCAGCGGCCGCTAGACTGAGACTCAGTGCTTATCTGGACGCTAACGTGTACACATGTTAACTTACTCTGTGACATATATGTGTTGTAGTGTCGTTCCTAAATATACTTGTTAAACTAGAAGTTCTAACAAAACCACTAGTTGTAACTCTTCCGTAGTTGTATTTTCATTTATTTTGTTGTCTATGATTGTGTTGATAGTTGTTATTGTTGTTTCAACTTGTGGGTTATTTGGTGGTCTATGCAAGAATGGTCTAATGTCTGTATTTGTGTCTTTGTATTCTATATATGTCAACTGAAATTTTTCTTCTATATCTAACGTGTGTCACTTCATGTTCTATTTGTGCTTGTTCTGGTGGCTGTCTTAAGATTTTGTTTTCCTCTGATTGTTTAATTGATGCATGTTCTTTGTTTGCTCTGGGATGTTTGTTCCCATTATTGTATTTTCTTCTTCTTCTGATTGCACATTATTTTGTTCCAGTATTTGTTGTACTTGTTGTTTGATGTTTTCTAATTCTGACTGGGGTATCCTTTTATTTTTGATTATTACATGGATCTGATCAGCTAGTTGTTGCTCTGTTAAAAATTTTAATTCTGGGTATCTGGTAATAAATGTTGTGTATACTTGTGATCTGTATCCAGTTGTGTTGGTTCCTTAGTTTGTTGCTTGGTAATAACGGAACATGAGGTGTCGGTTGACTTCATCTGACCATCTCACCCTCTGCCTTTGTTTTCCTTCTAGAGTGGTTGCAGGAAGCATATCCTGCAAAACACCTCTATTTGGATTTAAATCATTTGCCGTGTGGCTAGCAGTGTCGTTACCATTGTGGACGGGCATAGGGTTTAAGCGTCGTCCCCGACCATGACAGCGCTTGTCTGAGGCTTCATTAGTTCTGTCCTGAACCAAGTAATCACACTAAAAGGGGGGTTAGCCCTATTAGTGGTTTGTTCTTTTCGTCGCCTTTTACAACTGGCAGAACATACCGGAGGTCTATTCTTTTCCCGGGCCTCCACGGGGTGTTATTATTATTATTATCTTTAATTTCTCAGACGTTAAGTCTGGTTAAGAATGGAGTGACGCGGACCTTTATCAAGCGTCACTTCCTTTTAGCTGTACGGTACGTGTTATATTGCATTTAGGAACTTTCGGGTAATTGAACATGTATCAATAATTACGGATTTCTGTAGTTGTATATATATGTTTGGATGTAGCTGTATTGCATTGATGTACTGGTGGATGTTGTGTGGTATGACTCCTGTAGTTGATAGTATAATTGGTATGATGTCAACTTTATCCTGATGCCACATGTCTTTGACTTCCTCAGCCAGTTGGATGTATTTTTCAATTTTTTCTCCTGTTTTCTTTTGTATATTTGTTGTATTGGGTATGGATATTTCGATTAGTTGTGTTAATTTCTTCTTTTTA
Source organism: Schistocerca nitens (assembly GCF_023898315.1). Lineage (NCBI taxonomy): Eukaryota > Metazoa > Arthropoda > Insecta > Orthoptera > Acrididae > Schistocerca > Schistocerca nitens. The sequence continues at coordinate 181,889,460 of NC_064617.1, read as the reverse complement.
TTGGTGAGTATGATGTCAGGTTTGTTATGTGGCGTTGTTTTATCTGTTATAATGGTTCTGTTCCAGTATAATTTGTATTCATCATTCTCCAGTACATTTTGTGGTGCATACTTGTATGTAGGAACTTGTTGTTTTAAAAGTTTATGTTGTAAGGCAAGCTGTTGATGTATTATTTTTGCGACATTGTCATGTCTTCTGGGGTATTCTGTATTTGCTAGTATTGTACATCCGCTTGTGATGTGATCTACTGTTTCTATTTGTTGTTTACAAAGTCTGCATTTATCTGTTGTGGTATTGGGATCTTTAATAATATGCTTGCTGTAATACCTGGTGTTTATTGTTTGATCCTGTATTGCAATCATGAATCCTTCTGTCTCACTGTATATATTGCCTTTTCTTAGCCATGTGTTGGATGCGTCTTGATCGATGTGTGGCTGTGTTAGATGATACGGGTGCTTGCCATGAAGTGTTTTCTTTTTCCAATTTACTTTCTTCGTATCTGTTGATGTTATGTGGTCTAAAGGGTTGTAGAGGTGGTTATGAAATTGTAGTGGTGTAGCCGATGTATTTATATGAGTGATTGCTTTGTGTATTTTGCTAGTTTCTGCTCGTTCTATAAAGAATTTTCTTAAATTGTCTACCTGTCCATAATGTAGGTTTTTTATATCGATAAATCCCCTTCCTCCTTCCTTTCTGCTTAATGTGAATCTTTCTGTTGCTGAATGTATGTGATGTATTCTATATTTGTGGCATTGTGAGTGTGTAAGTGTATTGAGTGCTTCTAGGTCTGTGTTACTCCATTTCACTACTCCAAATGAGTAGGTCAATATTGGTATGGCATAAGTATTTATAGCTTTTGTCTTGTTTCTTGCTGTCAATTCTGTTTTCAGTATTTTTGTTAGTCTTTGTCTATATTTTTCTTTTAGTTCTTCTTTAATATTTATATTATCTATTCCTATTTTTTGTCTGTATCCTAGATATTTATAGGCATCCGTTTTTTCCATCGCTTCTATGCAGTCGCTGTGGTTATCCAATATGAAATCTTCTTGTTTAGTGTGTTTTCCCTTGACTATGCTATTTTTCTTACATTTGTCTGTTCCAAAAGCCATACTTATATCATTGCTGAATACTTCTGTTATCTTTAGTAATTGGTTGAGTTGTTGATTTGTTGCTGCCAGTAGTTTTAGATCATCCATGTATAGCAAATGTGTGATTTTGTGTGGGTATGTTCCAGTAATATTGTATCCATAATTTGTATTATTTAGCATGTTGGATAGTGGGTTCAGAGCAAGGCAGAACCAGAAAGGACTTAATGAGTCTCCTTGGTATATTCCACGCTTAATCTGTATTGGCTGTGATGTGATATTATTTGAATTTGTTTGGATATTAAGTGTGGTTTTCCAATTTTTCATTACTATGTTTAGGAACTGTATCAATTTAGGATCTATTTTGTATATTTCCAATATTTGTAGTAACCATGAGTGGGGTACACTATCAAAAGCTTTTTGGTAATCAATGTATGCATAGTGCAGCGACCTTTGTTTAGTTTTAGCTTGATATGTCACCTCTGCATCTATTATCAGTTGCTCTTTACATCCTCGTGCTCCTTTGCAACAGCCTTTTTGTTCTTCATTTATAATTTTGTTCTGTGTTGTATGTGTCATTAATTTCTGTTTAATGATTGAAGTTAATATTTTGTATATTGTTGGTAGGCATGTTATGGGGTGATATTTAGCTGGGTTCGCTGTGTCTGCTTGATCTTTAGGTTTCAGATAAGTTATTCCATGTGTAAGTGTATCAGGGAATGTGTATGGGTCTGCAATGTAACTGTTAAATAATTTAGTTAGATGTGAATGTGTTGAGGTGAACTTCTTTAACCAGAAATTTGCTATTTTATCATTTCCAGGGGCTTTCCAATTGTGAGTAGAATTAATTGCTTGGGTGACTTCATGTTGCAAAATTATCACTTCAGGCATTTGTGGTATCATCTTGTATGTGTCTGTTTCTGTTTGTATCCACCGTGCATGCCTGTTATGTTGTACCGGGTTTGACCATATGTTGCTCCAGAAGTGTTCCATGTCTGTTATGTTTGGTGGATTGTTTATTTTAATGTGTGTGTTATCTATTGTCTGGTAAAATTTCTTTTGGTTTGTGTTGAATGTTTGGTTTTGTTTCCTTCTATTTTCACTTTTTTTGTATCTTCTCAGTCGTTTGGCTAACGCTTGTAATTTCTGCTTCTTTTCGTCTAATTGCTCTGTCGCTTCTTGTTGTGAGATTTTACCTAACCTTTTTCGTTTTTTTCCCGAGATTTCATTTCTTATAAATTGTGTTAGCTGTCCGATGTCTTTTCTCAGTTTTTCTATTCTGATCTGTAGCCTGTGTTGCCATGCTGGTTTTGTGGGTTTCTTCTGTGTGTTGGTTGGTTCTGATCTCTGTCTAGTGTGTATATTTAGTGTAGTGAGTGCTCCTATATAAACCAGTAGTTGTAACTCTTCCATAGTTGTGTTTTCATTTATTTTGTTGTGTATGATTGTGTTCATAGTTTTTATTGTTGTTTCGACTTGTGGGTTATTTGGTGGTCTATGCAAGAATGGTCTAATGTCTGTATTTGTGTCTTTGTATTCTATATATGTTAGCTGAAATTTTTCTTCTATATCTAGCATCTGTGTCACTTCGTGTTCTATTTGTGCTTGTTCTGGTGGCTGTCTTAAGATTTCGTTTTCCTCTGATTGTTTAATTGGTGCGTGTTGTTCTTTGTTTGTTTGCTCTGGGATGCTTGAGTCCATTACTGTATTTTCTTCTTCTTCTGATTGCACATTATTTTGTTCCAGTATTTGTTGTACTTCTTGTTTGATGTTTTCTAATTCTGACTGGGGTATCCTGTTATTTTTGATTATTACACGGATCTGATCAGCTAGTCGTTGTTCTGTTAAAAATTTTAATTCTGGGTATCTGGTAATAAATGATGTGTATACTTGTGATCTGTATCCAGTTGTGTTGGTTCCTAGGTTTGTTGCTTGGTAATAACAGAACATGAGGTGTCGATTAACTTCATCTGACCATCTCATCCTCTGTCTTTGTTTTCCTTCTAGGGTGGTTGCAGGAAGCATATCCTGCAAAACACCTCTATTTGGATTTAAATCATTTTCCAGTTGGCTAGCAGTGATGTTACCATTGTGGGCGGGCATAGGGTTCAAGCGTCGTCCCCGACCATGACGGCGCTTGTCCGAGGCTTCTTTAGTTCTGTCCTGAACCAACTAATCACACTAAAAGGGGGGTTAGCCCTATTAGTGGTTTGTTCTTTTCGTCGCCTTTTACGACTGGCAGAACATACCGGAGGCCTATTCTTTTCCCGGGCCTCCACGGGGGTTATTATTATTATTATTATTATTATTATTATTATTATTATTATTATTATTATTCTATCGATGGGGTTCTGGAAATATCACATCTATTACTGTTAGGGAAACAGTGTAATTCATAATTAGTGGTGTCAGGACGAATCATGCAGAACAATATCTGTCAGAGGAGTAATGCATGTTAGGTGGAACAGTGCGCAGGACTCATGGTGTGTTTCTAATGTATGCGTTGTCCACCAGACAGGGACTAGTCACAAGCGGAATAAAGTGCCCATGATAGACTCCAATGTACATGCGTACACATATTGAATTTTCTCATTGTAAACCTCTAAACCAGTGTGGTAGACATACGGCATACACTAATGATGAATATGTGGATATGCTTCTGGTCCTTGGTGCATCTGATAACTGGACTGTTGTTGCTACTTGTGAGTATGCTGCTAGATATCCTCGTCAATGCCATCCAGATAAAAATGTGTTTTGTCATCTGGAGCTGCACCTTCAGGAGTCAGATTCTCTCCTTCCACCATTGCATGACAGTGGTTGTCCACAGACTTGCCATACTCCAGCTACTGAGGAAGCTATTCTGGATATCATACACCGAGAACCTCAATGTAGTACACGTAGTGTAGCAAGGCAGCCGCATGTCTCACAATGCATGGTTGTTAACATGCTCCACAAATGTGGGCTGCACCCCTATCATTATGCTTTCACGCAACAATCACCGGATGCAATTCTGTGAATGGTTCCAACAACAACAGGAAGCCAACGATGACTTCATGAACACCATAACATGGTCAGATGAAGCACATTCACTCATGAAGTGTCTTCAATATGCACAATGCCCACCATATTGGGTGACAGGTGTTTGGGCCCTTACATGTTTTCTGACCATCTGACTGCATGAAGGCATCATGCATTCCTCTCAGACTATTTGCCTGATGCACTGGAAGATGTTCCACTACATGTTCAGCAGAGGATATGGTTCCAACATGATGGTGCACCTCCACACTCTGGAATTAATGTGTGACAGTATTTAGACAGAACATTTCCAGGGAAATGGCTCAGATGTGGGGGTCCAGTTGTATGGTCACTGTGTCCACCTGACCTAAATCCCCTGGATTTCTTCTTGTGAGGACACATGAAGAAGCACCTGTACTCTACTACTCAGTTGAATGTGGAAGAATTGGTAGCACATTTTCATGCTGCTCTTGTTACTGTAGACACAGCTTTGCTGCGTAGGGTCCAGAGTTGTATGATTCAGTGGGTTATGCGTATTTTGGATGCGGAGGGAGGTTGCTTTGAACATCTGTTATTCTGAGGACAATGTATTCTATTGTGAAGGTCATACGGTCTTTAATATGGGCATTATTATTGTCACTGGTTGCTAATGTGCAACATCTGAGTGCTCATATTGCATGTAGTATAAATGACAAATAGATGTGTTATTGTACTGTGCTATCATCTTTATCATCTCAAAATTGATATTGTTTTTGTAGTTATTCTATCCTGTGACAGGTCATTTGGTTCCACTGTCTATTTCTTACTTGTCTAACCATGTATTTATGTTCAGCATTACAAAATCTTGTGAATTTAGGATGCACGTGATCTAAGAAATGGTGTGTATTACAGTATGAAATGTCAGGATGAAATTAGCAAATAAAAAAATCATGCCCTAATCCAGTATCGAATCATCAACCTCCTGCATGCTAACCCAAACTCTATCCGCTACACCACCTGTACAGCATAACTGATATGTGCTGACAGAGTTAGCTGCAATACATGTGGTTACAGTGTTGCCAGACTGCCACTCTTTAACATCCTTTTTCTGCTGGATGTACTCACCAGACGAAATTTTGTGAGAGACTTTTTTATCGCTGGCATGTGAGGAGTCACACTGCAACGCCCAAGTGCATGAATTTCACCACACCCTCTATAAGAAAAAAACTGCACAATGATTTTTTCATTCAGAAACTGTATTTGAGTGTTGGTTGTTTGTGAGAGGATAGTATTATGAGGAGAAACATCATCAAGCATGTGTTGGGATTCAACAGCAGTAGATACAGGATCATGACGTAACACAATTGCAGTTTATTGTGCCACAGATACTGCTGCTCACAATGGCTGGCATCCCATGAGCATCACATACAGCTTGGACAGCATGATAAATATGTGGTGAAAGAACACCACACTGAATGCAGGAAATATATACATAGGGCTGGTTTAAAGACCAACTGATTTAAGTCACCACATGGGGGTCCAAGCTGAGAGGGGCCCACACATGCCAGGTTTCTATACAGAATGTATCAGAATTAGTAGCAACTACTTGCAGTACCATTATGAGAGGCTTGCCCAAATGCATGCACATTTTGTATTCAGCCCATATCACAAACTGACACTGTTGAATGTGGGTGAGGAATAGGGGGGATTTGACTGAGGAGGGAGTAGGGCTTGTGTGGGAAGGTGTTCCTGAACCGGCCCTGCATATACAGTTTATGGAGGTTCACATGCTAGCTACACAACAACTGCCTACGAAGGAAGGATGTGAAAGGCAGGCGATACAGTCAAGCAGCCCACCAACATGAATCACAGTGCAGACATCCATCATCTTGGCTGCTTACAATAGCTAGCATATGGATGGACCCTGGGCATTTTTTTAACTCCTAATGAAGCAGAGTAATAATAAATATTATGTTTCCTTTGTTTGAACTGCTTTCACTACACTTCCAGTGATAATGGATGGCTGCCCTGAGACTTGCTTATCACCAACATTCATCCTCCTGTTCCTGAATGATCTCACAACTTAACACACTTTAATATCACTCAGTGCATTGGGAATAGAGTCATGTGTGGTGCTGGTTTCAGCCAGTGCAGCCCTTGTTTCGTGGCCTAGCCTGGTGCAGAATAACATGGCTGGTAAGTGCGTAGTCTGTAGATCAAACAGTGGGGAGAGTGCTGGTGTTGGGGGTTGCAAGCAGGCTGTTAGCACACTGAATGGGGAAATGGCGAGTGCTGGAGAGGAAGTGCCATTCTAAACTGAAGCCTGCACTCATATTTTTTTGTAAATATTAAACAGAGCCTCTCCACACTCACACTTGCATGATAACCATCAAAAAATATCTACTGCTGCCTTTGCTATTGTTAGTATCCAAAAATAATTCCATTGAAAATAGAACAAAAGCAGCAATTTATTTTTGTCTGACTTGTTAACCATTTGTAACTTTCAGAGAGGTGAATTTTGAGTAAAACTTAAATTTCTCTTATTGTGATGTTAAAATTTGCTTCTTTTACCAAAACACTGTAGAGTTCACACAATGTCATCTCACTAACATATTGTGCAGATACAACTGAGAGTGAGTTCTGAAAGAGTGGTTCATTAAGTTTATTAAGCGATGGAACTGAGCACAAGTAAGGTCAACAGCTTATGAAAACGCACATCATCAGTGCAAAAATGAACGTGTAATGTCTTCACTTAAATTGTTGCAAAACTCACAGTATTTCTTGTCACCAGTTATTGATGGCCCTTAAAAATTATATTCTTTCAAGTCTGTATATAGTGGAATAACATAGTAGCTAATGAAGTCTCCCATAATAATCACATGGCAAAATACTCTCCTCTTTTCGTCCTGTCATTTGCCAAAATCTCGTTTCGATATTTCAAACCATTTATATGAAGAACGTTGTGGATATTTCATATTGTCTTTATTGCTGGAGCCCAAGACTGCAAATGAGTGTACTACGTAAGAGCAGTTGTCTCAAGGCTGATGACAGAAAGAGATCCCCGCCCTAATCTGATGAAAAATTCAATAACTTACCTAAATTTCATATGCAGCAACGTATTACATAATTTGAACCAAGCATAAAATAATAGTGACACCTATTTTTCGTTGCAAACCTTTTTCTAATTTCATGCGGTGTCTTAGTTAAACGCAAATATCACAATAACTATGACCATTAATGACATGATGGGCATGTCACCATGAGGTTGACATATAAAGCTATAAGTGACACAAAAATGAATTTTTTTAGTGAATAGTTTCTGTAAAACAGTTTTAGAAAGATTGCAGAGCATTTGCCTTGATTCTGCCAGCCCAGTGTGTAGCTAACCAGCAAAAGTGGTCAAAATCAGCCTCCTTCTCTGAACAACTGAATGAATGTGCCCATCACTTTGGGTGAAAATTGGTCACTGCTCATCAGCCACTGTGTCCTGCATGGACACTAAACAGAACAGCCCATCTAGTTCACTAGATTTTGTGTCTTATAGCAAACCATTGGGCCAGCCTGGGACTTCTCCAGTCCACTGAGCTGCCTGCTGAGGTTACTTGCTGGGCCGGTCTGTCGCCTCTGCTACATTACATCCAGCATTCATCTGTGAAACTCTGTTTTCATTCTCATCTTTTTTGTTTAGAGTAACTACCAGTAAACCCCCAATGCTTTAAAAAATTGAATTCCCTTGTACACTGATGAGCCAAAACATTATGACCACCTTCTTAATAGCTTGTTTGGCTATCTTTGGAATGAAATTCATCACTGGTTCTGCCTATCAGGGATCTGACAATTTGTTAGTAAGTTTGTGGAGGTATGCAGCATTAGATGTCTATGTATAGGTCAAGTAATTCATGTAAATAATGGGTTGCTGGTTTGCGTACACGGCGATGGTGCCTGATAGCAACCAAGATGGGTTCCACAGGATTCACGTCAGGTGAATTTGGTCATTGAGACATCAGCATGAGTTCACTATAATGCTCCTCAAACTACTGTAACACACTCCTGGCTCCAAGACATAGACAGCTAAACTGCCAAAGGATGACATCGCCATAAGGGAAGATATCAAACATGAAGGGGTGCAAGTGGTTCGCAGCTGTCAGCATTGCTTTGATTACTACTGCAGCTCCCATGCAAGTGCAGGAGAATGTCTCCCATAGCATAATACTGCGCCCATGATGCACTGCACACTTTGAACCGCCATGCATTTCAATTATGGCGTTAGTCACGACGCCCATTGACCTAGTGTAGCAAAAATGTGATTCACCGGAAGAGCCAACATATTTCCATTGATTGACAGTCAAACACTGATTGTGCCATGCCCACTGCAATCATAGCTAACGATGCCATTGGGTCAATATGTGAACCCTTAGAGGTGGTCTGATGTGGAGCTCCATGTTCAACAATGTACAATGAACGGTGTGCTCCAAAACACTCGTGCGTGTACTAGATTGTGCTCTTTCAGTAGAGATGCCACGGAGCATCATCTATCCTTCTTTACAGGACAGACAAGCCTCTAAACCCCACGTTCTGTAACCATTTAGCGCCCAATGGTAGTTTCACTGTCCTTCTTCCTCTTTCTGCAGATGCTCATGATAGTAGCAAATGAACATTCAACCAGCTTCACCATTTTTGAAAAACTTGTTCAATGCTTCTGTGTGATAATAATCTGCCCTTTGTCAAAAATCAAACAATGGAAAATCCAGACTGCAGTCGTGTGTGTGTGTGTGTGTGTGTGTGTGTGTGTGTGTGTGTGTGTGTGTGGGTGGGTGGGTGGGTGGGTGGGTGGGTGGGTGGGTGGGTGGGTGGGTGGGTGGGTGGGTGGGTTGGGGGGGGGGGAGGGGGAGGGGGAGATGTTAAGATGTCAGCAAGAAAAAGTTTGAAAAAAAGGTTTGAAAATTGTAAAATATAATGTATGTGTAAAATTTGTTGGAAGTTGCTAGTGCTCTCGTTCTCAAATACTGGATGAATAAAGTCCTCAAGATGAACACAGAGTTTGTAACTGAAATATTTGTCTTACTATGCAAAACATGTAAGGTAAGATTCTACCTCTTAATGAGTGGATTATGATGGAATTTTATTTTTTTTAATTTGATTAATAATTAAATAAAATATTGAAAATAAAATTTTTGTTGAACCCTGGAAGCCATTATTTAGGCAACATACAATAGGCACTGGCTTACAGGATAGTTGTTTAATAATACAGATACATGGGGAGATTGCAAACACTTTCAGTGAATTTTTGAGCTTTATTTCTCAAAAATACCATTTATAAAATCATTAGGCAGTACATGCACTGTTGACTTACAGGTATGTGTTTAATTCCTATAAGTAATCAGAATATTGTTAGTGAACAATGCTCCTTAAGACAGAATAAAAAATCTTCACTTTGAATATTAAAACCCAGCTTGGATAGCATGTTATTTAGTTCTGTATCTGTGATGGGTATATTGTTTGGAAAGAAATATCTCAGTGTGAGAGATATATGTAACCTAAGCTTTCGAAAATTTCATAATGGATGTCATAAACTAAGTTTTCATCCTCACCTTTGTCATCATTTAGTGTTCTTATCAAGGAAGCAAATAAGGAACAGACAGTTAAAAAATAGCTTGTGCTAGTTTCAAGTGAGAATAAGTTATATTTTTCTACTGTACACTGTACACAGTTGAATGAATATTTTAGTTTTGTGTTGACAGCTCATTTAAGTTTGATTATTGCCTCAAGAAAGGGTCCTTGTCTTTAACATTAAGCAGGCACAATTGCATTAAAAATGAGACATCCTTCAATTTCATCATGAACTAAATCTATGTTCCCATAATACCAGCACATAAATCATACCCTTTGCTCCATCTGAAAAACTAATATGACCTTCTGAACATCAAAATATGGCTCTAAATTCTCAGTTCTCTTTCCTTCTTGTTATACTACTGAGTACAAGTAAGAGATTTTTGGTTGGCAGTCCATTTAGTTAGCATTACATCATCATATGTAGGCCTATTCATTTTATAATGAGCAAAAATTTTATAAAAACAAAGTAAATTATATGATTCATTTTGGAGGATCTTTTTATTCACTTTCAACAAGTTAAAGTACCCATTCCTATTCAATCACCAATAACAAGTACAGAATGTATACATTCTTGCAATAATACTTTTTGATATCTAAGTAGTGCAAATCAAAAATAGACTGGTATGATGAAAGACATTTAATTCTTAAGAAAGGATTTGCTGATAACCATAATTTAAGAATTCATTGGCAGATAGTGGGAATGACTCATAGTCTCCAGATAACTTTTAGGACTTCGTAGACTGACATAAGGGTGCCATAGTAATGTACATTGTCTGAAGCAGTGAAAAAGATGAGTAGAGCCCACAGTGTATCGGGCTGTTGAGCCAACAGACTGTTGGACTGGCCTGCTAGACCATTGTCTCTGATGTGGAAAATTGTACTGATTCCACCAGCCTAGCATGCCAGGAAGGTTAGCACATGGCCATTTTTGGTAAGTGAGCAACAAATGGGCTGAGTGGGCTGAAAGCAACATCCTGCGTGACTCTGCTTGGGACTACAAACCACCCACAGTGAGTTATGACGGACCATTGATTTCATGCTTGTTGGTCACAAAAAGTGAGTTATGTACATTTTCACAGTTATCAACTGTTCAAGAATCCCAAACATTCTAACTGCTCTGTATGAGTTGCATGACATTATCTATGGCAGTAAAATGTAGCATGTTTGAGAAATATGAATATGTGTGTAAACAGTTAAAAAGATATTGAGAATGGATCTCAATTAAAAAGTCATCCTGTGCGTACATAATGCAAAACTGCACTAATGAATTTTTTATTAACTCTTTGAAAACAATGATGCACTATGGTAGGTAATTACTCATTCATGCATACAAACTTCTTTGATAAGTTGGAAATTATTCTTGAATATTGACACACTTTTTGTCATTGAGGGAGGAAGGGACAACGGATAGAGTGATAGAAAATTTTCAATAATTTAATGATACAATAAAAAAAATACAAGGTTTAAGAGGCATAAAATGAAGACCAATGGCCAAATTGTTGACACAACACATAATGATATAATAATAATAATAATAATAATAATAATAATAATAATAATAATAATGTGTCAGAATTTTCTTCAGCAAATATTTTCTTGTTTCAGATTGAGCAGAATCTGGCAGACATTGTTGGCATGTAAGATTTATGTGGCAGTTGGTTGTGTCACTGCTTTTGTCTTGTGGTTGATCGCCTTTGCTGGAGCCATCACTGGGCTAAGAGCCTGCTGCTGTGATGGAAGCACCCAAACAACAGAGTGCTGTTGTAGCAGTCTGTTCATATCGTGTAAGCCTACACCAAATGAACCATTTCTGGTATGCTTCTGAATTTAAAAAAAAATTATATACAGTTGGACAAATAATGAAATACTCTACAATTTACCTTAAATTATTATTTTGCAATGAAAGAATAATACATTTGGCAAAAATAAATTGAACATATGAATGTCTGAAAATGGCATCCTTGTGTAAGAATGTACATTTTACAATATTCTTCATTTTGAAAATAACAAACTGTTCTCAGAGCTAAACATTTCTAAAAATAAAAGTGTGTTTTATTCCCTTTGCAGTCTCGTGCTGAGATCTAATGAAACGACACAACAAATGAATTCTGGCATAATGTTCTCCATATTGTCCCATTACTTTAGAGGTGAAGCAATATTTCAACTGACATGCCAAACTTCATTTACAACACGTTGCAGAAGTTTTTAAATAGCATGTAATAGTTGCTATTAAGGGAACTTCAGTCTTTACCATTTTATCAGTTACTGAGCAAGGCGGTTTAGTGGTCTAGATACTGAATTTGCATTCTATAAGAATGACATTCAAACCTCTGTCCACCTATCCACATCCATTTTCCATAGTTTCCCCTCTACACACATAACTAGTTTCCCCTCTACACACATAACTAAACCAACAAGTTTCCATTTTAACTGAAGTAATCTCAGCATTATACAGTTGGTAGTGGACCTTTCACCACTAAAGTAACATATGATTTTGAAGGATTGTGATTGGAATGCTAAAAACACAAACAGATATGAAACTTCCTGGCAGATTAAAACTGTGTGTCGGACTGAGACTCGAACTTGGGAACTTTGCCTTTCGCAGGCAAGTGCTCTACCATCTGAGCTACCCAAGTATGACTCATGACCCGTCCTCACAGATTCAGTTCTACCTTCCAAACTTCACAGGAGCTCTTCTGCGAACCTTGCACAACTAGCACCCCTAGAAGAAACGATATTGCAGAGACATGGCTTAGCCACAGCTACTGAGCTTTTGTGAAGTTTGGAAGGTAGGAGATGTGTCTTTCAACACATCACATAACAATGGTTCACTATATGAAGAGAATGAATGATGTTCTAGGCAGAGCCCAGTGTCTGGACTGTTCTGCAGCTCTCATGCTTGGGTCATTCATCTGGTCCCTCAAAATGCCTGTGAAATTCTATTGTACAGATATAGTACTGACCCATGAAAGATAATCTGCAGTCATTTTGTCTTCACTGTGTACACATCTGATGTCTGAGGTATACTGCAAGATAAGGCCCAAATGCCTGAATCGCTATGGGCCGGCATCCAATGATGGGTTTCATATGGCATCTACTATCAGCTTGTGGTCTGTATATATGATAGCTTGCAGACCCTCATTGTCTTCACAGATGTACTAAATAGTGGAACAGACTAGCAGAAGTTCCCAGTTGAGTGTGGGCCACTTGGCCTGGGAGGGTAAAAGTTTCTTGGAGAAAAACCAGAGCAACTGAAGTTCACTGTTGACTATCTGGTGCAGTACTGACCCAATAGTGGAACTGCTCACATTAGTCGTAAGATGCAATTGAGTTTTGGGTGTTGGGATGTGCCAAGGTGACAGTGTGTGTTAAGCACTGCTTGGTGCATGGAAATGCATTTACCATCTCCTAAAGTCCAGTGAAGTTTCTTCTTGTCCTGCTTGTCAGTACATGCTAGAGTGTTCTTGAGAGATATCTGTAGCTCAGCTGCACGAAGCAGGTGGAAACAACAGAAAATTAGAATCCCTTTGAAGTATTGTAGAGTTTGATATGTTTCAGGAAAGGAAAGATTACTCACAGTAGAGATATGCTCTGCCATTGGTCTGATGCCAGAAGCATTGAGCTTGTAACCTTGGAACATGACTTCCAGTTAATGTAACTGTGATTGGATTCATTAATAACCACACCACCATCTTTTACTGTGGCTAGAACTAGCTCTAGATGTCTCGAGTGTTCGTCATGGTTTTTGTAGAAAATGAGAATGTCATCCAGGTATATGTAACTGAAGGAAAAACCCAGGAGACAATAGATAACCACTACCATGTATGAGCAGCATTCTCAAGACCATAAGGCATTCAGAGATATTTGGGCAGTCTGAATGGCATGCTGACTGCTGTTTTCTGTATATCATCTAAATGCATCAGGATTTGTAAATATGCTCATTTGCAGTTGATAACACTAAACACTGTTGCACCAGTGAGGGTGTGAGGGAATTCCTGGATATTAGGTATGGGATAACTATTGTGTACAGCTCTAGAGATCAGTATGTGATAGTTACCACAGAGTCTGACTGAACAATCTTTATTGGGCACAAATTTAATACAGGAAGCCCAAGGGCTGTCAGAGAGATGTACAATCCCTGCTTGTGAACAGCTTGTTACTAGCTGATTTAGCTGTCTGTAAAACAGCGTGGCGTAAGAGCTAAGGTGTGTGGTGAGCTGGGGGATCATCAGTGGTCACAATATGATGCATTGTCCCATCACAAACACACATGCATGGGCGTGACACAAGAGGCAGCAGAGTCAATGACACAGTTCACTAACACTAAGGGCAGCACTGTACTGAACTTGTGAGATCCTGAGATCCTTGACTGTGGGAGCTGGCATGGGGGGAGGGAGGGGGGCAGCAGATGCCAGTGTGTTGCCCATCATCTGTGGATGTTAAGACTCCACCACAAGGAGGCATCCTTGGACCAGTTGCAGATCTGTTGTTACATCGTCAATGTGGTGCTTAAGGTCCCCTTTTTTGGTGTGAAGCTGCTGGAGTTGATTGTAACAGTCAACATAGCATTCATGTGAAATCAGTATATCATCCACTGGGTCAACACACTCATGAAGCATATCAAAGTATGCATTATTGGCACAACACTGTTTGAGCAGACGTGGGGCAGATGTGTGAGTGGTGTAAGCATGGTCAAGGTGGAGAGGCCCAGAATAGTACCACCGGTGGAATGTTGAGTGAGAGCAGTATGAACAGTGTCTGGTGAGAGCTAGTGAAAGCATAAGAAGTCCATGCCGATAACTGGCTTGGTGATTTCCATGATGTAGAATGTCCTAGTCTGCTGCAGGGTCATTGTAAGGCCCATAGTGTAGTGGAAGGTGTTGTGGACTGTGATTTCTGAGTCATTCGCTGAATGGAGGTACAAGGCCATTGTTAAAATGAATGTTGACATGCTGAGTTGTGGGAGGAAGCTAGTGTCCATTTCCCTGTTTTATCAAGAAGTACTGATGCATTGAGATGTTGGGCACAAAGAGGCATGCCTGCATGGGTGGCATCACAGTGTCACATGCCTGTGCAATGTGTAGGCTGGTGCATCTATATCTGTCTGCTGGCATTGTTTGGATCGTAACAGGGCTTGCACCGCTTATGGGTGGCACAAATGAATTGGCTGTGAAACCAGAAAGTCATCAGTCAGGGGGTAGGAATGGTATCTAGAGTTCCAGTGTGTTGTTGCCTTGTGGTGCAAGCCAAGTGACTGAGTCATGGCGGGTTGCCAGCTGTTATGGGGGTGTGGCATCCTCTTTGTGAGTGGACATGCTGGTTCAGGTGGGTACGGTCATACCTCCAGCATCACTAAGTATGGAATCTTTAGATTAGATTAGTTTACGTTCCATAGATCTGTGCTGAGGAGATCCTTGTGGATGTGGAACATGTCATTTTTTTTTTAAAGCTGAAATAACAATACTAATAGTATGAATATATACAATACATCATTTATTTCTATTAAAAAATTCGTCAATGGAGTAGAAGGAGTTGGCCACTAGTAAGTCTTTCAGGCTCCTTTTAAACTGATGTTTATTTGTAACTAAATTTTTTATGTTTACTGGCAAATTATTGAAGGTGAGTGTTCCTGAGTAGTGGACCCCTTTTTGAACTAAAGTAAGTGCTTTTAAGTCACTTGTGCAGATCATTTTTGTTCCTGGTATTGTATGTATGAACTGAGCTGTTTGTTGGAAAAAGAGATATATTATTTAGGACAAATTCCATTAATGAGTAAATATACTGAGAGGCAGTAGTTAGTATACCCAGTTCTTTGAAGAGGTTTCTACAGGACGTCCGTGAATTTACTCCACAAATAATATGTATTACACGCTTTTGGACTCTGAAAACTTTTGTTTGACTTGAAGAGTTACCCCAAAATATTATACCATATGACATTATGGAATGAAAGTAGGCAAAGTATGCAAGCTTTTTCATTTTTATGTCGCCTATGTCTGCTAACACTCGAATTGCAAATACAGATTTGTTAAGGCGTTTCTGCAGGTCTGTGGTGTGCTCTTCCCAACTGAATTTATTATCAAGTTGTAATCCCAGGAATTTAAGACTGTCAACCTCTTCTATCTGCTCTTCTTCGTATTTTATGCATATGCTGGGTGGAAACCTCTTACAGGTTCTGAATTGCATATAGTGAGTCTTTTCGAAGTTTAATGTCAGTGAGTTGGCTTTAAACCATTTATTAATATCCATGAAAATATCATTAGCAGATCTTTCTAGAACTACACTTGACATACTATTTATTGCAATACTTGTGTCATCTGCAAACAAAACGAACTCTGCTTCTGGCAGTGTAACTGATGAGAGATCATTAATGTACACAAGAAAAAGCAATGGCCCTAAGATGGATCCTTGTGGGACACCACATGTAATTTCTTCCCATTCTGATGATGACTGATGACTTAATTCACTAGTCCCTTGCACTGACACCCTTTGTTTCCTGTTAGTGAGGTATGACTTGAACCATTTTGCAGCACTGCCCATGACACCATAGAATTCTAATTTACTTAAAAGGATGTTGTGGTTCACACAATCAAATGCCTTTGAAAAATCACAGAAAATACCTGCTGCTTGTAATTTGTTATTTAATGAATTAAGTACATTTTCACTGTAGGTGTAAATAGCCTTGTCGATATCAGAACCCTTCAGAAATCCAAACTGTGTTGTTGATAATATGTTATTTGTGGTCAGATGGTTGAGCAGCTGCCTGTACATTACTTTTTCTAAAATTTTTGAGAATGCTGGCAAAAGTGAAATCAGTCTGTAGTTTGATGGTATCTCTTTATCCCCTTTCTTGAATAGAGGCTTAACATCTGCATATTTTAGCCAGTCAGGAAATGTCCCAGTTATAATTGACTGGTTACACAAGTAACATAGAATTGTACTAAACTAACAAGAACATGCCTTAATTAACTTTGTTCATATTTCATCGTACCCACTAGAATGCTTTGTTTTTAAAGATTTTATCGGGGACGTTGTTTCTTTTGGTGAAGTGAGTGATATATTCATGTACTTGAAACTATTTGTGAAGGCTAGTTTCAGATATTCAAGGGCATTATTTACTGATCCTGAAAGTCCCATTCTATCAGTAACGGATATAAAGTACTTGTTAAATAGATTTGCCACACTATGCCCATCAGTTACTAATGTGTCATCTACCCTTAGTGCTATTTGCTCCTGTTCCTTTCTGGTTCTACCAGTCTGCTCTTTCACTATATCCCATATTGTTTTTATTTTGTTCCCTGACATTGCTATCTTCTTCTCGTATTGCATTTGTTTAGACATCTGAATTACTTTTTAATGTTTTACGGTATTCCTTGTAATTTTCTAAATCATCAGCATTGGAGCTATTCTTGGTCGACAGATACATTTTCCTTTTTGTCTTACAGGAAATCTTTATTCCTTGTGTAATCCATGGTTTTATTATAGACTTCTGTTTAATTTGAGTAACTTTTAGAGGAAAACAGTTTTCAAACATGGTACTGACATTGTTCATGAATGTGTTATATTTTTCATTCATGTCATGAGCACTATAAACATCTTTCCAGTTCATATCTTTGAGCAGTTTTCTAAAACACTCAATTTTTGGTTGATTGACTACTCTCCTGTACTCAGATTTAGCAGTCTTGATAATCTGCTTAGAATTTACATCTAAAACAAGGAGCTGCATGTCATGATCTGATAGTCCATTTATAACAGGTTTTATGATATGATTTTGTTCCTTTGGTTTGTCTATAAAAATGTTATCAATGGCTGTCCTTGAGGATTTAGTGATCCTAGTTGGAAAGTTTACAGTTTGAGTTAGATTGAAAGACAACATTACTAACTGCAGTGAATGTTTACTGGAAGATTGCATTAGAAAATCTGTATTAAAGTCACCAGCAATCAAAATTTCTTTGTTTCTTCCTGTTAAATAACCCAAAAGAGCTTCTAGATGATCTAAGAATAGATTATAATTTCCTGCAGGTGCTCAGTAAATAGTTATTATTATATAGGATCTGTTATCGAACGCTACTTCTGTTGCACATGCTTCTAGATGCTGCTCTAAACAGAATTTATTAATGTCAATGTTCTTGAATTTATGGCAGTTTTTGATAAATGTGGCAACTCCTCCTCCATCCATATCTACTCTGCAGAAGTAGGAAGCTAGCTTAAATCCTGAAATGTCTAACATATCTATATCAGTGGCCACTTGATGTTCAGAGAGGCAGATTATGTCAATTTGGTTAGATGAATTCATTTCATCGATACAAATGAGTAGTTCATCAACTTTATTTCTAAGTCCCGGAATGTTCTGGTGTAATAAAGATAACTGATACTGCATACTAATGGGATTGTAACTGCTTTGGCGAAGATGAACTGGCAGTTTCTGATTACTTTCTGTTAAACACTGTTTAAATGGAGGCTGTATGATAAAATCTGACTCCTGTTCGTCTGTTTTCTCAAACTGAGTGTGTCTGCCAATCTCTCTTAAAACTCATTTTCTTTCTCCCTTCCCTATCCTAAAAAAGGCATCCCTCTGACACCTGTGACCACTGGTATTTTACCACTTGTGCCAGTGTCCCCCCTTAAGTTTTCTGCAATCAACCCAGACAGTTTTCCCTTCCCTTTCCTATTGAGGTGAAGGCCATGCCTAGTGTAGTCCCACCTATCGATAGCATCCACAGGAATCAAACCAATATGGGACCCTATATCCGTCCTAAGCAGCCACTCCAACTCCAAGTTCACCCTCCCTACAGAAGAGTTCAAATGAGGCTGATCATGGCGTCTCAACACAGACACAAATCCCACACTCGTATGCTTCGTTGCTGACGCTATCTTCACCTTGCACTTGTTAGTATAACGGCACTGGCAGTTCACCAAAGTCACAAAAACTACCAGTGTGAGTTGATCTTCTCATGGCCAGTCATTCTGAGTTGTAGGTTGGTAACTTCACAACCAAAGGATCCACAATGTCATCTCTGGCATAAGAGGTGTACTGACAGTTGCGCAGAGTTGACACCAAAGTTGCAACAGTGTGGCCTCCTGGAATTGTTGCTCACACATGGCCTCCTGAAGTTGCTGTTGTGAAGTGTGTGAATGTCTCTGTAGTACAGTAGCTTTCACTGCACCATAGTTGTTCATATGTGGTAGGGTTGGGATAATGCCACTAAAGAGATTGACCTATGCCACTAGATGGCTCAGTAAGAGCACATACTTGTTGGCACTGTCAGAAATGCAAAAAGTCTCAAAAATACATTCTGCAGACATGACCTATAATGCTGGCTGAGTGGTATCAAATGGTGGTAGTTTGAAATGTGTGTCTGACCATTGAGGTGAGAAAGGTGGGTGAACAGTCATTTCAGTTGACATGTTAGGCCACGTGGCTACCAGATCTGCATAGCTCACAACTCGTTGTGGTGGAACGGGGAGCGGATGGTCAAATTCAGTGTGCAGTGCAGAGGACACAGAAGACACAAACATAGAATCATACAAAGTTTGTGGCCACTGTCGAATTGAGGGAGAGACAGATGTGGTATTGTCCTCAAAGTCCGATGATAGGCTAGAAGAGGGCAGTCATAGTTGAGGAATGACAAGGCCAGTGTTAACAACAGAAATAGCACACTGTTGAACATTGCACTCAGTTTTGGTCACATAATTAACACACTGACAACACTGCACCTCTTGCATTACAATCCTTGAACTGGTGTCTGCTGAAATCAATGCAGCAGACAAATTGGTGTGGGACAGCCACATTATTGCAATACAATAGTCTGCACTGGATATTTGTGATTGTCGAATGGATGTGTGTTCCACAGTAGATGTGTGGTCGCCAATGTAGGAAGTATCAAACTATGGGTCAGTAGGATACCGCTAGCAATACACCGTATGTTATATGGTATAACCCTTTATTAGCATGAGCTACCTCTAAAATGTCCATGCAATAGCAGTCATGCACTGCCTCTTCACTGTTCATCAAAGACTTTCCTGTTTGCCTCATCAGTGAGGTTCCTGTAGTGGTTAAGGTTGATATCCCCATATGTGTCTCTCTGTTCTGTGTTTTAGTGCTGTCTGGTAGTTTATTGTAGAGAACACTTAATTTTATGCTCTTTTTCAGTTAATTCAAACAGTTTCGTTTCAGGATGGTGATCATCTCCATTTTATATGCTGTAACTGTACATGTATGTGGGCAACAAATCTGTGCAGTTACTTTTTAGGTGCATAATTTATTTTGTATTTATATGATGAGGGCACAGGTAATATATTTATGTTGCTAAATTTATCTCTGTGGGAATGTCCTGGATGCAGATTTTTAATGCCTCTGGCTACCATCTTCTATAGCTTCACTAAGGTCTGTATGTGTACATGGACAACATTTCAGCCTTTCTTTATATTATGATACAGTAAGATATGTGGGGAGCACACACACACATAATAGTACAGACACTTACCTAGTTTTCAAGTCTTTACTAATCTCTTTATATGTACATGGACAGCATTTCAGCATTTCTTTATATTATGCTTCTCTTTCATGTCCCTTGACTCTTATAACTGCCATCTGGTTTCTGTACAAATTGTAAATAGCCTTTTGCTCCCTGTATTTTACCCCTGCCACTTTCAAATTCTGAAGGTGGCAGGGGTAAAATACAGGGAGAGGAAGGCTATTTACAATTTGTACAGAAACCAAATGGCAGTTATAAAGAGTCGAGGGACATGAAAGGGAAGCAGTGGTTGGGAAGGGAGTGAGACAGGGTTGTAGCCTAGCCCCGATGTTATTCAATCTGTATATTGAGCAAGCAGTAAAGGAAACAAAAGAAAAATTTGGAGAACGAATTAAAATACATGGAGAAGAAATAAAAACTTTGAGGTTTGCCAATGACATTGTAATTCTGTCAGAGACAGCAAAGGACTAGGAAGAGCAGTTGAACGGAATGGATAGTGTCTTGAAAGGAGGATATAAGATGAACATCAACAAAAGCAAAACAAGGATAATGGAATGTAGTCGAATTAAGTCAGTGATGCTGAGGGAATTAGATTAGGAAACGAGACACTTAAGGAGTTTTCCTATTTGGGGAGCAGAATAACTGATGATGGTTGAAGTAGAGAGGACATAAAATGTAGACTGGCAATGGCAAGGAAAGCGCTTCTGAAGAAGAGAAATTTGTTAACATTGAGTTTAGACTTAAGTGTCAGGAAGTCCTTTCAGAAAGTATTTGTATGGAGTGTAGCCATGTATGGAAGTGAAACATGGACGATAAATAGTTTAGACAAGAAGGGAATAGAAGCTTTCAAAATGTGGTGCTACAGAAGAATGCTGAAGATTAGATGGGTAGATCACATAACTAATGAGGAGGTATTGCACAGAATTGGGGAGAAGAGAAGTTTGTGGCACAACTTGACTAGAAGAAGGGATCGGTTGGTAGGACATATTCTGAGGCATCAAGGGATCACCAATTTAGTATTGGAGAGCAGCATGGAGGGTAAAAATCATAGAGGGAGACCAAGAGATGAATACACTAAACGGATTCAGAAGGATGAAGGTTTCAGTAGGTACGGGGAGATGAAGAAGCTTGCACAGGATAGAGTAGCATGGAGAGCTGCATCAAACCAGTCTCAGGACTGAAGACCACAAAACAACAACAACATGATACAGTGAGATATGTGTGTGTGTGTGGGAGGGGGGGGGCACACATACACATAATAGTACAGACCCTTACTTAGTTTTTAAGATACTGCTGTTTTATTGTTTCTATCCTGAAATTTATTTTCTTGTAACAACTGTGGATAGAATAAGCCATAATACATTGTTAAAAGTTATATATGCTTACGCATATTTTGGAACAAGTTTTTGTTAGTATGATGCTCCCCTGCTGTTCTTAGTGTTATAAGTGTGCTTCTTCAACAACACAGATTTTATTAAGCACAAATTATTTACAAATAAATCACAGAAAAAAAGTTCCTGACTATTCTGGAAATACACTAAATGAAAAACTTCTGGCCAGTACAATACTCTGGAAGCTTATTAAATAATTCACATTTTGCAGCAGAATAACACTGTTTGTACAGTGGGAAAGTACTCAAATATGAATCACACTTTGTTCACTGAAAGCACAATGGTTGACAGAGCAATGTGCAGAAACAGTACTGCATTGGGCAGGTAAGCAATTCTGTGGCTTAGCCGAATGTCAGTGGTATGGATAACCAAGTCCAAATCACAGTGCAGGCGTAAACCACATAGTGCATTGTTGTCATCAATAGATACACTGCAGAGCTTGCTGTAAAACATCAGCTGGTTGACAAGTGATGCTGTAGTGGTCTGCAGCAGCCCTTAAATCTGCCATGGGCATTTTTCCATGTGAGCTAGCACCAGTGGATATATCCATCCATGCCCTGCCTAGTGGCCTTGCTGGAAATATGCATAATTATAATGATTGATCCATCGGTATGTCTGGTGGGGTTGCAAGAAGTTGTAACAAGTAAGAATACATAGTTCTCTACTTGTAAGTGACTGTCTAAGCTTATGACAAACATCTTTTGGCTTTACTGATCTGTTTACATATATATTCACTTGCATGAATTTACAAAGATCTTTTGCCATTAAAATATCTATTATCTTCTTTATGTTCATAGAAACTTAAAATTTTAGTTCTTCCATTAAATGTGTAACTTCAATGAATGAAAGTCCATTTACAAGTATCACCCATCCAATAAGTTCTGAGACTGGTTTTCTTCCTGGTGTATATGTGATGTCAGCACAGTAACTACAGTGGCAGCTTGATCTAACAACTGTTAACAACATATGTTGATTCAGCCACATTTTCTAGAATGTTTTGTTTTGTGGTCGCCCCTGACACAAACATATCACCCATAAAAAAAGCGAAGTCCATTGTGAGCAGAGCAAAGAAGAATTGTCAGGAATTATAACCAGAAACTCCAAGTCCACAGCAGGGTCAGTATCCATATAGAAGCTAGGTGTGACCAATAACTACACATGCAGCATACAGCTTTCAGCTGGCAGTTCTTTTCATTCTGAGCTGCTACTGATATTGCCTCCTGGCGAGGTATTAAATCCCCCCCCCCCCCCCAAATCGGAACTTAGTGCAGAAAATGTCCTAGTCTATGTTGGTGCAGGTGGAGGGGTGCAGCTGGAATAGCAGAATTCTCTGCCGGCAGATCCAGTACCATTGGCTCTGGGCCTAGCCTGTCAGGAATCCCAGTCCAGGGCTGTGGTGGTGGTAGAGGTGTAGAGGTGGAATGTGCCTGCAGCTGGAGGCTGTTCTGGTGCCACTGGGGTGAGTGTAGGTTGGGACAGAGGGAGTGGTTCCATCTCCATAGGGTCACAACCTGTGATCTTCTCACCCACCTGCCAGTGAGCGGGAGCAAAGGTGATACTGAGGCAAAGCAAGAGGGTGAGAGACCCAGTTAAGAGTGACCCTGATGTCCATTCTGGGGTCGGAAGCAGACACAAGGGTGAAGGTGCCAAGTGCAACTGCAGTCGGTTACAGTGGCAGGTCGGGTGGATGTTCCCATGTCTGACATCAAACAGTTGCTAGCCCCTGCAGCCTATGAAGACCCCTAGCATCCATCCCAGATTCCAGCTGAATGTGTACCCTAGACACAGATGCCCCAAGTAACAGTCTAGATTGTGATGATGTTTATTTATTATGACTGGTTTTGACTTTAAGTTAAGGTCATCTTCAGAATGTGAGCCCCCTGTGGCTGGTGGCTACTCAACTATAAACTGGGGCCTCTTGTCTGACACCAGGGAGCAAGGTTCCATCAATGGTGAAACTCCTCTCAAGGGCATGGATAGTAGCAGAGATGGTCGTCATGGCAACATTTGAGAGGCTTCCACCTCCAACAGTCACATAGTTCCCTGAAATTTCCTGGAAAAATCAATTTGGACCCTCTCCCATGGGTAGTCAGGGTAGGGCCATTGCAAAAAAAAGTCATGCTGAGGAATAGACACAGTAGGAGTGGCACATATGTTCAATGCTGGCATTGATGCTGGACCATTGAAGGTGCTGTCTGGCCAGTGTCATAATGTATGTCACCCCCACTGTGAATTATAAAGGTAATGAAGGAAGGGGGCAAGAGTGGGAGCACAATAACAGCCTAGCAGTCAGGCTCCTCTGTGGTTTATGTTAAGGTGCACCATGAGGTGTTGAGGGCTGGTAGCAAAGTGTGAAATAATTGTGAAAAACTGGGTTGGCTTGTTGAAAAATATGCTGTGGTCACACCTTCTGATCCACCAACAAAACCCTACTCGAAACTGGATCACAGGTGAGGCATAAATGGTCATATGCATTAGCTTGTTGGACAATTGGGTGAAAGTGGATTTCATATTGGTACCCAATTAAGAACAATGTCCAGCACTGCAGATGCGGTGGCATAAGTCTGGAACCTAAGAATGATGGAAAGCCTCTCCATCTGAACAGTTCTAGTAAGACCCAATGGTAATTGACCAACTGCTATGTCATCCTCAGTTGATAGGCATCACTGGCTGCGGTTTGGAGGGCATGTGGTCAGCACTTCGCTGTGCTGGCCATTGTCAGTTTTTATGGAGCCGCTATTTCTCACTCAAGTGGCTCCTCAATGGGTCTCATAAGGGTTGAATGCACCCCACTTACCAACAGCACATGGCGGACCAGGACAGTCACCCATACAAATTCTAGCCAAGCCCATAGCATTGTAGTGATATGAACGGAACCAGTGTTACCACTCTAGCAAGGCCGTTGGTTAGGTGGAACTTGTTGCCATACAAATACAGATGAAATTTCTTGACCCCATAAATAACTGCCAAACCTTCCTCAATGTGGGAACAAGTGAGCTACATATTTAATATATTGGAGGTGATGGCTGAGAACCATCTAGTAACTTGGGGGACAAAATTGTTGCAATGCCTAACTAGGATGTTACCATTGCCCGTGTTGACAGCAGCAGGCTTGATGTGTATGTCATCAGACCTCGAGCTACCTTGAGAATGTCCTTAAGACTTAATGCACTGAAAAGCCTTTTGACAATTGGTTGACCGCATCAATTTGATGCTGTTCTTGTGCAGTTGATTGAGAAGGTTCATGATCTACACCACTTGGGGAATAAACTTCACATAGTACATGATTTTATCCATGAATGACTGCAGCTGTTTAAGATTTGTGGGAGCCAGCATTTTTATGATCATGTCAATGTGGTTGTGTTGTCATTAACTCTTGTGACATAGTATGCATCCCAGGCATTTGTGCTAGGGGGATAGAAACTATTTCTCCTACTGACAGCATAAATCATGTTCCTGGATCTGCTGAAAAAGAGATTCAAGAGTCTTATAATGCTCCATGTGCATTGATGATGTACCAGTAATATCACTGAAATAATTAACACAGTTTGTAGATGTTCTAAATAGTACTGAAAAATGGTGAGTGTATTTGCAACCCCAAATACACTCCTGGAAATGGAAAAAAGAACACATTGACACCGGTGTGTCAGACCCACCATACTTGCTCCGGACACTGCGAGAGGGCTGTACAAGCAATGATCACACGCACGGCACAGCGGACACACCAGGAACCGCGGTGTTGGCCGTCGAATGGCGCTAGCTGCGCAGCATTTGTGCACCGCCGCCGTCAGTGTCAGCCAGTTTGCCATGGCATACAGAGCTCCATCGCAGTCTTTAACACTGGTAGCATGCCGCGACAGCGTGGACGTGAACCGTATGTGCAGTTGACGGACTTTGAGCGAGGGCGTATAGTGGGCATGCGGGAGGCCGGGTGGACGTACCGCCGAATTGCTCAACACGTGGGGCGTGAGGTCTCCACAGTACATCGATGTTGTCGCCAGTGGTCGGCGGAAGGTGCACGTGCCCGTCGACCTGGGACCGGACCGCAGCGACGCACGGATGCACGCCAAGACCGTAGGATCCTACGCAGTGCCGTAGGGGACCGCACCGCCACTTCCCAGCAAATTAGGGACACTGTTGCTCCTGGGGTATCGGCGAGGACCATTCGCAACCGTCTCCATGAAGCTGGGCTACGGTCCCGCACACCGTTAGGCCGTCTTCCGCTCATGCCCCAACATCGTGCAGCCCGCCTCCAGTGGTGTCGCGACAGGCGTGAATGGAGGGACGAATGGAGACGTGTCGTCTTCAGCGATGAGAGTCGCTTCTGCCTTGGTGCCAATGATGGTCGTATGCGTGTTTGGCGCCGTGCAGGTGAGCACCACAATCAGGACTGCATACGACCGAGGCACACAGGGCCAACACCCGGCATCATGGTGTGGGGAGCGATCTCCTACACTGGCCGTACACCACTGGTGATCGTCGAGGGGACACTGAATAGTGCACGGTACATCCAAACCGTCATCGAACCCATCGTTCTACCATTCCTAGAATGGCAAGGGAACTTGCTGTTCCAACAGGACAATGCACGTCCGCATGTATCCCGTGCCACCCAACGTGCTCTAGAAGGTGTAAGTCAACTACCCTGGCCAGCAAGATCTCCGGATCTGTCCCCCATTGAGCATGTTTGGGACTGGATGAAGCGTCGTCTCACGCGGTCTGCACGTCCAGCACGAACGCTGGTCCAACTGAGGCGCCAGGTGGAAATGGCATGGCAAGCCGTTCCACAGGACTACATCCAGCATCTCTACGATCGTCTCCATGGGAGAATAGCAGCCTGCATTGCTGCGAAAGGTGGATATACACTGTACTAGTGCCGACATTGTGCATGCTCTGTTGCCTGTGTCTATGTGCCTGTGGTTCTGTCAGTGTGATCATGTGATGTATCTGACCCCAGGAATGTGTCAATAAAGTTTCCCCTTCCTGGGACAATGAATTCACGGTGTTCTTATTTCAATTTCCAGGAGTGTAGTAAGTGACTGTAAATGTATAAACCAAGCAGTGTATGTAAAACTAGCAGCTGATATGAAGCCTTATCCAGTGGCAGATGGAGATAGGTATCCTTTATATCTATCTTTGAACAACAATGGTCCCAGCCAGTGTACTCATCAACACTTCCAGTTGAGACAGAGGACAGAGATCAACATTAGATTGGGAATTATTAATGAACTTAAAATCACCACAAATACCTAATAACCCATTTGGATGTCGAGTAATCACCATAGATATCATCCATTGACTGGTGGAAACCAGGGAAATTATGCCTCACTTCTGAAGCCATGCAAGCTCTGCAGGAACAGCCTAATGAACCACAAATGCAAGAGGGTGAGCTTCGTAAAATTTAGGCACTGCAGAACACTTCAAAGAAATGTGAGCTGTAAAATTACATGCAGACCTGAGCTTTGGTTAAAAAATCTCTTTGTATGAAGTGCACAGGGCATCAAGATCCAAAGCAGGCACTGAACTGGACACTAAATTGACTTTTACCAAAGAAAAATCACCAAACAGATGCATGTTTTCAGAAATTATTTTATTTAGATGACCAGTTTCAGTATCTCATTAATGCCGTCTTCAGGTTCATCAATGTATGAATAACTAGAGCCAGCAATATTTGAATCCCACTTTTTTTGTGGAGTGTGTACTTCTAAGATTTGGCAGTAACTTGAGTTGCTGTCAAGTCTTTGATGTGCACACTCCACAAAAATTCATGGAATCCAGATACTGATGGCTCCAATTATACAGGGTGTTTCAAAAATGACCAGTATATTTGAAATGGCAATAAAAACTAAACGAGCAGCGATAGAAATACACCGTTTGTTGCAATATGCTTGGAACAACAGTATATTTTCAGGCGGACAAACTTTCGAAATTACAGTAGTTACAATTTTCAACAACAGATGGCGCTGCAAGTGATGTGAAAGATATAGAAGACAACGCAGTCTGTGGGTGCGCCATTCTGTACGACATCTTTCTGCTGTAAGCGTGTGCTGTTCACAAAGTGCAAGTGTGCTGTAGACAACATGGTTTATTCCTTAGAACAGAGGATTTTTCTGGTGTTGGAATTCCACCGCCTAAAACACAGTGTTGTTGCAACAAGACGAAGTTTTCAACGGAGGTTTAATGTAACCAAAGGACCGAAAAGCGATACAATAAAGGATCTGTTTGAAAAATTTCAACGGACTGGGAACGTGACGGATGAACGTGATGGAAAGGTAGGGCGACCGCGTACGGCAACCACAGAGGGCAACGCGCAGCTAGTGCAGCAGGTGATCCAACAGCGGCCTCAGGTTTCTGTTCGCCATGTTGCAGCTGCGGTCCAAATGACGCCAATGTCCACGTATCGTCTCATGCGCCAGAGTTTACACCTCTATCCATACAAAATTCAAACGCGGCAACCCCTTAGTGCTGCTACCATTGCTGCATGAGAGACATTCGCTAACGATATAGTGCACAGGATTGATGACGGCGATATGCATGTGGGCAGCATTTGGTTTACTGACGAAGCTTATTTTTGCCTGGACGGCTTCGTCAATAAACAGAACTGGCGCATATGGGGAACCGAAAAGCCCCATGTTGCAGTCCCATCGTCCCTGCATCCTCAAAAAGTACTGGTCTGGGCCGCCATTTCTTCCAAAGGAATCATTGGCCCATTTTTCAGATCCAAAACGATTACTGCATCACGCTATCTGGACATTCTTCGTGAATTTGTGGCGGTACAAACTGCCTTAGACGACACTGCGAACACCTCGTGGTTTATGCAAGATGGTGCCCGGCCACATCGCACGGCCGACGTCTTTAATTTCCTGAATGAATATTTCGATGATCATGTGATTGCTTTGGGCTATCCGAAACATACAGGAGGCGGCATGGAGTGGCCTCCCTATTCGCCAGACATGAACCCCTGTGACTTCTTTCTGTGGGGACACTTGAAAGACCAGGTGTACCGCCAGAATCCAGAAACAATTGAACAGCTGAAGCAGTACATCTCATCTGCATGTGAAGCCATTCCGCCAGACACGTTGTCAAAGGTTTCGGGTAATTTCATTCAGGGACTACACCATATTATTGCTACGCATGGTGGATATGTGGAAAATATCGTACTATAGAGTTTCCCAGACCGCAGCGCCATCTGTTGTTGAAAATTGTAACTACTGTAATTTCGAAAGTTTGTCTGCCTGAAAATGTACTGTTGTCCCAAGCATATTGCAACAAACGGTGTAATTCTATCGCTGCTCGTTTAGTTTTTATTGCCGTTTCAAATATACCGGTCATTTTTGAAACACCCTGTACATACATTGATGTATCTGATTGTCTATACACGGACTGCATAGGGGCCTGAAGATGGTACTAATGAGATGCCAAAACTGGTCGTCTAACTTCTGAAAACATATGGCTGTTTGGAATTTTTTTGTGATAAACATCTGATTGACCACTGTCCCATGTCCATGATTGATCAACAAAAACTAAATTTACGTGGTCCTCTCCCTTGAACCCAAAACTGGTAAAGCTGTCTAATCCAAAAATGTTAGTAGCAGAATGGGAGTGCATAACTAAGAAGATAATACAGTTCAGTGTTTTTATAGTTAGCCACTAATGACAGTTCTCTGAGGAGAGGATTGGCCCTACAGCAGTAGGACCCAACACCAGGGACATTCCAGCAGAGATGAACTGAGCAGTAATAAATGTACTCATTGATTAAAAACACGGTATTGCCAGCATTCAACAAGAATTCCATAGTGTTAGTGTTATTGGTATAAACCTATCACAAAATGACAAGGTGCAGAAAATCTCATGAAGGGTCACCACTTTGTCACCATGACATTCTAGCCAAAGAGTGAGTTGAACAATATCCTAAAGAAGGACTCTCCAGTTTCACGTCATTATATAAGCTGTCTGTACATTGTACTCAAGTGGGGGAGGTTATGTAAAACACATGAAGCATTCAAACCACCATCTTAACTTTACGTTGTTGTTTTTTTTCTTTTTTTAAATCCAGCCTCAAATTTTTTGGAGTGGTAGGAGTACGTTACTTATCATTTAATGGTGACACCATTTAATTCTCATAAGGAATGAACATCACCCCTCTCTGAATCATGTCATACATGGTATGATTTGCATCTGTTACTGGTAAGAGGATACTTGCATGGCTATTTACCAGAAACTTTCAGTATAAAGAATAGTATTCTTCCTGTCCCTGTGATTTCCAGTGTGTCCCCTAGGCCTTTTTAAGTGTAAATTCTCTCAAAAGAGAGAATTGCAAAATACAGTTACGGTTGAAACAGCTACATTAATACAAAATACTGCTGCTGGCACGAATCAATGGATCCTAAAGAACATTTACTTAGTATCTTTCATCAAAACACAAGCCTTATAATGTCAGCAAATTTGTTATGCTCACTCGTTATACCACTTGGAAATCATTTAAACATAGCAGATACATCTTGATGGATTCAGTCCAATATTATACTATTGTACAACTAGTAAAAGAAAAGACAGACTGGCTATTCATTAAAAATGGGTTAAGTCCCAAGATACTTCAGGTTAATCAGTATTGTGTTAACAACTTTTTGAATTCTGAATCACTATTTTAGATCAGGAAACACACAAGTTTTTAGTACTTGCCAGGAACTCTTGGGGACAAAATTGCAAAACACCAATGATATTTATGGCATTTGACACCTCACATATTGTCTACCGTGCAACCACAATACTGGCAGCTAATGGCAGAATGGGACGGGACTGGAGGTATCCAATGGTCAGCACAGCATGAGGCTATGGAGCGTAGTTGAGCTGCTTAGTTGACGAGTAACTCACAACAGTGCTACGGTGCTACTGGTGTTATACAAAACGAAACAAACATTGCATTATATCTGCCACAAAAGTTGCCAAAGTTGACATTTTATCAGAAAGGAACAGAAGGAATTTTGCAGAGGGAGAAAGAAGTGGCAGATGAAATATTAGCGTTTGTACAAGATGAGTCATTGGAATGTGTGGTGTTGTGTATGCTCGACTGTGCATGAGGAGTACAATGATGATGATACATGCTTAACATGGAAACTGATACTGAAACAGATGCTGAACCATGTAGTTCTTTGTCCTTGTTGGACAGGGAACCACAAATCCTGTCTCGAGTGAAATGTAGTAAATGGCAAGTCCAAGGAGTGGGTATTACACATAATTAAGTACATGGAAGATCAATTCATACTAAAATACAGTTAGTAACAGATTTCAAATAAGTCTGCAGTAATAAGACCATGCAGTGGATAAGAAAAACTACAGATATTCAAGGAAGGACGAGGCACACTTATTACAAAAACTGGTATTTGTGCATTCAAGGATGCTCGATACAATTTATGGGATGTTCAAGATAGTAACTTATTACATTATGCACATCAAACTGCACATGACATAGATTACAGTGATTTCAAGGAAACCAGTGAACGGTTGCACAACTTCAAACTGGATTGGAAGATGTAAGATAACAAAATTTCAAACAAAACATCACCTTGACGATGTGCAGCAAACTGTGGAATCACCCTAAAAATTTGTAGGTGAGATAAACTTATCACATCATTTGTTTTCAACTCTGACCAGTTGGGATTTGAAGAGAAAATGCATATGAAAGGATCGCTGGAAATTAGAGGTACCAAGAGAATTGTATCGAGATCAACTAGCATCAAAGCCTCAATGCACTCATATAAAATTATGCCAACTATTAGTCTGGGTTGTTAATTGGCTGGTAAGTTATTTATTATGCTGTAAGAAGTTAGAGATGCTCTGCTCCCTATGATTCTCTCTAGTGTGTGTGATCTTGCAAGGGCAGTAGGGAATATTTACGTCACAGCAAGCAAGAGTGGAAAAATGGGTATAAGAGAACTACAACAATGACATGAGCCCTGCTTTTGATCAATAGCTGGTCAAAATAATTTGCTTTTGTGTGATTCCTTGTCTGCATGCAAGTACCATTCCCAGTTAGAGCAGTTCATATCCATGCATATAAAACATATTATCACAGCCATAATCCGTATCACTTCAGGCAGGGAGGTTACCTCCATAGTCTCGGATGTTACTGAATTTAGCATATGTTAAAATTCAGTAGTAAGTAAGAAACATGTGGAACAGTCCATACCAATTCAGGCAGGCTAGGAAAAATCTTGCCTTCATAGTTTCAGATGTTATTGAATTTAGCATATGTTAAAATGAAGGACTAAGTAAGGAACACGTATTTTTTTTGTTTTCTCCAAAAAAGTCTCTACTCCAAGGTACAACCCTCCAAAGATGACACTGCGCATACCATTTTGAAGATATAAACTTTGGAAAAAATTTTAAAATGCTGTATCTCTGGAACAGTGCTAGATATTTTGTTGTTTTTTTATTTGAAAGATAATTTATAATTACAAATAAATCTTCCATTTGGACTTATCAGTCAAAGTTATTTTACTACAGTGTTCTGAACTTTTTCTTATAATTTATGGAAAAAAATTTTTTTTTCAAAAATGCCAATCCATAAAATTTTGATTTTTTCTGTTTTTCTTCAATTTCCTCTTTGACAAAAGAATGAGGGCTGTGGAGGTGTCAGATTTTGTGACTCTTGTAAAATCCTCAGCATTCTAAATCACAGCTGTATTTGGTCTGGAAAGATTATGTTTTGTAGCATGGTGCTTCAGCAGGCCTTCTACACCATCACAAGGCCCCTTCCCGTGACCAGTAGCACTGTATATCCAATCAGTTGGCACATGTGACTTACTCAATTCAAACAGCTGGTAACAATTTTTAAAATGACTAGGAACACCATCAGAAATAATGAT
Source organism: Schistocerca nitens (assembly GCF_023898315.1). Taxonomy (NCBI): domain Eukaryota; kingdom Metazoa; phylum Arthropoda; class Insecta; order Orthoptera; family Acrididae; genus Schistocerca; species Schistocerca nitens. Next base: position 181,857,037 of record NC_064617.1, on the reverse strand, counting down.
GATCTTCTCTGCCCCTGTTTGCTGTTGAACAATTTTGTGCATTGCTAGCAAAGCATGTGCTGAGTCATGTCCTGGGTCATCACTTATAAATGCAACACTTGTGGTCTTGTTTTGAAAATATGTCACTCCTGTAAAAATTGAAACCTGGTCATTACTCCAATGATACTCTTGTACTTCTTGTGGGAGAATTACAGACTGGTTCTCAGCAAAATCACAGTCAAGCACTAAACATAGTTCTTCAGCCTGTACACACCCTTTCACTTCCACAATGTGTTGTTGTTGTAATTTCTTCAGATGCTGGTGAGTTACTGCTTTCACAGACCATTTACCAAGTTCATCAATGAAACTGTCAAAGGCAACAGTTTTCTTAATTAGTTTATTTTCCTAACATGTTGCATGTGTAATTTCTGCAGAGTTATCTGCTATGTCTTCCAGGCCAAGTGTCTGTAAAGACAGTCCTCCATTTCCAGGGCAGTCACCACATTCTTGAAACAAGCATCCCACTCGCTTTATGTCACAGACTACTAATGACTTCACACACCCAACCAAGGTGTCATATGTCATGTGCTCCAGTAAGTTCTTCAAAGTTACCACACAAAGTTCAAAATTCATGCAGTACACACACAAACAGACATCTCTAGGTGCGTGTGGAACACCCACTTAGGTCATAGTGCATAAAATTTTGATCTTCCAATATGTGAAATTGTATAGTTGCTCTTATAAATTGCAAAAGTTTCTTTAATACTGTGAGTCATGTACTTCTTCACTTTCACAACGTTTTGACCTTCAGCTGTTACAGTTAAAGTGTCTTTTTTTGTTTGCACTCTGGTAAGAATAGTCCCATTTATCTTCCAGATAAAATGACTGCACTATTTGAACTTAAGCTGCTTCTACAGGATGATCATAATAGGGATCTGGTCTTCCAAAGACTCCTTTTACAGACCTTACATTTCTTGATTTGTCTATAATGTACTTTGATACCAATGGAATGCAGTTCAAAATTGTTTTCCTTGAAAATGTCTTTGGAATAATAGTTAAAACTTGCACCTTTTCACTGTAGGATGTATAATATTCAACAGCTGGATTGATGTTTGTGAAAAATTCCTGGCAAGAGATGCAAATGTGCTTTGGTTAATTTTCTTCTGAAGATGGAATTCCTGCTTTGGAGACTCTTAAGTGTATTCATCCTTAGCTTTAGTAATTTCACTGCACTTTCTTCATGCATGGAGCTTATGATTCAACTTCACTGACTATGATTTCTTAACAGGACTAACGCCTACTTCTGTAGTTGACTGATTCAGGGTATTTAATTCTTCCTCTATTCATGCAAAATCTGCAGCATCTGCAGCATGGGAGGCTTCATCTTGTGCAAATACTATCATTGTTGTTATTCAGTCAAAACATTTAGAGCACAAAAAGTTGTCACTGGGAACATCTTCAAATGAGAACACTTAATCCCAAACTAAACAAAGTCTGTCTTCTTGTTTGTCTTATATATCAATCTTTTATTGATAAGCAAACAGTCAGCACACTTCACTCTCCTGTGGCCCCAGTCAAAAGACATTTCAAACAGTCCTTTTCACAAAACATACTGCAACCTTGTCAACTGGCAAATTCCTCGTGTTTTCATGAGGAATTTGCCAATTGACAAAGTTGCAGTGTGTTTTGTGAAAAACACTGGATGGTTTCAGATTTCTTAGAAGCCTATTCAGTAAACAAATTAACACTGAACAACTACAATACAGAAACCTGCAATGAACAACTATGCCAAAGAAACTGACAAGAAATTACAACATGTTGCAACAATGAAAGTGAAAAGAAGTAACTGCAACAAAGAAAGCAATAAGAAATAAGTGCAACAAAGACAACAGAAATAAACATTGTAACAAAGAAATTAGTAAGAAACAACTTCAATGAAGACATACATTACCCTCGAAAGTAAAAAAAAAAAAAAAAAAAAAAATGATTTTTTAATACAAAACCTGTCCAACTTAAAAGTGGAAGCTCTCCTTTACAGAGAATATAGTATTACAAGGTACTAATCAACACAAAAAAATCTAACTTTTCTGGATTGGCATTTTTGAAAAAAAAAAAAAATCTGTAAATTATAAAAAAAAATTCAAAAGGCGACAGTAAAAGAACTTTGACGGATATGTCCAAACGGAGGATACCATTATAATCTTTAAAATAAAAAAACTCTTAACAAAATAATCTAGAACTGTTACAGGGATACAGCATTTTCAGAATTCATCCGAAATTTGAATCTTCAAAATGGTGTTCGCAGTGTAATCTTTGGAGGCCTGTATCTCGCGGCAGGAAGTTTTTTGGAGAAAAGAAAAAAATACGCACTATGTGCAGCTATGCCTTAAAGAATAGCCCCTTTCACAATAAGCTCCATGACAGATTGTTTTGCATTTGGTTGCATGCCATCACATTCCATCAGTTCTCATCACTCCATTAGACCAATATGATTTTGTATGCATTCTTGAAGAGTGGATCTCCATCTCTTCATACAACATCACAAAGGTTAATTTCCTACAGCAAGCACCACGTACTTCTGGGTACTCGTAATAAAATCCACAGTAATATCATAGTAGAAACAAGTCAGCCATCCGATTACTTTCTTAGTTGTGCCACCATGTCAGGCACAAAACATTTTTGAGATGGACAGTTATTTGTCTTTTGGTTTTAAATAGTGTAGAACATAAACATTTTATCAACACTTTTACCATTTGATGATCTTGACCACATTGTGCACTGAATTTAAGATCTATTTTCACTGGGATTTTGGTGCACAAATAAGTATAGCTCATATTCAGCATGCTCATTTCAGTCCAGATCAACTACTCACAAATCAGAAAATCATATTTGGCAGCTAAAAAGTCTATACATTTCTTTACTCTTTAAGACAGAAAATTTCACCTAAGAACAGACCATAAACCATTAATCTCATTGTTCGATTCTCATAATGACGAAGGATACAGCTGAGGACATTATTATCCTCAAACAGCCTATGAAATGCATTTGTAAAAAATTAAATCTAGATAGTACAGGGACTACTGATGCTGACATCAGATGACAATTATGACTGCTGGTAGTCGTCCCACTGCAACAGTGTCAGCATGTCATAAACCAACTGCACAGTGACCACTGGGGTATGACACACATGATGATATTGGCAAGGTGGTATGCCTTCTGGCACATTATCACACAGGACTCAGTTAAACCTGTGCATCAACGAAGTCAGCGGCCCCACAACAGTTCCATGTTTATCAAATGACAGAGTGACCATGGAGCTTGTCTATGTGGACTTCGCTAACCCGTTGGTGGGAGAGAAGTGTCTCACTGTCACAGACTTGTTTTCCAAGTTTCCTTATGTAGTTAAAATACAAATACCACAGCAGTCAAGAGAAAAGCACTTTGTAGAAAATATTCACCACTGAAGTGCCCCTAGTGGCCCTCAATTTTCAACCAGTATGCTTCAGGATTTCTGCTCAAGAAATGACACATAATGCATCTGGCAATGGTGCTGCTCTATGTAGCCTCCAATGATGAAGCTAAGTGGTTTGTCCACATCATTAAGGTGCAGATGGGGAAGGTGCTGTCAGCCACACCAACTGCTGAGATCCTGACCCATTTTCTGGCCTCCTACAGACAACATTGATACAGGGCACCATCTGATGGAACTGCTGCTGACAACAGACCCTCTGGTACTTCCTGAGGCCTACAACATGGCCATGCCAACCCAGTTATCACCCCCATTGATTGGTGGTCACAGAATTTTGAGCTTGCACTTTTCGGAGGACTCAGGATTGACACCAAGTGTCTTCAGAGCTACCTAGGGATGACAAATGCTCACAGTGGATGCCAGTGCTTCTATGTTGGTATGACACACCAACCAGCTGTGTCCATGCTTAAAAGCTTCCATCTCGAAACAACCATTACTACCCCTGGAGCTGGCTTGATACAACTTCAGATGCCTAGCAGACTCACATCCTCAGGATCAGCACTACCACTATTGGAGCTGGTCCACCATGGAATGGGATCTACATGCCTTTCCCCTTTCATGGTTGGAATCTTATATTAACAACAGAAAACAGAAAATTACAATAGCAAATTATACAACAGGAATAAGATTAAATTCAGAATGAAGGAGTATTAAAATAGTATACCACAATGTTTGGTGGATGGTCTGCTCTTTATTGTTGGTCTATATAAACAATATACTGTATTTACTGAAGTATAAGATGACCCTGGTTACAAGATGACTCTCTCCTTTTATTTTTTTTTAATTTTTTTGCAATAAATTTATTTGTTTTTTAACACATTCTGCCTAATAAAAAATAACAAACTGTTTTACTTACACAAAATACTGCCTAAAGAATTAACATTACATCTGTTCTAAATTTATGCCATTTACTGGCTACATTTTGATAACACTAGGAGAAATAAAAATTAAATGGAAAGGAATGGTCTACATTCATTTATGGACCATTTTCTATATTTTTTACTTATGACCCTGTTGTCTGTGGTATCATTATTTTTAACTGTCATACAAATAGCAGAAAAGTGAAATTTACATCTTTGTTGTTACAAGTACTTGGCTGTTTCTTCCGAATACGTTGTGATTTCTAAGGTTGTGGTTACCATGGGGCCTGAGAACACAGCTATTTTTATCCGAATACATACTGTATTTCTCATCTATACAGAGTTGAGAATGTTACAATGTCTCTTACCACCAAATATATTGTCTGTCTGCAGCACTCTCATTGGCTCCGTAGAACCAGCAACTGACACACCCATTTTCATTCCTGTCATGTTGCAGTGAGTGTTGCAGCATGAAACACACATGTACACCACTGGCCCCTGTCTAGACTTTTAATACTCCTGCAGAAATGAAGACTATTGTTGAGTATTTGTCCAGTTTTAAAGTTAATGCAATTCTGACTACAGATAAATTCAGAAAACTGCAATTTATACATGGTAGATGTTCCTAAAAAGCCAAAGTACGTGGTATAGATTCCCATGGTTGGCAACACGAAGTAATTTACTGCCAACTCGCTATTCCCATCCCCCCCCCCCTCCCCCCCCCCCCCACACACACTTGTCTAGTTCTCAGTCAGGCTGGTACCATTGTTCCACCTCCTTCCCTTCCATAGTGCTGTTCTAGAGCAACTGAGAAACACTCTTTTAGTTTGCAAGTCACATGTACCTACAGCAACTAATAGATAAGAAAAGACCACAATCATGATTCAGTCCAGTTCTCAAACTTCGCACATCCCATTATCTACTGACATTTGTTGGTACTGTTCCCGTTATGGGTCTTGCTGGTGTTATTTATTCTCGCGACAACAGTTACTGTTTACTATGATGTATTTCACTTGTTAGACATTTCATTCTGAATTAATTTTCCTTCTTGTTTCATCTGAATGTCACCATTTTGTAGAGCTGATTAAGAGCTGGTAATATGTGAGCAGTGACCAAATTTCTCATTTGCAACCCACTTGGTAAATCATTACAGCCTCTCATAATCAAATGGGATATTGATATGGGTTCAGAATCAAGTAATGTTTTTTGAAGGACAAAATTTCCCCTTTTGAATGTTATCCTTACTTAAAAAGCAGCATTACCAGGTGATGTTTGTACGCAGAATCCTTACATGTATGAGAACTTTTATTGCAAACAAAAGTTTTAAGGTTGTAGTATTTACTGCTATCTCCTCTTGTGTTTCAAAACTGTCAAACTTTAAGCAGAGCAATATTGATGACTGTAGTGGCTAGTTCATAGTTTCATGCTTATCCCTTGCCCTAATGCCACGTGAGTCGAGTGTCACGTGATGGTTAGAGCAACATCAACACAGTGTTGAGCATATTGGCATATTGGGAAATCTTGAGCCTGTTCAAATGCAAGTATTGTTTGCACTGTCCTGCTCTTTCAAATTGATCAAAATAAATCTGCACATGACCCCAATAGCCAAAGCTTCAGCCAACTTCTACATACTCCATTAAACAATGTAAAAATGTTAACATCAGCAATAGTTAATCTGGGAATATAAGACAACCCTGTATTTTTTTGAGTGACAAATTTGGGAAAAAGCCCCATCTTACAATCAGATAAATATGGTACATGAAACTTTGGAGGATTCTTCCAATACTTTAATGTGTGCTGATGACATAAGCATATTAATATTAATAAATGACACAAACACACCAATTTCAAACACACCCAGGTGAACAGGGGCATAAACTTAAAACTGGTTCATAGCCACAGTTTAACCCTTAATCTAACAAAGTCACGTAATAATATTCCAAGGATAGATTGCTACTCACGATACAGAGGAGGTGTTGAGCGGCAGGCAAGGGCATTGGAAAGAGATCGATAAATATAATTTAGCTATACGACTAAGCCCTTCAGGAGAAGTAGACAAAACAAAACATTCAAACACACATGGTGGTGTTATATCTAGCCACCAAGGCCTGACTGCATCTGAGGTGAGCAGCAATCTTCGATGGGGTGAATAGTGGGGGTAAAGAAAATGTGTGGATCAGGCAGGGAAAAGGGCAGCAGAGTAGGGGCAGGGGAACATGTTAGTGCTGTCAGTGGGAGGGTGCACGGCCATGGTGAGTTGCAAGGTGAAGCATCAGCAGGCTGCGCTGAGAAGGGGGGTGGCGGAAGAGGGCAAAAGTGAGAAGTAGAGAAGGGGCAGGACTATGCAGATGTGTTGGCATCATAGAAGGTTTGTGTGTGTAGGGCTGGAGTGTGATCAGGGAAGGGGATAGGCAAATGGAGGACAAGGACCAGCAAAGGTTGAGGCTAAGTAGGTTACAGGAACAAAGTGTACATCACAGGGAGAGTCTTCACCTGCACTGTTCAGAAAAGCTCGTGTTGGTGGCACGAATCCAGATGGCACAAGCTATGAAGCAAGTCAAACACATTGTACAGGTGGCATGCTCAGCAACTGGGTGGTCCAGCTGTCTCGACCAGATTTTGACAGTGATCATCCATGTGGACATCCAGCTTGTTAGTTGTCATATGCACACAGAATGTGACACAATGGTAGCAACTAAGTTTTAGATCACATGCTTGCATTCACAGGTGGCCTTGTCTTTGATGGAGTAAAAGATGCTCATGACAGGACTGGAGTAGTTGGTAGTGGGAGCACATATGGGACAGATCTTGCATTTAGGTCTATTGCAGTTCTATGAGTTATGGGGCAAAGGACTGGGAGCAGTGGTGGGATAGGGATGTATTGCATAGGTTGGGTGGGTTGCGCAGTACCACTATGGGAGAGGTCTGGAGGATAGCGTAGAGAATTTTCTCATTTCAGGGACTGACAAGAGGTAGTCCAAACCCCAATGGAGCACATGATTTGGTTTCTCCAATCCTGTATAGTACTGAGTCACAAGGGGCACACCACTTTCTCACCAGACTTTGGCTATGTGGAGGATGGTAGGTGACTGGGGAAACAAGGCACAGGAGCACACGAGACTGTGTCTGGATAAGGCAGAGATGATAGTTTTGATCTGTGTAGGCCTTAGTGAGACCCTCAGCATATCTGGAGAGGGACTGCTCGTCACTACAGATGCAATGACCATGGGTGACGAGGCTGTCTGGAAGGTACTTCTTCGTGTTGAATGGGTGACACAACTGTTGAATTGGTTTACCGTTGGTGGATGGTGGGTTTGATGTGGTTGGAGGTACTGATGTAGCCATCCTTTAGGTGAAGGTCAACATCCAGGCAGGTGACTTGTTGGTCTGAGGATGGACAGGTGAAGCAAATTGAGGAGAAAGTAGTGAGGTTGTAGAGGAATGTGGATAGGGTGTCCATTTTGGATGGTTAGGAAGGATTCCTCTAGACAGCCCATCAATTGGTTGGCAGAGGATGGTGCCAAGTGGGTGCCCATTGCTGCTCCATGGATTTGTTGGTAGGTGATGAATTCAGAAGAGAAGTACTTGTGGGTAATGATATAGTTGGTCACGGTAACCAAGAAGGATGTTGGAGGTTTGGAGTCAGTCAGACATTGGAAAATGTCTGCATGGCGGCTGGTCAGCTGACTATCAAAATGGCTACACAGCAGTTCATCATGACATCACTTTGCCCATGTACAACACATCAGCAATGCAGTTGCCCAATAGTACAGCTAATTAGGTGTGGTGTAGCAGCCCCAAGTGGAAACTGTTTTTATGCATTGATCTGTTTGTGAAGTGTAGTAGATAAAGAGTTCGATTGATTCTATGTGTTTGTTTCAAAACAAAATCATAGGATATCAAATCCTTAGGAGTATAGATTGTTGTAGTTATTATATACTGATTACTAGACACAACATGGATAGCACTTCAGCCAGATCATTAGAAAAACTAAAAAAGTAAGAAGAGCTAGATGAGTTAAAAAGGCTAGGGGAAGAATTAAAATGCAGTTTAAAACCAGTAAAGAGGAATTATTTAATAACATTGATAATCATGGCCAAGATTAGAAGCAATATCTGCAGAAGTAGATAAGATTTCTAAGTACAGAAGCTATCTTACCAAAGTTGCCTAAGCAGTTATAGAAAGAAATTAAAGCCAAATATGATTTAGTAAAACAGGAGATGGAAGAGCAGTTTAAAGAGGTACATGATGAATTTAAGGCATTAAATGATCAAATCTCAATTATGAAAGGAGGAGTAGAGGTGTCAGAGAAATAGTTGACATTAACTAGTGAGATGAATGCTTTGACTAGTTTGGAAGGATGGTTACAAAAATTTGTGGGCATTAAAGCACAAGAAAAGGTAGAATCTAAAACCAGCAGGAATGTTTACAGTATATATCAGATGGTTATGTACATCCATCTGCCTTTTTGAAGCAATTTAAGGAAGTGCTACCCAAGGATTGGGCTGACACCACTAAAATTAACATTACTGTTAAACATTTATAATGATAAGCAGTAAACTGGAGTTCGAAATGCAGAAATAAATTTAAGACTTTGATTTACGAGGGTCAGTCAAAAAGTAATGCCTCCTATTTTTTTTTCTACGTTTAATTGTCAGGAAATTTAAATGCAATTACATAGGTTGAAAACCACAACATTGAGGATCATTTTGTCATTTTTCAATGTAATCTCCGCCCATCTCTACAGTTTTGGTCCATCTTTGAACAAGGGCATGTATCCCAGCACGGTAAAAATCACAGCTCTGCTTCCTAAGCCATTGACGCACGGATGTTTTGACGGCCTCCTCATCTTCAAAATGAATCCCACGATGAGCTTCTTTTAGTGGCCCGAACAGATGGAAGTCTGATGGTGCCAGGTCAGGGCTGTATGGGGGATGAGGCAAAACTTCCCATCCAATTTTGACAATCTCATCAGAGGTGTGACGACTGGTGTGTGGTCTTGCATTGTCATGCAAAAGAAGAACATCTGCCATTGATTTTGTTGGGCGAACTCGCTGAAGACGTGCTTTAAGTTTTTTGAGGGTTGTGACGTATTGAACAGAATTTATTGTGCATCCCTGCTCCAAAAAATCAACCAGAATCACACCCTCTGTATCCCAGAAAACTGTTGCATTACTTTCCCTGCCGATCGCACAGTTTTGAATTTTTTCTTCCTCGGCGAGCTTGTGTGACGCCACTCCATTGACTGCCTCTTTGATTCGGGTTCAAAAAAATGCACCCATGTTTCGTCCCCGGTCACAATTTTTTTCAGAAACTCATCTCCCTCCAAACGGAAGCGCTGCAAGTGTTGGGAGGCTATTGTTTTCCTTGCCTCTTTATTCTGATCGGTTAACATTCTTGGAACCCACCGTGCACAAACTTTTGAGTACCCCAATTGTTTAATAATCGTGATCACACTGCCTTTACTAAGAGAAATAATGCGACACACTTCATCTGCAGTCACCCGACGGTCACCACGAATGATGTCATCAACTTGCTGAATGTTGTGTGGAGTCACTGCACTCACCGGCCTGCCGCTCCGCTTTTCGTCAGTCAACGGTGTTTGCCCTTCAGCTTCCTTACGACGAACCCATCGTCTAACAGTGCTGACATCCACTGTCACAACACCATACACCTTCTTCAGTCTTTCATGAATGCGTATGGGCGTTTCACCTTCTGCATTCAAGAATTCAATCACACAACGCTGTCTCAAACGAACATCGATGTCGGCCATCTTACAAACTTCTGCTGTGCTGCCACCTGTTGACACAGAAAGTTACTACTGCAGTGGATTGCAGAAGAAGGTTTGAGGAATGGCGCCAAATTCAAATTTTTCACTTAACTTAATTTCTTTAAGTAGAAAAAAAATGGGAGGCATTACTTTTTGACCGACCCTCGTAATTTGAAGTAGCTTTTAAGTAAGAATTTGCATGTCCTAGTGAGTATATTCGACTCTACAATGTTTGTAAGCTAAATTTTGAAAAATATTTAAGATACAAACAAATATGATGACAACTATTTGACCCGTGAAAGCAGTGTATCTGGTGACAGTACATACGATGACACTAATATGGGTTTGTGTTTTAAGGTTTGTGGCAGTAAGTATGTGTGCTTTTCAGATTATCTGAGGGAAACTTTATGTTATAATTACATGATATGCAAACTATCAACTACACTACTGGCCATTAAAATTGCTACACCAAGAAGAAACACAGATGATAAACGGGTATTCATTGGACAAATATATTATAGTAGAACTGAAATGTGATTACATTTTCATGCAATTTGGGTGCATAGATCCTGAGAAATCAGTACCCAGAACAACCAACCACCTCTGGCCGTAATAACGGTCTTGATACGCCTTGGCATTGAGTCAAACAGAGCTTGGATAGCGTGTACAGGTACAGCTGCCCACGTAGCTTCAACACGATACCACAGTTCATCAAGAGTAGTGACTGGAGTATTGTGACGAGCCACTTGCTTGGCCACCATTGACCAGACATTTTCAATTGGTGAGAGATCTGGAGAATGTGAAGTCCAGGGCAGCAGTAGAACACTTTCTGTATCCAGAAAGGCCCATACAGGACCTGCAACATGCGGTCGTGCATTATCCTGCTGAAATGTAGGGTTTTGCAGGGATCAAATGGGTCGTAACCCACCGATTTCATATTCTGCTAACAGTCATTGGATCTCGACCAACGCGACCAGCAATGTCGCGATACGATAAACTGCAATTGCGATAGGCTACAATCCGACCTTTATCAAAGTCGGAAACGTGATGGTACGCATTTCTCCTCCTTACATGAGGCATCACAACAACGTTTCACCAGGCAACGCCAGTCAACTGCTGTTTGTGTATGAGAAATCGGTTGGAAAACTTTCCTCATGTCAGCCCATTGTAGGTGTCACCACCGGCGCCAATCTTGTGTGAATGCTCTGAAAAGCTAATCATTTGCATATTACAGCATCTTCTTCCTGTTGGTTAAATTCGTCTGTAGCACATCATCTTTGTGGTGCAGCAATTTTAATGGCCAGTAGTGTATCATCAGTTGGAGGAGGAAAATTTGTTAGTGGCGAACTCTGTGATTATGTATCAGGCATCCTTCGTTACATAGGTACTTATTATGGAGAATTGTACTAATTAACAGTGACATAGGTGGGAAAGATTTGTGATGCATTCTATCTCCTGATCCAGGATGAAGTTAACAGTAGTTAATATAGAGGACATTACAAATCATTACGGATGTAGTATGCCTCACATTAGCAGTCACACTGCTGGAAAAGCACTTTTACACACTTTAGTTGTACGTTTACATTTGACTGAATGAATTGCCTGAGGTGAATTTTGCCTTAAATTTTTGTTTTGTTTATTGGTTCATAAATAAAAAAAACTGAGAAGTTGACATATTTATGTAACATAATTAATATTGTTATGTATTCATATGTTTTTGTCTCCTGTAGCTTAAAGTTCAGTGTCAAATGCCATGTGGTCTTCCAAGTGCTTTATTGTGGGCTGTATACATCACAGGATGCCGAAACATAGCAGGTATGTTCATTCATCGATATGCTTGTGGAGTGTGCTGAATATTTTCTTCTGCCACCAGGTTCAAATATGGTATTGCAAGCAGTCAGAAAATGAAATGTTTCCTGTTTTGATGTCAATATGCTTTTTGGCACTTGGTGACACATGTTGATTTCTTTTGTGAAGTGACTGTTGGTGGAAAGGGCTAACAAAGTTAAAGTTTTCTGTACGGAAAGCAATTGCTGTTGAGAAGAAAGAGTGTGCACTGTTCGTAAAGTTGTTTTATCAGAATGGCAGCTATAGCAACACTGCATTGCAGGAATACCACCACAGAAACAGCTGAGAAGAGGCCCCATGTCAGTAAATGGGTGAAAGAATATGATCAAGAAATCTGAATAAAAATATGAATTAGGTGGTGCAGCAGGGAGAGGGATGTGCGGCTCATTACTATGACAGTTGTTGATGAAGTTCCTGTAGATATAGCCAACCGTGCATCGTCAAATCCTGCAGTCAGTGCTCGAGCTGTGTACGAGAATTGTCTCTGCCCTGGTCAACAGTTCAAAAGACTTTGCGGCGCATTTTACACTGGTATCCCTACAAGATCCAGAGTGTGCACCCAGGCTCCAAGATGGGCTACAATGCCATAACTTTGCCCTTTGTTTTTTGGCACACACAGAAATGGATGATGTGTGGCTGTGGAATATTCTTTGGGCAGATGAGGCTCATTTTACTCTGCACAGTGCTGAATGCACAAAACTGTTGCATATCGGGCTCTACTCCACCACATATTTTGCAGTAACATACACTTCATTCAGTTTATGACTATGTGGTGTGGTTTCATAAGCTCTTTCAGTCCTGGTATTCTTCTTCTTCTCCCCCCCCCCCCCCCCCCCCCCACCAGGCTTGATAGGTGTACAATGACATCTACATGTTATAAGGACCTCCTTGTGCAACACGTGACTCCAGCTTTGCAAGAACGTAACTATGTTCACACCACTATCTTCATGCAAGATAGGGTACATCAAAGGTCACTTGGCAGGTGAAAGATGTGCATTGAGAATCATTCAGTAACAACTGCAAAATCTCTACGCAGTTTTGAGATATGTGGCCTTCCACATCACCCGACCTAAATTCAAGTCACTTCTGGTTGTGGGGATATCTGAAAGACCGTATCTTTCAGAGATGTATCCAAACTCTTCCTGATCTGAAGTATAGCATAAGATGATACATCACTTTGGTTACACTGGATATACTACAACTGTCACCACACGATGTTACAAGCACAGCATATTGCCAAGTCGGGAGACCAAGTTGAACTCAGGTTGTAGCTTGTGATCATATCCTAAGAAATGTGAGAGAACCACCATTATCAAATGTTTGATAATTCCTTGTCTTTTCCTGCATCCACATCACATTCTGACAGCTTACAGCACCACAGTTTCTTCTGATGGCAGAACGCAGAATTATTACTTTTTTTCAGCATACTCCACAAGTGCAACAATTAATTAACATACTTTGCTGTTTCAGCATCCTGCAATTTATACTGCCTACACTGCACCACTCGGAACACCGTCAGTTTTATTACAATCACCCGGTATAATCAATGGTTCAGCATCAGAGCATAAGCTTAGTGCTGTACAAATTTGTCATGGGTGCTAAAGTGTTGCTGTGTATTACACCTGTTATTCACTTTATTAGAATTGAACATTAAATGGATATAATAAGTGTTAAAGATTTATGATAGTGATGTGTATGGCACCCTTCACGTAGGCTTGAAGCAGTGCTGGGAGGTGTGACCCTTCAAGCTTTCCCGGTTGATATGTTGTAAATAGTCTTCACAGGTTTGCCACCGGATCATGTTATGCAAAATCCACAATATTTCCTCGGAGCAACTGTCTGACATATTCAGGTCTGCTCCAGAATGAAGATACGAAGACACGCACCACTTTGGCTTTTTTGCCATATTTTGGTCCCATGTCATCAAGAATCAGAAGAGTCCTTGGAAGATAAACATTAAGTGTGTTTTTTAACCATCTGCAAAACTGAGAAACCTGTTGGTTTCAGTTAAGGATGATCTTGGCCTGAGGAAATGTGTGTACAGGATTCCTTGTCAATGTGGAGCAACACATGTAGGTCAGACATGTCGCACAGTACAAGAATGCTGCAATGAACATCAGTGTCATACATGTTTTCGTCAACCAGAAAAATCAGCAATTGTGGAACACAGGACATTGCATGATGAATGAAAAGATGGACGTTTTATCCCCAGCACCATCTTTCTGGGACTGCGTCATTAAGGAAGAAGTACATATCTGTACAGCCGATAAAATCTCATTAACAGGGGTGCCGGGATTTCAACTGAGCACAATCTGGAACCCTGCATTGGCTGCTATTAAATAAATCATGACGCGAAAATCAAGATTTTTTGACAACAGACCTGTCATAACATTGGTCTAGTACGGTTTTTTAGTGAGTGACATATGGTTGCACTGGTAGAATAGCTTAGGCGCAGGAGAGCCGCTCTGTGATTTTTGGCAGAGGGCGTCTGAGTATGGCACCATCTGTCTGCAAATCATTGCGCATGCGTGATTTCCATGCCTGTGCGTTCTTCGTGCGCATTTTCTAGAAATGGGGCGTCGACATGCGGATACCTTCAGTCATACCTAGCCAACAGCAAGGTTGAATCACCTGAAGATGTTGGACAGTTGCTGCGAGGAAATATTGTGGAATATGCACAACCTGATCCAGCAACAAACTCGTGAAGACTATTGCTAGGAGTTATTTACCTTGAACAGAATGAGATTAACCGATGATAAGATACTGGTACTAATTTTATTTCTGTAAAAGTAGGCAAAATGACCTTATCTGAAACAAGAATGTAAAAAGAAGAGCCTGTTATTTGAGTATAAAGAACATATGTAACAATTTCAAACTTTGAAACTTCCTGACAGATTAAAACTGTGTGCCGGACCGAGACTCGAATTCTGGACCTTTGCCTTTCGCGGGCAAATGCTCTACCATCTGAACTACCCAAGCACAATTCATGACCCGTCCTCACAGCCTTAATTCCACCAGTACCTCATCTCCTACCTTCCAAACTTCACTGAAGCTCTCCTGCAAACCTTACAGAACTAGCAATCCTGGAAGAAAGGATATTGCACAGACATGGCTTACTCACAGTGTGTGTGGGGTGGGGGGGGGGGGGGGGTGTTTCTAGAATGAAATTTTTCACTCTGCAGTGGAGTGTGCGCGGATACGAAACTTCCTGACAGATTAAAACTGTGTGCCGGACCGAGACGTGAACTCAGGACCTTTGCCTTTCGTGGAAATATCCCCCAGGCTGTGGTTAAGCCAAGTCTCCGCAATACCCTTCCTTCCAGAAATGCTAGTTCTGCAAGGTTCGCTGGAGAGCTTCTGTGAAGTTTGGCAGGTAGGAGACGAGATACTGGCATAATCAATGCTGTGAGCACAGATAGTGAGTTATGCCTCGGTAGCGCAGATGGTAGAGTACTTGCCCATGAAAGGCAAAGGTCCTGAGTTTGAGTCTCAGTCTGGCACACAGTTTTAATCTGTCAGAAAGTTTCATATCAGTGCACACTCGACTGCAGAGTGAAAAATTTTGTTCTGGAAATTTCAAACTTTACTTGAGTGAAACAAATGTGCTTTTGTATGTAAGATTTTCTACCTTCCCTTTCCTCATATGAAGATTGGGAATTTTACACATTTTAGTGGGGAGTTTAGGTAATATAAGCCATTAAGTACAGGGATACTCATAATCAAATACATATGTTTCACAGTGTGAACACTGACTTACAGATCAATGGCTACAAAACTCTAAAGGAGATTGTGACACACTAACATAAGGAGGTAGTGCGGCAAACAAGCTGCTTTCCTGCTGCCACAGTAGATGGAATTAGTGCATAAATGATATGAAAATATAAGACATAACAAATGCAGAACAAGTAACATGGAAGAGAAGGCTTGGTAAAAGAGAGAGAGAGAGAGAGCACAGCTCTCATATAGGTATGAAGCTGTAATGTGTCAATCAGCCACACTGTTGAAGTGTTCTCCAAAGTAGTGAAAGATTGAGACACTTAACCTGGGCAATGATTGATTCTTGGAATTATTGTTTCTGTACATGTCTGACTTAAAACAAATTAGAGATCCAATATCAAGCAGAGTGGTGTACATTAAAATTTCAGCACGTAACTCCTTATGGTAAATAAAAGACAAACCTTCTCTATCTCAATAAATTTGAGAACTTGGTGGTGTTATGTAAGATTGAAAGACAGTGTAAATGTGGTTACCTTTGAGTAAGAGCAATGAAATAATGATCATGGCTGGTCAAATAGGACCAATCTCTGATGGATTTTCTCCATCTATGAAAATCTAACAATGAACAATGTAATTTCAGAGCAATTGGATGGCAATAGTGGCCTAAGAAACTGGGAAAGGATAAAGAAAGAAGACTATGAAAAAATCACTTTAACTTTGACTAAGTAAGCACAAATACCTGCTAAGACATAACCAAAAGGGAAATGCGATTATTGTGGAACCTAGTAATTATAAACTGAAAAGACTGAGCTGACTCGCATATGTTTTGTACTGTAAAGGAATAAAATTCAGATTGGTCTTCAGAGATCTACTTTGATAATAATTTAACAAAAAGTTAAAGGTTATAGCAGGCTTGTAATTAAATTACAGTAGTTCAAAAGAAAAACACATTTTGCATGCTGCTCATTAAGTTTTTTTTATCTATCTTGTGCACCCAGACACATTTTGCCTTAGTTACAAGAGATGGGTATCAGATCAGCATCTAATTCATTATTTTTAAGTCAAATCTGCTTTCTCTCCGATGGTAAACTAGTTGAGAATTTGCACTTTTCCTTGTGATCTCTGTTTTCAATGTGTAGCAATTTAACTGCCATTTTCTAATGTGAAAAGTGCATAAGATAAAAAAAAAGCTTTATGTGCAGCATGCAAAAGACATTTTCTTTTGAACTACAATAATTTATGTACAGCTACTGTGAAACTGGCCAGCACAAGAAACTTGAATTGTAATCAGTTAAGTAAGTTATCTTACAGAACATCTTGCATCCTTAGTGGGGGGGTTCTGTGGTATGACATTGTTCCACTTCTTTTTTTGAAATCATATGAAAGATGTTTATGTGGGAACGTTGTTTAGGTAGTTACCATTTAAAGAACTTTCCGCTATGTGTGCATGTTTGGTGATTGTACAGAGTGAGCAAGCACAGAACATCACCAAGGTGTGACAGTGAATGGGAATCTCCACTGCTATGAAGGGATCACTTATGTTTTGGCATTGTGGCTTGGCAGTTTTTGGAAGGTAGAGAACAAGAGGCTCTGCCTGCACTGTCAATGCCCACAAATAGTGAAAGCTGAAGAAAAAGTTATTCTCTTCTGGCCTGAGATTCACTTCCAGCCCTCAACCCTCTAGAGATGGATAATAAATCTCACAGCAAGATTTGGTGGCACTCCATAGCAGGTTCACTGCACAAGAAAATTCGAGAAAGGCAACCATATAAGAAGATAATGATGGTAAAAAATTATTAAGAATAGTATTAGGGTGACAGATCATTTATGGAGTTGTTGATTCAATTATAACCCATAACTTGAGGAATACCACTTCAAGCTACATCTGCCTATACAACTTGACTCGTTCGACATATATTCTTCATAATGAGAACATAGTATATGACTGAATAAACGAATTGATTAAGATATAGTGCTGTAAGATATAGGTCTATGATTAGCTCGTCGTGCTCAATGGTATGAAGCTATTGCCCGAGTTCCCCCATTCCTTTATACCCAATAGTCTTTCACTCTGGATGACTTTCTCAGGAATTTGCACATGGTAGTAGGACCTTTCAGAACACTGGCGATGGCACACAAGAGTTTTGTGTGATATGTGAATGGTGCCAAACCTTGTCAACACTATGTTTGCAGCAGTTCCAGCCCAACCTCGGTTGCTTCTAAATCTCAGAACCAGGGATCAACAAGACCAGCTCACCTTATTAATCACCTGCCAGCAGAGCCCTCACGTCAGTATTGTCATTTAGCTGTTGTTAAATCTATGACCTGTAATGCTTTCAGTCTAGAATGTTGATAACAGAGATCAAGTTGCTTGCTGTCCAAGTAGGTCATCCAAATTTGTTCACCGTGAGGTGATACATCAAAATGGTTACTTAATGGTTAACAGCTGGATGATGTGTGTGTCTACAATGGATATTAGAATCTACCCCGGTAAGTCCCCTTAACCCTAACTAACATGTAATTAAGAGCCTTCTGCCCCGCTCAGTTCTTAGCCAAGTCACATTTTGCATTTGTAGCCCTTTTCTCAAAATACCTTGTATGAAGGAGCAGTTCCTTAAATTAACAAAACTAATCGATAGTCTTAATTTTTTTTATTCTCTGTTGATACATAAACTGTGTACATAACTCCAAGAAGCTCTTTACAAACTACAGACAAAACATTTCATTTCACATAAAATATATTTTATGTATAATGAAGTTACTGTCAAAAATTTTTATGTGAAATATAACACCTATTAAATATTTAGAAGTGACATTTATTTCATATATGTGAACTTAACAGATGCATGAAAACTAAGTATACAAATATATATATGTATATATTATTTCTCAATACAATAAAAACGAATATGAAGTACAAACAGACTACTTTCAATTTCATTCAGTGGTGTAAAAATGACATATTGTATCTTTACACAAGGAGATTACTAAAAAAAGACTAAGTCTACTGATGCAACAGACAGTAGACATAGCAATTCCTTTGTTTCAGAACTGATTCACTCAATACATCCGAAAAGTCTTCATTTCATGGACGAGATAGACAAGTAGAATAATGAGCATTTATTCAATTATTTATAAAGAGATTTTAGTACAAGGCAACACACTTAAACCCTGTTTGCAGGATTTTCATCATTAAAATAACAACAAATGTAATTGTTGACAATTATAACGATTACAATCCAATCATTTCTTAAAATGCACCACACTTACAAATTCGCAATTGATATTTACATTTGGGTGTACAAAATAACTCCATATAAGCAGTATTCAATTTTTACCTCTGGGAGGTAAAATAAATGTTATCAGGTAACATTGTAAGCATTTGGTTAAACCATCACTTGCATTACATTACAATTCACAATGAAACAATAAGACTTAAGTTTAACAACATTAAGAGTGAGAGTTTGTGTGAACACTTCTCATAATAAATAATAACTCCTTACTGGCACTCACAACAACAGATCTTAATGAAGAAACACCTAAAGAGAAGATGAAGTAGTTCTTTGGACAACAATCCTGGCAAAGTTATCTTTTAAATGTACCATAACTGCACACACTAGTAACAATAAATATAATGAAATAATGCACAAAACTCTGAGCTACAACTGAGCACAAGCTATGTCACTTAGCTCACATTACCTTCTACAAAATTGGCAAACTCTGTGGCAAGTAAAAAGGCCCTGAATATTTCAGAAAGACAAATATTTTGAATATCTGAATATTTAATTGACTACATATATAATCTGAATGAGACTACAAGAACAATGAAAACAGACATGTATCAACAATGCACAAAAATTAATACACATTAGTTTGTACCAACCAGAGTAAACATTAAAAACAATAGGCCTTAAGCTAACATTAATTGCATATCCAAAGGTAAATATAAAGAATGCTGTTATCCTCAGATGAGTTACAGGCCACTTTTAACATTTCTATACACAGTATCAATTTGTGTAACTACTCTCCAAGGACATATAAGAAAATTACAAAATTTGAGTTTCAAAGTATATGTGTAGATAAGTGAAGAAGGTTATGACCTCGCAGAGATATACTGACTCCTGAGAACTGTGTGTTGCATATAGTCTTTGAAAAAATAAATGGAAATATTTCTGAAGTTATTTGCTACATTTAAGTAACAAATTAAATCCAGTAGTGATCTTATAGCGATAAAATAATAAAACTGGGTTACCAGAAAAGTAGTCAAACATTTGCCATATGGACTAATATGAAATATTGCTTAAATAATGAGCAACAGATTGATACAAACCTAGAAAAGAAAACAAAAAGTTACAGATAATATGAAACTTACAGTGGAAATCATGGCTGGTAATAGCAGAGATAAATAGCCCAATAGGCAAAAATAAGACAGAATGAAAATGAAGCACATAAGATGTGAAAATGAAGTCTGGAAATCATTTAACTGAATTTCTTATAATTTCTCTGTAATATTAGAAAGTCTTCTGTCACAACTGAATCAATAACAATATATTTTGTGGGGTGTCTTTCACTACTGGATACGGAATGAAATACTGGTAGTGAATATGGGCAAGTTCCTCTTAGTCTAAAATATATATTTATTGCAATATTTAATTTTGCGGGACTGCAAATCACCAAGACAAAGCGTCAGTCACTGTATCATGATAGAACTGATTCTCTCTCTCTCTCTCTCTCTCTCTCTCTCTGTGTGTGTGTGTGTGTGTGTGTGTGTGTGTGTGTGTGAGAGAGAGAGAGAGAGAGAGAGATCGGTGTGTGCTCACAACTTTGACCTCCTTCACTTCACCACACTCAGAATTTATTATTACTACCATAGCTTCTAAATATTCAATTCTACACATACATTAATATTATTTGTACAATAAAGTAACTTAAAGAAACAATTTTCAGGGAAAAGTCACAGTGCAATATTTGTATAACTTGTACCATGTTTTTTTCCTTTTATTTGCAGAAAAAGTTGTTTATTAAAATAGCTTGATATTGAGTATAATTGTTATACACCATTTTAACATCAATGATATAAAAGTGTGATAAATTTTATACAGATGAAATTCTGTAAGCTGCAGAATATTCTTAATTGCAGAAAGTTCCTCATCTTCCTCTGAAACTTACTGTCCTTTGTAACATCATGACAAAAATCATTTTTATGTTGACAAATATATTTTATTTTTATGGGTATTGTATGTTCTGTTATTGTTTGTGTCATGCCATTGTTCACAGGAGAAGTCCTTCTTTGTTAATGTTTGCATGAGACAATTTCAGAAATTGCACACTGTAAATTAAGAGTGGCAGAATGATTTTAAGAGTATTATTGATGCCATTAATCTTCAAGCTATTAATTATTTGAAACAAAGTGTATTATATAACAACTACTAACATTTAGTTAAGTATAAACTAAAAGTTATATTCACTATGAAACTACAGACAAAATATGAGATGACATAATTTACACTGAAATCTCTTATAAAGACTATGAAGGAAAGACTATGAAGGTAGGCCTGTCTGAGGAGTCCAAGTCTTTATGTGGATTTTATCCACACACATTTTCTATTCATTGGGCCAACAGGTAGCTAAAACGGTATGTGATTCAAATAGGATACAGTTTGTTGTAATGCATAATTGGCTTTTTTTTGTTTCATTTTATAAATTCAATGTTATTTCAGTTTTTTGATTACACTATGATACAATTTTTGTCAAAACCAAAATAAAAGACAAAGAATAGCACCATTATTACTGAAGCAGTGTTTTCTGGTCATGGCTAGCTTTCTCCATATTATTAGTTATAATTGTTTCAAAATATGAACTATGTCTAAAATACTAATAAGCAAATGGATTTAGTACTCATGGGATTAACTAACAGATGAAATATATCACTTTTCAGCACATTATTCAAATAAAACATATATTAGATTTTATGGATATTATGAAAATTTAGGTATTACAGAGTTAACACCACAATAAATTCAGCACCCAAAAGGGGAGAAAAAGAACAAGCCCTTTTTGAAACAATCATTCTGGTCTCATATTAACTGGTTTTGAAAACCTAAATCTGGATTGCCAGAGAGGTATTTGAAACCCTACTACTCCTGAACAAATGTCTAACAAAAAAAAAGAATGTAAAACAATATTATTCTATAAAATCTAATGGTATTAGGATGAAAATGGCTGAAAATCATAATAAGTGGATGTTGTAGATTTCAGAAGACAAATAGAAGGAAAGGTAAATAAGATAGAAAAAAAGAACTTAAATACTACATTTTCAAAGACACTCATTGCCTTTATTACCATTTTTTATTTTGATCAGAGTCGTCTATCATCTTTGTGTCACTCTCATTTTCCCCCTCGCATTTCTTTAGTTTCATCTTCTACATCTTGTGTTGTTGAGGAGAGCTTGTCTCTGACAAGGCAAATGCTTCATTCACATTATTTAGTTATTAATTTATTTATCAGATAAATCTCTATCACCATGAAATATTTCAGCCATTATGTTCTCTTCTCAATGCCTAATTTTTGACTTTGGGTCTTTAATTGCTTACTGTAACCATGAAAACTTTTTAAAATGTCATCTCTTCTTTCCCATTAGCATTAACACTGCCTGTAAAAATGGTAGAATAAGTTTTCTTTCCTTTTGTGGTGAGCACTTTAGACTTGAAGTCTAAAGTCAGCATTTTAATTTGAGTCACTGACAATTCCCAAAATGCAGAGAGGCATATAACAGCTGCTGGTTAACCACAATAGTAAATAAAAACTGTAGGAAGTTCAATAATCCCCTACTTAACAAACTGGACAGTAAGATGTAACAAGGTTATATGTGATGCTTATGAATTAAATGCTTCTTCAAAAGCTCTGGGTTGAAATTACACAGAGCAGATACTATTTCATATTTTGAGGAAGAAAGGAAAAATTTTCCAAAGCTTAAGTTTTTTTAATAAGTCATTAATTATAACTAACACTTTAAATTAACCTACCAATTCTAAAAATTCTTTAGATGACATTAGGCCAACCTTGAAAAGGGCATAGTACCATTAACACTACTGTTTTAAATGCAGTAACATATATATTCTCTTAAAACTGTGCTTGTGTTGAGTCATGGAAAGTGACAAGTTTTCAGCTGAAACTTCGCGAGTATATATGTACAGCATATGCGACCATCCAGTATTATAATATTATTGTGTAACTATGCAGTTTATAAAATGATCTCCTGATACACTAATCATTATGGCTTACTAATAACTTTGAATTTAGTGGTAAAATAATAGCCCTTTTTCCTCAAATTCTCCAGCGATGACTACAACAAATAAAACCAAATGTTTTTGCAGTTTATGGTGCCATTTGCAACATGGTAGTTAATACAGTAAAAGGCTGTAATTCAGTCTGTGGCTGATACCCGGGGACTCCTGGAGAAAAGAACTGCAGTTTAACCTATACACTCTCTACCCTAAATTAGTACAGAAATGTTTGAAAGTTTTATGACATTATGAGTTAAAGAGTTGTAGAAGTTTTCATGTTATCAGAGACATTTAAATTTTTCTTTTGGTGCATAACTCTCTTTTTTCCACAAGGTCAGCAGTACACGCGCGCGCGCACACACACACACACACACACACACACACACACACACACACACACACACACACACACACACACACACACACACACACACACACTTCCATAAAAATGACGACAAGGGGATATGAGACTTAAAAGGACACTATTTAATGGTATAAAATCGGGGTACTACTTTCATCAGCTAACACTTTGTGCTGTATTCATTTATCCTTGTTCATCAACTAACAGTCATATGGATATATTTTACAGTTCTCATACAAAATAGACACTGACAGAAATTACAAGGTACAATAGGGGAGAAAAGGACCACTCAGCTTGCTACAGAAATAGAGAGCCATACATAAGTTAGTATATAACTGAGTTAAAATCACAATCTGAATGATTAACTAGACATAATATAGAACCACCCACATAAACTTCCCTTTGCATTATTAACACTCTTCTGACATTTGTTTACCCTCCTAATAAAACGATTACCAATTTAATAGCAATGATTACATTTGCTTATTGATGTACATAATTAAAACTGTAATTTTTATGGAAATTGATGGAACATTTGTTCTGGGGGGAGGGAAAAAAAAGACAAGTCTAAAGCTATAGCAGATTGTTCAAAATTGTTATTTGTCAGATATTTTTGAAGGCAGTTTCAACTTCCTGAATTTATGTTTGTAAAATGAATTTGGAGCTTTCTAACTATTTTATCTGTATTAATGTAAGTCAACTGGCCTATTCATTGCAGTTGTTTTGTATAAAACCCATGAAAAAAAGATTGGGATAAAAGAAAACTTATTACAGCAACTTGTACTAGTGACAAAGACAAAAATGCCATAGAAGGGAATTGTCAATGGCAATGGAAATTATCTGCTGCAGAAAAATTGAATACATCTTACCAATAACAAATTTCTGCATAATATATTGTCTCCGTAAGTATGAGAAATATGAATACAGAGCCAACTGAAATACATATGCTCTAGATCAGTCATTCCCAATGTAATACCAATTATCCCCTGGGTGGTAAGGTGTAAAATGAAACTTTTGTGAGAGGTAAAAACAAAGCAGCTTTGATTTTGTTTGTGTCACTTAACTAAGTTATTTTTAAATAATCATTTTTTCTCATCACTATTTCATAAGAATCTCATATTTATAAGCAGTGCTTGATTTGTAAACAAAGAGGTTCCGCTATTTTAATTTAGACACCTTGAAGCATTATTTCAATTCTGTTTTTTCATTAGACGTAACTGTATGACATATTGGCCTATACCATCACAAATCAAGCACTGTATATAAGTAACCAATACTTCCCAAAAAATTTCTGATATGATAATTATTGTCCCACAAAGTGGAAACTACAGTTTATAAAATGGTTGTATGCAAAATGAAACAATGGAAAATCCAGGATGGAATATACTGTTGCATGCAAAACACTTTTTGAATGTTGTCCACAGACAGTGATGACAACAACTTACTGCATTTGGTGACTTGTTGACTTGGCACATCTAATTACATGACTGAGTTATCACTATTTTGTTAGTAAGTTCTCCACTCTCCAACAGAGCCAAAATAACTCAATGTGCCTTCTGGAATTCTTTGGACAATTATTATGACTAACCTCAACTTGCAAAAAATATGGTAAATATTTTAACAGCACAAAATAGATTTCCCACTTTTTTCACAAACTGACAATTTAGCAACAAGAGACCTGAATTTGAGAGCATTTTGATGTCCTTCGATCTGACAATCATGATAATTTCAACAATGAACATTGTTCATTTATAGATGAAACAAGTGCTATTTCTTGGATTCCACAAAGACAACACACAGAAAGCAGGTCTTGATGGAAATGACACCATTTTGGAAAAAATCTAATAGCCAGTACTCATTACCATAAAAAACCATAATAATTCTGATTCCATTTACTGAAAGTGGACTTTCAACTATGGTAGCAATGAAAACAAAAGTGAGTAACCCAATGAATTTTGTGCCTTGCAGGATATGCAGTGGCTCAGCGCAAACCTAATAGTTTCCTGGTGAGAAATAAGTAATACCAATGGCAGCACTGACACATAATTTTTTTGTTCAACAATATGTGAATATAATAGTTTGAACATAAACAAAATAATATTCATCAGTAATCATGATCACAATCTGTTTTGTTTATCTCAAATTTAGTTAGTGCTTCACTTAGTTGGCACACTGATTGACAACGGATCTCATTAAGCGGTGACGACCTTGGAAAGATTGGGAAACACTGAACAAGATCCTTCATACAGTAACGTTTAAACAAAAATCTTTATTTTGCCAATGTGTGTTGACTCAGTATTTATAGGAGCTCAAACACATCCTTAGGCATCATGGTCGTTGACAAAGCTTCAATATATAGTACACCAAATTTATTTCAAGTCAAGTTATGTGACTTTTAGGGATAAAATAATGCAGAAAATTATGTTTTATGGTTTTTGGCTAATAGCTGTAATTAAATTAACTATACTATAATGATAGAAGCTCAGGAACTGAATTAAAATTTGTGCCACACCCAGGGCTTGAACCTCGTCTCCTGCTTACTGAGCAGATGTGCCAGCCAGTAGAGGTAACAGGTGCATGGACTACCCTAGTCCAATGCTCTCCTTAACACAAACTTCAATTCATCCCTTCAGCCTATTTTCCCCTTCTTAAATTATCAATATTGCCAAGGCTCTCCAGTACTGGAATAGCACCACAGTTTATAACGTAAGTGGCACAAATTTTAATTCATTTTTTCAGTTTCTATCACTATCGTAGATCAAGTTGAGACTTGAATGTCTCAAGGAAAATTTAATTACATCAGATCTACAGATTACCTATGCCTGAAGCACAGGCAGGACTTCCCCATTATGTACAAAGCTGGGGTCTATTCCAATACTGGAGAGCCTCAGTAATACTGACAATTTAAGAAGGGGAAAATAGGCTGAAGACATTAACTAAAGTTTGTGTTAAGGAGGGCACTGGACTAGTGTGGCCCATGCACCTGTGTTACCTATTCTGCTATGGTGGTGTAAAACACATCTGCCTAGAAAGCAGGAGACCTGACCATGGCACAAATTTTAATACATTTCTTCAGCTTCTATCATTACTGTAGATAAAGATGAGACTCACATGTCTTTTAAACAGGGGGAAAAAAGAAGTCAACCAGATAATGTATTCTCTGTTTCTTAAGTAAACACATAAGAACATATCTGGCTAGCAGAAACATCAGCAAGATTTATAGGACTGGAATGTTAAATTTAAAAATAATAAAATTTTCAAGAAAAGTGTGAGAGAGTACAATTATTGAAAGCTTAATTAAGAGATGATAATGTCATTACTGGTGACTTTATGCGACACATAAGTGCAAGATTTCACTATCATTGGCAGTTGTTTTTAAATATTAACTTACATTTTTATATTATGTTATGATATAAATTGACATATTTTTGGTTACTATTGCTGGAGTGTTTAACAACACACTGAAACAATATCTCTGATTAAAGGCTCGGCAAAGTAAGGAAAAACTTTGGATAGTCCATGCTGCAACACTCCCAAAATAAATTTAAATAATTAGTTAATGTTTCAAAAAGTTCCTGCTTTCAACAGTCAGTACCTTGTCATAACAACATCATGTAACAATCCAAGAAACGTCCATAATCTGAACACATGCAGTTTTTACATTCTGAATGACAATAGCTTGATGCTGGAAAACCTTCTGAAAAAGTGGTTGTAAGAATATCAATATGTGATACGTGAGTGTGCACAACACGAAAGAAAATGTAATGTATACATTTTGTGATAAAATTACATACTGAAAGCTGTACGGGAAGTGATTCTCATATACAGGTCATAAAAAATTACTATCAAATTACTTCCCTGAGAAACTTTTCCATAACTATCTGCATTATACAATGATGAACAGCCAATTTCTAAACATTTTATGCAGCTTTTTCCACAGAAACAACTGTCTTCCCATTGCACATATTGTCCAATGCCATATAAAAGAATTCTAAAACAATATAAAATCACAGATAATGAAAAAACAGACAAGCTTTTGCCCTAATTATCTACCAAAGCCATATAAAAATATATCTAGAGGTAAAGTCATACTTCAATGTAATTTTGAAAATGGGAAGAAGTATGCATTTCATTTCATAAAAAATATTATAGCTCATTTTTCAATTGTAATATATCCAATAATAATTAAAAATCGCACCAAATCTAGAAAACAGAATAGTTAGTACACATTTGACATTTTTAGACAAACAACAGGCATTTTTCAACACACAAGGTGCCAACTTTAAGTGGTATATATATAAAAACTAAACTTCCAGAGAGTGTACATCTGTACACATAGCTGTTGCCAGTTTTCAAGAAATAAACTGCCACATGAAAAATATAATAAATACATCTCTTTGGGCATGTATGATCATTCACATAATGTGTCTATCTTTGTCTACAAATCTGCAGTTAATGGAATTACAGTTACTCAAGAGTGAAATGAGTACACATCACCTAAGCAGGAATGCATTTTTTTAAAAAAATTCAGTCAGATGTGGTAAAATACTTGTTCTACACAACTTCATTGGAGAGATAAGCAGTAACAGTGCAGTTTGCAATCGGGATGAGAAATTAGAAACAACGAGAATGTTCGGCAAAGTGTACAATCATGGGGAAATGTGAATTTAAAATCTGTAAATTGAACTGGCAGTGTACCCTGGGCATTCGTTGTGTGCTTCTTGTTTAAAAACCGAACTGTGTAACTACAAAAGTATATTTAACTTACTGACAATATATTATTTTGCTTAACAGATGTCTTAAATGCAAGAAAATACTCTACGAGTACAAAATGAATTTGTATGAAACACTTATGAATACAGTATTTCTTTCTTAAAAAAAAAAAAAAATCACATTAATTCACCTCACTCTACAGCAGAGTTACAAAAGGCATCAACAGTATTCTAGATACTCTTTATCACTTAACTCACACTCCTTTTGATACAAAGAATTCAGGTAATATACGTACACAAACACAAATGACGATCTTAATACACCTTTAACGTGAAACACGAGTTTTGAAAATGTATGCTTCTTATGGCCAGACAATTATTCATTGTTTCTATTTCACTCTCATACTTCAAATGTAACTCAAATAACATTGTAAGAAAGATTTTTTCTCGGTGCTACTTAATAACACAATGTTAAAAAAAAAAATGATCTTGTGCATATCATTTTACAAAAATTAGAAGGTAATCACATAATGATATATATACATCTGACAAAAAAATACATTGAACTCTACAACATCTTCTGAATATAAACTATATAACAGATTCAATTTAGTTCAAATGACAATAACACAAACATAAAGCTGATCACTATCACAGCCATGTGACAGAACAAAAAAGTAACTGATTCACTAATAATGTGATTTTGTCACTTTTAAAGTGCTTGGAATGAACAGAAACATCAGGCTGTAGCTTTTACAACAATGAAAGAACTAAATGTAACACACAATCCTGGAAGTTCAAAAAACAAAATTAGAAATATGTTATTACGTACAGTCACATTACATGCCTTTTCAAGGTTTTTGACTATCACAGATATTTCCTTCATTCATCTATAGTCTTTGGTCTGACTAGAATATTGTCTGCATCTATGGCTTCAGCACGCATTGGGCTCAATGACAGATCATATCAGTCAATCTTGCGAACTGTTGAATCACAGAGATCCTCCATACTAGTTTTCCTGAAATTTTAAAAACTGCAACTAAGAAAATTGAATGTAACAATAACAGGCAAAAGCAATGACAAACAATGCT
Organism: Schistocerca nitens; assembly: GCF_023898315.1. NCBI lineage: Eukaryota > Metazoa > Arthropoda > Insecta > Orthoptera > Acrididae > Schistocerca > Schistocerca nitens. Next base: position 181,827,884 of record NC_064617.1, on the reverse strand, counting down.
TTTCCTCATTTATTAAACAATTATTCAAAATTAATTTCACAGAACTTCAACAAAATATATTCTGGATAGTGGTCTTCTTACACAGCTTCTGTCAAATACTACAGAAATATCACATATGAAAATTCTCACTCATTTCTTTCATTACCATCCACAGGCCTAACTTGCACAACTCTCTGAATTATTCTAAGTTTGTTTTATGACTTTCACATTTCAATGTGGCAGAATATTTCCAGTTTTTCACATACTTTTGTCTCATTGATTTTATTTAGTACATAAATGAATTACCTACTTGGTTTTCAAATTATTAGATTTCTCAGTTACTACTACTACTACTAGTAACTGCAAAATCTAATTTGAAAACCAAATAGGTAATTCATTTATGTACTAAATAAAATCAGTGAGACAAAAGTATGTGAAAAACTGGAAATATTCAGTCACTGTAAAATGTGAAAGCCACTATTATAGTGCTTGGAATGAACAGAAACATCAGGCTGCAGCTTTTACAACAATGAAAGAACTAAATGTAGCACACAATTTTGGAAGATCAAAAAACAAAATTAGTAATATGTTATTACAAACAGTCACATTACATGCTACTACTACTAATACTACAGTAGTGGTGGTGGTGGTAGTAGTAGTAGTAGTAATAGTAGTAGTAGCAGCAGCAGCAGCATGTGATGTGGCTGTACACAATAATATTCTCCTGTGAACAAATGAAACATACTAAACAAAATGTGAAGCAGTATGTCACAAACACCGTATACTTGTGCCAGCAATCCACTGTAAATGAGTGTTCTTTCATCTAAATAAGATTTACTCACTGAGAAATGAAATCCTGAGCACACAGTCAGCAAAAATTATAAAGTAGACACCTGTGTTTTCCTGCTTACAAGAGTCAATTTTTGTTTCCTTAAAAATAGTATTTAGGGTTAGAACAAAATAAAATTTCATTTAAGACTGTAGGCTGCAGGACTTTTCTTACGCTGTATAATTTAAAGTAAATATGTGGCTTATCCTTAATGAAGACGTAAATTCTTTCAGGTACAGTAGTGGACACCAAATAATTTGTGATGGCACCACATTTTCTGCACAAAGGCAGGAACGGTGAAATCCAAATAGTTTACATGATGCCATCGTGACAGTAATACACCTAACATTTTGAGGTATCATTATAGTGTTGATCTACATATACAAACTCCACACCTTAATTTAAGTGGAACTACATAAAGTCCAATAATGCTATGTGGGACTTTACTGCTGCCCCCCGCCCCACCTCCCCTATTCTATGTATTTCAACAACTAACCTAAAGATCCTACAGATATGGTACACATTTCAGTTATCATCAAAATGGAGCATGATGTTTCTGTTTTGTAATTGTAGAAATTCAAAAATTCTACTTGAAAAGACACACAGGTGGCTTTCTTTCCACTCATTGCTCCACAATCTTTAGCATCAATTGAAGTTGATGAGATAGACTACAAAATGAAGCTCATACCAACACATCTTCAGACTGCAGCTAGTGCACTCATTAAATTTATGATAACTAGATTCTTGAACCTTAATCAAAGTTACTAAGAAATTATTACAATACATAAGGGGAAGTAATGGAATCACTGTTATGATGAATGAAAAATTATGTGATGTCTCTCCAATTTGGAACAGTACTGGCTTAGGTTTCTTGTTTTCAGTATATGATTGGTACTCATGCATTTCTGGGGCTTTCCATTTTGTACTATCATCCAGTGATGCTTTTAATGTTTCAAGAGCAGGGTCTGAATGGGTCAGGACCTTACTCCAAAAACAGAATTTTGTTAAAAGTAGAGCAAGAAATGTATTTTCATTATATATTTCGGCCTTAAGCCACGAAATATGTCGGTATCCTTAGTTTGTGCAAACAATGTATGTTCCGAAAATGTTCTGCAGATTTATATCTAGTTCTGGGATGGTATTGGGTATAGCAGGTAACGTAACACAGAGTACCCAATGCAGAATGGGCTGTTGTAAAACACAACACTGGCAGAACTGAAGTAAAGTTCTACTTTCACCACCACTGACTTGTGCTACATGCAGAAGTCCCAGTCTTGTCTCTCCATTGGTATCCCATAAAAGCATTACCCCATCCTCTCATTTTTCCTTGTGGTGTTCTCAAGAGGAGCGTGTCACTCAATACAGAAGTCAGTTGAATTTCTCCAACTTTTCCTGAAATCCTCCTACCTGTCACGTACACATCTTAGATGAAAAGAATTGCTGATAGCACTCATTAACTCATTTCATAATCTTTTTCTTCCTCTCTCTCCTATCTTTTCCAATTTAGTCTTCACCGTCTAAAAGGCTTTGTCTTTATCTGTAGCTGGACAGTTACTGAAGATATAGTATGGATAGATAAAAAGTCTACTCACCAAGCAGAGGCATGAGAAAACATCTTAAACATGCAGAAATGTACAAGCTTTTCGAGCCAGTGGCTACCTATTCAAGCAGAAGAGTTGAAGGGAAAGGAAGAAGGATGAAGGAAAAGGACTGGTGAGCTTTAGGAAATGGGAAGAGTAACAGGACAGACTGGACGACTGTGATCAGAGAATCTCTATGAAGCGGAGACACCTCATTCTTTCATCCTAAAATGGGCTAGCTCTGCTACTAGAGAAATATCTACATATGTAGGGGAAATCTGTAGTCCATATCACTGCAGTGATAGTGATCTGAACATCACACTGAAGTTACGTCCAATGGGCATCTCGAGTGTTTTTTGGAGTAAAAGACAATGTGTCCGAACCAGATTATGGTCCCTCCCTTTGCCATTCACAATGGCACATTTTACACACAATCTTCACAATATGGTAACAGTTAATACACAACACCTGCACTTCATCACGGAAAAAGTCTCATCAGGCATCTGAATCCATTTCTTCAGGTCACTCAGTCCATTACACAACATTAAATTACTTCTTTGCCACAGTAAGTCTGTAGAAGAGGGAGTCCAGCTACTATGATGTATTAACAGTTATGAACTTAAGCAGCCACCATTTCTCAGTCCTATTGAAATATAAGCTATGCTTAGTGAAATCCACAGACCACCACAACCACAACCACAACCACCCTCATTCAATTTGACATCCACTACTGAATATTTAAACTTTCCCATGCATTATGGTATATACTTATGTACCTTCATTCCGCTCCTGCATGTTACCTAATGTCATCTACACATCTTCCAATATGTCGTCATATATTTTCTTCCTTAACTCTTGGAATACAGCAAACAATGTTCTGAATCCAGCTAGAATCCATTTGCCTGGCTACATGTCTTGATCACTTCCATTTCATTTTCATTTCAGTAACAATCGCATCTTCCACTTCTGTTTCTTCCCTGATCTATTTGTTTATTTTCTCATCGATGCTAACAATTCCCAACATGCGTCTCTCCAGTGCCCTATGAGCAATCAACAGTTTTCAAATAGTTTTTGTTTCTCCATCACATACTGCATTGCCATAAGTCAAATCTGGTCACACACACCATTTATTAGGTTTTTTCAGACACATTGAAAACTTAGTTCTGCAGTCACACTTGGCTTATTTAAATCACTTCAGTGCAGTTTTACTCTTTGTGTACTTCTCTTGCTTCTCGTCAATTACCTTTTTTCCCCTAATTGCTGTATATAAAAAGACTCCACTGACATCAGCATCTGATTTGAAAATTATTGATGTAAAATGAAGAGGTAGCACCAAATATACAGGGTGACATTTATTGAACTATATGGAATAAAATCATCATAACTTCTGAATGGCTTGTGTTAGGATGTTCAAACTGCATGGTTGGACATGGGGCATGATGGGATTTAGTATGTGAATGCATGTACGGTTTAGCAACGACACTCACTTTCATTTGGATGGTTTTGTCAATAAGCAAAATCAGTGCATTTGGGGGGGGACTGAGAATCTGCATTTCACGATCAAGAAGTCTCTTCACCCTCAATGTGTGACTGTGTGGTGTGCAATGTCCACTCACGGAATAATCTGTGCTATATTCCTTGATGGCATGCAAGGCGGAGCTAGACTCCATCAAAGCAGGAGAGCATTTTATGTTCTGGAGCAGCACTTTGGGGGCTGTGTTCTGGCTCTGGGGTATCCAGAGGCCACTGGCATGGGCCTCGATTGGTTGCCATATTCTCTGCATCTGAACACACACCACTCCTTTTTGTGGGGCTATATTAACGACAAGATGTACAGCAATAACACCAAAGGCATTGCTGAGCCGGAAACAGCATCGATGTTCCGACACTTCAGCAGGTAATGCAGAATTTCGCTATTCATCTGTGCCACATCATCGCCAATGATGACAGGTATATCGAACATGTCATAACCTAAATCCAAACATCTATAGTGAAGTTTACATGTTGAATAAAGTGTGTGCACACCGTAGTTTGTAACTAATTTACTTTTTTTCCCATATAGTTCAATAATTGTCACCCTGTATTTAACTGGTGCCTCAGGGATGCAGAGCAGGCATTTGGTGAAAGAGGAAAGGGGCTCTTTAAGGGTTGAACAACATTTTTAAAATGAGAGTTTGTTGATGGGAAATGAGCTGAACTCTACATCTGGTTTAATATGTGGCCAGCATTAAACAGTATTACTAAATTAAAGAAGATATATGGATTTGTTTGTTGTAGCACTTGCAAGAGGAGAAATAAGATACAATACAGATTTAGCAATATTATAACAAGTGACAACGAAAATTATAAATAGAAAAAGCTTTGTTTTCTTCAAATCAGGCAAAGAACTGTTATTCAGTCTTAAGTCATGAAAAAGAAACACACAAATAAATATTTCAGACTGACATAATATTTATTTTTATCTGACATTTTTGAGACACCATGGTACACAAGGACCAAGGTTGCATTCCCTACACTGCCTTCTGTCATATTCTTATCAGTCTTTCTTCCCTCGATCATAACAGATTTTACAGTGATTTCATAGAATTTCTTCACCACCGCATAAAGTCAACTTCTTCTTCTTCTTCTTCTTCTTCTTCTTTGGTCCTGGTCCTGGTCTTCTTAACAACCTGCCTCCAAATATCTCTCTTCTTCACTTCTCTTTTCCACCATCAGGTCTCTGTCTTGATAAGACTGGCCATATACTGTCGGCCATCTAGCTCCAGGTTGGTCCTTCCTTCTGGTGCAGTACACTCTCCCTTCCATTATTCGTTTAGTTGTCCTGCCATTTGCCATCCTCTCCACATGTCCTAATCAGCATACTCTTTGAGATTTGATAAAATTTACTGTATGTTCCCTTGTATAAGCTCTTGTATTTCATGCTTGTACCAGGTGGTTACAGTTAAAGTGCAGCTACTCATGGAGGTTCAATATGGGTTGTAATTATCGTATGGCTGTGAAAGCTCATAGATATGCTACTGCATTAATACGTAACCGATTTACACTGGAAAAAGAGAGTTCTAATTGTCGACACTAGTGCAAATCTGGTACCGTACACTGTTTGTACGACGGTATGACACCCACAATGTTATTTGACAAGCCATAATCTGAGTGAACATTATACCTATCAAGACTATAGGCCACGGGTTCATAGTCACATTGTTTTATGTGAACAGTTTTTGATGTTGCTGAGCAACTGTCATAGAATATTTTTAAAGGAACACACCACCATTTGACTGTTTTATTGTTTATTTAGGTAAAACCCAGGGTTCGGCCTTTTAAGTCATTTTCAAGTATTTGATTTTGCGTCTTTAACATATATTGCAGGACACTTGACATGTTGTCAAGCTCAAAGTTGGCCATAAATTAAGAAAAATATTGGCTCCTCATGAAATGCCGGATGTAAAATCACCATCTTGTAATAGATCAATAAATAATCGTGGGAGCAGGTCATATTCAGTAAAAACAAGTTTACGTTGGTAAATAAAAGATGAGCACATGTCCTTTAAATGTAATTGTAGTGAAATCAAAGCGTACATAACAGCAATTTCAGTGCTGCATTGAGAGTGTACTGCCAACTGAAAGTCCTGAGGAGAGCTGACAGAAAGATCCGAGGAGATACCAGATGTCACTGAACGTTTTGAAGCAGGTGATAATGAAATTTGAAAGCAGAGGGGAGCTTGACGTGGCACCTGGAAGACGTCCTGTTATTCGTGAGATTGCTGTTTCTGTAGCATGTGCCCCAGGTAGTGCTAGTGCTTGTGCAGTGTCATGAGAATTTCCGTCTCATGGTCAACAGTATGCAAAGTTTTGCAGTGTATTTTATACTAGCACCTGTAGAGGATCCGGACAGTGCAGTAACTGAAACCTCATGAGCTGCAAGCAACACTCATTGAAGTTGATGACATGTGGCTGGACAAAATTTTATGAAATGACAAGGCACATTTTACACTACAGGCTGCAATGAATACACAGAACTGAGACTTCGGCATACTGTTAAAACACATATTGTGCATGAAGAGCCGTTGCAGTCACCAGTCACTGTAAGTGAGTGTCTGGTGTGGATTCATAAGCACCTCTATTCTCGGTCTGTTCTTCTTTTAAGAAAATAGACCTATAGGACCTGTCAACTGTACTACGATGTCTAGATGTTGGTAACAGGTTTTTTAAATTAAAATACAGAACAAAGGTATGCTTGAACATTTTATTTTGGTTGTTCCAATGTGATACATGTACCTTTGTGAACTTACCATTTCTGAGAACGCATGCTGTTACAGTGTGATTACTTGTAAATACCACATTAATGCAGTAAATGCTCAAAATGATGTCCGTCAACCTCAATGAATTTGCCAATACGTGTGACGACATTCCTCTCAACAGTGAGTAGTTTGCCTTCCGTAATGTTCGCACATGCGTTGACAGTGCACTGATGCATGTTGTCAGGCATTGTCGGTGGCTCATGATAGCAAATATCCTTCAACTTTCCCCACGGAAAGAAATCCGGGGACATCAGATCCACTGAACGTGTGGGCCATGGTATGGTGCTTCGACGACCAATCCACCTGTCATGAAATATGCTATGCAATACCACTTCAACCGCAAGCGAGCTATGTGCCGGACATCCATCACATTGGAAGTACATCGCCATTCTGTCATGCAGTGAAACATCTTGTAGTAACATCGGTAGAACATTACATAGGAAATCGGCATACATTGCACCATTTAGATTGCCATTGATAAAATGGGGGCAAATATCCCATAATGCCGCACCATACATTAACACGCCAAGGTCGCTGATGTTCCACTTGTCGCAGCCATCGTGGATTTTCCGTTGCACAATAGTGCATATTTTGCCAGTTCACGTTACCGCTGTTGGTGAATGATACTTCGTCACTAAATAGAACGCGTGCAAAAAATCTGTCATCGTCCCGTAATTTCACTTGTGCCCAGTGGCAGAACTTTACACGACGTTCAAAGTCGTCGCCATGCAATTCCTGGTGCATAGAAATATGGTAAGGGTGCAATCGATGTTGCTGTAGCATTCTAACACCGACGTTTTTGAGATTCCCGATTCTCGCACAATTTGTCTGCTACTGATGTGGGGATTAGCTGCGACAGCAGCTAAAACACCTACTTAGGCATCATCATTTGTTGCATGTCATGGTTGATGTTTCACATGTGGTTGAACACTTCCTGTTTCCTTAAATAACGTAACCGTCTGGCAAGCAGTCCAGACACTCGGATGATTTCGTCCAGTGTACCGAGCAGCATACATAGCACACGCCCTTTGGGCATTCTGATCACAATAGCCATACACAACACAATATCGACCTTTTCCGCAATTGGTAAACGGTCCATTTTAACATGGGTAATGTATCATGAAGCAAATATTGTCCACACTGGCGGAATGTTACGTGATACCATGTACTTATACGTTTGTGACTACTACAGTGCCATCTATCACAAAGCGAAAAAAGTGATCCAACTAAAACATTCATATTTCTTTGCGTACTACACGAATTTGTAATAAAAAATGGGGGTTCCTATTTTTATATATATATATATATATATATATATATATATATATATATATATATATATATATATATATATATATATATATATATATATATATATATAAAAAACGCAGTTGATATCCGTTTGACCTATGGCAGAGCCATCTAGCGGGCCAACCATAGCGCCATCTGGTTAAAAAACGCAGTTGATATCCGTTTGACCTATGGCAGAGCTATCTAGCGGGCCAACCATAGTGCCATCTGGTTTCCCTCTTCAAGCTAGACGAATTTTGTTCTTTGTAGTTTTTTCGTTTGATGCTTATTTTGTGAGATATTTGGCTCAGTCACTATCAATGGACCACCCTGTATACTTACATGGTGTCCGTTCTTTCGGACATGTCTGAAAGAACAGACACCATGTTAAGTATATAATTGTGTAAATGGAAGTTAACCCTTTTAGTGCCAAATCGATCTAATCGGATCATGCCGTACATGCGAAAAATGCCATGTACGATCTAATCGTACTGCCATTCACATGCACTTTTCTTTCAAACTACGGCACAGATAAGTGGTATATTGATGTCGTCCAGACAAACAAAGGTCGAAAGATAGTCATCAAGTACTTTGTTTCGATTGTCGATGCCAATAATCAATATTTTCGAGTTCCAAAAACAAGGTTGTTTTTCATTCATTTCGAAGGTACTATGGCGCTGCCAAGGAAGAAGTCTCATTTGCGTGCGATGTAGACCACGGGAAGCAGTGACAGTGAGAACGATTTTGCAGGTTTTTCAGACAGTGGATCGATCTATGAGTGGTCTAGTGGTGATATCTCATCATGTGAGTCATCAATAGCCGAATCTGCACCCAGCAGCGATGAAGACGATGTTGAAGAATTGACTGCAGCCAGCGACATGTTTGCTGAAACTGGAACTGATGAGTTGGACAATCCTGCTCCTCACCGCTTCATGTTTTCGGAATTACCAGGCCCCAAACAGGTACCAATAAATGCTATGCCAATTGCAACTGTTTACGATAATCGCAACAGAAACAAACTGATATGCTCAGCAATTTCTCGAAGCAAATGTAAACTTATCAGGGAACTCTTGTGTGAGAAAGTGGTATCCTACCTCAGTTCCAGTACTGGCAGTAATACTAAATATGGGACTCATAAAAGAAACCAACAATTTTTAGTTACTGGTCCACAGACGAAAATATGGCAACTCCATGGTTTTCCCGAATGTTTTCGTGTAACAGATTTCAGTTGCTCCTAAAATTTTTCCACTTGACAGACAATACAAAATTGCACCCTCCTGGTCATCCAGCATATGACCCCAGTGCAAAGTTTGATATTATGCTGAACATTGCCAATAATGTGTTTCGTCACCATTATACATCTCATCGACAGCTGAGTGTTGACGAAAGTCTTGCTGGCTCTAAAACTCATTCTCAACTCATCCAGTATCTCCCTAATAAACATCATCACAGATGTGGTGTAAAGTTCTGGATGCTATGTGATTCTGTGGTGAACTACTGCCTTGAATTTTATGTGTACCATGGAGCAAGATGTGAAGCTGACAGAGTGGAGGTAAAAGAGCACGAATTAGGCTATGTAGTTATTACAAAATTACTTGCTCTTGGAAATTACATGAACAAGGGGTACCACATTTTCTGTGACAATTTCTTAACGTCAATTCCGGTAGTGGAAAAACAGTATTCCATGGGAACCTTCCTCACTGGCACAATATGGAGGAAGAGAAAATTTCTTCCACCTAATTTTCTTTCCAAATTTGACACTGGGCACGTAAAATTCTTTAGAAAGGCCTTTGTGTTTCTCTGTGGCTTCAGGAAAAAGAAGCCACAGAAAAATCCAGTTCTGTTGCTCAGTTCCTCCTCTACTGCAACAGCGTCAGAGAGATGTAGTGGCAAACGACAACCTTTGAAGAAACCTGATGTCCTATTTCAATATAACAACAATATAATAAATACATGGAAGGGATTGATTCCTCAGATATGATGACAAACTGTTATCTGGATGAGAGGAATACAGTGAAATGATGGAAGAAAGTGGTTTTCAGCATAATTGGCAGAATGTTCCTGAATGCTTACATTCTTTATAAAGAAAATCTACCTTCGTCCGAGAAACCACTCACACGTCTGAAATTCAACAGCAAAATCATCTGCACATTGTCCCAGGAGTGGTTCAAGTTAAAAAACGTAGCACTCACTACATCAAATGCAAATGCAACCCCCCCCCCCCCCCCCACAGTGTATGGTGTAGAAATGCTACTGGGAAAGAAGGATCGAGTCTGTGTTGTGTGGTGTGCTCTATAAAAGATTCGACGTGACGATCAAGAATAATGTGTGTACTCTGTAAGAAGGGATTACATCCCAAATGTGTTGGTCAACATTTGTGTGTCAATAAATGATCCTCAAACTTGATTGGTATTATGCTATTTTCTGTTGGAACTAGTGACAAAATTATAGATGTTTTGCCCATTTCTCGCATCAGTTTTTTCTGGGTGCATTATTTTTTAAAATATGTGAAAGAAACACACAAACAGTTGTTATATTGTTCAGAATACTATGTAGATTGATAGCATGAACACAGATTTTAAGTTCAATTATATTACATGTGGCTAAATATGACTCAAAACCAAAGTCTTGATTTTTCGCGTGCAAAAACTCTAATACAAATATTGTTTTCTTTAGAAGTATGAGGCCTAATGGTGTACTCTGCTCACATTCCTGTGGCTGAAGGTACTAGCTATAGAAGAAAAAAAAATTACGGTTCTACGATAAACGGTTCACATTTTATGCCAAGTTTAACAAACTTCTGCAATTCACTACAAAATCAGCTGGCACTTTTCAGCTGATACCTTGAAAATCGCGTGGAACCAAAAGGGTTAATAATAAAATCAAGATTATGTCTTTCTTACTTGTTTGAATTTTTCTGCCCACATCCCATGGGAATATTCCTATACATCTTTCTTGCATTCACTGTGCCAGGTTTGTACCTGGTGGCCAAAATTGGGACTAATTTTTTTTTCCATTGTAAATCGGTTCTGCATTAACACATTAGAATATATACCAAGCATTGCTGCCATATGATAATCACAGCCCATAATGGATCTCTGTGAATAGATGCACTTTAGTTATAACCACCCAGTAGCTTCCTCTCCAGTCCTTTGCCTCTCACACAGGCCCACATATGTTTTGCAGGCTTTGTCTTTCAAATGCCCGTAGGTTGTTTGTATCTGCTTCTGTCATCATTCGTTTTTCTGACCCAGGCATAACAGTTTGTCATACAAAGGAATAATATATTCTTAACTTGATTGTTCTTGTAATCTGAGAATTCTTAGGTAACTGTAAGTCTGCATAATACACACTATTTCCTGCTTATATCCTTTCTCTAATGCTGTTTAAAAGGACACCTAGATAGTGGAATTTGCTGACAGGTTTAAAACATCCATTAGGGGCCTTCTGTTTTCTTCTATCCTTAGAACTGAACAGTAGCACATATTTTGTTTTGCTTTGCTTTCAATTACAGTGAGTCCAAATTTGCTCTTCCTGCATCCATTATTCCATATCTTTCTTTAATTGTCTTTCAATCTCTTGCCACAATTGTAATATCACTTGCATATGTACATATCTGACTGGATTTCATCATCATTACTATACCTATTTCGATGAACCCTCTGCCAGTCATTTAAATGTGATTTGAAGAGTATCCATGTAGATGTAGATTTTTTTGTATCATATTATGCAGTGTTAAGTTAAAAGAGAGTGCAGGATGAATTTTGAATACTTCCCACATGGATTTAAATAACATCAGTAAACATTTGTGGGACTGTTGTTATCAAGCTATTTCGTTAAAGCTGTTGGACATTGCTCTCACCCTGGTGTCTCTCATTGTTAACTCAACAAACTTTCTTAGCTTGTCTCAAATGCCCAATTCTTTCAGTGTTTTATACAATGTAGACCTTGTTTAAATTTAACAAACAGAAATGGATATCTCATGTCATATACATAAAATTTTTCCATTGTTTAGTAACAAACAGCTAGTAAGAAGTGCTTCTATTTGGCTAGAAACACTTGTGTTATTCAAAAAGATTTCAGGCTTGCAGTGTCGTTGTTAGCTTCCATCCATGATATTTCGACTGGACAACTGCCAGCCATCCTCAGGTGAGCCATCGAAGACTGACAAAGACGCCCTCCGTTCCGCAATATATAGCGTGTAGCGAGTATTCCGTTCATGCGTCAAAATCATATTAACAGACGAAACACACCGCCCGCCAGCAGCGCCCTCGCTGGTAGAACTGCAGAACTCAGCTGTCTTCGGCGTTGTCAATTGCAGCGGCCATCAGAGTACTATGACGTTTTCGTCTGGAGCAGATCTTAGAGATGATGGGGTTCCACGGATTATCTAGCTGGTAGCAATTGTCACGGTTCATCAGATTGTCTGTCATGTGAATTTCCACAGATTCTTTTATGACAGAGTCCCAAAAGGATGTTGCTGTGGCCAAAATTGTTGTCTTGTCATACTCCATTGAGTGTCCAGTGGAAATGAAATGCTCAGCAATTGCAGACTTGCTAGGTTGCAAAAGACGAGTACAGTGTTGATGTTCAGTGCAACGTTCTTCTACTGTTTGCAATGTTTGTCCTATATATGACATGCCACACTGACACGGTATTTTATAAATTCCCGCCTTCCACAATACCAGATCCTCTTTCACTGATCCCAGCAGGTCGGAAATCTTCGATGGTGGACGGAAAATCACTTTCACTTTGAAACCGTGGAGGATTCTTGCAATTTGAAGGAAATGTTGCCAACAAAGGGAAGAAAAGCTAAAGATTTAGTAAATGGCTCTGAGCACTATGCGACTCAACTTCTGAGGTCATCAGTCGCCTAGAACTTAGAACTAATTAAACCTAACTAACCTAAGGACGTCACACACACCCATGTCCAAGGCAGGATTCGAACCTGCGACCGTAGCGGTCGCTCGGTTCCAGACTGTAGCGCCCAGAACCGCACGGCCACTCCGGCCGGCAAAAGATTTAGTAGGTGTGCTCTCTTCTTTCTCCACTCCCTGTTTCTTTGGCTTAATTGCAAGTGCCTTGCTAATTTGCCTTGTAGAATATCCATTCTCTTTGAAAACCCTCTTCAGGTGGGCAAGCTCTTCAGGCAAACTATCTGCATCTGACACTACATGAGCTCTGTGTACCATTGTTTTAAGTACACTCATTGTTTGCGATGGGTGATGGCAGCTGGACGAATTTAAATACAAATCAGTATGTGTGGCCTCTCAATAAACTGAATGCCCCAGAGAGCCATCAGTCTTCCGTCTAACTAGCACATCCAAGAAAGGGAGGCAACCATTTTTCTCTAATTCCATAGTAAATCAAATGTTCTCATGAATGGAGTTGAGGCGATCTAAAAACTCCAAAAAACAGTTGATTTGAGGGCTGTTGATTCAAGTGCTCTCTCCTCAAAATCCTCCATGAAAAGGTTGGCCACCAAGGGAGACAAGGGGCTACCCATGGTGATGCCGTCAGTCTGTTCAAAATATTCTTGGTTGAACATAAAATATGTTGAGGAGAGAGTGTGGCGAAACAAAGCAGTGACTCCCACCTGAAACTTATTGCCAATCAGTGCCAGGGAGTCTGCGAAGGGTACCCTTGTAAAAAAGAGACACCACGTCAAAACTAACTAAAAGATCAGAAGTACTTAGGCGGAGAGGCCCCAGTCTGTTGATAAAATCGGCCGAGTTTTGTATGTGGTGTGGACATTAGCCTACAAATGGCCTCAGCAAGGATGCAATATGTTTGGCTAAATCGTAAGTGGGGGCACCAATATTGCTCACTATTGGCCATAAGGGTAGTCTGTTTTTATGTACCTTCGGAAGGCCATAGAGTCTTGGAGGTACGCTGCCATGAGGTCTTAAGTGTTTGATCGTTTCTGGGGGCAACGAGGAAGAATTCAGGAGTGTAGATGTCTTCCGTTGCACACGTCCTGTAGGATCGTTATCAATCTTCCTGTAGGCAGAATCACTTAGTAGATTGTCATCTCATCCACATACTAACTGCGAGGACGTCAGAGTACTCCGATGGGTGCGGCAATTGACAACGCTGAAGACAGCTGAGTTCTGCAGTTCCACTAGCGAGGGCACTGCTGGCGGGTGGTGTGGTTCGTCTGTTAATATGATTTTGATGCATGCGCGGAATACTCGCTGCATGCTATATATTGCGGAACGGAGGGCGTCTTCGTCAGTCTTCGATGGCTCACCTGAGGATGGCTGGCAGTTGTCCAGTCGAAATATCGTGGATGGAAGCAAACGACGACCGGCTGCAAGCCCAAAATCTTTTTGAATATTTAGTTCGCCGGGAAAATTTTAAATTACATTTGTGTTGTGTGTGGTTACTTTCAGTGCACGTTTTTATCCTTTCGTTAAGCACATCTGAAAATATCTTGCACGCTATATTCACTACAGTTATGGCTCTAAAATTTTTAATAGCTAATTCTTCTCCTTTCTAATATAAAGTGTATATTACTCAAGTTTTCTGGTATCCTTTCATTTTCCCATACATTATCTATTAGCGCACGTATTTATGTATTTTTATAACTTCTGATACTATCCCATCTTCGCCAAGTGCACAGTTATTTATCAATTTATATATCATTGACTCCATTTCTTGCATAGTTGATCTATTCGCTACTTCCCTTTTCTCCCTCTATATCCTCCTTCTGTTCTTGTAGACGTCTTGAACCTGGTCTGAGTTGGCACTGAGCATATCTTCAAAATATTCTGCTCAACTCTGCAATATTTTTTGGTCTCTTGATTATCTTACCATATGTATTTTTTAAGGCATTTTGTGTTGGTTGGAAATTTTTCCTCATCTTTCCTATTTCATGACAGAATTTCCTTGTCTAATTCTGTTTCTTTAGTTCTTCTGTCTCTTGGAATTTTGCTTTCAGCCATTCCTCATTCTTTTTCTTACAAATCCTATGAGCATAAAACCTAAAATCAATGACACTTCTCTGCCTCCAGTCTCTTTACAGAAAATAAAGCTATTTGACCATGCACACAACAAATAGGAAAAAGTTTCTTCTAGCACTTCACAGACTTTTAGGCAAATAAGTAATAGCTGTATATCTGATGCACTCTGTCAGCATCAGCATCAATTATCAATGGCAATGATAAACTTTAGTTTCATGATTTCTGCTGGCCCCTTCTGCCTTTACCAGTACTCAGATGCTGCTCGTAGTTAAAGGTTCCGAGGTGGAGCTGCACCAAAAGATATACTCTAATATATGTCTCAATAATGGATTCAGAATTTAAATTATCAGGATGAATTTCGAATACTTCCCACATGGATTTAAATAACATCAGTAAACATTTGTGGGACTGTTGTTATCAAATGATGTTTTTCGAACAGGCAGTAGCCAGCCTTAAAGTGGCCCTAGTTGGTCACTTATACTGTATAAAACATTGTGCAATATTATTGACATTCTCCCCACACTGTTCAGTGATAGTGTGGATTAGAGTGATGATTACAAAGACACTGCTGCTGTGATAATTGCTCTACTTAGTTGCAAGCCAAAAAAAAGGGGGGATGAGAAATTGGGTCAAGGAGCGTCAATGATCACTCACGAAAAATTGTTGAGAACTGAGGTCAACAAAACAAAAAGATCATCATAACACTATTTGTCTGTTGATGGTAAAACGCTTGATACATTGCTGAAAATGACTGCACTTCGGCACTTTGTCCCCCCCCCCACCCCCACCCAAACATTTGGAATCTGAATCTGGAGTATGATGTAGCACTAAGTGGCTGATCACAGTGAGACAATACTATGGTTTTAGCAACTGCTGTATATTCTTATGTTTGTTGTTTTAAGTACAGTATCGAAGTAATGTATATGTAACAAATACTGAGTGGATAATCATCAGTTCTCTGGGGTATAATTGCTTTTTGTGTAGCCTATAAAATTTAGTTCTGGAGGCATGATGCGCCTCAAACCTGACCAACTCATTTACATAAAAAATAAACTGCACCTTCTTCCTCCTACCGGTTAAATTTTTGCTGACACTCTAATTCCATGGTCAAAATATTTCAATGGGAGATGTAACTCCACCAAGTCAGTGCTTTTCTATTGCACTTGAATAACTTGCTACTAGCAATTCTTTAAAAAACTTAAAATTTACACGTGCAGTTTCACTTGACAGTATTTGGTACACAGTTGTGGAAACATGTCATGCAGTAATATGTGTGCTAAACTATTATATCCGGGTGGGTAATGTAAACACACACGTACATGTCTATATAGACATTTATTCGTAATTTTGCACCATTTTTTTTTTTTAATACATTGTCCTTCGTAGCTTTTCTGTACTCGTCTACCCTAACATCCCACAATGCTAGCAGTTATTCATACACTTTGATACACACTAATCACAATACTTTTTCATATTGTTTTGAACTTATTTTCTACATCATAACAACGACAAACAGTGAACACACTATGATATCCACAGTTTGTACCATGCGGGAGACTGGCAGGGATATTATCAATACTGCCCACAGACAGCACAGCATTTTCAGGAAAAGCAAAATATTTTGGAAGTTCTTGATGGTCTCAATATTACTACACATCCCTAGATGTTTAATATTATTGCAAATCATGAAAAATTGTGCAATATTATTGAACATCTAGGGAGTGCTTACAGCTGCATCTTGAAATTTTGGTTAGCTAAATGTAGCCTCCTGAAGCCTCTGTTCTTTGAGCCTAAGGGCCATTAACCATCCTCCACTCAATTTTCATGTTCTGCTACGCACAATTAAAGTGCATAATCAGAGCTGCTGCGCCTTTTCTATCAAATCCCTGTCTCTGTATATCTCTATTATACACTCCTGGAAATTGAAATAAGAACACCGTGAATTCATTGTCCCAGGAAGGGGAAACTTTATTGACACATTCCTGGGGTCAGATACATCACATGATCACACTGACAGAACCACAGGCACATAGACACAGGCAACAGAGCATGCACAATGTCGGCACTAGTACAGTGTATATCCACCTTTCGCAGCAATGCAGGCTGCTATTCTCCCATGGAGACGATCGTAGAGATGCTGGATGTAGTCCTGTGGAACGGCTTGCCATGCCATTTCCACCTGGCGCCTCAGTTGGACCAGCGTTCGCGCTGGACGTGCAGACCGCGTGAGACGACGCTTCATCCAGTCCCAAACATGCTCAATGGGGGACAGATCCGGAGATCTTGCTGGCCAGGGTAGTTGACTTACACCTTCTAGAGCACGTTGGGTGGCACGGGATACATGCGGACGTGCATTGTCCTGTTGGAACAGCAAGTTCCCTTGCCGGTCTAGGAATGGTAGAACGATGGGTTCGATGACGGTTTGGATGTACCGTGCACTATTCAGTGTCCCCTCGACGATCACCAGTGGTGTACGGCCAGTGTAGGAGATCGCTCCCCACACCATGATGCCGGGTGTTGGCCCTGTGTGCCTCGGTCGTATGCAGTCCTGATTGTGGCGCTCACCTGCACGGCGCCAAACACGCATACGACCATCATTGGCACCAAGGCAGAAGCGACTCTCATCGCTGAAGACGACACGTCTCCATTCGTCCCTCCATTCACGCCTGTCGCGACACCACTGGAGGCGGGCTGCACGATGTTGGGGCGTGAGCGGAAGACGGCCTAACGGTGTGCGGGACCGTAGCCCAGCTTCATGGAGACGGTTGCGAATGGTCCTCGCCGATACCCCAGGAGCAACAGTGTCCCTAATATGCTGGGAAGTGGCGGTGCGGTCCCCTACGGCACTGCGTAGGATCCTACGGTCTTGGCGTGCATCCGTGCGTCGCTGCGGTCCGGTACCAGGTCGACGGGCACGTGCACCTTCCGCCGACCACTGGCGACAACATCGATGTACTGTGGAGACCTCACGCCCCACGTGTTGAGCAATTCGGCGGTACGTCCACCCGGCCTCCCGCATGCCCTCGCTCAAAGTCCGTCAACTGCACATACGGTTCACGTCCACGCTGTCGCGGCATGCTACCAGTGTTAAAGACTGCGATGGAGCTCCGTATGCCACGGCAAACTGGCTGACACTGACGGCGGCGGTGCACAAATGCTGCGCAGCTAGCGCCATTCGACGGCCAACACCGCGGTTCCTGGTGTGTCCGCTGTGCCGTGCGTGTGAACATTGCTTGTACAGCCCTCTCGCAGTGTCCGGAGCAAGTATGGTGGGTCTGACACACCGGTGTCAATGTGTTCTTTTTTCCATTTCCAGGAGTGTATTTTGATATGCCATCAATCAACATTTAATACTAATGTCTTGATAGTGCTGAAAATCTTTTTTTCTGTGTCATTGACAGTTCCATCCACTGTAGAAAGGGCACACTAAGTTTATAAATGTCTTACTAGAGTGGATTACAGTAAGGTAACATAAGTGGCAGCACCTAGTGACAGTTTCATAAATGATTAGAAGAAAGAAGTGCAAGAAAACATGTTCCATTATATTTAGTTGTTAAGAATTTCCTTGCTTGGTGATAGTGTTTTTGGGAAGAAGTGTTTTACTAGCAATATCCTTTTTGTGAGTGTATTTTGGTCGAGGTCTTGGGTCTTGTAAATAACTGTAGCATACTGCTAGCTGGCAAACAGTAGAATATGAATTCAGTGTAAGTTTATTGGGCAACATTTGAAAATAGTTTACACTGGAAGTGAAGGAACTTGGTGCACATATACCAGATCTAAACATAAATCAAGAACAAACCCAAGCAAGGGAGCAATGCAAAAGGATGTTTAGCCACCAACATCACATTTCCTGATACTTTATCATAATGAACCATACTAAAACTGACTTGTGGAGATACCTGTAATGCAGTGTACCACTTAAACTGCAAAGGGGTACCATATTTCATTCATTTACAAGTTCATCACCTAGTACTTATTTGGACAACGAACTACGATATCTTCATTTTTGTTTTGAAAAAGAGCATGTTTAAATATGGTCCTGCATTCTACATTGAACAGCATTAGCCCACAACCTAAAAGAAGATGGCAGCTGCCAATTTTTATTTTACAGAAAAGCCACACTCATTAGGAACCATGTCAGTGACAGGATGCAACTCAATTAAGCAAGTTAGGTACTGCCTACCTGTGTTTGTCTTCATTTTTCCAGCTGCTAACAGCAATATGTGGAGGTGGTAGAAAAGAGCGAAGAGACTGAACAAGTTGAATTGTATCTACCAATGCTGTAAATCCAGAAAAGATACATGGTTTTACTGTACATTTTTAATGGTCGTTACATAAGATATCACATTCTTCTAGGCATACAGTTAACCAATGTGATTATACTCAGCATGACATATTATCTAGAAAACAGCATATGACTTTCCTGGAGTAATGCAAAAATTGTGCACACACTAAGCTAGGAGTAATGCAGTTAACCAGATTGTAACTTTCAATATGAACTACATATATCACTAATTATCTCCATTTATTAAATGATAAAAGATAGTACAAACACAAACACACACACACACACACACACACACACACACACACACACACACACACACACACACGTCTACATTTTTGATAGTGACCAAAGAGAATCATGTGTACTGAAACGCGCGTGTGTGTGTGTGTGTGTGTGTGTGTGTGTGGTTAAAGGGACAATTAACTGTGTCGGTTACAACTCAAACCAATGATGCATCACTGAAAGACAGTGGCATAAAATGTTCAGCAATCATGAAAGGTAAAGAGCTGTATCAGCCATTTATCTATTAAACAGTAACAAGTGAAAGGATATGCTGATTTCAGTTCAATCTGTTAAGATAGGCCATTAGTGAATTGTACTCAGGGTTGCCACAAATTTCCTCATGTGAAATTCCATGGTATTTCCCTGATCAACAAGTTTCTGCATTTATACCAGACAAATTTGGAGATCTCAAGTATAAGTGAAGACATAAGTTGACAACAAATGGAAGGACTTCTGTATTTCTCCCCCAAATGAGCAAAAATCTTGAGTACTAAGATCAACATCTTTTGTAATGAACTGTTTTTAAATGGAGAAAGACCACTATTGTTACTTCAATAAAAGGAAACACATTTGGTGACACAGATACACATTTCGTTGGAGCTACAATACAGATTTAAAATACCTTCACTGGTTTCAAAAAGAACTTCAGAAAACAGTAGGCCCCTTGAAAGAAGTATATAAGGCAGGGAAGAGTTATGTAAATCAGTACTACAGGTGACCACAAATAAAATGTTGGTTCTACTATGTTCAGTTATTGTTGGTTATTACCCACGGCGCTGTGTCTATAATTGTACAGATATTGTCTGATTTTTCTTTTGATAAATTAATGAGTACATAGCATACAAACAGCCAGTGACTGCCACAATTATCTTCTTTTTACTGTCCATACTTTCTAATATATAAGTTAATTTCGAAGTGCCAAAATGTACCAGAACAAATAAAATGTCTATAACACACCGCACTGAACAATGTACTTGTGGTGAGACACTCGCAATTCCTGAAATCCATCGCTCGTGGCCTCTGGCCTGTCAAGGAGCACCACAGTCCTGGGACCTTGGTTAAACCAGGAAAACTAGCCGCATTATGCCACACACAAACAGACCCGGCCTGTGGGCAGATCGGTGAGGCTTGCAGGGCTTTCACATTAGTGGGAAAGCTAAGTGCTAAGTGGGCTTGAGATCAGCAGGCCTGATTTGTTAAACATACCCACAGAAATGGCCTGTGGGTTTGTCCCATCATGGAAGTCCACTCATGTGGCCAGCTATTCATGTGTCACAGACACCATGTTGGTGTAATGAGACTGTGGTGATAAATCCATGCAACAGATAACTTGCGCAAATACTCTGAGAATCTATACTAATGAGGATAGGTAGCAACCCACTGTACAGATGGTCACTGAGCCACAAACAGGCACAGAAAAGACAATCACACTTTCACAACTAAATTGTGAGCCTTAGCTTTTGCCAGAAAACGAGCGCGCACGCACACTCACACTCACTCTCTCTGTCTCTGTCTGTCTCTCTCTCTCTCTCTCTCTCTCTTACACACACACACACACACACACACACACACACACACACACACACAAACAAACAAACAAACACATATATTCACATAATCACTCATGCACACATATGACCACCATCTCCAGCAGCTGTTTCGACAATCTCTGAGAATCAGATCCAAATAAACCATTCCTGACGCCTCCCTGCCTCTTGTCGGCAGCTGCTGGGCTAGTGGCAAGAAGTGGTGGCAGCACTGACTGCAAGCTGAGGGGAGTGATAGGAAGGGGAGAAGCAGCAAGAATGAGGGAGTAGGAAGTGGCGCATGTACTCAGCTGTGTCACCCACCGACGATGCATAACATCTCAGTAAACAAACCATTTCATCTACTGAGACGAAAACAAGATTTTCCAATGTTTTTCTTTTTTTTCCAAATTTTCCTGAGATGTTTGAAATTCCCTGATTTCCAGAACTTATGGTAACCCTGGTACTGCATGATTCACAGAATCTGTATATTATTTGTTTATTTATTCATTATTCATACTATTCCAGAAAATCTTGGAGTTAACTTCCAGTAACATCTCTAGAACAAACTGACTTAACCATCATTTATCAACTTCCGGCCTTATACACCAATCAACTGCAGAGATTTACAAAGATCACAGCCAACAAAAAAATAAGTACCTGTTAATGTAAGACTACAGTTGGTATAAGAGCACTGTTTCTTTAATAAGTTGGTAACATGAGTTGGTTGTTTTTTTAATAAAAAACGAAACCAGTCTTTTTTTGTAGCTAAGTGCTTCTACATGTTCTTTAAAAAAAGAAATTCTGTGGAGTGTCAGAAACAATTAAAGAAAATCACCAGATTTTACAATCAGATACCTTGACAAGTTATGGGCACTGTACAGCTGGAAATCTGGGAAAGTAAGAAAAGTGAGAATTTGTGAGTGTAAAAAGACTGGCTTTCCCAGTAAGATGATCTGTACATTGTGTGTTATATTTTGGCTTCATCAGCAGAAGGAACAGCATTAAACAGAGTTCTCAAATTAAAAGACACTACAAGTTTTCCATTATGGAGAATAAATGTGATGTTCATGGCAAAGGGACTTGTTGGATATTTTACTGGCAATATCTATGTGGGAACAGAAAGAGACGCTTGCAAAATACTACATTTTGAGGGCCATAGATGTCATGTTAAAAAACATTTGTTACCCATGAAATATCCACGGAAATGTATGATACACCTACAAAGTTCTACAACTCTGAATGTGGTATAAATCTAATTACGATGTCCTTTATTGCTAAAGTGCAAACCCTAGCATTCAAGACTGAATCACCTGGGGCGGAATCCTGACAAAATAGCATTGATGCATGGATAATAACAAAGTTACCAGATGAATATAAACAATTTGGAAGAGCTTGGGACTTTACTGCCAAGGAAGAGGAAACATTGAAAAACCTTTATTCAACACATCACTAAAAGAAGATAAAATGAAGAAAAATAAAGATGAAATATGTATTGCATTCAAAGCTGCAGCCAACAAGAATAAACATCAGAATAAAAACAATGGGAAATTAGGAGGTGTTTTGAATGTGGATGTTTAGATCACTATGTCAGTGAAAGTAAAATGATACTTAGCAGTAACAAGAACAAAACACAATGCTCTACCTGTGCAAATGTCATCTGGGAGGGGGTCGGGTAATAAAAGGACTGCCTCTATGTCAGTACTGCAAAAACACAAATCATCCAGCTGCAAAATATTACAAAGAGGAACACGAGAAAATGAATAAATCAGCAAAGGCAGTTCCCCCCCCCCCCCCCCCCCCTCCACCCCAGGAGTATTTACAACAGAAAAGCAAGTAAAGAAAATTGATAAAATAGATACCATGATACCTGCCTGCTCCTTTCCCTACTTCTGCTCCAGCACTACACACACTTTCTATCTTCCCAAGTCCTTTCTCCTTCTCTAGTTGTGCTGTGCTGTCCTGTCCTGTCCTCACGCAGTCGGACCTCAGTCCCTGGAGACAGTGGCCTAGTGTGTGTGTGTGTGTGTGTGTGTGTGTGTGTGTGTGCCTGCTCGTTTTCTACTTCAGAAGAAGGAATTTGTCCAGAAGCTTAAATATTTTAGCAGTCTTTTTCATTGTGCCTGCCCGTGACTCAACACCACCTCAACATGGACATACCAATTTTCCTTTCCATATTGTTGCTCTTCCATGCTGAAATTTCCACTGTTTGATTTTGCCTAATGGCTTTCCTTCCACCACACAATCCAGTGCTGTTTTCCCATGTTACTATTATTTGTATCTGCAGCATCTTGTGATCCACATTCTTCCTGCTCATATAAATATTCCTGGACCTTACAAATTGATCATTATCTCCCTTCACCCTTGTGAGTTTTTCTGTACCTTACTGTGCCACACAGACATTGGTGCACCATGCACCTAACCAACCCATTCCTCCCCTCCCTCATTCTCTTCCCTTATTCAAGTTCACACAAACTGGCCTCACCTAATCCAATTAAACCTGCTGCCCCTCTCATCACACGTAACCACCTACCTACCTACCTGCATCCTACCATTATTGTCTTCTTATTTATTTTTCTCTTTGACCTCGTTTTGTTTATACATTGATTTGAGTTCATTTTGTCTTTCACTATAGGCCTTACTCAATTAGGTTTCATTTTTTCCCACTGTACTTCATCTGTTTAATGCTTTTTGTGATTTTTACCACATATTTTTATGTGTTTTCTATTCACTATGATGGATCCTTGCTTCTTCCATCTGTGCCGATACAGAAAAACTTCCATATCCCTGAGCTAGAATGCAGTCTCACATACCATTTCCGCATTGTTGTTGACTCATGGAATTCCCTAAAATGGAATGATCAGCAAATTACTCATCTCTGACAACAATCCCTCCTTCCACTAAGACTTCAGACCCACAACACAGACCTGGACCTGCCCTCAAAAAGTGGAAATATCAGTCCTTTCTTAAGGCCTTTCCCTTAGCCCCATTCCTCAATTAAATAATACTGGACTAGTTAACGGTCTTCTCTCCTTATCCCAGACCCTACAGCAGAAACACTTTCATGCCATCGATCCCATCAGTCAGACTCAATCCAAAACCAATACTGAAACTTGCGAGATTCAGTTTACTCCTCCATCCAACTGTGATCCATCCCCACTGCCCCTGTTAACCTGTTAACTTTCCAGAAATTTCCTAACGTGAAATCTTGCCTCACTATCATTCCCCAAATCTCTCAATACGGAAACCAACCTTACACCCACAGAAAGAACTGCAATCCACCACTTAAAAAAGGATCCCAACCATATAATCTTACATGTCAAAAAGGCTCCATCACTGTGGTAATGAACTGCAGGAAGGACTCCATCAGCTATCAGACACATCCACCTATAAATCCTGCCACAGTGATCCCATTTCTGAAATCCAACAGAATTTCCAGTCCCTCCTCAAATCCCTATGTCCATCCCTTAACCTCTCACCTTAGTCTCTTCTCTCCCCACTGCTCTCCGCACTTCTACCTACTACACGCATCTTAAAAGTACATAAATTCAACCATCCAGGATGTTCCAATGTGGCTGGTTACTGTCCCCCACAGAGGGAATCTATGCTTTCATGGACCAACACCTTCATCCTATTACTTGTAACCCAGTCCCCTGGATAAGACACACCAACCATTCCTCTACTGCCTCTCCACGGGTCCTGTTCCCTTACCACCTGGCACCCTGCTTGTCACTATTTATGCCATCTCCCTCTACATTGCCACAACTGAACACTACATTTCCCAAAATCCAGTTGACTCCAGTCCTACAACCGTCTTCTCTAGTCACCATAACCAACTATATCCCCACCCACAAGTACTTCAACTCTGAAGGCAACACCTACAAACAAATGTGTGGTACAGCAATGGGCACCCACAAGGCACCATTTTACACCAACCAATTCATGGGCAATATAGAGGAATCCTTCCTTACTGGCCATAACCCCAACCCCTAACATGGTTCAGATTCACTGATGTCTTCATGACAAGTGCTGAGGACAATGACATCCTATCTGCATACCCCTAGAAACACAACACCTTCTCCTCCATTTGCTTCACCTGGTCCTCCTCAATCCAACATGCTGCCTTCCTTGATGTCGATCTCCATCTCAAGGATGGGTACATCAGTTCCTCTGCCCACATCAAACCTTCCAACTACCAACAATACCTCCACTTTGGTAGCTCCCTTCCATTCCATGATAAGAGGTCCCTTCCATACAATCTAGTCAACACTAGTTGTTGCATCTGTAGTGATGAGCAGCCCTCTCCAAATGTGCCAAGGATCTCACTAAGGCCTTCACAGACCAAAATTACCCCTCCCAATCTCACCCAGAAACAATGTCCTACACCTTGTCTCTCAAGTCACCTACTGCCCCCCCCCCCCCCCCCCACACCACCATATCCATTGACTGAACATGAAGGAGCACTCCTCTCGTGACTCAGTACCACCCAGGACTGGAGCAACTGAATCACACTCTCCACCAGTGTTTTGACTAACCTTCATTGTGACCTAAAAGAGGCATGTCATCCCCACACCTCCCACAGAGGTATTCCATCACCAATTAACCCTATGCAATATCACTGTCCATTTCTTGCTCCCAATACCTTGCCTCATGACTCAGATCCCTGCAACAGTCCTAAATGCAAGACCTGTCCCATACATCCTCTCACTGCCACCTACTCCAGCCCTGTGAAGGGCATTTCCTACCCCACCAAAGGCAGGGCCACATGTGAGAATAGCCATTTGATCTACAAACTAAGCTGCAACCACTGTGCAGAGGCAGTCTGACAATTCAGTTGCTGATACACTGCCCAATATGATGTACTTCACCTTAACGACTGCTGTCAAAGTCTGTCATCTGGATTCTTCCTACTAATACAAAATTTTCTGAGCTGCACTAATTGGAACCCTGCCTACAATGTATTCTTCGTATCCACAACCCCTCTAGCCTCTACCTTTGCTAGTCCTTGTTCTTCATCTATCTATCCTCATCCCTGCTCTCTCCCCAGTACTATGCCTGCCTTATATCCTGCCAAAGCACCTGAAAGTCCATTCCCATACTCTGCTTTTTTCTTTCCCTCTCCCCTCCCTCAGCACGGCCTACTGATGCTTCACCTAGCAGCCCTATCCTGTCTCCAAATCATCCCTGCACATTCCCTTAGGTATCACTAACACTTCTCCCTCCATTCCCTGCTATCCCTCCCCCTCCCCACTCCATGCTGCCACCTTACCCCCACCAACCACCCTAGTAGCCTGCTGCTCACATCAGATGCAGTTGCAGACAGGGTTCAGTGCCCCCCAGACAGTGGCCATGTGTGTGAGAGTTTTACTTGTGTAAATGTGTGTGCTTTCTACTTTGGAAAAGGAATTTTGCGTGAAAGCTTAAATATTTTAGCTGTCTTTATCATTTTATCTTTCTATGACTCAACACATCACCTCCCTTATCCTTTCCATATTGATGTTGTTCTGTCCTAGACTCTCCATTGTTTGATTTAGATATCAAGTTTGTTGTAGACAGAGGTAGTAATGAACACATGCAACATGAAAGGAAAATTATGTCACATGTGTAGAGCCAAGAAGATATAAAAATTAAGGTTCCAAAGTGAAATTTCATGTGTTCTAACCTTGTTGGTGAAGTTGAATCATAACAGGTGCTGTTGCCAAATGTGTCGCAAGACATTTTAATTTCAATTACCTGGGGGAAAAATGCCAGAACTGTGTGGCGGAGTGGACAAAATTGTGTCAGAAGATGAAATGCCTTGTTGTGAAACATGTATCATGGCAAAGGAAGTTAGAAAACCATTCAACACTGTGAGGCATACAGCAATGAGACCCCTTGAGATTATTCACATGACATAAGGTGAAGGTATGTCCACCAAATTACTTCAATGAAGAATATTTTATAACATGCCCTGATGTCTTGAAAGTGTATCTTTTACATAGGAAAGGTGAAACAGATGACCACATCAAGAAATTTGTAAGTGAAAGTGAAGCTCATTTCAATCTGAAGACAGGAAAAATCTGACTTTAAGGAATAGTGTAAAAACAAAAGTACAGTGATTAACTAAAGAGTTTCCTCAACTGCATGGTAAGGCAGAAAGAATAAATCTCACTATTACAAATAATGTAACATCCATGTTGTTTGGTTCCAAAGTTGGAAATAAAATGTGGGGCTATGCAGTTTAAACTGCAGTTTATTTCATGAACAGAAGTCCTATTACAGTTGATGATATGGCTCCAGCTCAAATGTGGTATGGAAGAAGCCAAATTACTCAAGACTGTATTTTTGGGATGTGATGTTCACAAAACAATTGGGTGTTTAAAAAGCTAGCTGGTACACTTGCGAAGTGAGCAGTATTTTGCACCAACCCACCCCCTACCTAATTAAACTGTTACCCCCCTGTAGTGAACGGTTCTCATTATTGATTATTATTATGTATTGATGGTCAAAGACTAACGCTACATGTCAATTGTTACCAATCCCAATCACCATTAATGTATGTCATGGTCATCACTGTGTGAGGTCATTAATTACCTTAATTAATGCAGTGTTTGTACTATGGTGTTTACAAAAGATGGGAGCGATAGTTTTTGTGTTAGCGTTCACTAATCGATCATGAATTATATATCCCAGGTACTATGCTCATTGGTTGGTAATCGTAAAATGACTCTCGGTTTTCAGTCTCAGTGATAGACTGGACTATGATTTCTTGTGGTGTGGGACATGTTCCATTCATGAGAGGAGAATTAAACAGGTCTTTTGAGACAGGCACTAGGCTATCTGCAAAATTCCTGATAAGGGCTACTTTGATATCCCTGTTGCCTACCACCTCAGAAGCTATTCTCGTTATGGCTTTTCTTGTGGTACTAATCATAATGCATTTTATGTGGAAAGTGTCTTGGTTAGTTACGTAGTCTGAGGATTATGGCAGGTGATAATTCACTACAACACAGGGGTTTGTTGGTGCTGAGAAAAATTCATTCAGTTCATCAAATGAGACCTTCTTTTCGTAACACCCAGTCTATAGAGATTCTTCCACAGTCACACTGTCTACAGTCAGCAAGGAAATGAAAATTAATTGGTATCTGTTCTTAGAATGGTACAGTCTTATTCAGATATATTTTTCAACCTATCCTTTAATTCTGAAGATGTTCTAAAAATTTAAAAATACTTTGTCTTTTCTTTAAAACCTGTGCTGTTCTAGTTTCAGTGGTTAGACAGTATGTGCATTATTTCATTTCTGTATGCTATGATAGCTTGTAACTCAGATTTTACTAACTACATGCCAAAATATACTTACTTTTTTGTAGTGCTTCAGACTGTTTCCCATATGGTTTGCACATTGCTGGTCGAATACAGGTCTTCATTCGAGACATATTTTTCATTATTTCAGTGAATGCCCTGACTATTTTTTCCTGTCCCCCTAAAAACAAAACAAAACAGAAATACAAAAATGAGAACAACACTCAAATATGAAAAGATTGTGATTGTTCATTTGGTAATGTGTATGCAGTTTCAGTTCTACACAGCACACAAGATACATGAAAACCACTATCACCTGAACTTCATTTGATCCCTTGCATCAATTTCCACTAATGATTATTTAATGAAAAGTACATGAGCTATTACTACTAATCAGTTTAGAAGCTGAATCAACATTAAAAATTGCCATTCTAATCGGGAACAAACAGGCATCACTATGTATTGTATATTGAGGTAACCAATGATTTATTAGGACTATCAAGTAAGAACATTTCAGTAATACAGTGAAGAAATAGAAGAAGTTCTACTACGAAGATCCAAAATTTGTAATGTTTTGGCCAGAAAGGGCACCAAATGCAAGACAGGAGGCCCTGAGCCACAAGCGAGACTGGAGCTGGACCGTGAAAGTCATCACATTGTCTGACCAGATGCGATCATCACACACACAGACTGTTTTGCCTACCTAAAAGAATGCTCATAATTTGCACAATACAGACAATTTTTCAACGAAAGAGCTGACACAGGGCTTGCAGCTGCCAGAGAAACTAAAACAATAACAATGGAATGCTTTCCAAGAATAGCTTGTCTGGTGAGTGCATATGTATTTTTTAGCATGAAAAGCTATGAAACTTGCTGTTAAATAATTTGACCGATGAGAAAATTTTGCAGAATGATATGGGAGAGATCCTCCTAAAATGGGTGGCTTTAGTGATATCCTTTGCGAAAGACCCTTCACTACGGCTCAAAGATTCCTCAGGATTTTGCTACTGGAGGCAAGGAGTGCCAGTGATTCAGAGCCAGCGATTCCACAGAGCCACCACTAGCTCCATCATCTTTGTCTATTATGCATGCCAATGTTCTCTCGCCCTAAGCATGTGCCTCCAGAAGGCCTCATTGCCAGCACATTGTATATATTGCCAGGTAATGACATACACACTAAACGCTGCCATCATAATACATCTGCCAATGGTCCATCTGTCTCAGAGTAACAATAAACAAGCTTTGGAAAGCAACCCTCAACAATTTTCATTAATATAATACACACATTATTTTGTTCTTACTGTCCAACACGGTGATGGAGAGATTTATTCATTTGTTTTGCAATGATTGGGAGAAAGCCAAATACTAAACCTCTTTTTCCAAAACTGTTTCACCAAGGAAGACTGCACTGTGGCTCCTCCTTTAAATCACTGAACCCCAAGGTGGATGGCTGGTTCATAACAAGACATTTCAGCAGGACCTGCAGCCACAACAGTAATTTGACAACTGTGTGTACAGATAAAGGAATATTGTATATTATGCACAACACATATCAGAATCCCCAAAAAAACTACAGAGAAAGTAAATCATCAAAACCATTGATACAAACAGATAACAATGGAGACAAATCCAGGGCTACCTAGCAGGTCATGAGACTCTCAACCTTTGCTGGTCTCGGCAAGAATCACTCGCGCTTTTGCAAATGTGGGCTCCACACATGGCAATATTGCATATTGATTGGTGTATAGAATGTTGCAACTGGAATTGTCATAAACTTTTTTCTGTGAAAAATATTGTTCTAATGTTAATGATAATATATGCTGCAGTTTTTGAAGCCATATAGATAGCAAATAAAACCAGCAATAATATGTGAACACTAATGACGAGTGGAAGGCAATACATTTTGGTAAGGTGAGAGAAACACCCATTGTGATTTGAGGAAGAAGAGCACTGATAAATCCTATTCATATGTAAGGTTTTTATGAATGTAAAGGTGGCCCAGCAATATGTATATTAGGTTTTGTAGGCAACACCACCAGTCATTCCTGTACAGCATGGCCAATGCACATGACCACACAGTTTACTATATTCGTATGTTGATAACGTTCCTTTTCAAGATAGCAGATTTGTTAACAACTGATTCATTTAGGATGTGCTAGGACAAGATCTGCTTCAATTACAGTTAATGGTTAATATGATGTATGAGGTACATATAAAATGTAGACTGGCAATGGCAAGGAAATCGTTTCTGAAGAAGAGAAATTTGTTAACATTGAGTATAGATTTAAGTGTCAGGAAGTCGTTTCTGAAAGTATTTGTATGGAGTGTAGCCATGTATGGAAGTGAAACATGGACAATAACCAGTTTGGACAAGAAGAGAATAGAAGCTTTTGAAATGTGGTGCTACAGAAGAATGCTGAAGATAAGGTGGGTAGATCACGTAACTAATGAGGAGGTATTGAATAGGATTGGGGAGAAGAGAAGTTTGTGGCACAACTTGACTAGAAGAAGGGATCGGTTGGTGGGACATGTTTTGAGGCATCAAGGGATCACAAATTTAGCATTGGAGGGCAGCGTGGAGGGTAAAAATCGTAGAGGGAGACCAAGAGATCAATACACTAAGCAGATTCAGAAGGATGTAGGTTGCAGTAGGTACTGGGAGATGAAGAAGCTTGCACAGGATAGAGTAGCATGGAGAGCTGCATTAAACCAGTCTCAAGACTGAAGACCACAACAACAACAACATAAGCTAGGCCTTAATTGTAGTGATGAAATGCATGACAGTATGCTACAGGAAGCTGCATGATGGAAAGCTTCAAAACATCACTGCCGGCACTACTACAAAACCCTGTTTTTTATTGTTCTTGTGTTTGTGATATTTCCTAAATTGCAGTAATATCAATGCCTGTGAATTGTAGGTCTCATGTGGTTAATGGTGACTCCACGTAATGATTTCTATTGCCATTATTACGTCCCGATGTTACAAAGAGATAAAAGACAAGTTGCAGTTGTCACATTCTGAGCTAATACTTGGTAGAAAGAGGAATGATACCCTTCTTGCTACCTCTACTAGGAGTTCAAACATGAAACAAACTCCACCCAACAGGCCATGAAGGCCCAACAGTACCGACCAGCCGCCGTATCATCGTCAGCTAACAGGCATCACTGGATGCAGATATGGAGGGGCATGTGGTCAGCACACTACTCTCCTGGCCTTATGTCAATTTACGAGACCAGAGCTGCTACGTCTCAATCAAGTAGCTCCTCAGTTTGCCTCACAAGGGCTGAGTGCACCCTGCTTGCCAACAGCGCTCAGCAGACCAGATGGTCACCCATCCAAGTGCTAACCCAGCCCGGCAAAGCTTAACTTCGGTGATCTGGCGGGAGCCAGTGTCACTGTGGCAAGGCCAACATGCCCTCATACTTACGTCAGTACAGTTCTGTCAACATAGCTACATTCATCTACCCCACTGGTCAGAAATGTAATGATACTGTGTGTCAAACTAGCAAAGGATATTCCTGCGTAAATAATAGTATGTGTCACTCTGTTCAAAACCCCTCTATTTATTACACTCAATATGGCTGATCACCTAATCATCATCACTGTTTTAATTTCTTACCTTACTTCACATCACATTTTTGTCAGTTTACAATTTTATAAAAAAAGGCACACCTGCAAGATATCAGCACCATTTGGGCCATAATTCTGATAGTACACAGTTACGACCTTCTGACATTGCAGCTTTTAAACATTTGCACACACTGTTGTTTGTCACTTGCCCTGTCCCACTGCTGCTGCCTAATGCCCCAGTACGAAGTATTGTACAGCAGAGTGATGACCAGAGCCTTCCTACTCACAGGATGTTGAAGGCGAGGGTAGAGAAGGGGGGAGGTTGCCGTGTGTCCAATGCTTTTTGAAATCTTGTCAGAGAACATGTTATTTTACACAAAAAAGAGGCAAGTCAAATGAGTATGTAATATATCAACATCAAACACATAATATGTGTCCAATATAATTTTCACAATATTCTCATACTGGTATTCTGTACCAGTACTTACACAATACTTGAAAATCAAAATGAATATATCTAATCAAGAGAATAATTGTTATGAAATGAAGTTAACAATATACAAATGATGGGAATTCCATGTTGGATTATCAAAAATATAAGAAAAAAATAGATTGCTACTCACTGTAAAGATGAGACATTGAATCGTAGCAGGCAAAACAAAAGAACACTTACACAGTAACTTTTGGCCAAATCTTCTTCAGAAAGCACTCACACACATTTATTCACACAAACAAGCATACCTCATGCACACATGACCAACACTCCAGCAGCTTGGACCAGAATGCATTTTTTTGGTCAAAAGCTTTTCGTAGTGCCTGTCTGCATCTCAACGTGTCATCTTTAAGGTAAACAGCGATCTATCTTTTCCATGTACTGATTTTCGATTTACAATTTAATCATGCCATTCTTGTTGAAGAGTAGCACAAATCCCACAAATGCAGCGTCAGCTTTTGAATCCAAAGAAAATAATGCACAACAGTTATGTTAAAGATTAAGTAGCACTACGCTACTTCTTTAATGATACATTCATTCATTTTGTTAATTTACAGTTCATTTGAGTATCGTGACAAAGTGTTCAAATCCAAAAGATATCTGGCATCAGCCACAGATTAGAAACTGTGCACTTGGGCACAATGAACAAAGCACTGTCGCCTGTTGGTTCACCCACATTATGAACACAAACTTCTTACTCACTCCACTAAACAGCACTTTGCACTCAGGCATTATGCAGCTGTAGTGGGGTAGAGTGAGTGACAAACAATCAGTGCCTGCAAATGATTAAAAGCTGTACTTTCAGGCCATAACTGCATATTTTCAAAATCATGGCCTAAATTTTCACTCAGGATCTAATGCTGGGGCTGATATCTTGCAAATGTACTTTTTCTCCTTAAAATATGAGGTTAAGTAGGTGATGTTTTTTTTGTCAATTGTACCTGATTTCATTTAAAATTACAAGTAATATTCTTTCTTCAGCCATTTTAAAATTAGTTGGGCTATCTTTGCTGACAACACTTCCATGATAATATACTATTTACCATCCAGATACATAATATAGCAGTCTTTTCAAATTTTGGCAACATTTTGTTACATTTAATGGGTACTACATTTCATTTACCTTTACCACAATTGTAAACAAAAATTCAAAATACTTAATTTTACCTTCAGAACCAGAGGATGTTCTTTTATCCATATCACTGTTGGGCCAAGCTCCATTATGAAGGGCTAGAAGATCCTGAAAACAAAGCAAAATTATTTCTTATAAAGTATATGACACTGTATAATTCATGTATTCTGCTCTGCAGGAAGAATGAAGCTTAATGTCATTTTAATAAACCACTTCCAAATTTACTTATGAAAATTTGACAACATACTAAATGCAAAAATTTCTCCCACAATGTAAAAATTCAGAGAAGTATTGAAGCACAAATGACCAAATGAAGAAGCACTGAGACATTACCATATTCTATGGACTATAAGGCGTACTTTTTTCTTCGAAAAATTGCCTCCAAAATTCAGGTGCATCTTGTACTCAAAATATAAAAAATCCAGTGTTTGATTTAAAATTCCCACCAGTCTTAAAAATGGCCATATATTCGCACAGCTATTGCAATCTACGGTGCCAGTGAACTTGAACTGAAAGTGCTTTACGTTATCAGTAACAGTTCAATAATTTTGTTAATAGCTAATTTTGTAATGGAAAAAAATAAAAGGTATTCATATGATGTGGGCTATACATTGAAAAGTAATAGCATATGTAAAAGAACATGGAAACAAGAGCCGCAGTGCAGCATTTCGGCCCTCCACCAACAGAAAGAAAAACACCATTCGTGATTCGCAGGCTAGAAAGAACTGAAAAAAAGACGAAGACTATGTGCAAATAGAGGACTGAGATGTGCAAATAGAGGACTGAGTGCAAAATGGCCAAAACTAGAAGATGACATACTGAAATAGACTCAAGGACACTGTCAAAATGGCACTGGAATTCATACAAAAATTATTCAAATACACGCTCGTAAGATAGCACTACAGTGGAACTTCACAGACTTTAAGGGTGTTCTTGGTTGGTGTTACAAATTTGAAGTGCCATTGACTTAGCATGTGAATCAAAACCAAAATATCTCAGAAAATGTTACAAGAGTATGAAAAGAGAATATATCTTTCTACCGCTTTATTATTCAACACTGAAAGAAAACCAGTGTGGAACTAAACCATATAGCGATTATGATCAACACTCCTCTGACATTTGATGTATCAAGTAACAGAACTGTTGCCATGAAAGGTACTAAAACTGTAACTACAAAAACAAGTGAACATGAAAAAATGCACTACAGTGTTGCCCTTTCATGTTAATCTGATGATGCTCATCGTAATCCAGTGATCATTTTCAAGTGTGAAACAATGCCAAAATCTTCTGAAATACTGCCAGGTGGTGGTGTTCATGTACATGACAAGAGTGGGATGGAGAAGGCTGCTATGAAATTAGAGATGAGCAGAGAGTGGAAGAAAAGGAAAGGTGCTTTATTGAAGAAGAGTTCTCTTCTTGTGCTAAATCAGTTTAGTAGTCATTTGAATAATTTTGTGAAAGAGAACTTGAGAAAAGGAAATACAAGGCCCGCTGTCATTCAGGGAGGACTTACTTCACAATTGCAACATCTTGATATCTCGATAAACAAACTATTAAAAATGTATATGAGAGAGGAATGAACCAAATGGATGATGGATGAAACTCAACATGAATTCATGTTGAAGGGAGCTTTAAAACGAGCTACAATCAAACAAATGTGTCAGTGGATGAAACAGTTGTGGTCTAGAATGAGAGAAGGTATTACTTTTAAATCTTTCAAGAAGTTCAACATACGTAATGCTCTCAATGGCAGTGGAGACCATCTTATATATGAAGAGGAGAATGATGACGACGAAGAGGGAGAAGAAAGTTCAGATGACGATGTTCAGAGATTTTAAGTGTCAGTTCGGTTTTATAAACTAAGAGTTGTTTTTAGTCTAGCTTTGCATTCTAATAAAAAAATTGCAAAATTTATTTAAAAAACTGATAATAATTAAGATGTGTCTTATAGTCTTTAAAATATGGTACTTAACTGGTATACATTTCTTAAGAGCACAGGTAGTTACTATATCTTTATTTCTGTAAAAGTAAAATATAAACACCTGTATCACAGTGACAAGGATGAGATAAAATGGCTTTTCATGTTAAATGACAAAGTGAAGGTGAAAAAATTAACACCAATATGAACTACTGGAGTTAAGAGTTTCTTTCTTATGCATGGAGGCAAAAAAGTGCATTTTCTCTAATTATATCAAAAGAAAAATTCAAATAAGAAAGCTGTAAAATTGCAAGGAGACAGAATGGCTTCAGAAGACACATTCGAAAGTAAGAAAAACTATACCCAACTTTTGAAACTTCGAGTTCCTTCCTCAGGATGGAAATAGAAATTGGGAAGAATTAAAAGGGGAGAGAGAGAGAGAGAGAGAGAGAGAGAGAGAGACAGAGACAGAGACAGAGGTCACTAGGAGCCCAGACTGAGAGGGGCCTACCTACCTTGAGGTTAAGGGAATACAAAGATTTTTTTCTAAACTAATTGAAAGTCATGTGTGATAGATTATCCATAAACAGAGTTTTATTGATGAATAATTGCAACAGTGTGGTGTTGCTGCTCTTTTACACGATGTCAGATGAAAGTGTGTTATTTATTCACCTCCCACTGTAGGGAATTTGGTTTTGTGTGTTTTAATGGTTGCAGGTATTCCTAGGAAAATACCTACAAGCTATATTATCAACCAGATTAAGATTCAAAAGTTTTTTTGACAACCCAAGGGAAGGCATTCTACGAAAACAGAGCTGTTTCGGCAATTAAGCAAGGAAAGAAAAGATAAAAAATAAATGGTCTAAGGCAGCACAGAAGATGCAAACTTGGCAGTGTTTACCACTATACCTGTGCTCTGAACAAAACACGTAACTGTACTAAATAAAGTTTTAAATATGTGAATAAAATGGTGGCAGGTGTTTATAAAGTTGAACAGAATTGAAAGTGTGCTCAAACATTGCATTTGAGCAGCGATTTGGTTTTAGTATTGTGAGGCATGACAGCGACTGACTGTTCATCATCAAATCCAAGCAAACTTACAGAGATAAGGAAATAAATGTTTGGTTTAGGATGTGTGAATCTTTACAAAGAAGGACCAAACTGGTTACCATCAAGAGAGACTGAAGAACAGGTGGTATGTGTTGATGCAGTGCTTAATCATGAATAACATAATTACATTTCATATTCAAAAAATTTAAAAGGCAATTCTACATTCATTTGTCAGGCTGAAGTTTGACAGTATGTCTTCAACAAATGCTAATTAGAAGATGAAATGTCAGAAAGTTGCAATGGACTTCTTGATCTGATACTATCAGTCTGTTAACATATGGATTTTGCTTACAAAGTGTGTTCCAAGGAACTGTATTTTTTTATTAATAAAAAACATAATTTAATGAATGATCTCGCATA
This sequence comes from Schistocerca nitens, assembly GCF_023898315.1. NCBI lineage: Eukaryota > Metazoa > Arthropoda > Insecta > Orthoptera > Acrididae > Schistocerca > Schistocerca nitens. The sequence continues at coordinate 181,790,985 of NC_064617.1, read as the reverse complement.
TAGAATGTACAGGTACCCTTCACAGCTTAAAATAACAAGTTGCAAATTTTTTAAGGACACCATAAATAAGATCACAGTTACACTAATGCACTATACACTGAGCAGAGTTTTCTAGAATTTAAAAGCTCTTTTTTTACTTTCTGTACAGATATGAAGTCTAATCGTTAGTTTTGTCAATGGCTCTAAATATTTGTAGCTGTCTGGTAAGTGCGAAAGAAGGAAACAATGTATAGTGTGACATCACATACTTCACAAAAGTATCTTGATTCCCTTCTTGCCTTCCTCAAATCACCTTCCCAAACTCAGTTTTTTATCATCCAAATCCATGTCACATGTTTTTTCTTCACAGTGGGTGGAATTAATGATGGCCAAGGTTGGAGAATCAGTTGCCTGGCACTGTTGATTGAAGACAGGTGACCTGCTGTTTGTGAAGTGAACTCTTTCTGGTGTTTTGAAATAATATTCTCAATAAGAACATGAAATTCTAGATAATTTTTCTTGTCACCTCATTTTCTTAACGGCACTTGTGTGTTCCACAAAGTTGGTTCGATATGATGAAAAATTTTTTCTTGTAACATCTCTTTCCTCTTTTATGCATTGGTGGGTTGATAACTAAGAGCTGATCTACTTTGTCTACTCCATCTATTGTGTTGTCAAATGCCATGGCTCCTGCTGGCTTCAGCCCCTCTTTGTGTCTTTTGTTTACAGCTTTCACTTCAGCATTGTGAATACTGGTCAAGACAGACACTTTTTTCTTGTCCTTCCAACAAATTGCTGTCACTTTTACCTTCTGAAAACCCATAATTTCCTCCTCCTTAATTTTCTAACAACAAAATGATGGAGACGTGTCTCTTCTGGATGGCAGTCCAAATCCATACATATCACTTCTCTGAACAAACAAGTCAATGAATTTAGGAGATGTGAAGTAGTTATGCAAGGCAATGACCTTTATTCAGAAGAGGTTTTATCAATATCACAACAATCTGTTATGGCTTTATACATTACGTAACATTTTATACCTTTTCTTGTACATATAATGCAAGATCACACATACTCACTATGGGACTCTCATGTCAAGAATGTCTCAATTCCAAACCTTACCCTTTTCAGTGAAAGATTGAAATCTGTCTTACACAACATCAAACTCCCATTAATCTCTATATATCTTTCTGGCAGGCACAAACTTTTGAATTTGTTATTGAGGTGTTCCAGTAAAGGTCAAATTTTGTTTAGCATTGCTGGTGGATGGTTCACAGGATCGTACGCAGAGCTGTGAAAAAGAATGAGGCATTTTTTCAGCATCCAGAAATGAGAAAAACCCAGAACTTGTCAGAACATCAGTGTAGCAAGTATCGGGTGTTTTGTCCAATTTGTCAAATACACTCGATTGTTGGGATTTATCACAGTACTTTGAGGTACTACAAAAGCATTAACACTCAAATTTCATTGCTGATATGTCCTTCCACTGAAAATATGTTGCTCTTTACTGTGCCTGATTGTCTCTTGTGACAATGATGTTGATCAATCATTGTCAATGAATTGATCACATATGGTATGACATCCTCTGTAGTTTTTCATTAATGGAACAGCAGGGCTTCTTGCACTTGGAAATCTTGGAGGAGTTAGTTGGAGCATAGAAGATGTATTTATTATGTATCACTCACCAAACAGGCAAACTTACAGTCTCCAATAAAACATTTTTCATCATTTTCGGGGCTGCTAAACTCAATGTCAGACTCAGGATAACTATTGCTATCCATTTTTGAATGTACTGCATAAACAACAATACAAGACAGAGGCATAAATTTTGTTTTTGAATATCTATATGTGTAAAAACTCAAAACAATATCTAGTAGAAAACATCTCAACCAAAACTAAAACTGTCAGGATATAAATACTGGACTCGATGTTCTCTAGTGACTTTACACTCAACTGCCAGCACTGAAGTGATATAATCAAGATTTTTATTTTTCATATATTTGTTCTTAAGTTGGCCAAGTAAATTATGGATTCTAAGTTTGTGTTAAAATAATAATAAAGAGGTAACTCAGGACTTTATTTAAAAGCTTAACAAGAAGAATTTTAAAAACAAATCTGAGAAAACTCTGTTCAATGAAAGATCATGTGAAGTGTTTAGGAGCACGCAAGATATATTGCTGGGGAGATGTAATAATTGCTTGTGTAATCAGCAATAAATCATAGGACACTGATAGACAAAAAAAGGCTACACTGTCAAGGACAGGCCATTTTATTGAAGTGATGGGAAAGTAAGTTCATCATTGCAGTAATATATCATAACAAATACAGACCAAATGAAACACACATCACAGCAAACGGTGCCCAAACCAAACAGTTGCATCCATATACAGAGTAACCCCCCTCCCGCCCCCCTCATCACCCACTCTTGTGATGGCAATGCAGACGTGTGTATTCTTGCATGAAAACAATCATAAATGTGTCTAATGGCGTCCTGTGACAGACTGTCCCAAGCACCTTACATCTTCTCCTGCAATTTGGCAATGGTTCCAGTAGACTCTGGAGAAGAAGTAAGTTCCCACATCCATATGATCCATACACGTTCAATTGGCAACAGACATGGTGATCTTTCCAGTCAGGGCAGCTGTTGTACACTGTGAAGGGCACATTGCATTCAGCAGCAAAATGTAGAGGGGCACTGTCCTGTTGAAAAAGCACATCACTTTCCTCTTGAAGAAATGGCAGTAGCACAGGGATAACAACTGTACAACCTGTGCAAAGTAGCAGGCACTGGCTATTTTGCCCAGCAGACACATTGTGACTGCAAGTTGTGACTGATGCCCCCTTCCCCCTACACACTCCAAGAAGCCTGGTCTACATCGTACACGTGAACATCTATCACAAATAGACTGAACCTATTCTCATCACTGAAGACAACAAAGCAAGCTCCCACTCTCCAGTCAATGCTTTCATGACACCAGAGTAGCCATGCTCGGCAGTGTCGTGGTGTCAGTGGCGGCCGGCCAGTGGCACATGCGATCTTAGTCTTGCTACAAGCACACAGTTCCCAATGGTCCTTGGTGACAAATCATGTGCAACATGTGCCCTATTTTTTTCCATGGATGATGTTTGGGCAGTCACTGCTGAACTCACAATGTGAGAATCTTAGGAAGCGTCTGTTCTGTCTGGATGTCCAGGATCTGGTCTACAAATGTGAGAGTGTGCAACAGACCACTGCAGAAAGCAGCGACACACCACCGATACACTGTGCCCAACATGTGCAGCAAGCCACTGATACGTCCATCCAGTTTCCAGCAGGCCCATAATGCAGCCCTGTTAAAATGCCCGAAATTATTCAACCGGAGTACAAACTTGTTGGCGAAGTGTGGTTGTACCCTAGAATGAATGTTGCACACTCTTTTCACCCCTAAACTCAGCACTGTTATTGCTTGCATATTCAAAAAAGAGGGTGCACAGGCAGACCTCCAGGGTACCATCTCATCACCAATGACAGTAAAAAAGAAATCACCAGCACTATAACCTCTCAGGGTGCACATCTTATACCCTTGTGCCACTGAACATGGTCCTTAAAGGTGCTACATTTTTTTTCTGGTGTTGGATATGCTTGCCAATGATGTTCAGATACACAGCAACATTGGTTGCATATGCAAGGACACAACAGAAATTAATTTCCTCAAACCTCTTAAGCCTGATCTGGTGCTTGTGAATTTTACCTCTGAACATATCAAACATTCCTTCTTCATGGATACTTCCATGACAAAACTGAGTGGGGGGAAAAAGGTTACCAGCTGGTTAATATTGCTGGCAGAAAAATCTCTCTGATCTCAAAATTTTCTGAATCAGACTAAATTATTTATTAATGCACAAAATCATTTCAGAACCAACAGGTGAAGTGGAACAGCTGTTTGCTGTTTTTGAAGATTAGTCATAACATCATTTATCACAATTAATTAATCTGTGGACAAATGTATAATTATTTAAAGTTTTTGGTGTTACGAACAATGGTTTACTGATTTAAAAAATTGTGTTTGTATGTTTTCAGGGAGTCACTTACAACTATTTTAAGTATGTCTCTTTTAGCATGCATTGTAAGGTAGAAAGAAAGAAGATTAATGTAACATCAAAGAATGGTCATAAGATATGGAGCACAAACTTAGATGGGAAAAGGCTGGGTCCTTTCAAACGAATCATGCCAGCATTTACCACACTCTTAAATGATTTAGGCAAGCTGCAGAAAATCTAAATCTGGATGGCTTGGGGTTTCAACCACTCTCTTACTGATTACAAGTCTAGTATCTTATCACTGTGCCACTACATTGGTTGGTGTAAAGCAGAAATGAGCTATGAAAACACAGAATGCTTTGCAAGGTACAGAGTACATCAAAGTTCTGTATTAAGGCATAAGCTATTCTTCAATGTGGGAAAGAAGACACATTAAGTTGCAGACAGGCATAATTAAAAGACATGTACATAAAGGATTCAGCCACAGCCTTCATCAGCAAAAGAGAAACACACACCATTGATAATACACACAAGCAAGCACACCTCATGCATACACGACTGCCAACACCAGCATCTCGGGCCGGGTCCTACATTGTTGATAATCCTACCTGGCATTTCCACTGTTTCATATGCTATTCTTCGTATTTACAAATGATTGACAAAACCACTTAACTGAGAAGAGCCTATGTTGCAGGTAAATGATAACAGACTCTTTTTTTTTTTTTTTTTTTAATGTTACAATGGACTGAGATACAATAGAAAATTTATGCAACAACAGAGTAAGCAGAAAGATGGTTAAGGAACAACAGCTTGGCTGCAAATGACAACAATATAATACAGAAGAACTACAAACACGTAAAAACTAAAACTCTGCCTGAACAGGTCCAACAGTACTGCCAACCGTCCTGTCATTCTCTGCCAACAGGCATCAATGGATGCGGATAGACATGTGGTCAGCACACCGCTCTCCAGGCCTTTTTCAGTTTTCATGACTGGAGCTGCTACTTCTAAGATAAGTAGCTCCTCAATTGGCCTCACAAGAGAGGAGTGCATCCCGCTTGCCAACAGCGCTCAGTAGAACGAACAATTACCCATCTAAGTACTAGCACAACCCGACAGTGTTCAACTTCAGCGATCTGATGCGAACCACTGTGGCAAGGCTGTTGGCACATAAGAACTAAAGCCAGAGTGATACAGTAATACGAATGAAGTCAGCACTGAACAAATCACCCTGCACAACATCACTAGGAGAAAGTTTATGATAGTATGGATATGGCACTGCCGAGTGAAATACGCAAACATTGTGATGTTTTAACAGTGGTTAGCCACAATTGAGTAGTTTCAGTATCCACAGTTTGCTAAAATATTGCTGACAGTTTAAGGAATATGAGTATAATTAAACAGTCATTTAAAATTTAATCATGGAACACAACTTTCAAAGAATTTAAAATCATACTCATAGGTTTGCTGAAAAGATAACATTTGATGCAACAATAATGTATCAGCTTATAGACATATCGATTAATGTGTGCGACCATATCATTTAGGAACATCCAAAACTTTATTTTGAGAATACTGTTTACATATACAACACTGGAGCTTGAAGCTGACTTGTGTAAAATCACTATGATGCCTGGTGAATAAAGGAGGAGTCAAAAGCACCATATGATTTATCACATTTTACACTTTGGATACTAAGCCTGAGGATGGCTCAGGCCACAAACACTTTGTTCAAAAGTCTGCACCTGAGTATAGCGATTTTCTTGATGCATGAACCACCTATCTTTCAAAAACTGGACTCATTTGAGACCCATATGGGAACAAAGTACAGTTGTCTTACCACCTGCCCCTTGATGGGTGCTGCCTTCTGCTGTCAATTTCTAGAACTATTTTGAAAGGAACATTAGATGCAAATAACAGCTGCTGTTACGAATGACTGAGCCAATATGTGTTGCAGATTCGTGCATTTACTCAATAGGTTCTGCTTTTTTTTAATTTTTTTTTTGCAATTCTCCTATGATGTCACATTTCAATAACTCATCTCACACACTGTTTTTGGAAGGATAATTATATTTTATGTCATCATTATTTCAAAATTAGTTATCTATCAAAGAACTAAAGTAAAAATGAAAAATAAATCTTGATGCCTGGTCTGTTTTTAGTATGTATTACTATTGAAGACATATCAATTACATATATGCCAGTGACACTTTAAACAATGGCATAAATGGCCAGTTTTCTAGACCCAACATGCTTTTTAGTGGCCAGTATTCAAAGTGTTAAATATGTAGTTTTAGTTCATATACAATTAGCTAAACATATGGTAGAGTAATATCAACAACGATGATGAAAGCTGCATGGAAACTCTTGGATGGAATACAAACATCACTTACATTAATTATTTAAGTAACGAGTAAAGGATAGAAACATAAAACAGAACACAAACACAGTAGCTGAGAACATGAACTTACTATCTTCTGCAGAATACTTGCATCCATTCCCCATATCACCCTCTAGTGTGCTCCCCAGTAACCCCCCCGCTCGCTCGCTCTCTCTCTCTCTCTCTCTCTCTCTCTCTCTCTCTCTCTCACACACACACGCACACATACATATATTTTTTTCCCTTAACAAGCATACCCACAGAGCAATATTGTCAGACAACATACCTCTGTCAGGGTGTGTGTGTGTTTTTAAGCTGTGCCACTATGTTCATTCTCTTGTTTACATACACGTGTGCTGATTAATGAATCTACTGTTACAAGTTTAAGGAAACCTATTAAATAAAAAAAAATACTGAAAGAGGATACACCTGCAAAAAGAATGTTGGGCATATTCAATAACCACATACTTGAAGCCTAATAAGTCTGTCTGGCTTTTATTTCCTTGACTGTGAATGGTAAATGATTTATTTTCCCAGTTACAAGTAACTGACCTGTAGCCAGGGTGGCTAAGTGGTGGAGCTGCCACTTTTGGGCATCCTAGAAAACTTGATAACAGTAGAACATGGAAAATAAAAGACATATTTGGCTGTGATATCTCATATACTTATGATAATGATCCTGGAAAGAAACTACAAAAGTCATGTCAGGCACAATTAAGAGAATGCTCCCGAATAAACCCTGGAAAGAGACAATACTAATTTTATAATATTATAACCATACCTTTACCGTCTATGGATCTGAAGTATGAACTTAAATGATGAAACAACTACTGAGAATTACAGTGGGGAAATGAGGCTTTTGGTAGCATACGAATTAGAAGATCAAAAGAACAGTAAGATAAAAGAGGAGCTCCATGTTCTACAAACAGTAAAATAGACTCAACAATATAGAAAAGAATGACATAACCATCTACTATGTATGGATCAAAGCTGGATACCAAGGAAACAGGCAAACATATGGCACCAAATTGGTGTAATATGGCTTATGGAAAACAATTTAGAGTCAGATCGGCATTTTTGGTTTCGTAATGGCCAGCATGTAGGCACGTTCGCTGATTGGGTGAAACAGCAATGTTTTTACAAGCTAATCTCGTCACTTTTGAAACTTTCTGGGCAATTAAAACTGTGTGCAGGCTGGGACTTAAATCCAGAACCACGCATTTTACAGTCAATGCTCTTACTATGTAGGTGACCCTCACAGCTTTATGCCACTAGTACCACTTCCTACTTTCAAAACTTCAAAGTTCTTCAACATACCTTGCACTCCTGGATGAAACGATACTGCACAGAAATGGCTTAGCCACAGCCCAGTGGGCTGTTTTCAGATTGAATCTATTGTTCTGCAGTGAAGAGTGTGCGCTTTGAAACTTTCAAGCAGATTAAAACGGTGTGCCAGACTGAGACTCCAACCTGGAATCTAAACTTTCATGAGTAATGATCTTACTGACTAAACTCTCATGGCACAACTAACAACCCACCGTTACAGCTTTACGTCCACAAGTACCTCTCTTCTGCTTTGTTTTGGCTCCAACACACTATGCAACTATTTAATAATGCTGCATAATAAACTACTCTCAATGTTTTACTCTTTCCCAAACAGTCAATCACTACAATACCTTAGACTTTTCCCAGTTAAAAAATGGATTTCAGTTTTTTCAATGTCCTTCCATCTTCCCCAACCCAATTTTTTACTGAGGTTCCATCTGAGGGATGTAATCAAGGATTCATGTATCAGCCACAGCCACATAAAGACACCAGAAAATTTTCAGAGTATGCTTCAACTTCCTCCAAAATAATTTTCAAATGTTTTTCTTGGAATATACAGGGTGGTCCAATGCCAGTGGCCAGGCCAAATATCTCACGAAATTAGCATCAAACAAAAAAATAAGAAGAACAAATCTGTTCTGAGCGTGATAGGGCTATGGATGGAACACTAGATGGTGCTGTCATAGGTCAAACTGATAGAAACTGCATTTTTTTAAAATAGGTACCCCCATTTTTATTACATATTCATGTAGTATGTAAATAATACAAGAGAAGGAAAGTTGCTACTCACCATATAGCAGAGATGCTGAGCCGCGTACCATATAGCGGAGATGCTGAGCCGCGATAGTCACAATAAAAAGATTCACGCAATCATAGCTTTCGGCCATTAAGGCCTTTGCCAGCAGTATACACACACACACACACACACACACACACACACACACGCAAGTGCAACTTGAACACACATCTGCAGTCTCAGAGAGCTGAAACTACACTGCAAGCAGCAGCACCAGTGCATGATGGGAGTGGCAACTGAGTGGGGGTGAGGAGGAGGAGGCTGGGGCGGGGAGGGGGAGGGATAGTATGGTGGGAGTGGCGGACAGTGAAGTGTTGCAGTTTAGATGGAGGGTAGGAGAGAACGTGTTGAGGGGGGAGAGGGTAAGTAGCGGAAAGTAGAGAAATAAAAATAAAAGAAATTAAAAGACTGGGTGTGGCGGTGAAATGACGGCTGTGTAGTGCTGGAATGGGAACAGGGAAGGGGCTGGATGGGTGAGAATAGTGACTAACGAAGGTTGAGGCCAAGAGGGTTATGGGAACGTAGGATGTATTAGAGGGAAAGTTTCCACCTGCGCAATTCAGAAAAGCTGATGTTGGTGGGAAGGATCCATATGGCACAGGCTGTGAAGCAGTCATTGAGAAGAGGGGTATCATGTTTGGCAGCGTGTTCAGCTACAGGGTGGTCCACTTGTTTTTTGGCCACAGTTTGTCGGTGGCTGTTCATGCGGACAAACAACTTGTTGGTTGTCATCCCTACATAGAATACTTAGTGACCAGACTGGAGTAGTTGGTGGTAGGAGGATGTATGGGACAAGTCTTACATCTAGGTCTATTACAAGGGTATGAGCCATGAGGTAAGGGATTGGGAGCAGGGGTTGTGTTAGGATGGACGAGTATATAGTGTAGGTTCGGTGGAAGGCGGAATACCACGGTAGGAGGGGTGGGTAGGACATTTCTCATTGCAGGGCACGACGAGAGGTAATCGAAACCCTGGCGGAGAACGTAATTCAGTTGCTCCAGTCCCAGATGGTACTGACTTACGAGGGGAATGCTCCTCTGTGGCCAGACTGTGGGACTTTGGGAGGTGGTGGGAGACTGGAAAGATAAGGCACAGGAGATATGTTTTTGTACAAGGATGGGAGGATAATTATAGTCAGTGATGGCTTCAGTGAGACCCTTGGTATATTTAGAGAGGGACTGCTTGTCACTGCAGATGTGACGACCATGGGTGGCTAGGCTGTACGGAAGGGACTTCTTGGTATGAAATGGGTGGCAGCTGTCGAAGTGGAGGTATTGCTGGTGGTTGGTAGGTTTGATATGGACGGAGGTACTAAACTGCAACACTTCACTGTCCGCCACTCCCACCATACTATCCCTCCCCTCCTTGCCCCAGCCTCCTCCTCCTTACCCCCACTCAGTCGCTACTTCCATCATGCACTGGTGCTGCTGCTTGCAGTGTAGTTTCATCTCTCTGAGACTGCAGATGCGCGCGTGTATGTGTGTCTACTGCTGACAAAGGCCTTAATGGCGAAAGCTATGACTGTGTGAATCTTTTTATTGTGCCTATCGCGGCTCAGCATCTCCGCTATATGGTGAGTAGCAATTTTCCTTCTCTAGTATGTAAATAAATAGAAATGTTTGAGTTGGAACATTTGTTTCGCTTTGTGATGGGTGGTGCTTCTCAGAAATATAGCAACACATCTGATAGCACTGTGCACAATTCATTACTTACATTAGGAATGATAATACATTTGTCTAGTCATAATAATGACGCGTATACATAATCTTGTTAAAATGGAATGTTTAACAGTCACAGAAAAGGTAGATGGTGTTTATTTATAGCTATTGTGATCAAAATGCCCAACACGCTTGTGTTATGTATGTTGATCGTTATCCTGACTGACAGCATCCAAGTGCCTGGACCTTTCATCAGATAGTTAATGTATTCAAAGAAACCAGAAGTCTTCAGCCAAAGAAGAAGGTGCAACCAAGAACTACAACAAATGAAGATGCCTAAATAAGTGTTTTAGCCACAGTTGGAGCTAATCCGCACATCTGTAGCAGACAAACTGAGCGGGAATCGGGAATTTCAAAAACGTCGATTTTGAAAATTTTACATCATCATACATTTCACCCTTACCATATTTCTATGCACCAGGAATTGCATGGTGATGATTTTGAATGTCGTGTAGGTTTTTGCCACTGGCCACAAAATAAATTACAAGACAGTAACAGGTTTTTTCAAGTGTTCTATTTAGCGATGAAGTGTCATTCACAAACAGAGGTAACATAAACCGGCATAATACGCACTACTGGGCAACGAAAAACCCACGATGGCTGCGACAAGTGGAACATCAGTGACTCTGGTGGGTTAACGTATGGTGTGGAATTATGGGAGGACATCTAATAGGCCCTTATTTTATTGATGGCAATCTAAATGGTGCAATGTATGCCAATTTCTTAATTAGTGTTTTACCAATTCTAATACAATATGTTTCACTTCATGACACAATGGCAATGTACTTTCAACATGACGGATGTCCGGCACATAGCACGTGTGCAGTTGAAGCGGTATTAAATAGAATATTTAAAAACAGGTCGATTGCTCGTAGAAGCACCATACAATGGCCTGCACGTTCACCGGACCTTCATCTCTGGACTTATTTCTTTGGGGAAAATTGAAAGATATTTGTTAAGATGATCCACCGGCAACGCCTAAAAAGTATGGGTCAGTGCATTGTCAATGCACGTGAGACAATTACAGAAGGCGATCTACTTGCTGTTGAGAGGAATTTCGTTATGCGTATTGTCAAATGCAATGAAGTTGAAGGAAATCACTTTGAGCATTTATTACATTAATGAGGTTATTACAGTCACTCACGCAGTAACAGCATGTGTTCCCATGATTTATGATAAGATTACAAAAGTAAATGTATCACACTGGAACAACACAAATAAAGTCCAAACGTAACTACTTTTTGTGTTTTAATTTAAAAAAACCACATTGTTACCAACTGTTCATCTAGATGGATGAGGCATAATATACTTGTTGGAAAATTACAGCACCACCCATCACAAAGCAAAACAAATGTTCCAAATCAAACTTTCATATTTATTTACATACTATACGAATATGTAATAAAAAATGGGGTCTCTCTTAAAAAAAAAAAAAAATGCAGTTTCTATCAATTTGACCTATGGCAGCACCATCTAGTGGGCCACCCATAGCACCAACTGTTTTCCCCATCACGCTCAAACAGATTTATTCTTCTTATTTTTTCGTTTGGTGCTAATTTCATGAGATATTTGGCCCTGTCACCATCAGTGGACCACCCTGTATATGATCTCGAGTCAACAACATTGGCACCCACCTCACAGGATATTAAGAACTGCTCAAACTTCTCTATGAACTTTCTACCAACTCAATAATCTCAATCTTTCATCACGATACTACGAATTTTGTCAACCTTAATTTTGGGTGAAACCTGTAATATCCATATGAAAAATCAGGCTACCTTCCATTCAGAAGGTTGTTACATGCAGCAACTGTTATATTGACTTGTAAATAATAGATTTCACCTATCTGTCATCCTATTTAAATTTTATTGGCAGATCTAGATTTCAGCTAGAAACTAGCCATTCTCAATGCACTACCGTTTTTGATCAATGCATGTAATGCCTGTTGGTCGGGCTTCATCCACAGTTCATTGAATACTACTGAATACTATTCAATGAACAGTGGATGAAGCCCGACCAACAGGCATTATATGCACTGATCAAAAATGACAGTGCATTGAGAATGGCTAGTTTCTAGCTGAAATCTAGATCTGCCAATAAAATTTAAAAAGGACAACTGATAGCTGAAATCTATTATTTACATCTGAAAAACTTAAAATTTTCAGGGCTCACACCAGTACATGTAAATTTATTTATCGACAATAATCATTCTAAAGTCTCTGTGAAGTTTTCCAAATGTTTTTCTTTTAAATAATAACAATTTATTCATTTGTAGGTGACATCAATCACGTACAACAGCTTCCAAGAAACAACTCAACATTGCAACTGTTTGGGGGGAGGGGGGCAAACCATTAAGAATTATGTCCATACACAGTTCTGTTACTTAACCCAGCTTTCTAATGTTTAATAGGTATACACTAGATGTTTTAACCCACCACTGTATATTCTATCATAAATCTCTCATATCTCATATTTGTTTTAAACTGGCATTCTGTGAACTGTTTACAAAGAGACTCATTCTGAGACAGAATAGTTTTGGGCCTGATGGTACCATGGAAACTGTGAAAATATGCTATCAGAGAGAGAGATTTCTTTGATGCTGAAATTCTCCAAATACAGTAAAATGGAGTGGATGTTATTTTTAAAGCAATGAAAATATATTCTAAAAGCACTGCTGCACGGTAAGTTCTTGAGAAAACTTGTGTTACATAACAGCATGGCACACTTCATCCTTCTATACTTACACTTTTGGATGCTAACTGACTGACATTTTGACATTTATCAAATGACCAGTATGTGTGCGAAAGAGATATTTCCCTACCTTATTAGCACTGGAGAAACCTTCAAGATTTTCAAGATTAGCCCTTAAAAAGTCTGCTAATTTTGAATCAACTTGCTCATAGGCTTTTTGCTGCTTGTGGTGAGCCTTTTTATTTGCAGCATCTGCTCCCATTTCCACTGGGTGATGCAGTGGTAATGGTACACCGAATTCTGCTCCTGCTGCTGAACTTGGATATGCAGCACTTCTTAGTAAATTTGCAGCAGCCTCTTGAACTGAAGGATTTAACTGGCTTGTACCTGAAGGGAGACAGAAAATAAATCTTAAGAATAAACCTGCTCAGTGTAATTTCAATTCCAATTAATATAAAATAAAAGTCATCTGAACCTTAGCTTTAGACACTTTGTAAACAGCACATGTTTAAATAATCAATATAATCTACAGTCACACAGTTTCCCTATGTTCAAAAACGACTGTAACTTACAAAAATGCAAGTACTGTCCAATAAAAATCTTTACTACAATAAATATGTTGTGGGGAAACAGGTGGTTACAGGTCAGTCTGCAGTTTCTGAGTCGTTAGGAGCAAATTCCAGAAGACAAACTTCCTGCCAAGGTAGGCTGATTGCTTGGATCAGCACCACACAGTGTCACATGGCATCTATGGGAGGTGCGGATTTTGGGATTCCACAGGATGCTTGCAGCTGAAGGCTAAAGGATACTCAAATGTCTGATTGACACTATTTATTTGCAATCAGACTAACTAATACACTGAAAGCTAAGTCTAAACTTTAGAAAAAAGCGAAGTATACAACTGACATTGTCCGAGTCTGTGGGGTGAGAGCTAACAGAAATAACAATCACTGGCACCATTGCAAAGTTTTAACTTTGAGAAATGCACTCCAAGTGAGAAATACAGAATTGCGAGGTTACCCAAGGCTGAAGATGAGCGACAAAGAGTTGGCGTCCCAACAATCTGACTAAGAATTTTCTCTAATACAAAAAACTTGGGTTTTTAAAGGATTGTGGCAGCTCATTATTTCTCTCATGATTGGGGCCATTGTTGTAGCATTCTAACCTGTGTAAACCCAGTCCGAAGACAGTTTGATGCAGCTCTCTACACTACTCCATCCTCTGCAAATCTTTTCATCTCCAAATAACTACTGCATCCATTTGAGCCTGCTCACTATACCCAGCTCTTGGTCTCCTACTGCAATTTTAATCCCCCACATGACCTTCCAACAATAAATTGACAATTCCTTGATGTCTCAGTTCTTTTAGTCACATTATGCCACAAATTTCTTTTCTGCCCAATTCCTTCCAGTGCTTTCTCATTAGTTACACAATCTAGCCATGTAATCTTCAACATTCTTCTGTAGCACCACATTTCAAAAGCTTCAATTCTCTTTTTGTCTGAACTGCTCATTGCCCATGTTTGACTTCCATACACAACTGCACTCCAGGAAGGAGTGAGAAGGCAGCAACAGCAGCAACAAGACTCTGAAGTGATACGCATGGTATTACCTAATGTCAATGTTTTACTTATGAAAATAAATGACAATTCAAAGATCAATGATATGGAACAGAAATAGTTCAATTTTTATAATTTCTTTAATGCAGTCTATTCTCAGACTTATCAATCACTAGTTTCATTCCTTAGTGAACATCTTCAGATTAAATGCAATTGCAGAGCAACTAGTCAATTTCAAATGTTGTGTACAACATGCTGACTTATGAGGAATATGTACAACACCTGAAACCAACTGGTTGCTCTGGAACTATGATGGAGCTAAAGACACTCAGCAAAGAATGAAACAAATGACGATTTGTGAGGTTTCCTTTGCTTTTGGAGTAGCTTATCAACATGGCTGACAAACCAAGGCGGCTCTCTCCTATCCTGCACATACCTGTCTACGGCTTGTGCATAATACTACTGAACTTGATCCATTTCTACTCATAATGTGCAATCCCAAAGATGAATGTTCAATGTTGACTACCTCCTCAAGATTGAAGATTTAATTCCCAAATACTGTACTGCAGCTACATAACATATGTCTTATATCCAAGAGGCTGTTTATGTTAAGACAATATTAAAAACTGACAAACTATTATACATACTGGGATGAATTTT
The DNA here is from genome assembly GCF_023898315.1 of Schistocerca nitens. Classification (NCBI taxonomy): domain Eukaryota; kingdom Metazoa; phylum Arthropoda; class Insecta; order Orthoptera; family Acrididae; genus Schistocerca; species Schistocerca nitens. Next base: position 181,775,857 of record NC_064617.1, on the reverse strand, counting down.
CACTATGCAGTAGAGACTGTGCTATTCAAACTACCTGTCAGATTAAAGCTGTGTGCTGGAATATTTGAAAATGGGACCTTTGCCTTTTGCGGACAAGCACTCTACCAATTGAGTAGCCACTCTCACAGCTTTACTTCCACCAATACCTCATCTCCTGCTGGGTAAAAATTCAATTTGGAAACACTCCCACAGGCTGTGACTAAGCCATGTCTACGCAATATCCTTCTTCCAGGAGTGCTCATCCCATGGCATGCAGGATAACTTCTGTGAAGTTTGGAAGATAGGAGAGAGGTACTAAAGAAAGTAAAGCTGTGGGAGAGGTTCATGAATCGTGCTTGGATAGTCAGTCATAAAGCACTTGCCAACGAAAGGCAAAGGTTCCAGTTCTGAGTCACAGTCCTCAATATTTTTAATCTGTCAGGAAGTATTCTACATATCTTTGAAGTAAAGTGAACAATAGGGAGTATATCAATCAGTTAAATCAAAAGTTAAGAACACTATTGTCAGCAACTCACGGAAAATGGATAATCAAGATACATTATTTTTGATTAGTATAGGATGAGAAGAGATGTGTTACAGCTGCAGTATATGCCACAGATATTAGTGTAGCCAACTAAATTGTTCCATTGTCACACATTGCAGACAATGGCACACATATCAGCTCGCTAATACAAACCTCCTGCTGAATCAGGGATGTATGTAGGTGCACTAAGGTGCATGCCCTTCTGTGTTAGTTCAAGTTGGTTCTTGTAATAACGACAAGCAGCATTTGGGCAATTCTGGACCACATCCACGATAAATTCTTTCTCCATTCCAAAACATTCTCTGCCAATTGTATAGGACTCCATTACCTGCAACCAGAGTGCACTTTATCAACAACAAATTTTAGTTTTCAATAACTGTGATTCTACACACCTATGCAACGAAACCAGAAAATCCTACTGCCTCAAATTTGTGATATAACAACAGTAATAATAGTAACAGTAATAATAATAATAATAATAATAATAATAATAATAATATGTGAGCAGAAAAAGGTCTCTACAGTCTTAGAAGTTTTATTCCAACGTAACTAAAATAATAAGCCTTTTCTCCCTTATGTGCATCAAAGAATCAGATGTGTGAACATGTTTGTTAAAGGCAAACTACAAGATAAGAAACTGCTTCACTATTATATTAGAGTTAGACTCAATCTGCTTTGGGAGATTTAATCAGAAAAATGTACAGGGGGAACAACTTTCAGCCAAAGGAGGAAGTGTAATGTGGAGTAGTAAAATCAATGTATGGTCAGCTGCTCTGATACAATGTGCAGATGAAGTGTATGTTCCTGTATGAATCCAAAACTACGATCAATTTCAAGATGTATGTCATCTGATTTTAATCTAGTGAGGAATTACCTCCGTCCTCCCAAGCCTGGGGTTTCACCTTACAAGTAATGGGGGAGGAGGAAGAGGGGGAGGAGTACCACCCACGTAAAAAAAAAAAGACTGGGCCTGTAAGGGCCCTTTGCCAAGGATACAGGTGAAGACAGTCAGAATTTTTGGACGCTGAAGAGAATACAGCAGTCTCAATTTGTAAAAAGCAGAACAACTATCTCTGTATCACATTACCTATAGTGCATGCATTCCACAGGAGCAGCTATAAAAGGTGTTTGCTCTCCATGTTAGGGGTAGGGTAGCCTAAATATATGCTGGCAATAGCTCTACTATGCCTTTGGGAGTAGTGAGCTCATTGTAATAATAGCCTACATATGGAATACTTCAAACCGAGCCTCAGGAAAGGTTATGGCATACTCTGCAGTGACCCGCAGTTCTTGGGGTTCTGGGTGAACCATGGGTAGTGGATGGCTAGACACTGATGGTTATTATTAATGTGATGACCATGACTGGTGGGGCTTAGTAAAATCAAGTGGAAGGGAAGAGGAAGGAGGAGACTGAGGAAAGAATGCACACTTTATGGAAGCTGTAGACAAGAAGCCAAAAATGGAGGGGCTGCAATAGTAAAACCAACTCTACAAGAATATGTGGACGCAATGGAATACACAAATGACAGGATGATGATGATTTAGCTGAGGACAAGTAATGTAGCGAATGATTATATCCAAGTATAACCACCACAGACAGGAAAGAAAGAAGAGAGCACTGAGGAATTCCTAGAGAAATTAGAGAATGAAATTACTGCTTCAGCATATTCTTCTAGGGTTGGTTTCACTTGATCAAAAACTAAATCCTTAATCCTAAGTGCCTTTCAATGAGAGCTGTGTCATCTGCATACGATTACATTGTTTACCCATATTATGAATACTAGTTATGCCATAATTACTAAGTTTTTGTTTTAATTACTTCTGTTTTGCTTACACAATCAATGCCTCACAAAGATCAATGACTACAACAGACATATTCTTCTGTTCACTTAATGCTTCAGCTACACAAGCTAAATTGTTTGCTACTGTTGTTTCCATAGATCTGCATTCTTAAAATCATCACGTGTCTCATATAATATGATATTTTTCTTTATGAAATTTACTATTCTTTTTCTGAAAGCAGTCTCTACTATTTCAGATATGGTATAGTAAATAGTACTAGGGTGATAATTCCAGGGATCTTTCCGTCTCCCTTTTTATATACAGGCACTACATCCCCCACCCCGAAGGCAACAACAGAATATTCTTTTTCTAAGACTGAATTTACAAGAAGAGTCAATTGTTGCATCAACCAATGACTACAATGCTTGATTATCGTAGTACATATACCATCTAGGTCTGGGGATGTTATCTGAGCTTTTTGCTACAGGATTTCAGGGATTCTTGAGTTTGTCTACTACCTCACCATAACACTAGTTACAAGTGTTATTGATTTCATGTGATGATATGGATCTGTGTATCGCTTTGCATCCTTCTACAGTGTTATTTTATCTCTGGGCTGCCCTATTTGAACCTTTCCTATTTTTGTTTATGGGGGACCACACAGTATTAAGGCACATTATCAAGCAGTATTAAGACATATTATTCAAAGTAGTGACTTCATCTAAATAAAAGCTAGAGATAATTATTTTCATCAGTCTATTGCATTCTTTCTTCTTCGCTTTGTAAACATCAAGGTTACCACATACCACATAACTGGTATATATTGTAATTTTCGTATAATATCTTAAACGCTCCATGACAATAGTCATATTCCATGGACCCTACAGACAGTTGTCTCTCTGATGCAGAAAGAAGTCAAGGATGCACATTTAATTCAAATGTAAAATAATGAAATAACATTGAATTTCTGTATTATGGTGCTAATTCTATGTTAACATATTACATTAAATTTTAGAGTTTCTTGAAAATACTCTTCAATGGAATTGAGGGACTTTCCCAACAGTAATTTCCTGAATTCAGTCTTAAACTTCACTACTTTGTTTACAAGACATTTGATATGCTCTGGTAGGTTGTTGAAAAATGTGTGTACATGTGTATCTGAGAAACCCACTGAAACCTTGCAAGGGTTATTTTTGGCTCTTTCATTATATTCAAGCCTTTCACTATTTCTCATGAAAAATGAAATATTTGTGATGACAAAGGACATTAATGAATGTGTGTATTGTGAAGCATCCTATTTGTCAAATTACCCAGTTTTTGGAAGAGGTCTGTGCAGGATGCTCTTGAATAAACACAGAAATGATTCCTGTGCCACACTTCTGTATAATGGAATCCCATCCCTGAAATTCGAATTTCCCCAAAAAATGATTCCATAACTCATTAGTGAATGGAAATATGCATCATCTCCTAAATGAGAAATGATGTTTGCTGCACACATAGTTAACCCAGGTGCTTCATTAATTCTAGGCAGTGGGTTTCCTACGAAGGTTATGATCTGTCTGTAATGTTCCCCTTCTTATATTTCATTGTTTGAGAAACTTATTTTAGCAGCCTGTGGAGTTTTGTGAGAAGTATTGAAATCTATTTCCTAAGTCTTGTCAAAATTAAATGATAATCCATTTGCTTTCTACCATCTGTTGATGTTCTCGAATCTCATTAGTTGCCTTTTCAGTAAGAGGACTTATGTTATTTTTTATTCCTATATTTGTATCATCCACAAAAAGTAAAAACCATGCTTAATGTGAAACTGAAAGTGTAATATCATTTACATATGTTATGTTGGCAGTTTGCAGTCATGGCTGACGGTCGCACACGCCAAGTACTCTGACATTATCAACAGCAGTTGATGAACACAATGTGCCGGTTTGGATAAATTGCACTGCTTTTCATGACTTCCTGACAGTGTCTGTTTAAGATTGTTCTTAAAAAATATCGGGCTTCTAGTTTTCATTCATTTCATGTCTTCTGGTACATAAAACTTACACTCATCAAATATCTGTGTGGCATCTACATTCTTATGTTTCACGTCTGTCTGCTGCCTAGAAGTTAGCTGTGCAACTCATCGGAAGGTAACTAACTAACTAACTAACTAACCAACCAACCAACTCAACCAAGCTGGTTGCAGTGGCTATGGGAGTGTGCATTTTGGTGTCTGTGTTGTGTATGTGAATGTATGTGCTATTGCTGGCAAAAAGAGCAGTGCTTGAAAGCTTGTTTTCTGTTATGTATTACTGTGCTCCCTGCATTGATATTCTCTAGGTGAGTGGTTGCCTTTCCTTTATTTTAAGCTTCTTCCATCCCAGAATTTCCATTACTGTTAAACAGAAAAGTAGTGCCACGTGATAAATGTGGATGTTGCCATAGGTTCGTTAGTATGGGAGAAACATGTCAGGGTTGCGGGTTGGTGTTTCATTGTGTTGACTAAAGCAGGGAAGAAAGTGAATGAGGGCTCTCCCATGGACCTGTAGATTCTGCAGTCGAGACAAGAGACTCACAGAACAGGGAAGAAAGATTTGTACCCTTTAGGCAGAATTAGAAATAGTATATCTTGAATTAGACAGGTTGAAGTGCAAAATAGAAAATGGGAACTGGCAGAAGGTGACAAGTCATAAGCAAAAGCAAAAAACCTCTGAAATTACATTTCAAATTCCAATCAGAAATCACTGCATGCATCTCACACCTGGCAAGAGAAGTAAGGGTGGATGATTAAAGGGACCAAGGTATCACATCATCATCAGTCCCATTTTCCTTGAACAGATAGCTCAACATGACTGTACATCAGAGACAACCTACCGCACAAAATCCAGAGGAAGAAAATCCGGAGGTCTATCAAAGGTCAACAAAGGCCAGATAAGGGACAAAACAGAAGGAAGGGAGATATAGGAATAAAGGCAGGCGATGAGCCCCATCCAGGGAGCAGCTGGGAGCCCCCAAAAGCAGCGAGCAATGAGGGGGACATACATCCCTCACCACTTACCAGAGGTACCCCACTCAGAAACTGCCAACAAAAGACTAGCAACACTGACAGGGCAAGAGAAGCACACACAGACAAAATATGAAGAAGTCAAACACATCACACAAGATGGGGGAGGAAGAATAAAAGGGCTGGGATGGATCACCAAGCCCAGATAGTCACAGTCTGGTCTGAGCAGAGAAGGCAACACAGTGTTCTTCCAACACCTCAATGGACCGATACGGTTAAGTCGCCCTCCCTTATAGAAAGTGGTAAAAGTCCCAGTCATGAATAAAACCTAATACTAAGTCAGCCACTGAGGCATTGTCTCTTAACACCGGGGGTAGCGAATCAGGGAGATTAAGAATCCACCGCAGGGCAGCTAGGAGAAGTGAGGGGGAGCTCCATCGCGAACGGCTGCCCAGTCAAGACTGAGTGTCGCAGTAGACTCGGGTTGGTGGGGATTTGAAGGGAGAGAACCAAGCTACATATCAGTGTTGCCAGATCTTGCGTGAAAGCATTCCTCACAGCTCCAGTGCCTTGGAGATCTTATTTTATGGACTCACCTTGTACATTATACAATAATTATCGAATAAATTTAATTTTTTTTAACAATTTTTAAGTGCAGTGATTTTTTTTTTTAATTTTCTAAAGTAGCCTATGTTCTTTTTCAGGGTTCAAGCTATCTCCATACAAAATTTCATCTAAACTGATTTTGCAGTTTAGTTGTGCAAAAGTAATGGGCAGAGTTACTTTTGCATTTATAATACGGGATGTCTACAACAGAATGTCCCAGTTTCAATAGTATATTAAAACAGTTTAATTTAGACTATTTACAACAAATTGTACATCAAATTGAAAGTAAACTAGCCCAGTTTTTCCTACAAATATTTAGTATGTGCACCTTTAGTCATACTGTACACATCCAACACAAAATCCAATTGTCCCCACAATTTGGTTAACAAGTCTGGAGCAAAGGAAGCAACAGTCTTTTCAATTCTGTGTCTCAACCTTGGCAAATTATTAGGTAGTGGCAGAATGTAGACACTGTCTTTTATAAAGCCCCAATGGAAAAAATTGTATGGCTTGAGGTCAGGTGAATGTGTAGGTCAGCAGCAAAGAGCTCCGTCGTACTGACCATTACAAGTAATCCAACAGCCAGAGACTTCCAACATTCAACCACTCTCACAAAAGAAGATGCCAATAGGGAGGGGCTCCATCTTGTTGTCAAAGTTTAAGTCATCTTCTACTTGGGGAAAGAGCCGTTCTTGCAACATATTCAAATAAGCCACCTGTGTTACAGTAACTTCAGTGCAAAAAAACAGAGACGGGGAGGTCGTATACTTGACAATGGGACACAACACAGGGAATGTTTAATTTTGGGGAATCGCTTTGATATCATACAAGTTCATGAAGATGTTCTGAACCCCTGATTAAAACATTGTGAGTATTTACCTTCCCACTTCGATGAGAAGTTGTCTTGTCACTGAACAACACATGATCAAGAAAGTCATCTCTAAAGCAAGTACCAACTGTAACTAGTATAGACACATGTGTAAACATCTCTTAAAACCTCCCACATTGTCGTCTTTGGCAACTGAAGCTCAAGACTTGGTTTCTGAACAGATATCTTACGACTATGCAGTTAAGATGCCATGACACAGTCATCACCATCATCTTCAAACAGTTTTGGTCATCACGTGCTTTTCCCTGCACACATACATCCAGTCATTTTCAATTGACTATACCATCAGAAGATGTCTACGTCACATGGGTGATGACAAACTTTAAATGGAACACAAACTGAACTGAAATTGAAGAGTCACTCTTAGCAAGCTGTGCAACACAAAATGCCATGTTCAGGAGATGACACTTTGTGTATGTGGCATTGCAAGTGGAAACCAACAAAGCAGTACCAGCATATAAACTTATTGAAAATTGTGAGTAACTCTTTAATTGTGACCCTGAATTCCCAACACTGTACGATGCTTACAGTTGACACTACTAAAATTTACAACTAGGACCTTCTTTTATGGACTCCTTACATTAGTATGGGTAATTGTGAAAGCACATTTCCTTCCAAAACCAATTACTTCTTCCAACTAGGGCCTGAACACAGCTGAAGCTTTCCTCTGCGACACTAACATATGGCTTTACTAAGTTAAGACATCTCCAGATCTCTCACATACTCCCAGTCGCTTTCAATCAACTATCTCTTGCTAAAGACTGGATCCACCACTGATTTACCATGTCAAAAACCACACTGCTCCTCTTCTAACTGACCTTCCACTTTTTCCCTCACTCCTCTTTCCAGTATCCTCTTCATTATTTTACTGCTTTTGATACAAGTGTAATCCCTCGACAGTTACCGCACACATTTCTGTATCCTTTCCTGAAGATTGGAATTACTGTTCACTTTTCCCATTCTGCGAGCACACAGTTCTGTTGCATATGCACCTTAGAAATCTACATAACATTGCAGCCCAGTACGTAGAGTTGCCTTTATCATCTTCACATTTATTTCATCTATTCAAGCTGTCTTTCCTGTTTTCATTCTTCTGACTGCTAGTTAAGCATCTAATACTGTATTATCTTTCTCTTTTTTTCACATTCAGATCCTCCAGTTGTACTTCTCTTTTCATAATTATTTTTACATTTAGTAGTTTGTCAAAGTACTCCTTCCACCTTTGTCTTATCTCCTTTGGTTGTGGTATTAGTTCACCACCAGCCCCTTTCATCAGCTTTACTTCTTTTAATTCCACGACTTATTCTTATCCTAATTAACATCCTTTTCCATCTCTTGTATGAATTACACCAACTTTTCTTCATTTCTTCTGCTACGACTTCCTTAAAATTCTTTCTGCTTTCCTGGTATTTCCATTTGATTTCTTCAATTTTGTATCTGTTCTATTCTTGTCATGAGTTATTCTTTTGCTTAACTGCTTCCTTCACCTGCTATTTCTCTGATGGTGTCTCCTTATCCTTCATCCTTCCAGACATCCTGCCACAGGTGTTCTCCACATTGTTTACATATATCTCTTCAAACTTACCCCATTCCTCTTCCACATTTCAATAGTCAGCACTTGGGACTTATTGGGACTTAAAGCTTAAGCAACTCACCAAACTTTTTCTGTACCTTTCTATCTTCTTGCTTTTACACTTTTATTTTCTTCTACTTTATTGCCTGTATTCTTGCCATTTTACCCATCCTCATCTTTGCCACCTTTACTCAATGGTCTCCACGAAAAGCATCTCCTGGAAATGCAGTTACACCCATCAACTGCCAACGATTTTGCTTTTCCACCAGGAAGTATTCCTTGTCCTTCTTTCTCCCCAACAATTTGGCTATTTTTCTTACTGAATCACATACACCAATAATCTATACATTTATTTTACAAAACTCACATAATTTCTGTAACATAATTCACTACAGCTTTTCATCATTCTTTCTCCCATTTTCAAATCCCTAGCTGTTCATTTCCCACCTAGACATTAAATCATATTATGAGAAGGAAAGTCGCTACTCACCATATAGCGGAGATGTTGAGTCACAGACAGGCACAACAAAACACACTTACAATTATAGCTTTCGGCCATTAAGGCCTTCGTCAACAGTACACACACACACACACACACACACACACACACACACACACACACACACAAATGCAACTCGCCCACATGACTGCAGTCTCAGACAACTGAAACCACACACTGCACACTGCAATGTTTGTGTGGGTATGTGTGTCTATTGTCGACAAAGGCCTTAATGGCCGAAAGCTATAATTGTGAGTCCTTTTGTTGTGCCTATCTGCTACTCAGCATCTCCACTATATTGTTTCTCCCATTTTCATACAACCAATTATCTCTTCATTCCCTAGCTGTTCATTTCCCACCTAGACATTAAATCATCCATCACTTTCAACATCCACATCCATAATTTCATTCTCAAATTTCTCTCAGCAGTCTTCTATGTTCTCCTCTTTATTTCCTGTCTGTGATGCACATATTTAGATGAAGTCCTTCAATTCCACTACTCGTCCTCAGCCAAATCTTCATCATTCTGTCACTTGTGTATTTCAATATGTCCACATTTACTTCTTGTGTTGGTTTTACTGGAAAACAAACTTAACTCTATGGTTAGGTCATTCTTTAAAACGGGGGGAAAGGTCAAATGGCTAATTGAAATTAATTAGTTGGATGATATCTGAGGCATCTGGAGAGTTAAGATGGAAGGGGGTGGGTGGGAGAAGGGGGTGGTAGTGGCTGACTGAAGCTTTGAATTGCTCCAGAGATGTTCCTTGACAGCCCTGCTTACACAGCAATGACCACTAAAGAAAAAAGTTCCAAGTTCAAGTTTAGAATTGGCAGAAAATTTTAATTTGTCATAAAACTTCATTTCACTGCATAATTTGATTCAGAGTGATATATTAGCAGAATATAATGTTATGCTAAGGCTAAATGGTCCACCATCTTGTCCTTTCTAACTGGGTTTTGGTCCAACAGCGACGCACAAGAAAGCCACTCCTGAATTCCGATAAGTAAAACACTGTTCGTGAAGTTTGCTCAGATATCTGGGGTGGTAAAACAATGTTCGTGAAAAAAGATTTCTGAGCTGTAGACAATTTTGGTATGATATGATGGTTCATTTAAGTGCACATTATGCCTATACTGATTTTCTTTCAATCATATCAACTAATTTGATACCATTCTTTGGTGCTACAACTTTTCTTTTCTGGTCTTTACTGTTATTTGGCTTTTCCTCTTCATTATTCTTGCCACTTTCTTCACTTGATTTCTGTAACATAAATCATTACAGTTTTTCCATCAAATCTACCTATATTTTTTATTCTATTGCAACCCACTCCATTCAGTACACTATCTTCTAACATCTCTCTTTCTCTAGACCTCCAACCACCATCTCTCTATATTAACTTCTGAAAAGCTGAATTTAATGCACAGATCTGCAATATCCGATTTCCGTTTCAGGCTGTAAAATCTATACCATGACTTTGAAGTATCGGTGAGTTTTTCTTGTATGTGTTGTTGTTATCTACTTTTTTATACTTTCTCTTACATCCTGGGTTTGTACAGCTCCAGGACAATTCTACAACCTCAGAATATTGCGTTCTTTGATTACCTGCATACAGTAGGGTATACAGTAAGACAAGCCAAAGGACTATGTGATTTTTGACAAGCAGTGTTATTTTAGCTAGATCTGATGTGGTTTAGAAATAACAGGAGTTAAGATAATCAATCATCATATACTGGAGGTATTGAGAAATGAACTGGCTTATCAAAAAGAAATAGAACGTTAACAACAAAGTGGGAAGGACAGACTGCTACTCACCACATAGAGGTGGTGTTGAGTAACAGAAAGACACAATAAAAAGACTGCTAAAATATTAAGCTTTCAGACAAAGTTCTTCTTCTAAAATAGAAGACACACACACACACACACACACACACACATATGTAACCACTGTCTCTGGGTGCTGGAGCCTGACTGTGACTCCGTCTGACATGAGCAGCAATCTACTACGTTGGGTGGTGGGCATTAGGAGGAGGTATTGTGTGCGAAGGGGCAGGGATAGCACCGTACGGGTATCAGAAGATACTGTGCTGCCTGTGGGAGTGTGCAGGGATGTGGTAGCGACAGGATAGGGCTGCTAGGTGCAGTGTCAGGAGACTTGTGCTGTGGAGAGAGGGTGGTGAAGGGGAAGAGGAAGAGGAGATAAGTGGAGAAGGTTCAGGCCGAGGAGGTTACAGAAATGAAGGATATGTTGTAGGGAGAGTTCCTAAACATGCAATTCAAAAAAGACAGTGTCAGTAGGAAGTATTCAGATGGTGCAGGCAGTAAAGCAGTCATTAAAGTGAAGTATGCCATGTTGGGCATCATGTTCAGCAACTGGGTGGTTCAGCTGTTTGTTGGCTATAGTTTGTGGAGGCCATTCATGTGGACAGACAGCTTGTTAGTTGCCATGTCTGCACAGAATGCGGCAAAGTGATTGCAACTTAATTTGTAGATCACACGGCTGCTTTCACAAGTACCCCTGCCTTTACTGGGGTAGGAGATGCCTGCGACAGGACTGGAGTAGGTTTGTTTGTTTTGTTTTAGGGCACAAAAACAACTAGGGTCATACATGCCCAAGGAAAAACTGTAGAACACGAAGACAAAGAGATGAGTTCCAAATGACTACACATCAATCCCAAACAATGAAAGACAAGACAGCTAAAAACAGGGACACTGAGAAAGTGTTTATAAAATACATCATAGAGAAACCGATGTCCAGAACTAAAAATTAAAGGACCTTTGCCATATTGCTATCATCGGAGGGAATATAAGAACTAGCAGGCTGAGGTACGAGGACTGCAGCCTTGGCAGCAGCGTCAGTGGCCTCGTTTCTTGTCAAACCAATGTGACCAGGAACCCACATGAACACCATAGTGGTTCCATCAAGAGTGAGCAGTGATAGCTTTCTTGGACCTTTGCACTACGGGATGGACGGTGTGCAGCACAAAGAGGCCTTTAAGGGCACTGAGAGATGATGCAATTGAAAAGCCTGTGTTGCCAGATGTACTGTGTGACCTAATACAGGGTGAAGAGCTATGCTATAAATACTGAGAGCAGTGTTCCAGAAGCAAATACCAAAAAACGTTGGTGCCAATAACAAAGACACAGCCAACACCACGGTCAGTCCGAGAGCCATCAGTGTGCACAACAGTACTATCGTGAAATTCCATGCGAAGCATGAAGGCGATAGAGCAAGGCTGGAGTAGTGTCCTTAGAAAGCGAATGAAGGCCAAGGCGAACACAAGCTGCCGCATGAAGCAAGGTGGTGAAGGGTTCACACCCACTGGGAAAATTGCAGGTACCTTGAAGTTAAGCTGCAGGAGCGAGAGCCAAGAGCGAACTCCAGGCAGTAATAGAGAAGAGGAACATGTCCCACACTGGTGATCAAACAAATCATCGAAGGAGGAGGCATAGGATGGGTGGCCAAGCATGGCAGACAAACGGCATGCATTTCTACTGAGGAGAAAGTCATGGTGGTAGGACACCAGTAATTCAGCAACTTCTGCATACAGACTCTCAATTGGGCTAGCGTGAAAGGTGCCAGTGGCCAAATGGATGCCATGATGATGGATAGTCTTGAGACGGTGTAAGAGGGACAGACAGGCAGATGAATAAAAGAAGCACCCATAATCTTAAGTTTCGAATGGACAAGGGACCAGTACAAATGGAGGAGGGTCGATCTGCAACCCACAAAGTACCAATGAGGACACATAGAACACTGAGGGATCGCATACAGCGGTCTGCCAGATATGACGCATGAGAGGACCAAGGAAGTTTCCTATTGAGGATGATCCCCAGAAATTTCATAGTTCAAATGAATGGAAGAGCAACAGGTCCAAGATGTGGGGGAGAAACCTATTGTGCCACCAGAAATTCATACAAACGGTTTGTCAGTGGAAAAACGAAAGCCACTGTCAATGCTCCATAAGTAAAGATGATTGATACATCGCTGAGGACACCGCTCAATGAGACAGGTCCGTGAAGTACTGCAGTTGAGTAGGTGGAAGTGGGATGATGTGTAGGAAGGATTTGCGTCTAAGTCTGTAGCAGGGATGTGAGACATGAGTCAAGTGGTTGCGAGCAGGGGTTGAGCAGGGGACAGTGGAATACCACTGAGGGAGGGGTGGGGAGGATACTGGAGGGGTATTCCTCATTTCAGGACATAGTGAGAGGTAACTGAAACTTTGGCGGGGAATGTGATTCTGTTGCTCCAGTCCTGGGTGGTACTGAGTCATGAGAGGAGTGCTCCTTTGTGACCGGACAGTGTGTATGTGGGACGTGGGAGATGAGTGGAATGATAAGACATGGGAGATCTACTTCTGGACAAGATTGGGAGGGTAGCTTTGGTCTGTGAAGGCCCAAGTGTCACCATTCAGATATTTGGAGAGAGACTGCTTGTCGCTACAGATGTCACAACCACGGGTAGCTAGGCTCCATGGAAGAGACTCCTTGGTATGCAATGGGCAGCTGCTGTCGGAAGTGGAGATATTGTTGGTGGTTGGTATGTTTGATGTGGAGGTCAAAATTGAGGAAGGGGCTTGTTAGGTTGAGGATTATCAGGTAAAATGAATCGAGGAAAAGGTGTTGAGGTTCTGGAGGAATGTGGATAGGGTGTCCTCACCTTCGATCGACATCACAAAGGTGTCACCAGTGAATCTGAACCAAGTGAAGGGTTTGGGGGTTCTGTACCATAGATTTGTTTGTAGGTGAAGCCTTCAAATGAGAAATAATTGCAGGTGAGGATACAGCTGGTCATAGCGACCTGGAAGTAGGTTGTAGGTTTGAAGTCAGTCGGATGTTCAAAAAGGTAGTGTTCCATAGTGGCAGGGTCATGGGCATTGAGGATGGAAGTGTAGAGGGAGGTGGCATTGACAGTAAATAGAACATTATAGCTCAGCTTATGAGACTTTCATTCTTCTTCATAGCAACCACGAAGCTAATTAGTAAAAGTGCGCTGCAACCTGAATGAAGTCATTTCTATTATCTTTATTCACTCAACTGACTGTATTGCAGCTAAGATTTTCCAGCAGTTCTGTAATGCAATCTGAACATCCAATTTTGATCATTATTTTATGATTTTTTTCCATTTGTATTAACTGGATATTAAAATGGGCTAAGAATAAAACTTGACACAACTGAAGTTCAATTTTTGGGAATGATTTGTTATATTTTTATTCAATCATGGAACATAAATATTCTTCACATGATTAGGTAGGTAGACAATAAGCCATAAACAGGACATTAAAGTCCAATATAAACCAAAAGCAATGATACTGTGTATCACTGAAAATTATTTGAAAACACTTACAGCTCTGATGGTCCCTTCCAATCCAAGATGAAGCCCGTGTGGCCCATTCATATGCTTCAACATTACAGCATTAGCAAAATGTTCATAAGGCAGGATTATCTTGCCATTCTCTCTCAATATCAAACGACCTTGAGCATCTAGTGCCACACGAGATGCCATCATCCTAAAATTGAATAACATACTGGTAACATCAAAAACACTTTATTATATTTAAATCACAATGTTTACGATCTAACAAAAAGTTTGTTTCATGTTTTAAAATGCCACAGCTTACAACCAGCTGTCAAAATAGGAACCACTCACAACAAAGCTGTATAAGGGAAATAAAGTTAGAGCATGAAAAATGATGGAAGGACTTATGGACTGAATATTGGATATGTGACATTTACATAAAACTGGCAGGCATCTAGACAATGTGTTCCCAAGCAAAATACTGCACATAATTATTTCCTTTACATCTAAATGACTACTATGTCATTTAAGTGTTTGGGAGAGGGTTCAGAAAACCACTTTCAGACTATTCTAGACCATTCCACTCTCAAACAGCATGTGGGAAATATGAACACAGAGATATTTCTGCACAAGCTAAGATTTGTATTATTTTATTGCAACTGTCATTCTCCCTGTTTGGGAGGAATCAACAAAATAATTTGGCTTTCAGAGGAGAAAGTTGGTGCTTGAAATTTTATGAAAAGATCTCACCAAAAGAGAATATGCTTTTGTTTTAATGAGTGCCACTAAAACTCACATATTATATTTATGATACTCTCTCCGCTATTTCATGATAATACAAAATGAGCTGACCTCCTTCAATCTTGTTCTTCATGTGCTATCTATCCTATATGTTAAGGACCCCACACGGCACAGCAATATTCCAGAAGAGGACAAACAAGTTGTTCACAATTGTAATCCCTAGGTACCTCATTGAATCAACATCTTTTAAATTGTTTGATTTATTGTGTGACTGAAAATTAATGGACTTTTTAAGTACTCATATGGAGGTCCTCACACTATTTACTTTTTAGGGTCAACTGCCACTTTTTCACAATAAAGATTTCTTGTCTGAAACATTTTGCAATTTGTTTTGATCTTCTAATAACTTTACTAGGCAGAAAATGGCAGTGTCATCTGCAAACGATCTGAGAGCTGCTCAGATTGTCTTCTAATCATTTATATAAATTAGGAAAAGCTGGTGGCTTATAACACTTCCTTGAGGAACCCCAGATATCAGTCCTGTTTCACTTTATGGTTTGATGTCAATTGCTATGAACAGTGACCTATCTGACAGGAAATTGAGAATCCAGTTGCCCAACTGAAATAAAACACCATAGGATTGCTTGTGAGGAACTGTGTCAAAAGCATTCTTGAAATCTAGAAATATGTAACCAACTTGAAATCCCATGCTGGTTGCACTTATTACTTCAGGTGAATAAAGAGCCACTTGTGTTCCACAAAAATGATATTTTTTGAGTATGTGCTGATTGTATGTCAACAAATTGTTTGCTTTGCGGCATTTCATAATGATTGAACACAGTACATGTTCCATAATCCTATGAATAACACACACTTTGAACCATTTTCAAAAATACAGATCATTTTCAGCAACAATCAAAACTACACACACTTGAGTAGTCTGTTTTACAGTGTCACGCATTCTCTCTAATACAAACATTCTTAACATCTTTCAAACTGTACATCTTTTTATCACAGCTCTCTCTTCCAGCACACGCACGAACAGTACATCATAGCATATGTAACAGATTATGCAAATAAAATTAAGAGTAGGACATACTACTACCCGTTTCATGTACAAAATTGTGACTAATAAAAACAGCACAGTGAAAAGTGTAAATGCCTTGGTAATACTGTCTACTACGCAACAACCTAAAAAAAGCAGACATGTGACTGAATGGGAAAGGAAGGATCTCGTTTTGATGGGTAGGAGTACTACATCTGTGTTATTCAGACAAAAGCACAATGGTTGAAAAGAGCTAGGAGGGAAAGAACACAACCTGTCGGAAATCTTTCAGATGAATTTATTTGCACACAGCCTGAATATTTGTGTATAAATGGTGAAATAATATCTAATAGTCAAATGTGTCACGCATATCATATGTACGCTTTCAATACCAGCTATTAGTCCCTTGAGTTTTCCTGAGAAACAGCTTGGAGGATAACATCACTGTAATTAACATTTGGAAGTACAAACCGTTTGTATAGGAACACAGCACAGAATACAATGTGAAAAATGTTTTGCACTTTTTCATATGGATATAATGTATATAATAGAGAGTTGGGAGTAAGAGTTCAACAAAAGCATATTGTAAGGTCAGTGAGTGGTTTAATACAAAGTGTGGTAGAAGTGGGAAGAATTTTGAGGAAGGGAACAATAAAAGGCAATTAAAGCCTTGGTAAAGGAGGTTCACCTCGTGCTTTTCTGCTCCCAACCCTTTGTCATATGGGTCACACTTGTTTGAAACACCCACACATCCATCCAGTTCATTCTATTCCAATTTTGTCACTGATGTATCACACCACAACTGAGGTAGAATCACCTGTGAAAGCACCTATTTTATATATAAGCTCTGTTGAAACTACTGTGCAGTTTTCTACTTAGGCATTACTACCAATCAAGAATCCACCACCCATTCCATCCCAAGTGGTTTAATTTTGAAAAAAGTTCCTGCATGACCATAAAGGTTTTTCATAAAATTTTGTGCAAACATCTGCACATTCCCTATGAACACTGGTAAAGTTTTACTTTTGCCAATATAATATTTGCAGAGGTACAGTCATTTGGTTGATACCACAGCGCAGCTATCCAAAGTGCACCCCTGGAGTTTCACCAACTTTGATGTATAATATTTCCGCAATTTTTTCTTAAAAGAGAAAACTAAGCCTTCTTGTACAATTTTTTGCACTCTCTTAAGAGAAAAAATGAATAAAAGATTTCTTGAGCAATTTTCATATTGATAATTTGAAGCCAAGTCAGCCAAAAAAATTGATGTTTAAAAAAATAAAAGGTAAATTTTATCTTTAACCCATTAAGCCCCAAATTAATGTTTTTTTTAAATTAAATTTTTTATTCCTTAATTATAATGTACATAGTGCATGAACCACAATAAGTACAAAAATAGCCAAAGAATATTTATACATGCTGATATAATGACCGTCCTCAAAATAGGACACTGGGATCTAACACTATCATATACTATACTAAACTGTATTCAAGTCTTAACTATTTATTTTTTGTGAAATGGCACAAGACACTTCACACACAGTGTTATACGGCATTTAACACAATATGTTTTTGGTTTCCCGTTGCATTTAGCTCTTACACATCTTCTTTGCGTGCTTCTTTTCTCAGTCATATGACCAATTCCATCAAACCTGATGTCTGATATCACTCTCAACTGACTTGGTGGGTATTCCATTGGACGTCCAATATTCAGTCTTCCAGTGTCCAGTTTCAGGTATGTAACTGTAACAGCACATCTGAAATCCAGTAAATCCTGTGCATTTTTCCCATGTACTAGTCTGTAGAAGAGTCAGGCATTTACGAGGGACATTTCCAGCAAACGTGTAATAGGACCCAGTACCATTTTTTTCCCTCTAATTACCGTCACATATTTTCCATCTAACCAGTCATGGTGGTCAACACCTCTCATGTATGCGTTATACGACTTCAAAACGGCAGGTTGTTGCACTTGTGTCTTCTTACTTGCTTGTCTACTGTACCGCGTAGCTGCTCCCAAAGGTTCAACTTGCTCAAAATTTGTACCAATTGTAACACATCTGTTGTCGTGCCATCGAACAAATAAGACTTCACCATTCCTGTCGAACTGGTAGTCATAGTTTCCTCGAACTGTCTTTTTCAGTTTGTTGCTGCTCAGTAGTGGACAGTCACCAACTCGATTCTCTCTCACAGTCCCAGTTGCTCGAAAACCCAAATTTCTCAGACGAGTCAGAAAATCTCTACTAATGAAGAAATTGTCAAAGTACACACAATGATTCGTGGGTTTTTCAATGCATTCCAACATGTTTAGGACTACTCTTGATCCCAATAGTAGGTCATCCCTTGCAGTATCTTCTGGATCCTTTCCACAGTCTAAATCAAATTTTAAACAGTAGCCACTTGCTCCACAAAGAGACCACAACTTACAGCCAAATCTAATAGGCTTGCCTCGGATAAACTGTCCATCTGGAAACTTTTCACATAATAACCTACCCACATGTGGAACAAGAGTGTAAAGATGATCGATTGTATAAATGTGTTGCTATTGTCCTTGGTGGCTTGTCCACTTCTCGTTTCTTGTAAAGTCAAAAAACCAGTATCCTCATAAATCTACATGAGTATTTTGCAATTCACAGTTAAGTGTCTGGCAGAGGGTAAATAAAACCTCCTTCAAGCTATTTCTCTTCCATTCCACTCTAATAGCGCATGGGAAAAATGAACTCTTAAATCTTTCTGTGTCAGCTCTGATTTCTCTTTTTATTTTGATGTTCATTTCTCCCTATGTAGGTGAGCACCAACCAAATATTTTCACAGTTTAACGAGCAAGTTGGTAATTGAAATATCATGAGGAGATCCTTCCATAATGAATAATGCCTTTGTTTTAAGGATTAACCAATGGAAAATCGAGACTAAACAATGGAAAATCAAGGATGAAATGTAACAATATTACGAAAAGGATAGTTGCTATTCTCCATACAGTGGAGATGCTGAGTCACAGGTAAGCACAACAAAAAGACTGTCAGAAAGTGAGCTTTTGGGCAACAAGGCTTTTGTTGAAAGTAGACCCCCACCCACACACACACAGCCTATGTGGTCATGTGTGTGAGAGATGATTTGACGAGCGTGCACGCGTGTGCGTGCATGTGTCACTTTTTTTTTTCTTTTTTAGCATATAAATGTTGTCGAAATCATTCTGCAACTGGTCTTTGTCATGTAATGACTTTACAAGATGGTAAGTGACAGCATCATCTGCAAATAATCTATGAGGGGCATTCAAATAGCAATAAAACACATTTTTTCCCCTGAAAGCAGGTCAGTATTATTCAAGATTCCAATGTACAATCATTCTCCATTTTTTTTTGTCTACAAAACCCTGCTTTTCAACATAATCTCAGTTCAATATGATTGTCTTATGCCACTTTACCGTGGCGAGGAACCCAGCAGGCACACATCTTTGAGTATTCCAACAAGTGGACATGTGTGTCACCACTATGAACAGAGACATCCAACTGAGCAGCGAGGTGTTTCTTTATGATGTGTCAATCACCTCGAGTGAAGTGTCCACATGGTGCAACATTGCATGAGTCACAGTTGTGTGCAGCCGGTTGGCATGCAGGAGATCAGACCGGTTTGCACAACCTCGTGATGATGACAGATGCCTTGCCCAATGACTCACCGTGCTTCTGTTCACTGCTAGGTCTCGTAAACATTCTGCAGGTATCTATGAATATCTGCAATGCGCAGGTTTTCCGTCAAAAGAAACTCAATGACAGCTCTATACTTGGAATGCATCTCAATTAAAAGCGCCATCCTGAAGGCTATGTATAGCGCCACCACCTACTGGAATGTCATGAAAATATAGGGGCGAAGTGGGAATATTCTACAAAGTCCTACAACAAAATCTGCAAAAAAAAATCTGCATTTTTTTTCAGTTGAAGTTGGCCAGGAAAAAATGAAAAATAAGGTGTTGCACTACCTACTGAATGCCCCTTGTAATAGGGATGCTCAGATTGTCACCTGAACTGTTTATGTAGATCAGGAACAGAAGAGGGTCTAAAACACTTCCTTGGGGAATTATAGGTATTACTTCTGTTTTATTCTATGACTTTCTGCCCATTACTATGAACTGTGAACTTTCTGACAGGAACTCATGAATCCAGTTACACTCCACAGACATGCATTTTGATTAGAAGTCACTTATGAGGAGCAGTGTTAAAACCTCCTGGAAATCTAAAAATCAATTTGGCATCCTCTGTCAATAGCACTCACTACTTCAAGAGAATATAGAGCTAGGTGTGCTTCACAAGAATGATATTTTCGGAATCTGTGTCGGCTATTTGTCAATAAATTCAAACACAGTATATGTTCCAAAATCCTACTGCAAATCAGAACTGGTGATATGGGTTAAGCAGATTATTTCCTTTCTTGGGAGTTGGTGTGACTTGTGCAACTTTCCCATAGCCATCAAGGCCACACCTGACAGCTGTGCAGTAGCATCCATGGCTTGGTTTGTTTACCACATGTTCTCAAACCTGATAAGGGTTCCTTTATGCAAGATCCCAACACTTACGATACATTTCGTTAAGTGTCAGAGACCAAAGCGAGAAGGGGTCTCTTTCAAGAGCCTAGGCTTATGTTTCCTTCAAGCCACTTGAATTTCACTGTAATAATGTGCTGTTTCAGAACCCAGTACTTGTCATTCCTTGATGGCCAATAACATGAATTTGTTGGTCCCTGTGAGTGTATAAAGCATATTAAAGCATTCTTCTGCTCAGAAAAAGTCCCACAGACATTTCCAATTCATCACTCTTTTTCATAAATGCATGCAGCATATTGCCCTGGCTGGAGGTCATTTGCTAATATATCTGCTTCACTCTTGTCTCTCATTTTGGGCAGGAAAGGTGATGCAGCATTTGAAATAGTGCCGACCTGAATTATTATTTCATCAGTTGGCAAAAAATACAAGATTATTTTCTATAGTTCCTGTTACAGTACACCCATGTTAAAAACCTCTCTTCTTGTAATGCTTAAGGGGCTCCGAAAGGCTCAAAATCATGAAAAGTTCAATTTTTACTTTTTTGCGTTTTCTGAATCTGCAGACTATTACCTCTTAATAGATATATAATTTATTCAATTCCGAAGACTACAACTATTTTTAAATTTTTTTTGAAATGTGTTCTACATGGGCATGACCTACTGTGGCGCTGTTAAACTGCTGTCAAATAGTGTTATTATTAACGTCCGTGTTCATCAGGTACATTTTAGTGATGTGAGATAAAGTATGTGTTGTGGCTAACCTGTGATGGTTCAATATATATCGCTGGTGTGATTGTCGATTGTTTCATGTTTATTTACTCTGTCGTTATCTCGAAAATATTCGTAATTAATTCTGTTTCTTGAGTCTCTGTTTTGTTGAAGTATAATAATGAGTAAAAGTAAAGTTATTAGAAATCCTGTGAAGGCTTTTAAGAAAAGGAGAAATGTTGGAAAGCCAAAGGTATGTGTTATTACTGTAAACAATAAAGACGATGAAAATCCCCAACATAGCTTGTGTCCCAAAGAAGAAGACAGTTGGTGTAAATATAACAAAGGATTGCTAACTGGTGAAGTGTACACTCATAAGCATAGTCTGCCTCATGCAATAATGGAGGTGATAAAACCTATTTTCAGAGACTTAGCAGCACCTGAACTGTTGAAAAAGTGTATTCACGGAAAAACTCAAAACCCCAATGAAAGTGTAAATAGCGTTATATGGTCGAGAATCCCCAAGACTGTATTTGTTGGAATAGAAACACTTCACTTTGGTGTGTATGATGCTGTTGCGACTTTCAATGATGGCAACATTGTAAGGTGCAAGGTATTTAGAAATATGGGAATGAAGATAGGTTCTAACATGGTAAGAGCGATGCTTGCTTTAGACAAGGAACGCCTTCGGGCTGCAGACAGGGCTGTAAAGAGTCTAGAAATACAAGCAAGAGTAAACAGGAGGAGGAACAAGAGGAAGCTGGAGGAGGAGTTTGCAGAGGATGAAGATAATCCATCCTATGGACCTGGAATGCACTAAAAAGTTAATCCAATCTTTGTCGCTCGATTCCCAAAACTTTTATTTTCTCATACTAATTACATGTTTTCTAAGGATCTTCCAAACATATTTGTTTCAAACTTCCAGTAAATGTTAACCAGTACCTTCTGCATAATTTAACACAGCCTTTTTCCAAAAAACTGTATATTTTTGAATATATAAATAAAAAATTGCAAAAAAATGTTGTGAATTTTCATTACAATTGAAAAAAAATCATCTTTAATAACTGAACTAAAATTTTGTAAAATCCCTGTGTTATGTGGCGCATATTCCAATAAATAATCTGTAAAAAGTTCAACTTCCTACCTCAAATACTTTGTGAGGAAAGATGTAATTTATAAGCGTTATTTTAACATTGCAAGTATAGGGCGTTCCGGAGCCCCTTAATTTCATTCAATTTCTTCTTTTTTTAAATGAATTCAAATTTATGAAAAAGCAGAATGGTGGACTGGAAATGTCTGAGAGGCTTCTAATAAGCAGAAGGATGCTTTAATAAGCTTTATGTACTCACATGGCCCAGGAAACATATTTTATTGGCCTTCAAGGAGAGACAAGTAAGTGTACTGGGTTTTGGAACAGAACATTCTTGTGGTTACTGCAGCAGCCATGACATTATTCACCAGCAGTATATATAGCACATACATACTATGGCAAATTAATGAAACTTCCAGAAAATTCAAATAAACCGAAGGAAATACAAGCTTAGGATCTTACAAGAGACCTCTTCCAACTTTGGCCTCAGACACTCTGGATAATAAAAAATACATACAGGTAATGACAAATATGCATCCTATTTTATGTACTTTACATTATTTTTCAACATAGTCCTCACACCGGTTCACACTTTTGTCCCACCACAGCACTAAATTTGAGATGCCTCTGTGGTAGAATTCATCTGACTGACTATGCAACCACTGGCGGACGGCTGTCTTAGCTTCATCATTACTTGTGAATCATGCCAGGAACTTCTTCAGCGATCTGAAAATGTGGACATCGCTGCGGGCGAGGTCTGGACTGTATGTTGTGTGGTACAGAATCTTCCAGTGACATACCCAAAGCTTCTCGGCAGTTCTGGTTGCCATATGTGGTCTTACATTGTTGTGGAGCAGAATCACTCTGGCCACGTCAAGAATCCCTTGGTACCTTTGTTTAATGGCAGCTCTCAGATTAGACAGTGTGGAACAACAATTGTCGGCACTGATGGTTGCTCCTCGTGGCATGAAATCCAGCAGGAGTGGCCCATGGCTATCCCAGAATGCCATTAACATCACTTTCCCAACAGATGGTGCTAAATGGAACTTTTTGGTCATAGGCAAACCAGGACCTTTCCATAGCTATCCATGTTTCATCACCAGTAATAATGGGGTCCAGGAAACCCATACCCTCCTTGGATTACCGTTCCACATGTTTCAGTGAAGACATCATGCACTTGCCTTTCATCTTGTCATACAACTGCTTAGGCACCCACCTCAACGACCCATGAACGAAGTTGTAAGCACTCCCATGCAATATGCCAAGCTCCTGGAATACTGCTGTGATGAGAACACTGCAATCTGCTTTCACCATTGCATCCACGTGGGAAATGTTATCAGTCAATGAAGAATACATCCTCCCTGATCGATCACTGTCATGCATGGCTTCACAACCTTTGTCGGATTCACACCACCACCACCTTAAAGTTGTCAAAATGAGACAGTTTTCCCCATATTTGGGCTGCACTTCCATGTAAATGTTGATGGGCGTTTATCCATAGCTCCATAGAAAACAAATCACACTTCGTTGCTCTAATGCTGTGGACGAGTAAAGCACAACCACCATCTTTAACAACTGACAGCAGTGTCATGTGGCGGACCTACCAGCATATAAGGCTAGCACGAACCAGGAAAGGTCCAGTGCTGGGAAAAGGGCAAAGACTTTCTGATTTTTCCTCATATTATCAGGCTAGGAATTCTGTGTGGGTGCGGTTGTACAACTATCGGGTGTAGCTAAGGGGATGAGCCAATGCATGTCAGATCAACACACTTTAAATAAAATTATTACCTCGCCATTTCAGATTGAGGCTAAGAAAAATAACAGATCTCAGTTTTTTTATTTCAGACTGTTTCTGAAATATGGCTATGTAAAATTTTACAAAAACTTACCAAAATAGCAGGAACAGACTTTTTTAAAATCATTCTAGGAGCTGCCCTAATTGCGCTATAAAGCTGGGAAAGGCATCATTTTGCAGCAATTTCATGCTCTTTCCAGTGACATGCAACATGGTGTAGGTTCTAATTAAATTTTTTTTTCATGATATAATTTTAAAATTTTATTTCTTTCCAAAAAAAGTCCATAATTTAAAATTTTCAAAATACGTCAATAAAACTTAGTACTGTTGTAAATCACATGGCAAAATATAAATATGGGATGATGATGGGTACATTATCAACAAAAAATTATCCTGACTTGTTTTTCACTAGTAGTTCCTTCTGGCCAAACCTATCTTATCTTCAATCACTATGAATTTAATTAAAATATACAGACAAGAAAGAGAGAGAGAGAGAGAGAGAGAAATATCAAAATATCATCATCTCAAAACAAAACCAATCAGCATACTGTATAATTAAATTCAGTCGATTGCTCACTTTAATTTTATACAATTTAAATTAATTGTGTGATAAATGTAGGGAAGAAGAAACAATATTGAAAAATACAGAGCCAATCAGTGATAAAGATTTTGAAGATGAAGTTTCTTCTGGATATAAGATAATCATTCCAGACGAAGACCCAGACTTCACCAAAATTTCAATGGTCGTTTGAACACTTAACACACCACTTCAAGAACTACACTAGATCCCAACTGAAAAAAAAAAAAGAAAACATCAAAGCACTCTGTCAAATCAAAAGTGGAAAAACAGGAGGGAAAAAAACCACATCCTTGTCAACGGAAAAAAAACTTTTTGTTGCTGCTGAAGCTTCTTTATCAGATAATGATACTGAAATTGACAAATTTGCTCTCCAAAACCTCACAACTAACTTTTTCTAAATTCTAAATGTTAAGGAAAAAACTAATGAGTCACATAATTTTAACTGAAAAGTGGAGTATCAGGAGGATACTGTGCGAATTTGATGCCGTTAATTACATGGTTCAGCAAAAAACGTTAAGTTTATGGCAAGTCCGAACCCAAAAGCAGGGAAATGTTTACCAATAGAAACTGTCAAACCTGTACATTCACTTTATGAAAAAGATGAAGACAGCCAGGTATTAAAGACTGTTTGATGGTTACAGAACCAAATGGAAATTAAAAAAAAAAAAAAAATAAAAAAATAAAAAAAAAATATTCTGTGAAACCTTAAAGAAGCTCACAGGCATTTTAAAGACAAGTTTCCTACCATAACAATAGGTTTTTCTAAAACTGCTGGGCTGAGACCAAAACACTGCATATTAGCTGGACGGAGTGGCGCACACTCCATCTGCGTACGCACAACTCAACAACACAAAAAATAAATAACTGAAAATGAAAAACTAAAAACAGTAACAAATGGCAACTTAAACAATTACAAGTAATGCATTGCAAAAATGCTTTGTAACCCATGATCAACTGATTGCAACTTGGGAAATTGTGACTATTGCCCAAGAGAAACTGAAATGCGTAAGATTTTACAAGTCTTTCTTGATGAAAATCTGATTAAATGACTCGAGTTCTGCCAGTGGCTGTCTGTTGACCATTGTAATCTGAAAATCATACAGAAAACTTCTGAAGGATTTACAGCTTTATTCTGTAGAATGACATCCTCTTTGGTTCAGCACGACTTCATTGCCGAGCAGCAAAGGGTATTTTTTAACTCCACAAAACAAAATCTTAATGAACTGGAATTTGTTGTTGCATGTGATATTTCAGAAAATTACAGTATGCTTCTACAGCATGAAGCTCACAGTTACCACTGGACTAGTCAGCAGATTATTAAACATCCTTTTGCTATTAACTACAAACAGTTACACAAAACTGAGTATGTGAGCTTTGTCATCGTTTCTGATTGTCCAGAGCACAATGCAATTGCTGTTTATGCCTTTCAAAAGAAGCTAATTTCATATTTAACAAATAAATTTCCAAAGCTTCAAAAAAGATTTACTATTTTTCAGATGTTCTGCTGCTCAATACAAAAATAAGAAAAACTTTGTGAACCTTTGCCTTCATGAGGAAGACTTCAACATAAAAATCGAGTGGCAATTTTCAGCCACAGCACATGGGAAGGGCGCGTGATGGAGTAGGGGGTTCCATTAAGATACTGGTAGATCGTCCAAGTTTGCAAAGGCCATACCAACCAGATACAAACCCTATGAGGCTATTTGAGTGATAACACAACAAAAATATATTCCACCTTTCCCACTGTAGAATATTACGCTGCTTCCGAAATGGTCTTAAAAAGCTGGTTTGAAGAAGTGTTGACAACCAAAAGAACATATCAGTTTCATGCATTCATTCCCAACTCTACATCAACTAAAAGTGAAATACTTTTCATATGATGTGCAGAGTTGGTAGTGGGAGATAATTACATCACTGGACAAATTGAAATTACAAGATATATCAGTCTATGCCTCCACTGAGTATGACAAAACTGAGTGAAGAAGTTGATGAAACGAAAATAACTTTTCTTTATCCATGTAGACTGTCTACATTGCTCTCCTATCCTACTCATGCGGGTGTGCTGTCCGGGTGTTAGTTATGGATGTTCTCACAAAAGTAAATCCATTAACTCCGACTAGAACATATATTCTTGTTGAAAGTGATGCAAGCCAAACCAAACCGGCTTTTTAAAAATGTTATCTGTGAAGGCCCAAAATAATTTTTTGGGAAACTGATTTCAACTCAAACTTTTTCCTCAGGTTAGTATTAACTTATATTTTGTAGATAGTTGTTTAGAAATTGTTCTTAGTTTCTATTGTGTTCCATTCAACTGTATTAAGATACACATTACTCAAAAACAAGCATCACGTAATTAATATTCTGATCCAAGCAACATAGAACAGAGCTATTACATCAATAATTAAACTTTTTTCATGCCTTATTTAAATTTGCATTTATAGGTCCAATGTCCAACATTTTTGTTTTACCAATTAACAGGCTATTAGTTTTGCATCAAATTAAAGTAAGCTGAACTTAATTATAGAATATGCTGATTGGTTTTGTTTTAAGATGATGGTATTTTGATATTTCTGATAGTTTAGTTATCTTTCTGTATATTTTAATTAAATTCCTATTTATTAAAGTAGGTTCGGTAAAAATGGGACTTATATGACTATGTGTCTTGATCATTGGTCTGTGCGCACACCAAATAGCATTTCAGCATTAGCAATCGATTTTACACCAGACACCAATTAGAAACATGTGAAAGCTAGGTTCACTGGTATAAAAATCGTCATAATGTTCGGCAAGTTGCTATTTCAGGTGAAAAACTTTCTGCTGCTGATGATTGTGCTGTTAGGAAGTTTGTTGGGGGTGGGGAAGTGTTGGAAAATAAACTGGTAGCTGATCAGTTATACAACACTGATGAGACTTATAAAATGCTGCCTCAGCCACAGGCTGGGCACTTGCATAGGCACTGTTTACTAAAGAGCCCAAAAAAGTGCTTGGACAATTGGTAATTTCGTTAAAGAATTGTTTTTGGTGCATTTGTCCTGGCTGTCAAAAAATACTCAAATTCCAACCGTGCAACTGTAATGCTAGATAAAGCCCCATGCCAATCCCCTGTGTCTTAACTTGAACAAGGCAACATGAAAGCTATGTTTTTGCCCCCCCCCCCCCCCCTCCTCCTCCACAAGTAAGTGTAATTTTCTTACTTAATTTTGATTTATGACATTGTTTTGAGCTCTGTCAATGACTCATTTCATTCTCCTCTGATTATCTGACCTTCACAGCTTTCCAACCATCTCATGGTCCCAGATGTAATGGTTAGTCAAGGTTCAACTTTTTTAGTGAAAACCAAGTCAGGAACATTTACATTTTTTTAACAATTAATCCATCACCATCCCATATTTATATTTTGTCACATGATTTGCAATGGAACTAAGTATATTATCAAAATTTCAGATTATGTACTTTCTGGAAAAAAATTAATTAAAATTTCAATCTGTATTTTGAAAAAAAAAAATTATTAATTAGAACCTATGTTGTGTTGTATACCACTGGAAAGAGCATAAAAAATGATGCAAAATAATGACTTTCCCAGGTCTATGGCTCAATTAGAACATCTTCTAGAGTAATTTTTTTGGACAGTTTTTGAAAATTTTACATAGCCATATCTAAGAAATGGTTTGAAATAAAAAATTGAAATTTGGCATTTACTTAATGCTGGGTTTCACAATTTAAAAGAAACAAGGAGTGGACAAGCCAGCATGGCAAGAAATAGCAACACATTTATATCATTTTTCATCAGTATACTAATGAGCCACATAAATTGCAAACTATGTGAACACAAAATATGCTGTACTTTAAACTAGAATTAAACTGACACATCAACAGTATTGCACAATAAAAGAGACTGAGTGGAAGTCCAAGACTCAGGCCTTACACAGGTTCCTTTCATGATCAGTGTTTTCTCAACTGCTGGCTGAGGTCATCAAACAGACACTGACTATTCCATATTCCTTCATAATATATTTTCCACAGGCTATTAGTCGAACAGTATTAAAAGATAACCTCTACATATCCATTCACACTCTGCAAACCATTGTCCTGCGCATAGCAGATATCCTCTTTTCTAATTTCAGCTGCATATGGAATTTGATGGTCAGGATGTATTTTTGTACATGTCAATTTCCAGTTTTTGGCATTTCCATGATGCTCTCCCACGATTACTCATGTTGCCCTTCCTTGTAAATGTTCATCTCACCCTGTTGGTATAAACTGGTCTGAAAATTCATGTTGTATGTCATTACTTTAGTAGATGCTCAATAATAAGCACAATACACAAGTATGCGTTTATTTTGCTGGACTGCATGACGAAGATAGATGGTGCTCCGCAATACTGCTCCCCTCCCCCAGCAGTCTGTGGGAGGTGGAGCAATTGTCCTCTTCTCCTTACATCATCATCCATTAAAAAAAGAATATTTTAAGAAAACAACTTTGTGATGAAAGATATATGAAAATTCAATTCTGAAATGTAAAACAAAGCCGGCTGAAGTGGCCGTGCGGTTAAAGGCGCTGCAGTCTGGAACCGCAAGACCGCTACGGTCGCAGGTTCGAATCCTGCCTCGGGCATGGATGTTTGTGATGTCCTTAGGTTAGTTAGGTTTAACTAGTTCTAAGTTCTAGGGGACTAATGACCTCAGCAGTTGAGTCCCATAGTGCTCAGAGCCATTTGAACCATTTTGTAAAACAAACTCAGGAAAATATTTATTATAAACAAGGCAGTTCTTACTGTAAGTAGGCAGCACTTGGTAGCATTGATGCTTCCTTTAATTCGCTGAAGCACTGTAACAATTCCACTGATGGATTCCATCCTTTATTTTGCAAATATAATTGAAGCAGCATGTACAACTTTTCTGTCACATAACCAGCACCAGCAAACGGAGGGCCCATCTCAGTTTGTATTCCCTTTGCAACTATATTCTTCATGGTTTCAGCAAGATCCATCGGACTTTTGGGAATTTCCCCTGGTAGTCTGCATAACAAAAAAAAAACATTTATAAATTCTGGCAGCTGTTTCAACGCAACAAAAATTAATTAAGAACTACGATATCTTCAGCAATTTATTCATAAAAGGCGTACGTCGGAATAAATAAGATATTGAAACTCAGTAACCTATAATGGAATATAAAAGTAACAATCACATTACCACAGTAATTTATATCTATTTGTTGTCTTATGGCGAAAACTATGCAAAATACCATTTATATGGCATTTTTAAATCGTTTTGACCACCGAAAACTTTATACACTTTAATAAAATAATAACTTAAATTTTAATGTCATACATCTTATTCAGGTTTGACCAAAAGTCAATCACGCTCATCAAAAGTAGTGGGGATGAGTAAGTCCAGCAGTTTTTCCCACTGACGAATGTAAAATACTCATTTGCTATAGAATATCGTGTGAAAACTGCATTTTTTTCTGTTAATTGTGCTATCTCACATATTTACTTCACGTAAAACACTGCCAAACACCATACGCAAATGTTACTTTTTTTCTCCTGATTAAAAAAAAAGCAAGGCTTGGGTTGACTACAGACAAACTTCGATGTCTCTTCCGCACTCTTCGATTAGAAAATTATTTCGTTTACTTACCCGAACCCAATCTTAATATTTGGAAGGTGATTCAAGCCAGTGTGTTACGATGACCAGTTGCGTCTTGTTACCATGGCAACAGGTGAATTGTCTTCGGAAATGGAGCGTAAAGATGTCTTTTGAACTGTTCCCTCCCGTATAAGGAACAGCTGATTGATATATCGAATAGCCTCCTTGACTCTGTTCGATAGTTGAGCGCAAGCGCGTGATGATCGATCTGTACACGAAGAAGTTGGGGCAATTCGAAATTAAGACACTAAGACAGTAAGGAGTGTGTAATTCGCATTGTTTGTGATGATATATTCTGCATAAAAATACTTATCTGCCTATCAGACATCTAGGGCGAGAGTAATGTATAATGTTACCATTACTGTATGAGTTACAGTTATTTCTTGATATGTCGTAAATAATGACATCGTACGAAATGTGCGAAGTTTTCAGGTGTTGAGCCCGCAAATAAGTTTTCAGCTCTTCCATTGGCAGCCAGTACAGTCATTTTAGGAAAAGTGAACATGTAAGCCAGTAAATTTCGAAGTTCACAAACCAACAACGCAGATACCCACACCGTTATGTAATGGAAATAAAGCAGTCGTGTTCACCAATAAATTATTCCGTGCCATAGCTGATGAGTAGCAGCCTATTGTTAGGTCTAGTAGCCTAACCTGAAAATGACAACCACTTTTTAAAATGCATAAAGCAGCTCTTAACCATCATACATCAAAGATTGCTTCAGTAGTATTCTGGCCTTCATATTCTCAGACTTGTATTCCAGAACTTATTTAAACGTTGACATGGAAGTGGGAACTATAGTCAGCATTGTTGGACGCGTGAACATACGTAGCAGATTGCTGAACACTAGCTACGCATGCATGAATCCAGGGACTGTAAGTCAGCTATCATCGAACACTAAAATAAGGGAAAGAAAATATGGGTTGTCGTGGTAAAATTGAAGTCAGGTACTGAAAGAATATATCAGATAGGTCACCGTATGTGTAGATGAAATAAAAGATTTTGCGAGTGGAAGAACCAGATGATCAAATACTACTCAGAATTGTCTTCTGCATGGAACCAGATGTTAATGCCTGCTGCATGCAATGCACACAGTAATACATATTCTAATATTTGCCTGTTCTGCCTTGTTTCTGCTGCTGCTACCTTTATTGTGGATTATTCGTTTCGAATCTGCACCAAAAAAGTGCTTGTATGTTGTTTCCCGTATATGCAACGTTTTAATTGTGCTCTTTAGTATTTTTCATTTTATACTTTTAGCTTAACATTACCTGCAGCACAACATGTGAAATGCTACCTATTTCCTCTTCTCCAGTTTCACTGTTTCATATCCATACAGTTCTGTTCTTCAGATGTAGATGTCACATTCTTTTTCCTTGGTTTGAAACTACTAAAGATATTTTATTGGAGAAAGTTTTCTTTCTTTCCAGCAATTTGGTTCCGATGTGCCTCTTAGTTTAAGCAGGATCTTACTGCCTAGATGATTACTACTTTGAATGACATTTTTCTTTGCTATGTACTTTAATACAAATTCCATGTGAAGTAAATTCCAATCAGATGCTTGTTCTTTAATTTCAGACAATAACTCTGAACCATAGCATTCATTTCTATTTCTCTTGTAAGCTTAATTTTGCTAGCATTCTGAAATTGACTTTTCACTACTTTTTCTGTGACATGCAATGTAATGAAAGTGTCAATAAACTGCAGCAGGAATTTTTGATTCCCCATTCATTACTGCTTGATATTTGTAGATGTTATTTATAGTTATTAGTTTTTTCCCATATTTTCTGCTCATTCTTTTCTGGACTGTGTAATTTTATTTTACAGTCTACATATACATACTGCAAACCACTGGAAAGTGCATGGCAACTTGTACTGTCCATTGTAACAGGTTTTAGGGCTTCTATTTCTGTCTTGTGTGGATGGCGGTAAGAAAACAAAATGCCTCCTTGCACACTGTAATTGACATAATCTTGTCCTTGTGATACCTTTGAGAAGTATATGTATCGGGTTGTAGTATGTTCCTAGATTCATCATTTAAAGCTGTCCCTTCAAGGCATTTTTGGGACAATTTGCATAAATTTTAAAGTTTCTGCCAGTTCAGTTTCTTCAACATCTCTGTGAAACTCTCCTGTGGGTGAGCAAACTGTAACCATTCTTGCATGCGTTCTCTGTATATACTCAGTATAGTATTACTCCTATTTGATACAGCTCCCAAACAGTTGAGCAAAATTCTAGGATGGGTTGCAAGAGTGTTTTGTAAGTAGTCTCAATCATAGACCAATGAGTCAAATTCTATCACTTGCATTACCCATGACTGAGGCTATATGATCACCACATTTTAAATCTGTACTAATTTTTACTCCCAGGTACATATTTGTATCATGTATGACCAGCTCCAGTTGTTACTAAGACTGTTGAACTGGCAGACACTTGAAAATATATGCAAACTATCCCAAGAATGACTTCAAGAGTCATCAGAAGATCAAAACAAATTGCAAAGTGATTTAAAAAGATATCTGTGTGGTGCAAAAATTGGTATTTGTCCCTCAATAATGAAATGTGTGATTTCATCCACACGAGTGCTGAAATGAATCCGTTAAACTTAAGTTACATGGTAAATCAGTCAAACCTGAAGGCTTTATATTCAGCTAAGTACTTAGGAATTACAATTACGGACAACTGAAATTGGAAAGAATAAATAGAAAATTTTGTAGCAAAGCAAACCAAAGACTGTGTTTTATTTGTAGAACACTTGGAAAATAAAACAGATCAACTAAAGAGGCTGTGTACACTGCGCTGTCTGTCCATTTTTGAAGTACTACTGCACGGTCTGGGACGCTTACCAGATAGGATTAACAGAGTGCATCGAGAAAGTTCAAAGAAGAGCAGCATATTTTATATTATCGTGAAATAGGGGAGAGAGTGTTACTGACGTGATACAGGATTTAGGGTGGACATCATTAAACGAAAGGTGTTTTTTGTTGAGGTGGAATATCCTCACAAGATTTCAATCCCCAACTTTCTCCTCTGAATGTGAAAATATTTTGTTGACGGCGACCTTCATAGAGAGAAATGATCATCATAATAAAATAAGGAAAACCAGAGCTCGTACGAAAGATATAAGTGTTCTTTTTTTCTGCACGCTGTTCAAGTTTGGAATAATAGAAAATTATTATGAAGGTGGTTTGATGAACCCTCTGCCAGGCACTTAAGTGTGACTGCAAATTACCCATGTAGATGTAATATTGTAGTAATAAGATAGGCCTACTAGGTTTTTTCGGAACATTTTGTCAAAAAGGGAGGAGGGGAGGTCTGATTTGTTAAAGAGGACCTCTCTCTCTCTCTCTTTCTCTTTTTTTTTTTTTTTTTTTTTTTTTTTTAAGGTTCATTTTTTATTTTATTCTGAAACCACATTTCTTTGTATACTAATTGTATGTACACAATCTGCTTTCAAATAGTATCTCGTCTATAAAATTAAGCAAGAAAAGCTTTTCTTAAAAAAATACAATGTATATTTTCAACAGTATCAAATTAAAATTTGAATATACTGTATTGTGTGTTTGCTAACAAAATACACTTCAGTCTTCTAATATAAGGTCAACTATCACAAAGCACAAGAATCTTAATGTTCGATTGAATAAATTATAGGCCTATAGTAAAGCTGAGTATACAAATACTATTCAATGCAATTTTGG
Source organism: Schistocerca nitens (assembly GCF_023898315.1). Taxonomy (NCBI): domain Eukaryota; kingdom Metazoa; phylum Arthropoda; class Insecta; order Orthoptera; family Acrididae; genus Schistocerca; species Schistocerca nitens. The sequence goes on along the minus strand of NC_064617.1, from coordinate 181,741,868 downwards.
GGCCTTAACATTAATTAAAAGTATTAGTTTCAACTAGACTTCTGAAGCATGCGACCTCATAAATAAGTTTTGACTTATCCATGGTGATATAGTTATAAGGGCTTTGAAGCTAATAAACTCCTCAGCAATGTAAAACATACTTGGTTATACAGGTTTTGATGCTAATAAACTCCTCAGGAATGTACAACATATGTTGTCATTTATGTGACGTTTATTTCCAAATACTTTAAGAGTTATACGGTTTGAGTCACTTTCCAAGTATATTACAAATGAGGCATTTCACAGTAGAACATCATTTTTGCAGTAAAACTTGAAGACATGATTATTTATGTTCCATGAATGAGCCACCTTTGTGTACAGATCTGAGACATAGTACAAAATGATGATTGGTAGCCGCATTTCAATGTATGGCCTTTAGTGCTGGGGCCTGGGAGTCTTTGAAGACATGTTTCGCTCACCTTCAATGCAGCTCTTTTCATTTAAGCAGAGAGGCTGCACCTGTAAGAGAATTGGAATCTGTCAGAAAATAAATAAATTTACTTGACCTGTAGTAAGGAACCAGACATGACATCTGCCTAAATCATAAATGGGAAACCATAGAAAATCATTTCCAAGGTTGCCAGTGGATGGATTCAAACCTCTCGCCTCCCAAAGCCAGGGATTGCTAGCTCAGTGCCTCAAGGAGCAGAGCTACGCTGGTCAGCAAAGAATTGGAAAAACCTATTCTACATCATTTTAAAATAAAAGAAAATGCATCACAACACAAGATGGAATTCAAATAATGCATGTTTTTCCTTTAATTGTATGAGTTTCATTGTTTGATAGTGCATGAGCAAATGCATATTTTAAATGACTATTAAAGAATTTTGAGCAAATTTCTTAAAAGAGAAGCAACCATCACGTTTTGGGTGATAATTTTATTGATCGACACAATTTTTGGGTGACAGGCTAATCAAAGTCTACTTTTACACACTGTTTAATGATATCTGCAATAATTTTGAAGGAAGAAATGGTGCTAGCCCCAGTCGGGCATCAAAATAATTTGATGGCAAAAGTTTATTATTTCTGTCAGACCAGGATGCAAGCTTGGATCTCGCACTTAATGCAAGCGGTTGACTTAACCAACTTCGCCATCCAGACATGCTTACTGGCCGACCCATATTCTCAACTTGTCACACGTTAGTAGCTACACTGTTCATTCAACTACTTGTTTGCGCTGAGCTCTGTATTCCTGCAAGAGGATCGGACCCTGTAGGCAGTCACACCTGCAGATATGCTATACACTGACCAGCCAGAACATTATGGCGACCAACCTACTGTCGATATACACCCGTCCAGGTGATAGCAGTGTCATCTGGCGAGGAATGACTGCAAGTCAGATAGGTACATGATGCATATAGTATCTGTGAGCATGGTGTCTGCGTGTAGAATGGGGAAGGTGCAAAATCTCTCTTACTTTGACCGAGACCAGATTGCGATGGCCTGGAGGCTTGATATGAGCATTTTGGAAACTTTGCGATTGGTCGGGTGTTTGCGTATTGCTGTGGCGTCTTCAGCATGTGGTTAAACTAAGGTGAAAATGTCCTGCTGTCACGGGGTTGAGCAGCTACCTCTCATTACAGATGTAATCATAGTCTGGTAAAATAGGACAGGTGGCAAACTGGCGGAACTAACATCAGAATTTAATGTTGGACACAGTACAAGTGTATCTGAATACATAGTGCGCTGAACATTCATAATACTGGGTGTCCGCAGCTGTTAAGACCACGACATTGGCAATTATGACTGAAATGGGCATGTGACCATCAGCACTAGATGTTGGCATAGTGGCAGAACATTGCAAGGTCTGATGAATCCCAGTACCTTCTTCATCATGCCGATGGAAGGCCACAAATATCTTGTCTTCAATATGAACAGCTCCTTGACACCTGTACTAAGGGATGGAGACAAGCTGATGGCAGCTCCATTATGCTTTGGGGAACATTCACGTGGGCATTCACAGGTTCAGTGGAGCTCATGCAAGACACCATGATGGCCAAGGAGTATCATACACTGATTGCAGACCACATACACCCCCTTCATGACGATCACATTTCCTGACAGGTAATGCACCATGTCACAAGGCCAGGGATGTGATGGAGTGGTTCGAGGAACACAGTGGCGAGTTCCAGTTGATGTGCTCGCACCCTAACTTGCCAGATTTGAACTCCATCCAACATATCTGGAATATGACTGAAAGTGGCTTCAGAGCTCATCGCCTCCCGCCCAGAATTTACGGGAATTAGCTGACTTGTGTGTACAGATGAGGTGCCAACTCCCTCCAGTGCTCTACCAAGGCCTCATTGTTTCCATGTGATGATGTGTCTTCACTGTTATTCATGCCAAAGGTGGGCATACCGGCTATTAAGTAGGTGGTCATAATGTTCTGGCTGATCAGTGCATGTATATGTATGGTGTCTGTTCTGTCTATCGAGCAAGTAGGTGAATGGACAGTGGATGCTACTAGCTTTTGACATGTTGAGAATTTGAGTTGGGCAGGAAGTGTGTCCGGATGGCTGAGGCTGTTAAGGCAAGCGCTTGCATTATGTAGGAGATCTGGGTTAGCATCTCAGTCCTGAAAAATTTTCAACTTTCACCATCAAATTATTTTGATGCTCAATTGCAGCTGGCATTGACCTTTCCTTTTAATCTTGATTTTCATGGTTGTGGCATCAACACACACACACACACACACACACACACACACACACACACACACACACACCAAAATAATGTGTACTGCTCTGTTTCATGAAATACTGAAGTATTGCATCTCCAACATTTTACCTGTGTCCTAATAACAACTCCAGTGCGAACATTAAACTGCTGTAGATAGGTAATTAGGCTGTTACAGAAGTACATACATATTTTTAAGTTGTCATAATGCTAGGAGACAAATCAAAATTGGTTTTCCTCCTCTTTCTTTGTTAGAAACTTATTCATAATTAGAAGTTATCAGACAGCAAGCAGTACAAAAGCAGTAAATGGCAGCCCTTTCGTAAAATTCAACTACAAGTAAGAACTGAACGATTAACAAATCAAGAACTCAACTCATATGAGGCTAAAAATGTACAATAGTTGGTCTTGGTTAAAGTAGGGATAGGTGGTCGCCAATAGCACTATCAATATATCATTAGTTTAAATCTATTGATGGTGTTGTTGACTCAATAGGTTGTATCCCTTTTTTGTCATAGGACTGAAAACCAGAATATAAGGTTGGATCAAAAAGTTTCCATTCGAAGGCCATACAGTCCAGAATTGGTGTGCCCCTGGTGCGAAATTGTCAAGGCCATTGAGGCAATCATCCCATTGCTGCACAAGGTTGAAAATAGCCATTTGATAAAACAGTGTGTCCTGCTGCGCAGAGAAGTCTGTAACTGTTTGCCACACATCCTTGTCCGACAGGAATCATCGTAACTTCAAGGCCTTTTTTTAAGCGACAAAAGTGCGATAATCGCATGGAAAGAGATCAGGATTATGGGGCAGTTGGTTGAGGTTCTCGAACTTTTGTTGCTGTAACTTGGGTATTACAACATTTGAACTATGGTGGCTGCTTTATTATGAAGCAGCAGCACCCCTTGTTGTACAATTCCCCAAAGGTGCTTTTCAACGAATATGCTGCTCCAAACACATTCTCCAATGGATGTCTACTGGTATTTGTCCTTCGGCAGCCAAGAAAAGAATAACAGCACATTGATCCTGTTTAGGTGCGTTTGGTAATAATGTCGCCATAATTCACATTTCTACGTTTAACGTATGGTCATAGGAAAGAGACAAGTGTCATATTAATCCTTTGTCCATATGTTGGTGCTGATACTCCTGCATCATACTCAAGTGTCGTTGCATATGCACTGCAGCAATGCCCTCAAATTGAAACTTTTTGATCACCCCTTATACCTTTCAATTTCACTAAAAGACAAAGAACAAAGTGGGAATTATACCAAAATGTTAAGACGTAGGCACAATCAAGCTACAGTAGCCCATTACAAACAGTATTGTGAGGAGCTTAAAATTGTTTTTAGGAAGGCAAAGAATATGTGGTATGCAAATAGAATAGCTAATTCACAGGATAAAATTAAAACCATATGGTCAGTTGTGAAGGAAGTGTCTGGTCAGCAGCACAAGGTCGATGATATAAAGTCAGTTCGCAGTAAAAATATTTCTGTTACTGATAAATCAGGTATACATATAGTATTTAACAATCATTTTCTGAGCGTTTCTGGTGAATTAAATAAAAATTTAGTTTCTATAGGAAATCATACAACTTTCTTGGCAAATGCCTTTCTGAGATTGATGTCTGAAATACTCCTCTGTGGTACAGACAAGAGGGAGAGTGAGTCAGTAGTTAAATCACTGAAGACTAAGGACTCTCATGGTTATGATGGAGTGTCTAGCAGAATATTAAAGTACTGTGCTGCACATGTTAGCCCTGCATTTAGCCATATTTGTAATTTTTCCTTTAGGAATGGTCAGTTTCCTGAGCGATTAAAGTACTCAGTAGTAAAGCTGCTTTATAAAAAGGGAGAAAGGGATAATGTAGATAATTTTAGACCTATTTCTATGCCATCAGTGTTTGCAAAAGTTATTGAAAAGGCTGTGTATGTAAGGATAATTAATCATTTTATATCATAGGATTTGCTATCAAACGTACAGTTCAGCTTTAGAAGTCGTTTAACAACTGAAAATGCTATATTCTCTTTTCTCTGTGAGGTACTGGATGGGCTAAACAAAAAGTTTCGAATGCTTGGCGTATTTTTTGATTTAACTAAGGCATTTGATTGTTGTTGTTGTTGTTGTGGTCTTCAGTCCTGAGACTGGTTTGATGCAGCTCTCCATGCCACTCTATCCTGTGCAAGCCTCTTCATCTCCCAGTACCTACTGCAACCTACATCCTTCTGAATCTGCTTAGTGTATTGATCTCTTGGTCTCCCTCTACGATTTTTACCCTCCACGCTGCCCTCCAATGCTAAATTTGTGATCCCTTGATGCCTCAAAACATGTCCTACCAACCGATCCCTTCTTCTAGTCAAGTTGTGCCACAAACTTCTCTTCTCCCCAATCCTATTCAATACCTCCTCATTAGTTACGTGATCTACCCACCTTATCTTCAGCATTCTTCTGTAGAACCACATTTCGAAAGCTTCTATTCTCTTCTTGTCCAAACTATTTATCGTCCATGTTTCACTTCCATACATGGCTACACTCCATACAAATACTTTCAGAAACGACTTCCTGACACTTAAATCTATACTCGATGTTAACAAATTTCTCTTCTTCAGAAACGATTTCCTTGCGATTGCCAGTCTACATTTTATATCCTCTCTACTTCGACCATCATCAGTTATTTTACTCCCTAAATAGCAAAACTCCTTTACTACTTTAAGTGTCTCATTTCCTAATCTAATCCCCTCAGCATCACCCGATTTAATTTGACTACATTCCATTATCCTCATTTTGCTTTTGTTGATGTTCATCTTATATCTTCCTTTCAAGACACTGTCCATTCCGTTCAACTGCTCTTCCAAGTCCTTTGCTGTCTCTGACAGAATTACAATGTCATCGGCGAACCTCAAAGTTTTTACTTCTTCTCCATGAATCTTAATACCTACTCCGAATTTTTCTTTTGTTTCCTTTACTGCTTGCTCAATATACAGATTGAATAACATCGGGGAGAGGCTACAACCCTGTCTCACTCCTTTCCCAACCACTGCTTCCCTTTCATGCCCCTCGACTCTTATAACTGCCATCTGATTTCTGTACAAATTGTAAATAGCCTTTCGCTCCTTGTGTTTTACCCCTGCCACCTTCAGAATTTGAAAGAGGGTATTCCAGTTAATGTTGTCAAAAGCTTTCTCTAAGTCTACAAATGCTAGAAACGTAGGTTTGCCTTTTCTTAATCTTTCTTCTAAGATAAGTCGTAAGGTTAGTATTGCCTCACATGTTCCAACATTTCTACGGAATCCAAACTGATCTTCCCCGAGGTCCGCTTCTACCAGTTTTTCCATTCGTCTGTAAAGAATTCGCGTTAGTATTTTGCAGCTGTGACTTATTAAACTGATAGTTCGATAATTTTCACATCTGTCAACACCTGCTTTCTTTGGGATTGGAATTATTATATTCTTCTTGAAGTCTGTGGGTATTTCGCCTGTCTCATACATCTTGCTCACCAGATTGTAGAGTTTTGTCATGACTGGCTCTCCCAAGGCCATCAGTAGTTCTAATGGAATGTTGTTTGCTCCCGGGGCCTTGTTTCGACTCAGGTCTTTCAGTGCTCTGTCAAACTCTTCACGCAGTATCTCCCATTTCATCTTCATCTACATCCTCTTCCATTTCCATAATATTGTCCTCAAGTGCATCGCCCTTGTATAAACCCTCTATATACTCCTTCCACCTTTCTGCCTTCCCTTCTTTGCTTAGAACTGGGTTGCCATCTGAGCTCTTGATATTCATACAAGTGGTTCTCTTCTCTCCAAAGGTCTCTTTAATTTTCCTGTAGGCAGTATCTATCTTACCCCTAGTGAGACAAGCCTCTACATCCTTACATTTGTCCTCTAGCCATCCCTGCTTAGCCATTTTGCACTTCCTGTCGATCTCATTTTTGAGACGTATGTATTCCTTTTTGCCTGCTTCATTTACTGCATTTTTATATTTTCTCCTTTCATCAGTTAAATTCAATATTTCTTCTGTTACCCAAGGATTTCTATTAGCCCTCGTCTTTTTACCTACTTGATCCTCTGCTGCCTTCACTACTTCATCCCTCAGAGCTACCCATTCTTCTTCTACTGTATTTCTTTCCCCCATTCCTGTCAATTGTACCCTTATGCTCTCCCTGAAACTCTCTACAACCTCTGGTTCTTTCAGTTTATCCAGGTCCCATCTCCTTAAATTCCCACCTTTTTGCAGTTTTATTTAGATTAAAGTTCAGTCTTGATCACGTTATGTCTGTTTTAATGAGTAACCGGTTTCGGTTTTTTCTATAAAACCATCATCAGACCTGTGAATAAATTTTAAGAAATACTAGATACCAATCTTTAAATGAATGAAAAAGTCTAATGATGTCAAAATTTTTAACAAAATAAAATAAAATTAGTTATACGAAAATGTCTGCTACTGTCCCAGCCAAAGCATTTCCCATTGCTAAGCCATCTTTCTGACAATAGATTTTAGTATTAAACGAGAAATAATTGTAATCTAAAGTGCATTCAAGTAGTTCTACAAGTTCGATTATTTCGTCTTTAGTCATATTTTTGTATTGTATTAAGTTATCCCTAATTATATTAATCGTCTCAGTAATTGGTATATTTGTATATAAATTTTTAATATCTAATGAGGCGAAATTTGCACTAGTTGGAATGTCTATATTGTGGATTCGTTGTGTTAGTTCATAACTGTTTTTGATACTGAAGTTGCTGTCATATGTATAGAATGCTTTCAAAATTTTATTAAGTTTCATATTTAGTTTATATGAAGGACTACTTCTGTAGTTGACAATAGGTCATATAGATTTCTCTTTTTTATGCAGTTTAATCTGTGATCTTAATTTAGGTATTTGGGGATTCATATTTTTCATCATATTTTTTTCCTCAGGGGTCAAGAGGTGATTATTTTTATCGACTAGTTTCTTAATCTTTAATTGGAACTTTGGAGTGGGGTCTTTAGTTACTTCAACGATCCCATTTTCATTAAAAAATGAGAGTGTTTTAAATATATAATCGTCTTCTTTAATAATTACAAGGGTATTTCCTTTATCGGCCTTTACCACAATTGCTTTCTCTGCTAGTAGTTTATTATTGATATTTTTAAGTGTTTTATCTTCAGTTTTTCTATGTAGTTTATTTTTCTCTTTTAAAATTAAGTCCTTCGTTTTTAGGGCTATCTTACATGCTTCAGGTTTATTTATTTTCGATATTTTGCTTGTTGCTATAACATCAGCAATTATGTGTTTAACGTTGGTATTATTTAGTGGGGGAGTTAAGTTATATTTTAAGCCTTTGTCAAGTAGTGACATTTCGGACTTTGTGAACTGAATATCTGTAAGATTCATTGTCCTTGGATAAAATTGATGTATATGGTTGACCTTTTCTGAAAGCTTATTTTGTTGTTTAGCTATGAGTAAATCAATTTTTCTCTGATGTCTTTGGGTAATCGCTTTCCGTAAAAAGTCTATTTTCTCATCAATGCTGCTTAGTAAAATAGAAAAAATCAAAGGTGAGAGTTCATTACTTAGCAATAAATGCAGACTATACATTTCGACATTTAAAAAATCTTTTATCTTAAAAGCTTCTCTAATTTCAGATTTAATCCATAAAATACTACTCTTTTGTTGTACATATGTTACATTACTAGATTTGGATTGAATATTGATTTTAGCATATTTTGGTATGATATGTTCCATGAGGCAAGTTTTATTAAATTTAATTTTCATACCAAGTTTCATAATTTTGGTTCTAATATTTGTAAACCTTTTGTAATTTCCAATTGCCTGACTAGACAAACTTTGCACAATTTTGGTAAACATTTTTGGAATACAGTGATCAATTAATTGTTATATTTAGATTAAAGTTCAGTCTTGATCACGTTATGTCTGTTTTAATGAGTAACCGGTTTCGGTTTTTTCTATAAAACCATTATCAGACCTGTGAATAAATTTTAAGAAATACTAGATACCAATCTTTAAATGAATGAAAAAGTCTAATGATGTCAAAATTTTTAACAAAATAAAATAAAATTAGTTATACGAAAATGTCTGCTACTGTCCCAGCCAAAGAATTTCCCATTGCTAAGCCATCTTTCTGACAATAGATTTTAGTATTAAACGAGAAATAATTGTAATCTAAAGTGCATTCAAGTAGTTCTACAAGTTCGATTATTTCGTCTTTAGTCATATTTTTGTATTGTATTAAGTTATCCTTAATTATATTAATCGTCTCAGTAATTGGTATATTTGTATATAAATTTTTAATATCTAATATACAAATATACCAAGGAGTCATTCCAATCCCGGGAGCGGAAAGACTTACCTTAGGGGGGAAAAAAGGACAGGTATACACTCGCACACACACACATATCCATCCGCACATACACAGACACAAAGTAGACATTTGTAAAGGCAAAGAGTTTGGGCTCCTTACCCTCTCCCTTAAAACCCACATCCTTTCGTCTTTCCCTCTCCTTCCCTCTTTCCTGATGGAGCAACCGTTGGTTGCGAAAGCTTGAATTTTGTGTGTTTGTTTGTGTGTCTATCAACCTGCCAGCACTTTCGTTTGGTAAGTCACATCATCTTTGTTTTTAGATATATTTTCCCATGTGGAATGTTTCCCTCTATTATATTCTTATCATATTTTGATGTAGTCTACATCTCCAGCTATGTTACAGAGCAATCTGACACCACAAGCAAGAGTTCAGGAAGGCTGAATGTCACATTCTAGCCCAGCTTTTTTCAGATAGTACTTTATTTTACGTAACTGCATCATCTGCAAGAAGTCTGAGGATACTATTTGTATTGTCTGCCTGCTCATTAGTACATATACAAGATTAACAGGAAGGGTGCCAACACAATTCTTTCGGACGCATGTGAAGTTACTTCTACATCTATTGATGACTTCCCATTAAAGGTAAATACCAAGAAGTCCTCAATCCAGTCACAAATTTTGCTGGACATCCTAAAGTTGCACTTTCAATAATAAATGTAGATGTGCTGCTGAGTCAAATGCTTTTTGGAACTCACCAAATACTACACTTACCTGACTGCCTTTTGATCCATGGCTTTCAGGATGTCTTGTGAGAAACATGCAAGTTGGGTTTCTCATGATTAATGTTTCCGGAATTGATGCTGGCTGGCATCGAAAAAGTCATTCTGTTCGAGATACCTCATTACATTTGAGCTCGGAATAAATTCTAACCTTCTACAACAGATGGATGTCATGGAGGTTGGACAGTAGTTGTAAGCATCACTACTGCCACCCTTTCTGATGTGTGTGACTCTGCTGTAATCCAACTACTGGACATGGTTTCTTTGTTTGAGGAATTTATATTAATTTATGGTTAAACGGGGTGCTAACACAGGTGCAAAGTCGGTATAAAATCTGATGGGGATTCCATTAGGCACTAGAGGTGTCAGTTTCAGCTGTTTTTCAACACCACTAGTACTAATATCTACATTACTCATCTTTGCAGTGGTGTGAGAACTAAATTTGTGCAGTGCTTCAGGATTTTCCTTTATAAAGGAGTTCAGTATTTCTGTTTTTGCTTTGCTACCCACAGTTTCAGCTCTGCTCTAGTTCTTAGTGTCTGGGCACTATCTTTGCTACTACTAACAGCCTTTACATGTGGCCAGAATTTTTTGGGCTTTGTCAGAGAACTATCAGTAATATTCTGCTACGGTAATCATTGAAGGCTGCAAGCATTCCCCTCCTCACAGACAAATGTGTTTCATTCAGCTTCTGTCTGTAGGACTATGCTTTGTTTTGCACCTACTATGTTTCTTTGGAACATTCTTTACAGTGACTGTGTACCATTGAGGGTCCTTCCCACTATTGGATGCGTAGCTATCAAGTGCTTGCTCAACTATTTTTTTAAATTCATTTTTTAGTGTAGCTGCATGAGTAGAACTAATAACTAATGTGTTCATTAATGTTAACACTAATCATGTATATGTAGCTTGTAAACTGGTACTTTCTGCATCATTTTGATAAAAGAATCATCCATATGATCTGTGGAACAAGTAACTAACTAACATGATCATAACCAGATATTTGTTTCGTGAATCCATTATTGAAATATGGCAGACGGCAGGTGTCATCTGTTCCAACACAAACCTTTTCCTGTCCCTTGCTGCCATTTCCCTTGGGGTGCCATCAGATGCTGTATGTTTAAACTGCCAATGACCTACCCTTTTGTGTTTGACTTCTCTTGACACCGAACAAAACCGGATTCCCCAAAACAGAAGTAAATCCCACTGGGTCAGTTTCAGTTCCAGTGAAATATGGCACCTCCAGCTCTGTTGAGAGACCCATATAACATCCTGAATCCTCTGTAGTCTACCACTGAAACACCAATTCCTGTGAAGTGGACGAATAGTGACAGATCCTGTCCTTCCTGCAGAGCAGACAGGAACCACAGGAAAGGATAGTACGTAAGGTACCTTTGATACTGGTACCACAGGTACATGACTCTCTAGAGGTCTTCCAACACACTGATTCACAGCAGGTGCCAATCATTTGACAATAGTCAGGATGAGTTTCAGCTGCTTACAAACGTCAACCAACTCATTCCGTGTTCAAAAACAGCATTCACAGTGGAGCTGTATTTTGGCTGGTGCAATGTATTACACAACAGCGAACAAGTAACATTAAACTAAGGCTGCTGATTACTTTTTATATCTGTTGAACTAAAAAATTACTAATTCCATATGATAATTGAAGCAACTATACAAAATGAATTTCTATTAAAGCAATAGAAAAACCTGGGGAAAAAATTACTAATTTCCTACATCATGTTTAGGTTAATTATAGTTAGTGGCAAACTCGAAAACAGAGTTAATTTGCTGTAAGTGTAGATAATATATACTTCTTTTAAAGGTAAACTAGAAGTAACACAATATGTTAGAATATCTGATTCAGTAAATAAGTCATAAATGCCGATTTACTACAAATAAGTTTATTCACAGAACAATGGTAATTCTCAAAAATGCACATCTGTTTGCATTAATATACGAGGGGAATCCCAAAAGTAAGGTCTCCTATTTTTTTATAAGTACATAGACCTGTTTATTTCTACAATGGTTTACATCAGTTTACAGCTTGAACTTTTAGCTATTTTTCGACATAATCACCATTTATGTTGATGCATTTTTGGAGACGCTGTGGCAGTTTTTGTATACCCATGTCATACCAGCTCGTCGCCATGCTGTTCAGAAAGTTATGAACCTCTTCTTTCACCGCGTCGTCGGAGCTGAATCGCTGGGACCACAGTTAACACTGACAGGTACTGTGAGACTCTGATGAGAAAACTCAAACGGGCAATTCAGAACCAGAGAAGAGGAATGTTGAGCAAGGGTGTACACATTCTCCATGACAACGCTCACCTACAGATCGCTCGGCAAACCGTTGCTCTCCTGCAATAGTTTCAGTGGAACCCACCCTATAGTCATCCTGACCTGGTGCCCAGTGACTATCACCTGTTCCCTAGGTTAAAAGAACATTTGGCCAGAGAGTGATTCAGCTCTGACGACGAGGTGAAAGAGGAGGTTCATAACTTTTCTGGGCAGCATGGCAGCGAGCAGGTATGACATGGGCATACAAAAACTGCCACAGCGTCTACAAAAATGCATCAATAGAAATGGTGATTATGTTGAAAAATAGCTAAATGTTAAAGCTGTAAACTGATGTAAACCATTGTAGAAATAAACAGGTCTATGTACTTATAAAAAATAGGAGATCTTACTTTTGGGATTACCCTCATACAATGAAATTTGGAGTAATCTGTTCTTTGTCAGTAAATCTGAATCACAAACTCTGATTTGCTATGAAATAAGTTATCCAAAAGCACTCGTACTGCTAACTTACAAAATATAGTTTTATATGTGTCCGAAAATTCTTTTAACCCTTTCAGTTACATAAGAAAAGTAAAGGGCTAATGACTGAAATTCATGTATCTATGTGGTAATTGGAAGTTTTATATACAAAATATGTTGTTATTTCAAGCATTTTTATTTGTATTGTTAAAGTCAGCCTGCTTTGCTGAGCGTAATGTGCTTACCTACCATGCAAAGGGGCTGGGTGTGATGCCCGGCCAGGTTGGAGATTTTCTCCTCTTGCGAACTGGATGTTGTGTTGTCATCATTATTCCATCATCACTGACACACAAGTCGCCCAGTGTGGCGTCACCTGCAATAAGAATTGCAAATTTGTTGCAGAAATTCGCTGGATGGGGCCTCCCAGCCAACAATGCCACACAATCATTTCATTTCATTTGTACCCCTAAAAAAATGCTGGGACATATTTGTCCCTATGTACTTTAAAGGACATTTACAGAACACATTACACTTTGTATGTCGAAGAACCACAAAGGCTGTATATCTGTTGTCTATTTGATGTGAAATTCTACAAAACAGTTTCTGCTTGAAGTAAAGTGTAAATTAACACCAAACTGCTCACAGATAGTGTAAGTGTGATTTTCAACATGTTTGAAACACAATGGCCTCATCTTTGTCTCACGTCAGCTTTATCATTTTGTGCTCTGGACTCTTTTTATTACAACATGTCTGCAACCTTCTTGAGGTTTTTACAGCTGTCGATAAATTCCTTTGTCGACTGTAGTAATTGCCAATTACATTTCTTGCAATGCAGTGTCTAAACTCTAGAGATGATAATATTGATTTCAATCCTTCTTCTGCTGCAGATTTTGAATATATTATATGTGCATTGTTCACACCAATGTCAAGAAGATGAAAGAAAATTCTCAGGTAATACTTAATCTTTGTCTTTCTGTCAATCTCATAAGTCACTTTTTTTTTGTCCGTAAGGTCCATCCCTGCTATCCACTTGTTGTATTTTCCTATCATCATCTCAGAAGAATCAGACTGATGCTTCTTCATGGCCGTACATGGTGTTGGAGAAATAAAATTAGTCAGTAGATAAACTGGCTTGTTATCCATCCATTTGAGAATTGTCAGTCGATTGCTACTAAGGCTTACGAATCACCTTTTTTTATTTCTTTGCCTGGAGGGAATGTCTGTGGGATATTTTTACAGTTGGTGCATACTGTTCCACAGGATCTGATGTTTTCTAAACCAAAGTAATACAGCAAAGTTGGAGAGTAAACAAGTTATTTATGTAAATTTCACATCCCACTCCAGATAGAGATTTTGTCAGTTGCAGAACTACTGACTCACCAAGTCCTATTTCAGGACCCGAGTTTTTTCTGTCAGTGTATAGCTCAAACTCAAATAGATAACCAGTTTCTGAATCACACCTGCACCACATTTTGAAACACCACTTGTTTGTCTTATTTTTGACATGCTGTCATATAATACTATGTCCTTTGAACCTGATCATATACTCATCTACAAATTGAGTGCTAGTTGCACTAAGAGATTCCTGAAAGGTTTTGTTCAAATGTACAATCACGTCTCACTTTGTATGCATGATCTTTCTTTACTGACTGGTCTCCATTGTTGGAAAAATGTAAGTACTTTTGAATCTCTTCAATTGATGTAGTTTCATAATCTGAGCTATATAAGGAACACCTAAATCAGGTTCAGTTGCCTAGTAGCTTCTAAATGTAGGTAAAATGTGGTGCCCCATTGCCAGATTCATATTAAGAAATGCCTCAATTACGTCTTCATTTGTGCTGAATGTATTGCCAAAAAGTTCTGCATACTGAGTACTTTCAAGAATTAATATAGCATGCAACAAAACTCTTAGGCTCATAGTGGAAGAAAAACTGTCAAATGTCACTGACACTAAACAACAGCACTGTCCCAATTCGTGATTCATTTATCATTGAAATGTCTTTGTTGGTAAGTTCTGGTCCATTAAAATTCTGGTAAATCTGTAAGGCATTCAGGTGTCTTAGCATTTGGCTCTGATGTGATTTCTTCTGTCGGCCTTCTTTTGCTAAGTGGACTATGTATTTCTTTTACAGTATCTTTTATAATAACATGTTCTCTTTAATTTTCCCAATCTCCTTGTAGAAACATTTTATCCTCTTCATCTAGTAACAGACCATCTTTGTCGTCACTATTACAAGCCTCCAAAAACCTGCATAACAGTTTCGTCAGTGATGAAAAATTCTCTTTTTCTGGAGCACAAGACCTAAATGCAGATTTGAAACTATAGTAGTACAAGTATTTTTTTCACTTATTTAGTAAAAAGAAAGATAATACATTTCCAACTGAGTTAAAATATTATTCCACCTGTTTTTATGTAATAGTAATGATTTCATAACATGAATATTCAAATGGAAGTACACCATTGTGGTACACTGGGACAACTATGTCCCACAGAATGGAAAGAAATATTTCCACTGATGAGCTGCTGTTATTTTCTAAACAAATGGTCCAAAGTAAGAGAGAAACATTAATATAGTTTCCAGCTTTGACAGTAAGGCAGAGGTCATAAAACAAACAATAATTGAATAAATAATTACGTGTCTTTGAAGCAATAATCACCAACAATACCGTAATGGACAACTATAGTAATTGCTGCCACCAAAGATGTACAAAATTGAAGAAAATGAATATCTGCTTCAAGTAGAGCACCTGTAGTACATCTACTGTGATTACAATCCAATTGTTAACCCTTTCATTCATTGTGTTGTCAGTTGACACCATCATGTTTCACCATCTGCAGAGTGGAAACACATAATGTCTGCATTTTCTCATGTTGGTGGCAGATAACAATCTAGTACAGGGCTTTCGTCTCCTTTGAATAGGTAAATCAACAGTCGAATGTTTATCATGCTGTGTTATGCGTGCTGTAGTGTGTGGAACGTGCTTCACATTTTTTTCCTTTCTGTTTCAAGCCTGTCGAAGATTTATAGAAGACAAAGATGTTACAAGTTTCTTAAAGGTAAGGTTATTGTGTATGTGTTAATTTGGTGGATGTTCTTTTGTTAAATTGTTAGCTACATTTTTTCAAATCTGCTTGTTGTCACTTGCCACCATTGTGATGACATGCATTCATGTTGCATGGACATTCTCGTTTTTGTGGCTAATATTTTTGATGTTCAGTTGAAATAATTTTGAAAGCTAATCATTCTTAATATATTTTATGGATATTCCGATTATCTTCATACATCACATAGCTGACTTCAGTAAATATTTTAACTTTCCAGCATTGAAATTGAGGAGGTTCTGCTAGAGCTCAATGACAGTGGGCTTTCAGAACTCTTAGACAGTGAAGAGTCTGGACCTGAAAATGTTGGAGATACAGCAGATACGAGGAATGAAGAAGCACAATGGGAGTGCCGGACCTTACAGCATGAAAGAGACAGTGTAGTACCTGAAAAAGAAGTTCCACAAGTAGAAAATGAATAGCCACAAGGTAACTTCAAATAGGAAAAAATACATTTCAAATGCCTTGACAGTAGTTTCAGTGCTCCAGGTATTACAGCTGATGGAGAAATGAGAAGTCTTGCTGAATATTTTTCAGAATACTTGTTGTGTCTAGACAAGACAGCCTAGACACAATGAGAGGAAGCCGAAAGGCACGCTCTTAAACTCACGCAGGCTGGCGTGAGGTCTGAAACAGGATACATAATGAATGCTATAAAGAAAAGTACGTAGCTTCTGGAATACTTAACTTTAATCCACATTTGTAGAACATCGCTCTTGATGATACATTAATAGAATCTCAATATCAATTGAATACGGCGCCTTGCTAGGTCGTAGCAAATGTAGCTGAAGGCTATGCTAACTATCATCTCGGCAAATGAGAGCGTATTTGTAAGTGAACCTTTCCTTGCAAAGTCGGCTGTACAACTGGGGCGAGTGCTAGTACGTCTCTCTAGACCTGCAGTGTGGTGGCGCTCGGTCTGCAATTACGGACAGTGGCGACACGCGGGTCCGACGTATACTATCGGACCGCTGCCGATTTAAAGGCTACCACCTAGCAAGTGTGGTGTCTGGTGGTGACACCACATTCCTCCCCCGCAAATCGGCGAACGGTGGTGTTATAAGGCTTCCGCCCGCCGTGGGGAGGACCCCATGTTGACGTATGTGACGAGGTGGGGAGCCTAACAACAAGCGAGGCTGTGCCACCCGCACCCGGCCATTCGGTCCGAGGGGAGCTAGGAAACGCCTGAAAACCTAGTCCAGGGTGCACGCCAACATGCGGTGTATGCGCCCGGAGAGAGACAGGAGGGGCCGACGAGTCGACCTCCATCGGGGCGGGGCAGCCGACGGGCGAAGACGACATCTGGTCCGGAGCGGGCAAGAGGTCCATGTCAGAGGACAGCTGGTCACGGGAAGCGATCGGCGGCGCGTGACCCAGGGAGGCGCTTGGCGGCTGCAGCGAAGCGTCCACTGCGGGCGGCGCCGACGGGAGAACAGGCGGCGGCGGTGCGTCGCCATGTGGCAAAATGGAAGGCATCGTCGGTAACACCTGGGGATGAGGCGAGCCAGTAGATGGGTCCCCAGGGCGCTGACCGGACGGCACCGTCGCTGAAAGCAGACGGGGAGCGGCAGAACCCGTGCGACGACAGAGGCGCAGCTGATTGAGATGCCGACGCACCTCACCAGAGGCCCCCAAAACCAGATACATAGCGCGGCCGAGGCAGCGAAGAATGCGCCCTGCGAGCCAACGCCGTGAACCCCGATAGTTGCGATAGTAGACAACGTCGCCTGGAGCAAAAGCAGGTGGCTGCCGCTGCATAAGAACCTGATGTGGCGGATGTAGCAAAGACATCAAGGTTCGATGAGGACGACCGTGGAGCAACTCAGCCGGCGAGCGACCATCTCGGGGCTGAGAGCGATACGAAGACAAAAAGAGCAATAACGCGTCCTCCCGAGAATGCGACTCTTTCAACTTCAACATCTGTGACTTGAAAGTCCGGACCAATCGTTCAGCGGCACCGTTTGACTGAGGCGAAAACGGCGTGGATGTCAGATGTTGAATACCATTGGCCTTGCAGAATGACTGAAATTCTGCGGACATGAATTGTTGGCCATTGTCGGAAACAATAGTCTGTGGAAGACCTTCAATGCAAAAGATAGCAGATAACGCTTGGATGGTGGCAGATGACGTCGTGGAAGACATTCTGACAACAAAAGGAAAATTACTGAAGGAATCGACAACAACCAACCATCAAGCATTCCACAATGGACCAGCAAAATCTATGTGCAAGCGTTGCCAAGGGGAAGTGGCTTTCGGCCATGCAAAGAATTTCCGCAGTGGTGCGGATTGTTGTTCGGCACACGCCATGCAAGAAGAGCACATATTCGTAATCGCAGCATCGATTCCGAACCAAGTACAGTGCTGACGAGCAAGTTGTTTGGTGTGCACTATACCCCAATGTCCTTGGTGGAGAAGCCGTAAGACAGAGTACTGTAACGAACGTGGGACCACGACCCTGGACCGATCATTATCAGAACGCAACAGCAAAACACCACGTTATACAAAAAGTCTCTCCTTGTGAGCAAAAAATCGGCGAACCAACGGATCCTCAATCCGTGACTGTGACAAGGGCCTTTGCGTAGCAACAAAACGCAAAACGGTAGCAAGGACAGGGTCAGCAGCTGTGGCTGTAGCTACACGACGAAAATCAATCGGAAACGATTCGACCACGGCATCGGTTTCCGCATCAATGAACATGCAAGCAAGTTCGGAAGAATCGAATGCTCTATCCTCAGCAACAGGCAAACGGGACAACACATCAGCGTTTCCGTGCTTAGCAGTGGACCGATACAAGATATTGTAGCGGTACTGCGAGAGGAAAATAGACCAGCGAATGAATTTCTGCGCTGTACGTGGAGGTACAGGCTTGTTCGGATGAAAAAGCGACGTCAAGGGTTTGTGGTCTGTGATGATGGTAAAGTGACGACCATACAAGAAATTGTGAAACTTAGTAACACCAAATACGAGAGCCGAAGCTTCTTTCTCTATCTGTGAATAATTTCTTTGCGCAGACGAGAGCAATTTGGACGCAAAGGCAATAGGGCGATCATGCGATTCATCTTTGTGCGCAAGCACAGCACCGATCCCGAAATCCGATGCATCTACCATCAACAAAAGGGGTTTCTGGGGATCGAATGGCGTAAGGCAAGTATTTGAAAGCAACGCCGATTTCAACTGGCGAAAGGCGCATTCGCAGTCTGTCGTCCAGACGAATGGAACACCTTTATGGCGTAAGCGATGAAGCGGAGCTGAAATGGAAGAGGCATGGGGAACATAGCGATGATAATAGTTAATTTTTCCCAAAACACTCTGGAGCTGCTTCAGATTCTGCGGCGAAGGCAAGTCCTGTATGGCACGGAGGTGCTCTGGACTCGGATGTATGCCTTGTGCATTGATTACATGTCCCAAATATGGTAAGTCACAAGCAAAAAACACACATTTGTCCTTCCGCAAGCAAAGATCATTTTGTCGCAAGACCTGAAATAATGTTCTGAGATTGGCTAAATGTTCTTCTTCCGTCTTTCCGGAGATCACAGTATCGTCCAGATAGTTTGCTGCAGTAGGGACCGACGCACAAACAGTTTGCAAATATTGCTGAAACAATGCAGGGTCGGATGCACACCCGAATGGCAGTCTTTTGAATCGGTACAAACCCAGATGCGTGTTAACCACCAAGACGCGCTGGGATTCTTCGTCCACTGGTATTTGCAAGTACGCATCTGCTAGGTCCAACTTCGAAAAATATTTACCCGGGCACAGTTTGTCAAAAAGATCTTCCGGGCAGGGTAAAGGAAAAGTTGCAATCACTAGTTGTGGATTCACTGTAGCTTTGAAGTCCACACAAAGTCTCAGTTTTCCGGAAGGTTTTGGCAAAATTACTAAGAGTGATGCTCAGAGAGAAGCCTGCACACGTTCAATCACACCTTGTGATTCCAATTCGTGTAATGTTCTTACGACCTCATCACGCAATGCGTGGGGAACATCGCACACTCTGAAAAATTTCGGTTGTGCGTTTACTTTCAGTTCCAAATGTGCTTTATAGTTCTTAGCGCAACCAAGGCCCGGTGCAAAAATGTCTGCAAATTCTTCACATAGACGAGAAACACTGGCTGAAGGCACAGTCTGGTTCACTGATAGGACCTGATTTACTATAGACAAGTTAAACAACTGAAATAAATCTAAACCAAACAAGTTCACTGCAGAAGAAGAACGAAGGACGTAAAAAGACACAAGTTTTATTTGTCCCTTGTATGTTGAAAGAAGGCTGCACTGTCCTAACACAGGGATATTCTGACCTGAATAACTATTTAACGTAACATTTGCAGCACGCAACGGAGGTGTGCCCAGTTTATTGTACGTGTCCTTATTGATCAATGAAACTGCAGCTCCGGTATCGAGCTGGAACGGGATCACGTTGCCATGAATGTCCAAATCTACAAAAAGTTTATTGTCCTGTTGACGACAAGAGCGACTGTCTCGTGCAATTTGAACAGACACTGGTACCGAATCACTTGCTAATTGACGTGATTTCCTGCGACGTCGACGCACACTATTTGTGGGATGAACACAGTCACTGTTAGAGAGAGTGGCACTGGGCGGAGTGGAATTAACTACATGAATGTCCATGGGCAAAGGTTCAGGAGCCTGAGTATTCTTGGTTCGATTCCGATTCCGGCGTGAAGCAAAGGGCCTGGAATGGTTGTGAGTGTCCGATCTGAGCTTTTTCTGGCAAACACTCTGAACATGTCCTTTTTTATTACAGAAAAAGCAAATAGCTTGGCGTGATGGGCAATTCTCACGCGAATGTCTGGTTGCACACCGCGGGCATGATTTTAGCACTGCATTTGCTTGCTGCCGCGGGACACGTGGTTGAGAGCTTGGCGGCAGCTGCGCGGACGAGCGCGAGGGCTGTTTACTGTTCCGTGCAGCGTGCCCGGCGGGCCGGTTAACGTGACACACGGCTGGCGAAGTTTCAAATGATGCCTGAGCAAAGTCAAGTGTGTCTTGCCTATCCAATATGTCTATCACTTGTTGAAGGGAGGGATTGACTAGTTTCAAAATTTGCTCCCGTATACGAACATCAGAAACGTTCTGTGCAATTGCATCACGCACCATAGTATCTGAATAAGGGAGTCCACATTCACACTCAAAAGCACAATCCCTAGTAAGGCCTTGCAAAGTTGCAACCCATTCCCGATTAGTTTGACCAGCCGTACGTTTTGTACGAAAGAACGTATACCGTTTTGCAACTACATTGACTGATTCCTTGAAATATGCATCCAATGGAGACAAAATTTCTTCGTAGGACAGAGTTGCTACGTCGCGGCGGGGAAATAATTTCACTATCACATGGTACATCTGCACCCCTACACACGCCAATAAGTGAGGCTGCCGCTCATTACCTTGAATTCTGTAGGCGGCGAGATGGAATCCAAATTGGCGTGACCACTCTGTCCAGCTTTCCATTGCTGCATCGAAATGATGAAACGGTAGTGCAACTGCGTGTTGTGGCTGCGGTAGTGGTGGAGCGGTGGCTGCCGCATCGGTTTGCATTGCACGTTGACCCTGGACGAGCTGTCCAAGGGCATCCAATAACACCTGCGTCTGCTGATTCTGCAAGCGATAAAATTCGGACAGTACATCTGGAAATTGTGGCGAAGCCATGACACAAGTAAATTAGAGCAATACGAACGCTAAATCCTCTTTTGAGACTTGTCGCCAAATATGTTGTGTCTAGACAAGACAGCCTAGACACAATGAGAGGAAGCCGAAAGGCACGCGCTTAAACTCATGCAGGCTGGCGTGAGGTCTGAAACAGGATACGTAATGAATGCTATAAAGAAAAGTACGTAGCTTCTGGAATACTTAACTTTAATCCACATTTGTAGAACATCGCTCTTGATGATACATTAATAGAATCTCAATATCAATTGAATACGGTGCCTTGCTAGGTCGTAGCAAATGTAGCTGAAGGCTATGCTAACTATCGTCTCGGCAAATGAGAGCGTATTTGTAAGTGAACCTTTCCTTGCAAAGTCGGCTGTACAACTGGGGCGAGTGCTAGTACGTCTCTCTAGACCTGCCGTGTGGTGGCGCTCGGTCTGCAATTACGGACAGTGGCGACACGCGGGTCCGACGTATACTATCGGACCGCGGCCGATTTAAAGGCTACCACCTAGCAAGTGTGGTGTCGGCGGTGACACCACAACTTCACCAGTGGTTTTCTAGAATTACTTTCAGAACAAACAAATTTGTATTTAGTGCAGAAAAACAGAGTGCCAGTGAAATGTACTAGCTCTGAAATATGAAAACTGATTGGAGTACATATTTTGATGGGTGCATTAGGATTTTCCAGATTGCTTATGTATTGGGAGCCTCACACAGGAATAACTTTGACTGCAGACACATTTTCTGTAAATAGAATATTCAAACTGAGGAATCACCTTCATTTAGTCAACAATATGGATGATGGCTCTCCAGAAGACAAAATTTTGAAGATGAGACCACTGCTAAATAGAATCAGGGAAACTTCTCAGTCTGAAAAAAGGAGAAAGGCAGAGTATTGACAAGCAAATGATGCCTTGAACGGAAGCACTGTAATGAAGCAATTTGTTTGGGTAAACCAAAAAATTTTGCTTGTTGTGGAGTTTCCAGAATTGTATATGATTTTTAAATATATCAGGGCAAAAGTACGGGAATTCGAAGTGAGCACAAGCACCGGGGCTCAGGTGGTTCCATTGTGATGCGACTGAGTGAACACATTCCACAAGTCTGTAGGTATAAAATATATTTCGATAATTATTTTACATCTATGTCACTGGTGCTTGAATTGTTGAAAAAGAAGAGCTTTTCCATAGAGACCATCAGACCTAACTGGTTACAAAAGTGCCCACTAAAATCTGAGTGTGAACTGAAGAAGGAAGGAAGAGGATCTGTCAATGTCTGTGTGACCACAGAAGAAGATCTTTGTGTCGTTCGCTGGCTCGGTAATAGTGCTGTCACACTCCCTTCCTCATACCTGGGTGCAGAAATTATTGGTAAAGTAAATAAGTGGAGTGCAGCACAGAAGCAACATCTGGAGGTCACAAGACCAGCCATCGTAAAGGATTACTGTGTTTTTATGGGTGGCATTGACAAAATTGATTTTTTGATCTCTCTGTACAGAATATGCATGGAAACTAAGAAGTGGCCTATAAAAGTTACTTTTCACATGGTTGATCTTTCCATATGCAACTAATGGCTACAATACGTGAGAGACCTGGATGCCAAAGGAAAAGGATGTAAAGAGATAATGATCTGCTGAAGTTCAGAAATCAGGTAGCTGAAGCTTTAATTCTAATGGAGAAGGAAAACAGCTCCAATTCATTTGACTGAGGATGAGTTTGAAGATGAAGAACCCAGATCAGATACGGTAAAAACATTGCAGAGAGAGCTGAGGTCAGTTTCAGATGTCAGATACGATGGGTTTTTTTATTGGCCACATTACATTGAAGGGAGGGAGCAAAGATGCAAATTAGAAAAATGCACTGGCAGAAGCCAAGTTCAATGTTCCAAATGCCATGTAACACTTTGCTTGAACAAAAATAATAACTGTTGTGTTAAATTTCATATTAAATAGTTTTTTGCAATAAATTTTGTCACTTGAATGGTGTGCTAATTATTTCTGTACCAAGAAGTTGTTGACCACATTCTTTAGTTGTATGTACCTGTAGTGATCCAATGGTGTTAAATGACAACATTATATTTTTCAAGAACCACTTTCGAAATCTCTTTTTGTCGGGAAACATGTTGAGATAAATCATTTGATCAAGAAAAATGCAAAAATGAATTCTTTCATTGGCGAAGAAAAAATAGTGACAAAGGGTTAAGATGATTTATAAGTGGGACAAATATGTCCCATGTATGTGACAGTGTTAAATAACCTATTTCTCCAATAATTATGCAATGAAAGTAGAGAATGATTGTTTTGAATGACGTTAGGCCTACCATTTTAAAAATTTTAAAAGAGCACAAGTAAGTTTAAGCCTACAATTGACGATATCATGCCACTCACAAATGTTTGAAATTTCACAATGTATATCCCAACACAAATGTGTATTGATACAGTCAGTGAAAAATTATGCAGAAGTGACACGAACAGTAAAATATATGAATCTAGAATTTCACTTCGCCCACGAATCTTGCACAAGCAGTCCTGCAGAAAGAAAAATTCCAAAGGTGGCTTTTACATATAAATAAACTTGTGAATCACATCAATTTTTTGCTTTGCACTTTCTCTGCCAACTTCTACATTGACAAGTCGAAGAGAAACACTCCAGCATGAGATTTTCTCCATGAAAATTTAGAAAAACGTGCAGCACCAACAAAGCTGTCTTGTGGCTGTTGCACCTAACAATGCTATGTTACTAATCTTGGTGTGTGTGTGTGTGTGTGTGTGTGTGTGTGTGTGTGTGTGTGTGTGTGTGTGTGTGTCTTTTCCTCTTAATAGTGTCAAGAACAACTCTTTGTTGAGAAACTTCATCACTTCTCTTTGTCCTGATTCCACCAGTTTCTCGTATGTTTCTAAAGGTGCAAACAGACTTGTTGTAATATTCAGGTGGTCCCCAATGACAACCGCTCCACTTCTGTCAGCATTATATATACAAGATGTTATTTAGAAGTTTCAAGACTGATTCATTTCCGCCTGGTGGGAGGAGTAGCGGGGGTCTCAAGGAATGAACTGACGCTGTGGCAGTTGCCTCTGAAACACTGGAGAGTGTGTATTGCTTGCAGCGTGAGTGCGTGTTATTGACCTCAGTCGAAAAGTGGGATAGGCGAAAATGAAGCAGCACTTGGAGTAGTTTTATGCAATTAAGTTTTGCATGCGACTGAACAAAACTGCCATGGAGACACTCTGTGTGATTCAAGAGGCCTTTAAGGAAGAAGCCATGGCCCATGCAATGGTTTTCATGTGGCACAAATGTTTCAAAGATGGTCACGGGAATGTTGAAGACGACGACCGCTCTGGGAGGCCATCATCAAGCCAAACGGATCAAAATGTAGAAAGAGTGCGGGAACTTTTAAACAATGACCGTCGTCTTAGTACTAGATTAATTGCCGATGAACTGGGACTCAGTCAGAATACGGCGTGGAGAATTTGATGATGCAAAATGTGTGTGCCACACTGGTGCCAAAAGTTTTGTCGGTGGATCTGAAGAAACGGCGCATGACTGTCTGCCAGGAAATGCTCCAACGGTTGAATGTTGATCCAAACCTTCTGGAGAAAGTGGTTACAGGTGATGAGACCTGGGTCTACAAGTACGATCTTGAGTTGAAGCGTCAAAGCTCAGAATGGCACACTGCTTCCTCACCGAAGCCCAAGAAAACTCGCATGAGCAAGTTGTGTGTGAGGTGTATGCTGATTGTTTTTTATTATGGTAAAGGAGTGATTCACAAGGAGTTTGTTGCTCATGGACAGGCTGTGACAGGTGACTTTTACTCTGGAGTGCTCTGCCGCTTGAGGCATTGAGTTCACCACGTCCACACGGTGATCGAGGGCTATTGGATTCTCCACCATGGCAATGCGCCCATTCACATGTCGCACACCGCCACCGAAGTTTTGATCACATTCAACGTGACAACACTGCCGCAGCCACCCTACAGCCCCGACTTGGCTCCAAGTGACTTTTTCCTCTTCCTCTGACTCAAGACAGGCCTAAAAGGGAACTGATTCAACTCCATTGACGCCATCCAGCAGGCTTTGATGAGAGCCCTTGACAGCATGACGCCCGTGGCCTTCCAGAAGGGCTTCGAATAGTGGAAGACGCGCTGGTAGCATTGTGATGATGCTGAAGGATCATATTTTGAAGAATTTTAGTTCGTTGTACTTAAATGTCCGGTAAATTTATAGTTCTGAGTTAAGTCTTGAAACTTTTGAATCACACCCTGTATATGTTAGCTGTTACCTTCTCCATTACTTCACATTAGGAGCTATGGTGGATGGTGGCAGTTGTGGTGCCTGGCACTAAACTCCAGTGTCACTGTTAGGTGTGTACGTCACTGACGGGAACACTTTTCTTTTTCTAGACTCGGTGCAGGATTTCATGCCTGACTCACTTGTAGGCCATTACCTTTATTAATTAGACCATCTTAGACCCTAAATTCAGTGACCTCTTTAATGACGCAATCCCAGAAGAAGGGAGATTGTCTTAAGTATTTTGGCATTGTTGTAATCCATGGTATGGTCAGTTTGTATACTACTTTCAACTGAGACTGATTAGATAGTCTGGCGTATTCATTGTGTCGGGCTATGTTTATGGCATCTCTCTTTTCTACCATGCGTACGGTGTCTCCAATGTACGCTTTGCCACAATGGCAGGGGATTTAGTAGTCTCTTGGATTACTAGGCTTAGATCATCATTCACTGAGCCTAACAATGTCAAGGTTTTTCGGGGTTGATAAATACACATTTAACATTATTGTGTTCCAAGATCGTGCTGATTTTTCTATAGAGGCGGGATGCACATTAATTATTTGTGCTCTTCTTTTTCTTCCTGCTGTCGTCTAGGTACAACCTGTCTTAAGTGTATGCTTTATCTGTTAGCTGCTGTAGCCATTTCTTCAGAATGTTGTCTTCAGATGCTTCAGATCAGTTGAAAGGCTACTTGGTTGAAGATGAATTGTGCCCTGTGAACAAACATGTGTAAAATGCCTTCATCCTGGGAGTTGTAATGCCTACTGGAGGCAAGCAGATACAGATCACAATTTGTAGGTTTTATGTACATACTGTGTCCTAGTTTACCATCTTGTTCCTGTTTCATTAGGATATCAAGGAAACTGGAGGGTGTCATCCTGTTCCACCTCTGTTGTAAACTGTGTGGGGGTTGCAATGCAACTGACTTGATTTTTGTAGTCTCTTCCTCAGTAACACCAAACCTCAAAGCTGAAAGTTTAAATGAGTGTGGGAAGATATTTGCTCAACGATTTACGTGATGCTATATTTTAAGGTGATATGAACACAATTTTATTCCCTTCAAAGATCAGTTACTAATTATGGTGACCAGTTTTTACACTACAAACAATCAGACCATGATGCACAATCACAGTGGCGAGCTTAAGGTTCAATAGTGGCAACAAAATAATTGGTCCACTTTTGCATAAAATCGTCACAGATCACAATTAATAGTTCCCTACAGTAGATTCATAAAATATAATTACACAGCAATAGTTCATTAAAGTCGATCCATAATTAACATCTCTGGGTCAAACAATCGATCACAATGATGACAATAACCTTATACATTTGTGATAATCACATCGTAGTTGTAGGAGAATGTTCATTTATTTTACGTACTAAATTCATTCAAAAGTAATTAAACATTGAAGTTCAGGAGTTTCGCAGTTTCAGATGCTCCTATTTTCATGTACAGAATATACATAACTGTGGCATGAGTCAAATAAGAAGAGCACACTCAACAACAATGTAACCTCCTAGATATCAAACTGCAGAAAGAAAATTTTGGGTGACCTCCAACTACTTGTAGAAGAGCCTAAGAACACACTGTTGTTTTGAAACCAACATAATACTTTGAAAAATGGCTAGGCTGGAATTTCAAACAGTGGAAAATCCAGGATGGAATGTAACAATATCATGAAAAGGAAAGTTGCTGCTCACCATATAGCAGAGATGCTGAGTCGCAGATAGGCACAACAAAAAGACTCTTACAAATAAAGCTGTCGGCCATTAAGGTCTTAGTCAACAATACACACACACACACACACACACACACACACACACACACACACACACACACACACACACACACACACACGCAACTTACACACATAACTACAGTGTCGTGTCAGGCAACTGAAACCACACTGCGAGCGGCAGCACAAGTGCATGATGAGAGTGGTGACTGGGTGGGGGTAAGGAGGAGGCTGGGGTGGGCAGGGGGATAGACAGTATGGTGGGGGTGGCAGACAGTGAAGTGCTGCAGGTTAGATGGAGGGCAGGGGAGAGGTAGGGAGGAGGGGGGGGGATGGGAAGTAGCAGAGAAGGAGATAAGTGAAAAGACTGAGTGTGGTGGTGGTATGACGGCTGTGTAATGCTGGAATGGGAACAGGGAAGGGGCTGTGGTTACGGGAATGTATTGCAGGAAGAATTACCACCTGTGCAACTCAGAAAAGCTGGTGTTGGTGGAAAGGATCCATATGGCACAGGCTGTGAAGCAGTCATTGAAATGAAGGATTTCATGTTTGGCGGTGTGTTCAGCAACAGTGTGGTCCACTTGTTTCTTGGCCACAGTTTGTCAGTGGCCGTTCACCCAGAGAGACTGCTTGTTGGTTGTGATGCCCACACAGAATGCAGCACAGTGGTTGCATTTTAGCTTGTAGGTCACATGACTGGTTTCACATGTAGGGTGATGTGGGATAGGTGACATTCATGACCAGACTGGGGTAGGCAGTGGTGAGGATGTATGGGACAGGTCTTGCATCTAGGTCTATAACAAGGGTATGAACCATGAGGTAAGGGGTTGGGAGCAGGGGTTGTACAAGGACGGACAAGATATTGTGTAGGTTCAGTGGACAGCAGAATACTGCTGTGGGAAGGATAGTGGGCAGGACATTTCTTATTTCAGGGCATGATGAAAGGTAGTCAAAACCCTGATGGAGAATGTAATTCAGTTGCTCCAGTCCTGGGTGGTACTGAGCTGCAAAGGGAATGCTCCTCTATGGCCAGACGCAAGTTTGGGAGGTGGTGGGAGACTGGAAAGATAAGGCCTAGGAGATCTGTGTTTGTACAAGGTTGGGAGGATAATTAAGGTCTGTGGACGTGTCAGTGCGACCTTCAGTACATTTCGAGAGGGACCGCTCATCACTGCAGGTGCGATGACAACACGTGGCAGCTGCTGAAGTGTAGGTATTGCTGGTGTTTAGTAGGTTTGACATGGGTGGAGGTACTGATGTAGCCATCTTTGAAGTGCAGGCCAACATCTAGGACGGAGGCTTGTTGGGTTGAGTAGGACCAGGCGAAGCAAATGGGGGAGAAGTTGTTGAGGTTCTGGAGAAATGTGGATAGGGTGTCCTCACCCTTGATCCAGATTGGAAAGATCTCATCAATGAATCTGAACCCCTCACCTCTTTACCCAAACTGACAGATTCCAAATGAGATAACCATCATCATGTTTGCTATGCATTTCCCCTGTTATCTGGCCTTCTGTTATCTCGTGATCTACTATTATTTATTTCCCTCCCATCGCGTATTTCTGTTTTGAAATTATCTGTTCCTGTTACTATCCCTTTCATTCCAATGAGAATCTCTTCTGATTCCATCTCCCTGATATTCATTGTAATAACCTGCATCTCTTCTCACATTATCTCCACAATTTTTGATCCCCACCCCTAAATGCAGATGACATGATAGCTACAAAATCCTCCCTGACTGAAATCTCACAAAATTCTTTCAATATCCACATTTTCTTCTTTTTTTGGCCTGTTCAAAAATTAACTTTTGATTGCTGGTCACTGGGGCTCAGTTCAGAGCACGACTCATCACAAAAGACAGTTCTGCTCCAACCAATGAGATTCCAGGCCGAAGATGCGTCTGGAGACACTATGGACAGCAGTGGGATACCAACTTAACTTGCCACCTGCCGTACAGCTGGAAGAAGTAGAATCCACTAGATTCTTGGGGATTACTGTGGATAATAAGCTGAAATGGAAACAACGTATTATACCATCGATTCTTTAATGCATACCTGCAGGATGGAGGGATAGTGTGGGGAAACTCAAACATTTGAAAAGTAGAAAGGGAGTTAAAAAAAAATCAATCATGATCATATTAAGAAGAAAGATTTCTGAAACAAGCAGAAACGGCTTCAAAAAACTAGCTATCTTAACTTCTACACTCTTGTACACATATAATACTATAATATATGCCACAAAAGTTTGTGCAGCATGGACTAAAAATGCTAGTGTACACATCCACAACACACGGAGGAAGATTGGCATAAGCATACCCAACTGACTGACAGTGCTTGGAAAAGAACTCCAATACTCAGGTATCAAATTACTAAGAAGTCTGCTAAAAAACTGTGTGGCAATGTACGTGACACTAAGTTTTCAAAGAACTTTGAATACTATCTGGTGGAAAAGGAATTTTACAGTGTTGAAGAGTACTAATCACATTAAATTTGGAATCAGTGACGTTAGAATGTAAGAAAAATGGTTAGGAAGTATGTGATAATTAATGCTTTCTATTTTTAATGTGTCACTGTACACCATGTGATCCTACAGGATCAAATAAAATTCATTTCAATTCAAATACAGCTCAACATTTAGGAGTGAGGGTCTGCGGTGCCACTTCTTTTCGTAGCAAGACCCCTTTGGTTGTCATATGTGGCACAGTTACACACAGCAGTGCATCAATGATATTCTACACCTTCAAGGAACGGCATCCTGACTTACATTTCAGCAAGATAATGCCCGCTCACATACAGTGAGAGTTTCTACTGCTTGTCTTCAGGTTTGCTTCACCAGCAAGAGTTCCAGATCTCTCTCCTGTTACGAATGTGTGGAGTATTATGGGCATGGCCTCCAACCATCTCATGATTTTGGTGATCTAGCATGCCAATTGGACAGAATTTGGCACAACATTCCTCAGGAGGACACCCAGTAACTCTGTCAGCACCAAGCTGAATACCTGCTTGCATAATGGTCAGAGGTGAACCAACATGTTATTGACTTTCTCAGTTTGTGAAACTTTTTCTGTTGATTACATCATCCAATTTTTCTGAAATTGTGATCATTTGTCTGTACTTGCACATCACATCTACCTATTGCTGTCCCATTTGGGTAATTCCTTCATAGTGCATTTTTTTTCTCTTAGAATGTAATTGCAGAAATATGATTATTTGTTTTGTAGTTCAAAGTTTCAATTTTCTCTTCAAGGTTTTGTTTAGTCTGAGTTATTCCTGATTTTGAAATTTGATTTTCCCACTGCATGAACATTTCAAAACTCTTGGCAGTTTTTTTTTTTTTTTCAATGTCATTTGCAGTATATGATTCTGCTTTTACAATTTTAGATTCAACTAGATCTCCTCAAGCATTAAGCTGTTTTTGTCCCAATTCTACAGGAAGTTGTAATTTGTAAAGTTCATCTTTTAATTCTGCAACCTGAACTCTGTTATTTAACAGTTCAGTTTTTAACTCACTTACCACTTGTGAAAGCCTCTCATCATTTTGGACATTGTTTTCATCAACTTGACTGCCCAGCTCATTTTTTGAGTCTTTGATTTTCTTACTTAACTCACATTTCATTTCACTATTTGAGTTTTTGATTTTATTATTTGTTTCAGTCACTCAGATGCCTAACTGATTACTTTGAAACATCAATTTTATTACTCAGTTCATTCTTTACTTCAGTGTTTGATTATGCTAATAATTTTTGCATCTCCCTTATTAAATTTTCAAGCTTCTTCCTGAGAAAGAACTTGCAAAACTGAATTGTCCCCCAACACAATTATCTAAAACTGGCTGCTCTTTAATCACTATGTCACAGTTTTTTTCAGTTTAGTAATACGAAAAGTAATTTCACACACAAAGTCCCACAATCACTGCACAAGGAACACTATGAAGTAATAAGTATAGTACTTTTATTTTATACATTGTTAGAGTCCCAATCCAGTCTGCAATGAACCACTTTGTTGCAGTTTGTTTGTCCTCTTGTCTTTATGACATGCAATGTATTATTTGATATTTTGGCACAATTTTGTTCATTCTTGGTTTTATTTCTGTCTGTAAATCAAATAGCCAAAGAGTGCAGTTAACCACTACCTGTAATTTAAAATGAAATGATTAGAGTGCTGATTCTACATTTTCAGAAATCCCACTAACCCCCACTCTATGGTAACAATGTGCTACAAACAGTATAAAAATGATGTTAAAATTGACTTGTAATTTTTCTTAAAATGAAACATGTAACTTTTTACAGTTACTAATAACAGTTGGAGTGGAACGTTGTGACATTGATAATTAACTTTTGACTCCTTTCTCATAAAGTGATGGTGATAATTACTTTTCTGCAGATGATGTTGACTGGGTATTTATGTGTTACATTTTGACACAGTACTGGAATAAAGTTTTCACAATACACAATCAACAGACATAAAAAAATAAAACTAAATACTTAACTCTGATTGCCTACATGATTACTCTAATGCTCATTAACATAGACTCCATAGGCTTTGGTGCTCTGTTATATGATACACAAAAATTCCATTTTTTAATGCCATTGTTAAAGGAAATAGACTTACAGTTAGCCTTACAATTCTGTAAGATTCCATATACAAAGTTCAGCTTTTCTAAATGTCTTTTATGCAAACAAAATCCTTTTTGTACAAAAATTAATGAATCAATCAAGCCAGAATGATTCTAATTTACATTTTAATCATGATAATACTTCTATTGCTAACATTCTCAAAGATTCTTGATCAGGTGGTTAATAATTTACAACACTTATTTTCAAAATATACAATATGAAAATATTATTAAAGAGAACCAATATTATGTTGATTTCCCAGAACATTCTGCGTAAGCAGTTTTATATAAGATAATGATAACTTGACATCTGACAGCATACGTTCT
This sequence comes from Schistocerca nitens, assembly GCF_023898315.1. NCBI lineage: Eukaryota > Metazoa > Arthropoda > Insecta > Orthoptera > Acrididae > Schistocerca > Schistocerca nitens. The sequence goes on along the minus strand of NC_064617.1, from coordinate 181,709,586 downwards.
TAAGTATGATGTCATTTGTGGACTTGTCTTATTAAATTTGAGAATGGCAAAATTAACAGTAATTTCAAAACTTTTATCCCATCATTACCTTTGGATCAGAATATACATATCAGTTTTGGCATCAATCGCTTGACTTACCGTTTTTTTGGTCAACCATATTACAGTATACACCATAAAACTTTAACGGGAATGAGTGTCACCTTCTTCAGTTTGTCACCTCCAGCCCTTATTCCACTAGTTGGTCTATCTTTCTTTCTAGTTAAAATAAGGATCAGACATTTGTTTACATTAAATTTCATTCTGTAATGTCTTACAATTTCTTCACAATCATCCAGCTGTTCCTGAATCTCTTCCTCCCTGTTTCCTCAGATTATCAAGTCATCCACGAACACCATTGCTTTCATCTTGTCTTCTCCAGGTTTTTCTGCCACCTTAGTCATATCATCATCATCCAAGGCCATAGTGAAGAGGAGAGATGACAATGCACTGCCCTGTTCCATGCCACATGTTTGCTGGACCAATCTGTCCTTTCATTTCCTACTTTAACACAACTCAGACTTCCACATAACATATTCCCCACTCTGCTTGTTGTCTCTTTTTCCACTCCCTTGTTTTCTATTGCGTCCCAGACCTTTCTTCTACATATGCTATCAAATGCCTTTTCTGTATCAAGAAAGGCCATCACAAGGTCTTCCCCAAATTTATAGTGGTGCTCCTGGAGCTGCCTCACTGTACATATGAGGTCAACAGTTGACCTCCCATGTCTGAAGTCACGCTGTTCCTCCCTCAATTTGTTCCTGACCATTGTTCAGATTCTATTCTCCAGGATCTTTTCATATAACTTTGCACATTGTGGTACCAATGTGACTCCCCTGTAGTTTCTACATTCCTTTCTACTCCCTTTCTTGATTATAGGGACAATAAGTGCCCTCCTCCAATCTTCTGGGATCTTCTCCTCATTCCACACCATCTCATCATACGATACAGCCAGTTCCCAACTTCCACTGCTGCCTTCACCATTTCATCAATTACTTTGTCCATACCTGGTGCTTTTCCTCCTTTCATCTTGACCAGTGTCATTTCACCCCCCCCCCCTCTCCCTGCAGAGTTAACTTCTACCACCTTTACTCTGTCATCCTCATCTCAAAGTCCATTTGGATATAGCACAAGCTCAGAGTACTTTTCCACAGTATCTTCAGTGTCTCTTTTTTATTAAGCTCTTTCTCATTTCTATCCAACATTGTTGCATCCTCTCTCACTCCTCTCCTCTTACTTCTTTTGATCTTTTTTTTTATTTTACGCATGTTGATCCACAGTACCAAATTGAGGAGCAAATCTCAAGGGTCATGGAACGTGTCAATGCATGAAATTACAACATAAAATAATAACAGATAAAATAAAATGTTTATGAACCCAAAAAAAAAAGACAAGCCTTAAGTTTATATAAACACAATCACCAATAAAACACAGGAATCAGCTTAATTTTTCAAGGAACTTCTTGACAGAATAGGAGGAAACTCTTCAGTTTCAATTTGAAAGCGTGTGGATTACTGCTAATATTTTTGAATTCTTGTCGATGCAGCAGTATGCCACACATGTTTCTGCACAAGAGTCAAGGAAGTGCGATCCAAATGCAGATTGGATTTCTGCCTGGTATTAACTGAGTGAAAGCTGCTAATTCTTAGAGATAATCTGATAACTGTCAACAAGAAACAACAGTAAAGAATATGCATATTGAGAGGCCAATGTCAGAATACCCAGACTACTGAACAGAGGTCGACAAGAGGTTGAATTGCCCATTTCTGAGCCAAAAGTATCCTTTGAGAATTGGAGGAGTTACCCCAAAATATAATACCGCATGATATATGCTATGTGATCAAAACTATCCGGATACCTAGCTGAAAATGACTTATAAGTTCGTGGCGCCCTCAATTGGTAATGCTGGAATTGGCCCACCCTTAGCCTTGATGACAGCTTCCACTTTTGCAGGTATACATTCAGTCAGGTTCTGGAAGGTTTCTTGGAGAATGGCAGCCCATTCTTCACAGGGTGGTGCACTGAGGAGAGGTATCGATGTTGGTCGGTGAGGCCTGGCATGAAGTCAGAATTCCAAAACATCCCAAAGGTGTTCTGTAGGATTCAGGTCTGGACCCTGTGCGGGCCAGTCCATTACAGGGATGTTGTTGTCATGTAATCGCTCCACCACAGGCCGTGCATTATGAACAGGTGCTTGATCATCTTGAAAGATGCAGTCGCCATCCCCAAATTGTTCTTCAACAGTGGGAAGCAAGAAGGTGCTTAAAACATTGATGTAAGCCTGTGCTGTGATAGTGCCACACAAAACAAGGGGTGCAAACCCCCTCTATCAAAAAAAAACGACCACACCATAACACCACTGCCTCTGAATTTTACTATTGGCACTACACAAGCTGGCAGGTGACGTTCACCGGGCATTTGCCATACCCACACTTTGCTATCAGATCGCCACGTTGTGTACTGTGATTCGTCACTCCATACAACATTTTTCCACTGTTCTGCCTTCCAACGTTTATGCTCCTTACACCAAATGAGGTGTTGTTTGGCATTTGCCAGTGTGATGTGTGCCTTATGAGCAGCTGCTCGACCATGAAATCCAAGTTTTCTCACCTCCTGCCTGACTGTCATAGTACTTGCAGTGGATCCTGATGCAGTTTGGAATTCCTGTGTGATGGTCTGGATAGATGTCTGCGTATTACACATTACGACCCTCTTCAGCAGTTGGCGGTGTCTGTCAGTCAACAGACGAGGTCGGCCTGTACACTTTTGTGCTGTACATGTCCCTTCATGTTTCCACATCATTATCACTGTAGAAACAGTGGAGCTAGGGATGTTTAGGAGTGTGGAAATCTCATGTACAGACGTATGACACAAGTGACACCCAATCACCTGACCATGTTCAAAGTCCGTGAGTTCTGCAGAGCACCCCATTCTGCTCTCTCATGATGTCTAATGACTACTGAGGTCGCTGATATGGAGTACCTGGAAGTAGGTGGCAGCACAATGCACCTAATATGAAAAACATGTTTTTGGGGGTGTCCGGATACTTTTAATCACGTAGTGTAAGTAGACTACTTTTCATATCAACCTATCACTTACTTCAGATACTGTTTGAATAGTAAAAATGGCAACATTGAGCCTTTGAACAAGATCCTGAACATGGGCTTTCCGCGACAGTTTACTAGCCATCTGAACACCTAGAAATTTGATTTGTTCAGGTTAATTGTATGCCCATTCTGTGAAATCAAAATGTTGGGTTTTGTTGAAATGTGTGTTAGAAACTGTAAAAACTGAGTCTTTCTGTCATTTAGTGTTAGTTTATTTTCTACAAGCCATGAATTTATGTCATGAACTGCACTGTTTGAAACAGAGTCAATGTTCCAGACAACATCCTTTATTACAAAAGTAGTGTCACCAGCAAACATAAATATTTTAGAATTTCCTGTTTTACTATAGGGCATCAAATGAAATGAAGTCCCATGCTTCTTTACAGAGCGTAGGGGAACGCTGCGGGAGACCCGCACCGCCTTACTAGGCAAGGTCCTAATGGAGGTGGTTTGCCGTTGCTTTCCTCCGACCGTAATGGGGATGAATGATGATGATGAAGACGACACAACAACACCCAGTCATCTCGAGGCAGGAAAAATCCCTGACCCCGCCGGGAATCGAACCCGGGACCCCGTGCACGGGAAGTGAGAACGCTACCGCGAGACCACAAGGGGCGGACACTATAGGGCATACCATTACTATAAATACAGAACAGTAGTGGCCCCTGCACTGATCCCTGGGGCACCCCCCATTTGACCATTCCCCACTCAGACCCCATATCGCAGCCATTCTCAACACTATGACCTTTTGCTGTCTGTTGTTAAAGTAAGAGGTGAACCAATTGTGAACTACTCGCTGTGTTCCATAATGATCCAACTTCTGGAACAATATTTTATTATCAGCAAATCAAACGCCTTAGCAAAATCGAAAAAGATGCCTAGTGTTCAACACCTTTTGTATATCCATGCAGTACCTCACAGAGAAAAGAATGTAGCATTTTCAGTTGTTAAACCACTTCTAAAGCTGAACTATACATTTGATAGCAAATAATGTGAAATAAAATTATCAATTATCCTTACATACACAGCCTTTTCAGTAACTTTATTAAACACTGATGGTGTAGAAATAGGTCTAAAATTGTCTATGTTATCCCTTTCTCCCTCTTTATACAGCACCTTTAATACTGAGTACTTAAATCATTCAATACACTGATGATTCTTAAAGGAAAAATTACAAATATGGCTAAGTACAGGGCTAAAACGCACAGCACAGTACTTCAATATTCTGCTAGTTTTTATTTAATTCACCAGCAGTGCCCAGGAAATGAATGTCAAATACTGTATATATATCTGACTTACCTGTAACAGAAATATTTTTACTACAAACTGACTTTATACTATCGACCTTGTGCTGCTGACCAGACACTTCCTTCACAACTGACCTTAAGGTTTTAATTTTGTCCTGTGACTTAGCTGTTCTATTTGCATACCTCATACTCTTTGTCTTCCTAATTACATTTTTAAGCACCTTACAATACTGTTTGTAATGGGCTACTGTAACTTGTTTGTGACTACTTGTAACATTTTGATACGGTTCCCACTTTGTTCTACATGATACCCTTATTTGCACTACTCAGCCACCCAGGCTGCCCTTTATTGCTGCTACACTGTACCTTCTTACTTCATCTGCTATCTTCCTCCATCATCTTTTTTTCATTATTCGATCAACTCTCTTCTCTTGTCAACCTGTCTTATTTATTTATTTATTTATTTATTCATTTTCTTATACTTCCTTTTTGATAATTCAGTCCTTTCTTATAACCACAGTCTGGTTGCCTTGTTTTTCCTTCCCACTATGTCCTTGACATTTTCATTTCACCGTGGTATCTCCTTCCACCATTTCCTGCTGCTTGTCCTTCTGCTTACAACTACTGCAGCTTCTACAATAGCACTTTTAAAGTGTCCCCACTCCTCTTCCCCTGTTTTTGGTTCTCCTTTGGTGACCTTTTCCTTATAGTCTCCTCATATTCTTCCTTGACTTACTTTTTCTTCAGTTTCCATACTCTAATTTTCTTTGCTGGATTTCTGTCTTCTTCCGTTCCTCATGGTTCTCCTGTTCATCGTCAGTAGCCAGCAGTCAGTATCGAATGCCTCAGATGGTAGTACTTGTATATCCATTACAGTCCTCTTGATATCCCAATCATAGAGCATGTAATTCATCAAAGATTTCTTAACTAGATTCCTACTGTACCTCATTATTTTGTGGCTCTTTTTTTTCTAAAACCAGGAGTTACTTATCACTAAACCATTTCTCTTGCAGAATTTCAGCAATCTCTTGCCTTCTTCATTTCTACTGCCTCATCTTCTACTCTCAGTATGTTTTCATGCCTTTATCTTTCACTCCCTACATGTGCATTAATGTCCCCCATGCCTACTATCCTTTGTCCATTCAACTGCTTTTGTAGTTCTTCCTCAAAATTCTCCTCCTCTTGAGATGTGCAGCTCACTTGAGGGGAATAAATCTGAACCACTTCCATACTTGTTTCCTTTGTCATTATTCTGATCATTATCCTGTTTCTTATCCTCCACACCTCTTCTTTTAGACCATCTTCCTTCTGCATTTCCACTCCAATACAATCTGTAACTTTCCTCCAGTTCTCTACTTTCTTCTGACTTCCATCTTGTCTCTCCCATGCCTAAAAATCTAGCTTTCTGCTTTCCATTATATCCTCTATTTTCTCTTCTTTGCTGTCAGTGTTCCAATGTTCAAAGTTCCAATTTGTGGTCTGTTTGCTTTGTTGGTTTGTTGTCTTTGTATATATCCTTTCCAAGGCTAGTTCACTTGTTGAAAACGGGTTGTTGAGCCACTGTTGGCTAGCTAGGCCAATCAAAACTTCACCAGAGCCTCATTAGCTGCCACGTGTCGGAGTTTCTACGGGGCCTCCATAGCTAGGCCATTGGTCCTGGGGCACTTGAAGTCCCCACTATACTTCACCCGTGTAGGCCATCCCCTACTTTGCAGTGTTGCCCACTGCTCATGACTTGAATGAAGGGTTGGTCTACTGAGAATCTATCAACCATAAAACTTTTAAATTCAAAACAAATTACTGCTCAGAATAAATTGACACAATCATTAATATACAAACATGTCTACCACATAGGGGAGACGGTGAATAAGAGACAGGCACAATGAGGAGGAATTCTAGAAATATTTTAACCTTTGGACAAAGTCCTTCTTCAGAAGTAAAAAACTCTCCTTGTTCACCCCCCCCCCCCAATTCCCCCTCCCCTCCCCACACACATGCAGCCACTGTCTCTGGATACAAGTCCCCCTACACACACACACACACACACACACACACACACACACACACACACACACACAGAGAGAGAGAGAGAGAGAGAGAGAGAGAGAGAGAGAGAGAGAGAGCCACTGTCTCAGGGAGCTAAGGCCCCACTGTGTCTGGACCCACTGTGTCTGATGTGAACTGCAATCTAACTGGGTTGGGTAATGTGGGGAAAGAAGAGGCATAGGGTAGGGAAGGGGAGAGATAATAGGGTAAGGATGGGAGAAGACAATAGTGCTGCCTGTGGGAGCATGGAGAGACAAGATAGGGACTGGATAGGGCTGACAGTTGCAGCGTCTGTAGGTTATACTGGGAAAGGGGAGGGGGGCAAAGGTGGGAGGAGAGAAGTAGAGAAGGGGAGAGGAATACGCAAATTTGCTTGCGGGATAGAAGGTATGTGTAGGGCTGGAGTGAGAATAGAGAAGGCAATAGACAGGAGGGGGACAGGGACTAATGAAGGTTGAGTCCAGTGGCATTGCGGGAACAAGGATATGTTGTAGGGAGAGCCACCAACTGTGAAAATCAGGAAAACTTGGTGTTTGTAGGAGGAATTTGAATGGTGTGTGTGTGTGTGTGTGTGTGTAAGGGACTTGGGAGAAGGAAAGCTGAAATATTTCTAACATACTTTTTCATTGTGCCTGTCTTTACCTCAGGCCACCTCTTCAAGGTGAGTAGCTATCTCTAATGTCTATATTGTTGTTATTCCATCCTGGACTTTCCATTGTTTGTTTCAAACTTGTGTTTCAGTTTTTTATGCTTAAAAGAACCTCCACTCCGTATGTATTCAAGAAGACAGATGTAAGAATATGACACATTTCTCAGCAGTGAAACAGTGTTTTAACTATTTGTGATTCAGTAACGAAAGTACACTGTGTCACAGTGAAGATTGACATAGCCAGTGCAGAGACCAATAATCTAGAGAAATGTTGCTGGAGCTATAGGGCTGTCTGTATTTACTAGAACAACCCATATGAATTTTCGAGAAACACACTTTCAAGAAGGAAGTTCATTCTTGCTGCAATATGCAACTTGTCCACTAAAACAGCTGAAGCAGTTGCATACAATTGCTAAAAATTCACAAAGTGTAATGTAAAATTTATGTACAGGATGGGCGTATAGGCAGGCGGTGGGCGTTATGGAATAATAGGGTAATTTTTAGAGAAAGGCCATTTATTGGCTAAAGCATGTTGAAAGGGGCTACATAGGCTTAGGGAGGTGAGGGTGAGCCATAGCTTAGAATTTGGCGAACATTTTTCGCGAAGCTACCAAAAGTTGTTGTCTGCCAAAACTAAGTCCACAGTGCCGCAGCACCGGGAGAAGCGGGAGATGTTCAATGCTACAGGGCGCGCATCCGACTCGCGGGTGAGCAAGAATACAAGAGAGCGAGCCCGGCGACGGGCGGCCGGGTATATTTGGCGTTACCACGCGGCTTCCTCCGCCCTGATTGGTCAGGACCGAGAAAACTGTGCGGGCGGTATGGAACTTTCCAGAGCGTTGCCTGCTAAGCGACGCCTGGGACGGCGTTACCTCGTAAGCACATGAGAGAGGTACGTGAACAAGGTGCCCTTCATCGGTGCTGGCTTCCTGTTGCTAAACCGTGGGATGAAAGAATTTACAGGCAGCTAACTCTGCCGGCCGTGGCTTGGCCGCAATGGAAAAATGAAGTTACCGTTTGGAGGCTCATATAATAAAGTAAAATCCCTTATTGTCTGGCTCATCCTTTACATTTATCTCCATATTGTTATACTGCTCTAGTGTTTCAGATGACGCAAAAACAGTTTCTTTGGCTTCCAACACTGGCAGGATAATAATGCCCAGTAGATGGATTTAATGGAACAGACATATGCTTCAGAAATGGCAAGGGTGTTTGCAAATCTTCATGTCTTTTATATAAAGGCAACAAAACTTTAAGGTAAATTGTATGAAATACATTTCTTGTAATATTCATGTCAGTAGACAAAACGCTGTTGATCAATTATAAAATGTATGGTTTTCTATTATTATTATTATTGTTGTTGTTGTTATTTGAACTATGCATATCCTACATCACAGAATGGTTCTCCAGAAACAGTGTTATCATAAATGCAGAAAAGACAGCTGCTATGTATCTGCACATAAGAATCACCCTTTAACTCTTGCCATAATTCTATCTCGTGAACAATTAGAAACTGAATATAGCACTAAATTTCTTGGATTGTGGAAAGAGAAGAATCTATAGTTGGACAAACACATGAGCTTCACTGACAAACAAAATATTAATCACCAAACTCTAATACATGACAATTATTATTGGATGCATGATAGTAACAAAAATATATATACTGTGAAAAGGTTGACTCACTGTTGAGATCTTTTTTTGGAAGTTAGCCTGCTAGCAAAAGTTGCTTTATAGTCAAAAAAGAAATTAAAAGACCATATAAATTCAGCATTAAGATCGTCATGCAAGCCACTATTTAAGAAACTGAAAATTCTACCTCTCTTTTGCTATGTAGGAAGGAGGAAATGTCATATTTATTAGGAATTACTACCACTTAAAAACATAGATATTTAGACAATTTGCTTAGAGCAGCATTGGAAGCACATGCAACCCTTTATGATAGTAAATTTGTACTGAACACCTGTAGGACATTTTAATCTGTTCATAAATCATCTTGAAGCTTTAATGGTCCATAAATAAAGAATTAGTTGTTGCTGATTTAAATATATAAAACATTTTGAAAATGGGGCATCATGAATTTGTACATTCAATAATAGCATATGACATTCTGATGTAAGTATCAAATTGTTTCACTGTCTAATTACTGGACTATAAAATATAATGACAAATTTCATTTGGAGGGTAATTTTACTGACAAAAGATTCCACTACATATCATCTCATGCCAGTGATGAAATGAAGGTCTTTATAACAACTGTAAAGAATATGCTGAGTAAAGAGATCAAGGATCCTTGACCCAAAGAAATAGCCAGACTCATAGTTCACAAAACTTTCCATTTATTCTTTCCAGGTGTGACAAACAAATTCGGAATTTTCCCTAATGACTGAGCTCAGTCTGCATTAATTTTGCAAAAGATTTATTATTACAAGTTGCTGAACGTTTTTAGCTGTACATAATTACAATAAAAGTTTTTGGGTACTATTGATTTATTCTCATCAAATTACAAAATATCCTACTCTAATCTCTCATTTCTTTCCAATTAATAATTTTCTTTCTTACTAAAGGCTTTAACATTTACCCTCAAGAATGAGAATAGTTAATACAACTTTTTCAAAACTCTTGTCTTTTTATGAAAACTATATGAACTTAACGATACATTGTGTGAAACATGCTTGTTATTGATTTACATAATTAATTTCTAAATTTATTGAACAGTTAGTATAAATGAAAGAAAAATTGCCAAGAAAATATCAAAATTGAAAGATACCAATGCAAAACCAAAAAGTGAAATAAAGATTGGAAGTTAAATTATGTATTTAAAACACCCATGTGTGTCATGGTCTTTATTTTATCATTTGTATCATACTTTCCAATACCACACAACACTGGTAGATGTGTTGCACTACAACACTCCATTCTAAGATGTAACTCTCAGAAAAATTTTGGTTATACCAAAAAGGCTAATCAAAATAATAAAAGGGGAGTACCAATGTAGTCAGCCACCAACCAATATTCAGAGAACTAAATATATTGTTAGTGCCCTGCATTAGCATTCTAGAAACAATCTCTCTTGCAAAAAAAAAAAAAAAAATAAACTTGTTTGCAACAAATGAAGAAATGCATGATAATGACACACAAACCAAGGAAAAAATTCATCCATGGAAGCAAAGACTGAGAAGATGTTGTGATGGTGTTCTGCAAATTACTCCTACCCATCAGAAATACAACCAGTACTTGTAGGCATAATGCAAAGGAAATGCTAGTTAACATGCAGCTGAAAGCAATGGTGCATTGACTATATGAGCTCACATTATACCCAACAAAATTTTAATTCCTAAAAAATGTATGTTCTGGAAGTAATAAGTACACAGTAGTCAACTACACATATAATTTCTTTACATTTTTGTATATTGTTTTAACCATAAATTTTCTAACTGTCCTGTATACAGGATCAGCATAAAGTCTTTCCCTGATTACAAAAATTTGTTTCTAAGGAACTGTGCAGTTCGTTGCAAATGGTGGGTTAACTATGAAGTTTTTTATGAATATTTTTCCACATGCCTCCATTAATAGCCCATAGAATGTCTATGTAATACTGATATCTCTCTATGATTTTGCCAACGTCTTTTCCATCAACACCTCTAAAGTGTCTTTTATTCATGATATAAGAGTTTGCATAACAGTAACTGGAAATTTATACGTAATGTAACCCCACAAAAAAGTCAAGAGAGGTTACGTCTGGTGAATGTGTGGCCATAGTGTTGGACCATCTCTATCAATCCATCTGTTTGGAAAGGTTTCATCCAACCTGGGAACGAATAACCTCTGGCATAGCAGTGCACCACCTTGTTGAAACGCTGTCCTATAAGTGAGGAACATTGTGAAGTCTCAACATTTATAGGTAAAAAGTTTCAGAGTTAAGTCACCATTTGCAGTAGACCATGTAACTACCTAACATAGTTCCTCAGAAATAAGTTTTTGTGATTAGGAAAGATTTTATGCTCACCTTATATTATACACCCATACACTATGAGATACAAAGATAAAATAACAAAAATTCTTTCTCTAATAACTCATTACAGTCAGTACTGTCATAATTAAACTTAATCCTTACCATGAACTTTTCAACTAGGGCAGCTAATGAGTCAAAAACAGCCATTTATATCATCTTTATAGATAGGTCTTATAAAAAAACTATTATAAAACCAGTTGTCACTAACCTCTCAGACTGTGGAATATAGCTCATTATATGAGGGTGAGTCAAATGAAAACCATAAATATTTTTTAAAATATTATTTATTGTGCATAAGTGGTACAAAGCTGTATCACTTTTCAACATAATCTCCCCCACACTCAATGCAAGTCCTCCAGCACTTACAAAGTGCATAAATTCCTTTAGAAAAAAATTCTTTTGGTAGTCCGCGCAACCACTCATGCACCGTGTGGCATACCTCTTCATCAGAAGGGAACTTCTTTCCTCCCATTGCGTCTTTGAGTGGTCCAAACATATGGAAATCACTTGGGGCAAGGTTTGGTGAGTATGGCGGATGAGGAAGACACTCAAAATGCAGGTCTGTGATTGTTGCAACTGTTGTATGGGCAGTGTGGGGCCTAACATTGTCATGTTGCAGAAGGACACCTGCTGACAGCAATCCGCATCACTTTGATTTGATTGCAGGCCACAGATGATTTTTTAGGAGATCTGTGTATGATGCAATGGTGACAGTGGTCCCTCTAGGCATGTAATGCTCCAAAATGATGCATTTTTCATCCCAAAGGAGAGTCAGCATAACCTTCCCTGCTGATGGTTCTGGTCGAAACTTCTTTGGTTTTGGTGATGAGGAATGGCGCCATTCCTTGCTCGCTCTCTTCATTTCTGGTTGGTGGAAATGAACTCAGGTTTCGTCCCAAGTAACGATTCTTGCAAGGAAGCCATCATCTTTTCGTTAAAAGTGCCAAAGAGGTTCTTCACAAGCATAACACGTCGTTCTCTCATTTCAGGAGTCAGCTGCCGTGGCACCCATCTTGCAGACATCTTGTAAACTGGAGCACATCATGCACAATGTGATGTGCTGACCCCATGACTAATCTGTAATCATGCTGCAATGTCATTCAGTGTCACTCAGTGGTTTTCCTTCACTATAGCTTCAACTGCTGCAATGTTCTGTGGAGTCACAACTCGTTGTGCCTGACCTGGACGAGGAACATCTTCCACTGAAGTCACACCATTTGTGAACTTCCTACTCCATTTGTAGACTTGCTACTGTGACAAACATGCATCACTGTACTGATCCTTCATTTGGTGATGAATTTCAATAGGTTTCACACCTTCACTACGCAAAAACCGACTAACAGAACACTTTTCTTCCCTGGTGCAAGTCGCAAGTGGTTCAGCCATCTTCATACTGATACTGTGATATATGTGTGGATGTGCACTATGCTGCCACCTACAGGCCATTCTGCACAATGTTTGTTGCATGCTTACCAACTTACAGGATAATGGCGCGAAATTTCGACCTGTTATTACAAATTCAAGGTTTTCATTTGACGCACCCTCGTATCAAGTGTAAATACTAATCAGGATACAAAATCTATGAAATCTGAGTTCAGGAGAAAAGTCAATAAGCCGAAAACTGATTGTTTTAGGATGTTACTCAAAGACAAAAACTGGAGTAAAGCTTACAGCACGCGTGGTATTAATGAGAAGTACGACAAATATGTTAGTAAAATATAATACATATTTGGAATGTGTTTGCCTCTAAACGTGTCATATGAGACTAAAGTATACAAAAAACCATGAATTACTTACGTAGTAAAGGTTTTTTGTAGAACAAAAAGGAAGCTGTCGGACAGAAACACCTCTGATGTTGAAGCTGTACCTCATTACAAGGCATAACGTACAGTAAAATATTGAAGAAAAAATCTGGGCATCAAAGCAGTTTCCTTATGAGGAGAAGATAGCCACATATGGAAACAAAGTAAAGACATGTGGATATAGTGACAGAGCAGACTGACAGAACAAGATGTTACGCATAGCAGAAAGCTTTAAGAGTAAAAATGTACATTGGTAACCAGTGCGTGCACTGTTGCAAAACATTTTAACAAGCTTTTTGATATCTGTTACTGAAAACGTGGCATTGTCTGGTTCAATAAATGCTGCCACGGAATACATCATTCCCGGTAACTTCAGTATCACGTATATGATTGTCAATACACAAGAGGATGTAATGCCCACCACAAAACCTGTTAAATAAAAAAAATTCCAGTCGTTATGATAAAAGTTGAAGAAATTGAAAGAATGTATAGTGAAATAAAATGAATTGTTCAGTTTGTTAAGGGAGCTGATAGAAACAAGATGTCAAGGAAAATTAGGAGACCATGAACTAGTGGAAAGTATTACAAGGGGAAGCTACCTAGCAGAATTCTTTTATGGAACACAAATCACACAGTGCAAACATATGGTTTAAGGAATATGAAAGAGAGTTGTATTCATGGGATAGACCTGGGACACCAAAAGGTTTCAGATAGATTATACAAGGTGTTCCACAGTTCCTGTTACAGGCTTCTTGGGGCTGTGGAGGGGATGTAATAGATGAAAGTTTTGATAAAGGTCCCATGCCTGCAAAGGTACTATTTTGAGTATGTTTGAAGATTAGATCACTTTAAAATCTTCACTGTTTGCACACAAATTGAGAAGAGGGTGCCATCATCAGTTTCTGTTGTAATTATGACATCACATACCCTTCTTTTTCTGAGTAACAATGAATTTGAGAAACTAGTATGTTCACAACTAGGAGTATTGACTGTGGTGCTCCACAGTAATACCACACTATTGACTTTGAAGAAGACATAATTCATCACATAGAAGAGACCAGTGAACCATGATTTATTTTCAAAGACTATTCTTAAGAATTTATTTTATTTACTAGCGATTCATCACACTATGTAAGCTTGGAAGTAGTTGCCAGGGAGTAACTGATGAAATCATAACCAAATTCCTTTTAACAAATGGGAATTTTATTCACTTTAATAGTGCCTAAAAGCGTTTTTTAAAAGAAGCAGATTTGAAATTATAGTGAGAAAGCACCCACTAAATATCAAAGTTACAAGTTATTCAGAGGCAGAAAGAAACAAGCTTTGACTGTATTAGCTTTCAGGCAGAGAACCTTGCTGCTCCCTTTTGACATGGCCGTAGTTACGACCGCTCACAACAGCCTCAAAAAGACTACACTGGTGCAAATGTGCAACACACCAGATAACTTTAAACTAAGAGTTTTAACAATTTACACAAGCACACAAACTACGCTCCTTCCCCCCCCCCCCCCCCCCCCCCCTCTCTGTAGGCTGGATATAAATGGTACAAAACACTAACAATTAAAATATTAACCTTGCCACTGAAGGTGCAACTTAATTTTAACTTATAAGAAAAGTCTTACGGTGAAAGGGTGGCAACTTTATATACTAAAATGATCATTTAAATAAAGCCCATGAAATGCAATCTTATATAAAATTCTACAAGGTTGGCCAAACAATAGTCAAGATGCTCTACAGTACACAGATACTGCCTCTCAAGATCATAGGCAATAATATCAAAGTTTCCTAAGATCAAAACATATTTCGTTAACACACCAAATCCGACAAACATGACAGAGGCACTTACTAACGTACAGTAGATTGATAAGGAGATTACCAAACAACCCGAGCCGCAGGTTGCTCCAACCTGCCCCTACTCCACAAGGGAAAAACAGACCACCCAATTTATAAACAACCACCTTCCCACGAGTGGGCAAACAGAGAAGAATGGTGGGATGACCCCAAAGCAAAATGGCTGGTGACCTCATCAAGAAAACAAGTAGAATTTAACAAGAGTAAATCAAACAACATATAACCAACCACTTAGCTTCTAATAAACTGTGATTTCTGGCGAAGACCTGGCGCAGCACCCCCCCAAAACGCTCTCCCGAACCATCCGCTGCCAGCCACTTCAACAGATGCAGGAAGGCACGCCGATCTCCTGTCTCACGGCGTCGCAGCTCGCACTGGCCAGACTGATGTCGTGGGTTGACTCCTGTTGCTCTCATCTTGTGTTTCAGTGCGCCACCGACCAACCGATCGATCCAACCGCCAATGACCACTGCCTGAGCAAACTCGAGCAGACTGGCGGCCTAATGCGCAGACTCAGATGCAGGAACTAACCCCGACCGGGCAACCACTCGTTGTACTGGCGAAGTGGAAAGACTCTCATTTTGCCGGCTTTACAGGTTGATCCGAACAACAGACATACTAGCACTCCGAACGACAGACAGACAAAAACTGCCTAACAAATGGGGACAAGAGGCAGACTAGTTAGCTGGGGACAAGAGACTAACCCAGACTGACCTTCTGGTGAGCTCATAGCACCCCTTAAATGCACGTGAACAGGCAACCTTTTCCCGTTCCCACCAGAGGGAGACACCAAAGCTGCGATTGCCACAGTGGCGCCACTGCCAGAAACGGAGGGCGGCTGCTTCACACTACGTGCTGTGGTGCACTCTTCAAAACAGTAGTTTTTACCATGGCTCAACCTCCTCCCCTTAAACAAGAACCCGGCGGTGATATGCCAAAATAAACTAACTAGCAGCTTCTAAAAGGGACAAGACATTGGCCGAGAAAGGTCGCAAGTGAAACACTCGGTCAGACCCACCCCTGCAGAGGAAACACGCCCACTGGCTACCCGACATCCCTGCCCCGGGAAGAGACCGACCTAAGTCCAGCAAGATGACCAGTTCTCAGCCATTGCTAAGCCAGCAACGAAAATAGCTAGATACCCGCTTGGACTTCAACAATGCAGAGGAAACATGCCCCAGGCTATCCGACATCCCTACACAGTAAAAGGCACCGAGATAAGCCTCACAAGATGACCGAGGTTGAAGGGACTATTCGAAGCTGACAACCAATGAGCTACCAGAACTTTAAAACCAGAAGCTAAGGTCTTAACTTAATGGATTATCAGTGCCCACTAGATTCTTTGGAGATAGAATCTAACCCAGTTAACCTAATCTGCAACGCAACCACCTTTCGCTGCAACTCAACCATTTCCTTACGATCAGCCTCATTTACAACAACTTGTTCTAAATCAGAGAGCCGGTTAAACACGTGCACAAAATGTGTGTGTAGTCTAGCTAACTGCTTGCGACTCGGTTGATCAACACAAAACCACTCTAAATGTTGGTGGAATTCACCGACCTCTCCTGCCGCCGCTGCCATGGCTGTCAGAAAGGAACCAATAACTTCCATTGAAATTTGGACCGGATTTAGCAAGGCATCTTTTAACTCCACAAGCAACTCAGGATCAGTGCCTTGTTCATTTATATTACGAATACGCAACTCGTATAAGAGTTGACTTCTGCGCAACAGGTCTAATACTGGAAATTCTCTGGCCGCCATGACAACCTGAAACATGCAGCTAAACAGTCAATTGGCCAAAGGGAAATATTACAAAATTATAAAATAAGTACAACTACAATTCCATCAGTTACTCAAAGAGTAGTAGCAAGAACGCTAACCACGCTCTGTTCCAGTAATTAACCGTGATTTATTTTCAAAGAATATTCTCCAGAATTTATTTTATTTACTAGCGATTCATCAAGAACATTAACACATTTAATCACACTATGTAAGCATGGAAGTAGTTGCCAGGGAGTAACTGATGAAATCATAACCAAATTCCTTTTAACAAATGGGAATTTTATTCACTTTAATAGGGCCTAAAAGCATTTTTTAAAAGAAACAGATTTAAAAATATAATCAGAAAGCACCCTCTAAATATCAAAGTTACAATTTATTCAGAAGCAGAAAGAAACAAGCTTTGACTGTATGAGCTTTCGGACAGAGAAGCTTACCGCTCCCTTTTGACATGGCCGTAGTTACGACCGCTCACAACAGCCTCTGAAAGTCTATACTGGTGAAAATCTGCAACACACCAGATAACTTTAAACTAAGATATTAACAATTATTAATAGATATTAACAATTAACAATTAACAATCACTCTCCCGAACCGTCCGCTGCCAGCCGCTTCAACGGATGCAGGAAGGTGCACCAATCTCCCGTCTCACGGCGTCGCAACTCGCACCGGCCAGACTGATGTCGTGGGTTGACTCCTGTTGCTCTCGTGTCGACGGCGAAGTCATTACCCCTTGCTATATGCCGCGGCCCACTGGACTCACCTAGCGACCTCACATGCGCCGACACTCAAGACGGACAAGTCATCTTGTGTCTCAATGCGCGACCGACCAACCGAACGATCCAACCGCCAATGACCATTGCCTGAGCAAACTCGAGCAGACTGGCGGCCTAACGCGTAGACACAGATGCAGGAACTAAGCCCCGACCGGGTGACCACTCGCTGAGCTCTTACTGGTGGAGTGGAAAGACTCTCATTTTGCCGGCTTTAAAGGTTGATCTAAACAACACAGATACTAACACTCAGAACGACAGACAGACACTAACTAACAAATGGGGACGAGGGACAGACTAGCAAGCTGGGGATGAGAGACTGATCCAGACTGACCCTCTGGTGAGCTCATAGCGCCCCTTAATGCACGTGAAGAGGTAACCTTTCCCCTTTCCCACCAGAGGGAGACACCAAAGCTGCGATTGCCACAGCGGCACCACCGCCAGAAATGGAGGGCGACTGCTTTACACTACGCGCTGCGTCGCGCTCTTCAAAACAGCAATTTTTACCACGGCTCAACCGGGGACTAGGTGTTTGTGTTGTCCTCATCATTTCATCATGATGATCATTTGTGACAGTGGCTAGATTGGACTGTGTAAAAACTGGGAATTTGTACAGGTGCTGATGACCATGCAGTTGAGTGCCTCAGAAACCAAATATCAAACATAGAAGAGAACCAGATCCTAAGTACTCAAAAACATTGTGTCATGCCATGGCTCGTGGCGAGCACTCAGGTTGGAACTCATTGACTCTGCTGTGTGCATACTGTGAAATGGGAGATTTGAAACTGATCATTTCTTCAAACATATTTTACATCAAAACAGCCCAACTATTGGCATGAATTTCTCACCAAAACTTTAGTTACTATGTCTACCCTACACCTCCTAGAAGTCTATAACTGGAATTGTGAAATACTGTATATAATAGTAAGACAGATTTGAAAACCAGATTTCAAACTGCAAAATATTCCCAGAGGCAGATGTCAACTTTGACCATAATTTGTTGGTTGTTAACTGCAGATGAAGAATGAAGAAACTGCAGAAAGGAAATTAAGGATATGAGACTTTAATAAGTTAGTTGCTGAGTGCCTCAAAAGGCAACAATTGAACGATGGAAATGAAACAATACAAGACATACATACTCTACAAACCATCATGAAGAAGCTTTGAGAAATGGAGTAGTGAAGACAACAGAAGATGAAGTAGACAAAAAGACAAGGCCCAATGGAATCAGAGGATGACATGGCAGATCTTAAATTTAATAGGTAAAAAGACAGAATATAAAAATGAATCAGGCAAAATCAAATACTGGCATCTAAAGTGAGATTGACAGGAAGTACAAAATGACAATGCAGGACTGGCTGGAGTAGACATATAAAGCAGTAGAAGCATCTTTGACTATAGGAAAAGACACTATGTATAGGAAAATTTAGGAAAATATTGAAGAAAAGAGGAGGAGCTGTATAGATATCAAAAATTCAGATGGCAAGGCACTACTAACAAAGAAGGGAAGACTAAAAGGTGGAAGAAATATACAGTTGGGCTATACAAAGGAAGGAAACTTAAGGACATTGTCATGGGTATGAAAGTATACGAATATGAGGTGGGGGATATGATAATGTGAAAAGAATATGATATACCATTGAAACACCAAACTCAAAAACAAAGCAACTAAAGTAGACGGCATTCCCTCAGAATTAGTGTGATGCTTGGGAGAACCAATTTTCACAAAACTGTTCCATCTCATAGGCAAGACAGATGAAGTATCACAGACTTAAAGAAGAATGTAATAATTCCCATTTCAGAAGTCAGTTATTGACAGCTGCAAGTATTATCAAACTGTTAATATAATAAGCCATGGTGCATCATATTTATAGAAGAATGGAAAAACTGGTGGAACCTGACCTCAGGGAACATCAGTTCGGTTTCTAGAGAAATGTAGGAACATGCAAGGCAATATTGATCTGATGACTTAGCTTAAATGATAAGTTGAAGATAGGCAAACCTACATTTACAGCATTAGTGGCTTTAGAGAAAGCTTTTGACAATTTGAAACCCTGAAGCCAGCAGGAGCAAAATGTTATCTATAACTTCTACAGAAACCAGACTGCAATTATAAGACCTGCAGATGTACATTGCGTATTCTTAAACTTGTCCTGAAAATAAATAATAAAATCAGAAATTTTTAATTTATAGACTGCATATGCTTCAGGCTGTGAATAAAGCTTATTTGAAATTTATATTACTAATTATTTGAAAGTGTAATGACACATTCCATATTTATACTTAGCTGGCAAATTCATTTAACATGAGTGCTAGGTGTTCCTATCCAATCACCGCAGCACTCTTGAATTCTTGCTCCAGAAACATGCTGGTATCTAATTTGCAATTCAGGTATGGTAACTTTTGAAATGAGAAGTCAAATCCCATTTAGAAATAATTTTTCCATTTTATTCTGATTGATTTCCAAATTGTGCTTTAACAAAATCTGATCTACAATTTGTAACAAAAACACAAACTTGCTGCCAAAAACACTGTACAACTACTACTTTCCAGTGCTTCAGTAACTACTACTGAAATACTACTGAAATCACTCCAGAAATACAACTTCCACAGTCTTAATACAACTGCCACTATTACTTATGGTGTATCAACCATTGTCATTCAGTCGCAGCCATCATCACATACTCAATATTATAGTATTGTCAACAACTTAGGCACTGTCAGAAACAATTATTTTCTAGTGTACAATGGCAAATGACATGTTTAAAAATATTTAAGGATAACAATACTTGCACTAGAAAACATAAATTAGTCAGGATTAATTTCATCAAATGCAGATTAAATCATGACTATTTCTAGCAATTACTATTACAATATGTTAATTATGATCAGAACTGAATTAGCCTTTCACCTGCCTATAATTGTGGTAGCTCAGTATTACAATGTTTATTACTTTATACAAACTTCTCCATTCCAATTTGTACTGAGACTATAAATGCGGCATCTGTTTACATCGTAATCAATTATACATGTCCTTTTGCAAAGATCGGGCAAAGCTTTTATTAATTTCTATGTAGTGCATTAATAATCAATGTAAGTTCAAAGTAAAAAATGAATGGAATTGATGAGTATCATATTATCTAGTAGCGAATGTATCATGTACTACAATACCTGAGTATTAGTCGATTACATTAATCAGGGCATGAAAGGGAAGCAGTAATTGAGAAGGGCGAGAGAGAGAGAGGGTTGTAGCCTAAATTCAATGTTATTCAATATGTATATTGAGCAAGTGTAAAGAAAGTGAAAGACACATTTGAAAAGAGAAGTAAAGATTAGGGATAAGAAATTAAAAATTTGAGGTTTGTCAGTGATAATGTAATTCTCTCAGAGATGGTAAGAGACTTGGAATATCACTCAGACAGAATAGTTAGTGTCTCAAAAATAGCTTATATGGTGGAATCAGCGAAAGTAAGGCAAGGGAGATGGGATATAGCCAAATTAAATCAAGCAGTTCAGAGGGAACTGGATTATGAATGAGACACTAAAAGTAGTTAATGAGTTTTGCTATTTGGGCAGCAAAAATGGCCTAAATTGTATATAAAGTGTGTCACATACTTAAAAAAATAGGAATATTTTAACACCTAATTAAGTTCTTTAGGAAGTATTGTGAAGAAGTATGTGTTCGGGGTATAGCCTCACGCTGATGATAAACGGTACTGACAAGAAGAGAAAAAGACACTTATGAAATGTAGTGCTACAAAAGAATGCTGAAGATTAGATGGATGACTGGATAAGTAAAGAAGTAGTACTGGATAAATTGAGGACAAAAGAGATTTATGACGTGGTTTGACTAAAAGAAGAGATTGGTTGGTACGACATATACTGAGGCATCAAGGAATAGCTGCTAATTTGGTAATGGAAGGAAGTTAAAAATTGTAAAGGGAGACCAATGCTTGATTACAGCCAGCAGGTTGAAGTTTCAGTAGTCATGCATTGGTGAAGAGGCTTGCACAGGGTTGACAGGTAATGGAGAGCTGCATCATGCCAGTCTTCAGACGATAACAATGGCAGGACAGTGAAATACCAACAAAATTGATTAAATAGTCTCCTGAGTTTGGTAACATTCAGTTATATGTGAAACCAGTCATTCATCACTGAAACGTTTCCTGGACATATGAAAGATCTGAAGATAAGCCTTACTCGTCAGTATACCAAAGGAGATAAAGAACTACCAGCAATCTTTTTCATCCAATTTTCTTTTTGCTGGTACTATTGAAAATTTTAGAAAAGGTAATATACAAGCAATTTTGTAGTCATCTGACTACAAATAATGTATTGTCAAAGTCATAATATCTACCAGGATCTGATATTGAAAAGGCTGTTTACAGATATAGCATGAATGTCCTTGGTTCATTAAACAGTAAAGTCAGTTAATGAGTATATTCAGTGATCTGTCATAGGCATTTGACTACAAAAATCTCAATATTCTTGTAGAATATCACAGTGTCACACAAAATACTGCAACATTCAAATCATATACCTGTATCAGGAAACAAAGGGTGTAAATAAGAAAGAGTCCTGTATTAAGTTTCATTCAGATGTGAATAATTATACATGATGTCCCACAAGATTTCATCTTAGTGCATTTACAAATGCTAAGTTTGTTTTGTTTACAGGTGATAATACATAAATACTTGCTTCCAGTTTTGATCTCAAGTCTATCAAAGCTGTGCAATAGACAGGCTGTGCAAGGAAAGTCATGCATTGTGCTGCATGTTTTACACACTTTACAATTCAGTCCTATGCATCTCTCAAGGTAGTGAATAACATTAGGTACCCAAAACCTACCCTATCTGATGGGGCATGGGTATGGAGGGGGGGGGGGGGGGGGGCGGGTGGGGGGGGGGGGGTCGTCAGGTTCAAGTATCTCATTATGCATAGTAAGGAATACATTCTAATCAGCTTTGGGTAATGGTGGATAATGGTTACCTTGCTACACACATACTGCTGTGGAGAGGTTGCCTTTCTTTCACTCTAGTGGTCACAAGATCCCAGCAGTATCACCAGAGGCTTCACCATGGAAGAAAAGTATTTTTGAAAGAAATGCTAAGAAGTACTTTTCTAGTACTTAGTTGCTAAATGAACTGATAGTAAGTCCTTTTTGACCACATAACCATTGCTTTTTTCTCCGAAGTATATTAAGAACAATATTTTGGGGAAGTAACATAAATTATCAAGCTTAAAACAGTGACTGCTACTCGATTATAGGCATCACTCTCCTTTGAGGAGCTCGGTGGCATTCACATCACCATCCTCACAAGAGCCTCAGTGAAGCACAGGTTGTAATTTTCCTTTGTGGTCTCACATTACAGACAGAAAAAGAACTGCTTGAAAACCTAATGGGGTTTTCATTTAGTACATTGTATCCAGCAGGGTTCACAAGACAGTGGAGTGTATGCTGGTTCTTTGCTTTCAGAGGAGACATACTACTTAAAAAGGTAAGGTATACCACTGCAGTGTGAAGTCATAAACTCAACTGCCCTTGCCAGGTTTTAAATGTTTGTATTTTGGGCATGTCTCCTCATACTGCACAAATTATCCCATCTTTGGATGCTACTCCATTAGAACACTCTGTATGCCAAAATTTTTCCTTGTATTAACTCCACAGAACAACATGCCCCTCTGTTTTCAAATTGTTCCAGTTTAAAGAAGGAAAGAAATAGAAATGAGTACAAAAGTTTTCACTGCCTTTCACATTTTCAAGAAAAATATCTACTTCAAAAAATGACAAATTTCACAAAAGTGGTGACTAAGCCCCATTTACAGCAAGGATTAAGACACCCACATCGCCATCAATATCAGATTCTGGCAGCTGTCTGAATACATCTGTTCATGAGATGCACAGTATCCCCTGTTCTCTGTTCCCACCGTCTGCAGCTTGCGGTCTAGTGGCTAGCGTTGCTACCGCTGGATCGCGGGGTCCCAGATTCGATTCCCAGCTGGGTTGGGGATTTTCTCTGCCAGGGAACTGGGTGTTTGTTTGTCGTCCTCATTATTTCATTATCATCATCATCATCATCATTTGTGATAGTGGCTAGACTGGACTGTGAAAAAATTGGGACTTTGTACGGGCACTGATAACCACACAGTTAGTGCCCCACAAACCAAACATCATCATCACCACCACCACCACCACCACCACCACCACCACCACCTATTCCCACTAAACCTACGTTGAGGAATGGGTTCTTTTATCTTCCTCTTCTGATTCACACCTTGATACGCAGAAACCAGAGATAAAATTCTGTAAGGAAAAATGGAGAAACATAAAGAAAATGGCTATTCAGATAGTACAATATGTGTGGCATGAACATTATTTACTTATTTTTCTGAGGAACTGCCTTGAAGAAAGATCAACGATATTACTCTGGGACCTTTATGCCAGAAAAAGTTAAATATCAGTAAAGTGCATGAGCATCCATAATAAGGTCCCAGAATTATTATTGCGTATTAAAGGTAAAAAATGCCCACACAGTATTAGGAAAGCTGACTGAAATCAGAAGTACATGGCAACAAAATTCTAAATTCAGATTGGAATTTACACTGAAGAGGCAGAGAAACTGGTATAGGCATGCATATTCAAATATAGAGATATGTAAACAGGCAGAATACAGCGGTGCAGTCAGCAACACCTATATAAGAAAACAATTTTCTGGTGCAGTTGTTAGAACAGTTACTACTGCTGCAATGGTAGGTTATGAAGACTTAAGTGAGTTTGAATGTGATGTTAAGTCGGTGCATGAGTGATGGGACACGGCATCTCCGAGGTAGCGTTGAAATGGGGATTTTCCAGCACGACCATTTCACAAGTGTACCATGAATATCGGGACTCTGGTAAAACATCAAATCTCCAACATTGCTGTGACCGGAAAGAAAACCTGCAAGAACGGGACCAATGATGACTATAGAGAATCATTCAATGTGACAGAAGTGCAACCATTCTGCAAATTGTTGCGGATTTCAGTGCCCGGCCATCAACAAGTGTTATCACGCGAACAATTCAATGGAACATCATTGATATGGGGTTTTGGAGCCAAAGGCACACTTGTGTACCCTTGATGGCTGCACAATACAAAGCATTACACCTCACCTGGGCCTGTCAACACAGACATTGGACTGTTTATGACTGTAAACATGTTGTTTGGTCAGACAAGTCTCGTTTACAATTGTGTTGAGCAGATGCGCAGGTATGGAGACAGCCTCATGGACCCCGCATGGCATTAGGGACTGTTCAAACTGATGGGGGCAGTGTAATATTGTGGGGAATGTGCAGTTGGAGTGATATGGGTCCCCTGATTCTTCTAGATATGACTCTGACAGGTAACATGTACGTAAGCATCCTGTCTGATCACCTGCATCCATTCATGTCCATTGCGAACTCTGACAGACTGGGGCAGTTCCAACAGGACAACATGACACCCCACACACCCAGGATTGCCACAGAGTGGCTCCAGGAACACTCTTCTTAGTTTAAACACTTCTGCTGGCCACTAAACATGCCAGTCATGAACATATCTGGAATGTCTTGAAACATGCTCCTCAGAAGATATCTCCACCCCCTCGTTCTCTCATGGATTTATGGACAGCTCTGCAGGATTCATGGTGTCAATTCCCTCCAGCACTACTTCAGACATTAGTCGAGTCCATGCTATGTCATGTTGTGGCACTTCTGTGTGCTCGCAGGGCCCTACATGATATTAGGCAGCTGTATAAGTTTCTTTGGCTCTTCAGTGTATTGCAAGGCTTGGCTAGTCACCAATTGTGGCAGTGTATTTATTACTGTAAAGAAGTTGATAATATCTAGCGAGGTTATAACAAAGTATGAATGTGAAATAATCTGAGTAAAGGTAAGTGTAAAAGGAGGAACAATAATGGTTATTGGATGCTTTTATAGATTACCTGCCTTAGGAGCAGTAGGGACAGAATGCTTCAAAGAAAACTTCAAGAATATCGTGAGTGAATTCCCCAATCATGCCACTGTCATTGGAAGAGACTTAAATTTTTCAACTGTAGAGCAAGAAAGTCATGCAACAAACTGGTGCTAGAAACGGAGATGTGTGAGAGATTATTTTGAAAGCTTTATCTGAAAATTACTTCAAGCAGATAGTTACAGAACTGATTTAAGAGGGTAATGTTTTAGACTTCCAAATAAATAACAGACATGAGCTTTTTGAATCAGTAAATGTAGAGGAGAACATCAGTGATTATAATGCTGTTACAGTATCAGTGATGACAAGTGCTACAAGGAATGTTATGAACTGTGAAAAATGGTTTTATTTAGCAACAGTGATAGGGAACAAATTTCAAAGAAAGTGAGTAATCAGCATTAAACTTTCAGTTCTGAGGATGAGGATATGGGAACAAAAAAAGACTGAAATCCAGAAGCATTATGCAATAAGTGTTGGAAGATGTCATTAAAAAATTTCATCTCTGGTGTTGTTGCTATGGACACTTTTTTGTACATGTTCTTTGCCTTGTTCAGTTCATAATAGTCCATGTTGAGTGTTATGTGTGTTGTACACTACATTCATTCTGTGTGAGAATAAAGTGCTTTATTTATTTTCAAGCTATAACCACTTTTTACTTAAGGATTAAAAAACAACAGACTATGCACACAGTACACACAGTTTGCCAGTAGTATGTAATACAGTGATTAATTTGAAGCAAAGAAAACTACATTTGTATCTATTACATTATGGAAGCAGTGTAGGATTAAAACAGGGAAGTAGGTGTAGGAATGTCAGACTGGATAAAATTTAAATTTCAGCAAGTCCACAGCTGACATCGTAGCTGGCATTATAGCGCTATTAGCCTTTTCCCTGGGTGTTCAAGGTAGCTCATACTTAAGCCATCTGCTTTGCTTCTTCGTTCCTGGCCATGAGGTGTCTTATGCAGTCACCCTGAGTGGTGTCAGGCTGAAATGCGAACAGAGTGTCTACTGTTGATTCAGCCCTGCAACCATGGAATACAAAGAACAATATTAAAACCTATAGGGTTTTATTTTGCAGTTTCTTATGCAAATGTCCTACGCCCATGAACCATGGACCTTGCCGATGGTGGGGAGGCTTGCGTGCCTCAGCGATACAGATGGTCGTACCATTGGTGCAACCACAACGGAGGGGTATCTGTTGAGAGGCCAGACAAACGTGTGGTTTCCTGAAGAGGGGCAGAGCCTTTTCAGTAGTTGCAGGGGAAACAGTCTGGATGATTGACTGATCTGGCCTTGCAACACTAACCAAAACGGCCTTGCTGTGCTGGTACTGTGAACGGCTGAAATTAAGGGGAAACTACAGCCGTAATTTTTCCCGAGGGTATGCAGCTTTACTGTATGGTTAAATGATAACGGCGTCCTCTTGGGTAAAATATTCCGGAGGTAAAATACTCCCCCATTTGGATCTCCGGGCGGGGACTACTCAGGAGGACGTTGTTATCAGGAGAAATAAAACTGGTGTGCTACGGATCGGAGCGTGGAATGTCAGATCCCTTAATTGGGAAGGTAGGTTAGAAAATTTAAAAAGGGAAATGGATAGGTTAAAGTTAGATATAGTGGGAATTAGTGAAGTTCGGTGGCAGGAGGAAGAAGACTTTTGGTCAGGTGAATAGAGGGTTATAAATACAAAATCAAATAGGGGCAATGCAGGAGTAGGTTTAATAATGAATAAAAAAATAGGAGTGTGGGTTAGCTACTACAAACAGCATAGTGAACGCATTATTGTGGCCAAGATAGACACAAAGTCCATGCCTACTACAGTAGTAAAAGTTTATATGCCAACTAGCTCTGCAGATGATGAAGAAATTGATGAAATGTATGATGAGATAAAAGAAATTATTCAGGTAGTCAAGGGAGACGAAAATTTAATAGTCATGGGTGACTGGAATTCGAGAGTAGGAAAAGGGAGAGAAGGAAACATAGTGGGTGAATATGGATTGGGGGAGAGAAATGAAAGAGAAAGCCATGTGTTAGAATTTTGCACAGAGCATAACTTAATTATAGCTAATACTTGTTTCAAGAATCATAAAAGAAGGTTGTATACGTGGAAGAATCCTGGAGATACTAGAAGGTATCAGATAGATTATATAATGGTAAGACAGAGATTTAGGAACCAGGTTTTAAATTGTAGGACATTTCCAGGGGCAGATGTGGACTCTGACCACAATCTATTGGTTATGAACTGTAGATTAAAACTGAAGAAACTGCAAAAAGGTGGGAATTTAAGGAGATGGGACCTGGATAAACTGAAAGAACCAGAGGTTGTACAGAGTTTCAGGGAGAGCATAGGGGAACAATTGACAGGAATGGGGGAAAGAAACACAGTAGAAGAAGAATGGGTAGCTCTGAGGGATGAAGTAGTGAAGGCAGCAGAGGATCAAGTAGGTAAAAAGACGAGGGCTAGTAGAAATCCTTGGGTAACAGAAGAAATATTGAATTTAATTGATGAAAGGAGAAAATATAAAAACACAGTTAATGAAGCAGGCGAAAGGGAATACAAACGTCTCAAAAATGAGATCGACAGGAAGTGCAAAATGGCTAAGCAGGGATGGCTAGAGGACAAATGTAAGGATCTAGAGGCTTATCTCACTAGGGGTAAGATAGATACTCCCTACAGGAAAATTAAAGAGACCTTTGGAGAAGAGAGAGCCACTTGTATGAATATCAAGAGCTCAGATGGAAACCCAGTTCTAAACAAAGAAGGGAAAGCAGAAAGGTGGAAGGAGTATATAGAGGGTCTATACAAGGGCGATGAACTTGAGGACAATATTATGGAAATGGAAGACGATGTAGAAGAAGATGAAATGGGAGATAAGATACTGCGTGAAGAGTTTGACAGAGCACTGAAAGACCTGAGTCGAAACAAAGCCCCGGTGTTAGACAACATTCCATTGGAACTAGTGATGGCCTTGGGAGAGCCATTCCTGACAAAAGTCTACCATCTGGTGAGCAAGATGTATGAGACAGGCGAAATACCCTTAGACTTCAAGAAGAATGTAATAATTCCATTCCCAAAGAAAGCAGGTGTTGACATAAGTGAAAATTACCAAACTATCAATTTAATAAGCCATGGCTGCAAAATACTAACACGTATTCTTTACAGACGAATGGAAAAACTGGTAGAAGCTGACCTCGGCAAAGATCAGTTTGGGTTCCGCAGAAATGTTGGAACACGTGAGGCAATACTGACCCTACGACTTATCTTAGATAATAGATTAAGGAAAGGCAAACCTACATTTCTAGCATTTGTAGACTCAGAGAAAGCTTTTGACAACATTAACTGGAATACCCTCTTTCAAATTCTGAAGGTGGCAGGGGTAAAACACAAGGAGCGAAAGGCTATTTACAATTTGTACAGAAACCAGATGGCATTTATAAGAGTCGAGGGGCATGAAAGGGAAGCAGCAGTTGGGATGGGATTGAGACAGGGTTTTAGCCTCTCCCCGATGTTATTCAATCTGTATATTGAGCAAGCAGTGAAGGAAACAAAAGAAAAATTCGGAGTAGGTATTAAAGTCCATGGGGAAAAATAGAAACATTGAGGTTCGCCGATGACTTTGTAATTCTGTCAGAGACAGTAAAGGACTTGGAAGAGCAGTTTAACGGAATGGACAGTGTCTTGAAAGGAGGATATAAGATGAACATCAACAAAAGCAAAATGACAATAATGGAATGTAGTCGAATTAAGTTGGGTGATGCTGAGGGAATTAGATTAGAAAATGAGACAGTTAAAGTAGTAAAGGAGTTTTGCTACTTGGGGAGCAAAATAACTGATGATGGTCACAGTAGAGAGGATATAAAATGTAGACTGTCAATGGCAAGGAAAGCGTTTCTGAAGAAGAGAAATTTGTTAACATCCGAGTATAGATTTAAGTGTCAGGAAGTTGTTTCTGAAAGTATTTGTATGGAGTGTATGGAAGTGAAACATGGACGATAAATAGTTTGGACAAGAAGAGAATAGAAGCTTTCGAAATGTGGTGCTACAGAAGAATGCTGAAGATTAGATGGGTGGATCACATAACTAATGAGGAGGTATTGAATAGAATTGGGGAGAAGAGAAGTTTGTGGCACAACTTGACTAGAAGAAGGGATCGATTGATAGGACATGTTCTGAGGCATTAAGGGATCACAAATTTAGCATTGGAGGACAGCGTGGAGGGTAAAATCGTAGAGGGAGACCATGAGATGAATACACTAAGCAGATTCAGAAGGATGTAGGTTGCAGTAAGTACTGGGAGATGAAGAAGCTTGCACAGGATAGAGTAGCATGGAGAGCTGCATCAAACCAGTCTCAGGACTGAAGACAACAACAACAACAACAACAATATGCGAGTGTCACTACAGGTAGTATTGTGTCCAAGACTCTGTGTGTAACATCAGTGTACATCAATAGCATATCTGTCAACGTCTCATTAAAGCGCTCTGTGAGACCAACTGTGGGTGGAAAGCAGTTGTCAATCTGTGGGTTAAGTTGCAAAGTTAAATTCGCCCTGATAGTAGTCGCGACTAGAAAACGTTTACATGATCAGAGATTATTACACAGGGTGCTCTGTGCTTCAAGGAACGCTACAATTTCCAGAGATTCGGCATTTGGGACGGCTTTGAGACAGCATAGTGAGTGAGGAGGTTAGTGCAGACTGTTATCCGTAGACTCCTGTTTGTCGATTTCAGTAACCTTCCCAAGAAATCGAATACAATTCAGTGAAATGGTGTTGCTGTAGGCAGAATTGGTGTCAGATATCCAGGTGGTAACTATTGAACATCCTACCACCACTGGCTTTCATTACAGTTGCTCACACAGTGTCTAACGTATTTGTAGAGGCGTGGCCAGTGATGTCTGCGTCTCGTTCTGTCTAGAGTATTCATGAACACCAGGTGACGAGGTGTTGGAGCATCATGGAAAAACTTCAGGATAGCTGGCGATTAATGAGCTGGGCTGACGAGAAATGATTTCCATCCCTCAGAACATAGTTCCATTTATTAACTGGAACTCTCATTTCATTGGTTCATCATTCTTGAATGCTTCTGTGGTTTTCAGCTAAATCTTCCCTCTGTTCAGCAGCAATGTCGTCTAATATAGCGATGACTGAGATTTCGTCCTTGGTGCTGTGTTCTGCCACAGGATGCCTGTAGAGGCAGCCAGTGTCCTTGTGTTTGTACGTGTTTTTTATGCCACCGTGACGTCATTTTCCCTCAAGCATAAGATCCCATCTCGCCTGTCGACCTGATGGATTATTCAGGCTTGTCTACCAGCATAGGGAATGATGGCCCATCAGGTGATGAATGGTTGGCCAAATGAATCAGGAGAGGACTTTTTGATGGCCCAAACAACTGCAAGGCACTCATTTTCTGTTATAGAGTAGTTCCTTTCGGGGTTGGAGAGTACTCTGGAAGCAAAAGCTTTTACCTTTTCAACATATTCCTAAGTTTGCACTAAGACTGCATCTATCCTATAACAGTGAGAAGTTCTGTCTTGGTGTTGTCGCCAGAAAATGCTAGGAATGGAGAAGATATTAGCGCCTCCTTAAACACAAGCAAAGATCTTTCTTGCACCTCGTTCCAGGAAAATTTGGCATCTCCTTGTAGCAGTTCTTCCAAGGGTGTGCCTAATACATAAGTCCTTTATGAGCCACTGATAGTACGAGCACGTACCGAGAAAATTCCTCACATCACGAATGTGCTGAAGATTCAGACTGCTCTTATTTTCTCTGGATAGGGAAGGACTCCAAAGTTATTCACTAGGTGACTCAAGATCTTTATTTCCTAGGCAGCGAAGATGCACTTTTTGGATTCAGGTGGAAGCTTTGAATACTTTTCAGCACTTGTCAGGTGGCTTACATGCTCTTCAAACGTCGGGCCAGCCTCATCAATCTCAATTCGCCAGTGGCCTGTCTGCTTGCCCATAGTTGAGAAATACTGTGCTTGTCCCAAGCAGTCTAGTGTGTCACTACTGTGTGGCAATGGGCAGACTTTTTTTGTGGTTTTGTTCAGTTGTTGGTAGTCGATGCAGAAACGCCATGTGCCATCCTTCTTCACAAGGGCTACAGGACAGGACAGGACCAAGGACTCTCTGAAGGTTCAATGATGTCATCTTTCAGCTTCTTTTCGAGTTCCTCCCGAATTATCCGTCTTTCAGCTAGTGACGGCCTATACGAGTGCTGGCTAATTTCTAGATGATTCTTAGTGTTTTATCATGCGATGCTTGTTCTGTCTTTTCTCCACTTCGGATACGAAAGCAACGGAAAATTGGCGCATAAGGTGTAACACCTGCCGACGACCGAGCGAGGTGGCGCAGTGGTTAGCACACTGGACTCGCATTCGGGAGGACGACGGTTCAATCCCGTCTCCGGCCATCCTGGTTTAGGTTTTCCGTGATTTCCCTAAATCGTTTCAGACAAATGCCGGGATGGTTCCTTCGAAAGGGCACGGCCGATTTCCTTCCCGATCCTTCCCTAACCCGAGCTTGCGCTCCGTCTCTAATGACCTCGTTGTCGACGGGACGTTAAACACCACTAACCTAACCTAACCTGCCGACGTTGTTCCTCAGTCAGGCCAGATCTTATTGGCAATTCGATAGGCATTAAACTGCCCTTCCTGGACTGTTTGACTGTAAAAAAAAATAAACAATTTTTTCAGCCTTCAGTTGCAAGGTAATTTTTACTCGTTTACCTAGGTTTCGATTGCAGTAATGGAATCTTCTTCAGAACCTATAAATTAAACCACATGCGGACATATATTACTCACTGAAATGCATCATCAGTCTAATGATTGAATAATAAAGAAATCGTGATACTTACAAAAAATTAAATTATTTTGAGAGCCAAACACTGGCCATGTCACAGATTAAAAATTAAAACAATAAAGACGCATAATCATAAGATTATGCCTGTCAAAATTAAAACCAATAAGGCGAATGTAGACGAAGCTACGCCGGCCAGAAGTAAGGACCACATGTGAGCGGCAGGGAAACTAGGCGTCGCGAGCAGTTCCGCGGCGAGGCTCGGCCGCGGCCAAGCGCATGCGCGAGCGCAAGCGCAAGCGCAGGCACGAGAGACAAACTGTCTCAAAATTATTTGTTTATATAAACAAAATGTGACTGGCTCTGAGCACTATGGGACTCAACTGCTGAGGTCATTAGTCCCCTAGAACTTAGAACTAGTTAAACCTAACTAACCTAAGGACATCACAAACATCCATGCCCGAGGCAGGATTTGAACCTGCGACCGTAGCGGTCTTGCGGTTCCAGACTGCAGCGCCTTTAACCGCACGGCCACTTCGGCCGGCCAAAATGTGACTGAAAGCCGTCTTACAAATGGACAAACCTATCTATTGGTATGGCAACATTAAACAATTTACCTGAGAACAAACTACAAAGCCAAGGTATAAAAAATTTTTTACATTTAAATATTATAGTAAGAGGGCGAAGCCCCGCTACAGTAACTAAAAAATTAGTGTCGAAACCATGCGTGCTAAGCATAAATGTCTTTAACATAAAAACGCCATAGCAACTATGTGTCATTACCAAGCATATTACGAAATACAAAGACAAACATGTACGATCGCACTATAATAAAGGGACAAAGCAGATAGGGAAACAGCATCGGCCATTCGAAGCGGACTGTGGGTCAACTCCACTGGAGTAAAGGTTGAAATCCTTCGAAATAACTTATAATTTTTAGTTGCAACTGAGCATTAAGTAAGTTGTCTCTATCAATAATAAGATGATAGCTGATAGGACCTTAGACTATCTCGATCTGACTCTATCCATTATTGGCTGAAAAATAATTTCAAAATTTTTCGGAAAGCAACCTATCCATCCCAGCTGATTCAACCCATCCTCGGGCCCATAAAATGGCCTTTTTTGCCGGCCGAAGTGGCCGTGCGGTTAAAGGCGCTGCAGTCTGGAACCGCAAGACCGCTACGGTCGCAGGTTCGAATCCTGCCTCGGGCATGGATGTTTGTGATGTCCTTAGGTTAGTTAGGTTTAACTAGTTCTAAGTTCTAGGGGACTAATGACCTCAGCAGTTGAGTCCCATAGTGCTCAGAGCCATTTGAACCATTTGGCCTTTTTTCACTCGAGTATCCATCGAGCCCTTTCCATTCCGCTTTCGCCATTTAACTTACAGAACGAATTAAAAGTCCTCGAAAACATCGCTCAGAATGATGGGTATAATCCCAGTATAGTGAGACAGGTGTTAAAAAAAAAAAAAACAAACCCGAAAGAAGACTACCACCCTTTCCAGTTCAGGTACCCACAATCAACACCAGGCAACGAAATACATATCAGTTTCCTTTATAGGTAACATATCCTATAAGGTAGGTCGTTTATTAAAAAACCTAGGGTGTATAGTTTCATACTCTACCACCAACAACCTCAAAAAGAATTTAGTACATTCTCTGGATAAAGGTACTGATAAATCATCGCTGTCAGGTGTGTAAAGATCACGTGTGCTGAATGTCCTTCTTATTACATTGGCCAGACAGGAAGGGCCCTGTCTGGTAGGTTGAAAGAGCATCTGCCGACAAAAAGCGGTGATGGAACACGAGGATCTACATTTGCTGAACATCTGGTCCAAAAGGCACATGCTCCCAAGCCTCTAAAAGACGCAGAGCTTTTGCATAATGAAGTCAAGGGATGCAGGCTAGACACCCTCGAAGAATTGCAAATTTTTAAACATCTTATTATTGATAGAGACAACTTACTTAATGATCAGTTGCAACTAAAAATTAGAAGTTATTTCGAAGGATTTCAACCTTTACTCCAGTGGAGTTGACCCACAGTCCGCTTCGAATGGCCGATGCTGTTTCCCTCTCTGCTTTGTCCCTTTATTATAGTGCGATTGTACATGTTTGTCTTTGTATTTCGTAATATGCTTGGCAATGACACATAGTTGCTATGGCGTTTTTATGTTAAAGACATTTATGCTTAGCACGCATGGTTTCGACACTAATTTTTTAGTTACTGTAGCGGGGCTTCGCCCTCTTACTATAATATTTAAATGTAAAAAAAATTTTTATACCTTGGCTTTGTAGTTTGTTCTCAGGTAAATTGTTTAATGTTGCCATACCAATAGATAGGTTTGTCCATTTGTAAGACGGCTTTCAGTCACATTTTGTTTATATAAACAAATAATTTTGAGACAGTTTGTCTCTCGTGCCTGCGCTTGCGCTTGCGCTCGCGCATGCGCTTGGCCGCGGCCGAGCCTCGCCGCGGAACTGCTCGCGACGCCTAGTTTCCCTGCCGCTCACATGTGGTCCTTACTTCTGGCCGGCGTAGCTTCGTCTACATTCGCCTTATTGGTTTTAATTTTGACAGGCATAATCTTATGATTATGCGTCTTTATTGTTTTAATTTTTAATCTGTGACATGGCCAGTGTTTGGCTCTCAAAATAATTTAATTTTTTGTAAGTATCACGATTTCTTTATTATTCAATCATTAGACTGATGATGCATTTCAGTGAGTAATATATGTCCGCATGTGGTTTAATTTATAGGTTCTGAAGAAGATTCCATTACTGCAATCGAAACCTAGGTAAACGAGTAAAAATTACCTTGCAACTGAAGGCTGAAAAAATGTTTATTTTCTATACATACACGGTTGCTGACGCGCTGCGTTATGTTAAAGATTTGCTGTTTGACTGTCCCTACACACATACCTTTAGGGATGAGTTGTGGCTGCTCATGACAATTAGTGGTCAAAGTTCTTCTCAGTGCTTACGATTGTGTAAGTAGGCTGTTTAGGTTTTCTTATTGGTAACGCCACGTAGCGCTCTGGATGAAAATCACTGGCTGTGCTGTGTGCAGTCTGTGGCTAGTTTACACTGTTGTCTGCCATTTTAGTGTTGGGCAGCTGGATGTTACAGCGCGTAGCGTTGCGCAGTTGGAGGCGAGCCGCCAGCAGTGGTGGATGTGGGGAGAGAGATGGCGGAATTTTGAGAGCGGACGATCTGGACGTGTCTCATTAAGAAAGAGTAAATTTGTAAGACTGGATGTAATGAACTGATATATATATAATATGACTTTTGAACAATATTAAGTTAAATACATTGTTTGTTCTCTATTAAAATATTTCTTTTTCTAACTGTGCCTATCAGTAGTTAGTGCCTTCAGTAGTTTGAATCTTTTATTTAGCTGGCAGTAGTGGCGTTCGCTGTATTGCAGTAGTTCGGGTAACGAAGATTTTTGTGAGGTAAGTGATTTGTGAAGCGTATACGTTAATGTTAGTCAGGGCCATTCTTTCGTAGGGATTTTTGAAAGTCAGATTGCGTTGCGCTAAAAATATTGTGTGTCAGTTTAAGCACAGTCATGTATAATTGTTCAAGGGACGTTTCAATTGTTGCATGCATATAGATATCTTTCGTGAATCTGAATAGCGTTCTGCAGTCGACAAAAGCGTCACATTTTAATTAGGCATCCCGAATGATGACTGGGACCTCGTCAATGATGACGGAAACATAACAACGCCGTCAGTGGCAAATAATCGCCCAGAAAAACCTTTGTTATGTGTGCATGCTGGAATAGCTTCACGAATCTGGAGCTCTGATCTTCCACAGTCTATGACTGCCTGTGGTCCCGGCAAGAAATTCCATCTGAGAATAACATTGTGACTACATTATGATGAAATGACAAACTCGAAGGGATGTTTTCTGTCGCTGGTAGTTATTCTTGCAAATCATGTTCCTGACGGCTGGATGTATTTTCCATTTGTGACTGTCAGCACAATGGCTTTGGTATCACGGAACATAGTCTTCCATAGCTGGCGACAATGAGCGTTTGAAATTACTTAAAGGGAAGGCCCTAGGTCGACTAGCGTCCAGACCGGCAGGCCTTCGATGAGGACGTCGATGAGATTTAACTGTTTTCCATCGAGTATCATCATCTGTGGTGGTCTCACTTCTACAGACGATGCCTCACTTAGTTTTCCTGCATTCAACAGCTAGGAGAGCGGCTTTTATCTTTGTATGGCGACGGCGAATGGCTGCGATGAGAGCATGGCGATGGGTGACGTCCCACAGGTTGAGTATAATCGTCTGCAATTGACTGGCGTGAACGGAACTGTTGTGATAGCTGATGTCTGTTGGCGTAGTAGTAGTCTAAAACTCGTCTTCCTTCTCCGCAGTGACGTACTGCATGTCGAGGGCTCCCACAGTGGAAACATACCGGCGTGTTGTCCTCTGTCCTCCATATGTCTTATATTCCGTGGGATTTTGGAAAGCCGGCCGGAGTGGTCGAGCGGTTCTAGACGCTTCAGTCTGGAACCGCGCGACCGCTACGGTCGCAGGTTCGAATCCTGCCTCGGGCTTGGATGTGTGTGATGTCCTTAGGTTAGTTAGGTTTAAGTAGTTCTAAGTTCTAGGGGACTGATGACCTCAGATGTTAAGTCCCATAGTGCTCAGAGCCATTTGAACCATTTGATTTTGGAAAAGTCAACTCGTATTTCTCGTACAAGCATGTGTTTAGTTTTCCTCGCTGGTTTGATTGTACCCGCTGCAGTAGTCATCACAAGGCAAATTCCAAGCCATACGTGCATTGGTTGGCTGGTGAGTTGTTATTTGACTGCTGCGGCGCTGATTCGAGTTGGGCGATTCCATTCTTCCTGGCGCTTTCTGCTGGTGGCGGAGTTTGGTGCTGAAGATCGATAATCCCATTCTTCAGCATACTCTTTTACCTTCGGATGTATGTGGTCGACATTCACAGCTGCTATTTCTTGCTTACGTGGTCCTATTATTTTGGCTACCATCAAATACTGCATCTCTCCTCTTACAGCCTAGGTTATGAGAGAAGTGAGGTCATGGTGGTCCTCCACAACCGCCTTATGGACTACGGAAGTCTATCACACCTCTGTCGTTCGTTGTTTTTCAATTGTTCTTCCGCCAAGCGTACTTGTTGATTGTCACTAAACGTTTTCTTCAGTTAGGCATAGAATTTATCCCGTCTATTGAGCTTCTCTTCGTTGCTCTCGAACAACTGCTGGGCTGTATTGCCCACGTAAAAGTACACGTTTGCCAAAAACGTTTTATCGTCCAACCTGTTGTATTCGTCTACTAGGTCTAACCCTTTCAGACATTATTTCATTGGGTCCTGACCAGAGACTTCAAAAAACACTGACTTGTCTGATACGCAGCTGTCTGTTTGCTGTTTCGGAATCCACTGTTCTCCTGAATATACATACCGCGGGAACGATGTGTTGCTTGTATTCCGGTTCCTTCGCGAAGGCAACGAATTTTATGTTGCCTGATTGGGGCCAAAGAGAAGCAGATGTTTTGAAGTACCCAGCGTCTCCACCAGATAATGTCATGTCTTAACTAAAATCTAACCCAAATCTGAAAGCGGGGTGTCACTGAAGTATAACAATTGTCATTGCAAGCATGTTTTGTACGACCACGAATGTGCAGCCAGAACAGACCAGAACTGACCTCCTGCGTGGAGTATACTGCTTTTATACAGACATCAAACATTCCAGAAAATACAAACATTGAAACAAAAAAGTTTCATAAATGATAATTACTGAATAACAGCTAGTCTTTGGGGCTGAACTGGCGACCTGCAGCACCGCACCCACCGAAGCTAACGGCTACGCCACGCTGCATTCAGCACAGTGTGGAAATATTATTTCCTCCCTTATATGTTTCGCGAAATAATCAGGAACAGAAAACCAGAGAAATTAGAGCTCGTACGGA
Source organism: Schistocerca nitens (assembly GCF_023898315.1). Classification (NCBI taxonomy): domain Eukaryota; kingdom Metazoa; phylum Arthropoda; class Insecta; order Orthoptera; family Acrididae; genus Schistocerca; species Schistocerca nitens. The sequence goes on along the minus strand of NC_064617.1, from coordinate 181,671,550 downwards.
AGTTTAACGATCGTTGTTCTTCCCCTGTACCATTTGTGAATGAAACAGGGGTGGATAACAATGGTAGTGGTATCAGAGGTACACACCGCCACACTTCTTAACTTAGCTTGTGGAACACATGTTGCGAGGAAAGGTCAAATTATATAGCAGCTCCTGCTGCTCCCGCGAGCAACTCATGTTGACGACCTTTCTGCTCAACAGGTGGTGCAATCAGAGATCGATACATATACAATTTTCTCGCCACTTACACTTACGCGTCACCTCTGGGTATACGTACAACCATCATCCAATTGAACTCCAAAGGAAATTTTCGTTATCTGTAGAAACTGAGCCACACACTAGCATGTTACCCAGTGATACGTATTGCTTTGAGGAATATTGGTTACCTGAAATATATATTCCCTACCCTACGCAATCACCAAGCTATTTTTATAAACAGAGTTGACCTTGAAAGGTAATTAAGTGGTGTGAATACAGTGACACTTGCTGACATATTCAGTGAACAAGTTCCAATCAGTGCAGCATTAGAGGCTGTGACTTGTCACACACTGACAACTATGGAACTTTCTCTTTCTTCCTCCAGACATGGATCTGACAAATCAGAAGACAATTAACCTCATCTGTCAGGTATCACTGCCTCTCCTTGTTTCAGTGCCCACAATCCACTTGGAGCGATATTAGAATGTCTGACTGTGGCTATCTGATGGAACAACTGCTCACAGATTTTGAGATATGTTTATTGAACAGCAGCGCCTCCACTCATTTTTGAGTGGAACAAGAAGTATATTCAGTCAACGATCTCTTGAACTGTAGCTTCAGCCTCCTCCCCTCTATCCAATGTAAGATCTGTTATGACTGCCATGAGAGTGAGCATTTCTCAGGTGTCATGTCCCTTAGACCCTGGCAGCCGACTGAGTGGCCACCAGAATGGACCCTCAAGAAAGCTGACTGGTATACTTTCAACACTGCTGTATTATCTGATGATATCCCAAAAACGAATATCGTCAGCGTTCTTCAGGATACAACTACCACTATACAAAAATCAGCGTAATTAACAATTCTCATTACCCCAGGAACCAGTCCTTTGATGGACACAGGAAATCGCCAGGGACACCAAAGGTTGGAGGTAGCAGCTCCAACGACATAAGCATCATCCATCAGTCGAAAACCTTATTGCTTTCAAAAGGATTCATAGTCGGGCACACTATCTTATGAAACACCAGAAGGAATGCTGGGAAAGATATGTAACTATCTAAGGACGCATATTTCTTGTTCACAGGTGTGGGTCAAATTGCGTTGCATCCAAGGTCAGCAGATAGCAAGCAGTATACCTGTTATCCTTTTAGAGTGCAATGTTCTTATTTACCCTACTGTTATTGCAGAACTCTTTGTATGATGCTTCGATCGAGCATGTACATCCAACACAATAGATTCTTCACTACAAAATATCTTGGCCCACTCAATGCTCTTTTCAGTATTATGAGAACCCCTCACTGCTCTCTCTGGGTCTTGGCCTCAATATAGCGCAGGACCCAGCATAATCGTCAAACAAGTGCTACAACATCTATCCATGGATTACTGACGTTACATTCTTGTGGTCTTCAATCGCATCTGGTGTGAGAGTGAGTTCTTAATCCAGCGGAGAGAAAGCACGATTCCTCCAATTTTGGGAACAGGTAAAATTTGTGCGAAATATACAGCTATTGACCCATCAGTCTCACGAATATTCAGTATAAGTTGCTCGAATGAATGGTGAACCGGCAGCTGGGTTTTGTCTCCTGAGATGAGAGGTCTCCCCTCTGGTTTTATCTGGAAATTTCAAGTTCTGAGGCTGTTTGGTGTTTTGAGTTGGCTCATCCTACAGTACACACCATACACAGGAGAATGGAGACTCAAAGGGGTGTGTACTGCTTGTGATGCTTTTTCTGATAGAGATCAACGGGCTGACAGAAGTAGTGGGGCCTATGGTCTCATTGCCCTTTTATATTGAAGCGTGAGCGCCCGGGTTCCAGGGTTCGATTCCCGGCGGGGTCAGGGATTTTCTCTGCCTCGTGATGACTGGGTGTTGTGTGATGTCCTCAGGTTAGTTAGGTTTAAGTAGTTCTAAGTTCTAGGGGACTGATGACCATAGATGTTAAGTCCCATAGTGCTCAGAGCCATTTGAACCATTTTATATTGAAGCTTTTGTTTTGACTGCTGTTCAACTGTAAGTGTTGCAGAATGCTAGCTACAGGTCAATCGTTGGCTCTCGCTCATTGTTTTCAATTTTCCACCTCCAAAACGTGTTACACACTTCTGCCAGCGTACAGGGTGTTAGGGTATAGGTACAGACATTGTGATTATTGATACCGTAATATACATTCACTTCCCTCCCCCCATGAACCATGGACCTTGTCGTTGATGGGGAGGCTTGCGTGCCCCAATGATACAGATAGCCGTACCGTAGGTGCAACCACAACGGAGGGGTATCTGTTGAGAGGCCAGACAAACGTGTAGTTCCTGAAGAGGGGCAGAAGTCTTTCCAGTAGTTGCAGGGGCAACAGTCTGGATGATTGACTAGTCTGGCCGTGTAACACTAACCAAAACGGCTTTGCTGTTGTGGTACTGCGAACGGCTGAAAGCAAGGGGAAACTACAGCCGTAATTTTTCCCGAGGGCATGCAGCTTTACTGTATGGTTGAATGATAATGGCGTCCTCTTGGGTAAAATATTCCGGAGGTCAAATACTCCCCCATTCGGTTCTCCGGGCGGGGACTACTCAGGAGGACGTTGTTATCAGGAGAAATAAAACTGGCGTTCTACGGATCGGAGCGTGGAATGCCAGATCCCGTAATTGGGCAGGTAGGTTAGAAAATTTAAAAAGGGAAATGGATAGGTTAAAGTTAGATATGGAGGGAATTAGTGAAGTTCAGTGTCAGGAGGAATAAGACTTCTGGTCAGGTGAATACGGGGTTATAAATACAAAATCAAATAGGGGTAATGCAGGAGTAGGTTTAATAATGAATAAAAAAATAGGAGTGCGGGTAAGCTACTACAAACAGCATAGTGAACGTATTATTGTGGCCAAGATAGACACGAAGCCCATGCCTATTAGAGTAGTACAAGTTTATATGCCAACTAGCTCTGCAGATGACAAAGAAATTGATGAAATGTATGATGAGATAAAAGAAATTATTCAGGTAGTCAATGGAGACGAAAATTTAATAGTCATGGTTGACGAGAATTCGACAGTAGGAAAAGGGAGAGAAGGAAGCATAGTAGGTGAATATGGATTGGGGCTAAGAAATCAAAGAGGAAGCCGTCTGTTAGAATTTTGCACAGAGCATAACTTAATCATAGCTAATACTTGTTTCAAGAATCATAAAAGAAGGTTGAATAGATGGAAGAATCCTGGAGATACTAAAAGGTATCAGATAGATTATATAATGGTAAGACAGAGATTTAGGAACCAGGTTTTAAATTGTAAGACATTTCCAGGGGCAGATGTGGACCCTGACCACAATCTATTGGTTATGAACTGTAGATTAAAACTGAAGAAACTGCAAAAAGGTGGGAATTTAAGGAGATGGGACCTGGATAAACTGAAAGAACCAGAGGTTGTACAGAGTTTCAGGGGAGCATAAGGGAACAATTGACAGGAATGGAGGAATGAAATACAGTAGAAGAAGAATGGGTAGCTCTGAGGGATGAAGTAGTGAAGGCAGCAGAGGATCAAGTAGGTAAAAAGATGAGGGCTAGTAGAAATCCTTGGGTAACAGAAGAAATATTGAATTTAATTGATGAAAGGAGAAAATATAAAAATGCAGTAAATGAAGCAGGCAAAAAGGAATACAAACCTCTCAAAAATTAGATCGACAGGAAGTGCAAAATGGCTAAGCAGGTATGGCTAGAGGACAAATCTAAGGATGTAGAGGCTTATTTCACTAGGGGTAAGATAGATACTGCCTACAGGAAAATTAAGGAGACCTTTGGAGAAAAGAGAGCCACTTGTATGAATATCAATAGCTCAGATGGAAACCCAGTTCTAAGCAAAGAGGGGAAAGCAGAAAGGTGGAAGGAGTATATAGAGGGTCTATAAAAGGGCGATGTACTTGAGGACAATATTATGGAAATGGAAGAGGATGTAGATGAAGATGAAATGGGAGTTACGATACTGCGTGAAGAGTTTGACAGAGCACTGAAAGACCTGAGTCGAAACAAGGCCCCGGGAGTAGACAACATTCCATTAGAACTACTGACGGCCTTGGGAGAGCTAGTCCTGACGAAACTCTTCCATCTGGTGAGCAAGATGTAAGAGACGAATATAATAATTCCAATCCCAAAGAAAGCAGGTGTTGACATATGTGAAAATTACCGAACTATCAGTTAAATAAGTCACAGCTGCAAAATACTAACGCGAATTACACTGTTCTACAAAAAAAACCTTTTTTTCTATTTCTGATAAAACATATTGTGCTCCTAGTTGTATTTTGAGTGCTGAATTGAAAACTGTTTTTGGTTTTTTTCTGCCAGGGATAGTTTATGAGTAATCGCAATTTTATTTCTCTTTTCAGTTTCTGATATAGAGCAGCAAACATGAGGTGAAATTCGACATACAAATGCACATCTTTATGGTGTTGTTAGTTCATCACATTAGTGGAGGGTGGGATTTATTTGACATGAGAAATTACAGAAAACTGACAAACAATGAGCCACTGCCTTGTAATGCACATCACTTTTTTCTCCAAACAATGAGCCACTGCCTTGTAATGCACATCACTTTTTCTCTTGTATTGTGAATTTTTCTTCTCTCGAATGATATTCCAGCAATAATCTGCTAACATAGAAGGTACTCACTTCCCTTCATAGCGCCTTTCTATGGTAGAAATGTCTTTATGGAATCTTTCCCCATGTTCATCCGATACGTCACTACAACTCTCTGTGAAGTAGTCCAGATAAGAGTCCATCATATGTACCATTAAATACGCATTGCACCCCAAATCCTGATATGCTTTGATCATATCCTTCACCATTGCTTTGTAGTTAGTAGCTCTTCTTCTTCCGAGGAAGTTTTCCGACACCATATTGAAACAGTCCCATGCGGAAAATTTGCATCTTTCTGCAGCTCCCTGATTTGTGGGCCCATAATACACCTTCCTTTATTTTTGCAGCTGAAAGACGGGGGAATTTGGTAGCTAGATATGCAAACCCGCAGCCTGTTGGATCCATGGCCTTCACGAATTGTTTCATCAGGCCAAGTTTGATGTGAAGCGGTGGAAGTAGTATATATTCAGGAGCTACCAGACTTTCACGTTGTACATTCTTTTCGCCAACTTTCAATCTTCGCCTAGGCCATTTCTTTTTCACGTAGTGAGAATTTCGGTCTCGACTATCCCACTCGCAAAGAGAGCAGGCACACTTTGTGTAGCCTTGTTGCATTCCCAGTACCATAGCAATTACCTTGAAATCTGCACATATTTTCCATTTGTGTTTATTGTATTTTAATGAACTTAGCATCCTTTGTACGAATTCGTAATTCTCTTTTGTCAAACTAGCGTAAGCTACTGGAACAGAGGGTATTTTATTTCCGTTTTGGAGCAAAACACCCTTCAGACTTGTTTTCGATGCAGCTATGAAAAGTCTCCTCTCCTGTGAAATATAAGTTAAGTTCAGCACTTTCATCAGGCCAGCAACGTCATTGCAAAATGTCAGTGCTTCGTCAGTTGAAAAATAAGAAATAAAGGCATGTTCTCTGTGCCTGAACACACTGATTTTAGTACTTTGATGCAGCAGATTATACTCTTGTAATCTTGAACCAAGCAGCTGCGCCTTTTGTTTACTTAGTCCTAGATCACGTACTAAATCATTTAAATCTGCCTGTGTTAACAAATGTGGCGATGACTCACTTGTGCAGTGGTATAAAGAATCATCATCTGTGATTTCTTCAGTACTACTTATTTCACTGTCACTCGGAATTTGACCTCGAGCTCTTGAAGGTACTGGAAGATTGTCGGAATGCTGCACTGGCATTCTCGCTGAAGGCAGATCTGGGTAAACAATGTGCCTCTTCGACTTTTTGTTTGTAAAACCCTGAATTTTTGTTAGACAGAAATAACAATCAGTAACATGGCCCTTAGGCTCCCTCCACACCATGGGAACAGCAAACAACGCCACATTCTCTTTACCACTGAATTCGTTTGCAGTAACATGTAGCACAACAGAAATGTGGTGCCGATTCTTTATCTTGGTCTCCTACCTCTACTCCAAAGTAATGTTTGTATGCTTTCTTTATGACTGAAGAAATTTTCTTCCTATTTCTGGCAAAAGTGAACTTCCCACAAATGTAGCAGAAGTTGTCCGGCTTATATCGACATCCACGACGACGTGGAATTTCTGCAAATTTAAAAATACCACTTTGGTAATGCACCTGTATTAAATTAATAGTAGGGAACCAGAGGAACGCTGATGTGTAAAAACAAGCAGTCGTTTTACCTTCAGCACCAGGCTCAATCAGTGTACACACAGGAACTAAAAAATTCAACCGTGCTCGGAAATATGACAGACAGTTACTTGTCAGCCAAAACACCCACTCGTTAAGACTGACACAAATTGCGGCTAACACCACTGTTGTAAACTCGATGCACCTGCCCCTAGGAGGCGTGAAGCTTTACTGCCGAGGCAGCGACCGGCTGTCGCCGTTCGAGTTAATGAGATGTTTCGGGTGGTCTTAATGACGTAGGTGTGGCGGGGGATAACCTAATGATGTCTGATTCTTCCCACTTGCTGTTGCACAAGAAATTATCACGTTCTATCACTACTGGATGCGGCAACATACCCGTATTTCTCTATAACGTCTCTGTGTTTGCATGAATTGTGAATATACATACATATACATATTACATAAAAAGTATCCCTGACAACGATATTTTGTTTAGATATTTGAATTTCCCACGGTAAAATGGTCTAGAAGCACATACTTTAATATCAGAAATAGAACCCATGTCGAACAGTGTTATTTACAGACGAATGGAAAAACTGGTAGAAGCCGACCTCGGGGAAGATCAGTTTGGATTCCGTAGAAATGTTGGAACACGTGAGGCAATACTGACCTTACGACTTATCTTAGAAGAAAGATTAAGGAAAGCAAACCTACCTTTCCAGCATTTGTAGATTTAGAGAAAGCTTTTGACAATGTTGAGTGGAATAATCTCTTTCAAATTCTAAAGGTGGCAGTGGTAAAATACAGGGAGCGAAAGGCTATTTACAATTTGTACAGAAACCAGATGGCAGTTATAAGAGTCGAGGGGCATGAAAGGGAAGCAGTGGTTGGGAAGGGAGTGAGACAAAGTTGTAGCCTCTCCCCGATGTTATTCAATCTGTATATCGAGCAAGCAGTGAAGGAAACAAAAGAAAAATTCGGAGTAGGTATTAAAATCCATGGAGAAGAAATAAAAACTTCGAGGTTCGCCGATGACTTTGTAATTCTGTCAGAGACAGCAAAGGACTTGGAAGAGCAGTTGAACGGAATGGACAGTGTCTTGAAAGGAGGATATAAGATGAACATCAACAAAAGCAAAACGAGTATAATGGAATGTAGTCGAATTAAGTTGGGTGATGCTGAGGGAATTAGATTAGGAAATGAGACACTTAAAGTAGTAAAGTAGTTTTGCTATTTGGGGAGCAAAATAACTGATGATGGTCGAAGTGGAGAGGATATAAAATGTAGACTGTCAATGGCAAGGAAAGCGTTTCTGAAGAAGAGAAATTTGTTAACATCGAGTATAGATTTAAGTGTTAGGACGTCGTTTCTGAAAGTATTTGTATGGAGTGTAGCCATGTATGCAAGTGAAACATGGACGATAAAATAGTTTGCACAAGAAGAGAATAGAAGCTTTCGAAATGTGGTGCTACAGAAGAATGCTGAAGATTAGATGGGTAGATCACGTAACTAATGAGGCGGTATTGAATAGGATTGGGGAGAAGAGAAGTTTGTTGCACAACTTGACTAGAAGAAGGGACCGGTTGGTAGGGCATGTTCTGAGGCATCAAGGGATCACAAATTTAGCATTGGAGGGCAGCGTGGTGGGTAAAAATCGTAGAGGGAGACCAAGAGATGAATACACTAAGCAGATTCAGAAGGATGTAGGTTGCAGTAAGTACTGGGAGATGAAGAAGCTTGCACAGGATAGAGTAGCATGGAGAGCTGCATCATACCAGTCTCAGGACTGAAGACCACAACAACAACATAGTGGGATCACATGTGTTCAGTGTAGTGGATTGTGCGAGAGCTAATACACAAATTCCAGTCCCAAAGACAGCTGTAACTACCCCGTTTGGCCTTTTCGATCACATGTATAGGCCTTTTGGACTTAAAAATTCAGCCCAGATATGGCAAAGGTTTATCGACGAGGTTTTGCGTGGCCTGCATTTTTGTTTCGGTTACATTGACGACATTCTCGTATTTTCTAAAACTACAGCCGAGCATGATCATTTGACACAGATTTTTCAACGTCTCAGTGATTATGGTGGTTTTTGAGGCAATCAAATATTCCAGAACTTCAGTAGATGCCAAAGACTTCACCGTTTTCACAGACCATAAACTCTTAACGTTTGTTTTCAAACAGCGAGGCAAACATATTTCTCCGAGGTAACACAGACAGGTTGAATTTATAGCTCAATTCACAACCGCCATATGGCATATGGCAGAGGCAGACAATTTTGCAGCAGATTATCTTTCCCGAATAAATGGCATATCCCAAACCATTGGCTTTCACGAGTTGGCAGTGGCACAAGAGAAGGATGCAGAGTTGCAGCATTTCCTCTTGAAAGAGAATACGGGTCTCCATCCAGTGCAAATTAGATTACCGAACTGGAGCTGAAAGTTTCGTGCGACGTCTCTACAGGTAGAAAGCGCTCATTTGTGCCGACAGACTACCGCAGACGAGCATTTCATAGTGTTCACGATATGGCCCCTCTTGGCATCAGGAGCACGGTCCGCTTGGTGACAACGTTTCGTACGGCCCAGGGTAAGCAAAGAATGCAGGAGATGGGCGCAAGAATGTTTGACCTACCAAAGACGCAAAGTGGGTCGTCACGCCCATCCTCCGATAGGGATTTTTGCTGACAGTTGCGAAAGATTCGCTCATGTCCATCTTGACTTGGTGGGACCACTACCGCCCTCAGAAGGTTTCCGCTACTTTCTTACGGTAACTGATCGATATACCCGTTGGGCGGAAGCCGTTCCGATAGCGGACATTTCAGCAGAAACGACAGCAAAGACCTTCATGGGCGTGTGGATAGCGGGTTTTGGATGTCCTGTACATGTAACCACGGGTAGAAGGGGACAATTTGAGTCAACTTTATTTCAACACTTAGCCAATCTGTGTGGAATGAACCACCACAAAACTACCAGATATCATTCCAAGAGAACCGGGATGGTTGAAAGATGGCATCGGATTTTAAAAACAGCTCTTATATGTCTATATACCGGGTGATCAAAAAGTCAGTATAAATTTGAAAACTGAATGAATCACGGAATAATGTAGATAGAGAGGTACCAATTGACACACATCCTTGGAATGACATGGGGTTTTATTAGAACAAAAGAAATACAAAAGTTCAAAAAATGTCTGACAGATGGCGCTTCATCTGATCAGAATAGAAATAATTAGCATAACAAAGTAAGACAAAGCAAAGATGATGTTCTTTACAGGAAATGCTCCATATCACCACCATCATTCCTCAACAAAAGCAGTAGTCGAGGAACAATGTTGTGAACAGCACTGTAAAGCATGTCCGGAGTTATGGTGAGGCATTGGCGTCGGATGTTGTATTTCAGCATCCCTAAAGATGTCGGTCGATCACGATACACTTGCGACTTCAGGTAACCCCTGGGAGGCCAAGTATGACGAAAGTGGCGGCTGAGCACACGATCATCACCAAACGACGCGCACAAGAGATCTTTCACGCGTATAGCAATATGGGGTGGAGCGCCATCCTGCATAAACATCGTACGTTCCAGCAGGTGTTTATCAGCCAGGCTTGGGATGATGCGATTCTGTAACATATCGGCGTACCTCTCACCCGTCACGGTAGCAGTTACAAAACCAGAGTTACGCACTTCCTCGAAGAAAAAAGACCCAATAACGGTAGATGTGGTAAATCTAACCCATATCGTGACTTTTTCGTCGTGCAATGGAGTTTCCACGACACTTCTAGGATTATCGGTAGCCCAAATTCTGCAGTTGTGGGTGTTGACGGACCCTCGGACTGTGAAGTGAGCTTCGTCGGTCCACAACACGTTACTCAACCAATCGTCATCTTCCACCATGTTTTGAAACGTCCACACCGCAAATGCCCTCCGCTTCACTAAATCGCCAGGTAACAGTTCATGATGCCGATGGATTTTGTACGGATAACATCGGAGGGTACGCCTCAGTGCTAACCAAACAGTAGTGTATGGAATGCCGGTGCGACTTCCTCGTGCACAGACGAACCCGCTACAGTCTCCATTTCTTCCTGAACTGTCTCAGCAGCATTACGCCTTGTGCTCGGTCGGCGATTACCGGGTCTATCGTCTAAACAACCCGTGGCTTCGAACTTCGAAATCATTCTCGCCACAGCTGCATTTGTCAACGGACCTTTACCCGTTCAAATCCCCTTCCTATGGCGATAGCATCGTAACTCTGAACTAGCACATTCCCAATTCTGATAATACAGCTTCATTAAAAGCGCCTTTTCAGGTAACGTAAACATGCTGCGACTGCTGGCGCATCTGATTCTCTCTCTGCGATTGTCATGCGCAGTCACTGACGTTTTGCTGTCCAGCGCTATCTGTCGGGCATTTTGTGAACTTTGTGTTTTTTTTTTTTTTTTTGTTCTAATAAAACCCCATCTCATTCCAAGCATGTGTGTCAATTTTTACCTCTCTATCTACACTATTTCGTGGTTTATTAAGTTTTCAAATTTATACTGACTTTTTGACCACCCGGTATATACGGACACAGGCTCTGCCTTTGGTATTACTTGGATTGCGCACTGCTTACAAGCCTGGCTTAGACACGTCTACCGCAGAAATGGTGTATGGCCAGAATATCCACGTGCCAGCGGACTTCATTAAAGACAGGAGTCCTACGACAGGAGAATTTGATACATCACCTACGTTCATAGCGCAGTTACGACAACAAGTGCCGCGTCTGGGCACAATTCCAGGCACTAGGCATGGACATAAACCAACTTTCATGCACAAAGACTTGAACAGTTGTACCCACATTATGTTGAGATGAGTCATCGTCAAACAACCATTGCAACAACCGTATTCGGGGCCTTACGAAGTTTTGCGCCGAAACACGCACACCATGGAAATCCCCTACAATGGGAAGTCAACAGTGGTATCAATAGAAAGAGTCAAGCCAGCTTACATGCCTGCCAAAGGTAACGAAAAAACCTCATCCAGCAAAGAAGCCAGTGCCGAGGATATCGGTGGAAACAGTTTCTCTTGTGCCTCCACCGTCCAGTCAGCAGACATCGCCCGAGCAAGTACCACATAGTCACACGCGAGCAGGTCGACTGGTACGCTTCAAGTACCCATACGTCCCGGGTGCTCCGCACTTTCAGCAGGGAGTCTGTGTGGCGAACGATAGTGATTTCGAGTGGTCGCGCTGAAAGCAGAGACGTTTCAACGCAGCGGAGTATGACTGCGCAAGGAACCCCTTTGGTTCCGTGATTATTCTTAGTTTTTGTATCTGTTTCGTGTTGTTTTCTGGAATTATTTTGTGAGTTTTTGAATGACTGCTCATTTGATTGTGTTTTGTGGATGCAGTCAGACAATAAAAGCCAAGTAACACTCTCAAGAATTTCTACGTTATTTCAGCGATATATATATTAGTAACTTCATACACACTTTAATACCTGACCTGCTGCTCAGGCGCAAATAAACTTTAATGGCTTACTTGTGGCACTTGTACTTCGAGGTAATAACTAACCTAAAAACGTACTACTCATAATTTCTATAGTTATTAGTCTGCAACGGAAGAAAATAATGATGTAATGTTGTTCAGTGCACTGTCCTCAGTCATCAGCAGAAATATCTGCACTTATACCCCTAATACCTTGTACAGTTGTTCATCCACATCGAGAACAGTACCTTCATAATGACCTGTTCATTGTGGTACAGTCATCTCACTTTTTGGGGGGTTTTATTTGACGCCAGGCTGATATTGCTACCACGTATTTTCCAGCTTGAAAGGAGATGACACTTGCTTGAGTAGCATCTACTGAGGTGTTGACCAGTCCACCTTCTTGCGCCTCTTTAAAGCCCTTATCTCGACTGGAATACAAAAATTGCCTTATTACAACGCTCATTGGCATTACAACCACTGGGCCTAATGCTCCACCGCGAGATCTGATTTGTGACTGGCACCTTTTGGATGAGCCATGTGGACTGGAGTTCCTCCCTTACAAATCAGATGCCACCGAATAAAAACGAATTACGCAATATGGTAACAACTATCCGCCGGCCGGTGTGGCCGAGCGGTTCTAGGGGCTACAGTTTGGAACGGCGCGACCGCTACGGTCTCAGGTTCGAATCTTGCCTCGGGCGTGGATGTGTGTGATGTCCTTAGGTTAGTTAGGTTTAAGTAGTTCTAAGTTCTAGGGGACTGATGACCACAGCAGTTAAGTCCCATAGTGCTCAGAGCCATTTGAACCACTTTTTGAACAACTATCCAGCATACCTGGTCACCGTATCGTACTCCCTGGCAGGTGCAATTCCTTTATTCAAAGACAACCCAGGTCTTGTGTCCCAATATTTCATCTGGCCTCTCCTTGCTCTGATCATTGCTTTCTCCCTTTGAACTCCATTGAACATATGACTCTTCGTAAATAGTCTTCATGGGTTTGCCGCGGGATCACGCTATGCAAATTCCCAATATTTCCTCGGGGCAACTGTTCGCCATCTTCAAGTGGTTTAACCGTGCTGGTGGCTAGGTATGACTGACGGTATCCGCATGTCGACACCCCGTTTCTATAACACGTGCACGAAGAATGCGCAGGCGCGGAAATGACGCACGCACAACTGAACATCCCTTGAACTTCTTTGCAAACCTTCATATCGTGGGTAACATTAGTTTAACAAAACGTGACGTCATTTTGATGTCTCGCGCAGTATCGACGTCCGCTGTCGACCTTGTGACAAGGAAGAATATGAATTTTATTGATCCTCAGTTCACTCGCAGCACTTTAAGTTGTCCTCTTTAAGTTTTTGCCTAACCACACAATCGGAAATCGCCACATATTCGGAAATAAAAAACCAAATATTTATTAAAAGGCAGTAATGTAGGCTGTCCTATAAGGTCGCTGCCTAACCATACACTCGGAAGTCACCAGATATTCAGAAATAAAGAGCCAAGTATTTGTGAGAAGGTAGAATATGAATTTTATTATTGATCATTTCAGTCGTAGCAATTTAAGCTATTCACTGTAGTTCCTCCCTAATCACACACTTGGAAACCGCTGAATATTTCATTCTTCGTTCTGAAATCACACGGAATGTAAATAACATCGAATATTGATGAACATACACTACTGGCCATTAAAATTGCTACACCAAGAAGAAATGCAGATGATAAACGGGTATTCATTGGACAAATATATATACTAGAACTGACATTTGATAACATTTTCATGCAATTTGGGCGCATAGATCCTGAGAAATCAGTACCCAGAACAACCACCTCTGGCCGTAACAACGGCCTTCATACCCCTGGGTATTGAGTCAGAGCTTGGATGGTGTGTACAGGTACAGCTGCCCATGCAGCTTCAACACGATACCACAGTTCATCAAGAGTAGTGAATGGCGTATTGTGACGAGCCAGTTGCTCGGCCACCAATGACCAGAAATTTTCAATTGGTGAGAGATCTGGAGAATGTGCTGGCCAGGGCAGCAGTCGAACATTTTTTGTATCCAAAAAGGCCTGTACAGGATCTGCAACATGCGGTGGTGCATTATCCTGCTGAAATGTAAAATTTCGCAGGGATCGAATGAAGGGCAGAGCCACGGGTCGTAACACATCTGAAATGTAACGTCCACTGTTCAAATTGCCGCCAATGCGAACAAGAGGTGACCGAGACGTGTAAGCAATGGCACCCCATACCATCACGCCGTGCGATACGCCAGTATGGCGACGACGAATACACGCTTCCAATGTGCGTTCACCGCAATGTCGCCAAACACGGATGCGACCATCATGATGCTGTAAACAGAACCTGGATTCATCCGAAAAAAAATGACGTTTTGCCATTCGTGCACCCAGATTCGTCGTTTAGTACACCATCGCAGCCGCTCTGTGATGCAGCGTAAAGAGTAACCGCAGCCATGGTCTCCGAGCTGATAGTCCATGCTGCTACAAACGTCGTTGAACTGTTCGTGCAGATGGTTGTTGTCTTGCAAACGCCCCCATCTGTTGACTCAGGGATCGAGACGTGGCTGCACGATCCGTTACAGCCATGCGGGTAAGATGCCTGTCATCTCGACCGCTAGTGATACGAGGCCGTTGGGATCCAGCACGGCGTTTCGTATTACCCTCCTGAACCCACCGATTCCGTATTCTGCTAACTGTCATTCGATCTCGATCAACGCGAGCAGGAATGTTGCGATAGGCTACAATCCGACCTTTATCAAAGTCGGAAACGTGATGGTGGACATTTCTCCTCCTTACACGAGGCATCACAACAACGTTTCACCAGGCAACGCCGGTCAACTGCTGTTTGTGTATGAGAAATCGGTTGGAAACTTTCCTTATGTCAGCACGTTGTAGGTGTCGCCACCGGCGCCAACCTTGTGTGAATGCTCTGAAAAGCTAATCATTTGCATATCACAGCATCTTCTTCCTGTCGGTTAAACTTCGCGTCTGTAGCACGCCATCTTCGTGGTGTAGCAATTTTAATGGCCAGTAGTGTACTAGTATTACATTCATAAAAAAAGGGTCAGAATGTGTTAACAATGGTAACATGAAAAAATATGATTGCATGTGGCGAGATACGAATCTACATCTTTCAACTGTGGAAACCATGGCAGTATCCATTATACGTTTTTATCTCATTTTGTTCGTTATTGTCCGCTAATAAATCATTCCAAGAATGATGTGTGTTTATAAATGTCTGATACGCGTACATAAAGTCTTTTGAGAGGCCTGTCTCGAACGGTAATGAAAGTCGATAATCGACCATGTTGTGTCGATATTGCGATTGACGTGAAAATGACGTCACGTTTTCAAGCAGTGTTGTGATTAGACTAGATTAGATTAATTATTCGTTTCATAGACCCACAAAAGTGGGGATCCTCCTGGGTGTGGAACATGTCAGATAAACACATTACAAAAATGTAATTAGAAAAACTCGATTTCATTAATTTTAATGATCCTCAGTCAATAAACAGTAAAATTATGTACAGGAATTAAAATTAAACTTCCACTATTTACAGACTTAAGACTTACATCTGCCTTCCATACATTCATCATTCACACAGTAGCTAGCTACTTGGCTGTTACAACCAAGTATTGTCAAAAATTAAAGTAAATTATTCATTCCAATGACCCTCAGTTAAGAACAGTCAAATTATGTACAAGATTTAAAATTAAACTTCCACTATTTACAGACTTAAGACTTACATCTGCCTTCCATACATTCATCATTCACACAGTAGTTAGTTACTTGGCTGTTACAACCAAGTATTGTCAAAAATTAAAATTTTCGTTAAAATGATCTACTGCACTTGTTGAGAAATTCATGGATGGAATAGAAGGAGTTGGTCACCAAAAATTCTTTTGAATTATGTTTAAATTATGCCTTGTCTGTAGTTAGCTGGAAAAAGAGATGTACTATTTACAACAAACTTCATTAAGGAATAAATATACTGAGAAGCTGTGGTTAGTATGCTCAATTCTTTGAATAGGTTTCGACATGATGTTCTTGGATTTACACTACACGTTACTCTCATTATACGCTTCCGTACTCTAAAAATTTCTTCTTGGTTTGTGCAGTTACCCCAAAATATGATACCATATGACATATTGGAGTGAAAATAAGCAAAATATGTAAGTTTTTATATTTATATCTCCTACGTCTGACATCATTCGCATTGCAAACACAGACTTGTTTAGGCACTTTAGCAGTTTGTAGTATGTCGCTCCAAACAGAATTTATTATCAAGTTGTAATCCCAAGGATCTTACACTCTCGACTTCTCCTATTTCCATGTCATCATATTTTATACACACACTAGAAGGAAGTCTCTTGGAAGTTCTGAACTGCATATAGTGTGTCTTTTCAAAGTTAAATGACAGTGAATTGGCTATGAACCACTTATTTATTAACGTCAGTAAAAATTTGATTAGCTGCCCTATCTAAATTTACATTTGATTTACTATTTATTGCAATGTTTGTATCATCTGCAAATAAGACAGACTTGGCATCTGGTAATGAAACAGATGACAGGTCGTTAATATACACAAGAAAGAGTAGTCGACCTAGTATGGAACCTTGGGGAACACCACATGTAATTTCTTCCCAGTCAGATGATGTCTGATTGCCTACTGCTGAAGTGTTACGTAATGACACCCTTTGTTTTCTATTAGTAAGATATGACTAAAACCACTTTGCAGCACTACCAGTGATGCCATAATCTTTTAATATACTTAAAAGAATGCTGTGATTCACACAGTCAAAAGCCTTTGACAGGTCACAGAATATGCCAGTTATCTGTAATTTGTTGTCTAACGAATTAAGGACATTTTCACTGTGAGTGTAAATAGCCTTCTCAATAACAGAGCCTTAAGAAATCCAAACTGTGATTTTGACAGTAGGCTATTTTCATGAAGGTGCTTAAGTAGACGCTTTAACATAACCTCTTTAAAGATTTTTGAAAAAGCTGGCAAAAGTGAGATCGGTTGGTGATTTGATGGCATTTCTTTGTCTCCTTTCTTGTGGAGAGGTATAACGTTAGCATATGTAAGTCAGTCTGGGAATGTTCCTGTGGTAAGTTATTGATTACACAAATACCTTAAGATATGACTAAGCTCACATGAACACTCTTTTATTAACTTTGTTGATATGTTACTGTAACCACTAGAATGTTTTGATTCCAAGGACTTTATGATGGATTCTATTTCTTTGGGTGAAGTAAGTGTTAGTTTCATTTTACTGAGATTGCTTGTGTGCGCTGGTCTCAGATATTCTATTGCATTACTTACTGAACCTGACAATCCAATGCTATCAGTAACAGAGACAAAATACTTGTTTTAATGGTTTGCAACACAACATGCGTTTGTTACCAGGGTTTCATTTATTTTTAGAGCTATTTGTTCCTCCTCAATTCTGGTCCTACCTCTCTCTGACTTAACTATATTCCATATTGTTTTTATTTTATTGCTGGGTGTATTTATCTTCTTCTCATAATGTAGGTGTTTAGATTTCTGAATACGGGTGTTACATACCTATTGCGCATACGTCACCAATGGATTAGCTTGGATGTATTCTTTGGAGGAAGCAGATCCTAAAAAAAGATAGTAACAATGATTTTTGTTATTTATCGAAAAAATATTTGCTTCCAAAGTCTAATTTAAATGTTCTTTGCAAAGAAATAAAGAAGCTGATTTCATTTCACTGAAAATTAAAATGTTACTTAACAGCACTGAAGTATGAGTTCAGGCCGAAAGAAAAGAGCATAAGCTGTCTAAATTCTTTGAGTTTAACTAGCCCCTTCTTACACTAAATTTATAATACTTTTACATCCCAGTCACTGTAGCTTCGTAGAGCTGAAATTTGAAAATTGTGAAACTCAAAGATTCTCTTGTGCTCAGCGCCGTCATTGCTGCTATGCTCCACAGATATCTGTAACTTAAGATCTTGTTATTCAAGATTTGCGCTAAACTTAAGTAGGTGCGATGTAGTACCCTCCAGTGAATATTAAAAGCTGGCTTCTGGTTTGGAAAAATCTTTATCAGTACTATTTAAATAGAGTTCCATAGAAAAAGGGTCTAATTCCTTGAAATTGGACCATGTGCATACTTAAAATGGCAGTCAGTCTTCATTGGAGCACATTGTCTACGCGCAGTCTGCGAATACTGACATTCATATTGATGTGTAACATACTTTTTACAATAGGGAGGATATGTAGTGCCATAAAAATCGACAATAACTAAAAAATAACACCACGTTTATGATTATTTAGTTTCCTAAGACCCTGGGAGATACGAAAAGGTGCATCACAGGACAATTTATTTATGATTATCTTGTAGCGTATTAAGTTTTCTCATCTTCCGACAGAAGTTGATTGTTTGAACCTTTTAGTATCATATAAGAAAATTAATTTTGTTTTACTATACGAATTTACGCCGTAACGTGTAATTCAGTAATTTCTACCCGTAGGAGATAAAGAATAAATCTGCGCACCGGAGCTTATACATCGTTCCTCGCAGTCGATGACATTCGACTAACGCATAAATTAATTTCGGTTTCGCTCCTCCTACGCCGTAAGCTCTGAATATTGTCACATTAATCACCTTTCGCATCGAACATTTCATAACCGTACGAATAAATACGTGAGAACGGCACAGCTAATAGTTGATTACACAACACAACAGAGCTATTACAACCCTTCCTGCATTTCGGCAGTTGTTCGTCTGAATTCTTGGAATTAAAAAAAGACGTGCTAAGATATCTCAACAATTTTTATTTTTACATGAAAGCCTGTACCTTAATCCACGCACTGACGCCATTACAGTCTGATTCTTCCTTGTTTACGTTTTTTGATGAGTGTTTAAGATGCCTCCGATAATCGTGAGTCCCGCCGACTGTGAAGTACGGGCTGTTTTAAGATTTCTTAGTGCTAAAGGCCTAAAAGCGATCGATATTCATCGTGAGATCTGTGCAGTTTACGGAGAAAACATTATGAGTGATGGAATGGTAAGAAAGTGGGTGAGAGCATTTAAAGATGGCCGCACAAATGTGCATGATGAACAACGGAGTGGGCGTCCTTCGGTCGTTAATGAAAGTTTGGTGCAGGAAGTGGACAATAAGATAGAGAAAAAAGACGCTTTACGATTTCCTCCTTGCGGGATGACTTTCCTAATGTTTCTCGTAGTGTTTTGTATGGCATTGTGGCCGAGCACTTGAATTACCGAAAATTGTGCGCACGTTGGGTACCGAAAATGGTGACGGATGTGCATAAAACCAAACGTTTAGACAGTGCGTTGACTTTCCTTGAGCGGTACCACAACGACGGTGATGATCTCGTAAGCCAAATTGTTATGGGCGATGAAACATGGGTGGCCTACGTCGCACCAGAATCAAAGCAACAGTCCATGGAAGGGCATAGTTTTGCTGCAAGACAATGCCCGTCCGCATGTGCGAATCAGACCAAAGATCTCGTCACATCTTTTCGATGGGAAACTCTAGATCATCCTCCGTACAGCTCCGATCTTGCGCCCAGTGACTACCATCTGTTCCTGCGCTTAGTTTGACCATCACAATCTTCTTTCTGACCTTTGCGACAATAGGAGCTCCACTGTATTCCTCTGGACCCCGACTTACATCAGGATTCCAGGGAATGAGCTTTCTGATTGGTTAGATAAGGAGTGTACGAGCGCAGCTTTGGGAGGCTTGGAACAGGGAATAGCAAGTAGTGACTGTTGTAAAGAAGTTAAGACGAATAAAAGTGCCCAAGGCCACTTGGCGGTCCTCCTCCCTTTCTTCCACTGTGCTTTTTTGGCTATGTATCGCCTATACTTGGTCACTTGCGGCCACGTCCTGCCCCTATCGTTGGCCCATTGAAGATTGAGCAGGCTATTAACTCTGCTGTCACGTGACGACATTCAAGCGGCGGATCTCGTTTTATTTTTCATTCGAGACAGTGGTTTTAGACACGCACTTGGAATTTTGTCACCATTTTCACATAATGTCTTTTTAGTATTCTATGATATGAGCATTCTGCCAGTCTTCTATAGTGGATAGAGGCTGCCAGTTAACGTGGAAACTGACGTTCTACAGCTGTTTTCGGACGGCGAATCTCCCCAACTTCACTGCTTTTAATTAGTTTTTTTCCTTATGTCGTCCTCTTACATGGTTCTACACCTCAGAAAAAGCTACAAAAGATCAAATTGGTTGTCAACTCTTTTCTCCTTATGGAACAATTAATCTTTGGTTATTGAAAAAAAAAGCATTGATGTCGTTGGAGTTAGTTTCCTTTTAACCCCGCTAATCAATCAATCAGTCACTTACTTTTATTCAGGAAGGTGTCTATACTTCAGCAACACGCATTTTCTGTAACTTACAGAGAGCCATAGAAGGTTTAGATACTAATAAACTTCAATTTCAGAAGAGCTTAAATACTCCTTGATGAGTATCTTAGTAGAGGGAACTGATGATTGTATTGTTAATAATATCAAATAACGTGAAGGTTATGTAAAATATGACTTACACACGTATTCAGTTCAGCAGAAAGGACTGTGCAAGCAAGTGTTGTAAACCTCCGTTATGCACGTCAGTGTACAAAAATTTAATATTTGTGATAAGCCCGATACTAATTTTTAAACGATTTTTTTTCAGATTTTCCACTTATTCCTTATCCACGATGCCCATTTCAGTTAGGATCTGTGGAAGGAATATTAGCATATTTCTTCTTCTCTAGATCAAATTTTAAAATAGCTCTTAAAGCAATATATTTTAAATAAATTGTACTACAGCATATGAGTATTTACTGGTATAAACTGCATATTGTCAAAGTGGATGATAATATTTAATCTGGGAATAGGAACTTAATAACCCCAGCGGACGTGCAAATGAACGTCCGATTGCAAAAAGCAAGCTGCCGCGGCGCGTCCACCTTATTTTTTCAACTGTCGTTACAAGTGGACATAGGACCAGTAGTGCAACACTCCTGAACTTGGGGTGTCCGCCACCTCGTTGCTGCATGAAAATTTACTTTTGAAATACTTTTAACTGGCCTTTCGCCCTGGGACCTAATCCTGATAGCATAAAAGCTCAGAATTTATATGACTGATGACTAGGTAGTATAGTAATAGTATCGTATAGGTGAAGAATATTCTGACTCGAATTATTTCTTAATACAGAATAGGAAAAAAAAAACTGGACTTAGAAAAAACGAAATTTCGGGTCCTTGAACTGTAGAAATCATTGAACAGCATCATTCTCGCTTTAAAGAAAACTGGCTTGAGATTCCCACTCGCATGTAACAAGCTGTTATGGGGTACAGAGGTTTGTTAGGTAATGGTTTAAAAGTTTTATTTTTGTTTTTGTTTGTATGAAAAAGTGGCAGTGGAAATTTGGAATCTTTTTGTTTGATTTTGTATGGACAGGAAAGGCCAAGTGAATAGATTATTTGTGGAAATAGCGCTATGGGGTTCCAGTGCAGTAAGTTTACAAAGAACAGTGTCAGTAAATAATTGGATTGGTCCTTCAACAAGGAAAAAAACTTTTTTAGCAATGCTTGTTCTGTAAATTGCAACTTAGTAATTACAATAAAATAAAAGACTACAAAATTTATGTAATTTAAATCGAGGGAGAAAAATATTATTTAATGTAAAAGTTTTTTAATCTTTTAGGTTCACTTATACGAAAGATTTGATAGTTAATTCCAAATGTAGTATTAAAAATTTGCCCGTGGACATAATGCCTAAGTGTGTTCTGAAGTGTATATCATAGTTACATCGATTATTTCTGAAAAAAAAGTAATTAATTTGTTATGCAGAACGGGATATGTAAATGTGAGTTACTGGTAATTGCTAAATTTGCTGGTTTGCGATGTGGTGTAGTCGATAGGTATATGCTGGCACCTGCTTTCGACACCACAGAGATGCTCCTTGCTATCAGAGCATCGCTGACCACACTAGTGAGATGGAAGTAGCAAGATATGTACACGCAAGTTCTCCGCGCTGCTGTCGGCCACGAGGTCAGTTTTACGCTAGGCTACGTTCCAGTCAACGCCTAGTCCACAGCTTGCAGCGAGGAGAGTTCCGCGTCCGGCGATAGCAGAGTTAGAGACATACACTCTTCACGTTAATCTGTTAAGTTCCTGCATATGTCTGCGAACTTAGTCTTTGAACAGTGCTACGAGAAAGAGTTTCTATTGAACAGTGCTCCGAATTGTACTACCAACGACAGTTATTTCTGTACAAGTGCTAGACAGGTTCTGCCTATGAATACCCTACACTCTGGCCCACAGTCACGGCAAAGAAAAAGTTGTACAACGAGAGTTAAGCGTTATTTTGGCTGTAAATATACTTCAATTCTTACATTTTACTCGTGCAATAATCATGTCATTTATCACCTGTTTTAGAACCTATTACATTTTTGACAACATGTCACAAAATGCGAAGCATTTATTGAGATTCATAAATGTAAATGGTATTTACAATTTTTACATATGCTGCAATGTAAATGTGAAAAATAACGCTAACTGAAGCAATGTTTACGCAATTATACTAGATACGAATGCATAAAAAAGAAGTTCGTTCTATTTTATTTAAGCCAGCCGGTGTTGTTGAGCGGTTGTAGGTGCTTCAGTCTGGAACCGCGCGACCGCTACAGTCGCTGGTTCGAATCCTGCATCGGGCATGGATGTGTGTGCTGTCCTTAGGTTAGTTAGGTTAAAGTAGTTCTAAGTTCTAGGGGACTGATGACCTCAGATGTTAAGTCCTATAGTGCTCAGAGCCATTTTATTTTATTTAAAGACAGAGAACAAGGACAAGATCTGTTGTGAAACGTCCCCTTGGAAAAATTTATGAATTACTGTGCTGGTAAACCCCTTACATTACTTGATTTTCAGACAGCTGAGCAGAACTGAACGTATTCACACATTTCGCTCTTTATCTATTCTGATCAACACTAAACTGACACACAATACTTTTAGCGCAACGCAATCTGACTTTCAAAAAAAACCTACAAAAGAATGTCCGTGACTAACAATAACCTATTCCTTTCATGAATCACTTACCTCACAAAAATCTTCGTTACTCGAACTACTGCAATACAGCGAGCGCCACTACTGCCAGCTAAATAAAAGATTCTAACTACTGAAGGCACTGACTACTGATAGGCATAGTCAGCAAATGAAAGTTTTTGATAGAGAACAAACAATGTATTTACCTTAATAATGTTCTAAAGTCATCATATATATATCAGTTCATGATGGACACACGTCCAGATCGTCCGCTCTCAAAATTCTGCCATTTCTCTCCCCACATCCACCACTGCTGGCGGCTCACCTCCAACTGCGCAACGCTACGCGCTGTTCACATCCAACTGCCCAACTCTACAATGGCGAATATTCCAACAATGCCAACCAGCCACAGACTGCACTGCACACAGCACAGCCAGTGATTTTCATACAGAGCGCTAGGTGACGTTACCAACATAAAAACCTAAACAGCCTACTTGCAATTGTAAATGGTGTAGTTACGTATGTTTTACTTATCTGTTTTAAAACAACGTTTATACAACTGACTGGAACAAAATCAATTGTTTTGGACCACTGATACGTTTTATGAACTTATCCAAGGTGGTTCTGCACCCTTGGCAGAACGTCCAAAAGCCTGTAAGCTTCCTTTCCGCATTTTTTTAGCGCAAATTTCGTAAATTTTATTGTTTTCTTAGGGTTAATAAACATGTAGCATTATTGAAAAGTAGTACTTTAGTGGACTATATTGATGAAAAACGTTGCACACAGCAAATCTGACATATTATTGTGGCTTAATAATCATACATTTTATTAGCGTGTACAGTCTGCCTCCACCCACACTCGACCTCTAGCAGTTTTTGGTCATCCTTAATATTCTGAAACTCTGTTCACAAGACGCTGCAGTTTCCGACAGCCGTAAATATCATCACAGTTGTTTATATGTTTGGTTAAGCATATTTTAACCCATACTTTGAAAAAACTTTCAAAATATCCAAATATTCAAAATATCCAAACGAGAAACCATGTTAATGTTCATCAGCTCAATCACTTGGAACTTCATGGCAGCCATTTTGTTCACTAACTCTGCTGAATCAACATTTGCTACATTTGGCACCGAAATGAGCTGCATAGCGTACGTGATGGACTTGGTCAGGATGGGAACATGAGCTGGCAATGTGGCGTCCGGTGGTGTTAGGAGAAGACTTCCGAAAGAAAAGACTGTTTCCAGTCACCAGTGGGGGTTTTATGTCTCCAAAAGCCTACATCTAATGGGTACACTACTCAGACTCGTTCTCAGCAACATTCAGTCCAGTCCTCCTATTGGTGGGCAGAGGGTGCTTCAGTGGGCGTCCCTTGTCAGTAGTACTCAACATAGCGTCCCTAGTCAGCGATACTACCGTTGGACGATGTTCACGTGGATAGAGCGTGAATGTTACGCAAAACATACGGTACTATGTCGACCCAGGCTCCGCCACTGTCTTACCAAAGAGGCAGTACCGTAGTCATATGAAAGTCAATTAAAATAGAAAATCAGAAAAAAATTGAGAACTTATCTTTCCTCTCAATAGAACTGCTTACCATGCACGTACGTTAAAGAAATTTAATGCAAGGCGTGACCTGATGGGAACTTAAATTTGGTTGATATTGTTTCATGAATGTAAGATCTGTTTTCCATTTCACTCATTATTGGTTCAAATGGTTCAAGTGGCTCTGAGCGCTATGGGACTTAACATCTGAGGTCCCATAGAACTTAGAACTACTTAAACCTAACAAACTTAAGGACATCACACACATCCATGCCCGAGGCAGGATTCGAATCTGCGACCGTAGCAGTCGCGCGGTTCCCGACTGAAGCGCCTAGAACAGCTCGACCACCGCGGCCGGCACTCATTATTCTGTCAAATAATTTGAAGCACTTAAGCTTAAATAGTCTCCTTCCAGTTCCCAATCGGCGAAAATCGGAAGTCTTCGATCAAATTTCGTATTTGCTTTAGCACCCACTCACCCAACATTGAAATCCTGCAACAGCGAGACGAAGTTGCGGCAAGAACTCCATTACTGAACATGTGCGAACTGTAAAGACGGCAGCTGTGTCGACAAAGAACACCGTTATCACATAAAGCATGTTAGTGATGGACGTTTATTCAGTATTAGTCATTTTTTCATGATGTTACTTGGACGAAATGACACTGTGACAGTTTCGTCCATTTGCAGTCATTTCTCCTCGTAGGCAGACGACAGGAAAGCTAGGAATACGGGAACTCGTCTATCTCTTCGGTTAATCTTTCAGCCGTTTTTCTTTCTGGTTTTATTTCTTCGATCAGTTCTTGTACTTCTTCTGTACCTGCGCCCTTTGTGGCTGCCTGTATCACAACCCTTTCAGTATGACCATCTGTATTTTATAGGTATGGCTATTGATACATTTAATTAATTTAAAAACAACAATTTTAGCACTTAGTACCGAACGTTAATTCTGATTGATATTATAAGGCTATCTGACAGCTTTGATATTTAATTTATGTAAAGTGTCAGTTAGTATTAATTCTAATAAATAACGACAGGACGCACTGGAGGAACATCACATATTGTTCGTACAGGCTGTAGAACAAGGCTGAACTATAATGGCGACAGGAGAGTGGCTGAATAATGACTCAGCACAGAGTAGATTACTTGTGACTCAGGAGTCTCCACACTCTTGGCTCAACAACTGATTCGGCGTACTCTTTATGCTAATTCAGCTATCAGTTTGTCTAGAATCTTTGACTCACCTGCTCTCCATTCGATTTCAGCTCCTACGAATATAGTTCATTGTAACAATAATGGTATGTATATTAAATTATTAAATTTTACTTATTTATGAGTGTATATATAGGTTGTAGAATGCACTGCATCTACATTTGTTCTCATTTTAAACTTTTACTGCTTAAAAAGTGCATCTTAATAGTAAGTATTTTAATTTTTCCATATGACACATTTTTCAAAGCTTCAGGATATGAGTCAACCATGTCGCCTTCGCCTACAAGACATTCAAATGATGTATTCCTTTACTGTACTGGATGAAAAGAGGTAAATGCTGTTACTGTCAGCAATATCTTCATGCTCTTCTGGCTGCTCATCAAAACTGAAGAGACGAGAAGAGTTCTAACATCAATAATGTGTGATGTATTAAAATTAATCTTGTCATAGGTAATGTATTTAAAAGTAGGATCTAACATTTGCTTGTTCTATCTGACGTCTTACGGCAATGAGTCCTGTCACTTTAGTTGTAAGCCAGAAAAGTGTATACTCTTTAAAATAAATCACAGAGTTACGTTTCGAAAATCCATGAAAAGATAATGAGCTTTACACAGCTCGATCAATGGCACTGCAGATAGATCTTCAAATACAACACACATTACACGATTTTGTATCTGCAATAAAAACTCTTTTATACACTCATGAGCATCAGAAATAATATTCATTTGAATGATTCAGTAATGGGGTTAAAGGTACTGTTCTAAACGAATACAAAATATACCTGATCTAAACTGTAACCAACATATTTTATTTATTGTAAGATCATACATGTATCACAATAAGTTACCTATCCGACGATTAGCAGCATAATGAGGGATATAAACTGCCAGTTCATAGCCATATAATTAATTCTCATAATGTAGCGATTGACAGAGAAGTGCGACAATGACTCTTGTACGTTCCGTGACCACGAGCAAAGATCACTAACAGTTCTTCAGTTGAGCAAATATTTGTGTACTTGTTGAGTTTAACACATAAACTGTAGAATCGTGTTATGAGAACACCAGTTTACATATACACATGTTTAAACTAGACTAGTTTTCGTAATAACACTAAAATGAAAAGACCCTTGTTATCAACCACAGATGGCAAGTTCTATTTATAGGAGCACTTTCATAAAAAATACAATACTCGGAGAAAAGCCGAATTTGATCAAAAGTGGATAAAAGAACATCATTAAGCTACGTCTGTTAATACTTTATTGGTCAAACCCCTTAAATTATATGTGAACTATTTAAATACAGCCAATTTTTCAGATAAGACAAACTTAAGTGACACCAATGATACTGTATACGGTACTGCCAGTCTAGTAATGTACACACACATCAAAAAAAGGTTTGCATTA
The DNA here is from genome assembly GCF_023898315.1 of Schistocerca nitens. NCBI lineage: Eukaryota > Metazoa > Arthropoda > Insecta > Orthoptera > Acrididae > Schistocerca > Schistocerca nitens. The sequence goes on along the minus strand of NC_064617.1, from coordinate 181,644,457 downwards.
CCCCGGTTCCCAGAACTCCTGAAGATAGACGTTGATTGTCGATATTGTATCACAGACACAATCCCTTTGACTGTTCAGAGATGTCACTAAACCCGCCCAAAGATATAAACAACCAGGCATGAGCCGCGCCTATTAGATGGAGAGGGTCGGACAACCGATCAGTTCGTCATTCCACCACGAAGGAGGTACCCGGCTCTTGTCGTCTGTAGTTCAACCATGCCTAGACGGTCAATACAGCGGTTCGATCACGCCCGCATTGTTACTTTGTGCCAGGAAGAGCTCTCAACAAGGAAAATGTCCAGCCGTCTCGGAATGAACCAAAGCGATGTTGTTCAGACTTCGCCGCCCTAGGGCTACTACTGCAGTGGATGACCGCTATCTACGGATTATTTCTAGGAGGAACCCTGACAGCAACGCCACCATGTTGAATAATGGTTTTAGTGCAGCCACAGGACGTCGTGTTACGACTCAAACTATGCGCAATAGGCTGGCTGCATGATGCGCAACTTCACTCCCGACGTCCACTGGCGAGGTCCATCTTTGCAACCACGACACCATGCAGCGCGGTACAGATGGACACAACAACATGCCAAATGGACCGCTCAGGATTGGCATCACGTTCTCTTCGCCGATGAGTGTAGCGTATGCCTTCAACCAGACAATCGTCGGAGACGTGTTTGGAGGCAACCCGGTCAGGCTGAACGCCTCAGACACACTGTCCAGCGGTGCAGCAAGGTGGAGAGTCCCTGGTGTTTTGGGGTGGCATTGTGTGGGGCCGATGTACGCCGCTGGTGGTCATGGAAGGCGCCGTAACGGCTTTACGATACGTGAATGCCATCCTCCGACCGATAGGCAACATATCGGCAGCATATTGGCGAGACATTCGTCTTCAAGGATGACAATTCGCGTCCCCATGTTGGGCATCTTGTGAATGACTTCCTTCAGGATAACGACGTCGTTCGACTAGAGTGGCCAACATTTTCTCCAGACACGAACCCTATCGGACAAGCCTGGGATATATTGAAAAGGGCTGTTTACGGACGATGTGACCCACCAACCACTCTGAGGGATATACGCCGAATCGCCGTTGAGGAGAGGGACAATCTGGACCAACAGTGACTTGATGAACTTATGGATAGTATGCCACGACGAATGCAGGCATGCATCAATGCAAGGGGACGTGCTACTGGGTATTAGATGTACCGTTGTGTACAGCAGTCTGGACCACCACCTCTGAAAGTCTCGCTGTATAGTGGTACAGCATGCAATGTGTGATTTTCATGAGCAATAAAAAGGGCGGAAAAGATGTTTATGCTGATCTCTATTCCAATTTTCTGTACGGGTTCCGGAACGCTCGGAACCGAGGTGATGCAATACTTCTTTTGATGTGTGTATGTCTGTGGGTATTACACATCCAATAGTACCTCTCGAACGGTTGGGTCAGGAAACCTTTCAAAATCACAATCAATCGATGATACTTCTACAGAGATACCAGAGATTGATTCTCGTGAATCGTCTTCATTGATGTGTCCTTATTCTTCAGATGAAGTGCTCAATGCAGGAAATCAAAGGTACTCACAATCTGTTTTCAGCCTGCATTGCTATCTAGTTTCCTACCAGATCCAGATTAAGTTTCTTTTGTGGAACTCTCACTTTCAACCGATTTTTTTTACAACAATACATAAGCAAACCTGTTAATGTTACAAACCCAATCACATTAAAAATGTTATAAATTTTTAGTAATATGGGTCACTAGTTCCTCTAAAATTTTTAAATGCTGTCATACTCGTCTTTAGCTGTTAGTGTTTTTATTTAACTATCGCAGTTTTTGCATTTGTGCTATTTTCAAGCATCTATAAAGCATAATAATATGTATCGAGAAAAAATTCTGTTACCAGTTTCTGCAGTTCGTTAAAAATCACATACTTACAAGATTCGATGTTATGTCTTAGAAATAACGTTATTATAAGACTGTTTTCCTTTTGACGGTAATATAGTCATCGTTTATTATTAATGAAACATTAGTGTGAGGTGGAGTCAAATAAAAACCTTAAAGGCATAATTGAAAATAGATATTTCGCGCCATTGTTCTGTAAGTTGGCAGTTCTGTTACCAATGATGTAAGGAACGACCTACAGGTGGCAGCATACTACAGACAAGCAAAACGTCGTCACACTACCAGTTCAAAATGGCTCCCTCTTTTGCGACGTGCACCAAGTAAAAACAGCATTCTGTCATATGTTTTCTGAGTAATGAAAGTGCGAAACCAATTGGTATCTATCGACGAATGGAGATCGAGTATGGTGATACATGCCTATCAGTGCAGCAAGTTTATGAGTGGAGTAAGAAGTTCGGAAATGGCGTGACTTCTGAGACAGATGCTCTGCGCTCAGGTCAAGTTCACCACATTATGACATCAGAGTCTACTGCAGCAGTTGATGCCATTGTGATTGAAAATTGCCGTGTGACGGTGCATGAAATAGCTGCAGATCGGAACATTAGCCATGGGTCATATCATCTTGTCATTCATGAACATCTTGGTTGGTTTGGGGAAGGAGACCAGACAGCGAGGTCATCGGTCTCATCGGATTAGGGAAGGATGGGGAAGGAAGTCGGCCGTGCCCTTTGAAAGGAACCATCCCGGCATTTGCCTGGAGCGATTTAGGGAAATCACGGAAAACCTAAATCAGAATGGCCGGACGCGGGATTGAACCGTCGTCCTCCCGAATGCGAGTCCAGTGTCTAACCACTGCGCCACCTCGCTCGGTCATGAACATCTTGTCTCATAAAGTGTTTGCGAGATGGATGTTACAGCAATTCACTACAGAAATGAAAGAGTGATACACTTCCGCATCCGCCATAATTTCTAGACCCCACACCGAGTGATTACCACATGTGTGAACCACTCAAAGAGGAGATGGGAGGAAACAAATTTTGCTGTGATGAAGAGGTGCAGCAGGTGATGCAAGAGTGGCTGCACACATGATCGAAAGAATTTTTTTCAGAGGAATCCATGCCTTTCCGACATGCAGGAGGAAGTGTGTTGATTCACAGGAAGACTATATAAAAAATGATAGACTTGTGTTCTACTTTTGTTTAATAAAAAAAATCACAGATATATTTAACGTTTTCATTTGACTCTCACTCATAGATTTGTTTCTCAGAGGCAAAGACAGATGGATGATCTTAAATAATATTAGTTTCTATGCGCCCACAGCCAATTTTGTAGATGAGTAGACTCAAAATCGTGTGTTCTGGAGTGCATTCAATCTAAAGAAAGAAACACTGCAGAAAATATTTCAAAATGGGTAAAGGCTATTATCACCAAATATAATTTCAAGTTTAAAATCACTGTCATAACAGCGGGCAATACTTCAAGCATGAAGTCTGTTGTCACGCTTTTGAACCTCCCATATGTCTCACGTTTTGGACATTCTTTACATTTCACTGTGCAAGACACAAAACAGTGCATGAGGTCAAAAATGCAGTTATGTTTTCAAAAATAGTCTTCTAGCCTTAAGAAAAATTGCTGAAAGAAAAGGAAAATAAAAGAAAGACCAGTTATCAACCAATTACTGCCATGAAGGGAGGGAAGTAGTCAATTTGGGAAGTGTTCGAAGATGCCATCAGTTAGCTCCAGCGAAGCCACGTCCTTGTACCTACACCAATTGCCAAATTAGACATGTATTGTTATGATTGTCATGCTGATTGTAAATAACAGCTGCAGATACGTCACACCTAAGGTCTCACTCACAAGTGACATGAATTTCAACTTTATAACGCCACTGTAATGGTCGCGCAAGTGCAGTGTGTAGTTTTTGAAACGATCCTCGTAATTTCAGGAAGTGAGTTACTTAATTCTATTATATTTCAATTTTTTGTCGCATTTGTTTTCAATAAAATTAAGAGAAAGTAACAAGAATGAGTTTTATTTTTATACTGACCCAAAACCATATAAAATATTCGAATTTTGTTGTGAAATTTTCAGTTTTTACTGAAGAAGAAATGTAGGACAGAAATCTTAAAACTGCAAGAAATGTAAAGCAAAATTATTATTGCTATTCCTGCGTTTTTTCAAAAGCGGCTGAAATAAGGTAAAAATACAGGTACAGTGCCCTTGAATTAAACAGGAAAGATGCCTTTCTTTCGTTTATTTTAGTAAATGAATAGTGAGTGGTGAGTCACGAAAAGCAACTAGTTCATTTTAATGAGACAGCCGGTCTGATCCGATCCCTGAAAAGAACGGCTTTGCCACATCTCCACATCTCTGTCTTCATCACATAGAAGAGAATTCGATGATGAGTTCTTGAGACACTGCCGATGCCATAAGCTTCTGTAGGGCACACAGGTCAAAGCTCATTGTCTTCTGTTTGTGTGTACCATGAAGGGGGAGATTTGAAAGTGATGCGATTTTCAAAATTATTTTACTCCCAAGTGACACATTTCTGCACGTGGGTTTCTTATCAGAATTTTACAAGTCACATCTACAGCCGCTAAAAGCCAATAACAGAAATTCTGAAACACCCTGTATGCAAATAAGGCAGTGGACAATATCGGATGCTCCATGAAGCCGTTCGAAGACGATGCTGTTGTTGGAATGCTGCAACACCAAAATACTGCAAAGAAAAGCAGAAAGCCCCGCGGAACTGCGATGACTGGTGCAGAGACTGGCCGTTGACCCTGAACGTATACAAACTAGGCATAAATAGGAGAAGAGATCGATTAATGTTCAGTTTCGCTATTGGTGATAAAGCACTGGAAACTCTATTAGCTGTCCAGAGCAACCTAAAGTGAAATGAGTACACAAACTATCTGTAGGGGAAGCAGGTGTTACAATGAGATTCATTAGAAGAAATTTAAGGAAATGTAATTCATCTACGAAAGTAGTGGCTTACAAAACGCTTGCACGACTGATCCTTAGGTATTGCTCATCAGTCTGTCACCCCTACCAGGTTGGGTTATCAGAAGAGATAGGGAAAATCCAACGAAGAGCGGCACATTTCGTCACAGGACGTTCTGCTGGCGCGAGAGCTTATGGCGATCCTCACAAAAAAGTAAAATCCATCGTGACTGAATACGACGGACGAATCAGTCATTAGGGCTTGCATGAGTGCGATTCCTTTCTTTGTGTTATCACAAATGGCACACAACTGTCTAGATTAGTACTGGAGCAGCGAACGTCTCAGGGGCCTAGTCATGTTTGGCCGCATCAAAGCAACACATAGAATTTCTAAAATTCCAGCAACCTGGTGTCTTCAAGTGATCTCATTATCCCAGCTCAGAGACAACACGTAGATCTTCAGTATAGTGTTTTTTTTATTTATTTACACGTCAAGTTCTGAAGGACCAAATTAAGGAGCAAATCTCCAAGGTCATGGAACATGTCAGTACATGAAATTATAACATAAAAGTAATAACAGATGAAAATAAAATGTTTATGAACCCGAAAAAAGTCAGTCCACAAGTTTAAGTAAATGCAATCAACAATACAAGAATCAGCATAATTTTTCAAGGAAATTCTCGACAGATTAGGAGGAATGACCGATGAGGAAACTCTTCAGTTTAGATTTGAAAGCACGTGGATTACTGCTAAGATTTTTGACTTCGAGCGGTAGCTTATTGAAATGGATGCAGCAGTATACTGCACACCTTTCTGCACGAGAGTTAAGGAAGTCCGCTCCAAATGCAGGTTTCATTTCTGCCGAGTATTAACTGAGTGAAAGCTACTTATTCTTGGGAATGAGCAAATATTGCTAACAAGAAATCACAGTAAGGAATTTATATATATTGAGAGGCCACTGTCAAAATACCCAGACTCGTGAACAGGGGTCGACAAGAGATTGATGAACTTACGCCACTTATTGCCCGAACCGCCCGTTTCTGAGCCAAAAATGTCCTTTTAGAATGGGAAGAGTTACCCCAGAATATAGTACCATACGACATACGCGGATGAAAATAAGCAAAGTAGACTAATTTTCGTGTCGAACGATCACTCACTTCAGATACCGTTAGAATAGTAAAAATGGCAACATTAAGTCTTTGAACAAGATCCCGAACGTGGACTTTCCACACAGTTTACTATCTATCTGAACACCTAGAAATTTGAACTGTTCAGTTTCACTAATCATATGCCCATTCTGTGAAATTAAAGCACCAGTTTTTGTTGAATTGTGTGTTAGAAACTGTAAAAACTGAGTTTTACTGTGATTTAGCGTTAGTTTATTTTCTACAAGCCATGAACCTATGTAATAAACTGCACTATTTGAAACCGGGCTAATGTTGTACACAACATCCTTTACTACCAAGCTAGTGTCATCAGCAAATAGAAATATTTTGGAGACCCGTAACACTAGACGGCATATCATTTACATAAATAAGGAACAGGAGTGACCCAAACATTGATCCCTGGGGCATCGCCCACTTGACTGTACCCCATTCAGACCCCACAGCAAAGCCATTCTCAGCGTTGTGAATAATGACCTTTTGCTGTCTATTGATAAAGTAAGAGTTGAACCAATTTTGAGCTGTTCCCCATATTCCGTAATGGTCCAACTTCTGGAGCAATATTTTGTGATCAACACAATCAAACGCCCTAGTTAAATAAAAAATATGCCTGGCGCTCGAAACCTTTTCTTTAACCCATCCAGTACCTCACATAGAAAAGAGAATACAGCATTTTCAGTTGTTAAACGACTTATAAAGCCGAACTGTATTTTTGATAGCATATCGTGTGATATAAAATGATCAATTATCCTTACATACACAGCCTTTCCAATAACTTTAGCAAACACTGATGGCATAGAAATAGATCTAAAATTGTCTACATTATCCTTTTCTCCCTTTTTATAAAGCGGCTTTACTACTGAGTAATCGTCCAGGAGGCTGGCCATTCCTAAAGGAAAAATTACAAATATGGCTAAATACAGGACTAACATGTGCAGCACAGTACCTTAATATTTTGCTAGGCACTCCATCATATCCATGAGAGTCCTTAGCCTTCAATGATTTAATTATTGGCTCAATCTCCCCCTTGTCTTTATTACAGGGGATTACTTCAGACATCAATCTCGGAAAGGCATTTGTCAAGAAAGTTATATGATTAACTGTAGAAACTGAGTTTCTATTTAATTTACCAACAATGCTCAGAAAATGATAGTTAAATACTGTACATATATCTGATTTATCAGTAACAGAAGTATTTTTACTACGAACTGACTTTATATCGTCGACCTTGTGCTACTGACCAGACACTTCCTTCACAACTGACCATGTGGTTCTAATTTTATCCTGAGAATTAGCGATTCTATTTGCGGTGAGGGTTTAATAGATCTGAGGCTTAAGCCCTCTCTTACTGAAAGAACGAATTCTGTAATTTGAAGGGATGCCAGGAATTTTGCATTAGGCACACTTCTTGAGATAAAGTTGCTTACTGTACAATGTTGTGGTGGTGTTACGCGTGCGCATTCAGAAATTACACGCAATGTTATTAATAAATCTTGTTTTCGAAAATATATTTCTTTCTCATTTTCAAACAGACCAGCATGTGTTGTTAACATTACACAAACCAAAGTACTCTTTCCTAAACTCAGTCACACTCTGCAGTGCTCGCGGAGTCGCAGTCTTAGATGTGTAGATCAATCTGTCCAATGTAACCGTTCGGTTGCTCTACCGATAACAGAACTGTTTGGCGCCAACGACTTCGCTTTCGGTCATTCGTCGCGGTGCCAATGACACACGAAGTCATTCGGCCCTTTCTTATGTTTCTTATGTTAAGTTAATAATAAAATAATGTTTTGATTATGTAGTGATTCCGGAGGTAAAATAGTCCCCCAGTCGGCTCTCCAGGCGGGGACTACTCTGGAGGATGTTGTTATCAGGAGAAAGAAAACTGGCGTTCTACGGACCGGAGCGTGGAATGTCAGCTCCCTTAATCGGGCAGGTAGGTTAGAAAATTTAAAAAGGGAAATTAATAGGTTAAAGTTAGATATAGTGGGAGTTAGTGAAGTTCGGTGGCAGGAGGAACAAGACTTCTGGTCAGGTGAATACAAGGTTATAAATACAAAATCAAATAGGGGTAATGCAGTAGTAGGTTTAATAATGAATAGGAAAATAGGAATGCGGGAAAGCTACTGCAAACAGCATAGTGAACGGGTTATTGTGGCCAAGATAGTTACGAAGCCCACGCCTACCACAGTAGTAGAAGTTTATTTGCCTACCAGCTCCGCAGATGACGAAGAGATCCATGAAATGTATGATGAGATGAAATAAATTATTCATATTGTGAAGAGAGACGTAAATTTAATAGTCATGGGTGACTGGAACTCGATAGAAGGAAAAGGAAGAGAAGGAAACGTAGTGGGTGAATATGGAATGGGAGTAAGGAATGAAAGAGGAAGCCGTCTGGTAGAATTTCGCACAGAGCTTAACTTAATCATAGCTAACACTTGGTTCAAGAATCATAAAAGGAGGTTGTGTACATGGAAGAAGCCTGGAGATTCTGGAAGGTCCCAGATAGATTATATAATGGCAAGACAGAGATTCAGGAACCAAGTTTTAAATTGTAAGACATTTCCAGGGGCAGATGTGGACTCTGACCACAATCCTATTGGTTATGAAATGTATATTAAAACTGAAGAAACTGCAGAAAGGTGGGAATTTGAGGAGATGGGACCTGGATAAAATGAGACCTGGATAAACTAAAAGAACCGGAGGTTGTAGAGAGCTTCAGGAAGAGCATTAGGGAACGATTGACAAGAATGGGGGAAAGAAATAGAGTAGAAGAAAAATGGGTAGCTTTGACAGAAAAAATAGTGAAAGTACCACAGGATCAAGTAGGTAAAAAGACGAGGGCTAATAGAAATCCTTGGATAACAGAAGATATATTGAATTTAAATGATGAAAGGAGAAAATATAAAAATGCAGTAAATGAAGTAGTCAGAAAGGAATACAAACGTCTCAAAAATGAGATCGACAGGAAGTGCAAAATGGCTAAGCAGAGATGTTTAGAGGACAAATGTAAGGATGTAGAGGCGCATATCACTAGGGGTAAGATAGATACTACCTACAGGAAAATTAAAGAGATCTTTGGAGACAAGAGAACCACTTGCATGAATATCAAGAGCTCAGATGGAAACCCAGTTCTAAACAAAGAAGGGAAAGCAGAAAGGTGGAACGAGTATATAGAGGGTCTATACAAGGGCGATGTTCTTGAGGACAATATTATAGTAACAGAAGAGAATGTAGATGAAGATGAAATAGGAGATATGATACTGTGTGAAGAGTTTGACAGAGCACTGAAAGACCTAAGTCGAAACAAGGCCCCGGGAGTAGAGAACATTCCATTAGAACTACTGACAGCCTTTGGAGAGCCAGGCCTAACAAAACTGTACCATCTAATAAGCAAGACGTATGAGACAGGCGAAATACCCTCAGACTTCAAGAAGAATATAATTATTCCAATCCCAAAGAAAGCAGATGTTGACAGATGTGAAAATTACTGAACCATCAGTTTAATAAGCCACGGCTGCAAAATACTAACACGAATTCTTTATAGACGAATGGAAAAACTGGTAGAAGCCGACCTCGGGAAAGATCAGTTTGGATTCCGTAGTAATGTTGGAACACGTGAGGCAATACTGACTCCACGACATATCTTAGAAAATAGATTAAGGAAAGGCAAACCTACGTTTCCAGCATTTGTTGACTTAGAGAAAGCTTTTGACAATGTTGACTGGAATACTCTGTTTGAAATTCTGAAGATGGCTGGGGTAAAATACAGGGAGCGAAAGGCTATTTACAATTTGTACAGAAACCAGATGGCAGTTATAAGAGTCGAGGGGCATGAAAGGGAAGCAGTGGTTGGGAAGGGAGTGAGACAGGGTTGTAGCCCATCCCCTATGTTATTCAATCTGTATATTGAGCAAGCAGTAAAGGAAACAAAAGAAAAATTGGGAGTAGGAATTAAAATCCATGGAGAAGAAACTTTGAGGTTCGCCGATGACATTGTAATTCTGTAGGAGACACCAAAGGACCTGGAAAAGCAGCTGAACGGAATGGACAGTGTCTTGAAAGGGGGATATAAGATGAACATCAACAAAAGCAAAACGAGGATAATGGAATGTAGTCGAATGAAATCGGGTGATGCTGCGGGAATTAGATTAGGAAAAGAGACAAAGTAGTAAATAAGTTTTGCTATTTGGGGAGCAAAATAACTGATGATGGTCGAAGTACAGAGGATATAAAATGTAGACTGGCGATGGCAAGGAAAGCGTTTCTGAAGAAGAGAAATTTGTTGACATCGAGTATAGATTTAAGTGTCAGGAAGTCGTTTCTGAAAGTATTTGTATGGAGTGTAGCCATGTATGGAAGTGAAACATGGACGATAAATAGTTTGGACAAGAAGAGAATATAAGCTTTCGAAATGTGGTGCTACAGAAGAATGCTGAAGATTAGATGGGTGGATCACATAACTAATGAGGAGGTACTGAATAGAATTGGGGAGAAGAGAAAATTGTGGCAGAGCTTGACTAGAAGAAGGGATCGGTTGGTAGGGCATATTCTGAGGCATCAAGGGATCACCAATTTAGTATTGGAGGGCAGCGTGGAGGGTAAAAATCGTAGAGGGAGAATACACTAAACATATTCAGAAGGATGTAGGCTGCAGTAGGTACTGGGAGATGAAGAATCTTGCACTGGATAGAGTAGCATGGAGAGCTACATCAAACCAGTCTCTGAAGACCACAACAACAACAGGGCCATATTAAGAGTGAATGGTGGGCTCCATGTGGTCCCCAAGTTGTGCAGCGACCGTAAACCATAAAATTACCAAATAAGCAGCAACCAGGCGCAAAATCATGTTTTCTTTATTTACTTTTGCAAAAGTAAATAAAGAAAACATGATTTTGCAAAAGTAAATAAAAAGCATGATTTTGCGACTTGTTGCTGCTTATTTGGTAATATTAAGTGTGTCTGTCATAATACGCTGATCGTCATTAAAACCCTTAAGGGCCAGATCGATTCACCGCAGGCGGGATGGATATGTTACACCATCAGCTATGCCAATGATCAATGATAACTTTTGCACAGTCAGCCGGGCGACGTCAATGCCACTGTGGACGACAACATTCTGCAGACAGAGAGAGCTTAAATGCGTATTTCACTGTAGACTCGGGGTCCTCACGTCATACTCGCCCGGTGATATAAGAAAGAGTCGAACGGCCGTGCCGGCCAGTACGACAGCGGGAACCATTAATAGGGCATCGTCTGCACGTGCGCAATGCCCAGGCGACACGTTCGATAGCAGATTGTCCGTCCAGGCGTATTCGAGAGGGGCAGCATTGTGGAGCTATGGGAGGCTGGCTGGTCCTATTGTCGTATTGCATGTCACACCGGTTGTACGGATACCGCCATTTCCTGTTGTTGATAATAGTGTATAAAGAAAAACATGCATGCTCGATATGTAGGCTCTGGACATTTGACACGCACCGCATGGAGTACGGGCCTACGAATTGTCCGCCACGCCCTAACAGATCCAACGGCAATCATAGGGGCCACTCAGCGGAATGCGCTGCCTTCCAAGCAACATCCCATTAGTGCAAGTACCATTGGCAAATGGATGCATGACTCAAGGCTCGCCACACGCCGACAGGTGCGACACCTGCACTTATACCGTTGCATCATCGCGCTCCACTCGCCGGGTGTCGGCAATGGCGAGCATATAGTCTTGCAGACTGGCAATGGGTCATCTTCAGTGGCGAGTCCTACTAATGCCTAGGAGACGAAGACCACCGGGTCTGTATCTGGAGGCACAGTCGAGAGCGCCCCGAAGAGCAGTTCGTGGTTGGTCTCCCATCACACGTCCCACCAGTCCGCTGTGATCCGCTCATTCCTTTGCTACCTCCCGAGCGTGCCTTGCAGCTGTGGATTCTCTGCCACGGTCAGCCGCATTGCCCGATCTCTCCTGGACCAAGAATGGTGGTGTGCCATGGAGGGCGCCACCAGGGCTCCACTTCCACCTATCAACGTGCGGTAACTGCACACTCAGGTGCAAACGGCATTAGATGGATTGTCGCGGGACTACATCCAAGATCTGTACAACTACACGCTGCGACGCCTGGACGCTTGTACTTAAAACCACTGAGGTCCGGCGCTATTCTAGCACATACGTTTTGTGGACGTGTACCGCAATAAATTTTGGACCTTCAAAGTTAAATTTGTATCATTTCGTACGTGTGGCACCATCTACATCCCTGACAATGAACGCAATGCGCCCTGTTCCTCTGGGTGCAACTCATGAAGACCAGTGTAGTACAAACAAAGTTTGAATGGCAATTTCGCAGTAATTAACAAATGAAAATAACAGTTTTGGAGCGCCGGTCCTCCATTGTCTATTACAGCAGCGAGTCAAGACAAGTCGATTCAGATGGTGCAGTTTCCCACGATAGGTGTAACTGCGTAGTAGTAGTCTGTCGTTGCTACCTCAGTCCAATTTGCTGCATCATGCGTCAGCTACTGCATCTTCGCCCAACTGAGAAGTGATATGTCACAAAAAAAGTTTATGGCCCAAAGAGCAAGAGATATCACTAACTTAACAGAGATGCTAAACAGACTGCAGCGGCAGACGGTGCAATAGATTTGCATCACGGAAGAATTTACAGTTGAAATTCCGGGGGCATACGTCCGAATGACAGTCACCAGTTTATTGCTTCTTCCGATACATCTTGCTTGAAATGAGGTTTATCGACAGTCGTTCTCGCCATGCACTGTTCACGAATGGAACAGAGAAGGGGAGGGAAGGACACGACTGGGGTCCCAGACGTACATCAACATCTAATTCTACTTACATTCTCTGCTAGCCACCGTAAGGTTCGTGGCGGCTGGTACCTTGTACCACAATTCGTCATTTCCTTTCCTGTTCTTCCCGAAAACGGAGCGAGTGAAAAACGGCTATTTGCTCCGTACGAAGCCTAATTTGTCGCATCTTGTCCTGGAGGTCCTCACGCGAAATGTGCGTTTTGCGGCAGTAGAATAGTTCTGCAATCAGCTACATATGCCGGTTCTCTAAATTTTCGCAACTGTCTTTCGCGAAAATAACGTCGTTTTCCCTCCATGTATTCTCATTTCATTTCATTGAGCACGTCCATAATACTCGCCTGTTGATCGAACGTGCTGGAAACAAATCTAGCGGCACATCTCTGAAGTGCTTTGATGTCTTCCTTTAATCCGGCCTGGTGGGGACCTCGAACACTCTAACAGACTCAATAATGGGTCGCTTTAGTGTTCTATACAGTACATCTTTTATAGATGAAGTACACTTTCCTAAAATTCTCCCAATAAACCGAAGTCTGCATACATGCATTCCTTTCACGTGTTTATGCTAATTATTACGCACATTTATGCGATCGGGAATGCTCAGTAGCAGCCAGGCTACATGCCCATCTGACAATTATGCGCCAGCAAGGGGCATTAACGAGAACATCATAAGAGCAATGTTGTACAACCTTAGTAGGGACAAGATCCGACTATTCGGGAGTAGGATCTTACAATATGAGACAGTGTTTAGAGACAAACTTCCGTCACAACGTCCGCAAAAGTGGCGTCAAATCCGCCTGGCAACAGTGATCTAAACGCCAATTGGCTGTGAGTTTTGATATATATATATGCGTAGGGGACGAGTGGACTGTCCCTATTGGTTGAGGGAGAAAGGTGGGGTCTCTCTTGTGCGTCGTGAAGACAGGGCGAGGTAGTGGCGAGACGCCACTCAAGAACGCACGGTCGAGTAACCGGAGCCGTCTCCAAAAGAACTGTTGAGAGTAATTGTAGCAGTGATAAACAAAGTATAAAGTGAAGATATTAACTATCAGTGAACGCCACGTGCCATGGGCAGTATCTATAAAAATGTTATGTAAAGGGTTGAGTATAATGGCGTAGCCAAGAGCCGCCATATTGGAAAGTGTGTGACGTGTGTTTCAAAGGATTCTTCATTAAAACGAGTATATTAAAAAACGTTGTTAACATTTAAGAACTGGCATCCCGACACACCCCACTTCAGCAGGATCACAAGCCAACATTGAACCTGGCGACTGAGCACTACTACTGTGCGACGAGGGACAACCGAAGCAGCAGGACACCAGGTTAGTAACACAGAAACCAGAGAAGTAAGGCTGAGTCGCTTCCTTCTCGCTACAATGTCACAGAGGGCGTTGTATACTGTTCGTCTTCCCCACTACAGACCTTATGCCCGTTTTTGGAACAAGCTGCCATTTATCACAGCAGACAGAAATTCTCTCTAAGTCATCTTCTATCCTCCTACATTCACGCAACGTCACCTCTTTCCCGTACAGCATAGCGTCATCAGCAAATAACCGTAAATTGCTGTTCGCCCTATCCGTCAGGTTGTTTATCGTGCAGGGGCTCTGGGGCAGTGCTGGCGACACCCTTGTTTCTGATGAACAGTCGCTGTCCACAACGACACACTGTTGTTCTCTTACGTAAGAAGTATTTGAGCCATTCACATAGCTGGAAATCTACTCCGTATTCTCGAACCTCCGTTGACAGTCTGCGGCGGGGAATTTTGCCAAATGCTTTCCGGAAACGTAAGAATATGGCATCTGCCTGTTGCTCTTCGTCCATGGGTCGCAGAATATCGTGTCAAAAAAGCGCAAGCTGAGTTTCGGACTCGCAATGGTTTTTAAATCCATGCTGATATGGGCACAGAAGTTTTACTTGGTTCGAATGGCTCTGAGCACTATGGGACTTAACATCTATGGTCATCAGACCCCTAGAACTTAGAACTACTTAAACCTAACTAACCTAAGGACATCACACAACACCCAGTCATCACGAGGCAGAGAAAATCCCTGACCCCGCTGGGAATCGAACCCGGGAAGCCGGGCGTGGGAAGCGAAAACGCTACCGCACGACCACGAGCTGCGGGCAGAAGTTTTACTGTTTCAAGGAAATTTATTATATTTGAATTTAGAAGACGCTCGATAATTCTGCAGCAGACCGATGCTAAGGATATTGGTCTGTAATTATACGGGTCCGTTCTTTTGCCCTTCTTAAATACGTGAGTCACCTGCGCTTTTTTCCAGTGTCTTGGGACTTCGCACCGGGCGAGAGATTGGTGGTAAATGCAAGCTAAGTAAAGGGAAGAGTACTCTCTGTAAAACCAAATTGGTATTTCGCACAGACTTACTTTTATCTATCTCTTTCACTTGCTTCTCAGCGTTAGGGATGCCTGATTCTATGTCCTCCGTATGGGAGTCTGTGTGACGGTCAAAAGATGGCATGTCTGTACGATCCTCCTGGGTGAATGATTTATAAGGGGTACAACATTGCTTCCGCCGTTTGCCGATAGGTGGCGATATCGGTAAGTTGCGGTCGAAACAAACAGATCGCAGACGTCAGGCAGTTAGCTTGGACCTCGGTCAACATAGCCTCATTCAAACATTAGTCGATTTGTGTCTGCATCATAAAAGTCGTTCTCCATTGAAAATGTCAGTTTACGAGCCTAATTTTCGTCATTTTCGGGAGGTGTTACTGTTTTGTTTCAATATGAAGAAAACAGCGGCTGAGTCTCATTGAATGCTCTCAAGTACGAATGGTAAGGACGCTATTAGTGAAAGAACGTGTCGTGAGTGGTTTTAACGCTCCAAGAACGGTGATTTTGATGTCGTAGACCGGTATAGTGGTGTAAGGGAGAATGTTTTCGAAGATGCAGAACTGGAGTCATTGTTGAGTGTAGACTCGCGTCAAACTCAAGAAGAATTGGAACGATTAGTGGGAGTGACACAGCAAGCCATTTCAAAACGTCTCAAGGCTATGGGCATAATTCAGAAAGAAGGAACACGTGTGAGCTTAAACCAAGAGACGTTGAACAGCGTTTGTGTGTTTCTGGACAGTTGCTTCAGACGCAAAAAACGGAAGGGATTTCTGCATCGCATTCTGACCGGGGACGAAAAATGAGTTCATTACGATAAGCCTAAACGCAAAAAATCATGGGGATATCCCGGCCATGCTTCCACGTCGACGGTCAATCCGAATATTCAAGCTCCAAGATCATACTCTGCAATTGGTGGGACCATCTCAGCCTCGTGTATTGTGAGGTGTTAAAATCAAGTGAAACAATCACAGGTGCTCGTTATCGAACGCAATTAATGCGTTGGAGCAGAGCATTAAAAGACAAACAGCCGCAATACAGCGAAAAGCACGATAAAGTGATTTTGCAGCACGACAACGCTCGATCCTACGTTGCAAATGAGGTCAAAACGTACTTAGAAACGTTAAAATGGGAAGTCCTATCCCATCCATCGTATCCTACAGACATTGCTCCTTCTGACTATCACTTGTTTAGATCAATGGCGCATGGTCTGGCTGACCAGCACTTCCGATCTCATGAAGAAGTCACAAATTGGATCCATTCGTGGATCGCTTCAAAAGATGAACAATTTTTTCGACGCGGGATTCGTAAACTGCCCGAAAGATGGGAGAAAATAATGGCCAGCGATGGAAAGCATTTTGAATGATACATGTATAACCAATTTGTTTCATTAAAGCCTTAAATGTTGGGGAAAAAACGGCGGTAGCAAAGTTGTAATGGCTCTGAGCACTATGGGACTTAACTTCTAAGGTCATCAGTCCCCTAGAACTTAGAACTACTTAAACCTAACTAACCTAAGGACATCACACACATCCATGCCCGAGGCAGTATTCGAACTTGCGACCGTAGCGGTCGCGCGGTTCCAGACTGTAGCACCTTTAACCGCTTGGCCACCGCGGCCGGCAGCAAAGTTGTACACCTTGTATGTAAACGTGAAATTTAAAACTTAAGCTTTCCTTTTGCTCTCATTTACTGCCACACTATATTGGTCACGAGTGATTATACAGAAGCGTTGACTGATTAGTTGTTGCCGGCCGCGGTGGTCTAGCGGTTCTGGCGCTGCAGTCCGGAACCGCGGGACTGCTACGGTCGCAGGTTCGAATCCTGCCTCGGGCATGGGTGTGTGTGATGTCCTTAGGTTAGTTAGGTTTAAGTAGTTCTAAGTTCTAGGGGACTTATGACCTAAGATGTTGAGTCCCATAGTGCTCAGAGCCATTTGAGCCATTTGATTAGTTGTTTTACGTAGAAGCAGAATTTTCTCGAGGTTTCGCTAATATATAACGATGGAAGTTCTTGTATGCTTCGCACATCGACCTTCCTCAACTTACAGTAAGATGGGCTACGGGGTATATATGTAGATGCAGAACTGACTTGTGTTTGAGTTGGTGAGCGGGCAAGACTGAAAGAAATTTGAAGATGTTTTGGCGATATAAGCGTCAGACACAGAACTGATAACGATGTCAGTTGCGTCTAATGCTGCAGCTGGTCTTCAGTTGTCAACAGTATCATCTAGTTTGACGGACGATCGCCAACTCTGGTTCTTTAGATGGTTATCTGCGTGCGCTGTTGAGCACACTACTTGATCTAGAAGCGTTGATGCACCGGTCAACTGAGCAACTACTTTCGCACTTAAAATTGTGTGCTGGATCGGGACTCAAAAACCCGGAACCATGCAGTCTATGGGCGATGTTCTTACCGACTTAGGTGTCCAGACACGACTTTCCCGCACAGCTTCACTGCAGCCAATAGCTGATCACCTACTTTCCATATTTTATACAGAAGTACTCCTACATATCTTGCGGGACAGCGTTGCTGGAAGAAAGGATACTGTCGACAAATGACTAGGCCGTAACCTAGGAGATCGTTTCAAAATGAATGTTTTAATGTGCAGTGGAGAGTGCGCTGTTTTGAAACTTCCTGGCATATTAAAACTGCGTGTCGATCTGCTACTTTTAGCCGGAACCTTTCTTACAGTTAGCGGTGGAAGCAAAACTGTGTGGAAGGTTGTAAGTCACGGTTGAACAACTCACATGGTAAGAGCACTGCTCGCGAAAGGCAGGGTTCCGCGTTCGAGTCATGGTCCGGCACACAGTTTCAGTCTGACAAGACGTTCCAAACAGTATACACTCCGCTGCGGAGTGAAAGATTGGTCGTCGAAACTGTTGCTGAAAAGTAACGCATACTCATTCCCCTCTGACTTGCTCAAAAAGGGTAACGCGCAGCACGTTAGCACGTGAGACAGGCTCGTGAAGCAGATGCAGATCGAATCCGCGTAGTGGATTAACGACCGTCGAATGGTACACCGGCCAGGCCGAGTGTAGTTTTAGGCGGTTTTCCACGCTCGCTTAGGCAAATGCTGGGTGGTCCCCAATTTCCGCCTCAGAAAACACAATACGCAAATAGTTAAAGTATGATCACACACAGGACAAAATTTTCACCACACACAGGACAGCTGGCGCATACGACTTCCCTTCCTTAGATAAATGATGATTGTGAGAGAGGAAGGGCCTCCAACCGACAAGATAAAAGAAAAAAAAAATTCAAACTGTTGAGTACAGCGGACCCCGTACTAGACGGGATTAAAGTTAAGAGGAACACTGACACGTACTATGATTTCTTTCACCAAGTTCAAACGGGTGTTGTACTACATTCGTACGTGAAAGCCCATTCTTTAATTTGCCTGATTTAAATAAAATGTTATTTCAATGCGGTCTGTGCTAATGATAGTGAATTTCTTGTTCATTAGGTAGAGGATGCTGATACGTCTACGGTTATTATCTTATCTGTTTCCTTTCTTGTGAAGTAGAACAGTTACACCATTTATCCAATATTGTGGGATTGCCTTATTCTGGGGACGTATATCACTTCCCTCTACATGTAAGTACATACACACCTACATCTACATCTATACTCTCGAACCAGTGCGAAGTGCATGGTAGAGGCTACGTCTCACTGTACCAGTTATTAGGGCCTTTTATCGTTCCATTCATATATGGAGTGCACGAATAATGACTATTTAAATGCCTCTGTGAGTGCTGTAATTAGTCTAATATCGCGATCCCTATGGGAGCGATACGTTCAATATCCCCTGTTAGTTCTATTTCTTGGGGTTCCACATACTTAAGCAATATTCTAGGATGGGTCGCACAACTGATTGGTAAGCAATTTTCTTTGTAAACGGCATTTCCCTAGTATTCTACAAATAAACTGAAGACTGCTACCTGCTTTACGCACGACTGAGCCTGATTTCATTTCACATACCTACTAAGCGTTCTACTCATTTATTTGCACGTATTTAGAGATTCCATCTGTGACTAAGTGACATTATATTCGTAGTTTTGTTAAGTGCACTGTTTTTATTTTGGAACATTTAAAGCACCTTCCCGGTATTTGCAGCACTTCGAAACTTATGAAGGTCTGCCTGAAAATTGGTGTAGCTTCAGTCATACTGTACTTCACTGCAGAATACCGTGTCATCTACGAAAAATCTGATGAGGGCATTAATATACAACATGAACAGCAAGGGACCCGACACACTTCACTGGCGTACACACGTCCTATCCTCAGAAAATTGAAGAAATGACTTCAGCGTGTTCGTTGCCACAAAAAATGAAAACGAACTTCTCCTTCTGCATGACAACACAAGACCTCACACAAATCTGCGCACCTGAGAGCAGCTCACAAATCTTCATTTAGACTATTCTTCCTCACCTACGCTACAGCCTGTGTCTCGCGCCTTTCGACTTCCATCTGTTTGGCCCAGTGAAAGACTCACTCCTCGGGAAGCAGTACATGGACGATGATGAGGTTATCGATGCAGCAAGACGTTGGCTTTGAGGTCGACCAGTAGGGTGGTACCAAGCAGGCATACAGGCCCTCCCAGTAAGGTGGCGTAAGATTGTCGCACTGAATAGAGACGGTATTGAAAAACAGAGTTTTACAGCAAAGGAGTGGGGAGTGATATGGTGTATTGGAATCCTGAGTAAAAATGTGTTGCGTTACTTATTGAACGCCCATCACACACTACTTAACAAATTAACTGTCTTACAGTGGTTAATCATCGTCATCATCATCATCTTGTTCATTTTTGCTGGTTCAAAAAAAAATGGTTCAAATGGATCTAAGCACTATGGGGGATAACATCTGGGGTCATTAGTCCCTTAGAACTACGTAAACCTAACTAACCTAAGAACATCACACACATCCATGCCCGAGGCAGGATTCGAACCCGCGACCGCAGCAGCAGCGCGGTTCCGGACTGAAGCGCCTACAACCGCGCTCATTTTTGCTGGTATGGATATTTTTTCTGTTTTGGTGATTAAATCACAGCCAAGTTTTCTGAAGAAGGGCGACTTGAAGAAGTTTTTAGAGTTATCGAATACAAATCGATGTCAGAGTTGCGTGATCCTCCAGATTTAATGATAAAGTTCACAACCCTGTCAAATCGCAACCACTTTAATTTTCAGCCGGATTATGTTGCATGGGGGCTTAATTAAAATGCAATAATTTTAGTAGCTGTGTTGGCCCTGAGTAATATTAGCATGCAATCTGACTGCATAAAATAAAAAAAATGAATGACAAGAAATTTCCGTTAACACAATTGATTAATTAAGTCCCCTGCAACTATAAAAGCTACGAAACAACAAAGCACAAGTGTAACTGTTCTGTGTGTGGTATTGTGACTCAACGTACATGTATCTGGCACGGTTCTTCTTCAATACGACAAGATATTTTAAACACCATTTACAATGAACTAATTAAAAAACCAGAAATATTATAATTGCACATGGAAACCAGAATTACAAGTCTAATACATGAACACGAGCCTGATACTTTGTTGACTGAACCTGTGACCAAGAGGCATTGTCATTAAAGAAATGTGAAATAATTTTTTTTACCTCAATATATATTGACGAAAAATACACTGTGATCATTGGAACATCTTCCATCTATACATTACACCAGCCGAACAGCATCTACTCTCTCGCCCAACAGAACAACAACTGCACTCGACATCCTCTGAACTAGTACTCCCCTCGACATCCTCTCAACAAGTACTGCCCACGGCAACCCCTGAAATACTACTGCACCAGTGGAGGCGGCGGAATAATAATCTTTGGCGCAATCTCTGGCGCTGTGGCTCAGTGTAGCGACTTTTCGTATGCCCCTCCTCCACGGGCTAGAATTTGATAGTATTTGTGCCAGCATTACGGCTGAAAGCAAGGGGAAACTACAGCCGTAATTTTTCCCGAGGACATGCAGCTTTACTGTATGATTAAATGATGATGGTGTCCTCTTGGGTACAATATTCCGGAGGTAAAATAGTCCCCCATTCGGATCTCCGGGTGGGGACTACTCAAGAGGACGTCGTTATCAGGAGAAAGAAAACTGGCGTTCTACGGATCGGAGCGTGGAATGTCAGATCCCTTAATCGGGCAGGTAGGTTAGAAAATTTAAAAAGGGAAATGGATAGGTTAAAGTTAGATATAGTGGGTATTAGTGAAGTTCGGTGGCAGGAGGAACAAGACTTTTGTTCAGGTGATTACAGGGTTATAAATACAAAATCAAATGGGGTAATGCAGGAGTAGGTTTAATAATGAATAAAAAAATAGGAGTGCGGGTTAGCTACTACAAACAGCATAGTGAACGCATTATTGTGGCCAAGATAGACACAAAGCCCATGCCTACTACAGTAGTACAAGTTTATATGCCAACTAGCTCTGCAGATGATGAAGAAATAGATGCAATGTACGACGAGATAAAAGAAATTATTCAGGTAGTGAAGGGAGACGAAAATTTAATAGTCATGGGTGACTGGAATTCGTCAGTAGGAAAAGGGAGAGAAAGAAACATAGTAGGTGAATATGGATTGGGGGGAAGAAACGAAAGAGGAAGCCGCCTTGCAGAATTTTGCACAGAGCATAAATCATAGCTAACACTTGGTTCAAGAACCATAAAAGAAGGTTGTATACCTGGAAGAATCCTGGAGATACTAAAAGGTATCAGATAGATTATATAATGGTAAGACAGAGATTTAGGAACCAGGTTTTAAATTGTAAGACATTTCCAGGGGCAGATGTGGATTCTGACCACAATCTACTGGTTATGAACTGCAGATTGAAACTGAAGAAACTACAAAAAGGTGGGAATTTAAGGAGATGGGACCTGGATAAACTGAAAGAACCAGAGGTTGTAGAGAGTTTCAGGGAGAGCATAAGGGAACAATTGTCAGGAATGGGGGAAAGAAATACAGTAGAAGAAGAATGGGTAGCTCTGAGGGACGAAGTAGTGAAGGCAGCAGACGATCAAGTACGAAAAAAGACGAGGGCTAGTAGAAATCCTTGGGTAACAGAAGAAATATTGAATTTAATTGATGAAAGGAGAAAATATAAAAATGCAGTAAATGAAGCAGGCACAAAGGAATACAAACGTCTCAAATATGAGATCGACAGGAAGTGCAAAATGGCTAAGCAAGGATGGCTAGAGGACAAATGTAAGGATGTAGAGGCTTGTCTCACTAGGGGTAAGATAGATACTGCCTACAGGAAAATTAAAGAGACCTTAGGAGAAAAGAGAACCACTTGTATGAATATCAAGAGCTCAGATGGCAACCCAGTTCTAAACAAAGAAGGGAAAGCAGAAAGGTGGAAGGAGTGTATAGAGGGTTTATACAAGGGCGATGTACTTGAGGACAATATTATGGAAATGGAAGAGGATGTAGATGAAGACGAAATGGGAGATAAGATACTGCGTGAAGAGTTTGACAGAGCACTGAAAGACCTGAGTCGAAACAAGGCCCCGGTAGTAGACAATATTCCATTAGAACTACTGATGGCCTTGGGAGAGCCAGTCATGACAAAACTCTACCATCTGGTGAGCAAGATGTATGAGACAGGCGAAATACCCCCAGACCTCAAGAAGAATATAATAATTCCAATCCCAAAGAAAGCAGGTGTTGACAGATGTGAAAATTACCGAACTATCAGTTTAATAAGTCACAGCTGCAAAATACTAACGCGAATTCTTTACAGACGAATGGAAAAACTGGTAGAAGCGGATCTCGGGGAAGATCAGTTTGGATTCCGTAGAAATGTTGGAACACGTGAGGCAATACTAACCTTACGACTTATCTTAGAAGAAAGATTAAGAAAAGGCAAATCTACGTTTCTAGCATTTGTAGACTTAGAGAGAGCTTTTGACAATGTTAACTGGAATAATCTCTTTCAAATTCTGAAGGTGGCAGGGGTAAAATACAGGGAGCGAAAGGCTATTTACAGTTTGTACAGAAACCAGATGTCAGTTATAAGAGTCGAGGGGTATGAAAGGGAAGCAGTGGTTGGGAAAGGAGTGAGACAGGGTTGTAGCCTCTCCCCGATGTTATTCAATCTGTATATTGAGCCAGCAGTAAAGGAAACAAAAGAAAAATTTGGAGTAGGTATTAAAATTCATGGATAAGAAGTAAAAACTTCGAGATTCGCCGATGACATTGTAATTCTGTCAGAGACAGCAAAGGACTTGGAAGAGCAGTTGAACGGAATGGACAGTGTCTTGAAAGGAGGATATAAGATGAACACCAACAAAAGCAAAACGAGGATAATGGAATGTAGTCAAATTAAGTCGGGTGATGCTGAGGGAATTAGATTAGGAAATGAGACACTTAAAATAGTAAAGAAGTTTTGCTATTTAGGGAGTAAAATAACTGATGATGGTCGAAGTAGAGAGGATATAAAACGTAGACTGGCAATGGCAAGGAAAGCGTTTCTGAAGATGAGAAATTTGTTAACATCGAGTATAGATTTAAGTGTCAGGAAGTCTTTTCTGAGAGTATTTGTATGGAGTGTAGCCATGTATGGAAGTGAAACATGGACGATAACTAGTTTGGACAAGAAGAGAATAGAAGCTTTCGAAATGTGGTGCTACAGAAGAATGCTGAAGATAAGGTGGGTAGATCACGTAACTAATGAGGCGGTATTGAATAGGATTGGGGAGAAGAGAAATTTGTTGCACAACTTGACTAGAAGAAGGGATCGATTGGTAGGACATGTTTTGAGGCATCAAGGGATCACAAATTTAGCATTGGAGGGCAGCGTGGGGGGTAAAAATCGTAGAGGGAGACCAAGGGATGAATACACTAAGCAGATTCAGAAGGATGTAGGTTGCAGTAGGTACTGGGAGATGAAGAAGCTTGCACAGGATAGAGTAGCATGGAGAGCTGCATCAAACCAATCTCAGGACTGAAGACCACCACAACAACAACAACGTGCCAGCATTGGTGGCGAAAATACCACCAAATTCGTCCAAAAATCACAGACAATAATAAAAGATGATATTAATAAGTAAATATTACATAACTAAATAAATTTTGGCTTTGCATTGACACTTCAATAACCGAATATATAAAAATACAGTAAGGAATACAAATGCTTGCATACATGTGATTTTACATAATAGTTTACGCAAGTATCATTTCTCAGAGTAGTTAAACAGTTCAATAAGTGGCACCAGCAATGACGAATAGGTGCAGGTAAGAGTCTCATAACATTTCATAAACAGTCTATACACAATAAATCAGTTTATACAAATATTCACATAAAATCTTTTCAGTAGTTCAATAAACAAGTAGCACTCCTCAAAGTAGTTGACAGTTCCAACAGCAGCACCCAGCAATGGTCAACAGGTGCACATAGCAGTCCCGTAACATTTCATAAACAGTAAATACACAAAAAATCAGTTTGCACAAATAACATCGTTTCAATAGTTCAATAAACAAGTAGCACTCCTCAGAGTAGTTGGCGGTTCCAACAGTAGCACCCAGCAATGGTCAACAGGTGCATATAGCAGTCCCATAACATTTCATAAACAGTATTTGAACAGTTCCAACAGTGGCACCGAGCAATGGTCAACAGGTGCAGACAGCAACAAGTGACATCTCATCTCAGTAGCAACAGTTCCATCAGTGGCACCCAGTAATGTTGAACAGGTGCAGACAGCAACAAGTGACATCATTTCAGTAGAAGCAGTTCCATCAGTGGCACCCAGTAATGTTGAACAGATGCAGACAGCAACAAGTGACATTAGCTCAGTAGCAGCAGTTCCATCAGTGGCACCCAGTAATGTTGAACAAGTGCAGGTAACAGTCCATAATATTCCCCAGCAATAATTACACACTTCATCAGAGTTCCTCAGCAGAAATTAAATATTTCCAAGTGGCACCCACCAATGTTAACAGGTGTAAGCACGAACAACAGTTTGAATGCACACACAATTGCTTTTACTAAATTATTATCAATGCTCTTACACTAAACATACAAATTACAATAAACACACAAATGATATCAGATAATTGTTATACTAACTATTACAAATACAAAAATATCAGTAAACCTATAATATTTATGGGTGTCAGTGCAAGCCACAACAAACAAGTAAAATAATATTTAGGAGGTAGGTCGGTACCAATTATTTGAGATTAGGAAAGGAAAACACACAAAACACACTCACTCATCTTTCAACTGGCTCTGAGCACTATGGGACTTAACATCTAGGGTCATCAGTCCCCTAGAACTTAGAACTACTTAAACCTAACTAACCTAAGGACATCACACAACACCCAGTCATCACGAGGCAGAGAAAATCCCTGACCCCGCCGGGAATCGAACCCGGGAACCCGGGCGTGGGAAGCGAGAACGCTACCGCACGACCACGAGCTGCGGACTCACTCATCTTTCATCCACTTATTAAGTACTATTGTGTAATTGAATAGTGTTAACTGTGTAAATGCAATTCTGTCAAAATTTGATGTTCAACATGTGTAACAAGTAGTAGTGGCAGCAGTGTATAATAGTCAATAATAGTTAGTCAACGTCATAGTCATCATGTCAAGACCAATGTTTGCCAAGCCAAATCAAAATGAACGGTTGCTGAACAACTGTCAGTGTGCCAAGATATGCAAATACTTCCTCTCTCCAAAAAAAAGTATATAGTGCTTTTTGATTTAACAAAGTGTGTGTAGACAATCTTCCTTCTACTGGAGTGTTCTAGTCTGCCATCTTCATCCTTCTTGTTCCATATAAACAAAAAAAAAACAATATATATATATATATATATATATATATGCTCCTCACTTACTTTACCTCTTATCCACCAATACTCCAATAATCATCAGCATCACATAATCTCAATGCTTCAATAATACCTCTTCAACACGTCGATACATATAAACCTTATCACCAACATCATTTACCTTATCTCTTATCCACCAAAACTCCAATAATCATCAACATCACACAATCTCAATACTTCAATAATACCTCTTCAATACGTCGATACATATAAACCTTATCACCAACATCATTTCACTTCCATAACAACTCTTTGCTCTAGTCAGTCTCCTCGAACAAGTACAGATAAAATCCTAGTGCAAACTTCAATTCATCATCCCGTACAACCTGAAGACACAATGTCCACACACAACCTCTGCATAATCCACCTGAGCCAAATCTTCTACTCATTATGAATTATAAAATACATTTTGGTTACCTTGTCCATCATAAAATAAAATAAATGCATACATGACCTCTAACAGACTTCAGTTTGAAGAACATTCAGTAAGTAGGTGCGAATACGTAGTATGAATGATCACATAAGACTTTGAATGAATAAATCGTAATATTTCACAGTTTGTACACCACTTCAAGAATCATGGCAAAACAGAAGCAAACATGTGAAGTATCTCTTTGTGTCAAGTGTCACTTGCTATTTCAATTGCTCAGGAAGAATGCAGTGTAATAACTGTCAATGGTCTAAACTTGGTGTTGGTATTTCATGTCGTTAGCTTCCTTTCTATTAGCATGAATTTATACAGCTTCCATAAAACCTCCAGTTCATATGACTTCAATGAATTTTCTTGTACCAATGTAGTTCGTAGAATTATAGCAGTTCATTTTCTCATCTTAAAATATAAAACACTGAGCGTAAGCAAAACATGCAATAGCGAGTAAATATACTAGTAGAGACAGAATGTCAACAAGTGGATGCAGCACAGTCCCTACAACGAGGCTCTGTCAAGCGAACAATCTATAATTAATACCATAATGTTACCTAAACTCCATGTTCGTACACAGTATATCAGCATTTCTATGTACCAAATTAAAGAGTAGTTATGACAACAAAACAGAAATGTGTAAATATGCAATCCATACGCAAAGCAGCAAGCATATATCTTACGTAATAAATAGGTTATTAGCATCATATCAGCATTAGCAAATAAATGTTCATATGTAACCTCAATAAGTAAATATCACAAATTATAGCTTACATACATAACCATATCAGCACAACTAATCAGGTGACAACTATAATTTAAATAAATAGGCACAGCAGGCGCATAATAAAAAAATTATGACATCAGTGAAAAGCAGAGCAACCAAGCGATGCATAATATACACAAGTAACAACCCTGTTCATTGATAAAACATTGTCAAATTCAGTTAACACAAAGTATAAATCACGTAATCGCGAGCAACAAATTACATATAAAGTACATACCTATGTAGAAATATGTTACCTGAAAAATAAACTCAATTAATAGTTACCTTTCTAGTTTATTACTTTCTTCTTCGAAATTACATTCTTCCTGAAATTTTCTCGATAGCAAGTCCTCTTAACGTCGGCCACACACAGAATTTACCTGAAGTTCTTAGATATTTTATACAACTGTATCCTGGAAAAAACTGAACGTTAATAACATAAGTTATCAAGTCACTATAGCTTTATACCGAATTTAATCGGAGAAATTAGACTGTGTATTTGTTTACGGCTGTCAGTGCATTCGCACTGAGCGCTCGATCAGCTGTAGGTACGCGTGACGTAGGAAGTAATTGTTTGCGGTCAACGACTACCTTGCGTGGCGCGCTGACTGACTGTCGCTTTGTGTATGTGCCGCCGCCAAAACACGGCGCGGTATCCTTGTATTCTCTGCGTATTTACGTGTAACTGTTAATTTCTCAAAAGGATGTCATTGCACAAAAATTTAAACGTTCGATATATGATGTATTCCCTTAGAGCGCCGTGATTTAAGAGTTTCTCCTTCAACAGTGTTATCATGAATAATTTTGCGAACTCTATATGGACCGTTATAAAGCAGAAAAAATTTGCGACACAAGCCTTTTCCTTTGTGAGACAAACGATGAGACTTAATTAACACTTTTTGATCAACTGACAAAGTTTTTAAACGACCAAGACGTTTAGCTGATTTCTCTCTTCTAGCAGCCGCAGATGCAATATTTTGTAGGGCCAGGTTGACCACTTCAGAATGCCGCAGTTTCCGTGCAGGCGGAAAAGGAACTATTTCAGAAATGCGATTTGTCGGTGCTTTAATTTTTTAATATCAATATAGGGAGTCCATTCAGAATGTTTGGAAAAATATGAAGATACTGATCCCACGTGCTGTGATTATGATGACAATAAAGACGACACAACTTATTGATTTCCTTCATCCATCTTTCTGAAGCGTTAGATTGAGGGTGAAAAAGTGAAATGAAAATTGGTTTAATCTTACGACGCCATAGAGTACGAAGCCAAATTTTAGAGCGTAACTGTGATCTATTATCTGATACAACTTTATCAACATGATCCACTTCTTTAAGAAAATGTTTGATGAAAGCATTAGATACTGAACGAGCTGTTGCTTTACGTAAAGGTGTAAAACACACATATTTTGATGTCAATTCCACTGCTACCAAAATGTACGCAAAACCATTAGTAGAACGAACTACTGGACCGAACAAATCGACTGCAGCCATCTCCTTTAATTTCGCTGGAATGATAGGAAACAACGATGCTCTGTGAGAAATAGTTGGCGGCTTAGCCTTTTGACATAATTTGAATTTGGCAAGAACAAATCGAATACTTTTTTCCATATTACTGAAGTAGCAATTTTCTCGTAATTTATGAAAGCATTTTCTGGGACCAAAGTGTGCATAACTGAAATGCATATACCAAATCAATTTATTAACCCACTCATCAAGAATGCAAATTAACCAAACAGAGTTGTCAACCGATTTTCGTTTAAAAAGAATATCATTGCGAACTAAATAATACTGTCTAACCGCTACGCTTTCCTTTGTCATAAGGCTGGTATCTATAGTCCTGTCTGTTTCGTCTGTCATTTCCAAAATTACCGCTATAATGTCCTTTCCGATCATTATCCCTCTTCTCTGAAAATCTATTGTGATTGCCGTTACTGAAAAAATTACAAGAAGTTCCGTCGTCGTTGTCATACTCAAGTTCTTCTAGCAAAGTCTTAAAAGTTTCAATGTCGTCTTTACATCTTCCTGCTAAAGAAATGTGTCTTATCGATTATGGCAGCTTAGTTAAAAAAATGCGAATTAATTCAGTCGGGCTATAAGGGTTGGAAAGGAACTGATTGTTTCGAATCGCGTCTTCAAAGTATTCTGCTGGCGTGCGGAACTCAGACTGTTTAGAATTACGCTGCATAATAAGACTATGTTTGATTCTGTCTTGCGTGTTTTCGGGCCAATATGCCGATAGAAATGCATGATAAAAATCATTTAAGTTATTACAATCTCTAATAAGTGCTCTCACGCGCGTCGCCGGTTCGGTTTTCATAAATATCGTGAAAACTGTCACTTTTGGGTAAAATAGTCATATCCGATTATTCTTTACTGACTCCTTTTCTAGATAGATTGATAGTTGAAGAGTTGTTTTGATAGATACAAAGAATAGTAAAAGAGCAGGCAGCAGTGCAGAAAACTAAAAGGGAAAATAGCACCACTACAGCTCGGGGCCCTGTGCACGCTACGGCACATATTCACTTAGTGTAGTGAATCCCTTAAGGACATAAATAGTCACACATAAATTCCAGTTTGTGACTTAGTGGCCAATTTGGTGGAAGTGCGTACATAAACTGATCTAAACATGAACATGGATGTATGTCATTCTTAGAATTGCGATAGGTATTAAATTTCCGAACAGTTAAAAAGTGTTTATAGTCAAAGTTCTCGCCTCGTGGCGACAAAGACCTACCGCGTCTGTCCCAGTCCGAATGTCGATTATTGTCAAGTTCGCGCGCCTAGCGCTCTCTTGTTGCATCCCGTAAATGAAACAAATTATTTTCTTCAAAACCCGCTGCTATCGGCGATTCTAAATTTCTTCTACTGTCTTTTCCTACGATTTCGCTTTCAATTTGTTTAACTTGCTTTCGTAACGCCTCAAATTCCCTTTTAACGCGTTCATTAAATTTTCCCTGATTTTCAACATGTTTATTTATATTCTGGTACTCTTCTGTTTCTGCAAATGGCAATGAAGCTGTATCATCTGAATCTCTGTCCCATTTAAACTAAGACTTGTCAATTTATCTGAAATCTCCTCAACTTTTTCCGATAAGTCACCTATTTGTTCTTTCTGATTATTTACGTCTTCAGTAAGTGTCGCGACTCGGGTTTCAGTATTGACACATTTAGTAGTTAACTGTTCATATCGTTGTGTTAGGTTATTTATTCTGTCATTTGGTACGGATTCCTCGATTCTTTCAAATATTTCTTCCTTATCGTGTGCACGTTGTAAATTAAACTCTGAAAATTTTTGTACTATCACGCGATCTCTTTCTTCCTGTTTCTTTTGTCTAATTTCTATTGAAATTAATCTATTATTGAGAGCATTCAAAATTGGTTGTACTTCTTCTCTGATTTCTTTCTTTAATTTATCTTTCATGTTTTTAAAACATGTCCCTATTCGTGAGTCTAACCATGTTACCATTGTTCCCATATCAGTTTTAATTGTTCCTATTTGTGATCCCAAATTTAATATTGCACTCATCAACTGCTCCATATTAATTATTTCGAAATTCTTTTCGCCCCTAACATTTCCCGTAAAACTAACTTCCTTCGACATAGCTGTCAAGCTATCTGTGTTCGATACTATTCCAGAATCTTCTGTCGCTAATCTCGTATTCTGAGAATTTTTTGATTGTGAAAAATTTTGAACTGGTTCCGGACTATTTTCCCTGCTTATTAAATTGGTTCTACTTCATTATTCATCATACTGTTCTCCTGTGTTGGCGAGTTCGCCATGTTAACAATTTCGTCGTTCTGACTATCCGTCATTTTTGCCTTTTTCATCGATCGCGTAATCATTTACAAAACATACAAAACTCGTCACTATGCAATCTGACTGCATAAAATAAAAAGGAAGAATGACAAGAAATATCCGTTAACACAATTGATTAATTAAGTCCCCTGCAACTATAAAAGCTACGAAACAACAAAGCACAAGTGTAACTGTTCTGTGTGTGGTATTGTGACTCAACGTGCATATATCTGGCACGGTTCTTCTTCAATACGACAAGATATTTTAAACACCATTTACAATGAACTAATTAAAAAACCAGAAATACTATAATTGCACATAGAAACCAGAATTACAAGTCTAATACATGAACACGAGCCTGATGCTTTGTTGACTGAACCTGTGACCAAGAGGCATTGTCATTAAAGAAATGTGAATTAAATTTTTTTTTACCTCAATATATATTGACGAAAAATACACTGTGATCATTGCAACATCTTCCATCTATACATTACACCAACCGAACAGCATCTACTCTCTCGCCCAACAGAACAACAACTGCACTCGACATCCTCTGAACTAGTACTGCTCTCGACATCCCTTCAACAAGTACTGCCCACGGCAACCTCTGAAATACTACTGCACCAGTGGAGGCGGCGGAATAATAATCTTTGGCGCAATCTCTGGCGCTGTGGCTCAGTGTAGCCACCTTTCAATGTACTTTTCGTCAATGGATCTTTTCCGTTCTGTTAAAGACTTTTTAGGAAATAAGTAGATAAGAAGTCTTCATGTTGCGTCACGGTCGCCTGAAAAGGCTTTCTGTTAGCAATTTTTGCTATATGCACCCAATCAGCAAACTAAACAAATTTATCTTTGCAGTTGCGCTTCCTTTTCAGCTAGCCCTAAATCCGAATGATGAGCAAGATAGAAAAAGTCTCGATTGAAGAAATTTGTGATCAAGAAGTTTGATCCTTGTTGTTCACACACGTCAGTGGACTTAAAGCCTTTTCAAGTTTTCTATTTGGTCCTCCACAGCAGTTGGTATAACAAAGAACTGTTACATGGCCCACATAACGACCAGGAGAGCGGTGTGCTGACCCCATGCCCCTACTATCCGCATCCTCCTCGGAGGATGACACGGCGGTCGGATGGTCCCGATGGGCCACTTGTGGCTTGTAGACGGAGTGGTTTTTTTACATGGCCCAATCATTTGCTTCAATGTACACTGACGGGAAAAACATCACAGCGCCAAGAAGGAGTTGTGCGACGTAAAAAATGGTTCAAATGGCTCTGAGCACTATGAGAAGTTAAGTCCCCTAGAACTTAGAACTACTTAAACCTAACTAACCTAAGGATATCACATACATCCATGCCCGAGGCAGGATTCGAACCTGCACCCGTAGTAGCAGCGCGGTTCCGGACTGAAGCGCCTTGAACCGCTCTTCCACAGCGGCCGGCAAAGACAGGGCTCCAGACGGCCACATGGAACTACCGAGAGGGGAGACCATCGTGTTCGGCGTAAGTCTCTGGCTCGTCGTACTGCATCTGTAGCAGTAATTTGAGCAGCAGTTGATACCTCAGTGACGCATCAAGCAGTCACGAATCGGTTACTTCAACGACATCTCAGAGTCAGACGCCCCATAGCGTGCACTCCACTGGCCCCAAACCACCGCCATTTGCAAGCGAGAAGTCATTGGAGGGAAGGATGGAGGTCTGTTGTGTTTTCTGATGAAAACTGGTTCTGCCTCGTTGCCGGTGATGGCCGTATGTTGGTAGGAGGGGCCAGTTGAGGATCAGCAACCAACCTGTCTATGTGTTAGACACACTGGACCTACACATGGAGTCGTGGTCTGGGGTGCAACTTCGTGAGACAGCAAGAGCAGGCTTGAGGTTAGCCCACATGCCCTGACAGTAAATTTGACTGTGATTCGACATTCATCAACAGCAACCCAGGTGGTGTTTTACACAGAATAACGCTCGTTCACATACCGTAGTTGTAACCACACACGCTCTGCAGACTGGCGGCATGTTGCCTTGGTCTGCTCGATCACCAGATCTGTCTCCATTCTAGCACATATGGGACATCATCGGACCTAAACTCCAGCGTCATCCACAACCAGTATTAACCGCCGTTTTACTGACCGATCAAGTGCAGCAGGCATGGAACTTCATCCCACAAACTGAGATGTGGCGCCTGTACAGCGCAAAGCATGCACTTTTGCTGCTTGCGTTCAACATTCTGATGTTTATACCGGTTATTAATGCACCAGGTTTTCACTTTTCCAATGGCTTATTTCACGCTTACGTTAACTTGTGAGCCTGCAATGTTAATCACTTAAATATGTTGCATAGACGAAAGTGTGCCCGAAATCTCATTACTCTACATTAATTAGTTTCTGGAGTTGCGATTTTTTATCCGTCAGTGCATTTCAACATATAATTAGCAAATACTTTCACTTTTATTTCATCCCCTGTAAGTATTTTGACCATTATTTGCATGGGATTAGTGACAACAGTAATTGTAAACATAAAGTTTCTCTTACTGCATGGTACAGAAGCTGTCAATTTCGGAAATGGTATGGCTTTTTCAAGATCAAAAGACATTATGTAACGTATTTCATCAGCAGAATTTTTAATTTGTTCCAGACTCTCTCCTGCTTTTCCTGCAATGCTCAGAATGACCTATTTTTTCTTTCGTATTCATTTCTTTTCCCATCAGCTGTTTCTATGTCGATAAAGTGCTACAATTTGTAACAATAGTGACAAGTAATAGTATAGCTAATTTATTTATTTTTTAAATTGAAGATTAAACTGGGATCTTAAGGCACTGTAATGGTACCTGTCCTTCACAGGAGACTTTTCATTTTCATTGCACCATTCAACACACAGTTTGTAGAAGTTTCCAACATTCAGTTCAGGTTGAAGATATTTCTTATCACGATTTGTTTTCTCCCAAATGGTGACTCTGATAACAAGGAAATGATGCGTCATGCCAAACTAAACTGAACTCGTTTCCGGGCATACTGCGCCCTTTCTTGCCACAAGATATATTTTATATTTAGATACACCGCTATATACGTCTGCCGCTAACTTGAAATGTGAATAAAAATATTTTTTTAGATACGCTCACAGTTATGTCTTCGAAAATGTAAAAACACACCTTTGACCTGTCCCTTTCCCTTAGATGATTAGCACTTTCCATACAAATTATCCTCCTATTCAAACACCTACTGAGAAAAATCACCAACAGTCCAGGAATCTGAAATTTTTTTCTCTTCGTTTACAACTAATTTTAGACGAACATTCAACACAAACAAGACAAATTCTTGAGTGTGTTAACAGGCGCTACGTTTCTTTTTTTCATTTGTGTAGAATTTCGACAAGTTTTTCTAATATTTTTTTCCAAGCAGATTTGAATCTACTTCTTTTACGCACTCGTGGAATAAATAGCAGTTTCACCGAAATACGAATCAACCCATTTACTGGAATGTAAAGGTAAACTGTGGTTCTATAAATAACTATATTAAAACCAGCGATTTCTTAAAACAAAGTAGACCTAACATTTGTTTCTTAATCTAATTTCTAAAACCTACCTAAAATCAGCAAGTCTATTTATATAATTACATTTTGCATTTCACCTTCATTATATTCATGTTGTAACGTGTGTGTTGGTTGATTGGGTAAATACTAAATAGCTGCAGCTATGACTGGCGCATCTGTTATCTCTCCTCTTAAGAGTTTCAATTAATTGTACCAACTGCCATTGTTCGCAAGCAGATCACTCACCTGCTGATCTTCTGTCCCAGGCGTTGAATTTGTTCTTACAGCAGGTTTTTCGTCGCCTATCAAATAATTAAGAGGATAATAGGGAAGCCGGCCGGTGTGGCCGAGCGGTTCTAGGCGCTTTAGTCTGGAACCGCGCAACCGCTAGGGTCGCAGGTTCGAATCCTGACTCGGGCGTGGATGTGTGTGATGTCCTCAAGTTAGTTAGGTTTAAGTAGTTCTAAGTTCTAGGGGACTCATGACCTCAGATGTTAAGTCCCATAGTGCTCAGAGCTATTTTTGATAGTAGGGAAGCTGCAGATCACTGAAAGTCAGTATCGTCTGGCAACGCATCTACTCAGAAATGGACACATTTATGAGAGCTCGCCACAGCTCCAGTTCTCTAAAGTATCACTCACAATAAAGTACCACTAGACGACCAATGGACTTACTGTAGGAGAAGTCAAAAGAACAAAAGTTCACACAAACAATAACCAGTATAAAGACCAGTCCCTAGATAGAATAGAAGATGAATTAATATGTCACTATAACCAAGAAGCCAGCCACGTGTCAAGAACGTGAGCACAATAACAGAGCTCCCGCAAAAAAGCTCATCACGCTACTTGCTGATTTACAACGGAACGGGGTGGAGAGCTGCTCTCCGGACTATTTAAAGACCCGGTCCACGAAGTACAGCGTACCTCCGCAGTATACGAAGAGCTCCTTGTACCGAACCGAACAAAAGTTGGAGGCTTAACTGTTCCTGGTGTTGTGATCGACTGGAGCGGCCGAGTTCTTGTCTTTGAGGCGGGTGGCCAGAATTGGCCCGGATTCCCAGAACGCGGGAGAGTTTGTACGCCTCCGGCACTCCGTGTCCTCAACGACGATTCGAAACAGCAGCCAGGAAACCAAGCCAGATGTCACCATGTAGGAGGTTTTCTATGTTGGGAATTAGCCAAGTGTTTGCTGTTGTGGGACGCTTGACTGATATCCTAGTTAGGGGCAGAATCACACTCAGGTATGTTTATAATGAATCTTCACAAGGTATGCAACGCAGTTTTATAACGGCTTTGAGATAATTCCTTCGTGGTGTGGCTAGCCTCTCATATAATTTACTCATTAAATTAATCGATCAAAGTTCCTCTCTAAATGACGATGGGAAAGGAATCTGGTGAGTGTGACTGTGTAACAGATAAATGCTGTCCTAAGAAATTACAGTTACATCTATTATCTTTGAATGAAACATAAAACTGATGTTGAATTTGTACAAAGAACAATAATATATAATATATAGTCCTCACCTGAAAGATGTGTTGGCAAGATCTAGTACAAACGACATTTCATGCAATCTTCTAGTGTGCTTGTTGTGTACATAGCTCCCCGTAGTCAGCGCGTACACAACTTTCCCTATAGAGCGCGCCCCGCTAAGCACAACAGCGCAGGCACAGCGCTCGTCCGTCTCCGCACTACGAGATGGCGCTGCCTTAGAGACGGACCAAATTCTGCTTCCGCCGATCCGCGTATTAATATGTAACGCAGCCAATGTGATTGCTGCTAACGTAGAACCTTTTCTCCTCGCGGATCACACTCGCGCAGTGATACCTGAACGCTCGAGGTATTATAACGAGTGTACAGACCTCCGATTAGTCAGTCTGCACCAGTCTGTACCAGTCTGCATTAGTCTGTAGTCAAGTTTCAGTCTGTGCCTAATAAGATTATCATATTCCTGTACATAGCCATGAAGATAAATGAATAGACACTTTGTCAAGTATCAAAGATATGTGAGAATAAGATTAATGTATCAAGACCAAAGGAACTTCAGATTGTCAATTGTAACCAGCATCCACAATCAAGTTACGTAATATCTATGATTATTATTATTATTTTAATAAATGTGTGTGAAAATTAATCAAGCTCTGTTTACAGTTGGTCACCGTCAATCTGCTACTCTAAGCGTGCTAGTGGCATTTCTATCATCTGACCTAACGGCAAAAGATAAACACACCACGATAAGAACACGAGACTTATTGCTGACACTCGCCTACTTCGTTAGAGCGACAAGTCAAATAATCTGATGGTGTGTGTACCGAAGGTCTTACAGTACGCACACCACAGTGCTTATCTACTACAAGAAGCGGGAACAAAGGGAACAGGTGAAATGTATAAGATCGATTAACAAGTGGGTAACTGGATGCAGTACCACGATATCAACTGAGGAGGTAAAGTGGTTCTACGGATGCCATCGCTAAGAAACCTCAGTTCGGATTCTGGACGGCTGAAAAATCAACTAAAACCAAACAAGCCGGAACGGCTTATATTACCGACAGTACGGTGCAAGGTGGCATGCTGATGGCGGTTGCTATTCGTGGTAGACTCTGCTACATGGAGATGGGCTCTGCCTTAGAGACCGATAGAAGTGCGAGCACGAAAAGACTGTTTGTCTGGATGGCCGGAGAAGTGAAACTGCGAATGAAATTACTCTGCAGCAAGGGCGGCAAAGTATGCGACCAACTCCAGCGGCGGCCAGAAACCAACTCACCCAAATTCTCTTCCTCCCAACACACAGAGAGCGACCGTCTTGCTGTGACAGAACTCAGGCAGTCGTCGCCGAAACAAGTTTATCGCCGTACCAACTGAGCTACCGAAGCACGGCTCACGCCCGGTACTCACAGCTTTACTTCTGCCAGTATCTCGTCTCCTACCTTCCAAACTTTACAGAAGCTCTCCTGCGAACCTGCAGAACTAGCACTCCTGAAAGAAAGGATATTGCGGAGACATGGCTTAGCCACAGCCTGGGGGATGTTTCCAGAATGAGATTTTCACTCTGCAGCGGAGTGTGCGCTGATATGAAACTTCCTGGCAGATTAAAACTGTGCGCCCGACCGAGACTGGAACTCGGGACCTTTGCCTTTCGCGGGCAAGTGCTCTACCAACTGAGCTACCGAAGCACGACTCACGACCGGTCCTCACAGCTTTACTTCTGCCAGTATCTCGTCTCCTACCTTCCAAACTTTACAGAAGCTCTCCTGCGAACCTGCAGAACTAGCACTCCTGAAAGAAAGGATATTGCGGAGACATGGCTTAGCCACAGCCTGGGGGATGTTTCCAGAATGAGATTTTCACTCTGCAGCGGAGTGTGCGCTGATATGAAACTTCCTGGCAGATTAAAACTGTGCGCCCGACCGAGACTGGAACTCGGGACCTTTGCCTTTCGCGGGCAAGTGCTCTACCAACTGAGCTACCGAAGCACGACTCACGCCCGGTACTCACAGCTTTACTTCTGCCAGTATCTCGTCTCCTACCTTCCAAACTTTACAGAAGCTCTCCTGCGAACCTGCAGAACTAGCACTCCTGAAAGAAAGGATATTGCGGAGACATGGCTTAGCCACAGCCTGGGGGATGTTTCCAGAATGAGATTTTCACTCTGCAGCGGAGTGTGCGCTGATATGAAACTTCCTGGCAGATTAAAACTGTGCGCCCGACCGAGACTGGAACTCGGGACCTTTGCCTTTCGCGGGCAAGTGCTCTACCAACTGAGCTACCGAAGCACGACTCACGCCCGGTACTCACAGCTTTACTTCTGCCAGTATCTCGTCTCCTACCTTCCAAACTTTACAGAAGCTCTCCTGCGAACCTGCAGAACTAGCACTCCTGAAAGAAAGGATATTGCGGAGACATGGCTTAGCCACAGCCTGGGGGATGTTTCCAGAATGAGATTTTCACTCTGCAGCGCAGTGTGCGCTGATATGAAACTTCCTGGCAGATTAAAACTGTGCGCCCGACCGAGACTGGAACTCGGGACCTTTGCCTTTCGCGGGCAAGTGCTCTACCAACTGAGCTACCGAAGCACGACTCACGCCCGGTACTCACAGCTTTACTTCTGCCAGTATCTCGTCTCCTACCTTCCAAACTTTACAGAAGCTCTCCTGCGAACCTGCAGAACTAGCACTCCTGAAAGAAAGGATATTGCGGAGACAAGGCTTAGCCACAGCCTGGGGAATGTTTCCAGAATGAGATTTTCACTCTGCAGCGGAGTGTGCGCTGATATGAAACTTCCTGGCAGATTAAAACTGTGCGCCCGACCGAGACTGGAACTCGGGACCTTTGCCTTTCGCGGGCAAGTGCTCTACCAACTGAGCTACCGAAGCACGACTCACGCCCGGTACTCACAGCTTTACTTCTGCCAGTATCTCGTCTCCTACCTTCCAAACTTTACAGAAGCTCTCCTGCGAACCTGCAGAACTAGCACTCCTGAAAGAAAGGATATTGCGGAGACATGGCTTAGCCACAGCCTGGGGGATGTTTCCAGAATGAGATTTTCACTCTGCAGCGGAGTGTGCGCTGATATGAAACTTCCTGGCAGATTAAAACTGTGCGCCCGACCGAGACTGGAACTCGGGACCTTTGCCTTTCGCGGGCAAGTGCTCTACCAACTGAGCTACCGAAGCACGACTCACGCCCGGTACTCACAGCTTTACTTCTGCCAGTATCTCGTCTCCTACCTTCCAAACTTTACAGAAGCTCTCCTGCGAACCTGCAGAACTAGCACTCCTGAAAGAAAGGATATTGCGGAGACAAGGCTTAGCCACAGCCTGGGGAATGTTTCCAGAATGAGATTTTCACTCTGCAGCGGAGTGTGCGCTGATATGAAACTTCCTGGCAGATTAAAACTGTGCGCCCGACCGAGACTGGAACTCGGGACCTTTGCCTTTCGCGGGCAAGTGCTCTACCAACTGAGCTACCGAAGCACGACTCACGCCCGGTACTCACAGCTTTACTTCTGCCAGTATCTCGTCTCCTACCTTCCAAACTTTACAGAAGCTCTCCTGCGAACCTGCAGAACTAGCACTCCTGAAAGAAAGGATATTGCGGAGACATGGCTTAGCCACAGCCTGGGGGATGTTTCCAGAATGAGATTTTCACTCTGCAGCGGAGTGTGCGCTGATATGAAACTTCCTGGCAGATTAAAACTGTGCGCCCGACCGAGACTGGAACTCGGGACCTTTGCCTTTCGCGGGCAAGTGCTCTACCAACTGAGCTACCGAAGCACGACTCACGACCGGTCCTCACAGCTTTACTTCTGCCAGTATCTCGTCTCCTACCTTCCAAACTTTACAGAAGCTCTCCTGCGAACCTGCAGAACTAGCACTCCTGAAAGAAAGGATATTGCGGAGACATGGCTTAGCCACAGCCTGGGGGATGTTTCCAGAATGAGATTTTCACTCTGCAGCGGAGTGTGCGCTGATATGAAACTTCCTGGCAGATTAAAACTGTGCGCCCGACCGTGACTGGAACTCGGGACCTTTGCCTTTCGCGGGCAAGTGCTCTACGAACTGAGCTACCGAAGCACGACTCACGCCCGGTACTCACAGCTTTACTTCTGCCAGTATCTCGTCTCCTACCTTCCAAACTTTACAGAAGCTCTCCTGCGAACCTGCAGAACTAGCACTCCTGAAAGAAAGGATATTGCGGAGACATGGCTTAGCTACAGCCTGGGGGATGTTTCCAGAATGAGATTTTCACTCTGCAGCGGAGTGTGCGCTGATATGAAACTTCCTGGCAGATTAAAGCTGTGCGCCCGACCGAGACTGGAACTCGGGACCTTTGCCTTTCGCGGGCAAGTGCTCTACCAACTGAGCTACCGAAGCACGACTCACGCCCGGTACTCACAGCTTTACTTCTGCCAGTATCTCGTCTCCTACCTTCCAAACTTTACAGAAGCTCTCCTGCGAACCTGCAGAACTAGCACTCCTGAAAGAAAGGATATTGCGGAGACATGGCTTAGCCACAGCCTGGGGGATGTTTCCAGAATGAGATTTTCACTCTGCAGCGCAGTGTGCGCTGATATGAAACTTCCTGGCAGATTAAAACTGTGCGCCCGACCGAGACTGGAACTCGGGACCTTTGCCTTTCGCGGGCAAGTGCTCTACCAACTGAGCTACCGAAGCACG
This sequence comes from Schistocerca nitens, assembly GCF_023898315.1. NCBI lineage: Eukaryota > Metazoa > Arthropoda > Insecta > Orthoptera > Acrididae > Schistocerca > Schistocerca nitens. Next base: position 181,603,777 of record NC_064617.1, on the reverse strand, counting down.
ACTCACGCCCGGTACTCACAGCTTTACTTCTGCCAGTATCTCGTCTCCTACCTTCCAAACTTTACAGAAGCTCTCCTGCGAACCTGCAGAACTAGCACTCCTGAAAGAAAGGATATTGCGGAGACATGGCTTAGCCACAGCCTGGGGGATGTTTCCAGAATGAGATTTTCACTCTGCAGCGCAGTGTGCGCTGATATGAAACTTCCTGGCAGATTAAAACTGTGCGCCCGACCGAGACTGGAACTCGGGACCTTTGCCTTTCGCGGGCAAGTGCTCTACCAACTGAGCTACCGAAGCACGACTCACGCCCGGTACTCACAGCTTTACTTCTGCCAGTATCTCGTCTCCTACCTTCCAAACTTTACAGAAGCTCTCCTGCGAACCTGCAGAACTAGCACTCCTGAAAGAAAGGATATTGCGGAGACAAGGCTTAGCCACAGCCTGGGGAATGTTTCCAGAATGAGATTTTCACTCTGCAGCGGAGTGTGCGCTGATATGAAACTTCCTGGCAGATTAAAACTGTGCGCCCGACCGAGACTGGAACTCGGGACCTTTGCCTTTCGCGGGCAAGTGCTCTACCAACTGAGCTACCGAAGCACGACTCACGCCCGGTACTCACAGCTTTACTTCTGCCAGTATCTCGTCTCCTACCTTCCAAACTTTACAGAAGCTCTCCTGCGAACCTGCAGAACTAGCACTCCTGAAAGAAAGGATATTGCGGAGACATGGCTTAGCCACAGCCTGGGGGATGTTTCCAGAATGAGATTTTCACTCTGCAGCGGAGTGTGCGCTGATATGAAACTTCCTGGCAGATTAAAACTGTGCGCCCGACCGAGACTGGAACTCGGGACCTTTGCCTTTCGCGGGCAAGTGCTCTACCAACTGAGCTACCGAAGCACGACTCACGACCGGTCCTCACAGCTTTACTTCTGCCAGTATCTCGTCTCCTACCTTCCAAACTTTACAGAAGCTCTCCTGCGAACCTGCAGAACTAGCACTCCTGAAAGAAAGGATATTGCGGAGACATGGCTTAGCCACAGCCTGGGGGATGTTTCCAGAATGAGATTTTCACTCTGCAGCGGAGTGTGCGCTGATATGAAACTTCCTGGCAGATTAAAACTGTGCGCCCGACCGAGACTGGAACTCGGGACCTTTGCCTTTCGCGGGCAAGTGCTCTACCAACTGAGCTACCGAAGCACGACTCACGACCGGTCCTCACAGCTTTACTTCTGCCAGTATCTCGTCTCCTACCTTCCAAACTTTACAGAAGCTCTCCTGCGAACCTGCAGAACTAGCACTCCTGAAAGAAAGGATATTGCGGAGACATGGCTTAGCCACAGCCTGGGGGATGTTTCCAGAATGAGATTTTCACTCTGCAGCGCAGTGTGCGCTGATATGAAACTTCCTGGCAGATTAAAACTGTGCGCCCGACCGAGACTGGAACTCGGGACCTTTGCCTTTCGCGGGCAAGTGCTCTACCAACTGAGCTACCGAAGCACGACTCACGCCCGGTACTCACAGCTTTACTTCTGCCAGTATCTCGTCTCCTACCTTCCAAACTTTACAGAAGCTCTCCTGCGAACCTGCAGAACTAGCACTCCTGAAAGAAAGGATATTGCGGAGACATGGCTTAGCTACAGCCTGGGGGATGTTTCCAGAATGAGATTTTCACTCTGCAGCGGAGTGTGCGCTGATATGAAACTTCCTGGCAGATTAAAACTGTGCGCCCGACCGAGACTGGAACTCGGGACCTTTGCCTTTCGCGGGCAAGTGCTCTACCAACTGAGCTACCGAAGCACGACTCACGCCCGGTACTCACAGCTTTACTTCTGCCAGTATCTCGTCTCCTACCTTCCAAACTTTACAGAAGCTCTCCTGCGAACCTGCAGAACTAGCACTCCTGAAAGAAAGGATATTGCGGAGACATGGCTTAGCCACAGCCTGGGGGATGTTTCCAGAATGAGATTTTCACTCTGCAGCGGAGTGTGCGCTGATATGAAACTTCCTGGCAGATTAAAACTGTGCGCCCGACCGAGACTGGAACTCGGGACCTTTGCCTTTCGCGGGCAAGTGCTCTACCAACTGAGCTACCGAAGCACGACTCACGCCCGGTACTCACAGCTTTACTTCTGCCAGTATCTCGTCTCCTACCTTCCAAACTTTACAGAAGCTCTCCTGCGAACCTGCAGAACTAGCACTCCTGAAAGAAAGGATATTGCGGAGACATGGCTTAGCCACAGCCTGGGGGATGTTTCCAGAATGAGATTTTCACTCTGCAGCGGAGTGTGCGCTGATATGAAACTTCCTGGCAGATTAAAACTGTGCGCCCGACCGAGACTGGAACTCGGGACCTTTGCCTTTCGCGGGCAAGTGCTCTACCAACTGAGCTACCGAAGCACGACTCACGCCCGGTACTCACAGCTTTACTTCTGCCAGTATCTCGTCTCCTACCTTCCAAACTTTACAGAAGCTCTCCTGCGAACCTGCAGAACTAGCACTCCTGAAAGAAAGGATATTGCGGAGACATGGCTTAGCCACAGCCTGGGGGATGTTTCCAGAATGAGATTTTCACTCTGCAGCGGAGTGTGCGCTGATATGAAACTTCCTGGCAGATTAAAACTGTGCGCCCGACCGAGACTGGAACTCGGGACCTTTGCCTTTCGCGGGCAAGTGCTCTACCAACTGAGCTACCGAAGCACGACTCACGCCCGGTACTCACAGCTTTACTTCTGCCAGTATCTCGTCTCCTACCTTCCAAACTTTACAGAAGCTCTCCTGCGAACCTGCAGAACTAGCACTCCTGAAAGAAAGGATATTGCGGAGACATGGCTTAGCCACAGCCTGGGGGATGTTTCCAGAATGAGATTTTCACTCTGCAGCGCAGTGTGCGCTGATATGAAACTTCCTGGCAGATTAAAACTGTGCGCCCGACCGAGACTGGAACTCGGGACCTTTGTCTTTCGCGGGCAAGTGCTCTACCAACTGAGCTACCGAAGCACGACTCACGCCCGGTACTCACAGCTTTACTTCTGCCAGTATCTCGTCTCCTACCTTCCAAACTTTACAGAAGCTCTCCTGCGAACCTGCAGAACTAGCACTCCTGAAAGAAAGGATATTGCGGAGACATGGCTTAGCCACAGCCTGGGGGATGTTTCCAGAATGAGATTTTCACTCTGCAGCGGAGTGTGCGCTGATATGAAACTTCCTGGCAGATTAAAACTGTGCGCCCGACCGAGACTGGAACTCGGGACCTTTGCCTTTCGCGGGCAAGTGCTCTACCAACTGAGCTACCGAAGCACGACTCACGCCCGGTACTCACAGCTTTACTTCTGCCAGTATCTCGTCTCCTACCTTCCAAACTTTACAGAAGCTCTCCTGCGAACCTGCAGAACTAGCACTCCTGAAAGAAAGGATATTGCGGAGACATGGCTTAGCCACAGCCTGGGGGATGTTTCCAGAATGAGATTTTCACTCTGCAGCGGAGTGTGCGCTGATATGAAACTTCCTGGCAGATTAAAACTGTGCGCCCGACCGAGACTGGAACTCGGGACCTTTGCCTTTCGCGGGCAAGTGCTCTACCAACTGAGCTACCGAAGCACGACTCACGCCCGGTACTCACAGCTTTACTTCTGCCAGTATCTCGTCTCCTACCTTCCAAACTTTACAGAAGCTCTCCTGCGAACCTGCAGAACTAGCACTCCTGAAAGAAAGGATATTGCGGAGACATGGCTTAGCCACAGCCTGGGGGATGTTTCCAGAATGAGATTTTCACTCTGCAGCGGAGTGTGCGCTGATATGAAACTTCCTGGCAGATTAAAACTGTGCGCCCGACCGAGACTGGAACTCGGGACCTTTGCCTTTCGCGGGCAAGTGCTCTACCAACTGAGCTACCGAAGCACGACTCACGCCCGGTACTCACAGCTTTACTTCTGCCAGTATCTCGTCTCCTACCTTCCAAACTTTACAGAAGCTCTCCTGCGAACCTGCAGAACTAGCACTCCTGAAAGAAAGGATATTGCGGAGACATGGCTTAGCCACAGCCTGGGGGATGTTTCCAGAATGAGATTTTCACTCTGCAGCGGAGTGTGCGCTGGTATGAAACTTCCTGGCAGATTAAAACTGTGCGCCCGACCGAGACTGGAACTCGGGACCTTTGCCTTTCGCGGGCAAGTGCTCTACCAACTGAGCTACCGAAGCACGACTCACGCCCGGTACTCACAGCTTTACTTCTGCCAGTATCTCGTCTCCTACCTTCCAAACTTTACAGAAGCTCTCCTGCGAACCTGCAGAACTAGCACTCCTGAAAGAAAGGATATTGCGGAGACATGGCTTAGCCACAGCCTGGGGGATGTTTCCAGAATGAGATTTTCACTCTGCAGCGCAGTGTGCGCTGATATGAAACTTCCTGGCAGATTAAAACTGTGCGCCCGACCGAGACTGGAACTCGGGACCTTTGCCTTTCGCGGGCAAGTGCTCTACCAACTGAGCTACCGAAGCACGACTCACGCCCGGTACTCACAGCTTTACTTCTGCCAGTATCTCGTCTCCTACCTTCCAAACTTTACAGAAGCTCTCCTGCGAACCTGCAGAACTAGCACTCCTGAAAGAAAGGATATTGCGGAGACATGGCTTAGCCACAGCCTGGGGGATGTTTCCAGAATGAGATTTTCACTCTGCAGCGCAGTGTGCGCTGATATGAAACTTCCTGGCAGATTAAAACTGTGCGCCCGACCGAGACTGGAACTCGGGACCTTTGCCTTTCGCGGGCAAGTGCTCTACCAACTGAGCTACCGAAGCACGACTCACGCCCGGTACTCACAGCTTTACTTCTGCCAGTATCTCGTCTCCTACCTTCCAAACTTTACAGAAGCTCTCCTGCGAACCTGCAGAACTAGCACTCCTGAAAGAAAGGATATTGCGGAGACATGGCTTAGCCACAGCCTGGGGGATGTTTCCAGAATGAGATTTTCACTCTGCAGCGGAGTGTGCGCTGATATGAAACTTCCTGGCAGATTAAAACTGTGCGCCCGACCGAGACTGGAACTCGGGACCTTTGCCTTTCGCGGGCAAGTGCTCTACCAACTGAGCTACCGAAGCACGACTCACGGCCGGTACTCACAGCTTTACTTCTGCCAGTATCTCGTCTCCTACCTTCCAAACTTTACAGAAGCTCTCCTGCGAACCTGCAGAACTAGCACTCCTGAAAGAAAGGATATTGCGGAGACATGGCTTAGCCACAGCCTGGGGGATGTTTCCAGAATGAGATTTTCACTCTGCAGCGGAGTGTGCGCTGATATGAAACTTCCTGGCAGATTAAAACTGTGCGCCCGACCGAGACTGGAACTCGGGACCTTTGCCTTTCGCGGGCAAGTGCTCTACCAACTGAGCTACCGAAGCACGACTCACGCCCGGTACTCACAGCTTTACTTCTGCCAGTATCTCGTCTCCTACCTTCCAAACTTTACAGAAGCTTTCCTGCGAACCTGCAGAACTAGCACTCCTGAAAGAAAGGATATTGCGGAGACATGGCTTAGCCACAGCCTGGGGGATGTTTCCAGAATGAGATTTTCACTCTGCAGCGGAGTGTGCGCTGATATGAAACTTCCTGGCAGATTAAAACTGTGCGCCCGACCGAGACTGGAACTCGGGACCTTTGCCTTTCGCGGGCAAGTGCTCTACCAACTGAGCTACCGAAGCACGACTCACGCCCGGTACTCACAGCTTTACTTCTGCCAGTATCTCGTCTCCTACCTTCCAAACTTTACAGAAGCTCTCCTGCGAACCTGCAGAACTAGCACTCCTGAAAGAAAGGATATTGCGGAGACATGGCTTAGCCACAGCCTGGGGGATGTTTCCAGAATGAGATTTTCACTCTGCAGCGCAGTGTGCGCTGATATGAAACTTCCTGGCAGATTAAAACTGTGCGCCCGACCGAGACTGGAACTCGGGACCTTTGCCTTTCGCGGGCAAGTGCTCTACCAACTGAGCTACCGAAGCACGACTCACGCCCGGTACTCACAGCTTTACTTCTGCCAGTATCTCGTCTCCTACCTTCCAAACTTTACAGAAGCTCTCCTGCGAACCTGCAGAACTAGCACTCCTGAAAGAAAGGATATTGCGGAGACATGGCTTAGCCACAGCCTGGGGGATGTTTCCAGAATGAGATTTTCACTCTGCAGCGCAGTGTGCGCTGATATGAAACTTCCTGGCAGATTAAAACTGTGCGCCCGACCGAGACTGGAACTCGGGACCTTTGCCTTTCGCGGGCAAGTGCTCTACCAACTGAGCTACCGCAGCACGACTCACGCCCGGTACTCACAGCTTTACTTCTGCCAGTATCTCGTCTCCTACCTTCCAAACTTTACAGAAGCTCTCCTGCGAACCTGCAGAACTAGCACTCCTGAAAGAAAGGATATTGCGGAGACATGGCTTAGCCACAGCCTGGGGGATGTTTCCAGAATGAGATTTTCACTCTGCAGCGGAGTGTGCGCTGATATGAAACTTCCTGGCAGATTAAAACTGTGCGCCCGACCGAGACTGGAACTCGGGACCTTTGCCTTTCGCGGGCAAGTGCTCTACCAACTGAGCTACCGAAGCACGATTCACGGCCGGTACTCACAGCTTTACTTCTGCCAGTATCTCGTCTCCTACCTTCCAAACTTTACAGAAGCTCTCCTGCGAACCTGCAGAACTAGCACTCCTGAAAGAAAGGATATTGCGGAGACATGGCTTAGCCACAGCCTGGGGGATGTTTCCAGAATGAGATTTTCACTCTGCAGCGGAGTGTGCGCTGATATGAAACTTCCTGGCAGATTAAAACTGTGCGCCCGACCGAGACTGGAACTCGGGACCTTTGCCTTTCGCGGGCAAGTGCTCTACCAACTGAGCTACCGAAGCACGACTCACGCCCGGTACTCACAGCTTTACTTCTGCCAGTATCTCGTCTCCTACCTTCCAAACTTTACAGAAGCTCTCCTGCGAACCTGCAGAACTAGCACTCCTGAAAGAAAGGATATTGCGGAGACATGGCTTAGCCACAGCCTGGGGGATGTTTCCAGAATGAGATTTTCACTCTGCAGCGGAGTGTGCGCTGGTATGAAACTTCCTGGCAGATTAAAACTGTGCGCCCGACCGAGACTGGAACTCGGGACCTTTGCCTTTCGCAGGCAAGTGCTCTACCAACTGAGCTACCGAAGCACGACTCACGCCCGGTACTCACAGCTTTACTTCTGCCAGTATCTCGTCTCCTACCTTCCAAACTTTACAGAAGCTCTCCTGCGAACCTGCAGAACTAGCACTCCTGAAAGAAAGGATATTGCGGAGACATGGCTTAGCCACAGCCTGGGGGATGTTTCCAGAATGAGATTTTCACTCTGCAGCGCAGTGTGCGCTGATATGAAACTTCCTGGCAGATTAAAACTGTGCGCCCGACCGAGACTGGAACTCGGGACCTTTGCCTTTCGCGGGCAAGTGCTCTACCAACTGAGCTACCGCAGCACGACTCACGCCCGGTACTCACAGCTTTACTTCTGCCAGTATCTCGTCTCCTACCTTCCAAACTTTACAGAAGCTCTCCTGCGAACCTGCAGAACTAGCACTCCTGAAAGAAAGGATATTGCGGAGACATGGCTTAGCCACAGCCTGGGGGATGTTTCCAGAATGAGATTTTCACTCTGCAGCGGAGTGTGCGCTGATATGAAACTTCCTGGCAGATTAAAACTGTGCGCCCGACCGAGACTGGAACTCGGGACCTTTGCCTTTCGCGGGCAAGTGCTCTACCAACTGAGCTACCGAAGCACGACTCACGCCCGGTACTCACAGCTTTACTTCTGCCAGTATCTCGTCTCCTACCTTCCAAACTTTACAGAAGCTCTCCTGCGAACCTGCAGAACTAGCACTCCTGAAAGAAAGGATATTGCGGAGACATGGCTTAGCCACAGCCTGGGGGATGTTTCCAGAATGAGATTTTCACTCTGCAGCGGAGTGTGCGCTGATATGAAACTTCCTGGCAGATTAAAACTGTGCGCCCGACCGAGACTGGAACTCGGGACCTTTGCCTTTCGCGGGCAAGTGCTCTACCAACTGAGCTACCGAAGCACGATTCACGGCCGGTACTCACAGCTTTACTTCTGCCAGTATCTCGTCTCCTACAGGTTCGCAGGAGAGCTTCTGTAAAGTTTGGAATGTAGGAGACGAGATACTGGCAGAAGTAAAGCTGTGAGTACCGGCCGTGAGTCGTGCTTCGGTAGCTCAGTTGGTAGAGCACTTGCCCGCGAAAGGCAAAGGTCCCGAGTTCGAGTCTCGGTCGGGCACACAGTTTTAATCTGCCAGGAAGTTTCATATCAGCGCACACTCCGCTGCAGAGTGAAAATCTCATTCTGGAAGTTTATCGCCAATTATGGCCTTACAACAAATTCCCACTACCGAACTCCGTCGACCTTGGCATTCCTTTTCTTCCATTCCGGAAGATGACTACAAAAGTGTGTGATGTAACCGTCGAGTAGCCTATCCTCCAGGATTCTGCCCAGAAAGCTTTCTGGCTACGGACGCCATTGGAATATGATAACTGGAGTGCTGTGTGTGACGCCGTTCTTTTGGCTACCCTGCTGAGATGGCGACCCAAACAACAGCACAGATGTGACACCGAGCTGGCGTGTTCCTGCCCAAAACATGACGCCTTCGTGAGAAAACTGCCCCCAATCATTGTAAAAATAGCGATCGTTCATCGGTCTGGCCCCTGAGGCCTGACATCAAAAGAGACAGCCGTAAGCCATGGGTCGGGACTGCGTCCACAATTCCCAGTGACGGGATGTTCGTCCCAGCTTCTAATCATTTCCTACTACTGTGAGCGGTTGGCCTCTTCACAGCCAAGAAGTTCCTGCTCGTCTCCAGTGTGAAATGAACAGAATTACAATATGAACACATCCTGTTACCGATCACGTACATGCTGGCACAGCATCCGATTACCTACTTTGTACGACTGTGCAACATGGATGCGAAATGACATTAATTTCCGTGTATGCAAATTCAGATTTTAGAAATACAAGATAGCCTTGTTTGACGGCCCTTAATAAGTATATAAAGAGGTCATACGGCTCACTATCTTGCAATATTAAATGAAAGGGGAATGTCAGAAATTGTCCTGTCCTTTCCAACCGATGATCCTCTACGTAGGCACTACCTCAGTAGAGTCAGCGTACCTTCTAAAATTAGTTTAGAAGTATTAACTGAAAAATTAAGATTAATAATTTGTTAATTGACCGACCGTTCTCTGCTTGGTACCTGTTTACCCTGAATTTAATTATGAGTTCGAATCTGTTATCAGAATTAAACGATTAATTTTACTACCCACTCTTTCTCTGTAGTGCGAACTGGTCTGGACATACACTTTGGTCTTGCCATGTGCGTTATGTGCTTGACGAAGTCACTACAATTCAATTTTACGATGTCAGGATCCGTACATGAAGACTGGAAAATTCCTCAAGTTACACCAATTCCCAAAAAGGGAAGTAGGAGTTATCCGCTGAATTACAGGCCTGTATCACTAAGGTCGATTTGCAGTAGGGTTCTAGAACATATAGTGTGTTCGAACATTATGAATTACCTTGAAGAAAACTATTTATTGACACATAGTCACACGGATTCAGAAAACATTGTTCTTGTGAAACACAACTTGCTCTTTATAGTCATGAAGTAATGAGTGCTTTCGACAGGAGATGTCAAATTGATTCCATATTGATAGATTTCCAGAAGGCTTTCGACACCGTTCCTCACAAGCGTCTTCTACCCAAATTGCGTGCCTATGGAGTATCGCCTCAGTTGTGCGATTGGATTCGTGATTTCCTGTCGGAAAATAGTAATAGACGGAAAGTCATCGAGTAAAACAGAAGTAATATCCGGCGTTCCCCAAGGAAGTGTTATATGTCCTCTATTGTTCCTGATCTATATTAACGACATAGGAGATAATCTGAGTAGCCTTCTTAGATTGTTTGCAGTTGATGCTGACATTTATCGTCTTGTAAAGTCATTAGATAACGAAAACGAATTGCAAAATGATTTAGATAAGATATCTGTATGGTGCGAAAGGTGGCAAATGACCTTGAATAAAGAAAAGTGTGACGTTATTCACATGACTACTAAAAGAAATTCACTGAATTTCGGTTACGCGATAAGTCACACAAATCTGAAGGCTGTAAATTCAACTAAATACTTTGGGATTACAGTAGCAAATAACCTAAACTGGAATGATCACATACATAATGTTGTGGGTAGAGAACACCAAAGACAGCAATTCATTGGCGGAACACTTAGAAGGTGCAACAGGTCTACCAAAGAGACTGCTTACATTACGCTTGTTCGCCCTATTCTGGAGTATTGCTGTGCGGTGTGGGATCCGCACCGGGTGGGACTGACGGTTGCCATCGAAAAAGTACAAAGGAGGGCAGCACGTTTGGCATTATCGCGAAACAGGGGAGATAGTGTCACAGACATGATACGTGAATTGGAGTGGCAATCATTAAAACAAAGGCGTTTTTCGTTGAGACAGGCTCTTATCATAAAATTTCAAACACAAGTTTTCTCCTCCGATTGCGAATACATTGTGTTGGCATCCACCTAAATAGGGAGAATGATCATCGTGATAAAATAAGAGAAATCAGGGCCCGCACAGAAAAATTTAAGTGCTCGTTTTTTCCGCACGGCGTTCGAGAGTGGAACGGTTCAAATGGTTCAAATGGCCCTGAGCACTATGGGACTCAACTGCTGAGGTCATTAGTCCCCTAGAACGTAGAACTAGTTAAACCTAACTAACCTAAGGACTTCACAAACATCCATGCCCGAGGCAGGATTCGAACCTGCGACTGTAGCGGTCTTGCGGTTCCAGACTGCAGCGCCTTTAACCGCACGGCCACTTCGGCCGGCAGTGGAACGGTAGAGACACAGCTGCCAGGCACTTTATTATGAATAGGAGAGTAATCACGTAGATGTAGATGTAGATGTAGATGTGTGCTTTATTTTATACTTCGTCACAACCTTCAGCAATACTATTTTTACTGTTTAAATCCATTTTTCAGTGTCACATGAAATTGTTTTATAACTGAACTGAAAAACGATCAGAATTTTGTAACAACTGTAGGAAAGTAATGCATCATGTAAGGAAAAAACTATGGACTTACTTGGCTTTGTCTCTGAAAAGAGCACGTCAAGTACAGACACATATTACTCCAAGTCTATCAATTTCTGACTTAACTTGTACTCGGCACGCTTCAAACACAACATGATCGGGACCATTCGACCGCCGTGTCATCCTCAGTTGATGAGGCAGGTAGGAGGGGCAGGCAGTCAGCACACCGCTATCGCGGTCGTTATGATGGTTTTCTTTGACCGAAACCGCTACTATTCTGTCGAGTAGCTCCTCATTTGGCATCACGAGGCTGAGTGCACCCCGAAAAATGGCAACAGCGCATGGCTGCCTGGAAGGTCACCCATCCAAGTGCCGGCCACGCCCGACAGCGTTTAACTTCGGTGATCTCAGGGGAACCGGTGTATCCACTGCGGCAAGGCCGTTGCCTTGTCAGTAGAGAAGCGGCAGAAACAGGATGGGTGGGTCAGAAGAGCTGTGTGACTTCGAACGTGGACTAGTCACTGGATGTCACCTGAGTAACAAATCCATCAGGGACATTTGAACCCTGCTGAAGCTGCCCAGTTCGGCTGCTGGTTGTTTTATTGTGAAGTAGGAACGAGAAGGAACGATCACAGTTAAACCAATATCAGGCAGACCTCGTGTACTACGGATAGGGACTCGTGGGCACTGTGAAGGGCTGTTGTTTAAGATAGCATGAAATCAGCAGAAGGAATCACTAACTTAAAAGTGCTACCATGAGTCCAGCTAGCACAATGACTGTGCCTAGGGAGTTAATAAGAATGAGGTATAATGACCGAACAGCTCCTTACAAGCCACACGTTTGGTAGTCAATGCTCAGGGGCACTTGTGTTGATGTAGACAGAGAAGCCACTGGGATGACCGGAACATGGTTTGTAGAGATGAATCACGCTACATCTTGTGACAATCGGGTGGAAGGGTTTGGTTTTGGCGAATACCTGGAGAACTTAACCTGCCAGCATGCTTAGTGCCAACAGTGAAGTATGGAGGAGGTGATGTTACGGTAGGGGGTCTTTTTCGTAGTTAGGTTGTCCTCTGCTTATTGCACGTGAGGAAAAGGTTCAAAAATGGTTCAAATGGCTCTAAGCACTATGGGACTTAACATCTGAGGTCATTAGTCCACTAGAACTTAGAACTACTTAAACCTAACTAACCTAAGGACATCACATACATCCATGCCCGAGGCAGGATTCGAACCTGCGACCGTAGCGGGCGCGCGGTTCCAGACTGACGCGCCTAGAACCGCTCGGCCACACTGGCCGGCTGAGGAAAAGGTAAACGGAGAAGTATATAAACACACTTTACAGCACTTTGTACTGCGTAAACTAGAGGAACAGCTCGGAGAGAGTGGTTATTTGTATCAACATGTCAATGCACCTTTTCATGCCACAATGTGGCAATGCATTATTTAATAAGTTATTTGTAAAAAAAGTATTGTATACCAGGAGTAAATCTAATGATTGTCTTTAACTGTAAGTCTGTAAATACAGGGTGTCCAGAAAAGAGCTCCCTGATTTAAAAATTAAATATCTCGAAAACTAAGATCGATAGAGGAATGCAGTAAACGGTATGATTATTGTGAAAGCTGTAAGAAGTTTATACAGCAGTTTGAAATAATACACTCCTGGAAATTTAAATAAGAACACCGTGAATTCATTGTCCCAGGAAGGGGAAACTTTATTGACACATTCCTGGGGTCAGATACATGATCACACTGACAGAACCACAGGCACATAGACACAGGCAACAGAGCATGCACAATGTCGGAACTAGTACAGTGTATATCCACCTTTCGCAGCAATGCAGGCTGCTATTCTCCCATGGAGACGATCGTAGAGATGCTGGATGTAGTCCTGTGGAACGGCTTGCCATGCCATTTCCACCTGGCGCCTCAGTTGGACCAGCGTTCGTGCTGGACGTGCAGACCGCGTGAGACGACGCTTCATCCAGTCCCAAACATGCTCAATGGGGGACAGATCCGGAGATCTTGCTGGCCAGGGTAGTTGACGTACACCTTCTAGAGCACGTTGGGTGGCACGGGATACATGCGGACGTGCATTGTCCTGTTGGAACAGCAAGTTCCCTTGCCGGTCTAGGAATGGTAGAACGATGGGTTCGATGACGGTTTGGATGTACCGTGCACTATTCAGTGTCCCCTCGACGATCACCAGTGGTGTACGGCCAGTGTAGGAGATCGCTCCCCACACCATGATGCCGGGTGTTGGCCCTGTGTGCCTCGGTCGTATGCAGTCCTGATTGTGGCGCTCACCTGCACGGCGCCAAACACGCATACGACCATCATTGGCACCAAGGCAGAAGCGACTCTCATCGCTGAAGACGACACGTCTCCATTCGTCCCTCCATTCACGCCTGTCGCGACACCACTGGAGGCGGGCTGCACGATGTTGGGGCGTGAGCGGAAGACGGCCTAACGGTGTGCGGGACCGTAGCCCAGCTTCATGGAGACGGTTGCGAATGGTCCTCGCCGATACCCCAGGAGCAACAGTGTCCCTAATTTGCTGGGAAGTGGCGGTGCGGTCCCCTACGGCACTGCGTAGGATCCTACGGTCTTGGCGTGCATCCGTGCGTCGCTGCGGTCCGGTCCCAGGTCGACGGGCACGTGCACCTTCCGCCAACCACTGGCGACAACATCGATGTACTGTGGAGACCTCACGCCCCACGTGTTGAGCAATTCGGCGGTACGTCCACCCGGCCTCCCGCATTCCCACTATACGCCCTCGCTCAAAGTCCGTCAACTGCACATACGGTTCACGTCCACGCTGTCGCGGCATGCTACCAGTGTTAAAGACTGCGATGGAGCTCCGTATGCCACGGCAAACTGGCTGACACTGACGGCGGCGGTGCACAAATGCTGCGCAGCTAGCGCCATTCGACGGCCAACACCGCGGTTCCTGGTGTGTCCGCTGTGCCGTGCGTGTGATCATTGCTTGTACAGCCCTCTCGCAGTGTCCGGAGCAAGTATGGTGGGTCTGACACACCGGTGTCAATGTGTTCTTTTTTCCATTTCCAGGAGTGTAGTTACAAAAGCTGCTAACAGATGGCGCTGTACGCTGTACAGCTCATATCAGCATACATAAGTGAAATAATCGTATGAAAACAATCTTTGCAAACAATCACATCACAATGTCTTCAAAATGTTCACCATTGGCACTACAGAGGTGGCGCAAACGAAGAATGAAATTCGCCATCACATTTCGTAGTGTCTCAACCGAAATGGATTCACATGCCACAGAGATCGCCGATTCAAGCTCGTCCAGCGTGGCGGGATGCTTCGGGTAGACCATGTCTTTCACTGTGCCCCACAAAAAAAAGTCACAGGGAGTCAAATCCGGCGAATATGGAGGCCAATCCATGCCTGCACCAGTAAATTTGGGATATTCCAAAGCAATGACTCGATTCCCGAAGTATTCCTCAAGAAAGCGAAATACTTGTTCGGTACGATGTGGTCGGGCTCCATCTTGCATAAACCATTCAGTACCTGGTCGATCCTCTAACGCTTGCTGTGTGGCGACAAATTGTTCCAAAATTGCAACGTAACGTGCACCAGTGACCGTTTCTCGAATGAAAAAAGGGCCAATAATGCCTCTGCTGCTTACTGCAGCCCACACAGTAACTTTAGGAGAATACAGGGGTTTCGCTTCACACCAATATGGCTTTTCGGAACCCCAAAATCGCCAGTTCTGCTTATTCACATATCCATTCGGGTGGAAGTGTGCTTCATCTGTAAACCAGATGCAGCCAACATCAAATCTTTCACTATCAATCATTGTGAGCATCTGATTAGCAAAGACAACCCTTTGTTGCACAGCTCGTACGGGTATGGGCTGGTGCGTTTGAATTTTGAATGGAAACATGTGTAGGCTCTTTCTCAGTATTTTCTGCGTGCTGGAACGCTTCAAACCAGTCTCAGATGCAATTATACGGACGGATGACATTGGATTTCGCTGAATAATTCCAGAAACTGTGGCGATATTTTCAGGCGTAACTGCGGTTTGCTTGCGGCCAACATTCCCCACTAGATCTTCAGTTACGCTGCCTGTTCGTTGAAATTTTGCGAAGAGCGTACGAATGGTTTTCGCATCGGGTCCTTTTGGAACATTAAATCGTGCTTGAAAACTTCGCCTTGTTGCCGTAGGACTCTCTTCTAACCTGTGGTACTCTAGCACCAGAAAAACGCGTTGTTCAATGGAGTACATGGTTTTAATCTCTTCCTTAGGTACGCTAACCTCCTTTCACGTTTCAATAGTGGAACTGATCGCTCTGGGCTTCGGATCACTATTTATGCTAGGCATTACGTATGGCGATTACAGCGCCATCTGTTAGCAGCTTTTGTAACTATTATTTCAAACTGCTGTATAAACTTCTTACAGCTTTCACAATAAACATACCGTTTACTGCATTCCTCTATCGATCTTTGTTTTCGAGATATTTAATTTTGAAATCAGGGAGTCCTTTTCTGGACACCCTGTATATGTGTATACGAATTAGCTTATTTTAAATTGATCTAAATTTGTAAATACATTGACATGTCCTATATCCTTGTAAAAAGAGATCTACGGATGAATAAAGTTACTAGTACTACTTCATACAACAGGCTCACTGAGGCAATGGTTTGTGGACAATGACATCAGTGAAATGATCTGGCCTGCCCAGATTTCGACCTGATCCCAATGGAACACCTTTTGGATGAGTTAGAACGTCGAGTTCGCTCCAGACCTCAGCGTTCAACATCATTATCTTCTCTGTTTTTTGTTCTTGAGGGAAAATGGGCTGCCATTCATCTACAGAAATCAGGCAGCTGAGTTCAAGCAGTCGTAAAGGCGAAAGGTAATCACACCCCCATTAATGTCCACTAAGAGGTGTCCAGATACATTTGATCGGGTAGTGTTTGTCACCAGACGTTTTTCGTTGGTAACTTATTATAAATTTGAAATTACAACACTAATTACTGACCAAGAGCACACTCTGAAGAAACGTCAGCATTTCCAGTCTGGTTTTTAGCAAGTGGGGCATTTACGTTAGTAATTGTCTCGCACTGCAATAGCTGCCCTACCTCAGGCAGTTCCTGATGTCTGCAGTGACATATAGTTCCTGATGTCTGCAGTGACATATGCAAAAGACTTCAGTGATTTTACTGAAGTACGTACAAGGAAGATAATATCATTATGATTTAATTAGTAAAATACGGCCTCTCGCGTAGACAGTTTGATAAAATCTGATATATTTTTTTGTTAGAGGAGATATACGTGATCGAGGGAAAACTATTATTATTTATTCAGTTGATTAAAAAACCTCTGAAATTACAATTATATCAGCGAGGTAACTGAAGCTCCCGTGAACGTACGCGACGCGAGTGATCAGGCCTTCCGTGTATTTTTAGTATTAATCAGCGTAAGCGATACATACATAATTGTGATCGTATACTTTGAAGGAAAAAAAACGAAATCCTTTGGTAAGTTCAATAAAAGGAGACAGTTTATAAAGGATCAGTATGGGAAAATATTAACCAACAAAAGTGACGTACAAAACAGATGGAAGACATACTTTTTCACAACTTCTCAACTGCAATGACCCACACTCTTGCTTTAAATTGGAAGAAACTGGTACAATTGATACAGCTGATACAGTTGCTACCCCATCAGTAAATGAGATACAGCAAGCAATAAAGAAATTAAAGAATAACAAGGCTTGTGCCGAGGACAAGATATGCTCTGAGTGGAGGCCCACAACTGGAATTAGAAATACAGGCGTTAATAGAAACAATTTGGGAGACAGAAACCAATCCCACAATTGGAAAACTGCAATTGTGTGTCCCATATTAAAGAAGAATGATCCACTAGTTTCTGATAACTACAGAGGAATTGCCTTACTGGATGTCACCTACAAAATCTTATCGAGCTGCCTATTAAACAGGCTGATACCAATAACAGAAGAACTGATTGGGGACTACCAACGCAGTTTCCGCAGAAACAGATCCACATTAGATCACTTGTTCACCCTAAGACAAGTAACTGAGAAGGCGTGGGAATTCAATGTAGATGTCCACATATTATTCGTAGATTTTAAAAAGGCCTTTGATAGCGTACACCGACAGACACTCCTAAATATAATGAAGGAATTTAAAATACCATCAAAATTAATCAGATTGGTTAAAATGTGTATAGATGAAATTTTATGTCGCATAAAGCCACGGGTAGGAGAAACTGAAGATTTGAAGGTGTACACTGGACTGAGACAAGGGGATGCCATTTCACTTATTTTATTTAACCTTGTCTTAGAGAAGGTTGATAGAGAATTTTCTACAACCAGTCCACAAGGGATCCAGTTACAGGATGTGCACGTTACAAGACTTGCCTATGCAGATGGTGTAGCACTAATAAGTAGTTCCAAAAGAGAATTAATCAGAATGATGCAAAATTACTACAAAATTGCTGAGAAAACAGGATTGCATGTTAATGAAGAAAGGACAGAATATCTGCCCATAAGTAAGAAAACCAGAAAAGATGCACCTCTGACTGTAGATGTATTCAATTTCAAGACTGTTGACCACTTCAAGTACCTAGGAAGTCTTTTTAGTAATAACAACAGAACAGATATAGAAATAGATGCCCTTT
Organism: Schistocerca nitens; assembly: GCF_023898315.1. Taxonomy (NCBI): domain Eukaryota; kingdom Metazoa; phylum Arthropoda; class Insecta; order Orthoptera; family Acrididae; genus Schistocerca; species Schistocerca nitens. The sequence goes on along the minus strand of NC_064617.1, from coordinate 181,585,981 downwards.
ATGAACAGCAAACAAGACACTTTTTAGTTTCATCAAAATTCTAAGCAAAAGATCACTTAGCAGTAACTTCAAAATCCGCTTATATCAGTCGACCATTATACCTGTGATCTTATATGGATGTGAAACATTAATATTTAGAAAGCAAGATGAAGAAAAACTGTTAATATTCTAAAGAAAAGTACTAAGGAAAATTTTTGGACCTGTATACGACGAAAATAATGGAATGGAATGGAGAATAAGAAGGAATGAAGAATTAAGAGGGCTGTACAAACACCGTAACATCGCCGAAGTGCTCAAGAGGAGAAGGTTGAATTGGGCAGGCCATATAGCAAGAATGACAGAGAAAGACTAACTAGAATGGCATTCAGCAGAACAATAGATGGAACGAGCGGAAGAGGGAGACCCAGAATCAGATGGCGGGATAACATTCGGGAGGACACGACAAGGATGAACAGCAGCAGCAACTGGACAACAGCGCATTGGACAGGCAGAAGTGGAAGAGGCTCATAGAGCAGGCGTTTGGTCGAAAAGGCCCTTGCCACATTTAAAATAAAGTAATATTTTGAAGGAAATTTATTGAGCTATTCTTTTTTTAATAAAAAGAATTACACTACCGGAAAAAATTAGAACACCTGGAAAAACGACGTCGATTTTGTTCCGATGACGGCATATGCCACCTGGGGGACAGTATATGTACTGATAATGGTTCGTCCGCAGCTCGTGGCCGTGCGGTAGCGTTCTCGCTACCCGCGCCGGGGTTCCCGGGTTCGATTCCCGGCGGGGTCAGGGATTTTCTCTGCCTCGTGATGACTGGGTGTTGTGTGATGTCCTTAGGTTAGTTAGATTTAAGTAGTTCTAAGTTCTAGGGGACTGATGACCATAGAAGTTAAGTCCCATAGTGCTCAGAGCCATTTGAATCATTTTTGATAATGGTTCCAACGTCGTCCGCCAACAGATAGCGTAGCTGCGTAGCTACCAGAACGCCATTTGTGTCTAACCTTTAATAGGGAGTGCTCACAGCCAGAAGCCCCATTGTTGTGCAGACGTGAGAAGCAAGCGGGAGACACAGTCGTGCTTCCTGCAGCCAATAGAGAGAATTTGAAATAGGTCAAAGTGTGACCTTCCGAGTGGCGGGATGGTACTTTCGGAGAATTGTCACTCAAGTTGGACGTGCTGCATCAGCTGCTGGTATCAGTGGCTACGTGCGCATTGTCACACCCGTAGATGACGTTCAGGACATGCACGTAGCACAGACGCCCGCCAGGGTCGTGCTGATGTAAGGGCAGCAGTGGCAGATCGTGCAGGTACCACAGCGCAGATAAGAGGCTTGTGACATGTATCAACACGAATTGTTGCGAACCAGTTATCAGCAGTGGGACATTGGACATGCACGCCTATAGCTCATCTTCACGCCACAGCATCGACGTGCATGGCTCGACTGGTGCCTTCAGAGGATGACTTGGAAGATAGAATGGTCCACCATGGTCTTCAGTGATGAAAGCAGTTTCTGCATGCACGCAAGTGATGGTCGTTTGCGCGTACGACGTAGACCTGGTGAGCCCTGACTCGTGGAGTTCGTTCGTCCAGACACAGTGGTCTCAACCCAAGCCTTATCGTGTGGGGTGCGATAAGCTACAACTCTCGTTCACCTTTGGTGTTTTTAGAGGGGACGCTAACCAGCTCCTGGATGTGCAAAATACTGTTAGACTCGGACTTTTGTCGTTCTTGTAATATGTAGAAGACGCGTTGTTCCAGCAGGATAATGCTCACCCGTAAGCTGCCCATGAAACTCAACGTGCTCTGAAAGACGTGCAGCAATTTCCCTGGCCAGCACTATCTCCGGCCTCGTCTCCAATCGAGCACGTGTGGGATACGATGGGGCCAGAAGTGACCTGTGCGACTCGTCAACCAACAACTATTACAGAATTACGTGAACGCGTCCAGCAGGCGTGGCATAACGTATCCCAGGACAATATTAGCCATCTGTATGATCGACTGGATGCCAGTGTCAGCATGCAGAGTTCGCACTAATTAGGAGTGTCCGGTTGGTTTACATTCCGCGGAGCTATTAATCGGCGAATGCTGGTTGTTTCCAGAGCGACTAGATGCATCGCAGTGTGCGCATATGCTTCAAGGCCCTCGCTATATGGTACAAACTCCTCGGTAACTCGGGGAGGGCTTCGCATATTCGGCATTCTGTGAACACTTCCTCGGTGCTCGTCGAAAGCGGCATATCTGACACCGCGTTTGCACCAGCGAGCATTCTCGTTCTACTGTGTTCTCTCCGGCGTAAGCCAGATCTCACGTGATCTTTTTTTTTTTTGTAATTTTCCTTTTGACCTATCAGTCTTCTGACTGCTTTGATGCGGCCTGCCACGCATTCCACTCCTGCGCCAACCTCTTTATCTCGGAGTAGTACTTGCAATCTACATCCTCAATTATTTGTTGGATGTATGCCAATCTCTGTCGTTCTCTACAGTTTTTGCCCTCTGCAGCTCTCTCTAGTACCATTGAAATTATTCCCTAATGTCTTAACAGATGTCCCATCATTCCGTCCCTTCTTCTTGTCAGAGTTTTCCACATATTCATTTCCTCTCCGATACTGCGCAGAACCTCTTCATTCCTTACCTTATCAGTCCACCTAATTTTCGACATTCGTCTGCAGCGCCACATCTCAAATGTTGGATTATCCTCTGCTCCGGTTGTCCCACAGTCCATCTTTCACTAACGTACAATGCTGCGTTCCAAACGTACATTCTCGGGAATTTCTTCCTCTGATTAGGCTTATGTTTGATACTAGTAAACTTCTCTTGACCAGGAATAGCCTTTCTGGTAGTGCTACTCTGTTTTTGATGTCCTCCTTGCTCCTACCATCGTGCTTTATTTTGCTGCCTGGGCTGCAGAATTCCTTAACTTCGTCTACTTTATGACCATCAGTCCTGATGTTAAGTTTTAGCTGTTCTGATTTCTGCTACTTCTCATTAATTTCGTCTTTGTTCGATTTACTTCCAGTCCATATTCTGTACTCATTACTTTGTTCATTCCATTCAGCAGATCATGTAATTCTCCTTCGCTTCCACTCAGGATAGCAACGTCATAAGCGAATCGTATCATTGATATCTTTTCACCTTGAATTTTAATTCCACTCCTGAACCTTTCTATTATTTCCGTTCTTCGTTGTACGTATTGAACAGTAGGGGCGAAAGACTACATCATTGTCTTACACCCTTTTTAATTCGAGCACGTAGTTCTTGGTCGTCCACTCTTATTATTCCCTCTTGGCTCTTGTATGTATTGTATATTACCTGTCTCTCACTATAGCTAACTCCTTTTTTCTTCCGAATTTCTAACGCTTTTACCAGGTCGAGCAATTCTGTGAACGTGTCTCGATTTTTGTTTAGTCTTGTTTTCACCATCAACCGCAACGTCAGAACAGCCTCTCTGGTGCGGTCCCTAGGTGGTCAACATTGCTGTACAATGAGGTATTGTTACCCATAGACTGTTAAATGAAAATGTACAATAATATTATGCAATATTATTGAAGTTATCCATTGATTAATAAAAATGTCCTACAATATTGTGCAATATTTAGGCTGATTCGAAATGTCAGACCAGGAAACCGCTGCTGATATGGTAATTGCTCTATTTCGTTGCGAACATAAGAAAAATAGGTTGCTGAAAAATTTATATAAAAAGCATATAAAATTCGCCCTCACGCACGCACACTTGCACATACACACACACACATACACACAAACACACACACACACACACACACACACACACACACACACACACACAGAGAGAGAGAGAGAGAGAGAGAGAGAGAGAGAGAGAAAGAGAGCGAGAGAGAATACGATAGACGATTTCATAACGGCAGGCAAAGAGATTCAGTAGTGATTATTCGTTTTTTCAATAAACTGCTGAGACTGTCGCAGTGCCCAACGGTGATTTCTCATCTGAACACACAAATGAGCAGACTGAGGAAGAAGTAGAAACATGATTCAGTTGGTAGAAAATAGTCCTTCATCCAGTACGCACAGAACTTCTACGCGAATTGTTGTTCCACACACAAAAATACAGCGGACATTGCGTATGCAGGGTCTCTGCCCTTATCATTTACAACGGATTCAAGACCTTCGAGAATGCGAAGAAGATAAACAACTGGAAATTTTTTGTTGGCTGATTTTAAATCGCCGAGTAATCCCATTAATATTGTTCACTGACGAAGCCATTAAGACTCGTCTTAATAACATTTGTAACTCACATCGGTGATCCGACGAAAACCTACATGCCTTTGTGGAGACACATTTTCAAAATTGCTTCTCCGTAAATGTGTGGAATAGTATCCAAGAAAATGAGATATTGAATTGGGGCATGTAATGTTGCCGCATCATCTTATGGGGCACTGTTACCTAGACTTCCTTGGAACCGAGCTTCTGACGATACTGGCTACAAGGACGGGTACGTTCTTCGAACATAATGGGACCGCAGCACATGCTAGTCGTAAAGTGATACATCAAATTCTTTAGGTTTTTCCTGTGGGAATGGTTGAAAGGCGATGTGTGCAAAGAGAAAGTAAAGACAGGAGACGATCTGATCGCTTGTATTGCGAATAGTGGTTGTCCCATAAAAGAAAATCAACACGACATCAGAAGAGCTACTCGTGGTACTGTCAAGAGAATTCGAAAGTGCTTTGAATTATGAGGTAGAATTTATGAAAATTTGCCGTTGCTTAACACCTTATACGTTTTTATGGGTTATATTCTGACAGATTTATCTGTAACCAACATATTATGTTGTATGAAATGTTTTATTTGTGTATACTGTCACCTCTTGAAATTTTTACTTTCCTCCTGAAATATGCGACGGTCCCCTTATATGGCTCTTGCACAAGCCTTTTTTTTATTTCCTCTAAATAATAAGGCTAGGGCAATATAGAAGAAAGTGATGCTGAGTGATAGAATTAAACCACGAATGGGGTTAAGCTTTGAATTAATCCTTTGGAAAAATGTTGTAGCAAATGTGACAAGATGCGACTGGGTGATTCGTCTCGCTGGGCAGTGCAGTGCCTGCCTATAGCAGTGTGTGTGGTGGCTGCGATATTACATTAGATCTACCTGGAAGGAACGTTCAGAGTACATCAACTCTGTAAAACGCTGGGTATTGAATTGTATTAGTACCATACTGACCTAATGATTTATGTTGCGTCATGCAAGAACATGTAACGAACTAAATGTAAATACTGAGTGAATTATTTAAGAAGATACAAAGGGTTTTACAACGCGCAGCGCTTGTAATATCGATTTTCAAGAACATAATCCCCAGCATTTCGACGTTATCATAGTTAGTTTTGGAAATATGTGAATAACCATGTTGATTTTCACTTTATTATACACAGTGCAAGAGTTTTTATTTAATGTCAAGAATATTGCGTGAAATTAGAACAGGACATTTATTCCGTGGAGCTTACGGAAATTCAACGATTAAAGCTTTACGAAGTGTAGAGCTGTATTCAGAATGTAGTTGGATGTATGTTTAGGGGCACACACAGTTTTAACCATTATTCATTGGACGTGTTGAAGGATTTTGAGTTTTATGTTTCTACTGATGAACGTCCCACGTCGGTCAGAACTTTATATTATAATTACTGAATCACTCAGGAACGGGAGTCTGGAACAGAGAGGAGTTAGATACCAGTTTCCAGTTATAACACCACCAAATAAGGAGAAACATCACAAAGTTTTTGTTATGCTCAATATTAGTTAAAATGTAAAAAAAAGTTCCAAAAATCTTTTAATTGCCTAGGTCGAGTACATAAAAATTAAAATCTGATGACTAGACTAGTTTGAGTTGTCCGTGCAAACACAAAAATAGAAAATAGTCTTAAAAAAACCTGTTTTACAAATTAATCTTCAAACATAAAATATTTGAATACAAATGTGATAACCTACTGATCATGCTGAAAATGTCAGTATCTAACATGCGGTATGAACATCAAATAAAATACCGTATGGACGTAAATCACAGGTAACTTTATAGCGTTACACTACAGAAGTTTTTAAACATAGTATGCTCGTATTAGACGCGGATTGAACTAAAACGGGTTAACTTGTCAGGAGCAAGGTAAATAAGAAATTTAATTGTAAAAGCCACAAGAAAAATGAGACACATTCTATACCTGTTGGAGCACAAAAAACATACAGTCATATATTACAATCTAACAGTCAATTTTAAAACGTCTGAAGGAAACAAACACGAAGCTAAAACATATATACAATCTAACAGCCAATTTTAAAATGTATGAAGGAAACAAATACGAATCTAAAAATTTATCACTCGTGGTAAAAATGTCAGAATTGAATGTACGGAATAATCATCATATATAAATGTTATCTGAATATGAGCTATATGTAACTTTAAAGTGTTACACCGAAGGAAATTTTTTTAAGCAAAGCATGCTCGTAAGAGATGTAGGTTGAACAAAAACTAGATGTACCAGTAAAAACCACATCAAGCAATTACCTGGACCTGTTTAAGATGCTATTTCAGAGCCGTGCGGGATTAGCCGAACGGTCTACGGCGCTGCATCCATGGACTGCGAGGCTGGTCCCGGCGGAGGTTCGAGTCCTCCCTCGGGCATGGGTGTGTGTGTTTGTCCTTAGGATAATTTCGGTAAAGTAGTGTGTAAGCTTAGGGACTGATGACCTTAGCAGTTAAGTCCCATAAGTCTTCACACACGTTTGAACATATGTTTTTTTTTTTTGCTATTTCAGTGTAAAAAATTTTAGTTTTAACAGCACTATAAAAATGAGACTGGTTTTACACATATGATAATACACGAACCAGACAAATGAGTACTGAATAGTAAAACTTGAAACTTCAAGTTAAAAGCTATGAAAAAATTAAAGATAAGAACGTACCAAGGTTAATAAAATGGTAATCGAACTTAAAATTTGAGAAGTCCATTCGCATAGGCAGAAGCAAAATTTGGCAGACGTGCCGATACATCGCGCGCAAGTACATTCAATTACATAGATCGACAAATAAAAAGTAATAAAAGGTAACATAGTTACAATTATCTCTGAGGATTGGAGGCACCTGGAAGAACCGGGCACAAAACAGAAAGGGACTGATGCAGTTTGTGGAAGCATTGCCTGGTCTGCAGGGCCTGTGACGGTTGGATTTGTATGTGTGTAGAGTTACAATCGCGTGGAGATCTTTCTTCGGTGAAACACTTTAATGTTTCATGTAGTTTAAATTCAGATACTTTTTATATCTGTCATTGATAGCGCGCGTTATATGCTGACATTTTTACCATGAGTATGTGACGTCTCCTGGCAAGACATTTACAAAATCGTTAGAATATATAAAGAAATAACAAAAATAAACATTTATCTGTATTATTATTATTTCATTACTGTATGAATGGTTGTAGATTATGTATAAAAGGAAATAACAATTTTTTCATTTTTATGTTTGTGCAATATTTATGTATTTATATTTCACAAATAACGTCTGTGGTCGGCGAATGTATGTAACTAAGCAGATAATCATAATGCAAAGAGATAACAAAGATGCATATTAAATGAGTGGAGGTTAAAACATTACTCTCTCTGTCTTCTTGTAGCCGTCAAAATCGTAAGAGCCTGTGACGCTCTCTTGAATGCTTAGGTAGCTTTCGTTTGTCCTTCGATCGAGAAAGACGCCATTGGAGGGTGATATTTGTAAAAGGTGTATACGTTCAATTTATGTTGATTTTTTTTGAACATAGAAATTGTAAAAATTATTACCTGTAACAATTTATTGCTAGCTTGCCCAAGATTTCATTCCTCATTCTTAGCAGTTTTCAGCATATTAGGATTTTTTCATGACGGAGAGCCGTGCGGCGATCGTGGGAGCCGCAGCCGCGGCAAATTCAAATTAAACTGAATGAAAGCAGTTTTCCCGCAATATAGCGGGCAGGTAACGGTACATTACAATTATCTCCTTCAGCTTCCTGGAGACTTCAGAGGGAAATTGTGGATTTCATTATGTCATTTTCAGGTGGACATGGGCAGCTGCTACTATGTTATCAGTTACGTAAATAATTCATGAGTGATCAAATGTTACTTGTGTGTGTGATCAAAGACTGCAATGCAAAACCTGTTCTGGCTAATAAAATAATAATCAAATTTCATTTTTTTGTGTCATGCTCTCATGTTAGTCGTGGCAGTTAATAGTGTTCATATATTTAAAAAAAAAATCACTGCAGCTTTTACGTTTAGTGAACATAACAAACTGTAACTTCTGTACAGGTAATAAGAGTAATTTTCTGTGCATTCAAAAGATGAAAGTAGCGAAGGGCATTTTTTTAGTTCCATAATTAGTTACAGTAATAATACCATGTTCCATATCTAACAAGCCAGATCAGTGTTATATAAAAATAGTTTGCAAATTAAAGATCGTACGTCCACAGCAGGAAATCTTTCAGTGTTGTGCGTATCCCCCACATAATAGGTCAAAGTGCATAAAGTTAAAATATTTTCAACTGCAGAAACTAATAGTGAGAATCGTATTTTATCTGGCGTGCTCGCAACAATAAGCAATATAAAATTAATTAAAATATTATGACATATAAACTGCATGTTGTTGTTCTGGTCTTTGGTTTGATGCAGCTCTCCATGCTACTCTATCCTGTGCAAGCTTCTTCATCTCCCAGTAACTACTGCAACCTACATCCTTCTGAATCTGCTTAATGTATTCATCTCTTGGTCTCCCTCTACGATTTTTACCCTCCACGCTGCCCTCCAATACTAAATTTGTGATCCATTGATGCCTCAGAACATGTCCTACCAACCGATCCCTTCTTCTAGTCAGGTTGTGCCACAAACTCCTCTTCTCCCCAATCCTATTCAGTACCTCCTCATTAGTTATGTGATCTACCCATGTTATCTTCAGCATTCTTCTGTAGCACCACATTTCGAAAGCTTCTATTATCTTCTTGTCCAAACTATTTATCGTCCATGTTTCACTTCCATACAAGGCTACACTCCATAAAAATACTTTCAGAAACGACTTCCTGACACTTAAATCTATACACGATGTTAACAAATTTCTCTTCTTCAGAAACGCTTTCCCTGTAATTGCCAGTCTACATTTTATATCCTCTCTACTTCCACCATCATCAGTTATCTTGTTCCCCAAGTAGCAAAAGTCCTTTACTATTTTAAGTGTCTCATTTCCTAATCTAATTCCCTCAGCATCCTCTGACTTAATTCGACTACATTCCATTATCCTCGTTTTGCTTTTGTTGATGTTCATCTTATATCCTCCTTTGAAGACACTATCCATTCCGTTCAACTGCTCTTTCAAGTCCTTTGCCGTCTCTGACAGAATTACAATGTCAACGGCAAACCTCAAAGTTTTTACTTCTTCTACATGGATTTTAATACCTACTCCGAATTTTTGTTTTGTTTCCTTTACTGCTTGCTCAATATACAGATTGAATAACATCGGGGAGAGACTACAACCCTGTCTCACTCCCTTCCCAACCACTGCTTCCCTTTCATGTCCCTCGATTCTTGTAACTGCATCTGCTTTCTGTACAAATTGTAAATAGCCTTACGCTCGCTGTATTTTACCCCTGCCACCTCCAGAATTTGAAAGAGAGTATTCCAGTCAACATTGTTTCCAGTCAACATTGTCAAAAGGTTTCGCTAAGTCTACAAATGTTCGTATTTTGCAGCTGCGACTTATTAAACTGACAGTGCGGTAATTTTCACATTTGTCAACAACTGCTTTCTTTGGGATTGGAATTATTATATTCTTCTTGAAGTCTGAGGGTATTTCAGCTGTCTCATACATCTTGCTCACCAGATGGTACAGTTTTGTCAGGACTGGCTCTCCCAAGGCCGTCAGTAGTTCTAATGGAATGCTGTCTACTCCCGGGGCCTTGTTTCGACTCAGGTCTTTTAGTGTTCTGTCAAACTCTTCACGCAGTTCGTATCTCCCATTTCATTTTCATCTACATCCTCTTCCATTTCCATAATATTGTCCTCAAGTACATCGCCCTTGTATAGACCCTCTGTATGCTGCTTCCATCTTTCTGCTTTCCCTTCTTTGCTTAGAACTGGGTTCCCATCTTAGCTCTTGATATTCATACAGGTGGCTCTCTTTTCATTAATTTTCATTAATGTGGTATTTACAGGTAATCACGCTGTAACAGGATAGAAAATATGGTTCTGGACACGAATTTATGTTTCTGTGGGTTTTATTAAAACAACACACAAATTAACCGGTCCATGCACTTATACATTACTGAATGTTTGAAGTTTGTCAAGCAATGGCGACGATAGGTGGCAAGCGACATGGCGGCTAACTGTTCTCACGGCTCCTCATGTTCGAATGCTCTATAAAATCTCTTCTTGGCGTCGGCTTTTCATCACATTAGAGCCATTCCTTTATGCTGATAATACCAAACAATAGAAAATGATTTATAAAGGCGCTTCCAATTGCCTCTCTTATGGCTAGCCACATACTGCGTGTCGTTCACACAAACGAGCCTCTCAGTTCGAGAACCAAAACCACCTTTAACATCGCGCCATGCCACTTCCGTTGTGGAGGGACTTCCGTACAGCTTTTATATGTTACAAGTGCCCTAAGCATGAACCGGCTTTGAATAAACATTTTCTTTTCATGAACTTACACATATTATAATAATTTATCATTTTAACATATCCTTTTGCTTTTTTCATATATACAGTACAGAAGTCTAATTTTCTTGCCACAGATCAAGGAGTTTAAATAACCCAGAATACACATTTCATAGTTGCAGACACACAGTTACATAATATAAATCTACTTCTAATCGATATCATAGTTAAAAACTGACTGTAACTAATGATAACTTGAGACATGTAAATATTTGCAGCCATTAGAGACCCCTTGTGTAGATACTCTGAAAACCAGTTCATGCATTTTTTCTTTACGTATAAAATTACAAGAAATTTTAAAAATAAATTGTTCTTCAACAGTATAATATTTGAAAACTATACTGATTTTTATGTATTAAGTGTTTTTATATTTTTGTGATTTTACTTCAGAAAATTCTTATTCCCCAAATGCATTATAAGTCGGATATTAATATTTTATGTTACAGCATACTACTGAATACACAGATTCGGCACTTGGCGTCTACACTACATTTTTTGTTGTTTCCCTCATAATCTTTTTAATATACCATTAGAAGGTACACAATATTTTGCAAGACTCCTGAAAGATGGTACAAGTAGAGGAGAGGTGGCGGGAGACACGCATATATGAAATTTCAGTACTCAACCTGAGTGCTGACTGTATATATACAGGGTGGTCCATTGATAGTGACCAGGCCAAATATCTCGCGAAATAAGCATCAAACGAAAAAACTACAAAGAACTGAACTCGTCTAGCTTGAAGGGGGAAACCAGATGGCGCTATGGTTGGCCTGCTAGATGGCGCTGCCATAGGTCAAACGGATATCAACTACATTTTTTAAAATATGAACCCCCGTTTTTTATTCCATATTCGTGTAGTACGTAAATAAATATGAATGTTTTGGTTGGACCACTTTTTTCGCTTTGTGACAGATGGCGCTGTAAAAGTCACAAACGTATAAGTACGTGGTATCACACAACATTCCCCCAGTGCGGACGGTATTTGCTTCGTGATACATTACCCGTGTTAAAATGGGCCGTTTACCAATTGCGGAAAAGGTCGATATCGTATTGATGTATGGCTATTGTGATCAAAATGCCCAACGGGCGTGTGCTATGTATGCTGCTCGGTATCCTGGACATCATCCAAGTGTCCGGACCGTTCGCCGGATAGTTACGTTATTTAAGGAAACAGGAAGTGTTCAGCCACATGTGAAACGTCAACCAGGACCTGGAACAAATGATGATGCCCAAGTAGGTGTTTTAGCAACTGTCGCGGCTAATCCGCACGTAAGTAGCAGACAAATTGCGCAAGAATCGGGAATCTCAAAAACGTCGGTGTTAATACTACATCAATATCGATTGCACCCGTACCGTATTTTGTGCACCAGGAATTGCATGGCGACGACTTTGAACGTAGTGTACAGTTCTTCCACGGGGTACAAGAGAAATTACAGGACGATGACAGATTTTTTGCACGCGTTCTATTTAGCGACGAAGCGTCATTCACCAACAGCGGTAACGTTAACCGGCATAATATGCACTATTGGTCAACGGAAATCCACGATGGCTGCGACCTTTGCGGGTTAATGTATGGTGCGGCATTTGGGAGGAAGGATAATTGGCCCCCATTTTATCGATGGCAATCTAAATGGTGCAATGTAAGCTGATTTGTACGTAATGTTCTACCGATGTTACTACAAGATGTTTCACTGCATGACAGAATAGCCATGTACTTTCAACATGATGGTTGTCCGGCACACAGCTCGCTTGCGGTTGAAGCGGTATTGAATAGCATATTTCATGACAGATAGATTGGTCGTCGAAGCACCATACCATGGTCCGCACGTTCACCGGATCTGACGTCCCCGGATTTCTTTCTGTGGGGAAAGTTGAAAGATATTTGCTATCGTGATCCACCGACAACACCTGACAACATGCGTCAGCGCATTGTCAATGCATGTGCGAACATTACGGAAGGCGAACTACTCGCTGTTGAGAGGAATGACGTTACACGTATTGCCAAATGCATTGAGGATGACGGATATAATTTGGTGCATTTATTGAATTAATGTGGTATTTACAGGTAGTCACGTTGTAACAGCATGTGTTCTCAGAAATGATAAGTTCACAAAGGTACATGTATCACATTGGAACAAACGAAATAAAATGTTCAAACGTGCCTAAGTTCTGTATTTTAATTTAAAAAAACCTACCTGTTACCAACTGTTCGTCTAAAGTTGTGAGGCATGTGTTTGTGACTATTACAGCGCCATCTATCACAAAGCGAAAAAAGTGCTCCAACTAAAACATTAATATTTTTTTACGTACCACACGAATATGTAATGAAAAATGGGGGTTCGTATTTAAAAAACGCAGTTGATATCCGTTTGACCTATGGCAGCGCCATCTAGCGGGCCAACCTTAGCGCCATCTGGTTTCCCCCTTCAAGCGAGAGAAGTTTCGCTCCTTGTAGTTTTTTCGTTTGACGCTTATTTCGTTAGATATTTGGCCCTGTATATTCTAAAGTGATTTTTTGATGTTTGTGCTTGTTGGAAGAGCTTAGGATGGTTGCAGTGACAGCTGAAACTAGTCTAGTCATCATATTTTATTTTTATGTGTGTACGCGAGGTAGGCCATTAAAAGATTTTTCATTACCAAATTACATAAGATAGCTTTCTCGTTCCCTGAAAATGTCAGGCATTACTAATGCTCAATATCATCGCACAACCTCTCAACCTGACTTCCCACACAGTCAATATCTTTGCACATACGGGAATATTGGGCATTAATAGTGATCGTCTAGGGGACTGTTTAAGGGAACGCCACTAGACCCCAAGCGGAGCAGCTGCTTGCTGTGGTTTCACCGCCAGACACCACACTTGCTAGGCGGTAGCCTTTAAATCGGCCGCGGTCCGTTAGTATACGTCGGACCCGCGTGTCGCCACTATCAGTGATTGCAGACCGAGCGCCGCCACACGGCAGGTCTAGAGTGTCTTCCTAGCACTCGCCCAGTTGTACAGCCGACTTTGCTAGCGATGGTTCACTGACAAATTACGCTCTCATTTGCCGAGACGATAGTTAGCATAGCCTTCAGCTACGTCATTTGCTACGACCTAGCAAGGCGCCATTACGTTACTATGGATGCTGTAAAACATGTACCGACAAGAGCGATGTTCACCAATTATGGATTAAAGTTAAGTATTCCAGCAGCTACGTATTATTTTTGCTAGTCTCATTTCCCTGTCCTGTTCCAGACCTCACGCCAGCCTGCGTGAGCTTAAACGCGTGCCTTTCGGCTTCCTCCTAGTGGATTGGCTGTCTTGCCAAGCCACAACACTTGCAATGCGTAAGACGAGAGGAACATTTTGTGTGCCATGCTTTGTCTGTTTCTCTTTCCCTCTCCGCGTCTGACGCACGCACGGACACGCACGCACTCCCGGAGCGCTGCCGCCTGGCGGTTATGTTACGCGCGCCACCGCGATCAATGCTCCGGCCGCCTCTCGCCGTGCTCAGCTCGGACGTCCAGCCGTGACACGCGCGCACGCGCATGCGCGCCGGACCCCGCGGGCGACCCGGTCCACCTGTTGGATGCTGGCCGGCGCGGCGTCCCGGCGGCCAGTTGGACGCGAGATGCGGCGCGGGGCGCCTGCTCGCTGCTGCTGCGCCTCCGTGGGCCCGTGCCCGCCCGTCCTCACGCTGCCGGTCCGGCGCCGACGCTGAACACACACTCGAAAACCCCCACACCTGCTGTTTCCCCACCTTTCCGCGTCACTGTCGTAACACGAGTCTACTGTTCTGCGTGCCGAACAAATCTTTCTACCTCAACGTGTGGATCGCTAAAGAAAACTTGTGACCTCCATCCTATACTATGTGCCACTACTAATTACCACTGAGTGCGGATTAGTGTGGTGGCAAGAGACATCCAGAAGGAAGGTGTGGGCTTCTTCCTAACGAGAAGCAACACCGGGGGCACCTACTGACTGCATTTAAGCGATCTAGAAGCAGCAGCTGTACGTGTGAGTTCACCTTCCCTTACATAAATCTCTTTCACAACTCTTTCTAACCATGGACACGAACCAGCCACTAAGACAATGAGGTTCAGTGTCATAACTCGAGATATATAATGAGTAAACCAGACTCAATTTGACCTGTTGGTAGAGTAGATGGTACATTTCCTTACTTCCACAAAAGGCTTCTGCATGTGACCGCATTACGGTACAAAATAATATTATTAATGAAACAAATTTCTTAAATGAGTCTGCGATTATTGTGTTTTTTTACGAACAAAACAATCTTGATCAATTTATTTATAACGTTTCGGCTATTGCCATCGACAAGTCAAAAGTCTGAAATCCTGAAACAAAGCCCTGTGTCAGTTGGAACACACCTATATCCTAACACCTTAGAGAATTTTTTTTTTTTACTAATTACAAGTTTTGACATGACGACGGCAGTCGCCGAAACGTAGTTATAAGTAACGAATTTTAATAAACGAGCTGTACTACTTTATTCGCAAATATCGTAAAATTTGACATTCAGGGCACTTTTGTAAGTGGACTTCAGTACTGAGTATACACCGTAATCCTGATGGAAGTCGTCTGCTATACTAACCATATCAGCGAAACTGTTTGCGTTATGACACAAGCACATACACAGAAGATTTTAAGCGAAACTGACGTGGGCTGTGAAACATATGTATTTCTTTGTATCACGATGCCATAACCTATCAGCTGTATCTCAATTCTGATGATTTTGATTTCAGCGTAACATCTGTTTTTGAATATTAGGCGATGTCAGTACGCAACATTTGTGAAATACAAGGTACCAAATATATCACTAGGGTCTCTCTCTGTCACTTATGTTTAGATAAGTTATTGACAAACTACTTCTCATTAAAATGTATTGTGTCCCAGCATGATTTAATATCCCATTTTATATATATATATATATATATATATATATATATATATATATATATATAATGGGATATTAAATCATGCTGGGACACAATATATATATATATATATATATATATATATATATATATATATATATATATATATATATATATATATATATAACCTAGAAATGTATTGTTTCCATCATCGTAACCTTCATTGGCATGGTTTTAAGGTATGAGTTAACTCTGATGTGAGCCTGTACCTAATGACCTCATTCTTACGTTGATAGTTTTTATGGCCTCTCTCCTGGCCCTGTAAAATCATGTGTCGGTCAAAATCCGCCTGCGTTTCCTTCATCATCAGAAACTGTAAGCAAATACCGAGAGCGCTCTTTGTAGTTCAGCTTGTCTGTCAGCCTGTGAGTCTGCTTGGGAGAACGAGTGTTGCGGGATGGTCGCTCGCTAGGCGCGCGGCGCCCCCCGTACCACCTGTGAAGAACAGTCCATTTGGGCAGAGCGGGGTTAACAGGTTTGAGCTGCGGACGGGGTGTGGCAGTGCGAACCGTCCACTTCGCGAGTGCCATGACGCTGCACGAGAACGTGTTAATCTCTTTCGGTAAATATACAGAGATCGAACGGACGACATTGAGTCCACGTGCTCTTTTATAAATCCTCGACGCAAAGGTAAGATAGAAAACTAAGTGAAGGATTTCTCGTTAAATAACTATTAATTTGTTTTTGAGGTGACAAGAAATGTCTCTTTACCGTTGTACTGTTCTCTTTTCAGCAACTACACTGTTTCTGCATGTAACGGTTTTGTTGTTACATTAAATTTGAATAATTTATTTTTTAAAAAAATAATCAATATTGTCTAAGTATGCAGGTCAATAATTACGATGTCGAATACTGTCGCAGACACAATATACGAAAGCCGGTTTCTAATTTACATTCGTTAACGTACAGAGAAGATGCTTATTAATAGACTTCTCATTCGCTGCCTCTTTTCTGTTTTAAGAATAAATCCACATGCATGTCTTACATGCGAAAGAGGACTTTCTACTTGTGGAATTTTTTACTAGTTTAGAGCAACTTATTGAAAATCAAAAGTGCGTAACTTAACAGTTACTGTTTTTATCATTGTCTTTCAAATTTACTTACTGCTCAACAATATTCACCTCACGACTTCCTTTTCTTTATGTGTTATTCCTGCAATTCGTTTGTTCTTTCATCTTCTCTCATGTTGTCACTGTCTCTCATCCGTTTATACTGTTCCTGATATCTCATTTCTTCTGCTTATGATACTTCTAAATTTACTATTTTATTGAAATAATTGTTTTTCTTGTTTCTGTTTATTGAATGTTGTTTCTGTGCCGATTCTAATTGATATATGTGATTAAAAGTAGTATTTATTTCTTTTACCGAAAATAATAAAATATTTGTTTTGTTAATCTTTTCTCTCTCTTTCATTTTACATTGTCTCCGATATTCGCAGTACATTTGTACGAATTGCTTCCGTTTTAAATTCCTATTTCTCTTTTCCTTACAGTTCCTCATTCTAATATCTGTACTCTGTGCAGTTTATAATTAACTATTAAGCATTCATATACTTGTATTTATATGGGCATTAGAGTTTATTGTTATTATCATTACCTTTCCAATCAGTAATTACATCACATCCAAACCTTTTATCACAAAGGAACAATATTCCACGATATCTTTGACTCAGGCTGTTACACAGAGGTAAAATCAAATTAGAAAGCTCTTATTGGATCATAGCAGAGTACATTAAGCTAGAAAATTTGGGGCAGTTCATATTGTACAGGAAATACACAATCGTTATGCTATAAGCGCAAGACTAAAACTCGACAACACAAAAATAATAATTCTGTAGGGGCGGTGGCTTCCATCAAAATGAATTCTGAAATTCTTGCAGCGGCTGCCAGTACTCGGATTTTCATTGAGTATCGAGTTCCATATTGCTTTATTTATGTGTGCAAAGTTTCGTGTTATTTCTTAAATGATGTCTATAATAAATAATTCCTTCACTGAGCTTACTGACCACAAAACTGAATGACGTAGCTCTGTGTCGAATTATATATCATAAAACTACTTCTGGCTCTACAAACTATAATACAGAGTGTAATTTCTAACAAGTCATTTGAAAAGATGAATGAGCAATTGAAGTATCTACGTTTCTTGGAAGTGGGAGATACCCATTGCATCGTTGTAAGGCATTTTGTAAATGTCCTCAGTTTCGGTTTGGAAACAAATGTATAAATCATGCGGCATACAATGAATACATATTAAAGTAGTAGAAAATCTTTCAGGTAAATTAAGATTAATAGTTTAAAGTAGAGAGATGCTCATCTCTGTAAAGCAAACGCATATCGACAATCTGAATCAGCAGGAAACGCTTCTATCTCCATATTTTTTATGTCAGTAGCGTCTCTAGCCACTCAAATGCGTAACAATGTGACATACATCCCAACAACTGCATAGAGGGGGCCTCACGTAACGGGGATGCCCCTAATAAGTCCTAAAATTTTCAAGACATCAAAACAGTTCTTTTGTCAAGTATCATTATACGAGAGCGAGTGTGTTTCTCTCTACTCAACATACTATTGAGATAGTGAACCAAAAATATGCGGTTATTAAATTGATCGGTGTACTTTCTGTAACATCAGTCTACAGCTCTTTTACGGAGGAGTTTAGTAATACGACTCTTTTAAATACTTAGTTCATTTCGCAAATGATCCACAGTACGTGCTAACTCTAAACAGAAGTTTGCCACCACAGACTGTTCTCATAACTTTTAGGCTATGATTTCTGGGCATTAAAATTTGCAGTATGCTTCAACATAAATTACCAGCATAATATGTATATAAAACACATTCCTGTCACCTCCCGAATATACGCCTTTTCCCCTGGGACGCACTATACAAAAACGGCACAATTAACCAGATAGCAGTGATTGTGCTAAAAATGGTTGAGGCAAAGCTCTAGCAGCCATGTACCACTGGGACAGTGTAATCTCGACAACGTTTTTTCATGTTACCTGCATGCTGCTGTAAGTTAATATTCCAAACAGTAAACGTACATTCAGTTCCAACAGAGGTGAACTGATCTTTAAGGATATTCTTCGATGACAGTTGCAATAACCACACTCATTCTGACAAAACGAGTTTGCTATCGTGGTTGTTTTTGTATGAAAAAGAAAAAAGAAATCTGGCATACTGATACTCTTTTTTCTGAGTCGACAAAACAATTCTCAAATCAAATGTAAGTCAAAGAGATCTAACAGCCACGATTATGGCGCCGTAATCGATGATGTACAGGAATATTGCCTTGCACCCGGCAGAGACTGTTTTCGTCAGAAAAACTAGTTCATTGCTTCACGTGCGAGGTGGTAAAGTGCTTGAAGGCGTGTGTACTTTGGGTGATTAAAGCCATAACTTAAAGTGATTTATGCAGATTATACTGTGATACTGAAATGGGAATTTTTTAAAACATTTTATGAAACGATTGTCACTTACTCTTTAACCGCTTTTCGAACATGAGCAACACAAAATCTTTTCATTCTAGCATGCACAACACTATGTCACGTACACTGACTGCCTTTTCACTCGTGAACTACTTTATTTGAAACTGTTAAAATCATTGGCTCAGGCATAACTGGTGCGCATTCATGTAAGTATTTCCGTTTTGTTTGTTGCGTATAGCAGCACTCGCTTCCAGTCTTACTTCCGTCATATTATCAGTAAGAAAATAAATATCTCAGAGAAGAAGATTACAATAAAAATTCATCAACACAGAGATCAATAATTACCTGAAACTATTGAAGCGATTAAAGAAGGTACTGCTACAAGGCTACGATAAATATCGTTAGAAACAGTACGCTAGAGCCATAGTTATATTTAAATCGCTACATAAACTCTTACTAACGAAACATTTTAAGCAGCAGGGACTATATTTGATAATGAAGGGCTTAAAGTAGAGCTGACACCTCCCGAAGAAGTTTTTATGAAGGTACAATATTTTTTGTGTGAAATAAAATACCTAACAATATGTAGCTCCTTACTACTAGAAATTTGTATACATGCTGGAGAATATTTAATTTTAATCGAAGCTATGAATTCCAATTTGTCACGAATCTTGTCACGCGTCCTCTCATCAGTTTAATACTAGTTGACGCAGTGCCACAACTTTTAACAGAGTATATTTTCCAGAAGGATATTGGTTTTCGAAAGTCTCTCCAAGGAAAGCAATAACTCGAACGGTCCTAGGCACCGAAACCTAGGAGGCAAGTAATTTGCTGTGTTAGTAACACTTGAGTCTGTTTTAACCAACGATGTATTGAAGCAACTATAATTCATTTTTCATGGATCGATTTATTATACTACTGGCCATTAAAATTGCTACACCACGAAGATGACGTGCTACAGACACGAAATTTGACCAACAGGAAGAACATGCTGTGATATGAAAATGATTAGCTTTTTAGAGCATTCACAAAGTTTTGGCGCCGGTGGCGACACCCACATCGTGCTGACATGAGGAAAGTTTCTAACCGATTTATCATACACAAACAGCAATTGACGGGCGTTGCCTGGTGAAACGTTGATGTGATGCCTCGTGTAAGGAGGTGAAATGCGTACCATCACGTTTCCGACTTTGATAAAGGTCGGGCTGTAGCCTATCGCGATTGCGGTTTATAGTATCGCGACATTGCTTCTCGCGTTGGTCGAGATCCAATGACTGTTAGCAGAATAAGGAATCGGTGGGTTCAGGAGGGTAATACGGAACGCCGTGCTGGATCCCAACGGCCTCGTATCACTAGCAGTCGAGGTGACAGGCATCTTATCCGCATGGCTGTAACGGATCGTGCAGCCACGTCTCGATCCCTGAGCCAACAGATGGGGACGTTTGCAAGACAACAACCATCTGCTCGAGCAGTTCGACGACGTTTGCAGCAGCATGGACTATCAGCTCGGAGACCGTGGCTGCGGTTACCCTTGACGCTGTATCACAGACAAGAGCGGCTGCGATGGTGTACTCAACAACAAACCTGGGTGCACGAATGGCAAAACGTCATTTTTTCGGATGAATCTAGGTTATGTTTACAGCATCATGATGGTCGCATCCGTGTTTGGCGACATCGCGGTGAACGCACATTGGAAGCGTGTATTCGTCATCGCCATACTGGAGTATCACGTGTCGTGACGGTATGGGGTGCCACTGATTACACGTCTCGGTCACCTCTTGTACGCATTGACGGCACTTTGAACAGCGGACGTTACCTTTCAGATGTGTTACGACCCGTGGCTCTACCCTTCATTCGATTCCTGCGAAACCCTACATTTCAACAGGATAATGCACGACCGCATGTTGCAGGTCCTATACGGGCGTTTCTGGATACAGAAAATGTTCGACTGCTGCCCTGGCCAGCACATTCTCCAGATCTCTCACCAATTGAAAACGTCTGGTCAATGGTGGCCGAGCAACTGGCTTTCACAATACGCCAGTCACTACTCTTGATGAACTGTGGTATCATGTTGAAGCTGCATGGGCAGATGTACCTGTAGACGCCATTCAAGCTCTGTTTGATTCAATGCCCAGGCGTATCAAGGCCATTATTACGGCTTGAGGTGGTTGTCCTGGGTCCTGATTTCTCAGGATCTATGCACCCAAATTGCGTGAAAATGTAATCACATGTCAGTTATAGTATAATATATTTGTCCAATGAATACCTGTTTATCATCTGCATTTCTTCTTGGTGTAGTAATTTTAATGGCCTGTAGTGTATTTTAAAAAGGGGTTTAGTGTCATAAGATTTATGAACTTGTGCAGCACAATTTTCACAAAAATAGCTAGGTAAAGTTCTAAATGGAAGTGCCTAGGCAGACGGCAAGAGACTACTCTTCCCCGAGAAGGCGTAAACATCGTTGAATAGTACTCGGCCCAATGCGGAAAATGGTGTATTGTGTCCGCTTATGATACAGCGAAGATTAAATCAGACTAAATAAGGACAGTAACTCTCTGCTCTGCTACGACAGTTGTTAATAACTAATTGAAAGTTTCTGTCAGGATATAGATGGCAGCGAAAAATACAATCCGAAAAACCGCATTGTGATTACTGGGTATATGTATGGGTATGTGTGGGTGTATGTATAATGAACAGAACTTTGAAAATCTGTAGAAACTGAAGTGTAAAGTGGCACCACTTAATACCCGTGTAATTGAATCTACATTAGCGTAATTGATAAAGCCACTTGGTGACGTGAACAAATCCCTGAAACCTGTTGCGTATCACAGAGGAATTGTTCCTTTGCCAGCTTGCCGACATGACCTGACATGCAAGTTTCTGTAATTAGGTCACGTGAAAAGTCTTGTGCCGGAGTCATTTATCGAGATGTAGGAACTGCTCTCAAGAATCTCTGTGACAGTGTTCGAGTAGGAGTGGTGTTGTTGAAACGGGTCGGTCGAAAAGGGATATTTGTTTTTTTTTGCATAACAACTTACACCTTACAGCAACAGCTTTAGGCCATATCTTCCATTCACAGTGTCGACTGCCGTTCTAAATATATGCGTTACAAAGGCGCGTAAAGTTCTGTGGCGCTCTCACAAATATCCCCGTTTATTGTTCAATGAGGAAGACAGCTAAGACGCAATCAGATTGTACCAGAGTGCCATACGACAACGATTTCATGTAAACCCATAAGAAAAAATCTCATAGGACAGAGATCCGCTTGCCACGGGACAAGGCCCCCCTGTCCAATGGAACGACGAGGTGATCTTGCTTGTGTGCTCACTAACATTAATATTGAACTGGGATGGTGGACCACTGTGTTGATATCATATTCTCTCAAGTAGATACACAACTATGGTAACATGCTTCCAATCAACGCCGGTTATCGTGCAGTATTGAATCGGGGTGACAATAAATGAAGTCGTATGAGTCGAGCTTCTACAGTTTTACTCTACAAGCTGATAAATAATCGTTGCTAATGCTCTGAGACGAATGCGGCATAGGAACTTTTATCCCTACCCAAATGGCTATCGTTGTAATAGAGAGAGGGGTCGCATACTTTATGTGGCGCCTCAATTACATAATATTTACTTGAAAAGAAAGTCTCTGGTCTAGTGTATGCTTTCTACGCCAGAAGTGCAGCACGTGTAATTTAAATCCCTGCCATTGCAGACTTCGATCTCTTAGAGTAAGAAGAAATAAATTATCACTATATCTTTAGAAATTCTTCTTACAAGACGAGAATTATTGTTTCACCCGTTTAAGTCGACATTTTGTGTATGGGGATTGAAGACAACAAAAAATCTTTTGTTCTAGTGAGCATTTCAAAAAACACTGATTATTTAATTGCCCTTGATATTTACTAATAATTATTTATGCGGATTTAGGTCACTATTTAACATTTTTAGTGGGCTGAATATAGACAAAAAGAAAGGAGATATAAAGAACTCCATTTTAATCTGCTTTTTTTTAGATTGTAGTAGTTAGTAAAAGAAACTTTTCCGTATGGTACGGAAATGGATGACGTTAGCGACTATACTACAAGTCTATGAAATGATTTTACTGTTTCAGTAATTTTTTACTAATATATGCTAGTACGACACGTTTCGGCGGCATCCTGCCATCATCAGGTGCATGTAAATGTACATGTACATGTTAATTAATATGAAGTGTGATGAGAATTATTTCCTGGGTGGTGCCAGTGAGATTATGTACCGAAAATTTCGAACAAAAATGGTTAAAAATTTCGGTACGCAATCTCACTAGTACACCGAGCATAAATCCTCGCCACACTTCAGATTAATTTACATGTAATTGCAATGCATCTGATGACGGCAGATGCCGCCGAAACGTGTCATGCTAGGAATATTAATACAAGCTGGAGAAGCAGTAAAATTTTTTTCTTAAATTACTAACAGATTTCCAGTAACTTTCATTTGTATAAGTGTTATTTACTTTGCTTATTATTTTATCAAAGATAAAATTTCATGTCTCCAGTTCAAACATATTCAGTTAATAGTTTCATACAGAAAGAATAAGCAATATAAGAGTACTACCAGTTGTAGGAAATATGGCAATTCATGAACCGTAGAGAATAACCCATTGATTGAACTGAACTCTAGCTTCAAAATCTTGTACCTGCAATTGTTGCACACTTTCTTTATGGTAGGGATGTACGTAACTGCTCCTCCACCGTTACGTTTGACGTGGTATTCTTTGAAGTGTGCTTTTCAAGGGCAACTGGACGGGTGCTTATTGATGTGGCTTCGCATTCATGATACAACATCACCTTCTCAAAGTCTCCGGTGCGAAGAATTCTTTGTTGAGAAACCTAGTCAGCTGTAATTCACTTGGTCGACTCTGTTTCACGTAGATTTCGATCTACAGAAATTTCTTCTAAAACAGACGTCGCCGGGCATGGAACATTTTTCTGTTCAGTTTTTCGAGTTTCCGAGTGCTGCGTCTTGCTCCACCATACATTAAATACGTGTCAGAAAGTACCTGCAGTGAGTAATGGTCCATCTTCGACAACCAGCCAGAAACTGTAAACGGTTTGTGTACACACATCACAGCGTACGATTGTGTATGGTGTGGAAGGTAACGGCAGCCCGTTCTTCGTTGAGAAGAATGCAAGTAAAAAAGTTTGCGAAGAGGAACCTCAATCGCAATGCTCTTTAAGGACTCTTACGGTCTAAAATATTCATTTCCGATAGTTTATTCAGTTTCTCAAATTGCTCTCTTTGGAATCCTACATTGTCTGTATGATTCCGAACCTCAGGTTTACGATACCATTTACAGGGTGGGAAAAAAAAACTGGCCAGGAAAATATTTAATGCCCCGTAATATAGGCAACCAAACTTACATTATCCGCTCCGAATGATGTAATTTGCGTTGCCAATCTTTGTCCACACGGTATGTATCTAACAACTTTTGTAGTCGATGTGATTTTTACGCGATCAGTACTGTATCGGATGTCTTGAAGTTTCATCAATCATTACTGTGTACTATGCTACCGGTTGAATGATTGAAAACAGCCTCTATTAAAGTAATGTCTCAGAAGAGACTCGGGAATCTTGGTGTGTTTGTAATCTGTTGGCATTCCTGTGTGCTGTAATCGGAAACGAATAATTTTTTACGTTGCACTAAAAGTATATGCCACCCGTGTTTGTCGTGTTTAGGGCAATATTTACCATAACAAATGCTATGCAGTTCTCGCCTTCTTGCACGAGAAATGAAAAAAAAAAAACACGCATCAAAGTAATCCAGCTGTTTATCTGCGAATTAATTGTTTAGAGAACTTACGGAAAT
This sequence comes from Schistocerca nitens, assembly GCF_023898315.1. Taxonomy (NCBI): domain Eukaryota; kingdom Metazoa; phylum Arthropoda; class Insecta; order Orthoptera; family Acrididae; genus Schistocerca; species Schistocerca nitens. The sequence goes on along the minus strand of NC_064617.1, from coordinate 181,561,071 downwards.
AGCAGTGACAAAATAAGACGCAGAAAAACCATGCATATTGCCTTATATTTTTCGCCGTTGTCTGTTACAGTGGCTGGAAAAGGAAGAGGAAGGTAAGAAGAAAACTGAAACTGCCACGAACGAAGGAGTTTACTGCTGTATGAGCTAACTTCGTGAATACTCCGAATCAGTTTTTAAAATTGTAAGTGCGTAATGACTATGAAATGGAGTGATCTTTCCTCGCGTGAGTTTTTATTTTTTTACATATTTCTTTGTTTAGAGAACTTACGGAAATAGCAGTGGCAAAAAAAGACACAGAAAAACCATGCATATTGCCTTATGTTTTTCGCCGTTGTCTATTACAGTGGCTGGAAAATCATTGACGGACTTCATTCTCAGTCACATTATCTATTTGTTTATTCAAGCATTTATTTCACCTAGCAAGCTTAATACCTTCAGACTCTCTCTTACATCTTACGACCTCAGGAAGTGAACACGAGGAATATTTAATAATTATAATAATGATGATAATATGCATAGTGATAAATGCGTTGAATTTAAGAAACGTAACTCTTATTAATGCAATGCAATCTTTGTATTACGTTCTTGTCTGATCAGCGCGGAGAAGAAGGTGAGAAGTCTCGAATGCAGAGTGGTTCCCATAATCGTATGGCTAAAATGGAGAAAGAGATGGAGAAAGACTTAAAGTTGTACAAAGGTAAAGCCAAGATGATGGGTGTATCTGATCAGATATTACAGTTGTGGAATGATTATAGGTATTTGATATGTGAAGAGAGGGACTACGACACCAGCGAAGTCGTTGAAGCAAACACAATGTTGAAAATCACGTCGCCCATGTACTCCCAACCAACCTAAATGAATAGAGAGTGGACTGATACGTTCAAACAGCCGAATGTTGCACACGTCTAACGCAATTGTTTATTGCTAACTCGAGTCGTCTCGAGTTTTCATTGTTTGGTCTTGTTGAATTACATAACAGTGGTACAGATTTGGTAGGACCAAAGACTGAAATAACTTTCAGTATTTTTTTGAGAACATTTCTCTTGGAGAACAGCGTTTCTTTAATTACTTAAAATTAACATGAACAGTCATAACCGCAATTTGCGATTGTGAGTGTTCATGTATATTTTTAAGAAATAATTTTTATTTGAGGTGGAATTGATTTGCTAAATTTTTGGATTGTGTGTACACAGGAGAGAGATTTCCTGCAAGCTACTGCAGCTCTTCCCACGTTAATGGCTCATTCAGGATTGTGACAAAGTTTTTTACTGTTTACAGAATGAAAAAGAGTGTGCGCTGATATTTGTTGGAATGTAGGAGATGAGGTAAAGCTGTGTGCGGTTCGTGAGTCGTGCTTCGGTAGCGCAGTCGGTAGAGCATTTGTCTGCGAATTGCGAAGGTCTTGACTTCGAGTCACGGTTTGTACAGTTTTAATCTGCCAGGAAGATTTTTTTACTGTTTTTTGGAATAGCATTTGGATAACATTGAGAAATATTGGAGGGACTGTTTCATGAAAATTTCAGATGATCAACTTTTTGTGAGATATGAGGATGACACTTATCTTCTTAGGTTTTAGTTTAAGACTAAGGTTTTTCGACCTTCGTGATTTTGAACGGAGATGTTCATTCATGCCTGATACGACGGCAACAACATTCTTGCAGCTGGCATTTGTGTACAATTGGATATCGTCAACATGTAAGTGGTAGTTACAAGAGTGAACCACAGATGAAATATCATTGATATAAAACGAGAAAAGCGATGGGTCAAAGACGGAACCCTGGGGAACAGCCGAGAGCACATTTTTCCAGGAACTCGTTGACAACTATTTTTGAGATAGCTGTCGGACCACTCTACTGCACCGTTTGAGAAAATTCAGCTATTACATTTTAGTAATCAACTGTTTGTCCCCAGCTTATACAAGGTGACGCGAAATTCGCGAAATCGGACTTCGCAGAGCGTTTCCTGACATGCCAGCGATTAAAAAACTTTGTCCGGCTAGTAGATCCGGCATAAGAAGGACGTTAAAGAGTGGTAATCTGGCAACACTATAACCACATGTATGGTAACTACCTGTGTCAGCACACATTAGTCGTGCTGTACAGTTGGTGCAGTGGACAGAGTTTTGGGTTAGCATGCAGGAGATCGAGGGTTTGATCCTAGGTTGAGGCATACGTTTTTTATTTGGTCAATGTAGTCCAGGTGGTGCGGTATCTGGCATCTTAATCGTCAACAGCGATTGCAGAGGACCCTCTACAAAACATTTGAACGTACATACTGCAATCTTAGAAATGGAAGATTAATCAGCTTTGAAAGAAGTTCTTTCCACGTCGTGGGTCTGAATTTATTCGCATCACTTCGATCAGTTGTAGAATTTTGGAACACGTATTATGTTCGAGTATAATGACTTTCCTGGAGACTAGAAATCTACTCTGTAGGAATCAGCATGGGTTTCGAAAAAGACGGTCGTGTGAAACCCAGCTCGCGCTATTCGTCCACGAGACTCAGATGGCCATAGACACGGGTTCACAGGTAGATGCCGTGTTTCTTTACTTCCGCAAGGCGTTCGATACAGTTCCCCACAGTCGTTTAATAAACAAAGTAATGGCATATGGACTATCAGACCAATTGTAACATTGGATTGAGGAGTTCCTAGATAACAGAACGCAGCATGTCATTCTCAATGGAGAGAAGTCTTCCGAAGTAAGAGTGATTTCAGGTGTGCCACAGGGGAGTGTCATGGGATCGTTGCTGTTCACAATATACATAAATGACCTGGTGGATAACATCGGAAGTTCACTGAGGCTTTTTGCAGATGATGCTGTGGTGTATCGAGAGGTTGTAACAATGGAAAATTGTACTGAAATGCAGGAGGATCTGCAGCGAATTGACGCATGGTGCAGGGACTGGCAATTGAATCTCAATGTAGACAAGTGTAATGTGCTGCGAATACATAGAAAGATAGATCCCTTATCATTTAGCAACAAAATAGCAGGTCAGCAACTGGAAGCAGTTAATTCCATAAATTATCTGGGAGTACGCAATAGGAGTGATTTAAAATGGAATGATCATATAAAGTTGATAATCCGTAAAGCATATGCCAGACTGAGATTCATTGGAAGAATCCTAAGGAAATGCAATCCGAAAACAAAGGAAGTAGGTTACAGTACGCTTGTTCGCCCACTGCTTGAATACTTCCCAGCGGTGTGGGATCCGTACCAGATAGGGTTGATAGAAGAGATAGAGAAGATCCAACGGAGAGCAGCGCGCTTCGTTACAGGATCATTTAGTAATCGCGAAAGCGTTACGGAGATGATAGATAAACTCCAGTGGAATACTCTGCAGGAGAGACGCTCAGTAGCTCGGTACGGGCTTTTGTTAAAGTTTCGAGAACATACCTTCACCGAAGAGTCCAGCAGTATATTGCTCCCTCCTACGTATATCTCGCGAAGAGACCATGAGGATAAAATCAGAGAGATTAGAGCCCACATAGAAGCATACAGACAATCCTTCTTTCCACGAACAATACGAGACTGGAATAGAAGGGAGAACCGATAGAGGTACTCAGGGTACCCTCCGCCACGCACCGTCAGGTGGCTTGCGGAGTATGGATGTAGATGTAGATGTAGATCTCCTACGTGCGAAACCTGTTTTCTTTGTACCATCCTCCAGTGGTCCAATAGATTAGTACCAAATATTATTCTTGCCCTGTTCAGGTCCATTACATTTCGCCAGGGCCTTACGTTACCAGTAGGACTAGCAATGTGCTTTGCGAATATGTCCAAACTCGGTTATTATTTGTGTGTGTTATCACCATGATCCCACTAATTATGCCTTACAACATTGAGTCTCTTAACAGCATGCTGTTTAGTAGGTATCTCAATGCATTATTATTATTAGTATTATTATTATTACTCTATCGATGGGATTGTGGAAACATCACGTCTATTACCGTTATGGAAACAGTTTAATTCGAAACCGAACATTTCACAAACAGCGGTGTCGACATGAGCCATGCAGAACAATATCTGTCAGAGGAGTAATGCGCGTTAGGTGGAACAGTGCTCAGGACTGACGCCGTGGTTATGCTGTATGCGATGTCAACCAGGCGGGGACTAGTTGCGAGCGCAGTAACGCGCCCGTCACAGACTCCAATCTACATGCGTAAACGTATAGAATTTTCTGATTGAAACTTCTAAACCAGTGTGGCGGACGTGTGGCAAACACAAACGATGAATAGAGGATATGCTTCTGGTCCTTGGTGCATCTGATAACCGGGCTGCTGTTGCAGCTCGTGAATATGCTGCTAGATATCCTCGTCGACGGCATCCAGATGAAACTGTGTTTCGTCATCTGGAGCTGCGCCTTCAGGAGTCAGGTTCAGTACTTCACCATCGCGTGACAGAGGTCGTCCACGGACTCACCGTACTCTAGCTACTGAGGAAGCTATTCTGTAGGTCATACAACAAGAACCTTAGCGAAGTACACGTAGCGTAGCAAGGCAGCTGCGTATCTCAACGCACGGTCGTTAAAGTGCTGCACGAGCATGGGCTGCACCAATATCGTTGTGCTCTCACATAACACCTGCATCCTGCAATTCACCAACAGCGGATTCAATTCTGTGAATGGTCCAACAACAACAGGAATCCAACGATGACCTCGTGAACACCGTAATACGGTCGGATAAAGCAGCATTCACTCTTGAGTGTGTCTTCAATATTCACAATGCCCACCGTTGGTGTGATGTTAGCCCGCACGTCACCTGCGACTATGCATATCAAGTTCGCTTCGATATCAACGTCTGGGCCGGAATGTTGGGCGACAGGTGTTTGGGTCCCTATCTAACCGGTTGACTGCACGAAGGTGTCATGCATTCCTCTCGAACTAACAGCCTGGTGCACTGGAAGATGTTCCACAACATGTTTGGCAGTGGATATGGTTCCAACACGATGGTGCACCTCCACACTCTGGAATTAATATGCGACAGTATTTGGACAGAATATTTCCAGGGAAATGGCTCGGACGTGGAGGTCCAGTTGTATGGCCATCGCGTTCACCTGACTTAAATGCCTTGGATTTCTTCCTGTGCAGACACCTAATGGAGCTCGTGTACTCTACTCCACCGACGAATGTGGAAGAATTGGCAGCAGTGTGTTCATCCTACTCTTGTTACTGTGGACGCAGCTTTGCTGCGAAGGGTCCAGAGCTGCATGCTCTGGAGGGTTGCGCAATGTTAGGGCGTGCAGGGAGATCGCTTTGAGCATCTGCTGTTCTAAGGTCAACGTATTCTGTTGTGAAGGCCATGCGGTCATTAATATGGACATTATTGTTGTCACCGGTAGCCAATGTGCAGCATCTGCGCACTCATGTTACATGTAGTGTAATGACAAGTTGATGTGTTATTGTTCTGTGCTATCACCTTTAGCCTCTCGAAACTGATATTGTTTTTGCAGTTTTTCTGTCTTATTACAGGTCATTTGTTTCAATTGCCTATTTCGTATTTCTCTAACCACGTATTTGTTGTGTTCAGCGTTACAAAATGTTGTAAATTTAGGATACATGTGACCTAAGAAACGGTATATGTTACAGTATGAAATGCCAGAATGAAGTTAGCAAATAAAAAAATGCACAATGCGCCCCAACACAGGATCAAATTCTCGTTCTCATGCATGCTAATCCAAAACGTCTATCCACTGCACCAAGTGCACAGCACGACTAGAATGTGCTGACACAGGTAGTTACCATACATGTGGTAACAGTGTTGCCGTATTGCCATTCTTTAACGTCATTTTTCTTCCGGATGTACTCGCTAAACGAAATTTTGTGACATTTTTTTATCGCTGGCATGTGAGGAGTCGCGTTGAGAAGCCAGAGTGCGCGAATCTCGCTTCATCATATATATATATATATATATATATATATATATATATATATATATATATATATATAGGGTGTTTCAATAATGACCGGTATATTTGAAACGGCAATACAAACTAAACGAGCAGCGATAGAAATACACCGTTTATTGCAATATGCTTGGGACAACAGTACATTTTCAGGCAGACAAACTTTCGAAATTACAGTAGTTACAATTGTCAACAACAGATGGCGCTGCGGTCTGGGAAACTCTATAGTACGATATTTTCCACATATCCACCATGCGTAGCAATAATATGGCGTAGTCTTTGAATGAAATTACCCGAAACCTTTGACAACGTGTCTGGCGGAATGGCTTCACATGCAGATGAGATGTACTGCTTCAGCTGTTCAATTGTTTCTGGATTCTGGCGGTACACCTGGTCTTTCATGTGTCCCCACAGAAGGAAGTCACAGGGGTTCATGTCTGGCGAATAGGGAGGCCAATCCACGCCGCCTCCTGTATGTTTCGGATAGCCCAAAGCAATCACACGATCATCGAAATATTCATTCAGGAAATTAAAGACGTCGGCCGTGCGATGTGGCCGGGCACCATCTTGCATAAACCACGAGGTGTTCGCAGTGTCGTCTAAGGCAGTTTGTACCGCCACAAATTCACGAAGAATGTCCAGATAGCGTGATGCAGTAATCGTTTTGGATCTGAAAAATGGGCCAATGATTCCTTTGGAAGAAATGGCGGCCCAGACCAGTACTTTTTGAGGATGCAGGGACGATGGGACTGCAACATGGGGCTTTTCGGTTCCCCATATGCGCCAGTTCTGTTTATTGACGAAGCCGTCCAGGTAAAAATAAGCTTCGTCAGTAAACCAAATGCTGCCCACATGCATATCGCCGTCATCAATCCTGTGCACTATATCGTTAGCGAATGTCTCTCGTGCAGCAATGGTAGCGGCGCTGAGGGGTTGCCGCGTTTGAATTTTGTATGGATAGAGGTGTAAACTCTGGCGCATGAGACGATACGTGGACGTTGGCGTCATTTGGACCGCAGCTGCAACACGGCGAACGGAAACCCGAGGCCGCTGTTGGATCACCTGCTGCACTAGCTGCGCGTTGCCCTCTGTGGTTGCTGTACGCGGTCGCCCTACCTTTCCAGCACGTTCATCCGTCACGTTCCCAGTCCGTTGAAGTTTTTCAAACAGATCCTTTATTGTATCGCTTTTCGGTCCTTTGGTTACATTAAACCTCCGTTGAAAACTTCGTCTTGTTGCAACAACACTGTGTTCTAGGCGGTGGAATTCCAACACCAGAAAAATCTTCTGTTCTAAGGAATAAACCATGTTGTCCACAGCACACTTGCACGTTGTGAACAGCACACGCTTACAGCAGAAAGACGACGTACAGAATGGCGCACCCACAGACTGCGTTGTCTTCTATATCTTTCACATCACTTGCAGCGCCATCTGTTGTTGAAAATTGTAACTACTGTAATTTCGAAAGTTCGTCCGCCTGAAAATGTACTGTTGTCCCAAGCATATTGCAACAAACGGTGTATTTCTATCGCTGCTCGTTTAGTTTTTATTGCCGTTTCAAATATACCGGTCATTTTTGAAACACCCTATATATATATATATATATATATATATATATATATATATATATATATATATATATATATATATATATATGAGAGGCGTATATATATTTATTTATTTGTAAACGGTGAGTCACTAACTATTGCCAGCAAGAATAACTCCGAAACTGTGATAAGGGCTGAAAAGTTTGTGGGACAAGAGTTGCAAAGGACAATGGGGTCGTAATATGACATTGGTTTTTTGTTGATAGGTGGGGTCGCTTCTGAGATATAAAGGTCAATTTTTTTTAATGGGATGCTGTAGTTTGGTACTTATTTGCTGATAGCAGCTATCAAGAATAATCGAATGATGTGCAACAGTAAGGTCTTTGAAGGTCAACGAAGGTCACAAAGGTGGCATGAACGTCCAGCTACAGAAGGTGTTCGAAGTGATGACGATTGCTATCAGTGCAGTGCTGCCATCTTCTTATCATGGATTGAGTGGTATTCCTTATCACATCGTCACTTATCGAAGCACATACTCTGACAATTCCCTCTCGCATATCTTCAGGTGTAGTTGGAACGTCTTTATAAACAATGTCTTTTACGACATGGCTAAAGAAAAAAAATCCAGAGGCGTCAAGTCTCGCGAACGAGCCGGCCACGACACATCTCTTTCGCGTCCAATCCAACAAATGTGCCAGACATCCATCGTGTTGATACCACATTCTATTCCTTGTTCCTAAAGGTATTTCTTCCAATAAGAGACCTAATGTTTCTTCCAGGAATGTCGTGCACTTGCTACCATTTAGATTTCCTTCGATGAAATAGGGGCCTATAATTCTGTCCTCCAGAATCTCACATAATTCATTCACCGGCCACGGTTTTTGATGTGCAACTTGCCGCAGCCAACATGTATTTTCAGTTGCCCAATAAATACATGTTATGCAAATCAACATTCCCACGGTTCGTGAATGTAGCCTCGTCAGTAAATAAAATCACATTAATAAATGTGTCATCCCTCTGAATCTGAAGTTGAGCCCATCGGCAGAATTCAGTGCGACGCTTACAGTCCGTACCAGTTAATTCTTGGAGACTGATATGATAAGGATGATATTTATGGCGATGCAGAACACGGACAACATTACTGTGGCTCATGCCAGATTCCCTTGCGATTTGACGCGAACTGATACTAGGATCTCGAATCACAGTGGCAAGAGTACCAATTTCAGTTTCCTCGTCAGTAACTTTCCTTTGCCGGATATGTTTCTGATGTGTTAAAGATCCAGTTGTAATCAATTTATCATACATATATTTTAGTGTACGACGTGTAGAGTGAGTACGTTGAGAATATCTTTCAGCGTATAAGTCTCTAGCTCTCACTGAATTACGTTGGCATTCTCCGTAAATGAGAAGAATACCGATTTGTTCTTCGAAGGAATACATCACGCACACTCGCTTGTTTCGACGATACTAGTCTTACCGTTCCTATTAGTGTTGTATTCTGAAACCATCGAATGGTGTTTACATATCAATGGTACGTTTGATGGGTAAGCCGTATTCAGCGAATATTTACTATTTGCACGATATACGAGATAGGATTGTCGGAGGACGTGCTTTGATAACTGCCAAAGTGATAAGGAATACCATTCAGTCCTTGATGATTGCAGCACTGCAGTGATACCAATGGTCATCATTTCTAACCCCCTTCTGTAAATGGACGGTCATGCCACCTTTGTGGCCTTCGTTGACCTTCAAAGACCTTACTGTTACACATCATTGGACCGTCTCGATAGCCGCTATCAGAAAATAAGTACCAAACTATAGCAACCCATTAAAAAAAATTGACCTTCATATCTGTGAAGCGACACCACCTAGCAACAAAAAACCAACGTTATATTATGGGCCCCTTTGTCCCGTGGAACATTTGGCCAACAAACTTTTCAGCTACTATCATACTTTCGGAGTTATTCTAGGTGCAATAGCTAGTGACTCACCCTGCATATTTCACATGCATTTAACACATTTCACAAACGTTTCTACATACATTTTATACGTTTCTCAAACGAATTTCGCCCTGCAGTTTCATCTCAATTCTGACGAAAATTGTAATTGTGCCAGTACTTACCGACGTTTCGAAAAAAGAGGACTGTCGATGGCAACTGTCTGATTCTCCTCTGTTTTACACCATGCCATTCTAGATAGGACGTTAAATGTATCTGTGTTACTGAGATGTGTGGCATGGCATGAGATGTGTTATACCTTCATGCACAGAGTTGCCACCACCCAGCACAACGCAACTCAGTGCTTAACACGCTTGTGCACAGGGCCAAGTCTATCTGTGATGATGACAGCCTACCTGCAGAGTTACAACACCTAAGGAAGACCTTCCGCAGCAACGGTTATAATGAGACGCAAATCTCGCGCGCCCTACACAAGAGCAGGAAGGTAGACACACCAGAAGAAGAAGATGAGACCAGATGCCTGGCATTTCTACCATACGCGGGACCGCCAACAGCCAAGATTGCCCGCATTCTGGAGAATCACAACATCAAGACAATTTTTCATGCCCCAAGTAAAATTAAGGACATACTTGGCTCAGTCAAAGACCACCTAGGACTGCAGACTCCAGCCGGCCGCGGTGGTCTCGCGGTTCTAGGCGCGCAGTCCGGAACCGTGCGACTGCTACGGTCGCAGGTTCGAATCCTGCCTCGGGCATGGATGTGTGTGATGTCCTTAGGTTAGTTAGGTTTAAGTAGTTCTAAGTTCTAGGGGACTAATGACCTCCGCAGTTGAGTCCCATAGTGCTCAGAGCCATTTTTGAACTGCAGACTCCGGGCGTATACAGTATTGAATGTGAATGTGGTACGAAATACATCGGACAAACGCAGCGCTGCATCACGCAGAGGCGCGCGGAACACATTAGAAATGTACGCCTTGGTCAGACAGAAAAATCGGCGGTAGCGGAACATAGCCTTAACGAAGGACACACCTTCCTCTTTGAGGGTACGAAGAAGCTGTGTGACGCTAAAGGATTTTGGGACTCAAAGAGGCTGTAGAAATTCGGTTGAACAGCAACCTGATCAATCGAGACACTGGTTTCCAACTTAGTACAGCCTGGAATCCCGCAATAACTAAAATTAGAAGAGAACGCTCCGGCACGAAGACGGCAGCGGCCACAGACGTATTAGGAACCGGCAGGGACTCGACGCCCGGTCCGCGCCGCGAACCCCCCACCACTGGCGCGGCGGCCGATTCCGCAGGTACCTGATTGGTCGGCGCCTGGAATCAGTCACTGGTCCAGGAGCCTTTATAGGACCGCGCAACACAGCATCTCGACACTTCGCTTGAAGATGATGGGTACGAAACCCTTCGAAACGTTGCGAGAAGACGACGCCTTTACTCGGCTGATCACCCGAGAAGATTTCACGAATGGCAATTATTAGCTCGATGTAGCACTCATTCCTGCGGTGTGGTTGATGCACTGAACAAGGCAAATAGTACTCTAAGTCAACTAATTACGAAATAAATATCAACAGGTCGTTTTTGGACTTTTCTACGTGTAACCTCTTCGTATCGTTACCTCTATCCCCAGCAATAGATCTTACTCCAACAGTATTTTTATACAAATAATGAGTCACGTATACACTAAATGTTGTTAAAATTTCGACAGGAGTTTCTGGGTTAAGCTAAAAGCACCTCCCTGTAGGAGTGACAGTGTTTGTTGTTTACTGTAATAGTTAATTTTCCCACATAGCAAGTGACTCGAGCCAAGTTTGGTAGGAATTACTTCAGGTGTTACAGAGTTACGCTTATACGTCAATGGTTTTCCACCTGCTACTGCCTTCAGCTACAGGGGTGAAACGTCATCGTGGCTTTCAACAAATCTGTGGATTTGATATTATCGTTATCGAATATTTTTAGGTATCACATCTTCTCACCCTCACCGCTCATAAAGGTGATTGGGTTACATCACCCCCATAATATTTTTATATAAATAATCGTACAAAGAATGAGTTGTATAACTGCAAAATTTGACTGAAATTGCTCCAGACGTTACTGAACTAAACTTCTCCATGTCATTCCATTTTCACCTCTACCACTATGGGAGGTAGATGGTCTTACTGCCACAGAGCATTGGCGGGTGTGCGTACAACTCACCCGTAACCGGATGAATGGTGTGGGAACACACAGAAGACATAAAAAAATGTTCATTTTTATACAGGTTGTAAACGATTTTTTTACAACGTACCACAGTGATGTAGGGTAAAGCGAGACAAGCAGTTTAAGATGGACAGTTGTGGTGTATCTAGTCAGGAAACTACGTCAAAGTGGCCTAGAAAAATCACCTAATCTACAGCTCATGAGTGTCAATATTCTCTCACTCTCTTCATGCGAACTATTAGCTCTACAGGAAAATTAAGGACATTCTTTGTAGGAAATTTAATGCATTTCAGTTTTGTGGCTGGATATGTTTTCACTAGAGACAGCGATTTTTCAGTTATTCAAGCAAAATGCATAGAATGACCTTCAGACGTGTCTCCATCCACACCCTCACCTCTCAACCGGATTTTTATTATATTTCTTATGGTTTTCAATGATTGGGCTACAATGCCGTCGGCTCAGTGGCGCATTTGCAAATTACAAAATTGATGTTTATGTAAACGTTATCACACAATTCTGTGAATTTTAACAGCTTAAAATTAACAGTGAAATCGTTTTGTTTATTTGGCCTTGTCACTTCGAAACTATTGTGCTTGTAGTGGTTAAGTTCAGATCGAATAGTAAACGTGATTAGTTTTTGCATAACGTTTACAGAAGTCTTGGTAGTTGGTGATTGGAGACACAATGTCGTTGTTACAGGTAGTCTGCGAAAACCACTTCATAGATGTTGGCCACTGATGGAATCGTGTATACGGTTTGAGTTAACTCCCTCAGCATCATCTAAGGCCTGAAGATAGTGTACTAAAGCGCCGAAATTAGTAGTCATCTAATAAATAACATAATAAGGACGGTTGTAGATGTTCCATTTTATTACATAAGTGAACGGCCGAAGTACCTGAAACCTTTAATTAGACGGATGGACATAGAAAAACTTAGTGTAAAAGTAAGCTTTCTAAGCTATGATCGATTTGTTTCCGCCTAGAAACATTACTCTCCTAACTCAATGCGGCGGACTCTTTTCTAAAGCGACTTTCAGAATGTCTTTTAAAATGAAAGTATATGCCGAGCACAATCTGCAGTTTTTATGTTGAGAAACAAAGTCCACAAGTGCTCTGGATTTTATGAAGGAAAGTGTCAGTCCTGAAGTCTAGAACAGATTAGTATTTGTGAAACTTTGAAAAGCAGTGTTCATTTTGAGCCAGTTATTATGACGACAAACCGGAACAATGCGCGCAACCCTTAGCTTTGTCTATCTATTTTCAACGTATTGTCACATTCATTGACGGAAAGTTTTATCATTTGCGATGGCAAACCCATGTAACTGCTATGGTCAGCTGGATGTTTTCTCCAATCCGAAACGTATGAAAGATGAAAGGCATCGCTGCGTACGGTTAAAATCAATAAACCCTGCCTTCGTCCTGAGGGATTTGACCACAACTGATTCTGAATGTTTAACGCGAAGGCTTCCTGAATATTCATAGCTGGTCGCTTCGACAGGGATTTTCCAGCGGCTTCTTCAAACTTGAAAAAAAGAGGAAAAGAGGCAAAAATTAAAACAAGGCTACTGTAGTTCTATTGGAGGCATGCAATTCCAAAGATATGCTCTTCATTTTGAATCTCTTAATACCATGGGAAGTGTTTCCATTTATGTGACATACTAGAAACGATATTTCATTCATTAAGAGTAGGCCTGTTTATCATGCAAAAGCTGTTATGTTTTTATGCCACTACTGCAAAGCACTCACTGTTCTTTATTTTTAATTTTTCTAATTCATAATAAAGCTTGTATTACAATCATCCTTCCATTGCTGTTTGTAATGACTTTGGTGTCAATAGAACGTGAACTTCTAGCCTCATTTTTCTGTGTAATGTATTACTGAATAAAGAGGGCACCGTAGTTTTACAGTATCTGTACTGTCTCCCTGCAGTGCCTGGCTGCTTTCTTCATGCGCTTATTTCACCTTGTTTGTCATGTAAATCCGTACCCCATTTACTGTGTGCTACATGCGATGTACGTTGCTACGCACTCAATGTAAGTGGAACGACAAAATCATATTTTTTTTTCTCGCTTACATGCAATTTCTGAAATGTGGCATATACATTACCGTGAAGTATCAAAGCAGCACCGTTCCATCGCACTAGCTCGCTTGGGTGGAGCTTCTGGAAGACATTTAAATAAAATGTTAGAACGAAAAACGGATGTTTTAAATTCAGTAAAAAAAAATGACATTTATATGACGACAAATGGCAGCGTAGGAGCTTGCACAGCGGTTCTCTCTCCTTATAAATAGTATCCAAACATTATTTCTTTTAAGCTCATCACAACTGCACGCACTCACACACACACACACACACACACACACACACACACACACACATACACACACACACACACAAACACACAAACACACACACACATACACTACCCTTCCTAAATCGATAAGTTACGAAATGTACTCAGAATTAAAGACAACTGTTACACCTCTCCACAAACAGCTTCTCTCCGATGGATACTAAGGAATTCACAAGGTTGTCTGTGTAGTACTGAAAGATTTCAAGTAGTTCATCATGCTAGGAAATCAGCTCCAGAAACGCTTGAGTAATACCAAACTAAAACATGTGGCGTTTGACTTGCAGATAATTGTTTCTTTCCACAAAGACCTACGTCTGATAGCTAAGGAACATTGCTATCTTGTACGAGTGGCTTTCAGTAAGTAATGCAACACTTTTTTTCTGAAAGAAGATTAGTTTTATTCAGGATTGTAATACATCATTTTGTAGATCACTCTTCTGTCTGCAAAACTCTATATTTCAACATAAACTCTGTTTAGGCCGATGGACTTACGCCACCTCTCTCGGAGGGCCTGTATGACCACATGGTACCACTCTATTGGTCGACGACGGAGTCTATGTCTTGCTTCATCAATAATCTGCCCACTATCCACGTACTGATTCCCGCATAGTTCATCCTTCATTGGGCCAAACAGATGGAAGTCCGGAGGTGCGAGATCCAGGATGGAGGGTGAACTAGGAAGAGCCCAGAGGGAACACATTTTTGAGTACCCCAACTGTTGAACGAGTGTATCAGCACCTCCCGCTTAGTTCATCCTTCATTGGCCCAAACAGATGGAAATCCGAAGGTGCGAGATCCAGGATGGAGGGTGAACTAGGAAGAGCCCAGAGGGAACACATTTTTGAGTACCCCAACTGGTGAACGAGTGTATCAGCACTTCCCACTTAGGTCATCCTTCATTGGGCCAAACAGATGGAAATCCGAAGGTGCGAGATCCAGGATGGAGGGTGAACTAGGAAGAGCCCAGAGGGAACACATTTTTGAGTAACCCAACTGGTCAACGAGTGTATCAGCACCTCCCGCTTAGTTCATCCTTCATTGGCCCAAACAGATGGAAATCCGAAGGTGCGAGATCCAAGATGGAGGGTGAACTAGGAAGAGCCCAGAGGGACCACATTTTTGAGTACCCCAACTGGTGAACGAGTGTATCAGCACTTCTCGCATAGTTCATCCTTCATTGGGCCAAACAGATAAAAATCCGATGGTGCGAGATCCAGGATGGAGGGTGAACTAGGAAGAGCCCAGAGGGAACACATTTTTGAGTACCCCAACTGGTGAACGAGTGTATCAGCACTTCTCGCATAGTTCATCCTTCATTAGGCCAAACAGATTGAAGTCCGAAGGTGAGAGATCCAGGATGGATGGTGAACGAGGAAGAGCCCAGGGAGGGCACACAGGTTTGAGTGCCCCAACTGGTGAGCAAGTGTATCAGCACTACCGACAGAGACGTCCACTTGTGCAGCGAGGTGTTTGTGATCCGTCGATCACCTTGAATGAAAGTCTCCCCACGTTCCAAACATTGCATGAGCCACAGTTGTGTGCAGCTGGCTGGGACATGGGAGATTGGATGGGTTTGCACTACCCTGTTGCGATGATGACAGGCGGTTCGGCCAACGATTCACGCGCTTTTGCCCATTGCCAGATCTCTGTAGCGCCTATGCGACACTCTGATTTTTCCTCCAAAAGAAACTCAATCACGGCTCTCTGTTTAGAATTCATCTCCGTTACAGACGCCATTTTGAAGGTTACATATAGCGCCGCCACTTATCAGAACTTCATGAAACCATAGGGACTGGAGCTGGACTATTCCACGATGTCCCACAACAAATCTGCATTTTTTCAACACAAATCTGCCGAGCAAAAAATGTTGCATCACTTATTGAACACCCCTCGTAATATCGTGGTTCTGCGACTGAACTCTAGATTTCCTACGTTGATGACTGTTCGTTGCAGAATTGTGCAGTAGTAACAGAAACCGCCAATTTACCCATGATTAAATACGCTTCCCACCCCATGCGTGAAGATACCAGCGAGTGATAAAATGTAGGTATTGCTGGCGCCTTACTAGTAGTTACTGTTGTTGCTGTTCTTGTTGTTGTGGTCTTCAGTTGAAAGACTGGTTTGATGCAGTTGTCCATTCTACTCTATCCTGTACAAGCCTCTTATCTCCGAATAACTACTGCAACCTACATCCTTCTGAATCTGCTTACTATATTTATCTCTTGGACTTCCTCTACAATTTTCACCTCCTACACTTCCCTCCAATACTAAATCGATGATTCTCTGACGTCTCAGAATGTGTTCTATCAACCGATCCCTTCTTTATTCAAGTTGTGCCACATATTTCTTGCCTCCCCAGTACCTTCTCATTAACTCCCTGATCTATCCATCTAATTTTCAGAATTGGTCTGTAGCACCACATTTCAATAGCTTTTATTTTCTTCTTGTCTGAATTTATCGTCCATGATTCTCTTCCATACATGGCTTCACTCCAGACAAATACGTTCAGAAAAGTCGTCCTAACACTTAAATCTGTATTCGAAGCTAAAAAGTTGTACTTCTTCAGAAACGCTTTTCTTGCCATAGCCAGTCTACATTTTATACCCTCTATGCATCAGCTATCATCAGTTACTTTGCTACCCAAATAACTAACTACATCTACTACTTTAAGTGTCTTGTTTCCTAATTAATTCCCTCAGCATTATTCGGGTTAATTCGGCTTCATTCCATTATTCTTGTTTTGCTTTTTGATATTCATCTTATATCCTACTTTAAAGGCTGTGCCAGTCCCGTTCAAATGCGCTTCCAAGTCTTTTGCTGTTTTTGACGGAATTGCAGGTTTTTATTTCTTGTCCTTGAACTTCAATTCATACTCCAAAGTTTTCTTTTGTTTCCTTTACTGCTCCCTAGATATACAGATTGAATAACATCGGGGATAGGCTACAACCCTGTCTAGCCTCATCACCTCTTCTCTTTTATGCCACACGACTCTTATAACTACCGTCTGGCTTCTATACAAGTCGTAAATACCATTTCGCTCCCTGTGTTTAACCCCTGCTACCTTCAGAATTTCAAAGATAGTACTGAAATCAACATAGTCTTTCTCTAAGTCTACAAATGCTATAAACGTATGTTTGCATTTCCTTAACCTCTCTACTAAGATAAGTCGTAAGGTCAGTATTGCCTCGCGTGTGCGTACATTTCTCCGGAATCCAAAGTGATGTTCCCCGAGGTCGGCATCTACAAGTTATTTCATTCTTCTGTAAAGAATTCGTGTTAGTATATTGCAGCCAAGACTTCTTAAACTGATAGTTCGATAATTTTCGCACCTGTCAGCAAGTGATTTCTTTAGAATTGGAATTATTACATTCTTCTTGAAGTCTGAGGGTATTTCACCTGTTTACACATCTTGCAGACGAGATGGTAGTGTTTTGTCATGGGTGGTTTTGCCCAATGCTATAATACGGAATGTCATCTCCCTTATATAAACCCTCTGTATACTCCATCCACCTTTCAGCTTTTCCTTCTTTGCTTAGTACTGGTTTTCCACCTGAGCTCTTGATATTCATTCTCTTTTCTCCGAAATTCTCTTTAATTCCCCTGTAGACGGTTTCCTAAAGAAATATGCTTCCAAATCCTTACCTTTGTGCCCTAGCCATTCCTGCTGAGTCATTCTGTCAATCTCATTTTTTAGACGTTTGTATTCCCTTTTCCTGCTTCATTCGCTGCACTTGCTTGTATTTTTACCTATTTGACCGATTGCTCGCTTCACTATTTCATCTCTCAGCGTCATGCATTCGTCTTCTGCTGTATTCCTTTCCCCTTCTCTAGTCGGCAGCTATCTATTGCTCTCTCTGAAACTCTCCCCATACTCTGGCTCTTTCAAATTATCCGGGTCTCATCTCCTTAATTTCCTACCTTTTTGCAATTTCTTCAGTTTTAATCTACGGTTCGTAACCAATAAAGTGTGGTCAGAGTCCACACCTGCCCCAGGAAATGTCTTACAATTTAAAATGTGTTTCCAAAGACTCAGTCTTACCATTATACAATATGATCAATCTGAAACATTCTCCAGATCTCTTCCACATATACAAGTTTCTTTCCTCATTCTTAAACCAAATGTTAGCTATGATTAAATCAGGCTCTGTACAGAGCGGCTTCCTCTTTCATTTCCTTCCCCTAGTCTACATTCAGCTACTGTTTTTCCTTCCCTTCCTTTTCCTACTATCGAATCCCGGTCCCCATAACATTTGAATCTTTGCCTCCCTTAACCATCTTAATAATTTCTTTTATCTCCTCATACGTTACTTCAACCTCTTCGTCATCTGTTACGATTCATCAAAATTTAGACATGGGATCGAACACTGGTAGAAGGTCTCAAATCCATATATTGGTTTTGTTATTTACAATGACGGTATGCCCTAACAAATAGCATCACAGTTCAGTTTTCAATCAAGTTATATACGAGGGGAGTTTAATAAATAACTAAATAACGCAACACATTTTTTTCTCGGCCGATTTCGGTTGAAAAAATTCGAAATTTGCTGTCGGACATCGTGGAATATTCCTACTGCAGCATAGTTTCATGAAGTTCCAATAGGTGGCGGCGCCGTACGTAGCCTTCAAAATGGCCTCTGTGACGGACTCCCTCCCAAGCACAGAGCTGTCATTGAATTTCTTTTGACGGAAAACCAGAACATTGCAGATGTTGTTGTTGTTGTGGTCTTCAGTCCTGAGACTGGTTTGATGCAGCTCTCCATGCTACTCTATCCTGTGCAAGCTTCTTCATCTCCCAGTACCTACTGCAACCTACATCCTTCTGAATCTGCTTAGTGTATTGATCTCTTGGTCTCCCTCTACGATTTTTACCCTCCACGCTGCCCTCCAATGCTAAATTTGTGATCCCTTGATGCCTCAAAACATGTCCTACCAACCGATCCCTTCTTCTAGTCAAGTTGTGCCACAAACTTCTCTTCTCCCCAATCCTATTCAATACCTCCTCATTAGTTACGTGATCTACCCACCTTATCTTCAGCATTCTTCTGTAGCACCACATTTCGAAAGCTTCTATTCTCCTCTTGTCCAAACTATTTATCGTCCATGTTTCACTTCCATACATGGCTACACTCCATACAAATACTTTCAGAAACGACTTCCTGACACTTAAATCTATACTCGATGTTAACAAATTTCTCTTCTTCAAAAACGCTTTCCTTGCCATTGCCAGTCTACATTTTATATCCTCTCTACTTCGACCATCATCAGTTATTTTACTCCCTAAATAGCAAAACTCCTTTACTACTTTAAGTGTCTCATTTCCTAATCTAATCCCCTCAGCATCACCCGATTTAATTTGACAACATTCCATTATCCTCGTTTTGTTTTTGTTGATGTTCATCTTATATCCTCCTTTCAAGACACTGTCCATTCCGTTCAACTGCTCTTCCAAGTCCTTTGCTGTCTCTGACAGAATTACAATGTCATCGGCGAACCTCAAAGTTTTTACTTCTTCTCCATGAATTTTAATACCTACTCCGAATTTTTCTTTTGTTTCCTTTACTGCTTGCTCAATATACAGATTGAATAACATCGGGGAGAGGCTACAACCCTGTCTCACTCCTTTCCCAACCACTGCTTCCCTTTCATGCCCCTCGACTCTTATAACTGCCATCTGGTTTCTGTACAAATTGTAAATAGCCCTTCGCTCCCTGTATTTTACCCCTGCCACCTTCAGAATTTGAAAGAGAGTATTCCAGTTAACGTTGTCAAAAGCTTTCTCTAAGTCTACAAATGCTAGAAACGTAGGTTTGCCTTTTCTTAATCTTTCTTCTAAGATAAGTCGTACGGTTAGTATTGCCTCACGTGTTCCAACATTTCTAAGGAATCCAAACTGATCTACCCCGAGGTCCGCTTCTACCAGTTTTTCCATTCATCTGTAAAGAATTCGCGTTAGTATTTTGCAGCTGTGACTTATTAAACTGATTGTTCGGTAATTTTCACATCTGTCAACACCTGCTTTCTTTGGTATTGGAATTATTGCAGATATCCGTAGGCAATTACAGAATGTCTACGGAGATCTGACAGTGAACAAAAGCATGGTGAATCACTGGCGTGGCTTTTGACATCATCGCAACAAGGTAGCCCAAACCTGCCCGATCTCCAACGTACCGACTGGCCGCACATAGCTGTGACTCCTGCAATGTTGGAACGTGTGGACATTCTCATTCGAGGTGACGGACGCATTACAAATAAACACCTCGCTGCACAACTGGGCGTCTCTGTTGGTAGTAATGATACACTCGTCCACCAGTTGGGGTATTGAAAGGTGATTGCCAGCTAGATTTCACGCCACCTAGCAGAAGACCATTACCAGCAACGAAGGACCACCTGTGCGGAACTGCTTGCGCGTTACGAGGTTGATTGTGATAATATTTTGTAGAACGTCGTTACGGACGATGAAAGATGGGTTCATGACTTCGAACTGGAAACAAAAAAGTCATGAAGTGGCGCTAGACCACCTCTTCTGCACAGAGTTATTAAGCTGTGCAGTTCACAAAACGCAAAAAAAGCGTAACTTTTGATTACAGTATCAACAAGACACAAATGACATCGGTCAGCTCCTACAAAAAGCTGAATGTAAAAGGTTGTAGGTTCATGAAATGGAAGGAGCACATAATCTCAGTTTATGCAAAGTAGTTGTCAGACTTTTGTGTACTGGTGGAATACGAGGGAAATACAATTACTTTACAGAGGAGATTGTTTACAAATACCTTGTGCGAGTCATTATAGGACAGTGCTCAAGTTTACGGAACCCATTTCACCTAGGGCTTACGTGGCAAATTAAACGTGTACAAAGAAGGGCAACAAGAATGATCATTGGTTTGTCTTCAAAAATAGTTGAAATGGGGCTAAGCACTATGGGACTTAACATCTGAGGTCATCAGTCCCCTAGACGTAGAACTACCTAAACCTAGCTAACCTAAGGACAACACACGCATCCATGCCCGAGGCAGGATTCGAACCTGCGACCGTTGCAGCAGCGCGATTCCGGACTGTAGCGCCTAGAACCGCTCGGCCACCGCGGCCGGCCACTGGTTTGTGTGACACATAGCGTCATCGAAAACGTGAACAGGCAGACGCTAGGACCAGATTTAACTGGGGAATCTAGGTATATACTACAACCGCTACGTATCGATCCTGTAGGGATTTTGAAGATAAAATTAGGTTACTTACGGAACGTGCAGAGGCTTTTAAATTATCATTCTTTTCGCGCTCAATAGGTGCATGGGAACGGAAGTTGTTCTAAAAACTGGTACATTGGACAGTCCCCTCTGCCAAGCACTTCGCAATGAGTTGCAGATGTTAGACGCAGCTGTAGTTGTACATTGTAGTATCAACGAAGTACCACGTTTTTTGTGGATGAGATACGTTTCATCAATTCAGATAGTTTTTGAGTCATGCTGTTTTTGTGATTTTGTACCTTAACCACTGAGCCACATCCATTGGTTATTCGTTCTAGAATAAACAGCATTAATATTTTCTGAACACATTAATAAGCTGGCTAGAGAAAATAACTGAATAACTACAGAAAAAAATAGTTTTTGCATGGTTACTTGCATCACTAGTACACAAAGAAAATTAACTCGTTCCGATTGAACTTTTAATTGATCTAGGCAGGGGCAAGGACATTGCTGACTGCTGCTTCACATTCCATTTTAGTACAAGAAAAGTTTCCGTCAATTTTGAAGTAATTGAAAGCCTTTCCAACCAATTTCTTGGTACAATCCAACGAGTTAAAACTGATGCTGTTTTACGGTATGGAATGCATATGTTGCTGTTATCTACAGATCACTTTCACTGTAGGTGTGCGGGAAGAACTCACTGATTCTTAGCGATGTGCGTTGTGCTTCTTTACTTTTTTGTGATTTTTGGTACTAACAGGTTCCATAATATCTGATCTCCCATCATGTGATATGGGGAAGAAACACCTGGAAGTAAATAAACTTAAAATGAGATTAGTAATAAGCTACATATAAGACACTTGTCACGCGTGGACGCAGGACGCAAAGCTGCAGGCTTTGCACGCATTGTTTTCCTGCACGTAATTATATTTATTTACTTCTGAAACTTTCCTGCACATCAAGCATTCTGCCTGGCATACAGTAGTTCCTCCTCGTAGAGATGGAAAGCCGTTCAGATAATTTTGCCTAAATTTGCATTTACAGTTATCTTACCTGGGAAGCAAAGTCACAAGAGAAGGTAGAAGCCGGAAAGAAATGGCGACCAGAATACAAAAGGCCAAAATTGCATTTAATCGAAGAAGGAACTTACTCACCAGCAACAGCATCAGTCTGAAAATAAGGAAACGTATCATGAAAGGTTTCGTTTGGAGTGTGGCCCTATACGGATGTGAAACCTGGACGATTGGAAGAGAAGAGAGGAGACGGCTAGAGGCCTTGGAGATGTGGTGCTATAGAAGGATGATGAAGATCAGCTGGAGAGACAAAGTAACAAATGAAGAGGTGCTTAAAAGAGTACAGGAAACCAGATCTCTGTGGAGGCACATCCAAACAGCTAATGTCAATGGCACGATGTGCGCTGAGCTACTCTGGATGAACGAAGCTGAAGATTAAAGGGTCGTCGTGCCTCGACAGTCTACGATCGCCTATAGAGTTGCCAACCTGCTTTTCTGTCTCCAGTTTATGCCCAGTTTCAGACCGTCAGATGACAGTTGACATCGCACTGCAACGAATTGGCATGAAAGTCCAGCTTTAAAAAAAAATTATAAGTTTGCAACCGGGGTGTTGAAATAGAGCATTAAAACCCGGATGGAACGCGAATAAACCGGATGATATGGTAGCCGTACTTTTGCGTAATATCGTATGCATTAGCTTTACGCCGAGGATGAAGCGCTAGTGGGAAGACACGAGGCGATATCGAAATCGCAGCCGTTAACGACCCTGGGCTTCCCGGCAGCAGGTCGTTCGTGCAGTCCGATATGCTGCCAACAGCAGCTGCAGTAGGTGTATGCGTCCCAACGCGCGCGTGTCGCGCGGCCGTTACCTGTCAGGCCAGCAGGCAGTAATGTTGGACGGCGTGCGCTGTGGACTCTGACGTCACAGACAGCAGTTTGCCCGTACGTCTCCACTGTGCACGGCCGGAAGACGGGCTGTGGCGGCTGCGAACTGGCACCCCCCCCCCCCCCCCCCCCCCGATGAGTTCGCAATGAAGCCTACACCAGTGAGTCACCTTCCGTTGGTACGCTTTCCTATCTTTCATTTTGCTACTATTGCATGTTACACGTTATCCACTTTTCGTTCGAGTTTCCAATAACAGTTATGATTTAAATAAACTTCAGCTACATCCCCACCTAACATGTATGCTCTGCAAACGACTCGAAGCGCATGGCAGAGCGTAATTTCAACTGTAACACATATTACAGTTTCTTTCCATTCGCTTATTGCAGGAGTAGTCAACTTCTGTATCTGCTGGTAGTAAAATTTTCTTACCGCCCAACAGTTCCACAGTACTGCTGATTTATGAAGTATGTAAGTAGCTTCACGTTATAAAATTTATAAAGCAGAGTTGGAGCAATTAACATATATAATAATAACTAACTTATCGCCCGCTGCTTCGCTCGTGTACACTGTATGGCCTACAGAGATTTTTTGTTTTCATTTAACCTAATATTTATGTTCTTCACAAATTGCAACACCTTCTAAGCTTTTCACGCTAATTAAGGCCACAGAAGCATGGTCTTTTCCGACTGTACTTCTGACCCGAAAGCGATTCTGGTAACTGGAGCGCAAATTTTTTGCTAATCATGCCTGTTGCGTTCTTGTGGAGATATTTCCACAGCAATTTTCATCCATTAACAAATATTTCTTCATATCTAACTAAGAAGTAAAATGCCAATTTTCATAATTTTTCATAATGTAACGAAATATTTTCTAAAAAATTTTCATCTCCTATTGCACTCACTTTTTTTAAATTTCTAACAGAGAAGTCAAATACCAATTGTCATAATAGATGTAGCATTAAAATCCTTTAGTGGTTATTTAGTAATTATTTATTTTCAAAAAAAACTTTTACCCACTATTTTACCTACTCAGTAGTTGAATTTCCAAAAATACTGAAACGCGTATTTTTTATTTTCTGTCTGAGAAACCAAATACCAGTTTTCCCTTAGTAGCGACATACTTTTAAAAAGCCTTTAATCCCTGTTTCACCCCATTAGGAGTGGAATCTCGTATATTTCTTTCTTACACAGTATCTACAGCACAAGATCCACACCGTCTCCAAACATTAAGTTTCTGTCCTTAGCGGTTTGGGCTGGGTGATGTTGAATCAGTGACTCAGTCTGACCCTATTTCACCCCCTTAGGAGTTGAATTTCCAAAAAAAAACTGAAACTGGTTTTTTTCATCTCTAACCGAGAAGACAAACACCAATATTCAAAGATTTAACTTTAAAAATCCTTTCCCAATGAAATATTTTCAGAAAACGTTTCACCTCCTATTTCACCCCCTTAGGGGTTGAATTTCCAAAAACCGACATTCGTAAATTTTATTTCTAACAGAGAAGCCAAATACAAATTTTCAAAGATTTAACTTCAGAAGTGAAATATATCCATAAAAATTTTCATGCTTCATTTCACCCCCACAGGGGTTGAATTTTCAAAAACAGTGAAACACGGAAACTTTTTTTATTTCTAACTGTGAAGACAAATTTAAATTTTCACACAATTATCTTTAAAAATGCTTTTATAATAAAATATTTTCATAAAAAATCTCGTCACCTATTTCACCTCCTTAGTGGTTCAATTTCCAAAACTGAAGCACATACTTTTTTATTTGTAACCGGGAAATCAAACACCAGTGTTCATGTGTGTAGCTTTAAAAATACTTTAGTAGTTCTTTAATAATGATATATTTTCAAAAAAAGTTTTCACCACTATTTCACCACCATGTTGGAATTTCGAAAAATCTATTATTAAACGACTCCTACAGCATACTTTTCCAAATTTCAAGTTTCTATCCTTAGCGGTTTGGGCAGGCCTTGATGAGTCTATCAGGCAGTCAGGAACTAGCTTCTTTTTATGTAGAGAACTTACCAGATACTTTACGTAAAATTTTTTAATGAAAACCAACCGTCAACCGCTCACCATGAAAGCTGGGACGCCCAATATTGGGCAGTGGAGACCAGGTTGAGTATCGCTGGCTTAGTGTGAGGAGCGCGAGAAGATTGAGTGCTTAAATGCATGTGCGCGCTACACTTTGCCTCATCTTGCTTTCGCGGTTCCTAAAGGGCGCAATACACAAGAGTTTGAGATACATTTCTAGATTGCTCACTTAATACTATTCTTTGAAATTGTGTAATTAAGCTTTCGTGAGATAGTTGGCGTCCATCTTCAGCCCTTGGCTAGTTCAGGCTTTTCAGCATTTCCGAAACTCACTCCCGTGGCTGAAACAAACCTACGACCCTTCGTGACGTTCATTTTTGTATGTGTTCATTATCTCCTGTTAGCCTGAACTGCAATTTCCTACTTCCTTAACTTTGAACCGAAGTTTGCCACCTGATGGTTCAAATGGTTCAAATGGTTCTGAGCACTATGCGACTTAACTTCTGAGGTCATCAGTCGCAGAGAACTTAGAACTAATTAAACCTAACTAACCTAAGGACATCACACACATCCATGCCCGAGGCAGGATTCGAACCTGCGACCGGAGCGGTCGCTCGGCTCCAAACTGTAGCGCCCAGAACCGCACGGCCACTCCGGCCTTGCCACCTGCTCTATATGCCACTGAGCCTATGTGATCATTTCATTTCATATGCGTACAAACCGTTAAAAGCAGGTATTTGCATGACTGGACTAATTTCAACTGTTACTCTTTGATACTGTGGTCATACAACATTACGTTTTTGAGTTTTGTGATGTGATTATCTTACATTTCTGTTGTCCATTTTTGTACTACTTTGAATGATTATCTAGAACTCCCAGGATGTTTATCCAGATGTTCTAGAAAGTATTCATCACAGATAACTACGTCGTTTCTACAACGTCTGAGGTGTATATAAATATTCTATGTCAGGTCATTAATATTCATTATGAACAGCAGGGATACCGACACACGTTCTGAATAACGGCTGTAGTTTCTTCTGCGTCTGTCGATGACTGTCCCCTGTCAGTCCAAAGAGTTTCGAGACTTCATTAACTTTCGAGACTTCATTAACCAAAAATGAGCAAAGTTCAGATAGTAGTTTTAATGCTTTAGCTGTTGTACGTAGTCTAATTCCGGAGAATGTCTTGAAAACTTGATTTAGAGACACTGCCTCATTGCAAGGTCTGACACAATAACGATGACACACTCTAACCACACGTCCACTAATTTAACACTGCCTGTACCCAACTGACTGGTGGAATGCACAAATGTTGTTTACAGTTGTTACTTCAAGCTCCTACCGCAATTACTGCGCTGACGTCGCTTATACGCCAGGAATAAAATAGTCTCAGAACTTTTTGGACAGTGTACATACAGGATAACAAACTGCGTCCTCCCTACCAAGAAATCCTCAGTGCAGTCAGAAATTAAGTTTCGTAACACATATGGTCACATTTTGCTTAATAAGCATTGGTGTGGTACTGAGCTGAAAGCTGTTCTGAAGTCAATAAACACTAATAGATGGTTTTCAGGATGTGTGAGAGAACCGCAAGTTAAGTTGGTTTCGGAACACACGCTAGCAGAGATGGAGGAGGCTTTTCTGTTCGAGATATCCGATTACGTTGAGCTAAAATGATGTGTGAGATTGCACAGCAATCAGTAATATTGGATCACTTTTGTTAACGTCCTTACATTCGAATGTCATGTGTAATTTTTTGCAACTACTGCCCGTAGTATTTTATTCGAGGGATTTACGGTATATTATGGTTTAAAACTGAGAAGAAATCACCCGCCAGTTCTGTATAACGCCTGATGAATAATAAACATAACTCAAGAGTATCTATAATTCCTCATTCTATTTTTCCCCATCCCTCAACAATCGCTTCATTGCCGGGTCACTGAACAGTATCGCCCTCGCTCCTCATGTTTATATCTTACGAGGGGGTTATCTTGAATTTAACAGCACTTATTGACAAAGGAGCTAATGGCCTTGCTGCAGTGGTAACATCGGTTCCCGTCAGATCACGAAGTTAAGACGCTGTCAGGCTTGGCTAGTACTTGGATGGGTCATCGTCTGGGTCTGTCGAGTGCTTTTGTCAAGCAGGGTGCACTCAGACCCTATGAAGTCGATTGAGGAGCTACGGCCGAGAGAGCGGTGTACTGACCACATGCCTCTCCGTATCCGCATCCGGTGACGTGACGTTTAAGGGCTGAGGATGACGCGACGGCCGGTCGGTACCGTTGGGCATTCAAGGCCTCTTCGGACGGTGTTTGTTTGTGTCGAGAAAGGATTCGCCAAAGCGTGTTTTAAAAGTACAATTTCTGTTTAGGTTGCTAATGGACCGCAGGCAAACCTGTCGTGTTTATAAGTGGTGCAAGGGATCCATGGCTGTTGCAGTTAATAACGCTGACGTCCATCTTTACGTCTGACGATGCGCGATTGACCGTATGTCCGTGTTTCGTGACTGTTGGTCAGAAATCCTTTCGCTGCATCTATTGATACCTGAGTGGTAGAGTTACGGTTGCGTAAAATAAAAAGTCTAGTAATATAATGATTTTCATTGTTAGGTAGAAACCTAGAACAGAGACAGTGGCATTGGTTGGTTAGTTGTTTGGGGGAGGAGACCAGACAGCGAGGTCATCGCTCTCATCGTATTAGGGAAGGACGGGGAAGGATCTCGGCCGTGCCCTTTCAGAGGTACCATCCCGGTATTTGCCTGGAGCGATTTAGGGAAATCACGGAAAACCTAAATCAGGATGGCCGGCATTAATTAGGTCTATAGCGAAACAAAGATGGCAGCAGTTGCCGTGATGGGTGTAAGGAACCCAAAACGAATGTGTCAACAGATGGTTGTAAGAAGGTATCGGAAGAACAACAGGAAACAACAGGTTTTGTAGCGATGAGTTGAAGCAATTGTGTCAGATACTACTGGCTTGAGTACAATTACTGAATGTGCAACGTATTAAAAAATTTAAAAAAATAAAATCCAAAATCTCAAAATATCACAGCATATACGACATTAATAAAAATATTTTTTGGCATCTGAAGTACAGCCAAATTACGATGCCAAGAAACCGGAACCCACATAATCGTTGATGACTGGTTTCTGACTTAGTATTTGAACCGTTCAGTAACTACAGCCGAGCACCTTCTCGTGACGTCACACTCCTTGGCGTCATCTACACACAACCAGTCATATGCCAGTTAATTTGGACGTCATCTTCCTCTACAAGTCAGCGTATCACCTTCATTCCATCCAAAAAATAGCGATTTGTTGTATCACATTAGTTAGCCTCGCCATCTCATTAATCGTCGCATCTAATCACCAGGTCTAGTCGCCTTTGCGCTTTTGAGTGATACTAGTTCATTTTCTATTCCACGATCAATTACAATATATGTTCCAAAGGAATCCGGACACCACTATGTGGTGTGGAATTGAGCACTACACGTCACAAGAGGCGGACCCGCCAGTATAAAAGTAGGCGGAAAGTATTGTCAGTAGAGAAGCAGTAAGAGCAGAATGGGTCTGTCGGGAGAGCTCAGTGATTTCTAACGCGGACGACTAAAATCAGCGGAAGCAGCCACTCGTGAATTCCCAAGTGCAACCAGTAGTCCAGCTATCACAATGATTTTGTGTAGGGTGTTAAAAAGATTGGAGTAGAGTGGTAGAGATGCACCTCATAAACGGCACATTTCTGTGGTAAATGCTAAGCGACGCTTGAGGTGGCGAAGAGCCAAGGCATTGGACAGTGGATGACAACAAACGTGTGAGGGCTTAGGTTTGGCGAATACCTAGAGAATGTTACCTGCCATCATGTGTAGTGTCAGCAGTGAAGTACGAAGGAGGTGGTGCTGCAGTATTTAGCGATTAGAGTGGTTAGTGTGTCGTCCCCTTACTGCGATTAAGAAAACGCTAAATGCGGAAGGACGTGAAGACTTAAAACATTGTCTACAGCGTACGGAGGAGGAACAGTTCGGAGACGATGATAGTATCAGCACGACAGTGTAGCTTGTCACAAAGCAGCATGAATGGGCAATGATTTATGAACTGAACTGGCCTGCCCAGAGTTCCGACCTAAACCCAGTGGAATATTTTTGGGATGAATTAGAACGTCCATTTTATTTACGACCCCAGAGTCCAACATAACTACTTCCTCTCTGGTCTCGGTTCTTAAGTAGGGATGGGCTGCCATTCCTCCACTGTCATTCGGACACCTCTCTGAGTGTTTCCCGAGCAGAGTTCAAGTCGTCATGAAGGGGAAGGGTTGACACATGCCTTATAAATCCACCACTGGGTGTCCAGATACTTTTGATCATGTACTGTATCTTAATACAGGGTGACAATTATTGAACTATATGAAATGAAAATCGTCATAATTTATGAAAGGTTTGTGTTAGGACGTTCAACCTGCACGATTGCCCTCGGGGCGTGATGGGTATTAGTACGCTTATGCGTACGCTCCTTGCAATTCAAGTCCACTTTCATTTGTATAGGTTCGTCAATAAGCAGAACTGGCGCATTTGAGGAACTGAGAATCTGCATTTCGCCATCGAGAAGACTCTTCACCCTCAACGTGTGACTATGCAGTGTGCAATGTCCCGTCACGGAATAATTGGTGCGATATTCTTTGATGACACTGTGATTTCCTAATGGTACGTGAAGGTTCAAATGGCTCTGAGCACTATGGGACTTAACATCTATGGTCATCAGTCCCCTAGAATTTAGAACTACTTAAACCTAACTGACCTAAGGACATCACACAACACCCAGTCATCACGAGGCAGAGAAAATCCCTGACCCCGCCGGGAATCGAACCCGGGAACCCGGGCGTGGGAAGCGAGAACGCTACCGCACGACCACGAGCTGCGGACAAGTACGTGAAGGTTTTGTAAGATGATTTCATCCCCATTATCCAAAGTGACACTGATTTCGGTAATATGTAGTTCACAAGGCGGAGCTGGACCCCATCGAAGTAGAAGAGTATCTGATGTCGTGGAAGATCACTCTGGGACCGCATTCTGCCTCCTGGGTACCCAGAGGCCACTTGATGGGCCTCGATTGGCTGCAATATTCTCCGCATCTGAACACATGAGTCTCATTTTTGGGGGGCTATATTAAAGACAAGATGCACAGAAATAATCCAAAAACAACTGCTGAGCTGAAAACAGCCATTCAGGAGGTCATCGACAGCATCGATGTTCCGATACTTCAGCGGGTCATGCAGAACTTCGCCATTCGTCTGCGCCACATCATCGCCAATGATGGCAGGCATATCGGATATGTCATAACATACATACGAATATCTGTAGTCATGTTTGCACGTTGTATAAAGCGTGTGCACATCGTAGTTTGTTACAAACTTACGTTTTTTTCGTACAGTTCAATAATTGTCACCTTTATTTGCATATCGGCGTTTGTTCAACGATTTTGCGGAGGACCCCCCACAGTGATATAATTTTCGGTCTTCTTCGTGTCGTCGCCTTTTTATGTCGGTATTGTTGTTGGTTCACTGTATAGTTGTTTTTGGTCTGTTAACTGACTTACTTAACGCATTGCTATTCTTACACTCATTTCGACTTCATTCAGTTTTCGTTTGTTTTTTGGGTTTGGATTTGGTTTGAACATGTTATGAAGCTCTGTTTACTTCAGTAGCGTCATCCTTTAATGCGGCTATTGAGACACTGCGGGTTTTCCGCCATTTTGCTCGGCACATACCGGGTGATCAAAAAGTATAAATTTGAAAACTTAATAAACCACGGAATAATGTAGATAGAGAGGTAAAAATTGACACACATGCTTGGAATGGCATGGGGTTTTATTAGAACGAAAAAAAAAACCAAAGTTCACAAAATGCGCGACGGATGGCGCTGGACAGCAAAACTGCTACCGTGACGGGTGAGAGGTACGCCGATATGTTACAGAATCGCATCATCCGCAGCCCGGCTGATAAACACCTGCTGGAACGTACGATGTTTATGCAGGATGGCGCTCCACCCCATATTGCTAGACGCGTGAAAGATCTCTTGCGCGCGTCGTTTGGTGATGATCGTGAGCTCAGCCGCCACATTCGTCATGCTTGGCCTCCCAGGTCCCCAGACCTCAGTCCGTGCGATTATTGGCTTTGGCGTTACCTGAAGTCGCAAGTGTATCGTGATCGACCGACATCTCTAGGGATCCTGAAAGACAACATCCGACGCCAATGCCTCACCATAACTCCGGACATGCTTTACAGTGCTGTTCACAACATTATTCCTCGACTACAGCGATTGTTGAGGAATGATGGACATATTGAGCATTTCCTGTAAAGAACATCATCTTTGCTTTGTCTTACTTTGTTATGCTAATTATTGCTATTCTGATCAGATGAAGCGTCATCTGTCGGACATTTTTAGAACTTTTTTATTTTTTTGGTTCTAATAAAACCCCATGTCATTCCAAGCATGTGTGTCAATTTGTACCTCTCTATCTACACTATTCCGTGATTTATTCAAATTTATACTGACTTTTTGATCACCCGGTACATGTCTACAGCGTACATTTGACTTTTGAAGGGTATGAAATTATGCGTGTTATCTCAAAATGAACTATCTCTTCTATAATACAGAAGATGTGTTTCTGAGGAACGCAGGAACACGCTATCAAGTTACTTGAGGAATTATGTATATGCAAATTATCCATATGATACCTCAACATTCGTGCGGTAGCGTTCTCGCGTCCCACGCCCGGGTTCCCGGGTTCGATTCCCGACGGTGTCAGGGATTTTTCTCTGCCTCGTGATGACTGGGTGTTGTGTGATGTCCTTAGGTTAGTTAGGTTTAACTAGTTCTAAGTTCTAGGGGACTGATGACCATAGATGTTAACTCCCATAGTGCTCAGAGCCATTTGAACCATTTGAACCTCAACATTCATTCCTTTCGCTCTTACTCTTTGAAAACAGTACTAGCCATGTACATTTTTTAAGATTGTATAAATCTTGTAAAAAGAGTCCTAAATAAACCGAAAATTCATCGTTTTATTCAGTAATCTATTCACAAGCATCATGGCAAAGCATTTTGTATATTCACATATGCTGAGAATTCTCACTAAAATGGATTTAGGACCACAAATGAGTTGTAAATACTAAGTTTTACATTAAAAGTGTCGTTATGTTAGATTTTACTGGCTTACTCATCATTTGCAGACGCAAACTAATAAAGGCACAAAGGTATGGGTATTTCTCTTTGGCTGTCGGTAAGAGGAAGCAGAATTTGCTCCTTCCCTTAGGCAGTGAAAGCGACGTAATCAATCGATCAGCCGTAAATGCTTCCGGAGAAGGTGATTAGCCGTCGCTCACATCGGCAATTTCCTTTTTGAAGACCGAGGAAGACATCTTATTACATCCACTGACGAAATAAATCTTCAAAAAAAGTTCTACAGGTAACTATGACTGAAATGTTACCTTAGTATGACAGACAGAATTATGAGCGTATAATATTACCACACATGTGTAATTATCAGTCACTAAGTATGCTCACTTCGAGGCAGGGACTTCTTGCTCTCCATTCATTCTTTACAGATAAAATTGCTTCCGATAAATGTTCGTAAGCTTCCGTGTCTATACTCAAATTCAGCAACATTCTCTTGAGATCTAGCCCGTGATTTCCTGTTAAGCGATGAACCAACGTTACAGCCACTATTTCATGTGGGATTTCCAAGGGTATGTACACAAGTTTGCAATTTTTTTGATCATCAATCTACTGACTGGTTTGATGCGGGCCGCCACTAGTCCCTCTCCTTTGCCAGCCTCTTCATCTCAAAGTAGCACTTGCAACCTACGTCGGCAGTTGTTTGCTGGATATATTCCAATCTCTGTTTTACTCTCAGTGTTTACCCTCTGTAGCTCACTCTAGTATTATGGAAGTTATTCTCTGGTGTCTTAGCAGATGTCCTGTCATCCTGTCCCTTTTTCTTGTCAGTGTTTTCCATATACTCCTTTCCTCGCCGATTCTACAGAGAACATCCTCATCCCTTACCTTACCAAATGATTCAAATGGCTCTGACCACTATGGGACTTAACAACTGAGGTTATCAGTCCTCTGGACTGAGATCTACTTAAAACTAACTAACCTAATGACATCACACACATCCGTGCCCGAGCAAGATTCGAACCTGCGACCGTAGCGGTTGCGCGGTTCCAGACTAAAGCACCTAGAACCGCTCGGCCACAGCTGCCGGCTTACCTTACCGGTCCACCTAATTTTCAATCTTCTTCTGCAGCACAACATTTCAAATGCTTAGCTTCCCTTCTTTTCCGGTTTTCTCACAGTCCGTGTGCTTGCCGCTATAATTCCTTAAAATGAATATAAATGAAAGACAAAATTCTTTCTTACATTACAGTCAATAAAGAACATGTGTTCCCTCTTCCCTAAGGCCGACATTGAGCTATAAGACGAATTTTCAATTCTGTTCCTTTTAAGAAATTCAAAAAATGTGTGAAATCTTATGGGACTTAACTGCTAAGGTCATCAGTCCCTAAGCTTACATACTACCTAACCTAAATTATCCTAAGGACAAACACACACACCCATGCCCGAGGGAGGAATCGAACCTCCGCCGGCTTCAAAATGGTTCAAATGGCTCTGAGCACTATGCGACTTAACTTCTGAGGTCATCAGTCGCCTAGAACTTAGAACTAATTAAACCTAACTAACCTAAGGACATCACACACATCCATGCCCGAGGCAGGATTCGAACCTGCGACCGTAGCGGTTGCTCGGTTCCAGACTAGCTCCAGAACCGCACGGCCACTCCGGCCGGCCTCCGCCGGGACCAGCCGCATAATCCATGACTGCAGCGTCTTTGACCGCTCGGCTAATCCCGCGCGGCTTTAAGGAATTGTAGGGGAAAGAGTAAAACTATAAGAGGGTCAAAGCTGCTTTGCCCAAGTTGTCTTATGGGTCGACTTGCAATAACGACCACAGCGTTGATTCATCATTTTATAGTATGGGGCTGTCTGCAATTCACAAGAATTTATTAACAAAGAAAATAAATTACCCAAATGATTCTGCGATCATAGGTGTTTTTGCGGACAATGTCGTCGAGATCTTTTAATATTCTTTATTTATAGCACCGTTTTAGCTACTGCTATCATCTAATCCAAACTTAGAAAGCTGCTACGATAGCAAAGAGAACTTCAGTGCAAATTCAAACGTAGCCAGAGCCCCACAGAAACGAAATCGAAACGAAGCCTAAACTAGCGTAAATACGGCTATACCAGAAGCTCTTAAAGAATTCGAAAGTAAAAAATCCATCTACCCGCTGGACAGAAAATCCTAAGAAGGTTTGGCTTTACATTAATTAGTAAACCGATCAAAGCCATGTGTCTAGACACTGTGACTGTAATGGCATTGAAACAGAGGATGGTATACACAAGGCCGAAATACCAAACGTCTTTTTCGAAAACTGATTCACCGAGGAAGATGATGCTGTAGTTACTCCTTTCAAAATCACACGAATGACAAATACCGAAAAGTGATCAAGGGATAGAAAAGTAACTGAAATCGTCCAACAGAGGAAAGGCAAGAGAACCTGACGCGTTCCCGATTAGACTCTACGAAGAGTACGCGAAATAACTTGCGCTCTTGTGGTACCATAATACTGAAAAACTCTAGAGGGGCGAATGGATTCTAGTGGCTGAGAAAAGCACAGGTCATTCCCGTTGTCAAGAAGGGTCGTCGAACAAACCCACGAAACTATAAGCCTATATCTCTATGGCTGTTGCAGAATTTTGGAACGTGTTTCATGCTGGCGTATTATGACATTTCTGGATACCGATAGTTTCCTCTGTGGGAACCAACATGGCTTCTGAAAACAGCGATCGTGTGAAACACAGCTCGCTCTCTTCGTCCACAAGTCCCAGAAAGCAATAAGTACCGGCACACCGTTAGCTACCGTGTTCCTTAACTGCCGGAAGGCGTTTGATACAGTTTCACACCGCCTAATGAACAATATCAGACCAACTGTGGGTCGGGATTGAAGAATTTATAGCAAAGAGGACACAGCGTGTAGTTCTGAAGGGAGAGAAGTCTTCAGACCTACAAATAACTTCGGGAGTGCTCGAAAGGAACCATTACTTTTCACAATATTACATACATGACCCTATAGATTGTCAGAAGTTCCATGAGACTTCTCCAGGATCATGCTGCCGAACACCCATGTTCAGAAAAACAGAAAACTTTGAAAGTCTAGAGATATGACGTTCATATTCAACAGGACATGTACATTAATATGTACTGCAGAAATGATTAGCATTTCAGTCACCTTGGTCAGCATATGTCGCGTTGCGTGATAAGCACAGAGTCCCATTTAACTTGCGTAACGGCATGCGTGGTGGCATCGACTCGTGTAAGACGCCCGTGGCGTTCTGTGCTACAACAATCCATGCTGCATTCACCTGGTTCCAAAGTTCATCTGTGATGGTTGGCATTGGGTCGCAGCACTGCACCCGTAGTTTCAAAATATCCCTCTCGTTTCTGTTTGGCGACAAGTCTGGTGATATGGTGGCTGGGGCAAAAGGCTGACATCCGGTGACACCAAGAAGGTACGTGTACGTGTAGCAACTTGTGGTCGTGCATTGTCTTGCTGAAAAATGGGATCTGGGGTGTTGGGCGCAAAGGGTATGACTCCGGATCGCAGGATGCCATTCACGTTGCTAGGACTGGTCAGTGTACTGGATACCAACCAGCTATGATTTTTGGTTGCACCCAGCAGCACAACATACCTTAAGGCCTTGAGTTGGCTCTCTATGTCTTGTACGAATGCAGTCACTGTGATGCTACTCCTCCTTGTTTGCGGCAAATCAAAATGCGGCCATCATTTTCAAACAAACAGAACTGGATTCATCCGGAAACACTATCAATGCCGTTACTGTCCCAAGTGACGTTGTTCCACACACCACTGCCGTCTAGCATGATTCTGCACATTCGTCAAAGGCAAGCGGAAAAGTGGACGACGCGCACGTAACCCATGCCGTAATAAACGGTGACGGACTGTCACCCCTTATAGTGTACTGTTGCGCCACCTGAGCCGAGGAAGATGCAGATGTGTCCTGCAATGCTATTCGGATGAGGTGTCGATCTACTCTGGGGGTGGTCTGGGTGGTGGGACGTTCCGTGAACCATTGCGCACACGCCCCTTGCACTGCCGAAACATTTCGCCCCATACGAGCAACAATTTCTCCGATGGATGCATCATATTATCTCATTTTAATAACGCGTCCTCTTTCAAACCTACTGATTTGCCGGTACGGTTCACGCATATGTCTGCGAGGCATCCTGAACGTCCGCTCAAGTCACATTGATCCATTAGCTTCGGTTTATTTCATCCCCATCGACGCGCAAGTCGCCGAAATGGCGTCAAATCGAAAGACTTGCACCCGGCGATCGGTCTACCCGACGGGAGGCCCTACCCACACGACATAGCGACAACGAGAGCCGCAGACCTATTTTTACCGGTAGATGGAGCTGCACCGCGATATCGATGTTGACCTTCAACCCGCGGGCCGAGATGATTCAACTGTTACGAGTAATAACCATTTCTACAGAACATAGTAGTGTACAAGTCCGGTGAATATGAACGTTCTAGTCGGGCGCAGTGGTCGAACGGTTCTAGGCGCTTCAGTCTGGAACCGTGCGACCGTTAACGGTCGCAGGTTGGAATCCTGCCTCGGGCATGGATATGCGTGATGTACTTAGGTTAGTTAGGTTTAAGTAGTTCTGAGTTCTATGGGACTGATGACCTCAGATGTTAAGTCCCATAATAGAGCCATTTGAACCATTTTTTGAACGTCCTATCTCTAGTCGTTCAAGGTGTTCTGTTTGCCTGAACATGAGTGTATAAAGCGAAGTCGCAATGCCAGAAAATTCTACCGAAGTGCAGGGAGACATGCAGACGATCGACGCTTGGTCCAGGGGGTGAAAACTGACCCTCATCATATAAAAAGTAGCGTATTACGAATATATACCAACAAAGACCTATTATTACAGAACAATCGTTGGAAGCAGTCACATCGATAAAATGTCTGGGAGTGTGCGTAAGGAGCGATTTGAAGTGCAGCGTCCACACAAAATTAATCGCCGGTAAAGTAGATGCCAGACTGAGATTCACTGGAAGAATCCTGAGGAAACGTAGTCCTCAACAAAGAAAGTGGCTTGCGAAACACTCGAGCACTTTACAGGTCCATTTAGTAAGAGTGGAAGCGTCCCAGAGATGCTCAGCGAACTCCATTGGCAGACGCTGCAGGGGAGTCGCTCTGCATCACGGTGTAGCTTATTGTTCCGATTGCGTAGGTTCCTGGAAGAGTCAGACAATATGTTACCTCCTCCTACGTATATTTCATGAGAACACCGTGAACATAAAATCAGAGAGTTTCGAGACCAGATGGAGGCTTACTACCAATCGTTCTTCCCGTGAACCATACATGACTGGATCAGGAAAGGGTGAAGGGACACTGGTACACAGAATAACCTCCGCCACAAACCATACGGTGGCCTGCGTTGTACAGATGTAGATATAGAACTTGTAAAACAAAGTTCAATATCAGCTGTAATAAAATGAAAGCGGAGCGTCAGCTGTGTTGATGATGGTGGTAGTCGAAATGGCTTTATAAATTTAAAAAAAAATTTAAGCACCATATACGGGTTTCTTCGAAAACCTGTAGGTATTTAAAGACAAAGAGAAAATTCTACACTCCTGGAAATTGAAATAAGAACACCGTGAATTCATTGTCCCAGGAAGGGGAAACTTTATTGACACATTCCTGGGGTCAGATACATCACATGATCACACTGACAGAACCACAGGCACATAGACACAGGCAACAGAGCATGCACAATGTCGGCACTAGTACAGTGTATATCCACCTTTCGCAGCAATGCAGGCTGCTATTCTCCCATGGAGACGATCGTAGAGATGCTGGATGTAGTCCTGTGGAACGGCTTGCCATGCCATTTCCACCTGGCGCCTCAGTTGGACCAGCGTTCGTGCTGGACGTGCAGACCGCGTGAGACGACGCTTCATCCAGTCCCAAACATGCTCAATGGGGGACAGATCCGGAGATCTTGCTGGCCAGGGTAGTTGACTTACACCTTCTAGAGCACGTTGGGTGGCACGGGATACATGCGGACGTGCATTGTCCTGTTGGAACAGCAAGTTCCCTTGCCGGTCTAGGAATGGTAGAACGATGGGTTCGATGACGGTTTGGATGTACCGTGCACTATTCAGTGTCCCCTCGACGATCACCAGTGGTGTACGGCCAGTGTAGGAGATCGCTCCCCACACCATGATGCCGGGTGTTGGCCCTGTGTGCCTCGGTCGTATGCAGTCCTGATTGTGGCGCTCACCTGCACGGCGCCAAACACGCATACGACCATCATTGGCACCAAGGCAGAAGCGACTCTCATCGCTGAAGACGACACGTCTCCATTCGTCCCTCCATTCACGCCTGTCGCGACACCACTGGAGGCGGGCTGCACGATGTTGGGGCGTGAGCGGAAGACGGCCTAACGCTGTGTGGGACCGTAGCCCAGCTTCATGGAGACGGTTGCGAATGGTCCTCGCCGATACCCCAGGAGCAACAGTGTCCCTAATTTGCTGGGAAGTGGCGGTGCGGTCCCCTACGGCACTGCGTAGGATCCTACGGTCTTGGCGTGCATCCGTGCGTCGCTGCGGTCCGGTCCCAGGTCGACGGGCACGTGCATCTTCCGCCGACCACTGGCGACAACATCGATGTACTGTGGAGACCTCACGCCCCACGTGTTGAGCAATTCGGCGGTACGTCCACCCGGCCTCCCGCATGCCCACTATACGCCCTCGCTCAAAGTCCGTCAACTGCACATACGGTTCACGTCCACGCTGTCGCGGCATGCTACCAGTGTTAAAGACTGCGATGGAGCTCCGTATGCCACGGCAAACTGGCTGACACTGACGGCGGCGGTGCACAAATGCTGCGCAGCTAGCGCCATTCGACGGCCAACACCGCGGTTCCTGGTGTGTCCGCTGTGCCGTGCGTGTGATCATTGCTTGTACAGCCCTCTCGCAGTGTCCGGAGCAAGTATGGTGGGTCTGACACACCGGTGTCAATGTGTTCTTTTTTCCATTTCCAGGAGTGTATATCAATATAAAATCCGTTTAATATCTGATGTATTTGTTTCTTTCCAGCATGTATGGTATTGTATGTTAACCGGGTGCCTAGAAACGACGGTGAGGCTCCGCCCCGCCGCAGCCGCAGTGGTCCACAGCCCCACGACGACTACCGCAGTCCACCCCTCTCCATCCCACACCGAACCATTCTTTCAGGGTTACTGTGCGGTTCGGCCCCCGGTGGGCCTCCCAGGGAACGTCTCACACCAGATCAGTATAACCCCTATGTTTGCGTGGAAGAGTAATGGTGGTGTACGCTTACGTGGAGAACTTGTTTGCGCAGCAATCGCCGACATAGTGTAGCTGAGGCGGAATAAGGGGAACCAACCCGCATTCGCCGAGGCAGATAAAAAACCGCCTAAAAACCGTCCACAGACTGGCCGGCTCACCGGATCTCGACTCGAGTCCGCCGGGAGGATTCGTGCCGGGGACCAGGCGCTCCTTCCCAATCCGGAAAGCCGTGCGTTAGACCGAACGGCTAACCGGGCGGGCCTTTCCAGCATTTCTGCTGTCTCTTCATACTTTTTGTACAGTTCCCATTTCTTCATCTCTGTATCAGTCGTGCACGGAGTCTTCAATGTTCACTGTTTCGTATTTCAGTCTTTGTCATATTCAGGTCTTTCCCTCACCCGTTCACCACATATCCAGTGTATTTTTTTGTCAATGACCTAGCACGTATCCCAGGAAGCTATCCCTTCTCCGAGACTGGAGTAAGGATAGATTATTTTTTCTCTTTTGTTGTACCATATTTTTCTAAACTTAATTTCAATGCTCTTCTGTAGAGCTACACTTTAGTTACCTTCAGTTAGTTCCATACTTTCCTTCTGAACAAGCATGTGACACAATGGTACAGTTTCAGCAAATCATGTCTCCTTATTTTTAGGTCAACGCTTTAATCTTGAAGAATACCCTATTCAGGCCTGCCAATATAGCTTACTTGACCGAATCTACATGCTAGAATAATTGTTGTTGATCTGGTACAATTACTGTATGGTGGCGTTTAGGCACTTCTCCAGTTTTGTACATGTAAATACCGGGCTGGTTCCACATATCCACCTCGAAAACACAAGAAAGAAAGTGTAAACTATGAATACACTCAAAGAATGTGTAAACTATGAATACACTCAATGATTCACAGACATATAAAAAGAGTAGTTACCAAATCAAGGGTGGAAGAATGCTCTCGGGCTCTGCCAAGGGCGAGACGAACGTTGAAGGAAAAGAAGAAAGCTTCGTTCACATACAATGACACGTGTGAGTGACAACTAGTCATAACGCTTAAGGGTTATTAATCTTAGAACGTTAAGTTATTGGCGACGCATTTCGAGCCGCTGTTATTCATCATCAGGTATCAAATATTAATTACATTGCTAACGCTGTTAATTAGATTATCACTGGTTTGTTTTCAGGGTAGTCATTGAGTCGAGATACGTGTTGTATTCCTAGCCAAAAGGATGTGCTGCTGTGTAAATAATTTTTGTGTGATATATGGTTAAAATGGCTCTGAGCACTATGGGACTTAACATCTATGGTAATCAGTCCCCTAGAACTTAGAGCTACTTAAACCTAAGTAACATAAGGACATCACACAACACCCAGTCATCACGAGGCAGAGAAAATCCCTGAGCCCGCCGGGAATCGAACCCGGGAACCCGGGCGCGGGAAGCGAGAACGCTACCGCACGACCACGAGCTGCGGACTGTGTGATATATGGATGTCCACTGACTGATAACAGAATTAATTTTACTTTAGTTGTCCAGTAGTTGAACGGAGTTCTCACAGCTTCATAGCGTTTGTTTCTGTCATGTTTGTTGCTAATCTTTCCTTCTTTTCGACTGCAATTTACGTCT
Organism: Schistocerca nitens; assembly: GCF_023898315.1. Taxonomy (NCBI): domain Eukaryota; kingdom Metazoa; phylum Arthropoda; class Insecta; order Orthoptera; family Acrididae; genus Schistocerca; species Schistocerca nitens. Next base: position 181,519,919 of record NC_064617.1, on the reverse strand, counting down.
TGGAATAAAAAAGTCAGAAATATCAAAAAGTTTAGACTGATATTCGTTTGATTATTGATTCACGTGTTTAATTTTCTTTTCGCCTCTTTTATTTTCTGTGCTGAAAACTGCAAACTTTCTGACACTCTTCTTAACATGACCCTTGACTTTTCACGTTTATTATTCGGATGTGAATACATCCAGCAGCAACGATGTGTGCTAAAAATGTTAATTCCGGCTTGAGGAACAATCTGATGAATATACTTCTAATTTAAAGTTGGAAATAAGAAAATGGCCAGTTCGATATTTTTCTTAATTTCTAAGTGCCAATAACAAATATATTCAAGCGCAGGCAGTTTAAGGTGCTCATTTTTGCTTGATAATGCACGTGGTTCTACAGACGGTTTGGGCCTTTCCAACGCAAACAGTAATCTGCACCGACAAATCAGCATAATCCTTGTGGCGCCGACTTACAATGAAACGACTTTAAGGCAGCCAACGGTAAATAGTCTGTACGGCTTCCGAGAATAAAGGCCTCAGCACATTTGTGTCTCGACGGTAAGATGTTAATCCTTTGATACCACAGGCAGAAGCTCAAAATTAATAGGGACTCAGGGGAAGTTTGCAGCCCAGGCTCAGCTGAGAAACTAAAATAAGAGGTGTCCCCCGGGTAACAGTAGCCTCTTTCGCTTGAAATACACCGCTTGTTCTCAAGGGACCTCTATCTTGTAGTATCACCGCATGTACGTAAACATATAAGCTCATATACGATCCTGTACGGCACAAATTTTGTTCCCCGGTGGAGTATTACATGAGTCACGAACTGTTTCTCCACTGTGAACGCGAATATATTTTATCCAGTACAGACGAACACAGAAAACACAAGGCCGGTTAATAAGTGCTGTATAATATTTTTCCAACATAACGATTGCTGCGAAAGACAGAGGTGTTTGTAACAAAGCTACATCATTTAGCTGGTTTTTCTTTTATTTTTTCGAGCGTGTGAGCTGTTTTTCAGCATTTTTAACATTGTAATATTACTCAGAAATTTCTTTATTGGACAGGAACCTGAACGTGTCAACTCAGTACTACAATATCCCACAAATCATAACACGCTGCCAGGGGGAACATTGTCATGGAGGAGTCTCTTGGTTCACCAATAAAGTATTAACGACACGATGGAGCTTTACCAGACGCCGTCAATAGCTTTCAGCATTCACGACGTATCCGTTTGTGAGACCGTACCCCTACGGAACAATAGGCACCAATAATCTTTTTTTCACACATTATATGACCTTGAACTTCTTACTTGCTAGGTTTCTGGAAGTATGCGGCAGTAGATGTCTACGTACAGATCATGTAATTCAGGTTGATAACTGACCTCTGATTTGCGTACGCGGTGATGGCGCCCGATAGCGACCCAGATGGGTTCCATAGGATTTACATCAGGCGAATTTGGTTGCCGAGACATCTACGTGAGTTCACTATACGAGGTGTGGCTAGAAAAAAACCGGACTAGTACTGGTGACACAATAAAACGAATGCAATAAGGCTGAAAGTCGCGTGGCCTGTCACGTGACTCTCGCTCCGCCTACTGCTAGAGTTTCATCTGCCTCCTGCACTCAGTCTGCCCGTGGCGTCTGTTTTAAGTAGTTGACGTTTTGTCTGTGCGTCGGAAAATGTTGAGTGTACAGAAAGAACAGCTTGTTAACATCAAATTTTGTTTCAAACTAGGAAAATCTGCAAGTGAAACGTTTGTAATGTTACAACAAGTGTACAGCGATGATTGTTTATCGCGAACACAAGTGTTTGAGTGGTTTAAACGATTTAAAGATGGCCGCGAAGACACCAGTGATGACACTCGCACTGGCAGACCATTGTCAGCAAAAACTGATGCAAACATTGAAAAAATCGGTAAACTTGTTCGACAAGATCGCCGTTTAACAATCAGAGCAGTGTCTGAGGTAACAGGAGTTGACAAGGAAAGCGTTAGGCAGATTCTTCATGAAAGTTTCAACATGAACAAAGTGTGTTCAAAAATGGTTCCAAAGTGTCTCACAATTGAACAGAAGGAACGCCGAAGAATGATTTGTTCTGACATCCTGGAAAACATTGAAAGTGATCCCACCTTCTTACAAAATGTTATTACTTGCGATGAATCGTGGTTTTTTACTTACGATCCCGAAACTAAACGCCAATCGATGCATTGGAAAACTCCTGGTTCTCCACGACAAAAAAAAAAGCACGAATGTCAAAATCGAAATTCAAGGCAATGATGATTGTTTTTTTTTTTTACATCAAAGGGATTGTGCACATTGATTGGGTACCAGAGGGACAAACAGTGAATCAGCATTACTACATTAGCGTCCTGGCTACCCTACGTGAGCGAGTACGGAGAAAACGGAACGATTTGTGGAGAAAAAAGTCATGGATCCTTCACCAAGACAATGCCCCAGCTCACAGTGCGTTGTCAGTGAAGACGTTTTTGGCAAAACACAACATTCCCATCTTAGATCATCCACCCTACTCACCTGATTTGGCCCCCTGTGACTTTTTTCTTTTCCCTAAAGTCAAGTCAGCTTTGAAAGGAACTAGATTTGAGACTCTTGAAGCAGTAAAAGAAAAAGCGACGGAAGTAATGTATGGACTTACCGAAAATGATCTGCAGCATTGCTATGAACAGTGGAAAATTCGTATGGAGCGGTGTAGAGACCGAGGAGGAGAGTACATTGAAGGAGATAACATGAAATTGTAAATAATTGTAAATAAGTGTTTTTTCCAGCATCAGTCCGGTTTTTTTCTAGCCGCACCTCGTAATGTCCCCCAAAACACTGTAGCACGATTCTGGCTCCAATGCATGGACAGATATACTGCTGACAGACAACATCGCTGTCGGGGAAGAAACACGTACGAAGGGATGCAGTGGTTTTCAGCTGTCAGCGTGTCTTCGATTACTACCACAGATCCCGTGCAAGTGCAAGAAAATGTCTCTCATAGTACGATGTGTTCAAAAAGTTTCTCCGCAGTGCCGTATGATTGTTAGCCGCACGTGCCGTATGCCGCAGTGAATATACCGAAATGAAACTCAGTGAAATACAAGTTATTAATTTATTGAATATTCATTTTTACTTACAGATTTTCACATTATATGTTGAAAGCGTCTCCCCTGTTGTTGAATTCACAATTCAATTCGTCTAATCATGTTTACAAACACAAGCTGTAACATTTTTTCTGTAACAGAAGCAGTGAAAGTGGATATTGCAGTTTCCAATTCATCGATGAATTTTGGACGGTTTTTATAGACAGTTGCTTTCGCTACACCCCAGAAGAAAAAGTCAGGTGGTGTTAGGTGAGGCGATCGCGGAGGCCAAAGTCCCTGTGAAATTATGCGATCACCAAAAACATCAGCAAGCAGATACAATGAAATAGGAGCTTTATGCACGGTTGCATCATCTTGCTGAAAATAGCCGTTCAGTATTTCACTTAAACACAAGTTCTCCTATGAATGGGCACAGAATATCACTACAGCAGCGTTGTGCGTTTATTGTTTCGTTGAAAAATATGGGACACACAATCCGACGTCTAGAAATTGCAATCCAATCTCCTATTTTCACAGAATGAAGTGGTTCCTCACGAATACACAATGGATTTGCAGTACTCCACATACGAGAATTTTGCGAGTTCATGTACCCTGATAAACGAAACCACGCCCCATCAGTGAAAAACGTTTCATTAAGAATATTCCTTCTATTTTGTTGAACGAAATTTTTGAACCATTGACAATAATGCAGTCTTTTGTCATGATAAGTATTTTTCAGTTCTTCTTGAACGACTGTCACTTTGTATGGGAAAACTAATTTTTTTCCTTACAGCTTTGTGGGCCGTTCCGACACTAACATCGGTTTCCTGTTCGAGTTTTCTTACTGACTTGTTCGGACTCGTGGACATGTTATCGGAAATATCGAGTAGTTTATCCTCAGACAAAACGCTAGGACGACCACTTCTCGGTGCGTCTGTCACTGAACCCGTACTTCGAAATTTGTTAATCAAATCACATAGTATAGCGATGCGGGAGTGTTGTCTCCAGGAAAACTGAGTTAAATGTTTGACGTACTGAAACAGTGTATTTACCGCCAGCTTTGAACACTTGTTCGACTAAAAACACACGTTCTTCAATGGTTAGCATTTTAACAGTGACAAAAACGATCAAAGGGACTAAACTTAAAAGTTCACATCAACACGTAACGACACACACCAACGATACTACTGACGCTGGTTGAGATAAACGAAACTGGAATGTTGAGAGAGTCCACTAGAAGGAAAGTGTTGTAACGGCGACTGGAACAGTCGCGGAGCGGCCCGCGAACAACAACACAGCGGGAGAGGACGGACACAACCAACGAAAGACCTTACGACAACAACAAGAACGAAACAACAGAGTCAAGAAAACGTAACTAGACAACCACGTCCACTCATAAACAAAACACCAAAATAAATACGCTGTCTAAGGCGAGGCGATATGTCCGGAGATGTACGCAAGGTTAGACAGGCAGGCTGAGCTTTTTTTTTCTTTTTCTTTATTGGTAATTTCACACCTGATACAGATAGGCCAGCAGCGGCACAGTACGCCGCTCTTCGGTTACAGAGAAAACTAATGAGACAAAAGAAGACAATTGCAGAACAGACGGGGTGGATATACAAACGTAGACATACAAAAGTAAAACACATGGAGCCGTTCACTGACGCAGAGTCCAAAATAAAAATGTTCAGACACATGGACACGCACAGTGAAGACAGATGGCATATGCGAACGTTGGAGCACAAACGAGTAACACTGGAACACTTGAACACGAATACGGTGACACTCACACAAACACTAGGCGAAGATCTCTGGCGCGTGAAATTTCACTATTCGTGTGCGAGTCTGGGGACCTGCCAAAAAGGGAAAGAAGGGCGGGGGGGAGGAGGGAGAGGGAAGTGTGTAGATGCCAGTGGCAGTGGAGAAGGGAGGGGAGGAGAGAAGGTAGGGGGTTGGGGAAGCCCAGGGGGGGAGGGAGGGAGGAAGGAAGAGAAGGGAGAGAGGGTGCCCTCAGGAGAAAAACACAGGGTGCAGGAGAGGAGGATCATAGTTGGTGGGAGGGGTAGGTGGAGGGGATGAGGGCATCATCAGGGAGGGGGAGTTGGTGGAAACCACCTTGGGCGAGGGTATGGAGAGTGGAGAGCAGGTGGGATGTGGGAATGCAGGTGCAGCAGTGGACGGGGGTGGGAGAGGATGGGAGAGACAAGCGAGTGAGGGGGATCAAGTTTGCGGGAGGTATAGAGGATCCGTATCCATTCAAGGAAAAGAAGGTGTGGGAACGGAATAAGGTCATAGAGGATCCGTGTGGGGGAGGGGAGACGGATGTGATAGGCGAGGTGGAGTGCATGGCGTTCTAGGATTTGAAGGGATTTGTAAAAGGTAGGAGGGGCGGATATCCAGGCGGGATGAGTGTAGCAGAGGATAGGGCGGATAAGGGATTTATAGGTGTGGAGGATGGTGGAGGGGTCCAGACCCTATGTGCGGCCAGAAAGGAGCTTGAGGAGACGGGAGTGTGCCTTGGCTTTGGAGATGGGGGGTCCAGGAGAGGCGACGGTCAAGGGTGACGCCAACGTACTTAAGGGTGGGGTGAGGGCGATAGGGCGGCCATAAATGGTGAAATGGTGAGATATAAGTCGAGGAGACGGAAGGAAGGGATGGTTTTGCCTACAATGATCGCCTGGGTCTTGGCAGGCTGAGCGAGAGGCAGGCGCTTACATATGCTATCGGGGATGCCACTATTGGCCGCTGCAGCCACGTGTTTCACTGTGGCGCCCTCACTCTAAATGCGGGCCAGTAGGTGCGCACCGCCACAGCTTACAGCGTGATGGTGCAGAGACCTCTAGGGGTCTTCGACGTCCATGACGTCTGGCGGGGATTCAAATTCCGCGGAAAGCGGTGCCAGAGGAAGTAACCCAGGCAAGCGAATAATCGTACGGCACTCGCGGCTAACAATCATACGGCACTGCAGAGAGACCTTTTGAACACCCCGTATAATGCTGCTCCGACCAATCTGCGTCCGTGCCGTGCTGCACGTTTCGAGCTGCCGTTCACCTCGACGAGGCGTTTGTAGATACGACCGACACGTTTCCATTGGTCGACAGTCGGATTCCGATGGTCCCGTGCCCACTGTAATCGTAACTGACGATGTCGATGCGTAAGCATGTGAACACGTAGAGGTGGTCGCTGCAGAGCCCCATGGTCAACAATGTACGATGAACGGTGTCCTCCGAAACACTTCTGCGTGCTCCACCACAGCGCTCTTTCAGCAGATTGGCCAAAGATGACCATCTATCTTACTTTGCAGAGCAGACAAACCTCCGAACGCCATGTTCTGTGAAGAGACGTGGATGTTCAACAATTTATCACCTAGTGGTAGCTTCACCGTCCTTTTACCTCTTTCCATAGATTCTTGCAGATGACCCTTGAGGTATTTAATAGACGCTTAGCAGTGGAGTAAGGTAGGTAAATTCAAACTGTTTGGAGTGAACGGTTTGGTACATGGAATTCGACAACAGGCAATAATTGATCGAGCCTCTTTATAAAAATGCACTCTAGGTGTGAATACACAATTCATATCAAATTTTAAACATTAAGTCTTTAACTACAAAACATGTACTTAAATTGCTGTGACAACTGCCTACCTAATGATGAATATAAACAGTAAGCGCTAATAAATCAAAGAGCAAAATTATGTTTATCACCAAGGGAAGTTGTGTCTTGGTAGTCCAGTGGTCTGGACTGCAGTTCAAAGATTCCAAGTTAATCTTAAGATTTTTATTTTTGCACCTCCTTAGTGTCTGACTATGATTGTTAATGTGCAAAATGCTGAGGTGCAACGCGTTAAACCGCAGATTCCCATTTATCTAGAAGTTTAAATCTGTTCAAATGTCTGTGGAAGGCAAGCGTATACCACCTTCAAAAAGACCACGACCACGGCCAATAAATCACTTTGGTGGGCACCTCAAACTAAGCAGACAATGAAAGTGTATACTTCCGCCACTCTCTGCGTTGATTGTTTCCCCAGTGAAGAATAACAATGGGCTTCAAACTTTGGAAACATTGAAACTTTCGTCCGTAGAGGAAGCCATCTACATCGACGGCCAGTGATCGGTAATATGCATGTGTGCATGATGCTCAGCTAACAGCTGGATCTCTGATTCAGCGTCATCGTCGCCCACCATTTTTGTTCGCAGTCATATCAGTCGCGCTGCGACTCATTGGCTGCCAAACGACGTATTCTCTACGGTATTGGCTGTAAAGGTAATTATGACAATAATACGTTTTGAAAACATACTTGCCTGAATACGCCACATAATATATTCCTAAGGTTCTGGGCCACTGTGATAGGTAGCTTTCTGTGTTCATGTGCGTTAACCACTGAGAATTATATTGTTTCTTTTATTTTATTTTGAAGAAATTTGACTATTTAAATGTTTTTTAGGTGCGTTACCAAGCGCGTCTCATGTTAATTTAGACGAACGCTGTACCTGGCTCAGCTGATCCAAGTTCAGTGGTATACAACATAGCGAATTCGTTAACTGAATTCATTTTCAGAATTAAGATCAAAATTGGTCTCCAGTCAACGACGTGTATGCAGTCAGACTCCAGTGATATTGAAATGATAACTGGATGTTTATAATATATTAAATCAGCAAAGTTGATGTTATATTCTCCCAAAAACCTTTTCAATGTGTTATCCAGTATGTCTCGAGTACCCAACATTTCTCTTAGAACTTTGCTCGTGATTTGTTTTGTTGCCCAATTACATGAAGTATATTTCATTTTTCTTCACAAATAAATGACACTAAAGATACCCACATACTTACTTCCAAGCTTGACGAACAAACGACAATTTTATAGAAGAGTGCACAAATCTCACTTGACTACGTGCAGCTCACGTATGCTAGTCCAGGCATCAGTTTGTGATTCAAACGTGTCAAATTCGGAAGACGGTGATTCGCTGGTAATAACCAGCTTCGCCTTCGTGATGCGAAAAAAAAAAAAAAAAAAACATTAAGTTACTCTGATGGAGCCTGAAGATTGGTATAACTCACAGAATTTCAAACTGAACCTCCTCTTAGTTGCAACGGTCTCGATTAAACAGCAGATGCAACTATGACGGAAGTTTCCAGAATGAGATTTTCACTCTGCAGTGGAGTGTGTGCTGATATGAAACTTCCTGGCAGATTAAAACTGCGTGCCGGACCGAAACTCGAACTCGGGACCTTTGCCTTTCGCTGGCAAGTGCTCTACCATGTGAGCTACCCAAGCACGACTCACGACCCGTCCTCACAGCTATACTTCCGCCAGTACCTCGTCTCCTACCTTCCAAACTTCACGGAAGCTCTCCTGCGAAAGAGCACTTGCCTGCGAAAGTCAAAGGTCCTGAGTTCGAGTCTCGGCCCGGCACACAGTTTTAATCTGCCGGAAAGTTTCATATCATCGCACACTCCACTGCAGAGTGAAAATCTCATTCTGGAAATATCCCCCAGATTGTGGCAAAGCCATGTCTCCGCAATATCCTTTCTTCCAGAAGTGATAGTTCTGCAAGTTTCACAGCAGAAAAAAAATGGTTCAGATGGCTTTAAGCACTATGGTACTTAACATCTGAGGTCATCAGTCCCCTAGACTTGGAACTACTTAAACCTAACTAACCGAAGGACATCACACACATCCGTGCCCGTGACTGGATTCGAACTTGCGACCGTAGCAGCAGCGCGGTTCCGTACTGAAAAAGCCTAGAACCGCTCGACCACAGCGGCTGGCTTCGCAGGAGAACTTCTGTGAACTTTGGAAGGTAGGAAACGAGGTACTGGCGGAAGTAAAGCTGTGAGGGCGGGTCGTGAGTCGTGCTTGGGTAGCTCAGATGGTAGAGCACTTGCCCGCGAAAGGCAAAGGTCCCGATTTCGAGTCTCGGTCCGGCACGCAGTTTTAATCTGCCAGGATGTTTCATGAGGGAAGTTGTAATACAAGTTGTGCCTACTGTTTTATCAGGGTCCATTGGGAACCGTCTGCTTACAGTAGGACTAAGAACACGTATTCTCACCACCACACTGCCAATCATGGCTACTCTGGCGCCGTGAAAAAGTTGACTGAACAGTGAAATCGTGCTCTGTTCTCTTCAGTGATGGGAGTGGGTTCTGTCTATATGCGAATTATGAACGTAACATATATCGCGTAGACCTGGTGAGCTGCAAATTCCGGCCAAACTCAGATAAATAGCTAGCCTTCCCTATTCTACACACGGACAGCACGCTCACCAATAATACGAGTACATGAACCGCGCAGTATCTGAGGAGTATTCAGACAGCCACTATCACTTGTATTTCATTTAGACTGAATTTGTTATCTTGTACTCCTACAACCATGAACTATCTGTCACTTCACTTGTCTATAAAATGACCTTGTCCTTGAGGGTGTTGAAATTTTTCCGGCATTGTAAAGAGGAAACATTTCTATCATATCTTAGTTAAAATAACTCTCTCTCTCTCTCTCTCTCTCTCTCTCTCTCTCTCTCTCTCTCTCTCTCCTTTCTATGCACATTTTCACAAGCTCATACACTATGTTGTTGCGAAATTCTGTTATGTAAATAACGAAAGGACTGAGCGAGACTGGGTGGCAGGTCTGCTGCATCTTGCGTAGGGACCATGAGTTTAAGATGAGAGGGATTACTACGAATTACACTCTCTGTAATCGCGATTAGAGTAGGCCAGAAAATCGCAAATACTGGTACGAAGAGTCCGCAGCTCGTGGTCGTGCGGTAGCGTTCTCGCTTCCCGCGCCCGGGTTCCCGGGTTCGATTCCCGGCGGGGTCAGGGATTTTCTCTGCCTCGTGATGACTGGGTGTTGTGTGATGTCCTTAGGTTAGTTAGGTTTAAGTAGTTCTAAGTTCTAGGGGACTGATGACCATAGATGTTAAGTCCCATAGCGCTCAGAGCCATTTTTTTTGAACTGGTACGAAGTACTCTCCATCTTTCGCCCACAATGGCTTGTGTAGTATACAGTGCTTAAAAAAAGTCACATGTCCTGCAGGAGGCAGTATTGGCCAAAACTAAAACACGACTTTCTACAGTCGTATTACTAGAAAGCAATACCTGTTGATGTACGGGCAGCTGAAGATCCGCTGGCCGCGGTGGTCTAGCGGTTCTAGGCGCTCAGTCCGGACCCGCGCGACTGCTACGGTCGCAGGATCGAATCCTGCCTCGGGCATGGATGTGTGCGATGTTCTTAGGTTAGTTAGGTTTAAGTAGTTCTAAGTTCTAGGGGACTGATGACCACAGATAATAGTCCCATAGTGCTCAGAGCCATTTTTTGAGCTGAAGATCCGCAGTTCACAGCTTGCATTTTATTTACACATGAGGTAGTATTCAAAAGAGATGGCATAGTAAATGATCACAATAGGCTTATGTGGGCAAGTGCTAATACTCGTTCAGTCGTGGTGGTGAGGTATGTGGTTGGATCCAGTATCAATGTATGGGCAGGAATAGTCGATGACAGATACAAACGACCATACACTTTACCAAACAGATTAAAATGTGCTTTGTATCACCGATTTCTGCTCGATGAATTACCAGCACTATTGGAGTGAACGATAGGGAACCAACCCATTTTATACGGATCATGCGACGTACCTCACCGTGACGTTTCAGGGGCCATGGATTAGTCAAGAAGATCCGTTAGCATTGCCTCCCCATTCACCGGCCTGGAATCCGTTGGCTTTCTGGCTTTGGAAACATTTAAAGGCACTGGTGCATGTCTAACACTTCGACTTGTTTTAGTTTTGACCTCTATTACCTCCTGTACGAAGATGTGGCACGTTTTTTAAACACATTCCGTATGCAGGTGAAGGTTCACACCCAAGCACACGAAAACTGAAATTGGTAGCTTAGTAGTTGTTTAAAAAGTAAAGTAAAAACACAAACTACGAAGAGGTAACAAAGTCATGGGAAAGCGATGTGAATATATACAGATGGCGGTACTGATGTGTACACAAGGTATAAAAGAAGGAGCTGTCATTTGCACTCAGGTGATTCATAGGGAAGGGTTTCCGACGTGATTATGGCCCCAACACGAAATCAACAGACTTTGAAGGAAATCGTTATAGAATTCAGTATTACGAAATCCAGTGTCAAGAGTGTGCCGAGAATACCAAATTACGTCCCGCCGGGGTGCTGATCTTTTTGGATCAAATCCACATTCAAATTACGATCTTTTTTCTCGGTCATTAATGAGTTTTTTAATAGAATTGTTGCTAGGATTATGACAATTATTGGGATGATGAATCTAATAAAAACTCTTATCAAAGCAATGGCCGACGGCCTTCACTTAACGACCGAGAGAAGCGATATTTGTGTAGAGTTGTCAGTGCTAACAGACAAGCAACAGTGCTTGAAATAACCTCAGAAATCAATGTGGTATCATTTAGCACGATGTCGCGAAATTTGGCGTTAATAGGCTACCACCGCAGACGACTGAATCGAATGGCATTGCTAAAATCACGATATCGCCAGCGGCGCCTTTCCATGGTTCGTAACCATACCAGATGGACACTAGACAGCTGGAAAACCGTGGTCTGGTCAGATGAGTCACCATTTCAGTTGGTAATAGCTGACGATGGGGCTCGAGTGTGACGCAGACTCCACGAAGCCACTGATCCAAGTTGTCAACAAGTCACTGTACAGGGTGGCGTTGGCTCCATAATGGGGTGGGCTGTGTTTAGATGAAATGGACTGGGTCCGCTGGTCCAACTAAATCGGTCATTGATTAGAAATGATTATGTATGGCTACGTAGAGAGCATTTGCAGCCGTTCATGGATGGACGGACTGAGTAGTCTTGGTGCCCAAAAACCGGCTATGGTAATCAAAATCAGAGTCCAACTGCAGCTGCCATTTCATTCCAAGTAATACCACAGTTGTGATTCTTGAAGTTTTCCCGGCGTATGAATTTTTGGGATTGCAGCTGAACGATTTCCAGCCAAAACATTGTGGTAAGAAGTCAACATGATCCGGCTGCAATCTCGAAACCTCATCGAACAATACCACAGTCGTCCGTCTCCGAAATTGAGGGGCCAGCGCGGCTGGGTGCCATGCTGAGGACCTGAGTCCAGTTCCCCTTACTGCCCAGGTTTTTTCCTTATGCCGAAGACTTCCGGCATAAGAAGTCAGCCTCATTCTGCCAACGGCCTTGTCGAAGAGGGCGCAGGAGCGGATAGAGGTTCAGGGCACTCTCTTGTCCTAGTGGTGGGAAATTGCCCCTAAAGGCGGAAGAATCAGCAATGATCAACGACATGAGGATGCAAAAGGCAACGGAAACCACTGCATTAAAGACACGTAACGTGTATCCACATGACATGTGGCCTGTAATTGAGGAAGTGTCATGATGATCTCTCCATTGGCAAAAGATTACGGAATAGTTCCCCATTCGGATATCCGGGAGGGGAGTACCAAGGGGGAGGTTACCATGAAAAAAGATTGAATAATCAACGAAAGGATAACGTTCTACGAGTCGGGGCGTGGAATGTCAGAAGCTTGAACGTGGTAGGGAAACTAGAAAATCTGAAAAGGGAAATGCAAAGGCTCAATCTAGATATAGTAGGGGTCAGTGAAGTGAAGTGGAAGGAAGACAAGGATTTCTGGTCAGATGAGTATCGGGTAATATCAACAGCAGCAGAAAATGGTATAACAGGTGTAGGATTCGTTATGAATAGGAAGGTAGGGCAGAGGGTGTGTTACTGTGAACAGTTCAGTGACTGGGTTGTTCTAATCAGAATCGACAGCAGACCAACACCGACAACGATAGTTCAGGTATACATGCCGACGTCGCAAGCTGAAAATGAACAGATAGAGAAATTGTATGAGGATATTGAAAGGGTAATGCAGTATGTAAAGGGGGACGAAAATCTAATAGTCATGGGCGACTGGAATGCAGTTGTAGGGGAAGGAGTAGAAGAAAAGGTTACAGGAGAATATGGGCTTGGGACAAGGAATGAAAGAGGAGAAAGACTAATTGAGTTCTGTAACAAGTTTCAGCTAGTAACAGCGAATATTCGCTATTACTAGCTGAATCACAAGAGGAGGAGGTATACTTGGAAAAGGCCGGGAGATACGGGAAGATTTCAATTAGATTACATCATGGTCAGACAGAGATTCCGAAATCAGAACTGGATTGTACGGCGTACCCAGGAGCAGATATAGACTCAGATAACAATATAGTAGTGATGAAGAGTAGGCTGAAGTTCAAGACATTAGTCAGGAAGAATCAATACGCAAAGAAATGGCATACGGAAGAACTAAGGAATGACGAGATACGTTTGAAGTTCTCTAACGCTATACATACAGCAATAAGGAATAGCGCAGTAGGCAGTACAATTGAAGAGGAATGGACATCTCTAAAAAGGGCCATCACAGAAGTTGGGAAGGAAAACATAGGTACAAAGAAGGTAGCTGCGAAGAAACCATGGGTAACAGAAGAAATACTTCAGTTGATTGATGAAAGGAGGAAGTACAAACATGTTCCGGGAAAATCAGGAATACAGAAGGACAAGTCGGTGAGGAATGAAATAAATAGGAAATGCAGGGAAGCTAAGAAGAAATGGCTGCAGGAAAAGTGTGAAGACATCGAAAAAGATATGATTGTCGGAAGGACAGACTCAGCATACAGGAAAGTCAAAACAACCTTTGGTGATATTAAAAGCAAAGGTGGTAACATTAAGAGTGCAACGGGAATTCCACTGTTAAATGCAGAGGAGAGAGCAGATAGGTGGAAAGAATACATTGAAAGCCTCTATGAGGGTGAAAATTTATCTGATGTGATAGAAGAAGAAACAGGAGTCGATTTAGAAGAGATAGGGGATCCAGTATTAGAATCGGAATTTAAAAGAGCTTTGGAGGACTTACGGTCAAATAAGGCAGAAGGGATAGATAACATTCCATCAGAATTTCTAAAATCATTGGGGAAGTGGCAACAAAACGACTATTCACGTTGGTGTGTAGAATATATGAGTCTGGCGACATACCATCCGACTTTCGGAAAAGCATCATCCACACAATTCCGAAGATGGCAAGAGCTGACAAGTGCGAGAATTATCGCACAATCAGCTTAACAGCTCATGCATCGAAGCTGCTTACAAGAATAATACACAGAAGAATGGAAAAGAAAATTGAAAATGCGCTAGGTGACGATCAGTTTGGCTTTAGGAAAAGTAAAGGGATGAGAGAGGCAATCCTGACGTTACGGCTAATAATGGAAGCAAGGCTAAAGAAAAATCAAGACACTTTCATAGGATTTGTCGACCTGGAAAAAGCGTTCGACAATATAAAATGGTGCAAGCTGTTCGAGATTCTGAAGAAAGTAGGGGTAAGCTATAGGGAGAGACGGGTCATATACAATATGTACAACAACCAAGAGGGAATAATAAGAGTGGACGATCAGGAACGAAGTGCTCGTATTAAGAAGAGTGTAAGACAAGGCTGTAGCCTTCCGCCCTTACTCTTCAATCTGTACATCGAAGAAGCAATGATGGAAATAAAAGAAAGGTTCAGGAGTGGAATTAAAATACAAGGTGAAAGGATATCAATGATACGATTCGCTGATGACATTGCTATCCTGAGTGAAAGTGAAGAAGAATTAAATGATCTGCTGAACGGAATGAACAGTCTAATGAGTACACAGTATGGTTTGAGAGTAAATCGGAGAAAGACGAAGGTAATGAGAAGTAGTAGAAATGAGAACAGCGAGAAACTTAACATCAGGATTGATGGTCACGAAGTCAATGAAGTTAAGGAATTCTGCTACCTAGGCAGTAAAACAACCAATGACGGACGGAGCAAGGAGGACATCAAAAGCAGACTCGCTATGGCAAAAAAGGCATTTCTGGCCAAGAGAAGTCTACTAATATCAAATACCTGCCTTAATTTGAGGAAGAAATTTCTGGGGATGTACGTCTGGAGTACAGCATTGTATGATAGTGAAACATGGACTGTGGAAAAACCGGAAGAGAAGAGAATCGAAGCATTTGAGATGTGGTGCTATAGACGAATGTTGAAAATTATGTTGACTGATAAGGTACGGAATGAGGAGGTTCTGCGCAGAATCGGAGAGGAAAGGAATATGTGGAAAACACTGATAAGGAGAAGGGACAGGATGATAGGACATCTGCTTAGACATGAGGGAATGACTTCCATGGTACTAGAGGGAGCTGTAGAGGGCAAAAACTGTAGAGGAAGACAGAGATTGGAATACGTCAAGCAAATAATTGCGGACGTAGGTTGCAAGTGCTACTCTGACATGAAGAGGTTAGCACAGGAAAGGAATTTGTGGCGGGCCGCATCAAACCAATCAGTAGACTGATGACCAAAAAAAAAAAAAAAAAAAAAAAAAAAAGAAATAAGCGATGACTGGAGTGGTGTGCGCTCAGCCTCGTGATGGGAACTGAAGCGTTTCTTGGGCGAGTAGCAGCGGCTCCAGGTCACGAAAACTGACATTGCCGGGAGAGCGGTGTCCTGACCCCGTGCCCTACTATACTGCACCGGTACCGACGGGCCCGCTGATATCTGTGGACGGAGTTTACGAGTTTCGCCTACCACAGTTACGGAACTTGCACCATCACGTTCCATATGCTGGAAAATAGGTTGAACACATGTTTTTGCCTGTCACTTCCACCCACTCTTCCTTTAAGAAGATTCTGTGGTTAACCAGCTAGCATACTGCGCCCTGGCGTTTGATCTATTGTCCCAAAATGTATCCCGCGCACGATTCAGCCGCAGTCTAATTTTTATTAGTTTCTCTTCGGAGTGTAGTTTTTAAGGTGCTGTCTACTGTACAGGCTTAGGTATGATGGAACGGGCGTCGCAAGTACTAACACAAAAATCTCCTCATGACATTTCAATCACCAGTTTTCTCCTGTGATTGCAAAAACATTCTGTTGGCACCCACCTACATACGGAGAAATGATCATCACGATAAAATAAGAGAAATCAGGACTCGCACAGAAAAAATTAAGTGCTCGTTTTTCCCGCGTGCCGTTCGAGAGTGGAACGGTAGAAAGACTGCCTGAAGGTGGTTCATTGAACCCCCTTCCAAGCACTTTATTGTGAATAGCAGAGTAATGATGTAGATGTAGATGTAGATTAAGGGACAACATTTTTGTTCATGTATTCGTCTTGTAAAGTGTCCTGTACTCTCCTTTTCTTTCCCGTTAAATAACCATATCGATGTAGATTATTGTTTATGTTCAAAGCACTGCCGGCAAAGAATACAGAAACATACTATATAATTTATGACAGTACTAATCACGTCTACGAAATTTAAAGATGTTTAGGACCGAGTGCGCATTGTCTTCATTTGTGGATAAGAAAAACCGGACTTCGGCTATGTTCGAGAAATCAAATAGACAGTGACACAATCTCTCATTCACAATCTTTGAATAGTAATTATGAAAGTGTAATGTCATAAAGCAGCAGAAGAAACGCGTCGTTTACTTAACACTTTCAGACTTGATTTTTTTCTGGTAGAGGGAAAATTTTTCTTGTTTCGGTAATGCTAATAGGTGATTCATTTATGATTTTACATGCAAAAAATAAAGTACCCGTTTTCGAAATATGCTTTGTACCCTTGGCTTCTTTTGATGGACTAAAATTACGAATTGTGAAATATTCACTGTTGTAATAAATAAAACGATCATTCAATAGTTACCATGCAAAATACCAATAATAATAATAATAATAATAATAATAATGTGCAATTATACAGTGGAATATAAATAACCAAACACATCCATGTATTTTGGTTGTCACGAACTGTTGCGCACTGCTATACTGACTTGCTCGTATTTTTATATTGATGCCCAAGAATTGGAAGCACTTCTGCATGATCGAAAGATTCAACTTTCACAAATGTGTTCCTGAGGTTTCCATTTTGGGAAAAATATTTCTGTAGCAGTTAAGACACAGTAAAGGTTAATGTATACTGTTGTAGCCAGTGGTTCTGGCCGAGCAGTTCTAGGCGCTTCAGTCCAGAACCGCGCTGCTGCTACGGTCGCAGGTTCGAATCCTGCCTCGGGCATGGATGTGTTAGTTAGGTTTAAGTAGATCTAAGTCTAGGGGACTGATGACCTCAGATGTTAAGTCGCATAGTGCTTAGAGCCTTTTAAACCATTTGAACCAATGGGTCTGAAAGGGTTAATTTCTGGCAATTTTGAAAATGTTTATTAGTCCTATTAGGACATCTAGTTACACCCACATTCATTTCCTCAATAGTATCTGATAAATACAATAACTATTCTATCAATAATGGACTCTTTTAAACTTGCATTCACGCAATTAGAGCGATGCATGTGGCTTACTCCCAGAAAACGACTATTAGATAATTTAGAAACAATATGAGACTTCAAACTGGAGTTTAGTTAGACATATTAAGGTTTGCCCTTTGGGTTTCTTATCGTTTCAGCACCACACTTTACAGTATAGGAGACGAACATATACTGTAAGAAGACTCTATCAAGGCCATTACTCGAATGGGCATGTTAGTGGGACGTGTGGTACATCATCCATAAACAACTTGGCGCTGGAAGAAACGACAGAGTCGAGAAAAAATAGGGGCAGATAAAGATAAGAATAAAATAGATATGTTACAGAGGATGTCCTGCAGGAGACAGCTGAAGATAAGCATCAGACGAACCAAAAGGCGAATTACTTTAACATAGATAAAAGGAAATTGACAATGTCCTTTTAGTAGGATTCAAATCTGAATGGAGGCAGGGGAACTGTATACAAGCCCTGCTGAATACGAATCCACAGCCAATCAGAGCTGGAGTGTCAGTTTGATTTGCCTGCAATTCGGCCTGAGGCTATTCGTGACCTTGTAGTTGTCGGGCCCATGGCATAAAGCATGAGGTGAAATTGGTACTACAAGTTTTTTCGAGTGGAAGTTATTTAACTTAACCTTTTTCTTTTCGCAACGAGACCTGTCACGAAATACGGAGCTGTATTTTCAGCAAAAACACGTCCAAGCTAATTAACTCTCACCAGTTGCTCCGTTACTCTGCCCTCGGCTCTGCACACTGTGCTATTACAGCCGAGGGCACCTCGGTCTTGTAGTTTTAGCGACAGTTTCCAGATTTCAATTTCTAGGTGGACTCCTACATTCTGGAAGCATGTAATAATCCAAGGGAAATGGTACTGAAATAGGTGAACCCGTAACACGCAGATGTGATATCGTCCGGCAAAAATTGGATAATGAACGAAGCGGAAAAGCTAGATAAAAGCGTAAAATGTTATTGTGTTTGATTTAATGCGGTTAATAAATGACTGACTGATGTAGCTGATTACAGATGTTTTATGGATCGGTGTATTTTACTGAATGCCTTTCACAAGCACAATTAAAAATAGATGAAAACTAGTCTTCAATTATTCCCACTGTTTAGCTTGCTGGAGCAATTACATCGAATATCATTGCGTACGGGGGCAAGTGAATATTTGGCATAGAAATGCTTTGATATAAATGAGATTTTGTTTTTGTTATATTGTTGATGGTATACAATTACTTAAGTGTCAAACTGATACTCGAAGTGGTCTTGGTTATACGGCTTTCAAAGGTGTCATATCATACATGTTTCATTCAAAAATATTTTTAAAAGTTTGTAATGAACGAAAATTCGTTCAGAGTGGTCTAGTGGTCAGCGTTTCTGGCTCTAGATCATGGGGTCCCACGCTCGATTCTAGTCGGGGTGGGATATTTTTTTTGCTAAGGAACTGGCTGGTTGTATTGACGTCACCGTTTCATCTCCTCCTCATCGCTGCGAAAGTAGAGGAAGTGGCGTCAAGTAGAAAGACTTGCACCAGATATCGGAACAACTCCGGCTAATTATACCATACGATCATTTCAGTTCAGAGTTTTTGTGGAGTCTGTTCTGTTTCATCAGAAACTATGAAGCGGACAACTGAAGGCATCGTGCCTGTACTTCCCTTGCACATCATCCACGCGAAGAATTTCCAAAGACTTCAACCAGAAATGAAAATATCGAGGAAGTGCACAATGTGTTGATGAACGATCAGCCTATAATTCACCTATCCGATGACCTGATGATGGCAATATAACTAAACTAGAAATCAGTATGTGTATTAACTGTGATCTGGGCGGAAAAATCTTATACACTCCTGGAAATGGAAAAAAGAACACATTGACACCGGTGTGTCAGACCCACCATACTTGCTCCGGACACTGCGAGAGGGCTGTACAAGCAATGATCACACGCACGGCACAGCGGACACACCAGGAACCGCGGTGTTGGCCGTCGAATGGCGCTAGCTGCGCAGCATTTGTGCACCGCCGCCGTCAGTGTCAGCCAGTTTGCCGTGGCATACGGAGCTCCATCGCAGTCTTTAACACTGGTAGCATGCTGCGACAGCGTGGACGTGAACCGTATGTGCAGTTGACGGACTTTGAGCGAGGGCGTATAGTGGGCATGCGGGAGGCCGGGTGGACGTACCGCCGAATTGCTCAACACGTGGGGCGTGAGGTCTCCACAGTACATCGATGTTGTCGCCAGTGGTCGGCGGAAGGTGCACGTGCCCGTCGACCTGGGACCGGACAGCAGCGACGCACGGATGCACGCCAAGACCGTAGGATCCTACGCAGTGCCGTAGGGGACCGCACCGCCACTTCCCAGCAAATTAGGGACACTGTTGCTCCTGGGGTATCGGCGAGGACCATTCGCAACCGTCTCCATGAAGCTGGGCTACGGTCCCGCACACCGTTAGGCCGTCTTCCGCTCACGCCCCAACATCGTGCAGCCCGCCTCCAGTGGTGTCGCGACAGGCGTGAATGGAGGGACGAATGGAGACGTGTCGTCTTCAGCGATGAGAGTCGCTTCTGCCTTGGTGCCAATGATGGTCGTATGCGTGTTTGGCGCCGTGCAGGTGAGCGCCACAATCAGGACTGCATACGACCGAGGCACACAGGGCCAACACCCGGCATCATGGTATGGGGAGCGATCTCCTATACTGGCCGTACACCACTGGTGATCGTCGAGGGGACACTGAATAGTGCACGGTACATCCAAACCGTCATCGAACCCATCGTTCTACCATTCCTAGACCGGCAAGGGAACTTGCTGTTCCAACAGGACAATGCACGTCCGCATGTATCCCGTGCCACCCAACGTGCTCTAGAAGGTGTAAGTCAACTACCCTGGCCAGCAAGATCTCCGGATCTGTCCCCCATTGAGCATGTTTGGGACTGGATGAAGCGTCGTCTCACGCGGTCTGCACGTCCAGCACGAACGCTGGTCCAACTGAGGCGCCAGGTGGAAATGGCATGGCAAGCCGTTCCACAGGACTACATCCAGCATCTCTACGATCGTCTCCATGGGAGAATAGCAGCCTGCATTGCTGCTAAAGGTGGATATACACTGTACTAGTGCCGACATCGTGCATGCTCAGTTGCCTGTGTCTATGTGCCTGTGGTTCTGTCAGTGTGATCATGTGATGTATCTGACCCCAGGAATGTGTCAATAAAGTTTCCCCTTCCTGGGACAATGAATTCACGGTGTTCTTATTTCAATTTCCAGGAGTGTATTTTGGAAACTCTTTTACTATGGTATATGAAGTAGCTGACGCCTTAAGAATATCAGAAGTAGTACATCTACGTCTATACCCCGAAAGCCATCTTATGGTGCGTGCCGGTGGCTGCTGTGTGTACCATTGCTACTTTCCCTGATTCCTATTCCACTAGCGAATGGTGTGCAGGAGGAGAAATTTTATCTTCACGTTCTTTTCGCGAAGTATACGTAGGAAGAATCAATATATTGGTTGACTCTTCTACGAACCTACACCCTCGGAAATTTTACATTAAACCGTACTATGATGCTGAACCCCTCTCTTGTAACATCTGCCTTTGGGATTGTATGATTCTTTCACTCTTATTAAACGAACCTATGACAAAATGCCCTGCACTTCCCAATATCTTCTCTACTTCTTACACCAAACCAATCTGGTAAGAGCCGCAGCCTGACGAGAGCCTAGTATCCTAGCTACCTCCTTCGTGGGTGATCTTTACTTTGTAAGGTACCCCTTACTTGCAGATAAGAGCGCATTTTACTTTATTTCAAATTTTGATATTCCTGTTGTATGAGAAGTGAATGTATCAGCGCTGCAGTACGTACAGAGCAAGGAGCGACCGGTAGGTTCCCGCACTGGATAGCAGCGGCTGTTGGCCACCTGGCGCTTTCAGAGCAAGTGCGATGCGGTGCCGATGCAGAAATCGCACATCATGTTATCAAAGAGGTCTGTAGGGAAAGGACCTTCCTTCTGGCGCGAATTAAGCAACTGTTAGTAATAAATACACTACGGGCCATTAAAAATGCTACCCCACGAAGATGACGTGCTACAGACGCGAAATTTAACCGACAGGAAGAAGATGCTGTGATATGCAAATGATTAGCTTTTCAGAGCATTCACACAAGGTTGGCGCCGGTGTCGACACCTACAATGTGCAGACATGAGGAAAGTTTCCGACCGATTTCTCATACACAAACAACAGTTGACCGTCGTTGCCTGGTGAAACGTTGTTGTGATGCCTCGTGAAAGGAGGAGAAATGCGTACCGTCACGTTTCCGACTTTGATAAAGATCGGATTGTAGCCTATCGCGATTTCGGTTTATCGTATCGCGACATTGCTGCTCGCATTGATCGAGATCCAATGACTGTTAGCAGAATATGGAATCGGTGGGTTCAGGAGGGTAATACGGAACGCCGAGCTGGATCCCAACGGCTTCGTGTCACTAGCAGTCGAGATGACAGGCACTTTATCCGCATGGCTGTAACGGATCGTGCAGCCACGTCTCGATCCCTGAGTAAACAGATGGGGACGTTTGCAAGACAACAACCATCTGCACGAACAGTTCGACGACGTTTGCAGTAGCATGGACTATCAGCTCGGAGACCGTGGCTGCGGTTACCCTTGACGCTGCACCGCAGACAGGAGCGCCTGCGACGGTGTACTCAACGACGAACCTGGGTGTACGAATGGCAAAACGTCATTTTTTCGGATGAATCCAGGTTCTGTTTACAGCATCATGATGGTCGCATCCGTGTTTGGCGACATCGCGGTGAACGCACATTGGAAGCGTGTATTCGTCATCGCCATACTGGCGTATCACCCGGCGTGATGGTATGGGGCGCCATTGGTTACACGTCTCGGTCACCTCTTGTTCGCGTTGACGGCACTTTGAGCAGTGGACGTTAAATTTCAGAGGTGTTACGACCCGTGGTTCTACCCTTCATTCGATCCCTGCGAAACCCTATATTTCAGCAGGATAATGCATGACCGCATGTCCTGTATGGGCCTTTCTGAATCCAGAAAATGTTCGACTGCTGCCCTGGCCAGCACATTCTCCAGATCTCTCACCAACTGAAAACGTCTGGTCAATGGTGGCCGTGCAACTGGCTCGTCACAATACGCCAGTCAAATGGCTCTGAGCACTATGTGACTTAACATCTGAGGTCAACAAGTGTTTTTTCAAACGGTCGGCACGTTGCCTCAGCAGATTCATATGAGGCGATGGCCGTCTACTGTGAAATAACTACCAATTTGTGGGGGAACATGTGTGACATTGTCGTTCTGCCTAGTACCGTTTGTTGTTAGCGTCTCTCTTCCGCTTACGGCGTTAGCCTGCCCACACTAAGATGTCTACCATGTTTCCCTAGAATATTTTATATAAAGGTGCTATAAATTTCAGTTTCTACAAGTGCACGTGTCATATTCAGCCTGGATCCTTGGAGATTCACGACTGGCTTATTGACAAGATTTGGGTCACTACAAAATAGGCTCATATAGTATACATTTATTCAGATTCCTATATTTTTTGGTCACGTTTCTGGATCCACTTCAAGCAGACAGGTTAATTTCGCTTCATGATTCCCAAGTTCCTTTCACCCATCGCGATGGAACTACTTGTACGGCTTTTTTTGATAACGCGTAAGTCGAATATACTAATGTCAGAATTTTTAATCTTCCGCCAAAAATTGATGACAGTTTCCCTAAGGAAGAGTTGCTTCGATATGGGGATATACGGAGTGTACGACGAGAATGCTGATCCCACCGGCGTTGATTGCAGTGCTGTAGCGGCATTCGTTCGGTGAAAACGTTTGTAAAACGGAATATACCCTCTCACATACAGGTGTGGATACCGTGTTGACATTACTTATACAGGGCAACTAGGGACCTGCTTTCTCTCTAATGAAAGTGGCCACGTCCGATCAAATTGCCCACTTATTGTTGCTATCTTAAAATAAACATTCGAACAACGTCGTAAGTTGAGATTAGCCTTGTTCCACGATAGATGGACGACATCTTGGAAAGGTACCGAGGAACAGCCACTGCCTGAGAGCTCTCGAGATTTTTTACCATTACATTCGCGTCAGACATAGTAGCTGCAGTCGCCAACATAAACGTTGATGGACTCAGGATGGTAACAGATGAATACCGCCCCTCCCCCCTCCCACCACATCGATGGAACGATTCAGTTGGAGGGAGCTTCTCCCCATACCCCGTCAGACTGATTCCGGTATTTCTCCCATTCCACTTGTCGTGATTCCACTGGAATCAAGAACGTTCTTCGGGAGTGCCTGAGGGTGAGGATGTTGCAGAGCCCCTTGGCGTCTCGACGGACGGAGGCCACACATTGTTCACATGCTTCTCGTCCACCTTCTTGAGGAAACTCTGCAACAACAGGTTCCTAATGATAATTTAACGGGCAGCGCAGGAAAAACTGCCAGATAGTTCATTTATTGTACTGTCTGGTTCCTGTCAGCCAGCCAGATTCACAATTCCCACGTCCAGTCGGATGTGGCGCTCAGACTCCTTCCTCTGCACCAGTCCTGGATGTTACACATGATCCCCTCCCCACATGTCTCTGTGTTACTGTGAAGCCACAGTAAACAACGTTTTCGGCCGAAGTGTTTGGTGACGCGCAAGAAGAAGAAGAAGAAGAAGAAGCACATGGAATCTGAAGAAGCTGGAGGTTGGGGCACAAGCCCCTTATCTTCCAGTTCGTCCGTGGGCTCCGCCATGGATTACGAAATGCGACGTTGGCGTCACCTTTTGTTACTGACTTCTAATTGATTCCTGTCGATAACGGATGCAGATATATACTTTTCTTACTCTGGATGCAAACAGAATTTCTTCTGCATGAAGTTTTGTAGCGTTGCGCCAATGTGCACCTTATCATTAGGCTATCCGAGCACAACTCGCACCTAGACTCAAACTTCCATATGTCGACATTCATGTGTCTACAACCTGTTATCGCACATTCATTACGTATATTCCCGTACAGGGAGACATTTTAATCGAAAATTGCTTTCCGTGTGTTAGCGGTTAAATACGATACTGCAGTGCCTGTATTGTTCAGAAGTACGATGCATTGTTTCTTCGGACATGCATGCAAGACGACCGCTTGCGAAACGCGGGAAATGCGGGTCTATTCCCCGTCCTGCACAGATTTTCATTGTCGTCATTCCATTATATACCTGATGTCCTAAGGAACTTCGTATCGAACTTCTCAGCAACAAAGGCGGTCCGATATCGCTTCGCCGTTGTATCGATCACATCACTGTAAGTGCTGCTACGGTCGCAGGTTCGAATCCTGCCTCGGGCATGGATGTGTGTGATGTCCTTAGGTCAGTTAGGTTTAAGTAGTCCTAAGTCTAGGGGACTGATGACCTCGGATGTTAAGTCTCATAGTGCTTAGAACCATTTGAACCATCATTGTAAGACAGATTCCAAAATCAGATATTGGATTGCAAGTCTTATCCAGGTGCAGATATAAACTCAGATAACAATTTAGGAATGACGAAGAGTAGACTGAAGTTTAAGAGGACCGTCCGAAAGAATCAGTGTGGAAGAAAGTGGAATACCGAAATACTGGGGAAGGACGAGCCGCATCTGAAGTTGGCTAAGGATGTGGGTAATGCAGTAAGGAACACCAGAGTGGGTAGTTCATTTGAAGAGGAGTGGACATCTTTAAAAGGGGGAATCACAGATGGTGGTCAGAAAAACATAGTTACAAGGAAGGTAACTGTCAAGAAACCTTGGGTAGCGAATGAAATACTTCAGTTGACCGACGAAAGGAGGAAGTACAAAAATGTTCCGGTAAGCACAGGAATAGAGCAACATAAAACACTTAGGAATGAAATGGTTGCAGGAAAGATGTGAAGAAACTGAAAAAGAAATGATCGTCCGAAAGACTGACTCAGCATGTACAAAAGTCAAGACTAACCTCGGTGAAATTAAAAGCAGGGGGTAACATGAAATGTGCAGTGGAAATTCCACAGTTATGGTCAGAGGAATGAGCGGGTAGGTGGGAAGAGTACACTGAAGGCCTCTGTGACGGGGGAGGACTTGTCTGTTGACTTGACAGAAGAAGAAACTGGAGCGGACAGGAAAGACATAGGGGATCCAGTATTAGAGCCAGAATTTAAGAGAGTACTGGAAGACTTGAGATCAGTGGCGGATACAGAAAAACCTCAGGGAGGGGGCGCTAAAGATATCTCAAGATATCTAACTTTACGTTTACCGCAATAAAAATAATAAAGTCACATGCAAAGTTTAAGAAAGTTTTATTTAAACCGAATATACACATATACAAGACAATGCCATCTTGTAATATAAAAAAAGTTACAACTGTGGTTCGTCATCTCAGCCTTTCCCACAACATGTGACATCGGCGTTGCTATGCTGGATCCTTCTCTTCACAAATGCCTATCCAGTACTTCTTCTCTGAGCCATCATTATCATACAGTACTCCGCTCAGCTTCCTCCAGTTCATCCATCCATTATTTATCCCAGGTTGTATTTCGGACTCCAGTCCTCCATCGCTTTGCATGAAGAGTTGCTCTCCTTGCAGGTTAATATATAGATCTTTGGCATCCTTTGTACACATACACTACTTGATCAAAAGTATCCGGACACCCCCAAAACATACGTTTTTCATATTAGGTGCATTGTACTGCCGCTTACAGCCAAGTACTCAATACCAGCGACCTCAGTAGCCATTAGACATCGTGAGAGAGCGGAATGGAACGCTCCGCTGAACTCACGGACTTCGAACGTGGTCAGGTTATTGGGTGACGCTTGTGCCATACGTCTGTACGCGAGATTTCCACACTCCTAAACACCCCTAGGTCCACTGTTTCCGATGTGATAGTGAAGTGGAAACGTGAAGGAACACGTACAGCACAAAAACGTACAGACCGACCTCGTCTGTTGACTGACAGAGACCGCAGACAGTTGAAGCGGGTCGTAATGTGTAGTAGGCAGACATCTATCCAGACTATCACACAGGAATTCCAAACTGCATCATGATCCACTGCAAGTACTATGACAGTTAGCGGGAGATGAGAAAACGTGGATAAAATGGTCGAGCAGCTGCGAACAAGCCACAAATCACGCCGGTAAATACGAAACGACGCCTCGTTTGGTGTAAGGAGCGTAAACATTGGACGATTGAACAGTGGAAAAACGTTGTGTGGAGTGACGAATCACGGTATACAATGTGGCGATCAGATGGCAGGGTGTGGATATGGCGAATGCCCGGTGAACGTCATCTGCTAGCGTGTGTAGTGCAACAGTGAAATTCGGAGGCGGTGGTGTTATGGTCTGGTCGTGTTTTTCATGGAGGGGGCTTGCACCCCTTGTTGTTTTGTGTGACACTATCACAGCAAAGGCCTACATTGATGTTTTAAGCACCTTCTTGCTTGCCACTGTGGAAGAGCAATTTGAGGATATCGATTGCATCTTTCAACACGATCGAGAATCTGTTCATAATGCACAGCCAGTGGCGGAGTGGTTACACGACAGTAACATCCCTGTAACGGACTGGCCTGCACAGAATCCTGACCTGAATCCTACAGAACAGCTTTGGGATGTTTTGGAACGCCGACTTCGTGCCAGACTTCACCGACCGACATGATACCTCTCCTCAGTGCAGCACTCCGTGGAGAAAGAGCTGTCATTCCCCAAGAAATCTTCCAGCACCTGACTGAAAGTATTCCTGCGACATTTGATGCTGTCATCAAGGCTAAGGGTGAGCCAACACCGTATTGAATTTCAACATTACTGATTTTCAGCCAGGTGTCCGGTTACTTTTGATCACATAGTGTATACTCTGTTTTCACCCTGCTAATTCTCATTCCCCTTTCCTCTAGAGCTTTTATCCATTGTTCAAGCTTGTCTTAAAGTGCCTCCTGGGTGGGTTCACATATTACAACATCATCGGCAATTGTGGTTCTCTTCCTTAAATGATGAATTCTATGCGCCTATTCTTTCTGCCAAACTGGTAAATTACACCGTCAATGTCTGTGCGAGTGTTCAACAGAGCTAATCTCTTTATAAGCTGCAATATTGAAAAGCTTATTTCTACTGTAGCAATAGATTTAGGTAGACAAGCAAATATTTTGTACAGCGTGTGCAAAGTATCGTAAAGGGCGTTTATGCTCGTTTGCTTGTATTGAAGAATCTCTCCCATTAGTCTCTTTTTAATCACAAAACAGTAGAATATTCGCGACTTTTCTCGAACAAATGCCAGACAGAATAACGTATCGATATCACTAGAATGGCCGCGACTCCTGTGTTAGTTATCTATATGCCAGACAGAAACGTATAAAATACGATGATGCGGACGCGCGTGCTACATAGGAAAGTACAACTACTCGATAATTCGATTCAGTCGAGTCGACTGACGAAACAAACGAACGCATAGCGTGCGGGCTGACTGGCGGGGGCGGCGCGGGTAGCAATGCGGGCGGCCCCGCAAGGGCTTAGTGGGGTGGGGGGGCGGGGGGTGCGCGCCCCTATATGTATCCGCCACTGCCTGAGACCAAAAAAAATATCAGGGATACATAACATTCCATCAGAATTCCTAAAATCATTGGGGGAAGTGGGAAGTGGCAACACTCTATGAGAGTGGCGACGTACCAACAGACTTTTGGAACAATATCGTCCACACAATTCCGAAGATAGGAAAGGATGATATGTGCGAGAACCATCGCACAATCAGTTTAATAGCCATGCATCCAAGCTGCTGCCAAATATAATGTACAGAAGAACGGAAAAGAAAATTGAGGATCAATTAGATGGTGTTTGCTTTAGGAAAGATAAAGGTACCAGAGAAACGGTTGTGACATTGCGCTTGTTAATGGAAGCAAGGCTTAAAAAAATAATGACATCCTCTTAGGATTCGTCGACGTAGAATAAGGGTTCGACAATGTAAAATGGAGCAAAATTTTCGAACTTCTGAGAAAAATAGGTATAATCTATAGTTAAAGACAGTAACCAGGAGGGAACAATAAGACTGGAAGATCAAGAACGAAGTGCTCGGATTAAAAAGTGTGTAAGACATGGATGCAGTCTTTCGCCGCTGCTGTCCAATCTATACAATGAAGATGCAATGTCGGAAACAAAAAGAAAGTATGATAATTAAAAACAGTCTTGATCGCAAATTTCTTTTAATTGGAGTGACCGGTTTCAATCCTCAAAGGATCATCTTCAGACTCCAGGATGGCAGGTGGATTTCCATTGAATAGGCTGCTCCGATCCACGACGCTGAACTGACTGCTCCTGCGAGCTCCTGCGATCACTCCAATTAAAAGAAATTTCCGATCAAGACTATTTTTACTATCATATTAACATAAGACCTCTGATAATATTTTCATAATACACTACTGGCCATTAAAATTGCTACACCAAGAAGAAATGCAGATGATAAACGGGTATTCATTGGACAAATACACTCCTGGAAATGGAAAAAAGAACACATTGACACCGGTGTGTCAGACCCACCATACTTGCTCCGGACACTGCGAGAGGGCTGTACAAGCAATGATCACACGCACGGCACAGCGGACACACCAGGAACCGCGGTGTTGGCCGTCGAATGGCGCTAGCTGCGCAGCATTTGTGCACCGCCGCCGTCAGTGTCAGCCAGTTTGCCGTGGCATACGGAGCTCCATCGCAGTCTTTAACACCGGTAGCATGCCGCGACAGCGTGGACGTGAACCGTATGTGCAGTTGACGGACTTTGAGCGATGGCGTATAGTGGGCATGCGGCAGGCCGGGTGGACGTACCACCGAATTGCTCAACACGTGGGGCGTGAGGTCTCCACAGTACACCGATGTTGTCGCCAGTGGTCGGCGGAAGGTGCACGTGCCCGTCGACCTGGGACCGGACCGCAGCGACGCACGGATGCACGCCAAGACCGTAGGATCCTACGCAGTGCCGTAGGGGACCGCACCGCCACTTCCCAGCAAATTAGGGACACTGTTGCTCCTGGGGTATCGGCGAGGACCATTCGCAACCGTCTCCATGAAGCTGGGCTACGGTCCCGCACACCGTTAGGCCGTCTTCCGCTCACGCCCCAACATCGTGCAGCCCGCCTCCAGTGGTGTCGCGACAGGCGTGAATGGAGGGACGAATGGAGACGTGTCGTCTTCAGCGATGAGAGTCGCTTCTGCCTTGGTGCCAATGATGGTCGTATGGGTGTTTGGCGCCGTGCAGGTGAGCGCCACAATCAGGACTGCATACGACCGAGGCACACAGGGCCAACACCCGGCATCATGGTGTGGGGAGCGATCTCCTACACTGGCCGTACACCACTGGTGATCGTCGAGGGGACACTGAATAGTGCACGGTACATCCAAACCGTCATCGAACCCATCGTTCTACCATTCCTAGACCGGCAAGGGAACTTGCTGTTCCAACAGGACAATGCACGTCCGCATGTATCCCGTGCCACCCAACGTGCTTTAGAAGGTGTAAGTCAACTACCCTGGCCAGCAAGATCTCCGGATCTGTCCCCCATTGAGCATGTTTGGGACTGGATGAAGCGTCGTCTCACGCGGTCTGCACGTCCGGCACGAACGCTGGTCCAACTGAGGCGCCAGGTGGAAATGGCATGGCAAGCCGTTCCACAAGACTACATCCAGCATCTGTACGATCGTCTCCATGGGAGAATAGCAGCCTGCATTGCTGCGAAAGGTGGATACACACTGTACTAGTGCCGACATTGTGCATGCTCTGTTGCCTGTGTCTATGTGCCTGTGGTTCTGTCAGTGTGATCATGTGATGTATCTGACCCCAGGAATGTGTCAATAAAGTTTCCCCTTCCTGGGACAATGAATTCACAGTGTTCTTATTTCAATTTCCAGGAGTGTATATTATATTAGATTTGACATGTGATTGCATGTTCGCGCAATTTGGGTGCATAGATCCTGAGAAATCAGTACCCAGAACAACCACCTCTGGCCGTAAAACGGTCTTGATACGCCTGGGCATTAAGTCAAACAGAGCTTGAATGGCATGTACAGGTACAGCTGCCCATGCAGCTTCAACACGATACCACAGTTCATCAAGAGTAGTGACTGGCGTATTGTGACGAGCCAGTTGCTGGGCCAACATTGACCAGACGTTTTCAATTGGTGAGAGATCTGGAGAATGTGCTGACCAAGGCAGCAGTCTAACATTTTCTGTATCCAGAAAGGCCCGCACAGGACCTGCAACATGCGGTCGTGCATTATCCTGCTGAAATGTAGGGTTTCGCAGGGATCGAATGAAGGGTAGAGCCACGGGTCGTAACACATCTGAAATGTAACGTCCACTGTTCAAAGTGCCGTCAATGCGAACAAGAGGCGATAGGCTACAATCCGGCCATTATCAAAGTCAGAAACGTGATGGTACGCATTTCTCCTCCTTACACGAGGCATCACAACAACGTTTCACCAGGCAACGCCGGTCAACTGCTGTTTGTGTGTGAGAAATCGGTTGGAAACGTTCCTCATCAGCATGTCGTAGGTGTCGCTATCGGCGCCAACGTTGTGTGAATGCTTTGAAAAGCTAATCATTTGCATATCACAGCATCCTCTCCCTGTCGGTAGCACGTCATCTTCGTCGTGTAGCAATTTTGATGGCCAGTAGTGTAAAAGAAAGGTTCAACAGAGGGATTAAAATTGAGGGTGAAGTGACCCCAATGATAAGATCTGGTGTGACATTGTTATCGCCAGTGAATGCGAAGAAGAATTACAGCATCTGTTGGATGGAATAAATAAGTGTTGAACATTACAGCATCTGTTGGATGTAATAAATAAGTGTAGAACATGCTTGAGAGTAAACCGGTAAAAGACTAAGGAAATGAGAAGCAGCGGAAATGAGAATAGCGAGAAACTTATGAAAATTGATTACAAAGTAGACGAAGATTAGGAATTCTGTTACCATGGAAGGAAAATAACCCATGAAGGACGATGAAAAGAGGGCATAAAAAGAGGACTAGAATTGGCGAAGAGGGCCTTGCTGCTCAAAATAAGTCTACTGGTATCAAACACAAGCCTCAATTTGAGGAAGAAATTTCTGAGAACGTACGTTTGTAGCACAGTATTGTATGGTAGTGGAACGTGGACTATAGGAAAACCGGAACAGAAGAGAATCGAAGCATTTGAGATGTGGTGCTACAGACGAATGTTGAAAATTAGGTGGACTGATACGACAAGGAATGAGGCAGTCCGATGAGAAGGTTTCCCGAAGAATCGGCGAAGAAAGGAACATTGGAAAACAGTGACAAGAAGAAGGCACAGAATGACAGGACATCTGTTAAGTAATCAAGGAATAACTGCTATGGTACTAGAAGGAACTGTAGACCGTAAAGACTGTAAAGGAAGACAGGGATTTGAATACATTCAACAAATAACTGAGGACGTGAGGTGCAAGTGCTACTCGAAGATAAAGAAATTAGCGCAAGAGAGAAATTCACGGCGGGCCGCATCAAACGAGTCAGAAGACTTCTGCCTCTTAGAGTAACGAGATTTATTAAAAAGTGACAATGAACAACGTTAAGGATTACGGCAAAAAGCGCTAGCACATGGCCAATTTCAGTGTGCTCCCACTATTGCCATGAGACAACCTTCCTAACGCCAGTTTAAAATGGAACCCACAACATTCATGCCTCCAGACACTTTCCCGGCGTGGTCTGCTTACAGGTTCAAATGGCTCTGAGCACTATGGGACTTAACATCTATGGTCATCAGTCCCCTATAACTTAGAACTAATGAAACCTAACTAACCTAAGGACATTACGCAACACCCAGTCATCACGAGACAGAGAAAATCCCTGACCCCGCCGGGAATCGAACCCGGGAACCCGGGCGCGGGAAGCGAGAACGCTACCGCACGACCACGAGCTGCGGACGTGGGCTGCTTACATCGGGTAAATTATATCAAAGTGATGTTATTCAGTTACTTAACGTTGTTCTCAGAATTTTATTTGTTGGTCACAAACAAAATACACTACGTCAGTCAAGTCATCTGTCCGTAGATACTTAATGCTGACCGCATGAAGCCGGAGCATCTCGTTAGACTTGAGTAACACACGGGACTGTTTGATAGGGCACATCCTGAGACATAATTGAAAAGCGAATTTGCTTATGGACGGAAGTAAGGGGTGTAAAAATTGTAGAGGGGAACCAAGGCTCTAGTACATTAAGGAGATTCCAGTGGATGTAGGTTGCATTACTTGTATGGAGAGGAGGAGATTTGCACGGGTTAAACTAGTCTTTGGACTGAATACCGCAATAATAGCTTCTCTGTTACATTTAAAAGATTAAAATAGATGATATTTAATACAGCAGGAATGACCGTACGTTCGATGTAAGCGCTTCTCGAAAATGAAGGGGTTAGAACTAGAGAGGCTGGGTAGCATCAAACCACTAGAGGACTATTAGAAAAGGAAATGACCGTCGTAACCAGAAAAAACCGCGTTCAACTCCTGGGAATGAACTGGCCGACAAGCTTGCCTAACCAGCTGCTCGAGAATTCCTCCGCCTGTGTTCAAAATAAAATTGAGAATGGGCTGAAACTAAAAAGAGCGATCGGAAAAGATGTTTTTTTCCGACTGTTCAGCATCGCCTTTCCATAAGGTTACCACAGTCACATAATCTTATAACAATGTTATCCGGGCCGGCCGCGGTGGTCTCGCGGTTCTAGGCGCGCAGTCCGGAACCGTGCGACTGCTACGGTCGCAGGTTCGAATCCTGCCTCGGGCATGGATGTGTGTGATGTCCTTAGGTTAGTTAGGTTTAAGTAGTTCTAAGTTCTAGGGGACTAATGACCACAGCAGTTGAGTCCCATAGTGCTCAGAACCATTTGAACCATTTTTTTTGTTATCCGGGTATGGAAATTTAATATCTTACTACCAACGGTTCAGCTAGCCCCAACTGTTGCTTGTACACGGGCAGGGGGCGATCAAACAGTAGATCTCCTCTCATATGTGAGTCATGAACTTAATAATGAGATAGACGTGCTAAGGAAGTGCGGTAATACACTTCCTCAGACGAGAGGCAGCTCACTAGTCGATAAACTACTTTTAGTAAAGCTAAACTTGAACAAATTTTCCAAATTTTATAATATAATAACCTTTCCTAGCACATGAGTAATTGCGCTACTTGACGTTAAAAAAATATTAACGTGGACATCTTACAAGGCAGTATGATATGTCAAACACCATCTTAAAAGAATATGGATCATGCAGAATGTGTGTGTGTGAAATCTTATGGGACTTAACTGCTAAGGTCATCAGTCCCTAAGCTTACACACTACTTAACCTAAATTATCCTAAGGACAAACACAGACACCCATGCCCGCGGGAGGACTCGAACCTCCGCCGGGACCAGCCGCACAGCCCATGACTGCAGCGCCTTAGACCGCTCGGCTAATCCTGCGCGGCGATCATGCAGAAGTTTTTTTTAAATTGTGAATGTAATTAATTGTATACTTTTGGTCCATACTAGCGTCATTTGTTATAATTAGGCTTGTTCCTTACGTATGGTGCACAAAAATTAAACCGAAACATGTAGTATTAGAAATATTGTAATGTGGCATGTTGCACATAAATAGGAATATCAATACAGAGTGTACGGAAAGTCGCTCTGCGCTGGACTACGGACTATGGATGTACACTCCTGGAAATTGAAATAAGAACACCGTGAATTCATTGTCCCAGGAAGGGGAAACTTTATTGACACATTCCTGGGGTCAGATACATCACATGATCACACTGACAGAACCACAGGCACATAGACACAGGCAACAGAGCATGCACAATGTCGGCACTAGTACAGTGTATATCCACCTTTCGCAGCAATGCAGGCTGCTATTCTCCCATGGAGACGATCGTACAGATGCTGGATGTAGTCCTGTGGAACGGCTTGCCATGCCATTTCCACCTGGCGCCTCAGTTGGACCAGCGTTCGTGCTGGACGTGCAGACCGCGTGAGACGACGCTTCATCCAGTCCCAAACATGCTCAATGGGGGACAGATCCGGAGATCTTGCTGGCCAGGGTAGTTGACTTACACCTTCTAGAGCACGTTGGATGGCACGGGATACATGCGGACGTGCATTGTCCTGTTGGAACAGCAAGTTCCCTTGCCGGTCTAGGAATGGTAGAACGATGGGTTCGATGACGGTTTGGATGTACCGTGCACTATTCAGTGTCCCCTCGACGATCACCAGTGGTGTACGGCCAGTGTAGGAGATCGCTCCCCACACCATGATGCCGGGTGTTGGCCCTGTGTGCCTCGGTCGTATGCAGTCCTGATTGTGGCGCTCACCTGCACGGTGCCAAACACGCATACGACCATCATTGGCACCAAGGCAGAAGCGACTCTCATCGCTGAAGACGACACGTCTCCATTCGTCCCTTCATTCACGCCTGTCGCGACACCACTGGAGGCGGGCTGCACGATGTTGGGGCGTGAGCGGAAGACGGCCTAACGGTGTGCGGGACCGTAGCCCAGCTTCATGGAGACGGTTGCGAATGGTCCTCGCCGATACCCCAGGAGCAACAGTGTCCCTAATTTGCTGGGAAGTGGCGGTGCGGTCCCCTACGGCACTGCGTAGGATCCTACGGTCTTGGCGTGCATCCGTGCGTCGCTGCGGTCCGGTCCCAGGTCGACGGGCACGTGCACCTTCCGCCGACCACTGGCGACAACATCGATGTACTGTGGAGACCTCACGCCCCACGTGTTCAGCAATTCGGCGGTACGTCCACCCGGCCTCCCGCATGCCCACTATACGCCCTCGCTCAAAGTCCGTCAACTGCACATACGGTTCACGTCCACGCTGTCGCGGCATGCTACCAGTGTTAAAGACTGCGATGGAGCTCCGTATGCCACGGCAAACTGGCTGACACTGACGGCGGCGGTGCACAAATGCTGCGCAGCTAGCGCCATTCGACGGCCAACACCGCGGTTCCTGGTGTGTCCGCTGTGCCGTGCGTGTGATCATTGCTTGTACAGCCCTCTCGCAGTGTCCGGAGCAAGTATGGTGGGTCTGACACACCGGTGTCAATGTGTTCTTTTTTCCATTTCCAGGAGTGTAGATAACGTCGGGAGTTCGAAACAAAGTTGGCAGAACACAAGTTGGCAGAACTTTTTTTTTTTCGTAGATCCACGATTGTTTTTTAATTCCTTCTAGCGTTGCGTAACATTTAACTATTTGGCACAGCTGATGAAACCTATTGAATGCAATGTGTAGTTTTTAGATGTTCTATTTGTTTTTAAATTGATGCTGTCAACTGAGGAACGTATTTATCCTGCCGAATAAATGTTTCTATAAGGCGATAAATACACGGATTTAGTGCAGGAGGCACGGGCTGAAAATTCCCAGAAACATCTGTACCTCATCTTAACGCGGTCCGTCGACTTACTGAGAAACTTTGAGTGCCATGTTCAGCGGTAGGTACCAAAAGAACTGGAACGACACCTAAACGAACAGAAGCTGTTGAATAACTCTGTGCACCAAAGGCCAGAAAAATCAGTGCGCACGTTGACAAAGAAAACGATCACGTGCTTGCAACTGTGCGTAAAACAGTTAGGCAAACATTGAAATTGTTCCTGTATAACATTTCAGCAGCGCAAGAATTGAAAGATAGGGATCATGAAAAGCGAATCCATTAAGTATCTACGGACATATGACTTGACTGACGTAGTGTATTTATTTTACTGAGAGGAATAGTACTGATATTCTTATTGTCAACATATATTACAGACAAGACCTGGTTTCACCTCTGTGACACACGATTGTGGTCAACTGAGAATTCTCGTGCTGTGCTTGAAAGACCATTATATGATCAGACAAATGGATTGTGGTTAGCAGTATGCAGACGGTGCGGTACTGGGCCTTCATTTTTTGAAGAACCGTGAACAGTGAACGTGGTTATTTAATGAGCCACTGATTCACCGGCCAGCTACAGGAAGACGAAGTCAACTACTCATGGTTTCAAGAAAATGACACAACTGCTCAGACAGCTAACAACAGTAAGCGTCTTCTGAATGAGTTTTTTTGGGGAACGTGCCTTCTCAAAAAAACCTATGGTCCCCTCGCTCGCTGGTCTTACACCACCATACTATATTCTCGGGGAGCAGCGACAAGCCAGCCGCTGTAACCGAGCGGTTCTAGGCGCATCAGTCCGGAACCGCGCTGTTGCTATGGTCGCAGGTTCGAATCCTGCCTCGGACATGGATGTGTGTGATGTCCTTAGGTTAGTTAGGTTTAAGTAGTTCCAAGTCTAGGGGACTGATGACCTCAGATGTTGAGTCCCATAGTGCTCAGAGCCATTTGAACCATTTGAAGCAGCGAAACCTTTAGTGTCGCACACGCACTCTTTGTCACTTGAAAACTGAAATAATTGCGCACGTGAAAAACATATGACAATCAAATCTCTCGAAAGTGTTTCCCAATAAGATTAAGAGGCTTCAGATTTGTATAACCGCCCGTGACGTCGTTTCCAACATATTTTGTAACTGGTTGTTTCTACCGAACACTCGGGTAGAATGGTAAACGTGAGAATCATACCAGAGGTCTATATTAAACCAAAAACTGTTAGTGAGAAAGTGTTATTGACCTTTCTGATCAGGTGAGTGCATGTAGCAGTCTACAAAAAGACAGTAAGATGTTATCGAAAACTAGCATTCGTTTTTTTTTTTTTTTTTTTTTTTTTTTTTTTTTTTTTTTTTTTTTTTTGCGCCCACACCGCGTTCACAAGAAGGAACTTCAGTCAGTGTCAGTCACAGTGGATAGATATTGTTCTGAATGTTACAAGACTAACACAAAAGCATTCGGTCCAAATGCAGCTGGAAAATTAACTAAACAAGTGGTTTACGTTTCGTAATACAGGCAAATTTAAACCGTATCTTTGTAATGAATGTTTTAACAAAGTTCGTTAAAATTATTTCATTTGTTTTTAACATTTTCACTGCCGTTCCCATGCACTGATGTTACCTAAACAGAGTCCACTGTCAGTCCCACGGGACTGAGGCACGCAGAAAGCTACACACTATCCTCTCCCCGGCTGCTCATCCTTCTTTCCGTTTGCCTCACCTTTTCTTTACACTGATGAGCCAAAACATTATGACAATCTGCTGAATAGCTTATTTATCCGTCTCTGGAACGAAATACATTACTCATTCTGCGTATCACAAATCCAGCAGTGAATTGGTAGCTTTGTGTAGGTATGTAGAATTAGATGTCTGCGTACAGGTCATGTAATTCACGTAAATAACGGGCCGCTGATGGCTCCCGATAGCGATCCAGAGGGATTCCATAGTATTTACACCAGCCGAATTTGATCGCCACGTGAGTTCGCTACAGTACTCCTCTAAACACTGTTTGTTGCACGGTTCTGGCTCCGACACACGGACAGTTATTTTGCTGAAAGATGACATCGCCGTCGGGGAAGACTTCAAGGTAAGGGATGCAGGTGGTTCGCAGCTGTAAGCGTATGTTCGATTGTTACCACAGGTCCCTTGCAAGCGTCGGCCGCTGTGGCGGAGCCGTTCTAGGTGCTTCAGTCCGGAACCCCGCGACTGCTACGGTCGCAGGTTCGAATCCTGCCTCTGGCATGGTTGTGTGTGATGTCCTTAGGTTGGTTGGGTTTAAGTAGTTCTAAGCCCACCCGGTTAGCCGAGCGGTCCAACGCACGGCTTTCCGGAGCGGGAAGGAGCGCCTGGTCCTCGGCACGAATCAGCCCGACGAACTTATGTAGAGGTCCGGTGAGCCGGCCGGTCTGTGGACGATTTTCAGGTGGTTTTCCATCTGCCTCGGCGAATGCGGGCTGGTTCCCCTTATTCCTCGTCAGCTACACTATGTCGGCGATTGCTGTGCAAACAAGTTCTCCACGTACGCGTCCACCACCATTACTCTACCACGTAAACATAGGGATTACATTCGTCTGGTGTGAGACTTTCCCTTGGGGGGGTGGGGGGGGGGGGGTTCGAACCGCACAATAACCCTGGGTTCGGTGTGGGGCGGCGGAGGGCTGAAGTGCACTGCGGTAGTCGTCGTGGGGTTGTGGACCACTGCGGCTGCGGCGGGGACGGCGCCTCTCCGTCGTTTCTAGGTCCCTGGTTCACATACAATATACAAGTAGTTCTATGTCTAGGGGACTGATGACCTCGGATGTGAAGTCCCATAGTGCTTAGAGCCATTTGAACCATTTGAACCCTTGCAAGCGCAGAGGATTGTCTCCCATAACATAATACTGCTTCCACCACTCTGCGTACGTGGCGCGCTGCACGTTTCGGGCCGCCGTTCATCTCGATGACCTAGTGTAGTAAAAATGTGATTAACTCTAAGATACGAAACGTTGGCATTGATCGACGGTCGAATCCCGATGGTCCAGTGCCCACTGCAATCATATTTGATTATGTCGTTGGGTCAACATGTGAACACGTAGAAGTGGTCTGCTGCAGAGCTCCATGCTCAGCAATGTACGATGAACGGTGCACTCCGATACATTTGTGTCTACTACGGCATTGTGCTCTACTTTACAGAGCAGACAAGCCTCCGAAGCCCTCGTTCTGTGAAGAGTCGTGGACGTGCAACCACTTAACACCTAGTGGTAGTTTCACTGTCTTTCTACCCCTTTCCGCAGATGTTCACAACAGTAGCACGTGAACATTCGTCCAGCTTCGTTGTTTTCGATGTACTAGTTGACAGGCTCTGAGTAATAATAATCTGACCTTTGTCAAAGTCGCTTATTTCAATGGATTTCCCCATTTGTAGCTGTATCTTCGCTAGGGTGATCCCCCGTGCGTCTCTGCTCCGCTTACATACTTTTGTTACCGCGTTACGTGACCGTAACGTCACCAGGCGGCATATATAGTCGCGGTGGGCAGTGGTCATAATGTTTTGGCTTATCACTGTATTTAAACAGCTACATGAATCAAGATATGCACCTAGAAGACGCGATCGAGTGTCAGTGTAACTTAGTAAAGGTACAAACCGTCGGTGAGTTCCAGTCTCTGTGATGGGTAGAACGGCCACCAGAGTGCATTAGTACTGCTCATGGTTAATATTGCAAGCAGACCAGGTACTGTATGAAACAATCAAATATTGATTGACCACTGTGAAAGATAAGGAGATGCCGCATCCTCCGGTGGGACAGCTTTATTAGCACGTGTCCGGATTTGAAAATTGACTCATTGTGGGCCTGTAATTAGTTCACTGGCCGATATGTGAAGTAATGCGATTTGTGGGGCATTTTGATGTGACAGTTGCTCGATGTTGGACGTTATGCTAACATGACGGCAGGCACTGAGCAGTGAGCGGCTCGTGTTCGTGCCTTTTGTTGCTTGACATCTTGTCTTTGCGGTACTGCTGTCCCACTTCTTATTCGATTTACTGGCGTCACTGAGTTGCTGGCTTGTCTGCCCGTGAGTGGCAGCAGCAGCGCTTATCGATAAGAGCACTGTCATACTATCTTTGGAGCGACCGCTCGTATTGCCGGGTCGTCGTGTGTCGGGAGTTCAGTTGGGACGGAGCAACTGTGAGGTCCGGACAGCAATGACTCGCCCGACCGTTGCTGACACACATGACTTGAGTGGGGACGACCTTGGTTGGTCGTTCGGTCGGTCATCTCATCGTACGACGTGTATATGGTCGCCGACCGCTTCTGGGTTCTCTGTGTGCGTCTACTTGTGATTCGTCTTTGTTGTTCCACAGTGACTGGATATAAAAAAAATGGTACAAATGGCTCTGAGCACTATCGGACTTAACATCTGAGGTCATCAGTGCCCTAGACTTAAATCTACAGGGTGTTTCAAAAATGACCGGTATATTTGAAACGGCTATAAAAACTAAACGAGCAGCGATAGAAATACACCGTTTGTTGCAATATGCTTGGGACAACAGTACATTTTCAAGCAGACAAACTTTCGAAATTACAGTAGTTACAATTTTCAACAACAGATGGCGCTGCGGTCTGGGAAACTCTATAGTACGATATTTTCCACATATCCACCATGCGTAGCAATAATATGGCGTAGTCTCTGAATGAAATTACCCGAAACCTTTGACAACGTGTCTGGCGGAATGGCTTCACATGCAGATGAGATGTACTGCTTCAGCTGTTCAATTGTTTCTGGATTCTGGCGGTACACCTGGTCTTTCAAGTGTCCCCACAGAAAGAAGTCACAGGGGTTCATGTCTGGCGATTAGGGAGGCCAATCCACGCCGACTCCTGTATGTTTCGGATAGCCCAAAGCAATCACATGATCATCGAAATATTCATTCAGGAAATAAAAGACGTCGGCCGTGCGATGTGGCCGGGCACCATCTTGCATACACCACGAGGTGTTCGCAGTGTCGTCTAAGGCAGTTTGTACCGCCACAAATTCACGAAGAATGTCCAGATAGCGTGATGCAGTAATCGTTTCGGATCTGAAAAATGGGCCAATGATTCCTTTGGAAGAAATGGCGGCCCAGACCAGTACTTTTTGAGGATGCAGGGACGATGGGACTGCAACATGGGGCTTTTCGGTTCCCCATATGCGCCAGTTCCGTTTATTGACGAAGCCGTCCAGGTAAAAATAAGCTTCGTCAGTAAACCAAATGCTGCCCACATGCATATCGCCGTCATCAATCCTGTGCACTATATCGTTAGCGAATGTCTCTCGTGCAGCAATGGTAGCGGCGCTGAGGGGTTGCCGCGTTTGAATTTTGTGTGGATAGAGGTGTAAACTCTGGCGCATGAGACGATACGTGGACGTTGGCGTCATTTGGACCGCAGCTGCAACACGGCGAACGGAAACCCGAGGCCGCTGTTGGATCACCTGCTGCACTAGCTGCACGTTGCCCTCTGTGGTTGCCGTACGCGGTCGCCCTACCTTTCCAGCACGTTCATCCGTCACGTTCCCAGTCCGTTGAAATTTTGCAAACAGATCCTTTAT
The DNA here is from genome assembly GCF_023898315.1 of Schistocerca nitens. NCBI lineage: Eukaryota > Metazoa > Arthropoda > Insecta > Orthoptera > Acrididae > Schistocerca > Schistocerca nitens. The sequence continues at coordinate 181,478,596 of NC_064617.1, read as the reverse complement.
TGTATCGCTTTTCGGTCCTTTGGTTACATTAAACCTCCGTTGAAAACTTCGTCTTGTTGCAACAACACTGTGTTCTAGGAGGTGGATTTCCAACACCAGAAAAATCCTCTGTTCTAAGGAATAAACCATGTTGTCTACAGCACACTTGCACGTTGTGAACAGCACACGCTTACAGCAGAAAGACGACGTACAGAATGGCGCACCCACAGACTGCGTTGTCTTCTATATCTTTCACATCACTTGCAGCGCAATCTGTTGTTGAAAATTGTATCTACTGTAATTTCGAAAGTTTGTCCGCCTGAAAATGTACTGTTGTCCCAAGCATATTGCAACAAACGGTGTATTTCTATCGCTGCTCGTTTAGTTTTTATTGCCGTTTCAAATATACCGGTCATTTTTGAAACACACTGTACTTAACCTTAACTATCCTAAGGACATCACACACATCCATGCCCGAGGCAGGATTTGAACCTGCGACCGTAGCAGCAGCGCGGTTCCGGACTGAAGCGCCTAGAACCGCTCGGCCACAACGGCCGGCGACTGGTTTTAGATTTGTCGAGTTGTTTGTGAAAGTGTTTTCGCGCAACCGTGTGTAGGTTGTGTGGTTTTGCCTGAGCAGTTTTTTAATGCTGTCTGCGTGATGGATTAAGGCAGTCGGTTGTTTTGGACAGAGCAGCGAGGAAGTCTCCACGGCGCGAGGTCAGGTCAGGACCGCTGGTAGCATGCACGTGCAGTTGGATTGTGAGGCGCTGGGTGTGAGAGCTGCAAAGTTCGTTGCCCACCGAACCTGGACACTGAAGTTGAGTGATCAGTTAACCTGCTATGCAACCTCAACTGGTGTAACATCTCTTTGTTCATTGCCGGTTGTTGCTTCCTTGGCTGTTCCGGCTAGCAGGAATGTATGGTTTGTTGGCGTCGGCGAAATTTTGCAGCCGTCTTCCTGTATAGTCTTTAACTATTAAGTTGGTTGTTACTTATCAGTGAAGTGCACCAGCGGTATTTTCTGCCTTGTGACCATTAACGTCCCAGTTACCTCCCCTGGTCGTTAGCGTAGTTTTCCGGGAGTGAGTTTTTACTCGCCGTTGTGACGCTGTCCGGCACGGCATGTAGTTCGACAGTTGTTTGTTCATATTTTTTTCTTAAGAGTGGTTATTGTGCCTTGGCTGTTCTTAGACGCCAATTTGGAAGACGTAGTGCTGTTGATATCTTCGTCCTCGGCTCACATTTTCCGTTGTCGTACTGTTGGGCGGGCGGAAGGCAATATATTAGGTTGTTGGTCGGTCCTTCAGCCATCCCTGGGTCGGGTTGCCATCCGATTATTTAACCATACTCTTGGCTGCCTGTCTCACCTCACCTCACCCCACCTCACCAAGGCTGACCCTTGGAACACTTCTGAGCGCCACTGTTCTGTTGGTTTTAGATTGTGATTTTCATTTTAGTCTGATGTACTGTGCGAATCCTTCAGCCGTCTATTAATTTAGTTTGTTCAAATTTGAAAATAAGGCCTTCAACCGACTTAAATTAAAATTTGAAGATTGATTTGTTTAATAACTAAATTTTGAAAGTTTGTTCTATCTGAAATTCTTGTTATCCAGTCATTAAGCCGTGAGTTGTTCAATGTCCAGTGTGTGGCAGTCAGCCGACCATTTACACGAAATATTTTTTTTAAGTAAGGCCTTCAGCTATGTGTATTCTCTAAAGTAATTTTTATAACTTGTGTTCAGGGCTTCAGCCGTACTCTATTATTGGTGTGGTTTTGGGCCTTGAGCCCAGGAGGTATTGGAAGTTTTTTTAACTAGGCCTTCAGCTGTATTGTTTTAATTTGATCCCCTTAAGGCAATGTGTAATTAAGTGGTTCTTTGGAAAATAAAAATTTGTGTGTTTTGTGCAGCTGACGGTAACTGATTACGGCCCCCTCCACAACGTTAACCTGATCCGCTCTTTGCGCGAAACCAGATTTCAGGCACCTCGTCATCAAAGTTCCAGTCGGCCAAGCGTGGTTACCACAAGCATAAGGGAGGATCACCGTATTGTGCTCGAATCACATATTAACCCTTTCACTTCTCCATCTGCCATCCTAGGGCAAATGCAACATTCTGTACCATCCTACACAATTGCTCGGAGACTAGCATGCAGTCAGGCTACAGAATTATTGCCCCAAGCGGAGGCTGCTGTTAGCACCGCAACACAAATAGTGCGGTCGAGTTGTGCTGGACGTCCTGTATAACTTATCATAGGTGTTTTTTTGGTCGTTTCCAGTGGCCTGGAAACTGAAAGGCCACGGAATCCCAGTCGGTCCACAGGAGGTTCGGATTCCACGTGAAACTTCGGGTCCTCTTTCTCAGCTTTGATAACTTGGGTAAGTTGGAGATACGCACGTCGCGAAAGTGGCCTCCAATTGAAAGACTCGCACCAACCGTTGAGCCATAAGGAAAACTATTATTGTAAGTGATCCTGGTAGCAACGGCGGCTGCAGCCCGCTGCATGGCACAGTGGAGTTGCCGCCAGCAGCGTGGCGGCGCGGGCCCGCAGCGGTGGATTTGCGCGGCAGACAATGCGGCTTGTTATCTGGGCCGGCGCTTCCGGCCGCTCGGTGCGCCGCGCGTGGCTGTGGGGTCGCCGGTACAGGCCGGCCTCACCCACCCCACCCCAGCTGTGCTGTGCTGAGCCGAGCCGTGTTGCGTGCCCCGTAGCACACTTGCCGCCTCTCCGCGCCACCGCCGCGTCGCGTAGCATACTGATGCCCTTCCCCGACTCCTTGCCTTCTGATTCGCAGCACGCTCCACTTCTCGCGTACCTCGACAGTGCCTGCACAGAGTGCTTGCTGTGGTGACACCTTTGGTAACAATTTCCACAGTCTTCCCAGAACGTTGTGGAGCGAGATTTCGAGTGTTGCAGAGTACCTGGTTCATCTACACTACTGGCCATTAAAATTGCTACACCAAGAAGAAATGCAGATGATAAACGGGTATTCATTGGACAAATATATTATACTACAATTGACATGTGATTACATTGTCACGCAATTTGGGTGCATAGATCCTGAGAAATCAGTACCCAGAACAACCACCTCTGGCCGTAATAACGGCCTTGATACGCCTGGGCATTGAGTCAAACACAGCTTGGATGGCGTGTACAGGTACAGCTGCCGTGCAGCTTCAACAAGATACCACAGTTCATCAAGAGTAGTGACTGACGTATTGTGTGAGCCAGTTGCTCGGCCACCATTGACCAGACGTTTTCAATTGGTGAGAGATCTGGAGAATGTGCTGGCCAGGGCATCAGTCAAACATTTTCTGTATCCAGAGAGGCCCGTACAGGACCTGTAACATGCGGTCATGCATTATCCTGCTGAAATGTAGGCTTTCGCAGGGATCGAATGAAGGGTAGAGCCACGGGTCGTAACACATCTGAAATGTAACATCCACTGTTCAAAGTGCCGTCAAAGCGAACAAGAGGTGACCGAGACGTGTAACAAATGGCACCCCATACCATCACGCCGGGTGATACGCCAGTATGGCGATGACGAATACACGCTTACAATGTGCGTTCACCGTGATGTCGCCAAACACGGATGCGACCATCATGATGCTGTAAACAGAACCTGGATTCATCCGAAAAAATGACGTTTTGCCATTCGTGCAGCCAGGTTAATCGTTGAGCACACCATCGCAGGCGCTCCTGTGATGCAGCGTCAAGGGTAACCGCAGTCATGGTCTCCGTGCTGATAGTCCATGTCTTGCAGATGGTTGTTATCCTGCAAACGTCCCCATCTGCTGACTCAGGGATCGAGATGTGGCTGCACGATCCGTTACAGCCATGCGGATAAGAAGCCTGTCATCTCGACTGCTAGAGATACAATCAGACCTTTATCAAACTCGGAAACATGATGGTACGCATTTCTCCTCCTCACACGAGGCATCACAACAACGTTTCACCGGGCAACGCCGGTAAACTGCTGTTTGTGTATGAGAAATCGGTTGGAAACTTTCCTCATGTCAGCACGGTGTAGGTGTCGCCACCGGCGCCATCCTTGTGTGAATGCTCTGAAAAGCTAATCATTTGCATATCACAGCATCTTCTTCCTGTCGGTTAAATTTTACGTCTGTAGCACGTCATCTTCGTGGTGTAGCAATTTTAGTGGCCAGTAGTGTATTATCGAGTTCACTCATGCTCATAAATTATTAAGGATACTTGCAGAATGTGGTGCCACACAATCTAGCACTACACAAAACTGGCGCTAATAGCGTAGGCACATAGGGAACACACGCCACACAGATTTGTAAGTTCACGCTATTGGTGATAAGTTGAGAAAACCGTCCCGAAACACATGTGTTACAAAACGCCACTGTTTCCTGAGCATGTACCCCGACAGCAGTAAGGGATATGATCGCCATGCACACGTACACAGGCCGCACAACGGTTTAGCATACTCTGGATCAGGTGGTCCAGTAGCTGCTGGGGTATAGCCTCCCATTCTTGCACCAGTGCCTGTCGGAGCTCCTCAAGTGTCCTAGGGGTGTGAAGACGTACAGCGATACGTCGACCGAGAGCATCCCAGACGTGCTCGATTTGGTTTAGGTCTGAGGAACAGGCAGGCCACTCCATTCGCCAGATATCTTCTGTTTCAAAGTAGTCCTCCGCTATGGCAGCTCGGTGGGGCCGTCCGTTATCATCCATCAGGAGGAAGGCGGACATACTGGTGCAAAATCACGTCCCGATACACCTGACTTGTTACAGTTCCTCTGTCGAAGACATGCAGGGGTGTACGTGCACCAATCATAATTCCACCCCACACCATCAAACCACGCCCTCCATACAGGTCCCTTTCAAGGACATTAAGGTGTTGGTATCTGGTTCCTGGTTCACGCCAGGTGGTAGCCTTTAAATCGGCCGCGGTCCATTAGTATACGTCGGACTCGCGTGTCGCCACTGTCAGTAATTGCAGACCGAGCGCCACCACACGGCAGGTCTAGAGAGACGTCCTGGCACTCGCCCAGTTGTACAGCCGACGTTCATAGCATTGGTTCACTGACAAATCACGCTCTCGTTTGCCGAGACGATAGTTAGCATAGCCTTCAGCTACGTCATTTGCTACGACCTAGCAAGGCGCCATTACCAGTTATATTAAACTTATTATACTTTTGTATCATCAAGAGCGATGTACTCCAATTATGGATTAAAGTTAAGTATTACATCATCTACGTACTTTATATGCAATTCTCAAGACATTGTCCTGTTCCAGACCTCACGCCAGTCTGCGTGTAATTAAACGCGTGCATTTCGGCCTCCTCTAGCAACACGGTGTTGGCTCTTCTGTCAACACTTCACAGACTATACCTGGACTCGTCCGTGAACATAACCTGGGACCACTGTTCTAATGACCATGTATTGTGTTCTTGACACCGAGCTTTACGGGCTCTCCTGTGAGCAGGGGTCAGTGGAATGCACGTTGCAGGTCTCCGGGCGAATAAACCATGTCTGTTCAGTCGTCTGTAGACTGTGTATCTGGAGACAACTGTTCTAGTGGCCGCGGTAAGGTCCCGAGCGAGGCTACCTGCAGTACTCCGTGGCCGTCTGCGGGCACTGATGGTGAGATATCGGTCTTCTTGTGGTGTTGTACACTGTGGACGTCCCGTACTGTACCGCCTGGACACATTTCCTGTCTGCCGGAATCGTTGCCATAATCTTGAGATCACACTTTGTGGCACACGGAGGGCCCGTGCTACGACCTGCTGTGTTTGACCAGCTTCCAGTCGCCCTTGTATTCTACCCCTCATAACGTCATCAATATGTGTTCTTTGAGCCATTTTCAACACACAGTGACCATTAGCAAGTCTGAAAACATCTGCACACTTACTCGCTGCACCATACTCTGACATGCATCAATACACAGCGTATGTGGACTGCTGCCAGCGCCACCGTGCGACGACCGCAGGTCAAATGCACTGCATGGTCATATCCCGGAGTGATTTAAACCCGCAAACCGCCCACCAGATTGTTGTTTCACCATGTTTCAGCATTATCCTTAATTTATGAGCATGAGTGTAGTTGCCAAACCACAGTAATCTGGTCTCGTTTCAAATATTTCTATCCTGCTGTTCCAAGCATTTATGGAAACGCGAAAATCTTAAATCAGGATGGCTGGATGGGGAACTGAATCATGATTCCCCAGAATCCTGCGTCGCTCAATAATCACGGTATTGCGTTGCTGGTGTCTGTGTTTTATTCGACTCTAGCAAAGATATCTTCGCCATTTATATCCCAGAAAAATGTTATTCATGGCGTATTGAGATCGATGGCAGAACAGCCACATCTCTCGTTAAGGTTTGGTTTAGTACGTGCTTCTCAATTGCGAAATTATCCTACCGTGAAAATGGCTCTAAGCACTATTGGACTTTACATCTGAGGTCATCAGTCCCCTAGACTTAGAACTACTTAAACCTAAGTAACTTAAGGACATCACACACATCAATGCCTGAGGCAGGATTCGAACCTGCGACCGTAGCGGCAGCGCGGTTCCGGACTGAAGCGCCTAGAACCGCTCAGCCACAGCGGCCGGCTATCCTACCGTTACGATGACGGGATTAATAGTAGCGTGTCGCAAAAGCCGTCAGGCGCCAACGCCACACTGCAAACACGCCGCCGTCGCGTTGGTTGCCAGCTCAGCCCCTGCGAATACACGACCTTCCCGCTCCACCATTTGCATCGCAACCTGCCGAGAGTTTCGCGTACACTGGACCAAAGCACAGAGTGCGTATAAATTAGCAAGAGAGGTCGTACCTGCCAGTAACCTTTTTTTGCATCCGCCTCAACTGCAAGCCACCGTCGCCCCAAGAGACCTCGGAAACGTGCTCGCGGGCTATTGGTATTCTGTCAGATTCATTTGGCAACCAAGACATGTATGCCAAGTACTTGTCTTTAATTGTGAACGTATTTTCGTGTTGGGAACTAATTACAAAGTTTGCTACTTGTTCGTGACGCTCAAATATGATCATTTGTGTTCTTAAATATAGACGATGAACTACATGCTCATGTGTTTCTTGCAGATGTGTTCAGAGTCCAGGATACTTCAAATAAACTGTCTGAAAAATCATTTGGAGCACCCAGAAGGGGAGCAGGAAACGAAATGAAAGTTCAGGAGTTGAGAAGGTATCTGATGTGATTTCACTGAGTGCAAAACAGAGTCAATTTTACAATGAACTTGGCAGTATGAGCCCACTTCTCAATATGCCGTTGTACCCTCTTCTGAGGCAATCTGGCCCATAACTGTAGTAATTGGTATCAGATATCATGCAGACTGACATAAAACGGATTGGACGTCTGAGGTGGTTATACACATGTCATATTGGGGACTGACATGGGAATCTTTCTGGCCACAGGAGTATGTCAGTGTCATGAATATAGTTCATAGAGAGACGTGCCAGGACCCGTTAAAAATGTCAGACGGTACTGGCGCATCAGAGGCAGCGTATGAGGGTGCAGGTTGTCCATGGCGTACCGTTGTGCTGTCAGAGCTCTTTCAATCACTGCCAGCAATGACAAAGTCATACCCCATAGCCTCCTATACCATGCTGTCAACAGTAACACAGCTGTGCCTCTTCGAAACATTGAAAGAATGCGGCCTCTTTTCAGGTTGGTTCGTACTCATCAGGAATTGTGCGTGAGACATGATTGGTAGGTAGTCATAGAGCGCACAGGATAAGGTCAAGGTTGTGGATGGGGCCGTAAACAGTTACTGTGAGTTACACAATCAAACACACAACTTTATTTTCCTAAGAACCACTTATTTACACATTGGCTTAAAAGATCACAATTAAACAATACGGCTGAAGGCCCAGTTAAAGAAAACTTGAGATGCTTTCTAGGCTGAAGGCCCAAAACCACACCAAGAATGGCTGTAGGCCTGGCTTAGAAATAAAAAAATAGAAGGTAAAGAATTAAAAAAACATGCAGTGAAAACAATTAGCGCCTGAAGGCCTACACTACACGTCTGAAGGACAACTACTATCGAGGCACATTAATAACAGTTTTTCTGAGCAAGAAAATTTCTTTTTAAACTTAAAACAGAACGGCCGAAGCCTGATTAACTTATTGCATGGCTGAAGGCCACAAACAAAATTTGAAACAATGGCTGAAGGCCTGAAAACAAGTCAGATAAATAATTTAAAATAAACCCCTTGTTTCTTATAAAAAAATTTCCTTTAGAGAATACACACGGCTGAAGGCCATATTAAGGGGTTCACGCAAATCCTGGGCTGAAGGCCACACATAACACATTGAACAACTAACGGCTTAGGGCCTGGATTACAAACAATTCCAAATATATCAATTTCTAAGAATAAAATCAATTCCTAAGAAAATCAATGATCAAAATTTTAACTTAATACGGCTGAAGGCCCTTATGTAAAATAAAAAAAACTGAATTAATACACGGCCAAAGGCCTCGCACAATACTTCAACAAAATGAAAATCACAATTTAAAAGAAACAGAACAAGTGGTGCTCAGAAGCGTTCCAAGGGTCGGCCTGGGAAGGTAGCTCAAACGTAAGGTGAGGTGAGACAGGCAGCCGAGAGTTAAAATTAGGTAATCGGATAGCAACCCAAACTAGGGACGGCCCAAGGATCGACCAACAATTTAGCCAATTCCCTTCCGCCCGACCAACGGCACAACGATGGAAAATATCGGCAAAACCACACAAGCTACACACGGTTGCACGAAACACCTCCACAAAGAACTCGAACAATACTAAAACGGGTAACTATGGAACAACAAGGACGAATCACAAGTCGACACAGAAGGAGAACCCAGAACGGTCGGCGGCCAAATAAACGTCGTCCGGTGAGACGACCGACCGAATGAGCAACCAAGGTCGTCCCCACTCAAGTCATGTGTGCCGGCGACGGTCGGGCGAGTCATGACTGTCCGGACCTCACTGCTGCTCCGTCCCGACTCAACTCGGACACACGACGACCCGGAGAGACTGGCTCCGACCCAACCATGCAGAGGGAACACCTGCCCATTGCCCACGCAACAAGGAAGGTACCGACCCAACTCCCGCAAGGTGACCAAATACACGATTCCCGATGAACCGACCGACAGAACGACCAACCAACGGCCGTCCCGCTCAAGTCTCCTTCCGTCGGACAGTGCATGTGTGTCGCCAGCGGTCGGGCGAGTACTGGTTGTGCAGACCTCACTGGAGCTCCACCCCGACTGAACTCACAGCACACCACGACCCGGAAATACTAACGGTCGCTCCAAAGATAGTGCTCTTATCGATAACGCTGCTGCTGCCACTCACCGGCAGGCAGGCCAGCAACTTAGTGACGCCAGTAAATCGAATAAGAAATGGGACGGCGGTACCGGAAAGACAAGTTGTCAAGTAATAAACAGCACGAACACGAATCGCGCACGGCTCAGTGCAGAACCGCGAAATGTCGCTGAACACAATGCGATGCCATTCATCAGTGGTTCACGCTTCCCGATCACGACACCACTTAGTTTTATAAGCAGAAATAACACAATAGTTATATCAAAGTTCTACAGTTTACTAACACAACATAGATACAAATAATTCTGTCACCAAGCGCCAAGTGGTGGACGAACACTTTATGAAAATAGTATAAATTGATGGCGTTTATACCAATGTCCCGGAAGTGCAAGTAGAATGTGGAATTCCGGTGGATATCACAAGTTCTTTGACATACTAAGCCTAGTGAACGTTGAAGTCAAAGTTACAGTATGGCGGTGACATTCTAAGTCCTGTCAACATCGAGCAGCAGTTACAGCAGTCCAAGAGACGAAACAGTTCACCGCAGCTTATCTCATAGCACGATGAAAAATGGAGTGTAGACGCCGATGTAGTTAATGGATCCGGCGGCTGGCAGTGCTGTATGTTCTGGGCAGCCAGTTGCTGTGTGTTCTGGGTGGCCAGTCGCTGAGGTTTGAAGCGCGCGCGCGCGCTCGCTCGCGAAGGCGGCCTGCAGTGTTAGCAGCGGGCACACACCTGTCGACTGAGTACAACGTAGGGAGACAGGCGTGTGATGTGAGCGAGTGTGTGTTTGTGCGCATGTTTTTCCTACAAGCTTGAACAAGGAAGTTCCTTCCGAAAGCTAGCCAACGTCTGTACCTTTTGTTTGTGTACCTGTCGACAACGCAGCGCTTCTGCCTTTTGCTGAGTTGTCTCCTTTATTCCTAAATAATTCAAAATTCATCCAAACATTGTTCAAAATAACATAAACCGAAATTCGTTGTTTGGAAGAACCGTTTTAGCAGTAGCAAATGAAGTAGTTTACGATATCAACTAAAAAAAATTCAAAACAAGATTCCTGGTATGGAAAGATTTATAAATCAGTCGATTTAATGGTTAATGCAAATGAAAGGAATAATTTCCTCAACAATCTTTTGAACTCAGTGCAAGAGCCAGGAATACCTTTACATGGTTTAATGTTAAAAGTGGGATCACCAATTATTTTGTTGACAAGTTTAAGTTTACCACGATTATGTAATGGCTCTAGAATCACCGTGATATAGTTATCAAGAAATATAATTCAAGCAAAATTAATTCCAGGAAAAAGCAAATGAAAAAGAGTATTTATTCTAAGGATTCCACTCATATGTATTGAACTGTTGTTTCAGTTCAAAAGACTGCAATTTCCAGTAGGATTAGCGTTTAGTATCACTATAAACAAGGTACAACGACAAATGATAAGATGTTTTGGTATTAATTTAAAAGAATTATGATTTCTTTAGCCGCGCGGTTTGAGGCGTCATGTCGTGGACTGCGCGGCCCCTCCCGCCGGAGGTTCGAGTCCTTCCTCGGGCATGGATGTGTGTGTGTCGTTCTTAGCATAGGTTAGTTTAAGTAGTGTGTAAATCTATGGACCGATGACCGATGACCTAAGCAGTTTGGTCCCTTAGAAATTCACACACATTTGAACATGTTTTTTTTAGGATAAGTTATATTTCGCTTGCTCTAGAGCGGCAAACTCTAAGAACTTACAGATCTTCTCACTAAATAATACGACAAATGTTGTTTGTAATAGAATAAGTTAATTAATTGTGAAAAAATGAAAACTGGGGAGAGTTTTCTTTCACTAAAATAAACACAACATTGAAAAATATGATGGTCTAGCTTCGTAATTTCTGTATTTAAAGGTTTATTTTTTTAATTTACATTTGTCAGAAGCTGATTGGCTTCGTCCAAGCGAATCGAAGGTAGCTCAAGCTTTATATGTACATATTATATAAATTTTAATGCAATTATTTTGGTAGTTGTGTGAAGCTACCTGCTGAGATTATGGATATATGAGTGAAATGATCACTGCCATATTGTGGTGACCATCAGGTTATCTTCCTTCTCTTTCGCGTCAACGTTTACTTCGTGGACAGAATTTGAGATATGTCTCGGGCTTTCACGAATATTCTTAAACGTCAACGAATATTCTAAAACATTCTCGAATGTTCTAGGACACTCCAGAATGCTCTAGATTATCCCAGCGTGTTCTTTAAAGTTTTAGAATACTCTGGCATGTTCTAGAAAGTTTCAGACATTTCTTTAACGCTCTCGAATATTTTTGTATGTTAAGGAATTTTCTCTGGTGCTTGGAAATGTTCTCGGTCCTCTACAAATAGCGAATATGATGCCTAAATCCAGTTCACAATTTATATTGTTGATTGTCGTTTAGAAAGAAATGAAGTAGATTTTTTTAGGCTGTACAAGAAGTTTCTTCGCACATAAAATACAGCTTAGAGTTAAAACATAAACGAAACTTAAATTTTAAATAAGGTCTGAGCATATACCAGAAAAAAGCACTTAAGTAAGGAAATCCGCCGGAGGAAAGAGTTCCTGCGATCAGTTCAACTCCGAGCGGCCTGATCTGTATCCTTTTGGTGCAGTGGCAGTCTCCTTCGATAATCTTACTTGTGTTAATTACTCCGATTACACAGTATCACAAGTTAAATTTATCTAGGAACAGAAACTAATTTTGTGTTATGGACTATTATTTATTTTGTTTCCAGGTATCGTGCATACACCACACAGAACCCTATAAAAATAACTTCAGATACGAGTTAATGCCTCAATTTCAGAGCCTTGGAAGCCTGATGACTTACGTGGAATTTAAATTTGTAGGATTTGTTTTACTGACACTTTTCTGTATGGTCAGTCCCTTTGAAACCGATTCCGTGCAGTTGAATAGCTGTTTATATTTGCACAGTTATGGCTGCATAGTTTCATTTATGCCTTCCAAATTTCCTGGGTCGAAGTTTTTCGGAGATTATTTATTGCTTTGTTGAATTTTAGCAGGAGAAAGGGATCACCCACATGCGAAAATTATATCAATCTTTTTAGCTGATAAGGAAACATTTTCCCGCGTACTATAAAAGAATAGAGAATGTGCGTCACGTGGCTAAAATTTCTCCTGGTTGGCTACAGACTGTTTAAAAAGTGTAGTCCCGGCTAGCCTTTGTTTGCTTTCGCTTCGTTGTCGGCTGCTGCTGGGTGATGTACGGCCAGGAATCGCTGTCGGCTTCCTGTCCCCGTGAAATACAGCCGGCTGGCTGTTTCTGGAGGGTGCCGACGTGCTCGTATCTGCAGAGCGGAGTAAGGCGACCCGCTTTCTATCGTTTATGAACAAGAAAACTCTCCATTTTTGTGTTAAGAGTCCATTGTCCAGTAATCATATGAAGATATGCGCGGAAATTCGGTCTAACCCTCAAATGTAAAAGCTTAGAGATAAATATTGCAATCTGTTGCTGGGTACGGTATCAAAATTGACATTGGTCTTACCCCTCAGTTTTACTTAGGGGTGAGACCAATGTCAATTTTGATAGTTGCTTTGCTCAGCAACAGATGGCAACACTTATCTTTGAGGTTTTACATTTGAGGTTTACCCGTTTTTCCGCCCCTGTCTTCATACAAGAAGTGAAAACCGTTGTCCGATTTCCTCTGAACGAAGTCACATCATATCGTTCTCACACATTTTACTATCTTGCTGAACGGTTGAAATGGTACACGACTCAAGTTACAGGTTACCTACCTGACTGGTTCAAGAGGCAACTGAAAAATAATTTTCAGCATTTCATATAATTATTGGCCGAATTTAAAGATTACTACGCAGACATAATCTACTCTTTAAGATGTGTAACCTAACGTTAAAGGTTTAACACAATGAGTATGAAAGAAACAAACTGTATGCAGCGTGACTCAGAACTAGCTGTACATGCTTCGTGGGTGTAACATAAGCATAAAAATAAAAATAAAATGTTATATAACAAGTTTTGTCTGAAACTGCTTCATTTCCAAGATACGCAGTAGAATAGGGACCACTAGTACAACACAAAAATTAATTCATCACAGAAAGCACGACAAGAAGAGACCCGAAATTCAACGCAACTATGTACAGTTCATTTACGCCAGAACATGTTCATGGAAATTGGGACGCCTATTATATCATCATAATCATCATCACTATACGACTATATCATACTATGCACGTGTGCACCTGAATTGACAATAACAATAGAGGAATTTAAACCTGTTTCGGTTTTATGATATTGTCTAACCTACCGCAGCCTATCCTAACACTGAATATAAATTCTTTGTGCGGAAGTATTTTCTGAAGGAATTTCTCTGGTGGATAGGATAGCCTTGCTCGGAAGTGGAACGTGGGCGGTAAGTAATAGAAGCTTTCAAAATGCAGTGCTACAGAACAATTCTGTAGATTAAACGGGTAGCTCGAATAATTAATGTGGATATACTGAAACGGACTGGGCAGAGAAGAAATTTATGGCACAACCTGACTCAAGTACAGATCGTCTGACAGAACACGTCCTGAGACATCAAGAATTCGTCAGTTTTGTTAAGGAGGGAAAAGGGGCGACAATAGTAAAGGAAGACCAAAAATGTTCAAATGTGTGTGAAATCTTATGGGACTTAACTGATAAGGTCACCAGTCCCTAAGCTGACACACTACTTACCCTAAATTATCCTAAGGACAAACACACACACCCATGCCCGAGGGAGGACTCGAACCTTCGCCGGGATCAGCCACACAGTCCATGCCTGCAAGACTCAGACCGCTCGGCTAATTCCGCGCGGCAAAGGAAGACCAAGACTTGGTGAAAGTCAGCTTTTTCTAATTTATGTAGGGTGCAGTAGTTAAGCGAAGATGAAGTAGCCTGCACTGGACAGACTACCATGGAGAGCTGCATCAAACTAGACTTAGGACAACAGTTCACGACATCAGTTGTCCTAGATGAAGAGGAAAAGGAAGTATCTTTGATCGTTTCATTGTCAACGGAACGATGAATAATGAAGTTCAGTATTTGTTGCAGTTCGCTTCTGATCTATTCAGTCTATGGATTCGATGTGGGCCATCCGATATTGTTCTATTCGTAAGCTGATAGTGGATATGGTTCGCCGTTATCGAACATTGGCAGGTGACGGTAACCAGATTCACTCTATTGCAGTGGCACCGGGAACAGCACACAAGGGTGTTTAACCACAATAGAAACTAAAATACGGAATCTGGAACAGAATCTGTTCCTACTTGCGACGTGTACCGCAAAAGCACTGGCACGTATCACCCATTCGTCTTTCCCTGGGCCTGGCGGTCTCATCTGCGCCGTTCTATGTATGCAACCCGGTGAACAGTTCGTGCTGACCCTATTGTTCGTCAGTTTATCGTTCTCGCTCTAGTCTCCACAGCAGTGCGGGCCTTCTAAGTCAACTGTGGATAACAAGGACAAGTAATTACGTGAAATAAACTAACAAAAACTGAAACTACGAGGCGTGTAAGTACCGTTTTGAAATTAAAAAAAAAGACGTGCTAAGTATCTCAATAATTTTATTTTCACATGAAAGCCTGTACCTTAATCTACGCACTGACGCCATTACAGTTTGATTCTTCCTTGTTTACGTTGTGTACTGAGTGTTCCAGTTGCCTCCTATAATCGTGAGTCCCGCCGACTGTGCAGTACGGGCTGTTATAAGATTTCTTACAAGGGAACCTCCCCATCGCACCCCCCTCAGATTTAGTTATAAATTGACATAGTGGATAGGCCTTGAAAAACTGAACACAGATCAATCGAGAAAACAGGAAGAAGTTGTGTGGAACTATGAAAAAATAAACAAAATATACAAACTGAGTAGTCCAAGTGTAACATATCCAACATCTAGGAGTACGTAACACGAAGAGCGCTGTGATCCCGTGGTTAGATTGAGCAACTCCGAAACGAGAGGTCCTTGGTTCGAGTCCTCCCTCGAGCAAAAATTTTACTTACTTTATTTTCGCAAAGTTACGATCTGACCGTTCATTCATTGACGTCTCTGTTCACTGTAATAAGTTTAGTGTCTGTGTTTTGCGACCGCACCACAAAACCGTGCGATTAGTAGACGAAAGGACGTGCCTCTCCAATAGGAACCGAACAAATTTGATCGCAAATTCATAGGTCAACCGATTCCTCCACAGGAAAACACGTCTGAAATATTCTATACGACACTGGTGACGGCATGTGCGTCACATTACAGGAATATGTTGTCGACCCACCTAACTTGCACACTTGGCGAATGGGAAAAAAGATTCTTCTACCTTGCCCGATTTAGGTTTTCTTGTGGATGTGATAATCACACCCAAAAAAGTGATGAAAACATTGAGTTTGTCGCATAAACGGCAACAAATGAATGCAACAGTTTCACAGTCGCACAGTTTTCCCTGTGCTCTGTCAAAACAAACGTTTTTAACATTCAAGTTTTTCCGTGTGTAGACCGTCAAATCCTGCATGTGTCCAAGCAAATCTGAACATGTCCTGGAATTTTGGACAGCAAAGTTGATCATGTCTGAGTGCATGAACTTTGATAAAAACTTTTCACTCGAGGGAGGGTTGAACCAGGGACCTTCCGTTGCGTAGCTGCTCACGGTAACCACGGGACCACAGTGCTCCTCAGTGAACATGTACCTTAATGTGACATATCTTGCACACGGACTACTCAGTTTGTATATTTTGCTTATTTTTTTCATAGTTCCATACAACTTCTTTCTGTTTTCTCGATTGATCTGTGTTCAGTTTTTCATGGCCTATCCCTGTGCCAACTTATAACTAAATCTGAGGGGGGTGCAATGGGGAGGTTCCCTTGTTAGTGCTAAAGGCCTAAAAGCGATCGATATTCATCTTGAGATCTGTGCAGTTGACGGAGAAAACATTATAAGTGATGGTGTAAGGTGTCAGGCAAATCCAACACCTTCCATGAAAACCCTGACATGATAAGCAAATCCAGTAGTACGTCACATAGCTCCGAATAAATCGTGACATTAAATTAACCAAAGTAATACGAGTAACGAGTGAGCAAACGGAATACCACAGACTAACACAAGAATGCCTAAATACATGTCATACCTTCCCACCATGAGACAGACGCAGTTCCGAGGGGAGAAACGAGAACAGAAGCTAAGAGCAGAACCGTGTTAAGCTAGAAGGCCCTACGATAAGGGACGGACACCCACGTCGCCAGCTAACCGCTAGGACCACCCCCAGCCCATGTTAAAAGCTAGAGCCCTCCAGAAGAACAGTATAGATCTTACGATAACACTAAAAGGGCCACCCCAGCCGCAAGTTTTAGCGTGAGACTTTATCGCGGCTCTGTTACGTTCCAAACTTTAAAAACATTGCCCCACCACGAAAAGTATAACGTTTCTCATTGGGTAGACAGAATTTTTGTAGGCGGAGATTAAGGTTAACATTGAGACCCTGATTGGTCAGATGAAAACACAGCCAGATAGTTTTTTTAAACCAACTTCGGTAAATTGTAGTAAGGAGAAGTTAGGAAAGAGTTGCTTCCGAGACGGCGAGGTGAGCGGAGCTGTGCTGCCTGCCGCCCCCTGACGAACACCGACAAGGTAATGAACGCACCCGATGCCGCATAACAGCGTATAAAGCTTCACTCAGAACTGCAGAAGTCTCATCTGTTACACCCCCTTTTTGCGTAATACTAGTGTCGATCGTCAATTAAAGCTCATGGTGTTCACATTTGCCACTTGAAGTAAAAATCTGAAACGCGATGATTTTTCTGTTATATAGTTATTGAGAAGCCACATTAGCCACTGTAATTTACAAGTTAGATAAGTAATTAAAGATAATTGAGGGTCACTGTAGAACATTTTGATAGTTTTCTCTTTTGTGAAACTTAATTTAAACCTAGATTATAGATGTGATATGGCATAGGTCATCCTTCGATCCATTGTAGAACTTGGAAACCCATTCAGGGAATATTCGTTCACATTTTTGTTGAACGCAGTTGGTTTTTACCATCCTGTATTAAAACATTTCCTTTTATCAATAGTGCAATTTATAAACAATGCTTTGTGAGTAGAATAACATTTCCAATGGTAAACTTAACTGCTTTTTCGACGTTATTTTACCAGCTAACTAAAAATAGGAAAGCCTTGAACCCCTTCCACTAAATTTAGTTAGTATTAAGATTCTTTTACAGGGAGTGCAGTGGAGCTGACGCTGAAATCATTAAGTATTTGGTTATATCATCGCTAGTCTCACTGAGCTCTTCTGAACTCTACATGTCATGTGTGGTCTGGCGTCTCCTTACCAGCAACAGGTCCCAGGTTCAAACTAGTCAATTCCCTAAAAAACACGCTCAGAGCGTCGTTGCGCGAAAGTGGTAGGGAGACACGATATAGAACAAACAGACACCACGCAGAATGTTACAATGGAATGATAAGAAAGTGGGTGAGAGCATTTAAAGATGGCCGCAAAAATGTGCATGATGAACAACGGAGTGGGCGTCCTTCGGTCGTTAATGAAAGTTTGGTGCAGAAAGTGGACCATAAGGTAAGAGAAAACAGACGCTTTGCGATTTCCTCCTAGCGGGATGACTTTCCTAAAGTTTCCCGTAGTGTTTTGTATGGCATTGTGACCGAGCACATGAATTACCGAAAATTGTGCGCACGTTGGGTACCGAAAATGTTGACGGATGTGCACAAAACCATACGTTTAGACAGTGCATTGACTTTCCTTGAGCGGTACCACAACGACGGTGATGATTTCTTAAGCCAAACTGTTACGGGCGATGAAACATGGGTGGCCTACGTCACACCAGAGTCAAAGGAACAGTTCATGGAAGTGGAGCAAGGGTATCGTTTTGCTGCAAGACAATGCCCGTCCGCATGTGGCGAATCAGACCAAAGATCTCATCACATATTTTCGATGGGAAACTCTAGATGATTCTCCGTACAGCCCCGATCTTGCGCCCAGTGACTACCATCTGTTCCTGTACTTGAAGAAAGACCTGGGCGGTCAGCGTCTTCAAGACGATGACGAAGTCAAAACAGTGGTGATGCAGTGATTAACAAGTCAGGCGGCAGACTTCTATGAGGAGGGTATTCAAAAACTGGTACAACGTTATGACAAGTGTCTCAATATTGACGGAAATTATGTAGAAAAGTAGATTAAGGTACAGGCTTTCATGTAAAAATAAAATTATTGTTATATCTTAGCACGTCTTTTTTTAATTTCAGAACGGCACTTACTTAAAAAACACGCCTCGTAATTACGTGTTGTTAAATTGAAGACGTCGTTAATTTCGATACAAATTGCGTATCAAACACATAATTTGGAATGACAATTTACAATAGCTTAATTATGACTGAAATGCGAGATTATTAGAACAGAGAATGCTACCACAATGTTCTTTGCGTAGAATGCTGTCAACACAATGTCACGTAGATAAATACATATTATGCTCGTGAAAACTCTATTCTTGAATCAAATTCATAGTGCACAGAAAGTGTTTAAAATTTTGGAAAATTTTGCTCGATTTCACGATCCCTGCTCAGATCGTATTATCATGTAGTTGTCCGCAGCTCGTGATCTATCGGTTATCGACGCTGTCTCTAGATCAGCGGATCAGACGTTCGGTTCCGGAGAGGTCGGGCATTTTCTTTGCTTGGAGACTGGATGTTTAAGTTGTCCTACACTCTTTACATCATCATCACAAAAACGGGAAAGTCGCCGAAGTGGTGTCATACAGAAAGACTTGCACGAAGCGAATGAACAATTCCATATGGTGTCTCCAGGCCAATAACGACATACTATGATCTCTTTTGTCATAGCGTTGTTGTCCGCCCCTGGTAGCTAAGTGGTCAGCGTGACGGAATGTAATGCCTAACGGCCCGGATTCGATTCCTGGCTAGGTCGGAGATTTTCTCCGCTCAGGGACTGTGTGTTGTGTTGTCCTTATCATGATCATTTCATCCCCATCGACACGCAAGTCGCCGAAGTGGCGTCAATTCGAAAGACTTGCACCAGGCGAACGGTCTACCCGACGGGAGGCCCTAGCTACACGGCATTTCCATTATATCGGGTTGTTTACACAACAAATACGCAGACAGAAGAAAGTTGAAACCTAAAAAAATAATTATTGTAGTGAAATGAAATTTCGGGAATACGTTACATTTGTCTAGGTAACATATTTAAGAGATTAACATTGCAGTATCACAGGTTAATGTACGGGCGAGATAAGCCATTGAAAATGTGGAATGTTGTTACATTAACAACCGGTATAACCGCCAGAATGTTGAATGCAAGCATGCAAACGTGCATGCATTGTGTTGTAAAGGTGCCAGATACCAGCTTGTGGGATGTTGTTCCGTGGCTGTTGCACTTGGTCGCTCAATAAAGGTACGGTTAATGCTGGTTGTGGATGACGCTAGAGTTGTCGCTCCATGATGTCCTATTTGTAATCAATTGGAGGCAGATCTGTTGAACGAGCAGGCCAAGGCAACATGTAGACACTATATGAAGCATTGTGGTTATAACAACGATATGTGGACGTGCGTTATCGTGTTGGAAAATACCCCCTTAAATGCTACTCATGAAAGGCAGCACGACAAAGTGGATCACGAGACAGACGTACAAATTTGCAGTCAAGGTGCGTGGAATAACCACGGAGTGCACCTGCTGACATACGAAATCGTACCCCAGACCATAGCTTCAGGTGTAGGTCCAGTGGGTCTAGCACACAGACAGGAGTCCTTCTAACGAACACACGGCCAAATTGCAGCCGCAGATGCAGTACGATGCGCCAGACGCATATGCTGTACACGTTGGCTTCCTTCTCAGTAGTGACACGTGACCGTCTGGAGCCTGGTCTTCGTGCGACTGTACAGTCACGTGACTACCGCTGCCAGCAGTCATGTACAGTGGCTACATTCTTGCCAAGTCTTTCTGCACTATCGCTTCTCGTAGCCCTATTACATGACCCCGATCAAAGTCACTGAGCCGGCCGGGGTGGCCGAGCGGTTCTAGGTGCTTCAGTCTGGAACCGCGCGACCGCTATGGTCGCAGGTTCGAATCCTCCCTCGGGCATGGATGTGTGTGATGTCCTTAGGTTAGTTAGGTTTACGTAGTTCTAAGTTCTAGGGGCTGATGACCTCAGCTGTTAAGTCCCATGGTGCTCAGAGCCATTTGAACCACTTTTGAGGTGTCGATAACGGCATCTTTGTCACCTTCAAAGTGTTCCTGACTAGCATGAACTCGCCACGTCCAATCTCGAAGGTAGCTCTCACATCTACATCTACATCTACATCCATACTCCGCAAGCCACCTGACGGTGTGTGGCAGAGGGTACCCTGAGTACCTCTATCGGTTCTCCCTTCTATTCCAGTCTCGTATTGTTCTTAGAAAGAAAGATTGTCGGTATGCTTCTGTGTGGTCTCTAATCTCTCTGATTTTATCCTCATGGTCTCTTCGCGAGATATACGTAAGAGGGAGCAATATACTGCCTGCTGGACTCTTCGGTGAAGGTATGTTCTCGAAACTTTAACAAAAGCCCGTACCGAGTTACTGAGCGTCTCTCCTGCAGAGTCTTCCACTGGAGTTTATCTATCATATCCGTAACGCTTTCGCGATTATTAAATGATCCTGTAACGAAGCGCGCTGCTCTCCGTTGGATCTTCTCTATCTCTTCTATCAATCCTATCTGGTACGGATCCCACACTGTTGAGCAGTATTCAAGCAGTGGGCGAACAAGCGTACTGTAACCTACTGGCCGGCCGGTGTGGCCGTTCGGTTAAAGGCGCTTCAGTCTGGAACCGCGTGACCGCTACGGTCGCAGGTTCGAATCCTGCCTCGGGCATGGATGTGTGTGATGTCCTTAGGTTAGTTAGGTTTAATTAGTTTTAAGTTCTAGGCGACTGATGACCTCAGAAGTTAAGTCGCATAGTGCCCAGAACCATTTGAACCATTTGTAACCTACTTCCTTTGTTTTCGGATTGCATTTCCTTAGGATTCTTCCAATGAATCTGAGTCTGGCATCCGCTTTACCGACGATCAACTTTATATGATCATTCCATTTTAAATCACTCCTAATGCGTACTCCCAGATAATTTATGGAATTAACTGCTTCCAGTTGCTGACCTGCTATTTTGTAGTTAAATTATAAGGGAACTATCTTTCTATGTATTCGCAGCACATTACACTTGTCTACATTGAGACTCAATTGCCATTCCCTGCACCATGCGTCTATTCGCTGCAGATCCTCCTGCATTTCAGTACAATTTTCCATTGTTACAACTTCTCGATACACCACAGCATCATCTGCAAAAAGCCTCAGTGAACCTCCGAGGTCATTCACAAGGTCATTTATGTATATTGTGAATAGCAACGGCCCTATGACACTCCCCTGCGGCACACCTGAAATCACTCTTACTTCGGAAGACTTCTCTCCATTGAGAATGACATGCTGCGTTCTGTTATCTAGGAACTCTTCAATCCAATCACACAATTGGTCTGATAGTCCATATGCTCTTACTTTGTTCATTAAACGACTGTGGGGAACTGTATCGAACGCCTTGCGGAAGTCAAGAAACACGGCATCTACCTGTGAACCCGTGTCTATGGCCCTCTGAGTCTCGTGGACGAATAGCGCGAGCTGGGTTTCACACGACCGTCCCTTTCGAAACCCATGATGATTCCTACAGAGTAGATTTCTAGTCTCCAGAGAAGTCATTATACTCGAACATAATACGTGTTCCAAAATTCTACAACTGACCGACGTTAGGGATATAGGTCTATAGTTCTGCACATCTGTTCGACGTCCCTTCTTGAAAACGGGGATGATCTGTGCCCTTTTCCAAGCCTTTGGAACGCTACGCTCTTCTAGAGACCTACGGTACACCGCTGCAAGAAGAGGGGCAAGTTCCTTCGCATACTCTGTGTAAAATCGAACTGGTATCCCATCAGGTCCAGCGGCCTTTCCTCTTTTGAGCGATTTTAATTGTTTCTCTATCCCTCTGTCGTCTATTTCGAAATCTACCATTTTGTCATCTGTGCGACAATCTAGAGAAGGAACTACAGTGCAGTCTTCCTCTGTGAAACAGCTTTGGAAAAAGACATTTAGTATTTCGGCCTTTAGTCTGTCATCCTCTGTTTCAGTATCATTTTGGTCACAGAGTGTCTGGACGTTTTTTGAGCCACCTACCGCTTTGACATAAGACCAAAATTTTTAGGATTTTCTGCCAAGTCAGTACATACAACTTTACTTTCGAATTCATTGAACGCCTCTCGCATACCCCTCCTCACACTACATTTCGCTTCGCGTAATTTTTGTTTGTCTGCAAGACTTTCGCTATGTTTATGTTTGCTGTGAAGTTCCCTTTGCTTCCGCAGCAGTTTCCTAACTCGGTTGTTGTACCACGGTGGTTCTTTTCCATCTCTTACGATCTTGCTTGGCACATACTTATCTAACGCATATTGTACGATGGTTTTGAACTTTGTCCACTGATCCTCAACACTATCTGTACTTGAGACAAAACTTTTCTGTTGAGCCGTCGTGTATTTAAGGCAAACCCGAATTGCACACTCATAGTCGCGCTATGAACGGCTAGCATTTTTCGCTTGTACAGTGACTCATTCCAATTTTCGTTTATGTCGCGTGACTCCTCTTTTTTTTTTTTTTTTTTTTTTTCTTTATTGAGTTTCGATTCCCCCTGAAGGGGGCGGGCTGGCAGCAGCTTAGTATGCCGCTCTTCAACCTACAGAATTTCTTTTAAAAAGATGAAGATAATAAACAATAAAGACAGGCGATAAAATCGGAGACTTAAATGGTAATATGGCGGAAAAAAACGTGGAACTTAAACACACAGAAACAAAGGGATGATGTTGCTAATAAAATACATATGTAGCAGACAGGTAAAATAATAGACAGAAAAACACGGCGACAGACTGGTTTCTGTTCGCAATGCTTTGGAAAGACGAACAACACTGAACATTCACTTGAACACTGCACTAAACAGTTGGTAAATAAGTCATTCCACAACCGAGGGCAGGTGGGGGAACCTGGACAGATGATGGGAAGATAAAAAGGGGGGGAAGGAGAGGAAAAACGAAGGGGGGGCGAGGCGGCCGGTGTGGCCGTGCGGTACTAGGCGCTTCAGTCTGGAACCGCGTGACTGCTACGGTCACAGGTTCGAATCCTACCTCGGGCATGGATGTGTGTGATGTCCTTAGGTTAGTTAGGTTTAAGTAGTTCTAGGTGACTGATGACCACAGATGTGAAGTCCCATAGTGCTCAGAGCCATTTGAACAATTTTTTTTTGAAGGAGGGGGGGGGGGTAAGGGGTGAAAGGAGCCGATGGAGGACGAGGACTCATAAGTGGGGGGAGGGGGTGCTAGGCAGATGCGAGAGGGAGTTGGGAAAGGCAGAGGAGGGGAATACAAAAGGACTTTGGCGGGGGGGGGGTAGAAGGGAGGTAGGGAGAGGGTAGGCGGGGAGAAAACAGGATGGAAGGGGGGGGAAGAGGGAGCCCAGGGAAAGGACAGAGGAAAGGAGGGGGGGTGAGGATCAGAGTTTAGACTCCTCCTTTTTTTTTTTTTTTCTTTATTGTATTTCAATTCCCCATCGGGGCGGGCTGGCAGCAGCATATGTGCTGCTCTTCAGCCGAAAGACATAGAACAATCCATAGAAGACATTTAAAAATAACAAAGGAGAGAATATGGTGAACATAGATATAAAAAAAGGGGGAACATCATGGAAGGCAATAGACAAAAAACGGGGTGACTGTAAAATGGAGATAAAAAAAACTGTTTAAAAGTAGCACACACAAAAAGACACACACTGCCACAATTAAAAGAACACAAGGCACAGTATGACTGGAGCATAAAAGGTATCGACGGATGGCGTAGCACATAACAAACACTGACGGCGAACCTCAAGGCAGTACACAATTAAAATCACACCTCTTGTCGCACAGGAGAAACAGCACTAAACACAACACTGATGTGGCACACTGACGATGATCAAAACGGAGGATCTGTCAGGCGCAAGGAGATGAGGGAGACCGGAAGAAGGGAGGGAGGGGAAGGGATGGGGGACATGAGCGGGAGGCGCGCTGAAGGACTCCTCCTTTTTTTTTTTTTTCCTTTATTGAATTTCAATTCCCCCCCGAAGGGGGCGGGCTGGCAGCAGCTTAGTATGCCGCTCTTCAGCCGACAGATTTTGTGACAAAGATCAAGAGAACAAATAATAACAAAACAGGCGATAAAATCGGAGACTTAGAGAGTAACAAGGCGAAAAGAAATCGTGGAACTTAAAACAACAACAGAGGGATGATGATGCTAATAAAAATACATACGAAGCAGACAGGGAAAACAATAGACAATTAAAAAACACGGCGAGTCTGGATTCTGTTCGCAAAAGACATAAAATTCACACCTAGCGACAGCATGGATTCTGTTCGCAACACGAGAAAGACAAACAACACTGAATAGTCACTGGAACACTGCACTAAAAAGTTGGCAAATGTGACACCACAGTCGAGAGCAGGTGGGGGGAAACTGGACAGAAGATGGGAAAACAAAAAAAGGGGGGAAAGGAGAGTAAAAGCGAAGGGGGGAACCGGGAAAGGAGCTGATGGAGGATGAGGACCCAGAAGAGGGGTGGGGGGCAGACGCGACAGGGAGTGGGGTAGGCAGAGGAGGGGAATACAAAAGGACTGGGGGGGAGAAGGACTCCTCCTTTGTGCTGCAATGTTTTTCCCGCAGGTGTATTATGAGGAGCAGGTGAGCTTGAGACATTAACGACGTTTACTTTACGACCAGTTCATGCCAAGCATTTATGCCCTGGAGCGACTTAATAATGGCGGAATTTATAGCTATCCTAGTTTTACGGTGTTGTATCGTCAGACACAAATGGAATTACCGTAAGAGCGAGGTTTAGAGCGCAACTTCGGGACCGGGATGCAATGCCACCGCCATCTGCGGTGGAGAGACGAGCAGAACATGAACCGTGAGAAACCGCGGCGGTTGTGAACCAGAAGTTACGACCCCCAGCGGCGAACGGCGCACTAACTGTGGCGCCGTAGCAGGACGCTCGCGGAACACTCCGCACTCCACTGCTCTGCGGTGCTAATTGCCTCGTTGCGGAAACGCGAACGGCCGGCCGGCGGGGAAGCAGCAGCGAAGAGGCGGAGCACGCGAGGCTGGCCACAGCTGCGATTCAGGCGGCCCTGTAAACCGGAGAGCCGAGCTGTCTATTCAGCAGACCGAGTCCAATTTTCTGCTCCTCCGCTCCTGCCACCGACTTCTCGACTCCAATACCTCCTGACGGGCAGCAAAGCTGGCCGCAGGCCATACGTGAATTCCTGTCAGGTTCTGCGCAGTATTTTCGGTTATGTTAGCCTCTCCTTCGGCCATAATATACCGTGAATCCAGTCGGTTTATCTATGCAGCACACGCAACGGACCCCGCACTCTCATGAAACCGGCACAGCACTGCCCATTTTCTCGGGGGGGGGGGGGGGGGGAGGCAATTAAATGTTAACTGTATTGAAATGAAAATAAACTGAAGAGCCAAAGAAACTGGTACACGTGCCTAATACCGTTTAGGGCCCCGCAAGAAGTGCCGCAACAAGACGCGTCATGGACTGGACTGAAGTAGCGCTGGAGGGAACTGACACCACGAATCCTGCACGGCTGTCCATAAATGCATAAGAGCACGGGAGGCTGGAGATCTCTTCTAAACAGCACGTTGCAAGGCATCCCAGATATGAATTTACAATTAAATTAGTACAATGAAATGAGTACCCTTAGCTGCATACGGGCGTTGATACACTACTGGCCATTAAAATTACTACACCACGAAGATGACGTGCTACAGACGCGAAATTTAACCGACAGGAAGAAGATGATGTGATATGCAAATGATTGGCTTTTCAGAGCATTCACACAAGGTTGGCGCCGGTGGCGACACCTACTACGTGCTGACATGAGGAAAGTTTCCAACCGATTTCTCATACACAAACAGCAGTTGACCGGCGTTGCCTGGTGAAACGTTGTTGTGATGCCTCGTGTAAGGGGGACAAATGCGTACCATCACGTTTCCTACTTTGATAAAGGTCGGATTGTAGCCTATAGCGAAGGCGGTTTATCGTATCGCGACATTTCTGCTCGCGTTGGTCGACATCCAATGACTGTTAGCAGAATATGGAGTCGGTGGGTTCAGGAGGGTAATACGTAACGCCGTGCTGCATGCCAACGGCCTCGTATCTCTAGCAGTCGAGATGGCAGGCATCTTATCCGCATGACTGTAACGGATCGTGCAGCCACGTCTCGATCCGTGAGTCAACAGAAGGGGACGTTTGCAAGACAACAACCATCTGCACGAACAGTTCGACGACGTTTGCAGCAGCATGGACTATCAGCTCGGAGACCATGGCTGTGGTTACCCTTGACGCTGCATCACAGGAGCGCCAGCGATGGTGTACTCAACGACGAACCTGGCTGCACGAATGGCAAAACGTCATTTTTTCGGATGAATCCAGGTTCTGTTTACAGCATCATGATGGTCGCATCCGTGTTTGGCGAAATCGCGGTGAACGCACATTGTAAGTGTGTATTCGTCATCGTCCTACTGGCATATCACCCGGCGTGATGGTATGGGGGCCATTGCTTTTCGTCTTGGTCACCTCTTCTTCGTATTGACGGCGCTTTGAACAGTGGACGTTACATTTCAGATGTGTTACGACCCGTGGCACCACCCTTCATTCGATCCCTGCGAAACCCTACATTTCATCAGGATAATGCACGACCGCATGTTGCAGGTCCTGTACGGGCCTTTCTGGATACAGAAAATGTTCGACTGCTGCCTTGGCCAGCACGTTCTCCAAATCTCTCACCAATGGAAAACGTATGGTCAATAGCGGCCGAGCAACTGGCTCGTCACAATACGCCAGTCACTACTGTTGATGAACTGTGGTATCGTGTTGAAGCTGCATGGGCAGCTATACCTGTACACGCCATCCAAGCTCTGTTCGACTCAATACCCAGGCGTATCAAGGCCGTTATTACGGCCAGAGCTGGTTGTTCTGGGTACTGATTTCTCAGGATCTATGCACCCAAACTGCGTGAAAATGTAATCACATGTCAATTCTAGTATAATATATTTGTCCAATGAATACCCGTTTATCATCTGCATTTCTTCTTGTTGTAGCAATTTTAAGGGCCAGCAGAGTATATGACAACAAGGACAGTTGAAATGTGTGCCCCATCCGGGATCTCCTGCTTACAAGGCAGACGCTCTATCCATCTGAGCCATCGAGGACACAGAGGATAGTGCGACTGCAGGGACTTATCTCTGGCACTCCTTCCGTGAGCACATTCCCAACTTATTGCTCCGCACTATATGCATACTGCCCCTGCCCATTACACTCATTACTCACGGCTTTACCGATTCCCGTAAGAGTTCGGGCAATGAATGTGCATCCGCACAGAAGATGGTCAAATGGCCGGTAAGTCTTACCTATTTATATGAATATGGTATCTGTTCTTTCGGACGTGTCCGAAAGAACAGATACCATCTTCATATAAATCCCAGCTATGCTCAGTAATGTTCTTGTCTCGGGAGTCTGGTGGCCAGCGAAAATGTTTAAACTCAGTAGAGTGTTCGTGGAGCCACTCTGTAGCAATTATGGAAGTGTAGGGTGTCGCATTGTCGTGCTGGTATTTCCCAAGTCCGTCGGAATGCACAATGGCCATGAATGGAAGCAGGTGATCAGACATGATGCTTACGTACGTGTCAACTGTCAAAGCCGTATCTAGACGTATCAGGGGTTCCATATCAATCCAACTGCACACGCCCCACACCGTTACGGAGCCTGTACCAGCTTGAACGGTCTCCTGGTCAATGGATTCATGAGGTTGTCTCCATACCCGTACGCGTCCATCCGTTCGACACAGTTTGAAAGAAGACTCGTCTGGCCAGCCAACATTT
Organism: Schistocerca nitens; assembly: GCF_023898315.1. Lineage (NCBI taxonomy): Eukaryota > Metazoa > Arthropoda > Insecta > Orthoptera > Acrididae > Schistocerca > Schistocerca nitens. The sequence goes on along the minus strand of NC_064617.1, from coordinate 181,450,314 downwards.
CCACTCATCAATAGCCCAATTTCGGGCGCGGGATTAGCTGAGCGGTCTATGGCGCTGCTGGTTCGAGTCCTCCCTCGGGCATGGGTGTGGTGTTTGTCCTTAGAATAATTTGGGATAAGTAGTGTGTAAGCTTAGGGACTGATGAACTTAGCAGTTAAATTCCATAAGATTTCACACACATTTGAACATTTTTTTCCAATGTCGGTGCTGTCGCATCCAGGCGAGGCGTAAAGGTTTGTGACGTGCAGTCATCAAGGGCACATTAGTGGGCCTCCAACTCCGAAAGCCCATATCGATGATGTTTCATTGAGTGGTTCCTACGCTGACACTTGTTGATGGCCCAGAATTGAAATCTGTAGCAATTTGCGGAGGGGGGCTGCTCCTGTGTCACGTTGAACGATTCTCTTCAGTCGTCGTAGGTCCCGTTCTTGCAGGATCTTCCGGCCGCAGCGATGTCTGAAATTTTATGTATTACGGGATTCCTGATATTCACGGCATACTCGTGAAATGGTCGTGCGGGAACATCCCCACTTCATCACCGCCCCAGAGATGCTGTGTCCCATCGCTCGTGCGCCGACTTAAACACCACATTCAAACTCAGTTAAATCTTGATAACCTGCCATTGTAGCAGCAGTGACAACAGCGTCGGACACTTGTTTTCTATAGGCGTTGTCGACTGCAGCGCCGTATTCTGCCTTTTTACACATCTCTGTGTTTCAATACTCATAACTATACCAGTCTCTTTGGCGCTTCTGTGTAATAAAACTGTTTATGATCATGTGCTCTACCATTGTAGTGGTTCAAGAGAGTAATTTATATTTTTTGTTCCAAAACAATGTACGTCTTTTTCAACTAGAGCCCAATACATCTACATATAGTTCCCCTAGGCATCTTACGGTACATGGCGGAGAATACTTTGTGTGCCAGTCACTTCTCCCCTTTCCTGTTCCAGTCGAGAATGATTCACGATAAAAACGATTGTTCGTAAGCCTGTGTGAGGTAGCGCCTGTCTAATTTTACCTTAATGACATTTGTACAATGTATCCAGGGACAATCACCTAAAACTGCATCGCAAATATTGCGGAAATGATAAGTGATATTGGCGTGCTGTTTTCACAGATTGGATTGTTAGTAAGGGGCACGTATTCTTAGCCAATGAACAGAGTGTAATAATAGAAAATGTATTTTTTTGTGCAAACGTACACTTTATTAAATGGTACACTGCCTATTGACATGAACAAAATAAAAGTAGGGTAAATTACAATATCACTGGTGTTTGTTGTAGAATTCCAGTGGGAGTCGTTTACGAGCTATCATGTTTTGAGTCGATTCCGCACTGACATTCGTTTGTGCCATTCAGCCTCCGATGCTTAGCTAAATGGTAACATGTTTGCCTACCATGCAGCGGGCCCCGGATTCGATTCCCGGTCGGATTGGAATTTTCTCCGCTCGTGGACAGGGTGTTGTGTTATCGTCATCTCATTATCACCGGCTCGTAAGCCGCCCAATGTGGCGTCGCCTGAAATAAGATTTGTTCCCGATGGCCTAACATCCCCTGTTGGGGCCTTCCTGCCAACTATGTCACACGATCATTACATTTAATTTTTTTGCTATGTCGTTACGTTTGCTTACAGTGTACTTGTGTGTTTCTTGAGTGCATTGTGTAAGGGGTCCGCAGGCCCTTACTACTAAGTTTGCGCTCACACAGGTCGACAGGGCAACTATCGAGTAGTGTGTGCAGGTCGCGAGAGCTAGAGGGGGTTCACCGGAGTGCCCAGTGCTGCTTGGGTAGATTCCCGCGCGGCGGGAAGAACTGGGCGGAGAGCAGTTAGTGTTGAGATGTGCGGAGTCAGGGTGTGGTAGGTCCCCGCGAGGCGGGCAGAGCTGTACAGAGGCCAGCAGTTGAATTAATGTAAATTATCGACAAAGGGAGTGGCCATCGCCGCGATTTAACCCCTTTGTGTTAGTATTATACGGGAAAGTGAGAAAGTTTAATTACAGAGAGATTTCAGTGATATTAAGTGCCGTTATTGAACTTCCGCGTCTACCGCGTCGGCATTACTTGGATTACAGTGATTGGATGTTGCGTGTGACGATTAAGAATAACTAAAGAAACCTGTGCTGAGATTAGCCGTCATTAACAATGTATTGACGAAGGCAGTGGCTGTCTCCTTATTTTGTGCTTTTGCTGAGAATATAGCTCTTGTTTGTGAAACTGTGTTGTGTCCTTCTTACCATCAAACAGTACGTATTACCATATTTGCGAAGGACAATACGGAATGTAACATCCCCTGAGCAGTCCAATCCGATTGCCAGCCCATTAGGTACACGGTCACATTAATAAATTATCTAAATTTGGGCTGCTATTCAGATCCCGGACGAGCGGGAACAATAAAATAAATAAAGGGTATGTTACAATTGCTACTTTCTAGTTAGATACTGTGTGATAGCCCAAGCACTGCGTCATGAATGGATTATGGGATTTACCATTTCGTAAAAAGCCTTCATATTCATGGCTTATAGAGAGTGTAGGAAGTATACGGTTCTAGTACGACGTATGCGGCAAAATATCCCAATAGACGTCAACAACTTCGGCAATTATTTATCAGCCTCTTCAACTAGGTGTGTGAAAGTGGTAGTGTAAAATCAACGTAACAGAACGTAACTAGTGACGACTGAAGAGGGGAAATCCATTCTTGCTGCTGTTGCAGTTGACCCTGTCGTTAGCTCGTACAATCGTAGGAGGAAGTGGCATGAGTCATGCAAGTGTCCCATGCATTCTTCATCGGCATAGATTCCATCCCTGTCAAATCTCTCTCCATCAGGAGCTGCATGGAAATAATTATGTGAATCGTGTTAACTTCTATACATGGGTATTAAGACAACATACTCAAGATGTGTCACGTGTCTTGTTTAGTTATGAAGCCACACTTACAATTCACGGTCAGGAAAACCGCAGAAACACGCAATGTTTGTCTGTTGACAATCCTCTTTGGCTTCGTCAGGTGGAGCGTCAGCGTCCATGGGGTGTAAACATGATTTGTAGGATAGTGAAACATCAGCTCATACGCCCGTTTTTCATAGCCGAAACACTGAACGCGAGCAGACAGAATATTTTCCAAGTCGATCAGTTGTAGAATTTTGGAACACGTATTATGTTAGAGTATAATGACTTTTCTGGCGACTAGAAATCTACTCTGTAGGAATCAGCATGGGTTTCGAAAAAGACGATCGTGTGAAACCCAGCTCGCGCTATTCGTCCACGAGACCCAGAGGGCCATAGACACGAGTTCCCAGGTAGGTGACGTGTTTCTTGACTTCCGCCAAGGCATTTTATACAGTTCGCGACAGTCAAATGGCTCTGAGCACTATGGGACTTAACATCTTAGGTCATCAGTCCCCTAGAACTTAGAACTACTTAAACCTAACTAACCTAAGGACATCACACACATCCATGCCCGAGGCAGGATTCGAACCTGCGACCGTAGCAGTCCCGCGGTTCCGGACTGAAGCGCCTAGAACCGCACGGCCACCGCGGCCGGCTCGCGACAGTCGTTTAATGAACAAAGTAAGACCATATGGACTATCAGACCAATTGTATGATTGGATTGAAGAGTTCCTAGATAACAGAACGCAGCATGTCATTCTCAATGGAGAGAAGTCTTCCGAAGTGAGAGTGATTTCAGGTATGCCGCAGGGGAGTGTCGTAGGACCGTTGCTATTCACAATATATATAAATGACCTTGTGGACAACATGGGAAGTTCACTGAGGCTTTTTGCGGATGATGCTGTAGTATATCGGGAGGTTGTAACAATGGAAAATTGTACTGAAATGCAGGAGGATCTGCAACGAATTGAGGCATAGTGCAGGGAATGGCAATTGAATCTCAATGTAGACAAATTAAATGTTCTGCGAATACATAGAAAGAAAGATCCTTTATCATTTAGCTACAATGTAGCAGGTCAGCAACTGGAAGCAGTTAATTCCATAAATTATTTGGGAGTACGCATTAGGAGTGATTTAAAACGGAATGACCATATACAATTGATCGTCGATAAAGCAGATGCCAGACTGAGATTCATCTGAAGAATCCTAAGGAAATGCAATCCGAACAAAGGAAGTAGTTTACAGTACACTGCTTGAATACTGCTCAGCGGTGTGGGATCCGTACCAGATAGGGTTGATATAAGAGATAGAGAAGATCCAACGGAAAGTGTTACGGATATGATAGATAAACTCCAGTTGACTTTACAAGAGAGACGCTCAGTAGCCCGGTACGGACTTTTGTTGAAGTTTCGATAACATACCTTCACCGAGGAGTCAAGCAGTATATTGCTCCCTCCTACGTATATCTCGCGAAGAGACCATGAGGATAAAGTCGGAGAGATTAGAGTCCACACAGAGGCATACCGACAATCTTTCTTTCCACGAACAATACGAGACTGGAATAGAAGGGAGAACCGATAGAGGTACTCAAGGTACCCTCCACCACACACCGTCAGGTGGCTTGCGGAGTATGGATGTAGATGTAGATGTAGGTATGTTAGCGGACCTTCCTCTGCAGACTAGGAAGTACCCGTGGTACCAACATGATGGTTGTTTGGCCCAGAGTGAACGAAGCCCCACAGCATGTTTTCACGAATTCAATCCAAATAGTTGGATTGGACGGAGAGAATTTGTACCTTGGTCGGCCCGTTCGCCGGATTTGACGCCTGTAGACTTTTTTCTGTGGATAAAGCTGAAAGACGCTGTGTACAAGGAGATACCCACTGCACCCAATCGTCTGCAGCCACATATTACTGCAGCCCGATCGGTCACATCCGCTGAAATACTAGTACGTGTGCAGCATCGTTCCATACCAGACTGGAAGCTTGTATTGCAGCAGTCGGTGGTCATTTTGAACGCTTGTTATAGTCAGTTGTCTCGTTACTGGTCAGAATCCACATAACTATTGTGTGCACTTATGTTGTTTTTTAGTGTGTGCTACAACAGGTACTGTACAAGGGTTGGTGTGGAACTATTCAAACTACGATATGTCGAAACGATTGACGTTACAATCCTGTAACAAGCACCACAGATGTTCTAATTTATCCCACTTTCAGTTCATTAATGTCAATAGGCATTGTGCCACTAAAAATGTATGTTTGCACAAAAAATACACTTCCTAAGTATTATTAGAATCTCTTTATTGGGTAAAAATATGAACCCCTGACTACCAGTCCATTCTGTGAAAACTGCTCATCATTTGCAATTTCCATTTAGACAATATTCGCAGTGCAAGTTTTAGTTGATTCACCCCACGCAAGGGGGAGACCAAGAGTACAGTAAAAGAGACAGATTACAGAGGATATCACCTAATCGTCATAGCTGGTAGTACATTTATCCCACTGCGGGACAAGACGGTCATTGTCTTCAAGGAAAAATGTTTGAGATTGCCTATCGAGCTGTGATTGTACCCAGGGGTGCACCTCATCGGCAGAAGGAAATCGACGGCTCCAAAACTACGGAAATCGCCAAGGCTCGAAAAATATGGAAATTGCGTGGGTGAAAATCGGGACTGTGCGAAAGATTTGTGAGCGCTTACCAGCGAAATTTTTGCAGAATAGACGAAACAACAAGAACGGAAGCTCCGGGAAGGTGATGATGATTTTCTTTGATTGCAAGAGTTCGTTGCTCATAGACTATCGGAACACGACGCCATAATTAATGCACAGTGGTTCGTGAACTCTTTCAAAAAAACTGAAGTGAGCGATCAAGTCCAAACGCCCAGAAATGTTGACGGACTGCATCGGGATAATGCCCGCCCACGTGTTACCAAGGTTGTTTCGACTTCGCAGCAGAATTTTTGCTAGGAAGCCCTTGCACATCCTCTACACATTCCCGATCTCTCCCCTTGTAGTTTCCATGTTTTCGAGACCCTGAATAGAGGAAAACGTGGCCGTCGATTTCCTTCGGACAAGAGGTGCACGCCTGGATAGGATCATGGTTCTACAGGCAACCTCAAACATTGTTTCATGAAGGCTTAACCTTTTCAGTCAATGGGATGAATGTATTAACGGATATGGTGATTACTTTTATTCCATCTGTCTTGTCTTAATATGTCTGATTTTTATACCAAGAAGCTATATGAAAGAGGACGATAATATTAGTAATAGGGATTCGAAGATGGCATCTTAGATCTGTTAAAATGATTCTGAAAAAAGAAGCAATGCACACGAAGAGGAAATCGCATGCATAACGCTAATGCGACCAGTTCTAGAGTACTGTTCCAATGTTTGGACTCCTTATCAGGTAGGCGTAACAGCAGATATCTAATGAATTCATAAATGCACTACTCCCACAGAAATGTGTAAATGGGAACCCTTGGACAAAGGACGACGTGGTTGGCGCGAAACACTGTGAAAGTATTATGCTGTCAGCTAGCAAGTCTCACGTAAGGATCGTTGGAATAGGATAAAGGAGACTGAGGCAAGGACAGAGGCATATAGATAACCTTTTTTCCTCTTCCCGTATGCGAATGGAAAATGAAAGACAATAATATCAGTACGACGTACCCTTCATCATCCACTTTAGAGGGGCCCGCTCTCTTTCTGTATCCACAGACGTTCGATCGGGGTGAGTGATTAAAATAGGTCCCTGATTCAGAATTGCGTCCAACGGTAACGTTCCATCCTATCGAAACGATTAAATTGATTAACAACCGTCTGTCGTAAATATATTGCTTGCTCTCATTGCACATTTCATTACTCTTTGCGTAAGGGAAAGCACTCTGAAGGAGAACAAAGAAATGCCTTGGCATGAAATTACTTTCTATAGTAAATTTACAAATTTATTCTCAGAGTTTCAGCCAAGCTTTAAATAAAACGACAGTCCCTCACTGTAACGTTTACAGAGACAGAAGTTAATCGTAAAAACCAGCTCATGAATCTTGTGATGGGATGAAACAGGGGCAAGGGATAGCTGGATATGTGAGGAAACGGAAGATAATCCAGCATTCCAGCACCCCGTGAATCATGATACTCTTAAAACGCTTTAAGCCTAGTATTCTTCTCCCACATAAATACTCAAAGTACAGAGGAGTCTAGAAGATCCGAGTCGAGACCTGCTAGCCACACGTGGCAGTGAGGCTGCTCATGTGATAGTCTTTCAAGTCAAAAATACATTCCTGCACTGCAAAAGATAATTGGCGTAACAGCGTTCCTTGTTACTAAGTGATTGCTGATGGCAATGTGTCGTCAGGCATAGATTACAATACTTCACAAGCAACACACAGATAAACTAAAGATTGCACACGAATCGGAAATAAATCAGAAACAAGACATTGTTTTTATCAGAAATAATGTGACTCAGAATCATTTAGAAAAATGTAGTATGAAGTTACCCTAATAGGAGACCATTTCTGATTGCACATGATTGTCTCCACGTCAAACAAAGCAAAGTGTTTGATCACATCACTTTACCAGTAAGAATTAAAGACACATATTCAAAGACACTACCCAACTGAGGATTGACTGTAGAACTGGAGAGAAGGTAAAATAAGGAAGCTGGCCAAAATATGAAACAAGCGTTCTCTCTCTCTCTCTCTCTCTCTCTCACACACACACACACACACACACACACACACACACACACACACACCGCAAATCCTGCTCAAGAGCTTTTAAGAAACATGGCACATTCCTGTGTCAATTGATTAGAAATGAAAGACAGCTTATACGGCAATCCTTCACATGGTTTAATGGCTTGTGGAGTGTACAAGGTATTTTAAAAAAGATGTCACTTATTCCTACAATAGGTAGTACTAATCAAAACTGAAGGAAAAGTTACTACTATAATACGTTTTGAAACTAATATCTGCTGAGATTTGTGCTGTATCACTGGCTAGGAGTAATGTATTGAGAGAGGACAACTCACTCACTTATTTTCATATTCAGAGCTACTCTTTAATGCTATTATTACACGATAGACATCATTTTTGTGAGACGACAGGAGGTCATCAACATAAGCAGGCAGTGATGAGAGCATGTACTTTGTTAATGCAAATAGTATCTTTATGGTAGCTCTCCTTCAATTACTATTTTCTATGGTTGAGAAAAGCAGGCAGTTTGGCTATTTAATAGCAAATCTTGCAGTGGACATTTGGGGCTTGGAAGCCAGGTGAAACTATTAGGGAGAGGAACATCTTGAACCACTTGCTGGGGACAGATCGCTAGCCCAAAGCGTTTCTCGCACTTGAGTGCAGACAATGGTTTCAGCCAAAGAGCCGAAAAACTGCCTATCTGGATCTCCCTGTTAAGCATGTCTGGCTACGGCAAGGACAGGGACATAGGAGAGAAGTAGGTCGCCTGGCCAAAGCGATTTAACAGTGTCGTAAACGCCCATTTTGTAAAGGGATGGCGGCCATAAAAATCTGCGCGTTTCCAAGCTCATTTTGGATCGGATACTATTTATGGAGCTATCAGGTGATGTCGTCCCTCTGCATACCGAGTTTTTTTGGGAGGCCACAGGGCTTTGGATGAATTTTAGTGGAAAACAAAATTTATGGTGGTTCTGCAAACTTCGCACACTCGTAGTACTCCATGAAGACAACAAAATGTGTAAGCAGTAGCGCGTACTTCTCAAGCGTTATTGGGAAAATCGCAAGATAATTTCGATCGTCAAATATACACCTGTGCGTGGCCGTTTTTACCATGAAGCGGCGGCAGCCGAGTGGTTAGCGTTCAAGCCCCGTAATCACTGGATCGAGTCCCGTTCGTCTTTTTTTTTTTAATTTTCAACACAGTCATTTTCATTACTATTTATATTGCAATTGGTATAATGGGGAAAATACGTGTAATCGGATGAACTTTTATTAAATTTACAATGTTATTTGGCAGTCTACTAATTTTTATTATCAAATATAATATAATATTCATAACTATCGACTAGTAAACGACCAAACGCATAAAAAGATACTGAAAATGTATGCTTGTCCGTGATTTGAGAAATTCCTTATACCTGAAAGAAGCCCGAAACGACTTGTTACCTTCAAGTTTTGACCGTCACAGACGGCTTTCGAAAGATGTACAATTAATCGTCGCTTTCGACATTACGAGTACAAGATTCAGGATGGTGTTTTTCGTAAAAACATGGAAAACATAAAGTTAAACGCCACCAGGTTCATTGAATAAATGCTATGTTTCCGCAAACGTAATGTCTTTGGACGTTTGCCGTGGATAAACAAACCTCGTTAACATTTTCGAAAACCTCTCTTTCGGACGATAATTTGGAAGCAAACCATGCATAACGCAATATTTCCTTAAAAATCGACGCTGATAATTGATTAGGCAGCATCGAGTGTATTTTAATAGCGTCCTCCAATAAGCAATTTCTCGTTTTCTTTCGATTAAATATGAACAGTTCAAGACACGGACAAGCATACATTTCCAGTATCACTTTATGCGTTTGGTCGTTTACTAGTCGATAGTTATGAATATTATATTATTTGTGATAATAAAAATTAGTAGTCTGCCAAATAACATTGTAAATTTAATAAAGGTTCATCCGATTACACGTATTTTTCCCATTATATCAATTGTAACATAAATAGTAAAAAAAATGACTGTGTTGAAAATAAAAAAACTGACGAACGGATCTCGATCCAGCGGTTTGAACGCCAACTACTTTTTTTTTTTAAAATATTTTCTTCTATATTGTTCGTTGAATTTGTTCTGGGCGGACGTCCGAAGACACCCGTTCAGTTTGTTCGTTGATCCGTTCGCTCGGTATTATTATTAGAAAGGGTAGCTAACGCTTTGACTGAACACGCTGAGCTACCGTGCCAGCCGCTTCATGGTAAAAATGGCCACGCACAGATATATATTTGACGAACGAAATTATCTTGCGATTTTCTCAGTAACGCTTGAGAAGTACGCGCTACTGCTTGCACATTTTGTTGTCCTCATGGAATACTATGAGTGTACGAAGTTTACCGTAAATCCGCGTTCCAAACGTTGTCGCCTCCCCTTGTTAGTTTACCTGAGATTCCTGTTCGGACATGAGATAATGATCTATGTATAAATGTATTGTTCACTTTAAGCCTAAATGGAAACTCAATACATGCTGCCTAAGGTGGTGATGGGAAAAATAATTCAGGAGCATAATGTCTGCTCCCTGATCAGGAATTTACAAGTCAGGGATTGGTTGCTTCTCCAGCTCGGAAAATAATATTATCAACTTTGGTTAGGATTGTACGGATTGTAGAGAAGATGAGTTAGAGGGGAGATATGACACTTGTGGAGTCCTGCGATTGGCACGAAACCTTTGTGGGGGCGGTTGTGTGGGTGCCCATTTCGAGTTTACCAAGGTTTGATGGAAAGAGAGGAGTGGAAAAATGTGGCCCTTCTGATCCAGACTCTGGTCTGGAGATAAGATTCTGGTCTTGACCCTTGTTGTGAGGGGGTTGCTCTTGGGACATTTGCCTTGAGCATGCCTTCATACAGGCATTGGTGAAGTCTTGGCTATACCAACAGTTTAGACCTCAGTCATCTCAAACAGCTCTCTGTGCCGAGGACAGTCTCATTCATATCAGGTCTGCCACCTTGATATTTGCTCTCCTAGGGCGCACTGAGTTTGAGTAAGTCAGATTGGTTCATGGTATGACTAGCGAATGGGAGTGTCACACGCTGGAATCTGCCGAAGTCTCAGGGCTTCATCAGAGAGTAATCACGATCTGTCTAACAGATTACCAGCCCGTGACTTCAAATATTTCGTGCCCACGATACCAAATTACAGGCACCGCACGCCGTTACTTTGCAGACACATGCTCCACGACTATTAGCGGAGACGGTGATATGGATCGAGAAAGGGCTATAGTATTGCTGCTCCGACAATTTACAGCAAACAGAATCACAGTCTCGCAATCTTTTCTGAGATGCACAACGTAGTATAACTTCTGTGTAGAATAAATCCATCAAAGTCTATTCAGCGTTAGGCAATTTCAGATTGCGCTATCCATGTTTTGAGCCAAGGTAAATTAATTGGATAAATCTTAGTCTTTGCCAACCAGTCACCACCCAGCGGAGTGCTAATTATTTGTGGTTTCTACTTTTGTTACCAACAGTTCATGATTTATTTGTCATCTCGCTTAACTTGTGTTCTTTGTCCTATTTTACGATGAATAAGCTTTTGCCATAATTTTTTATAAAAGATTAATCCAGTGTTTATATATTAATCAACCATCAATAATTGACTACAATAATAACAGGTCCATCATTTCATTAAATTATTTCAGCATTCAAGTTGTATTTAAGATTCTGATAAAAGTAATAACCTCCAATGAAGGTTAGCAACAATAACCAGTGTCAGAGGGCAGAATCAATTTAGCAGACACATGGCCAGGTAGACATTTGGAACGCTTACTAGTAAAGTGATTGCTGTCAGGGCGTAAACTTACAGACACCTGTAGCCTTTCAAATTAAACTGCAAGATCAGTGTAGCCTCGCAGTATAATATTCGGTGGTGTACGCAACATTCACAATAGATGGCATAGGAATAAGTGCGAGTTGGCAGATGCCAATCCTGAAGCAATCATGGAGGTGAGGCCACAGCATTGCTTCAGTATGATGTACGGACAGCGATTGTCAGTGGCAGACTCATATGGGCGCGCACTTCACCTAACAGGTTATTGGGTGCTCTGCGTCACCAATTTCTACGTGAAGAATTACTGGCGATACTAGAGAACATTGCCCTTGCCGAAAGAGGCGTGACTGGGCACAATACCATTTTCTGCGGATCGAGCTGCAATACTTCATCGCAACTGTCCGTGGACACTGTATTGGTCGAGGAGGTCCAGTAACATGGTCTTCCTGTTCACTGGGCCTGAATCTATTACATTTCTGGCTTTGGAGACATTTGAAAGAATTTATCTATGCCCAATCCATCGCCAATGTGCATATGTTACAGGATCGATGACCAAAGTATTTTATGCATCCCACATGGGGCCGGTATATTTGAAAGGGTTTGTGATTCACTGTGAAGAAGGGCTGAAAGACATATCAGGATGGATCGTAACAACATGCAACACCGCCTACAGCGTCCACTTCTATGTAACAGACAGATGGGAACGAGAGGACATATTGGCCCATATGTCAAGGGGACATGTTATTATAGGAGCTATTCTTCTAGTTTTGACCAATATTACCTCATGTGACACTTTTTTTAAAATACTCTGTATACAAGGTGATCCAGCTGCACCTCCTGCCGTGTTTTGTGCAACCTGCAACGCCTTCAATACCACACCCAAGATTTTCTGTTCTCTCACTCACTATGCACAAAGTATTAGTCCTACAGAAAAAAAATGAACAGGACCTTTTTGCAACTTCTTGGCAGATTAAAACAGTGTGCCGGACCGAGAATCGAATTCGGGACCTTTGCCTTTCGCGGGCAAGTGCTTCACCAACTGAGCTACCGACTCACGATCCGTCCTCACATCTTCAATTCCGCCAGTACCTCGTCTCCTACCTCCCAAACTTCACAGAAGCTCTCCTGCAGGACTTGAAGGAGAGCTTCTGTGAAGTTTGGAAGATAGGAGACGAGGTAATGGCGGAATTGAAGTTGTGAGGACGGGTAAAGGTCCGGAGTTCGAGTCTCCATCCGGCACACAGTTTTAATCTGCCAGGAAATTTCATGTCAGCGCACACTCCGCTGCAGAGTGAAAATTTCATTCAGGACCTTCTTGTAGGAACTTTATTGTAGTTAAATTTTATACGCAAATGCGTATTCGCTAGATGCTGTAGTTCTCGAATTATTGAAGAAAAACGTATAAAAGTGTCCTTCAATCGCGTTCTTATTGAATAACTCGAAAACCATGGCCTCCAGCGAAAACGTATCCCAGTGCAAAACTTAACTACATCAAATTTCCTATAAAATCGTCTCATTTATTTTTCTGTATGACTGATAGTTTGCGATTAGTGAGCAAGTGAATATGAGAATCTTGCATGTTTTTTTAAGGCATTGCGGGTTGCATAAAACCCAGTGGTAGGGGCAGCTGTATCACCTTGTACTTAGGTTTAAGTGAGGAACGGCTCGTGGGACTTGAGCAGCTAGAAAGCCAGGATGGAAAGTAATGATGAATATGGAGGTCGGTGCGTTGTACGCCTGTTCTGGAGCACCTCGCTCCCCACGTGGATTCACACTCTGCATTGACACGCCGGCAGCGCGACCTTCTGCTTCGGTGCGCTGACGAGCCTGCAGGAACTTCAATAAACACCCGGCGCGCCTCGCTGGCGTGAATTATTCATGAAGGCTCGCAGTGGCAGAAATGGCCATTTGCTCCGTGATCTACAGCTCGCCACCAGCATCCGTTCTAAGGCACTGTTCAGCAAACAGTGACACTTCCGTCCTCACCTCGTGAGCAGTTGCACGAGATAAATTTCTGCCTGAATAAGCGGTAGTCCGTACAGGCGGAAATTGAAGATCACGAATTTACATGTTACTGCAACTTCTTCTTGCCACACGTGCGTGGCTATTTGCCTCATTGCGTAGTCCATAGCGCTTCAGAACTATTTCTTGAGAGGTAAACGTCATCCCCTTCACTGAAGCCACCTACAGTGGTAGCCGACATATTCCAGTATTTTGCATGATGACTCGATCGCGCGCGCAGAAAAAATGTTATTGAATCGCTGACCGCCGCTTGCAACCGTGAAAAATGTAAATCAGCGGGGACAAGGAAGAATGAACAATAATGTTTGACGTGCTACTGCACATACACTAAGTGATCAAAAGGACAACCCCAAAAACATACGTTTTTCATATTAGGTGCATTGTGCTGCCACCTACTGCCAGATACTCCATATCAGCGACCTCAGTAGTCATTAGACATTGTGAGACAGCAGCATGGGGCGCTCCGCGGAACTCAACGGACTTCGAACGTGGTCAGGTGATTGGATGTCACTTACGTCATACGTCTCTACTCGAGATTTCCACAGTCCTAAACATCCTTACGTCCATTGCTACCGATGTGATAGTGAAGTGCGAACGTGAAGGAAAACGTACAGCACAAAAGCCTACAGGCCGACCTCGTCTGTACACTGACAGAGACCGTAGACAGTTGAAAAGGGTCGTATTGTGTAATAGGCACACATCTATTCATACCATCACACACGATTTCCAAAATGCATCAGGATCCACTGTAAGTACTATGACAGTTAGGCGGGAGGTGAGAAAACTTGGATTTCATGGTCGAGCGGCTGCTCATAAGCCACAAATCAGGCCGGTAAATGGCAAACGACGCCTCGCTTAGTGTAAGGAGCGTAAACATTGGACGATTGAACAGTGGAAAAACGTTGTATGGAGTGACAAATCATGGTTCACAATGTGGCGATCCAATGGCAGGATACGGGTATGGCGAATGACCGGTGAACGTCATCTGCCAGCGTGTGTAGTGCCAACAGTAAAATTCGGAGGCTGTGGTGTTATGGTGTGGTGGTGTTTTTCATGGAGGGGCTTGCACCCCTTGTTGTTTTGCGTGCGCAGCACAGGCCTACATTGATGTTTTAAGCACCTTCTTACTTCCCACTGCTGAAGAGCAATTAGCGGATGGGGATTACATCATTCAAGACGATCGAGCGCCTGTTCATAATGCACGGACTGTGGCGGAGTGGTTACGCGACGATAACATCCCTGTAATCGACTGGCGTGCACAGAGTGCTGAACTGTATCCTATAGAACACCTTTGGGATGTTTTGGAATGCCGACTTCGTGCCAAGCCTCACCGACCGACATTGATACCGCACCTCAGTGCAGCACTACATGAATAACTGGCTGCCATTCTCCAAGAAACCTTAGAGCATCTAACTGTACATATGCCTGCGAGAGTGGAAGCTGTCATCAAGGCTAAGGGTGGGCCAACACCATACTGAATTCCAGCATTACCGATGGAGGGTGCCACGAACTTACAAGTCATTTTCAGCCAGGTGTCCTGATGCTTTTGATCACATAGTGTAAGTAAATATTACAATCAGCTGAAATATTTACAAATTAATTCAGATTTTGTTGGGTCATTCCTCTGACTCGTTTGTTGGGGCTCGCTAGCGATTTTCTCTCCTGTGACAAGTCTTCATCTGACGGTTATATTTACATCCAATGTCCTCAATTATTTGTTGGGTATATTCTAATATCTGTGTCCTTGTTCACTTTTAGCCCTCACCGTCTTAATACATCTCCTATCGCCCTGTTGCTTCTAGTGTTGTCCTCTCATATTCCTTTCTTCACCGATTCTATGCAGAGCCTTCTCATTTCTTATACATCAGTTCACTTAATTTTCAGCATGGTTCTGTAACACTCCATCTCAGATGCGTCGAGTCTCTTCTTTTACGGTTTTCGATAGCCCATGATTCACTACTACACAATTATGTACTAAATAACTTTGAGAAAATAAATTTCTTCCAGTTAGTACGGCACCTGTGTCTAAATTTTCCTCTACTCATTATTTTGTGTTATTGGGTATTGCATCTTGTTGCTGCACTACACACTAATTGCATATGTGCAAGTTACTGTAACTGGTGTAAGGGGCGAGACCGGCTCTTGACAGTTGGACTGACATGCAGACAGACAGACAGACGTCAAAGTGATCTTATAAAGGTTCCAGTTTTACGTATTGAGGCAAGAACCCCTAAAAAGTAAGTAAACTGTTTATTATTTCAAAAGTAATCCCTATAACTGTTAATATTTTTATCCCCCTTTGAGACAAGACGGTTAATACCTACATGGAAAAAGATTTCGGGTGCCTACGGAACTATGATTGTACCCAGGCATGCAATCTCTTCATACTAAGCAAATCGACGGCCACGAACTTCTTTCTTCAGGGTTCCAAAAATGTGGAAATCGCATGGGGAGATATCGAAATAGGGTGGAGGTATGGTATGAGGTTCCCAGCGACACTTCTGCAGCTTAGTCGAGACAATTTTTTTTTTTACTTTATTGTTATTTTAACACCTGAACAAGCCGTTAGGCTGGCAGCGGCATGCTACGCCGCTCTTCAGCCATAGTGGTGACAGTAACAGTACAAGAACGGAGAATTAAAATGAACAGAGTGATGGGCAAAAAATACTGGTCACAGGTACACAAAAAACACGGAGCCGTTCACACGCGACGATAACGATACTGAAAACACGTTGACACGGCGCACATAACACTGATGAATCCGAAGGCACAAGTGAACGTAGAAGCGGGACGGCGGACACTAAAAACACAAAACGACGTCACACACACGAGACACAGATGGCGATGATTTCCGGCACGCGAAAGTCCACGTACCATGTGCGAGTCTGGGGACCTGCCAAGAGGGGAAGAAGGGTGAGGGCGGGTGGAGAGGGGAGAACATAGATGCCAATGGCTGAGGAGATGGGAGAAGAAGGACAGGGGAGGGGAGGCCCGGGGGAGGAGTGGGGAGAAGGGGAGGAGGGATGGAGGGTGCCCAAAGGAACAGATAGAGGAAGAGGGAGGGAGTATCAAAGTTGGTAGGAGGGGTAGATGGAGGGGAGGAGGTCATCATCAGGGAGGGGGAGCTGGCGGAAGCCACCTTGGGAGAGGGTAAGGAGGGTGGAGTGATGGAGACCGGGTGGGACGTGGGAATTCAGGCGCGGCAGCGGGCGGGGGTGGGAGAGGATCGGGGAGACGAGCGGGTGAGGAGGATCGAGTTTACGGGAGGTGTACAGGATCCGTATCCTTTCAAGGAAAAGGAGGAGGTGGGGGAAGGGGATGAGATCGTACAGGATCCGCGTAGGGGAGGGGAGACGGATGCGATAGGCGAGGCGGAGAGCATGGCGTTCAAGGATTTGGAGGGATTTGTAAAAAGTAGGGGGGGGGGCGGAGATCCAAGCTGGATGGGCATAGCAAAGGATAGGGCGGATGAGGGATTTATAGGTGTGGAGAATGGTGGAGTGGTCCAGACCCCACGTACGGCCGGAGAGGAGCTTGAGGAGACTGAGTCGGGAGCGTGCCTTGGCTTGGATTGTCCGGAGGTGGGGAGTCCAGGAGAGGCGACGGTCGAGGGTGACGCCAAGGTACTTAAGGGTGGGAGTGAGGGCGATAGGACAGCCATAGATGGTGATATAGAAATCAAGGAGGCGGAAGGAAGGGGTGGTTTTGCCTACTATGATGGCCTGGGTTTTCGAGGGATTGACCTTGAGCAACCACTGGTTGCACCAAGCGGTGAACTGGTCAAGATGGGATTGGAGAAGGTGTTGGGAGCGCTGTAGGGTGGGGACAAGGGCAAGGAAGGCGGTGTCATCGGCAAACTGGAGAAGGTGGACGGGGGCTGACGGCGGCGGCATGTCCGCCTAGTCGAGACAACCTGCCAACAATATACCAGCCCACATGTTGTCAAGGTCGTTTCGAGAACACTGCTGAAGTTTAGCTGGGAAGTCCTTACAGATTCTCCATACTTTCCCGATATCTCCACATGCGATTTCCACATTTTAGGAAGCTTGAAGGAAGAGGTTTGTTGCCGTCGATTTGCATCGTACGAAGAGATTGCTTGCGTAGGTACAATCATAGTTCCGTAGGCAACTGAAAAGTTTTTCCATGAGGCATTAACAGTCTTGTCTCACAGGGGGGGGGGTGAATATATTAACAGTTATAGCCATTAATTTTCAAATAATAAACAGTCTAGTTATTTTTTTCCACCTATCTCGTTTTCATTTGGCTACTCTTTGTAGCCAAATGCTCAAAATTTGACATCCAAGCATGAGGTATAAAACTTCCTGACGGATTGAAACTGTATGTCGAACCAGGACTCAAAACCTTTCGCGGGAGACTGCTCTATTAAACGAGCTATCTAGGGACGACTCACGACCTCCTCTTATGACACCTCTGCTAATGACAAGTTAGAGTTATCCATTTACAATATTTATGGCCGTGATCGTGCAACTGCTGACTGTTAAGCAACTGGACTAGTAGTTTCGTCTGACTAACATGTTACTTTGTACAGATGAGTAGATTAAAAACGGTGTTTAAACATGGATTCATTTTGCAGTTGTAATTTTGAAAAAGTCAAAGAATTTTAGACGTTAATAATTTTAGACTTTCATTAGCTAAAATGGAACCTGCTAGCATTTACTTCAGGTGGGGTTAAAATCAATCACTAACAATAACTTTTATCCGAGGCGTCTCAGGAGGAATGGTCAATGTTCAGGGATATAGCAGGAACCATCATTTGAAGCAAAGAATTCTAGTAAGCGAGGTTCTAAGGTGCACACCTTAGGAGCTATGAGCAATTGTTAACCTTCGCTAGTGTGAAACAGCTATCTTTTACTGAAGAAGTGCTCATAACTGGTAAGGTATGCATTTTAAAGCCCATTTTTCCTGGTCATTTTTTCCTTGTTTTTGTCTATATAACTTCCTTGAAAAATATGGAAAGCAGAGAACTTGAAGTAGAAGAGGTATGTTTCTCAGTATCTATGAGGAAAAAGTACTCATAGGTCTTAAGGTATGCATTTTAGGGCCTATGTTTACTAGAATTTTTTGCTTCGAATGATCGTTCCTGTCATATAATCGAGTATTTAACATTCCTCTGAGGACACCTTGCATAGGTTACTACAATGAGATTAACAGACTAGCAAACACCTCCCTCACAATAATGTTTGCTAACTGAATGGCAAATTCTGAAGAATATTTCACTTACGATAAACATTCATGAAATGAGAAACCTACTTCTGCTTTATGGGGGGGGGGGGGCTCTAGTTACAATAACACAAGGTAGTACTCATTTGAAACACTCGTAAAGCAGAAATGCAGTACACAAAATTCATCCTTTGTATCAACTGCTTACTCAAAAACGGCTTTATAAACAAAATGGAATAGAATGGTAGTTAGTTTCTTCAATAAGCAAATTTTCAATATCGATTATTCAATCTAAGAAATGTCGTATTTCTTGCACTTGACTAGGGATTTTACACATATTTTAAGGACCTCAGTTATTGTTATTAATAGAATCAAACACTGACAGATATCTTTAGGGATTCGGACTAGGTTCCTTGTACAGGTTACGTGACTAAGTTCAAGAAATATCTTATAAAACACGAAGATTAAATTCCTCATATATATGTTGTTTGCATTAACTTGGAATAACTAAGTATCTCTGAAAATACATATCGTATGAGATGAACGTTCCAGATGAAAAGTTAATATTTCGAAAGGGGTCACCCTCACGAGTGGGTCAGCTTTTTATTTTCAAATGATTGCAGATCCTGATTCCACACCAAAAATACCTAGGGTTTATCCATTCCACCAGAGGTAGATGGCGCGGGAATTACTGCGACTGGACTGAACAACGGAACTAAATAACTTACCATGACGGTGAGTTCAGAGGGGAATCACAGAAATCAAGCATCCTGATGGTGTAGGTACTCACTGAAATCAACCGCGAAGGGAACAGAAAACTACATTACGTTACAAGTAGCTTATTCGTCAGAGTTTTAAATGGTAAAAGAGTTTCTACAGCCAAGATCGCATAAATACTTCTTTATTTTCGTCAACCGGTTTCGACAGACTTTGCTGTCATCTTTTAATCTTCAAAATTTTTTTTACAAAACGTTTCCATTGACAGTTGGAACCTCATGCCAAATTGTCATATTAGTGGATCAAATGTAGCACATTGTACAAAGGTTCGTCAGAAACAAAACATTTGCAATCACAAAGCACCATGTTCGTATATGTAGGGCTCATAGATGAGTGTCAAGTCTTAAAAATTACAATGTGGATTTTACTGTTAATTGTGATTTGTAAGACTTTTGTAACAAAAATATTTGAAGACCAGAAGATGACAGCGAAGTCTATCGAAACAGGTTGTCGAAAACAACGAAGTATTTATGGGATCTTGGCTACAGAAAGTTGTTACCAAGTAAACAGGTCGATACGTCTCATTTCTCAACATGAGAAAATTCAGACTTTTGAATGTCTGAACGTAAAAATTATACTGTGCTATGAGATCTGCAAAAGTAAGTTAAATTTTGAACAAAAATATGAGCTCTTTGGAACTAAAACACATATTTAACGTAAATGTAATGTAGAATCAAATTTGTCAGTTCTTAATTGCAAAAACTGGAAAAACTGATTTTTTTCGATTACTGCACCATCCACTACGCATGGAAAAAATGATTTTGGTGAAACCTAGATAGTTTTTGGAGTAGCATCTGAATCTGCAATAAAAAAGTGGGTGCTCATTCGGAAATAAGAAAGTGACCCCTCTGCGGAGTAGGGGTTTAGGTTGTAGCCAGTTTTCGCACAGACTGATGTCCCCTTTCAAAATGTTTTCATCTAGAACATTTTTTTATACAATGAGTATTTTTCGAGATATTTAGCACTTCCAAGTTTAAAACCCAGGTATATTAGATCACAGTAAAGAAGGCACTGATACTCGCATTCTTACAAGTCTAAAGAAACCGTTCGTTGTCCGCTGGAGGCGACGAGGCGTTGAGCTGCAGCAATGATGGCGTTCATTGGTACTGCGCAAGCGTGACTCTGCATACAAATTGCTCTAATACAATTCTTCTTTGCACACCCAAACATCACAGGCCATTGTACAAACATTCCACGCTGCAGTAAGCTGATAATGCGCATATCCAAGGCTGATAGCTAGTAAATTTGGAGATAATTTAGCCTCGCTTCCAGCATATGGTGTTGACAGTCTACAACTACAGACTCCAAAGGTTAGCGACTGATTGGTGGCCGTTCCTCTATTGACGCGCTTATTAAATGCCCTCACACTTTTCAGTCTGGCGCGCTAAACATCTCTTGTCCAAAGTAGGACTTACCTTTAGCTTTTTCTTCCCTAACAAATCATTGCTGCCTATTAAGCCCTATGTATAAATCAGTAATAGGACCAGCATTTTCTCATACATAACCACGTATAAAAAATAATCATTACTACTGTTGTTGTTGTTGTTGTGGTCTTCAGTCCAGAGACTGGTTTGATGCAGCTCTCCATGCTACTCTGTCCTGTGCAAGCTTCTTTATCTCCCAGTACCTACTGCAACCTATATCCTTCTGAATCTGCTTAGTGTCTTCATCTCCCTCTACGATTTTTACCATCCACGCTGCCCTCCAATACTAAATTGGTGATCTCTTGATGCCTCAGGACATATCCTACCAACCGATCCCTTCTTCTAGTCAAATTGTGCCACAAATTTCTCTTCTTCCCAATTCTATTCAATACCTCCTCATTAGTTATGTGATCTACCCATCTAATCTTTAGCATTCTTCTGTAGCATCATATTTCGAAAGCTTCTATTCTCTTCTTCTCCAAACTATTTATCGTCAATGTTTCACTTCCATACATGGATACATTCCATACAAATACTTTCAGAAACGACTTCCTGACACTTAAGTCTATACTCGATGTTAACAAATTTCTCTTCTTCAGAAACGCTTTCCTTGCCATTGCCAATCTACCTTTTATATCATCTCTACTTCGACCATCATCAGTTATTTTGCTCCCCACATAGCAAAATTCCTTTACTACTTTAAGTGTCTCATTTCCTAATCTAATTCCCTCAGCATCACCCGACTTAATTCGACTACATTCCTTTATCCTCGGTTTGCTTTTGTTCATGTTCGTCTTATATCCTCCTTTCAAGACCATGTCCATTCCGTTCAGCTGCTCTTCCAGGTCCTTTGATGTCTCTGACAGAATTACAATGTCATCGGCGAACCTCAAAATTTTTATTACTTCTCCATGGATTTTAATACCTACTCCGAATTTTTCCTTTGTTTCCATTACTGCTTGCTCAATATACAGATTGAATTGCTCGGGGATAGGCTACAACCCCGTCTCACTCCTTTCCCAACCACTGCTTCCCTTTCATGTCCCTCGACTCTTATAACTGCCATCTGGTTTCTGTACAAATTGTAAATAGCCTTTCGCTCCCTGTATTTTACCCCTACCTCCTTCAGAATTTGAATGAGAGTATTCGAGTTAACATTGCCAAAAGCTTTCTCTGAGCCTAAAAATGCTAAAAATGTAGGTTTGCCTTTCCTTGATCTATCTTCTAAGATAAGTCGTAGGGTCAGTATTGCCTCACGTGTTCCAATAGTTCTACGGAATCCAAACTGATCTTCCCAGAGATCGGCTTCTACGTTTGGTCATTCGTCTGTAAAGAATTCGTGTTAGTATTTTGCAGGCGTGACTTATTAAACTGATAGTTCGGTAATTTTCGCATCTGTCAACACCTGATTTCTTTGGGATTGGAATTATTATATTCTTGTTGAAGTCTGCGGGTATTTCGTCTGTCTCATACATCTTGCTCACTACTACTAGAAGTGAAATATGTACACATTTATGAACAGACAATAATAATATAGCAATAATTATGTTAATGGCACAAAGTCGTGGTGTTTACAATCTGTGAATGTAAGGCGACAAGATTTTGTCACCATACATTTAATATTCAGTCTATTTTTTTTAGTTTTGTATTCACGGTAGATCGTTGTTTGCGATGCACAGTCGGATTATTAATCATTTCATTGGTTGATACTGACTAACACGACATCTAGCAATTTCTGTACTACTGAAAGTCTGGGAGTTAAAACTATCGGCTAAAGAGAGGCTGGCAAGAGACTTGCAACGTTCTGCAGGTGTGGACATTTATTGCCCTGATAGAGAGCAGCAGTGCGGACTGGACGATCGGTTTGAGGCGCCATGTCACGGACTGCGCGGCCCCTCCCGCCGGAGGTTCGAGTCCTCCCTGCAGTTTGGTCCCTTAGGAATTCACACACCCTTTTTTTTTTTTTTTTGAGATTGCAAGCGGAGAGTCATCAGTTTACAATGCTGGACGTCAAAGAACCGCTCCCTATAACGTGGACAGTGTGGGGAGGAGGTTGCACTGTGGTGGAAATGAAAAATTTCAGAGTAGCATACCTTCAGAAAGAGCCTCGGGGGCGGAACAAGGCAAAAAGACATCCTTTTAGTGGAAAGAAATGCGCAGGGGCACAAATGATGTCCTTTGAGGAATCTTCTCACAGGAAGCAGAGGCTCGTATTTGATTGACGGAATGTTAAGGATGTATGAGGGGAAACTGGTACTTCACAAAAATCTTCTGAAAGGAGTTAGGCTTCAGGTGATTGACTGGCAGATTCAGACCCATGTAGTGGGGGGGGGGGGGGGGGTTGGTTGGTTTTGGGAAGGAGACCAGACAGCGTGGTCATCGGTCTCATCAGATTAGGGAAGGATGGGGAAGGAAGTCGGCCGTGCCCTTTCAGAGGAACCATCCCGGCATTTGCCTGGAGTGATTTAGGGAAATCACGGAAAACCTAAATCAGGATGGCCGGACGCGGGATTGAACCGTCGTCCTCCCGAATGCGAGTCCAGTGCCTAACCATGGGGGGGGGGGCTATGTACATGAATCCCTAAGAATAATTACTACACCTGAAAATGTACGTAATTAATCTCACTCAGAATTGAATAAACTGTTCAAACTCAAATAAGCCATCAGTTCCAAATAAAAATGTAAATGTCGTGTGACTAGGGTCACTTCGGCGACTTGCGCGTCGTTGGGGATGAAATGATGATGATTAGGACAACACAACTCCCAGCCCTTGGGCGGAGAAAATCTCTGACCCAGCCTGGAATCGAACCCGGGCCCTTAGGATTGACATTCTGTCGCCCTGTCCACTTTTTTTTTCAATTTTCTCGGTTTTTTTATCGTTGTGTTTGGCCGTTGCGGACGTCGCATAACATCCGGTCAAGTTAGTTTTATTGATCTTTCCACTCAGTTTTTTATTACAGAGGCCAACCAGCTCTCTGACCGAACACGCTGAGCTACCGCGCCGGCGTCACTCAGCTACCGGGGGCAGACAGTTCCAAATAATACCAGTACAACCAACACCAGTCCACAAGTTACGAGCGCTGTAACGCAAAAAACTATAAGGAGCGATTAAAAAGTTTCCGTTCGAAGGTTGTAAGACCACAATCATCCCAGTGACGCACCAAGCTGAAGATTTGGTGTTTACCATTTGGTAAGACATTGTGTCCTGATGTGTGAAGAAGAGCGTAACTGCCTGCTGCACATCCTCGTCCGACAATACTGGAAGCATGATCAGCGCATGGGGAGAGATCAGGACTGTATGGCGAGTGCTCGTGTGTGTCTCACTTGAGATGGCGTAACTTCTGGGTTACGAAATTTGCGATATCGGGACGTACGTTATCATGAAGTAGCAGAACCCCTCTATATTGTATGTTAACCGGGGACCTAGAAACGACGGAGAGGCTCCGTCGCAGCCAACGACGCAGCCGCAGTGGTCCACAACCCCACGACGACTACCGCAGTCCACTTCACCCCTCCGCCGCGGCACACAGAAGCGCGGTAGAGTAATGGCGGTCTACGCGTACATGGAGAACTTAGAGGAGCAGCAATCGCCGAATAGTGTAGCGGAAGCGGAATAAGGGGAACCAGCCCGCATTCGCCGATGCAGATGGAAAACGACCTAAAAACCATCCACAGACTGGCCGGCTCACCGGACCTCGACACAAGTCCGTCGAACGGATTCGTGCCGGGGACCAGGCGCTCCTTCCCGCTCCTAAAATCCGTGCGTTAGATCTCTCGGCTAACCAAGCGGGCTAGCAGCACCCCCAGTCTTAGTTTTTCCGGACGTTTTCGACAGACGTGCTGCCCGATAAACATTCTTCCCTCACTTACGGATGACTAATGATGCTTGTCCTTCGGCAACCAGGAAAAGAATAACAGCACGTTGGTAGTAACGTTGCCATAGCTCACACTTCCTTATTTTTCGCAAGCATATCGAAAGACACAACTGCCACATTAATCCATTGCCTAGGTGTCGGTGCTTATATACCCGCATCGGAGTTGCGCTACGTTGCATATACGCTGCCGCAACGCCCTCGAAAGGAAACTTTTTGATCGTCCCCTGTATTATGTCCACAGTTATTTACAGGTATTGCGCCTCTTGAGGCACTGGCTAACTTAAAATGTTTTCAATTGAAGCAAATTCACTGTTCATTTAATTAAAGCCTTGGCGCGGCGCATGCGTCTTTCAATATACAATACAAACAAGGAATTAGAATGGTATATCATCGTTTCAAGGGCTTCATATCGCTCAACACTCCATGAATGCTGACGTGTTATATGCCAGCTGTCGTCGCTCACCCAACCTTCTCTGGATACTTTTCACTCCTTCGACTCCTCAGGACGCAATGTAGCGTTACAACAAAAATCTTTCTGCCACATACTTTCCGAAAAAATTAGTACAAATTCAAACATTACACGCACTCGTACCAAGCTTGTCCGCTCAGCAGCGATCATTTACAAAAAATCTCCTTTTCTTCTATCATATTGGAGGAGTAAAATAAATTTATTTTGTCCATAACTGATGCACCTGAACCCCGTGCCTGTTTCCTTATGGGGTGCAAAACAGTAACTGCTATCAATTACAATACAAGGTGATTTTATTTAACACGCGACCGGTTTCGGGCTTGTGCCCACCTATAGGTGGCTTACATTCATACCAAGTAGCTAACCTTCTTCATAATACCGGTATTCAATAATCGTTCAGCACTAAAATAAGCCACAACAGCACAGCAGTGACTGCAACAAGACAAATAACAAGCTAGTGTCACGCCAAATTAGGTATTAACAAACTTTTATGTGACGATTGTCTACAATTATACATAGGTCAGATAGGAAGGAGTTTCACTATAAGATAGTGGGAATATATGGATGCCTTCCGGCTTAATAATTTTGATAAACCTACTTTTTCAGCACATCTGAAAGAACATGACCACTCAGCCACAGCCATTAAAGGTAGGTTTACTATCTTTTTTCTCCAGATGTGTTATAGATATCAATGTCAAATTTGGTCAAAATTGTTATTGATATTTCCTTTAGAAACTGGAATTTTTTCGACCGGAAATGTCCAAGAGCAAAGGCGGAAGTGTCGTCGGAACGAAACAAAATTTAGATGTAGACCTCCACGCACAGTATGTCGCAAGGCAGCCGGCTCGTCTGAAATCAAAATTAAGATGACGTTAGCGAGGTGTATAAGATTCTTTAGGAGTTGTACCTCGCTTAAGTTATTTGGACCATAAGAAAATGGCGGCCATTTGAAAAAATGGGTTTTTATTCATCCATTTTTCGACTTCGTCGGCCAAGTAAAAATATTTGTAGTTGATGGATCTGGAATAAAAGTGGTACAACTCCTAGACAATTTAGTTAGCTTCGTCGGAAACAAAGAATCATGCCAATCGATTCAGTAGATTTGAAGTTACCATACTGCGTGATAAAAAAACGTCATTTCGAGAAAAACGCATTTGAAATTTGACTACATATAAATGGAATATTATGCAACGTACATTCAATCTGTTATTCCAGATCCATATACTAGTCCTTCCTCTTCCTCATAGAGGGCGTTCTGCTCAATCTGGGCCAACCTGCGCTGCTCCAGAGCCGCTCGTACGGCCAGTGACAAGCGGTTTTCGGCCGCTTGAATCCGGTGGTCGTCCGAATGCTTGGCGAACTGCGTCGAATAGATTCTCAGGGTGACGTCCATCGTTGTCATGGTTTTCAGAATTGCCGAATACCCTTCGTTGAAGCTGCTCACTGCAAGGAAAGTCGCAGTCTTCACAGTCTTCGTACCAGAATACAAATGCTTGGGGGCTAACTTCCAAACACACGCGTTTAAACTTTCATTTGAATTTTGTGTGTTTTACTCTCAAGTACCGGTGCAGTAACTTGTTCTCCGAAAGAAAAAAACTGGTGCGTAAAAACAGGCCGATTTCAGACAAGTGCATTTTTTTGTTGAACCGCGTATTCCGTATTCGGAAAAACCGTTTCAGCGGTGGATTCTAAACACTTTTATGGATCCAAAACTGCAGTTTAAAAAAATGGATTTTTTGAACCAAAAGATAGTAACCCTCCCCTCAAAGACAATATGAAGACACTGCAAATTATCAGCAAAGGAAAGAAATGAGTCTTCTTGAAGAACAAATTTATATTCATAGCTCTAAATCAGCACACCTAATTCTCAATGAACAAATAGGCCTTGCACACAAGTCATTTCTATGCATCTTTAGTGAAATATTTAAAAAAATCAGGCACTGTAACCCATGGCTCCCTCACAATAACAATATTTTGAAAAAAAAAAGAAAAGACAGTGTGTATTCAACCTTATATAATCAGCCAGCAACAATTCTATATATTATACATTGAAGCGACAAAGAAACGGGTAGGCATGCGTATTCACATACAAAGATATGTAAACAGCCTCAATACGGCGCTGCGGTCGGCAACGCCTATGTAAGACAATAAGTGTCTGGCGCAGTTGTTAGGTCGGTTACTGCTGCTGCAATGTCAGGTTATCAAGATTTAAGTGAATTTGGACGTGGTGTTATAGTCGGCGCACGAGCGATGGGACACAGCATTTACAAGGTAGCAATGAAATGGGGATTTTCCCCTACGGCCATTTCACGATTGTACCGTGAATATCAGAATCCGGTAAAACAACAAATCTCCGACATCGTTGCGGCCGGAAAAAGATCCTGCAAGAATGACACCATCGATGACTGAAGAGAATCTTTCAACATGACGGAAGTGCAATGCTTCCGCAAATTTCTGCAGATTTCAATGCTGGGCCATCAACAAGTGACAGCGAGCGAAAAATTCAACGAAACGTCATCGATATGGGCTTCGGAGCCGAAGGCCCACTCGTATAACCTTGATGATTGCACGACACAAAGCTTACCGCTTCGCCAGTGCCCGTAAACACCGACTGTGGACTGTTAATGACTGGAAACTTGTTGCCTGATCGCACGAGTGTCGTTTCAAATTGTTTCGAGCGGATGGACGTGTATGAGTATAGAGACGACCACAAGAATCCATGGACCCTGCATGTCAGCAGGGACTGTTGATTTGGTTGTTGGGTTGTTTGCGGGAAGAGACCAAACTGCGAGGTCATCGGCCTCATCGGATTAGGGAAGGACGTCGACCGTGCCGTTTCAAAGGAACCATCCCGGCATTTGCCGGGAGCGATTTAGAGAAATCACGGAAAACCTAAATCAGGATGGCCGGACGCGGGATTGAACCGTCGTCCTCCCGAATGCGAGTCCCGTGTGCTAACCACTGCGCCACGTCGCTCGGTGGACTGTTGAAGCTGGTGGAGGCTCTGTACTTGGGCGAGTTTAGTTGGAGTAATATGTGACCCTGATACGTCTAGATACGACTCTGACATCTGACACGTACGTAAGCATCCTGTCTGATCACCTGGACTCTTTCATGTCCATTGTGCATTTCGACGGAGTTAGGCAATTCCAGCAGGGCAATGCGACACCCCACACGTCCATAATTGCCATAAAGTAGATCCAGGAACACTATTCTAAGTGTAAACACTTCCGCTGGCCACCAACCTCCCAAGACATGAATATTATTGAGCTTATATGGGACACCTTGCAACGTGCTGTCCAGAAGAGATCTCCACCTCCTCGTACTCTTACGGATTTATGGGCAGCCCTGCAGGATTCATGGTGTCAGTTCCCTCCAGCACTGCTTCAGACGTTAGCTGAGTCCATGCCACGTCACGTTGCGGCACTTTTGGGTGCTCGCGGGCACCCTACTCGATATTAGGCAGGTGTACCAGTTTCTTTGGCTCTTCAGTGTAAATGACAGTGTTTTTCCACAATCATATAACAATTCCATTTTCATAATTTTAATATCTGTTGTGTATCCGTATGTCTAACATCCTTGTACTTCTTTGATCTAAGCTCTTTGACAAATGCAAATACGTTGGATGCTGTGAGTGGATGTACTCCTGAAATTATTAACTTCTAACGTGCCACTGCTTCATTTCTGAGTGTGAAATCTTACGGGACTTAACTGCTGAGGTCATCAGTCCCTAATCTTACACACTACTTAACCTAAATTATCCTAAGGACAAACACACACACCCATGCCCGAGGGAGGAATCGAACCTCCGCCGGGACCAGCCGCACAGACCATGACTGCAGCGCCCTAGACCGCTCGGCTAATCCCGGCTAATCAAAGACATAGTACGGAAGGACCATAATTAGAATGGTGACTAAAATAGAGTCAACGTTTAAAACAAGAAATATTTTCGTAAAAATGTGGTAAATGTAATGTGAAAACGACATGAATACACCATCTGCATTTAAGAACTATAATATTTTTTACATGTCGCTTAGTCGCTTCCAAATGTCTTTTATGTGTCTATTGAGTTCTCATCACGTAATTTCTTTTTGATTTAAACAGCGATTTTCAACACTCAGTACGGACACATGTACGTGAATGCAAGCCGCCGGAAGATGAGCACAAGCCCGAAACCGGTCGTGTGTTAAATAAAATCACCTTCTGTTGTGACTGGCAGCAATTATCGATCTACACTGAATAAAATAAACGTTGATGGAGGAACTATCCGTCATATCGCGTAGTGAATCAGCCACAAGCAGTTTGCCAATATACGCCTCACGTGCGTTGCTGATTCAAAACTTCACACTGCCTGAAATATTAATTTTCGCCCACGGCTCCCCCTCTTTCAAATTACTTTTCTGCCGCCGGAGAGATTTAGATCCCACAGAGTTGGTACACACTGTATACGAGATGGGTGAACTGAGTGGGAGTGTATAGAAGAGAGATTTTGTTCGACAGGCACACGCAGCCAGCACCGCTAATGCATCACAGAACGTGGGTCCCCGGCGATTAAAATTGGAACAGCGTCCGCTTTGTCGCGGTTCTCCACCGCCGAAAGCGCGGGCGCGCCAATCGTTTTAGGGGGACTTAAACAGCTGGTGCGCGCGCGCCATGATTACGGTAGTAGCCAAATGTTTTGACAGCCGCGGCTGCGCCTCTGTTAGCATCGACGCGTCGTCCTCACCCAAACAAGCTTTTAAATTTAGCTCAGCCGCTTGCCCAAAGACAATATCCGAACGGCCTCGGTGAACGATCGCCACAGCATCTGCCGGAACCTTGAAAATTTAACTCCGGGCGGTCTAAGGCGCTGCAGTCATGCACTGTGCGGCTGGACCTCCCTTTGGCATGGGTACGTGTGTTTGTCCTAGGGATAATTTAGGTTAAGCAGTGTGTAAGCTTAGGGACTGATGACCTTAGCAGTTAAGTCCCATAAAATTAAAAAAAAAAAATGAACTGAGATAATCGACCTCCAAGTGGTACGAAGCGTGACTTGCATTGTATAGTCCTGGCCATTAAAACTGTACCATCAAGAAGACGACATGCAACAGATGTCACAATGACGCTGGCGGACTGCGCGAACAACGATTAAAAGTTACCTGCTGGCAAGTCGGCTTTTATTCCTTGTCAACGCATTGTCGCCAGTGTGAGGATTGTGGACACGCTGTACCCTGTAAGTTTTCCGCATGTAATGGTCGCCATATGCATATTCGTGGGACACTGATACGTGCAATGTGCTGGCAGTAGGACTACGCTGCAAAGTTTCAACTATGTGTTGCTGTTTCTGCACAGGTTGTTGAAGTACACTTTCAGAAGAAGAATGGAAACTCGGAAGAATACCTGTTCCACACAATGTGCTGGGAAGTCTGGTAAACACTCTACGATCAGGAATTCGTTGTGTCACTCTGCTTCATTCACAGCACACCATGGGCAACTACGCTTTCAACGGGGTAGTTTAATGGCAGAAAGACATCTCGAGCAACGAGGTAGATTGGACTAGAATAAAATATCAAATATGTAGGGTGGGTAAGAGACATATGTGAGCGCCACTAGCCCAAAACCAAGTTATATTACATCTACATCTACAACTATACTGTGCAAATCACATTCGAGGGCCTGACAGATTGTTCAGCGAACCACCATCACATCTACACTCCTGGAAATGGAAAAAAGAACACATTGACACCGGTGTGTCAGACCCACCATACTTGCTCCGGACACTGCGAGAGGGCTGTACAAGCAATGATCACACGCACGGCACAGCGGACACACCAGGAACCGCGGTGTTGGCCGTCGAATGGCGCTAGCTGCGCAGCATTTGTGCACCGCCGCCGTCAGTGTCAGCCAGTTTGCCGTGGCATACGGAGCTCCATCGCAGTCTTTAACACTGGTGGCATGCCGCGACAGCGTGGACGTGAACCGTATGTGCAGTTGACGGACTTTGAGCGAGGGCGTATAGTGGGCATGCGGGAGGCCGGGTGGACGTACCGCCGAATTGCTCAACACGTGGGGCGTGAGGTCTCCACAGTACATCGATGTTGTCGCCAGTGGTCGGCGGAAGGTGCACGTGCCCGTCGACCTGGGACCGGACCGCAGCGACGCACGGATGCACGCCAAGACCGTAGGATCCTAAGCAGTGCCGTAGGGGACCGCACCGCCACTTCCCAGCAAATTAGGGACACTGTTGCTCCTGGGGTATCGGCGAGGACCATTCGCAACCGTCTCCATGAAGCTGGGCTACGGTCCCGCACACCGTTAGGCCGTCTTCCGCTCACGCCCCAACATCGTGCAGCCCGCCTCCAGTGGTGTCGCGACAGGCGTGAATGGAGGGACGAATGGAGACGTGTCGTCTTCAGCGATGAGAGTCGCTTCTGCCTTGGTGCCAATGATGGTCGTATGCGTGTTTGGCGCCGTGCAGGTGAGCGCCACAATCAGGACTGCATACGACCGAGGCACACAGGGCCAACACCCGGCATCATGGTGTGGGGAGCGATCTCCTACACTGGCCGTACACCACTGGTGATCGTCGAGGGGACACTGAATAGTGCACGGTACATCCAAACCGTCATCGAACCCATCGTTCTACCATTCCTAGACCGGCAAGGGAACTTGCTGTTCCAACAGGACAATGCACGTCCGCATGTATCCCGTGCCACCCAACGTGCTCTAGAAGGTGTAAGTCAACTACCCTGGCCAGCAAGATCACCGGATCTGTCCCCCATTGAGCATGTTTGGGACTGGATGAAGCGTCGTCTCACGCGGTCTGCACGTCCAGCACGAACGCTGGTCCAACCGAGGCGCCAGGTGGAAATGGCATGGCAAGCCGTTCCACAGGACTACATCCAGCATCTCTACGATCGTCTCCATGGGAGAATAGCAGCCTGCATTGCTGCGAAAGGTGGATATACACTGTACTAGTGCCGACATTGTGCATGCTCTGTTGCCTGTGTCTATGTGCCTGTGGTTCTGTCAGTGTGATCATGTGATGTATCTGACCCCAGGAATGTGTCAATAAAGTTTCCCCTTCCTGGGACAATGAATTCACGGTGTTCTTATTTCAATTTCCAGGAGTGTATTATTGCAATCTCGTATAGCGCGCGGAAAGAATGTACACCTATATCTTTCCGTACGAGCTCTGATTTCCCTTATTTTATCGTGGTGATCCTTCCGCCCTATGAAGGTCGCATTCGGAGGAGAAAGTTGGTGATTGGAATTTCTTGAGAAGATTCCGTCGCAACGAAAAATGCCTGCTTGTAATGATTTCCAGCCCAAATCCTGTATCATTTCTGTGACACTCTCTCCCATATTTCGCGATAATACAAAACGTGCTGCCTTTCTTTGAATTTTTTCGGTGTACTCCGTCAGTCCTACCTGGTAAGGATCCCACACCGCGCAGCAGTATTCTAAAAGAGGACGGACAAGCGTAGTGTAGGCAGTCTCCTTAGTAGGTTTGTTACATTTTCTAAGTGTCCTGCCAATAAAACGCAGCCTTTGGTTAGCCTTCCTCACAACATTTTCTGTGTGTTCTTTCCAATTTAAGTTGTTCGTAAATGTAATACCTAGGTATTTAGTAGAATTTACGGCTTTTAGATTAGACTGATTTATCGTGTAACCGAAGTTTAACGAGTTCCTTTTAGCACTCATGTGGATGACCTCACACTTTTCGTTATTTAGGGTCAGCTGCCACTTTTCGCACCATTCAGATATTTTTTCTAAATCATTTTCTAAATCGTTTTGTTTTGATCTTCTGGTGACTTTATTAGTCGATAAAAGACCGCGTCATCTGCAAACAACCGAAGACGACTGCTCAGATTGTCTCTCAAATCGTTTATATAGATAAGGAACAGTAAAGGGCCTGTAACACTACCTTGGGGAACGCCTGAAATCACTTCTGTTTTACTCGATGACTTTCCGTCAGTTGCTACGAACTGTGACCTCTCTGACAGGAAATCGCAAATCCAGTCACATAACTGAGACGATATTCCATAAGCACTCAATTTTACACTTTAAATGTGTTGTGACTCGGAGACCTTTTGGAATAGGGTATATGTCCATATAAAGTTTTTTGCTTGAAAGACACCCTGTAGAAGGAAAGATATTGCTGCGAGTTTCCTTTTCAGAAATCGCAACTGAATGATGGTTGCTTGTCAGAAGATAGTTACAGGCAACGTCTAAGAAGAAGAAATGTCTACCAGAACGTGTCGGAATTCCGCAGTGGCAAGTTGGTGGTCTAGTGGAAATATTGCTGCTTATGTTGGACGTGATTCTATGACTGTCATTCGAATATCAAATCAGTAGTGCCATACTCAACGCCATGTTAGGTCGCAGCGCCCCACGCCACCCCCCCCCCCCCCCTCCCCCCTTCGAGAGAGCAAAGATGCAGGGTTAGTAACATATACCTCTGGAGTTTCAGAAGACAATTGCATGTAAACTACAAGACGTAAAAAAAGTATATATCAGAGGACAGAGCGTCCCTATAACTTCTAATTCGTTTTATGCAACATGACGTAGTTGTACTTAGGAGCGTCTGGGTCATAACATGTAGACCAGGGCTGGCCACGGCGTGCCAAACTCCGGCGCAGTGGTCAATGCAATTGCCTAGTAAGCAGGAGATCCCGGGTTCGAATCCCAGTCCAAGACACATCTTCACTGGTCGCCGCTGACTCTGCATGAAGTCCCAATGCAGTTGACATCAATAATTCCTTTACTTTCCTTTCTCCAAACCTCCGTTCATTTTACATAATATCGAATACAGGTGAAAGGACAGACACCACGCACTCATATAATTGATTCACCTCGATGGGCATGAATGCACCAACTTCAGCCCGGATAATCTGCAGCTCGTGGTCTAGTTGCTAGCATTGCTACCTCTGGATCACGAGGTCACGGATTCGATTCCCGTCCGGGTTGAGGATTTTCTCTGCCCGGGGACTGGATATTTGTGTTGTCCTCATCGCCGGCCGCGGTGGTCTAGCGGTTCTGGCGCTGCAGTCCGGAACCGCGGGACTGCTACGGTCGCAGGTTCGAATCCTGCCTCGCGCATGGGTGTGTGTGATGTCCTTAGGTTAGTTAGGTTTAAGTAGTTCTAAGTTCTAGGGGACTTATGACCTAAGATGTTGAGTCCCATAGTGCTCAGAGCCATTTGAACCATTTTTTTGCTGTCCTCATCATTGCGTCATCATTCGTAAAAGTGGCTAGATTGGACTGTGGACAGATTGGGAATTCTTATGGGCGCAGATGACCGCGTAGTTTAGGGCCCCACAAATCAAACTTCATCATCATCAGTGCGGATACACAGTTACGTTCGGCCTCCTGTGGGAATAACAAATTAGCGAACATGCAGGACATGGGCGGGGTCTGTGGACAGGTGGCACTCACTGGGAGTGTGGGATGGCCCGGAGGCGTGATGTGTCAGCCTGCACAGTTGTGGTAAACATTTCGTCTGGATGACACAGTGGTTAACGCAAGTACCTAGTAAGCAGGAGAGCCCGGTTTCGAGTCCTGGCTCGGCACACATTTTCACTTGACATTGCTGACTCCACATAAAAACCGATGCAGCTGACGTCAACAATTTATTCCCTTTCCTTCCCCCCCCCCCCCCCCCCTTTTACCAGCAGTTTATATAATGTGTAATACAGGTGCGAATTCTGCATGGCGTCTGTTCTTCCACACGTGTCCGAAAGAACAGACACCATGCTTTCATATAACTGATTCGCCTCAATGGACCACGACTCCACTCCTTTAGTGTGGATACACAAATTACGTTCGACGTCCTACGGGAATCTCGAAGTAGCGAGCATGGAGGACGTCGATGGGGACTGAAGGTAGGTGACGCTCACTGGGAGTGTGGATTAGCCAGGAGGCATGGTGAGATAGTCCACACAATTGCTACAAACACTGCATCCAGATGGCGTAATGGTCAACGCAACTGCCTGTTAAGCAGGAGATACCGAGTTCGAATTCCGGTGCAGCACACTTTTTCACTCGTCGCCGCTGACTCTGCATAAAGTCCTGATGCAGCTGATATCAATAATTCATTCTATTTTCTTTCTTATCTGCCCTCCCCCCTCTGCCTTCAGTTCACATATAATGCATCGTAGTTGTGGATTCCGCGTGGTGTCTGTTGTTTCGGACTTGTCGGAAAGAGCAGACACTACACGTTCATATGATCTTGCATCTGTTTGCGACCTGCTTTCTAGACCATTTGACATCTCAATTGAAGGTGCTCCTGTGCACGTGCAGATGTAGCTGACTGACATGCAGTGTAATTCCTGTTTTAATGAGGAATCCTTGTGGTTAAAACTGTCCAGGATATCTACATTGTTTTCCTGAGATAGAGTTTCCAGAACTCTTAATGAGGTTACTTGTGTGGAAGACCTTATTTAGATTATGAAGCTAATTAAGGCACGATTACGTGACAATCAGAGTGAGTTTGTACCAAATAAAAATTGTACACTACTGGCCATTAAAATTGCTACACCAAGAACAAATGTAGATGATAAACGGGTATTCATTGGACAAATATATTATACTAGAACCGACATGTTATAACATTTTCACGCATAGATCCTGAGAAATCAGTACCCAGAACAACCACCTCTGGCCGTAATAAGGGCCTTGATACGCCTGGGCATTGAGTCAAACAGAGCTTGGATGGCGTGTACAGGTACAGCTGCCCATGCAGCTTCAACACGATACCACAGTTCATCAAGAGTAGTGACTGGCGTATTGTGACGGCCCAGTTGCTCGGCCACCATTGACCAGACGCTTTCAGTTGGTGAGAGCTCTGGAGAATGTGCTGGCCAGGGCAGCAGTCGAACATTTTCTGTATCGAAAACGGCCCGTACAGGACCTGCAACATGCGGTCGTCCATTATCCTGCTGAAATGTAGGGTTTAGCAGGAATCGAATGAAGGGTAGAGCCACGGGTCGTAACGCATCTGAAATGTAACGTCCACTGTTCAAAGTGCCGTCAATGCGAACAAGAGGTGACCGAGACGTGTAACCAATGGAACCCCATACTATCACACCGGGCGACACACGCTTCCAATGTGCGTTCACCGCGATGTCACCAAACGCGGATGCGACCATCATGATGCTGTAAACAGAACTTGGATTCATCCGAAAAAATGACGTTTTGCCATTCCTGCACCGAGGTTCGTCGTTGAGCACACCGTCGCAGGCACTCCTGTCTGTGACGCAGCGTCAAGGGTAACCGCAGCCATGGTCTCCGAGCTGATAGTCCATGCTGCTGCAAACGTCATCGAACTGTTCGTGCAGATGGTTGTTGTCTTGCAAACGTCCCCATCTGTTGACTCAGGGATCGATACGTGCCTGCACGATCCGTTACAGCCATGCGGATGCCTTTCATCTCGACTGCTAGTGATACGAGGCCGTTGGGATCCAGCACGGCGTCCCGTGTTACCCTCCTGAACCCACCGATTCCATATTCTGGTAACAGTCATTGGATCTCGACCAACGCGAGCAGCAATGTCTCGATACGATAAACCGCAATCGCGATAGGCTACAATCCGACCTGTATCAATGTCGGAAACGTGACGGTACGCATTTCTCCTCCTTACACGAGGCATCACAACAACGTTTCACCAGTCAACGCCAGTCAAATGCTGTTTGTGTATGAGAAATCGGTTGGAAACTTTCCTCATGTCAGCACGTTGTAGGTGTCGCCACCGGCGCCAAACTTGTGTGAATGCTCTGAAAAGCTAATCGTTTGCGTATCACAGCATCTTCTTCCTGTAGGTTAAATTTCGCGTCTGTTTCGCGTTATCTTCGTGGTGTAGCAATTTTAATGGCCAGTAGTGTATTATGTCTTTGCTTCTCCAAATATAAGTAAATAATACAGATTTTTTGTGAACTGTGTTGTTGCAAGATATGAAATATAAAACCAAGTCATATGCATTGCCAGTGCACAGCCATTTAAATGCGGCGCTTTCGCTGTTTCCCCGTGTGCCAGATTATGGCACAAGAGCCGAATTCTTGGCTCCAGACTGTGGCATCGAAATAGTTAACGCATACATATAGGACGTCCAGTGAACAGATATACAAAGCAAGGTGGTGTGACATCTCTCCAGG
This sequence comes from Schistocerca nitens, assembly GCF_023898315.1. Taxonomy (NCBI): domain Eukaryota; kingdom Metazoa; phylum Arthropoda; class Insecta; order Orthoptera; family Acrididae; genus Schistocerca; species Schistocerca nitens. Next base: position 181,413,034 of record NC_064617.1, on the reverse strand, counting down.
CAATTGGTGTCTGCGACTGCACTCTCACATTGAGTCCCAAATGGTGTCTATATTGAGAAACTGTAATAGGAGTTAAAATTTGGATAGTTACTCTATCCACTGACATGTTGCTGTTTTCTGTGTTTCTTAAGTTTTTGCGCAGTCATCTTCTGAAAGACTGTATTGTTCACTCGGCTGAGCTGACTCACGCAGCCTCACTGCATACCCTGTCAGGATACGGGCGTTTTAGGCAAGAAAAGTATCAACTGATGAAATACTACATTAACGCATTTTATCAGCGTATAAATACCTGTACTCAGCGACAGAACATGTAATGTTCGTAGTATTTGATCTGTGATTACGAGGAAAGCGAAATTCCACTATAACCAGAGTCCGAAGGAATACTCTGCCAGGGACGTCCACAGATATATATGTACACAATAAGAGCATAGTAAGCAGGCACCAGAAAATAATGTTCCTTCTATTCAACAAAAAGTTATAATGAGAGAAATTTTGTACAAGGATGACAAGAGACAACATGTGGCTAAGAGTGATATATCAAAAAGTAAAAATTATTAATGTTTCACCATAGTTAGGGTCAACATCATTCTAGGAGCAGTTGGAATAATAATGTGATAGGCCATAAATTAAATAATTAGCACATGGATAGTCAAAAGCCTAAAGTCTAAAAAATATTTTACATTGAGTTCTTATACTCCTATAGTTCAACGAGCCAAACGATAAAAATATCTTCCTCAACTCTGGAACAGTGTAGATGTATAATGTTAGCGCAATACTTTCCAATGAAAACATAAATCCCTGTGAGGGCAAAACATAGCAAAACATCGAAAAAACTGTCATACTCGTATATGCATCCATCAAATTGCAACCATGGCCTACTGTGTCCGGAAATCCGCAACCGCAGGAAAGAAACCCTGGTTAACGTAAATTCAAGCCGGACTTTTTTTAAAAAGAAAATAATTTCAGAAAAATTCTTCCCTTCCATCTCGCTGGAGACGGTAGAAATATGAGGATTAGCGGGGTATGAGTTGGTAGTTTTTTTGTTATCATGTTCCGTGCGACCACATTAGCCAATGCTACTTGGTAATGAAACGAGTCAGTTCATGCTTCACAAAATATTGTAAAGAAAAGAATTAAAGAAATAGTAAAACAAGAACAGAAATCGTAATAGAAATCAAATCGCTCTGAGCACTATGGGACTCAACTTCTGAGGTCATTAGTCCCCTAGAACTTAGAACTAGTTAAACCTAACTAACCTAAGGACATCACAAACATCCATGCCCGAGGCAGGATTCGAACCTGCGACCGTAGCGGTCTTGCGGTTCCAGACTGCAGCGCCTTTAACCGCACGGCCACTTCGGCAGGCAATCGTAATAGATTAAAAGAATAAATAACATATTATAGGGACGAGTTCTCAATAACTGCGATGAACTCCTGTATATAACAGTAGGAGTGTATCCCAAAGAAACTTTACAATTTAAATTATAACTCAATTTTTTCAGTTCTGTTGGAAGTCTGTTGAAAATGAAACCTGCTGAGTCTTACACACCTTTCTGTGCAATGCATAAAGAAGTGTTATTCAAGTGCATATAGTCTTTCCACTGTTCGCTGAATGAATGTTGCCCTTTTCTGTGAATAAGTCAATAGTGTCAACAAAAAATCCCGTGATGTAATGTATGTAGGGGAAATGTGGGTGTAATTTGGTATGGGGGTGCAACCGGAAGCCCTAATTTTTCTCTTTACGAGTTGGTAACATTGCTTTTTGGCCGTTTGACCATGAAGAAATAAGGCAACTTCAGTAAGGCCATGAGATTTGGTAGTGTCAGACGCGTTGCTTCTGAACAAAATAATTTGTTAGATTTTTGTGGTAGTGTATCTTACTTTGTGACATTCTGTGTTCAGTAAGGAACATGTAGTTCCGTATTACAACTTGAAACTAGTTATAGTATGAATACTACCTTTGACAAGTTTTATGAACATATGCCATGTTAAACAGGTCTTCATCTTCTTTCTAATGCAGAAGGAATTTTACAGATAAGGTACATTTGGAGTAAAACCGGGTAGAGGCAAAGAGGTAAAACCAGAACTACCTGTTATTACCCCATGACATCATTACATATACATTATACGTGTGACGTAAGAAGTATATGCTTTTAATGGGTCGATAATAATTACAGTTTAATAATTACACATATTTCTACAATGTACGCCAATTTTTAGATTATTTTATCGCTATAATCTAATTAATTATCCCTTATTTTCGTTTGAGGAGGGACCATTAAACACTTTTTGCGGTTGGGGAATCAAGACAAGGCTTAACAACCAACCGGGAAGAGTGTGAACCCAGTACCATTCAGCTCAGTTGTTCGGACATTTTAATGGTGGCTTTTTATTATCATTTATTATTATTGGGCTTTTGAAATTGTTATTTAGTGTTATATCATTCTGGCTTTTAAATTTTTTGAACTCAAAAGCAAGTCTGAATCAAATTAAAATTATATTTGGCTTAATGAGTCTTCAACTAAATGAAGAAAATTATGTACTTGAAAAATTACGTAAAAATATTTATAAATATTGAAATTTGAATACAATTAGCCATTTATTACTACTAAAATAATTAATGATTAATATTAGCTAGGCTCCTTTACCGGGATTGTCTGTTGGCGAGTACAATTTTGGGAAGTGATTAGCCTAAAAGTTATCGGAGTTCGTTTTGTGAAAAGTGAAATTTTAGATCCAGGTTCTATTCCGAAAGCAGACAAAACGTATTCCACTGATTGGTGCCGTTAATACGCGACCATTCACTAACAGACATCCCCACGCAAACTAAGCCACATTTAATTATCAAATTTATGAAAAAAATGGTGAGGAAAAAAGGTATGATTAGTCGCAATAACAAACACAGTGAAATTAAATAGTTATTATTATGCAAAATGAGCACAAATAACAAAATTTGTACGTAACATAGACCAAGCAATATATTTTATGACCGTACCAGACAATGGCTGAAAAGGAAGCGAGAAAACAAAAAATGTTGTGAGTCCTTGTTCGCTTAAATTACATAGATAATCCAATTACAGAGGTACTAACTTCATTGTAATCGCAGTGTCTATTGTCAGCGATAAAATCGTCTCAGCGCAACTGCGCAAAAACACATATAAAGACGGGCAGTTTCCCGCTTAATTTAAATGAATTTGGCGAAATTGCGAGAGACCATCGTCAAGCGGGAGAAGAGGAAAATGCGCCGTGATCGCGGAGCCACCCTACAAAAATGAACTCAATGCAAGTAAAAGATCTTCGCGACAGGTTAAAAAATACTTTCGCTGCCAGTCACAATAAAAGATTATTTATACGTTACACGACCGGTTTCGGGCTTGTGCCCATCCTCAGGTGTTTATACATTCATGTACAGGTTTATACTGCTTCATATTTATTGATCTCCAGCAACATAAACACATACATGAATGTATAAACACCTGAGGATGGGCACAAGCTCGAAACCGGTCGTGTGACGAATAAATAATCTTTTGTTGTGACTGCTAGAAGAAATCTTTCTACCCTCTATAAAGGAACAGTCACGGAGTTCAAGTCCGCAACTCGTGGTCGTGCAGTAGCGTTCTCGCTTCCCGCGCCCGGGTTCCCGGGTTCGATTCCCGGCGGGGTCAGGGATTTTCTCTGCCTCGTGATGACTGGGTGTTGTGTGATGTCCTTAGGTTAGTTAGGTTTAAGTAGTTCTAAGTTCCAGGGGACTGATGACCATAGATGTTAAGTTCCATAGTGCTCAGAGCCATTTGAACCATTTGAACGGAGTTCAACAACATCCACTATGGATAAAATTCACTTAAGAAAACTGTTGAAGAACTCCAGGTCTAGACCATAAAAAGAGTCAGAAGAGTCTGAAGACTTGTGAGGGAAACAGCTCTTCTGAAGATGAGAATGAAACGCCTTGTCTTCTTTGCAACCGAGCGGGGTGGCGCAGTGGTTGGATACTGGACTCGCATTCGGGAGGACGACGGTTCAATCCCGCGTCCGGCCATCCTGATTTAGGTTTTCCGTGATTTTCCTAAATCACTCCAGGCAAATGCCGGGATGGTTCCTCTGAAAGGGCACGGCCGACTTCCTTCCCCATCCTTCCCTAATCCGATGAGACCGATGACCACGCTGTCTGGTCTTCTTCCCCAAACCAACCAACCAATCTTCTTTGCAAAGAGACCTACTAGTCGATTAGAAAACCAGATGACTGGGTAAAGTAAAGTGCGATAAAATAAATGCGAGAAGTGGGTCTATGAGGTTTGTACACGGTCGACTGAAAATGACTTGTATGAGTATTGGTGTGTAGCATGTCTCAGGCGGAAAATACACTAATGCTAATAAATTAAGTATAATGCTGATACATTGCGAAACAACCCTCTGGTGGGCGGTTTGCGGGTCTAAATCACCTCGGGGTATGACCATACGGTGCATTTGACCTGCGGTCGTCGCACGGTGGCGCTGGCAGCAGTCTACATATGCAAAGGTGTGTTGGTGCTTGTCAGAGTACGGTGCAGCGAGTAAGTGTGCACAAGTTTTCAGACGTGCTGATGGTGACTGTGTGTTGAAAATGGGTCAAATGACACATATTGATGACGTTATGAGGGGTAGAATGCTAGGGCGACTGGAGGCTGGTCAAATACAGCAGGTCGTAGCACGGGCCCTCTTTGTGCGACAAAATGTGATCAAGGTTATGGCAACGATTCCAGCAGACAGGAAACGTGTCCAGACGCTACAATACGGGACGTCCACAGTGTGCAACACCACAAGAAGACCGATATCTCACCATCAGTGCCCGCAGACAGCCGCGACGTACTGCAGGTAGCCTTGCTCGGGATCTTACTGCAGCCACTGGTACAGTTATCTCCAGACACACAGTCTACAGACGACTGAACAGACATAGTTTATTTGCCCGGAGACCTGCAAGGTCCATTCCACTGACCCCTGGCCACAGGAGAGCCCGTAAAGCCTGATGTCAAGAACACAGTACATGGTCATTGGAACAGTGGTCCCAGGTTATGTTCACGGACGAACAGATTCTCGACGGGTTTTCATCTGGCGTGAACCATGAACCAGATACCAAACCCTTAATGTCCTTAAAAGGGACCTGTATGGAGGTCGTGGTTTGGTAGAGTGGGGTGGGATTATGATTGGTGCATGAACACCCCTGCATGTCTTTGACAGAGGAACTGTAACAGCTCAGGTGTATCGGGATGTCATTTTGCACAGGTATTCCCGCCTTTTCAGGGGTGATGGATGATAACGCACGTCTCCACCGAGCTGCCATCGTGTAGGAGTACCTTGAAACAGAAGAATCAGGCGAATGGAGTGGCCTGCCTGTTCTGCAGACCTAAACCCCATCGAGCACGTCTGGGATGCTCTCGATCGACGTATCGGTGCACGTATTCAAACCCCTAGGGCCCTTCAGGAGCTCCGACAGGCACTGGTGCAAGAATGGGAGGCTATACCTCAGCAGCTGCTCGACCACCTGATCCAGAGTATGCCAACCCGTTGTGCGGTATGTGTACATGTGCATGGTGATCATATCCCATATTGATGTGGGAGTATATGCGTACGAAACAGTGGCGTTTACTAGCACATGTGCTTCGGGACGGTTTTCTCAACTTACCACCATTACCGTGGACTTACAGATCTGTGTCGTGTGTGTTCCCTATGTGCCTATGCTATTAGCGCCACGTTGTGTGGCACCACATTCTGCAATTATCCTTAATTTATGAGCATGAGTGTATAACATTGCCCGTTGGTGCCCCACAGAGTACCTGTTTTTGCCCCCAAGGTATGGGGTATAACCGTATATTGCTCAGTGCTGAGTTATATCACATATCATTTAAACCATCACAAATAAGTCTCATGTTTGCTATGTAGTTCACTGAAATAAATTTGAAGTCCCAGCAATGAAAATTGTCATTGATATCTTGCTTTCTTGTTAGCTACACGATTATGCCCCAACTTCTCCTACAGCTAAACGACAGTCTATCCGAAGTCCGCGAACTGACTCCACCGATCAGTTATGACCCAGCATATGATGTTTTTTGTTACGGATAGATATAGCTGATGATGACCTGCCAGGGTAGCCGAGAGCGGTAACGCGCTGTTTCCTGGACTCAGGTAGGCGCGCCAGCCCGGATCGAATCCGCTCGGCGGATTAACGACGAGGACCGGTGCCGGCCAGCCTGGATGTGGTTTTTAGCCGGTTTTCCACATCCCGATAGATGAATACCGGGCTGGTCCCTATGTTCCGCCTCTGTTACACTGCTCGCAGACATCTGAACACTTTCGCACTATTCCATGGATTACGCTCGACGCAGACAGTTGGGGTACACTAATTCCGTCCTGGGGGTTACGGAGTGGCGGCAGGAAGGGCATTCGGCCAAACATTAACATGCCAAATCCGATTAGCGATGGCTGACCCTGCGTAACTGCAGGACAAAGCTCAAGCGATAGATAGATATAGCTGATGATGAAATGAGTGTTCCGAAACTGAACATGTACGTTGTGCGAAAAATCATAAAGGAAGTGCAACATGACGTTATCTGTAATATGTCACTTAATAAAGATTGTATTGTATTGTATGTTAACTGAGGACCTAGAAACGATGGAGAGGCTCCGTTCCCGCCGCAGCCGCAGTGGACCACAACCCCACGACGACTACCGCAGTCCACTTCACCCCTCCGCCGCCCCACACCGAACCCAGGGTTATTGTGCGGCTCGGCCCCGGTGGACCCCCCAAGGGAACGCCTCACACCAGACGAGTGCACACTAATTTGTTTGCGTGGTAGAGTAATGGTGGTGTACGCGTACGTCGAGAACTTGTTTGCGCAGCAATCGCCGACATAGTGTAACTGAGGCAGAATAAGGGGAACCAACCCGCATTCGCCGAGGCAGATGGAAAACCGCCTAAAAACCATCCACAGACTGGCCGGTTCACCGGACCTCGACACAAATCCGGCGGGCGGATTCGTGCCGGGGACCAGGCGCTCCTTCCCGCCCGGAAAGCCAACCGGGCGGGCTAATAAAGATTACTTTGATCATCTGAATGATACAGTCATGACACCCACAAAGCACATTGTCTTTAGAACGAAGTGTTGTGGAAATTATTGTAGTAGTGAAATTTTTTAACGTGCAAAGGCGTCTCATGGAGTACCTGCCTACATACACAACCATTACATGCCTCATTTACCGCTGGCGAGTGACGTATGACTTTTTAGGTTGCCTCCACAGGGTACATATTGCCCTTCTGCAGCATAGGGGTAATCTTGAGCGACGGTCCCCTGGAGGCAACTAGCCCTGGGTCGACGCTCACTCTTCATATAGGAGCTGCTCTGTTCGAAGGCCGTTTGGAATTCAGGCGCCGTCCGCTCTTCTTCTGCAACTCATAACGCGCAGGGCGTCTTTCTCCCTGCACAGCTCGTGTGTCGGCTCCTTATTACACAAACTTTTCGGAGAGCACGAGAGAAGCGGTGTGGGATGGAAGAAGTTTGTAGACTGATATTACTCCTCGATACACTTACCCGTGTGAGGAGGGAAAATTGCAGTGCAAAGAGGTACATAAAAGGAACGCGGTAGCGGGGATAGAGGAACGTTACGTACAAGACGAGACGAGTAATGCTCTTCATATTACATTATTGACTCAAGAAACAACTGACAACTGGAAATTGCCACTGATATTAGATAAATCCAAGTGTAAATCCGGTGAACTAGCTTGTCCCAAGAATTCGGAGTCGTTTTATGCTGTTTCCTAACAAAAAGGTGCGTAAAGAAGCAAGAGAACAAGCCTAAATATTTATTTGTTTATACTCTCACTAACTGTACACGGTCACGCGTGCTGTGGCTCAATATGGTTAAATAGATAAGAAAGAAAAGAGAAAGCACATGTTTCTGATATGTATGGGAATTGACCCCCCCACTCATGACCCATGAGCCATGGACCTTGACGCTGGTGGAGAGGCTTGCGTGCCTCAGCGATACTGATCGCCGTACCGTAGGTGCAACCACAATGGAGGGGTATCTGTTGAGAGGCCAGACAAATGTTTGGTTCCTGAAGAGGGGCAGCAGCCTTTTCGTAGTTGCAGGGGCAACAGTCTGGATGATTGACTGATCTGGCCTTGTAACACTAACCAAAACGGCCTTGCTGTGCTGGTACTGCGAACAGCTGAAAGCAAGGGAAAACTACAGCCGTAATTTTGCCCAAAGTCATGCAGCTTTACTGTATGGTTAAATGATGATGGCGTCCTCTTGGGTAAAATATTCCGGAGGTAAAATAGTCCCCCATTTGGATCTCCGGGCGTGGACTACTCAAGAGGACGTAGCTATCAGGAAAAAGAAAACTGTCGTTCTACGGAGCGGAGCGTGGAATGTCAGGTTCCTTGTCCGCAGCTCGTGGTCGTGCGGTAGCGTTCTCGCTTCCCGCGCCCGGATTCGATTCCCGGCGGGGTCAGGGATTTTCTCTGCCTGATGATGACTGGGTGTTGTGTGATGTCCTTGGGTTAGTTAGGTTTCAGTAGTTCTAAGTTCTAGGGGACTGATGACCATAGCTGTTGTCCCATAGTGCTCAGTGCCATTTGAACCACTTTTTCAGGTCCCTTAGTCGGGCAGTTAGGTTAGAAAATTTATAAAGGGAAATGGATAGGTTAGTTAGATATAGTGGGAAATAGTGAAGTTCGGTGGCAGGTCTGGTGACTACAGGATTATAAATACAAAATCAAAAAGGGATAATGCAGGAATAGGTTTAATCACGAATAAAAAATAGGAGTGCGGGTAAGGTACTACAAACAGCATAGCGGACGCATTGTTGTGGCCAAGACAGACACGAAGCCCACGGCTGCGACAGTTGTACAGGTTTATATGCCAACTAGCTCCTCAGCTGACGAAGAGATTGATGAAATGTCTGATGAGATAAAAGAAATTATTCAGATAGTGAAGGGCGACGATAAGTCATAAGTACTTCTTTTCTGTCTGCTAACACTGTTATACGAGGGTCGTTCAATAAGTAATGCCCCACATTTTCTTAAAAAGCCATTAATGTACATAGACAAACTTCCTTATTGGTGCTTCACATTTGATGTTTGTTCTTTGAGCCAGTGAAGTTTCGAACCGTTCTGGCAGATGTCAGAGCCGTAGTACGGCGTCGAAGTGCCGTCTACAGACGACTCACGTTACAAGCAGCGTGCTGTTATTGAATTATCGTATGCAGAAGAAGAAACCGTGGCGAACATTCATAAACGTTTGTGTACTGTAATTGATAGGAGTACAGTTGGGCGATGGGTAAAGAAAGTTACAGCCTCAGGAAATGCAGAAACATAGCTCCATGATCAACCACACTCCGGACATCCAATCACAACCACTGCTCCAGACACGCTGAATCGTGCGGATGTCATTATTCGTGCTGAGCGGCGCATCACGACTCGACAATTGGCTCTACAGTTGTCGTTCAGCGTTAGAAGTGCGTCTGCAGTGGTCGAGACTCTAGGACCTACAGGACAAGAGGTTTTACCAGCAGGGAATACATGCTATTCCACAACGTTGACGTATGGCCATCGAACGTGATGGAGATTACGTAGAAAAATAGGACATGGACAACACATGTTTAACGTCCCCTTAGAAAATTAAGAATGACAGTGCTGGAAAAAATCTTACGTTATTTTATTTTCAAACAGCTGAGCAAAACTAAACGTACTGAGACTGTTTCATCTTTACTTATTCTGACCGTGTCTAAACTCACACACAATATTTCAGTGCAACGCAATCTGATTTTCAATAACCCCTTCAAAAGAATGGCCATGACTCACAATAACCTATACCTATCATGAATCACTTACCCCACAAAAATCTTCGTTACTCAAACTACTGCAATACAGCGAGCGCCAATACTGCCAGTTGAATAAAAGATTCTAACTACTGAAGGCACTAACAACAGATAGGCATAGTTAGCAAATGAAAGATTTTGATAGAGAACAAACAATGTTTTTACCTTAATAGTGTTCAAAAAATGCTCATAGTAATCTCTCAAAACTCTGGCATCTCTCTCCCTACACCCACCATTGCTGGCGGCTCACCTCCAACAGCCCAACACTACGCGCTGTTCACATCCAACCGCCAAACACTGCACAAACGAATATTCCAACAATGATTCCAATTAGCCACAGGGTGCACGCAGCGCAGTCAGCAATTATAATACAGAGCACTACGTGGCGTCACCAACATAAAAACCTAAACAGCCTACTTTCAATGTTGACATATATTGTCACCAAATTCTGTCTCTTAACAATAAATACGTTCAGAGAAAAATAGTGGGGCATTACTTATTGAACGACCATCCTATATACTACATATTTTATGTATAGCCTATATGTGTCCAAATGTTTATTATAGTAACGCGTAAAACTTTGAAGTAAATCGGTCTAGTATTTTGAGGTTTTTGGTAATAATATTTCCCTTTATATATTACATATATGATTAGTCTCTATTAAAAAACATGGAAAATAATATGGCCGCATGCCAATCGCGTAAGAGTCGTGCTAGTGAGAATGCAGATCTGGTGATCTTTAAATACAGGCTGTATCGGTCACGAGCGCTAGTTTCCTCTGAGATTTGACACGGTCAGTTGATGTTAGTCAAGAATGCATTTAAAGAGACAAAAATTCCATTATCAGCATCTCATTGAGCCTGAACGAGGTCGTGTACTAGGGCTACGAGAAGCTGGATGTTGCTTTTGCGATATTGCAAAAAGACTTGGCAGGAATGTAGCCACTGTACATGACTGTTGGCAGTGGTGGTCACCGAGCGAGGTGGCGCAGTGGTTAGCACACTGGACTCGCATTCGGGAGGACGACGGTTCAATCCCGTCTCCGGCCATCCTGATTTAGGTTTTCCGTGATTTCCCTAAATCGCTTCAGGCAAATGCCGGGATGGTTCCTTTGAAAGGGCACGGCCGATTTCCTTCCCAATCCTTCCCTAACCCGAGCATGAGCTCCGTCTCTAATGACCTCGTTGTCGACGGGACGTTAAACACTAACCACAACCAACCAACCAAGTGGTGGTCACCAGAATGTACGGTAGCAAGAAGACCGGACTCCGGACAGCCACGTGGCACTACCGAGGGGGAAAACCATAGTGTTCAGAGTATGGCTATGGCGCATTGTACTGCTTCTGCAGCAGCAATTTGAGACGCAGTTGGCACCACAGTGACACAACGAACCCTTACAAATCGGTTACTTCAGTTACATTCCGAGCCAGACGTCCTGTAGGGTGCATTCCGTTGTTCACAAACCGCCACCACTTCAGTGGTGTCAAGCGACACCTTATTGGAGGACAGGGTGGAGGTCCGAGGTCTGTTGTCTTTTCTGATGAAATCTGGTTCTTCCTTGGTGCCAGTGATGGCCGTGTGTGGTTAGGAGGCCATTTCATTTCCTGCAACGACTCTGTCTGCGTGGTAGGCACACTGGATGTATTCCTGAAGTTATGATCTGGGCTGCGATTTCGTATGACAGCAGGACCAGTCTCATTGTTTCCCACGTACCCGGATTGCAAATTTGTATGTCAGTCGGGTGGTTCGACCTGTTCTGTGGCATTCACGAACGGCATTTCAGGGAGTGTTTTCCAACAGGATAACCCATGACCACATACCACTGTTGTAACTGAACATTCTCTACTGAGTGTTGACATGTTGCCTTGGCCTGCATGATCACCAGATCTGTCTCCAATGGAGCACATATGGGACATCATTGGACGACAACTCTAAGGTCGTCCACAAACAGCATTAACTGTCCCTGTATTGACCGAGCGAGTGCGACAGGCATGTCACTCCGTCCCACAAACAGACATCCGGCACCTGTACAACAAAATGTATGCACGTTTGCGTGCTTACATTCAACATTCTAACGGTTACACCGGTTTCTTATGTACCAGCATTTTACATTCGCAATGGTTTATCTAGGGCTTACATTAACCCGTGCTCTTGCGATTTTAATCACTAAATATTTTACCTAGACAAGAGTGTTCCCAAAATTTCATTTCTCTGCATTAATTATTTTTTCGGTGTTGCGATCTTTTTTCCGTCAGCGTATATCCTGATCTATCTATTTTCAGTGGTTTTTTTTGTAGTCAGGCAGCATTTATATGTTAATTAATGGCGTCATAACTTTATCTACGATAGGGCATAGTTTGTTAAAACAGAGCATGTTGGGTTTTGCTTGCACTAGTAAACCATATTTAAAAATGAACCAACTTAAATGGTGCAGTAGGATGTCTCCAGAGAATCCGAACGAATATACTGAGAAAAGTCTCGCAACATTCGTCTCCATAATTGGAAGAAAAGTATCGTCTTAGAAATTTACAAGTGATTCGGACGTTGATGTCACAGATAGCTCACCAAGTTCGTGACAGAGAACAGTTCTCACAACTTTCCCGTGAAACGATTTCTTCGAAGAGTATAGAGTGGAGAGTATCGTCGGGGCCACAGTCAGAGTAAGAAAGGTGTGCGAGCGATGGAGCAAATAATTTTGAACCTAGTGTTCAGTTTTATCAGTGGGATATGTTGTAATGCACGTGTTGATGATGTTATCGGACTTATGAAAGTTGTTTCCCCTCCTTCTCCCTTCAGGGATAGATGGCTTCACCCGTTCCGATAAACAAGAACCAGACATTATCCGTAGTCTTCAGCTCTGTCTTGTCCCCCTAGGTTTGTAATTACGAATTTGTTTTGGAAGTCTATTTTCATGCGTTCTAGCTACTTATGAAAGTTGTTTCCCCTCCTTCTCCCTTCAGGGATAGATGGCTTCACCCGTTCCGATAAACAAGAACCAGACATTATCCGTAGTCTTCAGCTCTGTCTTGTCCCGCTAGGTTTGTAATTACGAATTTGTTTTGGAAGTTTATTTTCATGCATTCTAGCTACTTATGAAAGTTGTTTTCCCTCCTTCTCCCTTCAGGGATAGATGGCTTCACCCGTTCCGATAAACAAGAACCAGACATTATCCGTAGTCTTCAGCTCTGTCTTGTCCCGCTAGGTTTGTAATTACGAATTTGTTTTGGAAGTCTATTTTCATGCGTTCTAGCTACTTATGAAAGTTGTTTCCCCTCCTTCTCCCTTCAGGGATAGATGGCTTCACCCGTTCCGATAAACAAGAACCAGACATTATCCGTAGTCTTCAGCTCTGTCTTGTCCCGCTAGGTTTGTAATTACGAATTTGTTTTGGAAGTTTATTTTCATGCATTCTAGCTACTTATGAAAGTTGTTTTCCCTCCTTCTCCCTTCAGGGATAGATGGCTTCACCCGTTCCGATAAACAAGAACCAGACATTATCCGTAGTCTTCAGCTCTGTCTTGTCCCGCTAGGTTTGTAATTACGAATTTGTTTTGGAAGTCTATTTTCATGCATACTAGCTACTTATGAAAGTTGTTTCCCCTCCTTCTCCCTTCAGGGATAGATGGCTTCACCCGTTCCGATAAACAAGAACCAGACATTATCCGTAGTCTTCAGCTCTGTCTTGTCCCGCTAGGTTTGTAATTACGAATTTGTTTTGGAAGTATATTTTCATGCATTCTAGCTACTTATGAAAGTTGTTTCCCCTCCTTCTCCCTTCAGGGATAGATGGCTTCACCCGTTCCGATAAACAAGAACCAGACATTATCCGTAGTCTTCAGCTCTGTCTTGTCCCCCTAGGTTTGTAATTACGAATTTGTTTTGGAAGTCTATTTTCATGCATTCTAGCTACTTATGAAAGTTGTTTCCCCTCCTTCTCCCTTCAGGGATAGATGGCTTCACCCGTTCCGATAAACAAGAACCAGACATTATCCGTAGTCTTCAGCTCTGTCTTGTCCCGCTAGGTTTGTAATTACGAATTTGTTTTGGAAGTTTATTTTCATGCATTCTAGCTACTTATGAAAGTTGTTTTCCCTCCTTCTCCCTTCAGGGATAGATGGCTTCACCCGTTCCGATAAACAAGAACCAGACATTATCCGTAGTCTTCAGCTCTGTCTTGTCCCGCTAGGTTTGTAATTACGAATTTGTTTTGGAAGTTTATTTTCATGCATTCTAGCTACTTATGAAAGTTGTTTTCCCTCCTTCTCCCTTCAGGGATAGATGGCTTCACCCGTTCCGATAAACAAGAACCAGACATTATCCGTAGTCTTCAGCTCTGTCTTGTCCCGCTAGGTTTGTAATTACGAATTTGTTTTGGAAGTCTATTTTCATGCATACTAGCTACTTATGAAAGTTGTTTCCCCTCCTTCTCCCTTCAGGGATAGATGGCTTCACCCGTTCCGATAAACAAGAACCAGACATTATCCGTAGTCTTCAGCTCTGTCTTGTCCCGCTAGGTTTGTAATTACGAATTTGTTTTGGAAGTCTATTTTCATGCATTCTAGCTACTTATGAAAGTTGTTTCCCCTCCTTCTCCCTTCAGGGATAGATGGCTTCACCCGTTCCGATAAACAAGAACCAGACATTATCCGTAGTCTTCAGCTCTGTCTTGTCCCCCTAGGTTTGTAATTACGAATTTGTTTTGGAAGTCTATTTTCATGCGTTCTAGCTACTTATGAAAGTTGTTTCCCCTCCTTCTCCCTTCAGGGATAGATGGCTTCACCCGTTCCGATAAACAAGAACCAGACATTATCCGTAGTCTTCAGCTCTGTCTTGTCCCGCTAGGTTTGTAATTACGAATTTGTTTTGGAAGTTTATTTTCATGCATTCTAGCTACTTATGAAAGTTGTTTTCCCTCCTTCTCCCTTCAGGGATAGATGGCTTCACTCGTTCCGATAAACAAGAACCAGACATTATCCGTAGTCTTCAGCTCTGTCTTGTCCCGCTAGGTTTGTAATTACGAATTTGTTTTGGAAGTCTATTTTCATGCATTCTAGCTACTTATGAAAGTTGTTTCCCCTCCTTCTCCCTTCAGGGATAGATGGCTTCACCCGTTCCAATAAACAAGAACCAGACATTATCCGTAGTCTTCAGCTCTGTCTTGTCCCGCTAGGTTTGTAATTACGAATTTGTTTTGGAAGTCTATTTTCATGCATTCTAGCTACTTATGAAAGTTGTTTCCCCTCCTTCTCCCTTCAGGGATAGATGGCTTCACCCGTTCCGATAAACAAGAACCAGACATTATCCGTAGTCTTCAGCTCTGTCTTGTCCCGCTAGGTTTGTAATTACGAATTTGTTTTGGAAGTCCATTTTCATGCATTCTAGCTACACGTTTGCACCATCTGTTCCTGTTTACGTCCATCTTCTTGTGCGCTGAATCAGCATGCAATTCTTTTGACGTCTTCATTTCTCAGGCGATCTTCTCTGGTGCATCCTTATTCATTACTTTAAAATCTCATTTCCATATTCTTTTGTGTGAGAATTCCGGTTTCAGTTCCAGTTCCATACAGTAGAGACTGAGATGACTTTGAAAAACTTCATTTGTCTCTCTGTCGTGGCCTTATTTCCTAGCGCATTTCTAATTGTTCTACAGATTGCCGGCCCGAGTGGCCGAGCGCTTCTAGGCGCTACAGCCTTAGGTTAGTTAGGTTTAAGTAGTTCTCAGTTCTAGGGGACTGATGACCTTAGCTGTTAAGTCCCATAGTGCTCAGAGCCATTTGAACCATTTTTTCCTACAGATTACGTTAAATTTTAGGGGCTTGTCGCTAAATTTCGCTGTCAAAAATTTCGTCGGTGTCACCGCCGAATTACTGAAACTGGATTATGTGTTCCAGTATTACATTATTTATTATAGTATTAGCCGTCATAGATAACATTCCCTTGAATGCCATAACCTTTGTTTGTGGAGATTTTCATGTCATATTTAGAAGCCAACAAAGACCATAAACGGCTCTTTGAAGATTATCTTCATTTTCTTGATTTATTCGAGTATTACAACATATCCACCCGTTGATCTTTGACGTATATGATATTTAATTTCAGGCCCTCAAAAGAAGATATAGGCGTGGATACAAAACATCACCTAAAGCATTAAGATCAACACATGTCAAGGCAACGTGGGACATCGCGTCCCCTACACTGTATAATGAGCGGAATCAGCAGGCCTCTCTGTTGGGGTCAATTAGCAGGGAAGATGGAGTGGAACGTTTGAGATTGGAGCCCCGTCACCGCCTTCACCCTGCGCAGCGCTCGTAACGCGGCCAGGGTACAAGTAAATTGCTACAAAGTCAATCAAGGAAAAAGTGGATGAAAGTTGTTTATGTCACTAAAATCTGAATATTCATTAACACCCCCCCCCCCCCCCCGCCGCTGGGCAGAACAGGTAATTACGATTGTGGAAAGGGCCAAATAAGGAAATAAGGTTGGGGTCAGTTTCACCTTGTAATTGTAATTTACTGTTGGTTGGTTGGTTGTTAGGGGAAGGAGACCAGACAGCGTGGTCATCGGTCTCATCGGATTAGGGAAGGATGGGGAAGGAAGTCGGCCGTGCCCTTTCAGAGGAACCATCCCGGCATTTGCCTGGAGTGATGTAGGGAAATCACGGAAAACCTATATCAGGATGGCCGGACGCGGGATTGAACCGTCGTCCTCCCGAATGCGAGTCCAGTGTCTAACCACTGCACCACCTCGCTCGGTATATTCATTACCGGCCATCAGTTCCTTATCTCAAAGTACTCTGTTTACGATCTTCTTCCACCTGCATAATTTTGATCCTAAAGGTCAGGGACACTTTCCAGATAGTGTAAAAAAAAAATATACCAACATCCTTCGAGGGGCTGTAGAGTGTGTCTTGAGGAACGAACTGCAGTAGTCCGTGTCCGGTAGCGACTTCCAGTGGCGCTACGGAGGGACGAAGTGATCGGGAATACATCTGAGGCCAGGCCACTCCGGCAGCAAACGCGAGATGTAACGCAGATGCCTCTGCCATCGCCCTGAATAGCTGACTCTACTTAATTGTGAGAGACGTCGACGCATTAGACACCACGTAATACGCTGAATGTTCTCAGGCTCACTGCGAGCTGGTATACCAACCGTCCGCCAGCGTTTCAACCCAGGCTTGCCACTAAAGGGTTCGCCTAGTGTCAGGCGTCTTCCGTTGTAACTTCGAGGCTCCACAGCGTCGTTGCATGACATTGTTTAAAGTCTTCAGTTTTCACGTTTTAGCGAAGAAACAACTGATCCATTTAATTTCGGGAGTGCAGCCGCATAAAGTCTATTTCTTTTTCTTCTAATATTTCGGCCGTATACCTTTTGGCCATCTTCAGAGTTAACACACAGACGGAAGCTACAGTACTCATTCCGTCGTTTTAAACAGCAGATACATAAGCGTCAGAGACGGCGATCGGCAGCAAACATTGTGCATAAATTGAACCTGTAGCTCGACGATCACGTAGGCGATCGATCCATGCGGGGACATCGACGTGTCATTGTTAACTGCATTGTAGCGATGTCTTTTCGACTTTATCACAGAAAGCGCCGGATTCCATGATTTGTCCAGGTTGAAACCGCTATCTCCTCGTTATATTCTTCGCCAGATGAATTTCAACCGATACTTTCACCGTAGTGTCCCAAAAAGATGGAGTCGACGGTAGAATTTTTATATTTTCATATTGCCGAGAATGACCGGTGTCGATGCAGTGCTCCGCAACAGCCGATTTATTTGGCTGTAAAATCCGGGTGTACCTAGGGTGTTCCGCACATTTTTATTGGAGTGTACGAACCGTCTGACTGATGTCCAAAAGGCCACACTCGCAGGCGATCTTGTGAAGTCCAGGAAATGTGTAGCATCAAACATCCTTGACGGTACCCAAAACTGCATCTGTCTTTGATGGAGGCTGGACCATCACTTTGTCCTCGGTGGGAATGCGACTTATTTTTGAGCACACGTTTCCCAAGTATGGCATGGATTAAAATCTCTGTCTTCTTTCGCGTTCCTTATGGCTATCGTTTTTTTATAGCGCCTCTAAACATTCATGGTGGTGTCTGTTTGTTCTATATCGTGTCTCCCGACCACTTTCGCGCAACGACGCTCTGAGCGTGTTTTTTTTAGGGAATTGACTAGTTTGAACCTGGGACCTGTTGCTGGTAAGGAGACGCCAGACCACACATGACATGTAGAATTCAGAAGAGTTCAGTGAGACTAGCGATGATATAACCAAATACTTAATGATTTCAGCGTCAGCTCCACTGCACTCCCTGTAGAAGAATCTTAATACTAACTAAATTTAGTGGAAGGGGTTCAAGGCTTCCCTATTTTTAGTTAGCTGGTAAAATAACGTCGAAAAAGCAGTTAAGTTTACCATTGGAAATTTTATTCTACTCACAAAACATTGTTTATAAATTGCACTATTGATAAAAGGAAATGTTTTAATACAGGATGGTAAAAACCAACTGCGTTCAACAAAAATGTGAACGAATATTCCCTGAATGGGTTTCCAAGTTCTACAATGGATCGAAGGATGACCTACGCCATATCACATCTATAATCTAGGTTTAAATTGAGTTTCACAAAAAAAGCAAATTATCAAAATGGTCTACTGTGACCCTCAATTATCTTGAATTACTTATCTAACTTGTCGTAAATTACAGTGGCTGATGTGGCTTCTCAATAACTATATAACAGAAAAATCATCGAGTTTCAGATTTTTACTTCAAGTGGCAATGTGAACACCATGAGCTTTAATTGACGATCGACACTAGTATTACGCAAAACGGGGATGTAACAGATGAGACTTCTGCAGTTCTGAGTGAAGCCTTATGTGCACAAAAATGCCGCATCGCGTGCGTTCATTACCTTGCCGGTGTTCGTCAGGGGGCGTCGGGCGGCACAGCTCCGCTCAACTCGTCGTCTCCGTAGCAACTCTCTCGTAACTTCTCCTTACTACAATTTACCGAAGTTGGTTTAAAAAAAACTATCTGGCTGTGTTTTCATCTGACCAATCAGGGTCTCAATGTTAACCTTAAGCTCCGCCCACAAAAGTTCTGTCTATCAAATCAGAAACGTTATACTTTTCGTGGTGGGGCAGTGTTTTTAAAGTGTGCAACGTAACAGAGACGCGAAAAAGTCTCACGCTAAAACTTGCAGCTGGTGTGGTCTTTTTAGCGTTATCGTAATATCTATACTGTTCTTCTGGAGGGCTCTATCTTTTAACATGGGCTGGGGGGTGGTCCTAACGTAACAGAGACGCGAAAAAGTCTCACGCTAAAACTTGCTGGTGGTGTAGTCCTAGCGGTTAGCTGGCGACGTGGGTGTCCGTCCGTCCCTTATCGTAGGGCCTTCCAGCTCAACACGGTTCTGCTCTCGGCTTCTGTTCTCGTTTCTCCCCTCGAAACTGCGTCTGTCCCACGGTGGGAAGGTATGACATGCATTTAGGGATTCTTGTGTTAGTCTGTGGTATTCCATTTGCTCACTCGTTACTCGTATTACTTTGGTTAATTTAATGTCACGATTTATTCGGAGCTACACTCCTGGAAATGGAAAAAAGAACACATTGACACCGGTGTGTCAGACCCACCATACTTGCTCCGGACACTGCGAGAGGGCTGTACAAGCAATGATCACACGCACGGCACAGCGGACACACCAGGAACCGCGGTGTTGGCCGTCGAATGGCGCTAGCTGCGCAGCATTTGTGCACCGCCGCCGTCAGTGTCAGCCAGTTTGCCGTGGCATACGGAGCTCCATCGCAGTCTTTAACACTGGTAGCATGCCGCGACAGCGTGGACGTGAACCGTATGTGCAGTTGACGGACTTTGAGCGAGGGCGTATAGTGGGCATGCGGGAGGCCGGGTGGACGTACCGCCGAATTGCTCAACACGTGGGGCGTGAGGTCTCCACAGTACATCGATGTTGTCGCCAGTGGTCGGCGGAAGGTGCACGTGCCCGTCGACCTGGGACCGGACCGCAGCGACGCACGGATGCACGCCAAGACCGTAGGATCCTACGCAGTGCCGTAGGGGACCGCACCGCCACTTCCCAGCAAATTAGGGACACTGTTGCTCCTGGGGTATCGGCGAGGACCATTCGCAACCGTCTCCATGAAGCTGGGCTACGGTCCCGCACACCGTTAGGCCGTCTTCCACTCACGCCCCAACATCGTGCAGCCCGCCTCCAGTGGTGTCGCGACAGGCGTGAATGGAGGGACGAATGGAGACGTGTCGTCTTCAGCGATGAGAGTCGCTTCTGCCTTGGTGCCAATGATGGTCGTATGCGTGTTTGGCGCCGTGCAGGTGAGCGCCACAATCAGGACTGCATACGACCGAGGCACACAGGGCCAACACCCGGCATCATGGTGTGGGGAGCGATCTCCTACACTGGCCGTATACCACTGGTGATCGTCGAGGGGACACTGAATAGTGCACGGTACATCCAAACCGTCATCGAACCCATCGTTCTACCATTCCTAGACCGGCAAGGGAACTTGCTGTTCCAACAGGACAATGCACGTCCGCATGTATCCCGTGCCACCCAACGTGCTCTAGAAGGTGTAAGTCAACTACCCTGGCCAGCAAGATCTCCGGATCTGTCCCCCATTGAGCATGTTTGGGACTGGATGAAGCGTCGTCTCACGCGGTCTGCACGTCCAGCACGAACGCTGGTCCAACTGAGGCGCCAGGTGGAAATGGCATGGCAAGCCGTTCCACAGGACTACATCCAGCATCTCTACGATCGTCTCCATGGGAGAATAGCAGCCTGCATTGCTGCGAAAGGTGGATATACACTGTACTAGTGCCGACATTGTGCATGCTCTGTTGCCTGTGTCTATGTACCTGTGGTTCTGTCAGTGTGATCATGTGATGTATCTGACCCCAGGAATGTGTCAATAAAGTTTCCCCTTCCTGGGACAATGAATTCACGGTGTTCTTATTTCAATTTCCAGGAGTGTATGTGACATACTACTGGATTTGTTTATCATGTCAGGGTTTTCATGGAAGGTGTTGGATTTGCCTGACACCTTACACGCCTTACGTATGTGCTGTGGGGAGCGCCCATTCGTTTCGAAAATTCTCATTAGGTGTAGAAGCTTATCCTGCCAATTGTTCTCCTCAGCAATGTTATGTGCTCTTTGGACAGAAGTTATGTGGACACACATCATCAGGGATGACTTGTGTGAACTATTTGCATGTATATATAAGTCCTGAGTCGCCTACCGGTAAACTTCGTGCCGAGGTTGCGATCATCTTCGAAACGAAACAGTGCATAAAAGAGGCTTAGTTGCGGGTTTATGATCATACGAAATTTAATTAGTATACTACAAGTATAAATCTCCATTAATGTCGGTCCATTGCTTCAGTGTGTACACTTTTTTATGTATGATGATCCGGCAAAAGCGTATGAGACACAAAATCAGCGACTTGTGACGAAGATGAAATAGATACTGATCGCATTTGGTGCCTCAGATAATCTGTATAAATAAAAATGTAGATGTTCGTTTGTTCAAAATAATATATCGTGCTTCGCCGATTGCTACAAAATTTTGGCACAATATTGCCTTCGAAAACTCCTGTGTTTTTATATGCCTACTTTTCAATATATGTAATAAAAAATGAAGGGGAAACGTTATTACCGAAACACTCGAAAAGTGCTTCACCGATATGGTTACTGGAGAATCATGTGAGGCGTCTCTCTAACTCGCAACAGCGTCATTACCTACCTTAATAGCTGTGAAGTGGATGCAGTAAAACGGGAATACGTAATATTTAGAAAACGCCCCTCGAATTGTCGTTAGAAATCATTTGAATATATTTTAATGAATCAAGTTACTCAGCCAGTACCACATATTGCACTGCGCTAACGCATAATGTTGGCAGAATACTAATTACATTAAAGCAACGTAGTAACTAATAAGTGACCAAGGAAGAGAAATAAGAGATTATGTTACAGGAATAATTCATTCATTATTCTTGAAAAATCAGCTGAATAGAACAGTACATGCCTTCTTTGCACAGTACAACGCTTGTTAGGTCCCGTCTCCGGCCATCCTGATTTAGGTTTTCCGTGATTTCCCTAAATCGTTTCAGGCAAATGCCGGGATGGTTCCTGTGAAAGGGCACGGCCGATTTCCTTCCCAATCCTTCCCTAACCTGAGCTTGCGCTCCGTCTCTAATGACCTCGTTGTCGACGGGACGTTAAACACTAACCACCACAACCACCACTTGTTAGGGTAAGTACAGATGGATATTTATTACGTGAACACTGTTTCCATACAACAAAGAATGTCTGATAAGCTAAACTACAGGAAAGAGAGATTGAAGTGGCTGTGTAGCTCCTAGTAGGAAATGGCTCAAGTCCAATTCTGTATACAAACTCATGTCTACTGACTTGACAAAGACGCAAACAGCTTGCACCAGCACATGGTGTGCACTTTCATATCCGCAATTCATAGCACGCTTAGCAACATCAATTAGCGAAAAATTTATCCGTAGATTGCGAGCAATAAACAGAACTGTCTCACCAAATCTGCATATTAGCGACAGCTATATTTAACGTCAATCAGCCACCCGCACTTTGCCAAACACCAGCAACTAGTGAGTTTATTTATCGCCGTAGCCGTTTACGAACCGACAAGTTCGTCTTCAGGCGGCTGTTCGCAAAATGTACATTTGTTTGAAGTTTACATAAGTTTTTTTCTCTATATTTCCCGTTGTGGTGAAATATTCTTGGGACGGTGGTGCCGTCGAAAATTGTTGTCACATGAGTAATGTCAAAAACATACTGGTGTGTGTATGGCACTTTGCACAATGTGGTTACATACAAATCATGTGTGTTGCAGATACTCTACACTGTTTCGTGAATGCAAGCCGACAACATCCCAATAAAATAATGCGGATTTTCGACGGCGCCACTGTCTCAAAATTATTTTACCACAAGGCAGGATAAAAAGCAAAAAACTTACCTAAACTTCAAAAAAATGTGCATCTTGTGAACAGTTGTCTGATGATGAACCTGACGGTTCGAAACTGCTTACGGTGCAATTTACTTAAGTAAATAGCATTATTAATAGTTACTGGTTGCTGTCTTTTTCTTAGACAGAATCAAACTATATTTTGTAAACAGCGACGGTCTCAAAATGTCAGTTCTCAAAAAATAGCAACAAGTGAGTTGGTTTGAAAAGCTACTATACCGCTTGCTCGTATACCGACTGAACGCTCGTTGGCTAACACGGCTGGAAATGAGTGACTATCCTCCCGCCAAAGCCCTGAGGGAAAACCTCAAAGATGATGGCAGTCTGTAGTCGATCCTAGTGCAAAATGATCTTTGCATTGATGTTCTGATAATTATTTCGCGAAACAAAGTAATAGGAGAGAGTTGCCTATATTGTATCGGCTCCTACTTTGTGCCACGGCTATATAATTCGTTTCTCTTCTACTGTCCGACATTTAGCCAGGTCAGCGCGAACTATGCGTGTCCGCTGCAGGCTGTGTGCGTTGAGGAGTTGATCGCCCGACGGCAGCGTTGATTTTGTTGTAATTTTCGTCTAATTTGTTATGTATGTGGCGAAGAGAATTACTGTTACAAGGTCAATGGCAACGTAATGTTTTATCTACTGGTGAAGGGGTGAACATACATGAAATAACGTTAGTTTTGGAATAGGCATGAATCCGTTTTCGTGGGAAATTGACAAAGAGTAAATGACGAAAGTGGCTATAATGTAGCGCTGTAAATTCCTGATATTATACCGCCACAGTTTAAGAAAATCGCTCATATTGTGAACTTTAAACATGCTTTTAACATTATTACTGCAACTTAATGTCTAGAAACGTTGTGGTCAATTTTCTAACTCATACATTTTCCTAAATTATTAATTACATAATTGTTTTACCGTACAAAGTGGAGTACAGATGAATTTTATGTAGCTGTAACAGTATGTTTGAGACCATAGACTAAATTAATATGCACTTATACGTATAATATAGGCCTAAGCCAATAATTAAGAGGCATGCTGAAAATAAAAACAAAAATGCAAACGGAGATGTAAAATTTTTTCTCCGCAGTTAATTGTTTTCCACCGAAGTTGAAAACGAATTGGAAGAGCATGTTCTTATATTTGAAGAGATGGTGTTTAAGCATGTCGTACGAAAGAAAACATAGATTTGACGCTGCCTAACGAAACGAATTGCCCCATTATTTCATCGCAGAAGAACGCAGGCAGTTAAAAATGGGATGAAGATATCCAAGAAATATCGCTGA
This sequence comes from Schistocerca nitens, assembly GCF_023898315.1. Lineage (NCBI taxonomy): Eukaryota > Metazoa > Arthropoda > Insecta > Orthoptera > Acrididae > Schistocerca > Schistocerca nitens. The sequence goes on along the minus strand of NC_064617.1, from coordinate 181,388,870 downwards.
ATGCGAGGGACATAGCCAAGGAGCCTGGTCAACCGATAAGCAGCCCGGTGGAGAAACAGGTAACCAAGCAAAGGGGAAGTAATCTAAAATAACCGCTCTACCTCTGGGAAGTAAATGTTTTGGGAAACTCAGAGGGAAGCCACCACAAAAACTCATTCATAAAGCAGAAAAATGGTACAGTTAACTGCGAGAGACAGAGGCAATGGAAGAAATCATGATTTACCCGAAATGCAAAATATGTATTCATGCAAAGTGTGTAGGAGTGGAGAAAGGAGTGAAAACATTATCTTGCATGGCTCCAACCAGAGAAGTAAGAAATAAAATATAGAGCATTTCCTTATCTTCAGAGCTCAGGGACATAGTTTATAAGGGTGGTACAATTTACGCAACAAGTGGTACAAATTAGTAAACTAGATTCCTACTTTTCATCACTTGCAGAAGTTTAGGGAATTAAGTATTTTCATTCCTTAAATCAGATGCCAAGAAAAACGTCCTGCGGTTGAGGAAGGTATTGTTTAAATTAATTTTGTTAACTACTGTTCAGGCTATGATAAATAAAATCTCGAAAATGGTATAATTGAGGCATCTCTGTCTTAATTTAATTGAAAACTGAAAGGGCTATTTCACAGGCAACATACAACCGTACATGAAATGCATGTCTGCTAGTTTCTGTACTAAGTAATGACCCAGTTTCTATAACAGCCATGAGGTGTAACCAGTGGTAAAACTTACAAATTATACAGTGCAGCAATCAGTCGTCCTTTTTTAGATTTTATTTCGCAAATCCACATTTCGGCTAGTAACCAGCCATTCTCAATGCACTATTTTCTGTTTTCAATGCATGTAAATCCCTGTTCTTCTGGAAGCCCGAACAACAGGGACTTACATGCATTGAGAATAGAAAACAGTTCATTGAAAATAGCTAGCTACTAGCCACTGGATTTGTGTAATAAAATCTAAAAAAGGACGACTGATTGCTGCACTCTATAATTTATAAGTCACATAACAGTCGCTGAGTGCACCCACTTTCCGAATGGAAGGTAACCTGATACAGTGGTAAAACCCCAAGCTGGGCAATTCTCAGACAACTGTGTACTGTTTTTCAAGGTAGAGACTCCAACGTCGATGCTGCAGGTAGTTATTTGTTCTAGAACGTACGCAGGTTGCAGACACATACCAAACCAGCATTGCTTGTGCAAAGATTTGTTTCCTAACATTGTTACTTTTCGAATAAATACCCAGTTAAGAATTCTCTACCACCTGTACAACTGTATTAAATTGGACCTAAAAGTTTGGAACACCCTGTATGAAAATGACGTGTACACAAATTACCTTTACAACGTAAGACTTAAATAGTATTACAGCTATACTAGATATTAACAAATGCTTTTCAACATGCCATAAGATAACTCCTAAAGTTATTTTTCCTCATTCATACACATCAATGTGTGCACCTTTAGGAGCACGGGTAATGTCTAGTCGGAATTCCATTTCTCACCTTGTTCGATTCTAGTTCTCCTTGGTGAAACGTTCAAATGCAATGCGAATGCTTGCCTTCAAGTCCTGCAGGTTCCTAACCTTGGTTCGGCACATCAGATTCTTTAGAAAACCCCACAGGGATAAGTCTGGTCGTGGGAGATCAGATGATCGTGAATTGGACCATATCGTTCAATCCACCTATCCGGAAACTTTTCATCTCGAAATTGAAGGAAGTTCAGGGACCAGTGGGGCGGCACCCCATTCTGGAGGAATAGGACATCAGTTGTTATGTGATCCAATTATGAACAGCAAACCCTTGTAACATGACCAGGTGAACACCACCGTTAAGGACAGACTCAATGAAAAATAACTGACCAATGATGCAATTGCGCATCAGTTCGTACCAAACATTGGCCTTGAGATTGTCTCTTTTTCATTTCACGGGTAACATGAGGATGCTGTGAACCCCATACACGAACGTTATGACGATCCAGATTGCCTTATACATGAAACGTGGCCTCATCGGAAAAACAAACCTTTTCCAAAATAATATTGTTCGTGTCAATCTTGCCTAGCATATCCGCCGCAAACTGTTCGCTCTGAGGCTTGTCCGTAGTCTTTAATGCCTGAAGCAACTACACCTTTTAGGGATATAACCGTAACCTCTTACGCAAGACATTGTGGTGGATTGTTGACAGTTTCTTTATCAACTTTCTCGCCACCGTACGTACCGACTCTCTCGGAAACTTCTTACAAGCTCCTGCCGTGCCTTGACGACGTTGGCCTCTGAAACAGATGGACGACCAATATCCTTTTTATAGAGAGCACTACCTGTTTCCATAAATTATGTATGCTAAGCCCTGTTAGTTGGACAGGACGTATGGCGATTCCCGTACCATGTTCGAATTTTTCAATACATTTGGGTAATGTCGTCTATATGAACCAGGCCAGACACTGAGTTTTCTCCTGTGGCGTCCACATGTTATTAGGTTTTCAAGTTCAGTTTTGCATCAAAATTACGTCAGTTGGAAGATAAATGAACTTTCACTTGTGTTATCACAAGTTGAAAAACATTTGTACTCCTGTACAATGAACTCCTGTCTTCCCGAACCAGATGAGGTTTTCTTCTATGTCTCTGCTAATTTTGTTGTAGTTAGTATGCTCGCTGATTTATAACTTAGGTTATGGGCTTGCACACACACAGAGACAGAAAAGGGGGGGGGGAGAGGGAGAGAGAGAGAGAGAGAGAGAGAGAGAGAAAGAGAGTGGGAGAGGGAGAGAGAGAGAGAGAGAGAGAGAGAGAGAGAGAGAGAGGAGAGAGATCCACTATCTTGGCTATTCCTTCCGTGGTCTCGATCCTTGGTAATACGCACGGATGATGACCAGAACTTAATCCTGCATCCAAAATAGGTAGAGCGGCGCTGAGTGGGATAACGGAGTGCTCAAGTACGCAGTTCTTAAATATGCAAACGAGCCGGCCACGCTGCCGATCCGCTTTCCTGATTAACGATCGCTGTCCGCCTCTGCTAGGAGTGGCCGTTAAGTGCTTCTCTCCAGCAATCTAGGCGAACGTAATCCCTTCACAAATGGATACCTCTTATCATTGTTCAGGGATTGTCGCAAATACAGAAATATGTACAGCTGAGACGCAAAATTCCATGGCCAGCTATCTAATATTGCGTAGGGCCATTATTCTCCGTAAATAAACGTAGTGATCTAAGGATGTAAATTTTGGATAAATTCGATAAAATAGTTCTCCACATCTCGAGTCAGATTCGGATGAGCTCCCAAGCTTTCGATGACTGTTTCCATCATCTTGGTCAGAAACTGTCTCTCGTGAAACTGGCGAGACCACATTTTTATGCCGAGAGGACGGACTCAGATCGACTAGATTACGTCCACCACTACTGATCATAATAATTCATAATCCCGGTTTAATGCCCTGAAACGTCACCCTTTTATATAAAACCTGACCCTTCTGTGAATAACTGCGATCCGATTAACTTTATTTTAAATTTAGTAGTGGCCTGAAATTTCGAAATGTGCAGTGAAGTCAGTAGAGGCCGGTTTAGCACGATTTATCCAAGACAAAACTGAAGTGTAGTCCTTACAAAAGCCCTCATTCAGTTACTAAGCATGCATGTGAAAGAATTACTTCTTACAGGTGCAATTGATGCTATGAAAATATTTTTTGCTCGCTGTGTTCTAAAACATCTAATAATCTGAAAAAAAAATCTGAGCTGGTGTGGTAGCAGAAAACATCTCGATGTCTTTGTCTTCGCTGACTCGTGTCTCGAACATCAACAGCATCATAAACTGGTCTGTGTATCGCTGAAAACTACATTTAACGAAACAGTTATCTCTGTTTAAAGGAGGTGATTCTCTTACCACATAAAATTCCATTAAACTTAACGTATTACGGTTTCGTGAGGGTAGTTCTAGAGTGAACCAAGGACATAGCCAAAAGAGGGGTCCAGGAGTTTTTGTTTAGAGGGTATCATCCTCCTGCCGCGCGGAGTGGCCAAGCGGTTTAAGGCGCCATGTCACGGATTGCGCAGCCCCTCCCGCCGTAGGTTCGAGTCGTCCCTCGGGCATAGGTGTGTGTGTTGTCCTTAGCTTAAGTTAGTTTAAGTAGTGTGTAAGCCTACGGACCGATGACCTCTGCAGTTTGGTCCCTTAGGAATTCACACACATTTGATCATTTGATCCTCCATTTGCCTTCCTAGCGTCTTCTGTTCTCGAAATACTCTAAATTAATTCCTGATTCGAAGGAAGCCTTTTTGACAGTTAAATGTCACACCAATGTAACTTTTTATGCTCGGCATAGGGAGACCTTGAGGAGATGAAATTTTTGATGCTTCATTGCTATAGCTAGCAGCAGCTGTTCGTGGAATATTTCAATTTTCTCTTAAATCTCTACTTAATTACCATGGTTATTTTCAAGCAATTAAAAATCGTTTTGCAAAACTACACGCAATTTCATACCACATTTGTCCATTTCCCACTTTTGTTTGGTAGTAAAAATTCGGACAAATATTTTCACTAATTAATTTTTCTTCATTATCTTGATTACTTTCGAGAAAAACTAAACGTCAAGCTGCTGAATTTCCCACTCGATTTCTCCTGTTACCACTCTTCATTTGGCTATGAATATTTGACTGAAAAGAAAAAGAATAAAAAACATAGACTGTGCTAAGCGTCAGTGTCAGAAAACGGCCTAAGTGAATATCAACACCGTGATATAGACTACTTATTTTAACTGCCTTCGATATTTCAGTAAATACAAATGTTACATTGAGAGAAACTTGCGTTCTGATAAAACATGGTACTGCGAACGAATCAGTGCCAGGCGTATCTGCCCCTTCGAAGTTGGTGCGAGGCTGTTGCAGTATACAAAGGGTAGTGATCAGCACCAGGAATTTTCGCTGCATTGTGGACGATATTATTTGCGCGATCCTGATCAGAAGTAAGTCGGCAGTACTCACCGGAGGAGAAACACCCCTCTGAAGATGTCCAGCGCAGCTCTGGACGAAACGTTAGGAGCTGAAGAGTTTCATGGACCACGACCTTACATCCAGGAAGGTTTACCAGAAGATATGTCATCCGGTCGTGAAAGCCTTCATACTATCATTTTATAAACTACGAGCTATTGCCGTTGCTCATCCCAGAACCAAAGGAGAGCTGTGATTCAGATGAAACAGTGCTTATCAACAGCTGTTGTGGTCTGAAGTTCCAAGACTGGTTTGTTGCGACTCGCCATCCTACTCCATCCTGTGCAAGCCTCTTCAGCTCCGAATAACTACAGAAACCTACATCCTTCTTAATCTGCTTACTGTATTCATCCATTGGTCTCCCTCTACGATTTTTACCCCATACACTTCCCTTCAGTACTAAACTGGTCATCCCTTGATGTCCCAGAATGTGACCTATCAACCGATCCCTTCTTTTGGTCAAGTTGTGGCACAAATTTCTTGCCTCCCCAGTTCTATTCAGTACCTCCTCGTAAGTCGTGTGATCTACCCATCTAATCTTTAGCATTCTTCTGTAGCACCACATTTCAAACGCGTCTATTCTCCTCTTGTCTAAACTGCTTATCGTCCATATGTCACTTTCATACATGGCTACACTGTATGCAAAATCTTTCTTAAATCTTTATTCGTAGTTAACGAAGTTTCTTCTTCAGAAGCGCTTTTCTTGCCATTGCCGTCTACATTTTATATCCTCTCTACGAGACACTCTACATTGGCAGTGTACATTTAATAAACTCTCTACTTCGCCCACCATTAATTATTTTGCTGCCCAAATGGCAAAACTCATTTCCTATTTAAAGTGTCTCGTTTCCTAATCTAATTTCCTCAGAGTCACCTGATTTAATTCGATTACATTCCATTAACTTTCTTTTGATTTTGTTCGTGTTCGTCTTATATCCTCCTTTCAAGGCACTATCCATTCCGTTCAAGTGCTCATCTAAGTCCTTTGCGCTGTCTAAAGGAGTTACGTCATCGGCAAACCTCGTAGTTTCTATTTCTTCCTCCCGAAACTTAATTTCAACTCCAAATTTGTCATTGGCTTCCTTTACTGCTTGCTCAGTGTACAGACTGAATACCACCGGTGATAGGTTACAATCCTTTCCCACTTCCACGTCAGCCACTGCTTCCCTTTCAAGCCCCTCGACTCTTTAGATGTGCCGTCTTGTTTCTGTACAAATTGCAAATAGCCATTTTCTTCCTCTGTTTTATCGCTGCTACCTTCAGAATTTCAAAGACAATATTCCAATCAACACTATCAAAAGCTTTCCCCAAGTTTAAAAATGCTGTAAACGTATGTTTGGACTTCCTTTGATTATTTTTACTGCGACAGTCATCCCAAATTGAATGAGAATGAAGATACGGAGACACCCACCACTTTGGCCTTTTTGCCGTATTTTGGTGTCATGCCGTCAAGAATCGGAAGTGTCCTCGAAAGATACGGAATTAAGTGTGTTTTTCAACCATCTGCAAAACTGAGAAACCTGTTGGGTTCGGTTGAGGATGACCTTGGACTGAGGAATTGTGGTGTGTACATGTGGTGTCACCGCCAGACACCACACTTGCTAGGTGGTAGCCTTTCAATCGGCCGCGATCCGTCAGTATACGTCGGACCCGCGTGTCGCCACTATCAGTGATTGCAGACCGAGCGCCGCCACACGGCAGGTCTAGAGAGACTTCCTAGCACTCGCCCCAGTTGTACAACCGACTTTGCTAGCGATGGTTCACTGACAAAATACGTTCTCATTTGCCGAGACGATAGTTAGCATAGCCTTCAGCTACGTCATTTGCTACGACCTAGCAAGGCGCCATTACCAGTTACTATTGATGCTGTAACACATGTACCGTCAAGAGCGATGTTCAACATTAATGGATTAAAGTTAAGTATTCCACCAGCTACATACTTTTTTTCTAGTCTAAATTCCTTGTCCTGTTCCAGACCTCATGCCAGCCTGCGTGAGCTAAAACGCGTGCCTCTATTAAATCCGGGTTGGCTCTCATGCCAATCCACAACACTAATCATTTGCATATCACAGCATCTTCTTCCTGTCGGTCAAATTTTGCATCTGTACCACGTCATCTTCGTGGTGTAGCAATTTTAATGGCCAGTAGTGTAGTATCAGTGAGCGTGCTGTACCTACACAGAATGGGGAAGGCGCGCGATCTATCTGAGTTTGACAGAGGGCAGATTGTGATGGGCCAGTTTTGGAAACTGCGCGACTTACTGGGTGTTCGAGGAGTGCTGTGGTGAATGTCTTCAACACGTGGCAAACCCACGATGAAGCCACGTTCAGAAATCCTGGGGTTGAGCGGCCACCCCTCATCATAGATGTCGGACGTTGTAGGCTGGGCAGAGTGGTAAAACAGGACAGACGGCGAATTGTGGCGGAACTGTCATCAGACTTTAATGCTGATCCCTAGTGTGTCTAAACACAAAATGCGCCAAACACTCCTAACCCTGGGCCACTGCAGCCGACGACTCATGCCTGTGCTATTGTTAACACCACGACCGTGGTAACTACGACTGAATTGGACACGTGACCATCGGCACTGGACGATGGAGCAGTGACAGAGCGTTGCCCGGTCTGATGAATCCCGATACCTTCTTCATCATACCGATGGCAGGGCGCGAATCTTTCGGCTTCCAGTGAAACAGCTCCTTGACACCCGTTGTGCGGGGCGGAGACAAGCTGACAGCGGCTCCATTATGCTCTGTGGAATATTCACGTTGGCATCCATGACAAAGTGGAGTCGTGCAAGGTATCATGTTGGCAAAGGAATATCGTACACTGGTTGCAGACCATGTACCCCCGCTACATGACAATCACGTTTCCCCATGGCAGTGGCATTTTTCGAAAAAATAATACGCTGTGTCAAAAGGCCAGAAGTGTGATGGAGTGGTTCGAGGAACACAGTGGCGAGTTCCATTTGATGTGATGGCTCTCTAACTCGCCAGATCTGAACCCGATCGAACACATGTGGGATGTCATTAAACGTGACGTCAGAGATCATCGTCTCCCTCCCCGGAGTTTGCGGGAGTTTGGTGACTTGTTGTGGAGATGTGTGCCAAGTCCCTCCAGCGATCTACCAAGGCTGCATTGCTTCCGTGCCAAGATGAGTCAGCGCTGTTATCCACGCCAAAGGTTGATATACCTGCTATTACGTAGGTGGTCATAAAGTTCTGGCTGATCACACTACTACATGTTAGATTTGATGAATCCTTGAACTCTGGCGCAAGTATGACCGCGGTCCTTTGTTCTTATGTCTACTTTTGATAATGGCTTCAAAGCTGGTACTGTACAGTGATGGATACTAAATAAATTGACGTTTTGCTTCCTCCAGCAGGTGTGCCAAAATGTTTCTTTTCAGACAATTAGGATTACTTGATCAGTGACTTCAGTAAATGCAATATTCGTACAAACTATTTCCAATTTATGATTGCATTAGTACCAGGCACATTACAGTTTAGGGCAGCGCGATCAAAAAAAATGGTTCAAATGGCACTGAGCACTATGGGACTTAAGTCATCAGTCCCCTAATACATTAGGTTACTTAAACCTAACCAACCTAAGGACATCACACACATCCACACCCGAGGCAGGATTCGAACTTGCGACCGTAGCGGTCGCGCGGTTCCAGACTGAAGCGCTTAGAACTGCTCGGCCACACTGGCCGGCGCAGCGCGATCATTTAATGTACAACATTCGTGACCTGAAATCAGTTAAGGTCTGCTATCAAGATACTTTGATGCCTTTTTTTTTTTTTGCAACCACGAATCGGATTTCATACTCACATTGCCAATCAACATAACTAACAGGGAATTGCGCTCTAAGGACCATTGCTTAGATAACTTTCACAAAAGTTACCAAAGACTTCAGTTACAGTTCAGGTGAATTTAACGTCAGTGGAGGAGAGCCGATTTTTATGACGAAGATTTTTGCCTAGGAACCAAGGAATACTTAGTATCGCTTACACCGCTACATGCAGTGTAGTCACTGGAATGTGGTGCAATAGCAGAAGGTTGTTTTGTGCAGTGATGAATCGTGTACTCTTGAGACAGGAATTCTGTGGACGTGATTAAGTTATGGTTCGGACTTAGATCATTATTTTTTGCTGATCATAAACTTTAGAAAATACTACGTTTATCACACTGTTGCGACAGTAAGTTCCCCGCAGAGAGAAATGCAGGTTTTCAGAAACAGCGTAAATTCTAATTATTGCAAAGTAAATGTAATTATTAACTCCAGCTCTAAATTATATTGTACAAGGTGGTGAGAAACAGTCTGAAAAGTTGGTAACTGTGTTGCAGGGTAGATTGTGCTGAGAAATAATTGTTAAAAGTTCGATACGCTGCTTCGCTTCGGAGTTAATTAGCATTGAAGTTACCCAATCAGACGGTTGCGCACGCAAATTCAAAAGACCGGCCAGATACAACTAGTGTCAGCTTTTCTCATAGTGTAGATGATGGCGCACGAAACTGTTCAGCCTATGGCTCGGATTCTATCCCTACTACCGTCCCATGTAGCGCTCTTTTGTTCATTGGTATGAAACCAAACGAAACATACGTTTGGCGACAAGACGGCACAACGTGCTGCTTTTTTTTTAACTACTAATTCTCAGCACAACCTAACCCGAAACACTCTTAAAAGCTTTTCAGACTGTTTCTGACCACCCTGCATTACGGATTCAGGGAGTGGTTATATAAATAATAATGCTGACTCTCAGATGGTCGCCATTCTTATAATACTTGTAGTGTGTAAAACTTTAACTATTACTAACAGTGTACCCACATAAAAGTTAAGCAGACGAATGATATTACTTGAAAAGATAGTTCCAATTTCGTGTAACATGCTCATATTTTATACTATAGTTAACATTTGATATTGCTTTTAAAAGAAGTCATCATATTTGATGGTCTTTGTTTAATGTATTATCTTAGGTCTTTCCATCTCTGCATTAACCTTTCTTCAAAATAATATCTGTAAAGCTGACATCTTGGGTTGTCGGGTGTTCTGCCGGATATCAGCGTCGTACTTGCACGATATTTCGGTCACGTAGCTCGTAACCTTCATCAGGTGCGACCTGAGACTGCTCCTCGAGTGGACCTGGTCCAGTATTTATGCCTATGGCCTTCCCCCTCCACCAACGGCTGCAGGCGCTTCCTCTGTGGCCCGCGCCCATTCCCTGCGACCTGCTGGAGCGTTGCTGCTCCGTTTTCCGTCCGCTGCGGTTCTAGGTGTGCCCTCTGCGGTCCGCGCCCACCAACCCCGCTCCTGGGGTCGCACCTGATGAAGGTTACGAGCTACGTGACCGAAATATCGTGCAAGTACGACGCTGATATCCGGCAGAACACCCGACAACCCAAGATGTCATTAGATCGCCGGGAAAGCCTGAAGAGTTACATCTGTAAAGCTGGTTATGACGAAGAGATTGATGCAATGTATGATGAGATAAAAAAAAAAGATAGTGGAAAGAGACGAAAATTTAATGGTCATTGCTGACTGGAACTCGATAGTAGGAAAAGGAAGAGAAGGAAACGTAGAAGGTGAATATGGAATGGGGCTAAGGAACGAAAGAGGAAGCCGCCTGGTAGAATTTTGCACAGAGCATAACTTAATCATAGCTAACACTTGGTTCAAGAATCATAAAAGAAGGTTGTATACACGGAAGAAGCCTGGAAATACTGACAGGTCGCAGATAGATTATATAATGGTAAGACAGAGATTCAGGAACCAGGTTTTAAATTGTAAGATATTTCCAGGGGCAGATGTTGACTCTGACCACAATCTATTGATTATGAACTGTAGATTAAAACTGAAGAAACTGCAAAAAGGAGGAAATTAGAGGAGATGGGACCTTGATAAACTGAAAGAACCAGAGGTTGTAGAGAGCTTCAGGGAGAGCATTAGCGAACGATTGACAAGAATGGGGGAAAGAAATACAGTAGAAGAAGAATGGGTAGCTTTGAGAGATGAAGTAGTGAAGGTAGCAGAGGATCAAGTAGGTAAAAAGACGAGGGCTAGTAGAAATCCTTGGGTAACAAATATTGAATTTAATTGATGAAAGGAGAAAATATAAAAATGCAGTAAATGAAGCAGGCAAAAAGGAATACAAACGTCTCAAAAATGAGATCGACAGGAAGTGCAAAATGGCTAAGCAGGGATGGCTAGAGGACAAATGTAAGGATGTAGAGGCTTGTCTCACTAGGGGTAAGATAGATACTGCCTACAGGAAAATTAAAGAGACCTCTGGAGAAAAGAGAACCACTTGCATGAATATCAAGAGCTCAGATGGAAGCCCAGTTCTAAGCACAGAAGGGAAAGCAGAAAGGTGGAAGGAATATATAGAGGGTCTATACAAGGGCGATGTTCTTGAGGACAATATTATAGAAATGGAAGAGAATGTAGACGAAGATGAAATAGGAGATGTGATACTGCGTGAAGAGTTTGACAGAGCACTGAAAGACCTAAGTCGAAACAAGGCCCCGGGAGTAGACAACATTCCATTAAACTACTGACAGCCTTGGGAGAGCCAGGCCTAACAAAACTCTACCATCTAGTGATCAAGATATATGAGGCAGGCGAAATACTCTCAGACTTCAAGAAGAATATAATAATCCCAATCCCAAAGAAAACAGGTATTGACAGATGTAAAAATTACCGAACTATCAGTTTAATAAACAACGGCTGCAAAATACTAACACTAATTCTTTACAGACGAATGGAAAAACTGGTAGAAGCCGACCTCGGGGATGATCGGTTTGGATTCCGTAGAAATGTTGGAACACGTGAGGCAATACTGACCCTACGACTTATCTTATAAAATACATTAAGGAAAGGCAAACGTACGTATCTAGCATTTGTAGACTTAGAGAAAGCTTTTGACAATGTTGACTGGAATACTCTCTTTCAAATTCTGAAGGTGGCAGGGGTAAAATACAGGGAGCGTAAGGCTATTTACAATTTGTACAGAAACCAGATGGCAGTTATAAGAGACGAGAGGCATGAAAGGGAAGCAGTGGTTGAGAAGGGAGTGACACAGGGTTGTAGCCTATCCCCGATGTTATTCAATCTGTTTATTGGGCAAGCAGTAAAGGAAACAAAAGAAAAATTCGGAGTAGGAATTAAAATCCGTGGAGAAGAAATAAATGAGGTTCGCCGATGATATTGTAATTCTGTCAGAGACAGCAAAGGACCTGGAAGAGCAGCTGAACGGCATGGACAGTGTCTTGAAAGGAGGATATAAGACGAACATCAACAAAAGGAAAACGAGGATAATGGAATTCAGTCAAATTAAATCGGGCGATGCTGAGGGAATTAGATTAGGAAATGAGACGCTTAAACTATTAAATGAGTTTTGCTATTTGGGAGCAAAATGACTGATGATGGTCGAAGTAGAGAGGATATACAATGTAGACTGGCAATAGCAAGGAAAGCGTGTCTGAAGAAGAGAAATTTGTTATCATCGAGTATTGATTTAAGTGTCAGGAAGTCGTTTCTGAAAGTATTTGTATGGAGTGTAGCCATGTATGGAAGTGAACGTGGACGATAAATAGTTTAGACAAGAAGAGAATAGAAGCTTTCGAAATGTGTTGCTACAGAAGAATGCTGAAGATTAGATGAGTAGATCACATAACTAACGAGGGGGTATTGAATAGGATTGGTGAGAAAAATTTGTGGCACAATTGGCTAGAAGAAGGGATAGGTTGGTAGGGCATATTCTGAGGCATCAAGGGATCACCACCTTAGTATTGGAGGGCAGCGTGGAGGGTAAAAATCGTAGACGGAGACCAAGAGATGAATACACTAAACAGATTCAGAAGGATGTAGGTTGCAGTAGGTACTGGGAGATGAAGAAGCTGGCACAGGATTGAATAGCATGGAGAGCTGCATCAAACCAGTCTCTGGACTGAAGACCACAACAACAACAACAAAGCTGGTTAAATCAATTAATGATTTATTACCGACAAAGAAAAGTGTATGGAGATTGTGGTGGGTTAGTGAAACAGAGTTTCTCTGGAAATATGTTTAGTGCGAACTTTGTATCCACTTTTTTTGACTGGTCAGTTGCACGTTTGGTGTCACACAACACTTAAACAGGGCCTATTTTAGGGAAGGGGATATTTGTCTTTGTAGGCATTGCAGGCAAAGGGCTTCCTGACATGCAGAAGTTAACGTCATAGATTTGCGTAAATAGAGAAGGAGGCACATTTTGCTTCAACTCTGTGATAGTTTATACATTCTGTTGATTAATGATGCTGTGACCACCAGTAGTTTCTTCCCTAGCCGCGCGGTCTGAGGCGCCTTGTCACGGTCCGTGCGGCTCCCTCCGTAGGAGGTTCGAGTCCTCCCTCGGACATGGGTGTGTTGTCCATAGCGTAAATTAGTTTAAGTTAGATTAAGTAGTGTGTAGGCTTAGGGCCAGTGACCTCAGCAGTTTGGTCGCGTAATACCTTACCACTATTTTCCAATTTCCTTCCCTGCGTCACAAATGCGACAGGCCGGCGTTTGAGGCCGAGCGGTTCTAGGCACTACAGTCCGGAACGGCGCGACCGCTACAGTCGCAGGTTCGAATCCTGCCTCGGGCACGGTTGTGTGTGATGTCGTTAGGTTAGTTAGGTTTAAGTAGTTCTAAGTTCTCGGCGACTGATGACCTCAGAAGTTAAGTCCCATAGTGCTCAGAGCCATTTGGACCATTTGAATGCGACAGTCTATATTATCAAATGATGACTGAGTGGCTCTATTCCATTATTCTGCTAACTGAAAGTCAATTTCTACGCTATAGAGGTGCGTAGAGCACGTCTGCCGCCCTTATGTTTGTCTTTTCTCTGCCTGCTAGTGCTTCGACGTGTCACTCTAACGGTTTAGTTCTCATCGTTAGCCACCAGTAGTTGTGAAAGATTCTGCGTATTAGTCTTTGTACATAGCTGTAGCTGACGCTGCTGACGATAAGTCTGTCTCACAATAAAAAGTGGATATAATCAAAGTCTTAGAACTAGTTTCTTTGATGACACAGTTTCCACTTGTCTTACATTTACTGCAAAAGTTCCTTCGCTGTGTGCCCATATTTCTTTCAATTGTAACCGTCGGACCTCTGGGAATTTATTGTGGTTTACTGCGGTTGTCTTTTTTATATTCTTGAAGAGCTGCGTCAGTAATACTAGAATAGCCGAGCGTGTCATCGCTTACCGAGCGAGGAGGCGCAGTGGTTAGCACACTGGACTCGCATTCGGGAGGACGACTGTTCAAACCCGTCTCCGGCTATCGTGATTTAGGTTTTCCATGATTTCCCTAAATCGCTCTAGGCAAATGCCGGGATGGTTCCTTTGTCAGGGCACGGTCGACTACCTTCTTCATCCTTCCCTAATCCAGTGAGACTGATGACCTCACTGTTTGGTCTCTTCCCCCAAATCAATCGAAATAGTGTCATCCTTAACTTCTTGTAGTAATTCGTTAGTTCCCGTTAGTTTAAATTCATTATCAATGGTTTGTAATTATTGTGTAGCCCTGCTAATAAAATGCATCCAACCGACTCATCTTTCACTTCCATCATTCAATGTTTTTGACGCTAAACTGTGTTTCTACTCATATTCTTCTACAGACAAACAGTTCTCCAATCTATTAGATAAGATCGTTATCACCAATCCTATTCTTCGGCAAGGTCTTCTGTCCTCGTAGGTTTGTCTTAATTTCCCACAAGTTTCTTTCGCTGATGAAGGTTCTGTTGTTATTTTTGCTGCTGTGGTCTCCAGTCCAAAGTCTGATTTGATGCACCTCTCCACGCTACCCTATCCTGTGCAAGCCTCTTCATCTCCGAGTAACTACTGCAACCTACATCATTCTGAATTTGCTTCCTGTATTGTAAGCTTGTACTACTCGGTAAGTATTCTGAAGTGATGCGTCAGTAATACTAGAATAGCCGAGCGTCAAGGGTCAAGGGTCAACTGACAGTATTACTTTAGCCCTTGATGTACGTCTTTGAATATTGTCTGTGATTGTTGCAAATAAATTGTTAATCTAAACCGCCGTGTGTTTTAATTTTCTCTTCCTTTTAGTGTCTCAGTTAATGGAAACTAATTAGCATTGAAGGCACTCACAATGTCAGTTTTCTGTGTTTGTGCCTTCACGTGAACTTATTTAACGTAACGGAGACAAGGGTAGTTCTCTTTGCTTCAAATAAACGCCTGTTTTGCATAATACTGTTGAACTAGATGTACTGAAATCATCCCTGTTGCTCTTAATTCCTTAAATAAAATGCTGTTACGGTTTGAAGCTAAAGAAGATAGTTTATTTTCACACAGAACGAATGTAATACGAACTATTACAAAGAGTAAAAGCACAGAGAAGCTACAAAAGAACTCCGTAACAACAGCATACCAGCTTCGTCGAAGATGATTTTCTGGTAGAGGCAAGATTCCTAATTCGTAACTTCCTACATTCTGCATTGTAGATTTCATGTACGTGAAAGCAGTCCATGGTACAGAGGATATTGGCGAAACACAGTGTCACAGCCATAACAGCGCAACAATTTGTGCAAAGGCATGTGGTGACTTTCTGCAGTCACTCACTGCCATGAGGTGAAATACCTGTCATACGATGCGAACATGAGAATTCAAGTCAAAGCTTTTAGTTTAACGTGCCATTGACGTCGGTATCATTAGAGACAGAGCACTAGTCACTTCGACGCGGATGGGGTAGGACTTTGTCGTAACCTTGTTTAATGAATCACGCCGCATTCACTTGAAGTTATTTAAGGAAAAATGGGAAAAGTAAAACCTAATGCCAGAGCAGGCAATCGAACAGCAATGATTTTTTTCGAGATCTATAGGAGTTTTTGCTAGTAGCTCCATTCTTTTCGACCTACGTCTTCAATGTGCATGCCACTATAATATTATTGTGTTCTGTAGGGCCTGAAGATTTACAAAACGGCAGAAAACGTTTACGACAGTTAAGTATACGCTTCCATTCAAAACTTGTAATTTAATCAACTGTCGCAGTTCAGTTGATCCTTTGTGGAAGGTGTTCTGCATTTTTCATGTTTTTCTCGTAATATTTAACTCTCGAATGATAGGTTAATTGAATTTCTTTAGATCTGAAATTTCGTGTGCTCGAGAGTACGACTTGCAGCTGAGCTGCTAATGTATGCTGAAAGCATCGGAGCACTTGTTGCTCGCAAGGCAAGTTCGCTGATGATATGAGATGCAGGAGAGTGTGTTTCAAAGTTCTCCTCGTGATTTTAGGGATTTCTGCGCCTTCAGTTAATGAAATTAAATTCGTGAAATCAGTACTACACAAGAGAACTAGACAGTTTAGCATCTTGAGAGGTCGTTTATTTGATTACTCTGTCACTCCAAATAGGGGTGAACAAATTTGTGCAGCGATAGTGGCGCTCCTAAGAGTTGATTTTCTTTGATGTAGTAAAAATTGAGCTTGCGCCTACGGGAATTGTATTAGGTACAAGTAATTTAAGGTATAAATAAGCGTTTGTTCACAAATCGACGTAAGTAGACGTATACTTGAGACACCGCTTTTCTAAAATTTGTATTTTTTGTCGCCACTATTCCGACTAGTCTCGCGCGTCCCGACGATATTTCTTCACGTGCGCCACACTCGTCGTTTGAGAGCAGCTCTTACACCAAACGTCGCCTATTCTTTGTTCTGCATGCAACATGGAATATATTCCGTCTTTGTGACTGCGATAAAAGTCATATTTAGACCACATATGTTGTTTATTTTAAAGCGTCTCGTTGATCACGGGAACAGTTTCCGCTTTTCTTACAAATCTGTGTGGTGAAAACATACACAAATCTCATGTTTTGAATCACAACCATTAAACAGTTCACATGTTTTAAATTACTATTCTTATCCTCGTTATCTTTGCTCCTGTTTCATTTCCTGCCGTTCTACTGCATGCAGCTGTTCGGCATAAATCGCACTATCCTTCATTGACACAGAATATATCATCGTTTTAATGTTTTATAAATTCGCATTCACCTCGTGTCGTGTACTTCGTTCTGATAGTGCGGAATGGCAACATCATTTTCTTGTTTTTGTCACCGTGGCAGCATCTTTAATTCCTCTGTGTGTTTCTAGGTTTCATGTGTGTGTGTGTGTGTGTGTGTGTGTGTGTGTGTGTACAAATTATTACTTCGTTGTCCTCATCATTTCATCCTCACCACCGACGCGCAAGTCGCCCGATGTGGCGTCGAATGAAATAAGACTTGCATTTGGCTGCCTAACTTCCCCAAATAGGGGCCTCCCGGCCAACGATTCCATACGCTCATTTCATTTCATATTGCTTGGTTAAAACTGTCTATTATGATAATGGGGTGGGTGATCATGAGTGAGAAGTTTCCTAGTTTACGTGATAATCTTTTTGTGCTGGCTGGAGAGGAGTTATTATTTATCTATTAGTTGTTTTACTAGTTTAAATAATGTTGGTTGCTATTATCGGTTTGGTCGTTTAGTATGCTTTTCTTTTCCGTGATTCTCTTATAAATTTGGAAATTTTCCTGTATTCTTAGATTTTTTTTGTCATTGAATCTGGTTATTTTTACGTTTGTGTCTGTTTTGGTAGGGTGGCAGTTCTGTTGTTGTAGGTGTTCTGCTAATATCGAATGACTCATACAAAGTCTGCCTGCTTTTTTAAGTGTTTTGTGCCTTATCACAAATTTTCTGTTGGTCTGTACTAAGAACAGGGCATTAGAACTGTTACAAAAAAAATGGCTCTGAGCACTATGGGACTTAACTTCTGAGGTCATGAGTCCCCTAGAACTTAGAACTACTTAAACCTAACTAACCTAAGGACATCACACACATCCATGCCCGAGGCAGGATTCGAACCTGCGACCGTAGCGGTCGCGCGGTTCCAGACTGTAGCGCCTAGAACCGCTCGGCCACTCCGGCTGGCCGAACTGTTACATTGCAAACGGTGAATGCCAGATTATTTTTGTATTTCAGTGTTGTGTACCTTCTTTAAACATTTCTGTATCTAGTTATTACTTCGGTTGGTTACTTTCGATCCTTATTTCTTTAGAATGTCACTAATTCTATGCTTCAGTTTATTTCAATACGTGAATGTGCAACAGCTTGTCTGTTCCGCGTTGTATGTGTTCCGTGTTGTGTTATTGTGTAGCAATGGTGTTGAAGGTATGTGTGTTTCAGCTAAGTGTTGTGGGTCCTTGAATTTGTGTGATCTTTTGCTTTGTTTGTCTAGCTTGTTTTATTTTTGTACCTTACTGAATTTTCTTATTCAGTTTTGTAACTAGAAATCATCAGTATGCGTCGCTTTTTGCCACTTGAGTTACTATGTCCAGCTCCTTATTGTAGTTGTGCCTTGTCTAGTGGTACGTGAAGCAAGTATCGGAGAGATGCTTGTTTTTGAGACTATTGATGGTTTGAGGTATGATGTAGTATTTTGTCTGATATGATGGTTTTCCTGTAAATACTGAGTGGGCATTTGTTATAATTCTTTGATACTGTCACGCATAGGAAGTTTAGTTGGCTTGCTTATTCTTTCTCTAAAGTGAACTTTGTTTTTGTGTAGGAATTGGTTTGTCTTCATTTTTGGGTCACCTACCATGGAATTCCGTCAATACAGTAAATTGCATTTTTCACATTCTATTTTATGGAATATTTACTCTTTTATTTTGTTCACGAAGATATTTGCCAGCCTCTGTGAAATGGTGAATGACATTGGAAGTCCTCCTTCCAAGTAGAATTCTTTATTAAATTCAAAGTAATTTTGGTGTTTAATGAAGTGTGTGTGTGTGTGTGTGTGTATGTTCATATCTGAGATATGTTCCAGTGATAACGGATTATAAGCATCTAGGTCTTTTTGTATTATCTTGATTGTTTCCTTGATTGGTACTGTTGAATACACGTTTTGTACATCAAATGAGAAAAAGATAGCTGTTTACAGAGTATATACAGGGTGTTTCAAAAATGACCGGTATAATTGAAACGGCAATAAAAACTAAACGAGCAGCGATAGAAATACACCGTTTGTTGCAATATGCTTGGGACAACAGTACATTTTCAGGCAGACAAACTTTCGAAATTACAGTAGTTACAATTTTCAACAACAGATGGCGCTGCGGTCTGGGAAACTCTATAGTACGATATTTTCCACATATCCACCATGCGTAGCAATAATATGGCGTAGTCTCTGAATGAAATTACCCGAAGCCTTTGACATCGTGTCTGGCGGAATGGCTTCACATGCAGATGAGATGTACTGCTTCAGCTGTTCAATTGTTTCTGGATTCTGGCGGTACACCTGGTCTTTCAAGTGTCCCCACAGAAAGAAGACACAGGGGATCATGTCTGGCGAATAGGGAGGCGAATCCACGCCGCCTCCTGTATGTTTCGGATAGCCCAAAGCAATCACACGATCATCGAAATATTCATTCAGGAAATTAAAGACGTCGGCCGTGCGATGTGGCCGGGCACCATCTTGCATAAACCACGAGGTGTTCGCAGTGTCGTCTAAGGCAGTTTGTACCGCCACAAATTCACGAAGAATGTCCAGATAGCGTGATGCAGTAATCGTTTCGGATGTGAAAAATGGGCCAATGATTCCTTTGCAAGAAATGGCGGCCCAGACCAGTACTTTTTGAGGATGCAGGGACGATGGGACTGCAACATGGGGCTTTTCGGTTCCCCATATGCGCCAGTTCTGTTTATTGACGAAGCCGTCCAGGTAAAAATAAGCTTCGTCAGTAAACCAAATGCTGCCCACATGCATATCGCCGTCATCAATCCTGTGCACTATATCGTTAGCGAATGTCTCTCGTGCAGCAATGGTAGCGGCGCTGAGGGGTTGCCGCGTTTGAATTTTGTATGGATAGAGGTGTAAACTCTGGCGCATGAGACGATACGTGGACGTTGGCGTCATTTGGACCGCAGCTGCAACACGGCGAACGGAAACCCGAGGCCGCTGTTGGATCACCTGCTGCACTAGCTGCGCGTTGCCCTCTGTGGTTGCCGTACGCGGTCGCCCTACCTTTCCAGCACGTTCATCCGTCACGTTCCCAGTCCGTTGAAATTTTTCAAACAGATCCTTTATTGTATCGCTTTTCGGTCCTTTGGTTACATTAAACCTCCGTTGAAAACTTCGTCTTGTTGCAACAACACTGTGTTCTAGGCGGTGGAATTCCAACACCAGAAAAATCCTCTGTTCTAAGGAATAAACCATGTTGTCTACAGCACACTTGCACGTTGTGAACAGCACACGCTTACAGCAGAAAGACGACGTACAGAATGGCGCACCCACAGACTGCGTTGTCTTCTATATCTTTCACATCACTTGCAGCGCCATCTGTTGTTGAAAATTGTAACTACTGTAATTTCGACAGTTTGTCCGCCTGAAAATGTACTGTTGTCCCAAGCATATTGCAACAAACGGTGTATTTCTATCGCTGCTCGTTTAGTTTTTATTGCCGTTTCAAATGTACCGGTCATTTTTGAAACACCCTGTATCTTGCAATGCTACGGAACTGGTTATCCCACAACTTGCCTCTGACAGCTTCATCTATCAGCAAGATGGAGCACCATCGCACTGGCACAACAACGTGCGCAGTTTCCTCAATGCCAACGTGCCTCAACATTGGATACGGCGCACAGGACCGCGAGACCAGGCTTTACAATCTTGGTCTCCTAGGTCCCCTGACTGAACACCATGTGATTTCTACCTGTGGGGATATGTTAAACAATGTGTTTACGTTCCTCCCTTACCTCGTGACATTGATGAACTAAAAACCAGAATATCAGCTGCTGTAGCTTCAGTGACAGAAGACACCTTAAGCTCAGTTTGGGATGAATTCGGCTATCAGCTAGATGTCGTCCGTGCAGCGAATGGAAGACATATTGAACATTTATGATGGATTTTTATAAACATCTGTCTTCTCTGAGTAATTTAGTATGTTGGTGTTAAGCCCTTCTTCCTAATAAATAATTCTATTTAATATCGGGTCACTCTTTTTGGGACACCCAGTATTTCTCGCTTTTTTGTCATTTTGCGTTTTGTACTCTTGTGTGAGTGTGTTTTACATATGTCTGATAAGGTTGTATGTGGGTGATTTTTCTGTAATTAATGACTGATCTCATGAGTTTGTTTTATTTGTGAAGTTTTGGTTGGCTTTGGAGTTTTGGAGCATTAGGCTCCATATGAGCTTTTTGTCTATTAAGTGTGTGATCTATAGCCTTCAGCACAGTTTTCATTTTTGTGTGGAATCTGTTTGTAAGGTTGATTTTGGTTTTGAGATTTGATTTTTTTGTAATAAATTCTTGTGATTTGTTAATGTACTCTAGTTTATCCATGAGAACCTCTGTATTCCCTTTGACCGACTTCATTATGATTTTTCCTTTCTGTATTTCTTCTCTAACGACTTTCACATGTTTTGTTTCTGTTACTATTTCTCATAACTTACTGTTTTTGTGTCTTATATCTACACTCCTGGAAATTGAAATAAGAACACCGTGAATTCATTGTCCCAGGAAGGGGAAACTTTATAGACACATTCCTGGGGTCAGATACATCACATGATCACACTGACAGAACCACAGGCACATAGACACAGGCAACAGAGCATGCACAATGTCGGCACTAGTACAGTGTATATCCACCTTTCGCAGCAATGCAGGCTGCTATTCTCCCATGGAGACGATCGTAGAGATGCTGGATGTAGTCCTGTGGAACGGCTTGCCATGCCATTTCCACCTGGCGCCGGAGCAAGTATGGTTGGTCTGACACACCGGTGTCAATGTGTTCTTTTTTCCATTTCCAGGAGTGTATAAGCTTGTGTCCTCCTCCTGTCCCTGAGACACTATTTTCTCATCTTTCATAATCAAATATTCGATATAATATTGATTAAATTTTGTGTTTACTTTGTGTTTTAAACTTTTCTGAAGTAGCTGTCTGTCTTCATCATTGCGTTTGGTATTTGTGAAGTCTATGAGTCGTGGATAGAATTGGTATGTGTGATTCTGCGTTTTATTGGGGAGGCTGAGTATATTTGTTGGTCGGTAAGTGCTTTTATTTTGTATGATTTTGTTTTACGTATTCTTTGGTACTACATGTGTGGCCTCCAACTTTTGTTCCCCGATTGGATGGGTGGCGCGTGGGACTGCTTCTGTGAACTGCTTCTGTAATATAGGCCGAGAGTGAAGAAGCGAGTAGGAGCAGGAAAGGTTAAGCACTTCGGTACTGCATGTAACTCTAACACTTTTAATAGAGTAAAAAACACAAGTAAATATCAAACGCATGCATAACTTTGGCTAGGATGAGCACGTAGGTGAGAAACCGTAGTCCATGTCTAATCCTGTGAAGTTAGAATGACTGTTCTGTATAATCCCAAAGCTAACAAATACTCGTTGCTGTCCCAACCTTAACTGAACGTAACTAAGACAAAGTCTCAATATCAAGCTAGCCCACTCGGTATTGGAAGTGCTATTCTCGTGATGAAATGGGGCCAGTTCAAGACGGCACTTCCTGAGCTCCACAGCGTCGGCCAGAGGGCGCTATGGTCGGCGTAGTTAGTCTTCTTCCGTGGTGTCAACTTAAGAGAGCATGCATCTACGTTGTGGCAACGTAACTATCAACTTTTTCCACTATAGAGGAGTGGTATGCGTTGTTTAGGGCGTCAGCCGAGTTCCAGTGTATTTCACACGGCTTATGTTTCTGTTCGTGTTTCTTAGAGTATACTTCTCTAATTTCACATTAGAACCAGCATTTTTGAGCTGAAGACTTTTTATTGTGCAGTATATAAGAAGGGTGTCCCTCCTGGGAGTCGTCAGGCTGATTTTCTCAGATTTTTCGGCAGATATTTGCAGTTTAGCTTTTGCAACATGTAACTGGAGTGAGACTAAAGAAATGCTGCTCATCAGGTCTTTCATGTGATTCGCAGTGTCCAGGGAAACGTCGGTTTGTTTGATATTACAAACAAATTAGTTTTTAAAGCGGAATTTTGCATGCCCATTCAATAGGGTTGTCCAAGATTACTCTAGTGCGATATTCGTTTTATTGGTATGGACTAACAGTGACAGTAAAACACGAAAACAGACACTTCAACAACAACAGCACCGCCCTGGCCCGCAACGACTGTTAAATACGATGCAGTGGCGCTGCTCAGAAATGGTTCAAATGGCTCTCAGCACTACAGCACATCTGAGGTCATCAGTCCCCTAGAACGTAGAACTACTGAAACCTAACTAACCTAAGGACATCACACACATCCATGCCCGAGGCAGGACTCGAACCTGCGACTGTTAGCGGCCACGCGGCTCCAAACTGAAGCGCCTAGAACCGCTCGGCCGGCGTACGAGGGGCGTTCAATAAATAATGCAACACAGTTTTCCTGAAGGGTGGTTGGTTTTACTGGGGATTCTAGTTCACCATGTTATTCCCCATTCTTTTGGCTACAAAACCCTATTTTTCGATATACTTTCCGTTCAATATAACGGCCTTACGCCACCCTACTGGGAGGGCATCTACGCCCGCATGGTACCACCTACTGGTCGACCTCGGAGGCAACGTATTGTTGCATCAATAATCTCCTCATCATCCAAGCACGCCATTTTGAAAGCTACGTAGGGTAGAGGGGGCTACTTGAATAGATGGGCTATATGAATAAAAGTGAGCTTTCCCGCATGCGCCGTGACAACGGCAAAGAAACGCCTTTATCTAAGTGATTGTCGTTGTCGGAAGTCTTACCTGTCCAGTGAACACGTCTAATTAGTTTTCCGAAATTTACTCATGATTTATGTAAAGTGTAGAAGGTAAGCGGCTCACAATTGTTCATTGTACGGTTTGTAGAACTGACGTGGTATTCGTTGGGGATTTCCTGCAGTTCGTATGTAATGAAAGCCATTTGAGACATTATATGGGTCCTTCGTATGCCACATTGATGACTGATGCTGCCATGTGTCAGTGTATTGGTAAACTACTTCATAATAGTGTTTAAATGTACTTTGTTGTTAAATAAATAACTGAGAACTGAGCTTTAAGAACAGATAGAGAAAAATTGATTGAATGTTAGGTAAAATATATTTACAAAATATTTTCTATTTTGTAATATTATTGTTACTATTCCTTATCTCCTTCAGATGGTGAAAACCTATGAAAGGAAAGCAGGCAGAGTGGAATGGCGGGAGGGGTCGATGAAGGAGGCAGTTGAAGCATCGATGAAAGGGAAATCACAATTAGAAGTCAGTAAAACTTATCGAGTGCCATTTACGAGTTTCTACCGACGTCATCAAAAGGACAAATATAACATTATGGGTATCAGTAACCTTTTACAAACAAAGCATGCATGTGGTAACCTGCTGGACATTCAAATATGTTTTCTAAAGATCTGGAAACCTCAATTGCCAACACAATAATACATTTGGGAAAAAGAGGCTTTGAACTGACACAGAGAGATGTGCCTATTGCACCCTTCAAACTAGCTGTGGAGAACAACGTCAAACACCCCTGGAAAGACTGATGACCATAGATGGTGAGTCCCATAGTGCTCAGAGCCATTTGAACCCCGGGAAAGACATAGCTAGAAAGATCTGGTGTGATACATTCTGTGCAAGAAAATTTCTCGTTGAGAAAACCAGAGGGTCTCTCGAAAGCAGGAGCAGCTGTACTAAGCTGAGAATTCAGAAACAGCGCTTCAAACTTTAAATGAGCTTCTTTCAAATCTCTCAGTGCATGACAAACAATATAACGGTAACGTTCTCACATCCATCTTTCAGCTTTGGTTAAAGAAAGCACCTTTTTTGTTCCTTTCTCTTCAATGACCTTCGGAGTTCTATTGTCGAGTGACAACTCTTGTTTCACACACACACACACCTATATTACAAAAAGATACGGCCAAACTTTCAGAAAACATTCCTCACACACAAATAAAGAAAAGATGTTATGTGGACATGTGTCCGGAAACGCTTAATTTCCGTGTTAGAGCGCATTGTAGTTTCGTCAGTATGTACTGTACTTCCTCGATTCACCGCCAGTTGGCCCAATTGAAGGAAGGTAATGTTGACTTCGGTGCTTCTGTTGACATGCGACTCATTGCTCTACAGTACTAGCATCAAGCACATCAGTACATAGCATCAACAGGTTAGTGTTCATCACGAACGTGGTTTTGCAGTCAGTGCAATGTTTACAAATGCGGAGTTGGCAGATGCCCATTTGATGTATGGATTAGCACGGGGCCATGGCCGTGGCGCGGTACGTTTGTATCGAGACGGATTTCCAGAACGAAAGTGTCCCGACAGGAAGACGTTCGAAGCAATTGATCAGCGTCTTAGGGGGCACGGAACATTCCAGCCTATGACTCGCGATTGGGGAAGACCTAGAACGACGAGGACACCTGCAATGGACGAGGCAATTCTTCGTGCAGTTGACGATAACCCTAATATCAGCGTCAGAGAAGTTGCTGCTGTACAAGGTAACGATGACCACGTCACTGTATGGAGAGTGCTACGGGAGAACCAGTTGTTTCCGTACCATGTACAGCGTGTGCAGGCACTATCAGCAGCCGATTGGCCTCCACGGGTACACTTCTGCGAATTGTTCATCCAACAATGTGTAAACCCTCATTTCGGTGCAAATGTTCTCTTTACGGATGAGGCTTCATTCCAACGTGATCAAAATGTAAAGTTTCACAATCAACATGTATGGACTGACGAGAATCCGCACGCAATTGTGCAATCACGTCATCAACACAGATTTTCTGTGAACGTTTGGGCTGGCATTGTTGGTGATGTCTTGATTGGGCCCCATATTCTTCCACCTACGCTCAATGGAGCACGTTATCATGATTTCATACGGGATACTCTACCTGTGCTGCTAGAACATGTGCCTTTACAAGTACGACACAACATGTGGTTCATGCGCGATGGAGCTCCTGCACATTTCAGTCGAAGTGTTCGTACGCTTCTCAACAACAGATTCGGTGCCCGATGGATTGGTATGTTGTTGTTGTTGTGGTCTTCAGTCCTGAGACTGGTTTGATGCAGCTCTCCATGCTACTCTATCCTGCGCAAGCTTCTTCATCTCCCAGTACCTACCGCAACCTACATACTTCTGAATCTGCTTAGTGTATTCATCTCTTGGTCTCCCTCTACGATTTTTACCCTCCACGCTGCCCTCCAATGCTAAATTTGTGATCCCTTGATGCCTCAAAACATGTCCTACCAACCGATCCCTTCTTCTAGTCAAGTTGTGCCACAAACTTCTCTTCTCCCCAATCCTATTCAATACCTCCTCATTAGTTACGTGATCTACCCACCTTATCTTCAGCATTCTTCTGTAGCACCACATTTCGAAAGCTTCTATTCTCTTCTTGTCCAAACAAGTTATCGTCCATGTTTCACTTCCATACATGGCTACACTCCATACAAATACTTTCAGAAACGACTTCCTGACACTTAAATCTATACTCGATGTTAACAAATTTCTCTTCTTCAGAAACGCTTTCCTTGCCATTGCCAGTCTACATTTTATATCCTCTCTACTTCGACCATCATCAGTTATTTTACTCCCTAAATAGCAAAACTCCTTTACTACTTTAAGTGTCTCATTTCCTAATCTAATTCCCTCAGCATCACCCGATTTAATTTGACTACATTCCATTATCCTCGTTTTGCTTTTGTTGATGTTCATCTTATATCCTCCTTTCAAGACACTGTCCATTCCATGCAACTGCTCTTCCAAGTCCTTTGCTGTCTCTGACAGAATTACAAAGTCATCGGCAAACCTCAAAGTTTTTACTTCTTCTCCATGTATTTTAATACCTACTCCGAATTTTTCTTTTGTTTCCTTTACTGCTTGCTCAATATACAGATTGAATAAAATCGGGGATAGGCTACAACCCTGTCTCACTCCCTTCCCAACCACTGCTACTCTTTCATACCCCTCGACTCGTATAACTGCCATCTGGTTTCTGTACAAATTGTAAATCGCCTTTCGCTCCCTGTATTTTACCCCTGCCACCTTCAGAATTTGAAAGAGAGTATTCCAGTCAACATTGTCAATAGCTAGAAACGTAGGTTTGCCTTTTCTTAATCGTTCTTCTAAGATGAGTCGTAAGGTTAATATTGCCTCACGTGTTGGTAGAGGCGGACCAATTCCATGGCCTCCACGCACTCCTGACCTCAACCCTCTTGACTTTCATGTATGGGGGCATTTGAAAGCTCTTGTCTACGCAACCCCGGTACCAAATGTAGAGACTCTTCGTGCTCGTATTGTGGACGGCTGTGATACAATACGCCATTCTCCAGGGCTGCATCAGCGCATCAGGGATTGCATGCGACGCAAGGTGGATGCATGTATCCTCGCTAACGGAGGACATTTAGAACATTTCCTGTAACAAAGTGTTTGAAGTCATGTTGGTACGTTCTGTTGCTGTGTGTTTGCATTCCATGATTAATGTGATTTGAAGAGAAGTAATAAAATGAGCTCTAACATGGAAAGTAAGCGTTTCCGGACACATGTCCACATAACATATTTTCTTTCTTTGTGTGTGAGGAATGTTTCCTGAAAGTTTGGCCGTACCTTTTTGTAACACCCTGTATAATACGAGGCCTGTTCAGAAAGTAAGCCCCGATTGATTGCCAAATTGAAACCACAGTGAACATCAGAAATGTTTTACTTGTAACAATTAGCTACACCTTTCAGCTACTGCTCTACGTAGTCGCCGTTCTGACTTAGACTTTTGTCATAGCGTTGTACCAACTTTTCAATAGCCTCATCATAGAAGGCAGCCGCCAGTGCTTTCCGCCAATTCTCCACGTTGGCCTACACCTCGTTGTCTGTGTCAAAATGTTGTCTTCAAAGACAGCGGTTCATGTGACCAGAGATGAAACTCAGGGGGAGACAATTGCGGACTGTATTGTGGGTAATCTCACATTTCCATTTGAAAACGATGCAGGAGCATCTTCATTGCCCCTGCAGAATGCGGCTGAGAATTGTCTTGAAGAAGAAACAGCACGACAGTTATGTAATGTTAGCTGCATAGCTTCAGGCGAAATTTCTCACCAGGCCCTCGTACTTGGCGGCAGACACTATTTTCTAGACATCTTTACGCAATCACTGCGAGCTCAGAAATGAGAAGAGCGACGTGATGCTAACTGGGGTTATACTAGAGACACTACCCAACACATCTGTGCAAAGCTTTATCGGATTTTCATAGTCGTTTCCATTTCGCGACCGATCGGAGCTTACTTTCTGAACGCCCCTCGTACATAAACGGAGAAGCGTTGTTACCATAAATCTCGAAGAGTTCTTGGCCGATTTACCTCCAATTTTTGCACGATACTGTCCTGGAAATTCGCATGGACATAGCCTATATATTTTTGTAATACATTACATATATAAATATACCTTTAGTATATAAAGAAAAAACCTTGTTAGCAAAAATGTCGAAAAGATGTTGACGGATTTACTTCAAATTTTTACACGATGCTCTACTGAATATTCAGACAGAAACGGACATATAGAGGAAAGAGGAGCTCCTAAAAAGATAAAGCTCTTTATATCGGAGCACGTCTTCTACAACGTACTCATAGGCAATTAGTTTCGAAACAATTGGCATGTGGAGTCCTGTATCGCTCGAATGACGGCAACGGAACGCCGTGACGAGGACTCATCGACTCAACTCAGTCTTCGACTGCTCAACCGCTACCTACGGCTCACCGGAATAGGTTGAAGCTGGGGCGAAAGTGTTCCAGATATGCCCAATAGGATTCAGGCCAAGAGATCTCACGAGGTCACAGAAGCACCCTCGAAGTGACTGGGTGGTACACTGCATCGCTGAATGTACAGCTCGTCTTTGGGGTGGTGCAGATGAACAAAACATGGCTGGTAGCTTCCCGTGTCGTCTACACGGTAGAGACGATGGCAGTCGATTCATGTTCCCCATTTCAAAACTGGAGTGGAAGATGTATCTGACAGATAACTAGTACATCGACCGATAAAGTTCGTTGCTGGATTTCGGGAGAAGAAACGACAGTGTCGTTGTCCCAAAGTAAGGTGATTTTGTGACTGTGCAAGACATGCAGGAGCAGTGTGGATGTGTATCACTGAAGACCGTAATGGATGGAAAAGTTTAGAAGAAAATTTTATCCAGCTGTGCTTATCAAACGGTTGATGATGTTAAATGATGCGCTATCAACACGGGCGGAACCTACGTTGTGGACAACACACACACACCCACGCCCGAGGGAGGAGACTCGAACCTTCGACGAGGGGGAGGGGGGGGGGAGCCGTGGTTAGTGGTTGGTCCGCTTATTGTGCCTACTTTTGGGAAATGCGAAAGGATATGACACGTACATGACAATGCGCCCTATCATGAATCATCATACGTGAGACAGTAGACTGTGAAGAACAACATTCCTGTGATGGACTGGCCTGCCCATAGGCCTTTCTTAATCCAGGTAAACACCTTTGGGATGAATTAGTACTTCGACTTCGCTCCAGACCATAGCGTCTAAGATCACCACCTTCTCTAGCTTTGGCTCTTGAGGAAGAATGGGCTACCGTTCTTCCACAGACATTCAGAAAAATTATTTAAAGTATCTCCGATAGAGTTCAAACCTTCATAAAGGCGAAGCGTGGACACACCCCATAATAATTTTCATTAATTGGTCAGTGGATACTAAATCACTTCGAAATGGCTGCCACACTAGCATTATTCAAAAACAAAAAAATTGATGTATGAAGTAACACACTTGCTTTCAGATCGTGCGCTACCTGTCACTGCCCGTCACTGCCAATAATCGCGCAAAGCTCTCTCCTTTATTTAGACGAGGCAGTTTCTTTTGTAATGGTGGATTCTGGCGATGTTTTTCGCCGTCAAACAAGTTATATGTCGTATTTTACAAAAGTCATTAAATCAAACTGTCTTCTATGTAAGTTCATATTACGCTGAAGGCCAATTTTATGATAGTTTCAGTGTATCAAAATAGAAATCAGAGTTCATCACACATTCCCTGTTCTGTTCGAATCCAAATCATGTTTATTAAACTGGGTTGGAAGTAGGGTAGAACAACTAAAAACACACAAAAACAAAACAAAAAAACAAAAAAAAAATTATTGCAAAAATGCCAAAATACAAGAAGAATTGAATGTTGAAGTTATGCGGGTGAGTAGGAATTACTATCCTGTAACATTACAGTACAGTATTATCAGTGTGCAGCTTCACATAGTCACGCCGATTAAATATCTAGCCGCAACGTTGCGTAGCGATATGACATGGAACGAGCATGTAAGGACGGTAGTAGGGAAAACGAGTGGTTATGTGAAGAATGGTTATCGGGAGAATTTTTGGAAGGTGTGGTACATTCGTAAAGGACACGGCGTACAGAACACTTGTTGAGTGCTGCTCGAGTGTTTTGGGTGCCTACTAGGTCGCGTTAAAAGAAGACATCGACGCAGTTCAGAGACGGGCTGATAGATTTGTTACCGGTATGTTCGGTCAACATGCAAGTATTATGGAGATGCTTCGTGAACACTTCTGGGAATCCCTGGAGGAAAGACGATCTTCTTTTCGCGAAACATTACTGAGGAAATTTAGAGAACCAAAATTTGTAGGTGATTGTAGAACTATTCCATTGCCGCCAATGGACGTATCGCGCAAGGACCACGAAGACAAGGTAACAGAAATTAGGACTCATACGGAGGCATATAGACACTCATTTTTCCCCCGCTCTGTTTCGGAGTGCAACGGGAAAGTGAATGACTAATGCAACATACGATGATGGCTTGCGAAGTATGCATGTAGACGTAGATATACAGGGTGTAAATTTTAAGTTGACAAACCAGAATAACTCGATAAATAAGCTTCACGCGAAAAAATGCTTAGAATCCAAAGTTTATTTTCGAGGGGGATATGTGCTGGTGCTAGAATTAGCCCACTACCCCAGCCTCCTGCGGGTGGGGCGGGAAGCAACTTTAAAATTTCAAATGGAAACCCCAATTTTTATTGCAGAATCAGATTCTACATAAAAACTAGGTATATTTTGTCTTAAACATTTGTTTTGATTCTTGGTAGTTGGCAATGTAATTCAAGAAAACCCCATGTCCTCATTTTTGCGTGGAAAATGGTTAGTTTTTTAGTTAATGAGTTCACTCTTAGTCAGTAGGATGTTTGGTTAGTTAGTTAACTATTCAGATGATTTGTTTGATAATTAAAAGTTGTGTGGCCTCATGACCACGAAACAAACAAAACTTATCCGGAACTGTGGAAAAAATTAATATTTGGGTCAACATTTGTAAAACTCTAATTCCTCTCTCTCGAACCCCATTTTATGGAGAGAGAGGAAGAGTTTTAGTTTTAGCGAATCAAAATTTACAAAGTAAATAAGTATTTTTTTATTTATCCGTAACCATTTTCGACGCAAAAATGAGAACATGGAGTTTCTTGAATTACAGCGGCATCTACCAAGAATCACAACAAATGTTTAAGACAAAATGTACGTAGTCTTTTATGTAGAATCTGATTCTGCAATAAAGAATGGGGGGTTCCCATTTGAAATTTCAAAATTGCCTTCCATCCCACCCCCAGGAGGCTTGGGTGGCTGGCTAATTTTAGCACCAGCAGATGTCCCCCTCGAAAGAACTCAACTTTGGATTCTACACATTTTTGCGTGTGGAGCTTATTTTGCGAGATATTCTGGTTTGTCAACTTAAAATTTACACCCGGTATAACAAATTATTGTGTTTGGTTAGGGGAGCATAAATGTGAAATTGAATTTTGTCAGAGCAAAGTATTTTGAAAGTTATCTATGAATTTTCATCAACATTTCAAAATAATAATTACAATATCGTCTTTTAAGTGAAATTAGTTATTTCAGTCGAGTTATTTGACATCGTGCTTCGACTGAAATACATTAAATGGTTAGATACATTCTTTTAACGTGTCACAAAATACGCTGAGCATCATTTAATCGGATAAGTTCATGGAAAATACCCTCACAAAACTATTATGTGAATGAAAATTTTGGTGATACTCGCCCTCACTAAACGTTTTAACATTAAATATACACTACTGGCCATTAAGATTGCTACACCACGAAGATGACGTGCTACAGACGCGAAATTTAACCGATAGGAAGAAGATACTGTGATATGCAAATGATTAGCTTTTCAGAGCATTCACACAAGGTTGGCGCCGGTGGCGACACCTACTACGTGCTGACATGAGGAAAGTTTCCAACCGATTTCTCAAACACAAACAGCAGTTGACCGGTGTTGCCTGGTGAAACGTTGTTGTGATGCCTCGTGTAAGGAGGAGAAATGCGTACCATCACGTTTCTGACTTTGATAAAGGTCGGATTGTAGCCTATCGCGATTGCGGTTTATCGTATCGCGACATTGCTGCTCACGTTGGTCGAGGTCCAATGACTGTTAGCAGAATATGGAACCGGTGGGTTCAGGAGGGTAATACGGAACGCCATGCTGGATCCCAACGGCCTCGTATCACTAGCAGTCGAGATCTACATCTACATTTATACTCCTCAAGCCACCCAACGGTGTGTGGCGGAGGGCACTTTACGTGCCACTGTCATTACCTCCCTTTTCTGTTCCAGTCGCGTATGGTTCGCGGGAAGAACGACTGCCGGAAAGCCTCCGTGCGCGCTCGAATCTCTCTTATTTTACATTCGTGATGTCCTCGGGAGGTATAAGTAGGGGGAAGCAATATATTCGATACCTCATCCAGAAACGCACCCTTTCGAAACCTGGCGAGCAAGCTACACCGCGACGCAGAGCGCCTCTCTTGCAGAGTCTGCCACTTGAGTTTGCTAAACATCTCCGTAACGCTATCACGGTTACCAAATAACCCTGTGACGAAACGCGCCGCTCTTCTTTGGATCTTCAATACTCAAGTATAGGTCGAACGAGTGTTTTGTAAGCCACCTCCTCTGTTGATGGACTACATTTTCTAAGGACTCTCCCAATGAATCTCAACCTGGTACCCGCCTTACCAACAATTAATTTTATATGATCATTCCACTTCAAATCGTTCCGCACGCATAATCCCAGATATTTTACAGAAGTAACTGCTACCAGTGTTTGTTCCGCTATCATATAATCATACAATTAAGGATCCTTCTTTCTATGTATCCGCAATACATTACATTTGTCTATGTTAAGGGTCAGTTGCCACTCCCTGCACCAAGTGCCTATCCGCTGCAGATCTTCCTGCATTTCGCTACAACTTTCTAATGCTGCAACTTCTCTGTATACTACAGCATCATCCGCGAAAAGCCGCATGGTAACTTCAGACACTATCTACTAGGTCATTTATATATATTGTGAAAAGCAATGGTCCTATAACACTCCCCATCTTATCCGCATGGCTGTAACGGATCGTGCAGCCACGTCTCGATCCCTGAGTCAACAGGTGGGGACGTTTGCAAGACAACAACCATCTGCACGAACAGTTCGACGACGTTTGCAGCAGCATGGACTATCAGCTCGGAGACCATGGCTGCTACATCACAGACAGGAGCACCTGCGATGGTGTACTCAACGACGAACCTGGGTGCACGAATGGCAAAACGTAATTTTTTCGGATGAATCCAGGTTCTGTTTACAGCATCATGATGGTCGCATCGGTGTTTGGCGACATCGCGGTGAACGCACATTGGAAGCGTGTATTCGTCATCGCCATACTGGCGCATCATCCGGCATGATGGTATGGGGTGCCATTGGTTACACGTCTCGGTCACCTCTTGTTCGCGTTGACGGCACTTTGAACAGTGGATGTTACATTTCAGATGTGTTACGACCCGTGGTTCTACCCTTCATTCGATCCCTGCGAAACCCTACATTTCAGCAGGATAACGCACGACCGCATGTTGCAGGTCCTGTACGGGCCTTTCTGGATACAGAAAATGTTCGACTGCTGCCCTGGCCAGCACATTCTCCAGATCTCTCACCAACTGAAAATGTCTGGTCAATGGTGGCCGAGCAACTGGCTCGTCGCAATACGCCAGTCACTATTCTTGATGAACTGTGGTATCGTGTTGAAGTTGCATGGGCAGCTGTACCTGTGCAAGCCATCCAAGCTCTGTTTGACTCAATGCGCAGGCGTGTTAAGGCCGTTATTACGGCCAGAGGTGGTTGTTCTGGGTACTGATTTCTCAGGATCTATGCACCCAAATTGCGTGAAAATGTAATCACCTGTCAGTTCTAGTATAATATATTTGTCCAATGAATACCCGTTTATCATATTAATTTCTTCTTGGTGCACCAATTTTAATGGCCAGTAGTGTAATACCATGGAAAAAAACCAATGAACCGATGTGGGCAGAAAGAACAAAATATGTATGTCGAATGACTGTTATGAAAAGAGACGGTTAATTTCAAGCAGTTTAACATTTTAGCCGAAAGTGTCTCATTCGGCATCAGAACCAATTGTTATTACGTGAAAATTTATGTTATCAATGAACAGCCGAAACTATCGATTAGTGAATGCTTGCAGTCGATCTTAGATAGACAAAAAGAGTGGAAAATTCAGCAAAATTACACCACAAGCTGCAGAGGTCAAGCAACTATGGGATGGTTCCGTCCAAGGAGCTTCCTTTGAGAACTTTATTGACACTGAAGAGTCTATTACTGTTGATCCAAGAGTAGCCTGAGCAAGCCAGTCAAGGGCTCGGTCTACAAAGCGACAGCTGCAGGGCCCGCCACGGCCAGCCCTGTGAACTGTGGGTTGCAGCTTAGGGCCGGCTTGAGACCTGGCCGCCCAATTAACCCGGCTCGGCCGCTGGAGCGGCTGGCTATCTCTCAAATGACGGCAGCCAAGCCAAGTTTCCTGAAGGAACGCAACGCGAGACCGTCGCTAGGGTAGTTTGCTTGCCGGGTTCCCTCAGCAAGTAATTATCTCCCCAGACTGCTGCAACCACCCCTATATCTCCTCTCGTCCCACGCGGTGTTCACCAAGTACAATCAGTCTTCTCCCTAGTCCACTGCCACACTTACATTTCAGATATGAGTCAGGTTATTTGCCTAAGCGTTGCAATTTTTGTGTTCTAAATGCGATGTACAACGGTGTAATCATGAAGTTTTAAGTCATCTCGAAAAAATAGTCTTGTTGAGTCCATTTAATTTCGTAACGGTGTTAACTCATCTCTGCGCATTCATACTTAAATTCGACACGTTTTTCCCAATTATGGATGACCTGCCAGAGACTATTGTTGCAGAAGTCTGCATATATATTGTTCAGGAAACATTACGGCTCAAAGATCACCTTGTCGTCATATGAAATGCCTGCCACGCAGTGGCTTCTTCGTTGGGAAGAAAAGGAAAAAGCCACTGGCTGCTGTGTCAGGAGAACACGTAGAGGGTGGGAAAAAATTTGATGGCCCGTAGAAGCAGTGTGTGTGACTGTGTACTGCTATTTTTCTTGACTTCCGGAAGGCGTTCGATACAGTTCCGCACTGTCGCCTGATAAACAAAGTAAGAGCCTACGGAATATCAGACCAGCTGTGTGGCTGGATTGAAGAGTTTTTAGCAAACAGAACACAGCATGTTGTTATCAATGGAGAGACGTCTACAGACGTTAAAGTAACCTCTGGCGTGCCACAGGGGAGTGTTATGGGACCATTGCTTTTCACAATATATATAAATGATCTAGTAGATAGTGTCGGAAGTTCCATGCGACTTTTCGCGGATGATGCTGTAGTATACAGAGAAGTTGCAGCATTAGAAAATTGTAGCGAAATGCAGGAAGATCTGCAGCGGATAGGCACTTGGTGCAGGGAGTGGCAACTGTCCCTTAACATAGACAAATGTAATGTATTGCGAATACATAGAAAGAAGGATCCTTTATTGTATGATTATATGATAGCGGAACAAACACTGGTAGCAGTTACTTCTGTAAAATATCTGGGAGTATGCGTGCGGAACGATTTGAAGTGGAATGATCATATAAAATTAATTGTTGGTAAGGCGGGTACCAGGTTGAGATTCATTGGTTCAAAAATGGTTCAAATGGCTCTGAGCACTATGGGACTCAACTGCTGAGGTCATTAGTCCCCTAGAACTTAGAACTAGTTAAACCTAACTAACCTAAGGACATCACAAACATCCATGCCCGAGGCAGGATTCGAACCTGCGACCGCAGCGGTCTTGCGGTTCCAGACTGCAGCGCCTTTAACCGCACGGCCACTTCGGCCGGCGAGATTCATTGGGAGAGTGCTTAGAAAATGTAGTCCATCAACAAAGGAGGAGGCTTACAAAACACTCATTCGACCTATACTTGAGTATTGCTCATCAGTGTGGGATCCGTACCAGATCGGGTTGATGGAGGAGATAGAGAAGATCCAAAGAAGAGCGGCGCGTTTCATCACAGGGTTATTTGGTAACCGTGATAGCGTTACGGAGATGTTTAGCAAACTCAAGTGGCAGACTCTGAAAGAGAGGCGCTCTGCATCGCGGTGTAGCTTGCTCGCCAGGTTTCGAGAGGGTGCGTTTCTGGATGAGGTATCGAATATATTGCTTCCCCCTACTTATACCTCCCGAGGAGATCACGAATGTAAAATTAGAGAGATTAGAGCGCGCACGGAGGCTTTCCGGCAGTCGTTCTTCCCGCGAACCATACGCGACTGGAACAGAAAAGGGAGGTAATGACAGTGGCACGTAATGTGCCCTCCGCCACACACCGTCGGGTGGCTTGCGGAGTATAAATGTAGATGTAGATGTAGCGTTCACTACACAAAAAAACTTAATGATTCGCGCAAAAATTCAAATGGCTCTAAACACTATGGGACTCAATATCTGAGGTCATCAGTTCCCTAGACTTAGAACTACTTAAACCTAACTAACCTAAGGACATCACACACATCCACGCCCGAGGCAGGATTCGAACCTGCGACCGTAGCAGCAGAGCGGTGCCGGGCTGAAGCGCCTAGAAAGGCTCGGCCACAGCGGCCGGAATTCGCGCAAAAGGAGGTAGTTAATAATAATAATATTATTATAATAGAAAGTTTCACTAAGTACGCACATTATGAATGATAGTAATGATACTATACCAGGTAAGGAACTTAAATAGCGGCAACTATTTATTTGCAACTAATACAAAGTAGATACATGTTTCAAAGTTTTACTGTCCTTCAGAGTAGTCACTATTGTCGTGTATAACACGTTGTCAGCTTAGCGAAAGTCATAGTATACTCTTAGCAGCGCCAGTTGTTTTCATAGTTCGAGTGAGCGGTGCATTGGCCGACGAATCTCCGTAACAGTTCTGAAGCGTGTGCTATGAAGTACTTTCTCGATCTTAGGAATCAAGCTGAAGCCACAAAGGCATACGTCCAGGAATGTGGTGGGCGGCAC
The DNA here is from genome assembly GCF_023898315.1 of Schistocerca nitens. Classification (NCBI taxonomy): domain Eukaryota; kingdom Metazoa; phylum Arthropoda; class Insecta; order Orthoptera; family Acrididae; genus Schistocerca; species Schistocerca nitens. The sequence continues at coordinate 181,351,539 of NC_064617.1, read as the reverse complement.
AGCACTTCAAAGCCCCATACATCGTGCAGATCAGTCATTACCTGCGCCATACACGTGTGAGCATCGTCTAGGAAAATGATGGGAGGGTCCTGCAGGAACTGTAGCCACTTCTTTCACTAAGCTCTTCTTTTCTGGAACACAGCATGTGAGCAGCTTAGAGAAAGAAGCGGCCACACTTGTTGCAGGTCTCGCTCACCATTCACCAGGACAGTGCTCGGGCGTATATGTTGCAAGTAGCGAATGATAACAACTTCCGGCGAAGCTTCTCCTTCGCAACCTCCAGTAACTTCGTCAGGAGACTCGGACGGTTTCACCCTTACGAGCTGATTCTATCTGCACTACACCACTACATTCCCAAGAAACACACAGCATATACTTTCCCGACTTTGGTTGTGCAACGTGGAGGTTACGTGCAAACCGATGGCAAGTGAGATAATAAGTACAGAGGACTTGCAAGATACAACTAATTTATTACAGATCAACAGTTTAACACAAAGGGCATAGTATTAACCAAACATTTTCTGCAAGTGCCTCTTATTCACAGGTCAGAAAGATACATTACACAATACCTTTCTAATTGAATTAGGTGCAAACAAGAACTTCTTATAACTTCTATACTAACTGTAAGCACTTCAATAATAAAAGGTAAAATCAGTTTCCTTTAGCAAGGGCACTTGAATAGGAAAGGTGAAATAAGTTTCTTTTAAGGGGCTCCGGAAAGGCTCAAAATCATGAAAAGTTCAATTTTTACTTTTTTGCGTTTTCTGAATCTGCAGACTATTACCTTTTAATAGATATATAATTTATTCGATTCCGAAGACTACAACTATTTTTAAATTTTTTTTGAAATGTGTTCTACATGGGCGTGACCCACTGTGGCGCTGTTAAACTGCTGTCAAATGGTGTTATTATTAACGTCCGTGTTCATCAGGTACATTTTAGTGATGTGAGATAAAGTATGTGTTGTGGCTAACCTGTGATGGTTCAATATATATCGCTGGTGTGATTGTCGATTGTTTCATGTTTATTTACTCTGTCGTTATCTCGAAAATATTCGTAATTAATTCTGTTTCTTGAGTCTCTGTTTTGTTGAAGTATAATAATGAGTAAAAGTAAAGTTATTAGAAATCCTGTGAAGGCTTTTAAGAAAAGGAGAAATGTTGGAAAGCCAAAGGTATGTGTTATTACTGTAAACAATAAAGACGATGAAAATCCCCAACATAGCTTGTGTCCCAAAGAAGAAGACAGTTGGTGTAAATATAACAAAGGATTGCTAACTGGTGAAGTGTACACTCATAAGCATAGTCTGCCTCATGCAATAATGGAGGTGATAAAACCTATTTTCAGAGACTTAGCAGCACCTGAACTGTTGAAAAAGTGTATTCACGGAAAAACTCAACACCCCAATGAAAGTGTAAATAGTGTTATATGGTCGAGAATCCCCAAGACTGTATTTGTTGGAATAGAAACACTTCACTTTGGTGTGTATGATGCTGTTGCGACTTTCAATGATGGCAACATCGTAAGGTGCAAGGTATTTAGAAATATGGGGATGAAGATAGGTTCTAACATGGTACGAGCGATGCTTGCTTTAGACAAGGAACGCCTTCGGGCTGCAGACAGGGCTGTAAAGAGTCTAGAAATACAAGCAAGAGTAAACAGGAGGAGGAACAAGAGGAAGCTGGAGGAGGAGTTTGCAGAGGATGAAGATAATCCATCCTATGGACCTGGAATGCACTAAAAAGTTAATCCAATCTTTGTCGCTCGATTCCCAAAACTTTTATTTTCGCATACTAATTACATGTTTTCTAAGGATCTTCCAAACATATTTGTTTCAAACTCTCAGTAAATGTTACACAGTACCTTTTGCATAATTTAACACAGCCTTTTTCCAAAAAACTGTATATTTTTGAATATATAAATAAAAAATTGCAAAAAAATGTTGTGAATTTTCATTACAATTGAAAAAAAAATCATCTTTAATAACTGAACTAAAATTTTGTAAAATCCCTGTGTTAAGTTGTAGCCCATATTCCAATAAATAATCTGTAAAAAGTTCAACTTCCTACCTCAAATACTTTGTGAGGAAAGATGTAATTTATAAGCGTTATTTTAACATTGCAAGTATAGGGCGTTCCGGAGCCCCTTAAATAGGTCACCTGGGCAAGCACAATAGGACAATTTACATAATTTCCAATTTCCGCTACCCATAAAGTATTTCTCTTTAACATGTACATAAGGTCAACTCTCGCTGCACGTAAGGTATAATTCAGAACACTAGTCTCCATCCTTTATGGTTTCAAAGGTAAATATATAAGCAGTATAGCAAACGGAACATACGCCTTGGCGTCCATATGCGGAGGAAACTTAATGCAAGATCCCCACTCACTGCAACCCGAAGAACTCAGTGGCCACCGTAACGGTTGCCATTTTGCCCGCGGCCAAAGGAACCTCCCGTTCCCTCTGGTTCTGGTCGGCCAAGGCGTCGTACTCCGGACATCGATTTGGACATGGACTAGGTGCCCGCTGCAGTGCGATCTCCACTCACTGCAACCCAAAGAACTCAGTGGCCACCGTATCGGTTGCCATTTTCCCCGCGGCCAAAGGAACCTCCCGTTCCCTCTGGTTCTGGTCGGCCAAGGCGTCGTACCCCGGACATCGATTTGGACATGGACTAGGTGCCCGCTGCAGTGCTGCAACAGAAAAGCACAAACACACAGCCACAGCCAAAAGAAGCAATGTTAACAGCAGCAGAATATAGTAAGATAAAATTCTGCAAAGATAGATCACATCAAGACAAAGGCAAATTAAAAATGGTTAAAAGAATTAACTGTAGACTTCAAATTTCAAAATATGTAAAACTGCCCTAGCACAAACAGACTAGTTTTAAAAGGGCAACGATAAGACAAAGCATAATATTATTACACCAGTACGTCACAGTTCCAGTACAATATTGGCACTCATAAGAAAAGGTAGAAGCTAGTGATAACACGGGTAGGTCCGAGTGCAAAACTAGAAAGCTTGAATGTCTACTTCGTCAATAGACAGCTGCGTGGTACATAGTTCAACTCCATTAGTCAAAATGAATAAGACATTGCTCAGTGTCCTGTGCAGGAAACCATGGCCCAGTCACGCCTCAAGAACTTGCAATAAAAGGCCCGCTTCCGCACTTCGAGCCACATACACCGGTCGAATCCAGCTTACTCCATGCAAACACAGGTTTCACTCTCTGAGCAGCGACACGTACCGGCCGTTCAGAAGCCAAAACCCCATCTGCCTGCCAGCCCACCAGCACCACCACCGGCCAACGAGGCAAAGATAAGCAAAGCCAGAGAGGAACAATCAATCCGAGTGAACCGAACGGGGATAGCGACTGGCGCCAGCGCCTCCGCACGACCGCCACCGGCCAACGAGGCAAAGATAAGCAACGCCAGAGAGAAACAATCAATCCGGATGAATAGAACGGAGAAAGCGACTGGCGCCAGCGCCTCCTCACGACCACCACCGGCCAACGAGGCAAAGATAAACAACGCCAGAGAGAAACAATCAATCCGGATGAATCGAGCGGAGAAAGTGACTGGCAGCAGCGCCTCACCACGACCACCACCGGCCAACGAGGCAAAGATAAGCAACGCCAGAGAGAAACAATCAATCCGGATGAATCGAATGGAGAAAGCGACTGGCGCCAGCGCCTCTCCACGACCACCACCGGCCAACGAGGCAAAGATAAGCAACGCCAGAGAGAAACAATCAATCCGGATGAATAGAACGGAGAAAGCGACTGGCGCCAGCGCCTCCCCACGACCACCACCGGCCAACGAGGCAAAGATAAGCAACGCCAGAGAGAAACAATCAATCCAAATGAATCGAATGGAGAAAGTGTTTGGCGCCTGCGCCTCCCCACGACCACCACCGGCCAACGAGGCAAAGATAAGCAACGCCAGAGAGAAACAATCAATCCCGATGAATCGAACGGAGAAAGCGACTGGCGCCAGCGCCTCCCCACGACCACCATCTGCCAACGAGGCAAAGATAAGCAACGCCAGAGAGAAACAATCAATCCGGATGAATCGAACGGAGAAAGTGACTGGCGCCAGCACCTCCCCACGACCACCACCGGTCAACGAGGCAAAGGTAAGCAACGCCAGAGAGAAACAATCAATCCGGATGAATCGAACGGAGAAAGCGACTGGCGCCAGCGCCTCCCCACGACCACCACCGGCCAACGAGGCAAAGGTAAGCAACTCCAGAGAGAAACAATCAATCCGGATGAATCGAACGGAGAAAGCGACTGGCGCCAGCGCCTCCCAACGTATCAGGTTGGATCATCGCCTTTTATAGACGAGGTGAATCCACATGTTCCCACAGCTTCCTTTGCACATGTGTTTCAGGATCGTAGTGATAAATCCACCACTTGTCCTTGCTCTAGCTTTAGGAAATCACCTGGACTGGACCGACATAACTGCAACATGTCCGCTGTTGCCTCGGTTTGGCGCGCTCGTTGAACAGGTGTGAACAGTCACGGAACTCCGCGGAAGGTGATACTTGTCATGTTCAGCACGTCGTACAACATATCGAAAACTGACTAATTTCAACATTCTCCACCGTCGCCTCGGCTGTGGCACTATGTCCTTCCACTTCTCATGTGTTTTCCAGTCCTTCATACAGACTTGTTTGGCCAGACAGGAAGCATCTTCAAACTGTCTCTAAGCACCATGGGACTTAACATCTGGGGTCATCAGTCCCCTAGACTTAGAACTTCTTAAACCTAACTAACCTAAGGATATCACACACATCCATGCCCGAGGCAGGATTCGAACCTGCAACCGTGGCAGCAGCGCGGACTGAAGCGCCTAGAACCGTTCGGTCACAGCGGCCGGCGAAGCATCTACGTCATCTACCTCTGTCATATGGTATTGTATTGTTGCTGTTCACTTTCACCAACTCAACAGACTGTAGCAAAGTTGTCGATCTCTAAGTGCAGAAAACGAATTTCCAGACACTACTCCAATTTATCAGCGGGATTTCGGTTCCGGATCGTCTGGCGACTGCAGATAATTTGCTGGAAACAAACAAATAATTAATTACATAACTTTATTTTTTCGAGATGAAAATTAAATTTCTATGACTACTTCCTGTAGTTACCCATTGGCTTTGTCGTGTGTACGGTCTTGATTGATAGTGCGCGATCTCACGATTGCGAAATGGAAAGTCATTCCTATATGAGAACTCTTGTTAATGCATAATGGATCCTTTGAATAAAATGTAGTAGTTATTAAAGTTTCGCCCGCATCTCGTGGTCGTGCGGTAGCGTTCTCGCTTCCCACGCCCGGGTTCCCGGGTTCGATTCCCGGCGGGGTCAGGGATTTTCTCTGCCTCGTGATGGCTGGGTGTTGTGTGCTGTCCTTAGGTTAGTTAGGTTTAATTAGTTCTAAGTTCTAGGGGACTGATGACCATAGATGTTAAGTCCCATAGTGCTCAGAGCCATTTTTTTTATTAAAGTTTCGTTTGTATTCTTCTGTCGGCGTAACGCGAATTATTGCGTAAAGAAAATCGGGTCTTCTCTGGCAAGTGCCGGCCGTGGTGGTCTCGCGGTTCTAGGCGCGCAGTCCGGAACCGTGCGACTGCTACGGTCGCAGGTTCGAATCCTGCCTCGGGCATGGATGTGTGTGATGTCCTTAGGTTAGTTAGGTTTAAGTAGTTCTAAGTTCTAGGGGACTGATGACCACAGCTGTTAAGTCCCATAGTGCTCAGAGCCATTGGAACCATTTTCTGGCAAGAAAACAGTTTGATACGCCGTGTTTGGGTGAATCGAAGGCGAAACTGCTGCTCTTGTGTGCAAGGGGCGGTTCTATGGCTTCAGCTTTGCAGTTTGCTTGTACACTGATCAGCCAGAATATTATGACCACGTACCTAATAGCCAGTACGTCCATCTTCGGCACGGATATCAGCGGCGACGCTTCGTGGCATGAAAGCAACGAGACCTCGATACGTCGCAGGAGGGAGCTGGCGTCACATCTGCAGCCACCTAATTCCCGTACGTTCTGTAGATGGACGCGATGAGTTCTACCGCCATGTTCAATCACATCACAGATGTGTACGATCGGGTTCTAATCTGGAGAGTTGGGGTGCCAGCACATCAATTGAAATTCGCCACTGTGTTCCTCGAACCACTCCAGTACACTCCTGACCTCGTGACACGGCGTATTATCTTGCTGAGAAGTGCCACTGCCATCGCATCAAGATTCTCATCAAGTGGTGTATATAGTCTGCACCTAGTGTACGACACCCTTTGGCCGTCATGGTACTTTGCAGAGCGCGACTGGACCCAGGGAGGCCCATGTGAAAGTTGCCCAGAGCACAATGGAGCCGACGCCAGCTCGTCTCCCTCATGCAGCACAAGTGTCAAGGAGCTGTTCCCCTGGAAGACGACGATTTCGCGCCCTCCTATCGCATGATGAAGAACGTATCGAGATCCAACAGACCTTGCAACGTTCTGGCACTGCACCAACGTCCAGTGCCGATGGTCACGTACCCATTTCACCCGTAGTTACCGATGCAGTGTTTTGTGAAAATTGGTACGTGCATGGCCGGCCGCTGTGGCCGAGAGGTTCTAGGCGCTTCAGTCCGGAACCGCGCGACCGCTACGGTCGCAGGTTCGAATCCTGCCTCGGGCATGGATGTGTGTGATGTCCTTAGGTTAGTTAGGTTTGAGTAGTTCTATGTTCTAGGGGACTGATGACCACAGATGTTAAGTCCCATAGTGCTCAGAGCCATTTGAACCACACAGCACTACAGAAAGCGCGGGAAATACTTAATTCGAATTGACCGATGATTTAGGCAGCCAATCGGAACAGTTTCGGTCCTCAAATACTCCCGGTAAGCCCTAAGTCATCAAATAGAATCACAGAAAGCAATTTATTTAAAAACATCTGCATTCAGGAAAACAAATTTAATTTTAGTAAAAGAAAGCATGAATTAGCAATAGAAATTAATTACTAAGTGCTTTAATATCTAATTTCTCTTCCGGCTCCCTTTATACAAAAGCACTTACACTGAGACCTATGTTACATGGTTCCTGATTGCACAATAACTTTCCCACACATGCCTTTACATAGTTATTAATAGAATACAACATCCACACTTCACGTACAGGGTGTTTCAAAAATGACCGGTATATTTGAAACGGCAATAAAAACTAAACGAGCAGCGATGGAAATACACCGTTTGTTTCAATATGCTTGGGACAACAGTACATTTACAGGCGGACAAACTTTCGAAATTACAGTAGTTACAATTTTCAACAACAGATGGCGCTGCAAGTGATGTGAAAGATATAGAAGACAACGCAGTCTGTGGGTGCGCCATTCTGTACGTCGTCTTTCTGCTGTAAGCGTGTGCTGTTCACAACGTGCAAGTGTGCTGTAGACAACATGGTTTATTCCTTAGAACAGAGGATTTTTCTGGTGTTGGAATTCCACCGCCTAGAACACAGTGTTGTTGCAACAAGACGAAGTTTTCAACGGAGGTTTAATGTAACCAAAGGACCGAAAAGCGATACAATAAAGGATCTGTTTGAAAAATTTCAACGGACTGGGAACGTGATGGATGAACGTGCTGGAAAGGTAGGGCGACCGCGTAAGGCAACCACAGAGGGCAACGCGCAGCTAGTGCAGCAGGTGATCCAACAGCGGCCTCGGGTTTCCGTTCGCCGTGTTGCAGCTGCGGTCCAAATGACGCCAACGTCCACGTATCGTCTCATGCGCCAGAGTTTACACCTCTATCCATACAAAATTCAAACGCGGCAACCCCTCAGCGCCGCTACCATTGCTGCACGAGAGACATTCGCTAACGATATAGTGCACAGGATTGATGACGGCGATATGCATGTGGGCAGCATTCGGTTTACTGACGAAGCTTATTTTTACCTGGACGGCTTCGTCAATAAACAGAACTGGCGCATATGGGGAACCGAAAAGCCCCATGTTGCAGTCCCATCGTCCCTGCATCCTCAAAAAGTACTGGTCTGGGCCGCCATTTCTTCCAAAGGAATCATTGGCCCATTTTTCAGATCCGAAACGATTACTGCATCACGCTATCTGGACATTCTTCGTGAATTTGTGGCGGTACAAACTGCCTTAGACGACACTGCGAACACCTCGTGGTTTATGCAAGATGGTGCCCGGCCACATCGCACGGCCGACGTCTTTAATTTCCTGAATGAATATTTCGATGATCGTGTGATTGCTTTGGGCTATCCGAAACATACAGGAGGCGGCGTGGATTGGCCTCCCTATTCGCCAGACATGAACCCCTGTGACTTCTTTCTGTGGGGACACTTGAAAGACCAGGTGTACCGCCAGAATCCAGAAACAATTGAACAGCTGAAGCAGTACATCTCATCTGCATGTGAAGCCATTCCGGCAGACACGTTGTCAAAGGTTTCGGGTAATTTCATTCAGAGACTACGCCATATTATTGCTACGCATGGTGGATATGTGGAAAATATCGTACTATAGAGTTTCCCAGACCGCAGTGCCATCTGTTGTTGAAAATTGTAACTACTGTAATTTCGAAAGTTTGTCTGCCTGAAAATGTACTGTTGTCCCAAGCATATTGCAACAAACGGTGTATTTCTATCGCTGCTCGTTTAGTTTTTATTGCCGTTTCAAATATACCGGTCATTTTTGAAACACCCTGTATGTCCTCCATAAGGTCTCTCACTCTCTCCACAACATACACACAACAAAACGTAATTTAAAAGCAATTTTCAAAATAGTTACTATTACGTCAGTAGCTATTGTGATGAAAGCAAAAGAAAAGTCTAGAAAAATAGGTCCTATGAACGGAATTTTTTAATTATACTTTGCAGCCCTGGCTTAGTTTCGTAACACCAGCAAAGCTATTATGGATTTTAGATAAAAGTATACAAGTCTGTACAAGGAATATGAAAATGGTAGAGTAAAATTTAATACTACTTCTTTAGATTCATAGGGATTGTGTGCAACGGATCGTACGCACGCGGTAGACAAGCGCTTTGCCCCAGCGGCCAGAAACAGCTGCGCTGATGTGCAAAAAAAAAAAAAAAAACTACTCACCTTCCCTGTTATATGGATTATATGGCAAGGCACACTTCAAGATCGTTTACCTCGCTGCAATGTGGATAGACTCCGTATAATTCGCTGCGTTATAAGGGGAGCCCTGCAGGAATTTCCCATTCTTGACGTACACAGTGCATTTCAACATGTAAGAGGTTGGTATTGACTGAAAGCCATGTTCCACTCATTGGTAGAGCCCTTCGCCCCTAAACATGGTGGTAGTCAAGACCCAGTGGAGTGGATAAAACGATTTGGAGGGGAAGGCAACGAATTTTCTCATGCTGGTCGAATGGCGCCGTGTCGATCCGTTTTGAGATCTGCGTGTGGGGAGGTGAATTTGTCACATACAGTTACATTCCACGGACTTACAGTGGCATAGCGGCTGCTGCCTTCAAAAGAGGAAGCAGTATTCGCCGTCAAAGCAAGGGCAGCGGCTTATTGCAATCGCTTGCGCGAACTGTAGTGCTCTGGGGACCCCCTTCCATTTTTCAGAGCCTGTATGACTGACCTCCTACGGTCAAAGCGGACCATGAGGCCAACAACTGGCCTCGCTCCGTTCTTAACAAGATAGTTTGAAGCCTTCCTCCCGACTTAGCAAGCCTTGTACTCTTCTCAAAAGTAGCCAAGAAATGAGCATAAAGTAATGAATATCACCCAGCGATATGTGATGGTCATGTTACAATGTGGTTACCATTATATTGCTGAAACCTATCACCTTTATAAGCCAGAAATATAACAGCTACTGTCTACATTACGGCCTATGCAATCCGGAGGTGATCCTGCTGTTTACCCAATAGCATCCCACACCATCATCCGAAGTGATGTACCCATATGATGGTGATAAATGCAATGTGACAACCTTTCTTAAAGCTTCCAAACACGATGCCATTATTGTGATGCTGACGGTGGAACCGAGACTACTATGAAAAGAACACGTTGTGCAACTTCTGAGTCCAATGTTGTTTTGTTTGGATGCACATCCACCACCGGCGAGACTTCGTCTTTTGCCACATCAACTGAAGCAGTAACAGAAGTCGCTCTGCTGGCAGTCCGTGGTGTTTCAGGCGTCGTTGCTCTTTGCGGATACAATTCGCCCTAATCGAGGTATGGTGCATCTAATAACAGATAATGGTCCATGCCCCAGACAGCTGCATCGAATGGGATGTATTAACACACCCATCTGCGAATGTGGAGAGGAAGGTTCCGTCTTTTCAGTTCCCCTTTTCTTTTTTTTAGGTAGAGAGACTGCAGACAATTAGATGCGACCTGCAGAACCTGCAAGCCATCAAAACTTGTAGTCCATACTTAAAGTAAATATGAATACACATCGAATATCTAAAAGGTAACTGCTCAGCTTTCAGTCTGTAATATTAAGTGGACGCTTCGAATATCAAAATAAGTCAACAGATCATAAGATGCGTTTCTGCCATTGTAGCATTGTAGATAATGACAGGAAGATATCAATATAATTAGTTAAGGTATAGATACACACACATCAAAGACGTTTTGCATCAACCCAGTTCCCAGAACTCCTGAAGCCAGGCGTTGACTGTGGAAATTGTATCAAGACACAGTCCCTTTAACTGTTCAGAGATGTCACTAAACCCGCCCAAAGATGTAAACAACCATGCATGAGCAGCGCCCATCAGACGGAGGGGGTCCGGCAGCCGATTATTTCCAGTCATTCCACCAGGAAGGAGGTACAGGCCTCGTCTGTAGCTCAACCATGCCTAGACGGTCAATACCGCGATTCGATCGCGTCCGCATTGTTACTTTGTGCCAGGAAGGGCTTTCAACAAGGGAAGTGTCCAGGCGTCTCGGAGTGAACCAAAGCGATGTTGTCCGGACATCGAAAGATACAGAGAGACAGGAATTGTCGATGACATACCACTCTCGGGCTCCCCAAGGGCTACTACTGCAGTCGATAACCGCTACCTAAAGATTATAGCACGGAGGAATCCTGTCAGCAACGCCACCATGTTGAGTAATGCTTTTCGTGCATCCACAGGACGTCGTATTACGACTCAAACTGTGCGCAATAGGCTGCATGATGCGCATGTTTACTCCCGACATCCATGGCGAGAGCCATCTTTGCAACCACTATACCATGCAGCGCGGTTCAGATGGGTCCAATAACATGCCGATTCGACCGCTCAGGATTGGCATCACGTTCTCTTCACCGTTGAGTGTCGCATATGCCTTCAATCAGACAATCGTCGGAGACGTGTTTGGAGGCAACCCGGTCAGGCTGAACACCTTAGACACAGTGTCCAGCGATTGCAGCATGATGGAGGTTACCTGCTGTTTTGGTGTGGCATTATGTGGGCCGACGTACGTTGCTAGTAGTCATGGAAGGCGCTGTAACGGCTGTACGATACGTTAATGCCATCCACCGACCGATAGTGCAACCATATCGGCAGCATACTGGCGAGGCATTCGTCGTCATGGACAAACATTCGCGCCCCCATCGTGCACATCTTATGAATGACTTCCTTCAGGATAAGGACATCGCTCGACTAGAGTGGTCAGCATGTTCTCCAGACATGAACCCTATCGAACATGCCTGGGATAGATTGAAAATGGATGTTTATGGACGACGTGACCCACCAACCACTCTGAGGGATCTACGCCCAATCACAGTTGAGGAGTGGGACAATATAGACCAACAGTGTCTTGATTAACTTGTGGATAGTATGCCATGATGAGTGCAGGCATGTGTCAACGCAAGAGGACATGCTACTGTGTATTACAGGTACTGGTGTGTACAGCAATCTGAACCACAACCTCTGAAGGTCTCGCTGTATGGTGGTACAACATGCAATGTGCGATTATTATTAAAGAGCTGAACTGATATTGATTTCTATTCCAATTTTCTGTACAGGTTCTGGAACTCTCGGAACCGATGATGGTGATTATTTTTGGTTTGTGAGGCGCTTAACTGTGTGGTTATCAGAGCCCGTATGAATTTCCAACCTTTGCTCAGTCCAATCTCGCCACTTTCATGAATGATGATGAAATGATGGGGACAACACAAACACCCAGTCATCTCGAGGCAGGTGAAAATCCCTGACCCCGCCGGTAATCGAACCCGGGACCCCGTGCTCGGGAAGCGAGAAAGCGACCGCTGCGGACCTCGGAACTGAGGTGATGCAAAACTTTTTTTGATGTGTATGCATATATGCTATGACCATCCACACAGGCATGCATAAACTCGAGAATTGCCAAGGCATGCACATGTCAGTTTGGGCAATGTAGAATAGTGTAGCATCCATAGGTTTAGAAGTGGGTATAGTTGTATTTAGTCGGCAGACCTGGAGTTCTTCCGAGGCGGATAGTAAAGTATGTATTGATACGCGCTGGAAGTTATTCACTTCGAAGGTGAGTTAATTCCTCTCATTTTATGCTGTTTTTAATTATTATTTTCAGTGCCCTATTTTATTTCTAGATTAATATAACCAGTAGCTGCTGTTAATGGAACTTACTATTATATACACAGTATAAAACAATATATGTCAACACGACTATTAAACATGTACGATCTGTTTACAGTTCCATATAATAGGTCTAAAGTTCGTGGCAATTAATTGAACTGAATTGTGTGAATACTTGTTTTGCTGCAAACAAGTCTATATTCTGACTCAACGTACGCGCTGTTTCTATAGAGTCCTGCACGGCCAAGTAAATAGTATGGCTGTCCTCTTGGGCGCTAGTTCCGTGCAGCCATTGCGATCCTGTGTGTCACTGAGTGTGGCTTTAATATCTCTGTTGATTTCATATTCTCATAACAGTCCTGGTATCCCGAGTGACGTGAGCAACAATAACACAGAATGATGAACAGTGGTCTCGATATTGTTGAATTCCAACATGATGCTGGTATACGTCTCTTCTCCTTACACATGGCGTAATAACATATCTTCACATACAGTCAACATATGCGATTTCTGAATGATAAACTCGCAACGTGTAGAATATAAATGGTGTTATTCGTTAGTACCAACTACTTTGTGCGATTGTGATAGAATGATAATCATACATATGGAAGCATGTAGAACACTTTATGTCAATTTAATCGTTTGTAAAGTACATCAGCAGCAAGATGCAAGACACGTTCACTGCGCGATAGCACTCTAATGTTACTTGTGACATTATCTGTAAAACCCTTTCAAAGTACCGTGATTCAGTAGTTCCATAGTTAACAACCATAAACAACCGCTAGCTCGTCTAAAGATCAGTACCTAAAGACTGGAAAGTTGCACAGGTCACACCAGTACTCAAGAAAGGAAGTAATACGACGAACTACAGACCAACATTACTGACGTCAAATTGCAGTGAGGTTTTGGAACACATACTGTGTTCGAACGTTATGAATTACCTCGGAGGAAACTATTTATTGAAAAATAGTCAACACAGATTCAGAAAATATCGTTCTTGTGACATACAACTCGCTCCTTATTCTCACGAAGTAGTTAGTGCTAACGATAGGGGATGTCAACCTAATTCCATGTTTTTAGTTTTCCAGATTGTTTTTGAACACCATTCCTCACAAATAACGTGTAATGAAATTGCGTGACTATGGAGTATCGTGTCGATTGTGTGACTGAGTTCGTGATTTCCTATCAAGAGATGACGGTTCTTGGTGACTGTCGGAAAGTCATCGACTTCAACAGAAGTAGCTTCTGGTGTTCCCCAAGGAGGTGTTACAGGCCACGTTGTGTTCCTGATCTAAATAAACGATTTTATGACAATCTGAGCTGTCTTACAAAGTCATCAGAAGATAAAAACCGAATGACAAATGATTTCGGCAAGATATCTGTATGGTGCAAAAAGTGACAATTTACCCTAGATAATGAAAAGTGTGAGGTCATTCACATGAGTACTGAAAGGAATCCGCTAAGTATGGGTTGCACGATAAATCACGCAAATCTAAAGCCTTTGAATCCAGATAAATACTTAGGGACTACAATTACCAATAATTTAAATTGGAACGATCACATACACTCCTGGAAATTGAAATAAGAACACCGTGAATTCATTGTCCCAGGAAGGGGAAACTTTATTGACACATTCCTGGGGTCAGATACATCACATGATCACACTGACAGAACCACAGGCACATAGACACAGGCAACAGAGCATGCACAATGTCGGCACTAGTACAGTGTTTATCCACCTTTCGCAGCAATGCAGGCTGCTATTCTCCCATGGAGACGATCGTAGAGATGCTGGATGTAGTCCTGTGGAACGGCTTGCCATGCCATTTCCACCTGGCGCCTCAGTTGGACCAGCGTTCGTGCTGGACGTGCAGACCGCGTGAGACGACGCTTCATCCAGTCCCAAACATGCTCAATGGGGGACAGATCCGGAGATCTTGCTGGCCAGGGTAGTTGACTTACACCTTCTAGAGCACGTTGGGTGGCACGGGATACATGCGGACGTGCATTGTCCTGTTGGAACAGCAAGTTCCCTTGCCGGTCTAGGAATGGTAGAGCGATGGGTTCGATGACGGTTTGGATGTACCGTGCACTATTCAGTGTCCCCTCGACGATCACCAGTGGTGTACGGCCAGTGTAGGAGATCGCTCCCCACACCATGATGCCGGGTGTTGGCCCTGTGTGCCTCGGTCGTATGCAGTCCTGATTGTGGCGCTCACCTGCACGGCGCCAAACACGCATACGACCATCATTGGCACCAAGGCAGAAGCGACTCTCATCGCTGAAGACGACACGTCTCCATTCGTCCCTCCATTCACGCCTGTCGCGACACCACTGGAGGCGGGCTGCACGATGTTGGGGCGTGAGCGGAAGACGGCCTAACGGTGTGCGGGACCGTAGCCCAGCTTCATGGAGACGGTTGCGAATGGTCCTCGCCGATACCCCAGGAGCAACAGTGTCCCTAATTTGCTGGGAAGTGGCGGTGCGGTCCCCTACGGCACTGCGTAGGATCCTACGGTCTTGGCGTGCATCCGTGCGTCGCTGCGGTCCGGTCCCAGGTCGACGGGCACGTGCACCTTCCGCCGACCACTGGCGACAACATCGATGTACTGTGGAGACCTCACGCCCCACGTGTTGAGCAATACGGCGGTACGTCCACCCGGCCTCCCGCATGCCCACTATACGCCCTCGCTCAAAGTCCGTCAACTGCACATACGGTTCACGTCC
Source organism: Schistocerca nitens (assembly GCF_023898315.1). Taxonomy (NCBI): domain Eukaryota; kingdom Metazoa; phylum Arthropoda; class Insecta; order Orthoptera; family Acrididae; genus Schistocerca; species Schistocerca nitens. The sequence continues at coordinate 181,336,283 of NC_064617.1, read as the reverse complement.
ACGCTGTCGCGGCATGCTACCAGTGTTAAAGACTGCGATGGAGCTCCGTATGCCACGGCAAACTGGCTGACACTGACGGCGGCGGTGCACAAATGCTGCGCAGCTAGCGCCATTCGACGGCCAACACCGCGGTTCCTGGTGTGTCCGCTGTGCCGTGCGTGTGATCATTGCTTGTACAGCCCTCTCGCAGTGTCCGGAGCAAGTATGGTGGGTCTGACACACCGGTGTCAATGTGTTCTTTTTTCCATTTCCAGGAGTGTAGATAATGTTATGACGAAAGCTAACTGAAGACTGCGATTAACTGGCAGAACACTTACAAGATTCAACTGGTCTGCTAAAGCGTTCACTGCACTTGTCCATCTTCTTCTGGAGTGCTGCTGCACTGTGTGGGATCCGCATCAGATAGGCTTGACGGAGGACATCGAAAGAGTTCAAAGGACAGCTCGCTTTGTACTATCGGGAATTAGGGGAGAGGGTGCAACATAAATGTTACGCGAACTGGGGTGACAATAATTAAAATAAAGGCGTTTTTGTTGTGGCAGGATCTTTTTATGAAATTACAATCAACAATTTTCTCCTCCGAGTGCGATAACATTTTAGTGGCGTTTGCGTGCGTAGGAAGCAATGATCACCATATTAAGAGAAATCAGAGTATGCACTTACAGGTTTCAGTGCTCATTTCTCCCGCGAGCTGTTGGAGAGTGGAGGCTTGAAGGTGATTCCGTGAATCCTCTGACAGGCACTTAATTATGAAAATTGCAGAGTAATCATGTTCTACATTATGTGATCAAAAGTATCCGGACACCTGGCTGAAAATGACTTACAAGTTCGTGGCGCCCTCCATCAAAAATGTTGGAATTCAATATGGTGTTGGTCCACCCTTAGCCTTGATGACAGCTTCCACTCTCGCAGGCATACGTTCAATCATGTGCAGGAAGGTTTCTTAGTGAATGGCAGCCCATTCGTCACGGAATGCTGCAATGAGGAGAGGTATCGATGTCGGTCGGTGAGGCCTGGCACGAAGTCGGGGTTCCAAAACATCCCAAATGTTTTTCATAGCATTCAGGTCAGTACTCTGTGCAGGCCAGTCCATTACAGGGATGTTATTGTCGTGTAACCACTCCGCCACAGACCGTGCATTATGAACAGGTGGTCGATCGTGTTGAAAGATGCAGTCCCCATGCCCTAATTGCTCTTCAACTGCCGGAAGCAAGAAGGTGCTTAAAACTCAATGTAGGTCTGTGCTGTGATAGTGTAACGCAAAACAACAAGGGGTGCAAGCCTCCTCTATGAAAAACACGACCACACCATAACACCGAATATTACTATTGGCGCTACACACGCTGGCAGATGACGTTCACCGGGCATTCGCAATATCCATACATTGCCTTCGGATCACCACACTGTGTACCGTGATTGGTCACTCCACACAACGTTTTTCCACTGTTCAATCGTCCAATGTTTACACTCCTTACACCAAGCGTGTTTTGATGTGTGGCTTATGAGTAGCCACTCGACCATGAAATCCAAGTTTTCTCACCTCCCGCCTAACTGTCTTAGTACTTCCAGTGCATCCTGATGCAATTTGTAATTCCTGTGTGATGGTTTGGATAGATGTCTGCCTATTACACATTACGATCCTCTTCAACTGTCGGCGGTCTCTGTCAGTCAACGGACGAGGTCCGCCTGTACGCTTTTGTGCTGTGCATGTACCTTCAGACTTTCACTTCACTATCACATCGGAAACAGTGGACCTAGGGATGTTTAGGAGCCGGCCACTGTGGCCGACCGGTTCTAGGCACTTCAGCCCCGAACCGTGCTGCTGCTACGGTCGCAGGTTCGAATCCTGCCTCGGGTATGGATGTGTGTGGTGTCCTTAGGTTAGTTAGGTTTCAGTAGTTCTAAGTCTAGGGGACTGATGACCTCAGATGTTGAGTCCCATAGTGTAGTGTCGGCAGACTTGCCAACACTACGCACACTAATTGAAAGAGGCGGCCAAGATGCACGCGCTAACTCACGAAGGATGGAGTGAGGTCTGAAACAGGATACGTAATGAATGCTATAAAGAAAAGTACGTAGCTTCGGGAATACTTAACTTTAATCCATCCTTTGTATACATCGTTCTTGATGAGACATCTGGAGATTGTGGCGATACAAGTGAGACTCTTTAGATACAAGCTATCTAAGGCTAATGGCGCCTTGCTAGGTCGTAGCTATGGACTTAGCCGAAGGCTATTCTGTCTCTCGGCAAAGGAGAGAAAGGCTTCGTCAGTGTAGTCGCTAGCAAAATCGTCGTACAACTGGGGTGAGTGCTAGTCCGTCTCTCGAGACCCGCCGTGTGGTGGCGTTCGGTCTGCGATCACTGCCAGTGGCGACACGCGGGTCCGACATGTACTAATGGACCGCGGCCGATTTAAAGCTACCACCTAGCAAGTGTGGTGTCTGGCGGTGACACCACACATAGTGCTTAGAGCCATTTGAACCATTTGATGTTTAGGAGTTTGGAAATCTCGCGTACAGATGTATGACACAAGTGACACCCAATCACCTGACCACGTTCGAAGTCCGTGAGTCCCGCAGAGCGCCCCATTCTGCTCTCTCACGATGTCTAATGACTACTGAGGCCGCTGATACGGTGTATCTGGCAGTAGGTGGCAGCACAATCCACCTAATATAAAAAAAACGTATGTTTTTGGGGATGTCCGGATACTTTTGGTCACATAGTTCATATGTGAGATGCAGCCTTGATGATACCTAGTAGCGTATTTTCGCAAAAACCGATGCTGTGGAGCGCTGGAAGGATTCAGGCAGGTGAACCAATACAGCTCACTTGCTCGGCAATTGCATTACGCCCGCTCACCAATCAGCGTGGTTGCCCGAGTGCCGAGTAGGTGCGCGCTGTGCTGGTATGTCCGGAACGCGGCGCGGCTCGGCGCGTCGAGCAGTTTTGAACCAGCTGTTGCTCAGGATGTCCGTGACCGCGTCGGCAGTCGCTGGTGTGCAAGAACAATGGCGGGCCGCGTTATGCGGCGCAACAAGTAGGCGCGTTAGCGGCGCCGGTCGATACGGCAGCCCCGTCGGGGACGCCGAGTGCGCGCATTAAACACGTCCCCTCTCCCCTCCTCGTCTCCTCGGCCCAACAGACACAACAAATCTACCAGCGGTAGCGCTACGTCGGTGTCGTCACACACTACAGTTTCCGACCTGTAGATACATGTGGAGATGGTATCTGTTCTTCCAGACATGTCCGAAAGAACACATACCATTTTCATATACACTCCTGGAAATTGAAATAAGAACACCGTGAATTCATTGTCCCAGGAAGGGGAAACTTTATTGACACATTCCTGGGGTCAGATACATCACATGATCACACTGACAGAACCACAGGCACATAGACACAGGCAACAGAGCATGCACAATGTCGGCACTAGTACAGTGTATATCCACCTTTCGCAGCAATGCAGGCTGCTATTCTCCCATGGAGACGATCGTAGAGATGCTGGATGTAGTCCTGTGGAACGGCTTGCCATGCCATTTCCACCTGGCGCCTCAGTTGGACCAGCGTTCGTGCTGGACGTGCAGACCGCGTGAGACGACGCTTCATCCAGTCCCAAACATGCTCAATGGGGGACAGATCCGGAGATCGTGCTGGCCAGGGTAGTTGACTTACACCTTCTAGAGCACGTTGGGTGGCACGGGATACATGCGGACGTGCATTGTCCTGTTGGAACAGCAAGTTCCCTTGCCGGTCTAGGAATGGTGGAACGATGGGTTCGATGACGGTTTGGATGTACCGTGCACTATTCAGTGTCCCCTCGACGATCACCAGTGGTGTACGGCCAGTGTAGGAGATCGCTCCCCACACCATGATGCCGGGTGTTGGCCCTGTGTGCCTCGGTCGTATGCAGTCCTGATTGTGGCGCTCACCTGCACGGCGCCAAACACGCATACGACCATCATTGGCACCAAGGCAGAAGCGACTCTCATCGCTGAAGACGACACGTCTCCCTTCGTCCCTCCATTCACGCCTGTCGCGACACCACTGGAGGCGGGCTGCACGATGTTGGGGCGTGAGCGGAAGACGGCCTAACGGTGTGCGGGACCGTAGCCCAGCTTCATGGAGACGGTTGCGAATGGTCCTCGCCGATACCCCAGGAGCAACAGTGTCCCTAATTTGCTGGGAAGTGGCGGTGCGGTCCCCTACGGCACTGCGTAGGATCCTACGGTCTTGGCGTGCATCCGTGCGTCGCTGCGGTCCGGTCCCAGGTCGACGGGCACGTGCACCTTCCGCCGACCACTGGCGACAACATCGATGTACTGTGGAGACCTCACGCCCCACGTGTTGAGCAATTCGGCGGTACGTCCACCCGGCCTCCCGCATGCCCACTATACGCCCTCGCTCAAAGTCCGTCAACTGCACATACGGTTCACATCCACGCTGTCGCGGCATGCTACCAGTGTTAAAGACTGCGATGGAGCTCCGTATGCCACGGCAAACTGGCTGACACTGACGGCGGCGGTGCACAAATGCTGCGCAGCTAGCGCCATTCGACGGCCAACACCGCGGTTCCTGGTGTGTCCGCTGTGCCGTGCGTGTGATCATTGCTTGTACAGCCCTCTCGCAGTGTCCGGAGCAAGTATGGTGGGTCTGACACACCGGTGTCAATGTGTTCTTTTTTCCATTTCCAGGAGTGTATATAGTTAAGGCTCACCGCCCATTTATCCTCTTGTGTGCGGATGCACAAATAGTGCCCGATCTCTTACAGGAATCGGCAAAAAGCCGCGAGTAATGAGTATAATGCGCAGGGGCACTATCAATATAGTGTGGGACAATAAGTTGGGAATGTGGGTCTTACGGGAGGCGTGCCATAGATAAGACCCTGCAGTCGCACTGTCCTCTGTGGCCCCGGAGGCTGAGATGGATAGAGCATCTGCCATGTAAGCAGAAGATCCCGGGTTCGAGTCCCAGTCGGGGCAGGCATTTTCAACTGTCCCCGTTGACTTACATCAACGCCTGTATGCAGCTATGGGTATTCATTTCACTGTAACTTTTCGACCTCTTTTTTAATCGCAATGGGACGAAGGAGTAGGCAGAATGAGATTTTCACTCTGCTGCGGAGTGTGCGCTGATATGAAACTTCCTGGCAGATTAAAACTGTGTGCCGGACAGAGACTCGAACTCGGGACCTTTGCTTTTCGCGGGGCAAGTGCTCTACCATCTGAGCTACTCAAGCACGACTCACGCCCCGTCCTCACAGCTTCACTTCTGCCACTACCTCGTCTCCTTCTTTCCAAACTTTACAGAAGCTCTCCTGCACAAGAAAACTTCATTACGTTTTTCTGTAGAATTCTTGCGGAGCTGTTCGGAATTCCGACTATTTTTTTTTTTTTTTGAGAATTGGCAATTTTTTTTTCAAGATTAATATTTTCCCGAAGAATTTTTTTTCGCGAAATACTGCAGAACTATTTAAACATTGTTCAGAGAACTGTAGATCTAAAACATATCTATTAAATCTTGGGAAAAATGTATATTTCTCGGAAGTCGGGTGCCATCTTCTCTGGACTCAGAATATTCTGCAATTATGCCCGATGCCGACATCAGTCTACATAGTTTTGATGCACGAAGGAGTAGTTGATGGCTCTGAAGTAGTTATCTACAAGTTCACTGTTGTCCGTAAGTCAGGCGTTTTCTGGATAAAAGGGGAAGAAGGTTTAGATATAACGCAGCGGCGCACAGTGGGTCATCTCGTTTCAAAGCCTGGACAGAATTTAAAAAAAAGGATGCGCGATTTCGACCTTAGTCCCACGAAATCTTGTGTAAATTGCATTGGCGCGTATTTAGCTACTGCTGGAGTGTCATTCCAGTCTCAACTCCATATGATACGCGCCCATGACAGTTAACGGTAAACAGTAAATCGGGCAACGATATATTTATCAGTTATTGTTTGTGTGGCCTGTTTAATATATGACAGCTATCGTATCTTGTTGTCAGGATAAAATGAGATGGGTAGCACTTCAGAAAGTATGTTCAAGACACTTTCAGCCGATGTAATGACGGATATCGACTTGAAACTAAACTGCTACCGATATTATCCGAAACTGTTGGTTACAAAATTTCCTCTGCGTGGCTCCATTTTTGTAAATAACTGTGTTGTTACCTTGATAGTGTAGTTAACGAGTTCAAATGTATTTGCGTCCACTCATTTGCAAGTTTTTAGTGGATTGTCAGTTTTTTACCCTTCGGCGGTGCCACAAGGTAAAAATGGGTCCCTCATTATTACAGTTATCTCGTAAACTGTTATATGCACAAGAAAACGTCATTATGTTTTTCTGTAGAATTCTTGGGGAGCTGTTGGGAATAGCGGCCATAAATTTTTTGAAAATTGGCATTTTTTTTAAAGATTTATATTTTCCCGAACAATTTTCTCGCGGAATGCTGCAGTACTATTTAAACATTGTTCAGAGATCTCTAGAACTAGAACTTAACTATTAAATCCTGTGAAAAAATGTATATTTCTCGGAAGCCGGGAGCCACCTTCTCTGGACACAGAATATTCTGCAATTAAGCCCGATGCTGACATCAGTGTACATAATTTTGATGCACAGTATCCTAGTACCCCAGCTGTTTCGTTGCCGATTGGTCAGTTGTCTAAAGATGTAAAGGAAGCTCGGAGTAAGGAGACCCGGCATTCGCCAGAACATTAAAATGTTCTTGCTAATGCCGGGTGTCCTTACTCCGAGCTTCCCGCACATCATATATATATATATATATATATATATATATATATATATATATATATTGAACTATGATTTAGACTGAAAAAGTTAAAATATATAATAAAACATTTCAATATGGCAATTTTGACTTCTAATTCGTTGCCACCGACCTCACAATACCTTATACCCGAAGTTTTACTTGACGCAATAAATTTAAAATTTTTGATCTGCCGAACTGAATTTTGAATTTTGTAATTCCGACATCGTATAGTTAGTCACACACTCAAACAATCTAAAAAGAACAGTTTCTTTGGATTTTATATTCCTTTTTCTGTTATGTCCAGATTTCGAAGCAAGTTGACCCACTGTGCGGCGGCATATGGTTTCAATAGTAGGGAAAGCTACAGGTTTGTTGCTAATATGGCTAAATGCCCGAGTGCGGAAGAATCCTGACCAATTTCTTGTCCTCTTCAATTACGTTTCCAAATACATGTTTTTGGAAGTTTTGTGTTGATCAGGCGTTGAGAAAACCTTCCAAATGATCCTCATGTTACAAAGAAAAATGTGCAACGACCCTTTCTTCCCAGTTCATGAACGACATTTTTTTCTATAAGTGCTATTCCATTTCAAATCGGACAGCAATGAGAAAAATGTCTTCGTATTTTTTTTTATCATAAATAATTTCTACGTGTGTCAGTTACTGTAAAGGAAAACAACTTTCGTAAAGTTCTCTCTTAAATGTTTACTAGTTTTAGAATTAAAATTCGGTAAAATTCGCATCATTTTCCGGACGCGACAATTTGTCTGCCGGACAACTCAAGAATCTTACATTGGATTTCAGTGAACTACTATTCGTAATGAATTTTGAGTGTCCGCGGTTGAAAACGGTATAGAACAATAACATACCAACTAAAACAATTTTTAAAAACCCTTTATTTTCGTACTAAGCATAAACACCATTTCCATAAAGATTAAACTTACATAGACTTTAACCTCTTGATTACATACTGATTTCAACTTAAATTTTCGTGGAGCCCGTTATCCGAAGCGTGGAAAAATTAATTAAATAATAAATATTTAAGCTCGCGCTGTGCTTAGGTTGCGATGGGCTGTTGTGAAACAAAAAGCAGGCGATCGATAACTGCCTCGTCATGACTCATGGGTGTTGCCGCTGTTCTGTTTACTTTTTGTACGAGGGTTATTCAATAATTAAAGAGAAACTGGTCTGGGGAAAAAGCTGTTAGTAGGGCAAGTTTGGTACTTTTATGGCTTTAAGTTGGCATCACTGGGATGAGCCCTGATCAGCTGATGTATCAACTTTGTTTTGTTTATAACCTCAAAAATACATCTCAAGATGGCAAGTCCGCTTGAAACGTCCATATTAGTTGAACAACGTTCTGTTATTCGTTTTTTACTTGCAGAAGGCGAGAAACCAGTGAATATGTACTGTAGAATGTCTAAAGTTCGTGGTGAAGGTTGTATGAATCGTGCAAATTTTTACAATGGTCGCGACTCAATGACTGACGAACACCGTTCTGGCCGACCAGTTGCAGTTTCAACTCCCTCACTTGAAAGTCGAATTGATGACATTTTCGTGCCGACCGCTGTGTGACTGTGGAAATGATATTTGATGACGTTCAAGTTAGTACTGGTACAGTTCATACCATTATATGTAACAAGCTGAAGTACAGCAAAACGTGCAAGACGGGTCCCATAGGAGTTGACGCGCCTACACAAGGAAACACGGTTGAGAGTGTGCACAGAGCTAAAGGAATGTTATGAAAGAGACGGCGAGCACTTCCTCAACAAAATTTTAACTTGTGATGAAACTTGGGTTTATTATTATGAGCCAGAATCAAAAAGACAAAGTATGGAGTGGAAGCACACCAACTCACCCGTTAAGAAAAAATTCAAAAACCAAGTATCAGGAAAAGTCATGTTGAGGGTGTTTTGGGATGCTGAAGGTCCAGTTTTTTGTGATTATCTCGAAGAGCAGCGCACACTGAACAACTAATACTACTCGGATATGCTTTTAAACAAGGTGAAGCCAGCCATTACAGAGAGATTTCGTGGATCTCAGAGGAGACGTGTGATTCTCCAGCAAGACAACGCAGTCCTCATATTGCTCAACTGACCCGTGAAACCTCTACAAGATGGGCTGGGAAGTACTGCCTCATCCTCCTTACAAGCCTGATTTAGCATCTAGTGATCTAGTGATTTCCATTGTCTGGTGCATTCAAGGGGGCATTACGTGGGAAGAGGTTTCAGGACAACGAGGATGTGAAAACGTTTGTAGGAAATTGGTTCAGAGATAAAGATAGAGTGTTCTTTGCAGCCAGAATTAAAAGCTTGTAGCCCGTTGGAACAAGTACATAAATGTTCAAGGGGATTATGTTGAAAAGTAGAAAAATTATTGTTTTGTAATAATAAACTCTTTTTTCTCCAGACCAATTTGTCTCTTTAATTACTGAATTCCCTTGTATTTTCTACAACTCTCCATTAAAGAAGCCATAAACAAGTTTACTAACAATGTTTTCAAATCAAATGTTGAACAAAAGGGCATAATTTTTATCACATTTAAAACTGTTTTCTTTCGGAAAAAATATGACTGACGACGACAGCTACATTAATTTTATGTTCTAAAAAGACCGCGTCATTGCCACCTTGAACTGTACAATACTACCTTCATTTTAAACTTTATTTGAGAATTTTACTTTGAATAGTTTTTGAACCATTACGGTAACTTGGACCCCCTAAGAAACACCAGGAACACCTGATTATGACAGCTGCATGTTTGCAAAAGATATTATCATCTGCTTCAGATGACAGTAAACTGATGCCCCCCCCCCCCCAAAAAAAAAGAATGCAATGGTCCTGGAAGTGGAACAGCCCACATACGTAGACGATTTTTATTTTCACCGGACCGGTATCGGGCTAAATGACCATCCTCAGCGGTCGCATCATTTGTTATTGCATCCTCATACCATTTCTGTATATTTATTCAGAATTTTCCGTCTGGTTCGGCTAAACATGAGGCGCCGCAATGAAACAGAACAAGGTTGAAATGAGAGAAGGAAAATCGCTTCACGTATTAAATGAATTCTGAGAGCTCTTTAAAAGTTTATTTCACAAATTAACTGTTGTCTCTTATATTGCAGAAAACTAAATTATATGAGGAAGAAGCGAAAATGTGAGCTGATAAAATATTGGCAAGATCCAGTGTTGTCCTAGGGGGTGCAGTACGCAGCCTACACGGAAGAACACGGGACTGCCTACCACTCAGGCGTAACTCACTGATGGGTAGATTCCATATTGGGCGCACATGAGGAGAACTATTATGAACTTAGGAACTTATGTCACACGAACAGTTCCGAAGACATCCATATGCCAAATATGGCTAGAAGCAGGCATAGGGCTCCAGTCAGTTAGTCAGCATCTAAAGTTAATACCTCAGGGCAGAATCAGAGCCACTGTCTCAGGATTTATCCACTGTCACTGGCAAGAAAATCCAGTCGTGATATTACGCAAATGGTGTCAGTCATCTTTCATTGGTTATAGGGGTATATCAAGGTTACAAGACAAGTCACTGGAAGTAAACATTGAACTATATTGCCACACAGAATCTTCAGAATCCAGTTAAGTATTGTAGAGCGTCGCATCAATAATCGTTTTTTTTTTATAATTCCAATCTTGGATCACAATGTTTATATACATATGATCAGGTTATTAATTTCTGCCGATAATGACCCATCTTCAGAAGTAGAAAAAGCACATAGATATAGCCTAATTTACAATCGCACTCCTAACTATACGGAAAAGACTATAAAACAACTGTACAACGTAACCATATCTGTGTAGAAACATGTTACATTACACTTATCATTCCAGTACATATGATCGTGCAATCAAAATCAGTAGCCGTTTCGGCTTCGTCAAACAAACAAAATTATGGTATGTAAAGGTCACCATTGATTAGCACGTCCTGAACATGAACACAGACAAAGTTACACTGCCGTGCAGCGACAAGAAAAGGACTTCCATCCAATCTCGCTAGATGTCGCCGCTGCATCTCAGTTTACATGATTTCAAAGAAGTACATTCCTTATATTTAAGTATATAAAAACTAAGTGCACGCTTTTGGAAAAAAATGGAAATTTGTGGTAAGTTCCTGTGGGACGAAACTGCTGAGGTCATCGGCTCTAGGTTTACGCACTACTTAATCTAACTTAAACTAAACTGACGCTAAGGACAACAAACACACACACACGCCCATGCCCGAGGGAGGACTCGAACCTCCGACGGGGGGAGGCGCGCGAATCGTGGCAAGACGCCCTAGACCGCGCGGCTACCCTGCACGGCAGCTTACGCTTTATAAAAGGAATTGTAGAAGGTAAAACCAAAATGTTTGTGCGTACACGTCAAATAATAAATTTAAAAGGAATGGATGCTTTACTAATTCAAACACCTATATTAGAAAGATTACATGGTCTCTTTACACAATCGAAACAATTTAATTACAGAAGGTATTACAGCCCACTAGTGAAAACGTTACCAAATGAGGGTAATGCACTCACGCAAGACGCCCGCCAGACCAGAGCTCGCGATGAACCATTGGCAGAACGGTATAATGGAATAATGTCATCGTATGCCGTAGCATCAGTGCCACACAAACATAATTATAAAGTACAATGTGTTGAAACAGGTGTCATAAAATTTCAGTCTAAAAGATACAGGAACACACATACAGCATCAGGAATCCCAAGCCACTGTACAATTGTTCATGACATTTCAAATGTTTGGTTCGTAAATAAAATATTTTTTTTTTTAGTGGGCAGACTACGATCGCGCATTCTATTCGCTAATAAAGAGTGGATAAAATGGCTCACAGGAAAGTAATGGTAGGAAGTAAAAACATTACTGCAAAACAATATTATCTTTCATGTGAGCATGAACAGTTTTTCTATTTTCAAAGAAGGTAAACAATTTTGTACACTGTGCACAATATATGTGTGCAAGGCAATCAGTATTAAAATACACGCGGAGGAAAAAAGAGGGAAAAAGAGAGAAATAGAGAAAAACTCTCCAGCATGATAAATAAAATCAAGAAAACTCATCGAACATACACACTGAGCCCCACAATATGTTCGACGAAACGAGAGCCTCCGAAAGATCAATGTCAATAAATCATTGCAAATTGCTGCTAATGTGTCTTGGTATTTATTTTTGCCGTAGATGTTGCCTAATCCCATTTGGCCCTGTGACAAAGCTATGTAACTCCTGCGTGCAAGCAAGCAATATCGTAACAGACTAATCGGTGACAAATGTTTCTCTTCGTACGAAATTCATGTATTTGCAAAATGCTTTGATAAATACTGCATTTAGCCTGTTTTTCTCACGCAGATCTGTGAGGAGCTTTTTTCAAAAATGGCTCTGAGCACTATGGGACTTAACATCGGTGGTCATCAGTCCCCTAGAACTTAGAACTACTTAAACCTAACTAACCTAAGGACATCACACACATCCATGCCCGAGGCAGGATTCGAACCTGCTACCGTAGCGGTCACGCGGTTCCAGACTGAAGCGCCCAGAACCACACGGCCACACCGGCCGGCGGGGCTTTTTTCATCTTCATTTTTGTGGACGGTACTGTGCGTCCTTTTTGCTATGAACGATATGTTTTTCGCAGACTATGAAATCAAAATTTCTTCAGAGTTATTTTCCGTTACCAAGAATAAATAGAGCGTCTCGTTTAAGCAAAAATAATGCTGACATCAGAGACATAAAAATGGCTACCCCGCTTCTATTAGCCGTCCGCCTACGTCCAGTAGCTGTGTAACTGTTGCTGCTGATTGGTAAACTTTGCTGAGAGACTGTATAACGTAAAGTCTGCTTAGTCATCTGCGATTGACTGCAGAGCTATTGTCCACCATGTCAGAACATTTAGTTTTGCAAAATTTGTTTCATATATTTTGGTATGACCATCTTCTGCTGGTTGTATATTTTGTAGATTGCTTCCTCGTATTGTTATCACCAGGCAAACTTTTTTGAATAATGCTCCGATTATTTACTCCATTCTAGCAAAGACGCATCAGTTGTATTCCGAAAGACTATTTGAGAAAGTCTTCTTATCTGAAACAATATATCATTTACCAAATTGATAAGTGCTTACTACTTAAATGTATATCTTTTTAGGTGTACAGTACTTTCTCTATTGCCACAAACCTCATTGGTGGTTTTATGCTACACAAACATCCGCAGCGTCTCAATGGTAATCTTCAGGCTCTTAGAATGTAATAGACTGAAGGAAAAAATCGCAGCACCAGAAAATAATTAATGCAGAGTAATGAAATTTCGAGAATACAGTTGTCTAGGTAACACATTTAAGTGATTTACATTGCAAGATCACAGGTTAATGCAAGCGCGAGATAAGCCATTGGAAATGTGAAATGCTGGCACATTTTTAACTGATGTAACAGCCAAAATGTTGAATGGAAGCATGCAAACGCGCATGCACTGTGTTGTACAGGCACCGGATGTCAGTTTGTGGCATGGTCCTCTATGCCTCCTGCACTTGGTCTGTCAATGCACGAACGGTTATGATTGTTTGTGGATGACGCTGGAATTGTCGTCTGATGATGTCCCACATATGCTCGATTGGAGACAGATCTGGTGATGGAGCGGGCCAGTGCATCATGTCGACACTCGGTAGATCTTGTTGGGTTACAAAAACGGTATGTGAGCGAGCGTTATCTGTCGAAAAAAGAACCTGGAATGCTATTCATGGATGGCAGCCCAACAAATCGAATCACCGGATTGACGTGTAAATTTGCAGTCACTGTGCGTTGGATCACCACGAGAACGCTCCTGTTTCCATACGAAATCGCACTTCACACCATAACAGCAGGTGTAGGTCCAGTGTATCTAGCACTAAGGCAGGTTGATTGCAGGCTCTCAAATGGTCTTCTCCTAACCAAAATATGGCCATCATTGGCACCAAGGCAGAACCAGCTCTCATCAGAAAACACAACAGACCCTCACCCTAACCTCCAATGAGCTCTCGCATAATGCTCTCCACCCTGGTGGTGGTTTGGGGTCTCTGGAATGCACGCTACAGGGCTTCTGGCTCAGAGCCGTCGTTGAAATAACCGTTTTGTAACAGTTCCCTGGGTCGCTGTGGTGCTAACTCCTGCTCAGATTGCTCTGCAGACGCAGTACTATGCGCCAGAGCCATACACCGCACGCGATGGTATCCCCTCTCGGTAGTGACACGTGGCCATCCGGAATCCGGTCATCTTACGACCGTACATTCTCGTGATCACCGCTGCAAGCAATCAAGTAGATTGGCTACATTCCTGCCTCGTATTTCTGCAATACCGCAGACGGAACGTCCAGCTTCTTGTAGTCCTATTATACGACCTCGTTCAAACTCTGAGAGATGCCGATGATGGGTCTTTCTCGGCTTAAAGGCATTCTTGACTAACATCAACTCACCACTTTCAGTCCCAAACGCTACTAACGCTCATTACCGTTACAGCATGTATTTAAAGCAAACCTGATTTGCATCCTCACAGTGGTGCTTTAGCACCAGTGTTATGTGACTGACGCGATTTTTGAGCAGACATCATTTTTCAGATGTAGACACACGCCTACCAACTTTCGTGTATGTCGCACACCACCTTCTAGTTACTGTGATTTTTTTCCCGTGAGAGTATTAACTCAAGAAGCTTTCAGTCGTACCGTTTGGATGGTCTGAATTTCGTTTCTTCTTAGTTATCGAGAAGTTTTTTTTTGTTTTGTGTCAGCAGAATTAATTTCACTTCCATTCGTATCTTTATTGCACGCTACAATATTCGGTAATAGAGAAAATAACATGAAATGTCTATTTCTGTTATATCCCGCGGGACACGTGGCACTTTATAATGTAGGAGATACATACTTTTTATGCAAAAGCGTTGTTTATACCACACTCAGTTATTGTAATAACGTTTTTCTCCAAGTTTTCCTAAGTGTCTTCTAGCGAAAGCTGAAATGCGCCATTTGACAATGCGCAACCCTATTTATCTCCTTCCCCTTGACTATCTGACCTAATCTTTTGTCTTTTAAACCCTAATGCCAAACTCTAGGTTGCGAATTTACTGAAACTTTGGTTTGTGAAATTAACTGTTATCTACATCGCATCCCAGGAGGCGTAGGCAATGCTCACGGATATGACAGCAAACTCGTCTTGTGAACAAGGGCTCTAAAATGCATACCTTAAGAGCTGTGAGCACCTACTCATCTTCGCCTCTGTGAAACACAACTCTCCTATTGAACAAATTCTCATAGCTTTTGATGTATACGGTTTAGAGCCTATGTTTACTAGACGTTTTTTCTTTGAATGATCGTTCCTATCATACCCCTGAACATTGACTATCCCTCCTGGGAAATTCTGTATAGTTCTCTTCGAGTGACTATGTTCCATAATACATTCCTATTTGATCTATAAAACGAATAAATACCTTCATCGCAGTATTTCAGACAAACTGAAATACGATGTTATTTTACGGGGAGCCGCCTGAAACACAGAGAAGAAGGATTTAAGGTTCAGAACATTTTTACGTATCTCTGTAACTTAGAAAAAGGTAATTCGAATAGCTGCTATTTTTGTATAGGGAAGCTGTTAACTTAGACGAAGGTCACGGAAATCAGGACTTACATAGAGGAATGTGTCCTAAAGGGATCATGGGAATAGTGTAAGAAATTAGGGTGCACACGGTGCTATACAGGCAGTGTTGTCACTCTCACTCTATACGTGAATTTAAGAAATTTTCAGTCTTTCGAAAATTTGCATCTGACAAAAAAAAATGTATTTTGCGCAACACTTTTAGTTAACGCATAAAATGCTTTCTCCCACAAATGCATGGATTTTGTTGGGTCCTGCCCATTCGTCTTTTATAGCGGGGCTAAAGGACGCTGTGTTTTCGGATAGCTATACAATTCAAGCAAATCACATTAATAGTTAGAAAGTCTTCCACTTACGTTTCAAATACAGACTTTAATAATAAAATTGTAACGCACTGTTAATCAGTACTCAGGGATAAGTTGTGATCTAAATGACAATAGATTTATTCAATCTTAACATAACAAGACAAAAAAATGATTAAAGAAACGTCACACAAACATCTTTATTTGACAAACGCTTTCACTAACATGGGCTCTATGGTGGACAAAGCGATCAGCTGGGGATCGACACGACACTAGCCAGAACAGTAATCGCTGTATCTGACTTCATACACGTGAATTCGGGGTATGGCACAAGAACGACGCCACCATCAAGCATCTACACTCCTGGAAATTGAAATAAGAACACCGTGAATTCATTGTCCCAGGAAGGGGAAACTTTATTGACACATTCCTGGGGTCAGATACATCACATGATCACACTGACAGAACCACAGGCACATAGACACAGGCAACAGAGCATGCACAATGTCGGCACTAGTACAGTGTATATCCACCTTTCGCAGCAATGCAGGCTGCTATTCTCCCATGGAGACGATCGTAGAGATGCTGGATGTAGTCCTGTGGAACGGCTTGCCATGCCATTTCCACCTGGCGCCTCAGTTGGACCAGCGTTCGTGCTGGACGTGCAGACCGCGTGAGACGACGCTTCATCCAGTCCCAAACATGCTCAATGGGGGACAGATCCGGAGATCTTGCTGGCCAGGGTAGTTGACTTACACCTTCTAGAGCACGTTGGGTGGCACGGGATACATGCGGACGAGCATTGTCCTGCTGGAACAGCAAGTTCCCTTGCCGGTCTAGGAATGGTAGAACGAT
The DNA here is from genome assembly GCF_023898315.1 of Schistocerca nitens. Lineage (NCBI taxonomy): Eukaryota > Metazoa > Arthropoda > Insecta > Orthoptera > Acrididae > Schistocerca > Schistocerca nitens. The sequence goes on along the minus strand of NC_064617.1, from coordinate 181,319,744 downwards.
GGGTTCGATGACGGTTTGGATGTACCGTGCACTATTCAGTGTCCCCTCGACGATCACCAGTGGTGTACGGCCAGTGTAGGAGATCGCTCCCCACACCATGATGCCGGGTGTTGGCGCTGTGTGCCTCGGTCGTATGCAGTCCTGATTGTGGCGCTCACCTGCACGGCGCCAAACACGCATACGACCATCATTGGCACCAAGGCAGAAGCGACTCTCATCGCTGAAGACGACACGTCTCCATTCGTCCCTCCATTCACGCCTGTCGCGACACCACTGGAGGCGGGCTGCACGATGTTGGGGCGTGAGCGGAAGACGGCCTAACGATGTGCGGGACCGTAGCCCAGCTTCATGGAGACGGTTGCGAATGGTCCTCGCCGATACCCCACGAGCAACAGTGTCCCTAATTTGCTGGGAAGTGGCGGTGCGGTCCCCTACGGCACTGCGTAGGACCCTACGGTCTTGGCGTGCATCCGTGCGTCGCTGCGGTCCGGTCCCAGGTCAACGGGCACGTGCACCTTCCGCCGACCACTGGCGACAACATCGATGTACTGTGGAGACCTCACGCCCCACGTGTTGAGCAATTCGGCGGTACGTCCACCCGGCCTCCCGCATGCCCACTATACGCCCTCGCTCAAAGTCCGTCAACTGCACATACGGTTCACGTCCACGCTGTCGCGGCATGCTACCAGTGTTAAAGACTGCGATGGAGCTCCGTATGCCACGGCAAACTGGCTGACACTGACGGCGACGGTGCACAAATGCTGCGCAGCTAGCGCCATTCGACGTGCACGTGACTGCAGCAGCGAAAGGATTAATGAAGAGACAAAGCACTAGAAATTTCAAAAAATTGCATTCAAACGAATAAAATTCGTAAAGTAAGACACTTCGATATTGTTTTTAAATAAAGAAAATATTTAGCATTGCACAAGGTTTGAACTCTTTACGCTTCGCTTACTAACCCTACGCCTTAACTGTTACGCTAGCGCAGCTCGTCCTACAATGTCACTCCATAAGGAGTCTAACAGATTACGCAAAATTCTGACAAACACTGTTGGTATGCCTATGAATTACTCGCACTTCGTCGAAGTACAATAGGAAATAAACAATTACCGCAGTTCTTTATTGCGAAAAAGCGGTTCGTGAAATTGATACAAACACCTTTCCTTGCTATCGCCTGAATTAAGAGTCTTATTGCTTGTTTGGTTTAATTAATAGAAAATGAAGCAATTGGTATAAAGAATGGTTTTTCCAAACTTTCAAAAAACAATGTCTGCTATCAAGACATTGCTTATGTTCTATTACTTTATTTATGACTGAACGTTTCTAAAACTGAAGACACTCATCCGTGCTCTGCTCTGCAGTCGAGATCTGGCAACGTCGGTCTCTGTTCATTGGCTGACTGTATTTTTTGACGTCAGTTGCGCAGAACGAACCTAAACTCGGCCGCCAACATAAATGACGCGCACTTTAGTCGGCAGGCTAATGGCTGACGTCGTCCCACAGCCTTCTCTGCTCTAGTGTTCATCTTCGTGCCGGCGCTTCTCGTTAGGCCGGAACAGATTTCACCTTTGTTTCCACATGACCAATTTCAAGAGTAAATGTCGCATTTTAGCGTATATATTCTCAAAACTGTAATGCCTGGTACTTTCTTTCGTAATTGATGTATATAAAGTGATTATGTACTTTTGGCCTGATACCCGTGCATGTTAAAGCGTCGCTTCCGGAACGGGGATGTGTGCCGTCCTCGGATCGAATTCGCCTGGCAGCTTAACGACGAGGGTTGGTGATGTCGGCTGGCCTGCATGGGGTTTTTCGGCAGTTTCTCACATCCCACTAGGTGGATACTGGGCTGGTAGCCAAGTCGCACCTCAGTTACGCGATTTACAAACATTTCGAACTATCTCGCTCATTTTCGTATGAATAACATTACACGCAGGCAGCTGGAGTACACATATTCCGATCTGGCAGCCAACAGGGTTGCGACAGGAGGACATCCAGCCACCCCTTGAGCTAACCATTCTAAATCCATTAATAACCATGCCGACCCTCCGCCAATGCTGGACAAAGGCACAAGAAGAAGGAGGAGAAGAAGAAGATACCTATCTACATTTCATTTGAAGAACCACTGACCCACTGCATACCTGAAAGTCGTTTATAAATTAACAACGATCGCAGTGTAAACCTTTTACAATGGAGACTCTAAATACTTCAACACAAATCTAATCTATCTAAATGACACAATTGTTTGAGAGCAAGACATCGACATCTTCAGTGGCTGTAGTAAAATATGATGAACAACCATGAAACTTCGTGGCAGATTAAAGCCGTGTGACGAACCGAGACTCGAACTCGGGCCTTTACCTTTCGCGGGCAAGTGTTCTACCGTTTGAGTATTGGTCCGGCACACAGTTTTAATCTTCCACAAAGTGTCATATGAGCGCCACTCCGCTGCAGAGTGGAAATCTCATCCTGGAAACATCCCCCAGGCTGTGGCAAAGCCATCTCTACGCAATATCTTTTCTTCCAGGAGTGCTAGTTCTGCAAGGTTCGTAGGAGAGCTTCTGTGAAGTTTGGAAGGTCGGAGACGAGGTACTGTTGGAATTGAAGCTATGAGGAAGGGGCCAGAGTCTTGCTAGGGTAGGTCAGCTGCCACGATACCTCAGCGTGCTCGATCACAGGGTTAGCTGCCCTCAAGGATGAACTTTAACAGGTTTCATGGGAAGTTCGCCCTGAACATATCCAAAGAACAAAAGGAGATCAGAAAAAAAGTCGGTACAGCACTTGAACGCGAAAGGCAATGGTCCCGAGTTAGAGTCTCGGTCCGGCACACGGTTTTAATCTGCCAGGAAGTTTCATATCAGCGCACACTCCTCTGCAGAGTGAAACTTTCATTTTGATGAACAAACATGTTTAACATAACTCACAGTTGAAAAAAGACACTGGAATAGAAAATAAAATAGTTTATTTAATGTTCTTTTTCGAAGATTTAATACGTGTGCGCGTGCCGAAGTGAAAATTACAGCAGTTCTTAAAAGTTTAGCTTAAAATAGACAGGTTAAAGATGTGATTAAGAGATTCTGTTAGTTATGTGTGGCTGACAGGTCACCAGCCAAAAATATGTGAGCCAGCCAGATGCAATAGAATAAAACCACGAACCTAAGACACTTGTCTGGAATCTGGAGAGCGTATAAAATTTTAAATGGTTTGAATCACTCATGTAATTGTTATCTAAGACAGAGAGCAGTTCGCCATTTACATTAGCCGATACCTTATAGTCCTAGAATGAAGCACAATTTGTTAAAACGCGGATTATGGTCAGTCGTACGCCAAAGGCGTGACACACTGGGGAATTTCCCCACCAAAATAGGAAGCCGTGCCACTGAGGCGGCTCAGGGTGACTTCGTCTCGTCGGATTGACAGGATGACGTACGCCAAAGCCCGATAGTTGGCTCCACCACCCATTACATCTACATTATTTCACTACAATTCTCTGAAAGACGATATACAACGGATCAATGCTGTCTTTCCACAGCTAGATGTATACAATGTGTCCCACCTAACTCTGCCACCTTTTATATTTCAGAAACGAAACAAAATGTGAAAATTGCTGTTGGTCAGGGATGCCCTAATGTCAGAGGCTCACACAATAGACATGAATGCATACTCCATAAAGTAAACAAAGATCAGTTTCAACACAAAGCTAATTTTCTTTTTCTTTTTTAAATGGTATTTTCTATGGAAATGTAAACTGGAGCCACAATTAGTGACGATGAACTCGTTTTCCTGTTCTGAATCTTAGATCTTCTGAAACACGTAGATTTTGAAGGATGACAACGGCGTCGAAGTTTCTGCCGTAATGCTCAGAGCAGGGTTTGCCTACATCAGACTTACGGATGGTGCAGGGCACCCGCATTATATCATTACAGCATTAAAGCAGAAACTGTGTCAGCGTTTCCATTGTTTAAAGTTTAAATTGTTCCAGAAGATATAATGTATAGGGCAGTGAATCGAAGTCTGCTCTCATTAATTCTGCTATGGTTTTCAGTTCCATAAGAAAAACAAATATGTAACTTTAAAAAATCGTAACTTTGTGTTAAAAGTAATGTCTGCATACTTTCAGAGATTGTGCATTCCTGCTCATTGTGTATATTTCAGAATATCCCACTTCTGGAATATACAAAATCAACTATGATGAGCCGGCCGGTGTAGCCGAGCGGTTGTAGGCGCTACAGTCTGGAACATCGCGACCGCTACTGTCGCAGGTTCGAATCCTGTCTCGGGCATGGTTGTGTGTGATGTCCTTAGGTTAGTTAGGCTTAAGTAGTTCTAAGTTCTAGGGGACTGATGACCTCAGAAGTTAAGTCCCATAGTGCTCCGAGCCATTTGAACCAATTTGAACTGTGATGATGGTATAAAAGTCTACATTGGCCAGACCAGACGAAATTCTAACACCGGATATAAAGAACACGCTGGAAACAGTGACAGTAAAATATGAAGCTTCTATTTACGTCTGAAAACTTAACACAAGAAACCCGAGAAAATTGAAACTGCGTTAGAAATATTACAGAGAATACCGAAAGGACTTCCTATGAACATTCTCGAAGAACTGGAAAGATGTATTCATTCAAGAAAATATCCACACGAAATTCTGAATGAGCACACAACACAGAGGTTAAACATAAGTACTATCTCGAAAACTTTGGTACATAATAGAATACGGAAAGGGATAGTCATATGGAAAATGAAACGTACACAAAAATGGTTCAAATGGCTCTAAGCACTATAGGACTTAACTTTTGAGGTCATCAGTCCCCTAGAACTTAGAACTACTTAAACCTAACTAACCTAAGGACATTACACACATCCATGCCCGAGGGTTCGAACCTGCGACCGTAGCGGCAGCGCGGTTCCAGACTGAAGCGCCTAGAACCGTTCGGTCACTCCGGCTGGCGAAACGTACACAGACCATAGATGAAATTCAAAGGAAAATGGAAACGACGTAATGTAACATCTTCATTGGTAAGCTGCATATATTTTGTAGACATATGGCATCGTAGTAAAGATCTGTCTGAACAGTGAACTGCCAAAATATCTGTCAGAAACGTATCTTTTTAGTGTTGAAAGTACAAAAAATATTGTCCTTGCAAGGACTTGACAGAAAAAATTTATTTTAGATGCAATATGGTCGTCACTTCCAACTAGATGTAAGTACCACAGCAAATTAAACATAAAACGGTCATGATTTAGGTATAGATAACTTTACCAATGTTATTTTTGCAATTTATTTGATGATAGCAATAAGCCAAAACAGACCTGTCGCGTAAAATATTAAGTATATTACCTCACTGCAGCTTGTTTTGGAGCTTTCATCTTCACTGTGTCTCATAATGACAGACTATGGTGCGGCCCCAAAGGACCTTTAAAAAAAGTTTTAAAGTATGTCGGAGGAGAAACGTTAGGTTCCCTGCCCTCCAAGCTGTTACAGATTTCATCGCGGTTGACTCCATGAGCAAACGCCGCTGTCGTGCCGCGTAGCCCAGAAATGAGACGAGTAATAGCGGGGCTGTACCTCTAGGCAGCCGCCTATTGCCATTCAGAAGGGCAGCGAGGCCGGCGGGAAGAAAAGGGCCCGCCCTGGCTAAACCTGTTAGGGCGGGGCGGACGCTGGCTGCGCCCTGCGCCCTCGGTCGGCCCTAATTGGTGCTCCAAGGCGCCGCATCAAACTTTCAGCGGGCAGACGCCTTTCAGTGTTCGCCGCTCAGGCCCTCCTAGCGCCGTGCGAATAAAAAGCGCCGCAGCTCTTACGTCTGATTAAAGTCGATGGCTTGCCTTGAAGCCAGGCCTCGGTACTAGTACATTACTGTAGTGTCGGAGTAATACTGAACTCTCTCTGTCACTGTAAAAGTAGAGCCGCTCAATAAGTCGGTATGCAAGTAAGTAGTAAAGACGCTGTTGTCTTTCAAAACTTCCGTGGAATCTTAATTATCTATATAGACAATTCATCCATTCCTGGAAACCAGGATATCAACGATTTTTGCCTGTTATCGACACTGATACTGGCAATATATCCCAGGGATCCCAGACTTTCGGGAATGTTTTAATTTCAAGTTCGAAGTCGGATAACAGATGGCAAAAGAAAATTTTTTTCTTGTGATAACAAATTAATTTTGAGATTCTTTTTCTTTGGTTGTACAGTAGATTCTTGTTTTTTGCCACATTTCATGATTATAGGCCAACGGGAAGTACCGTGTAGTTTTGGGTTTGCGAGTGGCAAAGTATGTAAAATAGATGTCCGTATCTTTTGGTTTCATTGACTTAGAAGACTTACATTTATTACACCGACAAGTGACTACAGACCTTAGCATGTGACGTGTATTTCAACTTCGTACGTCTACTCGATCCTCAGAAAAAGGTGTTTAATAGGCAGACCGACAGACAGTCGGAAAACAAATCCCAATTTTTCTTTTCGTGTGATGTATTTACAAATTCACAATTTTCTGCCTTTTTCCTTTACATTTACAATGAAACCTTGCTTCTTTGCAGATTCTATGATTTTACACCAAAGTGACGTGCGCTGTAGGTTTTGATGACTGAGTTTGCGAGTATCAAAATATCTGACAAATGGCTGTGTATACTAACTGCATTGTCCTAGACGCTAACGTTTATTATACCGCGAAGGGACCATTGATCTTTGGATATGACAAATTTCAGCTTGTACGTGTACCCGTTCTTGAGAAAAAAAAGGACTCTTCACAGACAGACAAACAGACGGACGGATAACGAAGTGCTCCTACAAGGGTTCCGTTTTTATCGATTGTGTTACGGAACCCAGCAAACGATTTATTTTTCAAGACGTTCGCTTCCAACAAAATTGGAATCGCACATTTCTGTCTGGAAGACACTCTAAATTGAGCAATTTAGTGGTGACTGGGAACGAGAAGAATTAGAAGGGAGCCAGGTAGAGAGAATATGGGAGGGGCGGAGGGTGCAGTAGCGTTTTATAACGCACTTTATGTAGTTTTGCGGTGACAATCCAAAGAGTGCGTATGTATTGGCTTGCTGTCGTGAACCATCAGCTTCTCGTTTGTGAATTGGGGTCGCGTTTCATTCAGTTTCTTGTTGATCCTGTCGAATATCTCAATGTTGTACTGTCCGGTGACAATTTTTGCCTTTCTTTTATTTATTCCACTCCCACTTCCAGATAACAGTAATGGTACCGACAATTATAGAAAATTTCATACATTGTAGTTAAGTGTTCCGATTGTTATTCCACATATTTATTGAGATTTATACGGCTTTTCGTCCATGTCACTATCAAGCATGTGTGATTAGTACATATGTTAAAAACGTGATATCTGTTTAACTGTTTCTTTGTCTCGGAAACGAGATTTTAAGGTTGTATTCAGTGCTTATTTGGTGTAACCGAAGTACTGCTAGCTCGAGGTCACTCTCATATTATTGTGGTATTACTTCATCATCTGTAAATATTGGTTACTTAGATTAGTGTATTTGTCTAATTTAATTCCTGCATAATATTGTGATTTACAATTTTTGAGTTGATGGTCTGTATAAACGTTAAAAACAGTATGTGAAAGAGAACACCCATGCCTCGCTTCTTGGTTATCTTCTGTCTCGTTGGTGCTTTCCTCTCTAGTATTTTACTGTTTTTTTTCACGATGTAAGCTTATGATTGCCTTTATGAGGTGTGATGGGTTAGCCACCGTCACTCATTATGCCCATAATTTATCTCGATTAACTCGGTAGGGAGCTTTCTCAAAATCTGTAGAAGGTATCTGGGTCATGAGTCTTAATTCTCTTTGTTTTTGAGTAGTTTTGTTGTAAAAATATTTTTACAGCGCAAATATTATTGTTAAGATACTAATTTTTCAGATTCAAAAATTTCCTTAGCCATTGCAAAAAGTAAATAAATGAACTAAATAACAAGCTAATTTAAACTACGTAAAACATTAGAAGTTATGATTCGTTAGTTACACGTTAATAACAATAACAGTTTCGTGTGGATCAATGGCCTGATAAGTCTTTCAATTAAACCCCTCTTCGCCGATTTGCATGACCCTAATCAACCCAGTTATCCATACGGGGAAACTAGATTTACAGTTTCCCGTGAAATCCGAATCCCTAGTGGTTTCCGTCGAATCTCCACGCGTTAAAACCCTGTCGAAACGAGATTATTGAAACGAGCAACCAATTTCGATTACGTAAAGCATGACTATGGAAATGGAAGCGTCGTAACAACAGTCCATTCAAGTGTTCTAAGGGAATCGCAGTAATACGAATTCTGATTAAGAAATAGAATTCGAAATAGAGCTCCTTCAGTTAAATTGTTTTGTATTTTGATACTGCCTTTATCTTGTAGTAAAATAATTCTTATGGTTTCCGCTCCGAGGACCCGAGCTTTTAGTTTTGCATTCGAAAATATGGCTGATATAAGAACGAAAGGAATGAGACTAACACAACGAAGGATGAAATGAAAGTGGCAACGTTTCTTTTCTAGCGAAATCTCTTCGTGTAGAATGTATTTCACGGAAGAGCGACGTACACGTGTTTAGACTGCAACTGTCCGACAGTGTACTATATTTCCGTGCGGCGTAAACGTTTGCCCACTTTAGGGCTCATAAAACCATTCTATTCTCGTCGCCCATCGACATCGGTGCTCACGACCCCCGTCGTGTGTGTGTGTGTTTGTGGGGGGGGGGGGGGGGGGGTGAGTAGGTGGGTGGACGTAGTGGGAGCCGTTAACAATACGGCTTAATTTAATGGCACGCCGAGGTTTAATCTTGCCTGCATTCCACGACGCCAACTTCTGGCATGCTATCGATATTGGATCCACCTACAGAGACCTCTAATTCGAAACGGAGGTATAATTGGAACAGACATACGGCCAGAAGGAGAATCTCTTTCACTCGAATTCCAGTACTTGCGCCTAGTGATGACTCAGAGTTTGGAAAAAAAAATAGAAAGACTGGTAGCAGTTCTAGCGAGTAACTTTTGCTGCAGCTTGTTGTTTGATAAAGAAAAAGCCACGGGCGGTGGGGGATTGGAGGTTAGCGAGGATATTCCTAATCTTTGGTAGTTTAAATGTCTTACGATATTAACTGTCGGATAGCATGAAGCACCTTGAGTTCAACTGCCACAATAAAAGTCGAGAAGTCTTGAAAACCTCATCACACCTGAAATTTTTCTCTGCCTCGTGATGACTGGGTGTTGTGTGATGTCCTTAGGTTAGTTAGGTTTAAGTAGTTCTAAGTTCTAGGGGACTCATGACCATAGATGTTAAGTCCCATAGTGCTCAGAGCCATTTGAAGCCATACCTGAAATTAACCTGACAAAAATGTAGTGGAAACAGAAATTGATACTCCACATCAAGTTTGTTGGTTTCTGATTCTGCAGCAAGTATATAAATATTCGTTTTATACATTGAGACTGTTTTCTTACTGCAGTGCAGTTCTTAGTTTCGCCTTTCGTATTAATGGCACCTTCAGTGGATTTATATTTCTGGAATAGCAGGAGAAGGAGGAGGAAGAGATTAGTGTTCAACGTCCTGTCGATAACGAGGTCATTAGAGACGGAGCACAAGCTCGGATTAGGGAAGGATAAAGAAGGAAAGCAGCCGTGCCCTTTCGATGAAAACGTCCGCGCATTTTCCTTAAGCGATTGAGGGAAATCATGGGAAACCTATTTCTGAAATAATACAGATTTGTTTTTGCACATGACAGTTACATATCTGAAAATGTGGTGTCACCGCCAGACACCACACTTGCTAGGTGGTATCCTTTAAATCGGCCGCGGTCCATTGGTATACGTCGGACCCGCGTGTCGCCACTATCAGTGATCGCAGACCGAGCGCCGCCACACGGCAGGTCTAGAGAGACTCCCTAGCACTCGCCCCAGTTGTACAGCCGACTTTGCTAGCGATGGTTCACTGACAAATTACTCCCTCATTTGCCGAGACGATAATTAGCATAGCCTTCAGCTACGTCATTTGCTACGACCTAGCAAGGCGCCATTACCAGTTACTATTGATGCTGTAACACATGTACCGTCAAGAGCGATGTTCACCAATTATGGATTAAAGTTAAGTATTCCAGAAGATACGTACGTTTTTTACTAGTCTCATTTCCGTGTCCTGTTCCAGACCTCACGCCAGCCTGCGTGAGCTTAAACGCGTGCCTTTCGTTTTCCTCCTAGTGGGTTGGTTGTCTTGCCAATCCACAACAGAAACTGTAAACACTATAACTTTTACATATACAATATGTTACTACAGAGCAAACTCAGATTTTAGCACGACAGGCAAGTAACTGTAACGTTTCATTTACGTAAAAGTTATACTGTCCGTCCAAAAAGTACCGAGACTTTTTATTCTCGGGTTTATTCCCGGGTATAAGTTGCGTCAGCAACGTAACTACGATGGTAGCTGGAACTAACAACCGTAACCAACAGATGTGCAATTGACTAGTAAGTTATGAGCAGACAGCGTTCATTAGTGGACGCACGAACGTAGTGTGTCAACGCTGTTCTGGCACTAATCGCAATGGAGGAACATCTCTACATCAAGACATTCTCTAGTATTTTTTGAAGAAGATAAATATGTGTGTGCAAAGTTTTCCCCGCATGCCTTGATTCCCGAACGACGCTTGGACGTCTGCCGCGGTTTAACGAAACGCAAAACGCGAAAAGCTTTTTTCTGTAGAAAATCATCACAAAATTCAAATGGCTCTAAGCACTATGGGACTTAACATCTGAGGTCATCAGTCCCCTAGACTAAGAACTACTTAAAGCTAACTAACCTAAGGATATCACACACATCCATGCCCGAGGCAGGATTCGAACCTGCGACCGTAGCAGCAGCGTGGTTCCGGACTGAAGCGCCTAGAACCGCTCGGTCACAACGCCCGGCAAAAAATCACCACAGATGACGAGACTTGATGCTAGCACAAAACGACAACGTGCAGAAAGTCATGTGGACGGTCAACGTCTCGACGACATTACCGACATTCGAGCCAGTGTGACGAGCGAGTTGAGGAAAATCCCAAAGAAGAACTTTTATGGCTGTTTTAGATGGTTGTATGAATGTTCTGTGCGTTGTACTCAAGAGAAGAGGGGGGGGGGGGGCAATGTAGAACCCTTGAGCTTAAAACCACTAACTTAATGTTTCTCTGTTTTTATTTATCCACCCTCAGAGCTTTTTGGGCTGACAGAGTATCGTCCGCACTGTTTAGATTGACAAAACGGATCTATATTAAAAAGAAGAAGAAGAAGAATGCGATGAACGTCTTCCAACATACATGGAGGATTGAAGAACAAATGCAACGCATTTTTTGTGAAAAGGGTTGGTTTTATTCAGTATTCTAACACGCTGTATTGTTCTCCACTCTTTTGACTACAAAACCTTATTTCTGAACAAAATCTCTGCTCAATGCAACAGCCTTACGCCACCTTACTGGGAGGGACTGAATGCCCAGATGGTACCATTCTACTGTCTTCCTGCATCGGTCACCACCCCATCATCCCAGAAGACCGCCACCATGACTTTGCCAGCTCAGGAGGCAGCTTTGAACCTTCTCTTCGGAGGAGAGGTGGTGTGGCGCCATTCCATCGGTTGCCGTTTCATTTTTGTTTCGATGTGATGTCTCATCGCCCGGACGATGTTCGACAAAAAATTGCCACGATCAGCCTCGTAACGCGCAAGGAATTCGGAACAGGTGGTCCTTCGTTGCTCTTTATGGTCTTCCGCTAGGCGGCGAAGAATCCAGCGGACACACACCTTTGAGTACCCGAAATGGAGAGGACTTGTGTGTCAGCAGCACCAGCAGAGAGGTCCAGCCGCACGGCAAGGTGTTACATTGTGATCAGTCGATCACCTCGAATGAGAGTGTCCGCACGTTCCAACATTGCAGAAGTCACAACTGTGAGCGGCCGACCGGCACACTGTTTGCACTACCTTGTTTGCGATTATGTCAGACTCACACCAATGGATTCGCCGTGCTCTTGTTCACTGCCAGGTCTCTTTAGACATTCTGCAAGAGGCACTGAGTATCTATGATACTCTCATTTTCAGCCAAAAAAACTCAGTGAAACCTCTCAGCTTGAAAGCACCTCCACTACAGACGCCATTTTGGAGGCTATGTAGAGCGCAGCCACCGATCGGAACTTCATGAAACTACAGGGACTGGAGCGGGAATGCGTATTTTTCAACCGAAATTGGCCGGGAAAATAATGTTCTGCATCATTTATTGAATGCCCATCATAAAATAAACACGAGGGTCACTCCAAAAGAAATGCACACTATTTTTGTAAAAATACAGTTTTCATTCTGCATGTGTTAAAGTTTTACAGTGTGTAGATACACTCTTCCCGCTCGTTTTAAAACTTAGTTCAACCTGTTCCCGTGAGCGGCGCCGTCACAGCATGTCTTCAAGATGGCTACTGCACTTGACGTTCGTCAGAAGCAACGTGCTATCATAGAATACCTGTGTTGTGAAAACGAGACAGTGGGAAACATCCACAAGAGGTTGAAAAAGGTGTATGGAGATGCTGCTGTCGATCGCAGTACAGTTAGTCGGCGGGCAAGTAAGTTACGTGACGAAAGCGGGCACGGCAATATTGAGGATTGTCCTCGCAACGGCACGCCTCGTACTGCGCACACTCCAGACAATGTGCAGAGAGTTAACGAGTTGGTGACTGCTGACAGACGCATCACAGTGAACGAATTGTCACGCTACGTTGGGATAGAGGAAGGAAGTGTTTGCAGAATACTGAAAGTGTTGGCGTTAAAAAGGTTTGTCTCAGGTAGTTGACAGTGGCTCACAAAGAAACAAGAATAACGGTATGTAGCGAACTTTTGGAACAGTACGAGAATGGTGGAGATGAATTTCTTGGAAGAATTGTGACAGGTGATGAAACATGGCTTCATCATTTTTCACCAGAGACGAAGAGGCAATCAATAGAGTGGCATCATGCAAATTCACCCAAGATAAAAAAATCAAAACCACTCCTTCTGCTGGAAAAGTTATGGATACGGTGTTTTTCGATTCCGAAGGACTCTTGCTTGTGGACATCATGCCAAGTGGAACCACCATAAATTCTGATGCATATGTGACGACACTGAAGAAACTTCAAGCTCGATTGAGTCGTGTTCGACCACATCGGCAAAAGCAGGATGTTTTTCTGTTGCACGACAATGCACGGACACATGTTAGTAAAAAAACCGATCAAAAACCGATCAAAAAACACGTATGGACAACACTGAAACACCCGCCTTACAATCCTGACCTGGCTCCATGTGACTATCATCTCTTTGGGAAACTGAAAGACTCTCTTCGTGGATCAAGGTTTGAAGATGATGACTCCCTTGTGCACACTGCCAATCAGTGGCTCCAACAGGTTGGTCCAGAATTCTACCGTGCGGGCATACAGGCGCTGGTTCCCAGATGGCGTAAGGCAGTTGAGAGGAATGGAAATTATGTGGAGAAATGAAAATATTGAAAAAATTTTTCCTAAAGAATGTATCTACACGCTGTAAAACTTTCAAACATGTAGAGTACAAGATGGATTAAAAACATTGTGTGCATTTCTTTTGGAGTGACTCTCAGATATATGTTGCAGAAAGAAAAGGGCGTCTGAATTTATAAAACGAATATTCGCACATTATAATTTGTATTCAAAAAGACAGAAATCAAAATTGGTGCTGTTTAAAAATAACACTCTTTTTCTACACTTGGCAGTTGAGTTTTGCCGTTGCACTATGCAACAACATCTCAATCGGATTTTTTTAAACAGTATTAATTTTTTAGTCTTAGTTCATACCGTATCCTTGTCTGTAAAAATGTAGTTGCAATTTCGCAGGTACTCCAACAAGAGCTGACGAACCTGGTCATGTTGGAGATGATCCTCTCATAAATACCATTGCTTGCCTTGTGCTGCCCGATTTCACAACTACCCTATAGCATGCAGGCGTCGTGATGATGTGCTGGTGCAGAAAAACATTTCTGTTACTCAGCGATAATTGTTATTAGCTGCTTGTTCACTGTCGAAGAAGGAATATCAGTGACCTCATGAAATGGTAATGCATAAGATACCGCCACCGTAAAATTGTATTCTATTTCTGTTGTTCAGCAACGTTGACTCCGCTTAGTAACGTGACTTGTATGGAAACGGACGTAGCCTCATAGTCACGGCTTGTTCCGTTCTCGTCAAATCTGAAGTTCGTTTATACACTGCTGGCCACCGTAAATGCAACACCAAGAAAGACAAGAGGTAGCACAACAAGATTTATTTTGTAGATAACATGTTGACCAAGTATCAAATGATTACGTTTACAGACGTCTGTGACATGTGGTTCCTGCCAGAATCAGTAGCCAGAGTAGCCGCCATTGTTGGAGATCACCGCTGCCACACGTCTCGGCATTGAGTCAAAGAGACGTTGGATGTGTTCCTGGGGTACAGCAGCCCAAGCAGCTTCCACACGTTGCCAAAGATCATCTGGTGTGGCAGCTGGGGATGTAATCTGGCTCACTCGTTGAGCAACCATGGACCACATGTTTTCTATCGGCGAAAGATCCGGAGAGCGAGCCGGCCAGGGAAGCAATTCAATCTGGTTATTGACGAAGAACCTTTGGACAATGCGTGCCACGTGTGGTCGCGCATTATCCTGTTGAAATATGGCTGTGGCCGAGCCCTGAAGGTAAGGATGGACAACTGGCTCCAGCACCTCGGATATGTAGCGCCGGCTATTTAAAGTACCGGCAATGCGTACTAGAGGCGTGCGAGAGTAATATCCAATACAGCCCCATACCATAATACCCGGTGAAAGACCAGTGTGGCGGTGCATAATGCAGCTGTCCAGCATCCTCTCTCCACGGTGTCTCCACACTCGAATCCGACCATCGTGGTGCTGCAGACAGAAGCGTGCCTCGTCAGTAAAGACAACGTCATTCCATTCTGCCGTCCACATCCGTCTGTCATCACACCATTGGCGACGGAGACGTCTGTGGTTCTGCGTCAATGGTAGACGAAGCAATGGACGTCTTGCGGACAGACCACTCTGCTGTAAACGGCGTCGAATGGTACGCGCAGACACTGGATGATGCGTTACAGACGCAATGTGCTGTGCTATGGTTCGGGATGTCACTGAGCGATCCGTCACAGCCATGCGCACAATTTGCCTATCAGCACGTGCAGTGGTGCACCGAGGTGAATGCGATCGACCACGTCGGTCCGTCGTACCCTCCTGCATCCAACGGTCACATATCCGCATTACAGTTGTTTGGTTTCGTCCAACACGACTAGCGATTTCTCTGTATGATAATCCACAATCTCGGTAAGCCACTATCGTTCCTCTGTCGAACTCGGATACTTGATCAAAAGATGTTCGCTGTTGTCTACGAGGCATAACTGATCGTCTTGTGAAACAACCACAAGGTAAACACATGTGCCGAACGTACACTCGTCGAAATCGCCAAGCCTTAATTGGCGCTATGAGGTGGCGCCACAGGCGCGCGTGATGTGCGTCTGCGCTGAAATTCTAATCAGTTGCATATCTCATCGCTGCAAACCCATGGTGTAAATTTCACTTGATTCGGATGCTTCCTTCAGGGTGTTGCATTTACGGTGGCCAGCAGTGTATGTACCGGCAGAACGCTGATCACTGACGGTGATCGGCCTACTTCACTTCTACAGCTTAGGAAATGGTCCTCATGGACTCAGGAAGACAATTTTGCTGTTTTACTGAGTATCTCTCGTTTCGGATCTCCTAGCGGTTTCCTTTACCGAGCCGCCCAAGTGTGTCTCAACTATTGAACCCTCTTCGTACCGCTTGTTTAGAGGGCATTAAGCCATTACATTTGAAATGGGAGAAAATATCGTCGTGTTTGGGAAACAATTTTATGCTCAAAGCAGCCTATTTTCACTTCCACTGTTCCATGATTACTAAAACACGGGGTTTTGTCTTTCACAATTCTTGTCCCACCGTATTCATGAGTACGACGGTTCAAATTCGCGTCCGGCCGTACTGATCGAGGTTTCCCGTGATTTTCCTAAATCGTTTAAGCCAAATGCTGGGATGTTTCCTTTAACAGATCACGGCCGATTTTCTTCCCTATCCTTCCTTAGCCGGCCGCTATGACCGAGCGGTTCTAGGCGCTTCAGTCCGGAACCACGTAGCTGCTATGGTGGCAGGTTCGAATCCTGTCTCGGGCATGGATGTGTGTGATGTCCTTAGGTTAGTTAGGTATAAGTAGTTCTATGTCTAGAGGACTGATGACCTCAGAAGTTAAGTCCCATAGTGCTTAGAGCCATTTGAACCTATCCGTCCTTAACCTGAGCTTGATGTCGATGTGACGCTAAATAATGATCTTCCTTCGTTCGTTAGTTACTTCTTTCCTTCCTTCCTTCGTTTCTTCCTTCCTGCTCGGCAGTGTTGCAAACACCGCATGGCTGCCGTAACGCTTTAGTATTATTTCCGTTTCTGTGTCGTCATCTATATTCATTGTTTGCGTGCGTGGGGCTTATGTTTGTGTGTGTGTGTGTGTGTGTGTGTGTGTGCGTGCGTTCGTGCTGCTCTGACCCCAGACCGCTCCCCGCATACGTAATAGCTGGTAATTAATTTCAGCCTTGATTACTTGCAGCGGATCTCCGAGCACAGCATTAACGCAGAGTACAAACCGCAGTAGAAACTTCTGCAACAAGGAGCAAACAGATGGAGGAAGCAGTGTTCCATCTGTATTTGCAGAGCATGTAAGCATTGTTCAACATGCTCAACCTTCTTCTAAATATTAGTCATAAAGCACGTAAAAGGTTTTACACTTTAGCAAAATTTCCTCCTTTTGTCTACGAGCGATTCTGTGGAAGAGTACTTAGACATCTTAACATTCATACTTCTTTATCAGACCAGAGGTTTAACTTCACGAAATGATCGCCATACGGTTTAATTAATTAATTTGTATGATTGCATGATTAAATGAGAGAGCGCGAACGGTAAGGAATTTCTTTATTGAAATGAGCATTTCAATTTGTAGATCATGATGTACCTCCAGATAAGTTGGAATATTATGGATTTTTGAGGAAAGCTCGAGCGTGTTTCTTTTGATGTCAAGGAAACAGGATGCGTTAAGCTGTTGTCTAGCCTTAGCAATTCGGAAACAAATTTTAGTCTGACTGAAGTGGTACAAGACGTAGAATAAGGGTAGGTTGGGGTGCAGAGGTTGGGAAGGAGTTATCTCATTGCTCTGTTCTTGGCCCACTGATTCTCATGATACTTATATGTATAATCTTCCAGCACATATGATTCGCGGTAATTTTTTTCATTTGTAGGTGATGCAAACCTCTTCGCAAAATATATAGAATGTAATATAATTGATTTAGAGGATTGGTATTGGGTTACCTTAGCACGCTGGTTACAGAAAACAATTTGTCGTTTCGTTTAACTGTCGCAACACTATTGTACGAGGGTTGTCCAAAAAATAATGCACCGCATTTTTTTCTCAGCCGACAACAATGCTACGAGAGCGGAACGTTACAAATGTATTATTTGAAGTCTCCTAAGTGAGTGCGCCTGGTTTCCGCCACTTCCGACAGATAGCGTAGCTGCAGACGGTTTCAAAATGGCGTCTTTAGGTGATGTACATTACAAAGAACGCGCCGTCATCGAATTTCTCACTGCAGGGAAAGAAACTGAGGGGAATATTCACAACCGCTTGCGCAAAGTCTATGGAGCCTCTGCTGTCGACAGAAGTACAGTTATTCACTCGTCACTGAGGTTGACGTCAACAGAAGGCAGTTCAATGGAGTTCCACTATTTGTAGCGGTTGGGGAAACCACCCACGGCTGTCACATCTGACACACATGACCCAGCCCCCTCGGACTTCCATTTGTTTGGGCCATTAAAGGATGCCATTTGTGGAAAACATTTTGAGGATGATGAGGAGGTGGTTGACACAGTGAAGCACCAGGGATCCTACAGGGTGTTTCAAAAATGACCGGTATATTTGAAACGGCAATAACACCTAAACGAGCAGCGATAGAAATACACCGTTTGTTGCAATATGCTTGAGACAACAGTACATTTTCAGGCGGACAAACTTTCGAATTTACAGTAGTTACAATTTTCAACAACAGATGGTGCTGCAAGTGATGTGAAAGATATAGAAGACAACGCAGTCTGTGGGTGCGCCATCCTGTACGTCGTCTTTCTGCTGTAAGCGTTTGCTGTTCACAACGTGCAAGTGTGCTGTAGACAACATGGTTTATTCCTTAGAACAGAGGATTTTTCTAGTGTTGGAATTCCACCGCCTAGAACACAGTGTTGTTGCAACAAGACGAAGTTTTCAACAGAGGTTTAATGTAACCAAAGGACCGAAAAGCGATACAATAAAGGATCTGTTTGAAAAATTTCAACGGACTGGGAACGTGACGGATGAACGTGCTGGAAAGGTAGGGCGACCGCGTACGGCAACCACAGAGGGCAACGCGCAGCTAGTGGAGCAGGTGATCCAACAGCGGCCTCGGGTTTCCGTTTGCCGTGTTGCAGCTGCGGTCCAAATGACGCCAACGTCCACGTATCGTCTCATGCGCCAGAGTTTACACCTCTATCCATACAAAATTCAAACGCAGCAACCCCTCAGCGCCACTACCATTGCTGCACGAGAGACATTCGCTAACGATATAGTGCACAGGATTGATGACGGAGATATGCATGTGGGCAGCATTTGGTTTACTGACAAAGCTTATTTTTACCTGGACGGCTTCGTCAATAAACAAAACTGGCACATATGGGGAACCGAAAAGCTCCATGTTGCAGTCCCATCGTCCCTGCATCCTCAAAAAGTACTGGTCTGGGCCGCCATTTCTTCCAAAGGAATCATTGGCCCATTTTTCAGATCCGAAACGATTACTGCATCACGCTATCTGGACATTCTTCGTGAATTTGTGGTGGTACAAACTGCCTTAGACGACACTGCGAACACCTCGTGGTTTATGCAAGATGGTGCCCGGCCACATCGCACGGCCGACGTCTTTAATTTCCTGAATGAATATTTCGATGATCGTGTGATTGCTTTGGGCTATCCGAAACATACAGGAGGCGGCGTGGATTGGCCTCCCTATTCGCCCTGTGACTTCTTTCTGTGGGGACACTTGAAAGACCAGGTGTACCGCCAGAATCCAGAAACAATTGAACAGCTGAAGCAGTACATCTCATCTGCATGTGAAGCCATTTCGCCAGACACGTTGTCAAAGGTTTCGGGTAATTTCATTCAGAGACTACGCCATATTACTGCTACGCATGGTGGATATGTGGAAAATATCGTACTATAGAGTTTCCCAGACCGCAGCGCCATCTGTTGTTGAAAACTGTAACTACTGTAATTTCGAAAGTTTGTCTGCCTGAAAATGTACTGTTGTCCCAAGCATATTGCAACAAACGGTGTATTTCTATCGCTGCTCGTTTAGTTTTTATTGCCGTTTCAAATATACCGGTCATTTTTGAAACACCCTGTATGTTGTATCTTGCCGCCATTTTGCCGATCGGTTCGGTACGCGAGCGCACCGAACGGTCTTGTTTTCGAAACAGAGCCCCAACATTATTCAGTGCGCATTTTGAAAGCGATGCCGAACAGTTCTAGCGAACCGAAACACTGTTGTCAGCTCCCCTCGCGCCAACCAATGAGAAGCAGTCTGCCTCAGATCCGCGCATGCGCTCTGCAGCGCCACAGCGGCAGAACTCGAAGAGGCTAGCAGCCGACACAGGCATACCATTCTTCATGGTACCGAAAAGTGTGGTTAGAGTACGTAATACTTTTCAAATTTCGCTGGCCACAGGCTTCCACGAATGCATGATAACGATAGAATATTGACTGTGTTCTGAAACTGTCGTGAATGTCACATTATGTCATATTATTCTCATTCACATCGACGTCTTGTTTTGGATTTTACATTTCAGAATATGAGTTTGGAATGGAATGTAGTACCACACTGTACAAATACATCTATAGAAACACCCGAAAAATTCGTCATTGTTTCCTGTTTTCCGTCATTCCTTAGTTGCTTCAAAACTCATGGAGGTACGTTCCGTCTATGTGAGTAACTGAAGGCAGTGTGTTTATTGCCATACGCGTTTCGCTTCCTTTATTTGTGATGATGCTTCACACATAAAAGAAGCGAAAAGCGTGTGGGAATAAACTGCCTTCAATTAGTTGCATAGACGGAACACATTTTTTTCATTTACATTGTTACCAAAAGTTTTAAACGCGTTTCGATAGTTAATAAGTAAACCATTTGCGGAAAAGACTGCGCGAAGTCACTAGTAATTTCAGCTAACACTCATGTAATATACGTAAGCGGAGCCGATGTCTTGATATTTAATGGTCTTTAAACTCTTAATTGCATAAAATAGCAGATATTTTGAGAGAATATTGATCGAAAACTTTTTTCTTTATGTTGTAATCATTAACAGTAACAACCTAACGTAAATAGTCTATTATGAACTCACTTTCCAACCGGATGCGTCCTGCAGTGATTCTTTAGTAACACAATCACTAAATGCATAGCTAAAAGCGCTCAATATGTTTAAAATAACAACTTATAGGTGTAAATAAACCACAGCTAACCGAACGGCAGGGCCATTCCGAAATTCAAAACCTCTCGGTACAGTTGTCGCAATATCGGCGGGAGAACCGTTCAGTAACAGGTCTCAGAAACTTACTGAATAGGAAATTCGGATAAAGAACCGAAAATGACGTTACTACCGAAACTAACTTGCTGCACCGACCGGTATGAACGATATAGAATACGGCCCCAGCACAAGGATTGGTACCGATAGGGCATACATGCCCTTGTTTCGCACTGGAGGAAGGCCATAGAACGGGATGGAGATTGCGTGGAAAAGTAGGGTGTGTCGATGAAACACCATTCTTTCGTGTGCGTAATTCTCATTATGTTCTATAAAGAATTGTTGAAGAAAAAAATGCGGTTTATTACGTACTATTACGTACTTTCGTATACGAATTCTGATTCAGAATCCTTACTCAACGGCCACTGCAAAATCTCAGGGTAAACAACCACAATGTGCGCTAAAGAATTTTAAATTCTTGGACTGAAGATAGCAAAATGATACTAGGGATAGGCAGTCCTATAATTTCTGGACTAAATAATACTGAGAGACATCAATAGGATGTACTTGCGGTGACATATCACATCGATAATAGTGCTGAAATACCTAAGATGAAGTTGTAGTTGTATCAAGTAAACTAAAACGATAAATAGAACTGAGAAAAGTAATAAGAGAATGTCCTTTATTCGCCATAATAAAATATTTCACAGATGACAGCCTTAATTTCCATAGCTGTGGAAACAACAGGAACAGTAGCAAAAGGGCGTCTCGGAAACGGACCATTCAGGATTTTGTTCAGAAACTAAGTGAAGCCGTCTTCACCATCGGTATGTTCTCCATTAGACTGACACTCAAACACTAAAGCATATTTGTTCTTACGAGGTAGTCATTCTACGAAATAGCATAGTTTCGATTTATGGGATAGCGTAGTTCTAACCAGAGAAACTTCTGTGAGAAAAAGAGATATTTAAACGACTTGGTCAGTTCAAAAATAAATTGTATACCTTTATTTACATGCCTAGTAATTCAAAAACTGATATAACACATATATTCGCTATTAGAATTTAAAGTTAAATGTTTCCAATTACAACATTATCGCGAATAACTGTTTTTTTTTTTTAAATTCTGATCAAAACTATTGTAGTTCCGACCTTATGGCAATTTTCAAATATATGATTTTGTGTTCAGACATTGGACTGGATTTGCTGCTGTAATGTGAATCTGCAGAAAGCAATAGGCTTGTCTGCGGAAATTTGTGAAGCTAATGTGGAAGTGAATAGCACTGCTTGGTTGTTTGTGAGACGTGCATAAAATGTATATGATATACCAGAAGATTTAATTTTTTTATATGTATATAGGCACAAAATCTCACCCTTGGAAGCCGGCCGCTGTGGACGAGCGGTTATCTCCGCTTCAGTCCGGAACCACGCGAAAGCTACGGTCACAGGTTCGAATCCTGCCTCGGGCATGGATGTGCGTGATGTCCTTAGGTTAGTTAGGTCTAAGTAGTTCTAAGTCTAGGGGACTGATGTCCTCAGATATTAAGTCCCATAGTGCTTAGAGCCATTTGAACCATTTTTTCACCCGTGGAAGTGATTGTAGGATTGGAAAAACAATAATGTTATTGAAATAAAAATAAAACAAGGTCTTTTGACACGTTCTGCTGTACATGGGTGGACGTTATTCATTATTATTACACATTTTTGCCATTAACATAGTGTTTGATCTTGAATCTTACGTAATTATTCACTATTTTCATGTTTCATTCTGTCTTCCGAAAAACTTTTGATTCTTTGCCTGTGCTTTGTTTACTTTACTTTTCGTATTTGACCATTTTTCTTTCTTTACTTTCCTTCAGTTTCATGTTCATAATTTTGTTTCTGAATTTGTCTCTTTCGTTTATCATTCCCCTACTGATTCCAGCTTGTTCTAGTTCTTCTGTTGCTTGAAGCCACTCGTTGTGAGTCTATTGTTTTTCATACTTCTTATTGTTCACAGAATCGTAGTTGACGTTTTTTGATCGTGTTTGTCAGTCTGTCTTCGTGTTCATTCAATTCCTCGATTGGTGTCGACATCTACACACCGTCACTATGTATTCATCCAAAAAATTTTCTGATGATTTTACTTTCTATTTTTTCACTCTCTGTGATGCCAGAACGCTTCTTATAAAAGGTACTTATTCAAACGTATTCCCTCTCTAATCATAGGTTCTGTTGTTAGCAGTTATTCAACTGAAACAAAGAATGTGATCAATAAATTTCAGAGTTTTATGCCGAGGCGAACGTATATTCCTTAAGAAGCGTGAGAATACAATTAAGTAATTTCATCCACTGCATAATCTTCATCTTTCTCATCTCTATTTTACAGCATGACGGGCGTCCTGCAGCGGTTCTGTGATGCTATCTCTACCTTGCTCTTCGGTTCCGCCTGTGTTGATGGCGCATCAGTTAACATCATCAGCCGTTTGATAAGCACAGCTGGATAAAATTTTCTTCTAAACTTTTCCATCCATTACGGTCTTCAGTGATACACACCCACACTGCTCCTGCATGTCTTGTAAAGTCACAAAATCACCTTCCTTTGGGACAACGACTCAATCGTTTCTTCTCCCGAAATCTAGCAACGAACTTTCTTGGTCGATGGACCAGTTATCTGCCAGATACATCTTCCACTCCAGCGCGGTCGCTGCACCATTTGTTTAATTTCCCGTTTCACCTAGGATTTTCCATCGTGCATCATCAGACCATGACTCAAGGCTCATTCACATTTGTTAGCTTTCCGTGTCAGAGATATAGGAAGCTAAAATTCGAAAGCGCTAATTAGTTTACCAAAAGTACACCAGAAAATTTCTACTCTTTCGTTTATTTCTTTTGTAATCCAATAAAATGTGAGAATCATTCGTATGTAACCCTACCACGATCGCCGGTAAGCAAAGCTCGTGCTTATTGATAATTCGGAGCATAATGCAATTATCTACAGCTGCGCTTGCTGCCAGCAGTCGCCGAAAATTCTTTGGTTCATGACTGCTGATGTCCATTACATTGCTAATCATATGAGACGGTGGAGGTATTATCGTGTTGACGTCTAGATGGGATGAAATGGGGAACATGATTCGACTAGCCGGCCGAAGTGGCCGTGCGGTTAAAGGCGCTGCAGTCTGGAACCGCAAGACCGCTACGGTCGCAGGTTCGAATCCTGCCTCGGGCATGGATGTTTGTGATGTCCTTAGGTTAGTTAGGTTTAACTAGTTCTAAGTTCTATGGGACTAATGACCTCAGCAGTTGAGTCCCATAGTGCTCAGAGCCATTTGAACCATTTGAACCATGATTCGACTGTCATCGTCCCTACTGTGTAGACGACACGGGAAGCCACCAGCCATCCGTTTGTTCGCCTATACCACCCCTAAGGCGAGCTGTACATTCAGCGATGCAGTGTACCAGCCAATCACTTCGAGGGTGCTTGTGACATCGTGAGGTCTCCTGGCCTGAATCCTATTGGGCATATCTGGAACAGTTTCGCCCCAACGTCAACCTATTCCGGTGAGTCGTAGGTAGCGGTTGAGCAGTCGGAGACTGAGGTGACTCGATGAGTCACCGTCACGGCGTTCCGTTGCCGTCATTCGGGCGATACAGGACTCCACGTGCTAATAGATAATTGATTCTAAACCAATTGCCGATGAGTACGCTGTAGAAGACGTGCTCCGAAATAAAGAGCTTGTAGCGTTCAGCAGTTTGATATTTAACTAATTTGCACGATACTTTAATTTTTACACGATACTTTACTGGAAATTCGCATGGACATAGACTATATATATTTTTGTAATACATGTCAATGCGAATTTCCAGTAAAGTATCGTGCAAAAATTGGAGGTAAATCGGTCAAGAACTTTTCGAGATTTATGGTAACAATGCTTCTCCCTTTATGTATTATATATGTGTTTACATATTATGTATAGCTGTCAAACTGATTATTTGTTATGAAAACATATGGTAGCAGAACTGCCAAACTGAACGCAAAAGTTCTTTTATTTTCTTTTTCATACCAAAAATGCCATAACCATTCACTATTACGAACACAAAATCAACCAAATCTGTCCAGCCTTTCTTAATTGATGATATGTCATACATACGACAATTTATGTTAATTTTCGTTAAATCTTCCAAAAATTTTCTTTTATACAAATCTTGTCCCGACAGTAACAAACGCAGCAAAAAATCAACCAAATCGGTCAAGCCGATCACAGGTGATGACCTTTCATAAATACAGCCATACAAGAAGAGGTTGTTCTCTTTTGAAAAATCACAACACAAAGCGTATTAAGGAAACCAAGATGTCATTATGAATGAAGATGGCAAGACATTAATCTGAATTCCATAAATTCCGAATAGGGAGAGAATCCCTCCCATATTCAGCTCCAAAATGAGACAAATATAAACTTCTGTCCTTAAACAAAGAGTCCAGCAGATGAAAATTAAATTAGACTCAGCTCGTAACTGCAACGTACAATAAGGCATCAGCATCTCTTCGTGCCCCACAAAAATATAAAAAGCTATTCCCTGTTGACTTGAAAAAGAAACTTGTACGAACACTTATACTTCCAACTATTGATTACAGCGATTTTTATCCTACAAGGCCTTTGTCAGGAAATCTCACGGCGCCTGGAACTGGTTCTGAACGCCTGTGCCCGTTATATCAGTCATGTTCGACTTTTTGATCGTATTTGACTATCATATGCACACAGCTATCCTGTTTGTGTGCAGACAAGCGGAGAGATTTCCATACCCTCTGCCTTCTCTACAGTTTTAGCAACGAACGCTATGCTCATATCTCTCCTCAACCTGAACGCTACCGTCTCAACAACATGGCAGAGAAAAGTCCTTTGTGTCCCACTCCATCGTTCAGCCACTTTCTTGACGACCTTCGCTGTAACAGCAACTAGAATCTGGAATAACCTCCCGCATCCCATTAGAGAACTGAATAACAACTCCAGCTTCAGAAGGCAGTTAATGACATATCTACTAAAGCAACAGTAATGATTAACATTGCCCCTGTACGCACCCGTTACACTGGTACATCCTTCTTTCAAACCAGATCTTCCTCATTTCCCTGTACTCTTAGCTGGTGCAGTGTCCTTAACTTTCCTACTCCCAGAACTCGCTATACCAGAAAAGATTTGTTTTGTACACCTATAAATTATTTTTATATGTTTTGCTATCATTAATATTGTTATTGTCGTTATTACTGTTAATATTATTATCAATATCAGTGGCAGCAGCTGAAATAGCACAAGTACTGTCAGTAATAACTTTATTATTTCACAGCCGGTATTATTTGTATTGTATTGTATTGTATGTTAACTGGGGACCTAGAAACGACGGAGAGGCTCCGTCCCCGCCGCAGCCGCAGTGGTCCACAACCCGACGACGACTACCGCAGTCAACTTCAACCCACCGCAGTCCACTTCAACCCTCAGCCGCCGCACACCGAACCCATGGTTATTGTGCGGTTTGGCACCCCGTGGACCCCCCCCCCCCCCCCCTGGGAATGTCAAACTACCAGACGAGTGTAACCCCTACGTTTGCGTGGTAGAGTAATGGTGGTGTACGCTTAAGTGGAGAACTTGTTTGCACAGCAATCGCCAACATAGTGTAACCTCAGTTACACTATGTTCCACCTCAGCGGAATAAGGGGAACCAGCCCTGCATTCGCCGAGGCAGATGGATAACCGCCTAAAAACCATCCACAGACTGGCCGGTTCACCGGACCTCGACACAAATCCGCCTGGCGGATTCGTGCCGGGGACCAGGTGCTCCTTCCCGCCCGGAAAGCCGTGCGTTCGACCGCACGGCTAAGCGGGCGGGCCGACTATTATTTACTAACACTGCCACTTCAGGAAAAAAAAAATGGTTCAAATGGCTCTGAGCACTATGGGACTCAACTGCTGTGGTCATAAGTCCCCTAGAACTTAGAACTACTTAAACCTAACTAACCTAAGGACATCACACACACCCATGCCCGAGGCAGGATTCGAACCTGCGACCGTAGCAGTCGCACGGTTCCGGACTGCACGCGCCACTTCAGACACTCAAATTATTTTAATACTATTTGTCATACTAAAATCGTTATTCGAATATAACTATGATGTAAAAAAGGAACTGTATGTGTAAAATCAAGGTCCGATGTAAGAGAGGGCCTGATGCCCCTAATCAGATCAGCTTAAATAAACAAACAAATAAATACACGAATAAAACACAGATCTGATATAATTCCTAACGGAAATACTATCTTTTCTTTTATTTCCTATCTGATATACAGGGTGTCTTTAACAAAAATGCCACTTATATCCACAGGAGGTGCCATTGCTCAAAAATATAATTATAAACTGAGGTGACAAAAGTCATCGGACACCTCCTAATAACGTTCCGGACCTCCTTTCGCTCGGCATAGTGCAGTAACTGTAAGTCTCTAAGTAGTATGTACTCAACAAGTCGTTGGAAGTCTCCTACTGCCTCTATAGCCGTCCGTAATTGCGTTGCCGGTGACAGACTTTGTGGACGAATGACCTCTTGAAACTTCCTGGCAGATTAAAACTGTGTGCCCGACCGAGACTCGAACTCGGGACCTTTGCCTTTCGCGGGCAAGTGCTCTACCATCTGAGCTACCGAAGCACGACTCACGCCCGGTCCTCACAGCTACTTTACAGGAGCTTTCCTGCGAACCTTGCAGAACTAGCACTCCTGAAAGAAAGGATACTGCGGAGACATGGCTTAGCCACAGCCTGGGGGATGTTTCCAGTTCTGCAAGGTTCGCAGGAGAGCTTCTGTAAAGTTTGGAAGGTAGGAGACGAGATACTGGCAGAAGTAAAGCTGTGAGGACCGGGCGTGAGTCGTGCTTCGGTAGCTCAAATGGTAGAGCACTTGCCCGCGAAAGGCAAAGGTCCCGAGTTCGAGTCTCGGTCGGGCACACAGTTTTAATCTGCCAGGAAGTTTCATATCAGCGCACACTCCGCTGCAGAGTGAAAATATCATTCTGGAATGATCTCTTGATTATGTCCCACCACCAGGTTGCACAGTGGCTCGTTGATAACTTGGGTACTTGTATCCGTCTGCGCCACACTCTAACCCTGCCATCAGCTCTTACCAACTGTAATCGGGACTCATCTGACCAAGCCACGGTTTTCCAGCCATCTGGGGTCCAACCGATATAGTCACGAGCCCAGGAGAGGCGCTGCAGGCTATGTCCTGCTGTTAGCAAAGGCACGCGTGTCAATCGTCTGCCGTGATTACCCATTAACGCCAGATTTTACAGCATTCATCTAACGGAAACGCTAGTCGTACGTCCTACGACGATTCCCGCGGTTATTTCGCGCAGTCGGCTCTGACAACTCTACGCAAACGCCGCTGCTTTCGGCCGTTAAGTGAAGGCTGTCGGGCACTGCGTTGTCCGTGATGATAGGTAATGCTTGAAAATTGGTGCTATCGGCACACTCCTGACTCTGTGAATTTCGGAATATTGGATTCCTTACCGATTTCCTAAATAGAATGTCGCATGGATTTACCTCCAACTACCATTCCGCTTTCAGTTAACTCCTGTAGTGCGGCCGTAATCACGTCGGACACCTTTTGACATAATCACAAATGACAGTTTCGCCAGTGCACAGCGCTTTTATACCTTGTGTACGCGATATTACCGCTGTCTGTATATGTGCGTATCGCTATCCCACGAATTGTGGCCTGTCCGTTGAGATATGGGTTGCGTTACAACAGGGCTTCACAACATACGTGCTCCCGGAGCAAGCTGTGAGCAGCAAGGCGCGAGCACGGAGCAGCGCGAGCACGCTGCCCCCACTACCAGACCAGAGCGGAGACTGGGGAGAGTTACGTGGGGTACACAACAGCTGCCGCCAGTCGATGTAAATCCGCGGCCACCTGCATGGATATAAAAAAAAAAATGGCTCTGAGCACTATGGGACTCAACTGCTGTGGTCATAAGTCCCCTAGAACTTAGAACTACTTAAACCCAACTAACCCAAGGACATCACACGCATCCATGCCCGAGGCAGGATTCGAACCTGCGACCGTAGCGGTCGCGCGGTTCCAGACTGTAGCGTCAGAACCGCTCGGCCACCAGCGGCCGGCGCATGGATATCACTCACGAATTATTACTGCGACAAATAAAACAAATAAAGGAGAATGTAGACGTGTCACATAATTTTACTAGCTTAGTGTATGCCTCTACCATCTGTAGACACTGAAACTAAAGAATTCCACGACAATCCTATATTTTCAACACTTTCTTCAACGCTACTTAAAATATCACCTCCGGTTGTAGTGTTCTTCATGGCTACTACATCGAGGAGCTCCTCCCTCACCTGAAGATCTCTATTAACACCTCTAATAAATATGGCAAGCTGCGCTGTTCCAGTGATATCAACACTTTCGTCCAGAGCTAGAGAATACGCCATAAAATCTTTACAGATATTTGCAAGCTGGCTCTGGACGTTGTCTGCCATGTCCTGTATGCGACGCATAATGGTCATGTTAGATAATGGCACAATCCGAAATTGTTGAACTTGAGATGGACACAAATGTTCCGCTGCAACTAACAAACATTCTTTTATTAAATCGCCATCAGTTAAGGGGCGCAGGGGTTTTGCTAAAAGCAAAGCAATTTTGTAACCCACTCTGAGAGCTGCCTCAGTTGATTTTTCTTCGTCGTCCAGATCTTCTTCGGATAGCTTCCTTTTAAGTTTAATAACTTCCTGTGCACGATCTGGTCAATCACATTTCCCACGTCCGTAGTCTTTCGTGTGGTACGACATATAATGTCGCTGCAAATTAAATTTCCTAAAAGAATTCAGCGTTTTGTGACATACTTAACATTTTGCAACACCATCTTTTTCTGTAAACAGATACAATTCCTCCCAATGGGGGTTGAACTGCGAAATCAAGGTTGGGGTTACACAACGGCGACTTCACATGATTCTTAACCAGCGAAGTGACTGTTAAGAGCTGATCGTAGTACTTTAAACGTTACACAGTCGGCGCGAATTCAATAGGCACGCTGCGGCCCTATTCAAACGTGCGCGCGCATTTCCCCTCCCTCCCTACTCCGCGACCTTGCAGCTGCTCGCGAGCACGTGCCCGAGCAGACGCGAGTACTCGCGCTCAAAACCGGCCAGTTGTTAAGCCCTGCGTTACGAGTAATGTGTTGTATTCGATGGCGTAGGCAGGATCTGGAGAAGATGGCATAGTTAATTACCACAATACGCAAGTGTGGGCAGATGTAAATCCCTGTGAAATCTTGGAGGTGAGGTACCAGGATCGCCTCGGTGTCAGTGCTTGGGCAGGGATTGTCAGTGGCAGACGCAAAGGTCCATTCACTTTGCCAAACACAATAACAGGTGCGGTCCGCAATCTATTTCTGGTAAGCTCTGTTGGAGAATGTTGCCCTTGCAGAAAGACAACGACTATGGTTTAAGCATGTCGGGGAACCACCCCATTTTCTACAGGTCGTGTAACGGTACCTCACCGCAACGTTTCGTGATAACATGACCTCTCCGTTCACCGACCCTGAATCCGTTGGATTTCTGGCTGTTGGAACATTAAAAGGCATCGGCATATGCACAACCCATTGATAATGTGCGGACGTTGCAGGAGTGTATGACAAATTCATGTGACACATTGGGAATGGATGTAGGTGTATTTGAGAAAGTGTGTGATTCACTGCGTAGAATGGCTGACGGATGTATCAGCGTACAGCACTGACTAGAGTGACTACTTCTACGTGACAGACAGATGGAAAGGAGACGACACATTGGCTCATATCTCAACACGTTTGATTGGGGTCGTATAATTATAGGAAGTTTCCTTCTAGTTTTTGCCGGTGCAGCTCCGGTTGAAATATGTGGCACTTATTTTTAAACAGAGTGCATATGCAATATTCATACAAAATTTCGAAATACTTTCATGGAAAGTCAGACTTTCGACCCCCAATAATTGCCTGTTCCATTGTCGATATTCCTCTTTATCGAGTTATAATTGTTCTCCTCAAAAATAGCGCTTTATATTTTTTAAAATTTTGTAGTAAAGGAAAGACAGCCATTAAACTTCTTTTCGTAAGAAATAAAAGAGTACAGAATTTGTTAAATGGAAAATGTGTTAGTTAATGAAGTTTTTCGATTTTAAGATTTTGTTTCTAAAATAGCCTTGTCAGCATATATCAGAAAACACGAGAGAAATCTGATAGTCTGGAAATCAGCATATGAAAGTAGAACACAGTATATAACCTAATTTAAAATATTGGACCCAATAGCTAAAAAAAATAACTTTCCTAAATGTGTGACAAAGTCGTCAATAAATCACATTCCTTATGCTGTTAAAGAAAATGTAGCTCTATTTACCTGACATTGTTAGCAGAGCGATCTCTATATCAGCCTAAATAGTTTTCCAAAGTAGTAGTTTCATTTTCCAGGTCACCGTGGATACATATCTTATTAGTTTCAGCGAAGTTATATTACCATCTTCAGATTTGCAAGGGTTACAAATATGCTACAACGATTGTAATTATCATATGTAATTTCGGAAAAAACGTTAATTCAATTTTACATACCATCGGATACGTGAATTATAAAGCCATTACGTGTGGCACATTGCCTTCTGGCCACTGATAACATGGAGGTAAACTGTGAAATTAAAAATATTAAGTAAAATAAAGTGCTAAAAATTTTTATGGCGACTCCAGCGTCATAGACTAAAATATTTACCTTCAAGAAGACACTCCCATGCAGCACCAGGTTTGCCAAAGCGTCTGACCACTAAAAGTTTTATTTTGGAAGCTTTTTTACGTGGAAAATGTAATTGTTCCGCATTTTATCATTTTCTACTTAATTTACCTACAGTTTCCTACAAGAGTAAATAAATAAACCAGGTGGTATCTAGAATCATTGAAGAGCCAGGAGTAGCTGATGAGAAACAGAATTTTTTACTAAATTAAACTAAAAACTATTGGAAAACTGTATTTATTAATCATAAAAGTTAATGCTGCCTCTTTATAATAGGTACTTACTATAATCCGTGCGGGGACAATATATTCTTGATAAGTTGAGCTTTTGAGCTTTGTGTGCCTGCTTCGCGTGTCTATCACGGTCAATCATATACACGAATTTATTTACGTTTCTATAGCAATGCCTGGGTGTTGCCGCAGTGCTGAGCGACTATGACTGTCCATCATTCAGTACTGACGGCAGCCTTTTGCATACTTTACGGTTGAAGGCTAGCAACAGTTCTGTCGGCTTTCAGGAATGCTCTCTCGTCGTATAGAGTATACCCACAATGTTCTTAGCTGAGAGAGTACATTCTGTATGACTTAACTCTATACATATGATTTACATGTACAGACAAACTAATTATCACAATTTCAGAAAGAGTGGATGATTTGCTCAAGACAAAGAGCTTCACAAACTGAGCAAGTCAGTAACGCGTTGCTCTAATCTGGCCCTTCAGCAAGCAGTTATTCGGCTTGATATTGATCGATAGAGTTGTTGGATGTTCTCCTGAGGGATATAGTGCCAAATTCAGTCCAATCGGCACTTTAGATCGTCAAAATTTGTAGATGGTTGGAAGGCCTAGGCCATAATGCTCCAAAAGTTCCCAATTTTGGAGAGATCCGGCGACCTCTCTGGTCAAGGTATGGTTTGGCAAGCACGAAGAAAACAACCCGTCGGCTTTGACCAATGACGTCATACCTTAGTCATAGATAGTAATGTCTTCACTTCGAGGCATAGATAATAAAACAGTTCTGTTTTCCAAAAAGCGCTATCATTAAAATAATTGAATGTGAATCTAAAAGCGATCGCTTGGTATTCGTTAAATTATTAATCGTGTGATTTGATTAAGTTAATTGTTTGTTTCTTATTCAGACGGTACTTAATATTTTTCGTAATGATGTTGAGGTAATGTGGAGTATAGGGAATTTAGAGTGTTAGTTTTTTGGTTGGTTGTTTTGGGGAAGTAGACCAGACAGCGAGGTCATCGGTCTCATCGGATTAGGGAAGGACGGGGAAGGAAGTCGGCCGTGCCCTTTGAAAGGAACCATCCCGGCGTTTGCCTGGAGCGATTTAGGGAAATCACGGAAAACCTAAATCAGGATGGCCGGACGCGGGATTGAACCGTCGTCCTCCCGAATGCGAGTCCAGTGTCTAACCACTGCGCCACCTCGCTCGGTTGTGTTAGTTTTTTATTGTAGAACAATTTTTAGTGTCTTATTTTAGTTTATAGGAATGGATTTGTCTATCCCAATGAATCTTGACGATTTAAGAGAAGCCGTGATCGAAGACATGTTGGCCACAATTTGCTTCTTGCAAATGTGTGGTCTCATTGCTGAATACGTGCGATGTCGTGAGTGCGGTGAACATATGCGCCTCACCAGTGTATCAAGTCGCCGTACTCACGACTTATTTGTATGGAGGTGCAGCAGATACCGGTTATGGCGATGTATTACGAGGGGAACATGGTTCGAGAAATCTAAGCTCGCCCTGAGAGACATATTGAAAATCACATACTGTTGGTGTTTAAGATATCCTGTGTGGCACTGTGTGCTTGAATGTCGTGTGAGTAAGCTTACGGTAGTAGACTGGTGCTCATTTTGTAGGGAAGTTTGTGGAGAATATATGAAATATAGGGGGCCGTTGGAAGGGGGGGGGGGTGTTATGGTCGAAATTAACGAATCGCATTTTGGGAAAAGGAAGTACAATAGGGGGAACCTCCGATGGGATTATGGGTGTGGGGGGCAGTAGTTTGAGGCCAGCATTGTGACGATGTTGTGTTCAGAGTAGTACCAAATAGAAGTAAGGAAGTTTTGGTTAGGTTAATTGAAGATCAGGTTGCAGAGGGTTCTATTGTTATTTCAGACGAGTTTTCTCCGTATAGGGATTTAGGGGATAGGGGTTATCAACATCTAGTAGTAAACCACAACATTGAATTTAGATCTGTGTCGCCAGGCGCCTGCACTAAAAGCATAGAGGGGCACTGGTCAGCGGTAAAATCTCTTATAGGGAAAGGGAAACGTCAGATTTCGACTCTTCAAAGCCACCTAGATGAGTATTCGTGGAGACAAAGTATTCCGCGGACATATTGCCGTTTAAATGTTTTATTAAACACGTTGGCAAAATGTACCGTCCCAAGCATCTTAGTTAATTTCAGAGAGGGGGGGGGGGAGGAGGGAAGGGGGGGTTGGGGAATGAGAGAGTGTGTGTGTGGGGGGGGGGGAGGGAGGGAGAGAGAGAGAGAGAGAGAGAGAGAGGTTTCGTAATGTTGTGTTTGTTGTGAGTGTGGGTATGTGATTTTCGTTACTGTCTGTCTAGGCGAGCTTCCGTTATTCATCGATATTTCCATGTGGTATGTTCACTTTTCCATTTGCTTCTTTCACTGTATTTCACTATTTTGCCATATTTCACTGTTTTATTCCACCAATATGTGTATTTTCGTGTTGTGAATTACGTAACAGAAATTTGACAGCTGTCGATCTTGTTTCTTTTTCCAGCTCTAGTATCAGTACATTTTCGAATGTGTACTTGCGAAACCCCCGACACAACTACAATTTGTATCCCGTGTTTCATTTAGGGTTTACTGAAGCGGAGGATACGTCGTTCAAGTGAAGAACACAACAATAATGCTAGTGAAAACGAAGAAATCGACTTAGACACACTCGTATTCCGTACTGTACTTAGGCAACACACTTCGAATGAGCTTTTAATTTGTATCGGGTGTTTCATTTACGGTTTAGTGAAACAGGCGATACATAGTTCAAGTGAACAACAGGACAGCGATGCTACTTAAAACTAAGAAATCGACGTACGCTAAACTTGTATGCCCGTAGTGCACTTCAGCAATATACACTCCTGGAAATGGAAAAAAGAACACATTGACACCGGTGTGTCAGACCCACCATACTTGCTCCGGACACTGCGAGAGGGCTGTACAAGCAATGATCACACGCATGGCACAGCGGACACACCAGGAACCGCGGTGTTGGCCGTCGAATGGCGCTAGCTGCGCAGCATTTGTGCACCGCCGCCGTCAGTGTCAGCCAGTTTGCCGTGGCATACGGAGCTCCATCGCCGTCTTTAACACTGGTAGCATGCCGCGACAGCGTGGACGTGAACCGTATGTGCAGTTGACGGACTTTGAGCGAGGGCGTATAGTGGGCATGCGGGAGGCCGGGTGGACGTACCGCCGAATTGCTCAACACGTGGGGCATGAGGTCTCCACAGTACATCGATGTTGTCGCCAGTGGTCGGCGGAAGGTGCACGTGCCCGTCGACCTGGGACCGGACCGCAGCGACGCACGGATGCACGCCAAGACCGTAGGATCCTACGCAGTGCCGTAGGGGACCGCACCGCCACTTCCCAGCAAATTAGGGACACTGTTGCTCCTGGGGTATCGGCGAGGACCATTCGCAACCGTCTCCATGAAGCTGGGCTACGGTCCCGCACACCGTTAGGCCGTCTTCCGCTCACGCCCCAACATCGTGCAGCCCGCCTCCAGTGGTGTCGCGACAGGCGTGAATGGAGGGACGAATGGAGACGTGTCGTCTTCAGAGTCGCTTCTGCCTTGGTGCCAATGATGGTCGTATGCGTGTTTGGCGCCGTGCAGGTGAGCGCCACAATAAGGACTGCATACGACCGAGGCACACAGGGCCAACACCCGGCATCATGGTGTGGGGAGCGATCTCCTACACTGGCCGTACACCACTGGTGATCGTCGAGGGGACACTGGATAGTGCACGGTACATCCAAACCGTCATCGAACCCATCGTTCTACCATTCCTAGACCGGCAAGGGAACTTGCTGTTCCAACAGGACAATGCACGTCCGCATGTATCCCGTGCCACCCAACGTGCTCTAGAAGGTGTAAGTCAACTACCCTGGCCAGCAAGATCTCCGGATCTGTCCCCCATTGAGCATGTTTGGGACTGGATGAAGCGTCGTCTCACGCGGTCTGCACGTCCAGCACGAACGCTGGTCCAACTGAGGCGCCAGGTGGAAATGGCATGGCAAGCCGTTCCACAGGACTACATCCAGCATCTCTACGATCGTCTCCATGGGAGAATAGCAGCCTGCATTGCTGCGAAAGGTGGATATACACTGTACTAGTGCCGACATTGTGCATGCTGTGTTGCCTGTGTCTATGTGCCTGTGGTTCTGTCAGTGTGATCATGTGATGTATCTGACCCCAGGAATGTGTCAATAAAGTTTCCCCTTCCTGGGACAATGAATTCACGGTGTTCTTATTTCAATTTCCAGGAGTGTAGTTCGAAAGCGTTTCGAGATACAACTGACATACATGTAACGTGATGTATTCTTTGCTAGTAATATATTTCATTCATTTCTTTCCATTGTATTTTGCGGAGAAATACTAAGATATAAATACCTGATATCGTTAACGTGAAAATACTACTGGTCTTTATATGTGTGAAGTACAGTTTTTCTCTCTCGCATGCCTTTGTTTCTGAACATTCTTCTCAGCTCTTTCATCTGTGTAATACATTATCTCTGGCGAATTCTGACATCATTGGTCAAAGCCGACGGGTTGTATCCCCTGCTAAACTAGACCCGCAAGTCAGTACGCGTTGCTCTAATCTGGCCCTTCAGCAAGCAGTTATTCGGCTTGACATTGATCGATAGAGTTGTTGGATGTTCTCTGAGGGATATCGTGCCAAATTCAGTCCAATCGGCATTTTAGATCGTCAAAATTTGTAGATGGTTGGAAGGCCTAGGCCATAATGCTCCAAAAGTTCCCAATTTTGAAGAGATCCGGCGACCTCTCTGGTCAACGTATGGTTTGGCAAGCACGAAGAAAGTGTCGCCACGTGCAGCTGGGCATTATCTTGCCCAGGATGGCTGTCCATGAAGGGCAACAAAAGTGGACATAGAACGTCTTCGTACCAATGTGCTGTAAGGGTGGCTCTGATGACAACCTACCGCTGTCCGGGGATTCTCAAGACACGTCTTTGGCCGGAATAGAATTGTCTTCAGTGACGAGTTCCGATTCGAACTGAGTATTGGGGACGTCCTAGACAGCGGTCGGATAGCAATCTGTCTGCCATTCCGAGCGAGGTGGCGCAGTGGTTAGCACACTGGACTCGCTTAGAGAGGACGACGGTTGAAATCCTGATGTAGAATTTCCGTGATTCCCCTAGATTGCTTCAGGAAAATGCCGGGATGGTTCTATTGCGGGTTAGCAAAACTCTTTTTATTACTTTAGGAATAACCCGTAACACAAAATGGCATTCGATTGACAGAGCGAACTAACAACAGAATAAATAACATAGCTGGATAACAAAAAATAAATATAGAACATAGGTTTTGTCACAGATGTTGTTGCACGGAATCTTTCATTTGTGCTTAGCAAAAATGGTTAAAATGGCTCTAAGCACTATGGGAATTAACATCTGAGGTCATCAGTCCCCTAGAACTTAGAAACTACTTAAACCTAACTAACCTAATGACATCACACACATCCATGTCCGAGGCAGGATTCGAACCTGCGACCGCAGCAGCAGCGTGGATCCAGATGAAAGCGCCTAGAACCGCTCGGCCACAATGGCCGGCTTTGCGTAGCACTGTACACTTGCTTGCGTACACTCCCCCTCCCCTCCCCCCTAGTGCCACCGATACTTCTTGTTGAACCTGACGCGTTGTCCGGACCGGGTGACAACAGATCGCATACTGATTATGCTGGTTTCCTGGTGGTGGGCGCCGACGACTGGACAATTGGTCGCGTACTGGTGGTGGCCTCTGACGACCGTTGCCGGCTGCTTCACAGTGCGTGGTGAGGTGGTAGACGTACTTGTGTCTGTGGTGAGTGCAGCTGGGTGATGATACGTGGTACTACACGAAAGGATGGCTTAAGTCTATCGACATTGATGACCGTCTGTGTGCCCATTATTGAAACGTGGTGGTAGTCAAGGGAAGGCCGGATTCGGTTACGATTGTGGACGGGGCCGTAATCAGTTACTATTGGCTGCCTTTTACAATAACACACAATTTATTTTCAACCAGTAATTCCAGACTCAACAATAAATAAAAAATACCGCACGTTATCAATGAAGGAATAAACAACAGTGTAAATAATAGTGTTTACAGTCAGTTCCAATTTAGCAAATCACCATTAAATACAGATACAACTGTAATGTTTTAAAAGCAAGCCACTGTGATCTGGGCAGAAGGCCTTACACGCCAGGTTTGGCAATAAATTAAGAATTGTTTAAAACTCGCTGCAGCTTACAAATTGCAGGTATTGAAATATCAAAGGCAAGTCGTTACAAACACAGCAGACGGCATCAGACGCCAGCAGTGGCAGTAAATAAGGTTTTAAGGCCTACTGCCAAAATACGAACACCAAATTAGAATTTTAAGGCGAATGACTACAATCAGGGCTGAAGGCCTTACGCGCCAGGAACGGCAATAATATAAAAAAAATTGAAACCTGCTGTAAAACAGCAAATACAATACCAAAGTTAATTTAAAAAAACAAGCAACGGATCCAGACGGTGGTGCAGGAATCGACCTCTGAGAAGGGCCGGCATCAAACACTTTCGCGAGCGATGGGACAGGCAGCCAAGAGATGCATTCACTTCACAAGATGGTAACTCAGACTAGTGGCAGTCTAACGAATGACTAATGATAATCTTGCTGTAGCTACCTGACGTCCGATAAACCAAATGCAACAATGGACCAATACACCAAAGCCGGAACGGGTGGTCTGCACTACGTCCAGAATACTGTGTTTAGAGCTCCCGGAACGAGAAAGGAATCATTACCACCAGAATAGAGGAATCGCCAACCGGCCTACAATCAAGAAAGCTGTCAAAACTACACTCCATACCGGACAGCAGCGGCAAGGCGAGGAAATGTACAATGGCATTACATACACTGCTGGCCACCGTAAATGCAACACCCTGAAGGAAGCATCCGAATCAAGTGAAATTTACACCATGAGTTTGCAGCGATGAGATATGCAACTGATTAGAATTTCAGCGCAGACGCACATCACGCGCGCCTGTGGCGCCACCTCATAGCGCCATTTAAGACTTGGCGATTTCGACGAGTGTACGTTCGGCACGTGTGGTTGTTTCACAAGACGATCAGTTATGCCTCGTAGACAACAGCGAACATCTTTTGATCAAGTATCCTGAAACGTCCCCTTTAAACAATAATACAGGACTGTGCTTAACCTGACGCACAATATTTTTAGCGCAACGCAATCTGACTTTAAATAATCTCTACAAGAGAATGGCCCTGACTAACATTAACCTGTACTTTTCACAAATCACTTACCCCACAAAAATCTTGGTTACTCCCACTACTGCAATACAGCCAGCGCCACTACTGCCAGCTAAATAAAAGATTCAAACTATGGAAGGCACTAACTACTGATAGGGATAGTTAGCAAATGAAAGATATTAATAGAGAACAAACAATGTATTTACCTTGATATATATATATATATATATATATATATATATATATATATATATATATAGCAGTTCATGACAAATTTCAAAACTCCGCCGTCTCTCTCACATCCACCACTGCTGGCGGCTCACCTCCAACTGCGCAACGCTACGCGCTGTTAACAGCCAGCTGCCTAACACTACAATGGTTGAGTATTACAACAATGCAAAGCAGCCACAGACTGCACACAGCACAGCCAGTGATTTTTTTATACAGAGGTGGCGTTACCAATAAAAAAACCTAAACAGCCTACTTACAATCCGAGTTCGACAGAGGAAGGATAGTGGCTTACCGAGATTGCGGATTATCATACAGAGAAATCGCTAGTCGTGTTGGACGAAACCAAACAACTGTAATGCGGATATGTGACCGTTGGATGCAGGAGGGTACGACGGACTGACGTGGTCGATCGCATTCACCTCGGTGCACCACTGCACGTGCTGATAGGCAAATTGTGCGCATGGCAGTGACGGATCGCTCAGTGACATCCCGAACCATAGCACAGCACATTGCGTCTGTAACGCATCATCCAGTGTCTCCGCGTACCATTCGACGCCGTTTACAGCAGAGTGGTCTGTCCGCAAGACGTCCATTGCTTCCTCTACCACTGACGCAGAACCACAGACGTCTCCGTCGCCAATGGTGTGATGACAGACGGATGTGGACGGCAGAATGGAATGAAGTTGTCTTTACTGACGAGGCACGCTTCTGTCTGCAGCACCACGATGGTCGCCGGCCGAAGTGGCCGTGCGGTTAAAGGCGCTGCAGTCTGGAACCGCAAGACCGCTACGGTCGCAGGTTCGAATCCTGCCTCGGGCATGGATGTTTGTGATGTCCTTAGGTTAGTTAGGTTTAACTAGTTCTAAGTTCTAGGGGACTAATGACCTCAGCAGTTGAGTCCCATAGTGCTCAGAGCCATTTTGAACCACGATGGTCGGATTCGAGTGTGGAGACACCGTGGAGAGAGGATGCTGGACAGCTGCATTATGCA
Source organism: Schistocerca nitens (assembly GCF_023898315.1). Lineage (NCBI taxonomy): Eukaryota > Metazoa > Arthropoda > Insecta > Orthoptera > Acrididae > Schistocerca > Schistocerca nitens. The sequence continues at coordinate 181,279,609 of NC_064617.1, read as the reverse complement.
CCGCCACACTGGTCTTGCACCGGGTATTATGGTATGGGGCGGTATTGGATATTACTCTCGCACGCCTCTAGTAGGCATTGCCGGTACTTTAAATAGCCGGCGCTACATATCCGAGGTGCTGGAGCCAGTTGTCCTTCCTTACCTTCAGGGCTCGGCCACAGCCATATTTCAATAGGATAATGCGCGACCACACGTGGCACGCATTGTCCAAAGGTTCTTCGTCAATAACCAGATTGAATTGCTTCCCTGGCCGGCTCGCTCTCCGGATCTTTCGCCGATAGAAAACATGTGGTCCATGGTTGCTCAACGAGTGAGCCGGATTACATCCCCAGCCGCAACACCAGATGATCTTTGGCAACGTGTGGAAGCTGCTTGGGCTGCTGTACCCCAGGAACACATCCAACGTCTCTTTGACTCAATGCCGAGACGCGTGGCAGCGGTGATCTCCAACAATGGCGGCTGCTCTGGCTACGGGAGGAACCACATATCACAGACGTCTGTAAACGTAATCATTTGATACTTGGTCAACATGTTATCTACAAAATAACTTTTGTTGTGCTACCTCTTGTCTTTCTTGGTGTTGCATTTACGGTGGCCAGCAGTGTACACTAACCTCCAGGGCAGGTAAATGGGGCGTTACTGGCTACCAGGCAAGAAAAGTTACTGCTGGTTGAACTTAACAAATTGTAACAAGTTGAGCGCAGTAAACAGTAATAAGAAGTCGAGGAAAGCTAATCAGATCCGTCTTCTCCAAGCACTCCACTCGCTGCTCTTCGCCTCGGCGACACTACGAGCAGCAATACGAACCGAAGTCACTGGAGAATCGCGGGATATCACAATGGTGGAGGTTTCTCTACGTGGATTGAAATGCACTCATCTTAAAGCTTGCTGGATCCGGTTTACACCGAAGTCTTGCACCCTCGTGACCGGAGCCCTTCCATCCGGCAGTCCATGTGTGCCATCAGTGGTCCCGGCGTGTTCTGGCACTGCGCGGACCTGGCTGCTCCAGAGTCCCCAACTCAAATGGCCCACTCACACTACCCGGAAAAACAACGACGTCGCCCCAAAGCGAGGGCAACAGTTACTACATATCGATAACCGCCGCTGCTGCCACTAGCGGACAGGCAACGCTTGCGAAACCTAGTGGCGCCAGTCTCAACACGAAAAGAAGACGAACAACCGCAACCGTGCCAACTAAATGATACCGTCTGGCCTCCAACAGAGGGCGGAAACCTACAAACAGCACCAACGCGAGTCGCAGCATGGCTCAGTTATGTCAACGGTGAATGTTTTGTCTTGCCTGCGAACTACACGGTATGGTCCATCATAGAGTGGCTGCAGCGGCTTGCACACCGCGTAATTGGGAATAAAAACACAGTGGCAATCATGTAGCGGTTCGGCAGATCCCTTGTAGCCAACGGACGAAGCTGTCGTATTCGTGTGCGCAGCTTATTCACAAATTCTGACGGGTCAATTGATTCATCTTGTACACTGGTGAAGAACTCACCAGGAAGGTATATAGGGTGACCATACACGAGCTCCGCTGTAGTTGCTTGGAGGTCTTCTTTCAAGGGCGCACGTAGACCTTAGAGAACGATAGATAGCGTCTCTGTCCACCGCCGCGAATCGTGGCATCACATCGATGCTTTGAGCTGGCGGTGCAAGCATTAACACTTTAGTTCCTTTCAAAGTGCACATCCGATTTTCTTCCGCATCCTTCCCTAATCCGAGCTTCTGCTCCGTCTCTAATGACATCGCTGTAGACGGGATGTTAAAGACTAATCTCCTTCTCCTCTTCGCCTTTCATATGGCCCGCCAACCAAGAGTGGTTGTCTGGGTGCTATTCCATTCCATAGCAGGATACCTTTGGTTGTCAACCGCGGCAGCCTTACGACACGGCGGTACATAGACGATATTCTACACCCATTTTGTTGCCCTTCAAAAATGGCTCTGAGCAGTATGGGACTTAACATCTATGGTCATCAGTCCCATAGAACTTAGAACTACTTAAACCTAACTAACCTAAGGACAGCACACAACACCCAGCCATCACGAGGCAGAGAAAATCCCTGACCCCGCCGGGAATCGAACCCGGGAACCCGGGCGTGGGAAGCGAGAACGCTACCGCACGACCACGAGATGCGGGCTTGTTGCCCTTCATGGCAAGCCATCCTGGGCTTGTATTTCAGCAAGATATCGCCCGCTGGTGTGGTGAGAGTTTCTACTACTCGCCTTCGTACTTGTCAAACCCTACCTTGGTCAGCAAGGCCACCGAATCTCTTCCAATTGACAAATTTCGGAGCATTATGGGCAAGGCGCTCCAACCAGTTCGGAATTTTGACTGTCTAACGTACCAGTTGGAAAGAATTTGGCACGATATCCTTCAGAAGAACGTACAAAAACTCAGTCAATCAATGCCAAGCCGAATGAATTTTTGCAGAAGGGCCAGATTGGAGCGACTCGCTATTGACTTGTTAAAGCTATGAAACACTTCCTCATGAATAAATAATCCAATTTTTCTGAAATTGTTATTATTTGTTTGCCTGTAAACGAGGATCACAACTACCGATTTCCGTCCCATTGGAGTAATTCCTTGGTGATGTGTCTTTTATTTATTTATTTTTGTCTTACAAGGTGACCCTCCATAATGTAAATCACTGATTTTGATGCGCTTCAAATATGTTGTAGAGGCACTAACACTGAGTAACTGGCTACCCGATTTTTTAACGACGGGCCTTGGTTTTGGTGAAAATCGATTTCGAAGTCATTGCGTGATTTGTATACCCGTAACATGACGCATATTCCGAGCAAGTCAGACTAGTAGAGCGGTTAATGTTCATGGTTACCGCGCTGGAAATACTGTGTTCGAATCATGCTCGTGTTTTTTTTTTCCAAAATTAAAAAGACGGTCAGCTGTAAGGAATTTGCTACTATAGACGAAGTTTTAGCAGCAGCCGAACAATTCCGCATGCAAACGAGAATAGTCATGGAGAATTCCGTCTTGACTTCGTAATCAACACTGATAAAACTGGCTGCCAGCCCCGTAAAAAAGATCACTTTCGGAAAAAGGAACGAAAACCGTTCTCGTCCGAAAAAAGATTTAAACAAGACTACTCATTCTTATACGGCTCAGTATACCGTAACAGCCTCAGGAAAGGTGTTCCCATATGTTTTTTTATATATGCAAGAAACGTCCGGAAAATTTGGTCCTAACGTTCAAAAACGAGTAGAAGAATTAACTGGGAAATGCAGAAATGTAATCGTATCCTGCACGAAATTCGGGAAGTTCACGAAACTGGTGTACGAAGAATTTTTGCGTTCTGTAATTCTTCCGTGCGTGGAACAGAAAAATGTTTTGTACATTATCGATTCGTGGGGAGGGCAAACCGATTCAACTTTGTACGAGCATCTATTCACTGATGAAAGGAAAGCGAGCACTTGCACGCTAAAAGTGGTCCAACCAAAGTGCACTCCTTATTGACAGCTCTGAGATGTTTATTTTTACCGACAGGTGAAAATCTTCACGAAAATTATTGAGAGTGCTCCCAACTTGATGAAAGACAATAGAGAGATGGCTTCTAGGGAAGATCTGACAAAATTACATTCGCTAATCCTACAATGCAGCGCACCTAATTTTGAAAGCATGATTAGATATGCATTGTTCGCATCGAAATTAGCGGATGAAAGAGAAATCTTTATGAGTGCAAAAGAATTGTGTTTCCCGGTATCGCTCATGAAGAAACCGTGCGCCTGCAAGACGGTTGCTTTCATAAAATGCGCGTGGTGCTGCGAAAATTTGTGCTTCGGTTGTTTTATGATAAGTATCACCCACAGTATTGTTCTGGCACATCAAGCAATGTGGACGGTGAAAAATAAGATTTTGTAATACTGTATGACAGAAAAAATTAATAACTGAATATATCTTCATAATTTCGCATACCTTACACTGTTTGTTGATATTTTTTGAAATAAAATTGAAAAATTCGTACGAAAAACTACACCAACAGGATTCGAACACGGTACCTTCAGCACGGCAGCCGTAAAGCTTTACCACTGCGCTACGCTGAATTTCTCGGATTATAAGTAATAGCCGGCCGAAGTGGCCGTGCGGTTAAAGGCGCTGCAGTCTGGAACCGCAAGGCCGCTACGGTCGCAGGTTCGAATCCTGCCTCGGGCATGGATGTTTGTGATGTCCTTACGTTAGTTAGGTTTAACTAGTTCTAAGTTCTAGGGGACTAATGACCTCAGCAGTTGAGTCCCATAGTGCTCAGAGCCATTTGAACCATTTTTTATAAGTAATGTTACGGAATGCAAAGCACGCAGTGAACTTCAAAATCGATTTTCTCAAAAACCAAGGCCCGTCGCTAAAAAACCGGATAGCCAGGTACTCAGGGTAAGTGCCTCTACAACATATTTGAAGCGCATCAAAATCCGTGATTTACAGTATGGAGGGTCGCCTTGATAGACTGAATTATGTCGCTGTTAGGCACGTTATGTTCAGTTACTTGCCGTTATTTTCTGTAGTCATGTTAATCAGTTTATGACTCTGACTGATACTGTAAGAACAACATGGGAGACTTACGGTACACAGCCAGTACAGAGTCAGTACCGAGTCTGTACCGGTTACCGCGCCTCCACCCCGCCTGCACCGGATCTGCTTAATGAAGCTGCCTGCAGCGTCGGGCGCTGCCGGCTTTCGTTACTCGCTGCCTACCCGGCGCACAATTTTCCTCTCATGTTCCGTACTCGTTAGTCACTTCAGAGGTACGTCGGAGGCCTAGCCTGTGGAAATACAGCCCATTACCCGCGCCGGTAATTCATCTCCCGCTGAAGAGCTCTTTGTGACACGAGACCTTTAACGCTCAAAAACAATTTTAATTAAAAAAGAGTGCACAGTACGCCATCTGAAGCGACGGATATTTTTTCCGATAACACACCTCTTTTTGAGGGCTATGTCCGTCTAAGTTGTAACAAAAGGTTGACACCGGGGAATCCTCTTCATTGTCAATAATTTTGTCTCATACAACCGAAAATTGTTATCGTTGTACCTTGAGACATTTTTACTACACTCCTGGAAATTGAAATAAGAACACCGTGAATTCATTGTCCCAGGAAGGGGAAACTTTATTGACACATTCCTGGGGTCAGATACATCACATGATCACACTGACAGAACCACAGGCACATAGACACAGGCAACACAGCATGCACAATGTCGGCACTAGTACAGTGTATATCCACCTTTCGCAGCAATGCAGGCTGCTATTCTCCCATGGAGACGATCGTAGAGATGCTGGATGTAGTCCTGTGGAACGGCTTGCCATGCCATTTCCACCTGGCGCCTCAGTTGGACCAGCGTTCGCGCTGGACGTGCAGACCGCGTGAGACGACGTTTCATCCAGTCCCAAACATGCTCAATAGGGGACAGATCCGGAGATCTTGCTGGCCAGGGTAGTTGACTTACACCTTCTAGAGCACGTTGGGTGGCACGGGATGCATGCGGACGTGCATTGTCCTGTTGGAACAGCAAGTTCCCTTGCCGGTCTAGGAATGGTAGAACGATGGGTTCGATGACGGTTTGGATGTACCGTGCACTATTCAGTGTCCCCTCGACGATCACCAGTGGTGTACGGCCAGTGTAGGAGATCGCTCCCCAGACCATGATGCCGGGTGTTGGCCCTGTGTGCCTCGGTCGTATGCAGTCCTGATTGTGGCGCTCACCTGCACGGCGCCAAACACGCATACGACCATCATTGGCACCAAGGCAGAAGCGACTCTCATCGCTGAAGACGACACGTCTCCATTCGTCCCTCCATTCACGCCTTCGCGACACCACTGGAGGCGGGCTGCACGATGTTGGGGCGTGAGCGGAAGACGGCCTAACGGTGTGCGGGACCGTAGCCCAGCTTCATGGAGACGGTTGCGAATGGTCCTCGCCGATACCCCAGGAGCAACAGTGTCCCTAATTTGCTGGGAAGTGGCGGTGCGGTCCCCTACGGCACTGCGTAGGATCCTACGGTCTTGGCGTGCATCCGTGCGTCGCTGCGGTCCGGTCCCAGGTCGACGGGCACGTGCACTTTCCGCCGACCACTGGCGAGAACATCGATGTACTGTGGAGACCTCACGCCCCACGTGTTGAGCAATTCGGCGGTACGTCCACCCGGCCTCCCGCATGCCCACTATACGCCCTCGCTCAAAGTCCGTCAACTGCACATACGGTTCACGTCCACGCTGTCGCGGCATGCTACCAGTGTTAAAGACTGCGATGGAGCTCCGTATGCCACGGCAAACTGGCTGACACTGACGGCGGCGGTGCACAAATGCTGCGCAGCTAGCGCCATTCGACGGCCAACACCGCGGTTCCTGGTGTGTCCGCTGTGCCGTGCGTGTGATCATTGCTTGTACAGCCCTCTCGCAGTGTCCGGAGCAAGTATGGTGGGTCTGACACACCGGTGTCAATGTGTTCTTTTTTCCATTTCCAGGAGTGTATTTCTAGAAAGCACTCGCAGATAATTGCTGTTTCACAGCATTATGTAGGGTTTATCAAAAAGAATGATCTGATTTTGAAAGGTAGTAATTACGAAATATGGGATGTGCCAGCAAGGAAACGTGTGTTGCTTGAATGGGCGTGGCACAGTGTTTCAGAAAATCGCCGTTAGATGACAGTCAATGCGTCAGTCAGAAGTAACACGCCGTCCGCTCAACAGAAGGTGTTCTGAGTGCTGCAGTTTGCAAAGAGTGAGTCAGTGATTTCGATGCAGCGTGCTTATCGTCGGCGTTTTGGCATCGATCCTCCTACACCCAAACATATTCGTCTTCGGTATCGCCAACTAGGAGACACAGGAATCTTGCGCAAAGATAACAGTCCAGGTCACCTCGCATTTCTGATGACGTAGACAGAAGAATTCGGCAAACGTTTCAGCGAAGTCCAAGAAAGTCTACTCGCCCCGCAAGCAGAGAAGTGACAATGAGTCATAAGGCTGTCTGGCGAATGTTAAGACGTCGCTTGGTCTATAAGCCATACAGACTACAATTGGTCCTAGCTCTTCATTTTGGCGATAAAACGAAATTTGTTGACTTCCGCAGCTCTGCTATAAGACCTGGAAGACGATACATTTTTAACACGGTTAATTTTATGTTAGCGGTAAAGTAAACCTACATAACGTGCGAGTATGGGGCTCCAGAACCTTCATGACATTGCCGAGCACCAAAAAGACTCACCTAAAGTGAAGGGAATCACAGTGACTGCAATAAGCTATCTTAAAATGCTGCAGAACTGGCTTATTATACAACCTCAGGAGGACTCCGATGACTTCATTTTCCAACACCCTACTTGCACAGTAACACACTTCAGCGTCTCCATGACACCTGCCTCAACGCTGGATTGAGCGCATGGGACCCGGAGATATTACCCTGCATTCTTGGCCACCAAGAGCGCAGACATTCCCATGTGATTTTCTCCTGTGGGGATATTTTAAGGAAAGTGTGTCCATCTCCAAGTTACCTCGTGGCGCAGAATAAGTGAAGAATAGAATAACAGCGGCCGTAACTTCTGTAAAAGCACAGTTCACGATGAATTTAGCTATGGTCTAGATGATATTTGTGATGCTGCTTGTGAAAACATAGGGCATTTTTAATAGTATAGCTAAAACTTTAAGATTTTTTGAGAATTTTGCAATTCATCTCTTGTTTGTAGTATGCTTTTGTCAGTAAATATGGAGTTTTGAAATCAGTTCATTCTTTTTGAAGCACCCTGTACTCTCTAATTATGAATTCTGAAATGAATTGAAAGAATTCTCCTACCTTGGAAGTAAAGCATAGGATGACTGAAGAAGCAAAAAGTATATAAAAAGCAGACTAGCACAGCTAAAGAAATCTAGTACGTGAGTTATTCGTAATGCCTTAATAATCAAAATGGTTCAAATGGCTCTGAGCTCTATGGGACTTCACATCTGAGGTCATCAGTCTCCTAGAACTTAGACCTACTTAAACCTAACTAAGCTAAGGACGTCACACACATCCATGCACGAGGCAGGATTCGAACCTGCGTTCGTAGCGGTCGCGCTGTTCCAGACTGAAGCGCCTAGAACCGCTCCGCCACACCGGCCGGCGCCTTAATAATCGACTTGAAAAATTAAAGTTACATGATCAATTTTTTGTTTATTGGGAGGTACGTGTAGGAGTCAAAACAAAATGGCAGAGCCCATTCATAAGATGAACGCATAATAAGGGAAGATGGCGCTGCAGACTCACGCTGTACGAGGTGTGGCTAGAAAAAAACCGGACTAGTACTGGTGAAACAATAAAACGAATGCAATAAGGCTGAAAGTCGCGTGGCCTGTCACGTGACTCTCGCTCCGCCTACTGCTCGAGTTTCATCTGCCTCCTGCACTCAGTCTGCCCGTGGCGTCTGTTTTAAGTAGTTGACGTTTTGACTGTGCGTCGGAAAAAGGTTGAGTGTACAGAAAGAACAGCGTGTTAACATCAAATTTTGTTTCAAACTAGGAAAATCTGCAAGTGAAACGTTTGTAATGTTACAACAAGTGTACGGCGATGATTGTTTATCGCGAACACAAGTTTTTGAGTGGTTTAAACGATTTAAAGATGGCCGCGAAGACACCAGTGATGACACTTGCACTGGCAGACCATTGTCAGCAAAAACTGATGCAAACATTGAAAAAATCGGTAAACTTGTTCGACAAGATCGCCGTTTAACAATCAGAGCAGTGTCTGAGTTAACAGGAGTTGACGAGGAAAGTGTTAGGCAGATTCTTCATGAAAGTTTCAACATGAACAAAGTGTGTTCAAAAATGGTTCCAAAGTGTCTCACAATTGAACAGAAGGAACGCCGAAGAATGATTTGTTCTGACATCCTGGAAAACATTGAAAGTGATCCCACCTTCTTACAAAATGTTATTACTTGCGATGAATCGTGGTTTTTTACTTACGATCCCGAAACTAAACGCCAATCGATGCATTGGAAAACTCCTGGTTCTCCACGACAAAAAAAAAGCACGAATGTCAAAATCGAAATTCAAGGCAATGATGATTGTTTTTTTTTTTTTTGACATCAAAGGGATTGTGCACATTGATTGGGTACCAGAGGGACAAACAGTGAATCAGCATTACTACATTAGCGTCCTGGCTACCCTACGTGAGCGAGTACGGAGAAAACGGAACGATTTGTGGAGAAAAAAGTCATGGATCCTTCACCAAGACAATGCCCCAGCTCACAGTGCGTTGTCAGTGAAGACGTTTTTGGCAAAACACAACATTCCCATCTTAGATCATCCACACTACTCACCTGATTTGGCCCCCTGTGACTTTTTTCTTTTCCCTAAAGTCAAGTCAGCTTTGAAAGGAACTAGATTTGAGACTGTTGAAGCACTAAAAGAAAAAGCGACGGAAGTAATGTATGGACTTACCGAAAATGATCTGCAGCATTGCTATGAACAGTGGAAAATTCGTATGGAGCGGTGTAGAGACCGAGGAGGAGAGTACATTGAAGGAGATAACATGAAATTGTAAATAATTGTAAATAAATGTTTTTTCCAGCATCAGTCCGGTTTTTTTCCAGCCGCACCTCGTATGTTGTTGTCAAAGACCATGTAAACTAGACTGTCCGAGGGTGCTGCAGCCACGCGATATTTTGAATCTTCAGTTCGACGCCATTGTGGTGGTAAGAGTTTGTTAAATAGAAGTGTATCGTGGCTTTTAAGGACACAGATCGATCAGTATGTATTTATCGGGAGATATACAGGATGAAAAACGGACAAACTGCAGGGATGGAGTCCTGACTGGAAACGGAGGAAAAAAGCTGCTATGAACATGTGTCCAGAAATGGACGGTGTGCGTGCAACGACGACAATTCGTCCCGGAAAACAGTTCAGAGCTGCATCGCATCCACGTAACAACAGCTGTTCAAAACTGGCCTCCACGGGACGCAATGCACGCGTTCACACGTCGCCACACTCTTTCGCACATCCTGGTCTGTCTCAGAATAGCCTCACTGGCGTCCTAGACATGGTGTTGACGGGTGTGCACATCAGGAGCTGGTTCAGCAAACGCAACGTTTTTCAGGTGTCCCTAGAGGTAAAAAACCAAGGGGTTTAAGTCCGATAATCTAGCAGGCCGTGCTATGGAGCCTCCACATCCTATCCAGCGTTCGGGGAAGATGATGTAGAGGTGTGGGCAAACTGTAATGTGGAAGTGCAGTGCTCCGTCATTCAGAAACCATATAACCTGTCGTATTCTCAAAGGCACATTCTCAAGTGGCCCATGCACATTATTGCGGAGGAAGTCCAGATACGTTCCTCTGTCGAGGCGTTGTGTAATAATATCCGGTCCTAGAATGTGGTCACCAAGAATCCCTGTCCACACACTGATGGTGAACCGATGCTGACGGGACGCCTCATCCATTCTCCATGGGTTATCTGTAGCCCACAGATGACGATTGTGCAGACTGATGACTACAGATCTGGTAAATACTTCGTCCATAAATAGGATTGATGATAGAAATCCCATAATTGTGATGGTATGGCGCAAAAACCATCGACAAAATCCGTCCCATGGAGGTAATCCGCTGCTGCTGATTATCCTTGCACTCGTTGCAGGTGACAGGGATAGCAGCGGCTGTCATTCAGGATACACAAAATCGTACTTCGTCTTACAGCATGTTGGCGGGCCACTTGTGTGGAACTTGTACAAGGGTTCGTCTCAAAATCCTGTAGAACCCAGTACGCACAGTCCACCGCCTTCCTGCACATTTGTCTCTCTGGAAGGACTCATTACCCCAGAAACGGGCAAAAAGGGCTTGAAATGTTGTATGATGTGGTCAGAGTCCATAACGGTATTTATTTGGTATAGCCGTGCAGCCTCTCGATGGTCTCCATCTGCTTGGCTGTACACAGACACATCTTGGCTTGTTCCTGACACGAAAATGGACCATTCTGCTGCTTACAGTACGGTGCGTCAATCACACAGCCTGCAACACACAAGGAACCCACTGCACGCTGTCAGAGGAATTTTTATACAAATGGTTCAAATGGCTCTAAGCACTATGGAACTTAACTTCTGAGGTCATCAGTCCCCTCGACTTAGAACTACTTAAACCTTACTAACCTAAGGACATCACACACATCCATGCCCGAGGCAGGATTCGAACCTGCGACCGTAGCAGCCACGTGGTTCCGGACTGGAGCGCCTAGAACCACTAGACCACAGCGGCCGGCCGAGTTTTTATTCGTCGGCGCGATCTACCGTCGCAACGATCCATTTCCGCACACATGTTTACAGCACCTGTTTTTCTCCATTTCCAGTCAGAAATCCGTCCGCGCAATTTGTTGCTTTTATTATTTTTCAGCCAGTATACGAGAACAGTATCTTGTCCATACATCCTAGCTTAGGTGAAAAAACTGGTGAAGAGTTGCACAACGTTTAAATGCGTAAATAAATTCGAGAAACGAACCAAAATTACCTTTTATAGGTTGATGTTTCGTAGGTTAATGCACTTGTCTAATAAATGTGTCTACAGCGTGATAATATAAGAACATGCATTTAATTGCAGATTTTCTGATTGAAAAACATAGCTTTTAGGAAAATGGTTAACTACTATCAGGACGTAAGGTTTATAACCGACAGAAAACCATTTTCTATGTTCGGACCATTTCGATGAAAGTTGGTTCCTTGCGAACTATTGCAATTGCAGTAGGTTGAAAAATGGTGCTGTTCCATCTACAATCAGTTTTCCGAACATATACAGTAGACTGTAGGTTATTTCTGTAAACCATAGGCTCTATCATATTTTATTTCAAGTGTAGAACACCCTGAAGTGCAAACAAAAGGAGATTTCGCGCGTACGTTTACCAATACAATGGCTGCTGTTCTGATTTTTCCGCTGTTCACAGCAGACCACTTACGAGGTTGTGGGGCCTGGGTTACTCTGAAGCCGGCGTCGCCTAGCGAGATGCCCCAAAACATTAGCAGACTGCTGATTACGATTGCCTTTTGTTCCTGATTTCTGTCAACTCCACGCAATAGAAAAGGTTCAGTGCTTTAGAGAAAAAAAATACGTCAGAAGGGCATTTTTAGGACTTTTTCTGGGCATAAATGGATATTTGATCCAATACTACGATGCATTTCGCCTCATTAGCGTAATTTTCTTTCTGTTGAACTTTTTGAATGCTAAATAAGAGAACTACTCGTATGTGATATGGAAAGGCTGCTTTCGTAATCCAGCATTTTCCTTTATACGGAATGGTATCACGGCCTGACGAACGTGAAAGCCCACCAGAACGCATGGACCTAGACGATAGCCGATAGGCGGCGTTCCTGCAATTTGTGAGCGCTGTGGTCGCCATCTCAGCGCTGTGCGTCAACCACGCCCCCCACGCCACCCTATCGGCGTTCGCGGCCGCACGATGAGGCAAGCTGCGCAGTGGCCCCTGCTCACCACTATTCTCCAATCTGCGCCACTACGTCCATATTCCATCTTCCGTGCACCTACATGCCTTGTCCAAACTCTCCCGCCGGAATTTTAAGCAAATGCCACTCCCCAACGATGAAACCTGAGATATATCCCTCTTTCTGTCCCTAATCGCCGGCCGGGGTGGCCGAGCGGTTTTAGGCGCTACAGTCTGGAATCGCGTGACAGCTACGGTCGCAGGTTCGAATGCTGCCTCGGGCATGGATGTGTGTGATGTCCTTAGGTTAGTTAGGTTTAAGTAGTTTTAAGTTCTAGGAGACTGATGACCTCAGAAGTTAAGTCCCATAGTGCTCAGAGCCATTTGAACCATCGCTAATGACAATGCTCTACCTCACACCAGTCTCCATATGTTTCCTTCCCCCTTCATCCACCTTCTAGTAGCTCCCTGCAGTGCTACAGGGCTTCATAGTCGACTCATCATCGCATCTTCATCATGACAATTATTTCGTGTGTCGCTTCGCACCACCATTACTGCACGACACCATTCACGTTCAAGGGTGATTGTACTTAAACTGTAATATAAAATCGTCAAACGAGTTTTATAAACCATGTGTATTTTCATCTATGTGTATTTTAAAAATTCTCATTTATTGTCACTTGTTATTATGTACAAATCGTCACTATCGTCCACCTACGTATTTTTTTTACAAGAATCATCTGTTACTGTCACCTTTTATGTGTTTTCACCATTTTTGAACATAGCTTTGTAGCCTTCGGCTGAAGAGCGGTTTTTGTCCGCTGCCAGCTCGCCCCTGTTGTGGGGAATTGAATCAACAATAAAGGAAAGAAAAAGGGCTCAGAATTCAGTCGTGTGCCGGTACCCTCTCGTACTGCTCGTTACACCCATCCTTGTTACGTTCCTGATATTACCGTTCCTAGGTTCTCGATTTGGTTCACTCTCCAGACGTCATTCTGCCGTGTTTGGTTGTCTCTCCATCGGTGTTGTTGTCTTTCCGTCGTTATCGGCGACTCACCGTGGACGCCATCGGCGGGTCTGCCAGAGTCTGCTGGTCGTGTGCGATTTCCGTTACTGTAGTCCTCTTTGCTGTGCTTGAACGGTTTCCAATCTTTCCTCCTCACAGTGCTCACTCAGAGAGAAATATGAAGTCAAATGACAGAATTTAAATATCTGCAGTGAAAGTAAACAGCACTACCAAAATTCGTCTGTAAAAAAGAAAACGTCAGTTGAACAGTTATGTATGAAATGTGGTTCCGTTACACTTAACACTAGTATCAGAACTATTAGTACATCCGTAAACGACGTAAGATGGCATTTTTGACCAAAACACTTCCACCAGAAGCTAATGTTCAGGGCAATAAAATGGTGGACGTCGGCTTCAAGTCTCTGACGTCATGACTACTTCCATTATTATACCACCATGATCGGTGAAGTGAGGACAGGCTGCGCCATTTGGTTTTAGTTCCTCTAGCGGCGTGCGACGCCACTGTGGTGTGGTAATTTGAGTGGGTACCAGAACTGAAGACACGTATCTGAAATAAACAAAAAATTAATTATATAACATTATATTTTCGAGTTGGTAACTAACGCCTTAGCTAAACATCGTACTATCAAACACATCGATGGTGAAATGCCCACGAATGTACCTCTGGATCATTGCATTGTGTAGAAGTGAAGTATCCACTATGGCCAAATAAGGGGAGAAAGGAGAATTTGGGAATTTGAGATGTGATATTACGGAAGGATACTGAAAATTAATTGGACTAGTAAGATCCGAAGTGAGGTTCTTCGCAACATTCACGAGGTAAGGGATAGATGGATAACTCTGGCTACAATAAGAGATAGGATTACAGAACATGCGCTAAAACGTGAGTGTAACTTTCATGATACTAGATGGAAGCGGAGAGCCAAAAAGATGGGTAAGAAAGAGACTGGCATATATCCTACAAATAACTGTGACCTCTGGGTAAGTGTTACACTGTGATGAAGATTGGCACACGAGAGGAAGTTGAGGGGGACCGCAAAAAAATGGTTCAAATGGCTCTGAGCACTATGGGACTTAACTACTGAGGTCATCAGTCCCCTAGAACTTAGAACTACTTAAACCTAACTAATCTAAGGACATCACACACATCCATGCCCGAGGCAGGATTCGAACCTGCGACCGTAGCGGTCACGCGGTTCCAAACTTAAGCGCTTAGAACCGCACGGCCACACCGGCCGGCTGGGGGGGGGGGGGGGGGGGGGGACCGCATGAAAAGAAATTAATGACGAGTTAATTTAGTTGGTTGGAAGGCAACTTTCCAGAGTTCCTTTAAAACATTTAAATTTAACTCATTAACGCAAAACGGGACGTGAAAGACAAAATAAGGCACAAATGACTGGCGTTTGTCATTATAATTCAGGATATAATCAAGAATAAACGGAAAACCAAGTAACTCCCCCCCCCCCCCCTGTTATGAGAAAAAAATCCTGCATTACGTATTCTACGAGAGTTTTAAAAATTTATGAAATGGTGGCATGTGGATTGCACTGATTCTGAAGGTATCGGACGTTACCTGTGTCACTACTGCTGAAGTACGAGGGTCGTTCAATACGTAATGCAAATTATCTTTCTGAAAGCAGCTTGGTTTTATTCAGGATTCCAATACGCCATGTTTTTCCCCACTCTTCTGGCTACAAAACCCTGTTTTTCAGCATAATATGCGTTCAGTGCGACGGCGTTACGTCACCTTACTGTCAATATGGCAGCACTCTTGTGACCGATATCGCAGGCAACGTCTTGCTGCATGGATACAACCCCCCACCCCCACCCCGATTATTCACGTACTGCTTCATGCGGAGTGCGTCTTTGATCCTTCGTCCTTCATTGAGAGTGTCCACACGTTCCAACATTGCAGGAATCAAAGCCGTGGGCGAACGACCGGCACGCGGGAGATCGCGACCTTGTTACGATGACGACAGACGCATTGCCCAACGACTCACCGTGCGTTTGTCCACTACCAGGTCTCTGTAGACATTCTGCTAGCGCCTATGAATATCTGCGAAGCTCTGGTTTTCCGCATAAAAAAAAAAACTTTGTGACAGCTGTCGGCTTCGAACTTACATTCGTTACAGACGATATTTTGAAACCTACTACTGTGCCGCGAGCTATGGGAACTTTATGAAACTACAGGAGCTGAAGTGCGAATATTCCACAATTTACTACAACAAATTGCGCATTTTTCAATCTAAACTAGCCGAGAAAAAGGTGTGTTGCATTACTTACTGAACGCACCTCGTGAGTGACGCAGGAATCTTGTCCAACTGAATGGGTATTCTTATCCGCTTGTGCTGGCATTAGTACCCATTTAGTGTTTTTGTAGCCTTGGAGTTACTGTGTCTGTCTTCAGACTCAAATTACATTTACTTTTACAACGTTTAATACACTGCCTGAAAAAAATAGTGAAGCAACAAGAAGGGGAGCAATAAATGAAATGAAACTTCACCGAATGGGGGTAAGTGATGTTATTTCAGTGATTACAAAATCGAGTCAAATTTAAAAAGAACTTGATAGTATGAGTCCAGTTATCAATATGATGTTGCATCCCTCCTAACCTGAATACATGCGCTGACTCTGTTGAGAAGCATGTCATAAAGTCACATCACCTTCTCCTGAGGTAAGATGGTCCACAACTATTGTAAGTTACCCTTGACGTGTTGAGTACTGGCACTGGGACAAAGTTGGCATCCGAGGCGATCTCACAGATGTCCTGTTGGAGACCTTTCTGGCCACAGCAGTACCTCAACATCACGCAGACAGTTCAAACAGGCATATGCCACGTGTGAACGAGCATTGTCCTGTTGGAAAATGTCACCAGGATACTACCACTGAGAGGTAACAAACCAAGTCGCAGGATGTCTGTGACCGTGATCTAAAGTCATACCCGCTTACTCTCTATACCGTGACGCCAGGAGTACCACCGTTGTCTCTCTTCCATAACACTGGAAGAATGGAACCTCTCCACAGATGTCGCCATACTCGCCGGCGTTGGTCATCCGAGATAGAGAGGAACCGCGATTCGTCGCTGAAGACAATGCGACGCCATTCATCGGCTGTCCATGCATTCCAGTCACGACGCAACTCCAAAGACAGCCGTTTGTGTCGTGGTGTTCCACGTCTACATCTACATAGATACTCCGCAAATCACGTTTAAGTGCCTGGCAAAGGGTTCATCGAACCACCTTCACAATTCACTATTATTCCAATCTATTATAGCGCGCGGGAATAACGAACACCTATATCTATCCGTACGAGCTATGATTTCCGTTATTTTATCATGACGATCGTTTCTCCCTATGTAGGTCGGTGTCAACAAAATATTTTCGCATTCGGAGGAGAAAGCTCGTGATTGGAATTTCATGAGAAGATTCCGCCGCAACCCTTTGTTTTAATGATGTCCACTCCAAACCCTCTATAATTTCAATGACACTCTCTCCCATATTTCGGGATAATACGAAACGTGCTGCCTTCATTGAACTTTCTCGATGCAGTCCGTCAATCCTATCTGGTAAGGATCCCATACCGCGCAGCAGTAAACTAAAAGAGGACGGACAACCGTAGTGTAGGCAGTCTCCTTAGTAGATCTGTTACATTTTCTAAGTGTGGTGCCAATAAAAAGCAGTCTTTAGTTAGCCTTCGCCACAACATTTTCTATGTTAATGGCAACCGCAACATGGGACGGTAATGCTCTACTCCCACTGCTCGTAGTCTTCGAGCAATGGTGCGGTGTGACACATAATGTTGCAGGCAGGCCATTACTAGTTCTCGCATGACAGGCGCAGGCAGGGTCGCCAACTGCTCGGCGGACAATTCCTTGTGGTGACAAGATATGGTCGACTGGAATCTTGACGAGAGTATGGATGCCCTTACGTCTCCATGCATTCCAACATCAGGGCAATGTGGTGTCCGAATGCCCCACAGACCTGGATATTGCACGATTGACCAGCCGGCGAAATGGATGCACAATGAGGACTATTCAAACTCTCTCATGTGCTGATGACGCCATCTCACACGTGTATGCCGCATCTGCTTGTCCTTCACAGTGATCATTCGACATCTGACGTTGTTCACGCCCCTCATGTACAGCTTGGTAACAGCGCAAAACACGAAAAACACAGGTGAATCTTGGTGTTTGCATTTTAGTGTTCCTTCTACCAGCCACAGAAAAGATCTCTAATGACTTACATAAGCAATGGTAGGATGTGTGTGTGGTCCACTTTTCTGTCAGGCAGTGTATGCATGAGACTAAATGACTTCTTGGTGATTAACAACAAGTGCATACTCTGCATTTTTCCTTATCTGCGAAATCTTACCTGAGTTCCCATAGATGAACGAACGCTGTCGTTCCTGTAAGATCTTCCTTTTTCAGGTACAATGGATTCAGACATCGCTTACTGCTGAGCTGTTGCTTGATAGAGGGCCTGAATTTGATATCCGGTACACTCATGCTACACTCCAGCAGGGCCCTGCGCACTGTGAGCAAGGAAACTTCTGCTCCCCCCACCTCGTCCACCCTCCCCCCCCCCCCCTCCCTCGACACCTTTCCGTCTCTGAGGGCTTCCTGCCACAGTTCCCACCCCCTGGTAATGAGCGCTTCTGTTCATTAAATTATTCATCCGTTCCAGAGCTTTTTGCAGCCTTCGCAGCGGAAGCAAAAGTTTTTTCCCCTCTCATTCCACCCACGTCACTTTTATTCATAGCGTCAATCACAGTTTCCGGGTCACCTTGCTGTATTTATAGAAAAAAAGTAATGGAACAGAGCGACAATAAAAAGGACAGAAAGTTAGGGTATAATAATCTCTCAATACTGGGATTATTTGATACGAATCACAATGGCAGTTGGAGGGAGTTCTGGAAACCGAAGCGTCTGTGACAGCGTTGAAGGAACTGCGGATTTCACTGAAACTGTTATGGGAAACTTAAATTAAGAGACTTGGATATAGATCTGAACTATGTCTATTGTGAACACGAGAAGAACGTCTTCACCAATTGTTGCGCAACATCGCACTTCTGTGGCGTATATTAATCTTTGGATTCTGTCAGTTAACTAACGAAATTTAGTACTAGGACATTTTTACATGTTGATTACTATATACTAATGTCTTATATTGAATTCGAGAAGAGTTCCGAAATTGACGACGAACCACCGTATGTTATCAAAATGTTCCTGGTAAGACTAAGCTCGTCTTTTTAATTACAGATTTGTGCCGTTAGTAACAACAGAGTACTTGTTAGAACTCTTTTTATTTTTATGTTCAAAAGAGAAGAGAAAACAGTGTAATACTGAGTGTGTGGTACCACGAATCGATACCACCCCACGGGCATAGTTACATTGATGACGTAATGGCAAGTTTCCGTCTAACTCCGATAGCGGTCGCGCGGGATCTGACGGACCCAATGGTGCGCTTCCGCTGAGCCATACCTCCAGCAGCCATGTACTTCGAGCGCAATCAGTCACCGCAATATAGGACGCCTGTCGGTGGCCACTCAGTTCACTCGCAGTTTGGAGCCACTACGTTATGGCACCTTAGAAAAGCGAGATTCTATCTGCTTGACGGTGACAGCTGGACTCTATTTCTAACTGCATAATGTATAACGACTCTTTGTATGTTTGGATAAATACAAGTTAAATAAATCTCCTGTTTGCTGTGTTAACGTGTTCTCTGATCATTTCTGCTGCTGTCCAGCTTTCCTTCGACGACAGTTGCCGCACCGTTCTGTAGCCCAATTCTCCTTACTGTTGTGTACGATGTCGTGCCCATCAGAGTATCGTCTCTAGATCCCGCTCCGTAAGTGAGTGGTCAGCGTGGCTGACTGCTCTACGGAGGACTCGGGTTCAATTACTGGTACTACTTCTTGGTTGGCTCTACAGTCCTTGAAGAACCTTGGCCTCCTGTTATCACCTGCCTCCATTCTTCTCTGTCCATTGCCTTCCTTCTCTAATTTCTTATCCCTATCGCCTTTAGATCTTCTTCCATATCGTCCAGCCACCTTTTCCTGGGTCTACCTCTTCTCCTTCTCCCGTCAGGTTTTCCCATGAAAACTTTCTTGGCTCTCCGAGTTTCTGGTATTCTCTGTACATGTCCTGTCCATCTTATTCTCCCCTGCTTAATTTTAACAACATCCATCTGTCGAAAAAGTGTATTTCTACATTTGTCTTTACTCTCCAGCCATCTTCCTCTCTCACTGCTCCAAAAATTCTTCTCAATATCTTTCTTTCCCATCTCAATAACCAGTTCTCCTCCTTTAAAGTCAATACCTAGCCTTCTGATCCATATAGTACTATAGGTCTTAATATGGTCGTGTATATTTTGATTTTTGTATTCCTCCTAACATTCCTGGAATTAAATACGTTCTGCAAGGCAAAATAGGAACGATTTCCACTCGGTATCCTTTCTTGAATTTCTACTGCTACTTTATTGTCCTCCGTTATTACAGAACCTAAATATTTAAATGTTTTCACTCTTTCATATTCTTTTCCATTCATTACTACTGAATTCTTTTGTCCGTTTATATTGGGCTCTCCCATCACCATATACTCTGTTTATGTTTACTTCTAAACCTACTTCTCTTGCTGCTTCCTCTAACGTATCGTAGTTCCCCTTTAGTGCCTTTACATTCCTTGCCATTAATGCTACGTCATCCTCATATGCCACCATTTGAACTTGCCGATTAAGTATTGTTGCTCCTGGGTTTATCGCCATTTGCCGCATCACCTTTTCTAAAACTAAATTAAATAGCATTGTACAGATCACATCTCCCTGTCGTAGCCCCCTCTGTTCTTGGAATTCACCAGACAGTTCTTGCTCTATCTTACTTTACACACTGTTGCTTTCATTGTCTTTTCTGTTAAATTAACCAGTTTTAATGGGATTCTAAATTCTTTCATGATCTGTATGATTTTATTCCTGTGTAGGCTGTCGTACGCTTGCTTAAAATCAATGTACAACTGATGTCAATTACTGGTACTGCCAGGGTTTCCCTTGGTGGAAGGATTCGAACAGGTCCCACTACATCTAGTGATGCCACCTGTGGAGTCGCTCCAAGGTTTGAAAAGCCAACAGCAGGGACAGCGGTGTTCTGATCCGACACCCCTCCATACAGCATCTAAATGGCGCCATCGGCTGAGATCGACACTATATTCGGTCAGTTTCCATTGGCCTATCTGAGACAAGAATAGCGGAGCTGGCACCTCATATTAAGTGCACAAATGTTACGATCGACATCACTTGACTCAGTACTCTGTATTAAGTTCTTTTCTCAGACGTTCTGATGATGGAATACCCCGAAACGCGTGGTAAGTCTGTGCTCAGTATTCATATAACGCTCGCAAGCCTCCTGCGCGACTTTATATCACAAGTTAGTCTATTTCTGTAAAGCCACGACAGTTTTCACCTTCACGTATGTTTGTCCCTGTGTAGGCTGTCGTACGCTTGCTTAAAATCAATGTACAACTGATGTCAATTACTGGTACTGCCAGGGTTTCCATTGGTGGAAGGATTCGAACAGGTCCCACTACATCTAGTGATGCCACCTGTGGAGTCGCTCAAGCGCAGCAAAGCGTACGATACAGCAGCTGAATTTGAGGGAAGATAACCTCTACAGTCGCAGGTTCGAATCCTGCCTCGGACATGGATGTGTGTGATATCCTTAGGTTTAAGTAGTTCTATGTTCTAGGGGACTGTTGACGTCAGATGTTAAGTCCCATAGTGCTCAGAATCATTTGAACCATTTTGAGGGAAGATAAATCCAGTTACCGATACTCTTTCATTTACTAATCTTCCACATTTTTGCTAAATTAAGTAGCTTGGGAAACAAGTTTGCTTCTCAAAGAACGCTGTTGTAAATTTCCCTTCTCAGTACGCTAATGCCTTGCTATTGACGTCGTTTTTGCTCGTATTTTGGTCAAGATATCCTAATGCGAGTCTTCCACTGTTTTAGTACACATTTGTCGAAACTGTATGAAGCATTACATGAAATTTAGTTTCTCTTGAATTCTTTATAAAATTACCGAGCCAGCAGCAAGCACCGAATGGGTAAACAATCTTAGATCATTTTTAACTGTGACTAAAATAATTCATAGCTTTAAACAAGCATCATATATGATATGGGCAACGGCTTTACCGCAGTGGATGCACCGGTTCCCGTGTGATCACCGAAGTTCAGCGCTGTCGGGCGTGGTCGGCACTTGGATGGGTGACTATCCAGGCAGCCATGCGCTGTTGCCATTTTTCGGGGTGCAGTCAGCTTTGTGATGCCAACTGAGGAGCTACTCGACCGACTAGTAACGGCTTCGGTCAAGAATACCATCATACTGACCAGGAGAGCGGTGTGCTGACCCCACGCCCCTCCTATCTGCATCCTCCACTGAGGATGACACGGCAATCGGATGGTTCCGGTAAGCCACTCGTGGCCTGACAACGGAGTGCTTTTTTTTTATCGTAAATGATATAAGAGCCAGAAATCCACTGACAGATTTTCAGAGGTTGTTCAGGGATGTCTTCTGAGCATTCACGTATGAGGGACTCAAGGTGTCAGTCGGCTCATTACAGGGTAATAAAGAAACTGTGATTTATTCCGTTTGCTACCGCAGTCACCTTTGTTTCTATGAAAATAGATTCATAGCAGCTTAGAAGCGTTTAGTATACTATAACCAAAACGTAAAATATGAAACACATTTTTTTCCTTTATTGTTATTTTATCACCTGTACATAAGGTGGGCTGGCAGCAGCATCCTACGCTACTCTTCAGCCTCAGGTTTGACAATGAGAAAACATAAAGAAGTCACATAAAAGACTGAACAAATTGGCGGGCAAAAAACAGTAGACACAGAATACAAAAAACATGAAGCCGTTCACACTGGACGAAAAAAAACACTAGAAACTGTCGGCACGGCGCACAAACACTGACGACTTCGACGGCACAGGTGAACGGAGGAGCGTGACGGCGAACACTGAACACAAACACGATGGCACACACACGAGAAACTGGTGGCGATGATCTCCGGCGCGCGAATGTCCACATAGCGTGTGCGAGTCCGGGGATCTGCCAAGAGGGGAAGAAGGGGGAGGGGGAGGGAGAGGGGAGAGAAAAGATGCCAAGGGCAGAGGAGATGGTAGGAGGAATGGAGGTATGGGGGTAGGGGAAGGCCGGGGGAAGAGTGGAGAGAAAGGGAGGAGGGAGGGAAGGGGGAGAGAAGGTAGAGAGGGTGCCCATGGGAACAAACACAGGAAGAGGGAGGGAGGATCAAAGTTGGTAGGAGGGGTAGATGGAGGGGAGGAGGGCATCATCAGGGAGGGGGAGCTGGCGGAAGCCACCTTGGGAGAAGGAATGGAGAGTGGAGAGATGGAGAGCAGGTGGGACGTGGAAATACAGGTGCGGCAGCAGACAGGGGCGGGAGAGGATGGGAGAGACCAGCGGGTGAGGAGAATCGAGTTTACGGGAGGTGTAAAGGATCCATATCCATTCGAGGGAAAGGAGGAGGTGCGGGAATGGAATAAGGTCATACAGGATCTGCGTGGGGGAGGGGAGACAGATGTGATAGGCGAGGCGAAGAACATGGCGTTCTAGGATCTGAAAGGATTTGTAAAAGGTAGGGGGAGCGGAGATCCAGGCAGGGTGGGCGTAGCAAAGGATAGGGCGAATGAGGAATTTATAGGTATGGAGGATGGTGGAGGGGTCCAGACCCCAAGTACGGCCAGAAAGGAGCTTGAGGAGACAGAGTCGGGAGCGTGCCTTGGCTTGGATCGTCCGGAGATGGGGGGTCCAGGAGAGGCGACGGTCGAGGGTGACTCCAAGGTATTTAAGGGTGGGAGTGAGGGCGATAGGACGGCCATAGATGGTGAGATAGAAATCAAGGAGGCGGAAGGAAGGGGTGGTTTTGCCTACAATGATCACATGGGTTTTGGAAGGATTGACCTTAAGCAACCACTATAAAACACAGAGAAGTGCAACAATATATACTGTCATGTGGTTGCAGACGCTGCGGGAACATCTCAGCAAATTGATGTCGTGCCACTCTTCAATGGCATTCTGAGAACCCGAACAAGTGGTGCATATCAGTCAACTCTCATCAGTAAACTTATCCATACAGTTGTGTACCACTGTTAGCGTACAACTAGCACTGCTGGAAAAACAAACCCCAGGCAGAACCGATCAGTACTCAATGCAAGCCTGAAGGCGAAGAGTGGAACGGGTACTGCGGTTGTCAATAGAAGGTACCGCGAAACGAAACACGCAGCGCTTACTTTTGACGTTTGCACTGCTGTGCACTATTTTCAGTGCTATATGGATAACAAAGCTGATTGGGGCAAGAAAACAAACGAAATGCAATAGCTCCGTAACGAGCCGACGGGTCTCTTTTACTAAAATACTGAGAAAGTATGATGAACAACCTCTGAAAGTTCGTTGGTGGAGTTCCGATTTACAGAAGACTGTGTGTTATTTCAGTAATCGGCTGCATTATTGCATTTCGGAATTCTGTAAGTACACAAAAATTTACTGGAATAAACCAAGACGGTTATCTGTTAGGATTCAACCGTGAACTTCCACGTTCCTTCATGAAAATAAATTACTACTTTGACATGAGACGAGAAGGAAACTTTTTCGGACAAGTCATAAGGACAGTATTATCTGTCTAAGAATTTAAATTTACAGTTTTTTTGCACTAGATAGTCTAAACTACCGTCAAGTGTGTGTCATTACCAGTTTTTCTCTCCTTATTCGTCAATGAATCGTGCGGACAGTGATAGCATATATACACCGTAGCTGTGATAGTAAGCCTAATTTCAGTTCGATACCGAGAGTTGTAAAACTACCGTGGCTGCAGCAGACTCCCATAAGTAAGAGTAGATTACGATTGTTTTCCTAGTAGCTTTGGTCACTTAAAATCCTGACCACGTTAACTGGACGTTAAGCATGTTGCATACCTACCGGGCGTCACCTTATTTCGTTCGCTTTGTCTGCACATGCGATCGGTGTCTTAACTACAGGTAGATTCCCCTAGAAACTGAAAGTGCTGAACTGTCTAGAAACTATATGTACAGCAAAATTGAAATTGTAAACGTTTCATTCAGTTTTTATTCGAAAATTGCTTATTTCTTACGTGAAACACGTGTAAAATGATGTTCTACTAACAATTTAAAAATATAGAGTTTTATCATATAGCAATACAAAAAGCAATTTCCTCAAAAATATATACAGTAAAAAAATCTCAGAACAAAATCATATCAAACCTCGCTTCAGTACTTCATCGAGTTTATGCAAACCAGTTTCTGTCATTTATAAACAACTTTCCCACTAGCAATACTAACTCTTCCCTTTGATCATGACGAAGAACGTTCTATTGGTAACAAAATAATTACATAGATTTTTTTATGTTTGTGCATGTAAATCGGACTTGCTCCAAAAGTGATTGCTTTGTTTGTGTAAAAACTCAAAAGTTACGCGATCAATTAGTTTTCATTGCTTATAAAATGTAGTTTATCGTTTGCTGTTATTGTTGATGTGGTTTTCAGTCCAAAGACTGGTTTGATGCAGCTCTCCATTCTACTCTATCCTGTGCAACCCTCTTCATCTCCGAGTAACTACTGCGACCTAGATAGGGGAAGGTAGAGAAGAAGGGCGGGAGGTCGTAGAATATGGACATAAAAAGTGGAAAGTTGGCGACGGATTGAGAGAGGGGTCAGGAAATGGTGACAGGAGGCAGGAGAATACGGACAAAGAAAGGGGGAAGAAGGAGGTGGTGGATACAAAGAGGGGGAGGAGGAAATGGACAGAGACGGGGGGGGGGGGGGGGGGGGGGAAGGAAGAAGGAGATTACAGATTGCATCCAATTCCCATGTTGTTGTTTGTTGTGGTCTTCAATCCCGAGACTGGTTTGATGCAGCTCTACATGCTACTCTATCCTGAGCAAGCTTCTTCATTTCCCAGTACCTACTGCAACCTACATCCCTCTGAATCTGCTTAGTGTATTAATCTATTGGTCTCCCTCTACGATTTTTACCCTCCACGGTGCCTTCCAGTACTAAACTGGTGATCCCTTGATGCCTCAGAATGTGTCCTACCAACGGACCCCTTCTTCTAGTCAGGTTGTACCACAAATTTCTCTTCTTCGCAATTCTGTTCAGTGCGCCTTCATTAGTTATGTGATCCACCCATCTAATCTTCAGCATTCTTCTACAGCATCACATTTCAAAAGCTTTTATTCTCTTCTTGTCTAAACTGTTTATCATCCATGTTTCATTTCCATACATGGCTACACTCCATACAAATACTTTTAGAAAGGGCTCCTCGTATTTAAATCTATACTCAATGTTAACAAATTTCTCTTTCTCAGAAGCGCTTTTCTTGCTATACCCAGTCTCCATTTTATATCCTCCCTACTTCGACCACCATGAGTTATTTTGCTCCCCAAATAGCAAAACTTGTTTACTACTTTAAATGTCTCATTTCCTAATCTAATCCCCTTAGCATCACCTGATTTAATTCGACTACATTCCATTATTCTCGTTTTTCTATTGTTGATGTTCATCTTATATCCTCCTTTCAAGACAGTGTCCCTTCCGTTCAACTGGTCTTCCAAGTCCTTTGCTGTCTCTGATAAAGTTACAATGTCATCGGCAAACCTCAAAGTTTTTAATTCTTCTCCCTGGACTTTAATTCCTACTCCAAATTTTTCTTTTGTTTCCTTTACTGTTTGCTCAATATACAGATTGAATAACATCAGGAATAGGCTGCCACCCTGTCTCACTCCCTTTTCAACCGCTGATTCCCTTTCGTGCCCCTCAACTCTTATAACTGCCATCTGGTTTCTGTACGAATTGTAAATAGCCTTTCGCTCCCAGTATTTTACCCCTGCTACCTTTTCAATTTGAAAGAGAGTGTTCCAATCAATATCTTCAAAATCTTTCTCTAAGTCTACAAATGCTATAAACGTAGCTTTGTCTTTCCTTAAGCCAACGCCTATGAGAATTTGTATAGTCAGTATTGCGTCGCGTGTTCCTCCATTTCTCCGGAGTCCAAACTGATCTTCCTTGAGGTCGGCTTCTACCATTTTTTCCATTCTTCTGTAAACGATTCGTATTAGAATTTAGCAACTGTGACTTATTAAACTGGTAAATAGCTAATTTTCACATGTGTCAGCACCTGATTTCTTTGGAATCGGGATTATTACATTCTTCTTGAAGTCTGAGGGTATTTCGCCTGTCTCATATATCTCTCTCACAAAATGGAAGAATTCTGTCATGGCTGGCTCTCCCAAGGCTATCAGTAGCTATAATGGAATGTTGTCTACTCCCGGAGGCTTCTTTCGACTTAAGTCTTTCAGTGCTCTTTCAAATTCTTCACACATTATCATATTTCCCTTCTCATCTTCCTCTACCTCTTCCATTTCCATAATATTGTCCTCAAGTACACCTACCTTGCATAGGCCCTCTATTTACTCTCTACACCTTTCTGCTTTCACTTCTTATCGTTTGTAAGGATATAAAATACTTAATGGACTAACACTGAACGATGTGCGGTTCTAATAACGTGCCCAATAGACAAAAAAAAAAAAAAAAAAAAAAAAGAGAGAGAGAGAGAGAGAGAACTCGTCGGCTAGCAGTTTTTCCTTCACATATTCATTAGAGAGAGAGAGAGAACTCGTCGGCTAGCAGTTTTTCCTTCACATATTCATTTATATTTCTTTCCCTAAAACGTTACTACCGGTAATTCTACCATTTACTGCGTCATATACTACTAAAAAGCGTAGATTCGTTATAGCAACTCTACCAATACCTTTTCGAACCGCCTGATGTGGCGTCAAGTATTTCCTTGATTTCACAACTGAAATATTACATTGAAGGTTTGAGTAAATTTTAATGAAATTTACATTTTATAGCTATTTATTTACATGTACAAAACATTTTAATGATATCCTATACTTATCTGAACTCTCAAGTTATCACTTATGCTTTCTCGCTCTGTACCCAATCAATATCTGTTAATTACATCTGGTATGGACGCAGTATACTCAACCATCACCACGGCTAGGACGCATGTGTGCTTTGTATGCAGAATCTTTTTTGTTCGAGCTGCAATTTTTTTTATTGTTGCATCAACGAATCGACGGATTTTGTTGCTTTTCCACAGAACTCAAATTATGTGTTTGCTCCATTTTATCAACCCATTTTTGCTGCCCTAGTGTTTTACATGTTGTGACCGATGAACAAGTTTCTGTATTCGGCAAAAACATATTTAATTGATTTGGCTTTG
Source organism: Schistocerca nitens (assembly GCF_023898315.1). NCBI lineage: Eukaryota > Metazoa > Arthropoda > Insecta > Orthoptera > Acrididae > Schistocerca > Schistocerca nitens. The sequence continues at coordinate 181,251,868 of NC_064617.1, read as the reverse complement.
GGTTTTTGCTGAAACAGTGTAATTGTTACATAAGGTACTCACTTCTGCCTATATTCCATATATTGCCTATGTTGCATATATTGTAGATTTTGTACTCAGAGATAATATTAGGATATAGCAGTGGGACACGAAAAAGAACTGCACGTTTTTAAAGTTTCAGACATACAGGCCAAGTAACCAGCTTGATAAAACGACGTAAAATTTCTCCCTGCATGAATCTGAGAAAGATATATGTAATATGCCGGTGAATTATATAAAAAGATTGGTGAACAATGCTATTCAGCTAAACGACTTTGAAACAATGGATACTTACGGATAAAACAACATGATTAAGATTAATATCCAAAAAATATTAGGTTTTTCTTTCTTACAAAGTCCTTGAACAGCCTATGTATTGATATAAAAGTCTGAGGGTTGCTCAAAACGACAGAGTATTACCTATAATCAATATTTTTATTTGTAATAAATCTTAAAAATGTAATTGGTGATAACCGCCATCAGTTCTTAACGCATATCATCTGCATTATCAGTTAGCTGGTGTGAAACATTAGTAGAAAGAACACTATCTGCACGAGAGACACGCTTGTGAAAGCTGACAGATATATTAGGTTACCTGAAAGTGATTACTATATGGCGGAAACCAGAGATTGGCTCAAAATGGCTCTGAGCACTATGCGACTTAACTTCTGAGGTCATCAGTCGCCTAGAATTTAGAACTAATTAAACCTAACTAACATAAGGACATCACACACATCCATGCCCAAGGCAGGATTCGAACCTACGACCGTAGCGGTCGCTCGGTTCCAGGCTGTAGCGCCTAGAACCGCACGGCCACTCCGGCCGGCACCAGTGATTGCAAAATATATTTATTGTGCATATGTAGCTCAAATAACGAAATTTCACTTAAACTTTCTGTTTATATGTTGTTTTCCATTCGTAATTAAAAGGCAAGTTGTCTTGTGCTATATCACGGGGCTCATTTATTTTTTTATTAGCCGTTAAACACTGTTACGAAAAGTACACATTTCATTCCCATATCGTATAGTTGTCTTAATATCTCCACGGATAAAAGCAAAAACCCTACTCCTGTAGATACTCTTTTTATTCACTATAATCTTTGTTTTGATATTTTTATGCGTTTATGGAACATGGGATATCTGTAATACACGATGACCATAGCACTTTTTCTACTCCATGATTTGGATGTTTGTTCTTGTATAGACGATGGTTGCACACCAAGGTACTCTATCGACAACAGTCTATTTAACCAAATGCACAAATACGTTGATGAAGATGAAGAAGTTACAGAGCTATGCCAAGTGCTTGAAGTGTATTAAATAGCGTTCTGTTTCTTACACATTCCGTAAATGATAGTCCATAACGATGCTACACACTTTCTCCTTTTCTCGGTTGCTTTTTCTGGGGCGTTCTTTTTGTGGATCATTTTTAAAAGACTATATTTGAACTGAGCGGTCAGTTTCTTAATTGTAGCAAATGGAGGGGTAATGTCTTTCTTAACCTTTAATGAATTTCGGCAAGCGATATGCCATTCAAAGCAAAGCGTATCATGAAGATACGGTATTTCATTTTAGACATGTGAACCATAAAACTCAACATTTAAGCTTACTAAACTGAATCTTGTCTTCGGTAGTCTCTTAGCAGGTCTTCGTATATGTCCTGATATTTAGCGGAATTAAGGAATACATGCTACATAATGTCCACCACAACACTACAATTGATTTTCGATCTCTTCGTATTTATTTACACTCCGTGTTACCTCTCTGATGATCAGTTTTGTCTCGAGCAGGAGTCTATAAATACTCTAACTAGGTTAGTGAGTTACACTAATAGGAATTGTATTATAAAGTTCTCCGGTGGTAGACTAACAGATGAATTTGCACGATTCGGTACGAACCGTAGGTACTTGTACACAGCTAAATACAGACTGCCTCCATGTTATGCCGAACTGAAAATTACATGACGTTCCCATCTTGAATTTTAACTACGGACTGACTCATGCAAATAACTACGTGATGTTGACGTAATTAACGCAAACTAGCGACTCACATACAACGTGATGCTTACGTTTTGGATGCTTACTACCGACTGACCCTGGCAGCTCGTCGCACGCCTATTTATGGACAAGCACGTAATCAAAAAAATGGTTCAAATGGCTCTGAGCACTATGGGACTCAACTGCTGAGGTCATTAGTCCCCTAGAACTTAGAACTAGTTAAACCTAACTAACCTAAGGACATCACAAACATTCATGCCCGAGGCAGGATTCGAACCTGCGACCGTAGCGGTCTTGCGGTTCCAGACTGCAGCGCCTTTAACCGCACAGCCACTTCGGCCGGCTCAAGCACGTAATCGGAAACCACAAAATAGTAAAATACACTCCTGGAAATGGAAAAAAGAACACATTGACACCGGTGTGTCAGACCCACCATACTTGCTCCGGACACTGCGAGAGTGCTGTACAAGCTACGATCACACGCACGGCACAGCGGACACACCAGGAACCGCGGTGTTGGCCGTCGAATGGCGCTAGCTGCGCAGCATTTGTGCACCGCCGCCGTCAGTGTCAGCCAGTTTGCCGTGGCATACGGAGCTCCATCGCAGTCTTTAAAACTGGTAGCATGCCGCGACAGCGTGGACGTGAACCGTATGTGCAGTTGACGGACTTTGAGCGAGGGCGTATAGTGGGCATGCGGGAGGCCGGGTGGACGTACCGCCGAATTGCTCAACACGTGGGGCGTGAGGTCTCCACAGTACATCGATGTTGTCGCCAGTGGTCGGCGGAAGATGGACGTGCCCGTCGACCTGGGACCGGACCGCAGCGACGCACGGATGCACGCCAAGACCGTAGGATCCTACGCAGTGCCGTAGGGGACCGCACCGCCACTTCCCAGCAAATTAGGGACACTGTTGCTCCTGGGGTATCGGCGAGGACCATTCGCAACCGTGTCCATGAAGCTGGGCTACGGCCCCGCACACCGTTAGGCCGTCTTCCGCTCACGCCCCAACATCGTGCAGCCCGCCTCCAGTGGTGTCGCGACAGGCGTGAATGGAGGGACGAATGGAGACGTGTCGTCTTCAGCGATGAGAGTCGCTTCTGCCTTGGTGCCAATGATGGTCGTATGCGTGTTTGGCGCCGTGCAGGTGAGCGCCACAATCAGGACTGCATACGACCGAGGCACACAGGGCCAACACACTGCATCGTGGTGTGGGGAGCGATCTCCTACACTGGCCGTACACCACTGGTGATCGTCGAGGGGACACTGAATAGTGCACGGTACATCCAAACCGTCATCGAACCCATCGTTCTACCATTCCTAGACCGGCAAGGGAACTTGCTGTTCCAACAGGACAATGCACGTCCGCATGTATCCCGTGCCACCCAACGTGCTCTAGAAGGTGTAAGTCAACTACCCTGGCCAGCAAGATCTCCGGATCTGTCCCCCATTGAGCATGTTTGGGACTGGATGAAGCGTCGTCTCACGTGGTCTGCACGTCCAGCACGAACGCTGGTCCAACTGAGGCGCCAGGTGGAAATGGCATGGCAAGCCGTTCCACAGAACTACATCCAGCATCTCTACGATCGTCTCCATGGGAGAATAGCAGCCTGCATTGCTGCGAAAGGTGGATATACACTGTACTAGTGCCGACATTGTGCATGCTCTGTTGCCTGTGTCTATGTGCCTGTGGTTCTGTCAGTGTGATCATGTGATGTATCTGACCCCAGGAATGTGTCAATAAAGTTTCCCCTTCCTGGGACAATGAATTCACAGTGTTCTTATTTCAATTTGCAGGAGTGTATATACATATTACATGTCAAATAATAATACAAAACACAGAAATAAAAGGCAAAGAAACACAATAGACAATGATGTAACTATGTTTAAGTAAGATCAGTATTACTAGAAAATGGCAAAAATAATAGATATTATCTCATGAAGTTGATTTTAATGTATATGGGGTTCCTAAAACTGGCAAAAAGTTTGTATAAAGTGAAATTTTCTGATTTGAATAACTAACAAACTAACACAATATATAAATGACAATAGGCATTTTTGTAATTAGAAAAATCAGGTCTGCAAAGCAACGTACTGCATCTTGGAAATAATCACTATTTAAGACTGCAACATTCTATGACATGAAAATTCTGAATACGAATAACCTGAAATCCCAAGTTTTGAGAAAAACTAAAATGTTTGTCAAAAAGAGGAGAATGAGGGCTTTCAAATCAGCTATGCCAGTTTAGAAATGAACAACTTTTTCTCACAGAAAATTTTACCTTCACATACAGAAGATCACTAATAACTTTTCAAAGAAAATATTTCCTGATGAACTGACTATGCCGGCCGGAGTGGCCGTGCGGTTCTCGGCGCTACAGTCTGGAACCGCGTGACCGCTACGGTCGCAGGTTCGAATCCTGCCTCGGGCATGGATGTGTGTGATGTCCTTAGGTTAGTTAAAGTAGTTCTAAGTTCTAGAGGACTGATGACCACAGCAGTTAAGTCCCATAGTGCTCAGAGCAATTTGAACCAATTTTGAACTGACTATATTATGCTAGCCGTTCTTGAGAAACTGCATAATTGATAAGAAGGTTTTGATAATCCCTGCTTAGATTTGAAATCGATTATTTATAGGAAAAATATTATATATACTATTAACAGACTGAGATTAAATAATGCAAAAAAATATATACAGGGGAACAGGTGCAGACATTTCTGTTGGTGACTGAGGACAGTGTAGTGAACAACACTGCGTCAGTATTTACTTCATATGCAGACTAGTCATTATAGTTATTAGGAGTAATATGTTTTTAGGTTGGTTAGTATCTTCTAGTTCATGTGGCAAAAATAAGCTATTAATGCTTATTTTCCCCTGGGAAGCTGGTCAGGTGTTTCAGTGTGGAGGCTTGCATGTAAAGCAGTTAGTCTATACTGACAGGTGTAGTTCATTTAGTGTTGCAGTTATGACTGTGTAGAAAACATCAGGTAGTAAATTATGTGTTGTATTTGTGGGAAGACTCTTAGATGCAGAGAAAAACAACTAACACACTGAAGTAGGTACATATTAGAATACCAATGATCGCAATATCTGCACTTGTACCTCTAACATCCTGTATATTGCTGTCAGGGGTTGTGATCACCCCACCATCCCCAATTACAAACACGACTGCTTTAAAAAGCCATACAAAGGAAACTATTTTGTGTATCCAACTGACACTTAACTAACGTTGTCCAGCAATATGAACCCAAATTAAATTGATTTAAACGCATTTCCTGATGCAGGGTAAGAATTTGCCTGTATTATATCTGTAGTTCAAGGTATAATATTGTGAATCTTTGCAAGTGCCACCGTCCATTACTCAGCCTTCCTCCAGTTCGCTGGCACATTCAACAGATTGGGCGTTGGTTTGACTGACCAATCACAAGACGATATTTTTAAAAAGACCAGACAAACTGTTGTCTCCAGTCCGGTCACGCCTCAAGCCAGCTTTGAAAGCCAAAAATTCAACGTAGGTTTCCACGCTTCTGCAGCTACAAGTAAGAAAGATGTACTGATTCTACGGTTTCACATGCAATCTGTATTAGTCACAACTTCATACATCACGTAACTAAACAAGATTATATGAAGGATTAAAAAAGAAGGAAGATTAGGATTTAACGCCCTGTCGACTTGTGGGTCATTAGAGACGGAGTGCAAGCTCAGAATAATTCAAAGGTATCGCCCTCTCATTTGCCTGGAGCAATGTAGGGAAATCGCAGAAAACCTACATCTCCATGACCGTACGCGGATTTGACCTATTGTCCTCCCGAATGCGAGTCCAGTGTGCTAATGGCTGCACTACCTCGCTCAGTTGTGAGGGTAGCACAGAATGACGACGAGAGATGATAGGAAATAAAATCAATAAAGTTGTCTCTCCAAGCAATCCTTCTCCCAGCCATGGTTATACGGTAACCAAATAACAGAGAAGCAATCAGCTAGACTAAGTGAAGCAAAGTTAATCACTACAAATAATACTTTGATGAAGGGTGGCCAGGGCAGACGGCTTTCAAGATCTTGATGAGATTCCGAAATGGTGCAGATTTTCTTTAAATGTTTAGAAATCTAAAGTTATGCACTTCAGAAAACGAAAAAATAACGTAGTATTCAAGGACCACAATTTAAATGATTCACAATTAGAATCAGTTGATTCATTCATATTCCTGGCTGTAACAGTTTGTAAAAATAAGATGTGGTATGATCACAGAGGCTCAGTCATAGAAGAGTAGGAGGAAGACGTCTTTTCGTTGGCAAGATACTCGGAAAATGCAGTGAGTCCTAAAGGAGATTGCTAACAAATCGCTTGTGCGTCCCGTCTTAGAATATTGTTCAAGTGTGTGAGACCGACAGCAAATAACACCAACAGGGTATATTGCATGTATATAGGGAAGGGCACAAATTGTCCCGGGTTTTGGATGATTCATGGGCGAGTGTCACAGAGATGTGGAAAAGCTGAACTGGCAGTCACTTTGAGACAGTGGCGGAAAAATACTTAGAAAATTTCAAGGAGTGAAATTTCGAGAAGAGAAATGGAGATATCTAGAGATATCCTGCAGCCTTATGTATTGCACCCGTAGAAACCTGGAGGACAACATTAGACCGACTACAGCACGCACAGAGTCATTTAAGCACTGATTTTCCCTGCGTCTAATACGCAGCTGTTACGGGAAGAACCCTAATATATGGTAGAATGTTAGGTACCCTCTGCCACGCACTACACGCTGGTTTGCAGAATGCTTATATAGATGTAGACGTAGATGGATTGCGCTGATGGATTAACACTAGATCTCATCACCCAACTGCGATATGTCACTAGGTATCATTGCATGATGGAACGGAATTTCGAGCCGCCTTCTCATCACGGTCTCTTAATGTGAAGTTAATAAAGGATACACACAACTTTTACTAGGCTTGCTGTGCTCATAATTCATGTCCCCCGCGAATCCTATTAGTAGGGAGTGTGTTGCTCTCCAAAGCCATTAGCAGTTTTAGAATCTACCTACAGCTACAATGCTGCTCATCAACCACGCAAATAGAACCCAACCGGTGCCCTTGATCCAAAGCATGCCTGTAAATAATGTTTATGTTAATGTGAGCAGCTACTCTTGCTGAGCTATCTTCTTGTGGTACTGATCTAGTGACCGTCTTATATTTATTTATTTCAACGTTCCACTCAGGCACAGTCGACGTAATTAATGATAAAATGGTTATTAATGAATATCAGGCGGAGACCGAAGGGAGGATAGTATTACACGAAGACAGCAACTTCTGATCAATCTCCTCACCAAGCTAAAACCATTAGTTTCTCACTTTCGTCTTCAAGAATTAACTAACATCGAGATGAAAGCAGGGTGAACAAATATCTTACAGGTAGATCAATAGCGTGGTCTTTATTGTTGGAATAAGCCAGTTTTGCGGCATATCTTGAAATAAACCGTTCTTTAAAGAAAAAGGGTTAGTAAACTTTGAACTGTAAGTTAGCACAGCAAACACTAACTTTTGCTGTGTCGTAAACGTCCTCTTCTTCTGTAGTGGTCAATCCAAGGATTGGTTTGCAACAGCTACAATGGCAGCTTGTCTCCATTCTGTGCGTCTTTCAGCTTTTCTCTTCATTTCTTTATAGGTGTTACATCCCACATCTTTCACGATTGGATCCATGTACCTCAGTCGTGGTCTTCCTCTTGGTCTTTTTCCCTCGACATATCCCTCTATGATTGTGTTCAGGAGTCCTTTATGTCTTAATAGATGGCCTGTAAATTGCACTCTTCTTTTAACAATGAAACTCCAGAAGCTTCTCTTCTCACCTGCTCTTTCCAGAACCACTTCGTTTGTGAACTTGTCGATCCATTTTATTTTGAGCATGCGTCTATAGCACCACATTTCAAAAGAATTTAGCTTCTGCTGTTCCTCTGTCCCGAGAGTCCATGTTTCACACCCATAGCATGCCACACTCCACACACATGATTTCAAAAATCTTTTCCTGGTTTCAAGGCTGATGCTCTTAGATGTTAATATGTTTTTCTTCTTGTTAAAAGCAGCCTTTGCTTGAGCTATTCTACTTCTCACTTCTGCCTTGCTCCTTCCATCCCTGGTAATATTACTGCCCAGATAAGTAAATTTATCAACTTGTTCAAGCAGTTCATTGGCTACATGAACTTGGACTTTCACTTGATCTTCTTTATCGCATGCCATTACTTTTGTTTTTGCTTTATTAATTCTCATATTATATTCTTCACCCATAACTTTACCCATTCTATTCAGTAGGACTACAAGATCTTCTTCACTTTCAGCCAGGACAGCTATATCATCGGCATATCTTATCATATCTATTCGTTGGCCATGAATTACTACACCTGTCTGTGAATTTTCCCTTACTTTTTTCAGCGCCTCTTCAATGTATACGTTAAAGATAACAGGGGATAGTGCGCAACCTTGCCGGACACCTTTCCGTATCTGCACCTCTTCTTGTTTTGTCCGTCCACGGATAACTGCTGTCTCGTTTTTGTACAGGTTCCATGTCATTTTTCTATCTTTATGGTCTATTCCTACTTTTTTGAGTACCTCAAACATCTTATCCCATTTAACATTATCAAAGGCTTTCTCTACATCTACGAAAGCTATGTATGTTTTCAGGTTCTTATCTAGTCGTTTCTCTATTATTATTTTTAGAGCAAATATTGCTTCTCTGGTTCCTCTATCTTTCCGGAATCCAAACTGGTCTTCGGAGAGGGTAGCTTCGACTTTTTGTTCTATGCGTTTTAGGATAATTGAGGTTAATATTTTAGAGGCGTGAGTAACTAGGCTGAGTGTCCTATAATTTTCACATCTTGTAGCATTTGCCTTCTTTGGAATGGGGACCATAATGTTTTTCTCAAAGTCTGTAGGAATTTTACCCTGTTCGTACATGTTGAAAACAAGATTATACAACTACTGATTGAGTTTTGCTCCTCCAGATTTCAGAAGTTCGGCTGGGATATTGTCTATACCAGGCGATTTGTTGTTTTCCAATTTTTTTCAGAGCTAAACGTGCTGATCAATAATACAGTGACCACTTGCCCAAGATTACAATTTTATATTGGTTCACTGTGCCACTCACAAGCTACATTGTTGTATGAACAGTAAAGACAAGTTGCTCACTGTTGCCGTGGCACCGTACGAAACACAAAGCTCTAGTATGCTACTTGAAGCCGGACTTCACAGCTGAAGCTTTCTACTTCAAACGTTCTTATAACACCTTCCAAACGGTTGGTTTCGGCATGTTCACCTCTACGACCGCTTTGCGCGCCGACGTCTGAAGCACACTTAGGAAAATCGCCTGCAAGCGCTGAACTATTTCTTCAAGGGCTGTCTGTCGAGCGGTTGATTTCCCCTTGCAGAGGCATCCCGCGTCTTTGAAGTGTCGTACTCGTTGTCACACTGGCAGAGCTCTTTCTGAAGACTCCTTACAGGGTTATGGCGAACTGACGTCGACGAAGTATACAAAGTCATCTTTACTAAATGCTGACTATTGTGCTCCGGACGAATAAAGCAGGAACTTCTACAGGGCAGAAAGAAAAGGGGAAACATTACCCTCTTCGATGTTTTTGAGTTAGGTCAACGTGATGCAATGTTGGATGAAACACTACTGCTATGATACGTTGTTCAAATTGCTACAAGTCTTCCTGATGACAATGTACAGTGTATGTAAATTGAAGGTCGAGGGGCGGAGAAAGGAAGGGAAAGGGAAGGGATTACTGGTGTCAGCTGCATTCGGATATTAAGCGGAATCAGCGGCGACGAGCGAAAATGTGTAACGGACTGGGATTCGAACCCAGGGTCTCCTCCTTACTTGGCCGCTGCGTTAGCCACTGCGCCATCCGGGACACAGTGTTGTAACAACTGCGCAGACTATCCCGGCATGCCTCATGGCTGATTCACATTCCCACCAAGCGCTACCTATTCGTAACCCCTGTCCATTTCCTCCATGACCGTTACTCAGATTCCGGCAGGAGGTCGGACGTACTTGCGCATCCGCACTGAAGAAGGTTGATCCGTAGCCCATCTAGGCGAGTCAATTATATGAATGCGTGGTGTCTGTTCTTTCGGACGTGTTCGAAAGAACAGACACCACGCATTCATAAAATGTACAGTGTGTTTCACAGTTCCTGTTGAAGGCCTCTAGGAGACTTAATAGTTAAAGTCATTGTAAGGAAACCATTCTGGAAACGTACCGTTTGGATACAAATAAGTTTGAAGTTCGGATGACTTCAGCATCACAGTACGCACACAAACTGAGAAAAGGGCACCGTTGTCAATCTCTGTTGCAGTGAGGCCAGCAAACACCATTTTCTTCCGTTTACATCAACGGTTACGGTAAACTACAACGTTCGCAATTGGAAGATTGACTGTGCTGCTCCATGGACATTGAAAAAGTCGTCGATCGTGTCTTGAGACTTATTTTAGATTCAAACGGTACACGACATGTGTTCCTTATCATGTATTAAAACTTTTCATCAAATATAAAACCTGACATAAAAAGCACAAATAAAAAATATTCTATGCAAATAAGAATAAGAGCAACGCCACAGGTACATGGATGGAAATCGAGCGAACATCAGTAGCTGGAGTAATAACAACCTGTAGCTTCACTCATCAGCCAGAACATCACGACCATCTACCTCAAAGTCAGTGTGTCCACTTTCTGCACGTATAACAGCGGCGACGCCTCGTGGCATGGCAGCAATGAGGCCTTTGTAGATACCTGGAGGAAGTTGGCACCACTTCTGCACACACAAGTCACATAATTCCCGTAAATTCCAGGGAGAGGGGCGATGAGCTCTGACGCCACATCCCAGATGTGTTCGACCGGATTCAGATCTGGCGAGTTGAGGTGGAGGGGAGGGGGGAGCCGCTTGTAACATGACGCATTACCTTGGGAAACGTGATCATCATGAAGAGGTGTACGCGGTCAGCAAACGTGTACGATCCTCATTGGCCGTCACAGTGCCTTGCATGAGCAGCAGTGGACCCATGGAAGCCCAGGTGAATGTTCCTCAGAGCATAAAGGAGCCGTCGCCAGCTTGTCTCCGTCCCGTATCATAGGTGTGAAGGAGCTCTTCCCCTGGAAGACAACGGATTCACGCCCTACCATCGGCTTGATGAAGAAGGTATCGTGATTCATCAGACCATGCAACGCTCTGTCACTGCGCCAACGTCTAGTGCTGGTGATCAAGTGGCTATTTCAGTCGTAGGTGCCAATATCGGGATGTTAACACTGGCACTTGCATCGGTCGTCGGCTGCGGTGGCGCATTGTCAGGAGTGTTCGGTTCATTGTGTGTTCAGAAACACTTGTACTCTGCCCAGCATTAAAGTCTGATTTTAGTTTAGCCACAGTTCGCCGCCTGTCCTGTTTTACCAGTCTCCTCTGTACTGAGTGGTGGACGCCTAACCCCACGACTCCTGACGTGGATTCACCTTGTTTTCGCCTCGTGTTCGAGACACTCAGCATAGCACTCCTCGAACACCCGACAAGTCGTGCAGTTTCCGAAATTTTCGTGCCGAGTCTTATAACGATATGTTTACGTAATGTGTACACATAAACATACAGTTATAAATGTCCCCGTTCGTAGTCTCTAATTATAACAATATGTTACTTTTGTGCTGTAACATATAGCTATAATCAGCGGTGGAAACATATTTGCGAACGCCGACCGTGTGCGGCTGTTTCTTGTTGGATCGTCTGATCAGTCGGAAGTTGCATTGCAGAGGAGAGTAAATGCCTATTCAAAATATAATTATTTTGGATAGCTCAACATGAATTTCCTAAGGGACCGTAGTTTATCATGCATTTACCAATAGAATATGGCGCGGAGATAATATTTCGCCGCATGCAACTTCCGTCCGAACTCGACGAAAGAATTCGTGACTGTGAACTCTCTATTTGGCAGAAACATATAGAAAATTAAATAATTTCATGAAGAAGTGAGACATAGATTCTATAGTAAATGAATAACCCATACACCAGTTCCATTTAACTCTGAATTTATGGCAAGTAATAGACAAACTTACACTGCAATGACGGATTTAACATGGATGCCGTTTTGACTGGCACTTCTCTTAATGAAAACAATTCCTTTGAGGTTTTCACATACACGTCGCACAATAAATCTACTGCTAGGCACTTTTAGTATTACATATTTACTTTACACTAGAACAATATTAATTTTGACAATAATAATACGGCGGCAAGACATGCGCGTCCGACACAAGTTACAGGAGACAAGAGAAGAATGAGTAACTGTTCATCGAGAATATCTCGTACCTCAAAAAAAAAGTGTAAAAGTGTCCTCCTTCTGTCCGTTTTTCGCGCCGCAGTTTTCAAAGTCAATAACTCACTGCATCTCTGACGGCGCTTCGACAATAAACAAGTTACGTCACAGGTCGTTCACCTTTTACATTCTCGCAACATTATTTGCTAACTGTAGCTGTTGCCGAGCGACTGCTCGATTAATGAATGATTTAAAATGATAAGGCAATCACATAATGTTACAGTCTCTGCGGCATCACAGTCTGCCGTCGATCAAACTCAGGTAGATCCTTCCCAGTTCTACACAAGCACAGTACGCTCACAGATACTACATGCACCGTGCGTGGGTCTGACTAGCAGTCATTCCTCACCTGCTATCGCCTGGACCTGTTTGTATCGATAGTAGGTCGGTGGTCATGACGTATTGGCTGATCACTGTGTACAATAAAACTGTAAAACCGTCGTGTCTGTCTTTTTGAGCACGCTAATCTCCGAAGTTACTGGACGAATTTTCATGATGTTTTCATAGATAACTTGATCGTAGCTGGGAGCAACGTGTAGGCTTTATGTTATCAAATACGGAACACGGAAAAAATATAATGAGTTAAAGTTTTATCTACAACCGTCATGTTTGTTTAACACACTAATGGTTCAAATGGCTCTGCGCACTATGGGCTTAACATCTTAGGTCATCAGTCCTCTAGAACTTAGAACTACTTAAACCTAAAAACCAAAGGACATCACACACATCCATGCCCGAGGCAGGATTAGAACCTGCGACCGTAGCAGTCGCGCGGTTCCGGACTGAAGCACCGAGAACCGCTTGGTCACCGCGGCCGGCTACACACTAATGTCCAAGAACTGTTTTATGTGCTTTTCACATGAAAATCAACGTAGCTTGGGACAACATTTAGGCTTTATTTAATCAAAATCGGAACCGTAAAAAAATCGTAATTTTAAGCCTTATCGAAAATCGTGTGCTCAGCTTAGTACTTCGGATGTTTATCGGGGCGTACTACACCAAAGAACAATAGGTGACGCTGTTAGTTTCGTAGTATACCAAAGAAATCAATAAATGGCTTTATAAGTGTTTTTAACTCTTGGACAGATGTAGTTCCAGAAGTTTTCATCAGTGAAAAAATTAAGTGCCACAGTCTTATCTTTACGAATACAAACTAACAGCGAATTCACTTCTCTAGGATATACAGATTCACTGATATCGCTTTCAATGTTAAAAACTTAAGACACTGATTTGCTTTTTCGATAGTTTTTATTAATGTTCTTCGCCAGGAAAAACGAATTTATAAAGTTTTTTTTGTGATTTGAGTGCCTACTCACTGCATTTTGATTCTGTTTTGTATACGAATAGAAATGCCTAGAAAATGATCGAGTCTTCCTGAGTATACTAGACTGGCTAAAAGACTGAGAATAAGCGGTTTCAAGAATCCAGTGTAGATGCTAAGGCGAAACTAGCATCAGGCTTTAACATGCTCTGAGGAACTCCTTCCGAAAGTGAGATGCGTCGTAACTCTGACAAAGAGCGTTATGAATAATCACGCTCCTCAGAACCCTTCAGTTACAGGGGCTTGAAGTTACTTCTCTCCAACGTAGAAGCACAGAAGCGGAAATTTTTGCGGAAAGTAGCGCAGGCGAGCGAGTTTTTAAATTCCAAATCCCGCTTATTCCTAACAATTCACCATTTCACTTTGAACGTGTACAATTTTCGGTGAGCCATGAACATAAACAAAGCACAAGGGCAGACGGTGGGTGTTGCGGGAGTGGATCTTAGTGTGAGTAGCTTTTCAAAAGCCAGCTGTACATGACTCATGTGTTCGTGAAGCAAACAAGCTCTTCGTTCATCTCACCAATCATACTACTTCAAACGTCGGTACAAAGAAGTTATACAAGTCAAAAATAAATTCCTCGCATACAAACTTCTAGGACAGCTATAAATCGAGACCCAGGCAACACCGGGTTTTTCAGTTAGTAAATGAAATAAATAAAAGGCAAAAAAAGGAATGCCGTACGGGTCTTTACGTACAAACGTATACATAAGCATATTGTGTGTGTGTGTGTGTGTGTGTGTGTGTGTGTGTGTGTGTGCCGGCCCTTGTGGCTGAGCGGTTCTAGGAGCTTCAGTCTGGAGCCGCGTGACCACTTCGCTCGCAGGTTCGAATCCTGCCTCGGGCATGGATATGTAGTTCTAAGTTCTAGGGGACTAATGACCTCAGATGTTAAGTCCCATAGAGCTCCGAGCCATTTGAACCATTTGTGTGTGTGTGTGTGTGTGTGTGTCTGTAAGAGGAACAAACAGAGAGAGAGAGAGAGAGAGAGAGAGAGAGGGAGAGAAATGGTTCAAATGAATCTAAGCACTATGAGACTTAACATGTGAGGTCATCAGTCCCCTAGACTTAGAACTACTTAAACCTAACTAACCTAAGGACTTCACACACATCGATGCCCGAGGCAGGATTCGAACCTGCGACCGTAGCAGCAGCTTGGTTCCGGACTGAAGCGCCTAGAACCGCTCGGTGACAACAGTCGGCAGAGAGAGACAGAGAGAGAGAGAGAGAGATGTTAGATAACATTTTCACATAGTGCTCGAAATCTACTTTTAATGATTTCGACGTCAACAAGGCGTTAAACTCTAACTTGGTTCGCCTCTCTCAGAGTCTTGGTTAGTGCAGACAAATGTCCTGTGCGGTAATCAAGTGGAAGCTGAAGAAAAAAGCGTACTTCTGTGCTTGGCGTATTTAAATTATCTCTAGAAGAATACGTAATGTCTGTGAGATCATGGCAGTAGTATGAAACATTCATACGCACGTGCTTCCCTTCGTTTATCTCGTAATGTCAGAGAAATCTTGGCAGTCGTATGAACCAGACGTTCATACGCACGTGCTTCAGTTTGTTTACCTCGTCTGCTTCGGCCAGCACAAGACAATTGTACGTAAATATAGCCAGGGAGAGGTTTTCAGCGAACAAGTTCTCAGTCGACAGCCGTCACGCGCGCACAGATTTCTCTCCGAATTCGTCAACAATCAGTGTTTAACGCTCGCTGGAAATAGATGAAGGTTTACGACGGATCGCAGTACACTGGGGTTTCAGGCACGGACAGGGGAAAGGAGAATACTTCGAACAGTCACCGCGACCTGCTTTCCGAAGACACTTGCGTCGTGCCGTTCTCTGCTTGCTGGGCTGCCATGAAGGACGTGAGTATAGAAGTACGTTTCACGTAACAGATAAATGTGCTGTGCGCTCTTGCAGTGAAAAACAGGTACGCTTAATATCTGTGCTAATATTAGTATTGTCAAGGCTCTGGCATTGTGCTTGTCCTAAGATGGTGGAGGGGTGTTAAATCACATTTTACTCATGTCTTATATTCCATATGTTTTAAATATTTTTGTAGTGATCGTGGTCATTTCAAATCAGTACGTCTTCAGTCCACTGAAAAGAGTAAAACTACAAAAAGAACTACATTGCACTGGCAAGTGCTAGAAAGCTGACATCGTTTGGAGACATACGTTTCGAGCGTTTTGACGTTGCAATAAAGTTAAGACACGTTTAAGTTAAGCTGAACCGTTGACAGTGCAGTTTGCACCTGTATTTCGAAACGCGCTGTCGGTTATTGAGTAAATTTTAAAGAAAAATAAGAGGGCCGTTCGTAGACCAAATTTCAGTTTTATGATCCTTCGGTGACTCACCGGCAGTGAAGCGCGTTTCTAAAGTAGTTACCTTTAACATAAAAACACTGTCTTCAATAGATTTAACATTCTTGTCTTTCCTCAGCAATCTTATTTCAATACATTACGTGAACTATTCATCCATTCTGTGTGCAGTTCTGTGTGGTGATCCACGGTTAATGATATTGTAATTGTAATACATTATACTTTCGGTATCAGATGCACAGTCTTATTCTCAGAAAGGTTAATCAGAATTTGAAGTGGAGGTCATCAGGAACGGACCACCAGCTTTCAGGATGAGAATGACGGACATCAGTTGGAAAAGATCCTGTTGAAGAAACTACCACAACGATCGCCTGAAAAATTTTGGCAAGTAACGGAAAACCATGTGCGGATGAGTGGACTGGTATCTAAAAACCACTCCATTCCAAAGTGATGCACATTCCGTGGCGCATTAGACATTTTTAAGTGGAGTCTATGGTGATAAACACTTTCGTTTGTTTTCATTTGAAGCAGCATAAATGCAACAAAAATGTTCTTAGACTATTTTCAAAATAATTCTACGGCGAAAGGAGACAGAAAAAAACATTTTACAGCAGGATTTTTCTAATCCAATCAGCCATTTCTGTTACTTCGTTACTCAGGCAATCAACTGAAAGATGTGGACAAAATTATTAAAAATGTTCAAATGTGTGTGAAATCTTATGGGACTTAACTGCTAAGGTCATCAGTCCCTAAGCTTACACACTACTTAACCTAAATTATCCTAAGGACAAACACACCCACCCATGCCCGAGGGAGGACTCGTACCTCCGCCGGGACCAGCCGCACAGTCCATGACTGCAGCGCCTGAGACCGCTCGGCTAATCCCGAGCGGCATAATTATTACTGACGACCGTTTAAACCTTGTTCCGGAATTTTTGAGCGTATTTTACACAGGAAGATATTTGTCCGTGTTCTAGCGGAAGGTCATAAATCATCTGTCACACTCGTATTGACGAACAAATTGGCGGGAGTAAAATACATTTTGTGCAGATGATGCCCCACAACTCGTAGATATTTGCGAAAAGTCATATTTGAGAGCCATCAACGGCTGCTGACAAAATAAATTTTTATTATCTCTGTTTCGGTCCCCGGAGTGTCATTAAATAATTTTCAGTAACCTGTATGGAGATGTTCTTACAGGGCATTAAATAAAATTAAAACCGTTCTGTGTTAATATTAAAATGCAATATACAGTCAACAGTAAACTGCATTGCTTTGGTTAGTTAATTTTGAAGTCGTAAGTATGCAGACTTCGCTCCATACAGAGGGACGGAATCTGATTATGACAGCCATACCGGCTGCTGACAATGATTTTATGGTATATTATGACGCTTATATGACCGAAACCCGTAGTTAATCAAGATTAATTTAATATATTTGTTTGCATAGCCTTCTTCCGTATTAGCTGTTATGTATCAGTTATTATTTTTTCTCCTCATCTTACTGCACTGGAGTGTTTTTCACTAGAAGCGTTTCGCTTTTATTTACAAAGCATTTTCTCCTCGTTATTATCCCTGGTTGCGTTAGAAAACGTAGAATGCACATTCATCTTTCACAACAGAAAAAGTATGCTCGCGAAAGCTGAAAAATTGTGGAAGATGAATGAGCAACCAATTTTTCTTTTCGAATTCTGTCTCCTGTAACAACGAGGGTTAAAGCAAGAATTTGTAAAAAACAGCATAACCAATGTCCACTGAAGATGCTTTGAAAATAAAAAGTAAAACGCATTTCAAGGAAAACACTCTTAAACTGCAGTAACCTTAGGATGGAAAAAATAATAGTCAAGGATTTATTTCATGCACAGTTCTTAGCAGTTGTCATATATGACTTTTGACAGTGATAACATTGTGTATCAATCAAACCTGTCATTACACTCTGTTAACAATCACATTTGCATTTTTGCTTCGTAATTTCTTTATCTAACAGATAGACATTTAAGGCCCTGTACTTTACCTCTCTTACAGATGGTCACCATTTCGTTTCTTTCCATCTAGTCGTTGCAGCTATGCATTTGTATAAGTAAAAGTGCTTCTAATTGCACTGTCGATTGAATACGTCCACAGCATAAAATTATTGAAATTTGACAATGTTAATCACAATAGCCGGCCGGTGTGGCCGTGCGGTTCTAGGCGCTTTAGTTTGGAACCGCGTGAGCGCTACGGTCGCAGGTTCGAATCCTGCCTGGGGCATGGATGTGTGTGATGTCCTTAGGTTGGTTAGGTTTAAGTAGTTCTAAGTTCTAGGGGATTGATGACCTCAGATGTTAAGTCCCATAGTGCACAGAGCCATTTGAACCATTTTGAACCAATCACAATAAATTAGCTACATTCCCTTTAAAAGTGGTCGTATATAGTTCATTGCAGACTTTTGATTCACTTGTGCGATAAATGAAATGAAATTGTACGTAAAAATACCTTTTCCGCTCTGTTCCTATTTCTACACGGGTGAAACCGAAAGATACCTCCAAGGAGCTGTATGATCCTCGAATGGTTACACACAGAAATATTTTCAGGGGGTTCCCAGTGGAATATGTTGCTACGTATTTCATCTAGGAATGCCAGAATGCAACGCCCGCGAAGCATTGTTTGGACATATTTATATTAATTAGTTACCTGAAATTAAGAGATTCTCCTTGTGCAGCATTTTCCTCACATTACCATTTAATTATGGTGACTGATTCGTATTTGGTAAAACGTTAGTGAAGAGAAGAGTTATCTGTTTAATCTGCAACGCAGATATTCCGATATATTACGTTGCTATCATATGTTTGTATTTAATTTTTAGTAAGATGAGGGTAAATGCTCTGCAGCACTCTGTTTCGTAGCACTCTTGGATGAACTTCGAATCTTAGTAAATAGTATGGGCCCGACAATGACTTTATTACAGGAGGGTACACAAAAATATGGGAACATTATCATGCCTAATACGTTGTAGGAAACCCGTTGATGTTGAAAATAGCTGCCATTCGTCTGGAAATGGATAAATACAGGTCCTGTATGGTTTACAAGCGAGTCATATACCACTCTTCCTGTAAAATAGTGGTAAGTTCAGGTAATGATGATGGAGGTGGATAGGGATTAGAGACGGGTCGTTCGCGAACTGACGGGTCCAAAGGAACGGTTCACCAAGATGAACGGAAGGAGCGAGGAACGACTTATAAGGAACGGTCTGTCATAGTTCACTGCGGTCGCGGCTTTCTACTTACACTTCCCGGGAACGGGAAACGGTCGGTCTGGTTCCCGCAAGGGCACGTCGGCCGGTCTCGTTCCAGCCTCGGTCCCGTTCCCGTCTGTCTCGGTCTCGGTCTCTCTCGGCTGGACTCGTCCTTCCTCGCGTGGCCACTCGTCGCAGTTCCACTGCTGACTGCTCATAGTTACTTCAGTATCGAGTTGTTCGTTTCGTTCGCTGCGCACCCCCAATCTAGATGTCCTTCAAACCTTTTTTGAACTCTGAACTTCTGGTTCTTTTCATATTCTATTCAGCGTCCACCAGCGGTTATTAAAATGAACTTTATAATTACGTAAATTACATAAAAATTACGTAGTATGTAATACATACATTTTTTCAGGTAGCAGAACGGCATATCAGTTTACTTCACTATTTCGATAAACAGCAGAAAAAATACTTACAAAAAGGCAAGATTGTTTTGTTAATACACATGCAAAGAAAGTTGGCGCACGGCACAAACGAGTAACCATTTTCCGTCTTTTTTTGATATAGGGTACAAGGGCATGTTCGTTGTTATGGAAGGCAGACAGACTTACAACCGAATGAAGCCCGCGCTCCATAATCTAGTGTCTGGTGTCAAATTTTGTAAAGAGAATATGAAAACTTCTACAATATTATTTCAGTGGTACAGGGTGGCTCACGAAAAATCGGCCCCTAGTACTAGACTGCTCATTGTCGCTTACCAGTCGTCATCTATTGTTTCGAAGTTGTTGTTTGCATTAGATTATTTGTTATTTCTTCCCACTGCCTAATTATTACATGTTTATCTATTCTGCTCGTAGCGATCAACAAATCGTGCGTAATTGGCGAGCAGTTTGTACTCGGGGCCGGTTTTTCGTGCGCCACCTTATTACACTGTGATCAGCCACATTAACGCTACAGCTAGAAAAAATTAGGTTCTGCAGAATTACGAAAATTACAAGTGTGTGAGAATTTTGTTATGAATAAAAACTCTGTAATCCAGTGGGGAGTCAAGTGCCCCTTCTTGGCGCCTTCCAACTTCAGTCTCCTATGCTACTAATTTTCAATTTTCATAAGAACCATATACCAAGCACAAATGAACGGTGAACAAGTAAAAATGAACGGTTCCCAAAAAAGAGCGATCACCAGTGAACGAGTTTGCACATCTCTAATAGGGGTCACGCACCCTTCTCTAAACCTCAAAACCTCAGTAAAATATCTGGTAACTGTGGTGACCAGGAAGATGCGGCAAGTTCATCATTTTGCTCACAAAAGCAATCCTGGATGATAGGAGCTGTGTCGTCTTTAAACACCCCCTCACTCATCGGGAACAAACAATCGTCCAGGATTGTTTTTGTATCTGACCGTAAACGGCACTTGCACAATGTTCTCGGTAAGTTGAAAGTGTCAGTCGTACTCAGAACAATCTTCCGAGTAGTTGGGAGTGCAGTATGTCGGAGTTAGGTGCCTTTTCAAACACTAACCACTTCGGATTCCTTGGTTAGGGAAGCATTCACAATGTGATCATCCAGGTTCGAATCCACTTCACTCCGACATACTGCTCTCACAGCTACTTGGAAGATTGTAAGTACGGCTGACACTAGCAACTTATTGAGAACACTGTACAGGCGCCGTTTGCGGTCAGATACAACAGCGCAACCACTTAAGGTGTGGCTAGCGTCTGTATTTATGTTTAAGCATGCATTTCTGTGGCTATTTCCATATTTTTGTCCGACCGCTGTACCTTTCTGTGGTATAGCGATGAATACATAGGGTTAATTATACGCTCTTCTTGTGTTGGAAGCCGGCCGGAGTGGCCGTGCGGTTCTAGGCGCTGCAGTCTGGAACTGGACGACCCATACGGTCGTAAGTTCGAATCCTGCCTCGGGCATGGACGTGTGTGACGTCCTTAGGTTAGTTAGGTTTAATTAGTTCTAAGTTCTAGGCGACTGATGACCTCAGAAGGTAAGTCCCGTAGTGCTCTGAGCCATTTGAACCATTTGTGTCGGAAAAAATCTGGAAAAATCGAAGTTCATAGAATTTTAAACCGAAAAACAAGCTTCAAGAAATAATTCGTACCGTTTTGTTTAAACTGCTTTCCAAGATCTAACAATTGGTCTCAAAATGGTGATAGAAAATTTTAGAAGAAGCGCTCATATATGATGCGCTTTTTTTGCTGTTGCAGGTTATGGGTTTATGGAAACTAAACATCCCAGGTCATTAGTCCCTTATTCAATCCCCAGGAAGCAATCAGTCTACCCCACGTGTCTGTCCCTACAGTACATTCTCTGTGCACGTGTAAGAAATTTTTCTAAATTTTCTCGTAGCATCTGGGGTGGGATATGAATGTCAGCGAAGAATTTATCCAGCCGGATGTGGGAAACCGCCTAAAACTACGTTCAGACTGGCCTTCACAGCAGCCCTCCTCGTTAATCCGCCGGTCGAATTTGAAAGAGGGCCGGTGCGTCTCCCCATACCGGAAACTTATGCTTTAACTCGCATGCTATCCGTGGGAGGTGGTTGTATTCGTTTTCATTCACAACCAGTACAGAAGTAAATCGCTTGAGCAGGCTAATCGACTGCAACCTGGAAAACCAGCAAAATAACTAGGACTTCATAATACAGCTCTGGATGGAGTTGGTCACGTCAAGACCGTCTGGAGTATGATACAAGCTTCAACTGGTTACAATGCAGCCCTGCGATGGTGCATAAGCCGAATACAGAAGGGCGGAATGACCTCTGTTGTCACAGTGGGCTAAAGGGTGTGTATTTAGGTCGGACCAGACATCATCTCGTTCCGTTCAATACATGCACACTGGGTGACGCATCTAGTAATTGTAGTGGTCTCATGATAGTTTATGAACACCTGCAGTTTTGTTGGGTAGTGCGGCGATTGTACGCATTCTGACGGGAAAAACCTGTCTTCGTGATTTTGTAAGGAGGCAACACAGCGGAGTGCATTATGTACTAGACATATCTTTCAAGCAGAGGTTTACCGCCTCCCTAAGACATGTCTAGGCAGAATCTACTGTCACCACAAGATCCCTCCAATCGCGTCTTTCGCTACATCCCCAGTCATGTGGGAAAACCACTGAAGAGCAGCACGCTTTGTGTAATAATTTTTTATTTTTTTCTAGCAACATCAATTTATATGAATGTTTTATTTGCCTCGTAAGTAATAAGAAATTGGTACATCGCCGCAAAAGACGGTAAAGATAGGCTTTTTAAATTATCTTTGTAATAAAAGAGCAATGTCAGGGTATTAGATTTCTTTTAACAACTTTTCAGTTTCGCTTGAGAGTACTTACGTTTTAGATCTCATACAAAAAGGACGTGTAATTTTACTTGTGCGTCAACAATCTGTGTAGTAAATGAAATGTGTGATAAAAATGCAAAAAGAGAAAATATATATTACGAGTTACCACAAGAATATCTTCATTTATTACGGCAACACCGTTCGCAAGCTTCAATTTCACCTGGAATCATAAGAGGAGGCAGTAATTTCTTCCATCTGCAAGACATCTTTATATATATATATATATATATATGGTCTGTATGATCGACAGCCGCAGAAAATTAGAGGTAATCTAGGAATGTTAGCGTAACTTAATAGTGACTTCTATCAAATATATGTATGTGTAATAATCTAACAATTGACTTTTTATTAAGCACTAAGACTACTGAAAAATACGGTTTGTGTAACTTCAGTATTGGTACGCTGCGTTGCATTTTTCTTTCGCTGCGAGGAAGACTGTTAGTGGATCCAATTTCTTTACAACAAGAATTCATGCTCTACTTCTAGTGCTTTAAGTAATAATTAACTCTCATTAGGTAAATTTCATGCCGATTCATACTATCTATGTTAACTGTTGGGCTGCCTCCCAACACGTTTATTCCAAAACTCGACAAACAGAACTAACACAACTTGCTGTCAGCCCATTTCCGAGGCATCAGTTCCCGGTAGTCTTAGCTGAAACTCTGTTGAAGCATTGATCATAATGAACATCTGCAATACTACGGCGCTCTGGAGCGTTTGAGCGTTTGTATATTTCATAAATATTTTTTTTACACCCAAGCATCTTAAAGCTTCGTGTTAAAAATACTCATTCTTCAACAAGTGAACCTAGCAAGTCACCAGTCGATAGGTAAGTCCAGGGAACAAGTTTGTTGTGTGATGTCCTTAGGTTAGTTAGGTTTAAGTAGTTCTAGGGGACTGATGACCATAGCTGTTAAGTCCCATAGTGCTCAGAGCCATTTGAGCACAAGTTTGTTACATTGTAACGTCTACGCTCGGGCGTACGTTAACTCTTTAAAGCCTGTACTATGATAAGTTGACCGGCTTCACCTTATAAGAAAGGATTTTAGTAAATATGTTGACCGCGTGTACCTGAATGGAGGCAAAATCAGACTTACACCCACTCAGTAACAACAATGATACGTCAAGCAAGTATAAAGTGCAACTACACATTAGGACGGGCAAGAAACATACACAGCAGATGCTACCAATTGTTAATAATACGGTCGCCAGCCTAATTAGGCATTAAGTGAGGTTTTTCCTTGTACAGGTGGATGTACGTACAAGCATAACAACACGTAGTAATACTGCATTGTATGGTAAATTTTAGAACCAGAAAAATCTACTGAACTAATATTTTCCCTTTCTGTACTAATTTGGACAAGCTATAAATACACAACATTACACTACAATGATTACTACCAACTGCGCCCGCATCTCGTGGTCGTGCGGTAGCGTTCTCGCTTCCCACGCCCGGGTTCCCGGGTTCGATTCCCGGCGGGGTCAGGGATTTTCTCTGCCTCGTGATGGCTGGGTGTTGTGTGCTGTCCTTAGGTTAGTTAGGTTTAAGTAGTTCTAAGTTCTAGGGGACTTATGACCACAGCAGTTGAGTCCCATAGTGCTCAGAGCCAACCAACTGCGTTTTGTCTATTGATCCGACTGAAATCGGGCATAGGTTACCCTAGAAATAGCACTTTTGAAACACACATACAATATCAATTTTAATAAGGGTAAAACACTGATAAATTTAGGTTTTATATTGACTTTAACTTTGCTGGTCAAATCAGTTCAGTACACTTCAGAATTTAAATGAATAGAAAAGAAAAGAGTGGAGGGGGGGCCCAGAAACTGTTATGATCACTGTGTTGAAACTATTAACTATTGGAAGCATTAAGCACTCAAGATTTACAATATATGAGTTACTACTCTTTTTGTCTTATTACTTGCATATTTAACTATCATTATTTTTGTCTCAAATTAATTAAGCTTCATTACTAAACCAATTCCAAAATTATCTTTCAACTTTGTCAGGCCTTTGTTCTTTGCTTATATTTTCATTAACAATAAAGCTCCTTAAACATCTTTCTAGCATAGATATGTCTGCAGGTAATTCTTATTAACATAAACTTTAAATCTTCATTTCGGGACACTCGGATTGCACAACATGTGGAAAGGACCCTGTCTAGGTTAGTGATGAGGATAATTAATTGATAGGACAATTCTGGTAAAAGTTAAGTTGTTATTGAACAGTCAGGAGCAAAATTAACACTGGTCCACACGAATACAATTCTAAAGATTCAACCTGTTCGTGTCGATGCGGCGGTTAGCGGGCGGCGAGATGGCGAGGCGCACAGCACACATACAATCACAGCTATGGCTCTTGATGTATCGGCACTTTGCTTCTTCTTAGCGTCGCAATCCTTTTCAATTTAGTGCCTATAGAATATAGCCATGCTGTATAGTCGTCGGAAACGGCACATCCGAGGCTCAATGAAATCACGTTTTCCAGGAGAGCCTCCTCGATCCAGAACGTGTTTCTCAGACCGATGCCCAACTCCGACTACTACTGCTGAGCCCGTTATGCCGTGCCGCGCCCGTGTGCATTTTCCCGCGCTCGCCTGCCATCTACCTTTTACCGCTCCCCTACAGACAGGGTATTCACCAAAGGTTTTGCATTCCACATATCCTAATACATGGCCTACGTATGGACCAGGCGCACAATTACAATTTTAAACATGTTACAATAGATTCAACATGGGTTACACTTCAATTCTGTTATAGCATTGCTTGAAATTTGACATAAATATTAATATTCACATCGAAAGTTGCTTACAGTTTCTGTAACATAATGACACGAAAAGAAAAAGAAATGAAATCATAACATTGCTTACACTAATTTATCGAAAATCAGAAGAAAAAATTATTATATGTACAGTTGTTGTTGTTACAACATGACTGCGGAACTGTGTCAGCGCACACTCACTGCCAACTAGTTACGAAGTATTTACGTAGCTATTTTGGTAGGTACTTTTCTTTTTAACGTGTGGGTGGTTGTTCCTCGTAACACTTTTTCATTTCACTGTAGTTGTTCTAGTTCTTTCGGACATACATGACGTTAAAAATTACTAAGAAATGCACATACTGCCTACTTGGACGTGATTAGTAGCATTGTCAGATGGATCTCACTTTATTATTTTCCCCACTATGTGTTTCAGTATGAAATTTAGTCCAAATTTACCAACCACTCTATAAAAGGTCTACGCATTATTACAACTATGTACCCACAAACTGTTATCCTACTTTAACTCGTATGCTTACCTTTGACTACACAGAACTTAATTTGAATTTAACTGTAACTGGTCTGAATACAAACGCTCAACTGAAGTGAAACAATCATCTGACCCTAATCAAAATTTACACTTATCTCATATCTTGGCAACGCCTTTGCAGGCTTCTATAAAGCACAACCGCAAGCAGTCAGTGGCTAAGCTAGATTTCTAATTTTAAATACAATTTCGAAACAGTATTCATACTGTTGCATCCCATATGGTGCACGGTGGTAATGCGTAATGGAAAAACCTTGTTTGAACTATGCGATGGGAAAAGTATCTATTCCTATGGCGTGGTATACCAATACAAAGATTTTAGACTGCAGTTTGTATTCAAAACGACAGAGTAACACTTCTCGTGATCTTCACACACAGTATTGGACTGAACAATACTATTCTTATCAAAGTGAACAATGAATTAAAAAGGGTAAAATGATAACAGAAAATTTCTATAGAACCAAATAGCTTAATTAGTTGATATGTTAATGCGTGAACCAGGGAAGTGGGGCGGTCTTGCTGTCAGCTCGCAACAAGTGAAAAAAGTTAACTAGCTGACAATAATCATTCACACAAACTAGCGGCGGAGTGCTGCAGTCTTACCTAAAACGTCTTTTCTTCAAAAAGATAACATCATTCAAAATGTATACTCTTTCCGGCTTTCAGTATATACATCGTATTCATCCTTGCTGTCCTTTACAATAAATCTTTCGTCATCTAATAGATACCTTCACAAGTCAAAACAGCACTACTGAATACATCCATCACCCACCACACTTAAACTAAGAATGTATCAGACTGCGCAGGGGCAAAGACTGTGCCATAACAAAACCAGAGATTGTTTAACAGTAACGTAATTTGCCATCTCTCACGTCCTGATCGATAACTTATAAATTCAAACTGACGTGACCACCTTACATTTTACATGACGACTGACTTTACACCAATCTCGTTTCCTTCTATCGTATCCTCTGTCATCTTCCTGATGATGGGCTGGTTCCCGAAAACTGGTTCAGGAATAGATATTTTATACCCAACTTAAAGTTTGTTTGTTTGTAAAAAATGTCACTTACGGTCATAATTCGTGGTCTGGTCACGTATAACCAATAAAGGCTTCACGACTGATGCAGAGTGTATCTGTGTGTCAACAAACTCGCAGTAACATCGAAATACCGCTGACACATCACGTCAGATATATTCAGCAGTTGTTCGGAATAATCATCGTACCTCACAATGACTCAGAACACAATTAAGCAGCCGGCCTTGTGACCGAGCGGTTCTAGGCGCTTCAGTCCGGAATCGCGCTGCTGCTACGGTCGCAGGTTCGAATCCTGCCTCGGGCATGGATGTGTGTGATGTTGTTAGATTAGTTAGGTTTAGGTAGTTCCAAGTCTAGGGGACTGATGACCTCGGATGTTAAGTCCCATAGTGCTTAGAGCCATTTGGGCCACAATTAATCTTAAAATCGTTTAATTGTAAGAATTTCTGTGGTTGACGGCTTCACAACACTGTGACAGTATTTAGTACCTCGTAAGACGCTGGAAACAACTGATACATACTTCATCATTGTCAAATCATCTGTCATGCGCTCAAGGTTTTCACACTGAGTACTACGTACCTACCCTGTCAGCAATTGCACTTCATTCATTCGCAATAGAAAATTGGATTTTTTTGTCACATTAAAGGTGTTAAAATTTTATTTTTCGCTAATGTAGTGACTACCGGGTGGAGAAATCCGATGGTAGTGTATCAAATTATAAGTAATGGATAAACATTCGCCAAATTATCAGTGAATTATGGGCATCTACCTAACTGCGTGCAGCACATTATCAATAAATTATGAGGAGCTAACCATCAGCGTGCGCTTACTCAATCAGATTTCCCTACAGACTGGCGTCGTAAAAGAGTTTACAAACTCATCGTCCTCAAGGACGTGTTACCAGAGCGCTGCTAATTTCGACGACTATCCGATCCACAATGACGTCTTCTGACAAGTACCACTCAAGGCAGCTTCTGCTGTTCTCCGCAGTTGTGACGGCGGTTCTTTTTATATCCGTGATGACATTCACCTCAGTATTTTTCTATTGCACGAGCTCTCGTGTACTCCGGAGTATTATAAATCAATTCCTGCTCCCAGGACCTGTTCTTTGTCGAAAACCTATAGATACTTGCAGTCGCCAGACAAGTATCATAGTTATAAACTATGGAATTTTATGTGAGACCTGAGTTCCTCATGGCGTATACAGTTTTCAAACAACTTACGGTAATTCAGCCAAGTAATATTTACAGCGACCGCCGATATTTCGGCGGGAGTACACCTCACCATTTTCAAGGCACAAACTGCAACGACAGGCGACGTACAAGCAAATTGAAAACCTCGGTTCTTGGAGTAATTCAGGAAAGATAACACACACACACACACACACACACACACACACACACACACACAAACAAACTCACACTCACCCTTAACACTAGTGCCACCAAAGGTCGGAGGCATCGATAGTGAAAACTACGAACTAGCAGGTGAGGTAACATTGATTCTGTCCCCCTGTTTTTTGACAAAGGAGAGAGCAGGATTCCAAGCAGAGCTTAAACAAAAACTGCCATCCCTGTTTACAAGGTTGCTCGTTAATTTAATTGACGGACTGAGCGGCCCCTCGCGCCGGAGGTTCCTCCCTCGGGCGTGTGTGTGTGTGTGTGTGTGTGTGTGTGTGTGTTGTCCTTAGCATAAGTTAGTTTAAGTAGTGTGTAAGTCTAGGGACCGATGACCTAAGCAGATTGGTCTCTTAGGAATTCACACACACATTTTTGCTAATTTCATCTCAACAGATTCCTTAATAACACTGCCACAATAGCTGGACGTGCATGCCAGTACCTCGGTATTGTTACATAACATAGCGAGTCGCTGCCTTTGAAACCCGCCTGTTTCTTCAGATATATTGATGATACTTTTGTTGTTTGGCCTCATGGTATGGAGATTTTGAATGCCTTTTTAGATCATCTGAACTCGATCCATTCGAACATTCGTTTTACGATGAAGGTGGTAGAGCATGTTTGATTTTCCTTTCTTGACGTTTTGGTTAGGAGGAAGGTTGATGGATCATTGGGACATGCAGTTTACCGGAAACTTACTCATTCTGACTTGTATTTACAGGTTGATAGTGGTCACCATCCGGCTCAGTGTGAAGGGGTACTTCATACCTTGGTACACAGAGCACATGTCATTTCCGACACTGAGACTTTGCCAGCTGAGCTGGCCCATCTTGAAGCTACATTTCGTCAGAATGATTACAGAGAAAGACAGATTGAACGTGCGTTGCGCTATCGACCAGCTGTGCACCGTGTGACTGATGATAATACTGGCACTGCCTTTTTGCCTTACGCAGGAAGCATTTCCAACAAGATCTGTGGTATTTTACGGGAATACGATGTGCAATGTGTTTTCTGACCTCCATCTAAAATTAGAGTGCGTTTGAGTTTTGTTCAGGATGACCTTGGTTTGCGAAAGGCGGGTATATGTCGCATTCCTTGCAGCTGTGGCATGGCATACATTGGTCGAACTATCAGGACCGTGGAGCGCCGATGTACTGAGCATAAACGGCACACACGATTACAGCAGCCAAGTAGATCTGCTATTGCCGAACGTGGTTTGGATACTGGTCACCATGTGTTACATAACAATATCGAGATACTAGCATGCACGTCCAGCTATTGGGACAGTGTTATTAAGGAAGCTGTTGAGACTAAGTTAGCGAGCAACCTTGTGAACAGGGACGGATGTTTTTGTTTAAACTCTGTATGGAATCCTGCTCTCTCTCTTGTCAAAAAACAGAGGGACTGAGTCAATGCTACCTCACCAGCTAGTTCGTAGTCTTTCACTATCGATACCTCTGACTTTGGTCATCTTTGGTGGCAGTAGTGTTCCTGAATTAATCCGAGGCTTTAAATTTGCTTGTATATCGCCTGTCCGTTGCAGTTTGTGCCTTGAAAATGGGGTGGTCTACTCCCTTCGAAATATTGGCAGTCGCTGTAAATATTACCTGGCTGAATTCCCGTAAGTTTTTTATGATGGTTCATTCCAAAGCACGTATATACCAGTCAAATACAGTTTCAACACAGACGCTTATACGTGCTAGGGGAATATGCCAAAACTGATTTTTGCTGAAGAAATAACCATTAAACCTCAAAGCAAAATGAATGCTTAGAATATCTGTTGAACGGAAGGGACAGTCTACTTAACACAGTATTTGGCTTAATAACAAACAAAGTTATGATGAAAATCGAGAGTACTAGAACAGGCAATAGAGATTTTTTAAACATCAGAACTGGCAATGTACTACAATAGGAGAAGTAAAATAACTCTTCTATCAAAACAGAAAGCTTTATTAGAAAGCCAAAGACAGGAAATGCAACAAACATACCTAAAAACTGGATACTGTACATAGCACACTGGGATCAGAAATTCTCGTGGCAGTACTCGTGGAGCATGACATAGCGCGAAAGTGGAACGTGAGCCTCGAGAAATCTGAAATGAAGAGAAGAGGGAGCGTTTGAAATGTAGTAATGGTGAAGGACATCATAAATTTTGTGAGGAAATGAAGTATGTATATGCATACGTTTAATAGAGTAAAGAACAATTTAGTGGAACATGACTACAGACTGCCAGAAACTGGCAAAACAAAACTGGCCTCGAAAACACGATGTGTAACACAATTAAAGGCTAACTTTTCGAAACCCCGTAATCGTTTACCATTGCGTTGCAGAAGTTTGAAATTTGGCTCAAAGATGCCTACAGTCTCCCTCTGTAATGGTGCAAAAGTGTGGCTTGTGCGACGTCATCTTGATCTCGGGGCTACCTAACAGCGTCAAACAGCATTCGGGAGGACAACTGTTCAATCCCGCGTCCGGCCATTCTGATTAAGGTTTTCAGTGATTTCCCTAAATAGCTCCAGGCAAATGCCGGGATGGTTCCTTTGAAAGGGCACAGCCAACATTCTTCCCCGTCCTTCCCTATTTTGATGAGACCTATGACCTCGCAGTCTGGTCTCCTCCCCCACAACAACCCAATCAAACAGCAAGGTGTTGAGACATACGAAGAAATAGCCAGAACTCAGACGTTCAGGCAGGTTTTTGATGTCACATTGGCACCAAATCCCACTATAATCCTGCCAAACACCACCATGGACTTGTCACGTGAAAGGTCATCACATTCCTTCTTACGTACATTTCAGACCTTCTTTTGATGTCTTCACTGTGGAGTACAGGACCTGGAAAACCAGCATTGAAATCACTCGGTTTTCTTATGGTTGGACGAGTAAAACATGTCAAACATCCCGCTGCTCAGAATCGACACGAAAACGCTTCAGGAGGTGGTGTTGATTCCCACACATTTCGCTGTCGAAAAAGACAGTTCGCAGTGGTGATGAGCAACAGGACGCTGCTCACACCTTCACTAGGATTCAGCCCTTCCTAGAAGGGCATACAACCCTACTGAATGTGATCGTACAACTTTGGATTGTAGTGCAACCACAATTTTGGCTCTGGTTCAAAATGTTCAAATGTGTGTGAAATCTTATGGGACTTAGCTGCTAAGATCATCAGTCCCTAGCTTACACACTACTTAACCTAAATTATCCTAAAGACAAATACACACACCCATGCCCGAGGGAGGACTCGAACCTCCGCCGGGATCAACCGCACAGTTCATGACTGCAGCGCTTAAGACCGCACGGATAATCCCGCGCGGCTTTGGCTCTGCTGTACAAGATGAAAACACTAGGGGCCGCTCATAAAAATTTGAATGTGATCCGAAGAAGCAAATGGTGTTTATGTTTTTTCAGCCCTCTTGTGGCATGATCATGGGACGCTGCAACATTGACCCATGTGTGAATTAAACGGCAGGTGGTCCCTTTAAGACTTCCCAGTGCACACCTATGATGAGCACTTTAAAAATGTGTCTGTACAGAGAAAACCTGTGACAGTTTGCTTGGTGCCTGTAGGCAGACAATCCCTTGACACCCTTCAGTTGCGTCGCACTATGCTGTTGCTCTAGTGCCTGCTTATGGTGATGAGGAATGTAAGGAGCGTCGGAGGGGTTGCCTGCCTGTAGGCACCTAGGGACCCCTAATGGGTTCTCTCTGTGGAAGTACAGTTTTAAAGTACTCCACAAAGATGTGAGGGTGGCACCGATGTAGTTGCCAAACTGAGGTGTCTTGGAGAAAACCTTTGTCATTTTATTCACACATGTGTCAATGACACATTCCCTCATGATGAAGCCACAGGATGGAGTGAAACAGGAAAGCTGAAGAAGCCTACAGACCCTTTGCGGCTTCAGATCACGTTGAAATTTCGCCGATTGGTCCCCTGCGGTTGCACCCTGTACATTAGAGTGAAAGTTGTGGTTATGCTACACTTCAAAGGGGTGTGGTTACGTTCAGTGGGGTTGCAGTCCCACGATGTGCTTAGAGAAAGGCTGAAAAGTCTGGAGGGGAGAGCTAATTACCAGTGTCAAAGGTTGTCAAGAATGTAGTCCTGTTGTTTAACGCTGTGAAAACTTCCGTTTTGGACTGAGAAATGTCCGGGAATCAATGCCCCAAAGAAATGGGTGGTTTCATTGACACACTTTGTGCCATCACTTGAGCCCTTATCGTGTCGATTTTGAGCGGTGGAGTGGCTGGAACTTTTTCCTCCACTATTCATAAGGCAACAAAGTTATTTCAACGCTGGGAGTCGTGGTTCTGACCTCCATGGTAGAGGCGCCAAAAGAAGGGCTGAAATGTGGGTAAAACGGGATGTGACAACTTTCCCATCATGTGACACTTCTACGCTGGCTTTGAGCAGAATTGTGGTGGAATTCAGCTC
The DNA here is from genome assembly GCF_023898315.1 of Schistocerca nitens. Lineage (NCBI taxonomy): Eukaryota > Metazoa > Arthropoda > Insecta > Orthoptera > Acrididae > Schistocerca > Schistocerca nitens. Next base: position 181,219,128 of record NC_064617.1, on the reverse strand, counting down.
CAATGTGACTACATTAACCCAGCCTGCATCTCATATGAACTTCTCAGCTCTGGTCTTTTTTTCGCATGTTTGAAGCGCCGCCGAGACCCAGTCTGACGTTGCAGGGTGTCATGTCTTTGCGTAATTATAGAGGAGGACTGCAGACAAATTTTAAATTTCTGCGTCGCAATGTGAAACGATTGCGGCGTTTCGAAAAATTAGCCTTCAATTGTGTTGCACAGAGTATTCGATGCACGTTAAGATAGGCAACCCAACTTACTTCATCCACACCGCGGCAGACGATGTGAGTTGCGTTACTTGTCATAAAGTGCATGAAATATATGAATATTTCCTGGGCCTGTTTTATTTCACCAACCCTGTAGTAAGCTTGGCAATACTATGGGCGTTAGGAAAAAGAAAGTTTTGTGGGTAGAGAAAGATTCTAGCGCTAAACCTTTCTTGGGAGGGGGTGAGGGTACTGGATGTTTACGTGGAGATGGAAAGATTAGTACGGTAAGAAGAAATTGTAGACGACGTATAAACAGTCGATAAAAGAAAGAAAGTGTCGTATAGTATTTCTGGCAGGAGAACCAGAGGGATAAGTTAACCTCCTGACCGTAAATGGTTTTCTTCCTCCATGCACAATAGTCCCTCTCACGCGATGTTGTATCTGTTCAGTGAAGGTAACTAACAGGTGGGTACACTACTGGCCATTAAAATTGCTACACCAAGAAGAAATACAGATGATAAACGGGTATTCATTGGACAAATATATTATACTAGAACAGACATGTGATTACATTTTCACGCAATTTGGATGCATAGATCCTGAGAAATCAGTACCCAGAACAACCACCTCTGGCCGCAATAACGGCCTTGATACGCCTGGCATTGAGTCAAACAGAGCTTGGATGGCGTGTACAGGTACAGCTGCCCATGCAGCTTCAACACGATACCACAGTTCATCAAGAGTAGTGACTGACGTATTGTGACGAGCCAGTTGCTCGGCCACCATTGACCAGACGTTTTCAATTGGTGAGAGATCTGGAGAATGTGCTGGCCAGGGCAGCAGTCGAACGTTTTCTGTATCTACAATGTTCCGTACAGGACCTGCAACATGCGGTCGTGTATTATCCTGCTGAAATGTAGGGTTTCGCAGGGATCGAATGAAGGGTAGAGCCACGGGTCGTAACACATCTGAAGTGTAACGTCCACTGTTCAAAGTGCGTCAATGCGAACAAGATGTGACCGAGACGTGTAACCAATGGCACCCCTTACCATCACGCCGGGTGATATGCCAGTATGGCGATGACGAATACACGCTTCCAATGTGCGTTCACCGCGATGTCGCCAAACACGGATGCGACCATCATGATGCTGTAAACAGAACCTGGATTCATCCGAAAAAAATGACGTTTTGCCATTTGTGCACCAAGGTTCGTCGTTGAGTACACCATCGCAGGCGCTCCTGTCTGTGATGCAGCGTCAAGGATAACTGTAGCCATGGTCTCCGAGCTGATAGTCCATGCTGCTGCAAACGTCGTTGAACTGTTCTTCCAGATGGTTGTTGTCTTGCAAACTGTTGACTCGGATCGAGACGTGGCTGCACGATCCGTACAGCCATGTGGATGCCTGTCATCTCGACTGCTAGTGATACGAGGCCGTTTGGGATCCAGCACGGCTTTCCGGATTACCCTCCTGAACCCACTGATTTCATATTCTGCTAACAGTCATTAGATCTCGACGAACGCGAGCAGTAATGTCGCGATACGGTAAACGGCACTCGCGATAGGCTACAATCCTACCTTTTTCAAAGTCTGAAACGTAATGGTACGCATTTCTCCTCCTTACACGAGGCATCACAACGACTTTTCACCAGGCAACGCCGGTCAACTGCTGTTTGTGTATGAGAAATCGGTTTGAAACGTTCCTTATGTCAGCACGTTGTAGGGGTCGCCACCGGCGCCAACATTATGTGAATGCTCTGAAAAGCTAATCATTTGCATATCACAGCATCTTCTTCCTGTCGGTTAAATTGCACATCTGTAGCACGTCATCTTCGTGGTGTAGCAATTTTAATGGCCAATAGTGTATTTATGGTGCTGTGTCATGTTTTTGTTGTACGATGACGATGAGAGAAGGGAGAGGGTGAAATCCGGCGCCGGGACGTTCGCCGCTCCGGTGCCATCGAGCTTACGCCTTTATCAGATGGACGGACCACAATAAATAGTCACGCACTCTCTGAAAGAATGCGGATAGGCTTGGCATGTTATCCAAGATATTAGGGCAAAGTCTGATGATCATAAACTTTCCCTTGTCAGTCAAATATCAATGCTGAATATTTATTCCACAAGCAGGGTTCGAAGCGGCTACTTCCGAGGCCATCGTCACCCCACAGACATGCATCAGTAACTTCATCTGCGAAACACGATATTAGTCGAAAATCTAAGAGGAAGGAATCGTATGTGCACAAGAGAATAGAAATTAAAACTGTTGTTCTTAGTCTTTCTTTCCAGTGTAGTCCGAAGGAAAAGACAAAAAGACATTCATTCTGACTGAATTTTGCATGAAAGAGATATACAGCGTAAAACAGACTGCCGTAACCGTCCTTTGATTACTACGAGTGGTCGGACAGAGGGACTCTCGCATCGCGTGAATAATATACAATCTGCCAGCTGCAGCTGTGTCTGTCGCTACTGTAGGATTTTCGTTCGCGCACCGGTCGCACTGTAATATCTCATAATGAAGGCTCGGCGGGCTCTTGTCTCCCGTGGCCAGAACTCAAAATGAGAAAAAATAATTTAAGAGGTGCTATGAGGAGCTCTTCCAATTTACTGCTGTACTGCTGTTCGCAGAGCCGGCTCACGTGCGCCGGTCCTACGAGTCCAATTTTTACGACTGTCGTTACAGAACTGCTGCAGCGGAACGTTCTGACAGCAGGGTGCAGTTGTAACAGGTGCACACAAGCAATTAACTTTTCCTGTCTCTGGAAACACACTGAAACAAAAGACCTTCCTAGGTCTTTCCTCAACGTAGCCGTACCATACAGATTTCTCACAAGGCATCCCTTGAGTGCGAGGTCGCAAGTTCAATCTTTTGCAAGGATCATTTGAAACCGATAATTAATTGAAACCCTCAGCTGCCGACAGGTGTTGTTGATATATCTCGATGGGGATAGCTGAAAATGTTTGCCCCGACCGGGACTCAAACCCAGGATCTCCTGCTTGCATGGCAGACGCTGTATCCATCAGCCACGGAGGACACATATGAATAGCGCGACTGCAGGCACTTATCCCTTGCGCGCTACCCGTGAAACTGTTAACAATCACTACAGCAAAAATATTAGTTCCTAATGATTCACCATACGCATCAGGAGGAAGACAGTAAATAAGTCTCCGGGAGGTGCAGAGATCAGCCTTCTACACGATGTATGTGTTGTTGTGGTCTTCAGTCCAGAGACTGGTTTGATGCAGCTCTCCATGCTACTCTATCCTGTGCAAGCTTCTTCATCTCCCAGTACCTACTACAACCTACATCCTTCTGAATCTGCTTAGTGTATTCATCTCTTGGTCTGCTTCGACGATTTTTACCCTCCACGCTGACCTCCAATACTAAATTCGTGATCCTCTAATGCCTCGAACATGTCCTACCAACCGATCGCTTCTTCTAGTCAAGTTGTCGCCACAGTTCTATTCAATACCTCCTCATTAGTTACGTGATCTATCCATCTGTATTACACTTCACAAAACGGACATCGTCGAAATTCGAGGAATGTTCAAGACAAACCGTTAACTTGTACCGTGAACAAGGAATGAAAAATGGCACGCCATAGTGATGGAAAGGTTCGCATTATCAAGATCGAACTCCTTGAGGGCTGCAAACCATGTAGGACGTTCATCCAGGTATCAAAAATGGTTCAAATGGCTCTGAGCACTATGGGACTCAACTTCTGAGGTCATTAGTCCCCTAGAACGTAGAACTAGTTAAACCTAACTAACCTAAGGACATCACACACATCCATGCCCGAGGCAGGATTCGAACCTGAGACCGTAGCGGTCTCGTGGTTCAAATGGCTCTGAGCACTATGGGACTTAAAATCTATGGTCATCAGTCCCCTAGAACTTAGAACTACTTAAACCTAACTAACCTAAGGACAGCACACAACACCCAGTCATCTCGAGGCAGAGAAAGCGGTCTCGTGGTTCCAGACTGCAGCGCCTAGAACCGCACGGCCACATCTAGGTATCCACTCTTGAAGTTTGCATATATAATCATATTGGTGTAATAGGTTGACGAGAACTGATCGAATGTGATGGCATGCAACCGAATGCGAAACAGTCTATCGTGGAGCTAGATATCCTTTAAGGCGTAGCTGCAGGTAGTGCGGTAATAAGTTTTATAGGCACAAAAGAAACAAACAGCCGGAGGCTGAATTTATCCAGGGGTTCCAGTTGGCATGAACTGCAGTGTCACACACTCTTCTGGAGATTTAGTTTGCTCTAAATGAGTACGATTTTTATACGGAGACCAGGAGTCAAGGAAAAGCAAGTTACTTTGACCAGCTATTGGCCAAAAACAGAGTTCATACCATATTTGTAGTTCTCTTAGGCCCATTTTACCACTTTTACTTGCTGTGGCGTATATATTCCATACTGCCCTTACAAGATCACGCACACGAGATAGTAACCTAGGGTGCAGAGCACCTCCAACTTCTTGCAGCACAATAAACAACTTTCCAGCCAATTTACTTACCAGATTAACAGTCGGCATAATTGTATAGGAATGTGGTAAGGTATTGGTGTTAGTTTATGTTGATACAACATTCTTGGTGCCTCTAATTTCCAGGGTTCCTGTCATATGCATTTCCTCTTCAAATCCCGATTGGTCGGAGTTGGAAAGAAATTCCTTATTGAACGACGGAATAAGTTTGTCTATATCACCTACAAATTTTCGCGGCGATTCCGCAGTTTGGTGTGCATCGTCAAGTTGACCCTTTGTTTGAAATTTCGTTGTCTTATGTCTTCCAATTCTGTAGCCCTACTTGAAGTTATGCAACCATCCATGCTTCCCTTGAAGTCACTGTAACCTATGCCGTGCGCACTTTGATGTGCGCAACGTGCTAGATCGCTGTCGCGCAAATTCTGTAAATGGTATCGAGCATCCTTGAAGCACGCAGACACCAGTTTTTGTAACAAGTGCGGCTTATCCTCTATTGAATAACCGTAGTTTTTCTTACAGTCATATTGCTGCGGACTTATTCGAAATATGTTCACAATTTTTTTTTTCTATGCCGCGAATGATATCCATGTACGTAATTATGTATAGTACCTCCTTCTTGGAGAACGATTGTCCTTTATTACATTTCACTGGAGACGGGATTTGCGGCTCCCTGTTCGACATAGATGATTAACTGGATGGCTCAACACTTGTCGCAGTATCACGTTATTACGTCTACTTGTTAAGCACGTATCGTCGTCATTGTACCCCTCATGTTCATTGCCCGCTCAGTTGAGCGCATACGACACCACCCGTTCCGCTGACTCATTTTGTACGAGTAGAAACGTCACTATTTCATCTGCCACTTATTTCTCACTCTGCAAAATTCCTTGAGTTCCTTAACTGATGAAATGCCAACTTCGGCAATTGTTGTTGTAAATATAATGCAATGTTTGCTTTGTTTACCGTTGCCATTGATCTGCTTTGTAACAACACCTCTAGCACTGTAGCATTGTTGCGAGTTACTCGTCAACTAAGCAGTTCAGCTACGCTCCATAGCCTCATGCTGTGCTCACCATTGGATACCTCCAGCTCCAGTCTTGTTGCCATTATCAGCCAATATTGTGGTCGCATGACATAGAGTACCTGGGGCGTCGAGTGCCGTAAACTACATTGGCCTTTTGCGACCTCGCACTCAAGGTGTTCCTTGTCGGAAACAACGCAGGAAAGTAAATAATTCAGTCTACTCATAAATCTCTGCTCCACAGGATCTCTGAAGAAACAACGCGTAACATTTTGCATGCGAGACACGAGTTCGCGGCAAGGGATCACGGAGCGACGTAATAGATCTAGATTTATGACAGACGTCCGGACGCTGTAGCAGGGAAGCTCAACCCACTGCAAGGGGTGTAAGGAGATAAAATTTCCTTCTGGTGGCCTGTTCTTACTTGGACATTCGGTTCTGTAGCAGAAGCAGATTGGCTCAATCGAAAACTGCTCTCATCACAGAAGATATTATGCGATAACAGTACTGATATGGATCTAAAGAAGATTTTGCTGAAACTGCACTTGTACAAACACTAAGTTTCAGTTAGACAACGGAGACACAAAACTAGTCGTATCGGAGCAATAAAACGATCGTGGACCATAATTATTAGATATTAAAACTTTTCTTCGGCTCGATTCTTTTTTTTTCTTTTTTTAAGTTATATGGTTCAGCTTGCTTTTCGCTTCCGTACGTCTAAAGCAAGAGACGGTGGCAGCTTCCTGAGACTATGTATTTTTTGACTTGATGTATGCTTTCTTTTTAATTTCCTGTGCATATTTTTCAAACTGAACATCATATGGCCTTAGTTTGTCTTCATTTCTTGTAAGTCGATACTGATGCATTAAATCATCTCGGCACAAATTTCATCAAAACGCCTGCGCATCATAAAATACTTAGAATGTTATAAAATAAATTTTTTACAAAATATCAAAATATTTTGTTCACAGGCAACATTAAAAGCTAAGTAGAGAGAAATACACATGTTCGAAGACCTCTGGTTGAGTGTGCGAATCCTTGAGCGTTTGAAATAGGATCCCATTTAAAGTATTGTTTTACATAAGGTAAATGCCTTTTCTTTAGTTCGTGTGTAAAAGAAAAATTTGCAGTCTAAGTTCTTTTAAAAATTCCATTCGTCTCCAAAGCCGAAATATATAAATTTATCAATATTTTGCACCAGCTTCACACATTCGCGTTCAGTTTCGCAAGTAAACTTATTTTCTCAGGGTCGCATAGGGGTATTAAAATATAGATCTTCTACATAGCTAAAGCCAAATCTTGTTACTAAAAGTGCACAATACTTCACTAGAAAACTGGTCTTACTGAAATATTTCGAAAACCGTGGTATTACAGTTTTGAGACAAAAACTGACATACTTTAGCACTGAATGCTGTCCACAGGGAGTACTGCATTTTTTTCTCGATAGTTAACCTACTACACACACAAATTCAAACACAAAATTGCTCGGCGTTGCTCTGTTATCACTGAAATTCACCACGTCACCAACAGGATTACTTAGCAACTGATATTGGCGTTTAAGGAAAGTTCTGAAGAATGAATTCTACTGCTTTTTGTAATGGGCGCTAATCTATTGGTGTTCAGAGATAGACAGACGCCTAAAGGCTTAAACGAAACATCTGACTAACCTTCATCTAGATAGCTTTCTCTCCTGTTCTCAGGAAATACAGTCAAGAGTGTTTTAATGCGGCTGAAACTCGAAGTGAAAAATATTTGCTACACTTAGCACACATTTAATAAATGAAAAAAGGAATAAATTAAAATAGATGAAAATATTTACGGTGTAAAAATTAAATTAGTAGTATAGCTACCAATGGTCTATCATCCTTTCCATGTAGCGCTGTAAGAGAGAATGTTTTCCACCCTGCAACGTTATTTTTATTATTATTAGGGGTCCTTTCAAATGTTTGTTTCTTGTTTCCATTTTGCGCACTTTCACGCTATATTCGTCTGTAGTAGTAAGAAGCGCAGTACAAAACCAGTCATCCGTATGGATGAGACGTCTGGAGAAATGCAACTGTATCAGTTTCAAATGATGAACTAGTTCTGAAGAACTGAGACGGAAGTTGCTAAACTAATTATGCTGCTGCATAACTCTGCTTGTGCAACATGAGAACTCACGAATCATTAATCCACTACAAATGGCGTGATATCACATTTACCTTACTACACATACGTGATTCAGACGTGATGGACCCGTTGAGTGTACCTCTGTATGAGATCTCTGAAATATGGATGGAAATTGAAACGTCCCCTTTGAACAATTATACAGGACTGTGCTTAAACTGACACACAATATTTTTAGCGCAACGCAATCTGACTTTCAAAAATCCCTATAAAAGAATGGCCCTGACTAACATTAACCTATACCTTTCACAAATCTCTTACCTCACAAAAATCTTCGTTACTCGAACTACTGCAATACAGCGAGCGCCACTACTGTCAGCTAAATAAAAGATTCAAACTACGGAAGGCACTAACTACTGATAGGCATAGTTAGCAAATGAAAGATTTTAATAGAGAACAAACAATGTATTTACCTTAATAGTGTTGAAAAATCATAATATACATAGCAGTCCATGACATCCAGTCTTACAAATTTCCAAACTCCATTTCTCTCCCCACATCCACCACTGCTGGCGGCTCACCTCCAACTGCGCAACGCTACGCGCTGTTCACAGCCAACTGCCCAACACTACAATGGCGAATATTACAACAATGCAAACCAGCCACAGACTGCACACAGCACAGCCAGTGATTTTCATACAGAGCGCTACGTGGCGTTACCAATATAAAAGCCTAAACAGCCTACTTGCAAAATGAAGTGCCGCTTCACGGCCACTTCGTTTACCTGACTTGACCTCACTAGATTTTTGTGAAGTGGGATCATGTGAAAAGTATCGTGTACAAGCTACCTGCTGAAACTAATGGGGACTACCGTAATTACAGGGTTGTTCGAACACGTATGGGAAAAAATTCTGTGATGATATGAGTACAAAGGAGTTATGGGTTGCCCAAACGGACAAATATTCTGAATGTAGCAGCCTTTAAAAACTGTTCACGTAAAGAGAACTATTACAAAAATGTGTCTACTCAGATTTTTCTCATCGATAGTATACTAATGCTAACATTGACATTAGTGTTTTCAGTTTTCTTTCTTTTTTATCTTAGGTGTAGCATTGTAAGAGAAAATGGTTTCTGCCCTGCGACATTATTTTAATTACCACCAGAAGGTCCCGTCCAGTATTTTTTTCTTGTTTCTACTTTGCGCACTTTCACACTGTATTCGTCTCCAGTAGTAGAAAGCGCAAGTCAAAATCAATCGCCGCGCGGGATGGCCGCACGGTCTTAGGCGCCGTGTCATGGATTGCGGTGGCCTCTCCCGCCAGAGGTGTGTCTATGTTGTCCTTAGCTTAAGTTAGTTTAAGTAGTATGTAGGTCTAGGGACCGATGGCCTTAGTAGTTTGGTTCCTTAGGAATTAACACACATTTGAACATTTGAAAATCAATCAGCCCCATGCCCGTTCGAACGACTCTCTATTTACGATAGTCCCCCTTTAGTTTCGGCAGGTATCTCGTACGCAAGATCCCAGTTGAGAAATGCTTTACAGAACCACTACCAATGATACTTTTTAACAACTTTCTCGTATACTGAAGCGCCAAAGGGGCTAATATACACTCCTGGAAATTGAAATAAGAACACCGTGAATTCATTGTCCCAGGAAGGGGAAACTTTATTGACACATTCCTGGGGTCAGATACATCACATGATCACACTGACAGAACCACAGGCACATAGACACAGGCAACAGAGCATGCACAATGTCGGCACTAGTACAGTGTATATCCACCTTTCGCAGCAATGCAGGCTGCTATTCTCCCATGGAGACGATCGTAGAGATGCTGGATGTAGTCCTGTGGAACGGCTTGCCATGCCATTTCCACCTGGCGCCTCAGTTGGACCAGCGTTCGTGCTGGACGTGCAGACCGCGTGAGACGACGCTTCATCCAGTCCCAAACATGCTCAATGGGGGACAGATCCGGAGATCTTGCTGGCCAGGGTAGTTGACTTACACCTTCTAGAGCACGTTGGGTGGCACGGGATACATGTGGACGTGCATTGTCCTGTTGGAACAGCAAGTTCCCTTGCCGGTCTAGGAATGGTAGAACGATGGGTTCGATGACGGTTTGGATGTACCGTGCACTATTCAGTGTCCCCTCGACGATCACCAGTGGGGTATGGCCAGTGTAGGAGATCGCTCCCCACACCATGATGCCGGGTGTTGGCCCTGTGTGCCTCGGTCGTAGGCAGTCCTGATTGTGGCGCTCACCTGCACGGCGCCAAACACGCATACGACCATCATTGGCACCAAGGCAGAAGCGACTCTCATCGCTGAAGACGACACGTCTCCATTCGTCCCTCCATTCACGCCTGTCGCGACACCACTGGAGGCGGGCTGCACGATGTTGGGGCGTGAGCGGAAGACGGCGTAACGGTGTGCGGGACCGTAGCCCAGCTTCATGGAGACGGTTGCGAATGGTCCTCGCCGATACCCCAGGAGCAACAGTGTCCCTAATTTGCTGGGAAGTGGCGGTGCGGTCCCCTACGGCACTGCGTAGGATCCTACGGTCTTGGCGTGCATCCGTGCGTCGCTGCGGTCCGGTCCCAGGTCGACGGGCACGTGCACCTTCTGCCGACCACTGGCGACAACATCGATGTACTGTGGAGACCTCACGCCCCACGTGTTGAGCAATTCGGCGATACGTCCACCCGGCCTCCCGCATGCCCACTATACGCCCTCGCTCAAAGTCCGTCAACTGCACATACGGTTCACGTCCACGCTGTCGCGGCATGCTACCAGTGTTAAAGACTGCGATGGAGCTGCGTATGCCACGGCAAACTGGCTGACACTGACGGCGGCGGTGCACAAATGTTGCGCAGCTAGCGCCATTCGACGGCCAACACCGCGGTTCCTGGTGTGTCCGCTGTGCCGTGCGTGTGATCATTGCTTGTACAGCCCTCTCGCAGTGTCCGGAGCAAGTATGGTGGGTCTGACACACCGGTGTCAATGTGTTCTTTTTTCCATTTCCAGGAGTGTAGATATGCTTATTCAAATACAGAGATATGTTAACAGGCAGAATACGGCGTTGCGGTCGGCAACGCCTATGTGAGACAAAAAGTGTCTGGCGCAATCGTTAGGTCGGTTACTGCTGCTACAACGGCAGGTTATCAATATTTAAATGAGTTTGAACGTGGTGTTACAGTCGGCGCGCGAGCGATGGGACACAGCATCTCCGAGGTAGCGATGAAGTGTGAATTTTCCCGTACGACCATTTCACGCGTGTACCGTGAATATCAGGAATCGGGTAAAACATCAAATCTTCGTCATCGCTGCGGCCGGAAAAAAATCCTGCAAGAACGGGACAAACGACGACTGAAGACAATCGTTCACTGTGACACAAGTGCAACCGTTCGGCACACTGCTGCAGATTTCAATGCTGGGCCATCAACAAGTGTCAGCGTGCGAACTATTCGACGAAACAACATCGATATGGGCATTCGGAGCCGAAGACCCACTTGTGTACCCTTGATGACAGCACGACACAAAGCTTTACGCCTCGCCTGGGCCCGTCAACACCGGCATTGGACTGTTGATGATTGTAAACAAATTGCATGGACGGACGAATCACGTTTCAAATTGTTTCGAGCGGATGGACGTGTACGGGTATGGAGACAACCTTGTGAATTCATTGACCCTGAATGTCAGCAGGTGACTGTTCAAGCTGGTGGAGGCTCTGTAAAGGTGTGGGGCGAATGAGTGATATGGGACCCCTGATACGCCTAGATACGATTCTGACAGGTGACACGTACGAAGCATCCTGTCTGATCACCATCTATTCATATCCATTGCTTATTCCGACGGACTTGGGCAATTCCAGAATTGCTACAGAGTGGCTACAGGACACTCTTCTGAGTGTAAACACTTCCGCTGGCCACCAAACTGCCCAGACATGAATATTATTGAGCATATCTGTTGCCTTGCAACGTGCTGTTCAGAAGTGATCTCCACCCCCCCCCCCCCCCCCCCCTCGTACTCTTACGGATTTATGGACAGCGCTGCAGGATTCAAGGTGTCAGTTCCCTCCAGCACTACTTCAGACATTAGTCGAGTCCATAGCACGTCGTGTTGCGGCACTTCTGTGTGCTCGCGAGGGCCCTACACGATATTAGGCAGGTGTACCAGTTTCTTTGGCTCTTCAGTGTAGATGCAGTACGTTTAAGAGGAAAAAGAAAAAAGATGCAGAAGACCCACTGGGGGACATGGTCATTGAAACAAACATTTATAACTTTTGTAGTCGCCCCTGTATGATACTACTACATCCATCTTTCTACATCAGCCCTGAAACTTTTGCCATCGCCACGGAGACAGCCTGCAGACTTCCCGGCTGTTGGCCGCTCCCTGTACTGGCAAGAGCGGTGCAGCTGGGGGCGGGGGCCTAATTTCGTTCCGCGCAGCCTCTACCTCTCCGGCGACTGCCTCCGGACCTCTCTGCGAAATCGTGTTTGCCCCCAGATGCGCACTTCATTTCCTGACGCCCGGCGACCTATTGGTCGTCGCCAGCGGCGAAGCTCTGCCCAATTTCGTCTTCAGAAGCGCAGGCAGTGGAATCGAAAAGGCAGCGTACGACTTCAGCTTCGCTGTGGCCTTCTGCCGCGGCTGCTCATTACTAAAGTTCTCACAAGGAATGAGTAAACGTGCCGTATAACTAACGCGATGGAACTGCGATTTAACTCACTGGGAGAGTGATGATATGTAGCAAGGTTAGCTACAACCGGGAGAGAAAGGACGCGATCAGCTTACGTGCAGTACGCTTTCGTGCAAAAGTAACTGGAATAGGGATCCTCATTGAATCGTGATGTACACCAAACAAGCGGTGACTTTTGTTTGTCAAGAACTATCAGGCCATTTTCGTTATGGTGTCTTTGTTACGCCAATGAGTAACTTACTTGTGTTTGCTGAAGGTTGTAATCCAACCCCTCCTTCCTACTTGCAGCTATTGTCCACATTAGTCTTTTATGAAGATATGAGAGGAGAGAAGATTACAATAAACATTCTAGTTTAGGCCTACTTATCTTTTCAAGTAGAGTTGGCTCCACTTCTTCTGGTCTAGTAGTCTGATTCTTGAAGCTGAAATTCTCTCGCTTTAGGTCCTCATGGTTGAATTGATCTAAATAAACTAGAAGACAGTTGTTGCAGAATTTTTTGTTGTTACCTTAACATATTTTGTCACATTTTTGTATATAATACAGTCTTTTGTGTGCCGTTGGTCCCGGCGGAGATTCGAGTCCTCCCTCGGGCATGGATGTGTGTGTTTGTCCTTAGTATAATTTAGGTTAAGTAGTGTGTAAGCTTAGGGACTGATGACCTTAGCAGTTAAGTCCCATAAGATTTCACACACATTTGAACATTTTGAACAGTCTTTTGTTTTCACATTAACAAGGCCGAAATTACGTTGTTCACACAAAATGCAAAAATATGTCCGAGCACATAAGAGGCATTCTTACTGCTGCCTCACTCAGCAGAAATGACAATATTCCTAGGGGTTTAGCCCGCATCTCGTGGTCGTGCGGTAGCGTTCTCGCTTCCCACGCACGGGTTCCCGGGTTCGATTCCCGGCGGGGTCGGGGATTTTCTCTGCCTCGTGATGGCTGGGTGTTGTGTGATGTCCTTAGGTTAGTTAGGTTTAAGTAGTTGTAAGTTCTAGGGGACTGATGACCATAGATGTTAAGTCCCATAGTGCTCAGAGCCATTTGAACCATTTGAACCTAGGGGTTTACAATTTTTCTTGACAAATAAATTTCTGTTAGTGTGGATTATTATTCATGAATGAATCCAGCAATAAACATACTAAACAGTACTAGATTCCGTAATTAACAAGAAGTTTTAAGTGTGCCGAATAATTCGTAATTTCAAATGTTTCTACAAAAATAATTTTAACTGTACATTCAGAGCTAGTACTTATCGATTATAGCATCCAAAATAAAGTAATTCCTTTCCATGAATTTTAACTTGTAATATAACACAATCTGTATAAATTTATATAAAAGTTTTCAGAAAAGCAGCTGAGATAATATTGACCAGTCCAAAATTCGAAAAATTATACTGGTGTCGACAAGTAGTGTTGAGGCAAAGTAATGTTATAGGAGGATGTCCCGTTACAACGTTTTACTCTTTAATAAAGTATTATAACTTCCTTGCACGCTGTGTGGTTCTTTAATGGATACAAGAGCTTGGAACAAAAAAAAAAAAAAAAATAAAAGGTTCAAATGGCTTTGAGCACTATGGGACTTAACATCTAAGGTTATCAGTCCCCTAGACTTAGAACTACTTAAACCGAAGGACATCACACACATCCACGTCCGGGGCAGGATTTGAACCTGTGACAGTAGCAGTCGCGCGGTTCCGGACTGAAGCGCCTAGAACCGTTCGGCCACAGCGGTCGGCAGCTAGGAACAGATGGCGTTCATGAATAGAGAAATCAGATATTCATTTATTCTACGTCTAATATCAGCTCATGCATCGAAGCTGCTTACAAGAATAATATACAGAAGAATGGAAAAGATAATTGAGAATGCGCTAGGTGACGATCAGTTTGGCTTTAGGAAAAGTAAAGGGACGAGAGAGGCAATTCTGACGTTACGGCTAATAATGGAAGCAAGGCTAAAGAAAAATCAGGACACTTTCATAGGATTTGTCGACCTGGAGAAAACGTTCGACAATATAAAATGGTGCAAGCTGTTAGAGATTCTGAATAAAGTAGGGGTAAGCTATAGGGAGAGACGGGTCATATACAATATGTACAACAAACAAGAGGGAATAATAAGAGTGGACGATCAAGAACGAAGTGCTCGTATTAAGAAGGGTGTAAGACAAGGCTGTAGCCTTTCGCCCCTATTCTTCAATCTGTACATCGAGGAAGCAATGATGGAAATAAAAGAAAGATTCAGGAGTGGAATTAAAATACAAGGTGAAAGGATATAAATGATACGATTCGCTGATGACATTGCTATCCTGAGTGAAAGTGAAGAAGAATTAAATGATCTGCTGAACGGAATGAACATTCTAATGAGTACACAGTATGGTTTGAGAGTAAATCGGAGACAGACGAAGATAATGAGAAGTAGTAGAAATGAGAACAGCGAGAAACTTAACATCAGGATTGATGGTCACGAAGTCAATGAAGTTAAGGAATTCTGCTACCTAGGCAGTAAAATAACCAATGACGGACGGAGCAAGGAGGACATCAAAAGCAGACTCGCTATGGCAAAAAAGGCATTTCTGGCCAAGAGATGTCTACTAATATCAAATACCGGCCTTAATTTGAGGAAGAAATTTCTGAGGATGTACGTCTGGAGTACAGCATTGTATGGTAGTGAAACATGGACTGTGGGAAAACCGGAACGGAAGAGAATTGAAGCATTTGAGATGTGGTGTTATAGACGAATGTTGAAAATTAGGTGGACTGATAAGGTAAGGAATGAGGAGCTTCTACGCAGAATCGGAGAGGAAAGGAATATGTGGAAAACACTGATAAGGAGAAGGGACAGGATGATAGGACATCTGCTAAGACATGAGGGAATGATTTCCATGGTACTAGAGGGAGCTGTAGAGGGCAAAAACTGTAGAGGAAGACAGAGATTGGAATACGTGAAGCAAATAATTGAGGAAGTAGGTTGCAAGTGCTACTCTGAGATGAAGAGGTTAGCACAGGAAAGGAATTCAGTCAGTAGACTGATGACAAAAAAAAAAAAAAAACAGCAAAAGTGGTACATCTTTGTTGCTGTAATTGCAGCATCAGTCGCTGATAGCAGCTCTGAATGTTGAAACATATACAGATACTACAGATTTACAAACTATTCAGTCTGCAGTACTGTAACTATTCAGTAGATCATGACCCATGGCCACTGTGATAAAGTCTGTAAGTGTTATTCGACTGGAAAACATAAAAAATAGGCTCAATGCATGAATGTTGGAATTTAAGTACACCCGCCGCTGCAGCTCGGTAGAGGAGATGCTTG
Organism: Schistocerca nitens; assembly: GCF_023898315.1. Classification (NCBI taxonomy): domain Eukaryota; kingdom Metazoa; phylum Arthropoda; class Insecta; order Orthoptera; family Acrididae; genus Schistocerca; species Schistocerca nitens. The sequence goes on along the minus strand of NC_064617.1, from coordinate 181,203,289 downwards.
CACCTAATAGGCAAAGGCGCAATTGTTCGCGGCAGCGTCCTCGTGCCGTGGTGAGGAGTTAAGGGGGGGGGGGGGGAGGGGGGCTCTTTGATAGTGCAGCCGACCGGATAGCAGCCGATACCGCATGAAGAAGAAGAAAAGACATTTCGTGTAAGTGAAAAAAAATCTTCTCACGTTTGTGTGTTAATTCTGCTGGCACTCGATACAAATTTTAATATCTTTATTCAAAATTCAAAGTAGTCCCATGTTCAGGGAGTGAGCGAAGTGTGTGGTTGGGGCTGCAGGGAGGGGGAGAGGGGAGGGGAAGGAGTAGATGCAGTAGATGCAGCAAACGTGTTTCGCCTTTCTAGCCAGGTTCCTCGGGGAGCTGGTGTTTGCCGCTACCTTCCTCCTACCTGCTAAAAAGCATCAAGTGTCATGTGGACGATTGTGACCATGACTCTGACATGGCGCACAAGAGACGGGCCTACTCTAGTAAGGCTAGTACGCCCGTCCGGGATTGCACCAAAAATCGAAAATTGGAAAATGCAAAATCCGATCACGCCAATGTGTTCAAATACACTATAATAACATGTCTACCAAATATTATACCGTTTCGTTAATAATTACCAAATTTATTCAACAACAAACATTTCAGAGACTAAGTCCCATAGGGAACTCAATGTATACGGACTTTAACTTTCGTCGCTTAATCTCATCCCAACTTTTCTAAGTCCGAAAGGTCAAAAAATGAAAATTCTCAAAACTGAAAAATAAGTGCCTACACATCATCATTGATCCATTGGCATACCAAATACCACATTTTATGCTGATCTGTCAACATATATTACTGTAGCGTAGCTGAGAACCGGGGAGTGTACATCTAGAACCCGTCGACCATAGAGCGAGAACAGCATGTTTAATTCGTCACTAATCAGTATACAACACTGACATAACGTGTGGGGGCCGGGGGGGGGGGGGCACAGCATACTCCCCCCACACTCATCGCTACGTCGATGACGTCACGCGCATATACTCTGACATGGCGCACAAGAGACGGGCGTACTCTAGTAAGGCTAGTACGCCCGTCCGGGATTGCACCAAAAATCGAAAATTGGAAAATGCAAAATCCGATCACGCCAATGTGTTCAAATACACTATAATAACATGTCTACCAAATATTATACCGTTTCGTTAATAATTACCACGCGCATATACTCTGACATGGCGCACAAGAGACGGGCGTACTCTAGTAAGGCCAGTACGCCCGTCCGGGATTGCACCAAAAAATGAAATTTCGAATTTGCAAAAACTAATGACATAGACATGTTCAAATACACCATAATAACATGTATACCAAATATTATACTGTTTGGTTCATAATTACCAAACTTATTGCACCACAAAGTTTTCAGAGACTAAGTCCCATAGGGAACGCTTAATCGAAACGCAACTTTTCTAAGTCCAACATGCCAAAAAATGAGGGAAGGGAAGACACACAGGCGACTCCTCTAGAACAGCTTAACGAGCCCGAGCGAGTTCGTTAAGCTCTCGAAAACAGGAAGAATGGGACGTTTCCCAAGTCTCTACCATGCTCGACGACGATGGTCTTAGAGGGTAGCGTAGAACAACGATTAATCGCTAACAAAATACGACGCCATTCATCAGCAGCACCACCTCAAACAGCCCTTTGTGTCGTAGCGTTAACGGCAGCCTACATATTGGGTGGTAGTTCCCTAGACCGCCTGCTAGCCTCTGACCGATGGTGAGGGTTGACACAGAATACTGCAGAAATCCATTACCTGTTCTCGGATGGAAGGCACATACGTGAAGGGCTTATGATGTGCTTAGAGCAGAATACGGCAATCCTCCCTTGTGGCATTCAGATATGGTGGACCAGGACCTTGACGATGAGAATTCCTACCCTCACGTTCACAAACAGTCCAACATCGGGCCACGGTCACACCCGAATTTTCCAAAAATCAGGATATTGCACAATTAGAACCGCCGACCATATGGGAACCCACAAGCAGGTCACTATCAAACTCCGTCGGGTGCTGATAACGCTGCCTCACACGAGTACACAGCATCTCCGTGTTCTTCACGGCGATCACTCAACATCTGACGCTGTTCACGCACCTTATATATTCTAGCAGCCTTGGTAGCAACACTAAACACGAACAACATTAATACCGTTCGATTTGTTGCAGGGAATTGCAACTCTAATCACGTACATACCCGGCTATGGGGTGTATGTGTACGAAGTTACAATTGAAATCACGCCATACCTTCTGATGAGTGTAAATCTTTTAACGTACCTTTACTACCTTCTCTGTCGTCAATACTGCATTTCATACTGTTATGAGCTAGTCTGCACATTATGAATTGCCTCGAAGAAAACGATCTATTGACACACACAGTCAACACGGATCTAGAAAACAACGTTCTTGTGAAACACAACTAGCTCTTTACTCGCAAGAACTGTTTAGTGCTGTTGACAAGCGACTTGAAATTGATTCCGTATTTCCGGGTTTCCGGAAGGCTTTTGACACTGTACTACACAAGCGGCTTGTAGTGACATTACGTGCTTATGGAATATCGTCTCAGTTATGTGACTGCATTCGTGATTTGCTGTCAGAGAGGTCACAGAAGTGATTTCTGGCATTCCCCAACGTAGTGTTATAGGCCATTTGTTGTTTCGTATCTATATAAACGATTTGGGAGACAATCTGAGCAGCCGTCTTAGATTGTTTGCTAATGACGCTGTCGTTTATCTACTAGTAAAGTCATCAGAAGATCAACAAAAATTGCAAAACCATTTAGGAAAGATATCTGAATGGCGCGAAAATTGGCAATTGACGTAAATAACGAAAAGTGTGAGGTCACCCACATGAGTACTAAAAGGAATCCCTTAAACTTTGGTTACATGATAAATTAGTCAAATCTAAAGATCGTAAATTCAACTAAGTACCTAGGAGTTATAATAACGAACAATTTAAATTGGAAAGAACACCAAAGAATGCGTTTTATTATCAGAACACTTAGAAAATGTAACATATCTACTGCCTAAACTACACTTGTCCGTCCTCTTCTAGAATACTGTTGCGCTGTGGGGATCCTTACCAGATTGGACTGACGGAATACACCGAAAAAGTTCAAAGAAGTGCAGCACGTTTTGTATTATCGCGAAATAGGGAAGAGAGTGTCACTGAAATGATACAGGTTTTGAGGCGGACAATATTAAATCAAACACGTTTTTCGTTGCGGCGCAATCTTCTCACGAAATTACAATCACCAACTTTCTCCTCCGAATGCGAAAATATTTTGTTAACATCGACTTACATAGGGAGAAACGATCACCAAGATAATATAAGGGAAATGAGATCTCGTACCGAAAGATAGAGGTGTTCGTTCTTTCCTCGCGCTATACGAGGTTGGAATAATAGGGAATTGTGAAGGTGGTTCTGTGAACCCTCTGCCAAGCACTTGAATGTGATTTGCAGAGTACCCATGTAGATGCAGATGTAGATGTACCGCGTACACTTCGTCGTTGACAATGTTTGCAACCTATTGAGATGGACTTTCAGTGGCTCAATAGCTCAGTGGTAAAGTAAGAGACCATCAATCCAAGGGTTTCGGCTTCCATCCCCGGTGAGTCTTAGGATTATTACCTGTCCCTTACGACTTGCAACCTGTGCCAATGTTTGCTGAAGTGAAAATTGCCGAGTTGTATCGTGGTTTCGGATCAACCTCAAAATGTAGATCCCCTATAGTTTCCTGCGTAAAACTGTCTGTCGGAGGAAGGTAACGTCATGCCACTCCAGTAGGGCCATGCCTGGTGAAGAATTGTGGTGTTCAAAACACCCTTAGGAAGAATGACAGCTTTACTTTATTTTACCTTTTGTGTAAGAAAGAGTGTATACGAAACTCCCATATAATGTGAAGTAACGGTGTAACGACGGAAGTCACTGACCAGACTAGCGACTTAAAGGATTATTAACATTTGAATCTGGTCCTGATCTACTGCATTCAAAATTCGTTTGATATACATGCTGCAGATGGAGATTGGCAGATATTATGTCGGCGAAAGATAAGCACCTATTATGATGATAAACTGGCACTTATTTTGCCGTGACTACATTGTGCAGTTGAAAGCCACTTCACACCTGTTGGAATTTAACTTAAGTTCATAACTAATATCACTCCGGTATTCGTGCCCTAAATACGAGTATATTCCGCTTTCTCATAAAATTTTGCTCCATGAATAAACAGCGACGCAATCTGACTTATTTGTGAAATACTGTGTCTGCTAGCAAGCAGGCTGTGATAACGCAACGATGGATATGAATGGGGTCTGGAACATGTTTTAAAACAGCGCAAAATTATAAACAAGGTATACAATTGTTCTAGCACAACCTGTCAGCATGGTTGCTTGTTCTCTTACGGAGTTAACACGTACCATGAGCACGTAAACTGCACGTCGTATTGCCTAACACCTGATTACAGGAAGAATGAGTCACAAAATAACCTAATCGCAATGTATTCAGAATCATAGCAAGTGTCTTCAAGTTCTCAGCAACTCAGACCTAACCTATATTTGCTAAAAATCACATGCATAGAAGAAACACATTCTGTTTGTTGGAAAGAGCTTCTCCTTATATTAATTCTGCGGAGGGCTGATTGCTTTTCAGTGAGCTGTGCTCGAATCAATTACCGAACGAGGACTAAGGATAAATAAGCGTATGTAACTTGAGGACGAATACTGATATCGTACGATGTACAAATACGTTGGATCACGTGGAAGTATACCACCACATATTCCCAGGAAACAAAATAAAAAAAACATCATATTCACGAATCCCCGAAGTATTGTTGAATGAGTTGAATAGTAACTGAAGACGGGACCTAAATACATGGATGGCCAAATGAAAAAGCTATATTGATCCTTGTGCTGTGGACAAACCCTGATCAGAACAAAGTAATATAACCTCGGGTGCACCGAGAATCTGCACAGCTGTTAAATCATACTAGATAGAATTACTCCAAAGTAACGCTAGCAAGCAACGCTCTTACCGTAACGCCTGAATACAGCAGCGCAGAAATTACCATCTCAGTAACACGCAAGACCCTGAATGTAATACAGGGTGTCCAGAAAAGGGCTCCCTGATTTAAAAATTAAATATCTCGAAAACAAAGATCGATAGAGGAATGCAGTAAACGGTATGTTTATTGTGAAAGCTGTAAGAAGTTTATACAGCAGTTAGAAATAATAGTTACAAAAGCTGCTAACAGATGGCGCTGTACGCTGTACAGCTCATATCAGCATACATAAGTGAAATAATCGTATGAAAACAATCTTTGCAAACAATCACATCACAATGTCTTCAAAATGTTCACCATTGGCACTGCAGAGGTGGCGCAAACGAAGAATGAAATTCGCCATCACATTTCGTAGCGTCTCAACCGAAATGGATTCACATGCCACAGAGATCACCGATTCAAGCTCGTCCAGCGTGGCGGGATGCTTCGGGTAGACCATGTCTTTCACTGTGCCCCACAAAAAAAAGTCACAGGGAGTCAAATCCGGCGAATATGGAGGCCAATCCATGCCTGCACCAGTAAATTTGGGATATTCCAAAGCAATGACTCGATTCCCGAAGTATTCCTCAAGAAAGCGAAATACTTGTTCGGTACGATGTGGTCGGGCTCCATCTTGCATAAACCATTCAGTACCTGGTCGATCCTCTAACGCTTGCTGTGTGGCGACAAATTGTTCTGAAATTGCAACGTAACGTGCACCAGTGACCGTTTCTCGAATGAAAAAAGGGCCAATAATGCCTCTGCTGCATACTGCAGCCCACACAGTAACTTTAGGAGAATACAGGGGTTTCGCTTCACACCAATATGGCTTTTCGGAACCCCAAAATCGCCAGTTCTGCTTATTCACGTATCCATTCAGGTGGAAGTGTGCTTCATCTGTAAACCAGATGCAGCAAACATCAAATCCTTCAATATCAATCATTGTGAGCATCTGATTAGCAAAGACAACCCTTTGTTGCACAGCTCGTACGGGTATGGCCTGGTGCGTTTGAATTTTGAATGGAAACATGTGTAGGTTCTTTCTCAGTATTTTCTGCGTGCTGGAAGGCTTCAAACCAGTCTCAGATGCAATTATACGGACGGATGACATTGGATTTCGCTGAATAATTCCAGAAACTGTGGCGATATTTTCAGGCGTAACTGCGGTTTGCTTGCGGCCAAGATGCCCCACTAGATCATCAGTTACACTGCCTGTTCGTTGAAATTTTGCGAAGAGCGTACGAATGTTTTTCGCATCAGGTCCTTTTGGAACATTAAATCGTGCTTGAAAACTTCGCCTTGTTGCCGTAGGACTCTTCTAACCTGTGGTACTCTAGCACCAGAAAAACGCGTTGTTCAATGGAGTACATGGTTTTAATCTCTTCCATCGGTACGCTAACCTCCTTTCACGTTTCAATAGTGGAACTGATCGCTCTGGGCTTCGGATCACTATTTATGCTAGGCATTACGTATGGCGATTACAGCGCCATCTGTTAGCAGCTTTTGTAACTATTATTTCAAACTGCTGTATAAACTTCTTACAGCTTTCACAATAAACATACCGTTTACTGCATTCCTCTATCGATCTTTGTTTTCGAGATATTTAATTTTGAAATCAGGGAGTCCTTTTCTGGACACCCTGTACATGGAAGAAGTTAACTACTGTAGTCGCCGACCACTCGAAGAAACAACGGCAGGAGCAGCAGCAGTAATGAAGTAATTCCTGCGAAGAAGTATACGCTTCCGAGTCCATCTGCGGCAAGGGAAGTCAAAATCTAACCGCATCGAATCTGATCAGAGGCAGAGTTCTGCCTTCAAAGTGCATCGCACGAATATGCTTTAGTATACATCCAGCGATGTGAGTCCCTTAGCGGTGTAAAATGTGAATACGAGGGCGTTCGAAAAGTCCGTGCAAAGTCCGAGAGATGGCACCACCGGTGCGTATCGAGGTCATGTTTAGTTAGTAGCGTCTTTGGAAAGAACGCACACCAAGTTTCAGCCATATTGATCTATTTATTTTTGTTTGGAATTCGTGTGAATCAAGAAAGTCGAGTGGTTGTCAAAAAATGGACGAAAAAGAATTTCGTGTGGTGATTAAACACTACTTTATAAAAGGCAAAACGCCTCAGGAGACAAAAGAGAAGCTTGATAAACATGACGGTGACTCTGCACCTTCGATTAGAACAGTTTATAAGTGGTTTCAAAATTTTCTGAGTGGCCATATGGGCACAAGTGATGCTGACCGTTCTGAACGCCCTCTGGAGGTTAAGACTCCAGAATTCATTGATAAAATACATGATATGGTTATGAATGACAGAAGAGTTAAGGTGCGTGAGACTGCTAATGCTATGGGGATCTCGAATGAACGGATACATAATATTTTGCATAAACATTTGGACATGAGAAAGCTATCCGCAAGATGGGTTCCGAGATTGCTCACGCTTGATCAAAAATGGAATCGTGTGAAGTGTTGCAAGGATGGTTTGCAGCTGTTCAGGAAGAATACGCAGGACTTTAAACGTTGTTTCGTCACTGTGGATGAAACACGGATACGTTACTATACTCCTGAGACCAAACTACAATCTAAACAATGGGTTACCAAGGGAGAATCTGCACCAAAAAAGGCGAAGACGGTTCCTTCGGCCAGAACGGTTATGGCGACTGTCTTTTGGGATTGTCCAGGGATAATCCTCATGGACTATCTGGAAAAGGGTAAAACTATTACAGGTGCATATTATTCATCGTTGTTAGACCGCTTGAAAACCGAGTTGCAAGAAAAACGCCGGCGATTGGACCGCCAATAGGTCCTTTTCCATCACGACAATGCACCAGCACACACCTCAGCAGTTGTGGTCGTAAAATTAATGGAAACAGGATTCCAACTCGTTTCACATCCCCCCTATTCTCCAGACTTGGCTCCCTCGGAGCACTATTTGTTCACCAATTTGAAGAAATGGCTGACGAGACAAAGATTTTATTCAAACGAGGAGGTGGTTGCAGCAATTAATAGTTATTTTGCAGACTTGGACAATTCCTATTATTCGGAAGGGATCAACAAATTAGAGCAGCTTTGGACGAAGTGTATAAGTCTAAAAGGAGACTATGTCGAAAAATAAAAAAGTTTTACTCCAGACACGTATGTAGTTTTTATTTCTGCACGGACTTTTCAAACACCCCTCGTAGATAGTCTTTGGCCCATGCTAGAAATATGCAACTTGCGTAGTGTTGAATAAATATCCAATACATTTATAACAGACCGATTTACATGTTACAATAAAATGGCATTTTAGGAACTACGCGGAATAGTGTCATTCAGTAATAAAATAACAATTGAAAGCGAGAAGGTCACTGTTGTAGGCGACTGGGACCTTCTGCCTGCAGGGTGCAAGTTTGTTTGACAAGTCGGATCATCTGGTGACTGATTAAGAGAGTGAATATGTATCTTTATTTCAAATGTTCCTGGCTACAGAGGCGAATATCAAATTTTGTAAAGGAAAAGGTCTCAAACCAGCGTGTTTAATTAACACGGATATTACAAATTTTATCCAAGCTACGGGTTTGCCACCAGCGTGCGTGCCTAATTACTTTAAGTGCTGGAGTCAAGCACGGTGAATAAGTTTAATGGATGTAGTTGCTGAAATCTATCTCACTTGGCACCGTATCAGGGGCTTCTGGGAGAAATACATTAAACGTCCTGAAGTTAACTCGGTGCTTGGATGAAGAAGAATTGACGTGGTCATAAGGATGACGTGGAGGAAGCGGCGATGAACCGAAAGTTGTGAGCTGGTGGTTAAACCGCGGCCAGATTCGTTATCCCGCTCACGTAGAGGGCACAGCCCGAGGCCTCGGCAACGCACTCGGACGCAGACAGCATGCGAAACTGGGGGTCGTTAGGCGCCGCATTATGGACTTGCCCTCCTTCCCATTAATATGCAGCGGCCAACGCAGGACCAAAGACCATAATGCGCACTGATTTCCAGTAACGAGCTAATGCCATTTGCTACTGAAATGTAAGCCACACGTACTGCGGCACAATATTCTACGTGCTATCGTCCCACACAAAAACACACACACACACACACACACACACACACACACACACACAAATAACATCGACGAAGGATGGCACAAACGAATGAAATCTCTTGAAGCCGTCATGTCGTTGATAGTGACTTAAGAAGGATTACCACCGTCCGTACTGCTGTCTATATACACCACTGGCCATTAAAATTGCTACACCACAAAGATGACGTGCTACAGACGCGAAATTTAACCGACAGGAAGAAGATGCTGTGATATGCAAATGATTAGCTTTTCAGAGCATTCACACAAGGTTGGCGCCGGTGGCGACCCCTACAACGTGCTGATATGAGGAAAGTTTCCAACCGATTTCTCATACACAAACAGCAGTTGACCGGCGTTGTCTGGTCAAACTTTGTTGTGATGCCTCGTGTAAGGAGGAGAAATGCGTAGCATCACGTTTCCGACTTTGATAAAGGTCGGATTGTAGCCTATCGCGATTGCGGGTTATCGTATCGCGACATTGCTGCTCGCGTTGGTCGAGATCCAATGACTGTTAGCAGAATATGGAATCGGTGGGTTCAGGAGGGTAATACGGAACGCCGTGCTGGATCCCAACGGCCTCGTATCACTAGCAGTCGAGATGACAGGCATCTTATCCGCATTGCTGTAACGGATCGTGCAGCCACGTCTCGATCCCTGAGTCAACAGATAGGGACGTTTGCAAGACAACCACTATCTGCACGAACAGTTCGGCGACGTTTGCAGCAGCATGGACTATCAGCACGGAGACCGTGGCTGCGGCTACCCTTGACGCTGCATCATAGACAGGAGCGCCTGCGATGGTGTACTCAACGACGAACCTTGGTGCGCGAATGGCAAAACCTCATTTTTTCTGATGAATCCAGGTTCTGTTTGCAGCATCATGATGGTCGCATCCAAGTTTGGCGATATGGCGGTGAACGCACATTGGAAGCGTGTATTCGTCGTCGCCATACTGGCGTATCACCCGGCGTGATGGTATGGGGTGCCATTGGTTACACGTCTCGGTCACCTCTTGTTCGCATTGGATGCACTTTGAACAGTGGACGTTACATTTCAGATGTGTTACGACCCGTGGCTCTAGCCTTCATTCGATCCCTTCGAAACCGTACATTTCAGCAGGATAATGCACAACCGCATGTTGCATGTCCTGTACGGGAATTTCTGGATACAGAAAATATTCGACTGCTGCCCTGGCCAGCACATTCTCCAAATCTCTCACCAATGGAAAACGTATGGTCAATGGTGGCCGAGCAACTGGCTCGTCACAATACGCCAGTCACTACTCTTGATGAACTGTGATATCGTGTTGAAGCTGCATGGATAGCTGTACCTGTACACGCGATCCAAGCTGTGTTTGACTCAATGCCCAGGCGTATCAAGGCCGTTATTACGGCCAGAGGTAGCTGTTCTGGGTACTGATTTCTCAGGATCTATGCACCCAAATTGCGTGAAAATGTAATCACATGTCAGTTCTAGTATAATATATTTGTCCGATGAATACCCGTTTATCATCTGCATTTCTTCTTGGTGTAGCAATTTTAATGCCATTAGTGTATTTCGGAAACTCGTGCAAAGCATTCTCTTCCGACAAAATGGAATGGTGACATCCAATCGTCCAGGGAAAGGACCCAAGAGCCTGGAATAACTGCACATGTAATCCCTGTAAAATAATCGACCCGCATAATTACAGACCAATGTCTTTAACATCGGCTTGTTGCAGAGTTCTTGCACACTGTCTCAGTTCGAATACAACAGCTTTCCTTGAGACAAAAAAGCTACTGCCGGCAAATCAGCAAGGATTTAAAAAGCATCGTTCATGCGGAGTTGGGCTTGCCATTTTCTCACATGATGTCCTACAAATCATCAATGGAAGGCAACAGACAGATTACATATTCGCAGAATTCTGGGAAGTATTTGATACTGTGCCCCATTGCAGAATGTTGAAGGCTCGAGAATACGTTATGATATGTGAGCAGTTCCAAGACTTATTAAGGTTCAGGATTCAGTACATTGTCCTCGATGGCGAGTGTCCATTAGAGTCAAGGGTAACGGCAGTAGTGCCACAGGGAAATGTGTCAGGACCGCTCTTATGCTCATATATGTAAATGATGTGGCGGGCAGTGTGAACAGCAATTTACGGCTGTTTTCTGATAACACTGTGGTCTAGAGGGTCGCGCTTGAGTGACTGCGGGGGGGATACAAAATTACTTAGGCGAAAATTCTAGTTGGTGTAATGAATGGCAGCGTAGTGTAAATGCAGAAAAATGTAAGTTAATACGGATGAGTGGAAAAAACAGTAATGTTTCGTTTGACTACAGAGTTAATAGCGTGCTGCTTGAGACAAATGGCTCTGAGCACTATGGGACTTAACATCTGAGGTCATCAGTCCCCTAGAACTTAGAACTACTTAAACGTAACTAACCTAAGGACATCACACACATCCATGCCCGATGCAGGATTCGAACCTGCTTGAGACAGTCACGTAGATTAAATATATAGACCTAACTTTGCAAAGCGGTATAAAATGGAATGAGCAGCTCAGGTTGGTTGTCGGGAAGGCGATTGCTCAACTTCGTTTTATCGGTAGAATTTTGGGAAAGTGTAGCTCATCTTTAGGGAAGACAGCACTTAGAAGCTAGCGTGCCCCTTTCTTGAGTACTGGTTGAGTGTTTGGAATTCCCAATAGTTTGGATTAAAACAAGGCATCGAAGAAATTAACAGGCGCGCTGCTAGATTTGTTACCACTAGGTTCGGCGAGAACCCAAGTATTACGGAAATATTTCGTGAACTTAAAGGGAATCCCTGGAGGAAAGCTGATTGCAGAATGATTGAACTGTGGTCAACGTACATTTTGCATAAGGACCACGAAGACAAGACGAGAGAAGGCTTACAAATAGTCATTTTTCCGTTTCTCTATTTGAGAGTGGAACAGAAAAGGAAATGAATTGAAATTTTACACTTTACACTCCGCCGTCCACCGTAGAGTGGCTTGTAGATTATATAGGTAGATTTATATATAGAATACACTACAGGACTTGTACACAGTCGTCAATGAAACACACTAACATTGCAACCACTGCGACACAAAGCAATAAGCTACAGATGGTATAATTACTGTACAAGGAAATAGACGAAATGCTAGTCACCGCCTTAAAGGAGTACACACTGCTCGCTTCGAGGCGTTGTAAATGGATTAGAATTGATTCAAGGCGTTTACGTACCCGTTCATTGCTGACATAAGTCGTGTAATTAAGTCTTGTGTTAATCTGTTGCGTGGAATCAGCGTAATCAGATGAGTCGAAGTGTGTACGATACAGAATGGGGCCATCGTGTTTGTGCGTGCCATTGACCTCACAGTGGATGAAATGGCCCGATTTCTTGATGTATCAATGCGGACTGTTCAACCTGCCTCCAAGCAATGGTGCTCCAATCCCAGCCAGCTGGTGGACCTCTTATGTCCTCCAGTTTGTCGACTAATTGGCCTGTGGAACCTAGGCCCACCGAGTACAAGTGATCGGCTCTGAAACATGTGTAGCACCGTAATAACTATAAACCGTGATGAATACAAATGATTTATTATTATATATATCAAGATAGTAACTGTTCTCGAAAGAACAGATACCATTGATGACCGTGCAGCTTCTCTAGAATGAATGATAATTAATTGAAACCCTCAGCTGCCGACAGGTATTGTTGATATACTTCGATGGGGACAACTGTAAATGTGTGCCGCGACCGAGACTCAAACCCGTGATCTCCTGCTTACATGGCAGACGCTCTATCCATCTGAGCCACCGAGGACACAGATGAATAGGGCGACTGCAGTGACGCTTCCCGTGAGACCCACATTCTCAACTGTCCACAATCTACATACATAATGTACCTAATAGATATTTGCCCATCCCCTCGTTATTCGCGCACACTAAAGTGACGATTCCCGTAAGAGTTCGGGCAACCTGTGCGCATTCGCACAGAGGAAGGTCAATGGCTGGGTAGCCTTTAACTACATATAAGAAGATAGTAACTGTTCTCGAAAGAACAGATACCATTGATAACCGTGCAGGAGATCCGGGGTTCGAGTCCCGGTCGGGGCACACATTTTCGGCTATCCCCATCGAGGTATATCAACAACACCTGTCGGCAGCTGAGGGTTTCAGTTAATTATCATTGATTTATTATTAGATATATTAGATACCTTACCCTAAGAATGAGCTACGTTACTGCCCGTGTTGTAAATACTAGTTCTCCATACATTTACGAATTAGTAAATAGGTTCAGTAAGTTTCCTCTTTTATGTCGAACTCGAGTACTGCAACGGGCAACTCGACACATGTTTATGTGAACTTTATTACTCGAAACTGTCCACACAAAACCACCGTAAAATGTTTACCATTTTTTCCTGAAACACTCCTTTTGTTGAAAGTACACTCTCTCTCGCTAACTCCATGTTTCTGGTCTGAATCTTGGCCGGACATGTGAGGAAAAGTAAACTGAGAATTAATTTCCCACAAAAACACACGAAAACACCAGACGAAATTTAATGCAGAATTTATTGTATACCAGAGAGTTCTGCCTTTTAACATGTCCTTTGATCATAGCAGAACACCATTACGTAGTGGTGGTGCATTTAGAAGGTTGTTGTTTCAAAGTAGACATAAAACGGCTACGGTAGCTTTATTATTTTAGTACGAATAGCTTTGATCAAAGAACTTGCTATGGTCAGTTAATTTCGATTTTCTGGCGGCTTGGTGCTTGTCAGAATCCGGCGAGTGCTGTCGTCCCGTTCGTAAACAAAAACTGTAGGTAAGATATGGCCCATTACAGATTTCGCCGCGACTCCGTCTGTGGTGTGAAGAACGCTTCCGAATAAGTCGAAGTTACTTTAGATTTGTATTAGAGTCTTTGGCAAAGCATTTGCAACGAGTGTTTCTACAGGAATTTTATTCAGTATTTCGACTCACCGCTATTTCTGCACGGATGAGCGGCGTATCGGGACGGGTGAAGGAGCCACTTTGAATAGGAGCGCTCCAGGTGAACACTGTGGTACTCAAACCAATTTTAATTTTGTGACCACTTTAAGTTGCTATGTAGACGAGGTTTTACAGCGTTGATTCAGATGAGCACAAAGCTCATGTAACGAATAAGGGATTCAGTTGGAACTGTTGCCACATGGAGAACTAATGGAAACCAAACAGACTTTTTCCATGCCAGCCAACGTGGTTTCTGAGACCATAGCTCTTGGGAAACCCAACTCGCGCATTTCTCGTTAGACATTCTCAGGCAATGAATCTAGGCAAACAGCTGCAGTCAGCAGCATTTCTGGAATTCTGAAAAACATTCTAGTCAGTAGCATATCAACACTTGTTACAGGAAGTACGACAGTGTAGGGCATCAAAAGAATCAAAGCAGATCCGTCATTGAACAGTATAAATGGAATAAAAGCTATTCTTCACACAAAGGCTTTGTTGTAACGCAGCTCGCCATGTTGGCGATAATTGCTGACTTATTAATGCCATGTGTTATTAAGTCTCTCCACTGAGCAAGCAGTAAAGGAAACCAAAGAAAAGTTTGGAGTAGGAAATGAAATTAAGGGAGAAGAAGTAAAAACTTTTAGGTTTACCGACTACATTGTAATTCAGTCAGAGACAACAATAGACTCCGAAGAGCAGTTGGACGGAATGGACAGTGTCTTGAAAGGAGGATATAAGATGATCATCAACAAAGATGTTCATCTGCAAAACAAACGTAATGGTATGGAGTCGAATTAAATCAGGTGATGCTGAGGGGATTTGATTAGGTACCGAGGTACTAAAAGTAGTAGATGAGTTTTTCTATTTGGGCTGAAAAGTAACTGATGATGGCCATAGTTGAGAGGATATAGAAAGTAAACTGGCAATGACAAGGAAAGCGTTTCTGAAGAAGGGAACTTCGTTCACTTCGAATATAGATTTAAGTGTTTAGAAGCATTTTCTGAAAGCGTTGTCTGGAGTTTAACCATGGCGTAGGTAGGTTCCTATGAGACTGATGAGGTTATCGTTCCGTGGGCTTACACACTACTTAATCTAACTTAAACTTTCGCTAAGTACAACACACACACACACACACATACACACACACATGCATGCTCGAGGGAGGACTGAAACCTTCGACGGCGTGGGGGGAGGGGGGTGGGGGGGGGGGTGGGGGGAGAGAGTAGCCGTGCGCGAACCGTCGAACCGTGGCAAGGCGCCCTAGACCATGCGGAGTGTAATTATGTATTGAAGTGAAAGTTGACAATAACATTTGATCTTTGGCAAGAACATCTGACAGTCGGCAACACAAACCAAAACTCTGCATCAAAACGATGTGTTCAGTTCCTAGTGCTGTAAAATGTGGCAATTATAAGAAGAGGAATGCCACCAAAAATGGAACAGAAACTGTAAGGTGTCAGGCAAATCCATCACCTTCCATGAAAACCCTGACATGATAAGCAAATCCAGTAGTATGTCACATAGCTCCGAATAAATCGTGACATTAAATTAACCATAGTAATACGAGTAACGAGTGAGCAAATGGAATACCACAGACTAACATAAGAATGCCTAAATGCATGTCATACCTTCCCACCATGAGACAGACGCAGTTCCGAGGGGAGAAACGAGAACAGAAGCCGAGAGCAGAACCGTGTTAAACGAGAAGGCCCTACGATAAGGGACGGACACCCACGTCGCCAGCTAACCGCTACGACCACACCACCCGCAAGTTTTAGCGTGAGACTTTTTCGCGTCTCTGTTACGTCAAGACCACCACCCAACCAGTGTTAAAAGCTAGAGCCCTCCAGAAGAACAGTATAGATCTTACGATAACACAAAAAGGGCTACACCACCCGCAAGTTTTAGCATGAGACTTTTTCGCGTCTCTGTTACGTTAGGACCACCCCCCAGCCCATGTTAAAAGATAGAGCCCTCCAGAAGACCAGTATAGATCTTACGATAACGCTAAAAGAACCACACCAGCTGCAAGTTTTAGCGTGAGACTTTTTCGCGTCTATGTTACGTTGCAAACCTTAAAAACATTGCCCCACCACGAAAAGTATAACGTTTCTCATTGGATAGACAGAATTTTTGTAGGTGGAGCTTAAGGTTAACATTGAGACCCTGATTGGTCAGATGAAAACACAGCCAGATAGTTTTTTTTAAACCAACCTCGGTGAATTGTAGTAAGGAGAAGTTAGGAGAAAGAGTTGCTTCCGAGACGACGAGGTGAGCGGAGCTGCGCTGTCCGCCGCCCCCTGACGAACACCGACAAGGTAATGAACGCACGCGATGCGGCATTTTTGAGCGCATAAGGCTTCACTCAGAACTGCAGAAGTCTCATCTGTTACATCCCCTTTTTGCGTAATACTAGTGTCGATCGTCAATTAAAGCTCATGGTGTTCACATTTGCCACTTGAAGTAAAAATCTGAAATGCGATGATTTTTCTGTTATATAGTTATTGAGAAGTCACATCAGCCACTGTAATTTACGACAAGTTAGATATTTGAGGGTCACTGTAGACCAATTTGATAGTTTTCTCTTTTGTGAAACTTAAATTAAACCTAGATTATAGATGTGATATGGCATAGGTCATCCTTCGATCCATTGTAGAACTTGGAAACCCACTCAGGGAATATTCGTTCACATTTTTGTTGAACGCAGTTGGTCTTTACCATCCTGTATTAAAACATTTCCTTTTATCAATAGTGCAATTTATAAACGATGTTTTGTGAGTAGAATAAAATTTCCGATGGTAAACTTAACTGATTTTTCGACGTTATTTTACCAGCTAACTAAAGATAGGAAAGCCTTGAACCCCTTCCACTAAATTTAGTTAGTATTAAGATTCTTTTACAGGGAGTGCAGTGGAGCTGACGCTGAGATCATTAAGTATTTGGTTATATCATCGCTAGTCTCACTGAACTCTTCTGAATTCTACATTTCATGTGTGGTCTGACGTCTCCTTACCAGCAACAGGTCCCAGGTTCAAACTAGTCAATTCCCTAAAAAAACACGCTCAGAGCGTCGTTGCGCGAAAGTGGTAGGGAGACACGATATATAACAAACAGACACTACGCTGAATGTTTAGAAAACATAATACGTAGAAAATAGTTCACACAACCTGTAAGTAGAATTTAAAATATTATACATCACAGCAAAAACCAGCCATCAGAGCTGTTTATAACCTATAGGTACATTGCCCCAAAATGTAAACTAAATAGTAAAAATACGTACATATTCAAGGCCACTGAAGATGTCTTGCAGAGAATAAAGGCGATACTCATATGGTACGAAAATTGTTTCATTCAGTTGCAGTCAGACGGTCCAAAAAGTAAAAATTATTAATATACCGTTTCAAGCCATTTCAGTCTTCTAGGACTTTCCTGCCATGCCAATTGTCTAGCTGTCAATTCTGTGCCTATGAGTTTTTGTTTTTGGTGTATCCTATTACTTTATTCAGCTCGCGTTCTTTTTTTGTGAATTCAGTCTTATAGTGATTTCTATGAGACAATGCACACCAACAGTAAAAATGGCCAAGTGCGAGTACGACTCGTGCACTAAGGGATCCATGCATATATGTTTTTCATCAATCCTATGAATCGAGAATCTCAACGATTTTTGCCTGTCTTTGATGCAGATACTGGCAAGATATCGGTCTCATTAATTCCAAGACCGTATCAAAATCTTCACACTAGTTCCTCAGACTAGCCTGGACACACAAAAAGAAGCGAACAGGGGACATCAGTTTATATACGTAGGTAAAGAAGATTTAATTAAAGCCGGCCGGTGTGGCCGAGCGGTACTAGGCGCTTCAGTCTGGAACGCAAGACCGTTACGGTCGCAGGTTCGAATCCTGCCTCGGGAATGGATGTGTGTGATGTCCTTAGGTTAGTTAGGTTTAAGTAGTTATAAGTTCTAGGGGACTGATGACCTCAGATGCTGAATCCTATAGTGCTCAGATCCATTTGAACCATTTGCAATTTAATTAAATATTTTAAATCACTTACTAAAACATGACTGCAACTTATATCTTATGTTGGCAAGCATTAATGTTCGTCTATTATTCTTTTGACGGTTGATGAATGCAATGTATGTTATAAAGCAAAAAGATATTTACGAGGTGTGTTTTTTAAGTAAGGTCCGTTTTGTTGTAGACACTAGTGGTTCGTGCGCACACCGCAACGAGCGCGTGCGTCGTGTACTGGCATGCCTCGGGAACAACAGTGCTCAGCTTGAGCTCTGTAGCTAACCTGTACGGTTATGTTCTGTGCTTTCAAAATGTTTAAGACTACCAACTCGCCCGCCATGTGCGAAGTTTGCTCAGTGATACAGTTTTCGTCAGCAAAGTACCTGTCTGCTACAGAAATTCATCGGCAGATGTGCAAAGTGTATGGTGATACTATTATGAGGGAAAGCAAAGTGCGTAAGTGGGTACAAGAATTCAAAGATCGCCGTGACAACGTCCATAATATGGACCGCTCCAGTCCCCCTTCTTTGACTACAGACGATTTGGTGGCTTCAGTTGAAGCGAGGATTCGTGAGAACAGGCGCTTCACAATAACAGGTCACTCAAACGAATTTCCTGACGTCGAGATCAGTGCTTTACAACATTGTTTGTGAACACAAGTTTAGGAAACTGTGTCCCCGTTGGGTCCCGAAACTCCTAACAGAGGACCACAAAAAGCAACGATTTGACTGTGCGATGAAGTTCTTGATTCGTTATCACGAAGAAGGTGACGGCTTCTTGAGTCAGATCATAACTGGAGACTAAACATGGGTTTCAGATATCACGCCAGAATCGAAGCAACAGAGCATGGAATGGAGACATACACACTCGCCTGTAAAGGCGATGGCCAAACAGCCTCTGTCCCAGCGTAAAATCATGATGTCGTTGTTTTGGGATAGGCATGGTGTTTTGTTGGTCGACTTCATGCAACGAGGAACCACTATGAATTCAGAAGCATACTGCCAAACACTGAGAAAGCTACACAGAACGATTCAAAACAAAAGACGTTGCATGCTGAGAAAGGGAATTGTCCTTCTCCATGACAATGCAAGACCTCACAGTGCAGGTCACAACCGCGATCTATTGGACAGTTTTGGCTGGGAAGTTTTAGACCACCCACCCTACAGTCCTGGTCTTGCGCCGAGCGATTACCATCTGTTCCTCCACCTGAAACAACATCTCAGTGGCAACCGTTACAACGAAGACGACGACGTGAAAGCGGCAGTGAACTCTTGGTTGTGGGAGCAGGCGGCAGGTGTTTATGAAGAAGGTATTTTAAAATTGGTTGAGAGGTATGATACGTGTTTCAACAAACTTGGCAACTATGTCGAAAAATAAAGTGAAGTATGTACTTTCTGAAAATAAATTTACTTTTTTGAAATAACCTTTCGTTGTGTACTTACGTTCAAACGGTCCTTACTTGAAAAACACGCCTCGTACATGTGACGTAATTACAATTTTCAGATATTTTACTTCTACTATGAAATCTTACTTCTTACCAAATTTCATGATTCTACGTCAACGGAAAGTACCCCATAGGTTTTGATGAGTGAGTTTACTATATAGTATCAAAATACATGTCATAAATGGCCGTATCTTTTGACTGAATTGACTTAGAAGCTTAAACATTTTGCACTGCCAAGGGACCATAGTCCTTCATATGTGGTACAAATTTGAACTTGTTATGTGCACCCGTTCCTAAGAAAAAGGGTTCTTAAGAGTAGGAGAGATAGACGGACAGCAAAGCTGTGCTATAAGGCTTTCGTTTTTACAGACTGAGGCACGGAACCCTACAAAAGGTAAGGAAAAAAGTCTTAATGCGTTCCACGTGGCAGGTGTTTCGGAAACTTCACTGAGCGCACCAGCAGAAAAAATAAAACACGGAACAGTGGCACAGTTTCAGCGGCGCTCTTAATGCGCGCAGTGTTTACCAGAGGGCAGAGCGACGCAATTAGCGTGGCCCAGCGTCGCGTTTGTTGATGATGGGCGTTTCACCGCTGCGGAACAGCTGCTGCGCTTGCTCGGACACGGCGGCAGCGCCTGGCCTGCCCACATCCCGCGGCTGCCACCCGCTCACCGCCCACGCACCGCCCAGGGGGAGCGGCGTCGGCCGAGTCACTGCGCGCAGTCGCTTGTTTTCTTAGTCGCAGCCGGCGCAGGAAATACCGAGGCCGGCGCGACGCAGCGCTGCAAATAACCACGCTCCGAGCAAAACATTTCGGCGCTGGTCCCAGTTGCAGCTGGCAGCTTTGTAAATACTGCGTACGGAGTTAAGAACTGTGACGAGACACCGTCGCGACAATGTTAAAAACGTAACCGGGTGTAAAGTCATTACTGAAACTACATTCCCAGCTGCACGAAAACGTACCTATTCCTCTTCTTCTTTGTCCTCTGCTTCTGCTACTCCGCAAAAAATGGTCTAGAAGAGCCTCTTCCATTAATCCTAATACCTTTTTCATTCTTTTGGAGAAGAATTTTACATCTAGCATACGTATGCAGGATGTATTTTCTCTTGCATTCTGAAAACATACCCTCCAGTATTTCTAAAGCAACTAAAACTAAAGATACGCCGGCCGCTGTGGACGGGGGTTTCTAGCGGCTTCGGTCCGGAAACGCACTGCTGCTACGGTCGCAGGTTCGAATCCTGCCTCGGGCATGAATATGTGTGATGTCCTTAAGTCAGTTAGGTTTAAATAGTTCTACGTATACGAGACTGATGACCTCAGATGTTAAGTCCCGTAGTGCGTAGAGCCATTTGAACCATTCTGAACCCAAGATACTTTACACATTAGTACCTTTTTTTTACTTATAATTACAGTAATTCAATATCGACCTCCCTCCATAGACGAATGATCAGTGCGTCTGATTCTCGTGCGAAGGGCCTAGGTTCAATTACAGTACAGCCAGGGATTTTTCCTTGGTTCGAGAACTTGAACGGGGCTCATTCATCTTCATGACAAGAAAGGAGATGATACTCCAGTGAGAAGTACCGATTCCGAGGATTGTTAAGTCGACAGCGGCTTGGAGAGCAGGGCACTGGTCCTCTATATTGCATCTACGCGACACCGTATGACAGAGGACGACACGGCGGTTGTTTAATACTACATGGTCTTCACAGTCTGATCGCCAAGTTTGATTTTCTGCTCTACTGGGTTGTAACAAAAGTTCTTAGCGTCTTTTCTCAAATTTACACAACAGATACACGTAACAAAGACTTTAGTCATAAATAATATATGCTCGTTCAGTTTTTACAGCAGTCTGCTGATGCTGGGGTAAAATTTCGATTCCGCGACTGTAGAAATCTCGTTGCCATTTCCTGAATGACGAGGAAATGATGAGGACAACACAAAAACCCAGTTCCCGGGCGGAGAAAATCCCCGGCGCGGCCGTCAAACAGGAGAACACGGCGGAAATGTTACGATTTCTTCACTACAAGTGAATCTCTAGCGTCCATCGTTCTACTATCTCCAAATGACAAAATGACAATATGTAAACACAAATAGCAACAGTGAACTACATGTAAAAAATGACAATCGATAAATTAACCCCGTAGCTACAAGAATACCAACAAACAAAACAAAAACACAACGAATTTATACATTATGCCATGACAATAAGTATTGATAAAAAAATGGCTCTGAGCACTATGGGACTCAACTGCTGTGGTCATCAGTCCCCTAGAACTTAGAACTAATTAAACCTAACTAACCTAAGGACATCACATACACCCATGCCCGAGGCAGGATTCGAACCTGCGACCGTAGCAACAGCGCGGCTCCGGACTGGAGCGCCTAGAACCGCACGGCCACCGCGGCCGGCTATTGATAAAAAATCGTAATTTATAAGAATATGAGAAAAGTAATGAAGCATCTGTGACGGCGAACACAAAATGCTGTATTGCACGCCAAATACACGAGTCTCTCCTAGATGGCGACGTAGCTAAAAACGATAATACTAACAAAAGTTGCCACATTTATTCATGGCACAGGGCACACTTCCAGCATGTAATGAGTAATGCTAAGCAGAAGAGACTAAATGCTACAAATAAGCCATTATACCATTTATACCGAGTGTTGATCTTAAATTAAATTTTGCTGTAGTACTGTTCAAAAAATGGCTCTGAGCACTGTGGGATTTAACTTCTGAGGTCATCAGTCCCCTAGAGCATAGAACTACTTAAACCTAACTAACCTAAGGACATCACATACATCCAAGTTCGGCCGTAGCGATCGCGCGATTCCAGACTGTAGCGCCTAGAACCGCTCGACCACCCCTGCCGGGTGTAGTACTACTAATCAGTAAGACTTCATAATAGCAGATTCCAGTGGAATATGCAGTTCTCGTTAGTACTTACACGCCCAGCTGCGAGTTAACAGGTTTAGAAAAGGATTTTGTCTGCTGAGCTGTCACCAAAATGGTACTGAAAGAGAGAATGACAGACTAAAGGCCGAAATACTAAATGTCTTTTTCCAAAGCTGTTTCACACTGCACTGTAGTTCCGTCTCTAGATTGTCGTACAGATGACAAAATGGTAGATATAGAAATAGAGGACAGAGTGATAGAAAAACAATTAAAATCGCTCAAAAGAGGAACGGCCGCTGGACCTGATACCAGTTCGATTTTACACAGAGTACGCGAAGGAACTTGCCCCCATTCTTGCAGCGGTGTACCGTAGGTCTCTAGAAGAGCGTAGCGTTCCAAAGGATTGGAAAAGGCCACAGGTCATCCCCGTTTTCAAGAAGGGGCGTCGAACAGATGTGCAGAACTATAGACCTATATCTCTAACGTCGATCAGTTGTAGAATTTTGGAACACGTGTTATGTTCGAGTATAATGACTTTTCTGGAGACTAGAAATCTACTCTGTAGGAATCAGCATGGGTTTCGAAAAAGACGGTCGTATGAAACCCAGCTCGCGCTATTCGTCCACGAGACTCAGAGGGCCATAGACACGGGTTCACAGGTATATGTCGTGTTTCTTGACTTCCGCTAGGCGTTCGATACAGTTCCCCACAGTCGTTTAATGAACAAAGTAAGAGCATATGGACTATCAGACCAATCGTGTGATTGGATTCAAGAGTTCCTAGATAACACAACGCAGTATGTCGTTCTCAATGGAGAGAAGTCTTCCTAAGTGAGAGTGATTTCAGGTGTGTCGCAGGGGAGTGTCATAGGACCGTTGCTGTTCACAATATACATAAATGACCTTGTGGATGACAACGGAAGTTCACTGAGGCTTTTTGCAGATGATGCTGTGGTGTATCGAGAGGTTGTAACAATGGAAAATTGTACTGAAATACAGGAGGATCTGCAGCGAATTGACGCATGGTGCAGGGAATGGCAATTGAATCTCAATGTAGCCAAGTGTAATGTGCTGCGAATACATAGAAAGATAGATCCCTTATCATTTAGCTACAAAATAGCAGGTCAGCAACTGGAGGCAGTTAATTCCATAAATTATCTGGGAGTACGCAGTAGGCGTTATTTAAAATGGAATGATCATATAAAGTTGATCGTCGGTAAAGCAGATGCCAGACTGAGATTCATTGGAAGAATCGTAAGGAAATGCAATCCGAAAACAAAGGAAGTAGGTTACAGTACACTTGTTCGCCCACTGCTTGAATACTGCTCAGCAGTGTGGGATCCGTACCAGATAGGGTTGATAGAAGAGATAGAGAAGATCCAACGGAGAGCAGCGCGCTTCGTTACAGGATCATTTAGTAATCGCGAAAGCGTTGCGGAGATGATAGATAAACTCCAGTGGAAGACTCTGCAGGAGAGACGCTCAGTAGCTCGGTACGGGCTTTTGTTAAAGTTTCGAGAACATACCTTCACCGAAGAGTCAAGCAGTATATTGCTCCCTCCTACGTATATCTCGCGAAGAGACCATGAGGATAAAATCAGAGGGATTAGAGCCCACACAGAAGCATACCGACAATCCTTCTTTCCACGAACAATACGAGACTGGAATAGAAGGGAGACCCGATAGAGGTACTCAGGGTACCCTCCGCCACACACCGTCAGGTGGCTTGTGGAGTATGGATGTAGATGTAGATGTAGGATGTAGATGTAGATGTAGATGTAGAGTTCAGGACTACCTTTGTGACGTACGCACCGCGGCCTGTCTTTCTCGTGGGCCTCGGTCTGCGAGCTTTAACTGCACCGGGTAGGAAAACAGCATACATTTACAGCCTTCTGTGTTTTTCCCGCAAATATTATATCCATATATGTTGTTTGTATTCTGCAGGATGGCCCACAAATGTGGAACCACCATTCTAAAACAAGTCAAGTAGTACAAATAGGAAAGAGGAGGGGAAAAAATAACCGGTGAGGCTTTGTCACCAACATGACGGCCAATTAAGAAGTCACCACGTTGGATACAAATCATAATTTTCAGATGAAAAGGTGGCATGTGACGTATCGAACTGAAAGAGGATGACACGATATAAACAACAGCACTTTTCATTCGGACATTCCTTTATTCATTTTCGAATTATGTGAAGTTATATCCTTACAACTAGCGTGAAGTCTGACGACATGAATATAAGCTGAATCCACTGATATCGTCCTGATATCATCAGGAGAGAGGAACATCCATGATATCGCAGAGGAAACCAACACCATCCAGACAGACCGCTCGCTCCCAATTACCCACAGTGCGGTGGTGAATTGTTTCACGAAGCACCGTGATACTAGCTCTGTCGCTGAAAAACCGAGAACTGCTGGACGACAGAAAACGGATTCGGGTGAGGCAACGAACCAACACCAACCACTGTTCTGGTATCGTTCAGTAAGGGTTCAGAGCCCCATCCCGCACAAACTGTGACCAGCCGTGCATCAATAATGTGAGACCCATACAAAATGAAAATATTGCACTGTCTCACAAAGAACGATCCAGGCGTTAAATTTATACGAGGTGCATTCAAGTTCTAAGGCCTCCGATTTTTTATCTAATTAACTACTCACGCGAAATCGATGAAACTGGCGTTACTTCTCGACGTAATCGCCCTGCAGACGTACACATTTTTCACAACGCTGACGCCATGATTCCATAGCAGCGGCGAAGGCTTCTTTAGGAGTCTGTTTTGACCACTGGAAAATCGCTGAGGCAATAGCAGCACGGCTGGTGAATGTGCGGCCACGGAGAGTGTCTTTCATTGTTGGAAAAAGCCAAAAGTCACTAGGAGCCAGGTCAGGTGAGTAGGGAGCATGAGGAATCACTTCAAAGTTGTTATCGCGAAGAAACTGTTGCGTAACGTTAGCTCGATGTGCGGGTGCGTTGTCTTGGTGAAACAGCACACGCGCAGCCCTTCCCGGACCTTTTTGTTGCAGTGCAGGAAGGAATTTGTTCTTCAAAACATTTCAGAACATGGACACCATCATTTTTTCAGCACTGGCGGTTACCCGAAATTTTTTTGGTGGCGGTGAATCTGTGTGCTTCCATTGAGTTGACTGGCGCTTTGTTTCTGGATTGAAAAATGGCATCCAGGTTTCATCCATTGTCACAACCGACGAAAAGAAAGTCCCATTCATGCTGTCGTTGCGCGTCAACATTGCTTGGCCACATACCACACGGGCAGCCATGTGGTCGTCCGTCAGCATTCGTGGCACCCACCTGGATGACACTTTTCGCATTTTCAGGTCGTCATGCAGGATTGTGTGCACAGAACCCACAGAAATGCCAACTCTGGAGGCGATCTGTTCAACAGTCATTCGGCGATCCCCCAAAACAATTCTCTCCATTTTCTCGATCATGTCGTCAGACCGGCTTGTGCGAGCCCGAGGTTGTTTCGGTTTGTTGTCACACGATGTTCTGCCTTCATTAAACTGTCGCACCCAAGAACGCACTTTCGACACATCCATAACTCCATCTCCACATGTCTCCTTCAACTGTCGATGAATTTCAATTGGTTTCACATCACGCAAATTCAGAAAACGGATGGTTGCACGCTGTTCAAGTAAGGAAAACGTCACCATTTTAAGTATTTAAAACAGTTCTCATTCTCGCCGCCGGCCGGTGTGGCCGAGCGGTTCTAGGCGCTTCACTCTAGAATTGCGAGACCGCTACGGTCGCAGGTTCGAATCCTGCCTCGGGCATGGATGTGTGTGATGTCCTTAGTCAGGTTTAAGTAGTTCTAAGTTCTAGGGGACTGATGACCTCAGATGTTAAGTCCCATAGTGCTCAGAGCCATTTAAACCATTTAATCATTCTCGCCGCTGGCGGTAAAATTCCATCTGCCGTACGGTGCTGCCATCTCTGGGACATATTGACAATGAACGCGGCCTCATTTTAAAATAATGCGCATCTTTCTCTCTCTTTCCAGTCCGGAGGAAAAAAATCGGAGGCCTTAGAAGTTGAATGCACTTCGTACAATGGATGTGACGCAAGATGGATGAAATCTGTCATTTTCCCTATTATGTACCGTTTACAGATAAATCTGATTTATGTGTGAATGTAAATGAACGGAATTACAGATACTGATCAAATTTCAGACCTCACTGGATAGATACATCGAAGATAGTTGGAGCATCAAAAGTGACGGTTTAGTGTGGAATGTTGGTTTATATTATTGTTGGGCTCTTCTTCATTCAGAGTGGATTAAGAACAGCCCGCCATCTGCAGTTGTAAAAGAAGTGCTGCCGTCACTGTCTCTGAAGCTGGGACATTTCCAACTATTTTTCAGCACAGTCATGCCCGAGGTCATTACGGGCTATCTGTCTGGGCAGGTCTAGATGTCCAGTGTAGCGGCCGCCATATTCCCTGGATTAAAGGCCATGAGGTATCTTATCTGTCGCATTAGATGTGTAAAGCAATAGTATATGCTGTCAGTATCAGAAACCTTGAGCACATTAGGGAGGGGATTGTTGATGCTTGTGTTCGCATTCTGGTATATGTGTTGCTTAAAGTCCATTAGGAATGTTTGAAGTGTGTAACAACCACCTTAGGAAATGCTGGACGGCAAATCAAGCACAACGGCCTGTAGCCTTTATGCGTTGTCACCAACATTTGACTTGTGCACAAAATAAGACAAATGGAGCTAAACTCAAATAAAATACATTGCTTTTCACGTGTCAATGTCTGTATGACATGCATTCTCAATTTCGAAATTATTAGTTGTCTACAAGATGGTCACTTCCAAAACTGCTGCCGTGTTGCTAATGTAGCCTTACAGGTTTCTCCCCTCTCTCATAACATGTTACTTGCTCAAACTTCTGTTCGGTCGCCTGTTTGAGTATCCCTCCAGTTTGTGTGAGGCTCGGTCAGCCCCGAGCTAGCGCAACGTCGTACAGGTTTCAGACAATGTATCTGATTCTACTTATATAACACTAAGCACTTACTATTGTAATTATAATTAATTGTCTAATTATTGAGCGATTCGGCAAAACATTTTGTCATTACAATTCTTTTCTTGCGACCCGCCCGAATAACAGTGCGTGTCAAAGTGCCTCTTCCGGATCGTAGAGGTTCGCCAGCCTCGATTCGAATCTGCCCTGTGGATTTATGATGAAGATCGATGTGCCGGCCGGCCTGCATAAGTTTTTCAGGCGATTGCCCAGATACCACCAGGTGATTTCCGGGCTGGTTACAAACTCCCCCCTCAATTACACGATTCGCAAACATTTAGAAAACTTTCGCTCACTTTCACATGCATAATGCTTACACGTTGTGACATGTTCCAGACTTCATTAATAATTGTGTAATGAGGTAGTATTGAGTTATTTTTCTTCGTTACAGGGAATTTCTTAGATTTATACATACTGAAAGACAGCTGCCGTTCATTAAATCATGTGAAATTTCTGTCTAACAAGGTGACCTTATGAAATTCACTTTGGGATGAGACTTTGCAGGTTAGCAGTATAGCTCGAAGGTGTCCACCCATAAGAGATATAAAGCGCACCAGCCTGAAGATTCCGAGAGAAAGGACTTTAAATTTTACGCGCGGCTTGTATACCAGTCAATTTATACGCTATCACAGTGCAATGAGAAAAGCTATAGGAATATCCACTATTGTAATATATATGAGCCTACTTTAATAAAATAGTTTATCATTAATACGAGCTAGTCAAAACTGTGTTGGTGTAAGCTGTCGCCAGCACACCGGTCGGCGAAGGGGTTGCAACTAGATCGATAGCAGGCGCAAGCAACGCACCTGTCAGCAGAGAGGCCAAAGAGACATTTGCAAGCAACGTGCCGCCAATGCCGCATCGACCGCTAGTATTTAGATTGCTGCCGCGGACCGGAGGCCCCAGTCAGTCATCCAGTCAGTCGCAGATAGAGTCGAGTCATCAGCTGAAGCCCAGTCATGTGCAGTCGCAGACAGCCACAATCGCAATCAGTCTCACAAGGCGACCCTCCATACTGTAAATCACGAATTTTGATGCGCTTCAGATATGTGTAGGGGCACTTACCCTGAGTACCTGTCTATCCGGTTTTTGAGCGACGGGCCTTGGTTTCTGTGAAAATCGATTTTGAAGTTCATTGCTCGTTTTGTATACCCTTAACATTACATATATTCAGAGCAAGTCAGCGTAGTGCAGCGGTAAAGGTTCACGGCTGCCGCACTGGAGGTACTATGTTCGAATCCTGCTCCCATATATTTCTTATGTATGCAAGAATCATCCGGAAAATATGATCCTAACGCAGATTCAGAAGGATTTAAGTTGCAGTAGGTACTGGGAGATGAAGAAGCTTGCACAGGATAGAGTAGCGTGGAGAGCTGCATCAAACCATTCTCAGTACTGAAGACCACAACAACAACAACAACAATTCTTCGTACGTGGGACAAAAAATTTTTTTGTACATTATCGATTCGTGGGAGGGCAAACCGATTCAACTTTATACGATCATCTATTCAGTGATGAAAGGAATGCGAGCGCCTACACCCTAAAAGTGGTCCCACCAAAGTGCACTCCTTATTGCCAGCCCTGCGATGTTTATTTTTAGCGACAGGTGAAAATCTTCACGAAAATTATTCAGAATGCTTCCTACTTGATGATAGGAGATCGCTTCTAGGGAAGATTCGATAAAATTACATTCGCTAATCCTATATCAATTCAGCGCACCTAATTTTGAAAGCATGATTAGATACGCACGATTCGCATTTCATCGAAATTAGCGGATGAGTGAAATCTTTTTGACCGCAAAAGAATTGTGTTTCCCTGTATCTCTCATGAAGAAACCGTGCTCCTGCAAGACGGATCATTTTAAAAAATGCGGATGGTGCTGCGAAAATTTGTGATTCGGTTGTTGTTGTATGATAAGCATCACCCACAATATTGCTCAGGCACATCGAGCAATGTGGACGAAGAAAAATAAGATTTTGTAATACTCTATGAGAGAAAAAATTTATATCTGAATATATCATTATAATTTCACAGACCTTACACTGTCTGTTGATATTTTTTGAAATTAAATTGAAAAATTCGGTCGATTTTGAAAAAAAAAACTACAAGAGCAGGATTCGAACACAGTACATCCAGCGCGGTAGACGTGAACCTTTACTGCTGCGCTACGCTGACTTGCCCGAAATATACGTAATGTTACGGGTATACAAAGAGCGCAATGAACTTCAAAATCGATTTTCTCAAAAACCAAGGCCCGTCGCTAGAAGAACATGATGGCCAGGTATTACATATTTGAAGCGCATCAAAATCCGTGATTTACAGTATGGAGGGTCCCCTTGTCAGTCAGGCAGCACATAGCGACCATAGTAGTGTACTTAGCGAGACGTGTACCTCACCAGCAGTGAGGCTGACGTGGACTATTGCAGAAGTGCTTGTACCACAACAAAAAAAAGGGGTCAAATGGCTCTGAGTACTATGGGACTTAACATCTGAGGTCATCAGTCCCCTAGGACTAAGAACTACTTAAACCTAACTAACCTAAGGACATCACACCCATCCATGCCCGAGGCAGGATTCGAACCTGCGACCGTAGCGGTAGCGCGGTTCCACACTGAAGCGCCTAGAACCGCTCGGCCACACCGGCCGGCCTGTACCACAACACGTGGACTAGCTTAAGATCAGTAGCTTTCTGTTCTAGTAAATAAAGAACCATGTTAATACTTGCAAGCAGTTGAGTTATAGAAAGAGCATACTGGCCACCAGACAACATCTTTGCTTTGCATGGTACAAGAATCTACAGTGACAACGAGATGTCACAAAAAAGCTTCATGCATTAGTAAGACATTATGCACTTTTGACCTACATTTGGTATGTGTCTATCTGAAGTCCTGTGTCATACTCAAGAAGCATTTCGGCAAATCGAGGCAAGAATCAATAACCACAGATGGACCGAGACCAGTTAGAAGTAGTTTACTGACAGGGATCGTTGTGCGTTTCGGAGGGTGGTTGTAAAATATCCCATGAAATCAGCGAAGGGGAGCACTCAAGCTCCAAAGTGCTACTAGCACTCCATATAGTACAATGGCTTTGCATAAGTAGTTAAAAAGAGTGGAGTAAAAGAGACGAGCAGTTCCTCATAAGCCACACAGTTGTGCAGCCAATGCCAAGTGATGCCTCTGGACAGAATGACTGAAAAAGAGTGATTTGGAGTGATAAATCGTGATGTGCCTTGTGGAAATTCGGTGTAAGGGTTTATGGTTGACGAATGCCTGGAGACAGCTACCTGTCATCACGTGTAGTGGCAACAGTTAAGTACAGAGATGGTGGTGTTTATTGTGGTTAGGCTGTGATTCGCTTGACGCACTTAATAAAATGTTGAATGCGGATGGTAATGATTTTACAATGTTGTGTACTGCGTACAACAGAGGAACGATTTGGAGACGAAGATCGTTTCAAAAATGGTTCAAATGGCTCTGAGCACTATGGGACTTAACTTCTGAGGTCATCAGTCCCCTAGAACTTAGAACTAATTAAACCTAACTAACCTAAGGACATCACACACATTCATGCCCGAGGCAGGATTCGAACCTGCGACCGTAGCGGTCGAGCGGTTCCAGACTGTAGCGCCTAGAACCGCTCAGCTACGCCGGCCGGCGAAGATCGTTTGTATCAAAATGACAGTGCACCTGTGAGGTAATGATTTATGCACAATAACATTCCTGAAATGGGATGGACAGTCACGACATGAACCCACATGGAGCACCTATGGGATGAGTTAGAAGGTCGATCTAACTCCAGACGCTAGCGTCCGACTTCGCCACCCCCTCTGGTTTCCGCTCTTGAGGACGAACGGGCTGCCATTCTTCCAAATACATTCAACATCCAACTGTAGGCGTCCCCAGCAGAGTTCAAACCCTAAGAAAAGCAGAGGGTGAACACGCCCCATATTATATGAATGCTTGGCGTCAGTTCTTTCGAACATGTCCGAAAGAACAGACACCAAGCCTCTATGTAATCGATTCCCCTCGATGGGCAATGAATCCACAGCTTTCAGTGCTGATGTCCATTTACCTCAAGCGGGAATCTAAAAATTAGCGAGCACGGAGGCCATGGGACTGGAGATTGGTGACGCTACGTGGCAATGTGAGTCGAAGTGGAGCGTGCTGAGATTGCCCGCGCATTTGCGGTAAACAGTGTGTCCGGGTGCCGCCGTGGTTAACGCATTTCCTTAGTAAACAAAAAAAAATGGTTCAAATGGCTCTGAGCACTATGGGACTTAACATCTGAGGTCATCAGTACCCTAGGACTTACAACTACTTTTACCTAACCAACCTAAAGACACAACACACATCCATGCCCGAGGCAGGATTCGAACCTGCGACCGTCGTGGTCGTGCGGTTCCAGACTGAAGCGCCAAGAACCGCGCGGCCACTGCGGCCGGCTAGTAAGCAAGAGATCCCGGTTTGTGTCCCAGTCCGCCACATATTTTCGCTGCTCATTCCGCATAAAACCCGATGCAGCAGATATCATAAGTTCCTTCGGTTTTCTTTCTTTTCTCCCTACTCCAGCGGCAGCTTGCATATCACCCCTTATTAATGTCCAATAATAAGTGTCCGGATGCCATTATCATGTACTGTATTTTGGCGGGAAAGGATCAAATCGAAAGAAAGACCAAGTAGAAATTAGTATTTATGAAATTAAATAAGAGCGACGCTATCTTATTATTAGTTACAAATACAGTCTTTCTGCCAACTGAGACCGGGCAGGCCTGCTCTCTCTCTGTCCAGGTACGTCATAACGAGCAACTAGAGGCTGGAGTGTGCGCTGATATGAAACTTCCTCGGTCTGGCACACAGTTTTAATCTGCCAGGAAGTTTCATATCAGCGCACACTCCGCTGCAGAGTGAAAATCTCATACTGGAAACATCCCCCAGGCTGTGGCTAAGCCATGTCTCTGCAATATCCTTTCTTCCAGGAGTGCTAGTTCTGCAAGGTTCGCAGGAGAGCTTCTGTAAAGTTTGGAAGGTAGGAGACTAGGTACTGGCAGAAGTAAAGCTGTGAGAACGGGGCGTGAGTCGTGCTATGGTAGCTCAGTTGGTAGAGCACTTGCCCGCGAAAGGCAAAGGTCCCGACTTCGAGTCTCGGTGCGGCACACAGTTTTAATCTGCCAGGAAGTTTCAACTATAGGCTGTTCTATAAATCTGTACCGACACATCCGCAGCGCACGTTTCAAATCAGCGGGGACGCAACGCCCAGACACGTTCGGCAACTGTTTATTCTTCACTAAATGCGTTAACAATTTACGGAATACAGAAATCAGTCGCTCACATAACAAATGCAAGAAATGCACACGAACAAAATCGACATAAATCACCGTAAGCTGCACTTCATTGCTACATCTACATGGAAAATTCATTCTTTGTCATTTCGTACGGCCATTGTAGTTTTCTTCTGGATAACGACACTTCTCCCACAATCAGCGCTGCTCGCTCTTCATGTAGCAGACAAACTTTAAGGGGACCACACCGTGCTTAAGGTCGAAAAATATCGATTTTCGGTTTTCATAGTATTTCGATAGATTAAGATTAAGATTTAAATACTCCGAAAGTGATTTTGCTTACATTTTGTTTTCGAGCATTTAAAGAGTATTTTCCTATCACGTGTGTTTATGTGCAACACCCACTTTTCTGTCACCCACTTTTCTGCATATATTTTAGATCTTTATATCCCCTACATTGCACGTTAGGGATTTTTTTTACTCCCGAGTGTGTTGGCTATCCTTGGAATGCAACAGTCGGTATTCTTTTGTTTCTGCTGTTTGTAAACAACATGCTTTCAAACACGCGGTTAGTTTTGTCACGTGTGATTGCGAGTATTTGTTTACTTCCTTTTGCAGTGCTTGTTTACGTGTGTTTTGTTGTGTTTATTGAAGATGACGAAACGTAAAAGCATTTTCAAGAAACGATAATTTACAGGAAACAAGTTTAGAAACCTTTCTGCACAAGAGGTTATGTCGAATGGCAATGATGTTTCTAACTGTAATTCTTCAACAAGTGCATCATCAAAGAAGGTCTCACCATTTCAAGAGAGTTACAACGAATTTACTGGAAATGACGAGGGGTGCAGTAACATTATTATAAATTTGAGAATATTATCAGATGTAATTTCTAAATTTGTACAATGTAGACAGTGTGGTAACTCACAGAGTGTGAAAATTTGTGAGAGTGCCAGTAGGAGAAAAGGCCTAGCAATTACTTTGGATTTAATTTGATCTAAATGCTCAGCTGTGATTTCATTTATGACTTCTTCAAAACCTGATGCAAGTGGCCGTTATGAAATAAATACTAGACTAGTTTATGCCCTACAACCATTGGTAAGGGCATGGCTGGAGGTAGAACGTTTTTTTCAGTGATGAACTTACATCAACCACCAAATAAATTTGAAAAACTGACTGCAATATTAGAGACAGCTGTATGTGAGGTCAGTAAGGAAAGCATGAAACTGGCTGCTAGGGAAGCAGTGGAAGAAAATGATGGATGTTCGGTTCAAATGGTTCAAATGGCTCTGAGCACTATGGGACTTAACATATATGGTCATCAGTCCCCTAGAACTTAGAACTACTTAAACCTAACTAACCTAAGGACAGCACACAACACCCAGCCATCACGAGGCAGAGAAAATCCCTGACCCCGCCGGGAATCGAACCCGGGAACCCGGGCGTGGGAAGCGAGAACGCTACCGCACGACCACGAGATGCGGGCGATGGATGTTTTGATATTGCAGTTGCACTTGATGGAAGTTGGCAGAAACGAGGACTAAATTAACATGGTGGTCCCTTTAAGTCCGTGCGTATGTGGAGTCCTGAGATGACAAGCGCCGGTCTCCCTTTGTTCACTATTTCTTGTGTCTGGTGCTCACATTGGCGGCCGCATTCAGTCATCTCGCACACACGCATTGATGATTCGCCTCTGTGAAATCTGCACCAGCTAACACCTGTTGTGTGGGCGAGAGTGTGTGCATCCCGCGGTTCGGTCATGAGGCGTGGGAGGCGGTCGATAGCTCCCTCTCCCATTCGCCGCTGCCGCTGCCGCCGCCGCCAAACCCACAGCGGTCCAGTGCGTAGCAGCTCCACACACATTAGTCCTCAGCCGATGGCGGACAGCTAGACAGAAGGGTAAAGTCTTGATTAATTACTTGGGCGTGCTACAGCATAGCAACTAGCTGGCAGCTTTCAAGAGCCTTAGGCCGACGAATAGTAATATATGTGCGCATCCGCAAATTGTTAGGATTATAAAGCTAAATGTACTGTCATAAATTGTGTATCTTGGAAGCTGGAACAGTGAGCTGTCCGCTAAATTTCATGTAACAAATTGTTACATTGCGTTTCATCTCGTAGCTACATTGTGCGAATCATTACAAAATACGTAACACAGAAATTTTCTGTAAGCTACACTATTGACCATTAACATTCCAACGCCGCGATTAACAGCGAAAAACAAAATGATACTTGTTATGCGTGTCTATACATGTCATAAATTAAGTTCCCCCACCGCTTTTTTCTGTCTTTGTACGAAGGTTAACCTCAGAAACTACTATAGGGATTTCGATGTGTTTTTCACTGGTCGATATAATGTTTCACGAGGAATTATATTATTTATGCAATTTTGTCATATGATGACATGCTTGGAGACCGTGGCTGTTATTTGAAGACAAATGTTGATGGTGTTGAGTCAGCAACCAGCCACAAATTTATTTTCAGTTCCTTTATTCAAAGGGTACCGTTACAGGTTTCAAATCATTACAATTCATCGTCAGACGGTTTTCATGCTTTCATTACAACATGTGGTTCGTTTTTTTACAGATTAATTGTTCTAAAATATAAATAATACGTAATTATAAGCACGCCACACAGGATGTTGCGTTACAGTTTTGCATTGGATGTGACTTACGTGAAATGTCGGCTTGGAGTGTTTATTTTCATAGTTTTCGTTCAACAAATGTGAATATAGTCCCACTGCATTCTTATCGTTGCACACGTAAATTTTTCTCACTGAACACTTTAGATTTGTCACATAATAGATTTCTAACATGCACCACATGTTTTGATACATACAAAGTGCTTACAAACATATGTATGTATCAAAACATCAGTAAAAAAACGAACCACATGTTGTAATGAAAGCATGAAAACCGTCTGAAGATGAATCGTAATGATTCGAAACCGGTAACGGTACCTTCTGAATAAAGGGACTGAAAATAAATTGGTGGCTGGTTGCTGTCTCAACACCATCACCATTATATTATTTATAATTGTAGTGATTATGTGTGTAATATAGGTTCAAATGGCTCTGAGCACTATGGGACTCAACTGCTGTGGTCATAAGTCCCCTAGAACTTAGAACTACTTAAACCTAACTAACCTAAGGACAGCACACAACACCCAGCCATCACGAGGCAGAGAAAATCCCTGACCCCGCCGGGAATCGAACCCGGGAACCCGGGCGTGGGAAGCGAGAACGCTACCGCACGACCACGAGATGCGGGCGTGTAATATAGGTATTGATATCTGTTCTGTACTTTTAATTATAGTTGAGAGTGAAATTTCGTGGCAACCTACATCTACACTACTGGCCATTAAAATTGCTACACCAAGAAGATGGCGTGCTACAGACGCGAAATTTAACCGACAGGAAGAAGATGCTGTGATATGCAAATGATTAGCTTTTCAGAGCATTCACACAAGGTTGGCGCCGGTGGCGACATCTACAACGTGCTGACATGAGGAAAGTTTCCAACCGATTTCTCATACACAAATAGAAGTTGACCGGCGTTGACTAGTGAAACGTTGTTGTGATGCCTGCTGTAAGGTCGGATTGTAGCCTATCGCGATTGCGGGTTATCGTATCGCGACATTGCTGCTCGCGCTGGTCGAGATCCAATGACTGTTAACAGAATATAGAATCGGTGGGTTCAGGAGGGTAATACGGAACGCCGTGCTGGATCCCAACGGCCTCGTATCACTAGCAGTCGAGATGACAGGCATCTTATCTGCATGGCTGTAACGGATCGTGCAGCCACGTCTCGATCCCTGAGTCAACATATGGGAACGTTTGCAAGACAACAACCATCTGCACGAACAGTTCGACGACGTTTGCAGCAGAATGGACTATCAGCTCGGAGACCATGACTGCGGTTACCCTTGACGCTGCATCACAGACAGGAGCGCCTGCGATGGTGTACTCAACGACGAACCAGGGCGCACGGATGGCAAAACGTCATTTTTTCGGATGAATCCATGTTCTGTTTACAGCATCATGATGGTCGCATCCCTGTTTGGCAACATCGCGGTGAACGCACATTGGAAGCATGTATTCGTCATCGCCATACTGGCGTACCACCCGACGTGATGGTATGGGGTGCCATTGGTTACACGTCTTGGTCACCTCTTGTTCGCATTGACGGCACTTTGAACAGTGGACGTTACATTTCAGATGTGTTACGACCCATGGCTCTACCCTTCATTCGATCGCTGCGAAACCCTACTTTTCAGCAGGATAATGCACGACCGCATGTTGCTGGTCATATACGGGCCTTTCTGGATACAGAAAATGTTCGACTGCTGCCCTGGCCAACACGTTCTCCAGATCTCTCACCAATTGAAAACGTCTTGTCAATGATGTTCAAGCAACTGGCTCGTCACAATACGCCAGTCACTACTCGTGATGAACTGTGGTATCGTGTTGAAGCAGCATGGGCAGCTGTACCTGTACACGCCATCCAAGCTCTGTTTGACTCAATGCCCAGGCGTATGAGAGCCGTTATTATGCTCAGAGGTGGTTGTTCTGGGTACTGATTTCTCATGGTCTATGCACCCAAACTGCCTGATAATGTAATCACATGTCAGTTCTAGTATAATATATTTGTCCAATGAATACCCGTTTATTATATGCACTTCTTATTGGTGTAGCACTTATAATGGCCAGTAGTGTACATACCTCCGTACTGTGCTTGGCTGAGGGTAGCTGTAGCACTACTACACATTTCCTTTCCTGTTCCATTCGCAAATAAATCTGGGGAAAGACTATTGTCTACAGGATGCCTCAAACCTTGTGGGTCAAAGTGAAACAGGTTATAGTGGACCCACAACCAAATATGTAGACGTCGAGAACCAATAGTTGGAAACGCATGTTTATTGTGTTACGAACTTACACAGCTAATACTATCTAACAACGACGTAGCTTATAGCAGTTGTTCAAAGCAACGACCGCAAGTCCCGACGCATGCAGCTCTGTCGCACTGTCGCCATGATCCCGGGAGTCTGGAACAGGCAGTGGGCGATGCAGTGTCACTCCTGACAGATGAAGACCTGCTTGCTAGGCTCATCTTGTTGCAACAGAGATCAGGAATCTCTGAGAGTGTCCGCAGACCTTCACGTGCCGTTGTCACGCATGCATTAAGACAGGCGGTCGTCACTTTGAACAATTACTGTGAGCTACATGGCTGTTTCGCGGTGTACGCTGCATATGTTGCAAGGGGGATTAATTAAAAAGAAAAGACTAATATTAATGAATAAATGCAATAATTTTACTAGCTGTGTGGCCGCTTACGAAGTCTCGTAACAGGTTGGCCCTGACTAGCATTAACACGCAATGTGACTGTATAAAATAAAAATAAAGAATGACAAGGAATTTCCATTAACACAATTGATTAATTAAGTCCCCTGCAACTATAAAAGCTACGAAACAACGAAGCACAAGTGTAACTGTTCTGTGTGTGGTAGTGTGACTCAACGTACATGTATCTGGCTTGGTTCTTTCTTAATACGACAAAATATTTTAAGCTCCATTTACAATGAACTAATTGAAAAACCAGAAATACTATAATTGTACATAGAAACCAGAATTACAAGTCTAATAAATGAACACGAGCCAGATGCTTGTTGACTGTACCTGTGAGCAAGAGTGATTGTTATTAAAGAAAACTGTAATACCTTTTTACCTCATTATATATTGACGAAAATATTCCATTACACCAGCATCATAAATCAAAAGCCCATCTCCTTTCTCAAATATATTCTGACAATTGCATCTTCTTCCATCTATACGTTACACCAACCGAACAGTACAACATTTTAGTCAACACTCACATCGTCTACTCACTCGCCCAACAGGACAAGGACTGCTTTCGACATCCTCTGAACTACTACTGCGCCCAGTGGAGGCGGCGGAATAATAATCTTCGGCGCAATCTCTGGCGCTGTGACTCAGTGTAGCCACCTTTCAATGTCCACAGCACAATAAATATGCATTTCTGGCCAATGGTTTCGTGTCTCAATATAATCGGTTGTGGACCCACAATCATCCATTTCAATTTGACCCAAAATTACGAGACACGCTGTGTAAGCCACCATTTGAGTCCTAATTTATCGTAGGTTATCGTTGTGATTCTTACGCGAAATGTATGTTGGTGCCAGTAGGATTGTTCTGCAGTCATCTCCAAATGCCGGTTCTCTAAATTTTCCCCACAATATTTCTCGAAAAGAACGTCGCCTACCCTCCGGGGAT
This sequence comes from Schistocerca nitens, assembly GCF_023898315.1. NCBI lineage: Eukaryota > Metazoa > Arthropoda > Insecta > Orthoptera > Acrididae > Schistocerca > Schistocerca nitens. The sequence continues at coordinate 181,164,237 of NC_064617.1, read as the reverse complement.
CCCCATATGAGATCCCGAAACATATCCGTAACTTTTGCATGTTGTTTGAGCGTAACGGTAACAAATCAGGCAGCCCGCTTCTTTAATCCGACCTGGTGCGGATACCAAACACATCCCAAACACACGAGCAGTACTCGAGATTGGGTCGCACTAGTGTCATGTATGCTGTCTCCGTTACAGATGAATAGCTGAATCACACTTTCCAAAAATTCTCCCAGTAAACCGAAGTCAATCCACACAGGCTCGTTTCATTTCTCATCGCTTTGAAACATCACTCCTAGATGTTTAATCGACGTGACTGTGTCGTGGAAGACAATACTAATGCTGTATTCGAGCATTAAGGGATTGTTTTTGCTACTCATCGATGGGCATGAAAGGGAAGCGGTGGTTGGGAAGGGAGTGAGACAGGGTTGTAGCCTATCCCCGATGTTATTCAATCTGTATATTGAACAAGCAGTAAAGGAAACAAAAGAAAAATTCGGAGTAGGAATTAAAATCCATGGAGGAGAAATAAAAACTTTGAGGTTCGCCGATGGCATTGTAATTCTTTCGGAGACAGCAAAGGACCTGGAAGAGCAGTAGAACGGAATGAACAGCGTCCTGAAAGAAGGATATAAGTTGAACATGAACAAAAGCAAAACGAGGATAATGGAATGTAGTCGCATTAAATCAGGTGATGTTGAGGGAGTTAGATTAGGAAATGAGACACTTAAAGTAGGGGATGAGTTTTGCTATTTGGGGAGCAAAATAGCTGATGATGGTCGAAGTAGAGAGGATATACGAGGCCTGTTCAGAAAGTAAGCTCCGATTGATTGCCAAATTGAAACCACAGTGAACATCAGAAATGTTTTACTTGTAACAATTAGCTACACCTTTCAGCTACTTCTCTACGTAGTCGCCGTTCTGACTTAGACTTTTGTCATAGCGTTGTACCAACTTTTCAATAGCCTCATCATAGAAGGCAGCCGCCAGTGCTTTCCGCCAATTCTCCACGCTGGCCTACACCTCGTTGTCTGTGTCAAAATGTTGTCTTCAAAGACAGCGGTTCATGTGACCAGAGATGAAACTCAGGGGGAGACAACTGCGGACTGTATTGTGGGTAATCTCACATTTCCATTTGAAAACGATGCAGGAGCATCTTCATTGCCCCTGCAGAATGCGGCTGAGAATTGTCTTGAAGAAGAAACAGCACGACAGTTATGTAATGTTAGCTGCATAGCTTCAGGCGAAATTTCTCACCAGGCCCTCGTACTTGGCGGCAGACACTATTTTCTAGACATCTTTACGCACTCACTGCGAGCTCAAAAATGAGAAGAGCGACGTGATGCTAACTGGGGTTATACTAGAGACACTACCCAACACATCTGTGCAAAGCTTTATCGGATTTTCATAGTCGTTTCCATTTCGCGACCGATCGGAGCTTACTGTCTGAACGCCCCTCGTAAAATGTAGACTGGCAATGGCAAGTAAAGCGTTTCTGAAGAAGGGAAATTTGTTAACACAGAATACAGATTTAAGAGTCAGGAAGTCGTTTCTGAAAGTATTTGTATGGAGTGTAGCCATGTATGGAAGTGAAACATGGAAGATAAATAGTTTGGACAAGAAGAGAACAGAAGCTTTCGAAATATGGTGCTACAGACGAATGCTGAAGATTAGATGAGTAGGTCACATAACTAATGAGGAGGTATTGGATAGAGTTGGGGAGAAGAGAAATATGTGGCTCAACTTGACTGGAAGAAGGGATCGGTTGGTAGAACATGTTCTGAGGCATCAAGGATCACCAATTTAGTATTGGAGGGCAGCGTGGAGGTTGAAAATCATAGAGGAAGACCAAGAGATGAATACACTAAGCAGAATCAGAAGGATGTAGGTTGCAGTAGTTATTCGAAGATGAAGAAGCTTGCACAGGATAGAGTAGCATGTAGAGCTGCATCAAACCAGTCTCTCGACTGAAGACCACAACAACAACAACTGCATTAACTTAACGTTTATTTACATTTAGAGCCCGCTGCCATTCATTACACCAACTGGATATTTTGTCTAAGTCTTCTTGCATCCTCCTACAGTCATTCATCTTCAGTACCTTCCCGCACAGCACAGCATCATCAACAAACGACTGCAGATTGCTGTCCATACTTTCCGCCAGACCACTTATGTATACAGAGAATAAGAGTGGTACTGTCAAACTTCGCTAGAGCACTGCTGTTGATACCTTTGTTCCGACGAACATTCGCTGTGGAGTATCCACAAGCTGGTCAGCTACGGAGGAGGTGGTATCTGACTGGAAAAGCAGTAACGTGAACGGCCGCCACAGTTCCATAGAGCAGCGAAGCTTCACCAGAATTTATACCTTTCTATACATTTTGTAAATTCAAGTCTCCCGCCGAGTTGTTCTGTCCATATGTGAAGGCTAATCTCAGATACTGCTGTAGGGATTTGGGTACGATTTTCAGTAACAGATACTCTGAAGGGCCAAAGAAACTGGTACACTTGCTTAATATCGTGCAGGGCCCCATCGAGCACGCAGAAGTGCCGCAGCACGTCGTGGCATGACTCGACTAATGTCTGAAGTACTTATATGGATATTGTGGTGTCACTGCCAGACACCACACTTGCTAGGTGGTAGCTTAAATCGGCCGCGGTCCATTAGTACATGTCGGACCCGGGTGTCGCCACTGTGTGATCGCAGACCGAGCGCCACCACACGGCAGGTCTCGAGAGACGTACGAGAACTCGCCCCAGTTGTACGACGACGTTGCTAGCGACTACACTGATCGAAGCCTTTGCTCTCAATTGCCGAGAGACAGAATAGCCTTCAGCTAAGTTCATGTCTACGACCTAGCAAGGCGCTATTAGCCTTAGATAGCTTGTATTTAAAGAGCCTCACTTGTATCGCCACAATCTCCACATGTCTCATCAAGAACGATGTATACAAGGATGGATTAAAAGTTAAGTAGTCCAGAAGTTACGTACTTTTCTTTATAGCATTCATTAAGTCTTCTGTTTCAGACCTCACTCCATCCTTCGTGAGTTAGCGCGTGCATCTTGGCCGCCTCTTTCAATTAGTGTGCGTAGTGTTGGCAAGTCTGCCGACACTACAGATATGGTGTCTGTTCTTTTGGACATGTCCGAAAGAGCAGACACCATATCCATATAAGTATATAGTCTAACGATACTGGCCATGACATTCCTCTTCTGTGTGGATGCACACATATTACCCGAACTCTTACGGGACTTGGTGAGAATGTCTTCCACGAGTAATGAGTGTGGTGGGCGGGGACACTACGAATGTAGTGTGTGGACATGTAAGGTGAGAATGTGGGTCTCGCGGGAGGCGTGCGCGAGATAGTCCCTACGGTCGCACTATCCTCTGTGCCCTCGGTGGCTCAGATGGATAGAGCGTCTGCAATGTAAGCAGGAGATCCCGGGTTCGAGTTGTAATATCCACGACACTATGTTCTAGGCACAAGATGTTAAAATGAACTAAGTGTACAAACTTGAACAAATATTATCGATACTACGTATAAAAAAGACTGTATCGTGTAAAAATGGCAATAATTATTTCATTATTTCTGTAATAATTTAATTTCTGTGTGAATTAAAACTATTATCAGAGAACTACATTCATGAACAACGACAATTATAATCTTTTTTTGTTATCTGTGATAAATGTGCTTCAGTTGTTCTTTCTGTGCTAACCGATGAACTGTACGGACGTGAGACGTGTGAGGTCTGTAAAGAGAAAGCCTGTAACTATATTGTTAATTATTATTTGAAAAATAGAGTCGCTATTGTCTTGGGTTTGTATTTATTTCAATTGTAATCCAATCTAATTAATGTTTTAAGTGTTAATTTTCAGCTCCGCAATTAGGAGCGCAGCCATTAGCGCTAGTAACTTACAGCGGAGTTTACTAGTAGCTGGTATAAAAAATATGAGGATATTTATCATTGAAAATGATTTTAAATGCTAAAGAATAGAGATAAAAGGCTTAAAGAGTTTTATCTAAATATATTACCTTCATATAAAAGGAATGGAAAATAACAATAGACAAATTGACTATCGTCTGTCTGCCGCCATCTTAGCAAAAATATCCCCGCGGCAGTTTTGAATCGAGAATTTTAACAAACATAAATGTTTTTAGATATAAATGAGTGGAAATAAATGCTCGCCGGTGGTACCGAATCTACTTTAAAAGACACCAACTCAGATTGAATCTTTAAAAATAGTGCTCACAGCACGTTACGTAATATCAATTTCTTATTTGCTGATGTATGAAGCCTAATTATTTCAGACGATTTACATGAAATATTTTAATAGGAGACATATGTCAGTGTTGTGCGTGGGTAGTATTTTGTGACTAAATGTTCCTTTTGCTAGAAAAAAGTGCTTCCATCTGATACATGATACGCAGTTTAGTGCCACTCACACGACTTTACAGACAACATTTCTACACAACGCCAAGTGAAGATTTCTTTAGCTGCGTAAAAAATACGAGGGGCGTTCAGAAAGTAACCTCCGGTTGATTTAAAAAAATACACCAAGTTAAATAAAAATATTTTAATATATACATCTTACAACTACATCTTTGCACTATTTTTCTACATAGTCTCCATAGCGATTGAGGCACTTGTCGTATCTCTTCACAAGCTTTGAAATTCCTTCTGCATAAAGATCACCCGCTTGTGCATGGAGCCAGCCTGTGACCGCATCTTTGAGCTCTTCGTCGTCATCAAACCGCTGTGACCCGAGCCATTTCTTCAAATGCATGAAGAGGTGATAATCACATGGCGCCAGGTCTGGGCTGTAAGGTGGATGATTGATAACGTCCCACTTGAAGGACTCAAGAAGTTCCGTTGTTCTGCGAGCAGAGTGAGGACGGGCGTTATCGTGCAAAAAAACGATACCGGAAGTCAGCATACCACGGCGTTTGTTCTGTATAGCCCGTCGTAACTTTTTTATTGTTTCACAGTACACGTCTTGATTAATGGTCGTACCACGTTCCATGAATTCAACCAACAACACCCCTTTGGCATCCCAAAACACCGTTGCCATCAGTTTTCTGGCAGAAAAATCTTGCGAGGCTTTCCTTGGTTTGGTAGGCGAATTTGAATGTGCCCACATCTTTGATTGTTCTTTTGTCTCAGGGTTCACGTACTTAATCCAGGTTTCGTCACCGGTCACGATTCTGTTTAACAATGGTTCTCCTTCGTCCTCATAACGTGACAGAAAGTCTAATGCAGAGGCCATTCTTTGAGTTTTGTGGTGGTCGGTAAGAAATTTGGGCACCCATCGTGCACAGAACTTACGGTAACCCAATCTTGCTGTCACTATCTCGTACAAGAGAGTCTTAGAAATCTGTGGAAAACCAGTAGACAACTCCGACATTGAGAAACGTCGATTTTCACGAACTTTTGCATCAACTGTCTGAACGAGTTCGTCAGTCACCAATGATGGTCTACCACTTCTCTCTTCATCATGAACGTTTTCTCGTCCACTTTTAAATAAACATACCCATTCACGGACAACTCCTTCACTCATAACTCTTGGTCCGTACACGGCACAAAGCTCACGATGAATAGCTGCTGCAGAATATCCTTTGGCTGTAAAAAACCTTATGACAGCACGCACTTCACATTTGGCGGGGTTTTCTATTGCAGCACACATTTCAAACTGCCACAAAAACTAAACTAGCGCAGGTACGACGTTCACTCGACCACGGCTTGATGCCGACTGACCTGTTGAGTGCGTGAACGCACAGATGGCGTCGCTACTCCCCCCACAACTCGCACTGTGACCAATCGGAGATTTTTCTGAACCGCCCTCGTATTAGCCGGGATAATCAGTTTTGAGATCAAACGAATTGTCACTCAGAATAGGTAACTGGTTTTATATATTTTTTGATCTACCTGAAATATCATTTACAAGTAATTAAAGTCACGAAATACTATAAACCAGTTCCGCCACAGAGTCCCGTTGGTATATAACAACGCCCGTCAGCATCTGAAGGTATTAATATATAATTCTAATGTCCGATGTAGTGCTAGAGGAAGATAACACCATGAATCCTGTAGGGTAGTCCATAAATCCGTAAGAGTACGAGAAGGTGGAGGTCTCCTCCGAGCAGCACGTTGCAAGGCATCCAGAATATGCTCAATGCAATTTTGTCATATGATGACATTTTGGAGACCGTGGCTGTTTTTGAAGACAAATGTTGATGGTGTTAGGACAGCAACCAGCCACAAATTTACTTTGAGTTCCTTTATTCAAAGGAAACCGTTACCGGTTTCGAATCGTTGCGATTCATCATCAGACGGTTTACACGCCTTCTTTCTACATTTGGTGTGTTTTTATAGATTAATTGTCCTAAAATATAAATAAAACATAATTACAAACACGCCACACACAGATGGTTGCGTTGCAGATTTTCGTTGCATGTGACTTACGTGAAACGTCGGTTTCGAGTGTTTGTTTCCATAACGTTCATCCAATCGATGTAAATGCATTCACACTGCATCCTCGTTGTTGCACACGTAATAGTTATCACTGTACACTTTAGATTTGTCGCTGAGATCATTCCAACCACGCACCACATGTTTTGGTACATACAAAGAGCTTACAAACATATGGGAGTCACAGATGCTATGATATATCGTAACATTTGACGATGATGTCCTATGTTTGGAAAGAATCATATATTCTTTTACAAGACTGTAATGTCTTTTACATTAGTACAGAGATTTTTTTTTAAATCTGTTATTGCTAATTTAAGTATAAAGTTTTTTATATATATTTAGAACTGTATAGGTAAAATAGTACATTATTTTATTACATTTGGCAGCATGAGAATTATAGTAACATATAAATTTTCCACTTGATTTGCAGATAGGTGTATTAATATTATTTGCTATGGAGGCTGGAAAGTAATTTTTGGAAATTTTTCAGGAAAGGGGTGTTAGCCAATTCTGTTTGTTCGTTAAGGATATAGTCTGGGGTGCTGTTTTTGTGTGTGTGTATTTCTAATTCTTCTAATATATTCATAGTGGCCCCTTTTTCTGTTAGATGTAAAATCTTTAAGTTGTCCTCAATGTTTCCCACTGAATGGTTTTCTTCAGCAATATGGGCTGCAAATGCTGATTTGTTCAAGTTACCAAGTCTTAGAGCGTCAATATGTTCTTTATATCTAATTTCAAAACTTCTGCCTGTCTGTCCAATGTAGAATTTTGGGCATGTATCATATTTGAGTTTGTATATTCCTGATTTACGGTAGGGACTCTTGGAGGTGTTTTCATCATGGATCACTTTTTGTTGTAATTTATTATTAGTGGAAAAGCTGATTCTGATATTTTTCTTCTTTTTAAATAAGTTTGCTATTTGGTATGAAAGTGGGCCTATGTATGGGAGAGTAGCATATTTAGGTTTGGCTGGTTGCTGTCCTAACACCATCAAAATATGCTCAATGTTCATGTCTGGGCAGTTTGGTGGCCAGCGGAAATGTTTAAACTCAAAGGAGTGTTCCTGGAGCCACTATGTAGCAATTCTGAGCGTGTGGGATGTCGCACTGTCCTGCTGGAAACGGCCAAGTCCGTCGGAATGCATAATGAATATAAATGGATGAAGGTGATCAGACAGGATGCTTACGTACGTGTCACCTGTCAGAGCCGTATCTAGACGTATCAGGGGTCCCGTATCACTCCAACTGCACATGCCCCACACCATTACAGAGCCACCACCAGCTTGAACAGTCCCCTGCTGACATGCAGGGTCCATGGATTCGTGAAGTTGCCTCCATACCCGTACACGTCCATCCGCTCGATACAATTTGAAACGAGATTCTTCCTACCGGGCAACATGTTTCCAGTTATCAACACTCCAATGTCGGTATTGATCGGCCCAGGCGAGGCGTAAAGTTTTGTGTCCGCCGTTATCAAGAGTACACGAGTGGACCTTCGGCTCCGAAAGCCCATATCGATGGTGTTTAGTTGAATAGTTGGCACGCTGACACTTGTTGATGGCCCAGCGTTGAAACCTGCAGCACTCTGCGGAGGGGTTGCACTTGTGTCACAGTCGTCGTTGGTCCCGTTCCTGCAGGATCTTTTTCCTGCGGCAGCGATGTCGGAGATTTGATGTTTTACCCGGTTCCTGATAATCACAGTACACTCGTGAAATGGTCGTACTGGATAATCCCCCTTCATGCTCTGTCCCATAGCTCGTGCGCGAACTATAACACCACGTTCAAACTCATTTAAATTTTGATAGTCATTGTAGCAGCAGTAACCGATCTAACAACTGCGCCAGACACTTGTCTTATATAGGCGTTTGCGACCGCAACGCCGTATTCTGACTGTTTTTCTGTATTTGAATGCGCATGCCTATACCTGTTGCTTTGGCGCTTTAGAGTAGTTTTATTCACAAAGAAGTTTTGTGTATATAAGTAATAAAAATTTCGTGCAAACTGGCTGAACAATGATGAATTTACGTTCTGTACCGCGTTTTTACGTCCATATGTAAAAGCTAATCTCAGGAACTATTTTAGTGATTTTTGACACGGTTTTCACTAATCCAGTGCGCGCTGAAAATTAATGTCTCCGAATTTTTTAAACGAAAACTTTTTAAGCTTCTTCAATAAAACAAACATTGTTAAAATTTGACATTTTTATTCTTCATGTCTGAATATATTGTTTGTTGTTACTGTATTAATCTTAGTCGTTGGATTATGCTTTTGCCGGTTACTTAATTTGTTACTTACTAGTATTTTGTCTTCCACGTAATGATTCTGGCGTTTTGGTTTTGTTAAAGTAAATCATTGTGTAAGTCTAGCTTGTGCCCTTAAACATTTCTGAATTTGGATTATGCAGCGGAATTAATTTCTATACGGCCACTGGCAAATTTAATTGTTATGGGTGGCCGCTGATTCCATTTTAATCTTTTGTTTAATTCGATTCTGTAATTATGTATTAACTACCTGTTTCTGGCTATTCAGTCAAGTACCAGCTAAATTATGGCTCTATTAAATTCAGCGGCCGTTAAGTGGCTAAATCTTGAATTAACTTTCGTCATTTATGGCTTGTTGTTATTAATGTGTTGTATCTACTTACGTGTTTTTACCTTACTTTTTTTAAAATTCAGTAAGGCTTCAGTTCCACTGCCCCTCTAGTTAAATCAGTTGAGGGCTGTTGAGTTAAGATTAAACAATAAAAGGCTTTAATTATTTTCAAAAAGTTAATTTAGTAATATAACAAATTTCGATCACGTAAAGGGGTATGTGATGTTAGTTGTGGTCAGTAATGTAATGTGAATTTCAACATCTTGATTTTAAGAAATCTATCAGTATTATTCTGCACTTTATCGACCCAGCCCTCCCTCCACATACTCGATTATAGCACGCTGTTTGTCACGCAGCGACTTAGTTACGTTACACACCGCCATGTTACACGCTACAGTTTGGAGTCCTCTAGCCACAGTCGGTTGCAAATATGTACACATGAAGAATAAAGAAGTTGATAACATTTGTTTTTCTTTAAAAACCCCTAAGAGTTACGGGATTCTGAAGTAACTGAGTAGGATGAAATACATTCAATTGCAAGTCCTATTATCGTTGAAGTCATTAGTTGACCAAGGCGGAGAACTATGCTACCTATAGAAGTTAAACTATTGGTTTATATTGATTCTTACTGTTATTACTTCTTATGATTGAATAATAGAGTTGATACATAAATGAGGGAAACTGAATCATGGGGAACACAATCATTAATCCACTAACCTTATGGGATTAATAGCACAAGGCATTGAAATCAGCGGTTGTGAGGGCCACAAGGAGAAACAAGTGAGGAAAGCGGAGTCTCGTAAGCTCATAGATTATGGCAGTACCAAAAACAATAACAACAATCGACATATTAGTATTGAAAGTTAGATTAACCATACCCGCAAAAACCGAGCGAGGTGGCGCAGTGGTTAGACACTGGACTCGCATTCGGGAGGACGACGGTTCAATCCCGCGTCCGGCCATCCTGATTTAGGTTTTCCGTGATTTCCCTAAATCGCTCCAGGCAAATGCCGGGATGGTTCCTTTCAAAGGGCACGGCCGACTTCCTTCCCCATCCTTCCCTAATCCGATGAGACCGATGACCTCGCTGTCTGGTCTCCTTCCCCAAACCAACCAACCAAATACCCGCAAAAGGAACCAGTACCACCCAGTCGGCAATTTGCCTGAGCAGTTCCTTCAAAATGAGTCTACGCTCATGAACAACTGATTTGTGATCCATTTGCGAACACATTCTGCTAGACTTTTATCCACATTATATGAAGTATAGCGGAAGTTTCTCAAGTACAACTAACTTTATAATGCTATTATGAATGAGAAAACTGCACACAATCTATCCGTGTATATACAGAATGTAATGGCGTTACTCCTACCTACTCTGAAGATGAAAAGTATCCGAATACCTCTCTCTAATGTGGAACTGACCACCAGATGTCACGAGAGAGGGACCCGCCAGTACAACAAAAAGATCAGAGGATTGTGTAATTAGAAGGGAAGCGCTAACAGCAAAATTGCTCGGTCAGAAGAGTTCATTGACTTCGGACGTAGACTGGTCATTGGATGTCACCTCAAAAACATATCCATCATGACCATTCTCTGCCATCCTGTGTAGTAACAACTGCTATGACTAGACGAAACTACAATCGTCTGGGCATAACTGTTGGTTCTTTGACTACTCTGGGAGATGGCTCATCTAAACTACAACAGATGAAATAATAGTTCACTTTATTATACGAATGAATAAAAGGATTTCCCTAACTTGATACAAGCCTTTGCCACACGATTGCTTGACATGTACAGTTGTCATTGACTATTAAAGCCTCACTTGATGCACTAATTATCAAACTGTTTTCTTGAAGTAGAATAATCAACATTTACAAAAGTACATTTCCATCTGAGACTTGAATAACAATGGTCCTACGTGATGATGTTGGATTTCTTGAGCTGAGGTCACGAACTGGGGGAGAGCGCTTTCATGCTCGGCTCTATATTGACCTCTGTGCGAAAATGCTGCTCTGCTTAGAGAGAGAGGGCATATCTTCTTCAGCCTCTCCCATTCACCGTTGCGAATTGCAGCGAGACTTCGCTAATATCTGTGGTATCGGTGTGTGGCATATGGTGCAGTGATCTTGGGACGATGCCAGAACAACAATGAAGTACAGAAAAGGTGGTTTCAGCGTAGGGGCGTATTTTTCGTGATCAGTGTTTGGTCTCCTCATTGCGCATAATAAAACACTTACTTATTATTATTCTTATGTCAGAAATATACATAAAACGTAGTTTATACAATTGTTGACAGACCAGCACAGTTTATATAATCTTTGACAAAAATTTCTACATCTACACGGTTACTCTGCAATTCACTCTTAAGTGCCTGATAGAGGGTTCATCGAACGATTTTCATACTACCTCTCTACCATTCCACCCTCGAATAACACGTGGTAAAAAGGAACACCTAAATCTTTCCGTTCGAGCTCTGATTTCTCTTATTTTATTAGGATGATCATATCTCCCTACCTAGGTGGGTGTCAACAAAATATTTACGCATTCGGAAGAGAAAGTTGGTGATTGAAATTTCGTAAATAGATCTCGCCGCAAAGAAAACCGCCTTTGTTTAAGTGACTGCAACCCCAACTCGCGTATCATATCAGTGACACTCTCACCCTTATTGTGCGATAACACGAAACGAGCTGCCTTTCTTTGCACTTTTTCGGTGTCCTCCGTCAATCCCACTTGGTTAGGATCCCATACCCCGCAGCAATATTCCAGCAGAGGACGGACAAATGTAATGTAGGCTGTCTCTTTAGTGGGTTTGTCACATCTTCTAAGTGTTCTGCCAACAACGCGCAGTCTTTGTTTCGCCTTCCCCACAATATTATCTATGTGGTCTTTCCAATTAAAGTTGATCGTAATTGTAATTCCTAGGTATTTAGTCGAATTGACAGCCCTTAGATTTGTGCGATTTATCGAATACCCTAAATTTATCGGATTTCATTTAGTACCCGTGTGGATGACCTCGCAGTTTTCTTTGTTTAGCGCTAATTGCCACTTTTCGCACCAAACAGAAATTCTCTCTAGATCATTTTGTAATTGGAACTGATCGACTGATGATTTTACTAGACAATAAATCACTTCTGTTCTACTCGATGATTTACCGTCTATCACTACAAACTGTGACCTCTCTGAGAGGAAATCGCGAATCCAGTCACACAACTGAGACGATACTCCATATGCACGCAGTTTGATTAACAGTCGCTTGTGAGGAACGGTATCAAAAGCCTTATGGAAATTTAGGAATATGGAATCGATCTGGGATCCCTTGTCGACAGCACTCATTACTTCATGGGAATAAAGAGCTAGCTGTGTTGCACAAGAACGATATTTTCTGAATCCCTGTTGGCTATGTATCAATAAGGCTATTTACCGTGCATTTTCCGTTTCCTCCTGTAGGCAGCTGGACACTAATTGAAGCACATGTTGAACAATCTGTTCTTCAGTGCAGTCACATTGAGTTTCGTTTACTTCAATGTGTCCCCATTTTTCCAGTGACCTGCCCACTTCTGACCTCAGCCTATTGAAGGACTTCTAGATTGGCCAGTTCTCATCATGACCCGGGGGTAAAGATTCTGAAAATCTTTTCCATCCAAGAGGGTGGGATGTCTCAGCCCTCCATAATTGCAGCCTGGTCTCTTCTTCAGTAATTGTTAGTTTCTCCGATGTTCTGAGGAAACTTTTCCTTGACCTTAGTCGTTGTGGGTAGGGTTGTTTCCCAAGCATGGCATGCATTTTTTTTTCAACTCCAATTTCGTTCTTTCCATGTTTGCTGCTATTTCTCTTAGAACATGAGGTGGTGCAATTCCTGCTAGGTGGTAGAGCCATTCGACTGGAGTTGACTTCAATCAGTCTGTTATAATTCTGAATGTATCGTTTAGGGCAATGTCCACCTGTTTGGCACGTGTTGACTTATATCAAACAGGAAACGCATAATCTGCAGCGGAGTTGCATAATGCCATGGTAGTAGTTCGGATGGTTTCAGCTTGACTGCTCCGCTGCGATCCGGCCAGTTTTCTCAGTAGGTTGTTCCTGGTGGAGAATTTTGATTTGAAATTCACGCAGTGTTTTTTGAATGGCAGAGATCTGTCAAGTTTTATTCCTAGGTATTCCAGTGTTTCAATTGAACTCCTGGTCATTCTGTCTTTACCTTGCGGGTGATGTCCCACACACTTGTGTCTTGATAGGTTTGGTTCAGGCTGGTTTATTCTGTAGTATTTTGACAAGTCTTCAAGAACACTCTTTAAAGTGATTTCTATTGAAACCAAGTTTGTGCTTTGGTTCTTTTCGCGGCACACGGGTATTTATGGTTCTTTTACTTATCGCGGTACTTAATAAAAATAAATATCTATAAAATAGTACAATATCATTTACTTTGTTAAATACTGTGGGGTATCATGAGACTTTCAAATAACCCAATGCCACGATAAGATACGTACGGACCTCGGCTATTCCGAAGTACGTATGGAGTAATATTTTAAACACAACGCGCGACTCTCCGCCTTCTAATAGATAGTTCGCGTGAGCCCTGCTATTTTGAAAAGAAAACGTGGATTCTTCTACGGAAACTGTAATAATTAATTTGGTTCTCACGGGGCTACTGGTCATTATGCGCCAAACTCCATAAAGTAACTGTGATATTGTTATGATCGTTGAATGGGATATTTTTCATTATTTATTATCCGTTATTTGCAAGGCAAAACTGGAGAGAATCTTTTTTGCCGTTAAGCGGCCAAACTTAAAACATACTGAAATCATTCAGTATTCTAAATATTAATAAATGAAATCTATTTTTACTCTGTTAAGTCTGAAACTATTGGAAGATAAAAATAGGGAAATCTCTCACTTTTACATTTAATATTATGACATGAATTTCTAACTATAAAATATCGTTAGCTTAATGGCCGACCAAATGCTGCTAGGGGAGACAAGCTCCCTGCAACAAGAAGTTCTGAAAATAAATTTGTTAATTATAATTAATGATTACTATTATGAGAGGTGCTCACTAAATCAATAATACACACTTTATCATAACAATTATATTTTGCTAAATTACAGCCAAACCTTCATTAAATACCAGACTGCTATACAATGGCGGCCTTCCGCTAGACGAAACAAAATAGGAGAGAGAGTTCAATAAAACAATAATCTTTGGTCATGTTCGTTTTCATTACACAGATATTGCAGACAAAAAATGTTCTTTGTTATTCATATCGCCGTTTGTGAGCTTTGGTGGTAATAATTACACTTTTTAATATGCATTATACGTCGCGCACATGTACGCAGTCTTGAAATAATTTATAGTTCACACAAGCAAAAACCTTTTTGTTTTTTAAAATGTCAATTTATGTGACGTACCGTCACAGTTGCCAGAGCGAGATCATCAGCACACAAGAAACTTCTGCAGTTGGCGACTATGTGTACTGAACAGAACTGAAGCGAACGCACTTCCCTGAGGAAGGCCGTTTTTCTGTAGCCATCATCGGCTAATCTGCCCTTGTGGGTCAATATAGAAACATCAATATACAAGCCCTTTTTAGGACCACAGTTAAACATTATCTCAATCAATATAGAAAATGACTAATGCGGCGGGATATGAATACATTTTATAACATTGTTTGCTGGGAACAGTAGAGGAACAGTTCGGAGACGATGATTGATCGTATCAACATGAGAATGAACCCTGTCATAAAGCAGCATCTGTGAGGAAATGGTTTGCGGACAATGACATTCCTGCAATGGACTGGCCTGTCCGCGGTCCCGACTGGCATGAGTTGGAACGTTAACTTCTCTCCAGACTCCAGCCTCTGACATGACTATCTTCTCTGGTTTCGGCTCTTGAGGAAGAATGGGCTGACAGTCCTCCAGACGTTGAGACTCCCCACTGAAAGTGTCCCGGCGGAGTTCAAGTCATCACAAAGCGCGAGGGTAGGCACTTCTCATATTCATGTTCACTAACAGGTGTCCGGATACTTTTGATGTCATCGTCTATTTGTCTGCATGTGTTAAAAGGCTGATCATTTGCATATCCGAGAATACAGTACACTTCATGCTAATTTGATATCTGTAGCATGCCGCCTCCATAGTGTTGCAATTTTAATGGCTAGCAACGTAATAAAGTGGAAGCTGCAATCAGGCACATAGTTCACGAAGGCAATGACTGCCGCAGTTGGTATTGGATATCTACGCCCCTGCAGTCTTCTACACGTGTGAATCAAGTTGACAGGGGATGGACGCAAAGCGCTTGACCCCAGACAGCCGCGGTGGAAGCAGTCGGGTTAGAGTGAGAGTCAGAGATCGGACGTGGACGCCATTCCTGAATTATCAACTGTGACCGGCGACACGCGCCCTGCCCGGTCGATTATCCGATAGCAGCAGATCCTCCGCAATTAGCAGTCTCCACTCTGCGATCTTGCCAACAGGTCGAACGAATAGAGGCAGTTATTTCGCACCAACAGTAGCTGCTGGTCAGTCATAACTTCTCTCCACACTAAAGGCTTCCTTTCATACCTTACTTGAAGCACTTTTTTTTTCCTCCAACGCCACACTGAATAAGCTTCCCAAATTGTATTACGTGGTGCACTGTAGAAAAACCAAAGAAAAATTTACCGAGCACAGTATCTTTACCTCATGTCGAGCGAGTAGCAGCAGTGGAATCAAAGTCCCAAAGAGACTGACTCAAATCCCTGTTCAGTAATCCAGGTTTAGATTTAATGCGCTGATGCTTTCAATCACTTAGGAAAATGATGGGACGTTTTCTTTGGAAAGTCACGATCGATTTTACACTACTGGCCATTAAAATTGATACACCACGAAGAAGACGTGCTACAGACGCGAAATTTAACCGACAGGAAGAAGATGCTCTGATATGCAAGTGATTATCTTTTCAGAGCATTCACACAAGGTTGCCGCCGGTGGCGACACCTACAACGTGCTGACATGAGGAAAGTTTCCAACCGATTTCTCATACACAAATAGAAGTTGACCGGCGTTGCCTGGTGAAACGTTGTTGTGATGCCTCGTGTAACGAGGAGAAATGCGTACCATCACGATTCCGACTTTGATAGAGGTCGGATTGTAGCCTATCATGATTGCGGTTTATTGTATCGCGACATTGCTGCTCGCGTTGGTCGAGATCCAATGACTGTTACAGAATATGGAATCGGTGGTTTCAGGAGGATATACGGAATGCATAGCTGGAGCCCAACGGCCTCGTATCACTAGCAGTCGAGATGACAGGCATCTTATCCGCATGGCTGTAACGGATCGTGCAACCACGTCTCGATCCCTGAGTCACAGATGGGGACGTTTGCAAGACGACAACCATCTGCACGAACAGTTCGACGACGATTGCAGCAGCATGGACTATCTGCTCGGAGACCATGGCTGCGGTTACCCTTGACGCTGCATCACAGACAGGAGCGCCTGCGATGGTGTACTCAACGACGAACCTGGGTGCACGAATGGCAAAACGTCATTTTTTCGGATGAATCCAGGTTCTGTTTTCAGCATCATGTTGGTCACATCCGTGTTTGGCGACATCGCGGTGAACGCACATTGGAAGCATGTATTCGTCATCGCCATACTGGCGTGTCACCTGGCGTGATGGTATGGGGTGTCATTGGTTACACGTCTCAGTCACCTCTTGTTCGCATTGATGGCACATTGAACAGTGGACGTTACATTTCAGATGTGTTACGACCCGAGGCTCTACGCTTCATTTGATCCCTGCGAAACCCTACGTTTCAGCAGGATAATGCACGACCGCATGTTGCAGGTCCTGTACGGGCCTTTCTGGATACAGAAAATGTTCGACTGCTGCCATGGCCAGCCCATTCTCGAGATCTCTCTCCTATTGAAAACGTCTGGTCAATGGTGGCCGAGCAAGTGGCTCGTCACCATACGCCAGTGACTACTCTTGATGAACTGTGGTACCATGTTGATGCTGCATGGACAGCTGTAGCTGTACACGCCATCCATGCTCTGACTCAATGGCCAGGCGTATCGAGGCCGTTATTACGGCCAGAGGTGGTTGTTCTGGGTACTGATTCTCAGGATCTATGCACCCAAATTGCGTGAAAATGTAATCACATGTCAGTTCTAGTATAACATATTTATCGAATGAATACCCGTTTATCGTCTGCATTTCTTCTTGGTGTAGCAATATTAATGCCCAGTAATGTATTCTCCATCTTTACCCAATTCTAGTCCGTCCACCGTCTGCAATGACCTAGTCGTCAACGAGGCGTTAAACTTGGGCCTTTAAACCTGATTCTCTTCTGCTCTTCCGATCTTCTGGACGCCTTTTCACTCTCTTAAACATGGCTGAAGTTTGGTATGTTCAGGCTACTGTCGACCATGCTCACTACACGGTAAAAGAGCAACAGATCAATTTTTTAAAGAAAAACCAGTCGGTTGCTTGTAAAGGTAACATTTCATGAAGTGTCGCACCTTGTACTTCATGCACTTTCTATGCTGTGAACATTATTGTGAAAACAGCGCTGAATGCTTATCGAAATACCTCCATGTAATAAACCGACCGTGTAATAAATAAATCAGTACAGCGCTGTTTGGCGCAAGATGAAATAAAATATCGCAGTTTGGGTAGTGAAATTATAGGACAAACCACTTAATTCAGCAGTCGAAAGTATCAAATGACTTATAACCTTCTCTCAGAATCGAGCATTGACGTGAAGCCAGCGCGTTGTGTTATGTTGGTATTTAAGTAAGTGTAGATTGAGTTACAGAAAAATAAGCGGTATTTTGCAATATTACGTTGAGATTACAACACCCTCAGTGGCATTGTAGCGAGAAGGAAGTACTTCTGTGGGCAGTATCACTAACCTGGTGTCTTGCTACTTCGGTATGTCCCTCGTCGCACAGTACTAGCGCTCTGTCGCCAGGTTCCATTTAGTTGGTGATCTTACTGAAGTGGAGTGTTTAGGGATGCCAGTTGTTAATTGTCAACAAGATTTGAACTATACTTGTTTTAATACAGAAATTGCTTTGTCACAGACGTCACAGAATCAGTATTTGCAATATGGCGGCTCTGGACTACGCCGTTACATTCGACCCTTTAAACACATTAACACAGTTTACTGACTCTACATAATGACAGACACTGCCCACGGCACGTGGCGTTCTGATAACTAATAACTTCACTTTATGTCTTGTTTAACATCTGAAATGTGCACTCGCGACCGTTCATTTAGAGCCGCCCCAGTTACTGGACCGTGCGTTGTGAGTGGCTCCTCGCGACTAACTCGCCCCGAGACAAGAGAGACCTCCCCCCCCTTTCTCCCTCAGCCAATAAGGACACTTCTCTCGTTTCCTACACACACACACACACACACACACACACACACACACACACACACACACACAAACTTTCAGCCAATGGGCGTTCAGATCGCTGTTGCTAGGCGGATCTGACGTCACGTTTGCGGACGTTGTGACAGAAGTTTGTCTTGGAACGCTGTCTCAGATTGTAAGATCCTACTCCCGAATAGTCGGATCTTGTCCCTACTAAGGTTGCACAACATTGCCTCCTATGATTTCATCACTAACGCTCCTTGCTGACGCTTAATTGTTAAATGTACATGCAGCCAGGCTACTACTGAGCATTTCCGATCGCATAAATAATTATCCATAATACTTGGCTTACATACGTGAAGGGAATGCACGTATGCATTACAAGATGCTGATACCTTCACCGTCGAAAAAGTGCAGACCCGAGACGCCCCATTTGCCCGTAGTGCATCGGACAACGGCTGTGCGGCGTCTGTCTGTGAAGCTGACTCTGGTTAGGTATGGTTACTCAGTACCGAAACCTTTAATCATTGTTGGTAACACATAGGCACACCGCCATCAAATAATACTACAGGTGTGTGGGTAAGTATTACATTTTCAGTACCACATATTTGAAAATGACGCTTCCACTAAAATGTAACAAGTGTAACAGGATAGTTGTTAAACTTACCACAGAGAGGTTTTACAGTGTCTCTCTCT
Organism: Schistocerca nitens; assembly: GCF_023898315.1. Classification (NCBI taxonomy): domain Eukaryota; kingdom Metazoa; phylum Arthropoda; class Insecta; order Orthoptera; family Acrididae; genus Schistocerca; species Schistocerca nitens. Next base: position 181,145,137 of record NC_064617.1, on the reverse strand, counting down.
CTCTCTCTCTCTCTCTCTCTCTCTGCCTATTTATATAACATTGAATGAGCAGGCGCAGATCGGAAGTTCGGTTCCGGGGGGAGGGGGATGAAGGGGGGGGGGGGGGGCGTGTGTATCACAGTCGCACCCCTGCACCGTAACCCCCCAAAAAAATCTAGCTAAGCGTCGTCCCACTAACAGCCACAGATGCAGAAGATTATAGTTATAATAACAATGAATTATATAAAATGTTGCAATATGATAAAGCATTCCTCCGAAATGTTGAGAAGTATTTGTGCCATGCTAGTGATTTAACACCAAAAATAATAATAAACTCTCACAATTTTGACATTTTAAAAATTTATATAATGCATAATTCGCCATTGTCAGTATTTCAAATACCACTATGATAGTTAGCAGAAGAATGAAAAAACATGTAACTCTGCGTCGCATTTATTTTATCCGCTGCGCGTTTCGATGGTCAGTTATCGTAATGATGTGGAAGGTGTATTCTGTACGGCTTTTGTTTGTAGGAAATTAACGTTTTTGTGTAGTAGCTTTTGAGATGGGGAACAGGTTATGTTGTGAATTGCAAGAGCGAATAAAAAGAATTTGTTCTGCATTTTGCCGCTGGAACTCGCAGTTGTTTCCCGCTGTACATCAGTTATACAATGTTCCTGTTACCTACCAAAGAGTTTACATTTCTCGCTAATCAAATTCAAACAGTTTACGTAAGGGAATCATTCAAACCACGCTGTATGAATAAATTAATTTTTTTAAGAGAATCATTCAAAACACGTTGTATGCATCATTATTTTTTTTAATTTTATTTACTTATTTATTTTTTTTGCGTAGTGAACATTGTGACTAATTATTAAGTTCGGCCGGCCGGTGTGGCCGCGCGGTTCTAGGCGCTTCAGTCTGGAACCGCGCGACCGCTACGGTCGCAGGTTCGAATTCTGCCTCGGGCATGGATGTGTGTGGTGTCCTTAGGTTAGTTAGGGTTTTTTTTTTATGTTCAATAAGCCGTATAGGAAAGTGACAACTCACTACTCAGCATGTGATACTAGCTTTTAGCTCTGTCCCGTTACGTATTTTAAATTCATTGGACTTTCCTAAGAGGGGAACGTTTATTAGGCAGCCTGAATCTGCCTTTGACTCACGTAACATCACTCCTCATTTAATGTTGAATACTTCTCTCTTTAACGTAAAAGAAAACAAATTTTCTACAAGTCTGAGTGATTTCCACACAAAGAATACCTAATTAGCCGGTCTAAAGATGCAAATGTTGCTATTTCGGAGACTTATTTAGCTGAGAGATTCTCTGTTCCATATTTCGCGAAAGAATGTTAGAATGATAATATAACAGCATGTGAGATATGTTTACAAAACAGCAGTAGTCACTAAAGACATACGTTGTGAACATTTCATCTGGAATTTATGAAGGCTGCATATTTGCAACAGGTACAAAGATCCAATGCTTTGAACAGATGATGATTTTGGTGCTCAATTGCATCATTTACGAAAAAGAAAAGATATCCTTCCATCGCTTCTCTCTCTCTCTCTCTCTCTCTCTCTCTCTCACACACACACACACATATATATATATATTCAGGGTGTCCCATTTATCTTGACCACCCTAAATAAATGTTTGTCCAGATGCAAATTACAAAATGTTTCAAGCAAATGTTCTTTAGCCATGTTGGGGACATCAATAAGCATGATTGCTTTCGTTGTACCTTTGTTTTTTTGCAAAGATATGAACAGTGGTATGACATTTTTAAATGGCACCCTGTGTTTTTTATTCGGTAATTTGTTTCCTCTCCTAAAGACCTATCCGAAAAGCTACCATAGTGTACAATTCACTGAAACACAACGTTATTGATTACATAACACAACATTGACGTTCAGCCCGGGAACACAAACTCGTCCACTTCCTGGAGTTGTCAGAAAACCAGGTAAAAATGCTGTGGCGTAACAAGCTAGCTACGCCACACTGAAGTAGCCGAAAGGCACGCGTACACACACGCCGACTGGCGTTAAGTCTGAAACAGGATACGTGATGAAAGCTATAAAGAAAAGAACGGAGCTTCTCGTATACTTAACTTTAATTTCTTGTTGTACATTGCTCTTGATAATACAAGTGAGACTCTCTCCAGATATGGTTAATGGCGCCTTGCTAGGTCGTAGCCATGGACTTAGCTGAAGGCTATTCTGTCTCTCGGCAAATGAGAGAAAGGCTTCGTACGTGTAGTCGCTAGCAATGTCGTCCGTACAACTGGGGCGAGTGCTAGTCAGTCTCTCGAGACCTGCCGTGTGGTGGCGCTCGGTCTGCGATCACTGCCAGTGGCGACACGCGGGTCCGACATGTACTAATGGACCGCGGCCGATTTAAAGCTACCACCTAGCAAGTGTGGTGTCTAGCGGTGACACCACAAAAAACATAACACAAAATTGACTGTCGTGTACCATGCCGAGGAGTAGAACATTCAAAGGCGCTCAAAGTGGTGACCCTAGACACCGATACACTGGTGCACTCGTTGAATGAAAGAATTATTTACTGTTTCCAGCGTTGCCTGCTGAAGAGAATTACAGGTAAGCACGATACGTTCCTGCATGTCCTCTAGAGTTGTTGGAATATCGCCATAGGATTTAAATCAGGAGATCTAGCAGGCCAAGTAACTGTTCCTCCTCGACCAATCCATCTGGCAAGATATCTTCGGTTCAGAACACGATGTGCACTCAAGGCATTATGTGCTGGGAACCATTGTATTGATACCACATAAGCATTCTGGTTCTTAGCGGCACTTCATCCAGAAGAGAAGGAAGAATTCGTCTGAGGAAGTCGGCATACGCTGTGCCGTTTAGACTACCATTGATTAAATAAGGGCCAGTGATTGTAGTACCAAGCATCCCACAGCAGACGTTAACTCTCCATTGACGCTGATGTTCCACCTGTCTAAGCCATCGTGGGTTGTCGCTGGGCCAATAATGCATGTTCCTTGTGTTTTCCTGTCCTTTTGTTTGAGAAGAAACGTTCAGCGGTAAATAGAACATTGGAGAAGTTTGGGTTGGCAAGGATTTGCGGCTGTGCCCACTGACAGAACTGTACACGATTCTGGAAATCATTCCCATGCAATTCTTGATGTAGGTGTACACGGTAAGGATTTTATTTATTTATCGTATCTAAGACATCACCATTTTACAAAAAAAAATATATTACAGTGCAAGAGAAGCAGTTATAATACAACAATTTTATAAGGTAAATTAACTACAATAATATAGAAAAGTATGTAACATATAATGATAAGCGCTAAGGATGCGAAACAGAGCGATTTTCATATCCCACGTGAAGCCCAATACACTGCAGCTTGAATAGCCTTGTCATTTGCTTCAAATAGGTCTTGAGTCGAACACGGGTTGTTTAGTTTCCTGCAGACCAGTAGGTGTTGTGGGTCTTGGTGTTCTCCACACTCGCAGGGCTCGTCTGCACTGATGCAGCCCCATTTTTCCAAGTTTGCTCTGCATCTTGATACGCCTGTTCGTAGTCTATTCAGGGCTTTCCAGGTCGTCTATGGGAGTTCAGAGCCAGCTGTGGGTTCTTCCCTGGGGCTATTCCCTGGTCTTCCTGGGTCCACATTGTACCACAGCTCTTCTCGTCGTGCTCTAGGCGATAAAAGAGTTGCTTCAGTTGTTCGTAGGAAACTCTTCCTTGATTTAAGTCGGCGAGGTTGAAGATTGTATCCGAACATTGGATGCCTGTTTATGTTTCTCGATTTCTGCGGCAGTCCTTCTTCTGATGTCTGGCGGGGCTATGCCCATGAGGTGGTACAGCTGCTTTGTGGGAGTTGGGCGGAGGCATCCTGTCACGATGCGTCCAGTCTCATTCAATGCTATATTTACTTGTTCAGCGTGGGTGGAATTTTGCCAAACGGGTGCCCAGTACTCCGCAGTGGAGAAACATAAAGCTAAAGCTGACGTGCGGAGAACTGTGGGTTGCGCTCCCCATCTGCTATTTGTTAGCTTGCGGATGATGTTGTTCCTGGCACTCACTTTCATCTTTGTGGCCAAACAGTGTTCCTTGTAGGTGAGAACCGGGCAAGTTTAATCCCAAGATATTTTGGTGTGTCGCAGTGAGATAGATGTTGTCCCTTCCAGCTTATGTTGAGTTTTCTCCTTGCTTCCTTATTACGTAGGTGAAAAGCACAGACCTGGGTTTTTGTTGGATTTGGCTTGAGATGGTTATTATCATAATAGTCACCCAGCTTTTCAATCGCTAAAGTTAATTTACTTTCTACCTCTTCAAAGGTTTTTCCCTGGGTGGTAACGACTGTATCGTCTGCATAGATGAAGTAGCGAGCGTCCATGCTGATCGGTTGGTCATTGGTATAAATATTATACAGCAATGGGGCGAGGACGCTACCCTGAGGTAGGCCGTTTTTCTGGGTCCGCCATCGGCTCTTCTTCGACTGCAGCGTGACAAAATACCGTCTATTCTGCAACAGGCACTGGATGAATTGCGCCAGTCGGTAGTCTTTTGTGGTGTTACATATTTTTTATATTAACTTACTGTGGTTTATGGTGTCGTAAGCTGCTGTAAGGTCGATAAAGGCTGCACCTGTAATTTGTTTCCGCTCGTATCCATCTTCTATGTACTGTGTAAGGTTGAGGATTTGTCCACAGCATGACCTTCCTGGGCAGAATCCTGCTTGCTATTTAATTATATTCTTGTCTACATGTTCTGAGATGCGGTTAAGGATCATTCTTTCTAAGACATTATAGAGCTGACAAAGCAGGGAGATAGGCCGAAAATTTTTAGGGTCTGTGGGTTTTTTTCCAGGTTTTGGTATAGCTACTATATTTGCCTTCCGCCAAGTCTTGGGGATTTTCATTTCAAGAACATATTTGTTCATCATATCTAGTAACCACCGTCTGGTAACAGGTCCGAACATTTTTATTTGTTCTGGGCGTAGATCATCTAGGCCAGTGGCTTTATTAATTTTCATTATGGAGATGGAATCTTCTAATTCTTTCAGAGTAAAGGGGGTGCCTAGGTGGTCTTTTTCTTGAGTGCCTCTCTGTAGTTTCTTTCTTGGGTGCTTCCTGTTGGTTTTACCATTAAGTAGAAGTTGATTTGCTATTTGATTTGGTGTGACCTTGTACAAATTTTGTGTATTAGATGAGGGGTCATTATTGATGTTTTTAAGAAGTTGCCAGGCCTTTCGGCTATTCTGTTTCATGTCTAGGTTTGTGATTAGACTACATCATTTCATTGTTCTTGAGGCTGATATGGCCCGGAGGAGTTCTTCTCCCGCCATAGTTGTTTCCTCTGAAAAAGGGTTTTCCTCGAAGAGCTGTTGGTAGTGTTCCAGAAGAACCTTTGAGTTTCCGTCAAGTCCAGGGATATAACTAGTTCTGCAGCCTCGTGGGATGTTTCTTCGGGAGACAGTTTTAACTAATTCAATGAAAGTGTCATATTTTTCCGGGCTAGCATCAAGGTTTTGCACCTCTTTGTCAAGTTCTTCAGAGAATTTGTCCCATAGGGCACGTTTAAAATTAAAACGTCTTTGGAAATGGGTGGTTGCTGGTTTAACAACTGCTTCAACCAGACATAATATAGCTCGGTGCTGTGAATGTGGGAGGGGTTCTCCCACATCCTTCCTGGTTTGATGTGCTACGTTTTCGCTGACAAAGATGTTACCTGGATTGTATCCACGGTTCCACCTGCTGCTGTTGAAGGAATATGGAAGTTTGGGGTCGTGTATTAGTTTAAGGCCAGTTGAGTCTGCCCAGGTTTCTAGGTCGTCCCCACTTTTGTCTGTGTGCCTGTACCCCCAGGATGATCCATGACAGTTGAAGTCGCCCATTACTATTTTCGTTGGTTGTGAGTTGAAGTTGGTTGGCTCACTGAATCTGAACTCCCTGCTCGGTGGCTTATATATAGACGTCACAGTGCAGGACTGTAACTCTACAGTCAAGATTTCGATGTCTTCTTGAGATGTCAGTTCTGCAGATATAATACCTAAGCCCATTTTGGCGAAGATTGCGCTGCCATATTGCTCGTGTGGTCTTTCAATTACTAATTCCGTGGATCTTTGGTCTTCTATTTGTGGGGCCAATGTGGGTCTCTTGGATTAGTAAGAGATCACAGTTGTTTTACATGCTACAGCAAGTAGCACTTCTTTCTCATGAGAGGGCCCTTCAATGTTTATGGACATTATATTTAGCGCTGGCTTTGATAAAAGCCTTTTTGTGGTGTCTTGGTGTTGAAAGGATTGGCCGTTAGGCACAGGCCTAACGTTGCCCAGAGTACGCCCGATCGTTGTCATGATCTTCGGGGAGGCTCCTTTCGTGTACCCCATGGTAAGGATGTAACCGGTGACGTGTAAGAACACGATGTACACTGGCTTTAGGAATGCCAATCTCATGTTGAAGCTGTCGTGTGCAGCTTCGTCTGTCCGAGTGTTACGATGATTGCGTTGTGGTAGATTGAAACTTCCTGTTTCCTGAAGCGTCGCAGTAAGACGAGAAAACATCCGTCGGGAAGGTGGGTTCTTGTCAGGATATGGCTCTCTGTACAGTTCCGCTGCCTGCGTAGCATTTCGCTTACTTTCAACAACAACAACAACAACAACAACAACAATAAAAGAAACGTTATGAAGATGCAGTTTGTAGGAAAGACAGCCTTCACTGTATGCCTACTCTACATAACAGTATATAAAAGGACTAAACTACTGTACTTATTGTACACATACATAATAAAACAGTATTGCAATTAATGTTGTGTTAACTTACATTCCCCATAGATGAGTAGCATTTCTATCTTCTCTTCGGTGGTGTACATTCTACTCACACAACTCTTCAACTGACGATGGTTGTTGGAATGACGGGTGTACATTCTGCTTATGTTTACTTTTGTCCTCTGTCAATGTCAGCACGTGTATGTGTTCCATTACCCCGAGTACCTGCACTAAGCGCTGGGAGGGTCATTGTCAATGTTATGTTATGTTATGTAATTAGTAACGTTGTGTTTCAGTGAATGACACAATGTGATACATTTTTGAATAGATCTTTAGCAGTGGAAATGAATTACCAAATAAAAATACAGGGCGCCATTTAAAAAAGTCATACCACGGTTCATATCTTTGTAAAAAAAACAAAGCTACAACGAAGGCAATCATTGGCTTCTGTCTCGGGTTCTTCGGCCGACGTTCATCTAATGATTTTTCTGACGTTTCGCCAGCACAAGTGGCTGGCATTGTCAAAGCTTCACCCTGCTGGCGAAACGTCAGAAAAATCATTAGATGAACGTCGGCCGAAGAACCCGAGACAGAAGCCAATAGGAAGTTTGTCAACAAGTGCCCACGAAAGCCTTAACAATTTTGAAGGCAATCATGCTGATTGATGCCCCCATGACGGCTAAAGAACATTTGCTTGAAAAATTTTGTAATTTGCACCTGGAAAAATAGTTATTTAGGGTGGTCAAGATAAATGGGACACCATATATAATATATCGTTGTCAAAGTTCCAGCACTGGACTCTGAGACTGTCTTCATTGAACAATTCAAAGCTGGATGATAGAAGCTCCATTCTAAGACAAATCCCTTCGTTATTCAGCGACATACACTACTGCCATTAAAATTGCTACACCAAAGAGAAATGCACATGATATACGGGTATTCATTGGACAAATATATTATACTAGAACTGACATGTGATTACATTTTCACGCAATTTGGGTGCATAGATCCTGAGAAATCAGTTCCCAGAACAACCACCTCTGGCCGTATAAATGGTCTTGGTACCCATGGCCATTGAGTCAAACAGAGCTTCGATAGCGTGTACAGGTACAGCTAACCATGCAGCATCAAAAGGATACCACAGATCATCAAGAGTATTGTCTGGCGTATTGTGACGAGGCAGTTGCTCGGCCACCATTGACCACACGTTTCCAATTGGTGAGATATCTGGAGAATGTGCTGGCCAGGGCAGCAGTCGAACGTTTTCTGTATCCAGAAAGACCCGTACAGGACCTGCAACATGCGGTCGTGCATTATCCAGCTGAAATGTAGGGTTTCGCAGGGATTGAAAGAGGGTAGAGCCACGGGTCGTAACACATCTGAAAAGTAACGTCCACCGTTCAAAGTGCCGTCAATGCGAACAAGAGGTGACCGAGACGTGTAACCAATGGCACCCCATACCATCACGCCGGGTGATACGCCAGTATGGCGATGACGAATACACGCTTCCAATGTGCGTTCGCCGTGATGTCGCCAGACACGGATGCGACCATCATGATGCTGTAAACAGAACCTGGATTCATCCGAAAAAATGACGTTTTGCCATTCGTGCACCCAGGTTCGTCGTTGAGTACACCATCGCAGGCTCTCCTGTCTGTGATGCAGCGTCAAGGGTAACCGCAGCCATGGTCTCCGTCGAACTGTTCGTGCAGATGGTTGCTGTCTTGCAAACGTCCCCATCTGTTGACTCAGAGCTAGAGACGTGGGTGCACGATCCGTTACAGCCATGCGGATAAGATGCCTGTCATCTCGACTGCTAGTGATACGATGCCGTTTGGATCCAGCACGGCGTTCCGTATTACCCTCCTGAATCCACAGATTCCATATTCTGCTAACAGTCATTGGATGTCGACCAACGCGAGCAGCAGTGTCGTGATACGATAAACCGCAATCGCGATAGGCTACAATCCGACCTTTATCAAAGTCGGAAACGTGGTGGTACGCATTTCTTCTCGTTACACGAGGCATCACAACAACGTTTCATCAGGCAACGCCGGTCAACTGCTGTTTGTGTATGAGAAATCGGTTGGAAACTTTCCTCATGTCAGCACGTTGTAGGTGTCGCCACCGGCGCCAACCTTGTGTGAATGTTCTGAAAAGCTAGTCATTTGCATATCACAGCATCTTTTTCCTGTCGGCTAAATTTCGCGTCTGTAGCACGTCATCTTCGTCGTGTAGCAATTTTAATGGCCAGTTGTTTATTAAACATTGTAATTATTTTGGAAGACTAGTATTTTTATGTGACGTTGGAGAATAGCGATGAGTCAAACACGGCCTGGCTTTTGTATCCTTAGATGCTGTAAGTGTTGCAGACTTCATTCACTAGGTTTTTTTCTTATGTAGGATCGCTTTTATCATCTTAAATAATGTCTTTGCAATTAAGATTACAGCTGAGGTGTGTCTTTAGTAACGACCTGCTTCCTCTCTGGGGAAATCTAGTAGTGGAAAAATACGTCGAAGTTGTTTATCTGTGTATTTATTGCAGTGGTAACTCTCCTTCTGCGGAACTGAGAATAGCCTTCTGTTACCGGCGTAGGTACAGTGGTAAGAAACATTTTGCAAAACCTCCGAGTTGAATAACGGCGCCGACGGGACGCCACGCATAATCCTGAAGCGACGGGATAATGTAGCAGGCAGAACTCGGGAGGTAATGGCCAGGAGGCAAATTAACTGGGGCGCCGCATATTTCTCCGGCGCCAAGGAGGTAATGCGAGCGAGGAAAGGGATGGAGCTGTGGCGGCAGCCAGGGAGAGCGAGGCAAACGGGTGCAGTGGGCTGGAAATAGCAGCACCCCTCACCGTGGCGACTGCAATGAGAGGAGCGTACGGCGGGGGTGGGCCGGGCTGTTTCTTGAGGACAGCGGGCAGCGCGAAGGGGCGCAGAGGCGGCTGGCGAATTTGCGATAACAGTGTGGCGCAACTTGTACTGGCGCTGAGTTTGTCATGCAATTTAGGGCGCCACACAACCTTTTATTTATTTTTTTTTCCGAGTCGGAAAAGTTGAAGAAATAAAGCGTCGCCTCTTTTTTCCATTTGGGTTGCGTATATTTACGCGGAGCGCTTCTCATTCGTTTTTCTTTCTCTGTACTCGAAATCCAATGCATTGCTTACTTACTTGAAGTCGTAGAATTAATTTTGCTGTGAATTATAGGAGGGGCATGCAGTAAGTAACGCATTCCATCTTTTTTCTCTGTGAATTTCGGTTGAAAAAAATGTGAATTTGTTATGGTACATCGTGTAATATTCCCACTTCAGCCCTTATAGTTTCATGATATTCCGATAGGTGGCGCTGCTATACGTAGGCTTCAGAATGGTTTCCATGGCGGAAGTGCGTTCCAAACAGAGTTTCTTTTGGCAGAAGGCCATAGAATCGTAGATATTCATAGGTGCTTGTGGAATGTCAGCGGAGACCTAGCAGTGAACAAAAGCGCAGTCAGCGGTTGGGCGAGGCGTCTGTCATCATGGCAACAAGGTCCTGGAAAGCTGTCCGAACTCCATCGTGCCGCCCGTTCGCAAACAAATGTGTCTCCTGCAGTGCTGGGACGTGCGGACACTCTCATTCGAGTTGAGTGACGGATCACAATCAAATATCTCGCTGCACAACTGGGCGTCTCTGTTGGTAGTGCTGATCTACTCTTCCACCAGTTGGTGCACTCAATAGACATTCACCTAGCTGGTGAATTGAATAAGCACCAGCTAATGGGTGGTCCAAATGTTTTTCGTGGACTGTGAATGCAGTTCACATGTGATGTTTCTGCTGTGTTTGGGTACATGGCTGACCTTGGCTGTTGTATGAAGGAATCCCACAGACTATGGTGGCCTTCAAGCACTCCCTGATGCAAAGATCTTGGCTTGGAAGACATGGATTATAGCTGAGAGTACAGGTCTACTGGCTAATGGCTGACACAGTGTTTAGTGTTCTGGGATTTAAAACAGTTAGGAACCGTAGACGCCAGGAAGGCATCTGGCCCAGACGGTAGCCCTGTAAGATTATATGTTGGCTATGTTACAAATATAACACCATTCTTATCCATCATCTATCAGAGATCATTGGAACAGCGGAAAGTTCCACGGGACTGGAAGAAGGCCCAGGTCATAGCAATCTATAAAAAGGATAGAAAATCGGATGCACATAATTACCGGCTGAGTTCACTGATATCGATTTGTTGCAGAATCATGGAACATATTTTGTGTAAAGACATAATAACCTTTCTAGACTCTGAGAAACTCATATGCATAAACCAGCAAGGTTTCAGGAAACAGCGGTCATGAGAGACACAGCTGGACCTCTTTGTGCATGACATACAACAGGCTCTAGATACCGGCTCCCAGGTTGAAGCCATATTTCTTGACTTTCCAACGGCGTTCGACTCAGTTCCGCACTGTCGCTTGCTCAAAATAGTGCGCACTTACCGTCTATCCGATGACGCATGCGGATGGATAGAAAGTTTTCTAACAGTCTAGGATCAGTATGTCGTCATGGACGGGGTGACTTCAACAGAAGCCGCGCGGTTTGAGGCGTCATGTCACGGACTACGCGGCCCCTCCCGCGGGAGGTTCGAGTCCTCCTTCGGGCATGGGTGTGTGTGTTGTTCTTAGCATAGGTTAGTTTAAGTTAGTTTAAGTAGTATGTAAGTCTAGGGACCGATGACCTCAGCAGTTTGGTCCCTCAGGAATTCACACACATTTGAACATTTTTTAACTTCAACAGAAACAAGCATAACTTCAGGTGTGCCCCAGGGCAGAGTAATAGGTCCTCTGCTTTTTACGATTCACATAAGCGATCTGGTTGATAGTATTGACAGCGGCATTAGACTGTTTGCCGATGATGCTGTAGTCTACAGGAAAGTAGTATCACATGAAAGTTGTGAACAAATCAATGAGAATTTGCATAAAATTAATGTGTGGTGTAATGACTGGCAGTTATAACTCAATATTAGTTAAGTGTAACCTACTGCGTATAACAAGGCGAAAATCCCCATTAATGTAGGAGTACAAAATAAATGCCCAGTCTTTGGAAGCGGTAACATCCGTCAAGTATCTGGGTGCGACTATTCGAAATGATCTCAATTGGAAAGATCAGATTACTAAAGTAACGAATAAGGCAAACTCTAGATTGCGGTTTATTGGTAGAATCCTGAAGCGATGCAGTCCTTCAGCAAAGGAAATTGCTTGCAATATTTTAGTTCGTCCAGTCTTAGAGTATTGTTCGTATGTATGGGGCCCTTACCAGTTGCGTCTGATTCAAGAGACTGAGAAGGTTCGAAGAAGAAAGGCAAGATTCGTGACTGGTACATTTAGCCAGATCGAGAGCGGTACAAATCTCATGGGACACACATGCAGATAGATGATGCACTAAACGGAAGTGGCTGCTCACTAAATTCCGAAATCCGATCTTCACTGAGGATGTAGATCATATATTATTACCACCAACATTCAAATCGCGCAATGATCACCATTCAAAAAAAAATGGTTCAAATGGCTCTGAGCACTATGGGACTTAAGTGCTGAGGTCATCAGTCCCCTAGAACTTAGAACTACTTAAACCTAACTAACATAAGGACATCACACACATCCATGCCCGAGGCAGGATTCGATCTGCGACCGTAGCGCGACTGTAGCGCTTAGATCCACTCGGCCACTCTGGCCGTCACCACCATTCAAAGATAAGGGAAATTAGAGCTCGTACTGAAGCGTTCAGACAGTCGTTTTTCCCTCGTGCGATCCGCGAGTGGAACAGAGGGGGGAAGTATGACTTGAAACGTCCCCTTAGAAAAATTGTACAAGACTGTGCTTAAACTGACACACAATATTTTTAGCGCAACGGAATCTGACTTTCAATAATCCCTACAAAAGAATGGCCCTGACTAACATTAACCTATACCTTTCACAAATCACTTACCTCACAAAAATCTTCGTTACTCAAGCTACTGCAATACAGCGAGCGCCACTACTGCCAGCTAAATAAAAGATTCAAACTACGGAAGGCACTAACTACTGATAGCCATAGTTAGCAAATGAAAGATTTTAATAGAGAACAAACAATGTATTTACATTAAAAGTCATAATATATATAGCAGTTCATGACATCCATTCTTACAAATGTACTGTTTCTGATGGACACACGTCCAGATCATCCGCTCTCAAAAATCCATCTGACTTCCCCACATCGACCACTGCTGGCGGCTCACCTCCAACTGCGCAACGCTACACGCTGTTAACAGCCAACTGCCCAACACTACAATGGCGAATATTCCAACAATGCTAACCAGCCACAGACTGCACACACCACAGCCAGTGATTTTCATACAGAGCGCTACGTGGCGGTGGCGTTACTAATATAAGAACCTTAACAGACTCCTTACAGACTTTGGCGCGAATTAAGCTCTCCGCCACACACCGCTTGGTGGCTAGCGGAGTATATATGTAGATGTAGAAAGATGTGTGCCCGCTGGGACCCTTCCTGCCTAACAAAAGACTGTAAAAACCAATAGAGGACCATCTATGTGGATCTGCTTGCGCGTTAGGAGGCTCAGCGTGACAATTTTTTGCCCTACGTCGTCAGTGGCGATGAAACACGGGTTCACGACTTCGAACCGGAAACAAAACAGCAACCCATGGAGCGCGGCACAGCAACTCTCCTCAGAAGAAGTAGTTCAAAGCTGAGTCCTCAGCCGGTAAACTCATGGCGACGTTCTCTGGGACTCTGATGGAGTTATTCTGTTTGATGTCCTCTGTCACGGCGCATTGATCAAATCTGACGTGTATTGCGCTACCCTCAGGAAATTGGAGGAACGACTTCAGTGTTTTTGTCACCACAAAAATACAAACGAACGTCTCCTTCTCCATGACAACGCAAGGCCTCACCCAAGTATACGCACCTGAGAGGAGCTCACAAAACTTCATTGGACCGTTCTTCCTCATCCACACTACAGCCCCGATCTCACTCTTCCCGACTTCCATCTGTTTGGCCCAATGAAGGATGCACTCAGCGGGAAGTAGTACGTGGATAATGGAGAGTTTGTTGAATCAGCCAGGCATTGGCTTCGACGTCGACTAGAGTGGTACCATGCGAGCATACAGGGTCTCCCAGTAAAGTTGCGTAAGGCCATCGCACTGAAAACTAGGGTTTTATAGCCAAAATAGAGGGGAATAATATGATGTATTGTAATCCTGGATAGAACCGTCCTGCTTTCACAAAATAAATGTCTTGCATTACGTATTGAACGCCTATCGTACAATGGAAGGATCTACACACTTGCCTTCCAGTTTTTGCACTGACGATCATGTGATTTTATTCCGTTAACTTAAACCTTCTCCAAGGAGACTCCAAACAGTAACTTAAACACGTTGTCGCACGCTATGATCATTGCATAGTGACGGTGGTGCATTGTCGGAATAGAGTACACGTTCTGTTTTGCTGCAGAGTTCTGATGCGGTACGGATAACAGGTGCCTGCAGTGCGGGAGTCAAATGGCGTGGCATCTGGAAATTTAATCTAAAGAACGCAGGAAAGTACGATTCTTGTGGACAGAAGGTGTAAATTGCACCTACACTAAACTTGAAATTCTGGTGGGTTATTGCACTGATGCAATGACGGATCCAGCAGTAGTGAAGTGGTACCAACAACTTCGCCAAGACAACACAGACTTTGGTGACGCTGATCGTAAAGGAAGCCGATTTACATCGACCATACACGACAAATTCAGGCAATAGAAGAACTTATTCTTAGCAATTTCACATTTTTTGACAACGATCACGTTCACAAAGTACTTTTTCAATGGCTCCATGACCTAGGAGAGGGTTCCTATAGTTGAGGAACTGAACGATTGCTAGAACCTTCTGACCATTGTTTATAAAGACTTGGTGACTATTTTGAATCAATTACAAATATAGAAATGGGTGCTAATCCAATTTTCACTGACATTGATAAATGGTTTAATGCTAAAAGTATTCTGCTAAATTTCGATTACGCGATACGTCACACAAATTCAAGCTAAATAATTAGGGACTGCAGTTACAAATAACCTAAAGTGGAACGATCACGTAGATAATGCTGTGGGTAGAGCAAACTAAAAATTGCGATTCATTGTCACAACACTTAGAAGGTGCAACAGGTCTACTAAAGAGACTGCTTACATCACGCTTGTCCTTACTATCCTGGAGTATTGCTGTGCGGTGTGGGATCCGCATCAGGTGGGACTGAAAGATGACATCAAAAAAGTTCAAAGAAGGGCAGTTCGTTTTGTAATATCGTGAAATAAATAGGCGAGATAGTGCCAAAGACGTGATACGTGAATTGGAGTGGCAATCACGAAAACAAAGGCGTTTTGCGTTCATGAAATTTCAATCACCAGTTTTCTTCTCCGATTTCGAAAACATTCTGTTGCCACCCACTTACATAGGGAGAAATGATCATCACGATAAAATAAGAGAAATCAGTGCTCGCACAGAAAAATTTAAGTGCTCGTTTTTCCCGTGCGCCGCTCGAGAGTGTAACGGTACAGAGATAGCTTGAAGGTGGTTCATTGAACCCTCAGCCAGGCACTCTATTATGAATAGCAGAGTAATCACCTAGATGTAGATGTAAATCTTTGTCATTAAACTTTAAAAAGATCGGCTATATGCAGTTCAGAACCTGTTAGAGATTTCCTTCCACCAAGTGTATAACATGTGAATACCTACAGATCGAAGAGATTGACAGTGTTAAATATTCTGGGATTATAGGAGGAGGAGGAGGAGGAGAAAATTAGTGCTTAACGTCCCGTCGACATTAGAGACGGAGCACAAGCTCGGATTAGGGAAGGATGGAGAAGGAAAGGAATATCCTGGCATTTGCCTTAAACAATTTAGGAAAATCACGGGAAAGCCTGAATCAGGATGGCCAGACACGGGTTTGACCGGCCGTCCTCTGTTGGGATGGTCATACCGCAGATTGCTGAAGCGCGTAAACAAGTCCGTATTTGCAGTGCGAATGATGTCAGATGCAGGAGATATAGATACAAAGCCGGCCAGGGTGGCCGAGCGGTTCTAGGCGCTATAGTCTGGAACCGCGCGACCGCTACGGTCGCAGGTTCGAATGCTGCCTCGGGCATGGATGTGTGTGATGTCCTTACGTTCAAAATGGTTCAAATGGCTCTGAGCACTATGGGACTCAACTTCTGAGGTCATTAGTCCCCTAGAACTTAGAACTAGTTAAACCTAACTAACCTAAGGACATCACACACATCCATGCCCGAGGCAGGATTCGAACCTGCGACCGTAGCGGTCTCGCGGTTCCAGACTGCGGCGCCTAGAACCGCACGGCCACTTAGGCCGGCGATGTCCTTAGGTTAGTTAGGTTTAAGTAGATCTAAGTTGTAGGGGACTGATGACCACAGACGTTAAGTCCCATAGTGCTCAGAGCCATTTCAACCATATAGACACAAAAAAAGCTTGCATTGCTTACTTTCATTCTATTATGTCATATGCAATCATATTCTGGGGTAACTCGTCAAACCGAGGAAAAGTTTTTAGAGTGCAAAAGCGTGAAATAAGACACACTTGTGGTGAAAATTCAAGAGCATCATGTAGAAATCTGTTCAAGGAACTGGGCATATTTATTCCTTAATGAAATTTGTTGCAAATAATATGTCTCTATTTCCAACTAATAGCTCAATACATAGTACCAATACTAGTAATAAGGTCTTCATAAAGAACTAAAATTACTTATTTTAAACATAGCTGCGCTACAGCAACGGTTCCACGTCAAAAGATTAATCTTTTAAAATTACTTACTTTGGTCCAAAATGGGGCCCAATATTCATGACCACACGTTTTGAGCAGGACGGCGCTACGTGTCACATATCCCGAGAGACAATGGCCCCACTCCATCAAAAATTCCCTTCGCCAGTGATCTCTCTTGGTAGAGACTTGGGATGGACTTCCAGATCTTGTGACCTTATTCCATGTGACTTCTTTCTATGGGGTTACGTGAAGTCTAGGGTCTACGAGAACAAACCTAAAACATTTCTCCAACTTAAGGGACAAATTCCAAAGTGTCATGTCAACAGAGTTGTCTGTGAAAGGATCATGACGAACTTCATAGCTAGAGTAACTGCCTGCCGAGACAGTGGAGATGAACATGTGCCTGATACAATTTTCGGCACTAAAATGGGAGGGTATGCAGATGAAAATAAAGAAGTTTCTTATTTTGATGCATTTTTGATTTAAAATTGCGTTTTTAAAAATTACTCAATACGTGAGGACCCTTTGTTATTAGGGTATAGTTTCTGGGCACACTACCAACAGATTGAAACCACTTGATCTTTCAATTTCCACGTCTCTTTAAACATATTTCATTCAATCCTAGGAAAATGGTTAGGTGAAAACGTAGGTAAAACAACGTAGAACAGAGTTTCAGGTATTTGGACTGCTAAATGAAGGATGTGGCCAAGCAGCAACAGCTCGAATAGGAAAGAGTGCCTTCCGTTTAGCAGAAATTTTACCTGTGAATAGGAATTCAAGATCATCAGTTTTCAACAGCAGATTGCTTGAAAGTTGATAATAACTTTGTAGAGAAGCCCTCTTCAACAAACAAGGGTAGGGAGGAATCTTCTCCAGAAGACATCTCAAGCGATGACGACTGTACGACACCTACAAAGAATTTCAAGCAGATTGTGGACAAGGTGCACCAATTCCAGCCTGCTTTTTGAAATATAGGAAAAGCTCAGAATACCACTGTAATCACCAGCAGCTCTTATAAACAACAATTAGAGCAGTCGAAGGGTCAAGTCATGAAGCAAAAATCTGCTAAGACAGCTTTTTTTTTCCAAAGAACAGAAGTCAAACGACACTGTTGACAGTTCAAGCTGTTTCTGTGTTTTGTGGAAGAAGTTAAAAGAAGATGACATGAGACAGTGTCTGGAGTGTTAATTACGAGTTCACACACTATGTGTAAATGTGAAGCTGAGCATGAAGAAATATTTCAGCTCAGACTGCAATTAGACTTCGCCATACCTTTCCATTCTTAACCTCAATCTACAGATATGATCAGTAGCTACGTTTGAGTGTTTCAAGTTTTCTTACATTTTCCTCTGCAAAAAGTTTCATAGTTTATTCTTTGTTTTAAATAGCAGCGCTTTTGCAGGACGAAATAGTTTTGCCCTAATTTACCAATATAAATATATCTCTTGTGATGAATACGCCAAAAATATTTGCT
Organism: Schistocerca nitens; assembly: GCF_023898315.1. Taxonomy (NCBI): domain Eukaryota; kingdom Metazoa; phylum Arthropoda; class Insecta; order Orthoptera; family Acrididae; genus Schistocerca; species Schistocerca nitens. The sequence continues at coordinate 181,127,159 of NC_064617.1, read as the reverse complement.
TTGTATAATAAGGCCTAACTACCCAACTGTTACATGTCTGATAAATATGTTGAAGTACAGATTTTTCAAAAATATTACAGCTGTTGTTTAACTTTTGCCCGCAGCTTTCTCATTTCGTACAACTTAAAAGCAACTGAAGGTAGAACTTAAGAAACAGACTTCCTTATTCGTACCATTTGCATACTTCTAAATTTTAAATTATACACCTTTGCAGAATGTATTCAAAACGTAATACCACATGATGAAATGGCATAACATGTAGATTACTGTATTATATATCTTGTTTCCACTGAATTTGTGATAAAGGCTTAGGGTATCAAAATATAAAAGTGGTTTAATAGAGGCAACCTTCCCCTACATCTACATTCATAATCAACAAGACATCTTATGAAGTAGAGTGGACGGTATATCCCGTATCATTATAATTTTTTTGTCCCCTCCAGCCCATCCCCACCCTCACCCATACTCGTGATATTTGATGTTCCTTACGGCAATTGTGAATGGAAAGAAGATCTGTCGGTAAGCCTCTGCATGAGCACAGTTCTTGAACATCAAATCTTCTAGGTTGTTAAGACACATAATATTTCTTCTATACTACCGACGTTTCGACCCCTTTGCTGCTATCTTCTTCAGGATCTTGTGGTGTCAGCAGTTGAATGAACACTGTCAGAGTCCAGTGTCGCTTTCTGTTATAGAGGAGTAGTTTTCCCGCGCTTATGCTGGAGATGTGGGATTATTGGGTGAAATTATTGTGGCCACCATTGGGGGCCATCCTCATTGGATAATAAGTTAAGTTTCCCCTCACTAATGGTGAAAACGTGGCGTTATTGGCTAAAATTCTTGCCGCTACCATTGCTGAGCCATTGGTAATGGATAGAAAAGGATTTGCCTCGTACTTACGCTGGACAGAGTTATTGGTTAAAATTCTTCCTGTTGCTCTTGAAGGGCCACCATTATAGTCCTATTTCTTTAGCATCACCGCGAGAAACTTCCCTTACTATCCGATGACGATGGACTACCAACGTAAGCCACAAGAATTTTACCCATTAATCCCACATAACCAGCATAAGTGCGGAAAAATTGCCCGTTTATAAGGGAACGCGACACAGGTCTTTGACAGTATTCAGTTAATCCTGGAGCACTAAAAACTAAGTCGCACGATTGTTTCGAAAGCTGTAAAGTTCGAGGACGAATTTCATTCCCTTAGAGTTCTTAGTGAAACTCTGGCTACAGCACGAATTTGAGCTTAGTCGAAGTTTACACCTTCTGCCTCGCTCCTGACAACCTATTTCGCTCTCCGCTTCTTCTTCTCTGAAGTCATAACACGTCTGAACCCCGTTCCGGACGTGACCAGTGGCGGAATCTCCGAGCAAGCAGCTGCGGATTTTTCGCACTGTCGCCGCTGGCTGAGCAAATACCGACTGTATGACCCGCCGTGAAACACGGTCTCCTTTATGGCCAACGCAATAAAAGAGGCAATACAGCCACGAAATCTAGTTTAGCCTTCTGGTGGCGAAGGGAAACTTCCCGGTTGTTCGTTCGTTACCATTTGTCCCTCATACCACAAAGAAAATAAAGTTATTAATCTTTCTTGGAACAAGATGCTGAGATGAAAATAGTTCGGGCGCGGAGTAATCACAGTGTCGATAAAATCTTCCTGGAGGAACCGAAATGACTTGATTAAGAAACGAAATCACGTACACAGAATAAAGCTGTTACTTTAGTGTTATTATTTTATCTTGCATCTCGTTCTTTGATTCATAAGACTGAGAGGGATCCATTAGATCCATCTCATATATCTTTCTGCTAATTTTCTTCCCTCTGTTGTTGTTCTGTGACATTGGCCCCTCGAAAGGAATGCGTCGATTCTTTGGTTTATTACACTGTTGGCGACTGGGCATCTGAGTCAGTCCGATAGCCTTGTCCTATCATTTAACCCGTTGTGCGTGAGTGAAACGAATGAACGATGAGTTTTCGTAAGACTAGCCAGTAGCTATTGTCTGTTACTGCAGTTTTCCCAGTAGCTGTAGCTTAAGCAGAAAGACAGAGAGACTTAACTAGGTAATGAGGGCAGGTACACAGCTGTCATAATGTGTTAGGTCGGCGGGTAACTCCTGTGCGCATGTTCGGTGAGTACCCCTACTACAAGGTTAGCGAAAGCTTCAGCATTTCTGTCTGCACGAGCACAGTATTGCTCTGCTGTGACTGGGTGGATACAGATATGTCTGACATAGACCACGATATTTGGACTACATAGTGTGTGAATTTTAATCATCCTTATTTCAGTTCTTTTGGTAATCGGGAATAATCATGTTAGTTATCGTAGGAGCAATTTCGTATGGGCGTTAATACGAGCAGAAAGTACATAGATTATTTTTCGACATAGTTGCCAAGTTTGTTCAAACACTTATCATAGACTACCTCTCAACCAATTTTAAACACGCTCTTCATAAAAACTTGCCACCTGCTCCGATAACCAAGAGTTCACTGCTGTTTTCACGTCGTCGTCGTCATCATTGTAAGAGTTGCCACTGAGGTGTTGTTTGAGGTGGAGGAACAGATGGTAACTGCTTGGTGCAAGATCAGGACTATAGGGTGTGTGCTCTAAAACTTCCCAGCCAAAACTGTCCAATAAATCGCATGTCTGACCTGCAGTGTGAGGTCTTGCATTGTCATGGAGAAGGACAATTCCCTTTGTCAGCATGCCACGTCTTTTGTTTTGAATCGCTCTGCGTAGCTTTCTAAGGGGTTTAGCAGTATGCTTCTGCATTGATAGTGGTTCCTTGTAGCATGAAGTCGATCAACGAAACACCATGCCTATCCCAAAACACCGATGATTCTGCGATGGGACAGAATATGTTTGGCTTTCACCTTTACAGGCGAGTTGCTTCGATTTGGGCGTGATATGCGAAACCTATGTTTCGTCTCCAGTTACTATCTGACTCAAGAACCCGTCATCTTCTTCGTGATAATGAGTCAAGAACTTCATCGCACACTCGAATCTTTGGTTTTTGTGGTCCCCTGTTAGGAGTTTCGGGACCCAATGGGAACACAGTCTCCTAAATTTAGGCGTTCAGAAACTATATTGTAAAGCAGTGATCTCGACACGTCACGAAATTCATTTGAGAGACCTGTTAATGTGAAGCGCCTGTTCTCACGAATCCTCGCTTTAACTGAAGCCACCAAATCATATGTAATCAAAGAAGGGCGACCAGAGCGGTCGTCATCAAGGACGTTGTCACGGCTGTAGTGGACTGTTAAGGCAGCCAGTCCACAGTGAAGTAGCCGAAAGGGCACGCGTCAACTCACGCTGTCTGGCGTTAAGTCTGGAACAGGATTCGTAATGAATGTGATAAAGAAAAGAACGTAGCTACTAGAACACTTAACTTTTATATTGTCCTTTGGTATACAGCATTCTGGATGATACAAGTGAGACTATCTTGAGATACATGCAATGGTACAAATGGCGCCTTGCTAGGTCGTAGCCATTAACTTAGCTGAAGGCTATTCTAACTGTCTCTCGGCAAATGAGAAAAAGGCTTCGTCAGTGTAGTCGCTAGCAACGTCGTCGTACAACTGGGGCGAGTGCTAGTCAGTCTCTCGAGACCTGCCGTGTGGTGGCGCTCGGTCTGCGATCCTGACAGTGGCGACACGCGGGTCCGACATGTACTAATGGACCGCGGCCGATTTAAGCTACCACCTAGCAAGTGTGGTGTCTGGCGGTGACACCACAACGGCCATCTTTGAATCACTGAGTGAACCTCACACGCTGCGGGCGAGTTGATAGTCTTAAACATTTTGAAAGCACTGAACAGAACCGTACAGGTTAGCTACAGAGCTGAAACTGAGCACATTTGTTCCCGAGGCATGCCGGTACACGACGGACGCGCTCGTTACGGTATGCGCGCGAACTACTAGTGTCCATAACAAAATGGACCTTACTTAAAAAACACACCTCGTAATTAATTTTGAGTTTTGGTTCGGAATTCTTTGTGGGTGAGTGAGTCAACATTCCAGTTAATTGCAAACGGTTGTTAGGCAGCATCATTATGTTATCTGAAGATTAAGTCATCTGGCCACATATGTCGCTCCCACCGTGTTCCGTAAAATACGACTGGACTTCAACATGGGCCAAATTCTCGTCTTGCACCAAGACACACATCCTCTCTGTATCGTGCCTAAGACTCTGATGTAACCAGGAATCGCACAGATGCGTTGCTACCATTGGAACTTGCTGAATGACAGATATTAAAACACCAAGATTCCCCTAACATTTCTCTACTGACACCAAGTGTAAAAAATAATTTACACAAAAAGTAGTTACCATTCGTTTTACAAAATTTCACATTAAATACGAAGAACGTATTTTGGTTTCATTCACAGATGATTTCGAAATTACAGAAAAATTCTGTGTGTATATATGGTTCTCGGGCCAGACGTCGGATGTCATAGTGAAAACTCCACAATATTTCGTCAGCGCTGAAGACGTCGGCCAGTTGCGCTGACGAAATATTGTGGAGTTTTCACTATGACATCCGACGTCTCGCCCGAGAACCATATATACAACATGTCCGTCGGGAAAGCCTCAAGCAACACATCAAATTCTGTGTGTTCACCAGTAAAAAATTAGATAATATTAATGGAAAATATTTTTTTAAATTTGTGGTAAGGTCTTTTCGGACCAAACTGCTCAGGTCATCGGTCTCGAAGCCTACACACTACTTAAACTACTTAAACGGACTTACGCTATGGACAACACACACACCCATGCCCGAGGGAGGACTCGAACCTCGGACGGGGTAGCCGCGCGAATCGTGACAATACGGCTGAGACCGCACGGCTACTCCGCGCGGCAAATGATAACGTCAGTTCTCATTAAAAGCGTGTTTCGATCAGAGGTCGCCAGCAGTATTAGGCTCCGTTCTATTAAGGAGTACACAGAAGTTCGTTATAACCGGTGGTAATCTTAAATTGTTCCTCATCTGAAGTGGTGGTGATGAACGCTCTATAAATTAAAAAATGTGATAGAATGATTTACGATAAGTAATGAATGATAAGGATCACCTTTATTACAGTTGTAGATGATGTCGAAAGACGGTTATTACTGCCGTTCAAGCTACTGAATCAAGCCGCCCTATCTCCACTCTACAGATAAATATCTCTGGTCCAGTGCTTTCCGCCTGATAACTATTATCTGCAACTCTTATACCGTCTTTAATCTACATCTGTACTCTGCATGCCATCTTACGGTGGGTGGCGGAGGTTACATCGTGTACCACTACCACTCCCCTTTTTCCTGTTCGAGTCGTGTATGGTTCGCGAAAAGAACGATTTCGGCTTTCGCGTGGACTCGAATTTCTCTAATTTCATCCTTATGATTTCGTGTGAGAGAGGAAGCAATATATTGCTTGACTCCACTAGCAATGTACGCTCTTGTAACTTTAACAGTAATTCAGATCGTGATGCAGACCACCTTTCTTCCAGATCTTCTGGGGTTGGCTGTGCATCTCCGAGACGCTTCCGCGCTTATTAAATAAACCTGTAACGAAATTTACAGCCTGCTTAACTTTCTACTTATTTTTCCCTAGGGATGAGTCTCTTCTCATTTTATAAAGGAAACTGCTATTAAGTTTTTATGGCAAGTTACTTCCAGAAAATTCATACCGTGGAATTTTCCCCACATTTACGGTGTGCCATGAAGTAACAAGGCATTCGCTGTTCAGCGTCCGTCTTGTGCCATTCCAGTCGAGAAAATAAAAGTTGCTTAAAAAAGCGTCACGTATTCCTGTAGGAAGTAGTATTGACGAGAAATAGAAGAAAATTCCCGTAATTATATGTGCCTGTCGGAATATGAGCTGAAGATCCACAGTTCACAGCCTTCATTTTATTTACAGATGAGGCAGTATTCACTATATATGACATAGTAAATAATAACAATACGCGAGTGTGGGCAGATGCAAGTACTCGAAGCAGTCATGGAGGTGATACATCAGTAACGGTACATGGGTAAGAATCATCGGTGACAGAGTCATAGGGACTGCTGTGTATCACCGATTTCTTCGCCAAGAATTACCAGCGCTACTGGAGAACGTTACGCTTTCAGAAAGACGACGACTGTCGTTTATCGACGATGGGGCACCAAAAATTTTCTACAGATCATGCGACAGTACCTCACGGCAAATTTTCAGTGGTGGTGGTCTCTCTCTCTCTCTCTCTCTCTCTCTCTCTCTTTCTCTCTTTCTCTCTTTGTGCGTTTTTTGCGCGCGGATGTATTTCTGTGTGTGGAGTGTGTGTGTGTGTGTCTGTGTGTGTTTGTGTGTGTGTGTGTGTGTGTGTGTGTGTGTGTTATATAATGTTTGTATTGTATGATGATAGAAGGGAGAAGGTGAAACCTGATGACGGCACTAGTCTCGGGCCGGCCGGAGTGGCCTTGCTGTTCTAGGCGCAACAGTCTGCGGCCGAGCGACCGCTACGGTCGCAGGTTCGAATCCAGCCTCGGGCATGGATGTGTGTGATGTCCTTAGGTTACTTAGGTTCAATTAGTTCTAAGTTCTAGGCGACTGATGACCTCAGAAGTTAAGTCGCATAGTGCTCAGAGCCATTTGAACCATTTTTGAACTACTCTCGGAAATAGCACCAAGGTGGTTGACATACGGATCACCATCAACAGTGTCGCATTCTCTGACTTCATGAGACATTGCGGTGAAGTTTCGTATTTAAAGGTGGACAGTGGCACAAAGTACGGTGATCACGAACTTCACACCACCACCTCTCCTCTTTTTAATGGCCTAATACTAACAGTGAAAATATGTGCCTCCACCATGATTCGAACCAACTAACCCTGAATCCAGTGCCACCTCATAAACGTGCGTTACAGACCTTTTATTTTCAGTTTTTGTAGTTTTTAACTTTCTTACCCTTTTCCTTTTTTAGACGCTCCCCCCCCCCCACCCCCCACCCCCCATTTTTTTACAATGTATAATGAATAATGAAAGTGATCATACAAAATAATTTTAAAAAATCGTGCAATCATGAAAATAGAATTACTTTAAACATTTCAATATTAATAAAAGGGAAGGAAAATTAAGGAGTTTTTTCTTTCTTTTTGACATACAGGGCGGTCCGCTTGAACGTTTCGACGCAAATATCCCTGGAACAAAAATAGACATTGAAAAACAACTTTCACTGGTATGGACGCAAGACAGGGGCTCATGTAAATAATTAATACTATGAGACATTCTAAAATGTAAGAAAATACTAATTTCAATACAAACTTATGTTTTTTTACGTAAGTACACAATCAATAACAAGAAAAATCACAAAAAGAATGGCGTTGGTTGTTTCGCAATACGTTAGTTACATCCAGAGAAACTGCGAAGCGGAGTTGATGCTTGAAATAAACGAAACGCGCCGCTATTTGACATTTCGAGATGGCAAACTTGAAACCATTGTTGGTCATAATCGCGATTTGATTGATGTACGTAGTCTTATATTCACTGTCGACACGAAGGCCGAAAGTAATCACAGGGGTTCCCGCCACAAACAGTGGTATGTGGGGATCACAGTTGCATCTCTGTATGGACAGTAGCGGCGCGTTTCGTGCTTTTCGAAGCGTCAGTTTTGCTCTGCAATTTCTTGGGACGTAATTAACGTACTTCGATGCACGAACGCCATTCTTTTTGTAATTTTTCATGTTATCGATTGTGTAAGAGATGATACGGGGCGTCCATAAAAAAAAAACCGTAAATTGTATTGAATCTTATATTTGCTTACGCTTTAGAATATATCATTGTATTTACTTTATGATTCCCTACCTTAACTCATATCTGTGAAAGTCATTTCTCAGTATCTGTTGCTCTTCCAGAGATATCTGTGCTGAAGCGTTTAAATGGGTCACCCTGTACACACTTTTTTTTTTATATGAGGGAAAGAAAAGACAACTGACATTCCCCATCACGGGCGGGAGTCAAAATAAAGTAATCCTCAGCGTCACGTTCCCAGCACAATGCGGTGGTGCTTTATAAAGCTTGCGACCACACGGGTGAATTCATCGTCCCCGCCATTGGGACAGCATCCCTATTTTAGGTGCTGACCATTTATCGTAACATTATGGTAGTCGTTGTAGCCGTTTACCGTCGTTCATAGGAGTCATAAACATTGTCCAGTCACATCTGAAGGCAACAGAAGGGCACCATTCGTATTCTCGAAGTGCAGTATGCCACCATGCATAAACCGTGAGCATTATCGTCTTTGAACGCTCGGTACGACGAGTCACCTCATTCCTGGGACACCACCGCTGTCGGGTGGATTGTGAAATATGCTTCCTAAGCAGTTGGCAAAGTTATTTCTGTATTTTGTATGACAACGTATGTGTTGTTGTGGTCTTCAGTCCTGAGACTGGTTTGATGCAGCTCTCCATGCTACTCTATCCTGTGCAAGCTTCTTCATCTCCCAGTACCTACTGCAACCTACATCCTTCTGAATCTGCTTAGTGTATTCATCTCTTTGTCTCCCTCTACGATTTTTACCCTCCACGCTGCCCTCCAATACTAAATTGGTGATCACTTGATGCCTCAGAATATGTCCTACCAACCGAGCCCTTCTTCTGGTCAAGTTGTGCCACAAACTCCTCTTCTCCCCAATCCTATTCAGTACCTCCTCATTAGTTATGTGATCTACCCATCTAATCTTCAGCATTCTTCTGTAGCACCACATTTCGAAAGCTTCTATTCTCTTCTTGTCCAAACTATTTACCGTCCATGTTTCACTTCCATATATGGCTAGACTCCATACAATTACTTTCAGAAACGACTTCCTGACACTTAAATCTATACTCGATGTTAACAAATTTCTCTTCTTCAGAAACGATTTCCTTTCCATTGCCAGTCTACATTTTATATCCTCTCTACTTCGACCATCATCAGTTATTTTGCTCCCCAAATAGCAAAACTCCTTTACTACTTTAAGTGTCTCATTTCCTAATCTAATACCCCCAACATCACCCGACTTAATTCGACTACATTCCATTATCCTCGTTTTGCTTTTGTTGATGTTCATCTTATATCCTCCCTTTAAGACACCATCCGTTCCGTTCAACTGCTCTTCCAAGTCCTTTGCTGTCTCTGACAGAATTACAATGTCATCGGCGAACCTCAAAGTTTTTATTTCTTCTCCGTGGATTTTAATACCTACTCCGAATTTTTCTTTTGTTTCCTTTACTGCTTGCTCAATATACAGATTGAATAACATCGGCGAGAGGCTACAACCCTGTCTTACTCCCATCCCAACCACTGCTTCCCTTTCATGTCCCTCGACTCTTATAACTGCCATCTGGTTTCTGTACAAATTGTAAATAGCCTTTCGCTCCCTGTATTTTACCCCTGCCACCTTTAGAATTTGAAAGAGAGTATTCCAGTCAACTTTGTCAAAAGCTTTCTCTAAGTCTACAAATGCTAGAAACGTAGGTTTGCCTTTCCTTAATCTTTCTTCTAAGATAAGTCGTAAGGTCAGTATTGCCTCACGTGTTCCAGTATTTCTACGGAATCCAAACTGATCTTCCCCGAGGTCGGCTTCTACTAGTTTTTCCATTCGTCGGTAAAGAATTCGTATTAGTATTTTGCTGCTGTGGCTTATTAAACTGATTGTTCGGTAATTCTCACATCTGTCAACACCTACTTTCTTTTGGATTGGAATTATTATATTCTTCTTGAAGTCTGAGGGTATTTGGCCTGTTTCATACATCTTGCTCACCAGATGGTAGAGTTTTGTCAGGACTGGCTCTCCCAAGGCTGTCAGTAGTTCCGATGGAATGTTGTCTACTCCGGGGGCCTTGTTTCGACTCAGGTCTTTCAGTGCTCTGTCAAACTCTTCACGCAGTATCGTATCTCCCATTTCATCTTCATCTACATCCTCTTCCATTTCCATAATATTGTCCTCAAGTACATCGCCCTTGTATAGACCCTCTATATACTCCTTCCACCTTTCTGCTTTCCCTTCTTTGCTTAGAACTGGGTTTCCATCTGAGCTCTTGATGTTCATACAAGTCGTTCTCTTATCTCCAACGGTCTCTTTAATTTTCCTGTAGGCAGTATCTATCTTACCCCTAGTGAGATAAGCCTCTACATCCTTACATTTGTCCTCTAGCCATCCCTGCTTAGCCATTTTGCACTTCCTGTCGATCTCATTTTTTAGACGTTTGTATTCCTTTTTGCCTGCTTCATTTACTGCATTTTTATATTTTCTCCTTTCATCAATTAACTTCAATATTTCTTGTGTTACCCAAGGATTTCTACTAGCCCTCATCTTTTTACCTACTTGATCCTCTGCTGCCTTCACTACTTCATCCCTCAGAGCTACCCATTCTTCTTCTACTGTATTTCTTTCCCCCGTCCCTGTCACTTGTTCCCTTATGCTCTCCATGAAACTCTGTACAACCTCTGGTTCTTTCAGTTTATCCAGGTCCCATCTCCTTAAATTCCCACCTTTTTGCAGTTTCTTCAGTTTTAATCTACAGGTCGTAACCAATAGATTGTGGTCAGAGTCCACATCTGCCCCTGGAAATGTCTTACAATTTAAAACCTGGTTCCTAAATCTCTGTCTGACCATTATATAATCTATCTGATACCTTTTAGTATCTCCAGGGTTGTTCCATGTATACAACGTATGAGCTCACGTTATTCTTCTAGCTATACCAATAATCCATCACAGATAACACATCTCGCGAAAATACGTATTTCGTCGCGTGTCTAGCGATCCACTTGACCGCATGCGTCTTATGATTGGGAAAGAACTGCGTGTCCGGTAAAAAAAAGTTCATCCAATGTGATCTGTGAATCGCTGGTGTGCCAAAGGAAGGTCAGTATTCGACGCGTCAGCAAGCAAACGTCCCTCTGCGAGCCGCATACAAAGCCATGCTCTTCCGTGTCCAACAATCCACAGATTGTGCAAAGGAAAGAGTGGATCATATCAGTGGCTTACAGCCAGTTCTGTGTGTATATTTTATCGTTGTTGAGGATATACCACTCCATCACGCCGCCGTTGACAGTAGAGGCGTATGCAAAGCGCGCCAGGTGTGCTGCCAAGCTCTCGTTGGATGTTTGATCTCCATGACGTTGCGGCCGTCGTGACTCATCAGGTAGCGATAGATCTCAATAGCCGTGGATGTTCTCATGGAAGATACTTCCGGACGAACATAACTATAATCGAGAAAAAACAAGGATACGTGTGCTAGAGAAGGCGAGAAGTTGCCCACCGCTATCGGAGGTCCGAACAACGGCGGAAGAAATTCTTTTATCATAACTGATACTTTTATCAGGTGTGTTTCTGCCGTTACCAGTTCCGAATTATCGTTCACAGTACTTCGGCCAGAGAGGCGGCTCGTCGTTTTCAATTGTCATGGATCTATGACTGAGTGATTGGCAGAATTTACCCTACTTGAAATTACGCTTCTAGAAAACGTTCTCTTAAAGTGCTCCACAAAGTATGAGGCATTCCCTTCCTAGGTTTATAGATCTGTAAGAGCTATGAACTATCAGGGAAGCCCTCTTAAGCCTAGTAAGTCACGTTGCTTCACAGCAACGAAGTCCTAATTTGGTTTGCCGACCGGAGTGGCCGAGCCGTTCTAGGCGCTACAGTCTGGAGCTGCGCGACCGCTACGGTCGCAGGTTCGAGTCCTGCCTCGGGCATGGTTGTGTGTGATCTTCTTAGGTTAGTTCGGTTTAAGCAGTTCTAAGTTCTAGGAGACTGATGACCTCAGACGTTGTCCCATAGTGCCCAGAGCCATTTGAACCATTTTTGAACCTAATTTGGTTTCATTTATTTTCGGCTAAGAATTGAAACCATGTCCCGAATAGATGCATTACGAGTCTTAGTTTCGTTTATTATGTAATACTTAAGTACCTTTGGTCACAAACGACATAGTTTAATGTTTTGCCAATATTAATACGTTCGACCACAACAGTTTTTTTTTTCGAACAGGTACTGTTGCACTGATACATCGAATCACAGGGAATAATACAGGGCACCCACAAGAAAACTCCCTGTTACAGGTGCAAATAAAAAATCTGTGAGGCATACATGAATGTGGCTTGTGGCATCATGTAAAGTAACATTTTGTACAAAAAATTATCTTCGTTACATGGGCTCCCTTCATGACCCGTGAAATGCCTCTATTGTTCTCTATGTCAATCCATGTGCACACAAACTGCTGTGGTGTTATGGAGGCTATTGCATCCGCAGTTTTTCTGCGGAGATCACAAGGATCACGTGCAGGTGAGGAATACTTGATGTCTTTTACATACCCCTACAAGATAAATTCCAGAGGGGCTATGTCGGGAGATCGCGGTTGACACATGATAGATCCAGAGGAAAAATTCGATCCAGGAGATCATGGACATGGAAACGCCAGCTTGGAGGAGCACCATCCTGCTGGAAGATTGCATTTAGCACAAGGGAAAGAAGCTGCGGGACGGCGTACTGCCCAACCTTACCCATAAAACGATTCCTAATACTGTTTGTTCGTGAAGAAAAGTGGTCTAATTCTGTTGTTTTCGCCGGCCGCGGTGGTCTCGCGGTTCTAGGCGCGCAGTCCGGAACCGTGCGACTGCTACGGTCGGAGGTTCGAATCCTGCCTCGGGCATGGATGTGTGTGATGTCCTTAGGTTAGTTAGGTTTAAGTAGTTCTAAGTTCTAGGGGACTGATGACCACAGCAGTTGAGTCCCATAGTGCTCAGAGCCATTCTGTTGTTTTCCATGAGCGCACGCCAATCATTCACCTGCTCGCTGTCTCTGATATGTTCGAGAAAACTGTAGGGATTTTCTGAACCCGGAATGCGAATGTTGTACATACTAACCTTTCAGCATGTGAAGAAGACTGCTTCGTCAAAGAAACCATTTCCTAGATAGACGTGGCTTTGCTCGATCCAGTCCAGCATCTCAATAGCAAATTCGTAACGAAGCTGCAGGCCATTTCTCTGTAGTGCTTTTAAGCGTCTGAGTACGTTCAGTTTTAGTCAGCTGTCTTTGTATCAAATAACGTAGAAATTTACTAGCACAGTCATTCATCATTTTTCTAAGTGGATGTTTCAGTGTTTAACTCTCTTGACGCTCGGTGAACTGATGCGCTTATTTAGAAGGTCTCTGATCTCCTTTACCATATCACAATATGTGCGTTACGTGCTAGAACTGACTCTCTGTTTACACTGACAGTGGTTAGGAACTTGTCACACCAAACCTTAATCGTCTTAACGTGTGGGTTCTGCCTTTGAAATTACTTTGCGGACTGTGATTTAGTTTTTGCGTACCACACCATAAATTGGGCTCGCTCTTCATGTATTGTCATTTCTAGTAATTATTGGGCAACTGAACAGAACAAAAGGAAACGTTCGTAAAAAAATCCAAACAAAAGTTTTTCAGCCGTAAACCACAATTGTGTGTGTCTCATAATTTTTTAATGAATTTTGAAATCAGTGAAGTCTCATGTGGTCACTGCAAGTTAAAAAATGAAAAGGATGGTGGAGTTGTACCTAGGAGTGAGGAGAACCACGTAAGAAGAGTGATTCGAGCATGCCTTGAGATCTCTAATTATATCAGAGGAAAAAGGGTAGGAAAATCAGTGTTTAACGTCGCATGGACGTTATTGTAGGTACACTACAAGTTTGTATTGAAAAAGAACTGGGTGAGAAATCGGCTGTGTCCTTCCCAAAAGAACCACCGCGAGACGCGTCTTAAGTGATGCTGGGAGAAAACCTAATCCGTCACGGACGGTACAATATTCTGAGATCGTGAGGCAGCATCATATTCCTCTTCAGACTCCAACACTGCTCGGCGTTTCGCTCCCTCCACTGGCATCTTCAACAAGAATCCACTGGTGTCCCTGAATGGCTGCTCGTGGTTTTGAATCGTGCATCCTTTGTATGTAAGTCCAGTGCCTTTACTTTTGTGCTACATCGCTCGTGAATATTACAGAGTGCTGAACCAACTGCACTGTTCGAAAAGCGAAAGTGAAAATAATAGAATTTTCTAACAGATATTCCAAATGTGAAACAGCGTTGGAAGGAACTAGTTACTTTAAAGTCTTATGTTATTAATACGTGTCTTTATAAACATCCATACAGTGACGGTGATTTGACAGCTGGATTCAATCTACTTATTTACTTCTATGCAACATATTCCGGCAAAATGGGCGTACGAATTCAGCATGATAGTAGCAGTAGTCAGTACTATAAATTTCTTTACTGCAAATGCAACAAGATCAGAATAGTACAGTTTCGGTGTATTTAATTAGACTGAGAGTGTTAAAGCTGAATTCCGACGCGACAGTTATTATGTGACAATACGCCTTTGAGTGAAAGAAATCTGTCCTGAGAATCGATACGTATATACTGTTTACTGAAGTGAACGTCTGTTAATATTAAGTCAAATAGTTAACGAAGTGAAGACAAAGAAGTCACAAGATGCAATTAAGATCGTATTAATTTCAACAAGTACAGTGATTACACTACTGATAATTCGCAGTTTGTATAATTCATTCGTTGAGTGGTAGTCTAGTTTTAAATTCTGGATAAGTCTCTATGGGTGGGTGGTCTCTATGTCTTCCACGGGCGATGTGTATAGTCATTCCTTGCTACTGCTTGTTTTTACCTTGTACATTTCCATATAGATCGATCTGCTGGAAAACAACAACTATGTTGGAATGTTTCTTACGAGTTCCATAAGCTGCGAGTAGATGGGCAACATAATCCTACTTCAAATGATTAATTTTTTTGTGAACATCGTATCTGCTATTGGACTCGACGTTAATGAGGGGAAAAAGACTAGAAAGATATTACATGACAAAAAGGTGGAAGACACTGTAGATTGATAAAAACGTGCTTGAAGAAGTAATTGAGTTTAAATAGCTAGGGTTGTTGTAAACAACAGAAATGGTGAGGAACACGAAATAGAAGCGAGGATCAAAGAGGAATCCAAACCATCATATTCACTCAACAAATTACTGTCGTCCAGTGTTTTTCGAGAGCAACCAAAATTGAAAACGCAAAACTATAATGAGACCAGTGTTATTATATGTGGCAGAAATATGGAGAACAGGAAAGTATACAGAGAGAGAGAGAGAATGATTTTTTTGAAGTAATCTCTTATGGATGATGTCTCTACCAATTTATGATGGAAGAGAATGGCGAAGAAGAAAGAACAGAGAGCATAGGTAGATACGTAATGAACCAGATGTTATTGCTGATTGCAAGACAACGAGACTGAGATGGGTCAACCACATGTGTAGAAGAGAGGACGGATTGGGAGGAGTTTCAGAGAAGAAACCCGAAGTATGAAGACCTTAAGGCAGACCGAAAATAAGATGGAAAGACCAAATAGCCAAGGAGCTTCAGGTACTTGGAAGGAAGGAGGAGGAAGAAGTGAAGGACAGAACGCTGTGGAGGAGGCTACTTTACTGAATCAAACACCGACTGTGATTTGTCAGACCAGGAGAGTTAGAGGAAATCATTTGTATCTGTTGTTGAGTACGGCCTGAATTCCAGTGAATCTTTGGATAATATAATAACTGCATGTGGCCCACTGGCCAAGTGAAAGTATTTCAAATGAACGTCACTTCAGTAACTTGTGTGTCCCCGATTTACCTCAGTTATCGAACAGAGGAAAGTGGACCTCAGTTTAATGTAGAATACGAACAACGTGTCTTTCCTGATGACCCACCAAATCTAGAGGCCATTTCCGTGGTCCGACCGGGATTCCATTCTATGACTTCTCAGTTTCTAGGCAAGTGTTTGAGCACTAGACCACCAGATTCACTAGAGTATATTGGATTATAAATGTTCATGTGTGTTTGGATCGAAGGTACGTCGTTTTGAACTTCAGACTATCGGATTGTTTCATGCGGTCTTGCAAGACTGCCAATCCTAATCTTAGTTTTTACATCTCTGCAGACGTACGACATCGAGGATTACATTTTGTGCACCTTTAGCATCTCACATCCAGTACTGCCTTTATAGTTTCTTCCAACAGCAAGCTGACTGTTTCCGGATGCCTCAGAAGATCTCAGCCAGCCTATCGCTTCCCTTGGTATGATTTTGCGACCTCTCCTTGCCTCGTTTGTTCTTTCCGTCATCGAAAATGCGTATTACTTTTACGAAATGCAGTCGAACGTAACAACAGTTATTGGAAACAAGTTTAGATGTTTAGGTTGTTAATTATCCGTGGCACGCGAAACTCCAGTTCACGCATTCTCCGGTACCTCGATATGTTCGATCCATCGGCGCGCGTTACGCTCAGGAACGTGATGATGTAGCTACGCCTCCGATCCGTTAAATTCCATTGCCCCCCGAAAGGGCAATAGGGGGTTCACGAATAGCCAGTTGATCGTAAGGCATAGTGTGTGAATAAAGTGGCATCGCTTAAAGCGAAGCTTTGTAGATATTTGACGCTGAATTGTTCACTGTCGTTAAATGAAACTGGATAAAGCGATAACAGACGTATCCAGTGATTTCCTTCCTGTCATTCTGCACACTGTCATCACGAGTGAAATAACGCCTACGTGAGACACTGTTCTTCTACGATGCTGCCATAGACGTTTTACAGTTTGGCGTTTCTGTTTCTACCTATGTCTCTTTGATAATAGCAGGAATGTTAACAACACTAAGCTAGCTTGCCGAAACTAGAAAGCTAGCACACCGTATACATTTTTCTTACAGTATACCTTGGCGAGATCCTTGCTGTAAGACAGGTGAAAGCAGTAGCTCAATTCGCAGTGGTAGTAGCTGTCGTTAGAGATTTAACCCTTTGTTGCCTGACGGTACTTAAAAGTACCAGTAAGTTTTGACTCTCATTATTTTCTCGTGGTGCAGTTTCGTGATCTGAGAGCCTGTCGGTACGTAACAGTAACTCTGCTCTACTGTTTCATAGATGTTATTGTGCAGTACGTAGACCTCTCTGGCGGTCAGAGCTTGAAATTGTTTTTCGCGCGCTGCTGTGAAAACAGAAGATTGGATGTGCTTGTTTCCATGGTGTTGCCTGAATTTGTATGCAGTTTATTGAAACTTCCGTTGAGTTTTCCATTGTACGTACTTACCTTCTTTGTTTTTTTAAAATAGTTTGAAGCATTACGTCACAAGTGAATGAGATAAAGTGGAAAATATAAGGCGGACTTATTAGTACCGTCAGGTTGTGCGAACACTTTATTGTAGCAACAGTGCGTTACCTCTCACTAGTTGTTCTGTCCACTTTTTCTCACACAGAAATCCGTAAACACATTTGCCTGTGGAACAATTAGAACAAACAGGAAAGGTTGGCCAGGGAATTTACCTAAAGAAAAATGTCTAAAGCGTGGGGAATCAAATCACAGAGAGTCATCTTTAGACCTAACAGTATTTCAATGGAGGGAAAATAAAGTAGTGTATTTTGCGTCAAACTTCCATGGCACTGAACAGAGCGCAGTGACAAGAAAACAGAAAGATGAAACTAGTATGACTATACCATGACCAGTTATTGTATGTGATTATAATAAAAACATGGGTGGTGTGGATCATGCAGAGAGATTACGTTCAACTTATGGTCTTGACAGGCGATCAAAGAAATGGTGGCACCGTCTCTTCTGGGGAGCAATAGAAATTGCTTTTGTCAATGCTTACGTCATTTTCAGTGATCTACATGGGGCACTGCCACTGCTGGAATTCAGGAGTGCTGTGGCACTAGGGCTAATGAATGAACAGCAATTGCCAAATCTCAAAAAGAGAAACTCTGGTAAAGATGAAATAACTTCCCCAAAGAGAAGGAAGGATAACTTTTCTGTTCCGAAGGATGTACGTCTTGGCAACCGAGGAAACCATTTAGTAGTGTTCAGTTGTAAAAGAGGACGATGCGAAATGTGTGCGAAAAATAAAATTCAGTCGAGACCACATTCACAATGTAGTACATGTAAAGTGTATTTGTGCTGCAATGAGAAAAAGAACTGTTTCCGACAATTTCATGAGGTATCACTAGATATGTGATATGTATATACTGTCAAAGATGTATAGCTAAGTTACTATGTATTGTGAAGTTGCTCTAGAATAAATTTATGCAAAATTAAAAAAAAATTGAGAAATACCATACTTCTGTTAATTAATTTTCTAATGTAAAAATATTTAATATTTATGTGGAATAAAGGACAAGTTATAAAAATTGGAGCATTTTTCTGCGCATATTGTGATTCTGTCCATGGAGTCTGACGGTACTTCTGAGTACCAGGAGAGAAAAAAGTTGTGAAAAATAAAATAAAATTTTACATAAAATCCTACCGTCATTTGAGGCCACAATAGCATAAATTCTGCAAAGAAAATGCTAAAAAGTAAATTTTTTCTCATGTCAGGAAACAAAGGGTTAATTAACATTTAAAAACAGTTGTGTTATTGTTTATATCATACTATAAAGTCATCGTTTTACAATGTTCTGTGCTTTCGTAAGAGTATATTGTTCAGCTAATATCGTTACAACAAAGAATACGTTCTGCAGTTGAAACCAAAACGTATTATTGCAATGAGTACTTTGCTCATACCGATGCAGCTGATCTCGTAATGGTCAATTATTCTCATGACAACCTCTCCCTACTGTAGGCTATTTTAATCTGGACGCAATATTGCAACTACTTGTCTCGTACTGAAGTAGTAGATTAAATGAAAAGTTCCGTTACGAATTATTTCGCATACTTTAAAAGTAAGGTGTTTAATTACTGGATAGCGTTAGTTTCGAAGCATAAATTCATCATAAGGCTTCCGACATTTACTGAGTGAACTCCGTCGTCATGAAAACGCATACCTCTTTGAACCTGTGCTACTTTTCAGCTCACGGCAACAGACTGTACCTCTCTCGTGCTGTTCACAACTACATACAGAAGAACAATGTTTCTGAATGCAAAGTGTTTTCGAACACACTCGACTTAATTTGTTAACTGATTTGTTTGAACTTTTCATATCGGCTATCACGAACCATTCTTTTTCTGCTTCTTATACCAACTCAGCTAGCGCAGTGGTTAAGACACAAAGCTTGCATCCGGAAGCAGCAGCTTCTAAATAGAAGTTAGCCTATAGTGACACGATATTTAGTTGTTTCCATAAGTCACTTAAGTCGAATGTCGGGATGTTCCCTCTGGAAACGACAGGGCCGATTTTTCCCCCTATCCTTGTCCAGTTCTCGCCATTTGAGCCTGTCTCAGATTACCGTACTCTCGACGCGATTCTAAGTGTTAATCGCCCTTCTCTTTATCTTTATCATTCTTATTATTATCCTTGTTCTTATTACCATAAGGGCGTTCATGAAAATGATGAGTACCAAAGTCATCACTTACTGTTTCACACAAGATATGAAAAAGCTAGAGCCACGTCACGTGGTTTCCTTTGCGTTAGCGAGTGGGGCACAGATTTGCAGCACTGCACTGCAGCCATTGATGCTTCTGGAGGCCAAGGCATCTCAACGTTATCTCGAATTTTCCACAGTATATCCAGGATCCCAGTTAAGCAGATAACAAGACAATACATATCAGTTAGTTCTACAGAATTTTTGTGCGGGCTTCATATAAGGTATGACTCCGACCTGCAACACATTAAAATACATGAAGTGTTACCTGCGGCTTGGAAGCAACGACACATACAGTGCTTTACGTGTTTCTAATACAAAGGGGGGAAGATTGCTGATGACATGCATTGTAGGCAGCAGGCGGCCGGACTGATCAGACCTAAGGCCTAGTCCATAACTGGTCTTTCGTTTAGTTTAGTTAAGCAGTAGTTGTTCTTATTGTGGATTCATTTAGCTGTACGGTCAAGTGCCATTTTTACCCGAATTTTATTCGCCGACGAAAGCAA
Source organism: Schistocerca nitens (assembly GCF_023898315.1). NCBI lineage: Eukaryota > Metazoa > Arthropoda > Insecta > Orthoptera > Acrididae > Schistocerca > Schistocerca nitens. The sequence continues at coordinate 181,107,312 of NC_064617.1, read as the reverse complement.
AATTTACCTTTGTCGTAGGTAACGGCAGTAAGATATTTAAAGATATTTAGTGAGGCCGTTGCGATTGATGCCTACGCCAGTAACACTATGCTACGTTTTAAAAATCTGGAAAGATGTTTTATGACTTTAAGATGATATTTAAAGCATTTATCAGTCTGATTTCAAAGCTGATTTTTGTTTTTCTGTATGAGGTCAGATTTCGGTGCAAATGGCGTCTGAGGTAGTAGCTGAAATCACGTTTTTCTTTTAACACGGAATATTTTTATTTGTATTAAATATACATTATTTATTTTGTGGCTTTGAATATATTACTACACACTTCGTTACAGAAGCCAGTCGTGTACTTTCTCTTAAAAATGCTAATGATTATTATAAAAACACAACACATATATGACTGTTTAGTTACCGTTCGCTTATTTGCTTGCCTCAAGTTCTTTCTGAAGTGCGGGAGAACTTCTCTTCCTTGACTGTCTCACTTCACTAGCGCCATCTCTCTGTAGCATAAAACAGCAGCCAGCGATCATGTTTTCGTTCCGCCTTTCTCGTATCTCTTCCCACCTGCTTGGTGGTGGAACAGTTCTTGTTCTTCACTGTCATTGCCATGGTTCGCAGGAGAAAAAAAAATTAAAAATACGTGAGAGTAAAAATCATGTTTCACATAATTACGTGAAACTCTGAAAAATTATTTCAACATTGGTTGTATAATTTCGATATTTGTTGCAGCCCAAGTTGTGGAGAGGAGGTAATAGTGCTTGGCTGAAAATTAGTTCATATATTATTTTCTATGAAATGTACTGGAGAGCTTTTCTTTCGAGCCTATTAGTTACCTCCCAATGCTTATCTTTGTCCCGGCTGTCCCACTCACAAATGAAATACTGTCGAAACATGGGACTAGGGAAAGGCATGATTCGGTGTGGACGGGGCCTTACTCAGTTACCGTTGGTTGCTCACTTTCTTTTTTGTAAATCACGTACACTTTATTTGGAACCAATTGCAATAAGGTTGACAATAAGGAACAATTATCAAATTTGATTGTTAAGACACAATGTCTAATAAAATTCTTAAAACAAATTGTACTCACGGTCGAAGGCCTTATTGACCAGAAATTCAAACTATTTGTCGGCTGAAGGCCCCAATAGTAATAACTCAAAAAAACAATTTGATGGCTGAAGGCCTGGATAGTAAATTCTTAAGAACAGTTAACCTTTCCAAAAGATATTAAAATATTTTTTTAAAAAACACAATCATCAAAATTTCACTATTAAGAGACAATATCTAATTAAAAGTTCTTAAGACAAATTGCATTCACGGCTGAAGGCCTTATTGACAAGAAATCCAAATTACTTGCTGACTGAAGGCCCCTATAGTAATAACTCAAAATTAAAATATTTTAAAAAAGAAAACAATCGTCACAATCTGATCACACCAAGAGAGAAGTGGGCCTTAGACAGTGCTCCGAGGACCGTCCTGGGAAAGTCGCTCAACTTCGTAACGAATGAGACAGGCTGCCAAGAGTTGTATCCACTTAACCGGATGGCAACTGAGACTAGTGACAGTTTAAACGCAGACCAACACTCTCGCAAAATCTACCTAACGTCTGCTAACCAAAACAATGATGGAATAATCCAGGCAAGGCGGAACCGGCGGACAATACTGAGTCTTCAGAATCCGGTGTTTAGAATATCCAGAAGCAGACAGAAACACTACGACCAAAGTAGTCCCAAAGAAACAACGTATTCGGACCACAATCAAGGAGGTTGTCGAACTACACGCCTTATCAGACAGCAGCGGCAAGGCGAGGAAAGTTACTCGTACACTCCGCGAAAATACACTTACCTCCAGGGCAGGTAACTGGGGCGCTAGCGGCCACTAGGCAAAAAAATACGGCTGGTTAAACTTCACCAATAAACACAAGGAACTCAATGATTAATAATAAGAAATGGAGGATGGCTAACTAATTTCGTCAACTCCAAACACCCATTGCTCTCCGTCTCAGCGACCCTGCGAGTAGCAACGCGCGAACAAACAGCGTGATCTCAAACTAGTGGAGGTTTCACTACTGGGTTAGTGTTAACTCAACTGAAACGTCCTGGGTCCGGTGGACAACGAGGTTGTGGCCCTCGCAACTACAGCCCCTCGATCCGGCAGTGCCTGCGTGCCGCCAGCGGTCCCGGCACGTTCTTGTGCTGCCGCACCCCACTGCTGCTCCGTCCCAACCGAACTGCTTGACACACTCCGACCGGCAAACACTTGATGTCCTTCCTAAGATAGTACCACGGTACTATATATCGATAACTGCTGCTGCTGCCACTCGCAGACACACAACGCTAGCAAACGTAGTGACGCCAGTAAACACAAGAGGAAAACGAGACGCCACTATCCCTATTACATGATGCCTACCTACCAACTGCACCAACGTGAGCCGCAACACGGCTCAACTGTATTTTTGTGTAGCCGAATTAGTGACCCAATTGCATGCCAACTAGTTTCAAATCGCCGCGTGTTATCGAAGAATGTTTATCATGGTTGACGGATTTCGACACAGCTTTGGCGTTTCCATACATCTCGTTATGGCGTACTGAATATACGACATACCTGCGTGGTGACCACCTTTTTTCTGGATCACCAACCCCTATACCGAAGGATGGTCGTAGGCATTTTCGCGAAACCGTTAATGCTCTGTCTTTGCATAACAATTATGTAGCTACCACAATCGTATCAAAATATGGTTGGGTAATTAAAACACTGCGAAAACCACTTCTAAGAAAGTGAAAATTTGTACGAGGGCAGTTCAATAAGTAATGCAACACATTTTTTTTCTGAAACAGGGGTTGTTTTATTCAGCATTGAAATACACCAGGTTATTCCGCAATCTTTTAGCTACACAACACTATTTTTCAACGTAATCTCCATTCAATGCTACGGCCTTACGCCACCTTGAAATGAGGGCCTGTATGCCTGCACCGTACCATTCCACTGGTCGATGTCGGAGCCAACGTCGTACTGCATCAATAACTTCTTCATCATCCGCGTAGTGCGTCCCACGGATTGCGTCCTTCATTGGGCCAAACATATGGAAATCCGACGGTGCGAGATCGGGGCTGTAGGGTGCATGAGGAAGAACAGTCCACTGAAGTTTTGTGAGCTCCTCTCGGGTGCGAAGACTTGTGTGAGGTCTTGCATTGTCATGAAGAAGGAGAAGTTCGTTCAGATTTTTGTGCCTACGAACACGCTGAAGTCGTTTCTTCAATTTCTGAAGAGTAGCACAATACACTTCAGAGTTGATCGTTTGACCATGGGGAAGGACATCGAACAGAATAACCCCTTCAGCGTCCCAGAAGACTGTAACCATGACTTTACCGGCTGAGGGTATGGCTTTAAACTTTTTCTTGGTAGGGGAGTGGGTGTGGCGCCACTCCATTGATTGCAGTTTTGTTTCAGGTTCGAAGTGATGAACCCATGTTTCATCGCCTGTAACAATCTTTGACAAGAAATTGTCACCCTCAGCCACATGACGAGCAAGCAATTCCGCACAGATGGTTCTCCTTTGCTCTTTATGGTGTTCGGTTAGACAACGAGGGACCCAGCGGGAACAAACCTTTGAATATCCCACCTGGTGAACAATTGTGACAGCACTACCAACAGAGATGTCAAGTTGAGCACTGAGTTGTTTGATGGTAATCCGTCGATCATCTCGAACGAGTGTGTTCGCACGCTCCGCCATTGCAGGAGTCACAGCTGTGCATGGCCGGCCCGCACGCGGGAGATCAGACAGTCTTGCTTGACCTTGCGGCGATGATGACACACGCTTTGCCCAACGACTCACCGTGCTTTTGTCCACTGCCAGATCACCGTAAACATTCTGCAAGCGCCTATGAATATCTGAGATGCCCTGGTTTTCCGCCAAAAGAAACTCGATCACTGCCCGTTGTTTGCAACGCACATCCGTTACAGACGCCATTTTAACAGCTCCGTACAGCGCTGCCACCTGTCGGAAGTCAATGAAACTATACGAGACGAAGCGGGAATGTTTGAAAATATTCCACAAGAAATTTCCGGTTTTTTCAACCAAAATTGGCCGAGAAAAAAAATGTGTTGCATTACTTATTGAACTGCCCTCGTATTTAACAGCATAGATACAACTTTACAGCACTATAGCATATCAATAACGAACTACAAGGTTTCCCGCCCAACAGCCAGATGGATGTGAGAAGTGTGGGAGACTACGCCATCTTCCGGAAATAAAATTTCCCTTAATTGCGATAACATTCTCTTTGTGGAACTTAGGTTTACATGAAAATACTTAATTTTTTAAAAAACTGTACTTGATACTAAATGTGTTTCAGGAACAGCGAAAATTACTCACACTTCAATAATGACGTTGTGTGTCGTAATTTGGAATTGAAGTGTAATATATCCACGAGGACCCTCCAGAAACGGAAAGATAAACGCGGTCTAACGACAAAGGTCGAAAAACATGCTGTCCTCCTATATGTACTCAGTATGCTTCCCCGTGATCATTAATTTAATTTCGTAATACGTTCGAAGAACTATCACTGATGATACAGGGTGTTCGATAAAAGTGTCACACTGCCCGACAGAAGAAAAATTCAAATAACTATGTGTCGGGAAACCGGTATCTGTCGAGACATGGGCCGTTTGACTTGTGTCGAGTAATTTCTTTTTTATTTACAGATGAGGTTCGATTCACAACATACGTCATAATAAAATAACACAGTATGGACGTGTGTGTAGATGCAAATCCTCGAGCAATCATAGAGGTGAGGTATCTGTAATAACGTACGTGCAGTAATCGTCGGTGAGAGACCCATAGGGCCATGCACTTCACCAAACAGATTAACAGGTGTCGTGTATGATTGATTTCTTATGCGATGAATTGCCAGCGCTATTTGAGAGCATAGCTCTTGCAAAAAGAGTGTGGTCCTTGCTCGACGGGGCACCACACCGTTTTATACGGTTCGTGTCACAGTACGTCACCCCAACGTTTAATTGGTCGAGGAGGTCCAGGTATATGCCTCTCCGTTCACCGGTCCCGAATCCGTTGGATTTCTGGATACCCGGACATTTAGGACATGTAATGGCATTGGTGTATGCCTAACCTATCTACAATGTACAGACGCTACAAGAGCTTATGACGCAATTCAAATGGAGCCTGGTATGCTTGAAAAATTTCCTGAATCACTGCGAAGAAGAGCCGAAGTGTGTGTCAGGATCCGTGGTAACCACATGTCTACTTCCACGTAATAGACAGATGGGAACGAGAGGATAGATCGATCCATATCTGAACAGGTATCGGTTTTCGAACATTTCGTTGTACTATCTTACACTTTGCACAATATTTCCTCGTGTAGGAATACGTGACAATTTATTAAGCGGGGTGGCGCACGAAAGCGGCTCCTAGTACATACAACTCAACAATTACGCACGCATTGTTTCCTGCCACGCGCAGATACAACAACAAATTATCATGTATTAATTTTTTAACATAAAATAACAAATAAGTTAATGCAAGCAACAGCTTCGAAACAATAGATGATAATAGGCCGGCGAGAATGAGCGGTCCAGCACACGAAGTCGGTTTTTCATGCGCCACCCTGTATTAGGAAATGGACAGAAAATACACTCCTGGAAATTGAAATAAGAACACCGTGAATTCATTGTCCCAGGAAGGGGAAACTTTATTGACACATTCCTGGGGTCAGATACATCACATGATCACACTGACAGAACCACAGGCACATAGACACAGGCAACAGAGCATGCACAATGTCGGCACTGGTACAGTGTATATCCACCTTTCGCAGCAATGCAGGCTGCTATTCTCCCATGGAGACGATCGTAGAGATGCTGGATGTAATCCTGTGGAACGGCTTGCCATGCCATTTCCACCTGGCGCCTCAGTTGGACCAGCGTTCATGCTGGACGTGCAGACCGCGTGAGACGACGCTTCATCCAGTCCCAAACATGCTCAATGGGGGACAGATTCGGAGATCTTGCTGGCCAGGGTAGTTGACTTACACCTTCTAGAGCACGTTGGGTGGCACGGGATACATGCGGACGTGCATTGTCCTGTTGGAACAGCAAGTTCCCTTGCCGGTCTAGGAATGGTAGAACGATAAGTTTGATGATGGTTTGGATGTACCGTGCACTATTCAGTGTCCCCTCGACGATCACCAGTGGTGTACGGCCAGTGTAGGAGATCGCTCCCCACACCATGATGCCGGGTGTTGGCCCTGTGTGCCTCGGTCGTATGCAGTCCTGATTGTGGCGCTCACCTGCACGGCGCCAAACACGCATACGACCATCATTGGCACCAAGGCAGAAGCGACTCTCATCGCTGAAGACGACACGTCTCCATTTGTCCCTCCATTCACGCCTGTCGCGACACCACTGGAGGCGGGCTGCACGATGTTGGGGCGTGAGCGGAAGACCGCCTAACGGTGTGCGGGACTGTAGCCCAGCTTCATGGAGACGGTTGCGAATGGTCCTCGCCGATACCCCAGGAGCAACAGTGTCCCTAATTTGCTGGGAAGTGGCGGTGCGGTCCCCTACGGCACTGCGTAGGATCCTACAGTCTTGGCGTGCATCCGTGCGTCGCTGCAGTCCGGTCCCAGGTAGACGGGCACGTGCACCTTCCGCCGACCACTGGCGACAACATTGATGTACTGTGGAGACCTCACGCCCCACGTGTTGAGCAATTCGGCAGTACGTCCACCCGGCCTCCCGCATGCCCACTATACGCCCTCGCTCAAAGTCCGTCAACTGCACATACGGTTCACGTCCACACTGTCGCGGCACGCTACCAGGTTAAAGACTGCGATGGAGCTCCGTATGCCACGGCAAACTGGCTGACACTGACGGCGGCGGTGCACAAATGCTGCACAGCTAGCGCCATTCGACGGCCAACACCGCGGTTCCTGGTGTGTCCGCTGTGCCGTGCGTGTGATCATTGCTTGTACAGCCCTCTCGCAGTGTCCGGAGCAAGTATGGTGGGTCTGACACACCGGTGTCAATGTGTTCTTTTTTCCATTTCCAGGAGTGTATATTCAACATTTCATTTACTGCCTATAAGCCGAGGGCACCAGATGCGATGTAGCAAGGTACCGAAATGTTAACTGTTCTCTAACAGTAAGTCGAATCTATATTTCGTTGGGATCAATAGCTTGGCAAAAATATTCTAAAAGGTACGTGAGTGCATTTACAGCTGTGTACAGTGTTTTGCTCATCACTTATACAGCTGAGTAAACGAATGTCCCAATACCAACACAGCAGAAAAGAAAAAAGAAAATAAACACACCTTGTTTTAACATGTATAGCAAGGCACAGCGAACACACACACACACAGACACACACACACACACACACACACACACACACACACACACACACAACGGGAGAGAGATATATACACACGCATGCATGAAAGCGCGTCCACTGCCAAGCATATGCAGAACGGTCCATGTACGAATACAAAGACAAAGAAAGGAAGTATTGTTATCTGGCAGATACTACAATGTCAGCGGAAGGGTACGATAGCGAGTTAATGGATTAACTTTCGAACCACAGATGGTGCTGTAATTACTAAAATTTCTTTTGACCTCAAATTGAACTAAGGAAGATCTACATAAAAATTCTATGGAGGTGGTACTGTAGAGTGGTAATTCTGTAAGATACGTCACCCATTATGTACACAATTCATGAATGAATGCTACAAGTAATGTGGCTATCCCCTTTCGTTCTTAGATTCTTTTCTCTATTTTTGAGTCATGATACGGGTATATTATGTCACAAAAGTATAGACAGAAATAGATTGAATAACTTCCCGTTGTGTTTATCTTAAGCGAAATGTACTCGTAGCTATTGTAAAACTTTTCTGAAGTTTTTTATTCGTAAGAACAAATAAAAATACAACAGAATTACAGTTTAAGGAATTTTAAACAATGTTTCATTATTGGTAGTTACAAGAAACCTTTAATTTTGTAGCTTTTATTTGACGGTAGGTTGTTGCAGTCTTCACTCGGAAGCTTTGTTTGATGCAGCTCTCCATGCTACTGTATTCTGTGCAAGCCTCTTCATCTCTGCATAAATACTGTAACGGTCATCCCTTTGAATTCTAGTTACTATACTTATACTGGAAATTAAAAATTAATAAAGAACTGAAGAGTAAAAAATTTCAAACGTTCTGAGTTCCATTTTTGTACAAAACGCATTTTCAGTGCTATTGTCTTCTCGGTATTATATTGCATGTCTTTAGACATGTTCCAAATGCCAGGTCACGGATAAAATGTTTCAAAAATTCATTACTAGATGGCACACATGTCTTGCGCCAAACAGTGCTTGTCTCCCGAGTTCCCACTGTCAATAGTCAAAATCTTTGTTACGCAAGATTTGTGACTCAGCTAAAGTTATCGGCCCAGTCCATGTAATTTCAATGCATACAAGTGACTTATTTGATTTTAAATATGCTGCAGAAACTTTGTCGTCGATATTGGAGTGTAAAATCCCCAAATGCAGTATGATCAAAGTGTCTCACACTCATCCATTCTTACTCTTGAATTTGTCCTTGAAACCATCTATTTTAACAGGAGCCAACTTGTAAAAGACGTACTCTTTTCCGTATTTAAATCCTGCTGATCATATTCCTGATTCTTGTTGACAATAGGCAAAGCCTACCTATACCCTAGTTCCCTGTGCAATGTCTGTGAAGTTTTTACGAGACCTAGTGTCGCCTCGACCAACTGTGTTTTAAAAGTAACGAAAGTCCAACTTCTTTATTTAATTAACAGGAATTTATCGGTATGCAGGTTCTTAGCCCTTACCTGAACACATGCAGGTTTTTAGACCTTACCTGAACCCTGTGTAAGACATGATATACGGGACATAAAACCCCGTCTGACGCCTGCGATCAGTTTTATGTTAATAATTGGCAACCAATGCTGTCCAGTCGCAATAAAGTCATGAGATGTTCAATTGACTCTTTTATTAGAACATGTTACGCGTTTCGGGATTACACGCATCTTCAGACATCACACACTTCACCTCCTTCCTAACCAACCAGGCGTACAGCCTTAACAACTCAAAGAAAGTGTCCAATAACATATGACTATAACTGCCACACAAGCAGAGCACTTCATTAGTGCGGCACTCAGAACGTTCATAATAAATTATTCATTTCCTAATTCGTCTCATTATTTTGTGCAATGCTGAGGTGCGCAACATAATTCAGTGGTACTAAAATATCTTTATAGTTTTTTGGATGCAAGTAAGTTATAAAGCGTGATCAGAAACAGTCTTGAAAGCTTTTAAGGGTGTAGCAAGGGAGGCGGTGTTGAGAAATAATTGTTAAGAGAGAAATTTGATACACTGCGCCGTTTTCCAAGACGTTTAGCACTGAAGCTAGCCAATCTTGTCGTCGCACGCGTAAATTCAAGAGCCTCCCAAAGACAGTGTCCTGTTCTTTGTTTGGTTTCCTCATATCGAACAAACGTAGCTTTTTCTCGCCTAGTTTAAATTTATCACTTCCGAAAAAGGCAAAAATTTATCGGTAATGGGCATTTCAACAAGCAGCAACTCACGGACCCACAGATGTCGGCGCATTACCACATTTTAGTGCGTCCAAGTGCATGAATTTGCGCGCGGTACGACCTGTGTGGGTGGCTTCAATGCCAAGTGAATTGCAAACGGCACAAAGTATCGAATTTTTTTTTCTTAATTATTGTTTCGCAACCTCCCCTGGAACTCCTTTACAAGCTTTTCGGACTGTTTCTTACCGCTCCATATACAAAAAGAGCTGTATCGTTTTGGGCGCAGCTCCGAATCCTCCTACGGTCAGAAAAATGGTACAGAATCCTCCCAAGCTCGCAAGGGTCTGAAAAACGATGGGACCGAATCCTCCCGTTTGAAGCAGGTAGCAGTTCTAAACGTTATGAATACTCCAAGCAGGCAAAGGAAAGCATACAAAGTTATAGTAGACGATGTAAAAATTTTGCGCGTGTATTGTGACTCTGTTTAAAAGTTTTATCTTTTATCTTGTTGAGATAAAGTCCAGCCGGCACAGCACCAGCGACCAAGTCCCACTCAAGGTCTCGCGCAAAGCGTGCATAAGTGGATCAATATTTTTTGTTGTTTAAAACATGGGAGGGGTAGGGGAAGGAGATAAGGAACATGGTAGAGATAATTATATTAATGTCTATAATACATCATACAATGTGTCAGTTTGGGAGGATTCGGTCATGTTACCTGCTTACCTACCTGGTTTCGGGAGGATTCGGGGCTGCGTCCATCGTTTTATGATTTTGCTGCCAAATTTGAGATTTAGGGCGTACAACATTTGATGTGCCACTCTTCATTAGTTTCCATAAAAGACCACTACATTCCACATCACTCTACATACTCTCACAAAAGGAGTCACGGTGTACTCTGAAGTTGGATATTTCACCCACAACGGCAGAGTAAGCTTGGCAGCCATAAATCCCTTGAATGTTATCCACTCTGTACCAGTTCTCAAAATAAACAAAACAAAAAAAGGAAACTAACAGTTCCCCCCTGTAAAATAAACATACAAAAAAAAACCAGATATACCGTATTGTTGCTTGAACGGGCAAAGCGTTGTCGACACGGGGGATGTTCGTGGCTGGTTCAGAAGACGAATCGCAGAGCTACTCGACAGAAAATGTTAACGAACTTGCAGGTGAAAAATAGGTCCGCAAGGTCTCTTGTAATTGAAATAAATGGCTGTAGCTGCGGCATGTTACGTAGAGAAGTATATTTTTTTATTTTTGGATAATGACTAGTTTCAGACACAGTATTGATTTCAAACCACCCGTGCTGTAAGTGTGACAAAACAGGAGATAGCCGATGTACAAAGAGTTAACTAAAAGCCGAAGGACCAAGTGTATCAATACCAGCACTGATAGCTAAAGCTGAAAATAACGACAAAGGGAATGGCGTGCTTTAAGGAACTAATACGGAACTAAGACTGAACGGAGGCCTGTAATACTGACGTGTCCCATAATAAATCCATATCTCAAAAGCGCAGTGGTAGCAAAGAAGCTGTGTAGAGATGGGTATTTACTTTCAGCTTAGCATTCCGTGTTTGTATACGTTATCCGTGACGGTCTGACTGAAGCATCAGAGGGCTTCCAACGGATTACGTTTACAAACATCCATAATTTCAAACGATTTTTCTCTAAGAGAAATTAAGCCTCAAGTATCTCAGTTTCTACAGCTTAAGTTCCTACACTTCTTTCAGCAGCTTTATTTTTGTATCCGGAACTGGTTTGTTCATTTTGCTAAAAGAAAAGCCCTACAGGTACACGGGCAAACTGAACCAGAATCTACAATCGAAATAAGGAAAGTGATATCATTAGAAACACAGATGAGTGGTGACTTCTGCCATACGTTTCAAAATTTCGTTGCACATCTGGTAAATATTTGTTCTAATGCACTGAGTTACAAAACAGTGAAGTACCTAGAAGGCTGGTATGAAACGAAACTTCATGGTTTCTTATTTAACTGATAAAAAAAGTGTCAAATTAACAGTATGAGGTTGCTTCTCATCTGCCTGGATGCAAACTCAATTGGCAAGGATGTCGTAAAGCCGTTATATCCTCTGCCCAGACAAGCTGACCTACAACTTTTGCAGCTCGTACTTTGTTTTGTGTACTGGCACTGGGAGAAAGTTGACTTTCGATTGGTCACACACGTGTTCTATCGAGAACAGATGTGGAAATCTTGCTGCCGCGGGAGTAGCCCTACATCACGCAGGCAGTTCATAGAGACACGTGCCACGTGCGAACGAGCATTGTCCTATTCAGCTTTTGGATTTGCAGCTCTTGTACTTTTTAGTGTGTTCGCAATTAGAATTATTGTATAAAGGTTCCACCTTTTATACAAACACTCTTTTATTGTTGTTGTTTAACACCTCTGTGCCATCATCAGTGGATTTTTTTTATTGAAACTGGTAAAAAGTGAACATATTTTAGGTTGTAACTGATCTAACAAACTGAGGCTTAAAGACAGTTTTTTCTGGTTTTTGTGCTTACCGTGATTTTACATTATACGATTTTGCAGGACCATTTGTATGATATCCTGCACTGATAGCTAGTCATTTGCAAACCAAACGATTTAAATATGAATTTTATCGGCGTGTTACCCCGACCATTACTATATTTACCGCACTCATTGTACTCGTGTGGGATTCTCTCAGCTACTACCGATTTTTAACATGTACGCAGCTGTGGCTGCCTCCATTGTAACTTGGAGGTGTAATTGGGGCGTGTCCAGTATGTCCTAGCAGTGGGTATGCTGCTAATTACGCCTGTTACGGCTAAGAAGGCCAGTCTGCGCAACTTGTCAAGGTCCTTAACAGCCAACTTCTGTAACTCTGACTTTGCTATTAATATTGCCTGCCGCGTCGTTAATATTCACCACGAGCAGCAAATACGAATGCATGCTCTCGCGGCGATACCCATTAATAAAATATTCTCGGATTTCAAGCCACTTCAAATGGTTAAGTGCACACGATCCTCCGGCAGAGATCTCCTCTGCCATTGTCAAGTGGTTGACTCTCATGTGGATGACACTGCCGTTTTTATACTGGGTGTTACAAAAATGTACGGCCAAACTTTCAGGAAACATTCCTCACACACAAATAAAGAAAAGATGTTATGTGGACATGTGTCCGGAAACGCTTAATTTCCATGTTAGAGCTCATTTTAGTTTCATCAGTATGTACTGTACTTCCTCGATTTACCGCCAGTTGGCCCAATTGAAGGAAGGTAATGTTGACTTCCGTGCTTCTGTTGACATGCGACTCATTGCTCTACAGTACTAGCATCGAGCACATCAGTACGTAGCATCAACAGGTTAGTGTTCATCACGAACGTGGTTTTGCAGTCAGTGCAATCTTTACAAATGCGGAGTTGGCAGATGCCCACTTGATGTATGGATTAGCTTGGGGCAATAGCCGTGGCGCGGTACGTTTGTATCGAGACAGATTTCCAGAACGAAGGTGTCCCGACAGGAAGACGTTCGAAGCGATTGATCGGCGTCTTAGGGAGCACGGAACATTGCAGCCTATGAGTCGTGACTGGGGAAGACCTAGAACGAAGAGGACACCTGCAATGGACGAGGCAATTCTTCGTGCAGTTGACGATAACCCTAATGTCAGCGTCAGAGAAGTTTCTGCTGTACAAGGTAACGTTGACCACGTCACTGTATGGAGAGTGCTACGGGAGAACCAGTTGTTTCCGTACCATGTACAGCGTGTGCAGGCACTATCAGCAGCTGATTGGCCTCCACTGCTACACTTCTGCGAATGGTTCATCCAACAATGTGTCAATCCACATTTCAGTGCAAATGTTCTCTTTACGGATGAGGCTTCATTCCAACGTGATCAAATTGTAAATTTTCACAATCAACATGTGTGGGCTGACGAGAATCCGCACGCAATTGTGCAATCACGTCATCAACACAGATTTTCTGTGAACGTTTGGGCAGGCATTGTTGGTGATGTCTTGATTGGGCCCCATGTTCTTCCACCTTCGCTTAATGGAGCATGTTATCATGATTTCATACGGCATACTCTACCTGTGCTGCTAGAACATGTACCTTTACAAGTGGGACACAACATGTGGTTCATGCACGAAGGAGCTCCTGCACATCTCAGTCGAAGTGTTCGTACGCTTCTCAACAACAGATTCGGTGACGGATGGATTGGTAGAGGCGGACCAATTCCATGGCCTCCACGCTCTCCTGACCTCAACCCTCTTGACTTTCATTTATGGGGTACTTGAAAGCTCTTGTCTACGCAACCCCGGTACCAAATGTAGAGACTCTTGGTGGCCGTATTGTGGAGGGCTGTGATACAATACGCCATTCTCCAGGGCTGCATCAGCGCATCAGGGATTCCATGCGACGGAGGGTGGATGCATGTATCCTCGCTAACGGAGGACATTTTGAACATTTCCTGTAACAAAGTGTTTAAAGTCACGCTGGTACGTTCTGTTGCTGTGTGTTTCCATTCCATGATTAATGTGATTTGAAGAGAAGTAATAAAATGAGCTCTAACATGGAAAGTAACCGTTTCCGGACACATGTCCACATAACATAGTTTCTTTCTTTGTGTGTGAGAAATGTTTCCTGAAAGTTTGGCCGTACCTTTTTGTAACACCCTGTATAGCTGCGACGCCAATGACGTCACTGGTGCTCAGTCCCGCGCGATATATGGTAATGTTTCGATGGTCCGACCGCCACTCCCGCTTCAAGTCCCAGTTCCGGCTGCAATCCAACGTCTTTGCTGAGAGTGTTGTGCAATATTTTCATCTCTGCTGTTTCGTTTATTACGCTATCCCCGAAATCGTTGGTCCGTTTAACAACAGAAGTCACGTCGAATGCTATTCGTTGTCGGTTTTCCAGTGGATGTTCCGCTATTTCTGATTTTGCAGGATAGCTTAGGTAGAAACAGCTTTCGTGTTCTACGCGGCGCTGTTCAATAGCACTGACAGTCTGACCGAGATAGAGCTGCCCACAACCACACGGAATTTTGTATAATCCAGGTGTCTGAGACCTACATCTGTTTATCACAGACTTCATTAGCTGCTGGATATTTGCTGATGGCCTAAAGAATGTGCCGATTTCATGTGTCTTCAGGAGCCGGCTAATCTTGCCTTCTATTGCGCTACAAAGCAGTAAAAATGCAACCTTCTTCGTATGTTCTTCGGAGGCCTTCTGCTTTCGCGGCTTAGATGAAAATGCTTGTGAAAATTGTCTGTCTTTGTAACCTTTTTCCTTGAAAACTTCGCGAAAGTGGCCCAGTTTCCTTGTCAGTTATTTGGCTTCTGAGATGGTTTCAGATCGATGTACCAAAGTCCTCACACCAGATGATTTTTGTGCTGGGTAGTGGTAACTGGTGGCGTGCAGATTAAGATCTATGTGGTTGGGCTTGCGGTAATCTCTGTGACCGACATCCAATGGGCTTACGGCGGACAAGGGCGTACGGGAGTGGTAAGGAACCGTCCTTCTCTATTTCCATCCTGGACTTTATCTGGTCGTGGATGCTGTTGATATGTTCCAGGAACTCATCCAGCTTTTCATGCCCATGAGGCCATATGACGAAGGTATCGTCGACGTAGCGGTAAAAACAACTTGGCTTTGAAGGAGCCGTCTTAAAGGCGATTTACTGTGCTCCATAAAGAGAACGGCTACGACGGGAGCTAATGGGCTCACCGTCGCGACGCCGTTCGTGTCGTTGAAACATTGTCTACCATTCAGCGAACCTGTTTATGGAGCACTTCGAGCACATCATCTTGGACACGGCTGGTTGTTTTTGTCGCTACGTCGACGATACCTTCGTCATATTGCCTCATGGGCATGAAGAGCTGGATGAGTTGCTGGAACACATCAACAGCATCCACGACCAGATAAAGTCCAGGGTGGAAATAGAGAAGGACGGTTCCTTACCAATCCCGTACGCCCTTGTCCGCCGTAAGCCCATTGGATGTCGGTCACAGAGATTACCGCAATTCGTGATGGGCCGCATGGAACCAGTCAAGACTGATGACTCAAAAAAAGAAGCTCCATTATTTTTCTGCAAACTGAACAATACTCAAGTGCATCGCACTGACTGCGAGATTGCTTCCTAGATAGTAACAGCGCAACGTCGTGAGAGGCAGAGAATACATTTTTACTTTTAGTTTCTTGTATTTACTTTTAATGTCGACGTCATGGTAGTCATCAGTTGCAATAGTGCACATGTTCTCTTTTTGTTTACTCACAGATGATATTTATTACCTCGCTTACTTCTGCGTCATCTGACTTTATTGTAGTTTCTGTATTGTTGCTGTTGTGGTCTTCAGTCCTGAGACTGGTTTGATGCAGCTCTCCATGCTACTCTATCCTGTGCAAGCTTCTTCATCTCGCAGTACTTACTGCAACCTACATCCTTCTGAATCTGCTTAGTGTATTCATCTCTTGGTCTCCCCCTACGATTTTTACTCTCCACGCTGCCCTCCAATGCTAAATTTGTGATCCCCTTATGCCTCAGAACATGTCCTACCAACCGGTCCCTTCTTCTTGTCAAGTTGTGCTACAAACTCCTCTTCTCCCCAATTCTATTCAATACCTCCACATTAGTTATGTGATCTACCCATCTAATCTACAGCATTCTTCTGCAGCACCACATTTCGAAAGCTTCTATTCTCTTCTTGTCCAAACTATTTATCGTCCATGTTTCACTTCCATACATGGCTAGACTCCATACAATTACTTTCAGAAACGACTTCGTGACACTTAAATCTATACTCGATGTTAACAAATTTCTCTTCTCCAGAAACGCTTTCCTTACCATTGCCAGTCCACACTTTATATCTTCTCTACTTCGACCATCATCAGTTACTTTGGTCCCCAAACAGCAAAATTCCTTTACTACTTTGTGTCTCATTTCCTAATCTAAGCCGGCCGCGGTGGGCTAGCGGTTCTAGGCGCTCAGTCCGGAAACGCGCGACTGCTACGGTCGCAGGTTCGAATCCTGCCTCGGGCATGGATGTGTGTGATGTCCTTAGGTTAGTTAGGTTTCAGTAGTTCTAAGTTCTAGGGGACTTATGACCACGGATGTTGAGTCCCATAGTGCTCAGAGCCATTTGAAACATTTTTTCCTAATCTAATTCCCTCAGCATCACCCGACTGAATTCGACTACATTCCATTATCCTCGTTTTGCTTTAGTTGATGTTCGTCTTATACTCCTCCTTTCAAGACACTGTCCATTCCGTTCAGCTTCTCTTCCTAGTCCTTTTCTGTCTCTGACAGAATTACAATGTCATCGGCGAACCTCAAAGTTTTTATTTCTTCTCCATGGATTTTAATACCTACTCCGAATTTTTCTTTTGTTTCCTTTACTGCTTGCTCAATATACAGATTGAATAACATCGGGGAGAGGCTACAACCCTGTCTCACTCCCTTCCCAACCACTGCTCCCCTTTCATGTCCCTCGACTCTTATAACTGCCATGTGGTGTCTGTACAAATTGTTTATAGCCTTTTGCTCCCTTTATTTTACCCCTGCCACCTTTTGAATTTGAAAGAGAGTATTCCAGTCAACATTGTCAAAAGCTTTCTCTAAGTCTACAAATGCTGGAAAGGTAGGTTTGCCTTTCCTTAATCTTTCTTCTAAGATAAGTCGTAGGGTCAGTATTGCCTCACGTGTTCCAATATTTCTACGGAATCCAAATTGATGTTCCCCAAGGTGGGCTTCTACCACTTTTTCCATTCGTCTGTAAAGAATTCGCGTTAGTATTTTGCAGCTGTGACTTGTTAATCTGATAGTTCGGTAATTTTCACATCTGTCAACACCTGCTTTCTTTGGGATTGGGATTATTATATTCTTCTTCAAGTCTGAGGGTATTTCGCCTGTCTCATACATCTTGCTCACCAGATGGTAGAGTTTTGTCAGGACTGGCTCTCCCAAGGCCATCAGTAGTTCTAATGGAATGTTGTCTACTCCCGGGGCCTTGTTTCGACTCAGGTCTTTCAGTGCTCTGTCAAACTCTTCACGCAGTATCATATCTCCCATTTCATCTTCATCTACATCCTCTTCCATTTCCATAATATTGTCCTCAAGTACATCGCCCTTGTATAGACCCCCTATATACTTCTTCCACCTCTCTCCTTTCCCTTCTTTGCTTAGAACTAAATGGTTCAAATGGCTCTGAGCACTATGGGACTCAACTGCTGAGGTCATTAGTCCCCTAGAACTTAGAACTAGTTAAACCTACCTAACCTAAGGACATCACAAACATCCATGCCCGAGGCAGGATTCGAACCTGCGACCGTAGCGGTCTTGCGGTTCCAGACTGCAGCGCCTTTAACCGCACAGCCACTTCGGCCGGCCTGCTTAGAACTGGGTTTACATCTGAGCTCTTGATGTTCATACAAGTGGTTCTCTTTTCTCCAAAGGTCTCTTTAATTTTCCTGTATTATAGTTCAGACAACATCAGACACATTTACAACACAACATGCTGCTTGTCTCCAGATATTAACCTAGATACCAGGAAGGTATAAGTTAAACTATTTCCTTGTGCTATTCGCATTATTTGAAAAATCGTTGCCCTATAGCACAGATGCATATCCGATACATAAACGCTCTTACATTTTCTTAGTAGACGTTTCAGAATTTGAAAACTCTGGAAAGCAAGAATCTCTGTCGATTGCAGCTAAAAACGTATTTCTCAGTTGTTGTTTACCAAGCAAGAGATACACAACAAATACGACGGGAGGCCGCCACTATACAGGCACAACCCACAGGCAGGCCTCCAGATGGGGCTCACAAACTCTGACCTTCTGTTGCTTACGCTCCACTTCATCCGGAACGCCATATACGCCCACCAATTGTGGACATCCAATAGAGAACGAGATAACCGTGGACTACGTCTGCTTCATATTGGCGGACATGGAAATCTTTCCGGCCACAGGCACCAAACACAACGCGTTACGAACACTCTCACAGTCGGAACTATACTACTGGCCATTAAAATTGCTACACCACGAAGATGACGTGCTACAAACGCGAAATTTAACCCGCAGGAAGAAAATGCTGTGATATGCAAAGCAGTAGCTTTTCAGAGCATTCACACAAGGCTGGCGCCGGTGGAAGAAGATGCTGTGATATGCAAAGCAGTAGCTTTTCAGAGCATTCACACAAGGCTGGCGCTGGTGGCGACATCCACAACGCGCAGACATGACGAAAGTTTCGGGTAACACGGAACACCGTGCTGGATCCCAACAGCCTCGTATCACTAGCAGTCGAGATGACAGGCATCTTATCCGCATGGCTGTAACGGATCGTGCAGCCACATGGGGACGTTTGCAAGTCAACAACCATCTGCACGAACAGTTCGATGACGTTTGCAGCAGCATCGACTAACAGCTCGGAGAACATGGCTGCGGTTACCCTTGACGCTGAATCACAGACAGGAGCGCCTGCGATGGTGTACTCAACGACGAACATGGGTGCACGAATAGCAAAACGTCATTTTTTCGGATGAACCCAGGTTCTGTTTACAGCATCATGATGGTCGCATCCGTGTTTGGCGACATCGCGATGAACGCACATTGGAAGTGTGTATTCGTCATAGCCATACTGGCGTATCACCCGGCGTGATGGTATGGGGTGCCATTGATTACATGTCTCGGTCACCTCTTGTTCGCATTGACGGCACTGAACAGTGGACGTAACATTTCAGATGTGTTACGACCAGTGGCTCTACCCTTCATTCGATCCCTGCGGAACCATTTCTGCAGGATAATGCAGGACCGCATGTTGCAGGTCCTGTACGGGCCTTTCTGGATACAGAAAATGTTCGACTGCTGCCCTGGCCAGCACATTCTCCAGATATCTCACCAATTGAAAACGTCTGGTCAATGGTGGCCGAGCAACTGGCTCGTCACAATACGCCAGTCACTACCCTTGATGAACTGTGGTATCGTGTTGAAGCTACATGGGCAGCTGTACGTGTACACGCCATCCAAGCTCTGTTTGACTCAATGTCCAGGCGTATCAAGACCGTTGTTACGGCCAGAGGTGGTTGTTCTGGGTACTGATTTCTCAGGATCTATGCACCCAAATTGCGTGAAAATGTAATCACACATCAGTTGTAGTATAATATATATGTCTAATGAATACCCGTTTATCATCTGCATTTCTTCTTGATATAGCAATTTTAATGGCCAGTAGTGTAATAGTCAGACAGTTTCGCACCAGTAGTTAGCCATTACCGTCCAGTGCCTGCAGTCAGCACGGTACACAACACTGAAGAATACCTCCCGACCTATCTGTCACAATTTACGAAGTAAATGGACTACTGAGAGTCTGCTCAGTACACTCAGAGTGACAATGCACATTAAGTGATCAAAAGTATCCGGACACCCCCAAAAACATACGTTTTTCATATTAGGTACATTGTGCGGCCACCTACTGCCAGGTACTCCATATCAGCGACCTCGGTAATCATTAGACATCGTGAGAGAGCAGAATGGGGCGCTACGTGGAACTCACGGACTTCAAACTTGGTCAGGTGATTGGGTTTCACTTCTGTCATACGTCTGTACCCGAGATTTCCACACTACGAAACATCCCCAGGTCCACTCTTTCTGATGTGATAGTGAAGTGGAAACGCGAAGGGACACGTACAGCACAAAAGCGTACAAGCTGATCTCTGTTGTTGAGTTGGAGATGGTCGTAATGTATAATAGTCAGACATCTATCCAGACCATCACCCAGGATTCCAAACTGCATCAGGATCCACTGCAAGTACTATAACAGCTAGGCGGGAGGTGAGAAAACTTGGATTTCATGGTCGAGCGGCTGATCATAGACCACACATTACGCCGGTAAATGCCAAACGACGCCTCACTTGGTGTAGGAGCGTAAACATTGGAAGACCAAGCAGTGGAAAAACGTGTGGAGTGACAAATCGCGGTACTCAATGTGGCGATCCGATGGCAGGGTGTGGGTATGGCGAATGCCCGGTGAACGTCATCTGCCAGCGTGTGTAGTGCCAACATCAAAATTCGGAGGCGGTGGTGTTATGGTGTGGTCGTATTTTTTATGTAGGGGCTTCCACCCCTTGTTGTTTTGGGTAGCACTATCACAGCACAGGCCTGCATTTATGTTTTAAGCACCTCCTTGCTTCCCACTGTTGAAGAGCAATTTGGGGATGGCGATTGCATCTTTCAACACGATCGAGCACCTGTTCATAATGCACGGCTGTGGCGGAGTGGTTACACGACAGTAACAGCCCTGTAATGGACTGGCCTGCACAGAGTCCTAACTTGAATCCTATAGAACACCTATGGGATATTTTGGAACACCGGCTTCGTGTGAGGCCTCACCGACAGTCATCTATAACTCGCCTCAGTGGACTCCGTGGAGAATGGGTTGCCATTCCCCAAGAAACCCTCCAGCACCTAACTGAACGTATGCCTGCGAGAGTGGAAGCTGTCATCAAGGCTAAGGGTGGACCAACATCATATTGAATTCCAGCATTACCGATGGAGGGCGCCTCGAACTTGCAAGTAATTTTCATGCAGGTGTCCAGATACTTTTGATAACATAGTGAGTAGACTGCCAAGAGACACGAAAGTTCGTTATTGTCTTAGGTTTAGGACGTCTAACTGCCACACGTCAGACTGTGTCAAAGTACCATTATGTAATATACTGTTAGTAAATGTTATTTGTTATTTTCTATTGTGTCATAGTGCCGTCCTCTCAAGCAAGTGTTTATTTGCAGGCATACAAATCAGCCACCATTAAGAAACCATAGCAGGGAAATAATTGTAAGTTCAAATAATGCATAGGCCGCGCGGTGTTGCAGTACATCTCGGTCTCAGGCGCCCTGTAACGGTTTGCGCGGCTAGCCCCCCGTCGGAGGTTCGAGTCCTCCCTCGGGCACGAGTGTGTATGTTGTCCTTAGTTTAAGTTAGATTAAGTCTAGGGACCGATGACCTCCGCAGTTTGGTCCCATAGGAACTTACCACAAATTAAAAAAAATAGTGCATATTTACAGGCTTTTCACTCTTGTAAGGGTACATCAACAGAAATAAAGGTAGTTCGATTAACATACCGAATAAATCGAAATGCCACTATCACTCTGTAAGGAATCTTATACCAAACTGCTCGGGAAATCTCCCTAAAGAACCTCCGACATTTTGTCGGTGGTGTTCGGGTTCACTCTAAATGTAAATGACCAAGGTCCATTTCTCAGATGCATCTCTCAGGTCCCCCCCCCCCCCCACACACACACACACTGCCCCCCCACTCCTCTCCTCCATATGTAGAAAGAAGTGCTAGATTATAGTACAGCCGTTAACTGTAAAAAATACTCATTTAGACGAACAGAAATGATTTTTATTCGAAGACAATAATTCCATTGAAGTCACTGCGATTGTCGATGGTCCCCTGGACATTATGAAAGGCGAGACATGGTTCTTAAAAGGGTGTGTGACCACCACGGGCGGCAAAGCATGCTCTGGGACGTGCTCCCAAGTTATCCACAGTGTTGGTAACAAGGTCCAGCTCGTGAGTATTTTTCCACACAAGCTACTCATCATTTGACGGCTTCCATCTTTCCCTCCTCCTCCCTCCCCTTATTGGACATACCCTGATATGGCCAGCATGGGAACACCTGATGTCGAACATGATCGTTTTGGTGGTTCAGCTTTTACGGACTGAGGAGCCTTAATGTTTTCTGGGCTTACTGACCTCCAAATCTTCGGAGGAAAACGCCGGACCGGATCGAATTGTCCAGATGGAGGAGCCCTTGGAACGCGAAGGTATTCGGCGAATGGACTGGCCTGCCTCTCCGTTCCCCCAACTTAAATCCCATCGAGCACGTGTGGGATGAGTTATGGAAACGTACGGCAGCGTGTCCACATGCCCAACGACAGTTCAGCTGTCATCAACTGCGCTGGTGGAGGAACAGAAATCCAGATTACGTGAACTCCTTACCGACCTTGCGGCCAACTTGGGCGGACTTGGCAGAGCATGCAGTACGGTCTGTGATGATCATCTATCCTACTACGAACCACGCCCCGTCTTTTCGAATGACCAGGGGATCTTCATAAATCGAACGGGCTTCAGTGTTTGTCTTTGAATAAAAGTGTTATTTCTGTTCGTCTCATTGCGTGTTTATTTCAGTTACTTTCTGCACTATGGAGAAATAATTGTTTTGTTTTTTTCCAATGCTTCATCGAGCTACGTTACTTGGTGCTCTCGTCATGTGACAGATGCTTCCGTCCTTAGGTTGTGCAGTGTGTGAAGGTTTCACCTCCTTGATCATTTCGCAGTCTTCGTGCTTTTCGCTGCCTGTGTACAAATGACACAATTCACCCAGCAATATATCGACGCCAGCAGTTTGTCCTGGGATACGAATCTGACCGTCCATCCAACTCCTTGCAACCGGGTCTCCGGAGCTACTTAGAGGGTCTGCGCTCGACGGTGACGCAGTCCGGCTGTCAGCGGCGGCCAAGTTATGCGGCCCTTCCCGTCGGGGCTAATTGAACACTTCATCAGATGTCGCTGTAATGCTCACAGCTTACCACGGGCTGCCAGACTCCCATTAGTCTGAGCTTCTCGCCTTCCTGCACTTGCCTCTGTCTCTCCATTTGATTCCCCGCCCCATTCCTCGGATGGCGGAGGGCTGTAACATCATCCCTTGTAAAATTCGTACTAAGTGCTCTGAATAACCACGTTTATCACCTCGGCTTCTTTCCTATTACTTCATTTGCCATCTTCAGAAAACTACGGTCGCTATTATTGCCGCTAATAACATTTGCAGACAGCAAACTGTTCTTTTCGTTATTATAAGCGGTTTTATAGCCGCATTTGCGGCTCATTCTCCTTCTGTGTACGCTTTTTTTGTGCCTGCTGTCATTATAGCACCTGCAGATGCAGGAACACTATCATCACCTTAGTCCGCTTTTTGCTGATGCACAGTAGACTGCAGATACATTGAACTAAAAAATATTGCAAAAAAATACGAAAAGTAACAGTGTACATGTGATATTGATAATTGGTAACCCATGCTGTACAATCGCAATAAAGTCATGAGATGTTCAATTGACGCTCTGCTCCAAGACTGCTTGTGTTGCAGTCATATGTCATTCGACACTTTCTTTGAGTTGTCAAGGCTGTACACCTGGTTGGCTAAGAAGGAGTTTAAGTTTGTGATGTCTGAAGATGGGTGTAATCCCGAAACGCGTAACATGTTCTAAAAGAGTCAATTGAACATCTCATGACTTTATTGCGATTGTACAGCATTGATTGGCCAATTATTAATATAAAAATGATCGCAGGCCTCAGACGGGATTTTATGTCCTGTATATCATACATGTGATATGGCGCAGAGCGAGCCGATATGAGATAAACTTCATGTAGTAATAACATAGAAATCCACAAAAAATGTATTTAACTCTCGCAAACACGACAATATAATTCGGCTGATCTTTCAAGCAAATAATATGGAGGTGAGATTAGACTTATATTAATGCCCACACCTCTTTTTTAATCAATGAAGTTATGAAAGGAAGATAGAAACTTTATATTTTAACGTCACGTTGAGAACAAGTAGGAGGGGAGTTCAGTAAATAATCCGGCACATTTTTTCCGGCCAGTTTCTGGTAAAAAAATTCGGACTTTCTTGTAGAACATCGTGCAATATTCTTCCCTCAGCCGCTGTACTTTCATGAAGTTTCGCTAGGTGACGGCGCTGTACGTAGCCTTCAAAATGGCGTTTCTAACGGAGGTGTGTTCCAAGCAGAGAGCTGTCATTGAGTTTCTTTTGGCGGAAAACCAGAGCATCGCAGATATTCATAGGCGATTACAGAACGTCTACGGAGACCTGGAAGTGAACGAAAGCACGATAAATCGTTGGTCGAGGCGACTGACATCATCACAAGGTCGCCCAAACCTGTCCGATCTCCCGCTTGCCGGCAGGCCGCACACAGCTGTGACGCCTGCAAAGTTGTTACGTACGGACACTCTCGTTCGAGGTGATCGACGGATCACAACCAAACATCTCGTTGCACAACTGGATGTCTCTGTTGGTAGCGCTGACACAATCGTCCGTTAGTTGGAGTACTGAAAGACTTGTGCCCGCTGGGTTCTTCCCAGCCTAACGACCATAAGTGCAACGAACGACAATGTGCGCGGAATTGCTAGCGCGTTACGAGGCTGAAAGTCCATCTCTTCGAAACGGGAAGAAAACAGACAGTCCATGAAGTGGCGCCATACCACCTCTCCCCCGAAGAAAAAGTTCAAAGCAGCACACTCAGCCTAACTGACCCTAGGTTAAGGAGAGGCAAATCTACGTTTATAGAATCTGTAGACTTAGAAGAACCTTTAGATGATGTTGACTGGAAGAATCTCTTTGAAATTATGAAGGTAGTAGGGGCAAAATATGGGGAGCGGAAAGGTTTTTGCAACTTGTGCAGAAGACATTCGGCAGCTGTAAGGATCGAGGAGCACGAAAGGGAAACAGTGGCTGAATACTAAGTGAGGCAGGGTTGTAGCATGGCCCCCTTGTTATTCGATCTGTACACTGAGCAAGCAGTAAACAAAACCAAAGAAAAATTCGGAGTAGGAATTTGACACCAGGGACAAGAAGTTTGCCGACGACATTGTAATTATGTCAGACAGCAGAGCATTTGGAAGACCAGTTGAATTTAACGGACAGTGTCTTGGAAGTAGGATGTAACACGAACATCATGAAAATCAAAAAAACATAATGTGGTATAGTCGAGTTAAATCAGCTGATGCTAAAGGAATGGGTTTAGAAAACGACACACTAAAGTAGTAGATGAGTTTCGCTATTTGGGCAGCAAAATAACTGATGATGGCTGAAGTAGGGAAGATATAAAATGTAGACTGGCAATGAAAGAAAAATGTTTCTAAGGAAGAGAAATTAACATCAAATACATTTGTAAAGAGTCAGGAAGTCCTTTATGAGAGTATTTGTATCGAGTGTAGCCGTGTATAGAAGTGAAATATGGTTAGCAGTTTAGCCGACAAGCGAATAGAAGCTTTTGAAATGTGGTGCTACAGAAGACTGCTGAAGATTAGATGGATAGATCACGTAACTATTGAGCAGGTACTGAATGGGACTGGGGAGAAATGATATTTATGGCAAAACCTGAATAGAAGATGGAATCGTCTGATAGGACACATTCTGGGACATCAAGGGACCACCAGTTTAGTATTGGAGGAAGTTAGTGTGCGTGTGAGGGGTCGAGGGGAGGTAAAAAGCCCGCATCTCGTGGTCGTGCGGTAGCGTTCTCGCTTCCCACGCCCGGGTTCCCGGGTTCGATTCCCGGCGGGGTCAGGGATTTTCTCTGCCTCGTGATGGCTGGTTGTTGTGTGCTGTCCTTAGGTTAGTTAGGTTTAAGTAGTTCTAAGTTCTAGGGGACTTATGACCACAGCAGTTGAGTCCCATAGTGCTCAGAGCCATTTTTGGAGGTAAAAATCGTAGAGGGAGACCAAGAGATGAATGCAGTACGCAAATTCAGAAGGATGTAGGTTACAGTAGGTATTCGAAGATGAAGAGACTTGCACGGGACGGAGCAACATGGACAGCCAGTCTTCGGAATGAAGACCACAACACCACCACTAACAACAACATCCTCCCAAAAGCGTCTCTAGTGTCTTACGTTTGCGCCATTTTCCTTGGTGCCATGAGTGGATTCATCGAACTTTTTAGCTGCAGTTCGTAGTACAAGGTACCCTCACCTGAGCTCTCTGATGTGGCCTTCTGAGTGTGTGAGAAGCAGTAGATGAAGCTGTTCTCTGTTAACCACAGTACCACACATGATAACTGGGTAGGTATGCTGATATTATAACGTGCAGTAAAAATAACCTTTGCTCCAATCCGTAGCGCACCTAGCTTTAGCTCGTTTATGTTGTGAAAAGTGGAATACACATACTGATTGTGGTGTCACCGCCAGACACCACACTTGCTAGGTGGTAGCCTCTAAATCGGCCGCGGTCCGGTAGTATACGTCGGACCCGCGTGTCGCCACTGTCAGTGATTGCAGACCGAGCGCCGCCACACGGCAGGTCTAGAGAGACGTGTTAGCACTCGCCCCAGTTGTACAGCCGACTTTGCTTGCGATGGTTCACTGACAAATTACGCTCTCATTTGCCGAGACGATAGTTAGCACAGCCTTCAGCTACGTCATTTGCTACGACCTAGCAAGGCGCCATTATCATTTGTTATTTATCTTGGGATGCATGTACAGTCAGACCGATGTTCACCAATTATGGATTAAAGTTAAGTATTCCAGCAGCTACGTACTTTTCTTGATAGTATAATTACTTTACCTGTTCCAGACCTCACGCCAGCCTGCGTGAGCTTAAACGCGTGCCTTTCGGCTTCCTCCAAACCCCGTGAATTGGCTCCTGCCAAATCACAACACTGATGTTCCACAATAATATTTATTTGTAGTTCGTTGCGAACCGACTTTCTGCTTTCTAGGCTATCCCCTGACGACTTAAGAATAAACAGACAGTCCTTACAACAGCAGTGTGAGTGGACAGCTCTACAAAGATTGTTTTTCCTAAGGTATGTAACCTCTACGACTATTTACAGTATCTATACCAAATACACAAGCATAACGATATAAAAAGAGACTATGAACAAATAAATCATATCTTTCATTACATTCAGTGAACCACATTCAGCACTTATTTATGGCATGTAACTTTAGTAGCCTGTGCTAGTACACATTTGTGTACTGTTTCGCTCTGTACATTTTTATACTTTCAATCGTTGACTATAATCTAATATAAGGTTTAGTTGTTCATAACTTCTTTGTGTATGCGTGTGAGGGGGCACACACTTTTGTTTCTCGTATAGTTCTGAAACATTTCAAACGTTTGGAAATACAATCTTTCTGCAGGTATTAGTTCTCACTGATCAGTGTACTATTAATTTAGTCTTAAGTTATCTAAGGATACCCTAGAAAGCAGGAAGCCGGTTCACGAAGTATTGCAAAATAAATATTATTGTGGACATAATTACTGTGTATTTCAGTTTTCTTTAAGTATGTATTACTCGTAGTGCCGACGGAATATTCCATAAATGTTGTTTATGTTTGGTTGAGTTAGACTGTACTGCATGTTCCATGGATCACACTCGCTGCAACTCGATGTGATGTCGAACGTGTTTGTAGGACTACATATAAGATACATTTACTCTGTTACAACATGGCTAAATGATGACCATTTACATAAATGGATTTTTTAAATCTTAATTTACTACACTATTCTATGAATGTAATTCACCCACATACCATCTAATTCAGTAATTCATCTATGCAATACGAGTTGTCAAACAGAAATGATTTGAGTTTGCTATCACATCTTCCACAATTTGCCAGCGTGTTCAGTTTTGAAGGGAGGTGGTCAAATTTTCTTAAGGCTGCACGCTTTGGTTCTTTCTGTGCAATGTACGGTTGACCCCTGGATAGTGGAAACTAGCTTTGTTCCTAGTGCTATATTTACGAATGCTACTGTGTTTTGCAAATTATGAACATCGGAGACATCGATAAGACGCTGTACAGCGCCAAATTTGCATTTGGTGGCTAAAACTGAACTAATTTTGTTTCCAGCGTAAATGGATTCCACGTTGACGCATTAGCATATCTAACAACTTTAGCTGCCATACGGTAATTAAAGCTTACACTAGACTTCCGTGAGTAGTGGCATTTTAACTATAACCACCCTGTACTTGTGGCCGAGCACAGTATCACTAAGCCCAGTTCATGATCAGTATAATAGACAGAACTCTGCGTGAAAGTTATTGTTAAATGTACTCTGAGTGAGAGACTTGTACACACACCAAAAAAAGTTTTGCGTCATCCCAGCTCCCCGAACTCCTGAAGATAGACGTTGACTGTGGATATTGTATAACAGACACAGTCCCTTTGACTGCTCACAGATGTCACTAAACCCACCCAAAGATGTAAACAAGCATGCACGAGCAGCACCTATTAGACGGCTGGTGTCCGACAGCCGATCAGCTCCAGTCATTCCACCAGGAATGAGGTACACGCCTCGTGTTGTCTGTAGTTCAACCATGCCTATACGGCCAATATCGCGGTTAGATCGTTCCGCATTGTTACTTTGTGCCAGGAAGGCCTCTCAACAAGGGAAGTGTCCAGGCCTCTCGGAATGAACCAAAGCGATGTTGTTGTGACATGGAGGAGGTACAGAGAGACAGGAACTGTCGATGACATGCCTCCTTCAGGTCGTCCAAGGACTGCTACTGCAGTGAATGACCGCTGCTTACGGATTTTGGCTCGGAGGAACCCTTCCACCAACGCCGCAATGTTGAATAATGCTTTTCGTGCAGCCACAGGACGTCGTGTTACGATTCAAACTGTGCGGAATAGGCTGCATGATGCGCAACTTCAAAAATGGCTCTGAGCACTATGGGACTTAACAGCTATGGTCATCAGTGCCCTAGAACTTAGAACAACTTAAACCTAACTAACCTAAGGACAGCACACAACACCCAGCCATCACGAGGCAGAGAAAATCCCTGACACCGCCGGGAATCGAACCCGGGAACCCCGGGCGCGGGAAGCGAGAACGCTACCGCACGACCACGAGATGCGGGCGCAACTTCACTCCCGAAGTCCATGGCGAGGTCCATTTTTGCAACCACGACTGCTGGGGATTGGCATCACGTTTTCTTCACCGATGAGTGTCGCATATGCCTTCAACCAGACAATCGTCGGAGATGTGTTTCGAGGCAAAACGGTCAGGCCGAACGCTTTAGGTACACTGCCCAGCGAATACAGCAAGGTGGAGTTTCCCTGCTGTTTTGGGGTGGCATTATGTGAGGCCGACGTACGCCGCTGTTGGTCATGGACGGCGCCGTAAGGGCTGTGCGATACGTGAATGCCATCCTCCGACCGATAGTGTAAATATATCAGCAGCATACTGGCGAGGCATTCGTCTTCATGGACGTCAATTCGCGCCACCATCTTGCACATGTTGTGAATGACTTCCTTCAGGATACCGACTTCGCTCGACTAGAGCATGTTATCCAGACATGAACCCTATCGACAATGCCTGGGATAGATTGAAAAGGGCTGTTTATGGACGACGTGACCAACCGACCACTTTGATTGATCTACGCCGAATCGCCGCTGAGGAGTGGGACAATCAGGACCAACAGTGCCTTGATGAACTTGTGGATGTCACGACGAATACAGTCATGCATCAATGCAAGAGGACGTGCTAATGAGTATTAGAGATACTGGCGTGTACAGAAGTCTGGACGACCACCTCTGAAGGTCTCCCTATATGGTGGTACACCATGCAATGTGTGGTTTTCATGAGCAATAAATAGGGCGAAAATTATGTTTATGTTGATCTCTATTGCAATTTTCTGTACGGGTTCGGGAACTCTCGGAATGGAGGTGATGCAAAACTTTTTCTGATGCGTGTATTTTGTCTGAATCAAGTGATACGTTAATGTTCAGTGACAGTTGTAAATAATTTTTCTTTGTATATAGACTCAAGCAGCGACTGAAAATATGCACCAAGGCCGGGAATCGAATCTGGTCACCCGCTTACTATGCAGTTGTGTTAGGTTTAACGCCACCTTGGCCCAGCGGTTCATACAGCTTCAGGAACTACCCAGGCACGTCTCCCTCTTCGATCCAAATCCTCACTGCCACTCCAGTCTATTTTTTAATTCTCCGTTATACACGAACAGAATTGCCAAGGCTCTCGATGTTCTGTAATAGGGCGTCTGCATCGAACGTAAATGGGGCATCCAGCCTGAAACCCAGTTGAAAGTACTTATACAATAAAAAATGTCGTGAGAGTAGGGTCTCCCCTCGGGTAGCCAGTGCGCCGGGTGCAAGTCTTTCGATTTGACGCCACTTCGGCGACATGCGCGTCGACGGTGATGAAATGACGATGATTAGGACAACACAACACCCATACCCTGAGCGAAGAAAATCTTCGACCCAGCCGGGAATCGAACCCGGGCCCTTAGGATTGACATTCTGTCGCGCTGACCACTTTTTTTTCACTTTGTTAGGTATTGTTCGTTGCGTTTGACCCGGGCGGACGTCACAAGACATCTGTTCAAGTTGGTCGTTGATTCCTTTACTCAGTGTTTTTTTATTACTGTGGGCGAGCAGCCCTCTGACCGAACACGCTGAGCTACCGTGCCGGCTATCCACTCAGCTACCGGGGGCGTACAATGAAACAACACGACTGCAGAGACTTTAGTGATCTCGTACAAGTATGATTTTATGTATATAAACTGAAGAGACGAGTGAAAATTTGTACCAAGGCTGGGAATCGAACCTGGGTCACCCACTTATTAGGCAGCAGCTCACACAACTGCACAGAATATCCTGGCACACCTCCCTCCTCGCTCCAAATTATCACTGCCGCCCCGGCCCACTTTAAATTCCTCCTTTTGCAATAACAGCCTGGATCCCCCATAAAAACAACTGACTGCATGGATGAACTTGAGAGGGATTCGTGGGACGTCCTCCCCGAGCAAATGCACCGAACAAAATGAGATCAACAAACAAACAAACAAAAAGTGGCTAATGCTCCTCCCTAATAAGCAGGAGGCCCGGGTTCAATTCTCGGTCTTTGTGCAAATTTTTCATTCGCCGCATCAGTCTGTAAACATAAAATCACATCTGTATGAGACCAGTAAAGTCTCTGAATCTGTGTCATTTCATCTGTAGCTGTAAATTCACATGACGTCCCTGTGGAAACGGTTTGTACCGAGTTAAGTAATTCTACTTATCTACACTACTGGCCATTAAAATTGCTACACCAAGAAGAAATACAGATGTTAAACGGGTATTCATTGGACAAATATAATATACTAGAACTGACATGTGATTACATTTTCGTGGTGACTAGGTGTTGTGTGATGTCCTTAGGTTAGTTAGGTTTACGTAGTTCTAAGTTCTAGGGGACTGATGACCATAGATGTTAAGTCCCATAGTGCTCAGAGCCATTTGAACCATTTTTTGATTACATTTTCACGCAATTTGGGTGCATAAATCCTGAGAAATCAGTACCAAGAACAACCACCTCTCACCGTAATAACGGCCTTGATACGCCTGGGCATTGAGACAAACAGAGCTTGGATGGCGTGTACACGTACAGTTGTTCATGCAGCTTCAACACAACACTACAGTTCATCAACAGTAGTGACCGGCATATTGTGACGAGCCAGTTGCTCGGCCACCATTGACCACACGTTTTCAATTGGTGAGAGATCTGGAAAATGTGGTGGCCAGGGCAGCAGTCGAACATTTTCTGTATCCAGAAAGGCCCTTACAGGACCTGCAACATGCGGTCGTGCATTATCCTGTTGAAATGTAGGGTTTCGCAGGGATCGAATGAAGGGTAGAGCCACGGGTCGTGACACATCTGAAATGTAACGTGCACTGTTCAAAGTGCCGTCAACGCGAACAAGAGGTGACCGAGACATGTAAACAATGCCACCCCAAACCATCATGCCGGGTGATACGCCAGTATGGCGATTATGAATACACGCTTCCAATGTGTGTTCACCGCGATGTTACCAAACACGGATGCGACCATCATGATGCTGTAAACACAACTGGAGTCATCCGAAGAAATGGCGTTTTGCCATTCGTGCACCCAGGTTCGACGCTGAGTACACCATCGAAAGCGTTCCTGTCTGTGATGCAGCGTCATGTGTAACCGAAGCCATGGTCTCCGAGCTGATAGTCCATGCTGCTGCAAACGTCTTCGAACTGTTCGTGCAGATGGTTGTTGTCTTGCAAACGTCCCCATCTGTTGACTCAGGGATCGAGACGTGGCTGCACGATCGATTACAGCTATGCGGATAAGATGCCTGTCATCTCGACTGCTAGTGATACGATGCCGTTTGGATCCAGCACGGCGTTCCGTATTACCCTCCTGAAACCACCGATTCCATATTCTGCTAACAGTCATTGGATCTCGACCAAGGCGAGCAGCAATGTCGCTATACGATAAACCGCAATCGCGATAGGCTACAATCCGACCTTTATTAAAGTCGGAAACGTGATGTTACGCATTTCTCCTCCTTACACGAGGCATCACAACAACGTTTCACCAGGCAACGCCGGTCAACTGCTGTTTGTGTATGAGAAATTTTGCACGTTGTAGATGTCGCCACGGGTGCCAATCTTGTGTGAATGCTCTGAAAAGCTTATCATTTGCATATCACAGCGTCTTCTTCCTGTCGGTTAAATTTCCCGTCTGTAGCACGTCTTCTTCGTGTAGCAATTTTAATGTCCAGTAGTGTATGTTATAATAAAGTGAACTAATATTTTGTGTGTTATAGTATCGACTGGGTCTCCAGGAGCAAAGTAAAGAACATACCATGTCCCGTCGAGCGTATTTTCTGTCCGCTGCAACCCAGTGCTCCAAGCTTCCTTTTATAACTGCAGGCCCGCCTCTCGCGTCATCTAGTGGTCTACTCGGTGTTACACAAGGGTGTCTGTATGCTTTTAATCAGATAGTGTATATGGAGTTAGTCCCCTGCGCTGGACAAAGCCGTGGCGATAAACTAGAGGACGGGGCGAGTTCCGTGGGAGGCTTGTGGCGATAGTCAGCTGTGCTGGTGGGTGGTGAGAGGTGGGGGGCCCTCTGCACGCCGTGCCGCGTCTTCCGCTTGCGAGATCAAAGGCTCGCAGGGACCGCCTTGGTGAGAGCAGGCGGTCAGCACAACATCTGCGGCGGAAGGACTCTCCTTTGCCGCTCCAGACACGCCAGATCAGTTCCCAGTTAGCAAAGGAAGATCCACGCGCACACACGAACGTAAAACGAGGACGAGAACCGGAGGAGAGCGGCGGACTTAGAAACCGAAAGGGAGTCCTGGTACCTCAGCCAGTTGATAAAATGGCTTCGAAGCAAAGATGATCTCGAAGCGAAGATTTGCAACTGTTTACGTGCAATGCTGACAGTTCGATGGAGAATTAGAATGAGGGCAGGAAATGCGGGTATACCTTTTGTGTACAACGATGACTGAATGTCGCCAGAAACAGTCTGGTGCAAAGCATGTTGTACGAGGTGCGGCTAGAAAAAAACCGGACTGATGCTGGAAAAAAAACATTTATTTACAATTATTTACAATTTCATGTTATCTCCTTCAATGTACTCTCCTCCTCGGTCTCTACACCGCTCCATACGAATTTTCCACTGTTCATAGCAATGCTGCAGATCATTTTCGGTAAGTCCATACATTAATTCCGTCGCTTTTTATTTTACTGCTTCAACAGTCTCAAATCAAGTTCCTTTCAAAGCTGACTTGACTTTAGGGAAAAGAAAAAAGTCACAGGGGGCCAAATCAGGTGAGTAGGGTGGATGATCTAAGATGGGAATGTTGTGTTTTGCCAAAAACGTCTTCACTGACAACGCACTGTGAGCTGGGGCATTGTCTTGGTGAAGGATCCATGACTTTTTTCTCCACAAATCGTTCCGTTTTCTCCGTACTCGCTCACGTAGGGTAGCCAGGACGCTAATGTAGTAATGCTGATTCACTGTTTGTCCCTCTGGTACCCAATCAATGTGCACAATCCCTTTGATGTCAAAAAAAAAAAAAAAAAACAATCATCATTGCCTTGAATTTCGATTTTGACATTCGTGCTTTTTTTTGTCGTGGAGAACCAGGAGTTTTCCAATGCATCGATTGGCGTTTAGTTTCGGGATCGTAAGTAAAAAACTACGATTCATCGCAAGTAATAACATTTTTTAAGAAGGTGGGATCACTTTCAATGTTTTCCAGGATGTCAGAACAAATCATTCTTCGGCGTTCCTTCTGTTCAATTGTGAGACACTTTGGAACCATTTTTGAACACACTTTGTTCATGTTGAAACTTTCATGAAGAATCTGCCTAACACTTTCCTTGTCAACTCCTGTTAACTCAGACACTGCTCTGATTGTTAAACGGCGATCTTGTCGAACAAGTTTACCGATTTTTTCAATGTTTGCATCAGTTTTTGCTGACAATGGTCTGCCAGTGCGAGTGTCATCACTGGTGTCTTCGTGGCCATCTTTAAATCGTTTAAACCACTCAAACACTTGTGTTCGCGATAAACAATCATCGCCGTACACTTGTTGTAACATTACAAACGTTTCACTTGCAGATTTTCCTAGTTTGAAACAAAATTTGATGTTAACACGCTGTTCTTTCTGTACACTCAACATTTTCCGACGCACAGACAAAACGTCAACTACTTAAAACAGACGCCACGGGCAGACTGAGTGCAGGAGGCAGATGAAACTCGAGCAGTAGGCGGAGCGAGAGTCACGTGACAGGCCACGCGACTTTCAGCCTTATTGCATTCGTTTTATTGTTTCACCAGTACTAGTCCGGTTTTTTTCTAGCCACACCTCGTATGCTGCCAATACAAGCGTATCGTTTCGCAAGTGAGCCGGCCGCTGTGGCCGAGCAGTTCTAGGCGATTCAGTCCAGAACTGCACAGCTGCTACTGTCGCAGGTTCGAATCCTGCCTCGGGCATGGATGTGTGTGATGCCTTTAGGTTAGTTAGGTTTAAATAGTTCTAGGGGACCGATGACCTCAGATGTTAAATCCCATAGTTCTTAGAGCCATTTGAACCATTTTTCACAAGTGTACAAATACATGTACCGTTTGCCAGGTGGTCACATTATTGTTCGCCTGTGAAGATGACGGATGGGGTAGCAGAGCTTCTCATTCATCATTCGTAGGCCAGTGTGAACTGTGTTTGATGGAAAGAAGAATCGATCGTTTTATATGGTTTTCGACTGACTTGTAAACATTCATCGACATATTCGAATCACAACTTATCAGTTCATCCGTATCTGGAGTCTGTAGAGTGCCACGACAATTACCCATCTGCTATGCTCTTCACTGTACTCTTACCATAGCTCCTTACGTCTACATTCACACATGCATCAAGCCACTATACAAGACTCTGACTTCGTGTCACTGTTAACCACTCACGAAAAATAATTACCTGCATGCCTCTTATGTTCCCTAATTGTCTTCTGTTATTCACTTCACCCATATCCAAGATATATCAGATGCATTGATCGAGTAAGAAATGAAGAATTCCTGAACACAGAAATAATGTCTAATGAAGAATATAATAAATCCAAGAGATAGCATGATCAGTCACATACCAGATGGACAAAATAAAATTGACCAGGAAAATATTTCATGCATTAACAGACAACCCAACTTACATCATCTACACCCCATGAGGATGATCCGAATTGGGTTACCACTTTTGAGGTGCATGGTATATTCTCTGTGTTAGTTTCATTTAGCCTATCCTGTATGACCATGTGAGTTACTGCTGAAAACTTAATTGCAGGAATGATGAAGGAAAGGATTGCAGGAGCAGGCCCAGAAAACTGTATCCACTTGTTTGTTTCATTATTTGGCCCAGCACTTCGTACCGGGCTTGTTTATATTGTATCCTGAACAACCCCTTGGTACTGAATGGTCTCCACACCAGCACCCAGTTTGTGACTGCCATACTGTAAAGATTTCTGGCTTAGACTATGTATATTGTTTTAGACCGTGCTGGAATCTTTGCAGTGAAACATTATTTTGTGTGCTCTCAATTTCTATACACTTAGGTTGAGAAAATACTTCTGTTATTCAACTTTCGGAACAACAGAGTTTGCAGCACCACAATTGTTCGCTGCCGTCTCTGCTCCTCCCGACTTTCAAGCGCTGTGACAGATACCTCCACGAAATTTGTGACTTAGTGTCCCCTGAAGTCCAGGTATCATTCCTTTTCGAAGAGACGCAGTTGTTGAAACAAACTCGGAATTTTACAAAGGCTACGCTTTTCCAGTGTTCCTTCGTGTGAACAAACTAAAGTCAATTACAACTTTATAAAATTATATGAAAATCTTGAATAGTAACGTCACTAATTACTTTGGTCTGCCAAGGTAGGTGGAACGAATGAGAATGGAGGAATGCAATCTCAGACGTTAAGAAGACTATGAATCCAACATACACCGGGTGGTTATAATTAATCTTTGCCTCTTTAACACAGAAACTAATTATGATACGGGTACCGAATTCGATAGCATTAATGTCCAGAGTTTCCACACGTCACAGCACTTCCGCCCAGTTCCAGCTATGGCCACCAGGTGCTGTGATCAGTCATCGTGATTCACAGTCTCACACACCTGACCAGTCGCAGTACAATTGTTGAAGTGTGGACATGGCTTGGACAAAAGGAGCAGGGAATTATTGGCGAAGCTCTATTATCAAAACAACAGTAATGCTGCAGCTGCACTTCCAGAGTATCGCCGACTTAGAGGATTACGGAAGAGGCCTCGTTCTCCACCTGTTACGGGGAGTGTGCTGAAGTTCGAATTAATTGGAGAACTGGGCGTCGCTCCGGGAAGAGGCTGACGACCGGTTGCCCAACAAGTGGTTGATCAAATCGCTTTTGCTATGGAAGTCAACGCTTCGCGCAATTCCCGACCACCACACAGTGCGAGTCCTGTGTCACGACAGTTGAATATCCCTGGTCCACTGTATGGAAGGTGCTTCGAACCATTCTCAAGTGGTATCCGTATGAGATCCATATCGTACAGCAGCTTGCACCACAGGACGCACAGCAACATGTTTACATCGATCTGCACTTCCTGGCAAGGATTGTAGTTGACGAGGGCTGTCCCTGAACCATCCTATGGACAGACGAAACTCATTT
Source organism: Schistocerca nitens (assembly GCF_023898315.1). Taxonomy (NCBI): domain Eukaryota; kingdom Metazoa; phylum Arthropoda; class Insecta; order Orthoptera; family Acrididae; genus Schistocerca; species Schistocerca nitens. Next base: position 181,070,023 of record NC_064617.1, on the reverse strand, counting down.
TTCTCTGACGGGTGATGTGAACAAACAGAAGTCCCGAGTATAGATATCTTCACTTCCAGTCACTGTGAATGAGCCGCGTGGGATTAGCCGAGCGGTCTAGGGCGCTGCAGTCACGGACTGTGCGGCCGGTCCCGGGGGAGGTTCGAGTCCTCCCTCGGGCATGGGTGTGTGTCTTTGTCCTTAATATAATTTAGGTTAAGTAGTGTGTGAGCTTAGGGACTGATGACCTTAGCAGTTAAGTCCCATAAGATTTCACACACTTGAACATTTTAACTGTGAATGAGGTTCCTCTATATGGTGAACGTGTTACCGTACAGTGTGGTTTCACGGCTACATTCATCATTGGCCCGCTCTATTTTGAACAGTTTGGCGCTCAGTGCAGTGTGACTGGGCAGCGTTATTGCGATATGCTTCGCCAGCATGTCAAACCCGTCATACAGGAGGGAGAAGCATTGAACTCAATAGTTTCCATGCAAGATTGGGCCCAACCGCACATCGCTCGCGAACTTCACCTGCTTCTCCAAAATACTTTTGGAAAAGATCGTATCATCAGCCGATCTTTCCCAAATTCGTGGCCCACACTATCATCTGATGTCACCCCCTGTGATTTCTGGGTGTCAGGCTACCTGAAGGACAGGGTTTTCCAGGGGAACATTCACACATTTGCTGATCTGAAGCGCAGCATATCAAGAAAGGTAGCCAGAATACCTACTGACAAGCTTCGTTCTGCAGTGCAGAAGGCAATCCTGCGCTTTCAGACGATTCTGGCCTCTAATGGGCGCCATATTGAGCCCCTTGTGTAGCAGTAATGGTACCGGTATGTAATGGTATGGTGTACCGTAGCAGCACATTAAAAGTGTTTCAATTGAACTGATTCTGGATTATTTCTCTTAGCCGGCCGAAGTGGCCGTGCGGTTAAAGGCGCTGCAGTCTGGAACCGCAAGACCGCTACGGTCGCAGGTTCGAATCCTGCCTCGGGCATGGATGTTTGTGCTGTCCTTAGGTTAGTTAGGTTTAACTAGTTCTAAGTTCTAGGGGACTAATGACCTCAGCAGTTGAGTCCCATAGTGCTCAGAGCCATTTGAACCATTTTTTTTTTATTTCTCTTCCCCATGTCGTTGACATTAATGCTACCAAGTTTGGTACTCATACGGTAATTGGTTTCCGTGTTATAAGTGTTAAATAGGGAAAGTTTAATTATAACCATCCGGTACATTAAACAAAATGACATTGAACTTCAAAAAATGTACTAACAATCAACAGTTTTGTAATGCTTTTAACGTAGCAGTTAACGTTATTCGGATGTCCCATTTATTTAATGTTAAACTGTGTCCGAACAAACTATGGTGCCTTTCCTAAGATATTCAAAATGATTAAAATGGCTCTAAGCACTATGGGACTTAACATCTGAGGTCATCAGTCCCCTAGACTGAGAACTACTTAAACCTAACTAACGTAAGAACATCACACACATCCATGCCCGAGGCAGGATTCGAACCTGCGACCGTAGCAGCAGCGCTGTTCAGGACAGAAGCGCGTAGAACCGCTCGGCCACAGCCGCCGGCCTACGATATTAGCTGGAAAATTTATTAGAATGCTTTGCAGTGTAACAAACTGAATAAAGCGGATGTATTTAATGAAATAGCAAATGTTTAACTTATTCAAGACACTAAATACTGTCGCACATCCACTTTTCCACTTTCAATTACTCTCAGTTCTGTGGTAACGACGGCCCCGTCCAACCATCTACTGCGTCTAGAATCCTTATCTTTTGTCATTTGGGCCGGCCAGTGTGGCTGTGCGGTTCTAGGCGCTTCAGTCTGGAACCGCGTGACCGCTACGGTCGCAGGTTCGAATCCTGCCTCGGGCATGGATGTGTGTGATGTCCTTAGGTTAGTTAGGTTTAATTAGTTCTAAGTTCTAGGCGACTGATGACCTCAGAAGTTAAGTCGCATAGTGCTCAGAGCCATTTGAACCATTTTTGTCATTTGGAAACTCTGTTCTTCAGTGTCTCTTGAAAGAATCAGGTATGGATAACAAGATTTAATATTCCTTTATTGTATAGCAAGTTATAAAATACGAAATGTATTTCTGAACCCAGTTAACTATATTGTCAATCTTCATGTGGCTTCCTTGATATCTTCCTACCATTTCTTTACTTGAATTTCTCCAAGTAAAACACGAAAGACAAAATCGCCGCAGATTCGTTCACAGCTATAGTATGCATGCACATCAGTATAGATCTTGGTGGCTTTCACCGATTCATAATGTCGTATATAGCCTTTAATACACGAAAAGATGTTAAATGGGTTATACAGAAACGGGATGCGTAGCTTTTTAAACTTACTGGACTACCAAATGCTAATGCAAGTAAGCGCTCTGATATTTTCTTTTGTAGTAAAATATTTAGGGTGGCCACCCAACGAAGTTGGGAATAAATTAATTACAATTAATTAAAGAGATTATTAACTTGTTGCATAGGAACCATTAAGATGACAGTACTCTTATCAAATGAACACTGAAATTAATTTACTCAAAAGCGTGATCATACTGAATGAAAGCAGTTAATTAAAACGTCCAGCATCACTGGATGGAAAGCCTTTACACACTAGAAGTTCTGGTAGCACAAAGAAAGTACTAGAAGACACTTATTGAAATTGGTAAATTGCACAACGGCCTATCCTGCGTAAACTGTGGATCATATAATGAACCTATCGCTGTAATAAAAGGTAAACTATACTACTTTAACCAGCCTGAAGACTTACACATCTCACTCTAAACTCAGTCTTAAGCTACCGACCGCACTCACCGACTACCCAGCGTCCACTGCTTCAGTAACCCCGAGAGCAACGAATCTCGGCAGGTAGGCAGAACAGACCAAAGGAGTTGCTTCCGCTACCAACTTGCCCACTGTCGATAAAGACGGCTTAGAAGGCACAAAGCTCATTGCTTTGACTGAACACCCGAAGTTGGCCAGACTGACCACAGCAGACAGTGAGTTCCATGCCACTAGCTACCAATGGAAACAGGAAAAATAAATTGACATGCACTTTCACACAGACGGTAATGAGACGGATGGAAATCTAGGAGCATAAAATATATTCCACGTAAATCTAATTGAGGGCTTGCAGGTGAACAGTTAGGTGATTTAAGTACTTTTATAGCGATCCAGTACACAGAGACCTTTCAGTGTGACCGTACATGGCTCCAGTAGCTCAGTGCCAAACTAGCTAAACTTCCTTAAAACACGCACGAAGATTCCAAGACGACCTCAGAGTGAGATACAAAGTAATACCTCGGCCACAAGTAGTAGTAATTTAAGAGTAAAAAAGAGTTCAATTTAGACTAATTTTGTTTCTAATACTTGCTATAGTGTCTATTCTTGTTACACAACTGAATATTTAGAATTCGTATAGGCCCCGTATTGCAGACTGTAAGCACTGAAACAAGGCCACGCGAGTACACAACATTGCATTAGAACTATTGATAGCCTTGGGAGAGCCAGCTATGACAAAACTCTACCATCTGGTGAGCAAGATGTATGACACAGGCGAAATACCCTCACACTTTAAGAAGAATATAATAATCCCAATCCAAAGAAAGCAGATCTTGACACATGCGGAAAATACCGAAGTATCAGTTTAATAAGTCACGGCTACAAAATACTAACACGAATTCTTTACAGACGAATGGAAAAACTGGTAGAAGCAGATCTCCGGGAAGATCAGTTTGGATTCCGTAGAAATGTTGGAACACATGAGGCAATACAGACCCTAAGACTTATCTTAGAAGATAGATTAAGGAAAGGCAAACCTAGGTTTCTAGCAATTCTGGACTTACAGAAAGCTTTTGACAATGCTGACTGGAATACTCTCTTTCAAATTCTGAAGGTGGCAGGGGTCAAATACAGGGAGCGAAAGGCTATTTACAATTTGTACAGAAATCAGATGGCAGTTATAAGAGTCGAGGGACACGAAAGGGAAACAATGGTTGGGAAGAGAGTGTGACAGGGTTGTAGCCTATCCCCGATGTTATTCAATCTGTATATTGAACAAGCAGTAAAGGAAACGAAAGAAAAATTCGGAGTAGGTATTAAAATCCGTGGAGAAGAAATAAAAACTTCGCCGATGACATTGTAATTCTGTAAGAGACAGCAAAGGACCTGGAAGAGCAGTTGAACGGAATGGACAGTGACTTGAAAGGAGGATATAAGATGAACATCAACAAAAGTAAAACGAGGAAAATGGAATGTAGTCAAATTAAATCGGGTGATGCTGAGGGTATTAGATTAGGAAATGAGACACTTAAAGTAGTAAATGAGTTTTGCTACTTGGGGAACAAAATAACCGATGATGGTCGAAGTAGAGAGGATATAAAATGTAGACTGGCAATGGCAAGGAAAGCGTTTCCGAAGTAGAGAAATTTGTTAACATCTGGAAGTCGTTTCTGAAAGTATTTGTATGGAAGTGAAATGTGGACGATAAATAGTTTAGACAAGAGAATAGAAGCTTTCGAAATGTGGTGCTATAGAAGAATGCTGAAGATTAGATGGGTAGATCACATAACTAATGAGGAGGTATTGAATAGAATTGGGGAGAAGCGAAATTTGTGGTACAGCTTGACTAGAAGAAGGGATCGATTGGTAGGACATGTTCTGAGGCATCAAGGGATCACCAGTTTAGTATTGGAGGGCAGCATGGAGGGTAAAAATTGTAGAGGGAGAGCAAGAGATGAATACACTAAGCAGATTCAGAAGGATGTAGGTTGCAGTTGGTAGCGGGGGGTGAAGAAGCTTGCGCAGGATAGAGCAGCATGGAGAGCAGCATCAAACCAGTCTCTGGACTGGAGACGACAGCAACAACAACAAGCATTGAAAATTCAATTTAAATTTCCTTAATAGCATAAATTTCTTTAAAACAAGGCAGCTACTAATTTCACTAGGATCTACAAGTACACTCGACATAAAAGTGCAATTGAACGTTTCTAAAGCGTGTTTCTGATCACATTTCTTGTCAGTTATTAGTCGTGACTTACGCCTATATCTTTCGAGTTACAAGCGTTTCGAAAGCAACGAAACAACGTTGCTAGCGGTAATTCTGTCAAAACGAACAACTACTGTTTATGCATGTCCGTCTTATAGCATGGGCGAGGAACTTCAGCTGATTATATGAGAAAAAGTACCACCACAGCTGTATCTTTAGAATGTCTTTATTCTATCACACGACTTGTTTCGGCGGCCCATTACCGCAGTGCAATATTATGAATTGGATTGGAAACAACATGGTGTCGAGTGTAGGCTCATGACGAAAGCTAGCACACGTGTGCTAGTAACAAGAATCCCACAGTAAATAGGCCAAGAAAATTAAATACTCTTTGAGCAGTTCTGGGGCCCGAGGACGGCGGTAATGTGGCGCCGAAACTAGTCTTGTGACAAAATAGACATTCTCATATAAAGAACTGCTAATTAATTCTCCAATCATTACATTTCTCAGTCACTACTAAAACAGCGGCAACAGCACAAAACATATTAGTGTCGCTTTTTGTACATAAAGGCAAACTCGCGTCCTTGACAATTCCTGCTTGACAAAAACAGTGAAGCGCCCGGGAGATACTTGTGTAGATGATTTAGAGCTGCAGTTCTCTGTGATGAGTAGAACGACCACCAGAGTGCGTTAGTTTTATTCGTCTTAACACTTTGCCGTCCGTACGTCTCTTACAAATTGATTCGCTTGGCGCCGGCAGCTCTAATTCGGATTACTTGACTTGTCGCCGGTCGTTCTTGACAACGGGAGATAATAAATCGTTACGTTTTACCAATCGGGTTAGTTCTCATAAGTTATCAACACTGTTCCCCTACTTTCATGAAATTTCGAAGATATACATACGTAAATAAATACAAAATTTGTTTGTTTCATATAATTGTTTATTTGCCTTGTCTTTGGTACTTGGGTATTTCTCTTTCATATGATATGCAGCAAAAAAGTCTCCAAGATGTAACACAACTCAACACGACTTGCACATTAAGTTTATTGTTCCTTTCTTTTGTTTCTGGAACATACATGGCAGTTTCTTCGTTTCTATTAGGCCTATTAATTGGTGTTGCTTTATGTGAGCGGTACGTCTGTCAACTGGATCTTACAAAAACAAAAACCCTGATGGCGTGTGTAACTTACTGTTACCTAAACAAAACTCCAACACAATGCAAAAGTTACTAAAATGCTGTCGCCATCCATGCGCGATACTATGTTCACGACACAACCATGGTGTCGGCGGCCGCTGTGACGCCGGACGGCAGAGTGTTAAGTGTTGTTATAAGGCTTACTGGGGTATACAAAGGATATGAACAGCGTCAAGTATCGAGTGATCACTGTGAACAACACTGAGATGCTGTGTACTCATTTGAGACAGCGTTATCAGCGCCTGACAGGTTGAAATGAGGTCTAATTATATGCCTCCATTTGTCCACCTAATTGAATCGTATAGTACCCAAATTTTTCGCTCATTCTGATGTGACAGTAAAACGATGTTACTGCATATGAATGTGAGGGCCGTCGTACTCATCGTCAACGTTCCAGTGGATCACGTCTGAATGCCAGAAGGGAAGATTGCCTTGTTATGTATCAAGTACGTCGTAACCACATCGCTTCTGCGTCCTCCTTCCGAGAATAGGCAATGGACTCCCTGCAACACCCAGTGTCATCCCGCACCATTTGTCGGAGGCAAGCCGCAGCCTGGCTAGCGAATTACCGCTCATGAGGAGGCTGCTGTTCTGACACCTCAATACGAATGGCAGCAGTTGGAGTGGCGGCGAGCCTGCGAAGCATGGACTGCTGATTAAAGCCACCACATTGCGTTCAGTGATTAATCACGGCTTTGTACTGTTCAAATGGTTCAAATGGCTCTGAGCACTATGGGACGTAACATCTATGGTCATCAGTCCCCTAGAACTTAGAACTACTTAAACCTAACTAACCTAAAGACATCACACAACACCCAGCCATCACGAGGCAGAGAAAATCCCTGACCCCGCCGGGAATCGAACCCGGGAACCCGGGCGTGGGAAGCGAGAACGCTACCGCACGACCACGAGCTGCGGGCCTTTGTACTGTCCCCGAGCCCTATCGTCGTTGAGCATGGTGCTGACCTGAGGAAAGATGCCTTCATCCTATCGTCTTGGAGAACCGCGGCAGTGTTACTCCTGGCGTAATGGTGTGGGGAACCGTCACGTTTGACTTCAGGTCACGTCTGGTAGTAATTGAGAGACCTCTGGCGGCACAGCGGTACTTAGGGACATCCTGCCCCTTCACACGTTACCTCTCATGTGGCAGTACAGTGCTGCCATTTTTCAACAAAACAATCCTCGTCCACACAGCAGTTGTTTCCATCAGCTTTCTGCGTGATGTTGAGTTACTCCCGTGGCCAGAAAGATCTCAGACCTGGTCCCAACAGAACATGTACGCTGTAAGATTTGTGAAGAGCGATGCAACGTTCCTTCGGACATGCCTACGTGTCCGAAGGAACAGTGCACTGCACTTCTGACAAACATCGGGACTGCAATATGGTATTTATCCGCCGACACTGGACAAGCGACTTTCAATTAAAATGTTTCCCTTTGTACCGAAATATACATATGGAGGTACGAGTGCCGGTTGTAGACACGTGGTTCACGACATGTGGAAGCCTGCGTCTGACCCTGAGTCCTACTCGGGTAGCCTAAATTTAAGTTGGCCTCTCGCGGCATAAATTTTCAGTTTTTGCTATTGATAAAAATCAGTGCCCTCTACGAGCTAATGTCCTTAATTTCTTTATGTCTTGATATATTTGTACTACACTACTGGACATTAAAATTGCTACACAATGAAGATGACGTCCTAAACACGCTAAATATAACCGACAGGAAGAAGATGCTGTGATATGCAAATGATTAGCTTTACAGAGCATTCACACAAGGTTGGCGCCGAGTGGCGACAACTACACCGTGCTGACATGAGGAAACTTTCCAACCGATTTCTCGTACACAAACAGCAGTTGACCGTCGTTGCCTGGTGAAACGTTGTTGTGATGCCTTGTGTAAGGAGGAGAAATGCGTGCCATCACGTTGCCGACTTTGATAAAGGTCGGATCGTAGCCTATCGCGATTGCGGTTTATCGTATCGCGACATTGCTGCTCGCGCTGGTCGAGGTCCAATGACTGTTAGCAGAATATGGAATCGGTGCGTTCAGGAGGATAATACGGAACGCCGTGCTGGATCCCAACGGCCTCGTATCACTAGCAGTCGAGATGACAGGCAGCTTATCCGCATGGCTGTAACGGATCGTGCAGCCACGTCTCGATCCCTGAGATAACAGATGGGGACGTTTGCAAGACGACAACCATCTGCACGAACAGTTCGACGACGATTGCAGCAGCATGGACTATCAGCTCGGAGACCATGGCTACGGTTACCCTTGACGCTGCATCACAGATAGGAGCGCCTGCGATGGTGTACTGAACGACGAACCTGGGTGCACGAATGGCAAAACGTCATTTTTCGGATGAATCCAGGTTCTGTTTACAGCATCATGATGGTCACATCCGTGTTTGGCGACTTCGTGGTGAACGCACATTGGAAGCGTGTATTCGTCATCGCCATACTGGCGTAACACCCGGCGTGATGGTATGGGATGCCATTGGTTATGCGTCTCGGTCACCTCTTACTCGCATTGACGGCAATGTCAATAGTGGACGTTACACTTCAGATGTGTTACGAACCGTGGCTCTACCCTTCATTCGATCCCTGCGAAACCCTACATTGCAGCATGATAATGCACGACCCCATGTTGCAGGGCCTCTATGGGCCTTTCTGGATACAGAAAATCAGGAAATGTTCGACTGCTGCCTTGGCCAGCACGTTCTCCAAATCTCTCACCAACTGAAAACGTCTGGTCAATGGTGGCCGAGCAACTGGCTAGTCACAATACGCCAGTCACTACTCTTGATGAACTGTGGTATCGTGTTGAAGCTACATGGGCAGCTGTACCTGTACACGCCATCCAAGCTCTGTTTGACTCAATGCCCAGGCGTATCAAGGCCGTTATTACGGCGAGAGGTGGTTGTTCTGGGTACTGATTTCTCAGGATCTATGCACCCAAATTGCGTGAAAATGTAATCACGTGTCAGCTCTAGTATAATATATTTGTCCAATGAATACCCGTTAATCATCTGCATTTCTTCTTGGTGTAGCAATTTTAATGGCCAGTATTGTATTTTAGTATGTGGGAAGAAGGAATTTTCTTGTGACACATGTGAAGGCTTAGTGGGTATATGGATTATTATCTTTTGTGGTCGTTACATCCTAATGTGATTCATTTTGCAGATTAGAGTATCCGTTGTATATAACAAGTTGTGAGTGGTTACGCACGACTCTAAGCATTATGTGGCCGTAACTGGTGGAGAAACGTTCTTTCAACGGAGTGTAAACCTATGTGATCTTCAATTTTGATTGTTTTGCCATTGTAATAATTTTTAATTAATAAATATGAAGCAGCCGCTCTGCATTTTATTATCCAACTTCTTGCTCCCACCACCGACCTGTGGTACAACAACATTCAGTAATAGTTACTCGACCTGCCATAATAATGTGTAACTTATTTTTGATGTCACTTAGTATTTTGTTTCTGTCTTTGTTACCCACATAAAATATTACGAACTGCATGTGTTATACAGGTGAAAGTATACAATAACTACATACAATCTATGTTCTTCATCGAGTGCCACCGCGTTACAGTAGTTTGGTGCCTAGTACGGGGAATTATTCTCTTCCCTCAGCTGTTCTGGCGAAGGTGCTAGTGTAACATGCGTTGAGCCAGTCTCCAAGATTCTGCGACCATGAAATTCATCTCCGACCTCGTCCAAGTTCCTCTTCTATTTTTCCTTCAGCGATAACCTGCATGAAGCTGTACTTTTCACACCGAAAACGTGTCTAAAATATGCAACTTTTCGGTGTTTGATGGTATTTATCGACCTGGTGAAGTAGTTCGTCGTTAGTAACGTAACGTATCCATGAAATTTTTTTAAGGTACATCCACAAAAAAGTGGTTCAAATGGCTCTGAGCACTATGGAACGTAACTTCTTAGGTCATCACCCCCCCCCCCCCCCCTAGAACTCAGAACTACTTAAACCTAACTAACCTAAGGACATCACAAACATCCATGCCCGAGGCAGGATTCGAACCTGCGACCGTAGCGGTCTTGCGGTTCCAGACTGCAGCGCCTTTAACCGCACGGCCACTTCGGCCGGCTAGAAGACGATCAGTTATGCCTCGTAGACAACAGCGAACATCGTTTGATCAAGTATCCGAGTTCGACAGAGGAAGGATAGTGGCTTACCGAGATTGTTATCATACAGAGAAATCGCTAGTCGTGTTGGACGAAACCAAACAACTGTAATGCGGATATGTGACCGTTGGATGCAGGAGGGTACGACGGACCGACGTGGTCGATCGCATTCACCTCGGTGCACCACTGCACGTTCTGATAGGCAAATTGTGCGCACGGCAGTGACGGATCGCTCAGTGACATCCCGAACCATAGCACAGCACATTGCGTCTGTAACGCATCATCCAGTGTCTGCGCGTACCATTCGACGCCGTTTACAGCAGAGTGGTCTGTCCGCAAGACGTCCATTGCTTCGTCTACCATTGACGCAGAACCACAGACGTCTCCGTCGCCAATGGTGTGTTGACAGACGGATGTGGACGGCAGAATGGAATGACGTTGTCTTTACTGACGAGGCACGCTTCTGTCTGCAGCACCACGATGGTCGGATTCGAGTGTGGAGACACCGTGGAGAGAGGATGCTGGACAGCTGCATTATGCATCGCCACACTGGTCTTGCACCGGGTATTATGGTATGGGGCGGTATTGGATATTACTCTCGCACGCCTCTAGTACGCGTTGCCGGTACTTTAAATAGCCGGCGCTACATATCCGAGGTGCTGGAGCCAGTTGTCCTTCCTTACCTTCAGGGCTCGGCCACAGCCCTATTTCAACAGGATAATGCGCGACCACACGTGGTACGCATTGTCCAAAGGTTCTTCGTCAATAACCAGATTGAATTGCTTCCCTGGCCGGCTCGCTCTCCGGATCTTTCGCCGATAGAAAACATGTGGTCCATGGTTGCTCAACGAGTGACCCAGATTACATCCCCAGCTGCCACACCAGATGATCTTTGGCAACGTGTGGAAGCTGCTTGGGCTGCTGTACCCCAGGAACACATCCAACGTCTCTTTGACTCAATGCCGAGACGCGTGGCAGCGGTGATCTCCAACATTGGCGGCTACTCTGGCTACTGATTCTGGCAGGAACCACATGTCACAGACGTCTGTAAACGTAATCATCTGATACTTGGTCAACATGTTATCTACAAAATATATTTTGTTGTGCTACCTCTTGTCTTTCTTGGTGTTGCATTTACGGTGGCCAGCAGTGTACTTTTAACTGGTTCATGTACGAGTTTTTATTGTCCACGCTTTTACTGCACACAGCAGTACTAACAAGGCAGCATGATTTGCCCGCGATTGTTAAACTGAAGCTTACGACTGGATAGTAGATGTTTAAGGTTCTCCGTGCAATGCTAATTCTAGTTTTTATTTGTTCATCTTGCTCCCCTTTTTCCGCTGGCTAAAATACTACGTATTTCACTTTTTGGTCACCTTCAAAAGTATGAGGTGGACAAAATAAAATGAGACCAGAAAATATGCACCTTGAGTTGAGCAACGCAGCTTACGTCATCCGCCCCTGGTGGAGGATTAAAGCAGTAACGACATCAAGGTCTAAGGGCGGACCGCACCTACTAGACATTACCGGTCTCGTTCGAATTTTTGGCAAATGCATGCTTGGCCAGAAGTAAAAGTGACAAAAGTAGGAACTCCAGATGGGTCTTTTGTATCCCGCCTGGATAGGCGGCGCGTTGATCTGCTCCTGTGAATTGCTTCTGCAAAATAGGCCGAGAGTGAAGGACGCGAGTAGCAGGAAAAAGTGAAGTACCTCGGTACTGCAAGTAAAGTTAAAGCACCTTTACTGGTGTATAAACAGATAGAAACACATTACCTAATTTTTGGTACAGATGAGCAAGTAGGTGCGAAGCCGTTCATTTATCGAAGCTAACAGTCACTAGAAGTTACAAAGGCATAGTCTATAATGGCTAGCCCCCCCCCCCCCTCCCCCCTAGAAGTGGAAGCTAAATTGCTAGGCCGTCTGCTCGTGATCAAATGGTCTGAATCTGGAGCGGCGCTCGTCGAGTTTCACAGCGTCGGCTAGAGGGCGCTGTGCTCGGCGTTGTTCGTCCGCTCTCGTAGTGACAACCTGCGAGAGCGCACCTACGTTGTGGCATCGTAGCTATCGATACCACAGGGTCCATTTTGTTCCGTAATAACTTCCTGGCTAAAAGAAGTCAACCAGTATCAAACATAGGCCTTAATTTGAGGACCAAATTTCTGAGAATCTATGTCTGGAGAAGAGCACTGTACGTAACTGAGTCTTGGACAATGAGAAACGGGAAAAGAAGAGAATCAGAGTGTTTCAGCCGTGCACTGCAAGTAAACTGAAATAATGCTCAATACATTGTATTCATTAGTATTTTCACGAACGCATGTAAACGAAAGACAAAGGGAAATTTGAGATAACAAAACCATTTCCAAGAAGGAATTGTAGTTACAGCGTCCACGAGGACTCTGCGAATAAACTTTCCGAAAGGAATTGTAATTAAAATGTACACGTATAAATGCGGCGTTTGTAGCGTGTGCAAGATACCGAGAACATTTTTGCTTCCCCTGTTTTTACAATGAATGTTACCCCACCACGCATAAATCGATAACTGTAAATAAAGAGATGTATCTAATTTTGCATAGGATGTTCCCGTGCACGCCTTGCAGTCTCTCCCTGGAAGTTTACTTATAATCGAAAATTTTTCTTTGTCTTCCTGTTTCATGCCTTGTACGAAAAAGATTTGTAAAATATTTATAAATGCAATAAAGTCTTAGGAGGAAATGATGCACCACGAAGAATTATCCGAATGGGACGGAAATCGGTAGTGTGTTGTTTATGTATAGAAAAACGATTATTTGCAATTTCAGAAAAATTGAATGATTTATTGAAAAGAAGGAGCTTCACAAATTGAGGAAATGGTAAGGCGTGCCTCCACCTCTGGCTCTCGCGCAAGCAGTTATTCGGCTTGGCATTGACTGATAGAGTTGCTGGATGGCCTTCTAAAGGGATCGTGCAAAAAAGGCGCGTTACATCGTCACCGGCCGCTGTGGACGATCACTTCTAGGTGCTTCAGTCCGGAACCGCGCTGCTGCTACGGTCGCAAGCTCGAATCCTGCCTTGGGCATTGTGATGTCCTTAGGTTTAAGTAGTTCTAGGTCAAGGGAACTAATGACCTCCTGAATGAGATTTTCACTCTGCAGCGGAGTGTGCGCTGATATGAAACTTCCTGGCAGATTAAAACTGTGTGCCCGACCGAGACTCGAACTCGGGACCTTTGCCTTTCGCGGGCAGGTGCTCTACCAACTGAGCTACCGAAGCACGACTCACGCCCGGTACTCACAGCTTTACTTCTGCCAGTACCTCGTCTCCTACCTTCCAAACTTTACAGAAGCTCTCCTGCGAACCATGCAGAACTAGCACTCCTGAAAGAAAGGATATTGCGGAGACATGGCTTAGCCACAGCCTGGGGGATGTTTCCAGAATGAGATTTTCACTCTGCAGCGGAGTGTGCGCTGATATGAAACTTCCTGGCGGATTAAAACTGTGTGCCCGACCGAGACTCGAACTCGGGACCTTTGCCTTTCGCGGGCAGGTGCTCTACCAACTGAGCTACCGAAGCACGACTCACGCCCGGTACTCACAGCTTTACTTCTGCCAGTACCTCGTCTCCTACCTTCCAAACTTTACAGAAGCTCTCCTGCGAACCATGCAGAACTAGCACTCCTGAAAGAAAGGATATTGCGGAGACATGGCTTAGCCACAGCCTGGGGGATGTTTCCAGAATGAGATTTTCACTCTGCAGCGGAGTGTGCGCTGATATGAAACTTCCTGGCAGATTAAAACTGTGTGCCCGACCGAGACTCGAACTCGGGACCTTTGCCTTTCGCGGGCAGGTGCTCTACCAACTGAGCTACCGAAGCACGACTCACGCCCGGTACTCACAGCTTTACTTCTGCCAGTACCTCGTCTCCTACCTTCCAAACTTTACAGAAGCTCTCCTGCGAACCATGCAGAACTAACACTCCTGAAAGAAAGGATATTGCGGAGACATGGCTTAGCCACAGCCTGGGGGATGTTTCCAGAATGAGATTTTCACTCTGCAGCGGAGTGTGCGCTGATATGAAACTTCCTGGCAGATTAAAACTGTGTGCCCGACCGAGACTCGAACTCGGGACCTTTAATCTGCCAGGAAGTTTCATATCAGCGCACACTCCGCTGCAGAGTGAAAATCTCATTCTGGAAACATCCCCCAGGCTGTGGCTAAGCCATGTCTCCGCAATATCCTTTCTTTCAGGAGTGCTAGTTCTGCATGGTTCGCAGGAGAGCTTCTGTAAAGTTTGGAAGGTAGGAGACGAGGTACTGGCAGAAGTAAAGCTGTGAGTACCGGGCGTGAGTCGTGCTTCGGTAGCTCAGTTGGTAGAGCACCTGCCCGCGAAAGGCAAAGGTCCCGAGTTCGAGTCTCGGTCGGGCACACAGTTTTAATCTGCCAGGAAGTTTCATAATGGCCTCCTATATTAAGCTCCATAGTGCCTAGAGCCATTTGAACCATTTTTGTAAGGTCCCATAGTGCTTGGAGCCATGTGATCCATTTTGAACCGTTAGATCGTCAAAACCCCGAGCTGGATGGAGAGTCCTACCCATGATGCTCCAAACGTGCTCTGCTGGATAGTCCGGAGATCTTGCTGGCCAATGTAGGTTTATCTTCTGGTAAACCTTCCGGGTTTGACGAACACGAAGACAACCAGCAGAAACTCTCGCCGTCTGCTGGCTGAAATGTAGGCTCATGATGGTTTGCCATGAAGGGCAGCAAAACTGGGCGTAGATTATCGTCTGCGTACCGCTGTGCAGTAAGGGCGCGGAGGATGTCAACCAGGGGGGTCCTGCTAGGAAAGGAAGTGGCACCCCAGACCATCACTCCTGGTTGTCGAGCTGTGTGGCGGCCGACAGTCATGTTATTATCCCACCATTCTCCGGGAGTTCTCCAGACACGTCTTCGCTGGTCATCGAGGCTCAGTTCAAAGCAGAACTCAAAACTAAATTATACTCCAGCTAACGAGATTTGAGACCGAATAAGCCCAACACCACTGCAAACAGGCTGGTTGGTGCACAAAGTTCAATGGTAGTGGGTACAAGGAGTACCGTTAGAGCTCAGAACCCCGCCCTGGGCCCCCTATTAATGGTTCTTGTGGTCACTGAGGCACCAGTTGGCCGGCCGCTGTGGCCAAGCGGTTCTAGGCGCTACAGTCCGGAATCACATTGCTGCTACTCTCGCAGGTTCGAATCCTGCTTTGCGCATGGATGTGTATGATGTCCTTAGATTAGTTAGGTTTAAGTAGTTCTAAGTCTAGGTGACTGCTGACCTCAGATGTTAAGTCCCATAGTGCTTAGAGACATTTGAACCATTTTGAAGCATCAGTTGCATATCGGATCGATGAAACGCCCTGCCAAACCCGCAGGATAGGACAGGTAGTTTAAACTGTAGAAAAAAGGCCAAAATAAGTGGCTGTCAGTTACACTCGAACATACAACTTTATTTATTTGACCAAACTTTACAAGACCCAAGAAAATTAAAAAAAACATACAGCATTAATTTTTGGAACTTAATTACCAGCTTAATGCGTCATACAATCTCATACCGTAGGGCAAAACAACTTTAATCTAAAATCGGCTGAAAGCCAATAACTTAAATCTCAAACCAAAATCAGAAATTTAAAAGGCAAAAGGCCTTATCTTAAAACAGTTTTTTAATTAGGCTGAAGGCCCAAACAATCTGACACCTTAAGAGCAAAACAACTTTAATTTAAAAATCGGATGAAAGCCCATCACTTAAGACTCAAACCAAAATAAATTTTTAAAAGGCCAAAGGCCTTACCTGAAAACAGTTCCTTAAATTAGGATGAAGGCCCAAACAATCTTACGCCTTCAGGGCAAAACAACTTTAATTGAAAAATCGTCTAGAAGCCATACAAATACAAACAATAAGAACAAATAAGAAAAGGCAGCACACCCAACGGCGCTCAGAAGTTTCCGAGGGTTAGCCTGGAATTCAAACACCAACACGCGCTTAGGTGAGACAGGCAGTCGGCCCAACCATTCTCGATCCGACGCCAACCCAAGCGACAGACAGTCAACGGATCCACCGACAAGATAACTTCCACTCCACCCGACCAGCACACAACCGGGAGTTCAATGGAACAACGTAGAAGGTATTGGCGCCCACAACCAATTATACATTGAGTTGACAAACTACACACCGTGCTGGACAACGACAACACGATGAGGAAAATACACCGCCTGAATTTACGCAAACGGCCAGGGCAGGTAACCAGAACGTTAACGGCCACAAGGCAGAAGGTTCCGCTAGTGCACTTCAATTCAAAATAACCAAGTACAGTTAAACTCCACCGGAGGGTGGCTAAAATTTGCCAACTTCAAAACACACGTTGTTGCTCGTGGGAATCTCCCAACAGCCGACAACGAAATCCAAACTACACAATGTGTACAGTCGTTACTTGCTGGTAGATTAAGTCAAAACTCAACTTCCGTGTCCAGGATCGGTGACCCACGGCCCTAGCAATGGGAACAGCACCACACTCTCCGACCGCGCGTGGACGCCGCCAGCGGCCTCGGCAAACTACGCGCCGCGGAGATTTCCTCGCTGCTCCACGCCAACCGACCAGCTACCCGCACACGGCACAGCCAGAAACTATGACGGACCAAATATACGTCGACAAATGAGACGAGCAAACGAACGACCATCCAACGGTCGTCCCGTTCCAATTTCCCTCCGTCGGACAGTTGGCGTGTGTCGCCAGCGGTAGGCGAGCACTGGCTGTCGTCGCCACATCAGCGCTCCGTCCCCGACTTCACTGCTGCTACATCGTGACTGCACTGCTGGTCCGTCCCGGACTGACTGCCAGACACACGACCACGGAAATACTATCGGTCGCTCCAGAGATGGCACGACAGTGCACTAATCGGTAAGCGCTGCTGCTACCGCTCACGAGCAAATAAGAAAGGAAGTTAGTGACGCCAGTAAATGGAATAAGAAAACGAGGCGTCAGTACCGTAATAGAAGATGGCAATAAATGGGATACACGCGAGCTGTGCACGGTTCACATGTCCTCTGACGATTGTTCGGTCCCACGTCCTGTCATCTTTCTAGCTCGACCACTTCTCATTTGACGTTGTGTTTGGTCATGGTTCACCCAGTCCGGCAACGTTCGCGAAGAATTATATGGCATGGAACGACTTCATGTTTTAATGCCGATGTCCTTTTTTCGCAAGTCGACACGATAGCTGAGTCATATTGACAGTGAAATATACACAATTTCGTGCATAGCAGGTGTCGAAGACCCAGATGGCCTCTTCTCCTATTCAAATATCGAGCGATTTGCTGATTACTCCACCCTGCTTCTATAAGCCCAACTACACGTCCTGTCTCAGATGCTGACATCTGCGTATATTGTTTTCACTGCTGTCTGCCAGGCATGCAAAGACTTTCTGGCATCTACATGTCCCCGTTTACTATCCTTGTCAGCTGCATGATGAAACTGCACTGCAGCGTCCAACATTCATCCATCGGCCACCAAAATTTACATTTTCAGACGATATCTGTACGGATATTGATATGTAGCCAGTTTCCTTACTGCCTCGTGGTTCGTGTATACTGAACAGTACTTCAGTAGTTTATTTGCAGTGTAGGTTGTAAGTAGGCTGTTTAGGTTTTTATGTTGGTAACGCTACGTAGCGCTCTGTATAAAAATCAGTGACTGTGCTGTGTGCAGTCTGTGGCTGGTTGGCACTGTTGGAATATTCGCTATTGTAGTGTTGGGCAATTGGATGTGAACAGCGCGTAGCGTTGTGCAGTTGCAGGTGAGCCGCCAGTAGCGGTGGATAAAAGGAAATTTCTTTAATTGGATGTCACAAAATTATATATATATATATATATATATATATATATATATATATATATATATATATATATATATATAATGACTTTTGAACGCTATTAAGGTAAGCCGGCCGGGATGGCCGAGCGGTTCTAGGCGCTACAGTCTGGAACCGCGCGACCGCTACGGTCGCAGGTTCGAATCCTGCCTCGGGAATGGATGTGTGTGATGTCCTTAGGTTAGTTCGGTTTAAATTAAGTAATTCTAAGTTCTAGGGGACTCATGACCTTAGATGTTAAGTCCCATAATGCTCAGAGCTATTTGAACCATTTATTAAGATAAATACATTGTTTGTTCTCTATCAAAATCTATTTGTAGTTAGTGCCTTCAGTAGTTAGAATCTTTTATTTAGCTGGCAGTATTGGCGCTCGCTGTATTGTAGTAGTTCAAGTAACGAAGATTTTTGTTAGGTAAGTGATTCATGAAAGGTATAGGGTAATGTTAGTCAGGACCATTCTTTTGTAGGGATTATTGAAAGTCAGATTGCGTTGCGCTAAAAAATATTGTGTGTCAGTTTAGTGATGCTCAGAATAAGTGAAGAGAGAACTGACCGAGAATTGCTCAGCTGTTTGAAAATCAAATCATTTAGAAATTTACCAGCACAGCCACTCATAATTTTTTCAAAGGGGGCGTTTCAACGTAACGTAAAAATAGAAAATAAAGCTGTTCCCTATATGGACCCGACTCCACGACCCTCGGATTACCGTTGTGTACTCTTACCACTGCGTGAAACGCTGCATGACAACTATGCTGACATAAAAAGCTCATCCTCGCCCGACACGCACCAAAAATGCAGGTTTTTTCCAAAACTCTTTGCCGTCTAGAGTTCTCACTTCTGTCAGTTTCATTTTCGACCAAGCCCTGCATATACCATACATTTGGACGAAATTGAAGACGCGCACACGGGTTCCGATGTTAGTAGGTCGTTGTGTGAGGCGCGAGTTTCACAAATTAAATCGAAATCAACGGTTTTCAACTACGGACACGTCTGAGTTCCCATAGTAGGTGTAAAAGGGATTTCCAGTGCGGCCTGAGTACTCGTTAATTGTCGGCGACGAGTGCGGCGGGGCTGTGTAATCCGCACGGCCCGTCCCCTGTACTGACAGGATTACCTGGCTCACAACACGAGCACTCCGTAAATAACACGCCGCCAGCTGCCACGTGTTCCTGCGTCCTGCTACGACCCTGGCGGAGCGGTAATGGGGCCCTAAATTCCCGGATTGGTAGAGGGACATGGAGAGCGGGCGCGAAGCGGAGCACTAGCGCTGCACGCCCGTGTGGGGCGCACCCCGTGAATCGTGTACCTCTCCACAGTTTTAGAAAACGTTCGCGAAGAATTATATAGCGTTGAACGAGTTCTTGTTTAAACGTGGATGTCTTTTTCGGAGGTCGACACGACAGATGTGTCATTGACAGTGAAATGTCACAGTAGGTGTCGAGGTGTCGGAGACACACATGGCCTCTTCTACGAACTGCTAGCAGTGCAGCGTACTTCATAGTGCCGTAGCATCCAGGATCGGAGGTGCACTAATCGTTACTGGGAGCAAAGTAACTTATAAATATTTAATGCTAAGCTAATCTAACGCAGAAAAAACGAAACCACATGAAGTCATTCAGCAAATTTGTTTACAGCTGTTGCCCCAAAATTCTGTTGTTCTGTTTTGCCACATCAGCAAATACCGCATAAATAACAATAGCCGGCCGCTGTGGTCGAGTGGTTCTAGGCGCTTCAGTCCGGAACCACGCGGCTGCTACGGTCTCAGGTTCGAATCCTGCCTCGGACATGGATGTGTGTGATGTCCTTAGGTGAGTTAGGTTTAAGTAGTTCTCAGACTAGGGGACTAATGACCTCAGATGTTAAGTCCCATAGTGCTTAAATCCATTTGAATAACAATAAATAAACCATAATAATAATTATAATTATAATTATGACGCTTCACGGATAGGGTGAACTAGAACTCAACCAACGGACTTTCGAAGCTTTTGAGGATTGTTTTGTGAGTAGTCTGACGTATGGGACCGGCGGGCAGACGGTTATAAAAATGGTTCAAATGGCTCTGAGCACTATAGGACGTAACATCTTAGGTCATCAGTCTCCTAGAACTAAGAAATGCTTAAACCTAACTAACCTAAAGACATCACACACATCCATGCCCGAGGCAGGATTCGAACCTGCGACCGTAGCTGTCGCGCGGTTCCGGACTGAAGCGCCTAGAACCGCTCGGCCATCGTGGCCGCTGCAGACGGTTACTGACACTAAAATTCTAATGTATTGATACGCTAGAACATTTCGTACTATTTAAAAAAGATTTGGTTATTGCGAGGGTGTTTGAAAGGTTCTCACAACGGAATAGAAGAAAGTACTTACATCATTGAAACTTTTTTTATTTTTCAGTGTAGTCTCCTTGTAGAATAATGCACTTGGTCCAACAATGTTCCAGTGCCTTGATCCCACATCGAAAATGAGTTTCCTCCAGACCAGCAAGATAGTAGTCGACGCCAGCTATCAATTCTTCGTTTGAAGTGAATCTTCGTCCACCAAGAAAAATTTTCAGATTTGGGAAGAGATGGAAGTCTGACGGAGCCATATGATGTGAATAAGGCGGGTGTGGCAACAATTCATACCTTAGTTCGCGTAATTTTGCCTGGGCGACAGCACATGTGTGCGGGCGCGTCAAGAGTCGTGGCACCCATCTTGCAGATAATTGTTTCATTTCTAATTCTTCAGTTAAAATGTGATATACCTGATACGTGCTAGCTTAGGGAAAGCAGGAAAAGGTGTGGTAGGGGCCTGATCAGTTACCGCTGGTTGCACAGAAAACACATACGCTTTACTTAAGGAAATAATATATTAAAAAACATTCTTTTTTAAAAAAAAACATTGACTGTAACACAAGCTACACGGACGGCTGAAGGCTTTATTAAGAAAGAATTCAAATTATTTGTCGGCTGAAAGCCACAAGCAATACGAATAATTTAAACAAAATATTATTTTTGAACAAGTGACACAATCAGACCAAATAAAGGCTGGAGTGATCCACAGACAGTGCTCAAGGATCGACCTGGGATAGTCCCTCAAATGTGAGACAGGCAGCCCGGTGTTATACTCACCTAACAGGATGGCAACTCAAACCAGTCAGTTTAAACGCAAGACCAACACTCTCGCAATATCTACCTAACGTCCGATGCCCAGTACAACGATGGAATAACCCATGCCAGGCAGATGGGCGGACTACACTCTTGACATCGTAAAACGACACACATTATACAAGAGAACATGTTCAAACGCAAGAGTAATCCGAGGTAATCACAACAAGTTGCCTCCACGAATCCAGTACGCAGACAGCGTTAAAACGACTGCTCATTCAAAACGACACTAGATCCACACGGATCCACGAAAACAATACCACAAACAATTCAAACAATACCAAAACCTGTCACTGTGGAGCAACAAGGACGAATTACAAGTCGACACAGACACAGACACAGAGAATCCAGAAGCGGTCGGAAGACCAGATACACGTCGTCCGTTGAGACGACCAACCAACGGTTGCTCTCGACCAAGTCAGGCAAGGCAAACGTTCCAGTATGAACCGATCCATTCAACTTAAACTCGCAGAATCCGGACCTCGACGTGGTCGTGCACTCTCGCGACCACATCCTTCCATCGGGCAGTGCATGTACCGCCAGGTGTCCCGGCGAGTACTGGCGCTGTGCGGTCCTCACTGCCGCCCCGTCCCAACTCAGTTGACCCCGCCACACAACGACCCGGAAATACTAGAGGTCGCTCCAACGATAGTACCACAGTACTCGCTATCGATAAAAGCTGTTGCTGCCACCCACGGACAGACAAAGAGAGCAAACGTAGTGGCGCCAGTGAACGCACTAAGAAATCGAGAGGTCACAATTCGAATATACGACGCCAAACTGTCAAAGGCACAAACGCGAGCCGGAGCAGGGCTCAATACGCTTTCAGATAACATCTGGCAAGCGTGAGCAAATTTACGCACCGATGTGGTCCCGGATTCTGGGATATGGCTCTTAAACGCTCATGACGAGGGCATCAGGGTAACAGGAGTAATTGCGTATGCAGAAGACGTAATGGTAATTACATCTGCTAACTCAAGAGCAAATCTAGAGCTAAAGGCAACACAGATACTGCAAAAAGTAAATAACTCGTGCAACAACAATAAACTGCAAATAGCAGCCAGCAAAACTGTCTACCTTATTCTAAAGGGAGCGTTACAAAGAAATCCGACAATCAGCCTTGACAATACCACCATACAGCGATAACTTCACGACAAGATACCTCGCAAAACTCGCGACTAACAAAGCGACGAAACTGATGCATAAACTAGCCAGACTCAACACTGCACAGTTTAGACTATCACTACAGATGGTACGAACCTATCGCCTTGTTTGAGTCCATTCTGAGCTTTGCAGCCAGCTTATGGGCCTATCGTCTCTGCCTCACATCACACAAGACCATTGTACGACGCAGACAGACAAAAGCATGCTTTTAAGAATGTCAGGAGCGTTTGGGACAATTTCTACAGAGGCATTATGCGTCGTCCTGTGTGTGTACCCAGTAGACATTACAGTGCGTTTCAGAGCTGCAACATACTGAATGAAAAAGGGACGACAGGACAAAGTACAGGATATTACAGGTAAACAAATAACTGACAAGAAACAACTTAATAAATGGCTAAATGATACTTGGCAGACTGTATGGGACGCAAAATAAAAAGGACGCAGAGTACACACATTCTTTGCGAACGTCCGAGAACGAATGAGCATGAAATACACAGTTCCGACACGTGGTTCGGTCCATTTTATTAAGGGGAATAGACCGTACTCACATCATTTCCGTCGTGCTGGACTAAGTGACAGGGACATATGCACATGTGGAGAAATCGGCACAGCGGAAGACATCACATTATATTGCGACATGTATAGACACATACGTCCGCAACAGCACGACAATGACAAACGACAAAGGATGTGACAGCCGGATAACTGATTGGAACTAAACACTATCACCGAAAAAAATTCTCAAGCATTCCACACAGCATACAGACAGGAACGTCCATACATGAGACAGACAATACGGAATCACCTCACAATACAGCACAACACATGTAACGACTTCGGCAACAACAAAATCACTGACTCGGATGCCACAGCAAACTCAGAACAAGATCACATGGATTCATAGAATAATATAAAAAATAAGAAGAATGAAGAAAGCATATATTTAATATTATCCAACGATAGAAAATGTGTAAAACGTATAAGGATTGTAACTATAGCTAAGTAACACGTAAATAACTGCAAAGTTTAACTTCATAACGGCGTACATTACAAAAATACACTGAGCTGAAACTTCCTGGGGAAGTGAGACCCGACGAACTTCCGACGCTTCCCTCCCACATGAAAATCCATGATTTTGCCAGTAATCAACCGTCAAATTAATATGAGAAATGTATACAAATTTATTATATTTAATGAAAAATTGTAAATAACGTATTAATGTCATTTTTACTTAGATCTAAGCAAATTTCTGCTCCATCTGGAACTGGCTCGAAGTTGTTCCGATGCCCTCCCACCTGGAACAGTCAGGTAGTAGGACACTTTCTACCATAAAAAACTTCTGCTATCATCTGTTAGATTCTTCTTAATTTTTTAAAGTGTTTCTGTTTTCTTTTCCTCAATTTACGTTCATTTCATTCTAGTACCAATTCATTATTGTTACTCTTATTTTATTGCTCAAGAAAAAAAAAATGTTAGAAATATGGAACAATCTCTTGCAACATTCAAAATTATAATATGTACGACCTGCTTTTTAAAATAGGCAGCACGTCTTTCAACACGCAATAAATGAAATTAAAATGGAAAACGAAATAACATTTTAACCTCTTATCTGTGAATAGATCTATCTACCCACCAGCTGAGACAGGAAGGTGATTTCCAAAGTGATCACTACGTTCTGTAGTAACTGGATATCGAATTTCAGCAGACAGCCATCACCCCGTATTGAGCAGTACTATAAGAGGCAGTCAGATGAAAACGAGACGGATGTCAGGAAAGTTAGTAAACAGTTCATTATTTCAAAATTAATCACCATAACTGGTAACACATGTATACCACTGAGACAAGACAACCAATGGCTTCATGGAAAAATATTTGCCATCGTTCATGGAACAATGATTATACTCATATGTGCACCTCTTCGACCGAAGCAAATCTATGGCCACGAATTTCTTTCTGCTTGGCTAAAAAAAAAAAAAAAGTGCATATCGTATGGGGAGATATGTGTAACGGTTTCGCAGCGGAACTTCAGCATTCTCCACCCTGTCCCTGATCTCTCCCCATTCGATTTTCATATTTTTGCCGGTTTGGCGAGAGACATATGTGGCCGTCGATATGCTTCGGACGAAGAGATTCACGCCTGGGTGCAGGCGTGATTCCGTAGGCTACCGCAAACATTTTTCCATGAAAGCGTCTTCCGTCACAGAGTGATAGATATAATAAGAGTTATGGTCATTACTTTAGAAACAATAAACAGTTTACTTACTTATCCCCATCTGTCTCGCTTTCATTTGACTGATCCTTATATCTGCAGTTACAATGGGTACCTCATTCAATATCACTCTCTTATTCCAATATCTCGGACCGACACATTACTTGTAGCAGTTTTGGCTGTTCAGGATAGAGCGGCTTACGACGTGTCATTCCTCTCGGTCCAATGGCTTCAGTAGGGAAACGTTTTGTGGAACCTCCTGTATGAGTTGTCAATGAGTGCTCCTTCTGCAGCCTAAAAACTCCCTGTATTTTTAAATACTGGATCTCAGTACGCCAGATCGACCTATGTCCGATCTTTAGGAAAAATAGCTTGTAACTCAAAGCTATTCAGAGACGACCGTGCAGCGTGTTAAGACGACTGAATGATGCAAAGCACACATTGACCTAGCGCCCGAATTTCTCTTTTCTAGTTCACGTCACCACAAGGCTGCTCTCTTACGAGATTGCAGTGTCTTTAACTCCGCCCCCGGTAGCTTAGTGGGTGCCGGCACGTTAGCTCAGCGTG
This sequence comes from Schistocerca nitens, assembly GCF_023898315.1. Classification (NCBI taxonomy): domain Eukaryota; kingdom Metazoa; phylum Arthropoda; class Insecta; order Orthoptera; family Acrididae; genus Schistocerca; species Schistocerca nitens. Next base: position 181,044,735 of record NC_064617.1, on the reverse strand, counting down.
ATCGGTCGTCAATCCTAAGGGCCCGGTTTCGATTCCTGGCTCGGTCGGACATTTTTCTCCGCTCAGGGGCTGGGTGTTGTGTTCTCCTAATCATCATCATTTCATCCCCATCGACGCGCAAGTCGCCGAAGTGGCGTCAAATCAGAAGACTTTCACCCGGCGAAAGGTCTACCGACGGGAGGCCATAGTCACTCGACATTTACATTTTAGTATCCCTAAGAGAATATCTATTACCTGTAATTCTAGTGTGTTCATTTTCCAAATCTAACCATCGCACGGAGAATAATTAGTCAGTTTTTAAATGAAAACACCGCCATTTGACGGTATTGTTGTTTAATTACGACGCAGCTTACGGCCTTCCCGAGATTTTCAAGTGATTGAGTTTATGTTATTAACATATATTGCAGGACATCAATCTCAAAATTGGCCACAAATTAAGAAAAATATTCGCTCCTCATGAAATGCGACATGTAAAATCATTATCTTGTATCATCTGGCATTTCGTGGGGAACGAATATTTTTCTTAATGTCAGATATAAAATTACCATCTTGTATCATCTGGTATTCCGTGGGGAGCGCATATTTTTCTTAATTTATGTCCAATTTTGAGCTCTACATTTACTTCTGTCACTTTATCTCGTGGTGTAAGGTGCGGATCCTCAAGATTAACAAAGAGAGCAGTTATAGTACGAACCACCCACACCTTCCCCCTCCATGACCTATACCTTACCATTTACGATCGCTCTATCCAGTTAACGAATACACTAAAATATCTTCGACTAACCATCCACCGGCAACTAACATGGAAACCCCACCTACTAACTATCCAACAGGAAGCCCAGAATAGACTAAAACTACAAATGTATATCGAAAAGAAATGTCTCCGAATTTTTTGTACGAAAACTCTTAAAGCTTCTTAAATAAAACAAACGTTGTTAACATTCAACATTCTTCTTCATGTCTAAATATCTGCAGCTCTCTGCTACTAGATGACTCCAACTTGTAGCCCGTAACTAGGTGGGGTGTAACGTAACTACGTCGGTGCGTGAGAAACATCGTGTTGCAATCGAGTTTCCAATTCGAAGATTTTGCCCACACATGGATCACCCTCTCCTTCACCATGACAATGGCATATCACATGCGAGAGCTGCAACAGAGTGACGTCTTGGGTTCACTGTCATCGATCATTCTCCATACAGTCCCGACTTGGCCCCATGAGATTTTCATCTGTTTCCAGAGCTTAAAGAACATCTTCGCAGACTTGACTTTCATAGTGATGAAGCATTACAGGCAGAGATAATGCTGTGGCTCCGTCAACTACGTCAAACATTCTAAATTGACCGTATCAACAAACTGGTCTCTTGTTAACAGAAATGGATCCGTCGCCAGGGTGACTATGTCGAGAAATAAAAAAGGTAGGCATGAAGAATAAAGATGTAGAATGTTAGTAACGTTTATTTTATTACGACGCAGCGTTTTAGCTTAAAAAATACAGAGACCTTATTTTTCAGCACGTCCTCGTACTAAAAACACTGTCTTCCACACATACAAAACCTTGGTTCGACCAATCCTTTTCTATGCAAATGTTGCTCGTCATATTCCCTACCTGTTACAATCCCTCCTACCCTTTAACGTCGTGCACTCCGCCTCGCTATTCGCATCCATTTACCTTCTTTATCATGTCATCAAATTTCCACCTCCTCTTCTCGCTCACAATGAACACTTTCGAACAATGTATACCATCAGCAAACTTCAATAATCCTATTGTTGCTCCTGTAATTTACGATCGTAGAATGCTCGCTTACCTCTACCAACTCTTCCCACCAACGCCACAGCTACACACCCTCCACATCTTCTCCCAAGGAAATTTCAGCTTTCTCCCTCTCCGAGACTGTGGACTCCATCGTGACATTTACCCAAACATCCAGTCGCAAATCTGCCCCAAGTCTCCCTTCTTCATCCTCCCCAAATCTCCTTCCCCTTTTACCCCTTCCAGCCTTCATTCCGTATCCCTATTCCTCTTCAAATTATGGCCTTACTGATAACCTTGGGTACGCCTCCATTTTTGTATCTCGATGTTCGCTCTTACCCCATTAATACTACACATCAGTCCCCTCATCCTTAGACTTGTCCCTTCTATTCTCCTCATCGCCCAACCTTCTCCCTTTCAATAACAGACTACTTTTTCTCAGCGTAGAATCGTTCTAGTGACAACAAAGCGCTTCCTTTTAAGATCAGTGTTTTACATCGTGCTTTAAATATACTCTTATTGTTTAACGTCTTTTATTATTACTGTTGCAAGTTAAAACGAAGATAGCCACCTTTCTTACATATAAAAATCTTCACCATTTAAAAAAATTAATTCACTTGTAAATATCTAATCTTTATGCTAGTGTTTTTTGGTCTTTGTTCGTTTTACATGTCGCTTGGCTGAAGAGTGGGCTGAATATAACACTGTCAGTCCGGCCAGTAAGAGGCGAATGAGGATGAAACAACAATAAAGGAAAAGAAAGAACATGCTTCTGGGAGCTATGTACCTCGTGGCAGCTATGACCAGCCGAGTCTAGCATAGCATTACTGCAAGCTGTAGAGACAGTGCTTGGCAAAAAAATTCTTTAAAGCGGAAAACCATGGGTTTTAGTTGTGTTATTGCAAGAGAGCGACTGTTAATGGAGGTGATTCTGTGCCCCGAGGCAGTCTCCCAGTTCGCTCCTTGCTAGTTTCTCTCAGAAGTAAGGTGGTAGAGCAGGGAAAGAAATTCAGAATTCGTTATTTATTTACATAAGTTACAATCAGTGTCTTGACTCGCTGGTTACATCGGCTATAGATGCCCGTCGAAGATTCGCCGTCGTAAGCGGTCTTCAGCCCGTTCGAGGTAGCTGACGCCCCATTCTCCGTTCCTGGCCAGCTACCGCTATGGCTTTTTGCCGACCGCGGCAATGCGGCGCGTGTGTTGGAGTTACACACGCCGATTTGGGAGCTGCTCTCCCCCATCCCCCATACCGCAGTTATTCTTCATTGCTGAACCGCGATGAGAGTTGCCTTGTAGCAGTGTGAAGCGCTGGCCCGTCCGCCGAAGTTTCAGGAACGCTTGGGTCCTGACCCGGGGTGGTAGGAAAGACCCCAGGGTCCGCCCAGAAGCAAATAGCTGTGATGTTGAACTGGTGACTACGGCGACATTGCCATCTCTCCCAGTAACGCCTGTTGTTGCTCAGTAGCGTGCGGGAAATCTACAACAGACTTGTGTCAGACGTCACTTTCCTGTAAGCAATGAGTCGAGTGCGAACGTTTTGCTTGCCATCCCTCCGTCTGACTGATAGCCTTACGAGCTAAAATGCTGGGGTATTTACGGAGCGGGGTAGTGGCTAATGCTTGCCTGACGTCAACTGTCGTGACCGCATAGGTCTTGCTATTACGAAGGTGTCGTAAGTACTCACTCTGCAGTGTTTGTTTAATGAGTTTGTTGTAGTTTCATAAAAACTCTTGGCATCCATTGTTGCATTACCAAAAGCGTTTCTTTCATCAGATAATGAAGGTCACGTGATCCTGTCCAGCTACTCTGCCCACTACATTCCCGCTGAGGTACGCTGTCCAGCCGGCCAAAGCGCCGGTACTGTGTTTTCCCTGACCCATTCTCGCTGATGAAACGTTATTCTTTGCACCCTCGACACCGCCATAATGTAAGCGAGACAGCTTCGCTCTGGCACTTTGAAAATTTTGACCGGTTGTTGCCATGTATAAGGTTGGTATGCAATAATATTAAGTATTTACTATAAAAACAGTCTTGATCACGTTTTATTTATTAAGGTGACCGGCGGTCATCTTCAGACCATTGAGTAGTGATTCTCCAGCAGAAAGAAGTTCCTACTCAATGATCTGAAGATGACCACAGTAGTTGTCGAAAACGGGCACCTTAATAAATAAACCGTGATCAAGACTGTTTTTATAGTAAATATTTGTAACACATTGATCACTGTCACTCCATAATGTATTCAAATAATATTAAGGATTTGCTGATTTTTTGTATGTCATTTACTATCCAAGTCCGTGGCGGTTCCTTATAGATTCAATAAAACATAGCCAGAAAGGTATCCTTGTAGGTAAGGAAAATTTATTTGGTTCAATACCTCTTGCCCATCCAGTACACCATAATTACACACACAAAACTTCAAAGCTGCGTTGAAATAGTTAACTATTAAAAATGGACTTGGACAGTATTAAAGTCGTTAGCTTATTACTTGGTCAACAATCCGGCTACACAAAAATTCCGCATGTCATTTTTGGACAGCCGAGTGATAGGCAACCATGGCCCGAAATAAAACCCTCCAACCTCTTTCATAGAATATGATAAAGTAACCTACTGTTCAACCACACAACATACAGTTATTCATCTTCACATTAAGCTTGAATTAATGAAACAGTTCATTAAAGCGCTTCCAAAAGCTAGTCACTTCTTCGCGTACATGATAATATGATTTCCAAACGTATCTTACGATTAATTTACAGAAGGTATCTTTGTGGGTCAGCAGAACAGAAACTGAACGAAAGACAACTTGTTTGAAAGTGGGATGAACCCAGTGGAGAGAATGGTTTGGGTTTTGTGTAAAGAAGTGGGAGCCAACCTTTTGGGCAACAACAAACACGCAAATTAAAAAAAACACAGTTTAAACAGTGTTGCAGAATTTCATGAAATTACAATGAAACTTAATGTGAAAATTCATTTTCTACACTCACATCTCCATTTTTTCCTTGCGAACGTTGGTGACGTCATTGAAGAATAAGGCAAGCGATTCCTACAGGACACCAAGGAGATGCAAAAGTGGTGCCAGGGAAAGTGAAACGCAAACATGATGGCTGACTACTGTTTTATGCTAAGAAGAGAAGACGCTGGTCAAGTAAGATAATGAAGGAAGAGTAGTTTCGCTCCATTTCAGAAAGAATTTGATGCAGTGAAATCAACAAAGAGAAATTAAATTGCCATACATTTATTGTGTTTCATAGCAACTATCAGAATTTAAAGGACATATACCATTGTCTACTCTACTGCAGTCAATGGTGATTCTATGCAAAATTAGAAGTAAATAATTTATTTTGAATGCAATTAAAAATAATCCTTGTTGGAAAAAATGTGGTTTCAGCTAAAACTCCAGACACGATTTGTATAAGAATCTCACGTGGTACAGAAAAACCAAAATCAGATTTGAAAAATAAGAATGAAAAGTACTTTAAACATTACCTTGAAGTCAAAATCGTTACGAAATTTTTAAAATGGAACGTAGTGAATAATTTTTCGAATATTAGATCCAACAAAGAACCCTTCTTTCAGTCCTGTCTTCTGACAAATGAGGAAACTTGTAGATATACTTGAAACTGTCTCCGTCTGAGGGTCAGGCTCTCATAAACTATTTCATAATGTGTAAAGGCAGTACTAGAATTTATTTGACAACAATGAGGTACGCGCGCAAAAAGAAGAATAGGAAAAGATTTTGTCATATTAGTCACGATGTATACTAACCACTGCCACAGAAAACGCTGTTCTTAGTAAAAAACTGCAGCTTTCAGCACCTACCAGTGAAATGAAGCATTCTATTTTTCTTGCGTGCAGTAAGCTTATGTGAGAATTACACTACAATAGGTTATTTTCCTATGTTAAGTGATTCTTATGTTAAGTGATTATAAGATTCAAATGACATTTACGGTCAATATTTTCACAAAATATCCTTTTTTTGTAATCAAACCTTAAGAACCATTAAATATAAATGTTTGGTCACGTAGTCGAAAACGCTCTGTTACTGGCTGACGCTCTGGTGACGTCACAGAACAGGAGTAAGAGGAAGCTATACGTGTGTCACAGGTGTGTTAGCCGTAGTTACTAGGTTTCCGCGTACTTTTTCTAGAAATAGTTTAGTTATTTAGTGATGGTGGACAAATTTACAGCTTTTAAGCAACAACAAAGAGGAATTACGTGAACGCTGATAGCAGAAACCTTACGAAAATCGATGTTTTTTTGATTTACTCAATTATAGGGGCGATATGTGCAAGAACGAACACTCTTTTTCCTTGCTCCCAGCGACATCATTAAACCTGCTCAAAACTAAGGAAATGTGGAACTTTTGCGTATGGGTCCGTATCTTATATGTACATTATCGACTATTAGTCATGAAATACAACCAAAAGGACAATAAAATTATTCTTGGCAAATGTTAGTGCTGATTTCCGCTCTACAAGATACTAAGCAAGGAAGAGCGAGAAGTACCGATAGCGCTTGTAACTACGGGTGCAAAGTGCCGTGGCCGGCCCACTCGTCCAATATAAAGTATATCATATTAATGGAGTTTATTACAGTAAACTACTTAACTTGGCGGACCTACGATGAGGAGTCGCAAGCAAACGGCGACACGCAAATGGCTCTGAGCACTATGCGACTTAACTTCTGAGGTCATCAGTCGCCTAGAACTTAGAACTAATTAAACCTAACTAACCTAAGGACATCACGCACATCCATGCCCGAGGCAGGATTCGAACCTGCGACCGTAGCGGTCACGCGGTTCCAGACTGAAGCGCCTTTAACCGCACGGCCACACCGGCCGGCACAGGCAAATAATGTCCTTCTATATATATTACAATGAAATGAATACTCCTGGCTGGATACAGGCGTTGATGTAAGTCAACGGGGACTGTTTGTGTGCCCCGAGCGGGACTCGAGCCCGGGAGCTCCTGCTTACATGGCAGATGCTCTATCCATTTTTTTTTTTATTTTTGTTCGTTGTTGATCATTGGGTTTGGTCGTTACAGACGTCACATGACATCCGTTCAAGTTCGTTTGTTGATCCTTCCACTTAGTGTTTTAATACAGAGGCCAACCAGCACTCTGACCGAACACGCTGAACTACCGTGCCGGCGTCCATCTGAGCCACCGAGGACACAGAGGATAGTGGGACTGCAGGGACTTATCTCTGGCACGCTTCTCGTGAGACCCACCTTCCCAACTTATTGTCCCGCACTATATTCATAGTGCCCCTGCCCATTATACTCATTACTCGCGGCTTTTTGCCGATTCCCGTAAGAGTTCGGGCACTGTTTCTGCATCCGCACAGACGAAGATGGGCAAATGGCAAGTGAGCCTTATATATATATATAGGCCGTGCCCTTTCAAAGGAACCATCCCGGCATTTGCCTGAAACGAATTAGGGAAATCACGGAAAACCTAAATCAGGATGGCCGGAGACGGGATTGAACCGGCGTCCTCCCGAATGCGAGTCCAGTGTGCTAATATTATTTGCTTGCGTGGAAATTATATATATATATATATATATATATATATATATATATATATATATATATATATATATATATAATCTCGATTATATGAAGATCGTATGTGTTCTTTCGGACATGTCCGATATATATATATATATATATATATATATATATATATATATATGTCCGAAAGAACACATACGATCTTCATATAATCGAGATATATATATATATATAAATATAATTTCCACGCAAGCAAATAATATTAGCACACTGGACTCGCATTCGGGAGGACGACGGTTCAATCCCGTCTCCGGCCATCCTGATTTAGGTTTTCCGTGATTTCCCTAAATCGTTTCAGGCAAATGCCGGGATGGTTCCTTTGAAAGGGCACGGCCGATTTCCTTCCCAATCCTTCCCTAACCCTAGCTTGCGCTCCGTCTCTAATGACCTCGTTGTCGACGGGACGTTAAACACTAACAACCACCACCACCACCGCAAGCAAATAATATACACTCCTGGAAATGGAAAAAAGAACACATTGACACCGGTGTGTCAGACCCACCATACTTGCTCCGGACACTACGAGAGGGCTGTACAAGCAATGATCACACGCACGGCACAGCGGACACACCAGGAACCGCGGTGTTGGCCGTCGAATGGCGCTAGCTGCGCAGCATTTGTGCACCGCCGCCGTCAGTGTCAGCCAGTTTGCCGTAGCATACGGAGCTCCATCGCAGTCTTTAACACTGGTAGCATGCCGCGACAGCGTGGACGTGAACCGTATGTGCAGTTGACGGACTTTGAGCGAGGGCGTATAGTGGGCATGCGGGAGGCCGGGTGGACGTACCGCCGAATTGCTCAACACGTGGGGCGTGAGGTCTCCACAGTACATCGATGTTGTCGCCAGTGGTCGGCGGAAGGTGCACGTGCCCGTCGACCTGGGACCGGACCGCAGCGACGCACGGATGCACGCCAAGACCGTAGGATCCTACGCAGTGCCGTAGGGGACCGCACCGCCACTTCCCAGCAAATTAGGGACACTGTTGCTCCTGGGGTATCGGCGAGGACCATTCGCAACCGTCTCCATGAAGCTGGGCTACGGTCCCGCACACCGTTAGGCCGTCTTCCGCTCACGCCCCAACATCGTGCAGCCCGCCTCCAGAGGTGTCGCGACAGGCGTGAATGGAGGGACGAATGGAGACGTGTCGTCTTCAGCGATGAGAGTCGCTTCTGCCTTGGTGCCAATGATGGTCGTATGCGTGTTTGGCGCCGTGCAGGTGAGCGCCACAATCAGGACTGCATACGACCGAGGCACACAGGGCCAACACCCGGCATCATGGTGTGGGGAGCGATCTCCTACACTGGCCGTACACCACTGGTGATCGTCGAGGGGACACTGAATAGTGCACGGTACATCCAAACCGTTATCGAACCCATCGTTCTACCATTCCTAGACCGGCAAGGGAACTTGCTGTTCCAACAGGACAATGCACGTCCGCATGTATCCCGTGCCACCCAACGTGCTCTAGAAGGTGTAAGTCAACTACCCTGGCCAGCAAGATCTCCGGATCTGTCCCCCATTGAGCATGTTTGGGACTGGATGAAGCGTCGTCTCACGCGGTCTGCACGTCCAGCACGAACGCTGGTCCAACTGAGGCGCCAGGTGGAAATGGCATGGCAAGCCGTTCCACAGGACTACATCCAGCATCTCTACGATCGTCTCCATGGGAGAATAGCAGCCTGCATTGCTGCGAAAGGTGGATATACACTGTACTAGTGCCGACATTGTGCATGCTCTGTTGCCTGTGTCTATGTGCCTGTGGTTCTGTCAGTGTGATCATGTGATGTATCTGACCCCAGGAATGTGTCAATAAAGTTTCCCCTTCCCGGGACAATGAATTCACGGTGTTCTTATTTCAATTTCCAGGAGTGTAGTTCACAAGTGACGGCTCGTCTTCCAGTGAGGCCGCCGTTAGCGCGGAGCTGCGCTTATATTAGTATAGGGGCCGCTCTTGTCGTGGTGCGATCCTAGTCAGCGTACTATTGGCTGACGGCGTCTGAAAGTCTTCTCTACTGTTTCGTTCCAGGCCGATGCGCCGGTGCTTGATGCTACGTCGGACAAAAAGGAACACAGGTTAGAATCTTGGAAGAGTCATAAATTTTTAAAAGTTTTACGCGAAATAATGAAAATAACATTAGCAAAAATGCATTGTAACAGTTGTTTCGATGGTGGGATGCATTGTATGTAGCTTCACATTAACCCTAGTTTGAAAAATGGACAACTGAGGATAAATGCATCTTCTTTGCTTGCAAATAATTACCTATTTTGGAAAGCATTGGAGTAGGGAAGATATCATCATACTCCCGCAATACAACGAGGTGTAGGACGATGAGGTTTTGTATCGGGAGAAATATAAACTATGTACAACATGCAGGTAACACAAACGTAAGGGTTGTGTTGTTTCTGAGTGTAAACTGATGTCAATGTCTGAAGCAGACTAAACTGGATCTTATGTAAGATGATGAAACTTGAAAAGCTTAAACAATAAGGATCCTAGTCGAACAGTACGAAGATAAAAAAAAAACATTTTTTCTAATAAAGTAGAAAGTCACATTAACTAGAAAATATCTTTTTGAACATGACGTGTGAGATCAGGTTTTGCAAATGTAAGCAGATGTAAACGCCAAGAAAAACACAATACTGCTCTACTTTTAACTGGTGCGGTGAAGCTTTTTAAGTGTGATTTGGTTTTCGTGTGAAAGTATTGTCGATTTGTTTTATAAAAGTGAAATTCCTGGTACAGACCCGTTTCGACCCAGGGTCCTCTCCATACCATTTTTCATTCTTCGACAGTCCACCGCTCTACCAGCCGGGCTACCATTGTCATGCCAAAGAAGCAACGATAGTTTTTAGTAACAGTTTAATTTCGTCGAAAGAAGTTATACTTCTCTGTAACAGTGAGAAAGCGTATCTCGGAGGTAGATTAATGTTGTCCTCAGGGTGCAAGACGTTTTAATTAAGTAAGGAAACTTGGGCATCGACATGGTGGCATTTTGCCGGTAGAGTGCAACCAATTTTTATGCACCTTCACATTCTCTGAAACACTCTAAAACAATTTTTCGAGAGTTTTTATGGATGTGTTTGAACAATACACACCATTCGTAATTCATTTTCCGAAACGTAAATTCCAAAACAAGACAACAGTATGAAGTAGCTTTTCGGCAGTAGGAGCAGCGAGCTAGCCAGTGACGTCACAAGCATTACATGACTCGAATGGAGCCTTTTAGCAGCCTTTAAAATTATTTGAATTTCATTTCCGTTTTCACAAAAGAGTACTGAAATTCAAGAAGTAAAAAAGCATGGTATGAGTACGAAATAACATAATCAACAATTTAAGACGATTTCCGGAAAATACCTTATTCTCCCGTATTGATAGATTCTGTTCTTCTGTTAATACATACCACTCTGTATTCCTTAGGCTGAATATAACCCATTTTATTTAGTTTTCATAAGCTCTTGTACCAAGCCGAAAAAAACACTGCCATTTAATGCCAGATTTCAGTATTAAATCTACAGAAACTGTAAACGTCTAAGGACATTTTTATATACAGTCACTTCCGACTTCAAAATTTTTTTAAGAGCCGATATCGTTTCAAATAGCCACCTCGTATGGTCAGTGATAACTTTGCTTTTTTGTATGAACCGAGGTTATAACATCGTAATATTGCTTGCTCTGTGTCCTTGGGGATGAACATCAAGGGACACGGATAATAAGTGTACTTCGACAATGTCAGAGACGTCCTACCGACGACTTGAGTAGAAACATGAGTGAAGGAGGAACAATTATTGAAACACTGGAACCTAAAAGGAATTGTTACGCCCTGTACACAAAGACGAACTGTTCTTTAGCACAAATACTGTACCAGAACTGCCACGCAGAGTGATACTTGAAACTCGACACATTTAAGTGTCGCTTCTTTGGTTACAGAAGTTCAAGGCACTGTGAGCAATGTGTGCCGACGCGCAACGGGCGTACATTAGGGGCGTTAATGAAATTCTATTTAAAGACCTGGAAGAAGCCGCGAACTCAGAGCTGCTCGCAAATGCAAACAAGAAACGAGATAGCTATCGCTGTGTGTTGACGCCAGGGCTGCAAATAGTCCATATGTAAACAAGTGTCTGTCAGCTCTTGTACAGAGAACACAAGCAGACCATCTACTATAATCTGAGTCCACAGAGTGCAAGGGAAGGAACGGACGGTGGTACAACTCAACAGTCTCAGCTGCTACATCCGAAAAATACCAAATGGAAGACTTTCTCTCAAACTTGTAATCAAGAGCAACAAGACAGTGAACGTTTACAGCAACGCACAAGAAACGCATTTCGGAATTAGACAAGTGACACACTGAAGTTTCTCATAATGAGAAACGAGAAGGAGGCATCTGTACGTTCTTTAAATAAATCTTTTTATAGGCAACATTGTTTTCAAAACTGTGTCCGGTTTCGGCAGGTAAGACCATCATCTTCAGATCTGTAACATTATGCATTTATATATACATTATCTACCATCATTATTTTTGCACATTTTTATGACGAAGAGTAACATAGTCACATCAAATGCTGCATTGTTCTCCAGAGTAAAATATAATATTTATCTTCCTAGAATAGTTTCAGAGATTACATGTATTTCCAGTTCAATGGTATACTAAAGCCCTCTGATGTAATACGATTTGTTTTCTTTTATGGCACTATATGGTACACTTCTGTAATGAAATCAGGCATTATCGTATTGAACAGTTGTACATCAGTACCCTGCCAGTCTATAAATTATGGTTTCATATACATAGTACAACAATGTCATTATGTTATAGCATTACACCTTCAGGTTTGGAAACATATGACACGTATCATCACTACGTTGCAGTGCCCGTGCTATAAACCACTTCCCCCCCCACCCCATCCACCTGTTCTCCCTTCCCCTCTCCCTCCTTCTTTCCCCCAACCTAACCTATTTTCTTAAATACACAGGGTGGTCCATTGATTGTGACCGGGCGAAATATCTCATGGAATAAGCGTCATACGAAAAAACTACAAAGAACGAAACTTGTATAGCTTGAAGGGGGAAACCAGATGGCGCTATGGTTGGCCCGCTAGATGGCGCTGCCATAGGTCAAACGGATATCAGCTGCGTTTTTTAAAATATGAACCCCCCATTTTTTATTACATATTAGTGTAGTACGTAAAGAAATATTAATGTTTTCGTTGGACCACTTTTTTCTCTTTGTGGTAGATGGCGCTGTAATAGTCACAAACACATGGCTTACAATTTTAGACGAAAAGTTGGTAACAGGTAGGTTTTCAAAATTAAAATACAGATCGTAGGTACTTTTGAACATTTTATTTCGGTTGTTCCAATGGGATGCATGTACCTTTGTCAACTTGTCATTTCTGAGAACACATGCTGTTACAACGTGACTACCTGTAAATACCACATTAATGCAATAACTGCACCAAATGATATCCGTCAACCTCAATGCATTTGGCAATACGTGTAACGACATTCCTCTCAACAGCGACTAGTTCACCTTCCGTAATGTTCGCACATGCATTGACAATGCGCTGACGCATGTTGTCAGGCGTTGTCGGTGGATCACGATAGCAAATATCCTTCAACTTTCCCCACAGAAAGAAATCCGGGGACGTCAGATCCGGTGAACGTGCGGACCATGGTATGGTGCTTAGACTACCAATCTATCTGTCATGAAGTATGCCATTCAATACCGCTTCAACCGCAAGCGAGCTGTGTGCCGAACAACCATCATATTGAAAGTATATGGCTATTCTGTCATGCAGTGAAATATCTTGTAGTAACATCGGTAGAACATTACGTAGAAATCAGCTTACATTGCACCATTTAGATTGCCATCGATAAAATGGGGGCCAATTATCCTTCCTCCCAAATGCCGCACCATACATTAACCCGCCAAGGTCGCAGCCATCGTGGATTTCCGTTGCCCAATAGTGCATGTTATGCCGGTTAACGTTACCGCTGTTCGTGAATGACGTTTCGTCGCTAAATAGAACGCGTGCAAAAATTCTGTCATCGTCCTGTAATTTCTCTTGTACCCCGTGGAAGAACTGTACACTACGTTCAAAGTCGTCGCCATGCAATTCCTGGTGCACAAAATACGGTACGGGTGCAATCGATTTTGATGTAGTATTAACACCGACGTTTTTGAGATTCCCGATTCTCGCGCAATTTGTCTGCTACTTACGTGCGGATTAGCCGCGACAGCAGCTAAAACACCTACTTGGGCATCATCATTTGTTGCAGGTCCAGGTTGACGTTTCTCATGTCGCTGAACACTTCCTGTTTCCTTAAATAACGTAAGTATCCGGCGAACGGTCCGGACACTTAGATGATGTCCAGGATAACGAGCAGCATACATAGCACACGCCCGTTGGGCATTTTGATTACAATAGCCATACGTCAATACGATATCGACCTTTCCCGCAATTGGTAAACGGCCCATTTTAACACGGGTAATGTATCACGAAGCAAATACCGTCAGCACTGGCGGAATGTTGTGTGATACCACGTACTTATACGTTTGTGACTTTTACAGCGCCATCTATCACAAAGCGAAAAAAGTGGTCCAACCAAAATATTCATATTTATTTACGTACTACACGAATATATAATAAAAACGGGGGTTCCTATTTTAAAAAATGCAGTTGATATCCGTTTGACCTATGGCAGCGCCATCTAGCGGGCCAACCATAGCGCCATCTGGTTTCCCCCTTCAAGCTAGACGAGTTCAGTTCTTTGTAGTTTTTTCGTTTGATGCTTATTTCGTGAGATATTTGGCTTGGTCACTATCAATGGACCACCCTGTATACAGGGTGTTACAAAAAGGTACGGCCAAACTTTCAGGAAACATTCCTCACACACAAAGATAGAAAATATGTTATGTGGACATGTGTCCGGAAACGCTTACTTTCCATGTTAGAGCTCATTTTATTACTTCTCTTCAAATCACATTAATCATGGAATGGAAACACACGGCAACAGAACGTAACAGCGTGACTTCAAACACTTTGTTACAGGAAATGTTCAAAACGGCCTCCGTTAGCGAGGATACATGCATCCACCCTCCGTCGCATGGAATCCCTGATGCGCTGATGCAGCCCTGGAGAAAGGCGTATTGTATCACAGCCGCCCACAATACGAGCACGAAGTGTCTGTACATTTGGTACCAGGGCTGCGTAGACAAGAGCTTTCAAATGCCCCCATAAATGAAAGTCAAGAGGGTTGAGGTCAGGAGAGCATGGAGGCCATGGAATTGGTCCGCCTCTAATAATCCATCGGTCACCGAATCTGTTGTTGAGAAGCGTACGAACACTTCGACTGAAATGTGCAGGAGCTCCATCGTGCATGAACCACATGTTGTGTCCTACTTGTAAAGGCACACGTTCTAGCAGCACAGGTAGAGTATCCCGTATGAAATCATGATAACGTGCTCCATTGAGCGTAGGTGGAAGAACATGGGGCCCAATCAAGACATCACCAACAATGTCTGCCCAAACGTTCACAGAAAATCTGTTGATGACGTGATTGCACAATTGCGTGCGGATTCTCGTCAGCCCACACATGTTGATTGTGAAAATTTACAATTTGATCACGTTGGAATGAAGCCTCATCCGTAAAGAGAACATTTGCACTGAAATGAGGATTGACATATTGTTGGATGAACCATTCGCAGAAGTGTACCCGTGGAGGCCAATCAGCTGTTGATAGTGCCTGCACAAGCTGTACATGGTACGGAAACAACTGGTTCTCCCGTAGCACTCTCCATACAATGACGTGGTCGACGTTACCTTCTACAGCAGCAACTTCTCTGACGCTGACATTAGGGTTATCGTCAACTGCATGAAGAATTGCCTCGTCCATTTCAGGTGTCCTCGTCGTTCTAGGTCTTCCCCAGTCGCGAGTCATAGGCTGGAATGTTCCGTGCTCCCTAAGACGCCGATCAATTGCTTCGAACGTCTTCCTGGCTTGAGACCTTCGTTCTGGAAATCTGTCTCGATACAAACGTACCGCGCCACGGCTATTGCCCCGTGCTAATCCATACATCAAATGGGCATCTGCCAACTCCGCATTTGTAAACATTGCACTGACTGCAAAACCACGTTCGTGATGAACACTAACCTGTTGATGCTACGTACTGATGTGCTCGATGCTAGTACTGTAGAGCAATGAGTCGCATGTCAACAGAAGCAGCGAAGTCAACATTACCTTCCTTCAATTGGGCCAACTGGCGGTGAATCGAGGAAGTACAGTACATACTGACGAAACTAAAATGAGCTCTAACATGGAAATTAAGCGTTTCCGGACACATGTCCACATTACATCTTTTCTTTATTTGTGTGTGAGGAATGTTTCCTGAAAGTTTGGCCGTACCTTTTTGTAACACCCTGTATATAGAGTCAGCACTCAGGTTGAGTACTGAAATTTCATATATGCGTGTCTCCCGCCACCTCTCCTCTACTTGTACCATCTTTCGGGAGTCTTGCAAAATATTGTGTACCTTCTAATGGTATATTAAAAAGATTATGAGGGAAACAACAAAAATGTGGTGTAGACGCCAAGTGCCGAATCTGTGTATTCAGTAGTATGCTGTAACATAAAATATTAATATCCGACTTATAATGCATTTGGGGAATAAGAATTTTCTGAAGTAAAATCACAAAAATATAAAAACATCTAATACATAAAAATCAGTATAGTTTTCAAACATTATACTGTTGAACAATTTATTTTTAAAATTTCTTGTAATTTTATACGTAAAGAAAAAATGCATGAACTGGTTTTCAGAGTACCTACACAAGGGGCCTCTAATGGCTGCAAATATTTACATGTCTCAAGTTATCATTAGTTACAGTCAGTTTTTAACAATGATATCGATTAGGAGTAGATTTATATTATGTAACTGTGTATCTGCAACTATGAAATGTGTATTCTGGGTTATTTAAACTCCTTGATCTGTGGCAAGAAAATTAGACTTCTGTAATGTATATATAAAAAAAGCAAAAGGATATGTTAAAATGATAAATTAATATAATATGTGTAAGTTCATGAAAAGAAAATGTTTATTCAAAGCTGGTTCATGCTTAGGGCACTTGTATCTGTAACATATAAAAGCTGTACGGAAGTCCCTCCGCAACGGAAGTGGCATGGCGCGATGTTAAAGGTGGTTTTGGTTCTCGAACTGAGAGGCTCCTTTGTGTGAACGAAACGCAGTATGTGGCTAGCCATAAGAGAGGCAATTGGAAGCGCGTTTATAAATCATTTGCTATTATTTGGTATTATCAGCATAAAGGAATGGCTCTAATGTGATGAAAATCCGACGCGAAGAAGAGATTTTATAGAGCATTCGAACATGAGGAGCCGTGAGAACAGTTAGCCGCCATGTCGCTTGCCACCTATCGTCGCCATTGCTTGACAAACTTCAAACATTCAGTAATGTATAAGTGCATGGACCGGTTAATTTGTGTGTTGTTTTAATAAAACCCACAGGAACATAAATTCGTGTCCAGAACCATATTTTCTATCCTGATCATGAACCTATGCAGGGTCACCAGTTAAGTGCTACTAAAACCGCGTATCCTGATTTAAATTAACAATTCTTGCATTCAAATGTTTAAAAGTGATTTTTTGTCTAATGTAAAAGGAGTAGTAAACGTTAAAGCTAAAACCGCAAAAGTGAAATTGGATAGGGTTGTGCTAACGTATTCTTAGTTTATTACAAAATATAGTTTTGTAGGATAACAGTGCAAAATTGTGTAAATATTATTGTCTAGAATACCTGCTTCACAGGTGATAAAACGGCATATAAGTTATGCACGTTTTCAAAAATATTGTGATTTTGATTTCAACCACGAATGGTTCCTTTTTTGAAGTTACTTAAGCCCAGTGTTGTGTTTTATGGTCTTGCAAAGTAATTTATTAACGACTCCAAGTGAAGTGAATGATTAGCTTTTTGAATTAGTCGTTTCTATTGTAATAATCAAAGAGCGTTGACTAGTTAAACTATACCAGTTTATGGGTCCCCATCATATTCTCCACCTATTAGCAAAATGCAGTAAATGAAGCAGGTAAAAAGAATACAAACGTCTCAAAAATGAGATCGACAGGAAGTGCAAAATGGCTAAGCAAGAGAAAATTAAAGAGATCTTTGGAGAAAAGAGAAAGACTTGCATCAATATCAAGAGCTCACATGGAGATCCAGTAGTAAGCAAAGAACGGAAAGCAGAAAGGTGGAAGGAGTATATAGAGGGTCTATACAACGGCGATGTTCTTGAGGACAGTATTATAGGAATGGAAGAGAATGTAGATGAAGATGAAATAGGAGATATGATACTGCGTGAAGAGTTTGACAGAGCACTCAAAGACCTAAGTCGAAACAAGGTCCTGGGAGTAGACAATATCCCATTAGAACTAATGACAGCGTTGGGAGAGCCAGGCCTCACAAAACTTTACCATCTAGTGAGCAAGGTATATGAGACAGGCGACATACCCTCAGACTTCAAGAAGAATATAGTAATTCCAAAGAAAGCAGCTGAAAATTACCGAACTATCAGTTTATTAAGCCACGGCTGCAAAATAATAATAGGAATTCCTTACAGACGAATGGAAAAACTGGTAGAAGCCGACCTCGGGGAAGATCAGTTTGGATTCCGTAGAAATGTTGAAACACGTGAGGCAATACTGACCCTACGACTTATCTTAGAAAATAGATTACGGAAAGGCAAACCTACGTTTCTAGCATTTGTAGACTTAGAGAAAGCTCCTGACAATGTTGACTGGAGTACTCTCTTTCAAATTCTGAAGGTGGCAGGGGTAAAATACAGGGAGCGAAAGGCTACTTACAATTTGTACAGAAACCAGATGGCGGTTATAAAAGTCGAGGGACATGAAAGGGAAGCAGTGTTTGGGAAGGGAGTGAGACAGGGTTGTAGCCTCTCCCCGATGTTATTCAATCTGTATATTGAGCAAGCAGTAAAGAAAACAAAAGAAAAATTCGGAGTAGGTATTAAAATCCATGGAGAAGAAATAAAAACTTTGAGATTCGCCAATGACATTGTAATTCCGTCAGAGACAGCAAAGGACCTGGAAGAGCAGCTGAACGGAATGGACAGTGTCTTGAAAGGAGGATATAAGATGAACGTCAACAGAAGCAAAACGAGGATAATGGAATGTAGTCGAATTAAATCGGGTGATGCTGCGGGAATTAGATTAGGAAATGAGAGGCTTAAAGTAGTAAATGAGTTTTGCTATTTGGCAGCAAAATAACTGGTGATGGTCAAAGTAGAGAGGATATAAAATGTAGACTGGCAATGACAAGGAATGCGTTTCTGAAGAAGAGAAATTTGTTAACATCGAGTATAGATTTAAGCGTCAGAAAGTCGTTTCTGAAAGTATTTGCATGGAGTGTAGCCATGTATGGAAGTGAAACGTGGACGATTAATAGTTTAGACAAGAAGAGAATGGAAGCTTTCGAAATATGGTGCTACAGAAGAATGCTGAAGATTAGATGGGTAGATCACATAACTAATGAGGAGGTATTGAATAGAATTGGAGAGAAGAGGAATTTGTGGCACAACTTGACTAGAAGAAGGGATCGGTTGGTAGGGCATATTCAGAGGGACCAAGAGATCACCAATTTAGTGTTGGAGGAGAGCGTGGAGGGTAAAAATCGTAGAGGGAGACCAAGAGATGAATTCACTAAGATTCAGAGGGATGTGGGTTGCAGTAGGTACTGGGAGATGAAGAAGCTTGCACAGGATACAGTAGCATGGAGAGCTGCATCAAACCAGTCTCTGGACTGAATCCCACAACAACAACATTAGGAAAAAACTGAACTATTACTGTTGCTAAGGGAAACTGATATATGTAGAGGAGTTTAAACAGTGTCTTTATGATATTATTCATCTTTATTTGTGTTTTTTTTTCATGTCAGTCAAGATAAATGCCCCTCATTCTCTAATTCATTTCTGCACTCCGTGCAGTAAGATTTCGGTATTTGATTAAGTAATGCTTTTGAATGTAGCTGTCATTAGTATGTGCTTGGTGCAAATTTATTTTCTATAATTTGCTACTGCGTGCATCATTGATAACTGCTGCTACACACAGGTCAGAGTGCACTGTGTCAGTTTGTATCCTATGTGTTACTCAATGGGAAATCTCAACGAAAGTAACTTCAATAGCAATATTCAATTTTCTTAAACATATATTTCCAAATTAATGTGCCTAATTGGGCAGGCAACCGTTAATTTTTTTCATTCATTTATTATATTTCTTCTTTTATTAACTCCCAAGGTTGAAGTCCTTTTGGTATTTCTGTCAATTTCACCAGTTTCACCAAATTCAGCATTTAGTCCGCTAACTTTGTCCGTTAGGCACTCGCGCGGTCAAACTTCGAAATCCTCTCAGAGTGTAACATTAGCGTGTTTCACGTTACAGTTATATACGTTAGTGTTATAAGTTGCACTATGTATTTGAAATAGGGAAGTTCCAAGACGTGCTTTACTCATCATGTAAATGTAAACATTGGCATAAATGTGCACTTTTACTTTATATTGTGGATTTTAACAACTGACAAGCATCAAATGAGTGCTACATATGCAGACACGCCAAGTTATGTAAGATACATTTTAGGTTTGTCTGTGTTTACTTAAGACAAACCTGTTTGTAGTTTTATCTTTTACAGACCTGTGCCGGCCGAAGTGGCCGTGCAGTTAAAGGCGCTGCAGTCTGGAACCGCAAGACCGCTACGGTCGCAGGTTCGAATCCTGCCTCGGGCATGGATGTTTGTGATGTCCTTAGGTTAGTTAGGTTTAACTAGTTCTAAGTTCTAGGGGACTAATGACCTCAGCAGTTGAGTCCCATAGTGCTCAGAGCCATTTGAACAGACCTGTGTGTAAACTGCAATATACCCTCAGCTAAAATGTTAATGCGACATTAATAATGAATGCACAATAGAACATGACGTACAACCAAAAAGGATATGAAAGTATGAAAATGTATAAATGCCATTTCCTCGTTTGCAACGTCTAACGGAAATAATGATGTTGTTGATGTACGAGGGTCAAAAATGGTTCAAATGGCTCTGAGCACTATGGGACTCAACTGCTGAGGTCATTAGTCCCCTAGAACTTAGAACTAGTTAAACCTAACTAACCTAAGGACATCACAAACATCTATGCCCGAGGCAGGATTCGAACCTGCGACCGTAGCGGTCTTGCGGTTCCAGACTGCAGCGCCTTTAACCGCACGGTGTACGAGGGTCACTCCAAAAGAAATGCACACTATTTTTTTAATCCATCTTGTATTCTACGTGTCTGAAAGTTGTACAGAGTGTAGATACATCCTTTAGGAACAATATTTTCATTTCTCCACATAATTTCCATCCCTCTCAACTGCCTTACGCCATCTTGGAACCAGCGCCTGTATACCCGCTACAGTAAAATTCTGGACCAACCTGTTGGAGCCACTGTTTGGCAGCATGAACAAGGGAGTCATCATCTTCAATCCTTGTTCCACGAAGAGAGTCTTTCAGTTTTCCCAAAGAGATGATAGTCACATGGAGCCAGGTCAGGACTGTAGGGCGGGTGTTTCAGTGTTGTCCACACGAGTTTTGTGATCGCTTCCATGGTTTTTTGACTGACATGTGGCCGTGCATTGTCGTGCAACAGCAAAACATCCTGATTTTCCCGATGTGGTCGAACACGACTCAGTCGAGCTTGAGGTTTCTTCAGTGTCGCCACATATGCAGCAGAATTTACGGTGGTTGCACTTGGCATGAAGTCCACAAGCAAGAGTCCTTCGGAATCGAAAAACACGATAGCCATAACTTTTCCAGTAGAAGGTGTGTGTGTGTGTGTGTTTTTTTCTGGGGTGAATTTGCATGATGCCACTCCATTGGTTGCCTCTTCGTCTCTGGTGAAAAATGGAGCCATGTTTCATCACCTGTCACAATTCTTCCAAGAAATTCATCTCCACCATTCTCGTACTGTTCCAAAAGTTCGCTGCATACCGTTTTTCTTGTTTCTTTGTGAGCCATTGTGAACATCCTGGTAACCTTTTTTAACGCCAAGACTTTCAGTATTCTGCAAACACTTCCTTCCCATATCCCAACGTAGCGTGACAATTCGTTCACTGTGATGCGTCTGTCAACAGTCACCAATTCGTTAACTCTCTGCTCATTGCCTGGAGTGTGTGCAGTACGAGGCCTGCCGCTGCGAGGACAATCCTCAATATTGACGTTCCCGCTTTCATCACGTAACCTGCTTGCCCACCGACTAACTGTACTGCGATCGACAGCAGCATCTCCATACAACTTTTTGAACCTCTTGTGGATGTATCCTACTGTTTCGTTTTCACAGCACAGGAATTCTATGATAGCACGTTGCTTCTGACGAACGTCAAGTGTAGCAGCCATCTTGAAGACATGCTGTGACGGCGCCACTCACTAGAACAGGTTGAACTAAGTTCGAAAACAAGCGGAAAGGATATATCTACACACTGTAAAAGTTTCACACATGCACACTGAAAACTGTATTTTTACAAAAATAGTGTGCATTTCTTTTGGAGTGACCCTCGCATATGTAAATGCATATTTTTACAGATCTGAAGATGACAATCTTACCTGTCGAAAATGGTCAATAAAGACAGCTTTGAACACGATTTTGGCTATAAAAAGTTTCCTTAAAACAACACGCATTAGTTTGCAGCTACGTATATATACTCCGAAAGCCATCTTACCTAGTTTAACAGAGGGTACCACCACCATTCCTCATTCACGTTGAAGGTGATATTAGTATGTTGATTCAATTCGTGGAGAAGTGTGCTCTCGGAAGTGCGACAGTAAATCTTGCCATGATGCACAACGCCATTCGAGCTGCGTCTGCCGCGTGCTGGTAAAACAGGTGTTTGACAACCCTTGCGCTTTTCAAACGATCCTATAACGAGTGCTCTGTTAACTTTCTCTGCTCCTCAACTCCCCACTTGATAAGGACCCCATCATTAGAAGCAGCACTGAAAATCAGGCCGAACGACAGTTTTTCATGACACCCCCTTTATTTTTGTGTTACATTTCCTTGAACATATTCAATATGGAATTTTATGAGTAAGTTTGACCTTACGTAAGTCTGGGCATACAACCATAGATATTTAACAGCTGTTAATACTGCCAATTTACATTTCATTCCATCGAGGCGAAATATTAGGACACTAACACATGTCTGTGTTGACTCATATACTTATACGCACCAGTGCAGTGGAGCTCAGTTTCTCTGCGTCTGGTCAATAAATGGGCATGAGGTGCAATATACACTGCGGTGATAAAGTCATGGGATATCTCCTAATATCCTAATGGACTTCCTTTTGCCCGGCGTAGTGCCGCAAGTCGACGTGGCAGGGATTCAACAAGTCGTTAGAAGTCCTCTGCAGAAATACTAGCCACGCCTACTGTCTAGCAGTCCATATAGGCGAAGGTGTTGCCGGTGCAGAATTTTGTGGTCGGACTGACCTCTCGATTATGTCTCATAAATGGTCGATACAATTAATATCGGACGATCTGGGGTGTCAAATCATTCGCTCGAAAAGTCCAGAATGTTCTTCAGACCAGTCGTGAACAATCGTGGCGCAGTGACATTACGCATTGTCGTCCGTAGAAATTCCATCATTGTTTGGGAACGTGATGTCCATGAATAGCTGCAAATGCTCTCCAAGTAGCCCACCACATGTACCAACAGTTCAAACCATTATGACCGAGCGAGGTGGCGCAGTGGCTAGCACACTGGACTCGCATTCGGGAGGACGACGCTTCAATCCCGTGTCCGGCCACCCTGATTTAGGTTTTCCGTGATCTCCCTAAATCGCTCCAGGCAAATACCGGGATGGTTCCTTCGAAAGGGCACGGCCGACTTCCTTTCCTAATCCGATGAGACCGATGACCTCGCTGTCTGGTCTTCTCCCCCAAAAAAACAACAATCAAACCATTATGGAGTCACCAACAGCTTGCACAGTGCCTCGTTGACAACTTGGGTCCATGCGCCTACTCTAATCCTTCCATCAGCTCTTACCGACTGAAATCGGGACCCGTCTGACCAGGCCGCGGTTTTCCAGTCGTCTAGGGTACAACCGATATGGTCACGAACCCAGGAGAGGCGCTGTAGGCGACGTCATGCTGTTAGCACTCGCGTCGGTCGTCTGCAGCCACAGCCCATTAACGCCAAATTTAGCCGCACTGTAATTACGGATACATTCATCGTACATCCCACATTGATTTCTGAGGCTGTTTCACGCAGTGTTGACTGTCTTTTCGCGCTGAGAACTCTATGGGAACGCCGCTGCTGCCGGTCGTTAAGTGAAGGCCGTCGGCCTCTGCGTTGGTGAGTGGT
The DNA here is from genome assembly GCF_023898315.1 of Schistocerca nitens. Taxonomy (NCBI): domain Eukaryota; kingdom Metazoa; phylum Arthropoda; class Insecta; order Orthoptera; family Acrididae; genus Schistocerca; species Schistocerca nitens. The sequence continues at coordinate 181,021,007 of NC_064617.1, read as the reverse complement.
AATGCCTGAAATGTGATATTTTCGGCACGCTCTTCACACGGTGGAGCTTGGAATATTGAATTCCCTAACCATTTCGGAAATGGAATACCCCATGCGTCTAGCTCCAGCTACCATTCCGCCTTCAGAATCTGTTAATTCCCGTCGTACGGGCATAATCACCATGGAAACCTTTCCACGTGAATCACCTGAGTACACATGCCAGTTCCGCCAAACCACTGCCCTTTTGTACCTTGCGCACGATGCTACCACTGTCCGTATATGTGCATATCGCTGTCGCATGACTTTTGTCACCTCAGAGTAGAGTTGCTATGGCGAAAGAGACTTTGACACAATTGTGGTGCATCCATCGATGGGGGCGGTATTCTTAGAGTAAGATGTATTTGTACTATGCGTGAGGACAAAGCCATATGCTGGAGCGGGGTTAGGTCCTTTCCTTTCTCTTTTATGATCAACTATAATAATGACACTTTGTACTTGTCAGGAGGGTACGTATCCGACCCTTCACCAGAGATAGGCAAGAAGATAAAGGCACTACAACTCTAACAGGACTTAGCGACAACATGACTGCCCCGTAATGACATGCTGCTGAATACTGAGGACAGTAAGCCTTGCATGTTTACTGCAAAGTATAAATTGCATAGCCTCGTTCTGTAAACGACGAAAACAGTCACCAAGTTCCAGATGCAAGCTGACTATAAAAAGGCAATAATAGTATTGTTTTCAGTATTTCATATAGTTATTGACTGCATTTAAAAATCCGAATTCCTGTCACAATCTACTCATTACCAGGTATAACTTTACATTAATGGTTTAACACAATTAGTCAAATATTAACGTTAGAAACGGTGTATATACGTCGAGGCAGTCTAACTCGCGGCGTGCAAGTTATTCAGAATACATTCACCTAGTATTTAAAAATGAGAGAGCTTAGTGACTTCCAACAAACTTCACAGACAATTTCAAACTTCTCCAAACATTTCGTCCCTGACACCCTCACAAAACAATGAAACGGAAATTTTTCGTCTCATTCTACATTTTTGCTGTTAATGCAGTAAAACTTCTGCATCACACATGATGTTTCAGTTCACTATTTATTTAGTACTAACTCTATTCGCAACAGACTTTGCAGACAGTGTCCACATGTTGTTGTTGTTGTCTTCAGTCCTGAGAATGGTTTGATGCAGCTCTCCATGCTACTCTATCCTGTGCAAGCCTCTTCATCTCCCAGTACCTCCTGCAACCTACATCCTTCTGAATCTGCTTGGTGTGTTCATCTCTTAGTCTCCCTCTACGATTTTTACCCTCCACGCTGCCCTCCAATGCTAAATTAGTGATCCCTTGATGCCTCCGAACATGTCCTATCAAACGATCCCTTCTTCTAATCAAGTTGTGCCACAAACTACTCTTCTCCCCAATTCTACTCAGTACCTCCTCATTAGTTATGTGATCTACCCATCTAATCTTCAGCATTCTTCTGTAGCACCATATTTCTATTCTCTTCTTGTCTAAACTATTTATCGTCCACGTTTCACTTCCATACATGGCTACACTCCATACAAATACTTTCAGAAACGACTTCCTGACACTTAAATCTATACTCGATGTTAACAAATTTCTCTTCTTCAGAAACGCTTTCCTTGACATTGCCAGTCTGCATTTTATATCCTCTCTACTTCGACCATCATCATTTATTTTGCTCCCCAAATAGCAAAACTCGTTTACTACTTTAAGTGTCTCATTTCGTAATTTTAAGTCCTTCAGCATCACCCGACTTAATTCGACTACATTCCATTATCCTCGTTTTGCTTTTGTTGACGTTCATCTTATATCCTCCCTTCAAGACACTATCCATTCCGTTCTACTGCTCTTCCAAGTCCTTTGCTGCCTCTGACAGAATTACAATGTCATCGGCGAACCTCGAAGTTTTTATTTCTTCTCCATGGATTTTATTTCCTACTCCGAATTTTTCTTTTTTTCCTTTACTGCTTGCTCAATATACAGATTGAATAACATCGGGGAGAGGCTACAACGCTGTCTCACTCCCTTCCCAACCACTGCTTCCCTTTCATGCCCCTCGACTCTTATAACTGCCATATGGTTTCTGTACAAACTGTAAATAGCCTTTCGCTCCCTGTATTTGACCCCTCCCACCTTCAGAATTTGAAAGAGAGTATTCCAGTGAACATTGTCAAAAGCTCTCTCTAAGTCTACAAATGCTAGAAACGTAGGTATGCCTTTCCTTAATCTAGCTTCTAAGATAAGTCGTAGGGTCAGTATTGCCTCACGTGTTCCAATATTTTTACGGAATCCAAACCGATATTCCCCGAGGTCGGCTTCTACTAGTTTTTCCATCCGTCTGTATAGAATTCGCATTAGTATTTTGCAGCTGTGACTTATTAAACTGATAGTTCGGTAATTTTCACATCTGTCAACACCTGCTCTCTTTGGGATTGGAATTATTACATTGTTCTTGAAGTCTGAGGGTATTTCACCTGCCTCATACATCTTGCTCACCAGATGGTAGAGTTTTGTCAGGACTGGCTCTCCCAAAGCCGTCAGTAGTTCTAAGGGAAGGTTGTCTACTCCCGAGGCCTTGTTTCGACTCAGGTCTTTCAGTGCTCTGTCAAACTCTTCACGCAGAATCATATCTCTCATTTCATCTTCATCTACATCCTCTTCCATTTCCATAATATTGTCCTCAAGTACATCGCCATTGTATAGACCCTCTATACACTACTTCCACCTTTCTGCTTTCCCTTCTTTGCTTAGAACTGGGTTTCCACCTGAGCTCTTGATATTCATGCAAGTGGTTCTCTTTCCTCCAAAGGTCTCTTTAATTTTCCTGTAGCCAGTATCTATCTTACCCCTAGTGAGATAAGCCTGTACATCCTTACATTTATTAGACATTAGCCATTTTGCACTTCCTGTCGATCTCATTTTTGAGACGTTTGTATTCCTTTTTGCCTGCTTCATTTACTGCATTTTTATATTTTCTCCTTTCATCAATTAAATTCAATATTTCTTCTGTTACCCAAGGATTTCGTCTAGCCCTCGTTTTTTACCTACTTGATCCTCTGCTGCCTTCACTACTTCATCCCTCAAAGCTACCCATTCATCTTCTACTGTATTTCTTTCCCCTTATGCTCTCCGTGAAACTCTGTACAACCTCTGGTTTAGTCAGTTTATCTAGGTCCCATCTCCTTAAATTCCCACCATTCTGCAGTTTTAATCTACAGTTCGTAACTAATAGGTTGTGATCAGAGTCCGCATCTGCCCCTGAAAATGTCTCACAATTTAAAACCTGGTTTCTAAATCTCTGTCTTACCATTATATAATCTATCTGAAACCTGTCAGTATCTCCAGGCTTCTTCCATGTATACAACCTTCTTTTATGATTCTTGAACCAAGTGTTAGCTATGATTAAGTTGTGCTCTGTGCAAAATTCTACCAGGCGGCTTCCTCTTTCATTTCTTACCCCCAATCCATAGTCACCTACTACGTTTCCTTCTCTTCCTTTTCATACTACCGAATTCCATCACCCATGACTATTAAATTTTCGTCTCCCTTCGCTATCTGAATAATTTCTTTTATTTCTTCATACATTTCTTCAATTTCTTCCTCATCGGCAGAGCTAGTTGGCATATACTAATATACTACATATACTAATGAATCTAGATGGAAAATTGTATCGCTGTACGACACTAATTCGGGATATATGAATCATTAATACTGAGGTACGTCTGAAATTAGATTTTATTAAAACAGAGATCGAATTACCGAAACTATACTTTCTCATTAGGCAATGAGCTGAATAAGCCGAGACTAATACTGCCAGCACAATTAAAGTTTACATACGTAACGTCAAATATTTGATACATTAACGCATTTGTAAAGTAATCAGACATCTGAAAGGGTTTTGTACATCGGAGTTCGATTCGTTAAAGAATTATTTCTGATAAATTGTGTCTGTGTGGTCAGTAGTGTGTGATAAACAAGATGGACACAATGCAACAAAATTTTCCTCAGTGTATTGTTCATGACAGTCAATCTTCCTTGGTGTATTGTTGGTGACAGTGAAATAGCTTTATCTCTTTATACTCGTGTGTTCTACAGATTGTAGTTTATGTAATCTATCCTTATATTCTATCAATAAATATATAGTAAGTGTGTGTCATGGATATACCTACATATGATTTCAGAGATAACGAACTACAATATAAGACTCTTTGTCCTGAAAACCAGTTTCACGTTTCCATCTATGACAGCAGTGTCCTATACGACAAAGAACAGTATCCGTTTAGTGTCTGATAGTTTTACCCTACATTCGATGGTGTTTACAACAGACCACTGAAGACTTGTATTATATACATATCAGGAAAGCCAGTGTTTTTTATATGAGACATCACTGACTCTGGCAATTTTTCACTGTTACACCCCTCTATAACAAAGGTGACAGGAGATATTTCAGTAACTACCAACCTGTTGCACTACTCCATCAATTTCCAAAGTTTTTGAAGTCATATATTCTAGAGTAGTATGCAAGCGAGCAATAATAATATCCTGAGTAAACCACAGTTTGGATTCAAGAAGAGTTACTGTATTGGGGATTCACTTAACAAATTTTACACACACTGAGTAACAAAATAGTATCTATCTAAGGAAGAAACTAAGGTTCTATGTAACTGACGGTATAGGAAGTCCATGGATAATGTCATATCTGAACAAAACAATGCAGGAAGCTATACTTCATAATTCAGATAATGTAGATTGTCTTCTCACTAGGGAGAAATCAGGTTTGTGGTTCCACAAGGCTTAGTTCTGGTGCTTGAGTTTTTTTGAAAATTGCATAAAAGCGTGAAACCTTGGCTATAATTAAGTAAACAACAGTACAGTCAAATGGTGGTGTATTCATTTAAAAATTATTCTATGATTGTTGCTTAGTAACATCTAAAATTGTTTAGAGTTAATTTCTTTCGCATATGACACTAATATTTTAATCAATCCAGACATACATACAGCAACAGAAGTAATGGTAAATAATGTTTTTAAAAGTATTATTATGTGGTTTTCTGCAAACGGCCTCATTCTAAATGGCAAAAATATTCACTGCATTTCTTTCTGTACATCTAAAAGTACTACAACAATGATAAGTGTGACATATGGTGAGGAAATAATAAATATGATGCTTACCCTCAAAATTTTTAGGTGTCACTTCAGTAAGAAAGTAAATTGAAAAAAAAACACATTTTAGAAATCCTAAAGTAAATTATTTCAGGCGCATTTGCTTTTCGAATCATTGCAAATCTTGGGAAGAGACAAATCAGTAAGTTGTCATATTTTGCGTATTTCCATTGAATAATGTCACATGGATTAATGTTGTGGGGTAACTCATCTTGAAGAGAGAAGGTGTTCACTGCTCAAAAACGTGCTGTAATACATAGTGCTCATTCACGATCATCTTCTAGACATCTACTTCATGAGTTACGTTATCTTGGCAAATGACTCACAGTATAATTATCCTCCCCCCCCCCCCCCCCCGACATGAAGTCTGTTCTCAGTAGCTCACTGCAAATAGCACGTCGCACTTTGTTTCTTTTCTTCTTCCTTTCCTTTTCTTCTTCTTCTTTTCCTTTTCTTCTTCTTCTTTTCCTTTTCTTCTTCTTCCTGTCCTGCAAGGACGTTATTTTCTAAATAGCGGCTGTTGCATATTGTGTAACCACGAAGTACTTTCATCATCGATGTACTTAAATAAATCCCTAACATCTATTTGTTTTCCTGGCTTCACTGGATTAAACGGCAATGTTGACAGTCTTTCAGTTTTTCAGTACTCAGTTACTGTATATCTGTTTACAAATTCCGTATAATGTATGTGGAGACTTGCATCTTAGTCAGCCTGGTATTGCACCATCTGCTTTATATTGCAGAAGAAAATACTTTTAAATTTCGAACGCAATTCCCTGTACATAAGCACTCGCTACATTAAACAGAGTGAGAAATGCTGCGCGGACACGCATCAAGAAGACGCTGTCCTGACCTCTACAATTGAGATAATGAAACAAAAAGTTTGCAGAATATTTTACAGAATGCGCTGATTAATTTTAAACAGCTTCCCGAACAAGGAGACAAAGATCTATGGACCCTTCTTCCGGAAAATACCTCAATTAGATTTTAAATGTCGACGTGGTGCTGTTGTTGTGGTCTTCAGTCCAGAGACTGGTTTGATGCAGCTCTCCATGCTACTCTATCCTGTGCAAGCTTCTTCATCTCCCAGTATCAACTGCAACCTACATCCTTCTGAATATGCTTAGTGTATTCATCTCTTGGTCTCCCTCTACGATTTTTACCCACCACGCTTCCCTCCAATACTAAATTGGTGATCCCTTGATGCCTCAGAACATGTCCTACCAACCGATCCCTTCTTGTAGTCAAGTTGTGCCACAAACTTCTCTTCTCCCCAATCCTATTCAGTACCTCCTAGGCGCAGTGGTTAGCACACTGGACTCGCGTTCGGGAGGACGACGGTTCAATCCCGTCTCCGGCCATCCTGATCTAGGTTTTCCGTGATTTCCCTAAATCGTTTCAGGCAAATGCCGGGATGGTTCCGTTGAAAGGGCACGGCCGATTTCCTTCCCACTCCTTCCCTAACACGAGCTTGCGCTCCGTCTCTAATGACCTCGTTGTCGACGGGACGTTAAACACTAACCACCACCACCACCAGTACCTCCTAATTAGTTATGTGATCTACCCATCTAATCTTCAGCATTCTTCTGTAGCACCACATTTCGAAAGCTTCTAAAAAATGGGTCAAATGGCTCTGAGCACTATGGGACTTAACATCTTAGGTCATCAGTCCCCTAGAACTTAGAACTACTTAAACCTAACTAACCTAAGGACATCACACACATCCATGCCCGAGGCAGGATTCGAACCTGCGACCGTAGCAGTCCCGCGGTTCCGGACTGCAGCGCTAGAACCGCACGACCACCGCGGCCGGCTCGAAAGCTTCTATTCTCTTCTTGTCCAAACTATTTATCGTCCATGTTTCACTTCCATACACGATTACACTTCATACAATTACTTTCAGAAACGACTTCCTGACACTTCATTCTAGATGTTAACAAATTTCTCTTCTTCAGAAACGCTTTCCTTGCCATTGCCAGTCTACATTTTATATCCTCTCTAATTCGACCATCGTGAGTTATTTTGCTCCCTGCCGGGGTGGACGAGCGGTTCTAGGCGCTGCTATGGTCGCTGCTATGGTCGCAGGTTCGAATCCTGCCTTGGGCATGGATGTGTGTTATGTCCTTAGGTTAGTTAGGTTTAAGTAGTTATAAGTTCTAGGGGACCGATGACCTCAGATGTTAAGTCCCATAGTGCTCAGAGCCATTTGAACCTTTTTTTAAACCTCAAAGTTTTTATTTCTTCTCCATGGATTTCAATACCTACTCCGAATTTTTCTTTTGTTTCCTTTACTGCTTGCTCAATATACAGATTGAATAACATCGGGGAGAGGCTACAACCCTCTCTCACTCCCTTCCCAACCAGTGCTTCCCGTTCATGCCCCTCGACTCTTATAACTTCCATCTGGTATCTGTACAAATTGTAAATAGCCTTTCGCTCATTGTATTTTACCCCTGCTACCTTCAGAATTTGAAAGAGAGTATTCCAGTCAACATTGTCAAAAGCTTTCTCTAAGTCTACAAATGCCATGTTTTGGAATTCCACGTCAATGAAGATTTCGTATGTTACACAAACGTCGTTTTATATAGACGGTAAGGAATGTCTGAGTAACCGAGGATAAGCGCCAAGTTACTTACGTCTGAAGATTCCGTTTGGAGACGTGTTTGCGCGCCTTCGTAACGCACTCGAGAATGCCCCCCTTAAGACTCGGGCAGGCGGAGCGAGCCGGCCTTTTGAGCGCGAGCGAGTCTGGAGCGCGCCATCCACACAGAGGCAGCGGCGCTCACACACGGCGCGACGGCGGCCGCGGCCGCCAACGAGCGCGTCGATACGCAAATTACTGGCTGAGCCGCGCCTTTGTGCTCGCTGCGAGCGCCGCCGGCGTCGGAGCGCAGTGCGTGCGCCGCGGAGTCGAGCCGGGCCGAGCCCGGCACACTGTAAGTGCGCTCCCTCCGGAAGCGACCCAGAAACACGCCGCGACGCCGCTCTGAACCCACGGTCGCTCCGGATCACGTACCCGCCGCTGCTTGACCTGCCTAACTCGGGGGATCATTATTTTTGCTCAAGTCCCTGTCTTCAGGAACGACATTACAGATGATCACTGCCGTAACACTAGAGTAAGAGCGTTAGTCGCAAATCTTTAAATATCACTGATCGTGTTGCATCGTGAATTCGGTGACGGTTGTTCTGTTCACCAAATACTCTTAGCGTCAAACATAAACGCACCACGTAGGAATTATCCTAGAATCTACCGGAAATCGGTAGATGTGATGTACGAGGTGCATTCAAGTTCTAAGGCCTCCGATTTTTTTTTCTAATTAACTACTCACCCGAAATCGACGAAACTGGCGTTACTTCTCGACGTAATCGCCCTGCAGACGTACAGATTTTTCACAACGCTGACGCCATGATTCCATGGCAGCGGCGAAGGATTCTTTAGGAGTCTGTTTTGACCACTGGAAAATCGATGAGGCAATAGCAGCATGGCTGGTGAATGTGCGGCCACGGAGAGTGTCTTTCATTGTTGGAAAAAGCCAAAAGTCACTAGGAGCCAGTTCAGGTGTGTAGGGAGTATGAGAAATCACTTCAAAGTTGTTATCACGAAGAAACTGTTGCGTAACGATAGCTCGATGTGCGGGTGCGTTGTCATGGTGAAACAGCACACGCGCAGTGCAGGAAGGAATTTGTTCTTCAAAACATTTTCGTAGGATGCACCTGTTACCGTAGTGCCCTTTGGAACGCAATGGGTAAGGATTACGCCCTCGCTGTCCCAGAACATGGAAACCATCATTTTTTCAGCACTGGCGGTTCCCCGAAATTTGTTTGGTGGCGGTGAAACTGTGTGCTTCCATTGAGCCGACTGGCGCTTTGTTTCTGGATTGAAAAATGGCATCCACGTCTCACCAATTGTCACAAGCGCCGAAAAGAAAGTCCCATTCATGCTGTCGTTGCGCGTCAACATTGCTTGGCAACATGCCACACGGGCAGCCATGTGGTCGTCCGTCAGCACCTGGATGACACTTTTCGCATTTTCAGGTCGTCATGCAGGATTGTGTGCACAGAACACACAGAAATGCCAACTCTGGAGGCGATCTGTTCAACAGTCATTCGGCGATCCCCCAAAACAATTCTCTCCATTTTCTCGATCATGTCGTCAGACCGGCTTGTGCGAGCCCGAGGTTGTTTCGGTTTGTTGTCACACGATGTTCAGCCTTCATTAAACTGTCGCACCCACGAACGCACTTTCGACACATCCATAACTACATCACCACATATCTCCTTCAACTGTCCATGAATTTCAATTGGTTTCACACCACGCAAATTCAGAAAACGAATAATTGCACGCTGTTCAAGTAAGGAAAACGTCGCCATTTTAAGTATTTAAAACAGTTCTCATTCTCGCCGCTGGCGGTAAAATTCCATCTGCTGTACGGTGCTGCCATCTCTGGGACGTATTGACAATGAACGCGGCCTCATTTTAAAACAATGCGCATATTTCTATCTCTTTCCAGTCCGCAGAAAAAAAATCGGAGGGCTTAGAACTTGAATGCACCACGTATATGTAGAGACATATACACTACTGACCATTAAAATTGCTGCACCGCGAAGATGACTTGCTACACACGCGAAATTTAACCGACAGGAAGAAGATACTGTGATATGCAAATGATTAGCTTTTCAAAGCATTCACACAAGGTTGCCGCCGGTGGCGACACCTAGAACGTGCTGACATGAGGATACTTTCCAACCGATTTCTCATACACAAACAGCAGTTGACTGGCGTTGCCTGGTGAAACGTTGTTGTGATGCCTCGTCTAAGAAGGAGAAATGCGTGCCATTACGTTTCCGACTTTGATAAAGGTCGGATTGTAGCCTATCGCGATTGCGGTTTATCGTATCGCGACATTGCTGCTCGCATTGGTCGAGATCCAATGACTGTTAGCAGAATATGGAATCGGTGGGTACAGGAGGGTAATACGGAACGCCGTGCTGAATCCTAACGGCCTCGTATCACTAGCAGTCGAGATGAAGGGCATCTTATCCGCATGCCTGTAACGGATCGTGCAGCCACGTCTTGATCCCTGAGTCAACGCATGGGGACGTTTGCAAGGCAACAACCATCTGCACAAACAGTTCGACGACGTTTGCAGCAGCATGGACTATCAGCTCGTAGACCAGGGCTGCGGTTACCCTTGACGCTGCATCACAGACAGGAGCGCCTGCGATGGTATACTCAACGACGAACCTGGGTTCACGAATGGCAAAACGTCATTTTTTCGGATGAATCCAGGTTCTGTTTACAGCATCATGATGGTCGCATCCGTGTTTGGCGACATCGCGGTGAACGCACATTGGAAGCGTGTATTCGTCATTGCCATACTGGCGTATCACCCAGCGTGATGGTATGGGGTGCCATTGGTTACACGTCTCGGTCATCTCTTGTTCGCATTGGATGCACTTTGAACAGTGGACGTTACATTTCAGATGTGTTACGACCCGTGGCTCTAGTCTTCATTCGATCCCTGCGAAACCATATATTTCAGCAGGATAATGCACGGCCGCATGTTGCATGTCCTGTACGGGCCTTTCTGTATACAGAAAATGTTCGACTGCTGCCCTGGCAAGCATATTCTCCAGATCTCTCACCGACTGAAAACGTCTGGTCTATGGTGGCCGAGTAACTGCCTCGTCACAATACGCCAGTCACTACTCTTGATGAACTGTGGTATCGTGTTGAAGCTGCATGGGCAGCTGTACCTGTACGCGCCATCCAAGCTCTGTTTGACTCAATGCCCAGGCTTATCAAGGCCGTTGTTGTGGCCAGAGGTGGTTGTTCTGGGTACTGATTTCTCAGGATCTATGCACCCAGATTGCTCGAAAATGTAATCACATGCGGATAAGATGCCTTGTTATCTCGACTGCTAGTGATACAAGGCCATTGGGATCCAGCACGGCGTTCCGTATTACCCTCCTGAACCCACCGATTCCATATTCTGCTAACAGTCATTGGATGTCGACCAACGCGAGCAGCAATGTCGCGATACGATAAACCGCAATCGCGATAGGCTACAATCCGACCTTTATCAAAGTCGGAAACGTGATGGTATGCATTTCTCCTCCTTACACGAGGCATCACAACAACGTTTCACTAGGCAACGCCGGTCAACTGCGTTTTGTGTATGAGAAATCGGTTGCAAGCTTTCCTCATGTCAGGACGTTGTAGGTGTCGCCACCGGCGCCAACCTTGTGTGAATGCTTTGAAAAGCCAATCATTTGCATATCACAGTATCTTCTTCCTGTCGGTTAAATTTCCCGTCTGTAGCACGTCATCTTCGCGGTGTAGCAATTTTAATGGCCAGTAATGTATTAACGGTACCGGAGCATGGTCTACCGCATGACTAGATCGAAAGGTAATGCGTCCTGTCCACGACTGCCGACTATAGCACCCAGTCTATAACTCAGCCATCGATCATATAAGGTCGTACATCTTCGGTTATATCAAAGTTATTCATTTATTTGTTAATATCAACATTTCCTGTCATTGTAAAGTTTCTGAAAGATAGTAGTTATAACTGTAGATTCCTCCTAATGTCTCAGTGACAAAAGGAAACTTCTGGTCAATATTTATTAATAATAATTACTTGATTCGCACCGAAGTAAATGTTATTTCCCTACGTATCCCTTTGCTGACGACACGAGCGATTTCTGCATCGGCACCTCATTCCACTGGCTTTGAAAGCGCCTCTGCTAGCCAGCGTGGGAACCTATCGGTCGCTTCGTACTCTCTACGTAATCCAGTGCTGATACATTCACTTCATATCTGTGAAATAACAAAACTGGAAATAAAGTAAAAAGCGGTCTTATCTGCAAGTAAGGGGTACCTTACACCCTGTGAGCTAAAGGAACATGGACGGCATGGATCTTGAAGAGCGTCCGTCCAGGAAGTGCTGTACAGAATGCAATAATGCAAACTTTAGAAGGAGATGCACAGCCATGGGTAGAATTTTTAACTCCTTGGGCACGAACGAACGTTCCACAAGGGGAGAAGTGGGGGAGGGATCCGTGGTTGCTGCGTGTGCTCCAAGGTCACAGGAAAAGAAACAATTGAAAGCATTTCTTCATAGATCACTATCAATATCTCACAGTTGGTATAGCTATCCTTGGGCAGTACCATTCACAAAATCAGCTTATACAAATTAATAAAGGCCAGAATATTGGGTTTAATGACCCGTCTACAGCAAGGTCATTAGGGACGGATCATAAGCTCGGGGTGGACAACGATGGGGAAGGAAGCAGTTAGCAGACTCACTACTCACAGGAATGGGCATTCAGCCTTGAATTAATGAGCATACAGACAGTTTCACGGTAATTATCTTATACATTCATAGAGTGCTCACAGTTAATTGAGCTGAAAAATTCAAAATCACCGACTCTAAACGTTTGACACCAACTGCTGTGCTCTGTCAACCTTGATACCATGCTCGGCAATGTTAGAAGCAAATAAATTACTGTCATAAGCTAACTACTTACATTAACTCCTGTCAATTGCTGTTAGGTCATTGACTGAAGATATTAATAAGAATTTTTCTCCCGTAATCGAAAAGAACGAAGCTGTGAATTATCGAACAACTAACAGAAATATTTTTCTTGTTTGTTTACTTAGACTCTTTTCGAAGAATTTAGCAGTCTGTAATGACTACCACGAAACGTATTCCTTTTTGCTTCATAAAACATGCCCATGCGATGCGATATGGCTTGCTGTACGATTCCAATTAGTACTAGAAAGATCCTTGTAGTCAAACGGCCTATAATTACATAGACGACTGAGATATACATATCTAACAGTAACTAAACTTTGTATCAAAATACTGTTCTATCGAAAATAATTGTCTGTATTAGCAGTTTCAAAAATGGCTCTGAGCACTATGGGACTTACCTGCTGAGGTTGTCAGTCCTTTAGAACTTACAACTACTTAAACCTAACTAACCTAAGGACATCACACACATCCATGTCCGAGGCAGGATTCGAACCTGCGACCGTAGCGGTCACTCGGTTCCAGACTGTAGTGCCTAGAACCGCTCGGCCACCTCGACCGGCCTATTAGCAGTTTCAATCGAATTCTAACTAACTGAAAATATCTCTCAAACAACTGGTTAAAAATATTCAGTGAAAGTGTTTACAGTTGGTCGTCTGAGTACGTTCCAGTATTACAAAAGAAAAATTCAGTAAACTAAATTTATCATACTATTTTATCAGCACCCTAAGTACTAATTCTTGAAATTCAATTTATTCTTTGCATTGAAACCGGAATAATTACGTTAGGGACTAAAACTGAACGTCAGACAGCAGTCTGACTGACGAGCGATAATTTCGAAACTGAATGTGCAATCCAAATTGCTTCTGCATTGGAGGACACCATCTGTAATAATGACATTAGCGTTAAAATGCATGTTTCAGTAGTTACGATTCATAATTTGCTCTTTGTTGTGAGAATTAACGTCAATTAATCACATAACGATCCACTGTAGCTACCGAACTGGTATTCGGTAATTAGTGACGCCGAGCGGATGGGCGCCGAAACAAAGAGTACCATTCATGTGAAATACATTTAATCACTCTGGCTCCTGCCTAGTTCCCGAAAGTACTTTGTGGACGTGGAAAATAACCGATTTGATCTGCTTCGATGTGCAGAACAGACCGACGAGAAACGTTCGTATGTCTTAGGGTCTCCGTATCTCTCTTTCCATGTTGAAATCTATCGATAAGTCAGAAAAAGCGCAAAAGAGTTGCTGTGATTGGCTAAACAAACAGGAAGGTGACTTCACTTAGATTCTCTAACGAGTCATTCCAATTATTGCTCGAGTTACTTAGAATCTCCATTAAAGGCGTAATATGCATGCGTAACTGAGGTGGAGTCCGTGACCCATAAATATGAAGATGTGTAGTTGAGGTTCATTCCCTTCGAATACTACTTTTCAATTTTTCGTAAAAAAGCCGATTTTTACCAAAATATTGTTCTGATCGAGTTTAAACTTGTAACAGTTGATCGTGATAAACATCTGCTCATCCTGAACAATTTTTGGCTTTCTAGCTTTATTATTTAGCGCCACCTGTATTTTTATTCAAAACAATGTGTTTAGGGAACATACTCATCTGATCAGTCTGGGATTTAACAATTTAAGTATTAATATACTGAAGCATAAGATGACAAAGTTTGGAAAAGCTACTTTAGTTGTTCATTTCATCCTTAAATTATGGATTGTTACTTGTACGCTACGCTCAGGCGCGTTATGATGTGGCGCTAGTAGCAGTGGAGTAAGTCCCAGCACATTCGCACGCCTCTGTACCTTTCAAATGATAGAGCGCTTTTTTCGCCACAGTAGGATGAGAATTTTCTCAGATTCTCTCAAGATATTTTGCCAAAGTATGACGGCGGGAGTAGTATGCGTCGGGCATCGATGTTTTTACAGACGCACGAATTACTATAAACTTTGGGCTGTCATCATATTAGCGTCACCCTCGCGCGACTATGTGGAGGTTAGCACTCCGGACAGATACACCTCCGACTCAGATCCATTCGAGAATGTTGCGTGGAAAGAACGATTGTTGGTAAACCTCCGTATAAGCTCAACCCTTTCTGATTTTCTAGTTGTGGTCAGTTTGCGACATTTTTGTGGTAAGAAGTTACATGTCGCTGGGCTCTTGCCGAACATAGTCTCTTGGAATTTCGATAGTAAGCCTGACCGCAATGCACAAAGCCGCTCTTTCAGCATCTGCCACTGGGGTTTGTTGAGCATCATTGTAACGCACTCGTGACGACTAAATGATGCCGTGACGAAAAATGCGCCTCTCCTCTTTGGAAGACGAAGATTTCCCCAGTCATCCTCACAGGAGAGCTTGTAAGTGAAATTCAACTTCGGAAGTGGATTTAATTCACATATTCTTTTCCTGTAAGTGGGATGGTGGTCAGCAACTAACTTTGTGCAGGAGACTAAACACGCTGAAAAATCAATTTGCCACTGGTATCACCATTGTCCTTGCACCAGAAAATGAAACACACAATCACCATAGACTTTTCTAACCTGCACATATAATGAAGTGTCTATGGTCATGGAGCGCTTCTGTATGTCATGCGACAGTTCTATTTTTACATATTGCATAATAAGATCTCCGGAATCAATATTAGTGATGCGCTTGAAATACTACACCGGTTACTTTTAAGCGCTGTAGGTGGTGTACAACTGATGCCCTCCAGCCCTGACTTAAGTAATGACAGTGAAAAGTTATGTGCTAGACTGGTGTGTGGATGGAACCTGTGCAGTAGGGTGGTCTGACGTGCAGACGTGACAGAATAGCAGGAAAGAGCTGTCGTCTTTCGACGTGCCCGTCACCGAGTGGATAAGTTGCACAATTTGATGACGTGTCAATGCGGACTGTCCATCGTGTCTACAAAGCATGGTGTACCCTTCCCAGCCATGTAACATGGAGAAAGAATAGTGGTCATGAAAAGATCATAACCGACAGGTACCGGCTTGTCAGTCGCTTTCAAACAAGACGGGAATTCAAAAAAATGGTTCTGACCACTATGCGACTTAACTTCTGAGGTCATCAGTCGCCTAGAACTTAGAACTAATTAAACCTAACTAACCTAAGGACATCACACACATCCATGCCCGAGGCAGGATTCGAACCTGCGACCGTAGCGGTCGCTCGGCTCCAGACTGTAACGCCTAGAACCGCACGGCCACTACGGCCGGCACGTGAATTCAGTGATCAGTGAATTGAGCTCCATGTCAACCATTTTTCGAAAAAGATTGCTAAGGGAACTGCATGCATTGGACATTGGGAGTCAGACATTGCTTGCAGCAGCACACAAATCTGCACGTCTTCAATAGGCTAAACAAGACAGCAGCTGACTGGAAGCGTGTAGAGTTGTACGAAAAGTTTTGATTTTACGTGTTTTCCACGATGCATGTGTCGACTGCACCGATTTCCCAGTGAAGCCCTTAACCCGCAGTGAGAGGAGGGTGTAATTCAGGCTGGAGGTGATTCTGAGATGTTTTGAGGATGTCTATCGTACCACGACCTGGATTCACTCATTCAGGTTACCGTGAACACGAACCAGGGCATTTATATAAGTCTCGTCTACAAAGCCTTGCCCTTTGTTTGACGTCTTCGTGGACACTCCCGTCTTGAAAAATGGCAACAACCGATTTCACAAGGCTGCATACATAGGGTTCTGGTTCGACGGACATTCAGGTATCCTAACTGGACTGAGCCGCTAAACCAGCCGATCTCCGTCCTACGGGCTATTTGGAATAGCGGGTGAAACGTATCAATGAAACAAGACCGTAGGTTGCCATCTACACTCCTGGAAATTGAAATAAGAACACCGTGAATTCATTGCCCCAGGAAGGGGAAACTTTATTGACACATTCCTGGGGTCAGATACATCACATGATCACACTGACAGAACCACAGGCACATAGACACAGGCAACAGAGCATGCACAATGTCGGCACTAGTACAGTGTATATCCACCTTTCGCAGCAATGCAGGCTGCTATTCTCCCATGGAGACGATCGTAGAGATGCTGGATGTAGTCCTGTGGAACGGCTTGCCATGCCATTTCCACCTGGCGCCTCAGTTGGACCAGCGTTCGTGTTGGACGTGCAGACCGCGTGAGACGACGCTTCATCCAGTCCCAAACATGCTCAGTGGGGGACAGATCCGGAGATCTTGCTGGCCAGGGTAGTTGACTTACACCTTCTAGAGCACGTTGGGTGGCACGGGATACATGCGGACGTGCATTGTCCTGTTGGAACAGCAAGTTCCCTTGCCGGTCTAGGAATGGTAGAACGATGGGTTCGATGACGGTTTGGATGTACCGTGCACTATTCAGTGTCCCCTCGACGATCACCAGTGGTGTACGGCCAGTGTAGGAGATCGCTCCCCACACCATGATGCCGGGTGTTGGCCCTGTGTGCCTCGGTCGTATGCAGTTCTGATTGTGGCGCTCACCTGCACGGCGCCAAACACGCATACGACCATCATTGGCACCAAGGCAGAAGCGACTCTCATCGCTGAAGACGACACGTCTCCATTCGTCCCTCCATTCACGCCTGTCGCGACACCACTGGAGGCGGGCTGCACGATGTTGGGGCGTGAGCGGAAGACGGCCTAACGGTGTGCGGGACCGTAGCCCAGCTTCATGGAGACGGTTGCGAATGGTCCTCGCCGATACCCCAGGAGCAACAGTGTCCCTAATTTGCTGGGAAGTGGCGGTGCGGTCCCCTACGGCACTGCGTAGGATCCTACGGTCTTGGCGTGCATCCGTGCGTCGCTGCGGTCCGGTCCCAGGTCGACGGGCACGTGCACCTTCCGCCGACCACTGGCGACAACATCGATGTACTGTGGAGACCTCACGCCCCACGTGTTGAGCAATTCGGCGGTACGTCCACCCGGCCTCCCGCATGCCCACTATACGCCCTCGCTCAAAGTCCGTCAGCTGCACATACGGTTCACGTCCACGCTGTCGCGGCATGCTACCAGTGTTAAAGACTGCGATGGAGCTCCGTATGCCACGGCAAACTGGCTGACACTGACGGCGGCGGTGCACAAATGCTGCGCAGCTAGCGCCATTCGACGGCCAACACCGCGGTTCCTGGTGTGTCCGCTGTGCCGTGCGTGTGATCATTGCTTGTACAGCCCTCTCGCAGTGTCCGGAGCAAGTATGGTGGGTCTGACACACCGGTGTTAGTGTGTTCTTTTTTCCATTTCCAGGAGTGTATATGGGATCTCATGTGGATGTGGCATACGAGTAGAGGCCTGTGACTGCTCTTCATCGTCGAATCAAGGGCATTATCATGGCTACAGACAGTGTTAGACAGCGAAAGGCACCTGCTCCCAATCAGAATTTAACCGGAGACACAGCAATTATGACTTCAGTATTAATTGCTTGAAAATATTACCCTTTGCATAAAATTTCACTCATGAATGACCAACAAAGCAATCTGACTGCTATTAATTAAAAATTATGCAGTAATCATATTTCCATAACACAGCGAAGCATTCAAAAGGAACCCTTAATGAATTAAAGGAAATCATCTCGCAGCCAAAATCTTCAACCATTTTAATACAATCTATAATGGCAGATGTGTTGTTTTGTAGAAAAGACGTGTGCAATTCAGATGTGACTAAAACTTGAATTAATTCCTAACGGCAAGAACCATGAATCAGGTCTGCCATATTGTCCTGAAGTTCTCTGCTACTCATAACTACCTTGTTTGGCTCAAAAATAGCTCGCAATGAAGAAAATACTTTGTCTGCTGAACGCGGTTAATAGTATTATCTGTTCTGCTGACATAAAATCATTGACAGTAACCTGTGCTTGCAACGGCTACTAATGTGAATAAAGGCTAAAGGTCACATGTGCATTGGACATAAAAGTCTTCAGACTGCGAGATAACTTCAGGACGAAAGTACCTCATGAATAAGTTTCTTTTAATTTACGTCTATGGTCACAAACTTTTTGTTAACAGAGTACCGGTTTTGGTCTATAATGACCATCATAAGATCGGTTTTATAAAAACCAATAATCTGTTAACAAAAAGTTTGTGATCATAGACGTAAATTCATGGAAACTTGTTGTATGTACGGCTCACTGTTTTATTCGCGACCGTGTCTCAGCTTGTGGTAGCTCATGACAGTGCAGACAACCTTGTCAGTAGGGCAATCACAGCTATGAGTAGTCATCTTGGGTATTAATAAACCGCTTCGGCTGTATTTAGTCCTTTATTTTTGGATCACTAAGGGTTTCGTGGCACTAAAAGCCACATCTTAAGGTTTACGTGGCTTTTAGTGCTACGAAACCGGTAGTGATGCAATAATAAGGGACTAAATAAAGCTGATGCGCGTTATTAATAGCCAAGATAAAGGTTTGAAATAATTTCACTTATTATTCAAAAAATTGGCAGGAAAATTAACGAATACTAGATACAAATTTCCTCCAAGGGACCGCGAGGATGCACAACACACTGAGGTACCAAAAGTCATGGGATAACGATATGCACATGTACAGATGGCGGAAGTATCACGCATACAACGTATAAACGGCAGTGCGTTCGCGGAGCTGTCATTTGTACTCCTGTGATTCATGTGGAAAGGTTTCCGAAGTGATTGTGGCCGCACGGCGGCAATTAGTAGTCTTTGAACGCGGAATGGTTTGGGCTCGACACATAGCACATTCCATTTGGGAAATCGTTAAGGAGTTCAGTATTCCGAGATCCACAGTGTCGAGAATACCAAATTCCAGGCAGTACCTCTCACCACGGATATCTCAGTGGCCGACGGCCTTCACTAAACGACCTAGGGCAGCGGCGTTTCCGTAGAGTTACCAGTGCTAACAGATAACAAACAGTGCGTGAAATAACCGCATAAATCAATGCTGGGCGTATGACGACGTATCCGTTAGGGCATGTGGCGAAATCTGACGTTAATGAGTGACAGACGCAAGTATCCTTGCTAAACGGAATGACATTGCCTGCAGCGTCTCTCCTGGGCTCGTGACCATATCGGTTGGACCCTAGATGACTGGAAAACCGTGACTTGGTCTGATGAGTCCCGATTTCAGTTGGTAAGAGCTGACGGTTGCGTTCGAGTGTGGTGCAGACCCCACGAAGCCATGGACCCAAGTTGTCAACAAGGCACTGTACAAGCTGGTGGTGAGTCCATAATGGTGGACTATATTTACGTGGAATGGACTGAACCTTCAGGTCCAACTAAACCTATCATTGAGTGGAAATGGTTATGTTCGGCTACATGGAGACCATTTGCAGCCATTCATGGACTCCATGTTCCCAAGCAACGATGGAATTTTTATGGATAACAATGTGCCACATCACGGGAGCAGAATTGTGTGGTTTGAAGAACATTCTGGACAGTTATAGCGAATGATTTGTCCGACCTGACCACCCGATATGAGCCCATTGAACATTTATGGGACATAGCCGAGACGTCAGTTCGTGCACAAAATCTTGCACCGGTAACACTTTCTCAATTATGGACAGATATAGAGGTAGTATGGCTCACCATTTCTGCAGGGGACTTCAGCAGTTCGTTGAGTCCACGCCACGTGGAGCTGCTGCACTGCGCCGGGCAAAAGGAGGCCCGGCACAGTATTAGGAGTTGTTCCATGACTTTTGCCACCTCAGTGTATTCACAAAAAGGACAATATTTACCTCATACAATTTGAAATTCCCTTAGTACTTCTTGGCGTGTGAGAAAGTAAAATTAAAGGCGTTTGACACATGCAGATGAGTCGGACAAAATAGACACTACTCTTCATTGAATCAGGCAAACATGCGAACCGTAATGTACACTCCTGCTCATAAATTAAGGATAACTGCAGAGTGTGGTTCCACACAACGTGGCACTACCCAAAACTGGCACTAACAGCATAGGCACATGGGGAACACACACGACGCGGATCTGTAAGTCCACGGTATTGGTGATAAGTTGAGAAAACCGTCCCGGAACACATGTGCTACAAAACGTCACTTTTTCCTGCGCATCTTCCCCGACATCAATATCAGATATTATCATCATGCACACGTACACAGGCCGAACAACTGAGTGGCATACTATGGATCAGGTGGTCGAGCAGCTGCTGGGGTATAGCCTCCCATTCTTGCACCACTGCCTGTCAGAGCTCCTGAAGTGTCGTAGGGGTTTGAAGACGTGCAGCGATACGCCGACCGAGAACATCCCAGACGTGCTCGGTGGGGCTTACGTCTGGAGCACAGGCAGGCCACTCCATTCGCCTGATATCTTCTGTTTAAAGGTACTCCTCCACGATGGCAGCTCAGTGGGTCCGTGAGTTATCATCCATCAGGAGCAAGGTAGGACCCACTGCACCCCTGAAAACGCGGACATACTGGTGAAAAATGACGTTCCGATACACTTGACTTGTTACAATTCCTCTGTCAAAGACATGGAGGGGTGTACGTGCACCAATCATAATCCCACCCCACACCATCAAACCACGACCTCCATACAGGTCCCTTTCAAGGACATTAAGGGGATGGTATCTGGTTCCTGGTTCACGCCAGATGAAAAGCCGGCGAGAATCACTGTTCAGATTATACCTGGACTCGTCCGTAAACATGACCTGGGACAACTGTTCCAATGACAATGTACTTTGTTCTTGATACCAGGCTTTACGGGCTCGCTTGTGACCAGGGGTCAGTGGAATACACCTTGCAGGTCTTCGGGCGAATAAACCATGTCAGTTCAGTCGTCTGTAGACTGTGTGTCTGGAAACAACTGTTCCAGTGGATGCGGTAAGGTCCCGAGCAAGGCTACCTGCAGTACTCTGTGGCCGTCTGCAGGCACTGATGGTGAGATATCGGTCTTCTTGTGGTGTTGTTCACTACGGACGTCCCGTAATGTAGCGCCTGGACACGTTTGCTGTGTGCTGGAATCGTTGCCATAATCTTGAGATCACACTTTGTGGCACACGGAGGGACCTGCTGTGTTTGACCAGCCTCCAGTCGCCCTAGTATTCTACACCTCATAACGTCATCAATATGCGTTCTTTGAGCCATTTTCAACACATAGTCACCATTAGCATGTCTGAAAACGTCTGCACACTTACTCGCTGCACAGTGCTCTGACATGCACCAACACCTCTGCGTATGTGAACTGCTGCTAGCGCCACCGTACGACGACCGCAGGTCAAATGCACCGCATGGTCGTACCCCGAGGTGATTTAAACCCGCAAACCGCCCACCAGAGCCTTGCTTCACCATGTATCAGCATTATACTTAATTAATGAGCATGAGTGTAGAATTACGACAAGGAAACGGCAGAAAGCACCGCTGATTACTCCAGTCGAGCACACTAATATACAAGACGAATTGTCTGTAGACAGCAAGTAGAACAATGGTAACGGTTTCCAGGAAGCGACCACAGGATAGTGCAACCTTCTCTAGCGGACAAATACATGGAATATAGTCTTTGAACTATGGCAGTAAATCGTAACTTGCGTAACCAAATATAATGTGAAAGGCATTTCTAATAGACATCTTTCAGCAGCTATAGCATGACGTCTTATTGAGGTGAGTAATATTTTTGTCGGTGTAGCTTATAAGAAGAGAAGACTCAGTGTGCGTGTGCAGCGCGGTACAGTGTCGACATTATGAAGGGATTCGTTTAAAGCTGCGCCGAATGGAAACAGGCCTCTGTAGCGAAGCGTCAAGTCGAGTGCGAAGCTCGAGCGCCGTAATCACATTTCCGCCCGCTGACAAGCCGAGGTCCCTCAGAGCACCGGCCGGACGTAGGGGAGGAGTGGCAGTTCTGGTCAGCGGGCTCTGCCCTGCACAGTGGCCGTTTGTGTCTGTGAGTAACCTACACTTTCGTCTAGAACATTATTCGCAATGGAATTTCTGCATCTCTGTAAGCTATTGGTAGATATAAAACTCCCACATTTTCTAGGAAACAAAAGAAAGGAGAACTAAGATGCTCATTTTTTTCTGTTCGTGTTTTAAAAACGACTAGTAAAGGAAATCGGAGAGAAATTTTGAAAGGGACGTAAATTTCGGGGTGAATAAACAGAAACTATAAGATTATATGAATATGTGAAAGAACAGACACCACGCATTCATATAATTTGATTGGCATAGCTGGGCATTGGATCCACCTTCTTCAGAGCGGATGCACAAATACGTCCGACCTCTTGTGGCAATCTCAGAGAGTGAACATTTGGTGGTGGTGGTAAGTTCCTATGGGACCAAACTGTTGAGGTCATCCGTGCCTACGCTTACACACTACTTAATATACCTTAAACTAACTTACGCTAAGGACAGCACACACACCCATGCCCGGGAGAGGACTCGAACCTCCGACGGGGTGAGCCGCGCGAACCGTGGCAAGGGGACATAGACAGCGCGGCTACCCCAAGCGGCTGAGCTAACATAGAGGAAGGAATTCGGATAGGTGAAACTAGATACGAGTGTGAACTGGCCGAGAGGCGTGCCGAGGTACTCCCCGCAGTTGCGATAACGCTATGTCCCGGATGGCGCAGTGGTTAACGCACCTGCCTAGTAAGTAGGAGATCCCTGGTTCGAATCCCGGGCCGGTACACGTTCTACTCGTCGTCGCTGATTCCGCGTCACGTCGCGAAACAGCTGACAGCAGTGATCACTTTCCTTTTCTTTTCTTTCTTGCCCTCTCCGCCTTCAATTTACGTAGAATAACACTGCAATTCTGTTAGAGACAGCAACACTGTTCTAAGATAATTTGAACTGAATATATTAGGACCATCAGGCCCTCTCTTACTTATAACTTGGTTTTCTACACATTTTTGCCGCGCGGGATTAGCAGCGGTCTGAGGCGATGCAATCAGGGACTGTGCGGCTGGTCCCGGCGGAGGTTCAAGTCCTCCCTCGGGCATGAGTGTGTGTGTGTGTGTGTTTGTCCTTAGGATAATTTAGGTTAAGTAGTGTGTAAGCTTAGGGACTGATGACCTTAACAGTTAAGAACCATAAGATTTCACACACATTTGAACATTTTTTTCTACACATTTTCCATTATCTACACTATGTGATCAAAAGTATCCGGACACCTGAATGAAAATCACATACAAGTTCGTGGCCCCCTCCATCGGTAATGCTGGAATTCAATATGTCGTTGGCCCACCCTTAGCCCTGATGACAGCTTCCACTCTCGCAGGCATACGTTCTATCAGGTGCTGGAAGGTTTCTTGGGCAATGGAAGCCCATTCTTCATGGAGTGCTGCACTGAGAAGAGGTATCGACGTCGGTCGGTGAGGCCTGGACCGAAGTCGGTGTTCCAAAACACGCCAAAGGTGTTCTATAGGATTCAGGTCAGGACTCTGTGCAGGCCAGTCTATTACAGGGATGTTATTATCGTGTAACCACTCCAGCACTGGCTGACATTATGAACAGGTGCTCCATCGTGTTGAAAGATGCAATCGCTATCACCAAATTGCTCTTGAATTGTGGGAAGCAAGAAGGTGCTTAAAACATCAATGTAGGCCTGTGCTGTGATAGTGCCACGTAAAACAACAACGGGTGCAAGCCCCCTCCATGAAAAGCACGACCACATCATAACACAACCGCCTCCGAATTTTACTGTTGGAGCTACACATGCTGGCAGATGACGTTCACCGAGCGTATACCATATCCACACCCTGCCATCTGATCGCCATATTGTGCACCGGGATTCGTCACTCCAGACAATGCTTTTCAACTTTCCAATCGTCCAATGTTTCCTTACAGCAAGCGAAGCGTCGTTTGGCATTTACCTGCGTGATGTGTGCCTTATGGGCAGCCGCTCTACCGTGAAATCCAAGTTTTCTCACCTCCCGCCTAACCTTCATAGTACTTGCAGTGGATCCTGATGCAGTTTGGAATTTCTGTGTGATGGTCTGGATAGATGTCTGCCTATAACATATTACGACCCTCTTCAACTGACAGCGGTCTCTGTCAGTCAACAGACGAGGTCTGCTTGTACGCTTTTAAGCGGTATGTATCCCTTCACGTTTCCACTTCACTATCACATCGGAAACAGTGGACCTATGGATGTTTAGGAGTGTGGAAATCTCGCGTACAGACCTATGACTCAAGTGACATCCAATCACCTGACCACATTCGAAGTCCATGATTTCCGCAGAGCGCCCCATTCTGCTCTCTCACGATGTCTAATGACTACTGAGGTCGCTGATATGGAGTACCTGGCAGTACGTGGCA
This sequence comes from Schistocerca nitens, assembly GCF_023898315.1. Taxonomy (NCBI): domain Eukaryota; kingdom Metazoa; phylum Arthropoda; class Insecta; order Orthoptera; family Acrididae; genus Schistocerca; species Schistocerca nitens. Next base: position 180,996,056 of record NC_064617.1, on the reverse strand, counting down.
GCACAAAGTATCTAATATTAAAAACGTATTCTTTGGGGGGTGTCCTGAAACTTTTGATCACATAGTGTATATTTCATTAGGAACGTTATACTAAATCTAGAAATTAACAGTTGCAGTAGTAGAGGAAAGCAAACATAAACACTCACAATTCATATTCGTACACGACCGTTACAACAATGAACAGAAGTCATGGTAAGATTGGTTTAATTATGAGTATTAGAGCCAATGGGTGTAAGTGGAAGGAGTGGAGTAATGAAAACGTAAAAGTAACTTCGGGCCTGCCGCAAGGGAGTGTTATACGACAGATACTTTTCACAGTATATATAAATGGCGTAGTGGATAGCGTTGGAAGCTCTGTAAGGCTTTTCGCCGAAGATGCTCCTGTATACAGAGAAGTTGCGTCGTTAGAAAATTATAGCGAATTGCTTGCAGAGAATCGCCACTTAGCACAGGCAGTAGCAATCGTGCATTAACATAAACAAATGTAACCTACTGCTAATACATAGACAGAAATACCCTTCATTGCACGATAACGCAATTCCAGAAAAATAACTGGAAGCAGTTACTTCCATAAAATATTTTGGAGTATGCGTAAGGAGTGAAGTGGAACGACTACATAAAAATAACAGCGCGTAAGATCCCAGCCTGAGATTCAGCGGAAGAATCGTCACGAAATTTAGTCCATCAACAAAAGAAGAAGCTTCTAAAACTCTGAATCGACCAATAGTTAAATACTGTCGTCAGTCTGGGATCCGCACCAGACAGTGCCGATGGAGGAAATAGAGGAGATCCAAAGAAGAGCAGCACGTTTCAATAAAGGTTCATTCAGTAAGCTCGATAGCGTCACGTAGATACTCAGTCAACTCCAGTGGCAGGCGTTGCAAGGGGGGGGGGGGGGGGGGGGGCGTTGTCCATCACGTTATGGTCTACTGTTAAACTTCTGAGAGCGTGCACTTCTAGAACAGTCAACTATTATATTGCTTCCTCCTATGTGTATCTCGTGAAAAAACCGTGAAGTTAAATTAGAGATTCGAGCCGACGCAGATGAATACCGACAATCCTTCTTCCTGGGAGCCATACGCTACTTGCACAGGAAAAGTGGAAAGTGACAATGGTACGCGAGGTACCCTCCGCCACACAGCGTAAGATAGAGTACGCAGTACAAATGTAGATCTAGAAAGGAAAAGAAAGTGGCGCGACTCATGGAGGCAGGAAAAGAGGAATGAACATAACTGGAAGGAGACAGGAGCATCGGCTTCGCTATTTTACGGTAATTTTTAGCGGAAACATAATGAGGTCTATAAAAGCAAGCTTTTCAGCTTTTCCTTAAACGCAGCAGGGCACTGAACTGTGCACAGAGTGCAGGGCAGCTTGCTCCAGAGATGGCTAGCAGCAAACAGCGAAGTAGTTTGCGAATTCCCGAATGAGATTTTCACTCTGCAGCGGAGTGTGCGCTGATATGAAACTTCCTGGCAGATTAAAACTGTGTGCCCGACCGAGACTCGAACTCGGGACCTTTGCCTTTCGCGGGCAAGTGCTCTACCATCTGAGCTACCGAAGCACGACTCACCCTTCGGTAGCTCAGATGGTAGAGCACTTGCCCGCGAAAGGCAAAGGTCCCGAGTTCGAGTCTCGGTCGGGCACACAGATTTAATCTGCCAGGAAGTTTCATATCAGCGCACACTCCGCTGCAGAGTGAAAATCTCATTCTGGAAACATCCTCCAGGCTGTGGCTAAGCCATGTCTCCGCAGTATCCTTTCTTTCAGGAGTGCTAGTTCTGCAAGTTTCGCAGGAGAACTTCTGTAAAGTTTGGAAGGTAGGAGACGAGATACTGACAGAAGTAAAGCTGTGAGTACCGGGCGTGAGTCGTGCATCGGTAGCTCGGATGGTAGAGCACTTGCCCGCGAAAGGCAAAGGTCCCGAGTTCGAGTCTCGGTCGGGCACACAGTTTTAATCTGCCAGGTAGTTTGCGAATGTTTTTGTTTCGTGAATGGACTCCGCTAAGGTACTAGGTAAGTGAGAAACTGAGTTTCTATTGTGATGACATGACAGGATTTAATTTCTGATGAGAGGTACATCCATATCAGTATAGCACCGAAAGAAAATTTCTCAAGCTGAATGTATTTCGTTATGTATAAATGATGCAAGGACTGACGGAAACAAGAGACAGAAAAGAGCAGAAGCATTTCGAATGCAGCGCTCCACAAGAATGTGAAAATTTTGTGTCCTCATTAAGTTAGAAATGAAGTAGTTCTGGAAGAGACAAACGAGAAAAAAATATCTATGGATCACTGTTTCCTGTTTGTACCGCACATCTTCACGTTGGCCCTACACGCGGTGTCAGGTGTAAAGCGCAGATACTGTGACCGTAAGTACCTTTATATGCACCCACTTCAGCGTGCTAGTTATTTTTCCTTTCCATCTAACAGTCTTCCCACAAAGCTATCGCATAATTTACTACCCGATGTTTTCTGCACTGTCTTATCTGCACCACTAACAAGCTAATATTGCCAAGCGTTAACGAATGATCTTGATGAAACTTGGCGGGTGTATAGAGGGGGCAAAGTAATACAATACGTACTTTTTTATTGTGCCCAATTTCTCTTTTAAGGGGGAAAACACTACCCCGAAAGGTAATTTGGCATATTAGGTTCGGAGGGAATATCTTCGAAACGATGACATATAAAAAATGTTTCTCATAAAAAAAGTTGATATGTAATTAACGTTCTTGAAAACTGTATAATCTAATTTTGTAATAATTTGAAATTTTCCAAAATAATTAAGTTAAGAAAATTAAAACTTTTGATACAGCATAAAGTAAAGAAGCTTTCAAGCTACGTACATCCATTTGTAATGAAGTCGGTTTCAAAAACACCATTTTTAGAGAATAAACTGTACACAGCACTCTGTCAGAGTATTTTAAACACACCTAGATTACCGTTTCATATACGTTCATTCGGTTAACTGAAAATAATAAGTACCCCATTTTTAAGACACAAAATAATTACAATAATAAGCTAAAATAAATTCTTAAAGTTTAACATTTTCTTACAGCATGTACATAAAATGAACAAAATTTTTTCACATAATATACACGACAGAGAACAAAATATAAAACAAAATTCAGCAGGTCTTCAAACTTTCGGTGGTGACCCTCTAACTACCCTGATTTGTATCAGGCTTGCTTCAATACATTGATTATTTACTAGTGACTGCAACTTGATTATATTGTTTATGGAGACTGATATCATCACCATTCAAGAGAACGAGATCTGAAACTCTTCTCACAAAGGTCTTCGAAAACTGTATACATCTGACGACTGTACCTTTGCCGTAGAGCCCGTCGGGATCACCAGAGGAGCAAGTTCCTTGTCCTCAGGTACGATAGTCAAAACGGTTTTTTCACACTGATCACCCGCCTTTTCATAGTGTAAATTTGGACGAAGAATCTCTTTTTGAAGCCTCAAATTTCCTTCTGACAGCATGTCAATCGGGTAAAAAAACAGCTGACCAGGTCAAAAGATATTTGAAAAATGTTTTCTTTCCAAGAATTGGAGAAAAATTTGTATTACTGTTAGTTTCTTGGGGCTGTCAATGTGAAAGAACTATGAAGAGGAGGTGTGGGCAAACAGCGGCTCGCGGGCCTCATGCGACCCGCTTATGGTTTTCGTGCGGTCCATCAAGATAGTCAAAATCTTTTTGCAACAATTTATACCTTTCTTGAAATGCGAAGTTAACTAACTCATGCAATCATTTTAAAAGGTGCGGCCCTCCGCTGACCTCTGTTAATATAGTGACCCCCCCCCCCTCCCAGGCAAAAATATTGCCAACCTCTCGTTTAAGGCACCATAACTGAGGACAAGGAACTTGGTCATCTGGTGATCCCAATGGGCTCTACGGCAGGTACAGTCGTGAGATGTATACATATTTCGATGTTGGAAGAACTTTGTGAGACGATTTTCAGATCTAGTTCTCTTAAATAATTATGGTGTCAATCTCCACATGCGAAACAATATAAACCAGCTGCAGTCACTAGTACATAATCTATTTATTCTCTTAGGGAAAGCTTAGTAATGTATTGAGATATGTATGACACGAATCAGGATATTTAGAGGGTCATCCGCGATAATCTGATATTCTGCTGAATTTTGTTTTATACTGTGTTGTCTGTCGTGTACGTCCTGTGAATAAATTTCGTTCATTTCATGTGCATGGTCTAAGAAAATCTTATATTTTAAGCGTTTACTTATAGATAATAATTATGGTAATGATTTTGTATCATAACAGCTACTTACTTAATATTTTCAGTTAGCAAAATACAAATATACGAAACAGTAAACTAGAAATGTTAAATAACATTTAAAAATACGAAACAAATATAAGTAAAATAAATAACTAGACTAATAACGAATGTTCAGATATTTTGATTAGATATGTTGAAAATACTGTGACAGCACATTGTGTACAACTTATCATCCAAAAATGGTATTTCGGAAACCAGGTTTATTACTCATGGATGTATGTAGCTTGGAAGCTTCTTTAATTTATGTTGTAATAAATGTTTTAATTTTTCAAATTAATTTATTGCGGTGGGGTATTTTTCAAAATTTCTAATTATTACAAAATTTTACTGGTTTTTAAGAACGTCAATTATGTATCAGTTTTTGCATGAGAAAGATTTTTTTAGATATTATCGTTTCGAAGGCGTTAAGTCCAAACCTAACATGCCGAATTACTCGTACATTTCGGCGTGTGTTTTACCCCTTAGAAGTGAAATTGGCCGAAAACAAAGAAATACGTATTTGCATTATTTTGCCCCCTCTACATATCCGCCTAATTTCACCAAATTCGTTTATTGACGATTGGTAATGTTTGCTTGTTAATGGACTATGCCTGTCAGTATAGACAAAACTTTTCGCGTCCACGTTTCCATTTTTCACACCTTTTTTCTGCCGAGTGGAAAAATAAGCATTAATGGCTTGCTCTTTCCGCATCTTCTAGGAGGTTCTAACCAACCCAAAAACATACGCTCGTACTAGCTATAGTTATCAGTCTGCAAATTAAGTAAATAGTGATGCAATGTTGTTCAGTACACTATCCTCAGTCATCAATAACATAATCACTTATATCCCTTACACCATGTATGTTCTGCCGAAATTTCTGTAATGTTGCAGTATTGATATGAGTCCATATTGACTGCTACAACTCATTCTTCGAAAAAGTGCGACAAATTCACCTACAGTTAGCGTGATGCTAGCCAGCAGACATTCCCGAAGTTGCAAGAGCTGGTTTATCCCCAAAATCGAAAAAAAGTTGCTAGATTTTGGGGCACACTGCACCTTCAAAACATGATGACCGCCCGTGTAATAGGATCTTGGTTCACATTTGGAACGTAATACTGCAGCGATTCTGCGTTGCATAACTCGACATATCCCCGCTAGACTGTTAAGGTATGTGACAACAGATGTCTACTCAGAAGTCACGCAATTACCGTAAACTACCGAAAGTTATTCCTGACCGTCTCGGAGTATTCCGTATGATTGAGATCAGGCGAATTCTATGGCCAAGACATCGACGTGAGCTCACTACCATGCTCTTCAAACTAGTTAGCACGATTCTGGCGTTGGGACACAGACAATTAACCTGTTAGAAGATGCATCGCCACTTGGAAACATCAGGCATAACGGAATGCAGGTTGTCCTCAATCATGTTAACGTAGTCCGCAACTATCATAGTGACTTCGATTACTACCACAGATCTCATGGACGCCGAGGAAAATGTTCCCCACTGCATCACACAGTCGCCACCATCTTGCGCCCTTAACGTGGTGTAAGGTATATTTCGGACAACGTTCATCTGTTTCACCTGGATGACGGCGTGCCCAGACACGACCATCCGATCTTGAGACACGTTTCCATCGCTCCACGGTCCAATCTCGATGGTTCCATGGTTCCATTCCAAATGCAATCGTAATTCACTGTGTCGGTAATTCTACATGGAAACACGTACGGGTTTTCTGCTGCAGAGCCCCACGTTCAACAATGTGCGCTAAACAGTGGAAATTTACGGTGTAGGTATGTGTGGTTTTTCAAGGTTCGTGTCAACCATCTAAGATTTGGCAATGGTGCAAGCTGCCTGCTGCAGTTCTACCAACTATTCAACTTGTTGTACGGTTAAAGCAACACAGAACGACACTCCCAATGATAACTACTTATGTTGCTCAGTGCAGATGCAAATGAAGTTTGATTACCGTTAAATAAACCCTTAAAATTTAATAAAACAGGAAAGAAACAGTTATTTTTCTGGTTAATCAAGATACACTACCGGCTATTAAAATTGGTACACCAAGAAGAAAAGCAGATGATAAATGGGTATTCATTGGACAAATATATTATACTAGAACTGACATGTGATTACATTTTCACGCAATTTGGGTGCATAGATCCTGAGAAATCAGAACCCAGAACAATCACCTCTAGCCGCAATAACGGCCTTGATACGCCTGTGCATTGAGTCAAACAGAGCTTCGATGGCGTGTACAAGTACAGTTGCCCATGGAGCTTCAACACGATACCACAGTTCATCAAGAGTAGCGACTGGCGTATTGTAACGACCCAGTTGCTTGGCCATCATTGACCAGACTTTTCAAATGGTGATAGATCTGGAGAATGTGCTGGCCAGGGCAGCAGTCGAACATGTTCTGTATCCAGAAAGGCCCGTACAGGACCTGCAACATGCGGTCGTGCTTTATACTGCTGAAATGTAGCGTTTCGAAGGAATCGACTTAAGGGTACAGTCACGGGTGGTAACACATCTGAAATGTAACGTCCACCGTTCATAGTTCCGTCAATGCGAACAATAGGTGACCGAAACGTGTAACCAATGGCACCCCGTACCATCACGCCGTGTGATACGCCAGTATGGCGATGACGAACACACGCTTCCAATGTGTGTTCACTGCGATGTCGCCAAACATGGATGCGACCATCATGATGTTGTAAACAGAACCTGGATTCATCCGAAAAAATGACGTTTTGCCATTCGTGCACCCAGGTTCGTCGTTGAGTACACCATCGCAGGCGCTCCTGGCGTCGAGGATAACCGCAGCCATGGTCCCGAGCTGATAGTCCACGCTGCTGCAAACGTCGTCGAACTGTTCGTGCAGATGGTTGTTGTCTTGAAAACGTCCCCATCTGTTGACTCAGGGATCGAGACGTGGCTGCACGATCCGTTACAGCCATGCGGATAGTATGCCTGTCATCTCGACTGCTAGTGATGCGAGGCCGTTGGGATCCAGCACTGCGTTCCATATTACCCTCCTGAACCCACCGATTCTATATTCTGTTAACAGTCATTGGATCTCGACCAACGCGAGCAGCAGTGTCGCGATACGATAAACCGCAATCGCGATAGGCTACAATCCGACCTTTATCAAAGTCGGTAACGTGGTGGTACGCATTTCTCCTCCTTACACGAGGCATCACAACAACGTTTCACCAGGCAACGCCGGTCAACTGCTGTTTGTGTATGAGAAATCGGTTGGAAACTTTCCTCATGTCAGCACATTGTAGGTGTCGCTACCGGCGCCAACCTTGTGTGAATGCTCTGAAAAGCTAATCATTTGCATATCACAGCATCTTCTTCCTGTCGGTTAAATTTCGCGTCTGTAGCACGTCATCTTCGCTGTGTAGCAATTTTAATGGTCAGTAGTGTATGTTCCAGATAATGGCACCTGTTTAGCACTGGTACGCCGACACTGCGTGTGCATATATCAGGCGTATACGGCTGTATGATGGTTTTTTATTTAGAGAAAAGTGTCACATGAGATGTTTGTAGGGCTTAAAGAACGATTATATTCGTTGAAGCTGATCTTTAATTTATTGATTGATTCAATAATAATATGATTCACAGATCAAAATAATCTATAGTGATAATTCACCATGTCATGGATAATGAAATTACTGCATATGACATTACAAACAGAACCATAAAATTCCTGTCTATATTGACGGCAGTGAATAAATGCCGAAGGCACCTGAATGCTCTGTGGAAGACTGTTCCTCAACAAGCCAATGACTTTTCAAAGTCTGAGCAGCTCGCAGATGCAATATTATCGGAGAAGATCTGTTCGCATTCCCAGTACAAGAAATCCACTATAAAAATGAAATTCACATTATTAAATAGACACGCAAATTGTGAGTTGGAGGAAAAACAGCGCAAATGCTTGCCGCAACACTTACTCAAAAAGAGCAGCGAAAGAAGCACCAGGCTGGGCCGAACGCCTCGCGATATCTCCGCTTTGAGATGTTCCCATAAGGGCGAACCTGAGTCCGTCTCTCTGTCCTTTCCTATGGTTCACACCGCTCCTCTACGTTACTAGCAGAGGGGAGGACTCCCGAGATTTGCCACTGTGACATACGAGAATTTCTCCCCACATTCAAAATTGCAGGGGAAGACTGCAGAATTTTCTCCAGAAGCACTTGTATTTCTGTAAACTGACTCGAAGTTGGTACAGGACGGTCTTCCCACCACGATCGCTGTGTACGGAAATATGGCGGAGGTTCTTTCTCTGCGTATGCTTCTAGGAAACGCCGAGGGCGTTACGTCCCCCCTCCCCCTCCCCCTCCCCCTCCCCCTCCCCCTCCCCCTGGGACCACTTGTGTTTCGCACAGCTCTGAACTGGCGCCGTTCAGTACCCGGGCCTGGGAGCACCGTTTTCTCTGCCAACTTTCTCACGTGGTTTTAGTGTCCTTGAGGAATTCAGGTAAACGCCCTAAAAACCCTCTCCTCGGTCACCCATCGTCATAAGCTTGCAGATGGCGTATCTCACCACGTTTTAGCAACGAGAAATTTAACGACTTCAATACTCCAGGCTTCACAAGCCCTTTTCCTCCGCCCAGAAAACATTGGATAATACAACAGCAATAAGTATATTTACTGAAATTTCTCATAATTAGAGACAGTAAGACGCGATCCGTAATTTTTTTGGAGAAAATTTAACAACCAAGATCGGATTTATTCCTAATTACGAACTGGAACAATTAAGGCAGTCATCTTCTGATCTGTAAAATGATGAATTTATAAAAAGTACATGTACAATATTTCCTATTACAAATGAAGAAACCGTGCGGTTAAAGGCGCTACAGTCTGGAACCGCAAGACCGCTACGGTCGCAGGTTCGAATCCTGCCTCGGGCATGGATGTTTGTGATGTCCTTAGGTTAGTTAGGTTTAACTAGTTCTAAGTTCTAGGGGACTAATGACCTCAGAAGTTGAGTCCCATAGTGCTCAGAGCCATTTTTTGAAATGAAGAAATGGAAATTCTGTGCTTTCATACCTTTAAAAAATTTGTTGTTGTACGTTCTGTTTCATTGTGACTGCATCATACCCACCATATTGACACTCTAGTGGATATTATGTAGCACATTTCACACAAGTTTGTAAAAAATGAAAATAAAAACGTGTTTATCACAAATAAAAACAATACATTTAAAAATCGCCATCTGTAACTAAATTGTTGAGTCGAACAGCGTATTTCAAACAATGTAAATCCATGATGAATTTAACTGATCATATAATCGTAAAGAAGTGCAGAAATCTGCACTGTTACACAATTCAAAATTTAACAAGCGTCAATGGAATGTCGTGTGCGTGAACATCCCAAGTTAAGTAAAGTACTTTTGAACTGCATTGTTTTTATTGGTGACAAACAGGTTTTTATTTTTATTTTAAACAAACCATTGCGGAATGTGCTACATTATATCCACCAGAATGTCAACATGGTATGGAACAGGATGTACGACAACAAGTTTTTTAAAGGTATGAAAACGTAGAATTTCCATTTGTTTCTCTGTAATGGCAAATAGAAATCTTGAGTGTAAATGTACTCTATGTAAATATATCACTTTACAAGTTAGAAGATGAGTCTTAACTGCTGAAACTGGTAATTTGAAATAAATAGTAATGAATGCGATCGTGGCAATTAAATTTTCTCCCGAACTATATTTATGGTCAGTTAGCAGTATGTGACAAATCAGTTACGTCACACGGTCTGCTCCTGAACACTTCCCCCTGCACCAGCATTTAATGATGATGATGATGATGAAGTTTGGTTTATGGGGCGCTCAACTGCGCGGTTATTAGCGCCCGTACAAGTTCCCAAACTTTGCTCAGTCCAAACTCGCTACTTTCATGAATGATGATGAAATGATGAGGACAACACAAACACCCAGTCATCTCGAGACAGATGAAAATCCCTGACCCGCCGGGAATCGAACCCGGGATCCCATGCTCGGGAAGCGAGAACGCGATCGCGAGACCACAAGCTGCGGACAGCATTGTAACGGACATCCGACACAATTTGAGCCACTTTCCATAGATGCCATGTTTGACAGCCAACAAACTTCATCGTTTCCAAGATGATCGTCCCCAGACGCCGGGGATAACAATTTGTTCTGTGTTAAAGCTGTATACGTCAATGGATTTAAACAACAGCCCTTATCGTCGCTACAACGATTCGTCATTCGTCTTCTCTCCGGGTATGTGCTATACTTACGGCGTCGCGTCCGTGCAACGCCACCAGGCGACAGTTCAGTAGTGGATAGTTCTCATAATGATTTCCCTTAAAGGTGTAACCTAAACCAGGCGCACTGGAGGGTTAAAGTGAATTTAGTGACAATGCTCTTGCAGTTCGCAATCCCTCCCATTTAGTTCTACAATACATATGAAGAGTTAGTTGTCAAAATCCAGGTGTAGCCTTCTTTGAACATTACCAGAAAATCCTGAGGCAATAGATTGTATCTTCGTAGTACGTTTTGGGTTGTGCAGTTACACTGTAGTTGCTATTCTTCAAAAGTCATAGCAGGAATATTGTTCGACTAGGGTCCGAAACACGTCGACCAAATCAAAGCGCTTACAGAGGGTTCATTGTATTGCAATCACAGGGTCAGAGTTACTGGAGAAGAATGAATTCGTGATCTGTGCCCAGAGTGTTAACAGTGGTGGAGACACAGCAAGTAATCAAAAGGATTCCTGCCACGTTAAGAAGCTCCATCATTTATTCATTTAAGTCATTATGTGACTTCTGGTCCATCCAATAGCGAACGTAAGTGAAAGAGAAACAAACTATTTTCCAAACAAGAAACACAAAGTTTTGAAGTGTTTTCCTAGAATTTTGGAAGAGATTTCTCAAAATAATATTCGGGAACAATGCAGGCATTATTTGGGAGACATAGTGAGTAGAAAAAGTACATTTCTACATCTAGATTTTTTGTAAATTGACTCTTTCGCGCCGGCCGCGGTGGTCTCGCGGTTCTAGGCGCGCCTTCCGGAACCGTGCGACTGCTACGGTCCCAGGTTCGAATCCTGCCTCGGGCATGGATGTGTGTGATGTCCTTAGGTTAGTTAGGTTTAAGTAGTTCTAAGTTCTAGGGGACTGATGACCAAAGCAGTTGAGTCCCATAGTGCTCAGAGCCATTTGAACCATTTTTGACTCTTTCGCGGATAAATTAATACCTCTCGGGATTCTTCCACTTTTGGTCTGATGGGTACAAGCATAAGTTACTTATCCTCCTTTACCGAAATTTATTCTGCCACACTCTAACGTATAGCTCTTTTAGCAATTGAATTAGAACATTTCGAGTGAAGTTACGATATATCTTTCCTTCTTTACTCAAATGAATCTGACATTTCCTATATCGTGAAATGTGACAGCCGTATCAATTTTGCTTTCCATAAGCCCGAAATTCTGTTCGCATCTGTCGAGTTCGTCTATAACAACGATGTTTTGAGCTCTGAATGCCAGGACGTTTGAATCAAAGCTCCTAGCAATATTGTATTTGGTCACTGGACGATTCACGTTTCGGTCTTCCGACATTGCAGAGCGAACTGAAATCCATAAGATCGTTTTTTGAGTAGTCCATGATGATTATTGTAGGAGAGATTTTCAATCTGTATAATGGTCATAATGTGGGCATGAAAAGTATCTGAGATTACAATGAAATGAATACCCCTAGCTGCATACAGGAGTTGATATAAGTCAAGGGGGAGAGTTGAAAATGTGAGTCCCGACTGGGGCTCGAACCCGGGATCCCCTGATTACATGGCAGACGCTCTATCCATCTGAGCCACCGAAGACACAGAGGATAGTGCGACTGCAGGGACTTATCTCTGGCACGCCTCCTGTGAGAGGCTGTGAGTGTGCTCCCTGCCACAGTTGGATAAGCAGCTGCCAGCAGCAAGTCGTATACTCCTAGCTCACTAATTTGTTACATAGTTTAATTCTTAATTTCTTTGCGTGTTTTTGGTACTTGTATTGTTCAATTCATAAATTTCGGGCGTATTATAGTATTTGAGAGTTGTAGCATCGCGTTTTAGTACCTGAATAGTGTAAAATCGCGTAGTCTCCTTCCGCCGCCGAGCAGTGTGTCAGCAGTGCGCAAGTAGCAGCATTACTGCATTTACTAGGCAATCTTGTATTTTAATAACCGTTTAAATTTTGTGTCGAATTGTTTGTGCTCTCTGTAGATTAGTTCAGACGTTCTTTGCACAACAGTTTTTAGCATGGATAGGGACTGCAACTGCTGTGTTCGGATGTAGGCTGAGTTGGCATCCCTTCGCTCCCAGCTTCGGGCAGTGTTGGCTTCGGTCACACAGCTTGAGGCTGTTGCCAATGGGCATCACTGTGGGGGTCCGGATGGGGGTTTGTCGGGGACGGCCAGCTCGTCCCACGCATCCCCCGATCGGACTACGACTGTGGCTGCCCGGAATACTGCCCACATTGAGGCTGATCCCTCACCTGTGGTAGAGTAGGAGGTCGTCTCGAGGTGTGGCAGGGGGCGAAAGACATTCCAGAGGGCTGAACGGAAGGCCTCTCCAGTTTGTCTGACGAACCGGTTTCAGGCTCTGTCTCAGAGTGATACTGATCTTCGGCCTGTTCCAGAGGTTGCCCCTCAGTCTGCAAGGTCCGGGGGGTCGCAGAGGGTGGGCTTACTGGTAGTTGGGAGCTCCAACGTCAGGCGCGTAATGGGGCCCCTTAGGGATATGGCAGCAATAGAGGGGAAGAAAACCAATGTGCACTCCGTGTGCATACCGGGGGGAGTCATTCCAGATGTGGAGAGGGTCCTTCCGGATGCCATGAAGGGTACAGGGTGCACCCATCTGCAGGTGGTCGCTCATGTCGGCACCAATGATGTGTGTCGCTATGGATCGGAGGAAATCCTCTCTGGCTTCCGGCGGCTATCTGATTTGGTGAAGACTGCCAGTCTCGCTAGCGGGATGAAAGCAGAGCTCACCATCTGCAGCATCGTCGACAGGACTGACTGCGGACCTTTGGTACAGAGCCGAGTGGAGGGTCTGAATCAGAGGCTGAGACGGTTCTGCGACCGTGTGGGCTCCAGATCCCTCGACTTGCGCCATAGGGTGGTGGGGTTTCGGGTTCCGCTGGATAGGTCAGGAGTCCACTACACGCAGCAAGCGGCTACACGGGTAGCAGGGGTTGTGTGGCGTGGACTGGGCGGTATTTTAGGTTAGATGGCCTCGGGTAAGTACAGAAAGGGCAACAGCCTCAAAGGGTGCGGGGCAAAGTCAGGACATGTGGGGTCCAAGCAGCAATCGGTATTGTAATTGTCAACTGTCGAAGCTGCATTTGTAAAGTACCGGAACTTCAAGCGCTGATAGAAAGCACCGAAGCTGAAATCGTTATAGGTACAGAAAGCTGGCTGAAGCCAGAGATAAATTCTGCCGAAATTTTTACAAAGGCACAGACGGTGTTTAGAAAGGATAGATTGCATGCAACCGGTGGTGGCGTGTTTGTCGCTGTTAGTAGTAGTTTATCCTGTAGTGAAGTAGAAGTGGATAGTTCCTGTGAATTATTGTGGGTGGAGGTTACACTCAACAACCGAGCTGGGTTAATAGTTGGCTCCTTTTACCGACCTCCGGCCTTAGCAGCATTAGTGGCAGAACAACTGAGAGAAAATTTGGAATACATTTCACATAAATTTTCTCAGTATGTTATAGTCTTAGGTGGAGATTTCAATTTACCAGATATAGACCGGGACACTCAGATGTTTAGGACGGGTGGTAGGGACAGAGCATCGAGTGACATTATACTGAGTGCACTATCCGAAAATTACCTCGAGCAATTAAACAGAGAACCGACTCGTGGAGATAACATCTTGGACCTACTGATAACAAACAGACCCGAACTTTTCGACTCTGTAAGTGCAGATCAGGGAATCAGTGATCATAAGGCCGTTGCAGCATCCCTGAATATGGAAGTTAATAGGAATATAAAAAAAAGGGAGGAAGGAAGGTTTACCTGTTTAGCAAGAGTAATAGAAGGCAGATTTCAGACTACCTAACAGATCAAAACGAAAATTTCTGATCCGACACTGAGTATGTTGAGTGTTTATGGAAAAAGTTCAAGGCAATCATAAAATGCGTTTTAGACAGGTACGTGCCGAGTAAAACTGTGAGGGACGGGAAAAACCCACCTGGTACAACAACAAAGTTAGGAAACTACTGCGAAAGCAAAGAGAGCTTCACTCCAAGTTTAAACGCAGCCAAAACCTCTCAGACAAACAGAAGCTAAACGATGTCAAAGTTAGCGTAAGTGAATTCGAAAGTAAAATTCTATGTACCGACTTGACAGAAAATCCTAGGAAGTTCTGGTCTTACGTTAAATCAGTAAGTGGCTCGAAACAGCATATCCAGACACTCCGGGATGATGATGGCATTGAAACAGAGGATGACACGCGTAAAGCTGAAATACTAAACACCTTTTTCCAAAGCTGTTTCACAGAGGAAGACCTCACTGCAGTTCCTTCTCCAAATCCTCGCACAAAAGAAAAAAATGGCTGACATCGAAATAAGTGTCCAAGGAATAGAAAAGCAACTGGAATCACTCAACAGAGGAAAGTCCACTGGACCTGACGGGATACCAATTCGATTCTACACAGAGTACGCGAAAGAACTTGCCCCCCTTCTAACAGCCGTGTACCGCAAGTCTCTAGAGGAACGGAAGGTTCCAAATGATTGGAAAAGAGCACAGGTAGTCCCAGTCTTCAAGAAGGGTCGTCGAGCAGATGCGCAAAACTATAGACCTATATCTCTGACGTCGATCTGTTGTAGAATTTTAGAACATGTTTTTTGCTCGCGTATCATGTCGTTTTTGGAAACCCAGAATGTACTCTGTATGAATAAACATGGATCCCGGACACAGCGATCATGTGAGACCCAACTCGCTTTATTTGTTCATGAGACCCAGAAAATATTAGATACAGGCTCCCAGGTAGATGCTATTTTTCTTGACTTCCGGAAGGCGTTCGATACAGTTCCGCACTGTCGCCTGATAAACAAAGTAAGAGCCTACGGAATATCAGACCAGCTGTGTGGCTGGATTGAAGAGTTTTTAGCAAACAGAACACAGCATGTTGTTATCAATGGAGAGACGTCTACAGACGGTAAAGTAACCTCTGGCGTACCACAGGGGAGTGTTATGGGACCATTGCTTTTTCACAATATATATAAATGACCTAGTAGATAGTGTCGGAAGTTCCATGCGGCTTTTCGCGGATGGTGCTGTAGTATACAGAGAAGTTGCAGCATTAGAAAATTGTAGCGAAATGCAGGAAGATCTGCAGCGGATAGGCTCTTGGTGCAGGGAGTGGCAACTGACCCTTAACATAGACAAATGTAATGTATTGCGAATACATAAGAAGAAGGATCCTTTATTGTATGATTATGTGATAGCGGAACAAACACTGGTAGCAGTTACTTCTGTAAAATATCTGGGAGTATGTGTGCGGAACGATTTGAAGTGGAATGATCATATAAAATTAATTGTTGGTAGGGCGGGTACCAGGTTGAGATTCATTGGGAGAGTCCTTAGAAAATGTAGTCCATCAACAATGGAGGTGGCTTACAAAACACTCGTTCGACCTATACTTGAGTATTGTTCATCAGTGTGGGATCCGTACCAGATCGGGTTGACGGCGGAGATAGAGAAGATCCAAAAAAGAGCGGCGCGTTTCGTCACAAGGTTATTTGGTAAGCGTTATAGCGTTACGGAGATGTTTAGCAAACTCAAGTGGCAGACTCTGCAAGAGAGGCGCTCTGCATCGCGGTGTAGCTTGCTCGCCAGGTTTCGAGAGGGTGCGTTTCTGGATGAGGTATCGAATATATTGCTTCCCCCTACTTATACCTCCCGAGGAGATCACGAATGTAAAATTAGAGAGATTCGAGCGCGCACGGAGGCTTTCAGACAGTCGTTCTTCCCGCGAACCATACGCGACTGGAACAGAAAATGGAGGTAATGACAGTGGCACGTAAAGTGCCCTCCGCCACACACCGTTGGGTGGCTTCCCAAGCATAAATGTAGATGTAGATGTAGATGTAGATGAGATCCACATTCTAACGAGCTGCATGGTCACCGATGTATCTGTTCTTTCGGACATGTCTTAAAGGATAGATACCATCTTTATATATTTCACCGGCCATTTGACCATCTTCTTCTGTGCGAATGCACAAACAATGCCCGAACTCTTACAGAAATCGGCAAAAAGCCGTGAGTGATGAGTATAATGGGCAGGGGCGCTATGAATATAGTGCGGGACAATACGTTGGGAATGTGGATCTCACAGAAGGCGTGACAGAGACAAGTTCCTGCAGTCGTACTATCCTTTGTGTCCTCGGTGGTTCAGATGAATAATGTTGTGTCTATTTCATACAGCATAGACACAATGAGGTAGCTAGGTGCACGCTAAACTAACGCAGACGGGCTTGAAGTTCTGGAACATGAGACTTATTAATGAATAAGAAGAAAAGTACGTAGCGTTTTAATACTTAACTTTATTCTCTTGTTGGAATACATCTCTCTTGAATATCAGTAAGCTATAAGCACTGATACAAATGGCGCCCTGCTAGGTAGTAGCTATGGACTAAGCTGAAGGCTATTCTATCTGTCTCTCGGCAAATGAGAGGAAGGCGTCGTACTTCTGGTCGCAAGCAATGTCGTCCGTACAACTGGGGCGAGGTCTAGTCCGTGTCTTGTGACCTGCCATGTGGTGGCGCTAGGTTTGCGATTACACAGTGGCGACACGCAGGTCCGACATGTACTACAGGACCGCGGCCGATTTAAGTTACCACCTAGCAAGTGTGGTGTCTGGCGGTGACACCACAGATAAAGCGTCTGCCATGTAAGCAGGAAATCCCGGGTTCGAGTCCCGGTCGGGGCACACTTTGTCAGCTGGACCCCTTGACTTATATCAACGCCTGTATGCAGCTAAGGGTATTCATTTCATTGTAATTTCATTCTAACACTGCTGCATATATATATAAAGTATCTGAGATATCTGAAATGTGATGTCTTTGCAAAATTCATGAGTGAAATAGAAAGTAAAGATCTGTTAGCCAGAGAAAGGGCATAAAATATTTTTACTAAAGGTGCAGTTACTCTCCTCATTTCATTGGCAAATAAATTAATCGAAAAATAGCTCCACAAAGGAAGGAAGGTGGATTAGGTTTTAATGTCTCGTCAACAAGTAGTGCATCAGAAACGGAGATGTTAAGAATGTGCTTCAAGGTAATCGTCTGGATACTTTCGAAAAAACAATGCCGGTATTAGTTTTAAGCGATTTAAGAAATTGGCAGAAAAGTAACTACAGATGGCCACCATTCTCCCACACTGTCTTTCCTCTGGGCCACTCCTTTTGGAAACTGGTCCCTAGTATCCTGGATATTGACGTCCGAGCTGATTCCAAACATGTTCCAGTGGGGACCGGTGCGGGAATCTTGCTGGCCATTCTGCTGGCATCATGCAGACAATACATACAGACTTGTGTCATTTGAGGGCGAGCATTGTCCCGCTAAGCGATGGAACTGCGCTACGTTAGGTTACGTGTGAGAGTATGTAATCAAGGGACCGCTGTGCTGTCAGAATTGCCTCAATCACCACTGCCAGCCGTCACCTGAACTCATACCCGATGGCTCCCCAAACCATGACTCCAAGACTACTGTCGCCGTGCCTCTCCACGATATTAGAAGAATGGAACCTCTCCCCAGGTTGCTGGCATACTAGCCGAAGATCGCCAGCCGGGATAGTGCAGAACGGCGATTCATTACCGATCACAGTGCGACTTCATTCATCAGCACCACTCCGACGAGGGGTCATTTGCGGTGTAGTGTTATCAGCAGGCCACGCATGGCACGGCAATTCCGTAGTCCAGCTGTTGTTATTCTATGACCAATGATACGGGGCGACAAAGTGGCTCCACTACTTGCTCTTGAATGGCTGGCGCAATGTAAAGGTGTTACGAAATGCTTTGTGCACAATAATGCGATTCTCGCTTACGGTGCTCGGACATGGTGGATTGGGAACTTGACGATGAGTAAGCCTGCCCTCTCGTTCCCATACAGTCCAATATCCGGCCTCTGTCACATCCGAATGCCCCACAAATCAGGATATTGTACGATTCGTCCTGCCGGCAAATAGAGACCGAGAACGAGGCCCCTTTCCAACTATATCTCCCACGAGTACACGGCATCTCCGTATCATTCACAGTGATCACTCAACTTCTTACACTTTTCATACCCCGCATTTACTCTAGCAGGTCTGGTACAATACTAAACAAGTACAGCGCTACAGCATTCTGGCGGCCGTTCCTCCTGTCCCGCAGACTTGCAATTCTAATCATTTACATACCCACCAGTGATGTGTACGTGTACTAAGTTACATTCACATCCAGTAGAGTCCTCTGGGTGCTTCACCTTTTTTTGTCAGGCAGTGTAGTTTGTTACGAAATGTAGACGACTGAAGGCGCTCAAGGATGTTTTGAGAGAGAGAGAAAGTTATGGTTGCGTAAAGACAGGAGGTTATGTCACTGTTGCAGTAGTAACGCCATTAAACAGCTATATTATTGTCCCTTCGAACTGTGGGTTATAGATATTTTCGTTACAGTTGCAGTAGGAAAACATTTTTGATGAAAAGTTGAAATACTCACCAAACACATTCCTTGTGCTTCCTTCAGAGATCTGTTGGAAATTAAAACTTATCTCCGGTTATTAAAGACACGGGCGCCTTCATATATTACTTTCCTCTTATCTTTCCGCTTTCTCTCCCCTCCTCCCCCCCCCCCCCCTCTCTCTCTCTCTCTCTCTCTCTCTCTCTCTCTGTGTGTGTGTGTGTGTGTGTGTGTGTGTGTGTGTGTGTGTGTGTGTGGAGGAGGAAGAACGAGAGAGAGAGAAAGGTAGCGGTTATCTGGCTCATTCACGGTGTCATAATTCCTCCAAATGGAGGGAAAGTTCGCCAACGCACTTATGAATTGTGAAGTTTGTGTGGTATTACACAAGCGATAACACCGCATCGTTATTGCAGTGGACATCTAGAAATGAACGCAGTACCACTGTTCTTGCCTGTTAACCGTATATTTGCTGCCAGTCTCTCATTTCCAGTCCTATTTTCAAAGTTTTATTAAATTAAAACATTCCCTTGAAATGTTCTTGTAGCTCATGAATCGCGAAAAAAAAAAAAAAAAAAGAGAGATAAGCAGCTAGGAAGATAAAGCATCAAGCGAAATGAATACGAACTCGTTGACCAGCAAAGTGATTTATAAGAGGTGACGCCGTTCTCCTTATCAGATCGTTGTGTAACGTAACATGCATTCCAGTTTCACAATAAACTGTTATTAATTAATATTAAAAATATAATGAGATTCTTAGTAGGACTGTTGGTATTTTAAAAATATTTGGAATCCTGTATACTAATATTAAAAACTCTCTCTATCGGCCCTCGATATATCGAAAAAAGTAATGATATATCAACTGAAGAAACACCGACGTACTACCCTATAAATATATCTGCAGCTCATTGATAATATACTTCCAGTTTTAGAGCTGAATATTCTGAACATCAAGAAGCTAGGTGCCTGCTTATCCACCTTAAAGAAAGAAATGAAACATGCATGTTCACGTTTGGCGATAACCACTTCGCTAACAATCGTAATTGCATGTAAGTGGCACGATAAAAGGTGTCCGATGGTTCATCGTTCGGTTTCGTCACATGTCCTGTATTTCCAGAACCCTTCATGGAGACTTCTCTGTTTTTATTATTATTATTATTATTTCTGCAAGCGCTAGTGACGTAGCAGTTGTAGTGCCAAATCAGCGTGGTAGAGTTGAACGTTGCAGTTTCTGTTAGAAACACTGAGCGACTATTGCGTCAACATTTCCCTCTGACCACCGCAAAGACCAATCTTGTCATTTAAATTTTTTTCGTCATTTTCAGAAACTGTTTTTGAAGAATGCCAATGTGAAGAAATAGCGTACTAGTTGAGTTAAAAACTGTTTTTTAACGTAACTGGTGTGGTACTTCTTCACATCAGAAATCCTGTTATTCATTCACATTGCCACCCCCCGTCCTCCCCCCACCACCCCTCCAACCCACCCCACCCCACCCCCAGTGCAATCGGACTTCTTGCGCCAACTATAGCTGCTTCACGCAGTCAAAGAGAAAAACTAGACCTGACAAATGCTCAAAAAGTACGAAGACTTCTTCACACAGTGAAAGTAAACTTATGTTGTAGTAAAATTTCAAATATTTACCGAAAATCGGGAAGAAAGTATAAAATAAAAATATCGACACTCGAAGGTAACATATCGATATGTCGGGTAAAGAATCAGCGCTGGTCTTTGTCGATAAATATTCGAAACATTATCGATATATATCGCCAGTTTTTCAACAGCCCTACTTCTGAGGTATCTGAATAGTTACTGCTGATTTGTACGTAATTGTTGACACTCAAAACAAGCGACATTCAAATCAAGGACAACGTTCAAAAGAGGTAATATATGCTTATGTAATAAATCATTCAGATTTGATAACTGGGTACTTTCAACAGCAAGAAAGATATGTAACGCCTTAAAAATTCAAGAACAAATTTAAGGTACAATAATAAACTAGGTTACTAAAAGGAAAGATTAAACCTTGACTAACATTAGTGTTTATTTGCTCTCAGTGTTCTTCATTCGATTTTGTCCTTCCTGACATCTTGCTCTCATAAAATTAGCTGTCGAGTACCTTATATGTTCAATATTCGATAGTTCCGTCTTTCTTAGCCAGGGACACTCATGGCAACGTGGGTTAATTTAATATTTACCGGAAACAAATATTTACCGGAAACAAATATTTACTCGAGACTGAATTTTTATAGCGGTTGAAACCAGAGAGCACTTTAACAGTGGGCACGGATAAATACTCTGTCATGGATAAATAGCGTGAGGGGCGTCCATCGTTCACTTCGCATCCTCCACATAACATTTAATGCTTTCGAACATTGAATGGAATACTTTCATTACAAACCCTCTGTTTCCCTAAATGATGAATAGTTTATTTATTCTTTTTGCGTGATTCTTCTTTCCAGACGCCGATGCAATTACTGGTATAAATGGGGAACAAGTGGGGGTGCAAAAATTACGAAACACGTACTGTGCTGGAGATCGCCTTGCAGACTATTTTCTGTGCAGTGCACATGTTTACGTAGTTTTTATAATCAAAAACAGCTCTCAGTCTTATTCAAATACCAAAGCTCTGATGTTTGAATACAAAAAAGAGCTTCTCTCTATGTGGTGAGAGCTGATTCGTAGACTGTGCAAGTTGCTCCTCTGCAGTTGCCACCAGTCTTCCCTACGAGTAATTTAGATAATGTAAATTCAGTCGACAGACCGTCTTGGGCCCATCGTTACCAACCGACAGCCGTGTCATTCTCTACTGACGACGTCATTGGATGTGCTAGGAAGGGGCGTGGGGTCAGCGCACCGTTCTCCCAGTCGTTGTCAATTTTCCTGTCCTTGAGCCGCTACAGTGCTGTCAAGCAACTCCTCAATTGACATCACGAGGCTTAGTGAAACTCATTCCAGCCATTCCAACAAAGGAAAATAACCCTGGCAGTACCGAGAATCGAATACCGGTCCGCCAAATCGCGGTCAGTCCGAGTACTCACTCAGCTGCAGAGGCGAACTTCCATACGAGTACTTATCCGAAAATAATGATGCCGTCGTCCTTGTTGTGGTCTTCAGTCCAAAGACTGTTTTGGTGCAGCTCTCCATGCTACTCTCTCCTGTCCGAGTCTCTACATCTCCGAATAACGACTGAAACCTGTATCTTTCTGAATCTGCTTTCTGTATTCATTTCTGGGCCTCCCTCTACGATTTTTACCGCCAACTCTTCCCTCGAATACTAAATTTATGATCCCTTGGTGTCTCAGAATGCATCCTATCAACCGATCCCTGTTTCTGATAAAGTTGTGCCACAAATTCCATTCCTCCTCAATTCTACTCAGTACCTCCTCGTTCATTACGTGATCGACCCAACTATCTTCAGCATTCTTCTGTAGCACCATATTTCGAAAGCTTCTATTCTCTTTTACGTATACTGTTTATTGTCCATATTTCACTTCCATACATGGCTACACTCCATACAAATGCCTTCAGAAAAGACTTCGTAATACTTAAATCTATATCTGATATTAACAAATTTCTCTCTTCAGAAATACTTTTCTTGACATTGCCAGATTACATTTTATATCCTCTCCACTTCATCCATCATCAGTTATTTCGCTGCCCAAATAGCAAAACTATTCTACTACATTAAGTGTCTCGTTTCCTAATGTCAACAGTCTATTAGCCTTGTTTTATTCTTTTGATGTTCACCTTATATTCACCTTTCAAGACATTGTCTGTTCTATTCAGCTGCTCTTCCAAGTCCTTTGCTGTCTCTGACAGAATTACAAAGTCCTCGGTGAACCTCAAAGTTTTCATTTCTTCTCCCTGAATTTTAATTCCAACTCAAAATTTTTGTTTTGTTCCCTCTAGTACTTGCTCAAATACATATTGAATAACATCGGGGATAGGCTACAACACTGTCTCACTCCCTTCCCAACCACTGCTTCCCTTTCATGCCGCACGACTCTTATAGCTCCCGTCTGGTTTCTGTACAAATTGTAAATAGCCTTTTGATCCCAGGTTTGCCTTTCCTTTGCCCATCTTCTAAGGTAAGTCCGGGTCAATATTGCCTCAGATGTTCCTACATTCCTCCGGAATCCAAACTGATCTGAAATAATCTGAAATGTCTCACAATTTAAAGCCGGCCGCTTTGGCCCAGCGGTTACAGGCGCTTCAGTCTGGCACTGTGGTGCTACTACGGTCGCAGGTTCGAATCCTGCCTCGGGCATGGATGTGTGTGATGTTCTTAGGTTAGTTAGGTTTAAGTAGTTCTAGGTCTAGGGGACTGATGACCTCCGATGTTAAGTCCCATAGTGCTTTGAGCCATTTGAACCATCTTACAATTTAAAATCTGGTTACTAAATCTCTGTCTAACCTTTCTCTTTCATTCCTTTTCCTCAGTCCATATTCTCTTACTGTTTTTCCTTCTCTTCCTTTTACTACTATCGAATCCAGTCCCGCATCACAATTAACTTTCCCCCTCATTTAATTAACTGAATAATTTCTTTTATCTCGTCACACATTTCTTCGTCATCTGCAGAGCTAGTTGGCATATAAACTTGTACTACTGTGGTAGGCGTGGGCTTCGTATCTATCTTGGCAATAATGCGTTCACTAAACTGTTTGTAGTAGCTTACCCGCATTCCTATTTTGCTATTCATTATTAAATCTACTCCTGCATTACCCCTATTTGATATTGTATTTATAAGCCTGTATTCACATGACCATAAGTCTTGTTCCTCCTGCCACCGAATTCCACTAATTCCAGCTATATCTAGCTCGAACCTACCCATTTCCTTTTTAAACTTTCTAACCTACCTGCCAGGTTAAGTGATCTAGCAATCCACACTCCGATCCGTAGAACGTCAGCTTTATTTCTCCTGATAAAAACGTCATCCTCCTGAATAGTCTCTCCCCAAAGTTCCGAATGGGGGACTATCTTACCTCCGGAATATTTTATCCAAGGAGGCCATCATCATTTAACCACACATTAGAGCTGCATGTCCTCGGGAAAAATTACGGCTGTAGTTTCCCCGTTCTCAGTACCTGCACAACAAGGCCGTTTCGGGTGATGTTACAAGGCCAGATCAGTCAGTCATCCAAATGGTTGCCCCTGCATCTACTGAAAAGGCTGCTCTCTCTCTTCAGAAACCACACGTTTGTGTGGCCTCTCAACAGATACCCCTTCGT
This sequence comes from Schistocerca nitens, assembly GCF_023898315.1. Lineage (NCBI taxonomy): Eukaryota > Metazoa > Arthropoda > Insecta > Orthoptera > Acrididae > Schistocerca > Schistocerca nitens. The sequence continues at coordinate 180,971,870 of NC_064617.1, read as the reverse complement.
TGTGTTGTAACTACGGAACGGCTATCTACACTGCTGCACCCCACCGACGGTAAGGTCAGCGGTTGATGCTGAGAGAATCACATAAAATTTTTTAATTACAGAATGTTGATAATTGTAGACCGCTTAGAATCTAAGACTAAGGTACAGTGTTTTCTTCTTATCTTCCCAGAACTTTTTCATGCGTTCGCTGATGGCCTCCCTCTGTTCATTTGGCATCACTCTCTTAGGCTGTGGTCTTCCGTGAAGTATTCTTATATTCCCTCTCGTCTCTTCCAGCAATCCAGAGGTGCCTTTTGATGAGAAAATGAAATTCAAAATTTTCTTCGTTAGTCTATTGTCGTTCATTCTGTAAATATGACAGTACAATTTTAATGTCCTCTTTCTTTTTGTGTCTGTTTCTATATTTCTGTATAGATCTTCATTTCTTCTTTTTGTCCAGTTGTTACCTTTGTTCTTTTGTGGTCCTACATTTTTTCTGAGTATTTTCATTTGTTTCTTTTTCAGTTCTTGTTCACTCCCTTTATTCAGTGTTAGGCATTCAGATCTGTAAAGAGCTTCTGGTTTAATTACTGTTGCGTAGTGTTTGATTTTTGCCTGGAATGATACTGATCATTTATTATATTGGTTTTGGGTGAGTTTGTATGCTAATTCGATTTTTTCGATGCTTCTTTACTTGCTGGTGTTGTCTAACCGATTTCATTCTTTGCATTCCCCCAAATACTTAAACCTATCAACTCTTTTTATGTTTCTGTGTTGTGTTAGTGTATATTTCTTTCGTCTGTGTTTATGTTCCATGTATACCGTTTTCTCGTAAGAGATTTTTAATCCGATTTTATCTGCATTTTGTGAAGTGTTTCTATCATTATCTTTGCACCTGTTTTGTCCTTAGAAATTATTGCAATATCGTCAGCAAAAGAGAGACATTACTCCTCAAATCTTCCTGTTCGTTGTCCTACATGAAGTCCTTCGGCGTTTTTCTTTTGTACCTGTTATACCGCTCTTTCATTATCATGTCTAAGACCAGATTGAAGAGCATCAGTGGTGGGAGCCCATCGTCTTGCGGAACACTTCGTTAATTCTGAAGGATTCAGAAATTTTTCCCAGGAATTTAACTTTCGATGTTGTGTCTGTGAGTGTCTGTTCGACTGACTGTCTGGTGGTTTCGTCGATACCTGCTTTTTTCAGTGTTAGATGATGATGATGTTTTCGTTTTGTTCGGCGCTCAACTGCGCGGTCATAAGTGCCCATAGAAAGTCCCAATTTTTCACACAGTCCAGTTTCTTAGTCCAATTTAGCCACTGTCAAGAACGATGATAATGATGATGAAATGATGACAACACAAGCACCCAGTCCCCGGGCAGAGAGAGTCCCCAACCCGGCCGGGAATCGAACCCAGGACCCCGTGATCCAGAGGCAGCAACGCTAGCCACTAGATCACGAGCTGCGGACTTTCAGTGTTAGAAATACGATCTGTCTGTCTACAGAATCGTAGGCCTTTTTGAAATCAACGAATGTAACCTCTGTGTTAAAGTTCCGCATTGTTCTGATCCCAAGGATTGTTCTTAACTTAAAAAAATTTGCTCTGGTAACGATCTGTTTTTTCTGAGCCACACTTGGTATTCGCCAGTTGAATTTTCTGCTTGACCTATCTTATTCAGTAGAGCTTTAGATATAATTTCGTAGGTGATTAGCAGTAAAGATATGCCTCGATAATTCTTGGTATCTGCCCTGTCATCCGTCTTATGTGGAAGGTGGATTATGGCTTGTTTCCAGTTGTCCAAAATTCTTTCTTTCCCCAGCGATCTTTAATCACCTCATACATGGTCTCAGCTGCCCCCTTGCCTACCAGCTTCCACATCTTAGCTAATATCCCGTCTTCACCTGGCACACTTTTTTCTCAGCTGGCCAATGTATTGTTCAGTTTGATACACGTAATATGTAATAATATTCCTAGCATGACCAAAATAATTGTGAGCGGTTGTGTAGTTAAACAGGGCAAGGACTCATTGCATGTGTAGAACTACTGAATAGCCATGCAGATTAGCACGCCCCTTTCAAGATTCGGGGAGACGCGCCATCATGTATCGACTCCGCCCAGCGGATTAACGACAAGGGCCGGTGTGCTGACCATCCTGGATGTGGTTTCCAGATGGTTTACCACATCCGACTAGTTTAATACCGGGCTGGTACCCAAATCCCACCTCAATTACACGATTCGCAAACATTTAGAAAACGTCCGCACACCTCGCATGGGATAACACTAGCCGAGACAGATGGCGTGGACAAATTCCGTCCCTGGGGGTGAGAGGGGGGGGGGGGAAGGACTTCCGGTCTCCCTCTGACACTAATATTGCTAGAGCCAGTAATTAACATTCAGATCCTGTGAACATACGGCACAAACGCCAGGAAAAAGAAGTTGGTGCAAATGGTTCAAATGGCTCTGAGCACTATGGGACTCAACTGCTGAGGTCATTAGTCCCCTAGAACTTAGAACTAGTTAAACCTAACTAACCTAAGGACATCACACACATCCATGCCCGAGGCAGGATTCGAACCTGCGACTGAACCGCGCGGCCACTTCGGCCGGCAAAAAGAAGTTGGTATCATTGTGTAGTCTACTGCACACCGTGATCTTACATAAGCATGTGGCTACAAAAAAACATTGGGAAGGTTTGGAAAAACGGGCACATCAAAAAATGGTTCAAATGGCTCTGAGCACTATGGGACTTAACTTCTGAGGTCATCAGTCCCCTAGAACTTAGAACTAATTAAACCTAACTAACCTAAGGACATCACAACATCTCTCTGCCTCGTGATGGCTGGGTGTTGTGTGATGTCCTCAGGCTAGTTAGGTTTAAGTAGTTCTAAGTTCTAGGGGACTGATGACCATAGATGTAAATTCCCATAGTGCTCAGAGCCATTTGAACCATCACACACATCCATGCCTGAGGCAGGATTCGAACCTGCGACCGTAGCAGTCGCGCGGTTCCAGACTGTAGCGCCTAGAATCGCTCGGCCACTCCGGCCGCCAAACTGGCACATCAGCAACAGACTTCTTAATAAATTTCTTTTCATATACAGACGTACACTGAACCCTGTTATTCAACATCACAATTTAAAAAGACCAGAAAAGAAATAAATTACTGCAACAGACTGGATAGCCGGCCAGAGTGGACGAGCGGTTCTAGGCGCTACAGTCTGGAACCGCGGCATCGTTACGGTCGCAGGTTCGAATCCTGCCTCGGGCATGGATGTTTGTGATGTCCTTAGGTTAGTTAGGTTTAAGTAGTTCTAAGTTCTAGGGGACTGATGAACTCAGCAGTTAAATCCAATAGTGTAAAGAGCCATTTTTCTTAACAGACTGGATAACCATAAGGACATCAAAGAATCCGACTGGCTTGTTACTGTATGAGAGGGGTTTTAGTACCTGGCATGTTCATCGATGGCAACAGAATGCATGGATATTTGATCCACGTGGTCATGTGGCTCAAAACCGTCCACAAAGAACTCAGTTCCATTTTAAATCGGAAGGCCAAATAGCGGCAAGAAAGTTACCGTGTATAACCGCGACATCGGTATAACAAGCTCGTCCTACGTGAAAGCAGCCAGTTACGTTTGCTTAAGCGAATAGCATGTAGAGGTCTGTCTAACAGATCTGCAACACCAAATTGTGACCGAGTAAAACTAAGATTAGAACAAACGTGTGTATGGCTCAGGAGCATCTGGGCTCGACGTCACCTAGGTCTGGCGAGCAATCTCATTAATTGTCACAAACCAAAGAGTCTCCCGCAAGAAGTTTCCCGTATGTGAATGGGCCACAGAGTTATGCAAGACGGTAAACCATCGACAGCAGTATGCGTTCTCGCAAGCCTCTTTGGATAGGACAGGATAGCATCTACATCTGCGTCTACATCTACATGGTTACTCCGCAATTCACACTTAAGTGGCTGGCAGAGGGTTCATCGAACCATTTTCGTACTACTTCTCTACCATGCCACTCTCGAATGGCGCGTGGGAAAAAGGAACACCTAAATCTTTCCTTCGAGCTCTGATTTCTGTTGTTTTATTATGATTATCATTTCTCACTACGTAGGTCGGTGTCAACAAAATATTTTCGCATTCTGAAGAGAAAGTTGGCGATTGGAATTTCCTAAATAGAACTCGCTGCAAAGAAAACCGCCTTTGTTTCAGTGACTGACACCCCAACTCGCGTATCATATCAGTGACACTCTCACCCTTATTGCGCGACAACACGAAACGGGCTGCCCTTCTTTGCACTTTTTCGATGTCCTCCGTCAATCCTACCTGGTAAGGATGCCACACCGTGTATCAATATTCCAACAGAGGATGGACAAGTGTAATATAGGCTGTCTCTTTAGTAGGTTTGTCGCATCTTCTAAGTGTTCTGCCAACAAAGCACAGTCTTTGTTTCGCCTTCCCCACAATATTATCTATGTGGTCTTTCCAATTTAAGTTGCTCGTAATTGTAATTCCTAGGTATTTAGTCGAATTGACAGCCCTTAGATTTGTGCGATGTATCGTATGCCCAAAATTTATCGGATTTCTTTTACTATCCATGTGGATGACCTCGCACTTTTCTTTGTTTAGTGCCAATTGCCACTTCTCACACCATACAATTCTCTCTAGATCATTTTGGAATTGATCGTTTGATGATTTTACTAAACGGTAAATTACAGCGTCATCTGCAAACAACCTGAGTGGGCTGCTCCGATTATCACCAAAATCATTTATGTAAATCAGGAACAGCAGAGGGCCTATGACACTACCTTGCGGAACGCCACATATCACTTCTGTTCTACTCGATGACTTACCGTCTATCACTACGAACTGTGACCTGTGAGAGGAAATCACGAATCCAGTCACATCTGAGACGATACTCCATATGCACGCAATTTGATTAATAGTCGCTTGTGACTAACGGTATCAAAACCCTTCCGGAAATCCAGGAATATGGAATCGATCTGAGATCCCTTTTCGACAGCACTCATTACTTCATGGGAATAAAGCGCTAGCTGTGTTGCGCAAGAACGATATTTTATGAATATATCAATCAGTCATTTTCTTCGAGGTGTTTCATCATGTTGGAGTACAGTATATGCTCCAAAATCATACTGCAAAGTGAGGTCAGTGATATGTTAACGTATCTGAAACGAGTCGAGGCAGTCGCGTTTCAGGCTTCTCAATATTCTCGTTTCTAGCGTGAGTGCAAAAAGTAAGTTGTTGCTGTCTTTTGTATCGTTATTCGGTTTGTATTTGTTTAGATCGAGATTTATGGCGTGCTTTAGCCACAACTGCGTTTGACAGATTTGAACTAAAGCTTTTCATTTTGCCTTAAAAGTAGAATGTCAGTAATTGAAACTTCCTGACGGATTAAAAATCTGTCCCGCCAACGCTCCGACCAAAAACCAGCAAGAGATGTAGGAGAACTTGTGTGAGGCTTCGAAAGTAGGTAAGAGGTACTGATAGAAGTGAAGCTGTGAAGGCGGGTCACGAGTTGTGCTTGGAGATTTCAGTTGGTAAGTCGTGGAACGTTTCGGGTTCGAATCCATGTCCGGCTTACAGTTTTAATTAGCCAGGAAATTTCAAAACAGTGCACGCTCCGCTGCCAAGTGAAAGATTGATTCTAGATGTCAGCGACAAACCATCAGTTTTGTCAGACACCATTACACTCTTGGATTTCTTAATGCACTCGAATATCGTGGCTGTACCAGCAACCTGTTAGTTAACCCATGCTCCTATTTCAGAAGAGTTTTTGTTAGCCGCTGGGATCACAGCACAATTTTTGATGATTACTGGTTTTCGATTTTTAGAAGACCCATCCTCAGAATATTGTTTCCACTGTGACGGGAATATGTACCCATAGGCGGTACAAAATATTTAATCGTGCGACGACATTTACACACGAAAGAAAGTAAAATGGAAATTGTAAAACTCTGAAAATGTGCGTGTAATTAACTGTTAGAACGGTAATTAGTAATGAAACGAAATGATAACTAAGCAAAAGACTCTAAGATAACTGTATTGAATCTATGTAGCAATGTAATTGTTCTTTTACTCGCTACTGCAAGAAACGAAAAAGACCAGCGTTATTACACTCACTCTCTGTCCTAGCCTTGAAGAAAACGCACGCTACGGCGGCCATCTCGCATTGTAAGGTGTGAATTTTAAATAATATATGGTAATTTATGCTGAGTGTGCATTTTTCTTTCATGTGCATAGTGACCTTCATGCAGAGGTAAAAATATTATTTGTAAGGTTTTCAGTACGATTGATAAACAACAAGAACGGCCGAACAATCGACCATTCTTGGCAGACATCTTGCGCAGAAAATTTCGTTATAATTTCATTGCGTTCCGTCATCAACGGACGCTTTAAAGGAGTCGTATCATAATTAGTAAAGAAAAGAAAGTGCATAAATTGATTTATTTCGTATTAAAGTAAAAACTAAGAACATTCAAATGGTTCAAATGGCTCTGAGCACTATGGGACTCAACTGCTGTGGTCATCAGTCCCCTAGAACTTAGAACTACTTAAACCTAACTAACCTAAGGACATCACACACAGCCATGCCCGAGGCAGGATTCGAACCTGCGACCGTAGCAGTCGCACGGTTCCGGACTGCAAGCCTAGAACCGCGAGACCACCGCGGCCGGCCTAAGAACATTCAGTCCAGCACAGACATTGGCCACTTCTCGGCTAAAACGAAGATGATTCCGTTTAAAAAAGAAAATACTCCTTTAATTCAAATAATTCTTTTAATTAAATTTCGCTACGACAGAGATATCATGCAGCAATATGTTGATGTGGTAACATGAAATGTAATCCCTGAGATTACGTTCACGTTTCTGTCGCTCCACATAGACATCAATTTTAACAGATTCTAAAAGCGCCTCATGCGATCCTATATTAACAAGACGGTGAATCGAGTGCTGTTAAATAATCAGAGCTCAGAGAACTATTATAACCGGCCGGTGTGGCCGTGCGGTTCTAGGCGCTTCAGTCTGGAACCGCGTGACCGCTACGGTCGCAGGTTCGAATCCTGCCTCAGGCATGGATGTGTGTGATGTCCTAAAGTTAGTTAGGTTTAAGTAGTTCTAAGTTCTAGGGGACTGATGACCACAGATGTTACGTCCCATGGTGCTCAGAGCCAACCAGAACTGCTATACGAAGGTATAGAATCCGCTCCCCAATATTATAATCCTTTCTTGTGTCCGCTCCGCCAAATAAGTGCTCTATTCACGCTCTTTCCAGGCGTAAATATCAATAAAGTTAGGTGTTATGCTTTTTTCTTACACTCTTTTCGTTGAGTACACCGAAAGTATACTTGAGACGGTGTCCGGACCTGGGAGGTAGCGGCACAAGTAGGCCTGTTCAATGAGTATGTTGTACAGCACACTATTTAACACAGATCTTCGACACTTTATTCAATAGACACGGAATATGTGTTGGTAGACTAAAATTGTTTTCTCTCTCGGGTCATTCAGGCTTTCTTTGTCTCGATAATACCTGTACATCACATGGCAACGAAATTTACCAGGTAGAAACCAAAACTGGCTAGAAACCTTGCCAGAGGGCACAGAGACGGTCCTGGAGAATCCTTTTTGTCCTCCCGTCCCGAAGATATGGTACACAGCCTACATAGAAGAACACAGAGCTGCCTACGATTCAGCCGCAACTTAGTAAGGTTAAGCTCCTAAAGACGATGCACTTGATAAGAACTATGTTATTCTTCCACCTTACGTCACACAAATAGTTTCCAAGTGGACAGCCATCCTCCGAATGTTAATATGAGCAGACACACTGCTATACTCAGCAGTTAATTAGGTAGGTAGCCTGTTGATTAATACCTAAAATAAGTACTTCATGTAGTACCAACAAAGGTGAAAACATATAGCCGAGCGACAAACTGTCGCCGTAGGGATCTGGACAAGAGCCAAGTAATTAACCCGTACCAGTAGGCAATAATTGAACATTTACTTAACTTTGAGACAACCAGCACTACAATCCTACAACCAAGTCCCCGTTTCACAGCAGTCTACTACAATATCAAACACACAATCTGATAGGGAGGACGCGACGTAGGCTTCTCATCTCCTTTCCACGACCAACTGAACAGAGCTCTGGCCGCAGCGTTGTTCAACTTTATCCACGTCCAGTTAGTGAAAACATTTATAATAATTTCTGATTAGTGCTGGAATTTTCACAAAAAATTATGGGTGTGAAAAGGGAAATACACTACTGGCCATTAAAATTGCTACACCACGAAGATGACGTGCTACGGACGCAAAATTTAACCGACAGGAAGAAGATGCTGTGATATGCAAATGATTAGCTTTTCAGAGCTTTCATACAAGGTTGGCGCCGGTGGCGACACCTAACAATGTGCTGACATGAGGAAAGTTTCCAGCCGATTTCTCATACACAAACAGCAGTTGACCGGCGTTGCCTGGTGAAACGTTGTTGTGATGCCTCGTGTAAGGAGGAGAAATGCGTACCATCACGTTTCAGACTTTAATAAAGGTCGGATTGTAGCCTATCGCGATTTCGGTTTATCGTATCACGACATTGCTGCTCGTGTTGGTCGAGATCCAATGACTGTTGGCAGAATATGGAATCGGTGGGTTGAGGAAGGTAATACGGAACGCCGTGCTGGGTCCCAACGGCCTCGTATCACTAGCAGTCGAGATGACAGGCATCTTATCCGCATGCCTGTAACGGATCGTGCGGCCACTTCTCGATCCCTGAGTCAACAGACGGGGACGTTTGCAAGACAACAACCATCTGCACGAACAGTTCGACGACGTTTGCAGCAGCATGGACTGTCAGCTCGGAGACCACGGCTGCGGTTACCCTTGACGCTGCATCACAGACAGGAGCGCCTGCGACGGTGTACTCAACGACGAACCTGGGTGCACGAATGGCAAAACGTCATTTTTTTCGGATGAAACCAGGTTCTGTTTACAGCATCATGATGGTAGCATCCGTGTTTGGCGACATCGCGGTGAACGCACATTGGAAGCGTGTATTCGTCATCGCCATTCTGGTGTATCACCCGGCGTAATGGTATGGGGTGCCATTGGTTACACGTCTCGGTCACCTCTCGTTCGCATTGACGGCACTTTGAAAAGTGGACGTTACATTTCGGATGTGTTACGACCCGTGGCTCTACGCTTCATTCGATCCCTGCGAAACCCTGCATTTCAGCAGGATAATGCACGACCGCATGTTGCAGGTCCTGTATGGGCATTTCTGGATACAGAAAATGTTCGACTGCTGCCCTGGCCAGCACATTCTCCAGATCTCTCCCCAATTGAAAACGTCTGGTCAATGGTGGCCGAGCAACTGGCTCGTCACAATACGCCAATCACATGTCAGTTCTAGTATAATATATTTGTCCAATGAATACCCGTTTATCATCTGCATTTCTTCACGGTGTAGCAATTTTAATGGCTAGTAGTGTAATGAGAGAGAGAGAGAGAGAGAGAGAGAGAGAGAGAGAGAGAGAGAGAGAGAGATTTGATTCTGATGTGTCCCACGGAGGAAGGTTGTTTTTCTTAATAATACATGTTTTGTGGAGAAGTAGAAAGTGTACGCGATCATTTACGTTAATAGAGAAAATGATAGTCAATACTTTTCCGTCTAGAGTGGGCCACTGTTTAAATGAATGCTCTAGACTGAATGCGTAGGAGACCAATTGTTCTGTGGAGAACGTAATAAAGTGATCTGTTTTCCGCCAAGAGTCGATTTTAGCTTGAATAAATGTCCATAGTATATAGTATTTGTAGGAGGTCATTTGTTACAGAAGATAAAATGACATAGTTATCTGTTTCCGACAAGAGTAAGTCTTAGCATAAATAAATGTCCAAAGTGTTCAAAAATGTCAAAGGGGCAGCCATACTGATTTGCACTCAGTGCCATGTTTGCACTCGCATCATTCTGTCTCAGAGTGGTCGCCATTGTCAACATGACGAAGCTAGAGCCCGCCGCATGCTTAGTAAAAGAGGGATGCGGACAATCAGGAAATATTGTAGATTGACTGGCTCACTGGGTGTAGCCTTTACTGCTTAAAGATCATCCATGCCTTATGTGTTGGGCAATTTCGTATTTGATCGCTAACAGAATGTGGTATTGTAACTACTTTGGGCCGATATTCATCTGCAGTATAGATTCTTATAATAATAATAATAATAATAACAATAATAATAATATATATGTAATTAAGTTATTCATTTTGAATGTGTAATCAATAATTGATTAGTCAGGAGGAAAGCTAATAAATGAAAGGTAAAATGAATTTAAATATCTCATTCCCATTCACAAATCACTTTGTTAATCGTTTTTACCTTTTTTGTTGTTTGAAGTGAAGATCAGTAGACTCTTAACGTGCTGGAAAAACGTTTAGTTTGCGATCTTAAAATCTCAGGGGAATTGAAAATTGTCTTCTCCCCTCGCGAGAAAATTCAGATCAGTTCTAAATTAATTTCGTGGGGATCGCGTTGACAACATAAGAAAAAATGTAGTAAAGCAAAATCTGTAACATTTTATAAATCGGGGATTGATAACCGTTACTATGAAATGAAAGCGGAAATGCCAAATCAAGCAATTATTATTTCACAAAGTAATTTTTTTATACAGACATCTGACATCTCGAATAGTAATCTCACAGTTTTGAACAAAATAAAGAATTGTGCCGCATTTCGGCGAAACACGTAGAAATTACAGTAATCTCAGCTCGATTCTGGATCGAAAGAATAATATTCATAGTATGGTCATTTCGGTAATCGCAATTGCTGATAATAATGACACAACTAAACAACTGTTAGGACAGGAATACAATTTCAGTTCATTTGAAACAAAACAGAAGAATGTAGGAGTCTGATAGCGTAAGATGCTTTCGGAAAGGCGCGCGACTGAAAGCGAAAGAAAAGACGCGCGCGTTCTTATATAGGACAAAATACAGACGATAATGCTACGCCGTTCTCATTATCCTGGGCGTACATATTCGCTAACTTGCAGCGCAGTTAATTGGAACAAAGATTAAATTATGTTTTTAACTTTTGATACTTCGATAGGAAAGGAAAATAGTACATTATTACGTCGCGGGCAGGACACAATATTACATTCTTCAAACCACGTGAACTGTACGCAACTGTGGGTGGACCTCAATACAGGATGAGGACCTTGGCCTTTTGTCTAACCACACCGTACTTGGTCACATCTCCTATCTAAGGAGGAGAGCCTTAGATACACCAAGGGTTGAGGGTCGACGTGCCAGGACAGAAAATTTTAATCGTTCAAGAAACAATCAGCTTTCGAGAGTAAAAAAGAGTTTAAAAATAATTACTACCTCTTACAACCCCCATTGTGCTCTGAGCAATGATTGTTTTCAATTCAACAGTCAGTAATTCATTCAACAGTGGTATGTTTAATACTTTACGTGTATGCAGGATGGTGTATTTCTTTCCTAACGGCATTGTATCTGAATATCATTTGAAGTGACGATTTTTAAAAGCAAGGACTCTGTAGTCAAAGCAAAAATATCTTGTAAAGTCCAGGAACACCTTCATATGCTAGCAGAAACTAAATTTACTATACTGCCGTTGATACGAATTTGCGAGGATCACAGCCTCTCAGCAACGTCATGTGCATACTTAATTTTGCGCTCTGCGTGGAACAATATTCCCACGTGAACCGGACAAGAAAATAAATATACTGCGGTTTTGAATGAGCATTTCAAATTTAGCGCTGGTGCACTATTCAAGTGGCTGTTGACTGTGAAACTGAATGTAGGATTAGCTGTGCGTTTGACGTGAAATTGTCATCCGGAAAGGGGTATAATAACCCATTCACATGTGCCGCGTCCGCACTCTCTTGAACTGGTATTTGTGTGTGTGTGTGTGTGTGTGTGTGTGTGTGTGTGTGCGTGCGTGCGAGCGCGCATGTTGCAGACACACACACACACACACACACACACACACACACAGAGAGAGAGAGAGAGAGAGAGAGAGAGAGAGAGAGAGAGAGAGATCGTGACGGACAGATACAGTGACAAATAGACAGACATACAGACACAAACATGTTGCGCTCTCGAGTCCACTTGAGTTTATGTATTACTCATACAGTGCTGGTACGCAATGTCACGAACTAAGGCTATAACATTATACAACATAGCGTGACTGCATTGCATTTGTATAGTCTGATATTCATGAGTTGGGGCATAAAGAAAAATAAAAAATAAAAATTAAGCCATTTCTTTACCTCATCACTGTTATCTTTAAATGTATGCAAACAATGAGTCTGTGAAAAAAGATGAACAAGAGAGTGAAAACTTTCCCTTTCTAACAATGCTTCTAGTTACCGTACTCCATTCCCTCTAATGGCTTTTCGTGGCAAAACTCCTAGTGTTTCCCTTTCCTGTCTCGTACCGTTATTGTATCTCCATTCTCATTTTGCGCTGAATATCACGAAAAACTCTCGGTACAGTATCGTTATAAAATTATGATCAGAGGTATTCATTGCCGATGTCCTTTCCTACCCTTCCCTTACGTACGTTGTTCTCCCATGATCTCATCATCCACTGCAAGTTAATCACCAATCTTCCTTCTTAGAATTATAAATCTTTGATACTCATTTTTGCGTCTCTGCAACATTTCTGGTGTCCTTTCTTTATGATAACAATGAAAATGGAGGCTTCGAGGTCAGGCTGCACATCAGTATTTAGCGTTAGACATTATCTTAAATACTTACTAGAATTTGCAAAGTGTGAGGAGGTGCTATTGTAGGCGATTTAACTACTCTTGTCTTTTATCTGTTAAGCACAGCTCAAGTCTCGTATTCGATCAATCAGAAGGTCAAAACAAATTGAAAAACGATTTAGAAAAGATATCAGTATGAAAATTTGCAATTGACCATAATGAAATGTGTGAGGTCATCCATATGAGTGCTAGAAAGAATCCGTTAAACTTCGGTTACGTGATAAATACGTCAAATCGAAAGGCCGTGAATTCAACTAAATACCTAGGAATTATAATTACGAACAAATTAAATTTGAAACAACATATAGAAGATGATGTGCGGCAGGACACTTAGAAGACGCAACAGATCTTCTAAAGAGACTCTATAGTATACTCCCAAAAACCTACGTTTTTCATATTAGGTGCATTTTACTGCCACCTACTGCCAGATACTCCATATTAGCGACCTCAGTAGTCGTTAGAGATTGTGAGAGTGCAGAATGGGGCGCTACGCGGAACTCAAGAACTTCGAACGTGGTCGTGTGACTGGGTGTTAATTGTGTCATACGTGTATGTACGCGAGATTTCCACACTCCTAAACATCCTAGGTCCACAGTTTCCGATCTGATAGTGAAGAGAAAACGTGAAGGGGTACATACAGCTTAAAAGCGTACAGGCCAACCTCGTCTGTTGACTGACAGAGACCGCTGTCAGTTGAAGAGGATCGTAATGTGCAATAGGCAGACATCTATCCAGACTATCACACAGAAATTCCAAACTGCATCAGTATCCACTGCAAGTACTATGACGTTTAGGCGGGAGGCGAGAAAATTTGGATTTCATGGTCGAGTGGTTGCCCATAAGCCACACATCACGCAGGTAAATGCCAAACGACGCGACGCTTGGTGTAAGGAGAGTAAACATTGGACGATTGAACAGTGGAAGAAGGTTGTGTGGAGTGACGAATCACGGTACACAATATTGCGATCCGATGGCAGGGTGTGGCTATGGCGAATGCCTGGTGAACGTCATCTGCCACCGTGTGTAGTGCCAAGCACTATCACAGGCCTACATTGATGTTTTAATCACATTCTTGCTTCCCATTGTTGAAGAGCAATTCAGGGATGGCGATTGCATCTTTCAAAACGATCGAGCACCTGTTCATAACGTACTGCCTGTGGCGGAGTGGTTACACGAGAGTAACATCACTGTAATGGACTGACCTGCACAGAGTCCTGACCTGAATCCTTTAGAACACTTTTGGGATGTTTTGGAACGCCGACTTCGTGCGAGGCCTTACCGACCGACATCGCTACCTCTCCTCAGTGCAGCCCTCCGTGCAGATTGGGTTGCCATTCCCCGAGAAAGCTTATTGAACGTATGCCTGCGAGAGTGGAAGGTATCATCAAGGCTAAGGGTGGGTCAGCACCCTATTGCATTCCAGCATTACCGATGAAAGGCGCCACGAACTTGTAAGACATTTTCAGCTAGGTGTCCGGATACTTTTGATCACATGTGTACGCTTGTCCGTCCTCGGCCTGGGATCCTTACCGGATAGGATTAGCGGGGTACATCGAGACAGTTCAAAGAAGAGCATCATGTTTTGTATTAACGCGAAATAGTGAAGATAGTGTCACTGAAATGATACAGAATTTGGATCGGACGTCATTAAAAGAAAGGCATTTTTCACTGCTGCGAAATCTTCTCACGAAATTTTAGTCATCAACTTTCTCCTCAGAATGCGAATATATTTTGTTGACGCTGACCTGCACAGGAAAAAAACGGTCATAATAATAAAATGAGTGAAATAAGAGCTCGCGCAGAAACATATTAGTGTTCGTTTTTTCCAACCACCGTTTGAGATTAGTAGGGAATTATTGTGAAGATGGTTCGATGGACCCTCTGCCAGGCACTTAAGAGTGATTTGCAGTATCCGTGTAGATGTAGGTGTAGATGATAAGGCTGTACCTAATATCCAGACGTGTCTTTGCAACCTATGAGATTGCGGAGTAATGGAGAGAATCAGGCGATATGTGGACGATTGAATTCTGCACCTACACCTATATCTATATCTAAATTGCTGCGTAATATAAAGTACCCTGTCTGTATGTGAGAGATAATTTCAGGAACTATAGCAGGGATTTTGATTCGATTTTGATAAATAGATACAGTGATTCACGAGGAAGGTTTGTGTACAAAATTTATTACCGCTTCATTAGACAAGTCATCCCACCGGAGATATCTAGTGGCACACGTGTGAAGCCGGGACTGGTCGCTAGTCTCTGCCTCTATACACAACGGAAGCCACAGCTCGATGTGTGCTGGATCGCAATTTTTTTATCATCATGGCTTATCTTCTTTTCTGTTGAGAGGAAACGTCTGTTAGGTCGATTAATTGGCAGAGTTAAAGTGTAGAGTGTGCAAACGACAAGGTGGTGTTGCAATGATCAATCGGGAAAAACAGCAGCAGCCTACTAGAGGCTAGAGGGTTTGCACAAATCTTGTATTAACTACAATGCAGGAGTAAAATTCCTCACTGATTGAGCTGGGGTATGCTTTCTAAAACCAATGGGTTTTATGCAACCCGCGATGCCTTCTAATACCAAGTCCAAGATTTTCATATTCTCTTGTTCACTATGAGTAAACTATTAGTCCTACAGAAAAAATTAACAGGACCGTTTTGTAGGAAATTCAATGCAGTTAAATTTTGTACTGGATGTGTTTTCGCTAGAGGCTGTAATTTGAAAATTATTCAAGAAACATGTACTAAAAGACCTTCAAACGCGTTTTTCTTGAATAAGGCAAAAAGCATGGCCTCCAGCGAAAACGTATGACAGTAACAGATTTAACCACATTAAAATTCCTACAAAAAGCCTTGCTCATTTTTTCTGTAGCACTAATAGGGAGCGAGAGAATACGACAATTGTACTGTGTTTTTTGAAGGCATTCTCAGGTTGCATAAAACGTTAATCAAACATTGTCTATCCTCTCGGGCGCTAGTCACTTGAGACCGTTCAAATCCTGAATAATGTTGAGAATCGTCCTCCTGGATCCATCGATGCCGCATGTGAATGAAAGTCATGGAAGCCGGAATGATAAACCGTAGTCTCGGTGGGCCAAGACTGCCGCTCGCGAGTGACAAGTGCTGGTAGGCGTTCCTTCTCGTTAGATGAGGCATATATATCACAATCCTCTCACAAATAACGAACATCCACAAGCGATATCTGAACTAGGATTTCACTGTGTAATATTTCCTTATACTAGGTCGTCAGAAACAGTCTGAAAAGCTCGTAAGTGTGTTGCAGGATAGGTTGGGCCGAGAAATAATTGCTGAGGAAAAATGCGATATGTTCCAGAGTTAATTAGCATTGAAGTTCTCCAATCAGGCCGTGGCGAGCGCGAATTCAAGTGGTCCGCTGGGGACGCTGTCACCACATCTGTTTTTCGTTTGGTTGCCTAAAATCGAAGAGAGCGATCGATACAAGAATTTGTCGTTGGAAGTTAGTAAGGATCTAACCCGAGGTAAAGACTGAGCAGTCTCTAGCGCCATCATGTACGCTGTGAGAACAAGTGATACGAATTGTATCCGACTGGCCCTTTCCATTTGCACGTGCAGTGCCCTGGTTGCATAAGTTCACCGCTAATTAATTCGGTAACGGTGCAACGTATCGAATTTTTTTCTCAACAATTTTTTCTCAGCACAACCTACCCTGCAGCACCCTTATAAACTTGTCTGGCTTTTCTCAATATCCTGTATACAGAATGTACCTCATACCTACGTTTTGTGGTTACGTTGGAATGCTAATCATTTGCATTCCTGAGCTTGTAATGTACCTCACGCCAATTTGAATTTTATTGCACGACAGCTTCACATTCTTGGATTTTCAACGATCAGCACTGTGAAAAGGCCGATACTCCACCTAATGGAGAAAAACTGCGAACATTTTCCGCTGTTAATTATCGGTGTATAAGATAATTAGCTTAGCAACCGCCAGTTCGCGCCGGCCGAAGTGGCCGTGCGGTTAAAGGCGCTGCAGTTTAGAACCGCAAGTCCGCTACGGTCGCAGGTTCGAATCCTGCCTCGGGCATGGATGTTTGTGATGTCCTTAGGTTAGTTAGGTTTAACTAGTTCTAAGTTCTAGGGGATTAATGACCTCAGCAGTTGAGTCCCATAGTGCTCAGAGCCATTTGAACCATTTGAACCGCCAGTTCGCTCGCTTGGACTCTGCGGTCTGCACAGTTCTTTTTAATCGAATTTTTGTTGTTCACAAATTACAAAACCTTCTAAACTTTTCACGCTAATTAAAGCCATAGAAGCATGGTCTTTTCCGAATGTACTTCTGACCAACAAGCGATTCTGACAGCTACATTCGAGGACTTCGTTAATCCTGCCTTTTGAGTTCCTGCGCTGATATGCCTGTAGGAACTTTCATCCTCAACACATACTTCTTTATTTCTAACCTAGAACTAAATACCAATTTCCGTTTAGTCTTAATAATGTTTTAATATAGCGAAATATTTTCTTAAAAATTTTCATCCGCTATTTCACCCGCTCATGGGTTGAATTTCTGAAAACAGTGGCACGCGTAAATCTTATTTCTCACCGAGAAACCAATAGCAGTTTTCGTAATTGTAACATCAAAATTACATTAATTCCGACGTATTTTCAAAAAACCTTCCATCCTCTATTTCACCCCCTTAGAGGTGGATTTTCGAAAACTCTTCTTAAACGACGCATCCAGTACAAATCAACAACCTGTACCTATTTCAAGTTTTATCCTCAGCGGTATGGACTGGGCAATTATGTATCAGTTACTCCGGGCATTTCCTTTTATACAGGGTGTTCGCAATTTCCCGTTACAAACTTCTGGGACTTGTAGAGGAGAGTGAGTACATAATATTCTGAGTAAGAACCCCAGTTTCCGTTCTTCGGCGGTTTCAATTCAGGCGTGTAACTCGTCCACGTCTGCTGAAGGAAAGGGAAAAGTCTCAGAGTTCCGTGTCCTGGTATGCAGTAGGGTAGACCTTCCTAGCCACAACACTGGTAAAAACATTGATGGTTGTCACATCGAGGCGCTCTTGTACCGCATTAGTACTGTTGTGTACGTATAGTATTATGAGTTCTTTCTTCTTTTGGAAAAATGTAAAGACGTAATGTTTAAGTCTTGATACAAACAAATGTGCTTAAGTGATAAATGGATGTTTCTTATAGAACTGTTACCTAATAATTGTAACTGTTACCTAATGATTATTCTGCGTCACTCCTAATTCAGTTCTTCAAGGAGAAGTGGACGGAGTAAACATCGACCGGCCGCTGTGGCCGAGCGGTTCTAGGCGCTTCAGACAGGAACCGCACTGCTGCCACGGTCGCAGCTTCGAATCCTGCCTTGGGCCTGGATGTGTGTGTGATGTCCTTAGGTTAGTTAGATTTAAGTAGTTCTAAGTCTAGGGGACTGATGACCTCAGATGTTAAGTCCGATAGTGCTCAGAGCCATTTGAACCATTTGATTAAACATCTGAATCGAAACCGTCGTAGAACGGAAATGGCACTGCTCCGGACGTGGGTTCTTATTCAAAATATTATGTACGAGGGCTATTCCGAAAGTAAGGTCCGATCGGTCACGAAATGGAAATGACTATGAAAATCCGATAAAGCTTTGCACAGATGTGTTGGGTAGTGTCTCTAGTATAACCCCAGTTAGCATCACGTCGCTCTTCTCATTTCTGAGCTCGCAGTGAGTGCGTAAAGATGTCTAGAAAATAGTGTCTGCCGCCAAGTACGGGGGCCTGGTGAGAAATTTCCCCTGAAGCTATGCAGCTAACATTACATAACTGTCGTGCTGTTTCGTCTTCAAGACAATTCTCAGCCGCATTCTGCAGGGGCAATGAAGATGCTCCTGCATCGTTTTCAAATGGAAATGTGAGAGTACCCACAATACAGCCCGTAATTGTCTCCCTCTGAGTTTCAGCTCTGGTCACATGAACCGCTGGTTATGAAGACAACATTTCGGCACAAGACAACGAGCCGTAGGCCAGCGTAGGGAATTGGCGGAGAGCACTGGCGGCTGCCTTCTATAGCGAGGGTATGGGAAAGTTGGTACAACGCTACGATACACGTCTAAGTCGGGTCGGCGACTATGGAGATAAGTAGCTGCAAGGTGTATCTAACTGTTGCAAATAAAACATTTTTGATTTTTACCGTGGTTTCCATTTCGCGACCTATCGGACCTTACTTTCGGAATAGCCCTCGTACTAACTCCCATGCACAAGTTCTAGAAGTTTGTAACAGGAATTTCCGAACACCGTGTGTACAGAGAGATAACGACACCAGTTTGCGATACAGATTAGCACTCTGTATTTATGGACATGGTGCAAGTATACATGAAAATGACTAATTAGTAATTAGATTATATAAATCTGACTAGACGCTGCATCCACTTTCCTGAACAGAATCACATTTACTGGCTTTCAAAGTACGATTTCGCGAATACTGCAGAACAGTGCAAGTTCCCTGAGTGCCTAGAGCCAGTTGGAGCCTCCAGAACTATGCGGAGGCCCTTCTGTTGGTGACGGAGGCGGGCCGCTATTGGCCCAGCAGGGCGCGGCGACATCAAAGCGAGCGGCGACAAGACCGCCAGACTTGTGGTTGTGCCTGCACAGCGACAGTTGGAACGCAGACGGCAACCCGACCAGCAGGGCTGGAATCTGTGGGCCGCGCCTGCGCGCGTCTATCGTCATAATTAGCTAAGCGCCGGCGCATGACAATCCAATGACGGCCGCACCTGTGATCAAGAACTGAGGCCGCAATTACTGCAAACTGGCAGCAGCAGTGTGGGGATAGAGGCGCGCTGAGCGGCGCTACTAGGAATGACAACGAATCGAAATCTAATTGAACGTACTGCCTACATTGCACCATCGGCTGTCTTTTATAGCAACCTGCTGCAACAAATTTTTTTACTAATACTAATTACTCGTTTCAAGCCTGTGAGGCATCATCAGATTATGTAGAAAAATAGCAGAAGAAACTTCATTTGTCAATTCCCACGACAGGGCATAAAATAAGAATAAAAATCATATGGACAAGGCATCCGCTCGTCAAAAGTCTTATGGAGATCGAAAAGAATGTGTGCTAAGAGCGGATCAGCAATGTGTACACAGTGTCACAAGCACGCGTACATCTTGTATGGTACAAAGATCCGCCAAACACAGCAGGAAAAGCTGATTGCAGCATTTGTTGTAGTGCTTGGCCTATCTGTGTCAGCGGAACGCACTCCACTTTGCACCATACATGTTATAAGCGTGCTTTTACATTGTGTGCAACTGGCCTATTCAACGATCTGTTCGTGTGAGATGGCTCGCGCTCAATGGCGCTCACACCACAGCTGTGAACAATAGTCCGGCTCATAGTGCGTAATGGTAGAAAATGAGGAGGGAAGGGAGGAGAGGAGAGGAGAAGGCCGATACATTTAAAACAACTTAACTACAATAACTTTTCAATAGACAGAAGGCCCAAGCTTTATGACCACTAAGAAAACCTACTTCAAACGGCTGAAGGCCTTTGTTTAAAAAAACTGCAACCAAGGCAGAAGGCGCAAAGCTTTTAACCTTAAGTAGTATTTAAGCCCAAGTGATGTAAGACTTGATAAGTAAGAACCCAAAATTTTAAAGCGGCTGAAGGCCCGTCATTTTAAGAACAACACAACTACAATAAATTTTCAAGAGGCAGAAAGCCCACAGCTTTATCTTCCAAAAGGTAATAGTTGATAAGCAAGATCCTTAAAACTTAAGGCGGCTGAAGGCCGATGCTTTAAAAAACAATACAATACATTTTCAACAGGCAGAAGGCCCAAGATTTATCTTCAGACAACATAAGACTCGCCCAATTTTGAAAAAACTTATTTTTAAAACGGCTGAAGGCCTTTGTTTTTAAAAACACAATTAACAGCATACAAATTCCAACCATCGGCTATGAGCCACTAAAAATACACAATTAAACGCTAATAAGAAGGCAGTATAGGCTACAGCGCTCAGAAGTTTCCAGGGGGCTCGGTCTGCCCTTGAAATCTTAAAGTTCGCTTAGGTGAGACAAGAAGTCGGCCCAACTATACTCGATCCGCTGCCAACACAAACCAAGAGACCGTCAGGGACCCACCGACAAGATGACTTGCTAACCACTGCCCAGTATACGAGAATTCCAAAGCCAAAACGTTACAGTCATAGCCGCCCAAAACCAAAAATACATTAAGCTGTCAAAACTACACACCATGTTCGACAGCAGGTGAGGAAAGGACACTGCCCGAATTTACATCAGCGACCAGGGCAGTTGACTGGAACACTAACGGCCACAACGCAGAAAATTCTGCTGCTGCACTTGAATTTCAAATCGACAAATATAGTTAATTCCACAACAGCTAAATCTTAACCAACTTGAACACTCGCTGTTGCTCCCAGGAATACCGCCAACAGCGAACCAACAACCAAGGGGACAACGTGAACAGACATGGCTTCGGTAATTAAATCACCACTCAACTTTCATGTCCTGGGTCGGTGAGCCACAAACCTCGTACCACTCACAAGGGAACCTCCCCATCGCACCCCCCTCAGATTTAGTTATAAGTTGGCACAGTGGATAGGCCTTGATAAACTCAACACAGATCAATTGAGAAAACAGCAAGAAGTTGTGTGGAACTGTGAAAAAATTAGCAAAATATACAAACTGAATAGTCCATGGCCCAAATAGGCAACATCATGGACATTGTGAGCTCAGGAGTGCCGTGGTCCCGTGGTAGCGTGGGTAGCTGTGGAACGAGAGGTCCTTGGTTCAAGTCTTCCCGCGAGTGAAAATTTTACTTTCTTTATTTTTGCATAGTTATTATGTGTCCGTTCGTTCATTGACTTCTCTGTTCACTGTAATAAGTTTAGTGTCTGTGTTTTGCAACCGCATCGCAAAACCGTGCGATTAGTAGACGAAAGGACGTGCCTCTCCAATGGGAACCGAAAACATTTGATCGCAAGGTCATAGGTCAACCGATTCCTCCACAGGAAAACACATCTGATATATTCTATACGACACTGGTGACGGCATGTGCGTCACATGACAGGAATGTGTTGTCGACCCACCTAACTTGTACACTTGGCGAATGGGTAAAAAGATTCTTCTACCTTGCCCGATTTAGGTTTTCTTGTGGATGTGATAATCACTCCCAAAAAAGTGATGAAAGCATAAGAGTTTGTCACATAAACTGAAAATAAAAAAATTAAACTTTTCAATCGATGGAAGATTTGAACCTACGACCTTTCGTTCCGCAGCTGCTGACGTTACCACGAGACCACGGCGGTCCTGCGTTCTCAGTGTCCTTCATATTGCATATCTTCCCATGAACTCCACAATTTGTATATTTTGCTTATTTTTTCACAGTTCCACACAACTTCTTCCAGTTTTCTCAGTTGATCTGTGTTCAGTTTTTCAAGGCCTATCCACTGTGCCAACTTATAACTAAATCTGAGGGGGGGGGGGTGCGATGGGGAGGTTCCCTTGTCAGAACAGCCCCCACACGCTCCGACACTGCTTAGAGACCGCCAGCGGTCCCGGCCGACTGCGCCGCGTGGAGACTTGCTTGCTGATCCGCTCCAACCGATCGACTGGCTGCACACCGCCAAGCCAGAACTATAGGCACCAGACCAAAGATGGTACATGGTGCAAATTTCGATACACACCGCTGCTGCCACACGTAGAAAGAGGAAGAACCTTGGCATAACCTCAATAACCACGGGAAACCAAACGCAGAGTAACAGCCAGGTTTTAAAGCAACACATAAGCCGGGGTCAGCGCGGCTCAAACGTCAGTTCCACAGAGACGTATCGGTTCACTGTGGCTAACTACACAGACGTGACAAAAATCATGCCATACCTCCTAACATCGTGTCGTACCTCCTTTTTCCCAGCGTAGTGCAGCAACTCGATGTGGCATGGACTCAACAAGTCACTGGAAGTCCCCTGCAGAAATACTGAGTCATGCTGCCACTTTTTTTTTTTTTTTTGGTTATCAGTCTACTGAGTGGTTTGATGCGGCCCGCCACGTATTCCTTTCCTGTACTAACCTCTTCATCTCAGTGTAGCACTTGCAGCCTACGTCCTGAGTTATTTGCTTGACGTATTCCAATCTCTGTCTTCCTCTACAGTTTTTGCCCTCTACAGCTCCCTCTAGTACCATAGAAGTCATTCCCTCATGTGTTAGCAGATGTCCTACCATGTTTCACTACCATACAATGCTGTACTGCAGACGTACATCCTCAGAAATTTCTTCCTCAAATTAAGGCCGGTATTTGATATTAGTAGACTTCTCTTGGCCAGAAATGCCTTTTTTTGCCATAGCGAGTCTGCTTTTGATGTCCTCCTTGCTCCGTCCGTCATTGGTTATTTTACTGCCTAGGTAGCAGAATTCCTTAACTTCATTGACTTCGTGACCATCAATCCTGATGTTAAGTTTCTCTCTGTTCTCATTTCTACTACTTCTCATTACCTTCGTCTTTCTCCGATTTACTCTCAAACCATACTGTGTACTCATTAGACTGTTCATTCCGTTCAGCAGATCATTTAATTCTTCTTCACTTTCACTCAGGATAGCAATGTCATCAGCGAATCGTATCATTGATATCCTTTCACCTTGTATTTTAATTCCACTCCTGAATCTTTCTTTTATTTCCATCATTGCTTCCTCGATGTACAGATTGAAGAGTAGGGGCGAAAGGCTACAGCCTTGTCTTACACCCTTCTTAATACGAGCACTTCGTTCTTGATCGTCCACTCTTACTATTCCCTCCTGTTTGTTGTACATATTATATATGACCCGTCTCTCCCTATAGCTTACCCCTACTTTTTTCAGAATCTCGAACCGCTTGCACCATTTTATATTGTCGAACGCTTTTTCCAGGTCGACAAATCCTATGAAAGTGTCTTGATTTTTCTTTAGCCTTGCTTCCACTATTAGCCGTAACGTCAGAATTGCCTCTCTCGTCCCGTTACTTTTCCTAAAGCCAAACTGACCGTCACCTAGCGGATTCTCAATTTTCTTTTCCATTCTTCTGTATATTATTCTTGTAAGCAGCTTCGATGCATGAGCTGTTAAGCTGATTGTGCGATAATTCTCGCACTTGTCAGCTCTTGCCGTCTTCGGAATTGTGCTGCCACTACAGCCATCCACAATTGAAAAAGAGTTTTTTTGCTCGATCTCTCGATTGTGTCCCACAGATTTTCGATGGGATTCATCTTGGGCGACCTGGTTGGAAAACTCATTCTCTCAGACTGTCCAGAATGTTCTTCAAACCAAACACGAACAACTTTGACCCTGTTGTGATATAGCAGATTGTCAGACATAAAACTTCCATCGTTTTTTGGGAACATGACGTCCATGAATGGCTGCAAATGGTTTCATTTGGTTCATTTGGACCAGAAGACCCCGTCCATTCCAACACAGCCCACATAATTATGGAGCCACCACCAGCTTGCATAGTGGCTTGTTGACGACTTGGGCCCATGTCTTGGTTGCGTCTGCGCCACACTTGTACTCTACCATCAGTTCTTATCAACTGAAATCGGGACTCCGTCAGTCGTCTGCCTGCTGCCATAACACACTGGCGCCAGATTTCGCCGCACTGTCCTAACTGTTAGGTTCGTCGTACGTCACACATTGATTTATGAGATTATTTCACGCAATGTTACTTGTCTGCTAGCACTGATAAGTCTACGCAAACACCATTGCTCTCAGTCGTTAGGGCCGTCGGTCACTGCGTTGTCCGTGGTGAGAGGTTACTCCCGAAATTTGGTATTCTCGACACACACTTGACACTGTGGCTGTCGGAATATTGAATTTTCTAACGATTTCCGAAATGGAATGTCCCATGCGTCTAGCTCGAATTACCATTACGGTTCAGATTCTGTTAATTCTCATCGTACGGCCTTAAGGGGCTCCGGAATGCCCTATACTTGCAATGTTAAAATAACGCTTATAAATTACATCTTTCCTCACAAAGTATTTGAGGTAGGATGTTGAACTTTTTACAGATTATTTATTGGAATATGGGCTACAACTTAACACAAGGATTTTACAAAATTTTAGTTCAGTTATTAAAGATGATTTTTTTTTCAATTGTAATGAAAATTCACAACATTTTTTTGCAATTTTTTATTTATATATTCAAAAATATTCAGTTTTTTGGAAAAAGCCTGTGTTAAATTATGCAGAAGGTACTGTGTAACATTTACTGACAGTTTGAAACAAATATGTTTGGAAGATCCTTAGAAAACATGTAATTAGTATGAGAAAATAAAAGTTTTGGGAATCGAGCGACAAAGATTGGAATAACTTTTTAGTGCATTCCAGGTCCATAGGATGGATTATCTTCATCCTCTGCAAACTCCTCCTCCAGCTTCCTCTTGTTCCTCCTCCTGTTTACTCTTGCTTGTATTTCTAGACTCTTTACAGCCCTGTCTGCAGCCCGAAGGCGTTCCTTGTCTAAAGCAAGCATCGCTCGTACCATGTTAGAACCTATCTTCATTCCCATATTTCTAAATACCTTGCACCTTACAATGTTGCCATCATTGAAAGTCGCAACAGCATCATACACACCAAAGTGAAGTGTTTCTATTCCAAAAATACAGTCTTGGGGATTCTCGACCATATAACACTATTTACACTTTCATTGGGGTTTTGAGTTTTTCCGTGAATACGCTTTTTCAACAGTTCAGGTGCTGCTAAGTCTCTGAAAATAGGTTTTATCACCTCCATTATTGCATGAGGCAGACTATGCTTATGAGTGTACACTTCACCAGTTAGCAATCCTTTGTTATATTTACACCAACTGTCTTCTTCTTTGGGATACAAGCTATGTTGGGGATTTTCATCGTCTTTATTGTTTACAGTAATAACACATACCTTTGGCTTTCCAACATTTCTCCTTTTCTTAAAAGCCTTCAGAGGATTTCTAATAACTTTACTTTTACTCATTATTATACTTCAACAAAACAGAGACTCAAGAAACAGAATTAATTACGAATATTTTCGAGATAACAACAGAGTAAATAAACATGAAACAATCGACAATCACACCAGCGATATATATTGAACCATCACAGGTTAGCCACAACACATACTTTATCTCACATCACTAAAATGTACCTGATGAACACGGACGCTAATAATAACACCATTTGACAGCAGTTTAACAGCGCCACAGTGGGTCACGCCCATGTAGAACACATTTCAAAAAAAATTTAAAAATAGTTGTAGTCTTCGGAATTGAATAAATTATATATCTATTAAAAGGTAATAGTCTGCAGATTCAGAAAACGCAAAAAAGTAAAAATTGAACTTTTCATGATTTTGAGCCTTTCCGGAGCCCCTTAATCACGTCGGAAACCATTTCACCTGAATCACCTGAGACTAAATGACAGATCCGCCAATGCACGATGTACACGATGCCTTATGTACACGATACTACCACCATCTATATTTGTGGGTATCGCTGTTTCACGACTTTCGTTATCTCACATCAGGGTAACGCCTTTCGTGTTAAATTTATTTGCTAAGACACGTACCTTAGTCAGATATTACAAAGAAATGAATCTTACATTTCTTTCAAACAATGAGGCGAAGAACATAAGTACGAAACTGACAATTCACATGATTGGTGCACCTTTTTTGATGAAGTTTAAATTGTGACTATTTTATTCAGACGTTAAACGTGAAAAGCACTAGACGTCAATGTATTCCACTTACTTTGCTTCTGACTAAAGCATAAATGTCTTGTACCACTTTCTGAGTACTGATAATTCGAAAATAAGCTTTTAAGTTGACATCTTTCAGTGAGTTTCTGTTGAGTTCTATTCAATGAGGAAAAAAATTATCGCACAAGTATGTTGGGTCAAAAATCAACATAAAATCGTAGCTACGAATTTCTAACGTCGTGGAAATTCATGTCGAGTATTGTGTACTGATGCCTGAGACTTATTTTATTATGAATTTTATCACGCAGCTGCCTATCATACTGTAGTTCTATAAGGTCCAACTGCAGCTAAGCGTGTTGCACCCAGGTGGGGTTTTTGAGGGGTATAACATCGTTTCCCCTCAGGAACAAGAAGAAAAGAGGAAGGAAGAAGTAGATTAAGTAGGAAAAGGAAGAAAGTAATAATGGAAAGGAATAGAAGACATGTAAGGTATTATTGAAGAATTATTGTTATTTTATTGGATAATCAATATTTTAAGAAAAACAAGAAATATCAATTTTCCCAAATAATATAAATAAATGGAGTCCCAAGAGTATTGAAGCACCTATGGCTGAAAAGAGCTTAGCTCTAGATACAGCCCGACCTCGTAAGAGGGGATGAAAGATGGAAAAAAAGGAGGTGTTATAGATTGATGTTGATGTGTCTGACCTTCGCTATGATTCCGCCAATATTCTGCTTTCCATCGGTTTATAATAAGCTACCCTTCACTTTAAGCGCTGTGCCGTAATTTTATACGCTTATATCTGAGGCTTGAGGAACTTAACACAAGATTTTGTAAACCCTCGTTACCAGTTTTGTAAAGGCCTCGTCGCTACTTCTATGGAGACCGAGTTGCCACTGTTTGTGATTTCGTGAAACGGCTTCTGGTGGAGTACAGCGCTAAGATAATTTCTCCCTGCCACTATTACACAGCTGCGCCCCAGGGTCAGGTACCAGGATAGGAGGACGAAGGTTCTACAACACTCCAACTAATTAGTAACAAGTTACACGAATGAGTCAAAAAGGTTTACTTATCTTTGTGACTTGTCGAATGATTAAATCAGGAACACTGCATGTAATATAACACAAAAAAGGCCCTCAATGGGCAAGTGCAAGTAATCGTAGATAAACCTAACAGTGCACAGCAAATGCAATTTACAACTTTCTGTTCACTTCTATGAGTTCCCTTTCTAAGTTAGCCCTGGACGATGATCTATAACCAAGTGGGCGAGAGCTGCTCTTCTGTCTTCCGAGTTGGTGGAACTCGAGCAAGGGGCGAGTCTCTATGGCACAGGCATCAGCTCGCACCCTTGCCCCTGTGGTGCTTTTACCCGGGCTGTCCCTAGTTCGGACGACACAGCAGAAGACAGTGCACAATTTGCACTTTTCCTACTCTGCGTGATGACTGCACGCGCCTGGCTTGCACCATGCTGATTCGCTCATAGCACATTTTTTTTTGGTCTCGATTAGACATTTGACGAGTGGCTGTCTTATCCAGATGATTTTCGTTGCCCTGTCGTGGCAAATGACAAATGAAGTTTCTTCTGCTATATTACTACATAACCTGATGATGTTTCACAAGGTCTAAACGAGTAATCAGTATTAATAAGCATATTTTTGCAGCCACAGAATGCCTTTATTAAAAACATATTTCTACCTTAATCAACCAAGATGAGCCAATGTTGACGACAAAATATTTGAAGTTAAAAACAGCTCGATGTCTGGCTGTCTAGCTAAATGTCTATATTTCCCATTTTTTCTTTATATACACAGCCTCACAAAAAGAGTGAGGCACCCAGTGGGCATTGTCAGGTGTCGATGTCAACTCCGCACACGTACACACCACCTGCTTTGAGCCGTGCGCGGCTCGCGCTCATGCCGTTTATTGTTCGTCATCTTGTTTTTGTGGTTCTGTCACCTCGATTTTTTCTTTAATTCGATTTACTGGTGTCATTAGGTTGCTGGTTTGCTTGCCCGTCAGTGGCAGCAGTAACGCTTATCGATAAGCTCACTGTTGTACCAGCTCTGGAGCGACGGCTAGTATTTCCGGGTCGTCGTCTGTCTGGAGTTCAGTTGGGAGCTCAGTCGGGACGCAGCAGCAGTGAAGTCGGGACGTAGCGCCAGGTCCGGACAACCAGTGCTCGCCGACCGCTTGAGACAGACATGAACTGTCCGACGGAAGGAGATTGGAGCGGGACGACCGTTGGCTGGTCGTTCGGTTGGTCGTCTCATCGGGCAACGTGTATTTGGTCTTTTGACCGTGTCAGTTGGTCATGTTGTCGGACGTGGGTCGGTTCCTTCCTTGTCCAGAGATTTCGTGACCAATGGGCAAGAGATACCTCTCCATGGTTGGGTCCGATCCAGTGTGCCCGGGTCGCCGTGTCTCCGAATTCCGAACGTACATCGAGTTGCGTCGGGTTCGAGCCGCAGTCAGCTTCGGACCGCCAAGATTCGCCCGACCGTTGGCGACAATCTTAACTTCAGTGGGAACGATCTAGGTTGCTCGTTCGGTTGGTAGTCTCATCGGCGAAGTGTATTTGGTCGCCGACCCCTTGTGGAAATTCTCTGTGAGTCGAATTGATTCGTCCTTTTCGTTCCACAGAGATTGCTTTTACGACTGTTAGAGTTCTTGTGCAAGTATGTTACGTAGAACCGTGTGTAGCTTCTGTGATTTCCACTGAGCAGATCAATGCTGTCTGCGTACTGGAGTAGTCAGTCGGTCGGTTGAAATAGAGCAGCTAATGTGTCGGGTGGAAGTGAATTGATTAGGCTGTTGGTTGGTTCTACAGCCGTCCCTAGGTCTTGCTGCCACCCGATTATTTAGTGTTACGCTTGGCTGCCTGTCTCACCTAAACTGTTGTTACAGTTTCCTCCCCAGGCCGAGCCTTGGAACACTTCTGAGCACCACTGTTTGTTGTCTGTCATTTTATTTGATCGCGGGTACTGTGCCAGGCCTTCAGCCGTGTATTATATTGCCTGTTTTATGTTTAGTATATGGCCTTCCGCCGAACTTCATGACAACTATTTTAAGATTAGACTTCAGCCGTGTTTCTTTTAAAATTATTGTTGCTGTGTATTTAATCCTTCAGCCGCGTTTGTTTCATAATCTGTGGCTTTAATATGTAAAGTCTTGTCTGTAACGTTTCTCTTTAGTTACCTAGAATTCTTGAAACGGCCTTCATCCGTGTTCTGTTATTGTTTATCTTGAGGTTGTCTTTAATTATTATTGAGTAATTGTTTGGGCCTTCAGCCGACAAGATACTCCAAGTTTTCTTAAGATGTTTTTCTGTTGTACTGTGAAAAAGCTTGTCTTTAGAACCTCTCTTTTATTATGTAAAAAAGAAATTTTTTATTGGTCTTTCAGCCGAAGAATTAATTTGAGTTTTCCTTAATATGGCCTTTAGCCGAAATTTGTAAATGTTGACTTTCAAAGAATTCCCTTAGCTGATCTCAAATATTATTTCAGCCTTTAACCGAGAAGATATTGTAATTTTACTTAAATAAGGCCTTCAGCCGCTACTCTAAATACTGATGTTTTAGAAGGAATCATTTAAACTTATTTTGGAGAAGTTACTTAGGCCTTCAGCCGTGAATTGATCTTTGCTGTTTTAAAGAGAAAGCTGTGCTTTGGTTCGAGCAGTAAAATTGTGCGTTCTTGTATAACTAACAGTAATTGACATTGACCCCTTACCACAACCTGATCCGTTCTCTCCTGCGTAACCGGATTTGAGGCGTGCATGTAAGTGATTTGAGTTGCAAATCTTTGTGATAGGTAGAATGGCCGTCAGAGTTTATTACCGTTGTTCGTGTTTCACGCTGGTACCAGGCCTCATAAGGTATACACTGGGCGTCAACAGTGTGAGGTGTTGAGGGCTCACGGGGAAGGTTCAAATGGTTCAAATGGCTCTGAGCTCTATGGGACTTCACTTCTAAGGTTATCAGTACCCTAAAACTTGGAACTAATTAAACCTAACTAACCTAAGGACATCACATACATCCATGCCCGAGGCAGGATTCGAACCTGCGACAGTAGCGGTCACGCGGCTCCAGACTGTACAGCCCAGAACCGCTCGGCCACCCCAGCCGGCTCACGGGGAAGGACACGGATATGACGAATACTCATGTGAGACATCGTTATATCTGCAAGAGTTTAGAAGGAGCTTCTCTGTTAGTATCCATTTGGCCAGCTAGTCGAATTGTGCAACATTCAGATTTGTGGGTCATTCGGCTACGGCAGTGGCGCGATATGGGATTGATCGGCATGTGAAGGCAGGAATACTCCTCTTCAAGAAACCGGTAGACAACGTCTGACAGCTATAAGGGAGGATCGTCTCGTTGTGCACCAAGCACACTGTATCCACTTCACATCTACGCCTGTCCATCATCCTGTGTTACGTCACATGCGACACTGTCTTGGTGCCATTCTTCACAGGACGACGCTCTTCTATAAATGAAATGTCTCTATATGAATCGTCCCCGCGACGTTGATGTATGCCCGTGCTGGTCGCTTGAGCCTGTATTTTCGAACAGTTGGGCTTTATCCTTTGACTCCCGTTGTAATTTTATGTCGACAAGAGCCTTTACCAGTGGGCGACCACATTTGTGCATTTATTCTGGCATACGCTGAATTTAATCTGGCTTCTAATCCATGGCATGCGATGTTTCTGGTTTTTATATCAATTTTTATGTAATGACAAGAGCCGCTAGGCTTCAGTTTATGTAAAGTTTATGTAAGTTACCACCACATGACGTAACAAGTGAGTACGCTTACCTCACAAATATTTTTCTATGATTAATATTTGTTTATGTTTGTAAAAATAATTTTTATAACCGATTACCTATATACATTTTTAGGGCCCACTTCTTCTGAAGAAGATATTTTTTAAAATCTGGAAACCTAGATCAAGGGCTAATAAACCTTTGTTTTGCAACTTGTTGGCTGATTGTTTCAACCTTCTCGGAATTAGATTTACTACAATTTATGAGAGACAGAATTTAAATAATCTTATGCCACAACAGAGAGACTGTTGACATACAACGCATAGCTTCTCAGGGTCCTTGGAAATGAACGTTCTTTGACGCCATGCGCGCCAACGCCAAAGGCCACCGACGAAGCTCAGTGGACATCCAGTTGCAGTACTGGCGTGCAAAATCCAGTCTTCGTCGCCGATGAAGAGCAGTCAGCATGGGTGGCATGAACCAGACGCGAGATGCAGAGAACCATACGCAGCGACGTTCGCTGAACGATCTTTGTGACGACGCTGTTGGCAGCCTCTACGTTCTTCTGGGCGGTCAGCTGTTCGATATTTGCACGTCTGTTCGCCCGTACACATCTCTGCAACCGTCGCTCTTCTCTGTCATCCATGGTCCGTGGTGCATCACAGTTGCCGGTTTTGGATAGCGGCATTTTTCTATACACACTGTACTTTAACCACGGCGACACCCGAACGGTTTAAAACTTAGCCGTTTCGAAAATTCTATCACCCTTGGCGCGAAAGCCATTGATCATGTCCTTTTTGACGTCAGGTAACTCATTCCGTCCCCGCACTGTGACAACTACTCTACTCCAGAATGAGATTTTCACTCTGCAGCGGAGTGTGCGTTGATATGAAACTTCGTGGCAGATTAAAACTGTGTGCCGGATTGAGACTCGAACTCGGGACCTTCTTTGCCTTTCGCGGGCAAGTGCTCTACGACTGAGCTACCTAAGCACGACTCACGCCCCGTCCTCACTACTTTACTTCTGCCAGAACCTCGTCTCCTACCTTCCAAACTTTACAGAAGCTCTCCTGCGAACCTTGCAGAGTTAGCACTCCTGAAAGAATTAACCGAGTTGCATCATGGTTTGGCGAGCTCCGTTCTTTTCTGACCAGACGATGTCTAAATAGTTTCATTGGCTCTGCGATTTTAACGCACCTAGCTCATTCGAATTATCTGCAGAGCGCTTACTTGCTGCGGTTTTGCCTTGAAAATGACAGACTGTACTCCTGTCGAAATACTGACGGTTGCTGATGACGTCACCCGGCTGCATTCCCGTAAGTTATTTGAATATTGTATACGTCGGAAGAAAATAAGGTTTAGCTTGCACTCCGTTAATAGCCAAACATTTTAAGGCACCTGTGATTTAAAAAGAAAATTACTTTCCGATAAAAATACAGCTTACTGCATGACATCCACCTCCAGTGTTAGAAATTCTAATAAAAATGTATTATATTTTGTGACTGGGTAACAGAAAGTGTTCTTCAAAATGCTATTGGCAATACACTCGACTCGTCGAACATCATCTACACGATCGAACGCAGAAGTGAACTTGGCAGGAAAGCTTCCTAGGGGAATGTATGATTTTTTCGATATTCAGATTTTTCTTGTAACTACAAGATTTATGAGGGTCATTCAAGAGAAAAAGTACGAAACAACATTGTGGCTATAATTGAAGCCTTTATCTAAAAATGATGACCAGAGGGCTGGCCGCTCGGGATTAGCCGAGCGGTCTTGGGCGCTGCAGTCACGGACTGAGCGGCTGTTCCCGGTGGAGGTTCGAGACCTGCCTCGGGCATGGGTGTGTGTGTTTGTCCTTAGGATAATTTAGGTTAAATAGTTTGTAAGCTTAGGGACTCATGACCTTAGCAGTTAAGTCCCATAAGATTTCACACACATTTGAACATTTGAACCAGAGGTCTGAGTACAACTATCCCACTGTTTCACGAGCTGAAGAATTCCCCGTTCTCAGAATTCCTGTGCTTGTAATGGGAACCAGTCACCCACTGTGTCCTTCAGTTCATCGTCTGAACTAAAGAGCTCCCCTTCGAGATGTCTTTTTAGCGGACCAGACACGTGGAAGTCGTAAAGCGACGTGGCTGGGCTGTAGGGCGGATGTTGCAGCTGCTCCAATTTGAACTTGACCATTATACTTTGTGTGACCTTGGAGACGTGCGGACGCGCATTGTCGTGGAGCTGAATCACTCCCTCCGTGAGCAGCCCAGGCCGTATTCGCTTGATGGACTTGCGTAGGCTACGGTGTGCCCGCAGTACATGGCTCTGTTAATGGTTTTCCCTTGCTTGGGGAATTCGGTAAGTATCAGACCTCTGACGTCGAAAACGATGTTGAGCCTCACCTTGCTTTCTGAGGGCACAACTTTGAATATTTTAGGAGAACATGACGACGCTGTATTCGTTTCGTACCTTTTCATTTGAGCACTCGATATATAATCTTCAGTCTGAATGACTAGTTTAAAGGACCATATTACTGTACTATAAATACCGTGCCGAAATCAGCATGGCTAAAATTGTTCAAATGGCTCTGAGCACTATGGGACTTAACAGCTATGGTCATCAGTCCCCTAGAACTTAGAACTACTTAAACCTAACTAACCTAAGGACATCACACAACACCCAGCCATCACGAGGCAGAGAAAATCCCTGACCCCGCCGGGAATCGAACCCGGGAACCCGGGCGTGGGAAGCGAGAACGCTACCGCACGACCACGAGATGCGGGCGAAATCACCATGGTCTTTATAAATGTATGCAATGTGTCCGCAGAAAGGTGAACTACGTTTGACGCCAAAGTTTTGGGTGCGACAACTGGGCGATTCTCGGGTGTTTGTTGATCGCTTACCTGCAGATTGCCACTGTTGATCCGTACTGTTACTGCATCCCCTGGTTTTCTTTAACATTTTCTGGCATGGGACGTACATATTGACCTCGTTTGCCAGTTGTCTCGTCTCAAACTGATGCTCAGCGACGGCGTGGCCCGCTGTGGGAACCCTTGAGTTGATGACAACTGCATCGTGTCGCGATTTATTGTTCACGTGCGTAGAAAAAATCATCGCTCAATTAAGCCCAGCGATGGCGTAACTAGACTGAAGCAACTGCGTCAGTGTCCCGGGACTACCAAAGATATGCCCCACGGCGAACAAAGAAAAGAAAGGAAGAATTCAAATGGAAAAGAGAGGTGGGAAACGTAGACAAATCATTCAGTGAAATGATGTATCTTGCATTATTGAAATCAAAGCAGGTTCTGGAATTCCTTTAGAGGTAAGGATATGCAAATCACTTACCTCCTCAACTCAGGTCAGAAATCAGTCTGCAATACAACTGAAACAACAATTGATTCAATCTTTATGGCGAAAGGATTATATGTGAGCAAGTGTTTCGGTCAAGACAATGACGTCCGCAGATCGTGGTCTAGTGGCTAGCGTTCCGCCTCTGCATCACGGGCCCCTGGATTCAATCCCCGGCCAGGTTAGGGATTTTCTCTGCCCAGAGGGTGGGTGTTTGTGTTCTCATCAACTTTCGTGACAGTGGATAGAATGGACTGTGTAAAAAAATTAGAATGTGTAAAAATTGGACTTTGTACAGGCGCTTATGACCGCGCAGTTGAGCGCCCCACAAACCAAACATCATCATCATCAAGACAATGACGGAGTATCCATCTTGACTGGCGTAAACAATGGTGTGGAACAAAGAAACTACACTCCTGGAAATTGAAATAAGAACACCGTGAATTCATTGTCCCAGGAAGGGGAAACTTTATTGACACATTCCTGGGGTCAGATACATCACATGATCACACTGACAGAACCACAGGCACATAGACACAGGCAACAGAGCATGCACAATGTCGGCACTAGTACAGTGTATATCCACCTTTCGCAGCAATGCAGGCTGCTATTCTCCCATGGAGACGATCGTAGAGATGCTGGATGTAGTCCTGTGGAACGGCTTGCCATGCCATTTCCACCTGGCGCCTCAGTTGGACCAGCGTTCGTGCTGGACGTGCAGACCGCGTGAGACGACGCTTCATCCAGTCCCAAACATGCTCAATGGGGGACAGATCCGGAGATCTTGCTAGTCAGGGTAGTTGACTTACACCTTCTAGAGCACGTTGGGTGGCACGGGATACATGCGGACGTGCATTGTCCTGTTGGAACAGCAAGTTCCCTTGCCGGTCTAGGAATGGTAGAACGATGGGTTCGATGACGGTTTGGATGTACCGTGCACTATTCAGTGTCCCCTCGACGATCACCAGTGGTGTACGGCCAGTGTAGGAGATCGCTCCCCACACCATGATGCCGGGTGTTGGCCCTGTGTGCCTCGGTCGTATGCAGTCCTGATTGTGGCGCTCACCTGCACGGCGCCAAACACGCATACGACCATCACTGGCACCAAGGCAGAAGCGACTCTCATCGCTGAAGACGACACGTCTTTATTCGTCCCTCCATTCACGCCTGTCGCGACACCACTGGAGGCGGGCTGCACGATGTTGGGGCGTGAGCGGAAGACGGCCTAACGGTGTGCGGGACCGTAGCCCAGCTTCATGGAGACGGTTGCGAATGGTCCTCGCCGATACCCCAGGAGCAACAGTGTCCCTAATTTGCTGGGAAGTGGCGGTGCGGTCCCCTACGGCACTGCGTAGGATCCTACGGTCTTCGCGTGCATCCGTGCGTCGCTGCGGTCCGGTCCCAGGTCGACGGGCACGTGCACCTTCCGCCGACCACTGGCGACAACATCGATGTACTGTGGAGACCTCACGCCCCACGTGTTGAGCAATTCGGCGGTACGTCCACCCGGCCTCCCGCATGCCCACTATACGCCCTCGCTCAAAGTCCGTCAACTGCACATACGGTTCACGTCCACGCTGTCGCGGCATGCTACCAGTGTTAAAGACTGCGATGAAGCTCCGTATGCCACGGCAAACTGGCTGACACTGACGGCGGCGGTGCACAAATGCTGCGCAGCTAGCGCCATTCGACGGCCAACACCGCGGTTCCTGGTGTGTCCGCTGTGCCGTGCGTGTGATCATTGCTTGTACAGCCCTCTCGCAGTGTCCGGAGCAAGTATGGTGGGTCTGACACACCGGTGTCAATGTGTTCTTTTTTCCATTTCCAGGAGTGTAGTTAAAATTTTTATTTAGTTCTTGAAGTCGCTGTAGGGGCTATCAAGAAACAGTTGACATCATTTATAGTTGACTTTTCGTCACAGCAAGCCACGGTAATAGCATTTAAAAAGTTGTTTTGTCAATTTCAAAGCAATGTTAAAGACACTAAATGAAATGAAATGTCGTGTGGCTAGGGCCTCCCGTCGGGTAGACCGTTCGCCTGGTGCAAGTCTTTCAAGTCGACGCCACTTCGGCGACCTGCGCGGCGATGGGGACGAAATGATGATGATAAGGACAACACAACACCCAGTCCCTGAGCGGAGAAAATCTCCGACCCAGCCGGGAATCGAACCCGGGATCTTAGGATTGACATTCCGTCACGCTGACCACTTTTTTTTTTTTTTTTTTTTTTTTTTTTTTTTTTTTTCATTTTGTTCATTGTTGATCGTTGTGTTCGGTCGTTGCGGACGTCGCAATACATTCTGTTCAAGTTCGGTGGTTGATCCTTTCACTCAGTTTTTTATTACAGAGGCCAACCGGCTCTCTGGCCGAACACGCTGAGCTACCGTGCCGGACGAATAGCATTTAAAAAGTTGTTTTGTCAATTTCAAAGCAATGTTAAAGACACTAAATGAAATGAAATGTCGTGTGGCTAGGGCCTCCCGTCGGGTAGACCGTTCGCCTGGTGCAAGTCTTTCAAGTCGACGCCACTTCGGCGACCTGCGCGGCGATGGGGACGAAATGATGATGATAAGGACAACACAACACCCAGTCCCTGAGCGGAGAAAATCTCCGACCCAGCCGGGAATCGAACCCGGGATCTTAGGATTGACATTCCGTCACGCTGACCACTCAGCTACCGGGGCCAGACACTAAATGAAACGCACTGAACTGGCAGATGCGAAGAACCCATACACTTTTCTACACACTGAATGACGTTCACATGTCTCTGACAAGCATAATTTTTACAGGTAAGAAATGTAACGAATCAAGCGTAACAATAGGTCTTCAAATATGATTGAATTCTTCAGTTTTCTTGTTCAGTTTTAAATGCCAATGCCTTGAAGTTTTAAGAGTACTGACACTGCAGCTGAATATGATGTCGCAGCAACGGCGCCGTCGCAAGGAGCTAGCATCAAACGATGATTTGACAAACTGCTTGAGGAAGCTTTCAACATTCATCAGAAATGAGAAATCGAGTGTAAATTCCCTAACAAGCGAATAAACACAGAGAAGAAACATTTCGATGAGCTTTGCGATGTCGAGAATCTGACAGAAACAGTAACTAAACTTGACTTTATTTACTCAATAACTGGCAATGTGCAGTGTGTGTAACTGTTTTAGTTTGTCCTTCGACCACGGAATGTTTGCAGTTGTTATCATTTGCAGTTTATACAGCGTATAAGTCATTGCACATTATAATGCCCAAACAGTGTTTTCTTTGAAAATGAATATGTAACCGCTGATCGAACAAGTATCGCTTAAGAGAAAATCATACCTTTGCTGTTCGATGATGCTCTGTCCATATTCGACAGGAACACTTTTACTAACATTGGCGATCCTAACTTCTTGGATTAACCACAGACAGATAGCCAGCATATATCTGGTAACCGTACAATGCCATCCCCAATGAGAAGCAAAAAAACAAGACATTTATGTCACCGTAAAGCACGCGTATATTTTGTGTATTACCGAAAGAAGCAATTGCTTTACGCGTGTGAAAATAATCTACTTCACTGCTTTAATTCCAAATGACGGAACGCTTTTACTGAGCAGAAATGTCGTGCGAGTGGTGAAGAGACGACTGCTAGTGCCCGTATGTAATGTAACTGTACCGACTGGTAATCAAGTTAGTTTTTTTAAAAAAAAAGCCTTGCTTCATTTAACGGTTCATTAGTGGCTACAAATAAATTTTGTCAGTAAAATTCTGTTTAAAAAGTTGCCGGTAATGACGCAAAATAAGCTATGAGTGCGATTTAAACCTGCCGTTTCCTTTCCTCTGCATTTCGACTTTTCATTGAGTGACGCTACCCAACCTAACACATGTAACAACAGTATTTCATATTTATGTAAATGAACAGCAGGCGCTATGTGAAAGTATGCACAGTCACGATCGGCATAGAGTTCGCAACGGCAAGTGTTTTAGCATACAGATAGCATTTCTTGGAGTTCACACATCTCCCATAAATCCTTCAGTCGAGGCATAGATAAAAGCGACACTCACCTCCCTCCCCCCCCCCCCCCCTTCGTCACTCCGTCCTGTCTCTCTCTCTCTCTCTTTCTTCCTTTTTCTCGGGCGTGCGCGAGGCTTGCGCGTTCTTCTGAATTAACGGGAGACTGCTACCTTCATCGTTAGAATACTCTTATGACTTATCGATATCATAAAACGAGAAGTTGTTTAATTTTTTTTAGTTTTCTAATTTCCACATACCAGTGAAAAATCGGAAAACAGCGGTAAAGCGAAAAGTAATTTCTCAAATTTCGTGTTGGTTAGGTGGAGTGTAGGTCACACGTCCAATATCTTTATAAAACTGATCTACAGGTAAATGAAACTACTACTGCTACTGCTGCTGAGATGACATAAATCAAATATGAAAACAGTGTTCCAGACAAGTAACAGCTCACCAGAAACTTTGTAGCATTTATGAAAGTATAGGGCGCCACGATAGCTGAGTAGTCAGTGCCACGGACAGTCATGCAAAGGGGTCCGGATTCGATTCCTGGTTGGGTCGGAGATTTTCTCCGCTCTGTGACTGGGTGTTGTGCTGTCTTCCTCATCATGCCGTGTTTCTTGACTTCCGAAAGGTGGTTGATACAGTTCCCCACAGTCGTTTAATGAACAAAGAAAGAGCATATGGACTATCAGACCAATTGTGTGATTGGATTGAAGAGTTCCTAGATAACAGAATGCAGGATGTCACTCTCAATGGAGAGCAGTCTTCCGAAGTAAGAGTGATTTCAGGTGTGCCGCAGGGGAGTGTCGTAGGACCGTTGCTATTCACAATATATATAAGCGACCTTGTGGATAACATCGGAAGTTCACTGAGGCTTTTTGCGGATGATGCTGTAGTATATGGAGAGGTTGTAACAATGCAAAATTGTACTGAAATGCTGGAGGATCTGCAACGAATTGACGCATGGTGCAGGGAATGGCAATTTAATCTCAATGCAGACAAGTGTAATGCGAATACACAGAAAGAAACATCCTTTATCATTTAGCTACAATATAGGTCAGCAACTGGAAGCAGTTAATTCGATAAATTATCTGAGAATAGACATTAGGAGTGATCTAAAATGGAATGACCATATAAAATTAATCGTCGGTAAATCAGACGCCGGAATGAGATTCACTGGAAGAATCCTAAGGAAATGCAGTCCGAAAACAACGGAAGTAGGTCACAGTACACTTGTTCGCCCACTGCTTGAATGCTGCTCACCAGTGTGGGATCCATACCAGATAGGGTTGATAGAAGAGATAGAGAACATCCAACGGAGAGCAGCGCGCTTCGTTACAGGATCATTTAGTAGTCGCGAAAGCGTTACGGAGATGATAGATAGACTTCCACGGGAGAATTTGCAAGAGAGACGCTCAGTCGCTCGATACGGGCTTTTTTTGAAATTTCGAGAACATACCTTCGACGAGGAGTCAAAAAAAAAAAAAAGGTTCAAATTGCTCTGAGCACTATGGGACTTAACTTCTGAGGTCATCAGTCCCCTAAAACTTAGAAATACTTAAACCTAACTAACCTAAGGACATCACACACATCCATGCCCGAAGCAGGATTCGAACCTGCGACCGTAACGGTCGCGCGGTTGCAGACTGTAGCGCCTAGAACTGTTCGCCCACACCGGCCGGCACCGATGAGTCAAACAGTATGTTGCTCCCTCCTACGTATATCTCGCGAAGAGACCATGAGGATAAAATCAGAGGGATTTGAGCCCACACAGAGGTTTACCGACAATCTTTCTTTCCACGAACAATACGAGACTGGAATAGAAGGGAGAACCGACAGCGGTACTCATGGTGCCCTCCACCACACACCGTCATGTGACTTGAAGAGTATGGATGTAGATGTAGATGTAGATCAAAATCTCATTCCCACCGTCGCGCAAGTCGCCGAAGTGGCGTCAATCAAAAGACTTGCACCAGGCAACCGGTCTATCCGACGGGAGGCCCTAGCCAAACGACATTTCATTTCATGAAACTATAATCTTCTCGTATGGAGAAGTTTTGTTAGGCCAGATCTCATGAATTACATACACTCCTGGAAATTGAAATAAGAACACCGTGAATTCATTGTCCCAGGAAGGGGAAACTTTATTGACACATTCCTGGGGTCAGATACATCACATGATCACACTGACAGAACCACAGGCACATAGACACAGGCAACAGAGCATGCACAATGTCGGCACTAGTACAGTGTATATCCACCTTTCGCAGCAATGCAGGCTGCTATTCTCCCATGGAGACGATCGTAGAGATGCTGGATGTAGTCCTGTGGAACGGCTTGCCATGCCATTTCCACCTGGCGCCTCAGTTGGACCAGCGTTCGTGCTGGACGTGCAGACCGCGTGAGACGACGCTTCATCCAGTCCCAAACATGCTCAATGGGGGACAGATCCGGAGATCTTGCTGGCCAGGGTAGTTGACTTACACCTTCTAGAGTACGTTGGGTGGCACGGGATACATGCGGACGTGCATTGTCCTGTTGGAACAGCAAGTTCCCTTGCCGGTCTAGGAATGGTAGAACGATGGGTTCGATGACGGTTTGGATGTACCGTGCACAATTCAGTGTCCCCTCGACGATCACCAGTGGTGTACGGCCAGTGTAGGAGATCGCTCCCCACACCATGATGCCGGGTGTTGGCCCTGTGTGCCTCGGTCGTATGCAGTCCTGATTGTGGCGCTCACCTGCACGGCGCCAAACACGCATACGACCATCATTGGCACCAAGGCAGAAGCGACTCTCATCGCTGAAGACGACACGTCTCCATTCGTCCCTCCATTCACGCCTGTCGCGACACCACTGGAGGCGGGCTGCACGATGTTGGGGCGTGAGCGGAAGACGGCCTAACGGTGTGAGGGACCGTAGCCCAGCTTCATGGAGACGGTTGCGAATGGTCGTCGCCGATACCCCAGGAGCAACAGTGTCCCTAATTTGCTGGGAAGTGGCGGTGCGGTCCCCTACGGCACTGCGTAGGATCCTACGGTCTTGGCGTGCATCCGTGCGTCGCTGCGGTCCGGTCTCAGGTCGACGGGCACGTGCACCTTCCGCCGACCACTGGCGACAACATCGATGCACTGTGGAGACCTCACGCCCCACGTGTTGAGCAATTCGGCGGTACGTCCACCCGGCCTCCCGCATGCCCACTATACGCCCTCGCTCAAAGTCCGTCAACTGCACATACGGTTCACGTCCACGCTGTCGCGGCATGCTACCAGTGTTAAAGACTGCGATGGAGCTCCGTATGCCACGGCAAACTG
Source organism: Schistocerca nitens (assembly GCF_023898315.1). Classification (NCBI taxonomy): domain Eukaryota; kingdom Metazoa; phylum Arthropoda; class Insecta; order Orthoptera; family Acrididae; genus Schistocerca; species Schistocerca nitens. Next base: position 180,929,985 of record NC_064617.1, on the reverse strand, counting down.
GCTGACACTGACGGCGGCGGTGCACAAATGCTGCGCAGCTAGCGCCATTCGACGGCCAACACCGCGGTTCCTGGTGTGTCCGCTGTGCCGTGCGTGTGATCATTGCTTGTACAGCCCTCTCGCAGTGTCCGGAGCAAGTATGGTGGGTCTGACACACCGGTGTCAATGTGTTCTTTTTTCCATTTCCAGGAGTGTATGTAGACGGCTAGTTTCGGCAGACGTTAATTGCCACCTTCAAACCCTGTATGTGGTGCACTGTCATCCAGTGCTGCATACGTAGGAACTTAACTCGCTGGAGCGTAAGCGTTAGTGTCGCGTCACACATCAGGACTAGGCGACAATGCACCACATACAGTGGCATTAAACTGATGTATGTTAAGGGTGTGAAGATGGCAATAAGTTTACCGAAACTAGAGGTCCACATATATAATTCATACGATCTGGGGAAACAAAGCTTCTCCAACCAGGAGATTATATTTTCGTAATCAGAGAGCGCTCTCTTGCCGACGGTGTCAGGTAATCGTAAACTAGGAGGAATCGTGTGGAGTTTTTTGTGTGGCAGAATGTAATTGCTGCCCGATGGCGATTACGCGCTGAATGCACAGCTGTCAGCTTCATAGTCGTGAATACGTATTTAATCCGTGGCTAAGGATAGTAATGCAGCACGCTGATGACAAGGGATCCCTGCTAGAGCTCTTTGTACGTCACCTTCTCTCAACTTGTCTTCAACCCAGAGAGGATTAAAACCTCTTCTCTGTAGAGAAGTAGCAGCTCTCTGCCTCATACACGCTTCAGGTAGACTCATCCCGCGTTACGAGAAACTCCCATCTCGTTCCTGCTATACAGTTACATGATGACGCTAACGCTCTCCCCACTGCTGCGGGGAAGCGCAAGGCGAAACCGTTTATTTCTAATACTAAGCAAAAAATGGGAGAAGGTAAGTATCGTGAAACGTAAATCTACGTATCATTCAGTCCTGCTCCATTTGCCTTAAGGGGAGGTTTACTATCTTTAGCCCGAAAAAAGCATGTTCTTTGAGAATTTTTTTCTCGGGATGTGTTATAAGTATCAAATTTGATCAAAAGGTTTATTGATATTTCCTCTACAAATTGGAATTTTTTCGATCGGAAATGTCGAAGAGCAAAGGCGGAAGTGCCGTCTGAACGAAACAAAATTTCGATGTAGACCGACCTACACGTGTGGTATGTCACAGGTCAGCCGGCTGTTCTGAAGTCAAAATTGAGTCGACGGTAGCGAAGTATATAAGAGTCTTTAGGAGTTGTACCTCGTTTAAGTTATTTGGATCATAAGAAACAAAATGGCGGCCATTTGAAAAAAAAATAGGTTTTATTCCTCGATTTTTCGACTTCGTCGGCCATGTAAAAGTTTATAGATCGGAATAAAAGTGGTACAACTCCTAAACAATTTAGTTAGCTTCGTCGGAAACAAATAATCATGCCAATCGGTTCAGTAGCTTTGAAGTTACCATACCGCGCGTTAAAAACAGTCATTTCGAGAAAAACGCGTTTCTAGTTTTGACTACATATAAATGTAATATTATGCAACTTACGTTCAATCTGCTATTCCATGAGCGGTTCTGGCGCTGCAGTCCGGAACCGCGGGACTGCTGCGGTCGCAGGTTCGAATCCTGCCTCGGGCATGCGTGTGTGTGATGTCCTTAGGTTAGTTAGGTTTAAGTAGTTCTAAGTTCTAGGGGACTTATGACCTAAGATGTTGAGTCCCATAGTGCTCAGAGCCATTTTTTTGCTATTCCATGTCCATAAACTAGTCCTTCCTCTTCCTCATAGACGGCGGGGACTTATGACCTAAGATGTTGAGTCCCATAGTGCTCAGAGCCATTTTTTTGCTATTCCATGTCCATAAACTAGTCCTTCCTCTTCCTCATAGACGGCATTCTGCTCGATCTGGGCCATCCTGCGCTGTTCCAGAGCCGCTCGTACGGCCGGTGACAAGCGGTTTTCGGCCGCTTGAATCAGGTGGTCGTCCGAATGCTTGGCGAACTGCTCGAATAGAGTCCCAGGGTGACGTCCATCGTTGTCACGGTCTTCAGAATAGCTGAATACCTTTCGCTGAAGCTGCTCACTGCCAGAAAAGTCACAATTTCCACAGTCTTCGAACCAGAATACAAATTCTTGGCCGGCCGCGGTGGTCTCGCGGTTCTAGGCGCGCAGTCCGGAACCGTGCGACTGCTACGGTCGCAGGTTCGAATCCTGCCTCGGGCATGGATGTGTGTGATGTCCTTAGGTTAGTTAGGTTTTAGTAGTTCTAAGTTCTAGGGGACTGATAACCACAGCAGTTGAGTCCCATAGTGCTCAGAGCCATTTTTTGAACAAATTCTTGGGGGCTGACTTCCAAACACACGCGTTGAAACATTCATTTGAATTTTGAATGTTTCCTCTCAAGCACCGGTACAATAACTTGTCCTCCGAAAGAAAAAAACGGGTGCGTGAAAAAGGCCGATTTCAGGCAGTTGCATTTTTTTGTTCAAACGCAAATAACAAACATTGCCGTTCCGTATTTGGAAAAACCGTTGCAAGGGTGGATGTTAAACAGTTTCGTGGATCCAAAACTGCAATTTAAAAAAATGGATTTTTTGAATCAAAAGATAGTAAACCTCCCCTTAACTTGGCATTGGAGTTGGAATTTGCCTTTTATTCACCTCAACAAGCAAGGTGTGCTCAAAATGATATGGACAGAGCTTACTTTTTGATATGTTATTTATTTTGCTTCATAATTTTTGTTGTTAACTAAGACGTACTTTATACAGTTACATAATTTTTATTTTATACTTAATTTATTTCCTTAGTTTTTCAGAAGCAAATGAAATAGTGTGCTTTGATGGCTCCGTTGGTGCATGTTAGACAACAAGTGAAGAGATAAGAGGCTTGATGCCTGCTTGGCAGTGATTTCTTGGGGCTAGATGCGACTTTTACTTAGAAAACTCTTTGAATATTCTATAAATGACAATTTTGTGGCCTAGTTTCTACGTTACGTGTTTCCTCTGTATCTGTTGTGCGAGTTAGGTCCTGGGTCTGAGGACGAAATTTTCAATTGGAACCACACCCCGCAAAGCGGTGTGATGTTCAAGACAATCATCAGACTTATGACTGCATAGAGTACCCACTAAGCGTCCAAGCTGTTTGATGTTGCTTACCTATCAATCATTCCCAGCGTGTATCTCGAATAGACGGCCCTCGGTTCTGAAGACGCCCCATGTTGCGTAAATCACGTAATATTTCCTCGACCTGTCTCCGTGACATCGTTAAGTCATCGCTGCTGGTTGCTACTAGCACACAGAAACTGAACTTAAATTAGGAAGCTGATGAATGATATCATGAAAATCATCAAAACTTGCTGCTTTAGATGTAATTGCCACAAACTTAGAGGGGTATAAGGGGTTTAAAAAAAATTACACTTTATTATGGCAGGCCAAGTTACTCCTATTGAAAGTTGCGCTGTACTTTAAAGTGACACAGATGCATGACTCTCTTTTCAGCATATGTTACCAATTCCCAGTAAACTACGGTCGGAAAGTTTCCTATCAGCGCACACTCCGCTGCAGAGTGAAAATCTCATTCTGGGAACATCCTACAGGCTGTGGTTATGCCACGTCTCCGCAATATCCTTTCTTTCAGGAGTGCTAATTCTGCATGGTTCGCAGGAGAGCTTCTGTAGAATTTGGAAGGTAGGAGATAAGGTACTGGCAGAAGTGAAGCTGTGAGGACGGGGCGTGAGTCGTGCTTGGATAGCTCAGTTGGTAGAGCACTTGCCCGCGAATGGCAAATGTTCCGATTCGAGTCTCTGTCCGGCACACAGTTTTAATCTGTCAGGAAGTTTCAAGTCATACCAATCCTGCAGTTCCTGGACGATAGAAATACGCTCCTTGGACACTCACCCATTCGAGAACCGATGTGTAAACGTCTTCACCGATGGAAAATCTAACCCCCCAACCCAGATTTTCTTTCACCTTGCAGGAAAGATGGAACTCGCATGGTACAAGGTCTGCACTGCATGCCGGATGCTTCCAAATCTCTCATCGAAAGCGTTGAAGCAAAACTTGCATTGGTAGCGTCATGTGGGGTGATGCATTTTCCATGCCTTTTTCTCATTTTGACGTTGCGTAGATATGTCAGTGGCGCACAGTCAGAAACGGCATTAATGCTTGTGCCCATTAGCCTAAACTCTAGACATAATACTCCTTCGCAGTTGAAGGTAACGATGGCCATGGAGACCCGGCTGATGGCGGAACTTTGCATTCCTTTCTCTGTGTTGCATTTGTGAAAATTATGGACGCATGTCTTAATGGCTGTAATGATAAGGTGTAGAGGTGTGGGGAGAGGGAGCGGACCAAGGCTCGGCTAGCAGCACAGTAAGAGCGTCGAACACTCACCGGTCACACGTGAAACATGAACCGAAAGTAAACGGCTGCCCTGTGAAGCGAAATGTGAGGACGTACCGCGATTTTGAGACCAATGTACATGTGCGAGCAGAGAGAAGTTGTAATACCCCGCTTCTGACAAAAACATACAGGTGCTCGAGCGCTCAGGACACATCGAGTGGGCGTCCAGGGCTGGTGTTGAACGATAGCATTCCGTCTTCAGGCCACGAGTGGCCTACCGGGACCATCCGTCCGCCGTGTCATCCTCAGTCGAGGATTCGGGTAGGAGGGGCGTGTGGTCAGCACACCGCTCTCCCGGTCGCTGTGATGGTATTCTTGACCGAAGCCGCTACTATTCGGACGAGTAGCTCCTCAATTGGCATCACGAGGCTCAGTGCACCCCGAAAAATGGCAACAGCGCATGGCGGCCTGGATGGTGACCCATCCAAGTGCCGACCACGCCCGACAACGCTTAACTTCGGTGATCTCCCAGAACCGGTGTATCCACTGCGGCAAGGCCGTTGCCGGTGTAGAACGATGGAACAGGAAATTAGGTCAAATAAAGTTAATGTTTCAATGTACAGGATGCACGGGGCGCGCCTAGGATAGGAAGTTATTTGGTGTAGGCCAGTCTAGGAGGTCGAACAAGCTGAATAAAGAGGGCAGAGGAAGGGGTGGCGGTTCATGTTAAGCTCTGTTGGTGGCCTGTCATGCTCCGCACAGTCAGAGGCTCTGTCTCCCAAGAAAGACGTCTGTTCTACTCGAGATCTGAATCACAAAGGGGAGAAGCATCTGTATTCTGCTCTGCAGAACCCTCCAGAGGCCACACACGTGACCTGCCTCCAACACACGTTACTGGCTAAACCGATGACGTGAACTTGCTAGCAAACTTCAGCGGAAAGCTGAGTGTGTCTCTTGTCAGCTGCTTTGACCGGGCAGAACTGCCACAGTTCCGAAAAGCAGACAACTTGTGTCACGTACGCACAACCAAAGTTACTCTGGGAGAAAACTTATAAAAACCTTACTGTGGCTTTTGAAATAATTTTTTTAACGAATTCCCTAAATATTCCTTGACTGGCTGCCACCTTGTATAGTGGTTACGAAATTTTTGCCTTCCACAGAGTATCGCTCAACAAACACTAGAGTCGTCATAAACCTTGCGACTTTGCGTGCAAGTGACAGTGATCGCATAACCTAGCTCGAGCAAAATTTCCGATACTGCAGACGATCATCTCGGATGATGGAATAAGCACCGTCTGTTGACATGCGCATCTACTGAGCAATGTCCGCGATAGTCACTTTGCGATTGCTCCGAATCAGTTCGTTGATTGCCTAAACATTGTTGTATATGATCCACGTCGATCTACTTCCGCCGGCCAGAGTGGCCGAGCGGTTCTAGACGCTACAGTCTGGAACCGCGCGACCGCTACGGTCGCAGGTTCGAATCCTGCCTCGGGCATGGATGTGTGTGATGTCCTTAGGTTAGTTAGGTTTAAGTAGTTCTAAGTTCTAAGGGACTGATGATCTCAGAAGTTAAGTCCCATAGTGCTCAGAGCCATTTGATCGACTTCCTTTCCAACCAGCATCACACACGCCTGTTCGGTCTTAGTCAAATTTTTGACGCTACTCCACTGCAGCTGAACGTCACACTACAATTGGTCCATATAACGCTACTCCACTGCAGCTGAACGTCACACTACAATTGGTCCATATAACGCCACGTTTTCACGGTGATACTGTTGGAATTTACGTGTTTTGCCCCCAAGAATCGTACTGTCTCATGTACTTCAGTTTTGCAGTACGTTCCAAGTTACCCCGCCATTTCACTCCCACATTGTAATGCACCTGTAGCCCTTTTTTTTAAAGTCATCAGTCTTTTGACTGGTTTGATGGTGCCCGCCACGAATTCCTCTCCTGTGCCAAACTTTTCACCTCAGAGTAGCAATTGGACAAAGACAATATTGTGAGGAAGGCGAAACAAAGACTGCGCTTTGTTGGCAGAACACTTAGAAGATGCGACAAACCCACTAAAGAGACAGCCTACATTACACTTGTCCGTCCTCTGCTGGAATATTGCTGCGCAGTTTGGGATCCTTACCTGGTACGATTGACGGAGGACATCGAAAAAGTGCAAAGAAGGGCAGCTCGTTTCGTGTTATCGCGCAATAGGGGTGAGAGTGTCACTGATATGATACGCGAGTTGAGGTGGCAGTCACTGAAACAAAGGTGGTTTTCTTTGCGGCGAGATGTATTTACGAAATTTCAATCACCAACTTTCTCTTCCGAATGCGAATTATTTTGTTGACACCCACCTACGTAGGGAGAAATGATCATCATAATAAAATAAGAGAAATCAGAGCTCGAACGGAAAGATTTAGGTATTCCTTTTTCCCACGCGCCATTCGAGAGTGGAATGGTAAAGAATTGGTATGAAAATGGTTCGAAGAACTCTCTGCCAGGCACTTGATTGTGAATTGCAGAGTAACCATGTAGATGTAGATGTAGATGTTGCAACCTACTTCCTCAGTTATTTGTTGGATGTATCCTAATCTCTGTCTTCCTCTAAACTCTTTACCCTCTACAGCTCCCTCTAGTAACACATACGTTATTTCCAGATGTCTTAACAGAAGTCCTATCATCCTGTCCCTTTTTATTTTCAGTGTTTTCCATATATTCCTTTTCTCGCCGATTCTGCGGAAAACCTCCCCACTGCTTATCATCTATCTTACCAACTAAGTTTCAGCATGCTTCTGTAGCACCACATCTGAAATGTTGCGATTGTCTTCCGTTCCAGTTTACCTACAGTCCTCGTCTCACTACCATACAATGTTGTGCTCCAATCATACATTCTCAGAAATTTTTTCCTCAAAGTATCATCTATGTTTGATACTGGTAGACATCTCTTGGCCAGAAATGCCCTTTTTGCCAGTGCTAATCTGCCTTTTATGTCCTCCTTGTTACCTCCGTCGTGGGTTATTTTGCTACCTAGAAAGCAGAATTCCCTAATTTCATCTACTTCACCAGTTACGAAGTTAAGTTTCTCGCTGACCTCAGTTCTGATATTTATCATTACTTTCGTCTTTCTTCGGTTTATTGGTTGGTTGGTTGTTTTGGGGAAGGAGACCAGACAGCCAGGTCATCGGTCTCATCGGATTAGGGAAGGACGGGGAAGGAAGTCGGCCGTGCCCTTTTGATAGGAACCATCCCGGCATTTGCCTGGAGCGATTTAGGGAAATCACGGAAAACCTAAATCAGGATGGCCGGACACGGGATTGAACCGTCGTCCTCCCGAATGCGAGTCCAGTGTCTAACCACTGCGCCACCTCACTCGGTCTCTTCGGTTTATTGCCAATCCTTATTCTGTACTCGTTAGACTCTTCACTTTCACTGCAGATAACTATGTCATCAGTTTCTTCAGTTAGTTTTAACGTAGATGTCCTTTCACCTTCAATTTTAATCTATACCGTAGCAGAAAAGTGTCTGGAGAGAGCCAGGAACATGTCCTTTTTTCTGACAACGTCCCACTCTCGTTGCACTATGGTCCTAGCAGGGGGCGAAATGTGTAACTTTCTGAAATCCCTATATAGAAACTCATCAAAACTTAATTTACGGCCGGCCGAAGTGGCCGTGCGGTTAAAGGCGCTGCAGTCTGGAACCGCAAGACCGCTACGGTCGCAGGTTCGAATCCTGCCTCGGGCATGGATGTTTGTGATGTCCTTAGGTTAGTTAGGTTTAACTAGTTCTAAGTTCTAGGGGACTAATGACCTCAGCAGTTGAGTCCCATAGTGCTCAGAGCCATTTGAACCATTTAATTTACGCACGCTGGCAGATTGCGCGTGATGGTAAAAGAGGAGAAGATAAAACGGAAAAATTTGGAGATGAGCCCCTAAATTTATAATGAAAGTCATAAGGGTAGTTGCAACGCCTGAAGCGTACGTATGTTTTGTAGCTAGTACCAATATCATAAAAACTAGCAACACCGGGAACATTACGAAGTAAGATTGGACCATCTAGATGGCGTAGTTTCACTCCGCTATCGTTCTTCATTCCGGGCTCGCAAAAGCGAACACGGAGCTATACACCCAGCACAGATTGCATTATAAATATTGAAAGCAGCCGCCGCGGTTTCCCCAGGCAGAATGCCAATGCTTCAAGGCCGCGCACAGCCCCCGCTCGAAACAAGTACTCATAAAAGTGCCGTTATTTTTGTTGAATGTGTCGTAGCAAGGATTTCAAGATTCACATTTACGCGTATCATAATTGAAAACGTATTTCCAAGTGAAGAATGTGCCGTCGTCCAGAATGTCACGTCGAAGTTTAACGACCACTTTGCGCTGTGAAAGCATTATTACCGCAGTTAGTGAAATTTAATTAAACTCGCTGCTTTCATTAATGAGTAACGGGGTCTACAGTAAGATTTATAGGTGATCAGTGACGAAGTTATAGCGTTCCAAGCGTTACAATGGGCACCTATAGACGCGAAACAATAGTCATCGACTCTTGAGTTTCTGTTAATTACAAGAGTTACTCCGGTAGAAGTACTTAAGAATAACATGTTCACATCTATAAATACATTAAATACATGTAAATAAATACATTTGTTTAATTTTCGCACCAGATCAAATTTCACATTATTTTCACAGAAATTCTTTGTCACAAACCTAAAATGATTGCATACTACAGTCCTAGGGAAGTTCAACGGTCAGGCGTGCTTAGACGTTCTCTATCCGTTCCCCAGTCTCAATTAGTCTTCTTTAAGCACATTTCTTTACCCTTCAGTGCACCTTTATTCATATCTGTCTTTGATAACTCTTCTAATTAAACAAATAATATGTTATTTCTACAGTACTGGCCATTAAAATTGCTACACCATGAAGATGACGTGCTACAGACGAAAAATTTAACCGACAGGAAGAAGATGCTGTGATATGCAAATGATTAGCTTTTCAGAGCATTCACACAAGGTTGGCGCCGGTGGCGACACCTACAACGTGCTGACATGAGGAAAGTTTCTAATCGATTTCTCATACACAAACACCAGTTGACCGGCGTTGCCTGGTCAAACGTTGTTGTGATGCCTCGTGCAAGGAGGAGAAATGCGTACCATCACGTTTCAGACTTTGATAAAGGTCGGATTGTAGCCTATCGCGATTGCGGTTTATCGTATCGCGACATCGCTGCTCGCATTGGTCGAGATCCAATGACTGTTAGCAGAATATGGAATCGGTGGGTTCAGGAGTTTATACGGAATGCATAGTTGGAGCCCAACGTCCTCGTATCACTAGCAGTCGAGATGACAGGCATCTTATCCGCATGGCTGTAACGGATCGTGCAGCCACGACTCGATCCCTGAGTCAACAGATGGGGACGTTTGCAAGACAACAACCATCTGCACGAACAGTTCGACGACGTTTACTGCAGCATGGTCTATCAGCTCGGAGACCATCGCTGCGGTTACCCTTGACGCTGCATCACAGACAGGAGCGCCTGCGATGGTGTACTCAACGACGAACCTGGGTGCACGAATGGCAAAACGTCATTTTTTTCTGATGAATCCAGGTTCTGTTTACAGCATCATGATGTTCGCATCCGTGTTTGGCGACATCGCGGTGAACGCACATTGGAAGCGTGTATTCGTCATCGCCATACTGGCGTATCACCCGGCGTGATGGTATGGAGTGCCATTAGTTACGTCTCGGTCACCTCTTGTTCGCATTGACGGCACTTCGAACAGTGGACGCTAAATTTCAGTTGTGTTACGACTCGTGGCTCTACCTTTCATTCGGTCCCTGCGAAACCCTACATTTCAGCAGGATAATGAACGACCACATGTTGCAGGCCCTGTACGGACCTTTCTGGACACAGAAAATGTTCGACTGCTGCCCTGGCCAGCACTTTCTCCAGATCTCTCACCAATTGGAAACGTCTGGTCAATGGTGGCCGAGCAACTGTGTTCAGACGCTTTTTCATGTTACTGGCGACTGCCGGGAGAAGAGATGACTGCCCTGCCGACCGAGCCGCGCCTGGTAGCTGGTTTATAGAGTAGAAAGGCGCAGGCATTGTCCCAGTGCCAGGAGATTTTGAGCATTATAAAACTGAGTGTTCTAGTATTTTTTCTGTTAACGAAAAGAATTATCATATTGTTTGATAAGAACCAGTTGAGACTTTCGTAATTTACGTCGAGGTTAAAAGGCTGTGAAGAAATCCATGATTTCACGAGAGGAAAGATTTAATACACTGTGAATTATTTGCGTGCCTACAGTCTATACCGATTAGATAATATATTATATCTTTTTACACAATTTTAATTGCCAGCAGCGTATGTGGATGAATTACTTCTGTCATTTCTGCACGTCTTATACAATCTTTTCTCTCTCGTATTCAAAAAACATGAATACACTAAGCAGATTCAGAAGGATGTAGGTTGCAGTAGGTACTGGGAGATGAAAAAGCTTGCACAGGATAGAGTAGCATGGAGAGCTGCATCAAACCAGTCTCAGGACTGAAGACCACAACAACAACAATTCAAAAAACAAAACTTATAATCACTATTAACATTTATCTGTATCTGCATCTAGATACATTATTTACAAGCCACCGTATGGTGAGTGGCAGAGGGCACCTTGTAGCAATACTGGTCGTTTTCTTTTGCAAACTCCCCTCGTGTATTTGAACCTGTATATAAGTTCCTCAGTTCACTCGCGACTCCATAGTAACTGGTACAGACCACATACAGTATAATGGTCAAGCATTCTTACCGTCTACTGCACTAGTGACAGTGATTCTTTCTTGTATTACCTCAGTGAATCGATGCGCAGGGTTTCTTGCTACCTGTACCTGGTGAATTCCTGGTAGCTGATGTCCCCAAAATCAGATATGTAGCGAAATGGATTCTTCAGAAGATGCAATCAGGCGACCTGTGACACTAATTAGGGATTCGGGCAGTAGTTTCTATGAAATAAGTTTCGGGATGTATTTATTTGAAAACACCGTAAAATAGTAACAGCTCAGAAATATAAAACGATTGCTTTCCGAGTGAGTGGTAAAGCCGAAAATTGTAAATCAGCAGTATCTGAATACATTATATCGCTGACTATCACATATGAACAGCATCAGAGTGGGTTCTACAGTCGACTGGCGACCTTGGAGCGCAGCCATCGTAAATTTTTCGTAATTTAACAGTATTCATTCTTATATTGAATGTACTAGTTTACTGCAAAAAAATTGGTTCAAATGGCTCTGAGCACTATGGTACGTAACATCTGAGATCATCAGTCCCCTAGAACTTAGAACTGCTTAAACCTAACTAACTTAAGGACATCACACACATCCGTGCCCGAGGCAGGATTCGAACCTGCGACCGTAGCAGTCGCGCAGTTCTGGACTGTAGCACCTAGAACCGCACGGACAACGTGGCCGGCTAGTTTACTGCATAGCGTTATTATTGAGGTGGGGTCCTTATGACTCATAGGCTCCTCCTAGTACCAGTTATGCCAAAAGACGACTTTCATCATTAATGTTTAATAAATGAAATCGGCGCTTCATGCCAGAACAGTAGTGGTTCCCCTACTTCTATTCTGTCGAGTAAGTTCCGGTCTCAAGGCTCGCAGTCGCCTCTCCAGTCTCACGATCACGCCATTTGATGCAGTTGCTAGCTCTGCCTCCTTGATTCCTACCCAATGCTCGTTTATTCTGCAGGGTTCCTTAATGCAGAGAATAGGCTTCGAATAACTGCCGAATTTTAAAAAGCGAAAAGTTGGGAAGAATATGTATTCCTCAAAACAAGGGACAAGGGGAAGCTCACAGAGTGAGGGGAGAAAAGACTGACCATATGCCCCCATATGAAAATTTCTCTTATGTTCGTGGTCCTTACGCAAAAATGTAGGTTGGCGACAGTTCTGCAGCCAGCTGCAAATGTCAGTTCTCTAAATTCTCTCAACAGTGTCCCGCGAAAAGACCGTTGTCTTCTCTCCAGGGACACCAACTTGAGTTCAGGAGGCAGCTGTGTAATATTAGCGTGTTGAACGAACCGTGGTTATTCAGGCTTTTGTCAGATGGTCGTATTAATGTGACTGGATAGTGTGTTTACACATTAGCAATGGCTACAGCCTTAAGAGCCATCGACCGATATGTATAGGAAAATTCAGAGACCACATAAACCAGATTATTAAAACAGTTTTCGTTTTATTCATATGGATAGCAGCAAGCTTTTCATTAAATATTGGTCTCGCTGTAAAGTTTGCCTTTTCTACAAGTTATCACATTTTTCTCCATCTGAAACTAATTTTGTATCTATTCTGTTTCTTATATTTTCCATCGTTTTTCCAAATACTGAATTATTCATCAATTTGTAGAAATACTTTTTAAACTCATTCTTTGCCTTAGTTCTCATTTCTGTGTTCAGGTCTATATTTCTTCAACCAATCAATTGTTTAAATTTTAAAATTATATGTGTATCTGTCATCTTCATTCCTAGAGACAGACACTGTTTAAAATTTCTATAGTGAACTACATAATTATGCTCAGATTCCAGAATAGTCGATAATTTGCTTTCCTTAGTTCCAGGCACACTTTCAGGAGCAAGTGGTAAATCTTCATGTAAGCCATGTAAATTTTTTGGACATTGTAGGTCTAATCCCAATATGAATCCAAGTAATGATGCATTAGAAATTTCAACTATTTTGGTAGAATTAAATGAATTTGTATCATCCCAATCGAACCCTCCATATGGTTAACATTGACTCATAGCCCAGATGTATAAATAATTTGCTTGTAAACAAACTAAATAATTTGGCATATTTTTTTACATCCTAATTTTCTACATATTTCTTATTTGCTTTCACATATCTTTTACAATATTGGCATATACCCCATCTTATTTCTTTTCAATCGTTAAATAGTATTGTAATCATGTAATAATTCAAGTCGTTATTCACTCATTTTTAGCATACCATCAAAAGATAAACCAGGTTCAGTAAAATAGCAAGATGGATCTAAATTATATGCCTTTATGGAAGTTTCTCTAAAAGTTTCAAATACACCAGCCAATAACAGAACATCAGTTTTAAGATATAAATCATGATATTTGCCAAGATAAATTATACTAAATTTTTCACAAACTAATTCTGCATGTTTATAATGTTCATCACTTATTTCAGAGTCTTTCAGTTTACTGAAATTTGTTGTCTTGATGAAGTTACATTTCCTCAGATTTCTTCCAATTGTTTCTGTAATCAAAGGGATAGACACCTTTCTTGATTGCTGGATTTAGTAGAGTTTCTGAAAAAAACATTTTAATGTTTATCCCTTGATCCTTTTTCAAATATGATAAACGTTTACCCAGACTTGAAGCCATAAATCTAAATGTGACAATAAACCTCATCTTTAAATTTTCTACCTTCTTGTCAAAACTTATATATCTCTCTTCATTATTCCATATCGTTTCTCTCATAACCAAGTTCTTTTACACACAAATATGAATCATATCCAGATAAAATATGTAGATAAATAGGTACCACTTGTGTGTTTCAATTGTAAATTACGATCACATAGTGGATTTATACATTTTCCAGTCAAATGATCATGAAGATGAACTTTTTTGTTTGTTTGTGAATAATGACATCTACACAATGAACATAGTTTTGATCTTGCATGTCTTGATTGTTCTGAAGATCTTAATGGTCTCACTTCTTCAATTTCAGAGTAAAATCTTACAATTCCTTCAACCTCTTCTTTCATACATTCGATACATTTTTATGATAATGTGGAACACAATAAACAACTGGATCTTTATAATGTCCATGCATATATAACAAAACCACTTGGCTGGTGTTTTTGATATTTCATTTTATAGAAATTTTTTGGACCAAGTTGCACAGTGTACATCTTCAGCAGTACACTCTCAAACTCAGCATAAGTAAATGTATATACTGATAATTTTTAAAACTTAGGTATTCATAATTCTGAGGCAATTCAACTTTTAATGGTTTATCAGCTGAGCAGTTTGATGTGTGAGTAAGTTTTCTTTACTATTGAACTGCAGCAAACACATACCACAAGCAAACTTTACTGTTATCTTTTATAATTTGACTTGAAACAAGCATAGATACTTTTTTTATAAAACAGTACTGTGAATTACTTTCATTCTTAAAGTAAAAGAGATTTACATGGTTCTCTCTTTTAGGTATTGTTATTTTTAATAGACATCCTTGATGGTTTTCATCAAATGAATAAACATTAATAGACACATTAATTTTATTTCCTGTTTTGGGAATATTATCAACCACTATAAAAATTCAAAATTTTTGATCTTCTGATCATGATCGAATGCAACATTTCCATATTTTCTGACTATCTGCAGTTTTATTTACACAATACAATGTGGATTTTATAGCCCATAGAAAACAATTTTATCGTTATTTTTTTACATTGATGCAAGATTTCTGATTTTTATTGTTTCTGGCAAGTCAGTATAAGATGAGCCTCTTGACAGATCATGTTAATTTCTAACTGCAAACTGGTAATTCTATGTAATGACCAACAAGATCTAAAATCTTGAAAATTAGACTTTTGTTTATCATTTTAAATTTTTTCATTATTCTCTCTCTCTCTCTCTCACTCTCTCTAGTGATTCCTTAGTTTGCTATTTGAAATATGATTCCATAGTATTTCCATTTGTCTGAATTCTGTACTCACAAAAAAACTGAAAAAATAAATTTCAAGTCATGATGTATTTATAGGTAATACTTCAGAATTTTCAGAATTGTTGGCTTGGATGCATTCAAGGAAATTGGGTCAAGTAAGTTTAGATTGTTCTCAAAATTTAGTTTGTAGTATATATACACTCCTGGAAATGGAAAAAAGAACACATTGACACCCGTGTGTCAGACCCACCATACTTGCTCCGGACACTGCGAGAGGGCTGTACAAGCAATGATCACACGCACGGCACAGCGGACACACCAGGAACCGCGGTGTTGGCCGTCGAATGGCGCTAGCTGCGCAGCATTTGTGCACCGCCGCCGTCAGTGTCAGCCAGTTTGCCGTGGCATACGGAGCTCCATCGCAGTCTTTAACACTGGTAGCATGCCGCGACAGCGTGGACGTGAACCGTATGTGCAGTTGACTGAGCGAGGGCGTATAGTGGGCATGCGGGAGGCCGGGTGGACGTACCGCCGAATTGCTCAACACGTGGGGCGTGAGGTCTCCACAGTACATCGATGTTGTCGCCAGTGGTCGGCGGAAGGTGCACGTGCCCGTCGACCTGGGACCGGACCGCAGCGACGCACGGATGCACGCCAAGACCGTAGGATCCTACGCAGTGCCGTAGGGGACCGCACCGCCACTTCCCAGCAAATTAGGGACACTGTTGCTCCTGGGGTATCGGCGAGGACCATTCACAACCATCTCCATGAAGCTGGGCTACGGTCCCACACACCGTTAGGCCGTCTTCCGCTCACGCCCCAACATCGTGCAGCCCGCCTCCAGTGGTGTCGCGACAGGCACACAGGGCCAACACCCGGCATCATGGTGTGGGGAGCGATCTCCTACACTGGCCGTACACCACTGGTGATCGTCGAGGGGACACTGAATAGTGCACGGTACATCCAAACCGTCATCGAACCCATCGTTCTACCATTCCTAGACCGGCAAGGGAACTTGCTGTTCCAACAGGACAATGCACGTCCGCATGTATCCCGTGCCACCCAACGTGCTCTAGAAGGTGTAAGTCAACTACCCTGGCCAGCACGATCTCCGGATCTGTCCCCCATTGAGCATGTTTGGGACTGGATGAAGCGTCGTCTCACGCGGTCTGCACGTCCAGCACGAACGCTGGTCCAACTGAGGCGCCAGGTGGAAATGGCATGGCAAGCCGTTCCACAGGACTACATCCAGCATCTCTACGATCGTCTCCATGGGAGAATAGCAGCCTGCACTGCTGCGAAAGGTGGATATGCACTGTACTAGTGCCGACTTTGTGCATGCTCTGTTGCCTGTGTCTATGTGCCTGTGGTTCTGTCAGTGTGATCATGTGATGTATCTGACCCCAGGAATGTGTCAATAAAGTTTTCCCTTCCTGGGACAATGAATTCACGGTGTTCTTACTTCAATTTCCAGGAGTGTATATATATATATATATATATATATATATATATATATATATATATATATATATAATCTGTGGCAGGTGTAGGCACTTAAGGATTGCAGTGTATGTTGAATATAGCAAAACAAATCACCCTGTTTATTGTGATTTAGGCTTGGTGACCAAGTTGAGTCCTAGATTACAATAAAGTAATGTAGCTTCTTTAGTAGCCTCACAACGTGTTTTGAAGGTGAACGCAATTTACCCTCATGAGGAACTTAGGCACTAATCAAAAATACTTTAGCACCTTTAGGAACTTCATTTTGTTGAGTATATAATTATGTATCTCCCCAGGAAACATTAGGAGGTAATGTTATTGTCACATACTTAGGGCATGAGAACCAAATACAGTTTGGTGGCTTAGTGATGGATCTGAAGTTAGCTCACTGTCAGTCCTGTGATCCAGTTTTTGAAAAATAAATAGTCTCAGTAAAGAAGTTTTAAATGTCTATGAATAAAGTCATTCGCTCTTTCATGTACAGGGAGATACAGCTTTACAGGGCAGAGAAGCTTCAGTTGATATTTCTTCTTCTTAAAATTATATTTGTTCTTCAACAAATTATATGAACTGACATTCATAAATCATACAGAGCATGTACAAATACTGAACTAAAAATTATTTCCATAAGCGAAGAAGCAGATAAAAAATATTAAGTGCCAGACTACAGATTCCAAAGGTTTCAGGTTCCATCTCTGATCATTCCAACAATATTTCTGTTATTTATCACCTCTTCACCTATGAGAATGTTTGGTACTGTGAAAAAATTCCGAGTCACACTTCAAATAGTAAGACGTCACTTGGGGCACTGTGATGCCCAAAGCGGCCTTTGGGTTTGTGACATCTTTACTTTTGTTGCAATCACACACACTTGCCACATACAGCAACAAAGAACGTAGAAATTACTAACATGCACCATCGTATTCTTGTCCTGTCCACTGTAGACGTTTTATAGACGAAATAGAAGATGCAGCAGGCATTTCTGTCCCTTAGAGAAGTGTTATGATACGGGAGACATACGAGAACACTGCTGTAACGTACAGTCAAACGAAAACATATGGTTAAAAGTAAGTAAAGTGTCTATTATTTCAGGGATATAAGTAGGTAAACTGTCTACTATTTCGAACCATTCTAGCAGTACTTCTTCTATTTTACCCGTAATACTATATTTAGTCTGTGTCCCTTCTCTTACTTCGTCGTTTCTTACGTGGCCAAATTGAGGAATTCTACAGGCTCTTCTCAGGTGGTCCATTTCTATAGCTCCAAGTCTCTTTTTATTTCGTTCTGTGGGTTCCCAGCACTCACTCCCATAGGTTGTTTTTGGTTCCACGATGGATTTGTATAAACGAATTTTAACCTTTAAACTCATTTCTGAGGACCAAAGTACAGGGTTTAATTTATGAATAGCTGTCCTTCCCTGCTTGGTCCGTTTTTAGATATCTCTGTCACATCTTTCACAACGTGATAGAAGACTACCCATGTACTTACACTTTTTAATAAAATGTCCGTCAATGTTGAGTTTATTTTCCTTTTCTTCCCAACTTAGATATTCCGTCTTCTCAAAATTAATTCTCAAATCCCGCTTTTTATATTCTTCCAACAACTTCCTCAGCATGTCAGATATATCCTGCTCATCGTTTGCTGCTGCGACCTGATCATCAGCATAGAAAAGCGTGTACATACACTGGTTCCCTACTTCAATCCTCATCACCATGCACTTTCCACATCACAGATTCAGCGCCTTCTGCACATACATCTTAAAGAGTGTGGAAGACAGACAGCATCCTTGCTCCAGTCCTTTACTGATTCTGAAGGCCTCTCTAGAAATTTCTTTCCCTACTTTAATGACACATTCTGCTGACTTGTAGAGGTTTATGATGTTTCTTACATAAAGTTTCAGCAGTTCCCCTGATCACCGCACCTAGAATGATAGCTTTAGTTGCACTGTGTCGTATGCTTTCTCAATGATCTGTCTTATGGTGAAGATGTTATTTACGCATGACCTGCCTTTTCCAAAGTCACTTTGTTCTTCCACTTCATTTACAAACTTCTCCATTCTTGATTTTAAAATCCCTCCAATACAGCCTGCTAATTGTACTTGTGAAACCTACGCCACGATAACTGCTACATACTTCCTTGCTTCCTTTTTTGATATGCGGGGCTTAGATACGCTGCGTTCAACTCTGTTAGAATTTTCTCCCAATCCCACATACATTTATTAAATAACTTACTCAGATATTCATACAGAATCCTTGGGCCATATATCACTAATTTTAGTGGCACATTTCCAGGGCCTGGTGGTTTACCATTCACCATTTGTGTAGCTGCCTTGTGTACCTCTTTCGTAGTTATTTTCTCTACCTCTTCATCCTCGTGGTTCTCCCATATCTCCAACTTTGTTTCCTAGTACTCTGTTCTTTCTTCTGATAAGAGCCCTTTAAAATGCTTCTCCCACTCCACCAGACTGGTAACCGGCAGGTTCGCTCTTTCCTCATCCCTGAAATCATTTTTCATATTGCCGCCACTTTTGTGCCCCCCATGCATCGATTGGCTTCATCGCATTTATCATCCAAGGCTTTATTTTTCCTTTCACAGATGTCCTTTTTTACTTTTCTATTCATTGTAACACCCAAGCCTCTATCATCTTTGTCTCGTGTTATCAACCAGTTATTCTAGAACATCTTTTTTTAGGTTCAGTTTTTCTTCAATGCTTTGAGACCATCATTGTGGGCGCCGCTTTCTTTCTACAACAAATCCATTAGGAGCATTTCAATCCTTCTGCCCAAGTCGATTTTTGGTGACGTGATGGTGAAGTGGAAACACGAAGTAACAGCCGTAGCTAAATGAAGACCAGTCAGACCTAATGTACTGGCGACAGGTCACCGTCGAGCATTGCGGATGGTGGTTGTAAAAAACCATATGAAATTAGCGGAAGGAATCACTAGTGAGATCCAGAGAGCTACGAGCAGTCCATTCTACACTCCTGGAAATGGAAAAAAGAACACATTGACACCGGTGTGTCAGACCCACCATACTTGCTCCGGACACTGCGAGAGGGCTGTACAAGCAATGATCACACGCACGGCACAGCGGACACACCAGGAACCGCGGTGTTGGCCGTCGAATGGCGCTAGCTGCGCAGCATTTGTGCACCGCCGCCGTCAGTGTCAGCCAGTTTGCCGTGGCATACGGAGCTCCATCGCAGTCTTTAACACTGGTAGCATGCCGCGACAGCGTGGACGTGAACCGTATGTGCAGTTGACGGACTTTGAGCGAGGGCGTATAGTGGGCATGCGGGAGGCCGGGTGGACGTACCGTCGAATTGCTCAACACGTGGGGCGTGAGGTATCCACAGTACATCGATGTTGTCGCCAGTGGTCGGCGGAAGGTGCACGTGCCCGTCGACCTGGGACCGGACCGCAGCGACGCACGGATGCACGCCAAGACCGTAGGATCCTACGCAGTGCCGTAGGGGACCGCACCGCCACTTCCCAGCAAATTAGGGACACTGTTGCTCCTGGGGTATCGGCGAGGACCATTCGCAACCGTCTCCATGAAGCTGGGCTACGGTCCCGCACACCGTTAGGCCGTCTTCCGCTCACGCCCCAACATCGTGCAGCCCGCCTCCAATGGTGTCGCGACAGGCGTGAATGGAGGGACGAATGGAGACGTGCCGTCTTCAGCGATGAGAGTCGCTTCTGCCTTGGTGCCAATGATGGTCGTATGCGTGTTTGGCGCCGTGCAGGTGAGCGCCACAATCAGGACTGCATACGACCGAGGCACACAGGGCCAACACCCGGCATCATGGTGTGGGGAGCGATCTCCTACACTGGCCGTACACCACTGGTGATCGTCGAGGGGACACTGAATAGTGCACGGTACATCCAAACCGTCATCGAACCCATCGTTCTACCATTCCTAGACCGGCAAGGGAACTTGCTGTTCCAACAGGACAATGCACGTCCGCATGTATCCCGTGCCACCCAACGTGCTCTAGAAGGTGTAAGTCAACTACCCTGGCCAGCAAGATCTCCGGATCTGTCCCCCATTGAGCATGTTTGGGACTGGATGAAGCGTCGTCTCACGCGGTCTGCACGTCCAGCACGAACGCTGGTCCAACTGAGGCGCCAGGTGGAAATGGCATGGCAAGCCGTTCCACAGGACTACATCCAGCATCTCTACGATCGTCTCCATGGGAGAATAGCAGCCTGCATTGCTGCGAAAGGTGGATATACACTGTACTAGTGCCGACATTGTGCATGCTCTGTTGCCTGTGTCTATGTGCCTGTGGTTCTGTCAGTGTGATCATGTGATGTATCTGACCCCAGGAATGTGTCAATAAAGTTTCCCCTTCCTGGGACAATGAATTCACGGTGTTCTTATTTCAATTTCCAGGAGTGTACATCAACGACTCTGCCTAGGGAGTTACAGTGAAACGGGAACAATGGCCAAGTAGATCCTCATAACCCACACATTTCTGTAGATAATGCTAAGCCACGCCTGAGGTTGTGTAAAAGCGAAGCCACTAGATTGTGGAAGGATATGAACACATATTAGAGCGTTGTATATTGCGTACATTAGTGGGCCAGTTCGGAGGCGATGATTGTTTGTATCAGCACAACACTCGCTGTCATAATGCAGCATCTGTGGGGCAATGGTCCGTGGGCATCACGTGTCTGAATTGCACTGGTCTGCCCACAGTCCCGAAATTAACCCAGTGGAATACCACAGGCGTGAGAGAATGTTGACTTCGTTCCAGATCCCTGCGTCCCACATTTCACCCTGTCTGGTTTCGACTCTTGAGGAGACATTCAGATTCCTCATTAAAATCGTCCTCAGCAGAGTTCGTGCCGTTATAAAGCCGAAAGATGAACAGAACCCATACTACTGTTCACTAATACGTGTCCGGATACTTCTGTGCCAAAAAAGTCTTCGGAAAAAGACCATCACCACGACGACAAAAGCGACAACAAAGTAGCTTGGCGTCAGCGATGTAGACTTAAAGTCGTACGCTCCTGTTGAAAGACCCGTCTTGAGGTCTGGAATCACATGCGAATAGCTAGCAACACTTCGATCCTCCGGAGACCGGCGGTAGACTGGTGCTGGAAGAGGAGCGAGTTCTCTGGCACACTTTCTCTGTCGTGAGGATGTGACGAGTAATCTAGGACACTGAGGCACGCGCCCGTCTTCACCTCGCTCGATGAAGTCCGCGTTAGCAACGAGCCTGGCGGAGCTGCCGGTGACAAAGGCATCGGTTATTTAGGAGTGGGTGCCGCCGGGGGGCACTTGTTGGCGGGTGCCGAGGGCCACGCCCTGGCGCCTACCTGTGGCTCTGCCCAGAGAGGAAGCTGGCCGTGCGCTGCCGTGCTGTGGCCGCGCTCCGCCGCCCGTGCTGCCGGAATCAATACGACTCGTAATGCTAAAGGTCACTGCCCGTACGCCGCCACGGCCCGCCCGGCACTCTTTGCGTGGGCGTCACGGCGTCTTCACGGCGCACTGCACCTGTTGATCGGCCACTTGCCGTGCATTAAGGAGGGCGTTTCCTGGACGGCTAAGGAGGGAGTTTTATCTTAAGGCAGTCACACGCCACCGACGATCGCTGGCTGTAAAAAAAAAAAAAAAAAAGGCAAAGTTCTCTTCAACCAGAAGGTTGTTTTGGACGCCACAATTTTTATACACTCAGGTGACAAAGTCACTGGATAGCGTTATGTACATATGCAGATGGCGGAGGTATCGCGTATACAAGGTGTAAAAGGGTACTGCATGGCTGTTCCTGTCATTTATTCTGATTCGGTTCGTGTGAACAGTTTTTCGATGTGGTTATAAATGCACGACGGGAATCAACAGGGTTTGGACGTGGAATGGTAGTTGGAGCTAGACGCAGGGGACACTCCATTTCAGAAACGGTTAGGGAATTCAAATTCATAGATCCACAGAATGTGCAGAGAGTGCCAAACTTCAGGCGTTACCTGTCATCACGGACAACGCAGTGACCGACGGCCTTCACTTAACGACCGAAAGTAGCGGCGTTTGCTTAGAGTTGTCAGTGCTAACAGACAAGCAACACTGCGAGAATTAATCGCATAATCATTGTGCGACGTATGAGGAACGTATCCCTTAGGACAAAAAATGGTCCAAATGGCTCTGAGCACTATGGGACTTAACTGCTGAGGTCATCAGTCCCCTAGAACTTAGAACTACTTAAACATAACTAACCTAAGGACATCACACACATCCATGCCCGAGGCAGGATTCGAACCTGCGACCGTAGCGGTAGCGTGGTTCCAGACTGTAGCGCCTAGAACCGCTCGGCCACTCCGGCCGGCCTTAGGACAGAGCGGCGAAATTTGGCGTTAATGGGCTATGACAGCAGAGACCGACACGAGTGCCTTTGCTAATAGCAGTGTGGCTCGCCTTCGCTCGTCACCATATCGGTTCGATCCTAGACCAAACCGTTGTCTGGTCAGATGAGTCCCTTTTTCAGTTGGTAGGAGTTGATGGTAGGGCTCGAGTGTGATGCAGACCCAACGAAGCAATGGAGTCAGGTTGTCAACAAGGCACTGTGCAAGTTGGTGGTGGTCCCATAATGGTGTGGGCTGTGTTCTTATGGAATGGACTGGGAGACTATTTGAAGCCATTAACGTACTTCCCGTCCCCAGACAATGACGGAATTTTTATGGATGACAATGCGCCAGGTTACCGGGCCACAATTATCGCGATTGGTTTGAAGAACATTCTGGACAATTCGAGCGGATGATTTTCCCACCCATATTGCCTGGATTGAATCCCACTGAACATTTATGTGACCTAATCGAGAGGCCTGTCCGTGTACAAAATTCTCCACCGACAACACTTTCGCAGTTATCGACGGCTGTAGAGGCAGCATGGCTCATTATTTCAGCAGGGGCTCCTAACGACTTGTTGATACCATGGAATTTGAAGTTGCTGCACTATGCCGGGCAAAAGGAGGTCCGACACGATATTAGGTGGTATTCCATGACTTTTGTTATATCAGTGTACTACGGGCGGTCCTATTGGAGATGGTATGTCGTTGCCTTCCATTAACCTCCTGACAGACTTATCCAGTCGGTTGTAGGGGGAATTATAGTTTATCGTGACTGCGAACCACAATGCAACTCGGAATTTTCAAATTAACAAACATTTTCTGAGATGAAAAAACTGACAAAGATACTGTTTGCAGTTACTCGATCGCTTCTGCCCCATTACACACAAGCAAATTACGAAGCAATTTCAACCAGTATTTAGAACTTCAGTGTGTCGTCAAGCTCTGCTGTGGTAAATTAACAGCTATGTTTAGCAGCAGCAGCGGTTAATATATGTATGTCGACTTGTTTTCTCGGCAGTTTTCACCCCCTACAACTGCCTCTACTACCACGGGAACTACTGCATAACATCTCAACTCATGTCTTATAACACTATCCCATCTTCTTATCAAAGTTTTCCATATGTTTCTTTCTTCTGCAGAACCACTTAATTCCTTACCTCATCAATTACCTAATTTTCAACGCTCTCTTGCTGCCACGGCCGGATAGTAGAGGTCAGCGAGGGCGGTGTGTTAATCAAGTAATCCACTGGCCAGTACCGCTGACATTACGTCAGAACTGTCTGAGCGCCGGCCGCGGTGGTCTCGCGGTTCTGGGCGCGCAGTCCGGAACCGTGGGACTGCTACGGTCGCAGGTTCGAATCCTGCCTCGGGCATGGATGTGTGTGATGTCCTTAGGTTAGTTAGGTTTAAGTAGTTCTAAGTTCTAGGGGACTGATAACCACAGCAGTTGAGTCCAATAGTGCAAAAAAAAAAAAAAACTGTCTGAGCACATGCAATTGCCACACCGGTCGCTGTCGAGGCATGTAGAACCGCAAATGCTGCAGCACAGTGTGGCCAAGAGCGAAGTAACATTTGGTAACTCACAGCACTTTTGTGCTACCGAGAAGCCCACACGTTGCAAACTTAGCTCTGCCTAGCAACCCGTGCTCGGGTCGGAGCAAACTTGGAAAAGCTGACAGGACAAGCATAGGTTGAACCTACTCGTCCGACTTTAGTAGGACTACCTTTAGGGGCTCAAGGCATCCGTGGTCTTCTCTGTGTCTTGAAGTGGAGGAAATGAAGGCTGAAATCACAGCTACCACTGGCTGATGAAGATTAGTTGGTATTAACCTGTCCACTGTTTAACTGATCGAGTTACAGCAAGAGGCGTGCCCTACGTTTAGGCGTGGTGGCTGTGTGACTTGGGGGGATATCACCGATCTGGGGAGCCGTTGTCCGGTCAGACTTTGCAGTCTGAGGAACTTCGGACGGTGGATCGAAGCTGTCTACGATACAGCTGGGGCAGTCTCCTAACCACCTAGACGTCATCGACCACCATCCTGGTCTACCCCTGGGGGGTGATTAGGACATTGCTGCTCGGCATCAGGACATTTAGTATTGGCTCTCGCACTCAAGTCTATGACATCATAAAACGAACACGCTCGGGCGCGACCAGCTGACGACTCCGGCGGGTTAGGGCGGGCCGTGATTGTCTAAAACTACAGCCTATCCACACGGCGCCATGGCAGCTGTCGCCCACGACCCAGGACAAAGAACATCACGGGTGTGATTGGGGCGTCAGTGCATTCCGCAATCAGTTTCGTTTGCTCGCACGCAGTGCGGGCATGAGGCAGGCCAGAGAGCTGAAAAAGGCTGCTTGAATAAACCTCTGTCAGTACTATCTCTGTTTAATAGCACGCTCCGGAGTGAATCTGCCCTCGCGCTCTACATTTCTCTCGCTCATTCTGACAAGTAACGGCACGAATGTTGTGCTGCAAATGTAAATCTCAGAAATTTCTTCTGCAGATTACGGCCGACTTTTAGTAATAGCAGACTCATTTTGTTTACGAATGCTCACTTTACTTGTGCTAACATCTACATATACATCTACATGGTTACTCTGCAATTCACACTTAAGTGCCTGGAAGAGGGTTCATCGAACCATATTCATACTACTTGTCTACCATTCCACTCTCGAATGGTGCTTGGGAAAAAGGAAAACCTAAATCTTTCCGTTCGAGCTCTGATTTCTCTTATTTTATTATGATTATCGTTTCTCCCTACGTAGGTGGATGTCAACAAAATATTTACGCATTCGGAAGAGAAAGTTGGTGATTGAAATTTCGTAAGTAGATCTCGCCGCAGAGAAAACCGCCTTTGTTTCAGTGACTGCCACCTCAACTCGCGTATCATATCAGTGAAACTCTCACCCCTATTGTGCGGTAACACGAAACGAGCTGCCCTTTTTTTGCACTTTTTCGATGTCCTCCGTCAATCCCACCTGGTAAGGATCCCATACCGCGCAGCAATATTCCAGCAGAGGACGGACAAGTGTAATGTAGGCTGTCTCTTTAGTGGGTTTGTCGCATCTTCTAAGTGTTCTGCCAACAAATCGCAGTCTTTGTTTCGCCTTCCTCACAATATTATCTATGTGGTCTTTCCAATTTAAGTTGCTCGTAATTGTAATTCCTAGGTATTTAATCGAATTGATAGCCCTTAGATTTGTGCGATTTATCATATACCAAAAATCTATCGGATATCTTTTAGTACCCATGTGGATGACCTCGCACTTTTCTTTGTTTAGTGCTAACTGCCACTTTTCGCACCATACAGAAATTCTCTCTAGATCATTTATCATTTTGTAATTGGAACTGATCGTCTGATGATTTTACTAGACGGTAAATTACAGCGTCATCTGCAAACAATCTAAGGCGGCTGCTCACATTATCACCTAGATCATTTATATAAATCAGGAACAGCAGAGCCGGCCGTTGTGGCCGAGCGGTTATAGGTGCTTCAGTCCGGAACCGCGCTGCTGTTACGGTCGCAGGTTCGAATCCTGCCTCGGGCATGGCTGTGTGTGATGTCCTTAGGTTAGTTAGGTTTAAGTAGTTCTAAGTCTAGGGGACTGATGACCTCTGAGGTTAAGTCCCATAGTGCTTGGAGCCATTTGAACCATCTTTTGAGGAACAGCAGAGGGCCTATGACTCTACCTTGCGGAACGCCAGATATTACTCCTATTCTACTCGATGATTTACCGTCTATCACTACGATCTGTGACCTCTCTGAGAGGAAATCACGAATCCAGTCACACGACTGAGACGATAACCCATATGAACGCAATTTGATTAATAGTGGCTTGTGAGGAACGGTATCAAAAGCGTTCTGGAAACCTAGGAATATGGAATCGATCTGAGATCGCTTGTCGATAGCACTCATTACTACATGGGAATAAAGAGATAGCTGTGTTGCACAATAACTAAATTTTCTGAATCCGTGTTGGTTATGTATCAATAAGTCATTTTCTTCAAGGTGATTCATAATGTTGGAGTACGGTATACGCTCCAAAATCCTACTGCAAATTGAGGTCAGTGATACGGGTCTGTAATTCACTGGGTTACTCCTATTTCCTTTCTTGAATATTGATGTGACCTGTGCTACTTTCCAGCCCTTAGGAGCAGACCTTTCATCAAGTGAGCGGTCGTATATGATTGCAAGAAAGGCGCTATTGTGTCTGCAAACTCTGAGAGGAACCTGATTGGTATATCATCTGGACCGGAAGACTTGCCTTTCTTAAGTGATTTGAGTTGTTTCGCAACACCTAAGATATCTTCTTTTATGCCACTCATGCTAAGAGCTGTTCTGGTTTTGAAATCTGGAATACTTACTTCGTCTTCTTTCGTGAAGGAATTACGGAAAACTGTATTTAGTTACTCCACTTTAGTGGCTCCATCATCGGTAACATTTCCATCGCTATCGCGCAGTGACGGTATTGACTGTTTTTTTTGCCACTGGTGTACTTTACGTACGACCAGAATCTCTTTGGGTTTTGTACTATATTTTGAGACAATATTACTATTAAAAGCATGTCGCTTTTGATGTCCTTGTTTCATCCGTTTTGCTATATTTTGCTTACAGGGTATCAGAATTCCTTCTCTTCGTCTACTCCGTGATCCAAAGTTTTGATGTTAAGTTTATCGCTAATCTCATTTCTGCTGTTC
This sequence comes from Schistocerca nitens, assembly GCF_023898315.1. Lineage (NCBI taxonomy): Eukaryota > Metazoa > Arthropoda > Insecta > Orthoptera > Acrididae > Schistocerca > Schistocerca nitens. The sequence continues at coordinate 180,902,397 of NC_064617.1, read as the reverse complement.
CTCATTACTTTCGTTTTTCTTCGGTTTACTCTCGACCCATAGTGTGTGCTCGTTAAACTGTTCATTCCCTTCAACAGGTCCTGTAAACCTTCTTCACTTTCACTGAAGATAGGAGTGTCATCAACGAATCTTTTCATTGATATCCTCTACCTTGAACGTTAATATCACTCTTGAACTTTCCTTTTATTTACTTCATTGCTTCTTCTGTGCATTTCATTTTCGAAATTTTACGATCAGTTTTTCACTAAAAATAAACTTTTTGTTTTTCAATACTGAGACAAACGTCGTGAAGCTAATTTTATCTTTACTTAAGTGAAGTTAAAACGCCACGCTGTTCTTACTGAGAAGCTCACGCAAGCGCACTCGCTAACTGAGGAGTTTCACAGACCCGCTGTCCTGTGGGAAAAAATACGAGCTCTAAGAATAGGCAAAAGTCAAATCTGCAGCTGAACCTCTAGTTCCTAATGAGACTCTAAATGCGTATTTTTCGCCACGCCGATACCTTTACTTGATCGACGACAAGGGCGCAAACCATCGACTCGTATCAGTGGTTGGTACAAACCGCAATATTTTTCTGTAGGCGACAAGTCCTCACACGGTTAGGAAGTAATCTGCAAGAATTAGTTCTACAGCTGCAGCGCACGATAACGTAATAGTGTGAATGTTCAGTTTTCTTGTCGATCGTCTACCGTCGAAAATAATGGACATTTTTAACCGTTTTCTGACCTCCAGCGTCTTTCCAACAGCCTGGAAGTAACATTCCTCAAAATATGAGAGAAATTAAATTCTTTCCAAACACCAAAATACAGGTAATTGACCACCTTCTGTCATAACAACCACATACGCGCAACTCAGTCGATTTCAAACATTTTTATGAGATTGTGAGAGAGACGTGTGGTAAATTTAAGATTTATTTCAGTTTACGTTCACCTGCGTCAACGAATATATTGCTCTCTCCTACTTATATCCCGCGAAAAGAGCGTGAAGCTTACAATTAGAGAGAACAGAGCTCAGATGAAGTCTTACTATCAATCGGTCTTAGCTTGGAACATTCGCGACTGTAGCAGGAAAAGTGGGAAATAGTGGTGCACAAGTTACCCTCTGCAACACACCACACAAGAAAGCGAGTTAATTTTGCATTTACAGTCATTTCTGAGCTATGTTGACAGCTTCACGTCTTTAAGGTATTGAGAAGTTAGTCGCAAATCAGTTGCAAAATTTGTACCGAACAGAAAGGAAAGCGACCTAATAACTTGTTAAAATACCTTCTGCCAGTTATACGCTATGTTGTAGTTTATAACACTACATAATTGTACGCCGTCGCATAACTCTTTATCAATGTACATTCACCATGTTACCATTTCTCTGCCTCTAAATGTGACAAAATATATCTAACGTTCTGAGAAAAATGCGTTTTTAATAATGTCCCAGATGCTGCATAATTAAATCTGTCGCTGATTCGTTTTCAAGTTCTCATCACTTGCAGACAGATGAGGCTCTCATCGACTTTCGAGGCGGCCGGGGTGGCCGAGCGGTTCTAGGCGCTACAGTCTGGAGCCGCGCGACTGCTACGGTCGCAGTTTCCAATCCTGCCTCGAGCACGGATGTGTGTGATGTCCTTAGGTTGGTTAGGCTTCAGTAGTTCCGAGTTCAAGGGGACTGATGACCTCAGAAGTTAAGTTCCATAATGCTCAAAGCCATTTGAACTATATGATCGAATTTCGCTGAGTCTCTCTTTCTGAAGAGCATGCAACAAACGGTTTTTGTGGCACGAAAACACAAAAAAAAATTAATTTTCATTCATTTCATTTCATCCTAACTTTTCTTTGGGTTCTGAGAAGTATTTACAGGGTGTTTCAAAAATGACCGGTATATTTGAAACGGCAATAAAAACTGAACGAGCAGCGATAGAAATACACCGTTTGTTGCAATATGCTTGGGACAACAGTACATTTTCAGGCGGACAAACTTTCGAAATTAGAGTAGTTACAATTTTCAACAACAGATGGCGCTGCAAGTGATGTGAAAGATATAGAAGACAACGCAGTCTGTGGGTGCGCCATTCTGTACGTCGTCTTCCTGCTGTAAGCGTGTGCTGTTCACAACGTGCACGTGTACTGTAGACAACATTGTTTATTCCTTAGAACAGAGGATTTTTCTGGTGTTGGAATTCCACCGCCTAGAACACAGTGTTGTTGCAACAAGACGAAGTTTTCAACGGAGGTTTAATGTAACCAAAGGACCGAAAAGCGATACAATAAAGGATCTGTTTGAAAAATTTCAACGGACTGGGAACGTGACGGATGAACGTGCTGGAAAGGTAGGGCGACCGCGTACGGCAGCCACAGAGGGCAACGCGCAGCTAGTGCAGCAGGTGATCCAACAGCGGCCTCGGGTTTCCGTTCGCCGTGTTGCAGCTGCGGTCCAAATGACGCCAACGTCCACGTATCGTCTCATGCGCCAGAGTTTACACCTCTATCCATACAAAATTCAAACGCGGCAACCCCTCAGCGCCGCTACCATTGCTGCACGAGAGACATTCAAATGGTTAAAATGGCTCTGAGCACTATGGGACTCAACTGCTGTGGTCATAAGTCCGCCCGAGGCAGGATTCGAACCTGCGATCGTATCAGTCGCACGGTTCCGGACTGCGCGCCTAGAACCGCGAGACCACCGCGGCCGGCACGAGAGACATTCGCTAACGATATAGTGCACAGGATTGATGACGGCGATATGCATGTGGGCAGCATTTGGTTTACTGACGAAGCTTATTTTTACCTGGACGGCTTCGTCAATAAACAGAACTGGCGCATATGGGGAACCGAAAAGCCCCATGTTGCAGTCCCATCGTCCCTGCATCCTCAAAAAGTACTGGTATGGGCCGCCATTTCTTCCAAAGGAATCATTGGCCCATTTACAGATCCGAAACGATTACTGCATCACGCTATCTGGACATTCTTCGTGAATTTGTGGCGGTACAAACTGCCTTAGACGACACTGCGAACACCTCGTGGTTTATGCAAGATGGTGCCCGGCCACATCGCACGGCCGACGTCTTTAATTTCCTGAATGAATATTTCGATGATCGTGTGATTGCTTTGGGCTATCCGAAACATACAGGAGGCGGCGTGGATTGGCCTCCCTATTCGCCAGACATGAACCCCTGTGACTTATTTCTGTGGGGACACTTGAAAGACCAGGTGTACCGCCAGAATCCAGAAACAATTGAACAGCTGAAGCAGTACATCTCATCTGCATGTGAAGCCATTCCGCCAGACACGTTGTCAAAGGTTTCGGGTAATTTCATTCAGAGACTACGCCATATTATTGCTACGCATGGTGGATAGGTGGAAAATATCGTACTATAGAGTTTCCCAGACCGCAGCGCCATCTGTTGTTGAAAATTGTAACTACTGTAATTTCGAAAGTTTGTCTGCCTGAAAATTTACTGTTGCCCCAAGCATATTGCATCAAACGGTGTATTTCTATCGCTGCTCGTTTAGTTTTTATTGCCGTTTCAAATATACCGGTCATTTTTGAAACACCCTGTAATATCCTAATGGTAACACACACCCATATTGCGATGAAGCTCGCTAATCCTTAGCAGAGAAAAAAACTATGGCATGAAATGTTATCTTACTCCAGTAGACGCCACGTAAATAGTTCTGCAAGGTATTAAAAACTTTGATCCCAATGATAATTGTAGGAAGTATTAGACGAATAAATTTAAAATGCGAAGGTCGTTCCATAAGTGACGGCACCTATGGTACACCGTGCTAACACGTGGCATCGCTGTAATCGCAGTAAATACATTCGAATGCCCGTGGAAAACACTACCGAAATCAACAAACGGTTTGCTATCACACGCAGAGATGACTCGTTACCAGTTCCTGAAACATTCAATGTGAGTTTGGCCGTACTACAAGATGGATGTAAGCAGAGTGGAACAGCAAAAATTCGTGAAAATTGCCTTTGTCGTTGGCAAACATGCTACTCAGTGTCATGAGGAATTCAGAGAAGCTGTGGGTGACGGCAAAAGCATCCGGCACTGCTGGATAATGCGATCATGCTGTATGATAAGGGTGCAGCCCACAGAGCAGACATCTTGAAGAATTGCGTACACCATTAGGGTGGAAAATCCTCCTCCACACACCCTACTCATTAAAACCCCAATCCATGGAAATTTGAATCCACTACCGCAAAAACGCGCTTTGTAAAGAGGGCGGATGTCCTCAAGGCATTTCGATGATAGGTGGCAACCACTAATGGCAATGCCAGTCGCATTCAGCGTCTTCCCCATAGTCAGCAGCGCTGTCTGGATCCACTGGGGGCTATTTTGAAGGACAGTAGTTGATTTTGATTCATTTTTGTTCCCTGTGTACTCGGGCACAATAAATTTATACAAAGTTTCACTGTGCGTATAACATTTTACCCTTCGCAGCGAATCCTGTATTGGAACCCTACTTTATGTTGGCATTCAGATACATACTACCTTACCGGTTCAAAGCACATCGTCGCATTATCGTAAGGTATAACATAGTTGCTATATCTCATGGAATGATCCTCGCATAAAATGCGGTAGTCATTTGGAAATAAATATTTTGCAGTCGTAAAGTGTACTCAAAGTACATTTCATGTAGAAAAAAGCCTTGTAAAACTAGACGAACCTTTGTGAAACGCTCTTTATGCCGAGTCATCCGTCGCTGAAAAGGATTAAAATTTAGTGTGTACAGAACGGCTAATTTTTTTTCTGTGGGTAATTTCTAGACAATGAAATTGTCTTAGTGTGGGTGATGTTAAGAAAGACTGGTTCTAAAACTGCAGACTTTATCCTGTTCAGACGCTCCTGCCGCTTCTCTACCTTCTGGCGGTCACCGGTGTGTGCAGGAGGGAGGTGAGGTCTGCCGTGCGGGTAACCAGCGTTGTAGGGGAAGTGGAGCGACCGTGAGACAGGTTTATGTCCGACCCTGGCCGCTCCCTGGCCCGTAGGCAACCCGTAGGTCGGCCCTGAATCGCGTGGAAGCTCTTCTTGCCACTCGCGCCATTTATCACCGTCTTTCCTCTCCGCTGTCCGACTTTTACGGTTTAGGAGCCAACGTGGCCGGCCTACCTGGCTTCGACTACAAGTACCACGCGATTGAGGGACAGAGCCTCGCGAGACTGACATGTTGTTTACAGACTGGAAAACTCGTTCATCTATTGGAACAAGTTCACTGGTGATCCGCCCATTTTGTGACTCGTTCATTTTTTCGCATCGTTTCTTTTTTATCTATGTAATGTTGTATGGGTTTTATCTGAGTCTAAACGGGAAACTAGAAGTACTGTACTTAATAGTGAGAGCTTACGTAGGATCAGAACTGGAGGGGTGGAATGGGTGGCAGATCATGTTAGTTTCGCAGTGGAGCGACTCATGCTAGTTTCGCGGTGAACAACGAAATAATTTTGAAATTTCACGATTAATGGTTCCGGGTAGCTTTGCTATTAGTCATTATCCGATAACGCCACCTGAAAATGATTATGAACTGGTACTTTTGTCCCTATGATGGGGTGTGAGGCGAGCTCCCCATTTTACAATTCTTTCGAGGTAGATGAGGTGAAGTGGGTTTGGGGAAGGGCAGCTGTGTCTCACCCCCCCCCCCCCCCCCAACAGTCACTTTTATCCTCTCACTTAATACGCCATTGCTTATATAAATCATACTGCATAAAGAACAATGCTGCATAAAAATCATGGCTGAATCGCTTAAAAAATCCATAGAATATTTCTATTGAAAACTCCCTCTTTTGCGACACCTATTCCATTCCAATAAAAAAAAGTATGTGTAAGTAGTAGTTTTAAAAACTGATATATTTGGATAAACGTTGTACATACATTAAACTTAAATGGGACCAGAAACTTTCGAAATTCAAACTAAAAATTTTGGTAACTTGAAGAAGGAAACTGAGACTAGGGCCGTACCGAGACCTCGTCACGATTGGCCCCCGCAAAGGGCACAGACACGCACAAGGTACAAAAAGTGGGTGGGGGCAAAAAATCTCGAAAGACGGTTTAAGAATTAACCGGGGAAAGTAGGTCAGTTCACTTGCCCCACACGTTCCTAACTTCTGCCTGCGAAAAGAAACTTTTCGCTCGACCCGAGACTCTAAACGAATGTTGTTGACACAACGTCACTTCGTCCAAGTAGCACCATAAAGAAATGACTACTACCGTACAGGCGTCGCAATACTTATGTTCCAACAGTGCGGTTGGTTCACACATCTGCCGCTTACACACCTAGCTCATATTCAACAATGGAGTTTTTGCTGCAACCACGCTACGGTATGTAGGTTGGCGAGTGAGTGCTAAAGCAAATTATACGCTATCTCACCGTAGATTTCTGCCAAGTGAGACTGGAGTGAAACTGTTCGAAACAGAATGCTTCAAGTTGTTTTATAGAGTAATAAGTGAAATTTGAAACAGTTCTCAAATATCACACACCAATTCATCTCACTGATTTACTCTCAGTAACGCCTAAAATGAGTGCTCTTTATCTCCTGCAACAGACTTTGGTGACAAGTATAGCACAAATGTCAATGCAGCTGAGCTAGTCAGGGAAACAGCGGCTTTCGATTTCCAGGAGACAGCGCTGATGGAGAGCATTGACACAGCCTCTTATTTGGATATTTGGATGTCGCTTTTTCAAATTATGGATCATTACGGGCTTATCCAAATATCCAAACAGTTTTCAGTATACTTATGACGATTCCTGTGAGTGCAGAAACTTATCAACACAGTTTCAGCAAATTAAACATGACAAAGTACTTACTGTCCTGCGTAGGTGAAGCGGACTGTCAAATTCAGCCATCTCGTCGATAGAATACGACATAGTTGCTAAATTTTATTTGAATTACAGAGCCATAAATGGCCGTATCTTTTGATTGAAGTGACAGGATCTTGGCATTTCTACACCACCAAAGAACTACAGAGCTGAGTATGTGACAGATTTTAACTCGATACGTCTACCCATCATGAGAAAAAGGAGCCATACCAGACGAACAGAAAGACAGTGTAGTAAGAAATCACAAAAACATTTTTTTCGTATGGTATCTTCTTGTCGAATTTCATGATTCAAGGTTGACGGGAAGTACCCAGTGGGTCTTGAGGACTGAGTTGGGACTATCAAAATGTGTGACACAATTGGCCGTATCTTTTGATCAAACTGACTTAGAAGCTTCACTTTTGTACACCTTAATATGTGACATAAATGTCAACTTGATACACCTACCAGTTCCAGAGAAAAAGGGTTCTGAACAGCCAGACAGGCAGGCAGGCAACAAAGTTCCGTTTTTACCATTTCAGGTACGGAATAGTAAAAAGTAAGGGCTGCAGTTTCCCCTTACTTCCAGCCGTTCGCAGGACCAACAAAGTAAGTCCATGTTGGCTAATGTTTCAGGACCCGATCAGTCAGTAATGTAGACTGTTGCCCCTACAACTACTGAAAAGGCTGCCGCCCCTTTTCAGGAACCGCGGGTTAGTCTGGCCTCTTCACAAGTACACAAATACTTTTCCGTTGTGCTTGCACCAACGGTAGGTTACCTGTACAGTTTCATCTATTAGGGTCATTCGAAAAGATACGAGCCTAAGGTTGCAAAATGAAAACAGCTAAAGAGATCGTAATGTCATTGCTTACGGCAAAAGGTGTGTTCGCTGTAAGGGGACTGAGGCCAGAAACGCGCCACCAGAGCAACGTGGGTGCACATCCATGAGACGAAAGCGCGACCTCGTGCACGCAATGACCGTCTAATTCCGGCAGTAGAGCTGCAAACAGTGAAAAGGAATCTTCGAATGACGAAAAAAAAAAAAACGTGTGCAGGACGTTACTGATAGAAGAAGGAATGCTGAGAACGAAAATGCATCGAGGAACAACACGAGTTTACATAAATCACAGAACGTCCGTGACTTTTCCGACGTTCAGTCGGTATACTAGGACAATAACTGCCACAGCAACTCGCAGTTGTTCATTAATGAGGGGATGCACTTGCTGGACGATGGTATCGGCAATGCGTGGTGACGTTCCAGATCGTCCGTCATCAGCCGACGACATCCATTACTCCCTGAATCGCTTGTATGACACCTTGAAAGTAGCCACGAACATGCAGTGCACGTCTAACGCTTAAGCCATTCTTCGGTGAATTTCCGTTCCCCGCACTCCTTGCGCTATAAGGAAGGCCCCCTGCACCCATTTCAAGCCTACATTTTTGTGTTTTCAAAACTATTCAACACTACTGAGTGCAGTGGACAGTGGAAGCGTGCACATGCTAGTTGCGTCGTTTCGTGGCTGTACACCCGTATCCCTGCAACGGCGAGTTTGACATCTCATCGCTCTTGCACGTACCACCACTTCTTCCGCAGGCATTGGGATTGCGATGATATGATTCCTTCAGCGGTTTGCATTTTACAGCCTCCGACTCGTTTCTTTTCGAATGGCGCTAATGTAAGGGACATGCAAATGTAAACGAGACAGATGGAAAAAAAGGTTAGTAGACTGTTTAGTAATTCAAAAGTAATCACCATAACTGTTAATAACTTTACACCACTGTGAGACAAGACGGTCAACGCCTTAACGGAAAAATGTTTGCGGTTGTCTACGGTACAGTTCAACGGAAATAATGGCCTGAAAGTAAAGAGTGACAATTATTGAAATATATGAAATAAAATCGTATAACTTCTCAACTGTTTGCAATAGGTCGTTCAAACTGCACGGTCGGTCGCGGAGCATGATGGAAACATGTATGCGCTTGCGCATTAAGTTTAGTGACGGAGCCCACTTTCATTTGGATGGGTTCATCAATAAGCAAAATTGGCGCATTTGTGGGACTGACACTCCGCTTTTCGCAATCGGGGAGTGTTCACCATCAACGGGTGATTGTGTCGTGTGTAATGTCCAGTAACGAAGTATTCGGTGGGATAGTCCTTGATGGTACGGTAACTACCGAGCGGTACGTGAAGGTTTGGAAGACGATTTCATACCCATTATCCAAAGTGACCCCGATTTGGACAAGGGTTCATGCAACACGGAGCTCCACCGCATCGAAGTAGGAAAATGTTTGATGACCTGGAGGAGCTCTTTGGGGACCGTATTCTGGCTCTGGGGTACCCAAACGCCGCTGGCATGGGTGTCGATTCGCCGCCATATTCCCCGGATCCGAACACATGCGACACCTTTTTGTGGGTCTATATTAAAGACAAGTTATACAGTAATAACCCCATTCATGAGACCAACAACAGCATCGTTGTTCTGACTCTTCAGCGGGTCATGCAGAATTTCGCTATTTGTCTGAACAGCACGTAATGGCAGGCATATCGAACATGTCATAACCTAAACCCGAATATCTGTAGTGACGTTTACGTGTTGAATAAAGTGTGAACAAGCCGTAGTTTTCAACTAATTTAGTTGCTTTTTTTCGTATAGGACAATAGTTGTTTCCCTATACCTACTGTTTCTGTTGTACAGAGTCGGCGATTTGGGTGCTGCGTGCAGTCAGGAAGTATCAGTAGGAGCTGCAAATAAAGAAAATTTCGAGATGTAGTGAATATTCTCGGTCGTATTATGGCGAGCCGTCGGAACTAAAATCCAGGCGGCAGCATGGAAGTAATCGCGCGTTTCCCAGCGGGTCGTCTTTCACAAATGTAACACTTGCATAGCTGAAACGAAACAATACTCATGTCTCAGACGCTATGAAAATCAACTTCATAGCTTTCCTAGCAGCTTTTGTCGCTGTAAGTCTCAAAGAGGTCCAACAGAACGCAAATTCATCAGCGCTGACATTTTTCTTAATTTAGCGGAACAGTTTCACATCTCTTATCGTATTTCATATTTTATCTCGGAATACTTTTACATTTAAAGAATAAAATATGTATCACGAGCATCTACGAAATTTCAGAACTTTTATTTATTTTTTTTCAGTCCACGAATATATCTCAGTGGTTACGGTATTTGAATAGGTAGAAATAAAAATTATTTTTCTTCAAAATTTCATGTAACGCCAGCTGTTATTTATCTTTTTTCGTAGTAGTTGGAAAAATTATCTTTTGGAAAGTTTTCCACCGTCTTCTACACTATAAATAGGGACGTCTAATATTTTGTTCGATTTTACTAACATTTGAAATTATGACTAATCGGCAGTGCAGTTAAGAGGCTGGGATGACTTCGGGATGTGAATTTTCGTTACGGCCGATGTAGCCATCTTGGCCTTTTGGAGTTTTTCCGGCGTTAGAGAGTAAGGTTGTTTTGAACTCCAGCTCCCATCGTTGTTGTCCTTTCTAGGGCGCGTAGTAACATTACGAGGCCGGGCAGTATGTGGCCATCCGAGAGCGCGTGCTAATAGACCACCGGCCGAGAATCGATATCGGAGCCTGAGAGCGCCGTAATGTTGTGGGGTCTCGTGTGACAGTCTGGGCCGGCCGACCGCGCGGGCCGCGCCGCTGACCTGACCCCACGCCCTGACCCTGCGCCGGCTACCCAGGGCCGCCGCCGCCGCCGCCGCCGCCGCCGCCGCCGCCGCCGCCGTTGCCGCCTCAGCCGCTCTTGCAGGTGGAACAGTGGAGCGCCGCCAGAGGCGGTGTTAATGGGTTTCCAGGGCCAGAAACTACGAGAAAAGCAAAATGTAGACGTCTAACAGCAGGGAGACAACCTTAGTTCTCTTCACCTCTGTTTTAATTTCGGGAGACAGATCATTGCGAACGTAACTGTGCTGTCAACCCAAGATTAGTAATCAGCAGTGAACATACTGACTCGCGAAGTAAACGGAGAAAATGTTTGAAATTATATTCACATCCACACCTACATGTACATTTACAGTTTAATAACCTACAATGAGATGACAAAAGTCGTGGGATACCTCCTAACATCGTGTCGGATCTGTATTTTGCCTGGCGTGGTGCAGCAACTCGACGTGGCATGGACACAAGAAGTCTTTGAAGGTCCCCTACGGAAATACTAAGCCATGCTGCCACCCAAAAACGTTGCCGGTGCAAGATTTTGTGCACAAACTGACCTCTAGATATTGTTCCATAAATGTTAGGTGGGATTCATATCAGGCAGTCTTGGTGACCAAATCATTCGCTCCAACTGTCTACAATGTTCGTCAAACCAATCACGAACAATTGTAGCCCGGTGTCATGGCGCATTGTCGTCCATAGAAGATCCATCGTTGTTTGGAAACATGTAGTTCATAAATGGCTGAAAGTGGACTCCAAGTAGACGAACATAACCATTTCCATTCAATGATTGGTTCAGTTGGACCAAGAGGACCCATTCTACTCCAAATAAGCACAGCCCACACCATTATGGAGCAACTACCAGCTTGCACAGTGCCTTGTTGACAACTTGGGTCGATGGCTTCAAGGGGTCTGCGCCACACTCGAACACTACCAACTGATATCGGTACTCATCTGACCAGGCCACGGTTTTCCAGTCTAGGATCCAACCGAGACCAGGAGGGGCGCTGCAGATGACGTTGTGCTGTTGGAAAAGCCACTCGAGTCGGTCATCTGCTGCTATAGCCCACTGACCCCCAAATTTCGCCGCACTACCCTAACGGATACGTTCCTCGTACATCCCACATTGATTCCTGCGGTTATTTCACGCAGTGATGCCTGTAAGCGCTGAAAGCTCTACACTAACGCCGCTGCTCTCCGTCGTTAAGGGAACACAGTCGGCCACTTCTGTGACCGTGGTAAGAGGTAACGCTTCAGATGTGCTGTTCTCGGCACACACTTGACATTGTGGATCTTCGAGTACTGAATTCCCTAACTATTTCTGAAATGTAACGGGTACTTTCCTCGTATGTCCCACATTGATTTCTGCAGTAACTTCACTCAAGGCTGCCTGTCTGCCAGCACTGACAACTCTACGGAATCGCCTCTGCTCTCGGTAGTTAAGTGACGACCGTCGGACACTGTGTTGTCCATCGTGAGAGGTAGTGCCTGAAATTTGGTAGAACACTCTTGATACTGTGCATGTCGGAATATTGAATTCAGCTTCGAAATGTATAGTACAAGAACAAAACGTGTCTGAATAAAAGAGTGCTAGAGTAATTTATTACTTGCAGCATGTTTAGAGAAAATATTTTGTGAAACGATTTGTCTGAAACAAAGAAATAAATTAGATTAGAAAACTTAGACGCACCTTTAAACGAAGCTCGAAATCATAAACAGAAAATGGCAGACCATTGAGAATTTAAAGTTCAGTTTCTAAGTCAGAATGTTAGAATTGTATAGATTATTACACGATATTTGTCTGGAGGAGTTCCACTCAGTGGTCTCGTTACGTCACTAATGTATGGACGTCTCGGCTGCTGTACATGACTTCGAGCATCTCTCAAAGGCGCGTCCAATGTTTCTCTAATCTATTTTATTTTTTAATTTCATTCAAATTATTTCACAAGACATTTGACCATTTTTTTATTCAGAGCATGAAATTTAATGTAGTTAAATATTGATCGGCGTTACATTGTTATTCAGATCCAGAGAAAGCAGAGAAGTTTCGGTGAGTGCTGCAATTTGACAATTTTTGACATTTTATTTACGTAGACAGCAGCAGCTGTTGCTGAAATATTTCAATTTTTCCTCAGATCACTAACTAAGTTTTTCTTAATTGCCCTGATCACTTTCTAGCAATTAACTTTTTCTTCAAAAACTAGACTTCGGGCTGGTCAGTTTGTTACCCCTATTTGTCCATTTCCCACCCTTCGTTTGACTGTGATAATTCGGACAAAAATCCATTGTGTAATTTCCAGCTAGTTTTGTTTTCGCTCGGTCCAAACATATGACCGAAACTAATGTAAATATGTACTATACGTTTATCATACAATTCCAACTTGAGTTTATACTCGATTTTCATTCCTTTTTCGAAAATTTATGTTTGAAATGTTTCCACAATAGGACGCAATGCCACTCAAGGCATTCAGCAGATGATTAATACTTCTCCATGTAAACACAATGCAGCCACCTGATGATGAACAAAACGTACTTTTTTATAACTTTTGTAAACCGTCGCCGCTAGGCTTGCAAAGGCTTCGTCGCTTCTGTTGTGGAGGTCGAGTTTGTGAATTCGTGAAACGACTTCTGGCGCAGTACACCGATAAGACAATTTCTCCCTGCCACTATTATACAGCTGTTCGCAGGGTCAGGTGATAGGATAGGAGAACCAAAATTTCTACAACACTCCAACAAATTAGTAACAATGTCACACGAATGAGTTAAAAGGTTTACTTATCTTTGTGATTTGTTGAATAATGAAGCCTGGAACACTGCTTGTAATGTAACACAAAAAGGCTCTCAATGGCAAGTGCAAATAATTATAGGAAAACTTCACAGTAAATAGCAAATGCAATTTACAACAACTGTCTGTTCACTTCTAAGAGTTCACTAAACGACGTTCCCTGTCAAAGTCAGCTCTGGACGATGATCTAAACCAAGTAATCGAGAACTGCTCTTCTGTCTTCCGAGTAGGCTTCTGTCCGTTGTCTTCCGGTCATTGGTGTATTGTACTCGGCTGGCAACTGGCCGAGGCGTAGTCGATATCTTCATGCTCAGCGCCTGTTTTTCGAAACACCGATTTTTTTAAAAAATGGTTCAAATGGCTCTGAGCACTATGGGACTCAACTGCTGTGGTTATCAGTCCCCTAGAACTTAGAACTACTTAAACCTAACTAACCTAAGGACATCACACACATCCATGCCCGAGGCAGGATTCGAACCTGCGACCGTAGCAGTCCCACGGTTCCGGACTGCGCGCCTAGAACCGCGAGACCACCGCGGCCGGCCCGATTTTTTTAAAATTTATTGTTGTTCACTCCTGATCTGAATCTTATAGTTATATGTGTGCGGGCGGGAGGGAGGGGGGGGGGCAACGTTATTGACTACTAATAACTACTAATTTGTTCACCACAGTCGCTGTGCCTTGCAATGCTGTCTGGCTTAAAAGTAGTCTCATACTCAGGGAGCGAGCGTAGGAGAGCAGATGTAGGAATCCCGCAGCGCAGTTCTGGGTAAAGCCCTAGTGGAGGTGGTTTGGCATTGCCCCTCTACCTGTTATGAACCGTCAGGTGTGTGTGTCTCTGTCATGAGCATGATTTTGATGAGTGCTTGTACGGTGTAGTGTTGGGTTTGTGTTGTTATGGATTAAAGTAAGGGAGAAGGTGAAACGTGGTGCCATCACATACCCCACTTCTGTTGACTAGCACAACGGGGGACCACCGAGCTTAACAATCCCTCCCGACGGACGGATCACCATCGTTGCATGCCTTCATTTCATGAGACACTGCAGAGAGATTTGGCATTTAATTCATAGCAGCGTCGCAAAGATTGGTGACGAGGAACTTAACGTCGCCACATCTTCTCCCTTTCCTGGCCACGAAAATTTTCCACCTTTATAATCGAACCTGCGCACTTTCGAGTCGAGCGCCACCACACAAACATGCGGCAGCTCTCTCGCTTATGGAGGTAGGTCGCTATCCTGCTTAGCAAATACTTATATTTGATATTTATTTGTTTAAATTACACTCGCTGTCTTTCAAACTATGTATTTTTTAGCAAAAGATGAAACAAAGCTGTTCTCTGTCAGAAATCTAGTTTGAACACTGCAGTACCTTATCAGGCGTGGTCGTATTGGGCGAGATAAGGCGTTAGCTTTCTCAGACGTTTCAACTGTTACAGCCCGCAGTCTCTGCACTCCGAATCACTGTGCAGTTTCGCAGTTTTCACACATACAAATCACTGCCAGATGTGAAAGAACTGATAGGATACAGAGAAATCTCAAGACTGATTACGAATTGAACACCAGACTTTTGAACACTTACTCACTTAGCCAACGGGCCATACTTCAGCTAGCATTCACAGAACTGTATTTTATTTAAATATGCAGCTATATAATCGCTATACGTTTAGATCTCTTGGGAGCTCATTTCAGTTACTGAATACAGTTAAAATATAAAGAACTTAAATAACGTTTAGTACCAGTAGTATGACACTGTTCGTAGAGACTATTACTCTTTAGGGACGGCATTTGACATCGCCTGTAGAAACAGAGCTGTCTAATTAACTAAAGAATTCTTCTTATCTATGGAGAGAAAAAAGTTAAGAATTTGTCTGTATTCTCTCAGTGATGTCGAGGCGTAGCGTCTTACATCGTGCCTATTGAGATCGTAACAGCATTAATCAGACGTGCAGTATGAGAGACACGCAGGGCAGATGGCCCTCAGATGCCCAAAAGTTTCTATGTTATCTGGTAGAGGTCACTCGCCGATGGACATTGTTTGAGTTGCAGTCAAAATACTGTCACTTTTGTTTGCACCTCTGTTTAATTTTCTAATTATTTATAAATTAATATTACGATTATCTTAGTCATGAGAGTGATTGCTTGGTTGATTTGGAGAAGAGGATCAAACAGCGAGGTCATCGGTCCCATCGGAAGGAAGTTGGCCGTTCCCTTTCAACGGAACTATGCCGGCATTTGCCTGAAGCAATTTAGGTAAATCACGGAAAACCTAAATCAGGGTGCCCGGGCGTGGGTTGAACTGTCGTCGTCCCGAATGCGAATCCAGTATGCTAACCACTGCGCCACCTCGCTCCCATGGGACTGAATGAAGGTGTGAATGTCAAATAAGGTTTTACGTAAAATTTTTACACTATACGTTAAAGTAACTGGTCTCGTGAAGAATCTTCGTCAGTAATATGTGTATTAGTCATTCGTACCTGGGAATTTGTTATAAACTATTTCGTCGGCTTATGGTATTGGGGAAATGAGATTATGATTTCAGTAAAGTAATTTTGTTAGGAGGGAGTTAATGTTATATCTGTGGGTTTTCAAAATTAATTTATGTTAATTTGCTGTTCTGATTCAGTGACAAATTTTGATTGGTTCTGTATATATGCGCGGGATTGAGCAGGTTTGATTCTGCTTTCTGATTGCCTGTGATGTTTCTCTGTCAATCAGAAATTAGCACATTCGCGCGTATTTAGGGAACTAGAAACTTCTTTTGTGTTGAGAGATGAGGAAGCTAGTGGCTTGGATGAGACCTACAGAGAGGTGCTCCGATGAAAATTATTAAAATTCGGATATATCGGTACCACAATGTTTGAGAAGTGCAGTAAAGTGTAGAAGATATTTCGATGTAATGCACATGTGAAATTCAGAACTTCTGGTGACATTTTAAATAATTAAATTCCGCGTGGTGTGTTGCTTACTCGCAAATGTTAATATTCCGTTACGTGAGACTGATTATAGTAACATATGAGCGAGCTATTTAAAAACATAATCGGTTTGTAAACTTTCTGTAAAGGATTAATAGTCATTACTGAAATGCGGTAAGGAGCTGGCGTTGAGTGGAAAGGTACTGAGTCATAATAAATTTATTAACGTTTCTAAAAACACTAATGAATTTATTTTTAAGAAGCAAAAATCAGAGAATAACGTTAACAGATTACCTCCAGAACTAAAAAGACTAAATTTCATTAACACAACTGATAGAAAACACGTCAAAACGGCAACAGTATAAAATCACTTCCTTTTAAATGAAGTAAAAATACATTTACATTACAAACAGCAAAGAATATGATCAAATGAATATGTCACAAATGACAACCAGTAGTTGTCTTGCCAGTAATGATCAAAACGGTATTGCCTTCGAAGTAGCCAAAATGACTGATAAATGAGGTTCAAACTTATGGCGACACAGGCGATGGCAGAGGCTAGGCCAGCAGCAATAGTTCCTCCTCCTTTTCTAACATAGGACGGCGGTTGCCGCTACAAGAGTTCTAGTAACCTTCAGTAAAAATTTCAATCATGGTACACGGGCATCTTCAACTAGACCACAGTTAACAAGAGATACAGTCAACTATCCTGTAAAACAGAGACAACTCGTTAATTATTTAGTAAAAATTAAGCACACTACAAATGCAGGAAAGTACGAACGTTATGCAGGAAACTTTGACTTGACTACTGAGGCATAAACTTTTTTTTTTTTTTTTTTAGAAACAGACAAGTTAGTAAACAGCTCGTGATACTGGCCAACAGTTAACTATAGATATGTCTCAGAAATAAGATAGATAGATTAAACAATTTCCACTATAAAGTAGAATTCGCAAATCAGAAGAATTACATCTGCTTTCTATATCCTTAGGTTCTAAAATCTGTTTGGAATAGTGACAGCCCTAAGCCCACACACCTTGACAGAACTGAACTCAAAAAGTACCAGGCAAAACCTTCATAAATAACACATTCATATATAAAACAACGGGCAACCAGGATACAGATTCAAAATAGTCACCACGCGGCACCAAGTGACGTGCACACTAATCGGTTGCTCACCGTGATTTCTCGTAAAATCCAGCGCCCATTGACTAACGCTTGCTTAGAGAGCACCGAGAGAAGGATGTAACGAAGATTGCTCGTAGGCGGAAACCCACGGGTATCATCCAGCCGGCCGCTGTGGTCGAGCGGTTGTAGACGCTTCAGTCGGGAACCGCGCTGCTGCTACAGTCGCAGGTCTGAATCCTGCCTCGGGCATGAATGTGTGTGATGTCCTTAGGTTAGTCAGGTTTAAGTAGTTCTAAGTCTAGGGGACTGATGGAAATGTCGTGTGGCTAGGGCCTCCCGTCGGGTAGACCGTTAGCCTGGTGCAGGTCTTTCGATTTGACGCCACTTCGGCGACCTGCGCGTCGATGGGGATGAAATGAATCAGGACAACACAACACCCAGTCCCTGAGCGGAGAAAATCTCCGACCCAGCCGGGAATCGAACCCGGGCCCTTAGGATTGACAGTCTGTCACGCTGACCACTCAGCTACCGGGGCGGACTTAGGGGACTGATGACCTTCGATCTTAAGCCCCATAGTGCTCTGAGCCATTTGAACCATTTTTGTATCATCCTGTAGGCGCCACCTCGTCCAGTATTTGCAACGGCACCACAACGGACACAAACTGTTTGCAACTTCAGTAGCAAAGGACACGCCGAATACTGTGCGTCCTGCTGAAGTAGCTTTCAACGAGCAATGTTCAAGGCTGCAACCAACGCTCGGCCCCGGCAAACCCGCAGTGAACAAAGGCACCACACTGGACGACGGACCACGGGAGACACTTGGCCACACCAACACACCGCCTCACTTGCGCCCTTCACCACCAGTGTCACACTCTCTCTTCTCCAGGTCGCCGCAGCCCTTAACTACCGTCTCCTCCGACCTGTCCTTTACGGGTGACAGTAACGCTCCATGCGCTCTTGCGGCCAGAGGGATTCCAAATCCGCAGGGATTACGCGAAATTAAACGCGGGCACACGGCACAATTACCTTAACTGGCTACTATTATGAATGATGTGTGTGTGTGTGTGTGTGTGTGTGTGTGAACTTTTCAGATTTTGTACAGTTTAGAGTAAGGCGTGGTCGTAAATGGCGTATGCAAGCTTACCGCAATAGAGTAACATTTTAGGAAAACAAATACTTTCATTTAACTGTTACTAACCTTCCACCAACAACACAATTTTTGGAGCGACTTCTGCTCACGATCTGTACAGAGTTATTACAAATGATTGAAGCGATTTCACACCTCTACAATAACTTTATTATTTCAGATATTTTCAGAATGCTTTGCACACACATACAAAAACTCAAAAAGTTTTTATAGGCATTCACAAATGTTCGATATGTGCCCCTTTAGTGATTCGGCAGACATCAAGCCGATAATGAAGTTCCTCCCACACTCGGCGCAGCATGTCCCCATCAATGAGTTCGAAAGCATCGTTGATGCGAGCTCGCAGTTCTGGCACGTTTCTTGGTAGAGGAGGTTTAAACACTGAATCTTTCACATAACCCCACAGAAAGAAATCGCATGGTGTTAAGTCTGGAGAGCGTGGAGACCATGACATGAATTGCTGATCGTGATCTCCACCACGACCGATCCATCGGTTTTCCAATCTCCTGTTTAAGAAATGCCGAACATCATGATGGAAGTGCGGTGGAGCACCATCCTGTTGAAAGATGAAGTCGGCGCTGTCGGTCTCCAGTTGTGCCATGAGCCAATTTTCCAGCATGTCCAGATACAAGTGTCCTGTAAGGTTTTTTTTTGCAGAAGAAAAAGGGGCCGTAAACTTTAAAACGTGAGATTGCACAAAACACGTTAACTTTTGGTGAATTGCGAATTTGCTGCACGAATGCGTGAGGATTCTCTACCACCGAGATTTGCACATTGTGTCTGTTCACTTCACCATTAAGAAAAAATGTTGCTTCATCACTGAAAACAAGTTTCGCACTGAACGCATCCTCTTCCATGAGCTGTTGCAACCGCACCGAAAATTCAAAGCGTTTGACTTTGTCATCGGGTGTCAGGGCTTGTAGCAATTGTAAACGGTAAGGCTTCTACTTTAGCCTTTTCCGTAAGATTTTCCAAACCGTCGGCTGTGGTACGTTTAGCTCCCTGCCTGCTTTATTCGTCGACTTCCGCGGGCTACGCGTGAAACTTGCCCGCACGCGTTCAACCGTTTCTTCGCTCACTGCAGGCCGACCCGTTGATTTCCCCTTACAGAGGCTTCCAGAAGCTTTAAACTGCGCATACCATCGCCGAATGGAGTTAGCAGTTGGTGGATCTTTGTTGAACTTCGTCCTGAAGTGTCGTTGCACTGTCATGACTGACTGATGTGAGTGCATTTCAAGCACGACATACACTTTCTCGGCTCCTGTCGCCATTTTGTCTCACTGCGCTCTTGAGCACTCTGGCGGCAGAAACCTGAAGTGCGGCTTCAGCCGAACAAAACTTTATGAGTTTTTCTACGTATCTGTAGTGTGTCGTGACCATATGTCAATGAATGGAGCTACAGTGAATTTATGAAATCGCTTCAATCATTTGTAATAGCCCTGTACAGTTGTTTCTTCTGTAGCTTATTCTGGTTGGGAACTGCATTTTAGGAACTTCAAGGAATGTGAGAAGAGATTCACCACAAGGTCAGTGGAGCTTTATTAGCATCAGCACCGCACCGCGCCGCCGCAATGTCTATGCAGGATGGTTGTGTTGCAATTCACGGGTTATTTTGTCTCTGAAGGCTTCCTCAGCGGTTCCACGCTATAACTAGCGTGACCCGAAGCGCGCATGAATCTTAAAGTCACACTGTCTAATGCAATATATCACTGTCCACTAGTTCGCGTGGTAGCCTGAAACAGTATGTAGAACAGACCGTTAACTGCCATTATCGTACATCCAGTCTGCCACGCTCGAAGTGCTGCAATTGTGATTCAGTGTCCACAAACGAGGTCAGAGGAACTGCCAAATGAATGGGTCAGAAATAATTCTGATGGTGGCACAAAATTCAGAATTTAAAACTAATAGTCGCTTTGAATGGAGTTCTACTACTTACGTAAGGTTATGCAAGTTCTTCATACTGGAATCAGTATTTGAAGCTAACAACGGATCGATATACACACTGACTAAAAAAAACCAGAAATGCATTTAATGATTGCTAGTTGCCGTCATCATCATCATCATCTTCTTCTTCTTCTTCTTCTTCTTCTTCTTCTTCTTCTTCTATGGCCATGCCTCTGTAAACATTCTCCTCTTTTTGTGCTTTCATTTTCATTTCTTTATAATTTAGTACTTTGTTAGTTTCAATACATCTTCGACTATTTTCTTTTTTGCACCCACTTGCTTCCCTTTCCACAAATTTTTTCTTTCTCTATTTTTGTTAGAGCCACATTGCGACTCAGTAAATCGCAACAAAAAAAAAATAGTTTTCCTTTACTTTATGTTTTCTGTGAAGTTCCTCTGCTTATTGATTTCTGCCAGAACACGACAAGGGCTGCAACACTGTACAGAACGACTTGAACGACATAAAAACTGTGATTTGTAAGGCAACAGGATACTACCACACTATTTCTTAAGTACAACAACCATGGAGTGTTCAGTACATGTAGTTGTCAAGAGGATTAAAGTACAACGTAATTCAAAATTAATACAGTAATTAGTAACGGCTACAATTATTTAATGCACAGCCGTACAGTGATGAGAATTACAGATAATGTAAGAGGGACAGTCAAAAAGTAAAGGGACTTTTGCAATTTCTCGACATAGGGCTTGGTAACACTGTTAGTATCCATGGCTGAAGTATTGTCGTATGCAACAATTCTGTACTACGTGTCACTCTTATTCCCGTGTTAGTCGTTGTATTGGAGCAGACCGTGTATCATCTAACGACTAGAATGTGCAGAGGCCTCGCCATGCTAAAAGAACACACCCACCTTTGTATCGTAAGGAAACTTTTCCATTAATGCCAGAAGCTCGTTTTGAAGAAAATCTAGATAATGGGAACCTGTAAGAAGATAGATTAATATAACAGGCCGAATCAATTGTTAGTCTATCACTCCACGCAACGTATTAATAGAAAAACGTTTTTGTATATGCCAAGGCATGTGGATTTTCGTCGGACCACAGATGTGAGCTCCGACTTCTAATGACATCGTCACATGTGAAAGTGACCTCATCAGTAAACAGTATTTATGAGATTACTCGGTGACTCGAAATTATCCAACCACGAAATTCCAATCGTCTACATTCCTCTCATTCTTGGAATATCTTGAATCCGCTGTGAATGATGTAGATACAGACCGAAACGTCCGCTATATTGTTGCATGTGGACACAGATATGACGTTCTCAGTTATTTGCTGGATGTTTCAATACCGTACGATGCTGTGCTCCAAACGTACATACGCAGAAATTTCCTCCTCAGATGAAGTCCTATATTCGATAGTAGTAGATTTCTCTTGGCCAGGAATGCCGTTTTTGAATGGCTATTTTGCATTTTATGTCCTCCACGCTCCGCCCATCATGGTTTATTTTGCTGCATAGGTAGCAGAAGTCCTTAATTTCGGCCGGCCGCGGTGGTCTCGCGGTTCGAGGCGCGCAGTCCGGAACCGTGCGACTGCTACGGTCGCAGGTTCGAGTCCTGCCTCGGGCATGGATGTGTGTGATGTCCTTACGTTAGTTAGGTTTAAGTAGCTCTAAGTTCTAGGGGACTGATGACCTCAGCAGTTGAGTCCCATAGTACTCAGAGCCATTTGAACCATTTCTTTTTTCCTTAATTTCATCTACTTCGTGATCACCAGTCCTGATGTTAAGTCGTCGGTGTTATCATTTCTGCTATATCTCATTACTTCTGTGTTTCTTCGATTTACTCTCAATCCACATTCTGTACTCATTAGACTGTTCCTTCCATTCAGCAGATCCCGTAATTCTTCTTCACTTCCACTGATATCCTTTCATTTTGTATTTTTATCGTACTCTTCAACATTTATTTTATTTCAGTCATTGTTTTCTCGATTTATAGATTGAACAGTAGGCGCGAAAGAATAAATCCCTGTCTTACACCCTTTTTAATCCGAGCTCTTCGTTCTTGGTCTTTCTCACTTAGGAAATCGTTTACAAGCATCAGCTGCGGCTTTTCCCTTAAAAAACTCATTCGCAAATATCATATCGATATAGTTAGTAATTGTAAACACCAAGGGGGAAATGAGGCCAGTGGTTCGCTTTTTGTTTGTGGAAGGTGTCAAACCTGCCGAAATTATTCGTCGAATGCAAATGCAGTACGGCGACACCTGTTTTTTTTTTTTTTTTTTTTTTTTTCGCGAAGCAAATCTACAAATCGATAGAGCACTTGAAACAGGGAAGCCCTTCTCTATGGGACGACGAATGATCAGGCAGGCCATCGACGTCAGCAACTGAGGACAGTTTGGAAGTCGTTGAAGGTATGATGCAAAACAGATGAATGACAGTGGATGAAATCAGCCACGGTTCAGCGTATTCCATATTAGACGACAGGGGAAATTTTCTGAGTGTGTTTGCGGGATGGGTACCGAAAGAATAAAGGAACTGTCATTCGAATTTATGGAACATAGTCATACAGTCCACACCTAGCGCCAGGCGATTTCCACACGTCTGGACCATTGAAGGAAACGCTCAGGGGAAGATGATTTGCAACCGATACAGAAGTCACTGATGCGGTGCAAAATTGGTTACAGGTGCAACCAATGAACTTTTTTTTCCAAGGTAATAGAAAAACTTGTGAAACGTTGGAAAAATGTGTTGAAGTGCAGGGAGAAAAATAATGCATGTTTCAGTTTTCTATCAATATAATGAATATTCCTTTTCTCAAAAGTTCCTTTACTTTTTGACTTCCCCTCGAAAAAGAAAGGTGAAATTTTTTACCTACTTTGTAGGTGTTTTAAATGACTCTCCTCGGTCATACGGACAACATCTAAGTGACAATGCATTTCATGCTAATATTTTCAGAACAGGGTGTCGTCATGTCCAGTTCGACCGATTCAACAGTTCGTAAGACGCTGATTAAAAAAATGTGCCAACCTCCATATCCCAGAGTTAAGATATTCCGTCTTGTTCAGAGGTGTAATCCGTGGAGCCTGTGCGAAGCTATGGGATGGGTGATAACCCATCCCATAAAAAAATCGAGATAAATGTTTCTTGAGGCAAGCAGCCGACTTTTAGTTTATCTTTTGCATAAACATCACGTTTCTCCTAACTGCTGATGAAATGGCGAATATTGTTGGCATTTGGAGATGCTTGACTACATCGCTGACGAAATCTCCTCTGCACAGAGATGACAGAATGAAACTTATTAAATTCTATAACAAAGAGAGTCTTCTGTACAGAATCCGCCGTTTTCACTTACGACGCACTTACGGACAGCTCCTCATACGCCAGCTTCCGATCCACTGTACTTGCGCGACGATCAAAATTTTAAACTTCCCTTTTACATTCTCTGTAATTCTTATCGTTATATCGCTATGCAGTAAGTAGTTTTAGTCGTTTGTAATCGCTATATTCATTTTAAAATGCCCTGTATATTTATAATTTACAGTATGCCCGTTAAACGTCACTAAATAATGGTGAAATCGAAACTTCCTGGCAGATTAAAACTGTGTGCCCGACCAAGACTCGAACTTGGGACCTTTGCCTTTCGCGGGCAAGTGCTCTACCATCTGAGCTACCGAAGCACGACTCACGCCCGATCCTCACAGCTTTACTTCTGCCAGTATCTCGTCTCCTACCTTCCAAACTTTACAGAAGCTCTCCTGCGCAGGAGAGCTTCTGTAAAGTTTGGAAGGTAGGAGACGAGATACTGGCAGAAGTAAAGCTGTGAGGATCGGGCGTGAGTCGTGCTTCGGTAGCTCAGATGGTAGAGCACTTGCCCGCGAAAGGCAAAGGTCCCGAGTTCGAGTCTTGGTCGGGCACACAGTTTTAATCTGCCAGGAAGTTTCATATCAGTGCACACTCCGCTGCAGAGTGAAAATCTCATTCTGGAAATGGTGAAATCGATTGCGAAAGCTTGTGCCAGCTGTGTGCGCTACCGTGACAGGTATAGGGCGTCGTCACAGGAACCTAGTGCTATATTTTACTGTCTATAAGACGTAATTTTTTCTTCAGAAAATTGCCTCCATATTTCAGGCGCGTCTTAGACTAGAAATTAATATTAAAATGTCCATTGTCCCGCCAGTCTTAAAAATGGCCATATATTCGATGCCGCGGGAAACCTATCTCTGGCTGGTTACATCGGATTCAACTGGCAGCAGGAATCCACCGATGCGACGAACATGAGTTGCCAGGATTCCAGTCTCCCTCCCACCCCACAATCACAACCTTGAACTGAAAGAGATTTGTGTTCTCGGTAACAGAACAGTATTTTTGTTAGTAGATAGTTTCGTAATGGAAAAAAAAGATATTCGTATTATGCGGTCTATAAATTGGAAGTAATAGCGTATGCAGAAGAACATGGAAACAGAGCAAGTGAGCGGCATTTCGGTCGTCCACCGAAACGCTCTAAGTTAGCGCTACAGTGCAATTTAACAGATTTTAAGGGTGGAGTTGGTTGGTGCTACAGGATTATGAAGAGTCATGGACTTAGCATCCAAACCAAAACCAAAATATCTTAGAAAATGCCAGAAGAGTATGAAGAGAAAATGTAATCTTTCCACTGCCTTATTATTCAACATCGAAAGAAAACACGTGTGGAACTAAGCCAAACAGCGAATGTGGGCGACACTCCTCTGACATTTGATGTGCCGAGTAATTGACTGTTGCCATCAAACGGTGCTAGAAGTGTAACTATAAAAGGGTGGACTTGAAAAAATGCACTGCACTGTTGTCCTTTCATGTTGTGCTAACGGTACTAAATTTAATCCAATGACCATTTTAAAGCGCGAAACAACGCCAAAAGCTTCTGAAATACCGCCAGGTGGTGTTGTTCACGTACATGACAAAGGTTGGATGGACGAGGCTGCATGAAATTATGGACTAACAGAGTGTGAGAGAGAAGGGAAGTTGCTTTATTGAAGAAGAGTTCTCTTCTTCTGCTAGATCAGTTTAGAAATCATTTGAAAAATTCTGTGAAAGAGAAACTGAGACAGGGAAACGCAGAGCTTGCTGCTATTCCGGGAGGACTTACTTCACAACTGCAACCTCTTGATGTCTCGATAAATAAACCTTATGAAGTGTATACGAGAGAAGAATGGAGCAACTGGATGATGGATGAAACCAAACATAAATTCACGCCGAAGGAAGCTTTAAAAGGGACTAGAATCAGACAAGTGTGTCAGTGGATAAAACAATCGTGATCTAGAGAGAGAGGAGACATGATTGTTAAACCTTTCAAAAAGTTGGTTCAAATGGCTCTGAGCACTAAGGGACTTAACATCTGAGGTCATCAGTCCCCTAAAACTTAGCACTTCTTAAATCTAACTAACCTAAGGACATCACACACATCCATCCCCGAGGCAGGATTCGAACATGCAACCGTAGCGGTCGCGCAGTACCAGCCTGAAGCGCCTAGAACCGTTCGGCCACACCGGCCGGCTTTCAAGAAGTGCGGCGTAAGTAACGCTCTCGGTAGCTGCGAAGACCATCTTATATATGAACAGGACGACGAAGAGAAAGGAGAAGAAGCTGAAATGACGATTTTCAGGGTTTTAAAGGTCAGTTGTGTTTTATTAACTAAGAATCTTTTTGTTAGTCTCTCTTTGCAATCTAATAATAGGGTGGCCTCTCCAGCTAGCTGGAAGCAGGTTTGGCTCAGTCATACGGGGCATGTGCCTTCAGACTGAGACAGTATTGACGTACGTCTTTTTCGCTGCCGCATATTGGAACGGAGGATTTTTGTCACCCCAGTCGTGCCGGGACCAGATGTTCCAGGGGGAATTGCTGATTCCATTTGCGTTTCGTTGGCGGAGCGCGTTCCCACCTACAATAAGGCAGTTGTGCCGCTTCTCACGATCTCTGCCTGAGACACAGCCTTAAGGCGGCGCGTGAGTCGAGTGAACAAGGGACGGCCGAAGATACGGAGCTTCCTTCTACCGCTGTCCAGTCACGAGCCCGTAGCTCCAGCGTTCTCCAGCAAATGCTACCGCTAGAAGCGTTGCTCCCTGCGTGCCATCTATAAATCGGATAAATTACCTCCGGCGTTCGAGCTGCGTGTGGATACAGGGCAGTCTATACAGCTGTGAAACCGTGTCCTGCACTCCACACGTCTGAAAACAGCTAGCCGCGATGTCGAGATATCTGGTAAAAGGGAAACATTCACGCGATTTGCAAATACTGGAGATTACTTTGACTGTTTATTCAAGCCTCAAGTATCTTCCACTACGGTTTACATTGTTTTTAGTCAGTCATTCGTCTGAACTGACACCATCTGCTATTTCTTCCAACACTTTGAGAACGTCTTCACCTCTTCCTATGCTGAACCCAACGTTACTGATAATCTACGCCACATGTTCCAACCTTAGTTCTCTTTTGGGCAACTTATTCCTTTGCCTTTGCGGTCTGGTACTTGTTAGGAAAAGACAGATAATGTGTAGTTCGTACAAAAGTCAGTAAAAATCGGAAACCAAGAGAGAAGTGCTCGGTTCAGTGGTAACATGCTCCAATTTGTCTTCAACAGAATGGGTATAGGTTAGGAACTGGATTCCTTGAAGAGAGGGAATGGGTTTGGCACGTTCCCAGCCCTAACCTCACCTGCAAGTCACACATGAAAAATAAATCAGTAGTACAGCAGATACAAGAATATGACGACAAACATATGGTGCCTGATATAAAGGAAGATCTTGAACTCCCTAAGGATGCGTTTAGAATGCTGTAACTGACAAAAATAACAAGGCAGTGAAGGATTTTGCGATGTCGCTGTTCGGAACTGCTCCTCTGTCCACGTAATTTACCCTGGAAGGAACACACATCAAGGATTTACTGAATGATTAATTTGGGTCTGGGAAATGATAATGAGGAACCACAGGCTGCAGAAGAAGAAAATGTGCATGCTGAACTGCCACCAGTTGAAGGTGTCAGTGAAGGTGCTAAATGTGTGCTACTGCTAAAGAATGAATATGATTCCTCATTCTTTGAATGCTGTAATTTATGACTGCAATTGTCACCTTATTTATGTCATTTCATTGTAGCCATTTTTGTTTTTGTTTTTGTGGAATTAAAAAAAATTGTATTTAGGAAATGTAGGTATTGAAGAATTAATCGTCAAAAAAAGGGGGCTAATGACTTCGATGAAACACGAAGGAAATAAAAGAAAGCTTTATAAATGGGATTGATTTGAAGACGAGATAGTGAAGTTCTGCATGAGCTTACATAACAGAATTTCTTAACTGTAATTGTGAATTGTTGGGAAATTCTACGGTATCATTTTGGCCATTTTGTGTTTACAATTACTAACTATATCGATATGATATTTGCGAATGAGTTTTTTAAGGGAAAAGCCGCAGCTGATGCTTGTAAACGATTTCCTAAGTGAGAAAGACCAAGAACTAAGAGCTCGGATTAAAAAGGGTGTAAGACAGAGATTTATTCTTTCGCGCCTACTGTTCAATCTATAAATCGAGAAAACAATGACTGAAATAAAATAAATGTTGAAGAGTACGATAAAAATACAAAATGAAAGGATATCAGTGGAAGTGAAGAAGAATTACGGGATCTCCTGAATGGAAGGAACAGTCTAATGAGTGCAGAATGTGGATTGAGAGTAAATCGAAGAAACACAGAAGTAATGAGATATAGCAGAAATGATAACACCGACGACTTAACATCAGGACTGGTGATCACGAAGTAGATGAAATTAAGGGAAAAAAATGGTTCAAATGGCTCTGAGCACTATGGGACTCAACTGCTGTGGTCATCAGTCCCCTAGAACTTAGAACTACTTAAACCTAACTAACCTATGGACATCACACACATCCATGCCCGAGGCAGGACTCGAACCTGCGACCGTAGCAGTCGCACGGTTCCGGACTGCGCGCCTAGAACCGCGAGACCACCGCGGCCGGCCGAAATTAAGGACTTCTGCTACCTATGCAGCAAAATAAACCATGATGGGCGGAGCGTGGAGGACATAAAATGCAAAATAGCCATTCAAAAACGGCATTCCTGGCCAAGATAAATCTACTACTATCGAATATAGGACTTCATCTGAGGAGGAAATTTCTGCGCATGTACGTTTGGAGCACAGCATCGTACGGTATTGAAACATCCAGCAAATAACTGAGAACGTCATATCTGTGTTCCACATGCAACAATATAGCGGACGTTTCGGTCTGTATCCACATCATTCACAGCGGATTCAAGATATTCCAAGAATGAGAGGAATGTAGACGATTGGAATTTCGTGGTTGGATAATTTCGAGTCACCGAGTAATCTCATAAATACTGTTTACTGATGAGGTCACTTTCACATGTGACGATGTCATTAGAAGTCGGAGCTCACATCTGTGGTCCGACGAAAATCCACATGCCTTGGCATATACAAAAACGTTTTTCTATTAATACGTTGCGTGGAGTGATAGACTAACAATTGATTCGGCCTGTTATATTAATCTATCTTCTTACAGGTTCCCATTATCTAGATTTTCTTCAAAACGAGCTTCTGGCATTAATGGAAAAGTTTCCTTACGATACAAAGGTGGGTGTGTTCTTTTAGCATGGCGAGGCCTCTGCACATTCTAGTCGTTAGATGATACACCATATAAACAGAACATTCCCCCCCAAAATTGACCCGCAGAAATAGTCAGCTTCTTTGGCCACGGAAGTTTCGGCATCTTACCCCTTTAGATTTCTTGCCTGTGGGGGGACGGAAAGGCGATGTCTACAGAGAGAAGGTAAAGAGCAAGGGACGAATTGATCGGATTTGAATAATGCTGAAAGGATACTTCAGGAGAGGTGCACCTGGTGTTGTCAAGAGAATTCGAAAGTAAGCTGGAGTCGTAGGTGGATTTCATGACAAAAAACTTCGAACTTAATATTTTGCTTTTGCTTAGCATCTTACGTATTTATTCGTGTTCCAGTCTAACAGCTTTATCTCTTTAAAGCACAAAACATAAGACATGTGTTATATGAAATGTTTTATTCGAAAGAAACTTTCTTCACATATATCAACTCTTGCTTACGGCTCCATCGTAGCACTCAACTTGTGCAAACATGCTCCATAAAGAGCAAAGTAACGCATGACTTTTCATTCTGTATAGAAAGCAGTTTTGATCTGCACCGCAATAATCTTCCATCTTTGTCTCTCTTGTCACCGTCTACCAAATTTTTAGAAACATTTACTTTCAAACTGAAATTCACTAAGTAGTTTTTCCATTGTAATCAGTGGTTTTTCGACGTCGTTATTCTCAGACAGAATGACACCCACTGTGTTTTGAATATTATTCTGAAAATTTCTCCATTTTTCCGTTGCCTCTCTCGGAAGACAAGATAAAGCGGAATGATAACGAAACATTGCCCTCCTTCTCCTCCTTCTCAAAACGAACTTGTCTTCTGCGACACAATTTCTGTAGATATTGTGATTTACTCATACGGCTATGCTCTTGAAAATTCCAGTTACCTTATTTCAATTTATGGTCTCGATCGTTTTTCCTGGATACAAACTCTAAAAACTATATCACGTTTCATTTGCTTTCCGTAATACCGCGTTCCATTGTTACGTCTAAGGTCTGAATATGTTCTCTGCTCGCCCAACACATACCTTTCCTAAGTTAATCTGATAATCGTCTAGTGTTGTGGAGGAAAATGAAAAACTGCACTCAACCTATTACTGTTCATCTTCCATTGGGTATGTGCTTCATGTTGAAATCACAGAAGAAAGGTAAGTGACTGAATGTCCTAGCTTTTGCAGCTATACCTCATAATTCACATGTGAAACAATTACAGCTACGGCTTCGCAATAATATTTTCTGTTGCAATCGTGGACCACCAGAATTGTTGTTGTCATTATATCTTTCCTTCCTTGCCAGATTCCGAGTAAAGCAGCAAGTACAGTCGCTAAATGTCGCTTTTATTTACAACTTCCCCCGAATAGTGTCTGCGGTGCGGTAACCATTACTAGACAAGCAATTACGGGGGAAAATGAAGCAGAGTTAGAGAATAACTTTCTATCAACCTATCAAAATACAGGTCATTAGATACAAATTAGCCAACTTGGAAACAGATATGGACGTAAATTGGCAATGACTTCGTTTGGAATCGTCTTACCGTCGTATAAAATGCTTTATAGAAGTCTCGCGAACGCTAAACCTGCCTCCCTTGACGGGGATCCTTCTTATATGAGTCAAAGAAAGAATGGGGTGTAGATATCGTAAGGGGCACTGACGGTATGTTAAAGTATGTCATTGTGTAAAATTCGATAAATAAAAAAGTTACATAGAACGGAATATTAACTTTTCTTGCATTACAAGGAAAGATATTCTTGTTGAACGTGTGGTAGTGGTATGAGAAATGAAACACGTAGTGTTCACAAATTATTTCAACATTTTTTAATAAACATTAAATTGATACAAGTTTCTCTGAGGTGAATGGTTGCTTCGCGTCGTTCATCAAATTCATATCTGAGATGGAAGAGTAACGCTGCCGAAAATTTACAAATTGGAGAGCACCGTTACTTTTGCCTTTTACTCTGTTCTCAGCATCTATAGTCGATTTCTATACTGCAATACTGATGCAATAGTTTTGAGGTTATGTTTAGCTACGCAGTCTTGCATGTCTGCTGCCGCCGGTAGAGAAGATGTCCAAATTTCCAGTCACAAAACTGTATGCATCAATTGCACGATTGTCGAAAATGATAAATTACTATGACTCGAACTGTAGGATTGTCACTTAGGCATGCGAAATCATTGGAAAAGCATAGGTGAAAAACTTGTACGGTGCTTAAAAGTGTCAAATTATAGAAAATTATTGGTGTCAGAATGCGAAAGAAAGTGTGCGTGTCATATGGGATATACGTGGTACGACCCACAGCAAGAAAAATCATACAGAGTACTGTATCTTGAAAAACATGAGTATGTATCGCTAAGAAATATACGCATATTAGAGACATTTAGAGAATTGCATCTGTTCATGAATACTGTCCGAGGTTTTTAATTGGCGTGGTAATGTTGAGTTGTTAAAACATAATGTGTACAAAATAGGGCTGCTATGGCAAAAAAAGTGTCTAATTAGCCAGTATTGATAAAGTATTGGCGTTATTGAGGCCTTAGGAGCTCGAGATGAATTACTTAGAAATTGTGACATGGAGACAAAGGTTCAAATGGCTCTGAGCACTATGGGACTTAACATCTCAGGTCATCAGTCCCCTAGAACTTAGAACTACTTAGACCTAACTAACCTAAGGACGTCACACACATCCATGCCCAAGGCAGGATTCGAACCTGCGACCATAGCAGCAGCGCGGTTCCGGGCTGAAGCGCCTAGAACCGCTCGGCCACAGCGGCCGGCGAACATGGAGACAGTGGTGGAGATAACACACAGCATGAGAAAAGATGACATACGAGGGGTGTTCAATAAAAAATGCAAGACTTTTTCCTGAAAGCGGGAATTTCAATACATTATATTATTCCCCATTCTTTTGGCTACGAAACCATAGTTTTCAACATACTCCGTTCAATGCGATGGCCTTATGCCAATTTTTTGGGAAGGCGTGTATGTCCGCAAGGTACCACTGTACTAAAGTGCGCGTCATTTATGTTGGCGGCCCAGATTAGGTTCGTTCTGCGCATCTGACGTCACAAAACACAGCCAGCCAATGAACAGAGAACGACGTTGCCAGAGCTCGACTGCAGTGCAGAGCACGGACGAGTGTCTTCAGTTTTAGAAACGTTCAGTCATAAATAAAGTAATTGAAGAAAAGCAATGTCTTGATAGCAGACTTTCTTTTATAGAAAGTTTGGAAAAAGCATTCTTTATACCAATTGCTTCATATTCTATAATTAATTAAACCAAACAAGCAATAAGCTTCCTAATTAAGGCAATAGCAAGGAAAGGTGTTTGTATCATTCTCACTAACCGCTTTTTCGCAATAAAGAACAGCGGTAATTGTTTATTTCCTATTGTACTTCGACGAAACGTGAGTAATTCATAGTCATACCAACAGTGTTTGTCGGTATTTTGCGTGATAGTTTAAAGTCCTCCGGGGGTCCCATTGAATGGCGAGCTGCCTTAGCGTAATGGTTATTGTGTGAGGCTGCCGAGCGAAAGGTTCCGTGTTCAAACCTTAATCAGTGCTTAATATTTTCTTTATTTTAAAAACAATATCGAAGTGTCTTACTTCACGAATTTTATTCGTTTGAATGTAATTTTTTTGAAATTTCTAGTGGCAACTAAAATCGACCATATGGAAAGTATACGCTATGGATTTTTACCTCTGCAAACTCTTCAAAATTTCGTGCACTGGTTTACTACATCTAATGCTGCACAATAACTGCGTTGAACATCGAAACAAAATTAAGTCATTTATGGGGGAAGGTATCAGTCAAGAAGATGTGTAAAAATCAAATTTTTGGGCCAAATAGTTTTTGTGAAATCGAATGATAAAAGTGTGTCAAAGCAATCGAAACACCATGTGTCTGCACAGGCGAACAGTGGAATGATGACAAAATCGCACACATCGCGGAATGCGGGGAGCACGTCTCTGTAGAAGCGAAAGGGTTATTGCGGCCGTGATGGCTTTTACTTCACAAACTGCGCGCTCCCCCCTAAACGTAAGTTTGCGAACTATACTATGGAGCTGCTTCTCTTGGCGCGTACAACTGGCAACGCAGCAATCTCCCGCGTCTGGGCGGGCATGCGCGAACCGCCAAGATAGAATTGAACTATAGTCGACGTCGGAGCTAGCGTCTTGCTGCGTAAGTAACCTACCCATCATCATCCACATAGTGCTTCACGGGAAGTGCATTCTCCATTGAGCCAGCAGACAGGTGGAAGTCGGAAGGAGCGAGATCCGAGCTGTAGGGTGGATGAAGAAGAACAGTCCAATGAAGTTTTGTGAGCTCCTCTCGAATGCGCAGACTTGTGCGAGGCCTTGCGTTTTCATGGAGAAGAACTACATTTGCGTTTTTGTGGTGCCGAACACGTTGAAGTCGTTCCTTCACTTTCCAAAGGAAGTTAATAGTTAATCTTTTAACCATGAGGGAGGACGTCAAACAGAATACTCCCAGAAGACCGCCGCTATGACTTTGCCGGCTGAGGGCTGAGGATGCGGTTTTAAACTTTCTTCTTCGGAGGAGAGGTGGTGTGGCGCCACCCTATGGATTGCAGATTTGTTTCTGGTTCGAAGGGATGAACTGATGTTTCATCGCCTGTGACGACGGCCGACAAAAAAATGTCACGATCAGCCTCGTAACGCGCAAGCAATTCCGCACAGATGGCCCGTCGTTGCTCTTCCGTTAGGGAGCGAGGAAACCAGCGGGCTCACAACTTTGAATGTGCCAACTGGTGGACGAGTGTGTCAGCACTACCAAGAGGTGCCTCGTTGTGCAGCAAGGTGTGACTGATTGTGATCCGACGATTACCCCGAAAGAGCGTGTCCGTACGTTCCAGAAATGCAGGAGAAACAGCTGTGTGCGGTAGGAGATCGCAACCATCTTTCTCTACCTCCATGGTAAACTATGTTTTCATGTATGGTTGTCTGCCATTTTTAGACGTCTTGGTGCGACCGAAGAGTGACGGCACACTTGGTCACTCGGTGTACAGAAAGCCCACTCATACAGACCTGTATCTACAAGCTACTAGTTGCCACCATCCAGCACAAACAATGGGCGTTCTCAAAACCTTGGTCCACCGTGCCCATACTATCTCTGACGCCGACAGTCTTTAAGCGGAACTGGAACACCTGCAAAAAGTATTTCTGAAGAATGGCTTTTCACCTAGGCAAGTGAACAGAGTGATGAAGAACTACAAACGACGGAACAAGGAAGAGGAAGAGGCCTTCAGGTCGACTGTTTATCTACCATTTATTGGGAATATTTCTTCATAGATAGGCAGAATATTGAGAAAGTATCAAGTGAGAGTCATCTTTCGCCCTCCTTCCAAAATTTCATCACTGATGGGATCCGTTAAAGACGACCTGGGCCTGCGTAAATCAGGTGTTTACAAAATTCCGTGTGAATGCAGCAAATCATATATAGGGCAAACAACACGAACTGTGCAGGAACGCATTGTGGAACACCAACGGCATACTCGCCTTCTCCAACCCACCAAGTCCGCAATCACCGAACATTGTATTTCCACAGACCATTCCATGAATTACAACGACACAAAAATTTTGGCCCATACATCAACCTTTTGGAGCTCGATTGTCAATGAATCTGTGACAACGAGACTCTCATCAATCGAGATAGCGGTTATCAGCTAAACTCTGCTTGGAATCCTGTTATAGAGAAACTTCGTAGTCGACGTAGTTATCGGAATAAAGATGAAAATCGACCTGATATCGATACGCCAAGCTTTCAACGTGGAGGGCGCGAGACGCAGCGCACGGAGTTGTTATGAACGCGCACGCTGAGCAGCGCATGCGCAATGTCACCTCAGTACGGCTTTAAATAGCGGAGATCAGCGCGTACTCGCCAGTACTACTACAGTGGCACTCACTTGAAGATGGCCAGAAGACTCTGCGCCGAAATATCGTGGCAGGACGTTACTGATATCCGGCAGTTCTCCCGTGTTTTTATGGAACAATCAGTACGCCGGGAAAGCTTTAAACATCAAGTCACAGTGTTGTTGTTCTCTGTCCGATCTCCATAGACATTCTGTAAGCGCCTATGTATATCTGCGATGCTCCGGTTTTCCGCCAACAGAAACTCAATGGCATCTCTCTGCATGAAACGGACCTCCGCTACAGATGCCTTTTTACGTATAGCGCCTCCAAGTCTCGAAACTTCATGAAACAATTACGCCTAAAGCGGGAGTACTCCACAACGTCCCACAACAATTTCCTCATTTTTTTTCAACAGAAATTGGGCGAGAAAAAAGTGCATTGCTTTACTTGTTGAACGCCCTTCGAAAAGCGAGATGAGTTGAGCTGCAGATAATGACATGGGGATGGTACAGCTGAACGTTGAATTCACAGAAACGAAAAAAATGTAAATGAAAAAGTGATTGGTTGGGTTGCCTAGGTTTGGACATTAACATCTGAATAAATACGAAGGGGAGTTGGCTCTGAGCACTATGGGACTTAACATCTATGGTCATCAGTCCCCTAGAACGTAGAACTACTTAAACCTAACTAACCTAAGGACATCACACAACACCCAGTCATCACGAGGTAGAGAAAATCCCTGACCCCGCCGGGTATCGAACCCGGGAACCCGGGCGCTGGAAGCGAGAACGCTACCGCACGACCACGAGCTGCGGACCAAGGGGAGCTGGAACGCCCTATTCCGACAATGTTAAATTTAGTGACTTGGCTTCTCTGTATTTCAGGAACCACTGTAGCCATTCACATGAAACTTTTACGGGACATTAAACTGTATGTTCTCAGACTACTGACCCACTGCATTCGGAAATACAATTTTTTAATCACACGGTTAAAATTTTGTGTACTTTTTTGTATGTTATCAAATGATCAAATGTGTGTGAAATCTTATGGGACTTAAATGCTAAGGTCATCAGTCCCTAAGCTTACACACTACTTAACCTAAAATATCCTAAGGACAAATACACACACCCATGGCCGAGAGAGGACTCGAACCTCCGCCGGGACCAGCCGCACAGTCTATGACTGCAGCGCCCTAGACCGCTCGGCTAATCCCGCGCGGCTGTGCGTTATCCTAAATAATTTTAATTATACATAATTTTACGTTCTTCTTTTAGTTCAGTAGACTCACGATATGTTTGTTATAACTCTCTGAGAATTTGAATACTCTACTCTTAGTAGTTTCTTAGATTTAAGGAAAAATGTAACAGAAAATGTAAATTTTCAGGAAGGCTTCTATAGTTTCAAAAAACTGTCACTCACTTAATATATGCTTAATTTTTTATTTTTAGTCATTCAGAAGCAGCCTGCACCATACTATCATCCTTTTGATCTTTTTCAAAGTTTTTTCTTCTTTCTGGACAACCATGCTGCATACTCTGCTTTATCAATGCGAACCTTGTCCATCCGTTGACGTTCTCTGATCCAGTTTGCTGCAGGATTAATTCCCATATGCTGTAGCACTTTCATCCTACCAATGTTCCCGTCGTTAAAAGCAATAACAGCATCACTGACCCCTCCCCCCCCCTCCAATTTAGTGTCTTTATTACAAGAAAAACGTTTTTTGGAAATGAAGTCCATTTAAGATTAATGAACGACTCAATGAGATTTTGAGTCTGACCATGCAGACATTAATTCAGTAATTAACGATTTGCCAGGTCTCTGTAAATAGGTTTTATGATATCCATGACTGCTGCTGGGATGGAATGTTTATGGCTGTATGAACTGTTTGAGTACTGGGCATTGCCGTAATTGCACCATGAATCAGGTCGAGGAGGGCAAAGGTGGTGAACTGGTTTTTCATCAGCTGACAGTCTGTTGAAGAAGGTAGCCCATACTGCCTCCTTCATTTTCACAAATCCTCAGTATTATTTCTAATGGCCTTCCCAAAATACTGCTGTAGTTGATTAATCATTTTGTATGTCAGCCTGCCCCTTATGGTTTTACCATCAGAAAGTTTCTTGTCTCTCAAACTTCGTTTCAACTTCCTCAACCTGGTGCCTATCCTCTGCTGGACATGACGAACACTGTTAACCTTTATAACACAGCAATCCACAGCCTTCTATATAAAAATTTACCGATTTTATTAGATCTTGAAGTAAAGCACGTAAAAATTTTAACATTTTCAAGCGGTGTAGATTATATTTTAAAAAATAAAATAAAATACTTCCCATGTATATATAAAATCATTTTATTCGGAAAATTGCAAATGTTATAATGAGATAAAAATCCGAAAATGTGAAAAAAAATTCCGTTCTAACTCCCCTTAAGCAATACTTGCAAAGTGTGAGAATGGGCGAAATTAGCAAATTAACTTTAATTGCTGTCAACGGGAACTGATCTTGCGAGACATCAATAACAGTATATGCAGGTGAGATTTGATACACTTGTGCAATATTTTTTAAGTGAGAAAATTGAGAGAAAAATATCATTGCTCGGACGCGAACTCACAGGCTATGTGGCGGAAAGTCGTGTACAGGGGAGCTCAAATGGGATAAGAAGAGTAGTGGTGGATTGTGGTGGTATTTTTTCGATGTTTAACAGGATATCTATTTTGTTTAAATTTTCTAGCCATTTCGGTTTTATTCTTATCCTATTTTCCCGTCACTTTTAGACAGGTGAAATGTACTCCATCTTCGATCTCTGCATAGGATAAAGGGGCATATGAGATGGGGGGGGGGGAGGGAGGGGCGGAGGAGGCAGATAGCAGCATCAACAGAAGCAACGTAATCGGTGATATTTGATCTGTGAGGTGATGTATGGCCGATGATTTCGAACCTGAAAACTTAGTCTTGTAACTTGTGTGAACGGCAGGTGCGCTGAAATTGTTCTTACTTTGAGCGGATATGTCGCTCTGGCAATGGAGGATGTATAGTCGCATTACCTCGATGCATCATCGAATTATTGACTCCACCAAATCGTAACAAGTTATCTGAACCCAATTTGATATCAGATGCGTCCCCTATCCGATATTACTACGCAGCAGTATTATCAGTGACCGACTGGAAATCCTATCAGTGCCGTGAACTGCCAAACGTATCACACTGTAGCCAAACGTGTGACGTTGTCGGGCCGTCACCGAGGTAAGTGGCACTCTTGTAAGTAAGCTGTATCCTGATATGGTAGTAGCAGTGATGAAATTCCGATGGGACCAACCATTTTTTTTTTCTCTCTGATTTTCGTAAATCGCATTTGGAAAGTACTTGGATGATTACTTTAAAATTACATAGTTGAACATTCTACTTCACTTTCAAATTAGAGTTTGTGCTGTTTCTCTTGTGACCTAGTAGTGGATGAGACATCAGAATTTAATTTTGTTTTCTTTTTAACCCCTTTTTTCTTTATTTTCTTTAAACATTATCGTGAAGCGTACTTTCCATGAAATATCTGGCAATGTATTGCTTTCTCCCGCATATATTCCACGTAATGACCATGATATGTAAATTAGAGATCTTATGGAACCCTACGGATACTCTTTCTTCACCTGCACCTTTTGCGAATAAAATAGGTAAGACGGATTGTTATACTGGCGGTACGTTCTGCCTCATCA
Source organism: Schistocerca nitens (assembly GCF_023898315.1). NCBI lineage: Eukaryota > Metazoa > Arthropoda > Insecta > Orthoptera > Acrididae > Schistocerca > Schistocerca nitens. Next base: position 180,863,805 of record NC_064617.1, on the reverse strand, counting down.
TTAGAAGAACAGATGTAGTTGCAGGCGCAGAGCACCTATGAACGATGTATGAACGAAATTTCATAACTTATGATGCGGCTGGATGTGTAAACTCTCCTTTTGGTCTTGGATCTAGCTCCATTTCCTGTTAGCTCTTCTCTAGTAACTCATCCGCATCTATCATATTTGTTGCCTGCCTTGCAACCTTCTCTGTGTGCTCAATCTTCCCAGATTGTTTCCAATAGTTTGTACCATTTAATTACAAATTTATCTTGCTACTCATATCAAGAATTTCCTTGTAAACGTGGTAATTCTGTTCTATTGTCTTTTAAACATTGACTACTCGTGAAATTATGATAATTGTAATCGGCAATTTTGTTGCTATCATAATTCATATATTAGTAGATTAAATTCGAACCCACGTTCAGGCTTGATTCGAATTATTTTTGCCTTATGCTGTATACGTCATGTTCAGGCCCAGTAGCGAACAGACGGTCACCATTTTGATAAAATACGCCATACTATTTTCTTGATCAATTATTAGTGAACTCCACCCACTTTAATACATTAATGAGTAAGAAGTACGTACCGTTGTTACGATAGGAACTAAACTGACTTTGTGTGTATCTCGCTGAAATACGTGCTTTAGCTCTAAAAATGCCGTAAATTTTAAATATTCTCTCTATTGTGTGTGTCCAGTTGAAGCGCGAAAAATTGTGTAGGATGTTTAATACTCGATTCAGAAAACATTCGCATTAGTGATAATACATGACACAAATTCCAAGAATTATGTCATACGTGGAAGCTGTTCAGATTTAAAACATTTCAGGGACTACGTTCCACGCTTTAAAACAAAACTTCACATTTAACGATCGGCTAATTTGTTTCCAGCTACACTGATTTACTGATGAAGGCTGGCAGGGAAAGAGGTGTTTCATTAAGCAGCAACTTTCAACCTGATACAACATTTGTTTTCTTACAAGATTGGAATTTCATACTGTATCTCTAAATCTCATCATCAAAGTATGACACTTGGAACAAAGTTTTTGCATGACTGAAGAGTCAGGCTTTAGCGTAGGCGTGGAGTTCGGCAGACGGAACAGTAGCTCAGTTAGTGACAAATACAGTTTGACACTTACGTATTTAGTGCGGCGTTCGCATCACCTGCTTTATAGAAACTACAGGGGATTGCAGTATGGATGAACGTCACGGGATCAAACACCGCGCCTCAGACCACTAGCTCAGCGACACTTGCCTTCGTGCAAGTGCCGGGAACCCACATGATATTTATCTACTATAGGCGTCAACCGATTACAAGATTGCAATGTTATAAGTCACGAAGAGTGGATGAGAGCAGTAAAAATCAAACGGTTTGAGGACTGGGGAGTCAGTAAAAAGTTGGAGATTGCAAGCATTAGCTCTATGGAAGCTAAGAGTAAATGTGGAAAATAAAATGCGAATGTAGACTTTTGCGGTGTATACTGTTGAGGAAATCTTCTCTGGCTCCCACTTAGGTGACTGCACTAACTTGTAAGACCTTTCTATGGCTGTCACTCTCCTCATCTTGACTTAACTAGGGTAAGATGAGAATTACAGTCACGGAAAGATCGCGGAATCTAAGCGGAGCCACCCGGGTGCGGGCTTGAAAAGGTCTTCTGTTATTTTCGTACATCAGATCATTAGACTGAAAGAGGCAGGATATTAGAAACACATACAAAAAACTTTAATGTATGAAACTTCAGGGCAGGTTCTCATTCAAAATGGTCGAAAATTCGATTTTTTTGTGATTGCATGTTTTGAAAGATGTATGTGTCTAGAATGTAGGGTCGAAAAGATTTTTTTAATCCGTACCTTACAAAAGATTCTACAGCCCATTGTTCGGAGCAGTGTCACGCCCGCCGTGGGACGATCTCAGCCGGAGACACCCGGCTCGGAAAAATTGTCTTGCCGTGACGCACGTTCACAAAATTATGCATATTGCAGTATGTGTCCAAACATATCCGCCGAAAAAGGTGATGAACAACATGTGCAGGCTGCAGAATGGAGCACATCCAGCTAAGCCAGATAGGCTTTTCTCGCCAAGAAGAACTAGGGAATTGCTCTCCAGGAACAATCAGAGTCAGAAGAAGGGTTGATATACGGTCCTGGAATTGCATACTGAACGTAAATAATGAAACGCTTTTTTTATTAAATTTTGGTCAAAAACTGATTTTTGGTCCGCCATATTGTATTAGACATTTTGAATTTTGAAAATCTAACTTCAGATTCGTGTTCAGCGACATCAAAAATACATAACAACACGTCGTCTAAACAGGTTTTCCTAGAGAAACAATTTTCAAGACTGCGTGCAGCATAAAATAAAAACAGTTCAACCTATTAGCTTCTACCAGAGACCACGAAAATTAAAAAATTTTCCTGCTAGCTTACATCGAAAATATATGAAATTTATTAATATTTACTATTTTTGTAAAGACATAAAAAGTGAAACAAATCGCTAGATATCGAATTCAAAATTCGAGTTATCACCATATCGATAAAAATTTAAGATTATTTTACTGCGGATAGGTATAAGCTCCCATAAGATTAAGGTGCTATTGGACGATGTTATCCATTTTCAACTTCAGATAATTCCCAGGGGGCTACAATGTACTTAATTTGCATATTTCAAACTCGCAGGCCCTTCATCAAATCATAATTACGAGCGCCATTTTGTTTTTTGTTATTGTATTGAAAATCTAAAATAACGATCATAGTATGTTCAGTCATATTCCCCGGCAGATCCTTGTTATGTTTTTTCATTGTCTCAAAAATATCCAAACTTTGCCTTTTTTTCTCATTTGAATGAGAATCTGGCCTTCAGCCAGAGGCTTTGGAAGTCACTATCGCTGTCGGAATCATTTTCCCTGTCCCGCTCGCATTTTCCGTGGCAGCCAGGAATCCATGACTGTAGCCGAAACTCTGTTTCCAGTTGAATAAGAGTTCCTGTTGTGCAGGACGTAAATCTTGTAGATACTGCAGTAAAGAGCCTCGTCTTTTTCTTTGTGTCACAGATATCGGACAGTGGCCATCTAACTTCGCTTCACGCTTCCTTTTTTTCCGCCTTCTGACAGAGCAAAGAAACACCACATACACGACAACAGAATAACATATGACATTCGAAATCTGATCCAATAAAATTATGAAAGGTCGCCATTGAATGAGAAGTTTTAAAATTTTGTGTGGAGGGTTTGATTTTACTTAGGCGTACGCAATGCACTTAAAGTCCTACACTACATCAGGAAATGATAAGAACTTATATTCTACTTTTTGGTCAGATGTTATATTTTCCATGAATTTCTCACATATTTCCCAATTATGGAAAGTTGTTTTTAGAGTTATGGGGCAAAATAAATGTCATCACCGAACTGATATACTTACAATGCCGCAATAAATTAAAAGTTCTATCGATATATAGGCCCATTTCAGTTCATAAGTAAAAGGGAAATCCCCGAACTGCAATTCTTTTGTTATTTCCCAATTCCCACTATGCCAGTCGTAAATAAACCAATCATCAATGAGAAGCATAGTTTGAACTACTAGGCATGGCTTTATAATAGATATACTCAGTAAATTTGACATTGCGTCAATTTGGAGGTGGTCTGAATACTATATTATTCTTGAAGAATCAAGTTTGCTAAGGCCGCTAGCAATTGTTTTTTTGCTATGACCAGTTTCGTCCGATCTACGCTGTCATTATCGGATCCTTTAACATTATTTCTTGTTACAATACTGAAAGTTACATAATGATGTTGCATCAAATAAAACGTGGCAGGAAACATCAGCAACTCACAAATAAAATAACACACAAAACATACATGTTGTGCTTATGTCGCAGCATACACTAATCGCTCGACACCACAATGGCGCCAATGTATGTTTTAGTGGTGTGTTATTTTATTTGTAACATGCTACTGTACCCTGCCACGCTCATATGACTCAACATCACCATTTGACTTTCAGTATTGTAAAAATCACATACAATCAATAGTGTTAAAAGATCTGATAGTGACAGTGTCGATCTGTCGAAACGAGTCATAGTAATAAAAAGATTTGTTACCGATCTTGGCTAACTCGATTCTTCTATAAAAGCTGGCGCCGATTTGCCTTCCTCCAGAGTGATACTCGGACTAGACATTCAGTTTTTAGAGACGAATCGGAGTAATAGTCCAACAACATTAGGCACATACATTTCGAGTAGTGACCGGCCGAAGTAGCCGTGCGGTTAAAGGCGCTGCAGTCTGGAACCGCAAGACCGCTACGGTCGCAGGTTCGAATCCTGCCTCGGGCATGGATGTTTGTGATGTCCTTAGGTTAATTAGGTTTAACTAGTTCTAAGTTCTAGGGGACTAATGACCTCAGCAGTTGAGTCCCATAGTGCTCAGAGCCATTTCGAGTAGTCTTGGCAGGAGGGAGCTCTTTCCTGTGTGAAAGGCGGGGATCGCAAATGAAATCGCTTGCACTACAGTCGAAAATTATAATGCTGGCAACACCTGGTTGGGCGAAAGATCTCAATGTTTAAGTAATTCTGGTAATCACTTGTAACTCTCGAAACGTAAGAGTCAGTAAGAGGAGACATGCGCCCTATGGAAAGAAGGTGCTGTTGACAGCGGTATTGACTGTTGATGTCTAAACTTAGTAAGCCACTGTGATCGACAAAGATACTATTTTAGGCCAGAAATCTTACAAGAATTTGCAACTACTTTCCCATGTGTAGATGTGGAAATGTGATTGGTCAGTTCCGATTCTGTATCTATATGTTGAAGCTTAGTATGACTTCATTTGGCCTTACATTAGATGGTGCAGCAGCGATGTGCTGCCTGTAACCAAACGTGTGGACCACATGTTACTGGAATGTAGCAACTTGTACAACCAAAGAAACCAAAGAGGCGTATTTTTTTTCAACGATCGGTTGCGAAATTAAAATCACAATGAAAATCCGATGAAGTTTTGAACAGAAGTGTTGTGCAGTATCACTAAAATGCCCCTCGACCACGTCAAGCCGGAATTTACAGTTTTGAGCGCACGGTGAGCACATAAAGACGCTTAGAACAACAGTCTCCCCCAAAGCATAAAGTGACTTCCAAGATAATTCGCCTGAGTTCATGCAACCCGCATAACGTAACTGTCATGCGTTTCCTTCTGGATGACAATGTTCAACCGGACACTGCAGGTGCAACGACTCTCCTGCAGTGTTTGATTATCTAGATCACTCATCGTACAGCCCAGACTTGGCTCCCTCTGATTTTCGTCTCTTCGCTCACATGAACCACAGGCCATGAGGACAGATTTTGGCAAAGCAAGGTGCAGACCAGCATAGAGAATTGGCGGAAAGCACAGGTTCCTGGCTGCCATCTATGACGACGGTATTGGAAAATTGGTACCACGCTACGTTAAATTTCGAAGTTGGAGGGCTAACTATATAGAGAACTAGCTGGAAGCTGTAGTTAAATGTTGTGATTAATAGATTTGTAATTTTTAATGTTGTTTCCATTTCGCAACCGATAGGAGACTGAACAAAAAAAAAAAACTTGTAAAAGTGTAGTAATCAATGGTCGAAATGGGTCAACTAGTAACAATGAACTGGCACAACTGCTTTCACAAGATTATATACATTCTGTTATTCAATAAAATTTCCAAATGTAAGACTTTGTCAGCAATTTCAAAAGAAGCCCTGTACAAATTTTAAAGCAGTAACTATTGTAAGAGAAATCAAGTAGTACATAAAATATTTTTCTTGTCTTTTACAAGAGTTGTAATTAAATAAACCCACACATGTAATATTACTCTGTGTAATGAAGCATGGTAATAATAATAATAATAATAATAATAATAATAATAATAATAACGTCTGAGAAAGTAAAGAAATAATAATAATAATGATTAGTTGGTTCAGGACAGAACTAAAGAATCCTCGGACAAGCGCCATCATGGTCGGGGACGACGCTTGAACCCTATGCCCGCCCACAATGGTAACAACACTGCTAGCCAACTGGAAAATGATTTAAATCCAAATAGAGGTGTTTTGCAGGATATGCTTCCTGCAACAACCCTAGAAGGAAAACAAAGACAGAGGATGAGATGGTCAGATGAAGTTAATCGACACCTCATGTTCTGTTATTACCAAGTTAGGAACCAACACAACTGGATACAGATCACAAGTATACACAACATTTATTACCAGATACCCAGAATTAAAATTTTTAACAGAACAACGACTAGCTGATCAGATCCATGTAATAATCAAAAATAACAGGATACCCCAGTCAGAATTAGAAAACATCAAACAACAAGTACAACAAATACTGGAACAAAATAATGTGCAATCAGAAGAAGAAGAAAATACAGTAATGGACTCAAACATCCAGAGCAAACAAACAAAGAACAACACGCATCAATTAAACAATCAGAGGAAAACGAAATCTTAAGACAGCCACCAGAACAAGCACAAATAGAACACGAAGTGACACACATGTTAGATATAGAAGAAAAATTTCAGCTGACATATATAGAATACAAAGACACAAATACAGACATTAGACCATTCTTGCATAGACGGCCAAATAACCCACAAGTCGAAACAACAATAAAAACTATCAACACAATTATACACAACAAAATAAATGAAAACACAACTATGGAAGAGTTATAACTACTGGTTGATATAGGAGCGCTCACTACACTAAATATACACACTAGGCAGAGATCAGAACCAACCAACACACACAAGAAACCCACAAAACCAGCATGGCAACACAGGCTACAGATCAGAATAGAAAAACTGAGAAAAGACATCGGACAGCTAACATAATTTATAAGAAATGAAATGTCAGAAAAAAAACGAAAAAGGTTAGGTAAAATCTCACAACAAGCAGCGATAGAGCAATTAGATGAAAAGAAGCAGAAATTACAAGCATTGGCCAAACGACTTAGAAGATACAAAAAAAGTGAAAATAGAAGGAAACAAAACCAAACATTCAACACAAACCAAAAGAAATTGTACCAGACAATAGATAACACACACATTAAAATAGACAATCCGACAAACATAACAGACATGGAACACTTTTGGAGCAACATATGGTCAAACCCGGTACAACATAACAGGTATGCACGGTGGATACAAGCAGAAACACACACATACAAGATGATACCACAAATGCCTGAAGTGATAATTTTGCAACATGAAGTCACCCAAGCAATTAATTCTACTCACAATTGGAAAGCCCCTGGAAAAGATAAAATAGCAAATTTATGGCTAAAGAAGTTCACCTCAACACATTCACATCTAACTAAATTACTTAACAGTTACATTGCAGACCTATACACATTCCCTGATACACTTACACATGGAATACCTTATCTGAAACCTAAAGATCAAGCAGACACAGCAAACCCAGCAAAATATCGCCCCATAACATGCCTACCAACAATATACAAAATATTAACTTCAGTCATTACACAGAAATTATTGACACAAACACCACAGAACAAAATTATAAATAAAGGACAAGAATTCTGTTGCAAAGGAGCATGAGGATGTAAAGAGCAACTGATAATAGATGCAGAGGTGATATATCAAGCTAAAACTAAACAAAGGTCGCTACACTACACATACATTGATTACCAAAAAGCTTTTGATAGTGTACCCCACTCATGATTAATACAAATATTGGAAATATACAAAGTAGATCCTAAATTGATACAGTTCCTAAACATAGTAACGAAAAATTGGAAAACCACACTTAATATCCAAACAAATTCAAACAATATCACATCACAGCCAATACAGATTAAGCGTGGAATATACCAAGGAGACTCATTAAGTCCTTTCTGGTTCTGCCTTGCTCTGAACCCACTATCCAACATGCTAAATAATACAAATTATGGATACAATATTACTGGAACATACCCACACAAAATCATACATTTGCTATACATGGATGATCTAAAACTACTAGCAGCAACAAATCAACAACTCAACCAATTACTAAAGATAACAGAAGTATTCAGCAATGGTATAAATATGGCTTTTGGAACAGACAAATGTAAGAAAAATAGCATAGTCAAGGGAAAACACACTAAACAAGAAGATTACACATTGGATAACCACAGCGACTACATAGAAGCGATGGAAAAAACAGATGCCTATAAATATCTAGGATACAGACAAAAAATAGGAATAGACAATACAAATATTAAAGAAGAACTAAAAGAAAAATGTAGACAAAGACTAACAAAAATACTGAAAAGAGAATTGACAGCAAGAAACAAGACAAAAGCTATAATTACTTATGCTATACCAATATTGACCTACTCATTGAGAGTAGTGAAATGGAGTAACACAGACCTAGAAGCACTCAATACAGTTACACGATCACAATGCCACAAATATAGAATACATCACATACATTCAGCAACAGAAAGATTCACATTAAGCAGAAAGGAAGGAGGAAGGGGATTTATCGACATAAAAAACCTACATTATGGACAGGTAGACAATTTAAGAAAATTCTTTATAGAACGCGCAGAAACTAGCAAAATACACAAAGCAATCACTCATATAAATACATCGGCTACACCACTGCAATTTCATAACCACTTCTACAACCCTTTAGATCACATAACATCAACAGATACAAAGAAAGTAAATTGGAAAAAGAAAACACTACATGGCAAGCACCCATATCATCTAACACAGCCACACATCGATCAAGACGCATCCAACACATGGCTAAGAAAAGGCAATATATACAGTGAGACAGAAGGATTTATGATTGCAATACAGGATCAAACAATAAACACCAGATATTACAGCAAGCATATTATTAAAGATCCCAATACCACAACAGATAAATGCAGACTTTGCAAACAACAAATAGAAACAGTAGATCACATCACAAGCGGATGTACAATACTAGCAAATACAGAATACCCCAGAAGACATGAGAGTGTAGCAAAAATAATACATCAACTGCTTGCCTTACAACATAAACTTACAAAACAACACGTTCCCACATACAAGTATGCACCACAAAATGTACTGGAGAATGATGAATACAAATTATACTGGAACAGAACCATTATAACAGATAAAACAACACCACATAACAAACCTGACATCATACTCACCAATAAAAAGAAGAAATTAACACAATTAATCGAAATATCCATACCCAATACAACAAATATACAGAAGAAAACAGGAGAAAAAATTGAAAAATACATCGAACTGGCTGAGGAAGTCAAGGACATGTGGCATCAGGATAAAGTTGACATTATACCAATTATACTATCAACTATAGGAGTCATACCACACAATATCCACCAGTACATCAATGCAATACAGCTACATCCAAACTTATATATACAACTACAGAAATCCGTAATTATTGATACATGTTCAATTACCCGAAAGTTCCTAAATGCAATATAACATATACCGTACAGTTAAAAGGAAGTCACGCTTGATCAAGGTCCGCGTCACTTTCCATTTTTGACCAGACATAACGTCTGAGAAAAGAAAGAAATAATAATAATAACTGGAGGGGCTGATGACTGAAGAGACAGACATGGTGATTTTTATTCAGTACAAATAAACTGCTTTTGTTTCTGGTCAAATTTGGAGAGCTTTTGTTTGATCCTTCATCGATGTTGCTTTGAAGTTAATTTCTCAGCAAGTTGTAAGGAACCAGTTTTAGTTGTGTTCGTTTTCCAGTTTAAACTTCTTGAATGCAGTTACGCTGACAAAAGGCATCTGGCACTGGTGCTTAAATTAGATTTTAAACGTGTCTCGAGCGTCAAAGCAAGTCTGGGGACCCTTCTGACTGTGATCTAAGTGCAGTACCGTCCCAAGGCCGCCGGTACATGTTTTTGTTGTAACTTCACCTGTAAATTGACAACAAACCCCGAGGGGCTACCGGTATGTCAGTGCGAACAGCGCTGCTACTCCCAGCCAACAGTATCAGGCATTCATATATGTAAAGCAAAACTACTGAAATAACTACAAATTCTAATTCTAATACTCTCAGTTCTTCAATAACACAGTATACTCAACACCAGTAATCGGTTGTATAATTGATTCAGTCTGTGTCAGTCTCGTTCAGAGACTAATTCCAGATCCGTGAAGACTACTGTGTTCTCCTCGCTGTAGACCCTGCTGCGCGGCTGTGTCGTGCGTTGACAATGAACTGGAACTCCGACTGGCACTCGCTGGAACTCTGTCGGTTAACCACGGAGTGCTGCTTCTATCCTGGTGCGCAATGATGCTAACAAGTAGACCAAATGCCAGTCATATTTTTAAAATTTTTCTTTCAATGGAGGACGGGTGGGGGATGGTAGGGCTGTTGGAATGGAGTGGAAAATGCCGGGAATAAATTATTTGGCAGGAATGTCGCACAAGATTTCACTGATAAATTTTTAACACACAATTACAAAAAAATTTACTCAAAAGCTCAATAATTGGTACTCATCTGGGCCTGCTGCGTGGTATATGTCGTTAAGGACATTGTATATTATGCTATGAGCTCAAGACGCTGCTGTGTTCGAATGTGTTTTTATTACAATAGGCCTATTTCGGCGTGATTGTCAGCTTCAGGTTATATGTGAAAATACATAGCTTGGTACACTATTTCGGATTTCGGAGTGGATAATGTAACGTACACTACTGGTCATTAAAATTGCTACACCACGAACATGACGTGCTACAGACGCGAAATTTAACTGACAGGAAGAAGATGCTGTGATACGCAAATGATTAGCTTTTCAGAGCATTCACGAGAGGTTGGCGCCGGTGGCGACACCTACAACGTGCTGATATGAGGAAAGTTTCCAACCGATTTCTCATACACAAGCAGCAGTTGACCGGCGTTACCTGGTGAAACGTTGTTGTGATGCCTCGTGCATAGAGGAGAAATGGTTACCATCACGTTTCCGACTTTGATAAAGGTCGGATTGTAGCCTATCGCGATTGCGGTTTATCGTATCGCGACATTGTTGCTCGCGTTGGTCGAGATCCAGTGACTGTTAGCAGAATATGGAATCGGTGCGTTCAGGAGGGTAATACGGAATGCCGTGCTGGATCCCAACGGCATCGTATCACTAGCAGTCGAGATGACAGGCATATTATCCGCATGGCTGTAACGGATCGTGCAGCCACGTCTCGATCCGTGAGTCAACAGATGGGAACGTTTGCAATACAACAACCATCTGCACGAACAGTTCGACGACGTTTGCAGCAGAATGGACTATCAGCTCGGAGACCATGGCTGCTGTTACCCTTGACGCTACATCACAGACAGCAGCGCCTGCGATGGTGTACTCAACGACGAACCAGGGTGCACGGATGGCAAAACGTCATTTTTTCGGATGAATCCAGGTTCTGTTTACAGCATCATGATGGTTGCATCCGTGTTTGGCGACATCGCGGTGAACGCAAATTTGAAGCGTGTATTCGCCATCGCCATACTGGCGTATCACCCGGCGTGATGGTATGGGGTGCCATTCGTTACACGTCTCGGTCACCTCTTGTTCGCATTGACGGCACTTTGAACAGTGGACGTTACATTCCAGATGTGTTACGACCTGTGGCTCTACCCTTCATTCGATCCCTGCGAAACCCTACATTTCATCAGGATAATGCACGACCGCATGTTGCAGGTGCTGTACGAGCCTTTCTGGATACAGAAAATGTTCGACTGCTGCCCTGGCCAGCACATTCTCCAGATATCTCACCAATTCAAAACGTCTGGTCAATGGTGGCCGAGCAACTGGCTCGTCACAATACGCCAGTCACTACTGTTGATAAACTGTGGTATCGTGTTGAAGCTGCATGGGCAGCTGTACCTGTACGCGCCATCCAAGCTCTGTTTGACTCAATGCCCAGGCGTATCAAGGCCGTTATTACGGCCAGAGGTGGTTGTTATGGGTACTGATTTCTCAGGATCTCTGCACCCAAACTGCGTGAAAATGTGATAATATACTATACTGTAGTATAATATATTTGTCCAATGAAAACCCGTTTATCATCTGCATTTCTTCTTGGAGTAGCAATTTTAATGGCCAGTAGTGTAATATGTATGACAACTCTTCTTGGAAGAGTTATGCATTGCTGCTGACATCAGGTTATCTTGATATCCATACGAAATCGCTGCCTTAGTTGCTGTTATTACTATATAAGTTTGCTCCTTTGATGTTAGGTGAGCTATAGTAGGTGTAAAACATTAGCTGGAGCACTTATTTCTGTAGTTGTCGAACTACGAAAGTTTATTTCATAATGACGTTTCCTGGCAGCCTGTAAGGATATAACATAGCTGACTCAACCGTCTATATAGTTCTCAAGTATTGTCATTATGAAATAAACTTCCATAATTCTACAACTGCTCCAGCTAAAGTTCAAAACCTACTACAGCTCAACTAACAAAAAAGGAGCAAACTTACGCAGTAGTGACAGCAATTAAGACAGCGATATCATACAGATATCAAGATAGACTGATGTATGTAGCAAAGCATAATTCTGTTCAATAATATGTTAAATTATCTACTTCAATATCTGAAATATTGTACCAAACTATGTATTTTCACAGACAACCTGAGGATGTAATAAAATGTAATCGAACACAGCAGCGTCTTGGTGACATAGTACAGGGTGATTCAAAAAGAATACCACAACTTTAGGAATTTAAAACTCTGCAACGACAAAAGGCAGAGCTAAGCACTATCTGTCGGCGAATTAAGGGAGCTATAAAGTTTCATTTAGTTGTACATTTGTTCGCTTGAGGCGCTGTTGACTAGGCGTCAGCGTCAGTTGATGCTAAGATGGCGACCGCTCAACAGAAAGCTTTTTGTGTTATTGAGTACGGCAGAAGTGAATCGACGACAGTTGTTCAGCGTGCATTTCGACGAAGTATGGTGTTAAACCTCCTGATAGGTGGTGTATTAAACGTTGGTATAAACAGTTTACAGAGAATGGGTGTTTGTGCAAAGGGAAAAGTTCTGGACGGCCGAGAACGAGTGATGAAAATGTAGCACGCATCCAGCAAGCATTTGTTCGCAGCCCAGGAAAATCGACTCGCAGAGCTAGCAGAGAGCTGCAAATTCCACAATCAACTGTATGGAGAGTCCTACGAAAAAGGTTAGTTATGAAACCTGAACGTCAACTACCCGAGGCGATGGATCGGCCGCCAGGCAGCCCTTGACAGAGCACTTCATCACTGGCCTCCAAGAAGCCCTGATCTTACCCCTGCGATTTTTTCTTATGGGGGTATGTTAAGGATATGGTGTTTCGGCCACCTCTCCCAGCCACCATTGATGATTTGAAACGAGAAATAACAGCAGCTATCCAAACTGTTACGCCTGATATGCTACAGAGAGTGTGGAACGAGTTGGAGTATCGGGTTGATATTGCTCGTGTGTCTGGAGGGGGCCATATTTAACATCTCTGAACTTGTTTTTGAGTGAGAAAAAACCTTTTTAAATACTCTTTGTAATGATGTATAACAGAAGGTTATATTATGTTTCTTTCATTAAATACACATTTTTAAAGTTGTGGTATTCTTTTTGAATCACCCTGTATAACGTACACTGATCAGCCAGAACATTATGACCATCGAGCTACTGTCGGTATAAACCCGACTAGGCGATAGCAGCGTCACCTGGCGGACAATCACTGCTACTCAGTCACACGCACGGTGCGTGTACTATCAGTGAGCGTGCTGTCCGTCTGTAGAATGGGGCAAACGCCCGACCTATCTGAGTTTCATCGAGGGCAGATTGTGATGACCTGGACGCTCGGCACAAGCATTTCGGGAACTGCGCGACTTTTCAGGTGTTCAGGAGTGCTGTGTTGAGTGTCTGCAATACGTAACGAAACCAAAGTGAAACCACTTCCAGATGTCGTGGGGTTAGTAGGCTACTCCGCATTACAGATGTCGGACGTTGTAGGCTCTGCAGACTGGTAAAAGAGAACACACGGCGAACTGTGGCGCAACTAACATCAGACTTTAAAGCTGGGCACAGTAAAAGTGTGTCTGAACACACGGTGCAGCGGACACTTCCAAAGATGGGTCTCCGCAACCGACGACCCATGCATGTGCCAGTGTCAACACCACGACATCGGCAACTGCGACTGAAATGAGCGTGAGACCATCGGTACTCAACTTTGGCGCAATGGCAGAGCGTTGCATGGTCTGATGAAACGCGATACGTTCTTCATCATGCCGATGTGAAGAGGCGAATCCGTCCTTCCAGGGGAACACCTCCTTGACACCTGCATTGCGGGACGGAGTCAAGCTGGCGGCAGCTCCGTTATGCTCTGGGGAACATTCACATGGACATCCACGGGTGCAGTGGAGCTCCTGCAAGGCACCAAGACGGCCAAGGAGTATCGTACATTGGTTGTACACCACGCCCGCATCTCGTGGTCGTACGGTAGCGTTCTCGCTTCCCACGCCCGGGTTCCCGGGTTCGATTCCCGGCGGGGTCAGGTATTTTCTCTGCCTCGTGATGGCTGGGTGTTGTGTGATGTCCTTAGGTTAGTTAGGTTTAAGTAGTTCTAAGTTCTAGGGGACTGATGACCATAGCTGTTAAGTCCCATAGTGCTCAGAGCCATTTGAACCATTTTTGTACACCACGTACACCCCTTCATGACGATCATGTTTCCCGACGACAGTGGTATTTTTCAGCAAGATAGTGCACCATGTCACAAGGCCAAGAGTGTCATGGAGTGGTTCGAGGAACACAATGGAGAGTCCCAATTGATGTGCTGCCCCCCTCCCCCAACTCGCCAGATCTGAACCCGATTGAACACATCTGGGATGTATTTGAACATTGCGTCAGAGCTCATCGCCACCCTCCCCAGCATATTCGGGAATTATGTGATTGTGAGTGCAGATGTGGTGCCCTCTCTCTCCAGCGTCCTACGAAGGCCTCATTTCTTTCATGCTACGACGCATCGCCGCTGTTATCCGTGCCGGAGATGGACGTACCGGCTATGATGTAGGTAGTCGTAGTATACTGGCTGATCAGTGTATAATATCCTTACGAGGGTAATCCCAAAAGTAAGGTCTCCTATTTTTTCATAAGAACATAGACCTGAAACTTCATTCTACATGGACATGTTTATTTCTACAATGGTTTACATCAGTTTACAGCCTGAACATTTAGCTATTTTTCGACATCATTACCATTTCTGTTGATGCACTTTTGTAGACGCTGTGGCAGTTTTTGTATGCCCATGTCATACCAGCTCAACGCCAGCTATTCAGAAAGTTATGAACCTCTTCTTTCACCTCGTCGTCGGAGCTGAATCGCCGGGAGCACAATTAACGCTGATAGTTACTGTGTGATTCTGAAAAAACTGAAATGGGCAATTGAGAACTGGAGGAGAGGAATGTTTACCAAGGGCGTACACATTCTCCACGACAAAGCTCGTCCAATCATCGCCCAGCAAACCGTTGCTCTCCTGCAGCAGTTTCAGTGGAACATAATCACCCACCCACCCTATAGTCCTGACTTGGCTCCCAGTGACTATCACCTGTTCCCTAGGATAAAAGAATATTTGGCCGGAAAGCGATTCAGCTCCGACGACGAGGTGAAAGAAGAGGTACAAAACTTTCTGAACAGCATGGCGGCGAGCTGGTATGACACGGGCACACAAAAATTGACACAGCGTCTACAAAAATGCATCGACAGAAATGGTGATTATGTCGAAAAATAGCTAAATGTTCAAGTTGTAAATTGATATAAACCATTGTAGAAATAAACAGGTCTACGTACTTATAAAAAATAGACCTTACTTTTGGGATTACCCTTGTATGACGAAAGCTCCTTAGACAACCTCTTTAAAATTACTGAAGAAAATTCAAGAAAAGATGACAGAATCCGCAGAAGGTGGTCCAAGGAACCGTGCAAGACAACTTCGCTGAAATGCGGGATTACTCAAATTGCACAATAGCCAGCTCACAGCGTCGTCAAAATTGTGAACATAAGAATTAAAACAGAAAGCTAGTGACTAGTATTTCTCTCCTTTCTATCTAGAAAGACATGGCAGAAATATCAAAGCTGGCAAAAGTGACCAGTTCCAGAGAACCGAATGTCAAATGCCTTAGGTAAACAAGAACAACTAAGAAAATTAATTTTTTAGTCAACTGCAGCCACTCACATAATCAGCGGTCAAGCCGACTCCAGGTGTTCCGACCAGTCAGCAAGCATGACAAAATCTGCCTATAATCACTGGAGTTGCCAACCTCCCTCTCCTCGCCGACGGAGCCGCTTAAATCTACTTCACCGGCAATGACCTCTCTCGGCCGGCCAGAGAAGTCGTAGAATTCTCTGAGCAAAGATACACTAGTGTAATAAACATCGGTACGGGCACTTACATCGATCATTAATATTAATGGCACGTGAAATTCAGAATTCAAATATACATCTCACTAAGCAGTTCAATGCAACTCTAAAAAAAATCGAGAAAATTATCTTTGAAGTTTTTCGAGTGTCTTTAAAATTATGAAGTAAGGTCTAGCTTCCGACAGACAGCATAGCACTGTGATAGAATGTTTGTACGACATGTGGTTGGGTTCGATTCGAAACGTGGTGCAACGTGGTGCAACGTGGTGCATGTTCAACGAGCATTTCTAAGACTATATAAAAAATGAAGAAAAAAGACTGGCAATCGTTCGTTCGCGTTTTTGTTTTTCGGTCATTACTTTTCCGGGTTTTTTTTACCGCTCTTATCGAGTATTTGCGATATTTAAATATGACATTTATCAAATATTTGCTAATTAACACATACCTGTCATATTTACGAAAAATGCACGTAATTTTATTTCTTATTACTGTACGTATCGCACACAAAAATACCCTTTTCATGTGAATTCTGAATTACCGGTAATTTATAAAAGACTGCTAACAAAGATCGTTTGAATTTAAAGAATATATACAAATTAATTTTTCTGCATCTTTATGAATTTTACTTTTCACAGAAATGCTTATGGAACATGCATCTTTGTTTAAAAATTTGCCTCGGCCAGGAATCGAAGCGAGGCCGGCCACGTCGTAGACGAGTATTCTACAACAGAGGCACACTATCCATCGGAAAAAGCGACTTTGAAGTATTAAATACACTAGGGAAACTTCAAAGTCGATTTGCTCGAGATTTTTGAGAGTGTTTCACTAAAGTGCTTTGTGGGACTGATGTCTGAGTTCTAAGCTTCACGAATCCGGTTGCCGTCTGGTCCCTTGTAAGTTTACACTAACTGCTCCACGTCATGCGTGGCGTTAAACATAGTTTCCGTTCTGTTAGCGACCTCTGTAGGAGGCCGCTAGAATTTGGTGGCGGATTCTGTCCCTTTTAATCGTAACTTCTGCAGGAAGTGGCAGTCATAGCAGTTCCCTCTCTGATCAGTGCTGCAACACGTCAAACAAATCACGCAGCGTGCCACACATAGCTATGCAAAGCGTAGATTCCGGCGACGGAAACGCGTGAAGTTCAGCGCAGCTCCATAGCTTCTCAAAGGACAACATCCAAGTTATGTTCCACACTTTGTCACCTCAATCGATCAAATGTGTTTCAATAGATCGGCGTCGTTGCAAGGGGGTTCTTACTTTTATCACATAACTGAAAATGTCATATGTTTTAACGACAATTTTATGAACTGTTTGTTGCTACTGTTGCGATTTTGATTTTCTTATTATCCTAATAAATAATTTTTCCACCTAGAAGATTCATTTGCTATGGAATGGCCAGCCGCGGTGGCTGAGCGGTTCTAGGTGCTTCAGTCCGGAACCGCGCTACTACTACGGTCGCAGGTTCGAATCCTGCCCCGGGCATGGATGTGTGTGATGTCCTTAGGTTAGTTAGGCTTAAGTAGTTCTAAGTTCTAGGGGACTGATGACCTCAGATGTTAAGTCCCATAGTGCTCAGAGCCATTTGAACTTTTTTTTTTTTTTTTTTTTGCTGTGGAATGGCAACATTTCATCCGAGAAAACATAACCTATAGCAAAGTATTTGGAAAGTAAAGAAATTCACTGCAGCTGTGTTTTTTGCGCGTAAGTTTTCGTAAGTATATTCACTTGTAATGTTTTTTCTTTCCTCTATCATAATCTTAATGCACATGTTCCTCATGCAAGGAAGAGCAGCGGAAACAATGTACATGTCAGTTACTGACAGCTTTCAAGTTTCTTAATCATTTACTTCATAAAATATGATATATCTCATCGTAACACGTGGCTGAAGCCTCTCGCGTCTGGTCCTACTTTTAACAAGGAAGAGTTTCAATTCACGAAGAAGTAACAACACAATATTCTGACCTAATACTTCAATCACAACTGTTTTTCCGCGCAGAGTAGCTGCGTGGTCTGAAGCGCCTTGCCACGGTTCGCGTGGCTCAACCCCTCGGAGGTTTGACTCCTCCATCGATCACGGGTGTATGTGTGTGTTGTCCTTAGCGTAAGTTAGTTTAAGTTGGATTAAGTAGTGTGTAAGCCTAGGGACAAAAATTTTTACCACTGTTTTATTGTGCAATTTAACATTTTATGAAATTTAATGAAAATATGGACTTGCTAATGATGACACTCATGAGCCGAAACATATGTACATAAAGAACCGGAAGAAAACCAGTGTCTTTCAAAAAGAGGTTACACAATCGTTCTGAAAATGCAGATAATTTAGAACAACTTAAGCCAAAGCAGGGCTGAAAATGAGTATGCATTATAGTCTACCCCGTTCGGTGTCAAACGTATCCCAGAAGCATGTTGTCCCGCCGGAACTAACTGCTTTCACACTGTGAGATCTTCAGGTATTCCATTTCCTTGAGCATAATGCACTGAATAAGTAACGTGGCGTAACTCCTGCTTTACTAGCGCGTATCACGCGTTGCCCTGTTAGCACCAGACTTGATGATGTCTCTCTCTGAACCACCTTGGCGTCGCCATCAAGTTTGCTCAGGCACGCAGTTCCTCGACAAATGAGAAAATAAATGTTTCATCACGGCTTGTATAGCTCTGAAACTTCGATCGTGAAGCAAGGACACTGGAGCCTTGCCACAGTCCATCATTTCCTGTGCGGCTGCGTATTTTAATAATATAACAACTGCAGCACAACCATCTTCATCAACAACCAACACAGTGCTCATGTATCCTGTAAGCATATCAAATACTACTTAATGCATGTTCAAGCTTCTTTATCACGGACGATATAGTAACGGAAATGGAAAGTGCTACAACATGATCATGTCGACCGAAAGCTATCAGACCGCGTCTCCCCGTATTTCCACCCATATTGGGTATCTAAACATATTATAATAATGGATGTACACAGGAGTATGCTGTATTTATGTATCAATGTGTATATATGTTCCAAATCTCTTCCTAAACCACTGGACAGACTTAAATCAACCTTTGTAGCGCATATCACTTACTCTCTGGAAAGAATCGCCTTGGGGCCAGAACCCCCCACTTGTCAAAGGGGTGGGAGTAGTGGTGAAAAGCATGTGTTGCCCACGACGCACGAATGCACCAATATATTCTACATCTACATCCATACTCCTCAAGCCACCTGACGGTGTGTGGCGGAGGGTACTTTGAGTATAGCAGTTCTACCTTCTATTCCAGTCTCGTATTGTTCGTGGAATGAAAGATTGTCGGTATGCCTATATGTGGGCTCTAATCTCTTTGATTTTATCCTCATGGTCTCTTCGCGAGATCTACGTAGGAGGGAGCGATATACTGCCTGACTCCTCGGTGAAGGTATTTTCTCTAAACTTCAACAAAATCCCGTACCGAGCTAATGAGTGTCTCTCTTGCAGAGTCTTCCATTGGAGTTTATCTGTCATCTCCGTAACGCTTTCGCGATTACTAAATGATCCTGTAACGAAGTGCGCTGCTCTCCGTTGGATCTTCTCTATCTCTTCTATCAACCCTATCTGGTACGGATCCCACACCGGTGACCAGTATTCAAACAGTGGGCGAACAAGTGTACTGTAACCTACTTCCTTTGTTTTCGGATTGCATTTCCTTAGGATTCTTCCAATGAATCTCAGTCTGGTATCTGCTTTACCGACGATTAATTTTATATGGTCATTCCATTTTAAATCACTCCTAATGCCTACTCCCAGATAATTTATGGAATTAACTCCTTCCAGTTGCTGACCTGCTATATTGTAGCTAAATGATAAAGGATCTTTCTTTCTAAGTATTCGCAGCACATCACACTTGTCTACATTGAGATTCAATTGCCATTCCCAGCACCATGCGTCAATTCGTTGCAGATCCTCCTGCATTTCAGTACAATTTTCTATTGTTACAACCTCTCGATTTACTACAGCATCATGTGCAGAAAGCCTCAGTGAACTTCCGATGTTACCCACAAGGTCATTTATGTATATTGTGAATAGCAACGGTCCTATGACACTCCCGTGCGGCACACCTGAAATCTCTCTTACTTCGGAAGACTTCTCTCCATTGAGAATGACATGCTGCTTTCTGTTATCTAGGAACTCTTCAAACCAATCACACAATTGGTCTGATAGTCCATATGCTATTACTTTGTTCATTAAACGACTGTGGGGAACTGTATCGAACGCCTTGCGGAAGTCAAGAAACACGGAATCTACCTGGGAACCCGTGGCTGTGGCCCTCTGAGTCTCGTGGACGAATAGCGCGATCTGGGTTTCACACGATCGTCTTCGAAAGCCATGCTGATTCCTACAGAGTAGATTTATAGTCTCCAGAAAAGTCATTATACTCTAACATGATACGTGTTCCAAAATTCTACACCTGATTCACGCAGTAATAGAAAATGAGGGCACTTAGTTACTTGCAACAAACATTACACACAGTTTCAAACCTTTACGAAACTTTTTCTTTCTAACAATCACCTCAAAATGATGAAAGAAAAAAAGTTTATAGCTTACTACGTTTTCGCTGTAAAACTGCCGCATGAAGCATGACGTTTCAGTTTATTACTTCTTTGCTACTAACTGTGTTTGCGACACATTTTGCAGACAGTATTCATATATACCATGGAATGTAGCAGCAAAATTACATTATTCCATGACGCATAGTTCATGTCACACAATGTCACGATCATTGAGCTGCCTGAAAATGAAACGGCACTGTAAAATTCGATAGAGATACATGTGAAATATGTGTACAAATTCGCGTGAAATAGTCTGTGTATAAGTGAAAAATACTTGACATCTGCGTTTACCGAGCGGGGTGGCGCAGTGGTTGGCACACCAGACTCGTATTCGGGAGGACGACGGTTCAAACCCGCGTCCGGTCATCCTGATTTACGCTTTCCGTCATTTCCCCAAATCGCTTTAGGCAAATGTCGCGATGGTTCGTTTGAAAAGCCACGTTCCTTCCCCCATTCTTCCCTCGCCCGATGGGACGGATGACCTCGCTGTTTGGCCCCTCTGGCAAATCAACCAACCAACGATCATCTGCGTATGCGGACAAATGCACTGGTAAAAAGTTCATCCCAAATCCCTGGAACTATTTCAGTCAAGTCTGGTACAAACAATAGTTACGGTCTTGAAAGAAATACTGTGGGGATAAGAATCACCAGCCACCTACTGGGGTGGGGATGATAATGTAGAGAGAGTGGACGGGGGGGGGGGGGGGGGAGAGAAGATGGACTCAGAGAAATGGAGGTGGAAGAAATGGGCAGAGAGAGGGAGGAGGAGTAGCTGGACCGAGAGAAGAGGTGGAGGATATGGACAAAGAAAGGGAAGAGGAGGGGATGGACAGAGAAAGGAAGGAGAAGGAAATGGACAGACAGAGGAGGCAAGTGGAGATGAACATCGAGAGGTAGAGGAGGAGATAGAAGCAGAGAGAGAGAGAGAGAGAGAAAAGAAGAAGAAGAAGATGGACAAAGAGAGAGGGAAGTAGGGATGGAATTATAGGTGTTGGCTGGTTTAGAAAGGGGGGGGGGAGGGACCAAACAGTGGTAGGATTATGAGGGGAAGGAGGATATGGACAGCGGGGGAAAGAACCAGATGGACAGATGAGGAGGAGCAGATGGGCAGAAAGAAGGGGGAGCAACGGTTGGATGGAGAGAGGGTGGAGGAGGCGATTGTCAGAGGGGGGAAGGAGATGGACAGAGAATGTGGGTTGGTGGAGATGGTCAGAGAAGGCGTAGAAGATAGGAACAGAGAAGAGGGGAAAAAAGAGAGGGACAGAGAAACAGGAAGAAGGACAGTGTAAGGGGTAAGAAGGAGCTGAACTAACAGAATAGTACAATAAATACATGCCCGGGCAATGCTGGGTACCCAGAGAGAGTTGAATAAAATTTTATTCTTATGCGAAATTATTTTCACTATTTCCAGTGAAGAAAATGATGATTGTACATTTGAAGAATCGTGCGAGTTCATGATAACTATTGGTTGTGCCTGTAATTGCAAACGTCGGTGAAGGGTACGTCATATTGTAATAGTTATTTGGGATTCTCCTTCCATTGTATGAAGCACGAAAACAACAATTACTTAAACGCCTCTGTGTCTAATATCTTCGCGATCTCTACGTGACCGATACGTATAGCGTTGTAGTATATGTCGCTTCTTGAAACCTTGTAAGCAAGCTTCCATGGGGTAGTTCGTGTTTGTCTTCAAGCATCTGCCAGTTCAGTTTCTTCGGCACCTCCGTGATGCTACCGCATGAGTCCAACAAACCTGGAATAATTTGCGCTACCCTTTTCATATTATACGTTCAACGTCCCCTGTTAGTCCTTAGTGGTATGAGTCGGACACGGCTGAGCATTATTGTCGGACTGGCAGCACGAGTATTTTGTAAGCAGTCTGCTTGGTAGACTGATTACATTCTGTTAGTATCCTACCTGTTTTATCTACGACTGAGACTATGTGACCGCTACATTTCATATCCCTACAAATTGTTATACCTAGGTATTTAAATGAGTTGTCTGATACCAATTATGACTAACTGATGTTGTTATCGAAGGATACTACGTTTCTTCGTTCTGTAAAGTGCACAAATTTACGTTCATGAACTTTGAAAGCTCCACTTTGAATGAAACATGATAGTCAAGGGAAGGCGTGATTCGGTTACGATTGTGGGCGGGGCCATAGTCAGTTACTATTGGTTGCCTTTTACAGTTACACACAATTTGTTTCTAACCAGTAATTCTAGACTCAACAATAAATAAAAATACCACACGTTATCAATGAAGGAATAAACACATGTGTGAATAATAGAGTTTTCAGTGAGTTACAATTTAGCAAATTCCAATTAAATACAGATACAGCAGATAATGTTTTAAAAGCAAGATACTGTGATCTGGCAGAAGGCCCTACACGCCAGGAATGGCAATAAATTAAGAGTAGTTTAAAACTAGCTGCAACTTACAGTTACTGGTATTGAAATATTAAAAGCAAGTCGCCAAAAACACAGCAGAATGCATGAGACGCCAGGAATGGCAGTAAATAAGGTTTTAAAGGCTTACTGCTTACATACAAATACCAAATTAGAATTTTGAGGCAAATGACCTCAACCACAGCTGATGGCCTGACACGCCATGAACGGCAACAATATAAAAAATTTAGAAACCTGCTGTAAAACAGCAAATACAGCAGCAAAGGTTAATTAAAAAAACAAGCAACTAATCACCAAATGGCTGAAATAAGATGATGATAAACTTTGTAACACAACCCTTAACATCCACTGAACTCTACACTGCTAGATTTATTCTAGATGGCAACCAGAACTATTAACTAGACATATATAACCTTTAATGTAGGCATTACAAGGTATTGTAAAAAATAATACAATAACAAATCACAAGGACCAGTACGTAAGTCCCTTAAAGGGTACTGAGGCAGATTATACCCGCAGAAGGCGTGGACTGAAGGAGCGTTACATTGAACTACTGACCATCAGACCTCCTTTTAGAACACACATGTCTTACAAGAACCAAGGGGCCACAGACAGTGCTTGTTGGACGCCCAGTTACACCTATATACACCAGTCCACATTCGCACCAGATTTCATGAACTCCGGTGGCATTAAACTTGTCAATATTATCTTTCGTCGAGGTCAGAAAGTCTTTTATTTTGTTGTTGCTACGAAAGATCGGATTAATACCTGCCTTACGGAGAATTTTGCCCAGACGTTCAGTAACCCCTTGTATGCGTGGTAGCAGGACCGTGTTTCGTGCTTCGTTCTGTATTTCCCTATTGCCCTCCTCCTTTGGCGCCATAGTTTTATGTATCATCCTCATGTCGTAGCCATTGGCTCCAAAAATGAACCGAGGTTCTGTAGTTCACCTTTAAGATTGTGTTCATCGCTGATCCTGTAGTCTCTCTTAGTTAAAGGTTGCAGGGTTGATTTCTTTTGCGCAGGAAGATGGTGGGAGAATGCATGCAGGTACCTGGGCTTTCTATAAACTCTGTGTCCAAGCTTCCCGTCAGGTCTGCGGTAAATTTCCACGCAGAGAAACGGCAATATCCCGTTCTTTCCATCTCCATGGTAAAGAGAATTTTGCTGTGCTACTGATTGAGATGCTGGTGGAAGTTCTGAAGTTATTCTTCTCCGTGTCGCCAGATGACAAACATGTCGTAAACGTATCGTAGCCAGCATTCTGGGTGTAATGGTCCGGACTGGAGTGCTGTTTCTTCGAACGATTGCATAAAAAATTTTATAGCTGACAATGCGGCCTCAAACCCAGAAGAATTTTATTGAGTGTGACAACAGCCGCGGACGGCTACGTTCACGTTTACTGATGTTGTTCAGTACACCATCGTCAATCACTAATACAAATCCACCGGGCGAGGTGGCGCAGTGGTTAGCACACTGGACTCGCATTCGGGAGGACGACGGTTGAATCCCGTCTCCGACCATCCTGATTTAGGTTTTCCGTGATTTCCCTAAATCGTTTCAGGCAAATGCCGGGCTGGTTCCTTTGAAAGGGCACGGCCGATTTCCTTCCCAATCCTTCCCTAACCCGAGCTTGCGCTCCGTCTCTAATGACCTCGTTGTCGACGGGACGTTAAACACTAACCACCACCACCACCACTAATACAAATCCCTGCACTTAACCAGTTACATTTTGTATAACTGCATCCTCTGCTAAAGTCTGAGGTTATTATTAATTCTGTCAGTAAGGTTACTGGTAAACAGCCTGAATAACAAGGGTCTAACACTCTAAAATCACCTCCACAGCTACTGAAGTCTGTCTATCAAAGATAACATACTTCGTCCACCCTACCTAGAAATTCTCAATCCAGTCACAAACGTCGCTTGATAAGCCATACGATCTTACTTTCGATAATAAGCGTAGGTGTGGTACTGCGTCATAGGCTTTTCGAAAGATAAGAAATACTGCATCTTCGTGATACTTGAAAGCCTTGATCCTTGACTTTCAGGTTGTTATCGGAGAAAAGCGCAAGTTGGGTTTTCGCCTTGACGTTGTCTTCCAAATCGATGCTGGTTGACATGAAGGCCACTCTATTAGATATACCTTATTACGTTTTAGATCAGAACATGTTCTAAGATTCTACAGAAGATGGCTGTCAAGGGTGTTTGGAGGTAGTTTTGTAAATCACTTCTGCTACTCTTCCTGTTTGCGAGTGTGACCTTTGCTTTCTTGCAACTACTGGATACAGTTTTTTGTTCCAAAGATCTACGGTATATTATGATTGGAAGACGAGCTACTTTTCTTCTTCTTCTTGTTCTCGTTCTTCTTCTTCTTTAATTCATGGTCTAGGCAAAATGCCTGTCCCGACTTCACATTTAGAGCTGTTCGTATCTTTTCCAAGGTCTTCCAGGACATTTCTGCTTTATGGTTTATAAACTCTTATCTGTATTCGCAGTCTGTCTCCATTCATCCTATTAATACGTTCTTTTTATTTGCTCATTTTTTTCTATAACCATTCACTCCTTCCCCAATACTATAGACATTAAATTTTGTTGTTATGTCTTCGTTACGTATTCAGTCTAATCCTGTGCAACATTTAACCTTTATTAAAAATATCATTTCCACTGAATGGATCTTACTTATGGCCGTCTGTCTAGGCGTACACGTTACATTTCCATATATTCAAACTGCTTTGCTATTACTTAATAAATGGCCAGGGTTGCATCTGACAGTGGACCTTTTCTCAGTTTTACCCACGTCATCTGTTTCTCAGTGCCACTTACGTAGGGTGTTCATAGAAAAGTGTCGAATACTTTGATAGTCCTCATCGAAACAAGAAAAATAAGTCCAATAAACATGGGTCCGGAACACATACTTTCTGAGATAAACGCGTGTTTATAGGAAGGGCTGCGCGACGCTTGGTAGCGGATATTAGATTGGCGCTGCGTCGAATGTTCGTCAGGGTATTATGACGTCTAACTCAGTACCATACCTGCCATTAGATGGTCTGCAGTCAGTTGCCTGTAGGCTACGTTAGTATTCGTCATGTTTGTGTGCCTTATTGTAGAGCACTGTCACGTATCATGACGTTTAAACGCGGATTCGCTTACGTGTTTACTATTATGGCGCTGTTTGTACGTACAAATAGTGTAGTATATTTACATTTTCTCTCTTCGGAAGCATACTACTCGACAAGTGAAATGGCGGATATGATATTCTGCTATGATTTAGCAAAAGGACGTAGCCTGCGAGTCCGTGCCCTCTACGCTGAAAAATATCCACAGCGTAGAGTGCCCTCTGAAACTTGTTCGGCAGACTTTTCCAGCGTCTAAGTGACACTGGTACCCCTGCACCCAAAAGACTGACAGTGGAAAGTCGCGCACAATCCGCGCACCTGACATGGAGGAGCGTCTGCTACGTTCGCTGGAAGAAACCTCTGGGACCACCGTGCGATTATTAGCAGCAGCAAAAGGCGTGTCACACCCTCTTATCTGGGGAGTACTTCATGAAAAATTGCTATACCTATATCATCTACAGCGAGTTCAGGTCCTCAGGCCACAGGATCACCATGGCTGAGGGCGCTTCTGTCAATGGCTGTTGCAAAAGTGTGCCGCAGATACACTTGTCACTCTAAGATTTTATTTACCAATGAGGCATGGTTCACAAGAGATGTGAATTTCCATAAGCGGCACGTAGAGGCAGACGTAAATCGCCAGGCAATTTAGGAAAGAGGTCATTAACACCAACTCTCAACCAACGCATAGGCAGGCGTACTTGGTGATACATTAATAGGGCCATACGTGCTACCACAAAGGTTAACTGGGACACTTTATTTGGACTTTCTCATTACGTATTGCCTACCTTGTTGGAGGCTGTGCCGTTGCAGCAACCAATACAAGTGTGATTCATACACGACAGCGCACCAGCACACTTCCATCACAATGTGCGCGTACATCTGGTGCAGACACTTCAGAACTGCAGCATTGGTCGGGAGGGGGATGTGGGAGGGTACAGAATAGCCTGCTCTTTCGCCATACCTCAATGCCCTAGACTTTTGGTTATGGGGACACTTGAAGGAATTGGTCTACGCCACACCAATCAACCATGTGCGTACACTACAGGGTCGCGTCTTCGAAGCGTGCCAGGAGGTACAACAACGACCAGGTATACTGCAAAGGCTGCGTCATTCTTTACTCCAGAGGGCAGAGGTGTGCTTGATCATGCATGGACGTCACGTTGAACACCTCCTGTAAACACGTGATTATGGCAGGAAGTAAGCATTTCCGGACCCATGTTTACTGGGCTTATTTTTCTTGTTTCGATGACAAATTATTTGACACTTTTTTGAACACCCCGTATATCAATCACTCATCTTTGAAGTAGTGCCAGATTTAAATTAGGTCAAAATTCCTGGGTTATATAAATATATTATTGTATTATATTATCAACAATATAAATAATAATTATTATTCATATTACTACTCGTATATAATACAAAGTATATAACATGCTTATACTGTCCAGTATATTAATTATTCGAGTGACACGTGTACTAACGTTCCTTATTTAACAGGGAAAGGCATCGATTCCAAAGAACAATGCTAAGCGGGAGAATACAGACAGGTATGACGTCATCGCTACTGCACAGGTAGTCATGGTGTACAAAAACGATCGAAAAAGAAATTCTGTAATGAGTTAAATGAATTACTATAGATAGCTATAACTTTGTATAAGTAAATGATTGTATGAAATTTAGATTTCAGACTAATTAATTACGGTCGCCAGCCCAAAAACAAAAAAAGTTAATGTTTGTTAGCGACTGAAATACATTTGAAATTACGTAATAATCACAAATGTGTAGGAAGGCAGTAGTGGGACAAAAAAGCACATGCGCGACTGGGAATGCAAATGTCACCTATGACGTGAACAGCGTTAAGTTAGTTAGAAATGCATTGATATTACTTGTAACTGATCGGAAGCAATAATAGTTATTAGCTAGCAACACGTGACGCGAAGTGCACTGAATGACATAACTCACTGTAATCCTATCCGTTGTCAGGTTTCATGAAGCAGATACTCAAGAATAATTACTATTTCGTAATAATTATTACCTCAGAAAAGTTCAGCCGGCCGCGGTGGCCATGCGGTTCTAGGCACTTCAGTCCGGAACCGCGTGACTGCTACGGTCGCAGGTTCGAATCCTGCCTCGGGCATGGATGTGTGTGATGTTAGGTTTAAGTAGTTCTACGTTCTAGGGGACTGATGACCTAAGATGTTGAGTCCCATAGTGCTCAGAGCCATTTGACCCATAAAAGTTCGTAATGACTTCGCTAACTAACAGCAAATATTTTGGCCACTCCAATCCTAGGAAAATCAAAATTACATGAAATATTTTCAAAACACATAACATTAAATTCTGAAAGTATCTTTAGTTGATACAGCATCAGAACTTCGCGGTGGAATAACTATCACTTAACTGAATGGGTGCAGTAGAGGCACTACAATGGACAACGAACTCTAATTACTACTGCACTTGATTTCATGAATTACTTCATTTAATTTATATACAAATGTAATTACTTTTATCTTCACTGAATTATGTCTTTTACTTGTGATTCCCTCGGTATTTATGGTGAGAGGTTAGGCTCATACTGATGGTTGATGAATCGAGACTATCAGCAGCACTCACAAGGTTTATGGTTCAATTAAATAAACACTGGAATGTTGAGTAGTGAAACTACTATGTCGTGTGCATAACCAAAAAGGTGAATGGTTTGATCTGGTGCGACGTAATGTATTTCGTAACGACCATTATCGACAACAGATCCTTTTTTAACAACGTGTAACTTTTAATAATTTTGAGTCACACAGTCCTTAACATAACGCAGCGCTTCAGCAACCGTGAACTCTTCAGACACTAAGAAATTCAGCCTTCAGTTGCAAGGTAATTTTTTTTTTTAGTTTACCTAGGTTTCGATGCCATTAATGGTATCTTCTTCAGACCAAAAATTAAATTATTTTGAGGGCCAACGTTGGCCATGTCACAGAATAAAACTAATACAGAATTAAGACGCATAATCATAAGATTATGCCTGTCAATACTAAAAACGTAGACAGAGCTACACCGGGCCAGGACATAATCTTGACACATAATCTTATGACTATGCGTCTTTATTCTGTATTAGTTTTATTCTGTGACATGGCCAACGGTTGGCCCTAAAAATAATTTAATTTTTGTTCTGAAGAAGGTACCATTATTGGCATCGAAACTTAGGTAAAAAAAAATTACTTTGCAACTGAAGGCTGAATTTCTTACTATCTGTCACACAATACTCTTCTTCAATTAACATTTCTTCTTGTATACAGGGTTATTCTAAATGATGGACCCATTTTCAAAAATTCGTATGTATTGAAGTACAAATCCAAAACCAACAAGCTTTATACCAAAGAAAAGAGGAAGTTTCTAAGTTTTTGGCGGTCGGCGGCAAGCGGGCGTTGATGGTTTCAGAAGCGGCCAGTAGAGGTCGTGCGGCAAAAGGGCCGTCATTCCGTTTCACTGTCAGTTGTGAGTGAGATGGCAAATGTGGACCCGAAGGTTTCCTGCATTCTTCAGTTCGCGAAAAGTGAGTCGCAAATTGCAGTTCAGTGGCCGTTTCGTACCAAATTCGGTATTCAGCCGCC
This sequence comes from Schistocerca nitens, assembly GCF_023898315.1. Classification (NCBI taxonomy): domain Eukaryota; kingdom Metazoa; phylum Arthropoda; class Insecta; order Orthoptera; family Acrididae; genus Schistocerca; species Schistocerca nitens. Next base: position 180,833,744 of record NC_064617.1, on the reverse strand, counting down.
ACCTTAGTAAAAGGATTAGCCGTTGGTTTAAGCAATTTAAACACACTGGGAATGTGTGCAAAGGAAAAAGCACAGGCTGACCGCGTTTGTCAGAGGATGATGTCCGACGGAATCGAGAAACTTTTGTGCGCAGTCCCATTAAGTCTACCAATAGAGCCAAAAAGAACTGGGAATACCCCAATCAACTGTATGGAAAGTTCGGAGACGGCGTTTGCTGTATAAGCCCTATGGATTATAACTTCTGCAGGCTCTCAACCTCTATGACAAATTATTATAAATTATGAAATTTGTTAAACTCATATCAAACATTATGAAAAAATACTTTGATACTTCCTCTTTTCATTGGTATGAAGCTTGTTCATTTTGGATTTGTACTTGAATAAATATAAAGTTTTGAAAATGGGTTCATCATTTGCAATAACCCTGTACATTGTATTGTTTCCAGGTACACTGATCAGCCAGAATATCATGATCTGGTAGCTTTGCGTGTACGTGATGCGATAGCAAAAGTATGCAAGCGGAGCAGACACGGACGGGGAATCACACTAGCGAAGATATGGGCTGCAAATGGGGAAATGCATTGAGTTAAACGACGGCGAAGCTGATAGAAGGTGCACGTGCTACTGTCGTGAGCATCTGCGGAGATATAAAGACAGTGAAACTACAACTAGGCGCTAAATGGTTGGACGTCCACGACTCTTGGAAGAATGTGAGATTCTGAGGCTTGTCTGCTGTGTAAAGTAGGATAGATGGTGATCTGTGGTATCTCTATCGAAAGAGCACAATGCTGGTGCACGCACAAGTGTTTCGAGAACACCGTTCATTGTACAGTGTTGAAAATGGAGCTCTGCAGCAGACCACCCCTACATGTTCACATGTTGACTCAACTCCATTGTCAATTCCGATTGCAGTGGGCACGGGACCATCGGGATTCGACCGTCGACCAGTGGAAACGTGCCGGCTCTTCAGGTGAATCACATTTTTGCTACGCTAGGTGTACGGTCGTCTCCACAAACGCCGTCATCGAGGTGAATGGCGGCTCGGAACCTTGCAGCGCGCCAATGGCGCAGGCTGGTGGGAGCAGCCATATGCTATGGGAGACATTCTCTCGCGCGTGCATGGGACCTGTGGTAGTAATCGAAGACACACTGACAGCTGCGAATCACCTGCATCCCTTCATTGTTAATGTCTTCCCCGACGACGAGGTTATATTTCAGCAGGGTAATTGTCCGTGTCTCGGCGTGCTACAGTGGTCTGAGAAACATTATAGTGAACTCTCGTGATGTCTGGGGAATACATCTGCGTCGCTTTCTGGCGCCAACACCACGTACGCAAATCAGCGACTCGTTATTTACAGCCCGCATCTCGTGGTCGTGCGGTAGCGTTCTCGCTTCCCACGCCCGGGTTCCCGGGTTCGATTCCCGGCGGGGTCAGGGATTTTCTCTGCCTCGTGATGGCTGGGTGTTGTGTGCTGTCCTTAGGTTAGTTAGGTTTAAGTAGTTCTAAGTTCTAGGGGACTTATGACCACAGCAGTTGAGTCCCATAGTGCTCAGAGCCATTTGAACCATTTTTTTCGTTATTTACACGAGTCATCTAATGCCACCTACCTCCACACACCCACCAACAAACTGATGGATACCTGATATGCAGAATCAGTAAATTATTTCGTTCCAAAGACGGACAAACAAGCCGTTAAGTAGGTGGTCGTAATGTTTTGGCTCATCAGTGTACATGCACGCTCAGATTTCCATAATGCCTTGCCAAGGTTACAACACCATATCGAAGGCAATCTCCTTCATGCATTAGATCGCCACCACTTCACGTGCATACCTCACCGTACAAGAGTAGCAACCCTCTTCCCAATCTCTCTCGGCCACCGACTCCGCGCGCGCATAAGCTCAACGGTATTACTGTCTACATTCAAACAAATTCTTTGGAGTCTATACAGTACGAAATACCCTGAGTTTGCCAACCTTTCTACTACTTTATGATAATTAATTGAAACCCTCAGCTGCCAACAGGTGCTGTTGATATACCTCGATGGGGACAGCTGAAAATGTGTGCCCAGAACGGGAGTCGAATCCAGGGTCTCCTGCTTACATGGAAGACGCTCTATCCATCCTTTTCTTTCTTTTTATTTTAATCTCATTTTGTTCACTTTTGTTCATTGCATCTGTTCGCGGCGACGTCGTAAGACATCCGTTTCATTTCGTTGTTGAAACATTAACTTAGTTTTTTTTTTATTACAGAGGGCAGCTAACCCTCTGACCGAACGCGCTAAGCTACCATGCCGACGTCCATCTGAGCCACCGAGGACACAGATGAATAGCGAGAGTGCAGGGACTTATCCCCTTCACGCTTCCCATGAGGCCCACATTCCCAACTGTCCACAATCTACGCTACTGGCCATTAAAATTGCTACACCACGAAGATGACGTGTTACAGACGCGAAATTTAACCGATAGGAAGAAGATGCTGTGATATGCAAATGATTAGCTTTTCAGAGCATTCACACAAGGTTGGCGCCGGTGGCGACACCTACAACGTGCTGACATGAACAAAGTTTCCAACCGATTTCTCATAGACAAACAGCAGTTGACCGGCGTTGCCTGGTGGAACGTTGTTGTGATGCCTCGTGTAAGGAGGAGAAATGGTTACCATCACGTTTCCGACTTTGATAAAGGTCGGATTGTAGCCTATCGCGATTGCGGTTTATCGTATCGCGACATTGCTGCTCGCGTTGGTCGAGATCCAATGCCTGTTAGCTGAATATGGAATCGGTGGGTTCAGGAGGGTAATACGGAACGCCGTGCTGGATCCCAACAGCCAAGTATCACTAGCAGTCGAGATGACAGGCATCTTATCCGCATGGCTGTAACGGATCGCGCAGCCACGTCTCGATCCCTGAGTCAACAGATGGGGACGTTTGCAAGACAACCCTTCATTCGATCCCTGCGAAACCCTACATTTCTGCAGGATAATGTACGGCCGCATGTTGCAGGTCGTGTACAGACCTTTCTGGCTACAGAAAATGTTCGACTGCTGCCCTGGCCAGCACATTCTCCAGATCTCTCACCAATTGAAAACGTCTGGTCAATGGTGACTGAGCAACTGGCTCGTCACAGTACGCCAGTCACAACTATTGATGAACTGTGGTATCGTGTTGAAGCTGCATGGGCAGATGTACCTGTACACACCATCCAAGCTCTGTTTGACTCAATGCCCAGGTGTATCAAGGCCGTTATTACGGCCAGAGGTGGTTGTTCTGGGTACCGATTTCTCAGGATCTGTGCACCCAAATTGCGTGAAAATGTAATCACATGTCAGTTCTAATATATTGTATTTCTCCAATGAATACCCGTTTATCACCTGCAATTCTTCTTGGTGTAGCAATTTTAATGGCCAGTAGCGTACATACGTAAAGTACCTAATAGATATTTGCCCATCCATTCATTACTCGCGCACACTAAGGTGACGATTCCCGTAAGAGTAGTAGAGTATATAGATTGTGGACAGTTTGGGAATGTGGTTCTCACGGGAAGCGTGCAAGGGATAAGTCGCTGCAGTTCTGCTATTCACTTGTGTCCTCGGTGGCTCAGATGGATTTCAGTCAGAGGGTTAGCTGCTCTCTGTAATAAAAAAAACTGAGTTAATGGATCAACAACGAACTTAAACGGATGTCTTACGACAAAATGAGATTTTTTTTTTAAAAACGATGGATAGAGCGTCTGCCTTTTAAGCCGGAGATCCCGGGGTTCGAGTCCGGTTGGGGCACACATTTTCAGATGTCCGCATGGAAGTATATCAACAACACTTCTCGGCAGCTGTGGGTTTCAGTTAATTATCATTTATTCTAGAGAAGCTGCATGGTCATCAATGCTATCTGTTCTTTCGAAAACAGTTATCATCTTCATATATTTCTAATACATTTTTATGACATTATTTTTCACTAGCATTATCATAATCATATTACAATTTTTAAGTAATGAATAGTCACAATCAACAAAAGGCTGCGCGCAGAATCGAGGTTTGGGGGAACCTGGTGCTCGGTTCCTATTTAAGCTAGTAGCATGGAGAAAAAAGATTTTGCTTTAACCCGGACGAGCGGCCACTTGTATAGGCATTCCAACATCTGTCTTGCTGTAGCTATGCTACAGCATATTAAGCAAAGTTTGAACGACGAACTGGAGCTGGCGGCCTGGAAAATTGTGCCAATCGATTAAGTCTTTTTGCAAAAGATTTTAATTGGGGCGAAATTAACGCTCAGCTAATGGCTCCATTTGTATATGCATGTTTCGGATTTTATATGCAAAAACAATCACAATGAAATAATTCTGGACTGGGGCGAGACTGATGGCTCACATTTGGTCAACTGCTGTATCGAACCTTGATTTAAGACAGATTTTATCTGTTTCAAAAAAAAATTGCTTTGTTTGGATTTTACATGCAAAAAAGACTGTTTTATAAGATACTCGTATTTTTGAAGTGCGCTTTTTCTACACTTTAAACTTGAGTGGATAAAGTGAAAACAATTTTTTTCGGCATATCCATTTTTTATCCTATACAATTTACCCGTTGTCGAGATACGATGATTTAATGTTTTTATGGGAGGTACTTGAAGCGCCCCACTTTTATACTTTAAACTTACACGAATAAGTTCAAACTTTGCACGAAGATAGATAAATCGATAAACTCAAAATGAAAATTTGTATCCACTAATATTTATCCGTCGTCGAGATACGGTGGTTTAAAGTCGAGCTAAATGTAACACTTGAAATTCGTTCTAACGTGAATTTCATGCGCGAGAAGGATTTAAAGCGAATCATACAAATAAAACTGCGTTCTTACGATAAAATTGAAAACTCGCTTTCAAAAATCTAACGTCATTCGGATTTTACGTACAAAGAATACGTTTTCCGAGAGTATTTTTACGCGCGTCACTTCTATGTTTCAGACTTGTGCGAATCAGTTCAAATTTCTTTAGGAGGGAGACAAATACATATAATTAATGGCCGTCCTGTTATTTTATGTAAGCTTATCCGTTGCCACGATATAAACAACATGGTTCGAAAGAAAATAAAAATCCTATACCAGATCAGTCGTCGCCCAAGTCACAAGAAACCTACATCAGTTACCAAGCTACGGCTTTCTAATGATAAAATTATGATAGGGTAAATGTTGGGAGCCAGAATGAAAAGTAGTCCAAACATAGCACAAAGAAGAGTTAATATGTCCTGGGCAGAATTAGGGATGTAAAAGAAGGCAACTAGCTTTTCGATTTATATGGGAGCTTCAAAGTCATTTAAATCTAAACATCTTTACATATTCGCTCCTTTTTGTGAATTATCCCTAATTCCCTAGTGCAGTGAGCTCTCTTAGACCTACCCCGTGTTATATATGTATAGTAAGGGATGTATAAACAAAAGACACAACTTTATACGCTTCTAAAGATTGGGATGCATGTACAACTGGTACTATTCCTGAGTGGGGCTGCATCTATAACAGGAAGTATCCCAGAGTCGTGATGCATGCACATTAAGCTTACATGACACGTTGCGTCATACTGCAAGACATCACAAATGCCATGTTGGATGCCATGTTGGCATCTGTCATTTTATAGGACATAACGTGTATCACGTTACTTTACGTGACATGATGCATTACATTACAGGACACAGTACACGTACTAACAACTAAAATAGCGCCAGTATGTCGAGATGTTTTGATTTAAATATGTACGAAGCTGGCAGGTAAGTCGAAAAGCTAGTTCACATCTTTCACATTCCTAACTCTGTCCAGGGCATATTCGCCTTTTTGTGCTACGATAGCAGCATTTTTTATTCTCATACTTGTACGAGGTCTGTTCAAAAAATTCCGGAACATTTTTAATTTCGCGCCAATGGTGTGTTGGAGCGAAATGTGGTTGGCATCCCTGCACGCGCCTGTTTTTAATGTGTAACTGTCGGAAGTTTCATTGTTCACTGGTGTATTGAGTAGAACACTGTGTCGCACAGTTTGCGAATTTCGAGATGGCAGAGTTAGAAGAGCAACGCGTCTGCATTAAATTTTGTGTGAAACTCAAGAAAATCTTTACAGAGACACACCAAATGATGCAGGAAGCCTACGGTGACGACTGATTAAGTCGTACTCGGTGTTACTACTGGTTCACACGGTTTAAAAATGGCCGGACGGAAGATGACCCTCATTCAGGACGCCATTCGACGTCTACCGACGACGCTCAAGTCAATAACGTCAACGAAATTGCGCGGCCAATCGAAGACTGACTATCAGAGAAACTGCAGTAGAAACATTTCAGTTGGATCATGTCATGAAATTCTGACCCAGCATCTTGGAATGCATCGTGTTGCTGCCAAACTCGTCCCACGGGTCATAAGTCAAGACTTCAAAGACCTTCGCGTTGCAATCTGTGAAGAGCTTTTGGATCACGCAAATGAGAACGAGACATTGCTTAAGAGAATCATAACAGGTGACGAGACGTGGGTCTGTGGTTATGAAGTTGAGAGCAAGGTTCGATCTTCACAAGAGGTCGCGAAAGGTTCTCAAAGATCAAAAAAAGTTGTCAGATCAGGTCAAACGTCAAAGACATGCTGATAGTTTTCTTTGGCTTTGAAGGGTTAGTTCATCGTGATTTGGTGCCACAGGGACAAACTGTTAATCGATGGCACTATTGGGACGTGTTGCAACGCCTGCGAGAAAATCTGAGCAGGAAACGGCCCGAAATGTGGCGAAATAATTCATGGCTCTTGCATCACGATAACGCATCCGCACATTCATCCGTGTTTCTGCGTGACTATAGCACAAAAAATGAAGTAACAGTGCTGTCTCATTCTCTGTACTCTCCAGACCCGGCCCCTGCTAACTTTTTTATTTCCAAAGTATTTGCCAAGAAAGGACGAAGATTTGCTACGATAGACCAGATAAAAAAAAACTTCGCAGACGACGCTCAGCAAGAGGCGTACCAAGACTGCTTTCGGAAGTGGAAACTGCGTTGGAAGCGGTATACCAATTGTGGAGGAGAGTATTTCGAAGGAGACCATGCACAAAAGGTAAGCGTAGAAAAATGTTGTGGACAAAGTCCCGGAATTTTCTGAACAGACCTCGTATACACAAGAGATTACTGTAAAATTACACAGAGTTAACTAATAGAAAATTCGTGAGGCACTATGTTGTTTTGTTATAAGTATTTCCGATATTCCTTTGCGCCCCTCAATTCCAGTTCCTGTGTCGTGGTTGTCTGGATATCTGTCACTGGAAGAAAAATTACGTTGCCCGGACTACATCTCGACGTACAGGTACGCTTATGAGTTGCACCGATGCGCTTGATAACGGAAGTTAAAAAAAACTGAATCCAAATTAATAGACAGTATCCGAAATCTTGCTTACCTGCCTCATATTAAGGCGACGGGACAGAGAACTAGGGATACCACGAAAGGCCAAAATCTTGATGGCCTGGTAGTGTTTTGAACTGTAACCCCCCCCCCCTCCCCCAAGCCCGCCGCAATGCTAGTCCATCGTGCAACCATTGGAGCACCTAACTCAGTCACTACCGCGAATTTTGTGGCATTTACATTTTAGGCAAACATGTGTAGAATTTACTAGCGGATCTTAATGTTTAACAGAATTTTGAAATTTTCGTCCCCATTCACAAATTTCTCGCATCTTCAGTCGCTAAACGGATAGCAATGAGTGACTGAATTTTCGTACGACAAATTCCGTTTATTATTCGCCGAAATTAAACGCCTCAGGCATTCACACACGAATAGCGAATTATTGACAAGACTCATTGATGTAAAACAAAATAATCTGAAAACTGACACACAGGCAGTCGTCTTCTGTGCTGTTCCTTTTGGATGACGGTTTCTTTTCGGCCCATTCCTTGTCTTCATAATAAGGGCATTTCCTTCCAATTCTGGAATTTATATTATAACACGCAGCTTTATGTGGGACGCTAGACTATGCGAGAGACAGTTACAAATTTTTAATTATCACTTCGAAAACATCCTGCTGCGTCCCTGAAACTTGCCGTGGTGTTAGTCCTCCTTTACACATTCGCCCTTCATGTGACGCATTTTTCCCGACGATGGATGACTTTTCGTGGACTTTAATTGTAGAAGTCTAAGAATATGGGAAAGAGGGGGGGAGGGGGGTAGGTCAGAAAAAATTTGGTACCCCAGAAAGCAGCATGTGTAACTGCGACTGGGTAGAATGAGCTCGGATGTTGCCATTCACTGAAACCAGACCCTTGGACTGGTTCCCGCGATACTTCCTCTCGACAGCCGCTAGTAACGTTGTCAGGTGATTTCAGTTACATGCTCCTGTGACGGTTTGTGTCTTACGATGACAATGTGTTTGCACCACGTCATGCCTGTCCCGAAAATACGTTCAGCGTTGCCTTGCCCGGTGATAGTTGGGTCTTAGCATTTTTCGAAACGGTGGTGAAACCACATGTTCCCACAGCTGGCTTGCTCCTTAGCGCCCGTGTCATATTGATGCATCTAGCACAGGTGATAAGGCGGCTAAAGTCAACGGGGGATGGGCCAGCCACAGTTGCAACATTGTCGCTGATACTTTGGTACGGCGGGAGTTTTGAATGAGGAGTTGCGGAAGCCAATGGGCCAAATCCATGGTCAAATCCATGACTGATTTTTCACATTCTCCACTATCGCCTCGAATTTTGATACGCTGATATTCGAGCGTAGGGCTTCTACTTCTCGTGCTATTAAAGGGTTTTTTTTTCAGAACGATGGACTGCCACTCCGTTCTTCGTCAGATTTGTTTGACCACACCCGAAGCGTCTGTGCCACCTAACCTCTGTCTAATACACATCCAATCACATTAATGTGAAACCACCTATGATCGATGTCAATGTGCAAAACTATCCACATTCGGAAGATAGCAGTACTAGCAGTGGAGGATATAAAAAGCGTGTCGTTGGGGGTGTGTGGAGGGGGGGGGGGGAGGGGACACGAGGAAAACATTGCAGTCGTTGTCGTAATGCGGAAACAGAGAGATTTATGTGACGTCCAATAACATACGATCATTGGCTTTAGAACCAGTGGTGTAAGCATACCCGAAATGGCTATGTTCGTGAACTGTTCGCGTGCCGCAGTGGTTAAGGTATACACTGCAAGGCAAAAGGACACTATCCAAAACCGGCTCCGAGGTAACTGTGGTGCACCACGGGTCATAGATTAGGGTGGGGGGGGGGGGGCGGGGGGTGAACGACAGCTGCGGAGATGTATGTGCGCGAACAGACGCGCAACTATTTAGCAACTGACCGCCCAGGTGAAGAAAGGCAAATACAAACAGGCGTTAGTACAGTAGAAACAAAGTAAAGAACACAGAAGCCGGCCGCGGTGGCCGAGCGGTTCTAGGCGCTCAGTCGGGAACCGCGCGACTGCTACGGTCCAGGTTCGAATCCTGCCTCGGGCATGGATGTGTGTGATGTCTTTAGGTTAGTTAGGTTTAAGTAGTTCTAAGTTCTAGGGGACTGATGACCACAGATGTTAAGTCCCATAGTGCTCAGAGCCATTTGAACCATTTCTTGAACACAGAACGTAAACAACTGCAATTCGCACAACTGTAGATAAGAATGTTTCCGTTTTCTGCAAATTAAGGGATTTGCACACACACACACACACACACACACACACACAATTTCTAAAACTGGTTAATGTGCTCAGTATGGGATGTGACCACCTGTGGCAGCAATACAGGCCTGACAACGACCGGTATGTGGTGAATGATATCATCAGTCTCATGTTGAGGCAATAACACCCATTTTGCCTGAAGAGCTGCTCGGTAGTCTTGGAGAGTGGTTGGTGGATGCTGACGTGATGCACCCTGTCTCCCTAGTGAACCCCAGACATGCCTATACGAGATTCAAATAGGGAGAGCGAGCGGGCCACGCCATGCTTCCAATATCTTCCGTTTCGAAGAAAACATCAACCACTCTTTTTCTAAGAGGTCGATTACTCATTCACTATCGTCCATTAATACGAAGTCTGGGCCCGCACCACTTCGTAACAACCACAGATGAGGTCCCAAGATCTCATTACTATACCTGACAGCGATTAAACCTTGCCGATTCACCCATACAATTTCATGAAGAAGTGTTCATGTGGTCAACATAATCCCTGCCCACACCATTAGTGATCCTCCTCGATAGTGGTCTCTTTCCATAATGTTTGCGTCCCGAAATTGTGTTCCGCGTTCTCTCCAGGTGCGAATGCGTCGACAATCAGACCACATCGGGACTAATATGTGAAGAGAACATTAGCCCTCTGTTCGACCGCCCAGGCGGCATGTTGAGGACTCCAATCTAGACGTTCCCTACTGTAAAGACGCATTAAAGATAAACATACAGCAGGTCTCAGACAGTAAAGACTACTCTGCCGAAGCCTTCAGGACACCGTTTGTCTCGATACAACACGTCTACTGGATACTGCGAGGTCAGATGAAAGGAGCCGTGTAGTACTAAGATGGTACTGTCGTTTCCTTACATCCCAATAACAATCCTCTCTTTCTCACATTACACATGGTCAACCCTGCCGTGATCTTTGGGACACTGTTTCAGTCTGTACACACTGTCGCCTCCCCCCCCCCCCCCCATGAACCATCGACCTTGCCGTTGGTGGGGATACAGGTCGCCGTACCGTAGGTGCAACCACAACGGAGGGATATCTGTTGAGAGGCCAGACAAACGCGTGATTCCTGAAGAGGGGCAGCAGCCCTTTCAGTAGTTGCAGGGGCAACAGTCTGGATGATTGGCTGATCTGGCCTTGTAACACTAACCAAAACGGCCTTGCTGTGCTGGTACTGCGAACGGTTGAAAGCAAGGGGAAACCGTAATTTTTCCCGAGGGCATGCAGCTTTACTGTATGGTTAATGATGATGGCGTCCTCTTGGGTAAAATATTCCGGAGGTAAAATAGTCCCCCATTCGGATCCCAGGGCGGGGACTACTCAAGAGGACGTCGTTATCAGGAGAAAGAAAACTGGCGTTCTACAGATCGGAGCGTGGAATGTCAGATCCCGTAATCGGGCAGGTAGGTTAGAAAATTTAAAAAAGGAAATGGATAGGTTAAAGTTAGATATAGTGGGAATTAGTGAAGTTCGGTGGCAGGAAGAACAAGACTTTTGGTCAGGTGACTACAGGGTTATCAACACAAGGTCAAATAGGGGTAATGCAGGAGTAGGTTTAATAATGAATAAAAAAATAGGAATGCGGGTAAGCTACTACAAACAGCATAGTGAACGCATTGTTGTGGCCAAGATAGACACGAAGCCCATGCCTATTACAGTAGTACAAGTTTATATGCCAACTAGCTCTGCAGATGACGAAGAAATTGAAGAAATGTATTATGAGATAAAAGAAATTATTTAGATAGTGAAGGGAGACGAAAATTTAATAGTCATGGGTGACTGGAATTCGATAGTAGGAAAAGGAAGAGAAGGAAACGTAGTAGGTGAATATGAAATTGGGGTAAGAAATGTAAGAGGGATCCGCCTGGTAGAATTATGCACAGAGCATAGCTTAATCATAGCTAACACTTGGTTCAAGAATCATGAAAGGAGGTTGTACACATGGAAGAGGCCTGCAGATACTAGAAGGTTTCATATAGATTATACAATGGTAAGACAGAGATTTAGGAACCAGATTTTAAATTGTAAGACATTTCCAGCGGCAGATGTGGACTCTGACCACAATCTAATGGTTATGAACTGTAGATTACAACTGAAGAAACTGCAAAAAGGTGGGAATTTAAGGAGATGGGACCTGGATGAACTGACTAAACCAGAGATTGTACAGAGTTTCAAGGAGAGCGTAAGGGAACACATGGCAGGAATGGGGCAAAGAAATACAGTAGAAGAAGAATGGGTAGCTTTGAGGGATGAAGTAGGGAAGGCAGCAGAGGATCAAGTAGGTAAACAGACGAGGGCTAGTAGAAATCCTTGGGCACCAGAAGAAATATTGAATTTAATTGATAAAAAGCAGAAAATATAAAAATGCTGTAAATGAAGCAGGCAAGAAGGAATACAAACGTCTCAAAAATGAGATCGACAGGAGGTGCAAAATGGCTAAGCAGGGATCTAGAGGCTTATCTCTCTAGGGATAAGATAGATATTGCCTACAGGAAAATTAAAGAGACCTTTGGAGAAAAGAGAACCACTTGTATGAATATCAAGAGCTCAGTTCTAAGCAAAGAAGGGAAAGCAGAAAGGTGGAAGGAGTATATAGAGGGTCTATACAAGGGCGATGTATTTGTGGACAATATAATGGAAATGGAAGAGGATGTAGGTGAAGATGAAATGGGAGATATGATACTGCGTGAAGAGTTCGACAGAGCACTGAAAGACCTGAGTCGAAACAAGGCCCCGGGAGTAGACAACATTCCATTAGAACTACTGACAGCCTTGGGAGAGCCAATCCTGACAAAACTCTACCATCTGGTGAGCAAGATGAATGAGACAGGCGAAATACCCTCAGACTTCAAGAAGAATATAATAATTCCAATCCCAAAGAAAGCAGTTGTTGACAGATGTGAAAATTACCGAACTATCAGTTTAATAAGTCACGGCTGCAAAATACTAACGCGAATTATTTACAGACGAATGGAAAAACTAGTAGAAGCCGACCTTGGGGAAGATCAGTTTGGATTCCGTAGAAATACTGGAACACGTGAGGCAATACTGACCCTACGGCTTATCTTAGAAGCTAGATTAAGGAAAGGCAAACCTACGTTTCTAGCATTTGTAGACATAGAGAAAGCTTTTGACAATGTTGACTGGAATACTTTCTTTCAAATTCAGAAGGTGGCAGGGGTAAAATATAGGGAGCGAAAGGCTATTTACAATATGTATAGAAAGCAAATGGCAGTTATAAGAGTTGAGGGGCATGAAAGGGAAGCAGTGGTTGGGAAGGGAGTGAGACAGGGTTTTAGCCTCTCCCCGATGTTATTCAATCTGTATATTGAGCAAGCAGTGAAGGAAACAAAAGAAAAATTCGGAGTAGGTATTAAAATCCATGGAAAAGAAATAAAAACTTTGAGGTTCGCCGACGACATTGTAATTCTGTCAAAGACAGCAAAGGACTTGGAAGAGCAGTTGAACGGAATGGACAGTGTCTTGAAGGGAGGATATAAGATGAACATCAACAAAAGCAAAACGAGGAAAATGGAATGTAGTCGAATTAAGTCGGGTGATGTTGATGGTATTAGATTACGAAATGAGACACTTAAAGTAGTAAAGGAGTTTTGCTATTTGGGGAGCAAAATAACTGATGTGGTCGAAGTAGAGAGGATATAAAATGTAGACTGGCAATGGGCAGGAAAGCGGTTCTGAAGAAGAGAAATTTGTTAACAAAAATGGCTCTGAGCACTATGGGACTCAACATCTGAGGTCATCAGTCCCCTAGAACTTAGAACTACCTAAACCTAACTAACCTAAGGACATCACACACATCCATGCCCGAGGCAGGATTCGAACCTGCGACCGTAGCGGCCACGCGGTTCCAAACTGAAGCGCCTAGAACCGCACGGCCACACGTGCCGGCTAGAAATTTGTTAACATCGAGTATTGATTTAAGTGTTAGGAAGTCGTTTCTGAAAGTATTTGTATGGAGTGTAGCGATGTATGGCAGTGAAACATGGACGATAAATAGTTTAGACAAGAAGAGAATAGAAGCTTTCGAAATGTGGTGCTACAGAAGAATGCTGAAGATTTGATGGGTAGATCACGTAACTAATGAGGAGGTGTTGAATAGGATTGGGGAGAAGAGAAGTTTGTGACAGAACTTGACTAGAAGAAGGGATCGGTTGGTAGGACATGTTCTGAAGCATCAAGGGATCACAAATTTATTATTGGAGGGCAGCGTGGAGGGTAAAAATCGTAGAGGGAGACCAAGAGATGAATACACCAAGCAGATTCGGAAGGATGTAGGTTGCAGTAGGTACTGGGAGATGAAGAAGCTTGCACAGGATAGAGTAGCATGGAGAGGTGCATCAAACCAGTCTCACGACTGGAGACCACAACAACAACAACAACACTGTCGCCACATCCGAGAAACAACAGAACGACTCACATTACGCCATCGCTACTCATCAGTTTGCGATTGTCCTGCTTCTAGTCTGCTTAGCCGGCCGTTGCGACCGAGCGGTTGTAGGGGCTTCAGTCCGGAACCGCGCTGCTGCTAAGGTCGCAGGATGTGTGTGATGTCCTTAGGTTAGTTAGTTTAAGTAGTTTTAAGTTTAGGGGACTGATGACCTCGTGTGTTAAGTGCCATAGTGCTTAGAGACATTTGAACCATTTGATATTCTTCTTATGACCCTCCACCGCAGAGTGTCTTGTAGGCGTCATCTCTGTGCCGTACTACAGCGTCGGTGACTGTATACACAGCGATTGTAGATGTGGAACTACCCGGCAAACACTACTCCGTTTGATAGGTGCCCTGGCGTCATTTTCCGTGCAGAAGATGATTGTACGGACATTTGTTGACAGTTTGTATGATTATACGGTGAATTAGACACAAGATGGGAAAACTGCGGTTCGTTGCTTTAATTTTGGATGCAGTGTAATATGGTAATCACATTCGCTTATGTAAATGCAGCGGACATTTTGCATATGTAACGCTGCTTGCGACACTTTATAAGTCTACCCATTTCCTCGGCTACTCATGTGGTTTCGCCACATCTGTGTAATTGCTACAGTTATCGCAAAAGCGGAGTTGTAACATTGCGTAAGCCCTGTGTGCTGAACGGCGAATTTCTCGGGAAAGAGAATCAATAATGGTTGTTGTACTGGTCTTGTGAACACGAGTTTGTGAGTTAGAGGCTTGTTCGCGGTCAGCACCGCCAGTATCTTGCGGTGAATCGATTTCTATCTCGGCGGTAAAGCCTGTGATACTGAGCACTAGGGGCTTTGGTTCAACTTTCATCATTTTGATGCAGAAAACATCCATTATTGTACATCATTGAAATATGGCTTGGTGAATAATAATGTTTCACACCAAGGCTGAAGTAATTATTGCAAATAAAGTGGTCTCGGTAGCTTAACATACAGGCCATTTCAAAAAGATTCACCTGATTTCACAAGACTATGTCCTCCACTTGAGTGACGAGAGAAACTTGGAGGTCATTTTATTTGTTGCGTTGGTCTTCAGGACGAAGAGTCTTTTGACGCAGCTCTCCACGGTAGTCTGTTCTTTGTATAACTCTTGCAGCCTACATCCATTTGAAATTGCTTACCGTATTTAAGCCCCTGTATCCCTCTACAATTTCTAATCTTACATTTCCTTCCATTAACGAAATGACGAATCACTGATGCCTCAGGATGTGTCCTATCAATCGAACCTTTCTTTTAATCCAGTTGGTGCCATGAAATTCTTGTTTCCCCAGTTACATTCAGTTACTCCAAATTATCTATTCGATCTATTCATTTAATTGTTATCATTCTTCTGTTGCACAACATTTCAAAAGCTTCTTTTGTCGTCTTGTCTGAACCGTTTATCACCCACGTTGGCACTAGACACCAAACAAATACCTTCATGGAAGACTTCCTCACACTTAAATTATTCCTAGAAGTTAACAAATTCCTGTTCTTCAAAAATACTGTGATGGCTATTGAACGACTGCATTTTATGTCCTGCAGTAGCTGAACTCATTGATTACTATAGCATCACTCATTACCGAGCGAGATGGCGCAGTGGCTAGCACACTGGAGTCGCATTCGGGAGGACGACGGTTCAATCCCGCGTCCGGCCATCCTGATTTAGGTTTTTCGTGATTTCCCTAAATCGCTCCAGGAAAATGCCGGGATGGTTCCTTTGAAAGGGCACGGCCGACTTCCTTCACCGTCCTTCCCTAATCCGATGAGACCGATGACCTCGCTGTCTGGTCTCCTTCCCCAAAACAACCCAACCCATCACTCATTGATTACTGTAGCATCACTATCTAATGCTGTCAGTGTCATCTGATTTAATTCGAATACATTCCATTACCTTTCATTTAGTTTTGAGGGTCTTCATCTTATAACCTCTTCTCAAGAAACTATCCTTTTCGTTCAGTTATTCTTGCAAATCCTTTGCCGTCTCGACAGAATTACAGTGTCATCGACAAACTTTGAAGTTGTTATTCACAATTTCCTTTCTCAATTTTCCATTTCATTTGTTTAACTACTTGTTCAATGTACAGATTGAATAACACAGGGAATAGACTACAGCCTTGCCTCTCTCCCTTCTCAATTAAAGCTTCCTTCTTTTGTTTTTTCCTCTTTATCGTTATTTCAGTTCCCCAAAAACGGGAGGTCTGGCAGAGGATGAAACCGCTGTTGAGCCAAAGTTATACAACAACAGAAAAGAGGGATTACAATATATAAAAACAGACGACAATAAATGGTGATTTAAAAATAACACATTGGTCGACAATATTTACGATTTTTACACAAAAACGGATGTTAGTAAATGAAGAATCCTTAAAAAGATCAATGGTGGACAATATTGATGACATTTAAAACTTTGTATACCATTTTCTACTACAGTTAAAATGTAGTCACCGATGATAATGTCAATGATGCCATGGTGTCATGGTGTTGATGAATGGAAAATGTTCATAGTATTGATGGGGGTGGAACACTAGGTCTGACTATGAGGCCCCCTAAAACCGCAGGTGACGGTTAAAAGTCAGCAAGTTGGAGGGAGGGGTGGGAGGAAAATGGACAGACGGCGTGCAGTGGAACGTTGTGACTTGGGTTGGAAAGAGGTGTATGTCTCGGGACGGATTTCATCATTGGGGAGAGGAAGCTGTTAGAAATTCTTTGGGGGGGGGGGGTGGAGGAGGGGGGGAGGACGAATAGCGTGCCTGTAACGTGTGTTATGGAAGCAGCGGTGCAAGAGGTTACCTGTATTGAGGATTGATGGGTGCCCTATTGGGTGCTGGCACTGGGTTTTGAGATTAATGTATTGGATTCGAAGGTGCTCTAGGAAGACAAGATGTGGGAAATGAATGAGTTGGTATAGGATAGAAGCTGCGGAAGGTCTGCTCCCCGTTTATTCTCTTTGATTCTTATAACTGCAGTCCGGCTTCTGTGCAAGTTGCAGGTAATTTTGCGGTCCCTGTCTTTTACTATTACTGCCTTCAGAATTCCAAAGAGTGTAATCCAGTCACCACAGCCAAAAACTCCCTCTAAATTTACAAATGGTATAAAATGTTTGGCTTTTCCAGTCTGTCTTCTAGGATTTTAACGTACGCATCGAAACCAAAAGTTCACCTTCGCACCAGTTGCAAGTTCATGTGATTGCTGGTCTCGTACAGGTCGCTCTCTAGCTCTCTCGTTCATTACCGAAAGAATCGAGGTGGCGATACCACAGCAAAAAGAAGCGCTTCGCGTTTTACGTTTCGACACATGAAATTCATTTTCAAATATAGTGCGTGACTTTCGGGGAGACTACAGCATTCCAACTCCTAGAGCGCAAAGAGTTCACGAAGGTCAGTTTCAGAATTTCCAAGTCACCAGATATGCCGGTATGGCTTTTTTTAAGGAGGGGGAAGTGGTGTGTTGTAAAAGTCTCCGTCTATATTCCTCCGTTTCCAACCACGTTATATGAACCGTGAGCCGCATAGGAACAGCACAATGAAATGAAGGGCTTATTTCCATAGTGGTACAAGTCCATTTTTGTTCATATTGAGATACAGAGTCCTAAAGTTAAATGAACGCTGAAAAACCTGCACTTGAGATACCAGAAATATTCAAGCATATGGATTCTTGCTAGATATGGACCTTTCTTTCTGTTTGTTTGACTCATTAATTTCAGAAGCATTATAGACCGAAAAGTGGAGTAATGGACTTGTACCACTATTGAAATAAGCCCTTCAAATAATCCCACACTTACAAAAGTATGGAACGAGTTTAAGAGTTAACTATCATCTGGTTGTTTGCCGTGCGTACAGTGAAGTGCATTTTTGAAAGGTAATTGAAAACTTTGATCTGAAACGTAGTTCTAAATTCTACCAAAAGTTTCTACACCAAAAACACAACACGTGATCATACCCAATACGGTGTATGAATATCGTTGGCACTCAAAACAGCTTCCAGTTGTCTCTAAATGGATAAATACAGGTCCTGTATGGTTTTAAGGGAATCTTGTACCATTCTTCCTGTAAAATAGTGACAAGTTCAGGTACCGATGGTGAAGGTGGATAGCGAGCACTCACTCTTCTCTCCAAACTTGAACCATTTAGGTTCAATAATATTGACACCTGGTGACTGTGGTGTCCAGAGGACTTGCAGAAATCCATCCTCGTCCCCGAAAAACCAGTCCTGGACGATGCGAGCTACGGGAACAGGAGCTCCGTCGTTTTTGAGCAGAGAATCACCACTGGAGAACAAACACTGTACCCTGATAGGAACCAGATCAGCCAGAATGGTCACATAATCCTCGGCAGTACCACGACCGTTCAGAGGAAAGATGGAGCCCGTGGAATACCACCATATGGCTCCCAAAAATATCATCGAAACCCCGTCATGTTTAACGCTTGGCACGTAAACTCGGCTAGAAGTTGGAGATAGTGTGAAACAAGACTCATTCGACCAAATTATATGTTTCCATCGGTCTGTGCGTTGCCCGCGGTAGCTGAATGGTCAGCGTGACGGATTGTCAATCCTCTGGGCTCGGGTTCGATTCCCGACTGGGTCGGGGAATTTTCTCCGCCCAGGGACTGGATGTTGTGCTGTGCCCATCTTCATCCTATCATCCTCATTGACTGCAGGTCGCAGAAGTGGAGGCAAATTGAAAGACCGGCACCCGGCGAACGGTCTGCCCGACGGAAGGCCCTAGCTATACGATTAAATAAATAAATTAAATAAAAAATCTCTCTGTAGTCCAGATTTATGGCTTCGCCACCACGTTTTCTCTTACTCTCACTTCCGACACTGGTGTGTGGTTTTGGAAATCCATATCTCCCCGCAGTTCTTTGCTTATGGAGCTCCCTTCATGTTATTTTGATGCTGACAGAGTTCACTAGTGCGGCATTCATTTCTGCAGTAATTTTTGCAGCTGTCTTACATTTATTTTCAATAACCGCCTGTCATGGACACTTACCACACACTTTTGCCCCCATTGTGACTTAGCACATGATGTTTTTCTATTTTCCCTGCACGCGATATAAATCTTCGATACGATGTCTCTTGCAACACCAAACACTACAGCTCCACTGGTTCCGGAAGCATTCAGCAAACGAGCATCAACAATTTGACCATCTTCAAATTCACTTAGCTCCGACATGACGGCTCAAATGGCTCTGAGCACTACGGGACTTAACATCTGAGGTCATCAGTCCCCTAGACTTAGAACTACTTAAACCTAACTAACCTAAGGACATCACACACATCCATGCCCGAGGCAGTTTCCTGCGACCGTAGAAGCAGCGCGAAAATGGCTCTGAGCACTATGGGACTTAACATCTTAGGTCATCAATCGCCTAGAACTTAGAACTACTTAAACCTAACTAACCTAAGGACACCACACATATCCATGCCCGAGGCAGGATTCGAACCTGCGACCGTAGCAGTCCCGCGGTTCCGGGCTGAAGCGCCTAGAACCGCACGCCCACAACGGACCTCTCCGACATGATGCACTCACACATACACAGAACTCTGTTCTGAATACGACTGACACTTGCAACGTGTTAAGAACATTACACAGGTGCCGCTCGCTCTGAATGCAACAGCGCGTCCTGCAGGTTCCGCTAGCCTTCGTTTTCGCGGTGTTTCCATTTTTCTGTCCAATCCCTGTATGTGCATGCATGTAAAAGGTACACACTTGTAAAACTGAATCCTACGGGTAAGGTAAATTTTACTCATAGTTTCTATTTGAGCACCGGCGCTGTTAACAGCGCTTTGAGCGCGCTATACATACCACAAAACACAACACAATCATCAAAGTTTGTAACATATGCCTAGAAGATATATCGTTATGAAATCGGATGAATTTTTTAAACGCCTTGTATTTTCGTTTATTATACGTTTCTGTTACTGCCCTTATTATATCTGACGACGTCACTAGCCGAAAGACTGTAATAAATAAAAATACGTCAAGTGATTTAGATTATAAGGTGCGTTAAAAAAGAAACGAGCCGGAGTCTGGAATGCGCAAACCGGTGACAGGGGGGTAACACCGTGGCGTGCGTAACGAGGTGTGGTTCCGACCAGAGCGTGTAAGTTCACAGCCGGTCGCTAGAGGGCACGCGTGCACGTCACGTGACCAACCTGGAACTGGTTAACATCGCAGCCCCGGGAATTTTATGAGACAGCCATTCACCGCCTTGTGTCACAGTGGGACAAGTGTCTCAACAGCCAGGGTCAGTACTTCTAACATACAGGTACTGGTTTCTGTAATTATGACCCCGGCTCGTTTCTTCTTGAACGCCCCTTCATAATGATTCATTTAGGGAATTTCATTTGTTAAAATTATAGTAAAGATTAAACTTACCCATTACATATATTTTATAAACAGTGACTGTTAATTGAATGTAAGTAAGTTACATAAAACTGCAACCAGTAACTTTTTTGAATAAATACCTTTTATTCCATGAACCGGTTTTCGAACCTTTTCAGGTTCATATTCAGATCAGAGCCAGCATCCAGCATTTTGCTGAAAATAATGATGTAACCTCCAGAAACCATCTGAAGATGAATCTGAAAAGGTTCGAAAAACCGGTTCATGGAATAAAACATAATTATTCAAAAAAGTGACTGTTTGCAGTTTTACGTAACTTATTTACATTCAATTATAGAAAATCTGCTCATTGGCCTCTTAAGAAGTCTACAATTACTTCAGATATCTGATACTCTCTACATCATACATTATTAGTTTACCTTCTTGAAGTCATAATATTTGAATTAATCTATACAGTTTTAAAGTGTTGTGCTTTATTAAGCTACCAAGGAAGGGGGATTCTCTAGAAGACTGAATCGCTTCCTCGTAGCTAAGTCTTCAACAATAGGTTCCCGAATGAAATCACTCTATACAACGTAGGTCTGTCTGTGAACTTACAAGCGCTGGAGCAGATTAGGAAGAACTACATATATCGCATGTTCCGCTTTCCTCGATCCTCCACACGCAAATCAAGAAATTTACGTAGGCTGATAAAATGACCCAGACCATTCTGACAACATTCTCCAACTACAGAGAAAGGTGAAGGTTCAAGCATTATGCTGGCTGCCGTAGATTGTTGGAATCTATAGAAACGGTGTAGCAGATGTAAGAGCCAAGAAAATTCGTCAGAGACACACAATGGCACATTGTGGCTACTCCTCGCAGACCGCCAGTATTGTTGAGGGAGGCAGGGGAACGACAAGCAGCAGTCGCGAAAGGAAGCATCCCGGCCTAGGCGTACCCTCTTCCAGTCACTCCAGCGTGATGAAGTGATGCTGATCCATCTTCGTGCACGGAGGAGCCTTCTGGAGCATAGCTTTCTATTCTGTTAGGGAACATACCAATATGTGATGCCTGTGGTGTACGTACTTCAGCGCACTGCATTTTAACACTTCGAGTTTTATCCTCTGACAAGAGGTTGGTTGCTACGTCTAACTCAGTACTGTTTCCTTACGTTTTCTTTGATGAAATCTTTGCAATGCAAATTATCGAGTTTCGAAAATTGTGTGAATGCCAGCATAAACGTATAACGTAGAAGTGTCACGGTACTGCAGCGGGGGTCTGGATGTGTACTAGTAAAGCAGACCTATACCAGAAAACAAACAAATAATTAATTACGTAACTTTATTTTGCCGAGGTGATAATTAAAACTTTGACTACCCCTCGGCTGTACTCCGCAATGTATAGCGGAAGGTACAATATACCAGTATTATCGCTTTTCTGCCCCATTTCATGACTTCTTGTGCACCCGCCATAATCTCTCTTTTCTTACACTCCTGACCCCTATCGTAATTAAGGATGGTCGAACAGTCCTTTTCGAATACAGATCCTGGGAACTTACCCAACATGATTTCTGAGAACTATGTCGTCGTTCTTACAACGGTTTCCAGCCCTCTATGACCTGACAGGACTTCGAGCTCTGACGAAACTGCAGTGCACCATTTATTCTTAGTTTGGTACACTGTCAGTACTCGTACATCACAGAACTTTTACTGATGCAGTATCTATGGATCCAGAGAAGTTTGAATTTAACTGCGTGCAGGCCTGGAGCTATTTGGTTTTGTGTAGTTAGAAGGTTGTCATTTTATGTTCATTCTGAGTGCTAGTGGTAATATAGACTTGAAATATTTTTCTCCGTTTTGCGGTAAGTCTGTTTATGTGAATTATTGTTCATAAGAACATAATATTGAAGACTTTTGGAAAATTTTCATATAAAAATAATGTACTTTTAAGCTTCGTCAGGTCCTTAGCTTCATGTTTTTACATGGCAGGATATTGCAAGATGTTTGAAAGATAAGAAGATATCTGAATTGCTTCAGGAGTATTTTCCATCTCATATCAATACAACAAACAAGGAATACAGTGCGTCGCAAACAGATGTTCTTGAATAATTGCGATTTAACGACTCACAGGTCAAGGAAACGCAAAAGAACCGTGCTACATATAAGTTATTAACAGAACGCTCTGCTAGATTCACCAGAAGCTCAAGGAATTAAATTTGAAGATAGTAAATGTCTCTCAGAGATGAAAGAAGGGATTTTCAGTTTCGAATGAAATTCGAACCCAAAATCTTAACACCCATGTCCACATTTTATTACTAGTCATGGGAGAATTGAGAAGTGTACTATTTATAATATAGAATCAACACCTCGTTCCAAATACTGCTAATGTGGCACAGAGAAAAAACTGTTTTTATCGATGCCATTTAACTTGAAGTAGTTTTTGTCGATGACAAAACCAGTTATAATTGAATTCTGTGATGATTACTTTTTGTTAAATGATGAAAGTCTATATGTGGTGAATGCAGCTTGCCGCTAACTCGGTGTAATATGTTGTCTGTACAGAAGTGTATCTGTCGCTTTTATCGCTCTTTCACTCTCACACAGAAATGTTCTTTATCTGTATACAGTTTAAACTATATTAATTACTTGAAATCAGCCTAGTAGAATCTCTGGTGGAGCCCTTCGTCTTAATATTCAGCGGCTGGCTTGCTAGAAAAGATCTTTGCATTGGTTATTATTATTAAGCGCTGCATTCAGTTGGGAAAATCGATCGTTTGAACCATTCGTTCAGTTTACGACAGATCTAAAATTTCAGATGTGGACGAAGCCTTTTTGGACGATTTCTAAACTCAGAGATTGCAGGCTCTCTTCGTCACAGCTGAAACTTCCCAATTAATTACAGGGCCCAGACAATCATCAATGATTCAGACAGAGAACTCATTCGTCATTCACTCTAGAATAAAATGTTCACAAACCTTATTTCTGAGGCAAAACTATATTGATTCATTTCCATACATGTCCTGTTTGGTGTTGGTTCCAAGTCTCTTTCAATTTGGTGGTACAGGTTTATCTTTCTCTTTACTATCGCGCTAGCGGCACAAATTAGACTCTTTCCTAGCTCGCTTTAGCGCGAAGAAGAATAAATAAAACTCTTTTAGCAATCCTATAATCTTCAAAAAAATACTTCCGAAGCTGTTCCTCTCTCTCTCTCTATAACTACAATAACCATGGAGCATACATACTCGTACCTCTGTTGTTCCAAGGAATAAACGTACTAGAAAAATACCTTAGCGTCGACGAGCTGTCGGCGCATATATTACTAGGAAATCTGATCAGATACTTTTCAAACGTAAATAAATGTGGATGATTTGATTGACCATTATTAATTATTGCGTGATAGAGGGTAATTTTCCAGTGGGTAGATTACAATGCCCCTCGCAGCGAGCGAAGTTTGTGAGCTCAATTTTGATTCACCGAACACACTTCGCGAGCTATCTATTAGCGTGGATAACCCGGAAGTGATGATTGTCAGTCCTCCGACTGAAAGGGAATATTATGTTTGAGACAGACGAAGAAAAGAAATGTTGAAGACAGAAGAAATGAAGAGACAGGTACCGCGGCTGTATTGCTTTTACGTGCATCTAGGTGTTATGTTTGCTGTGCACAACCAAGGAAGATGATCTTTTATGAACTGATGTCAGGGTCTACCCATTCGGGAACTTTCTTAAGCAGGGAAACCTTGGAAAACCTCTTAAGCTTAGACCCCCAGCCTACGGCACATAGAAGATAGGAAAGCCTATAGAAGAACAAAACTAATTTTGAAATTCATCTCTAAAGGAAAGACAGGGATCAATTTGTATCACAATTTGGAGAAGAGTAGTTTGTGCCTCTAGCAAAAAAAAAAACGTTTTACAATAAATAACGTGAATTCGCGTTTTACAATCTTGCTTCTAGTACAATATCTTGCGGTGCTAAACTCCCCCAGGTCTTGCATGTCCCCGACCTCCACATTTGTAGTCGGTCTTCTACGCGGCCCACTCTGTAGTTGATCTTCTACGCGGCCCACAATGGGAAGATTAGAAGGAACGGGGATACTCGAATTCACATGCAACATTCATTCCAAAAGAATTAGCAATGACCAAAAGGGAAACTCTTCCTGTAAGAGAACTGATTAGGTTTCACCGTCCAAGACTCTCCTTTTTGAAAGCAAAATCCTTATGGCTTCATGGATCCTTTTCGTTACGACATACTTCACAGAATTCAACGATTACTTAATGATGTTGCCAAAAGCATCATCCGATTTTCTCGTTTGAATACTCTTTTTGACTTTGCCTCCCCACTTGTGCTTATAAGTCCAAAGTTCTAACAGATTTTCTATCACTGATTTGTTCTTCGTAATTTAAAGGATTCATGTAACTTACTATAGATTTTGGATTCAAATCATCGAATAATGGAAAGTGTAGTTCATATTATACCAAGACATCATCCATATTTCCTTGATAAGTCATATAATTTAGCTATACTCAAAACCTTTTATTTTAAATACATATATTTTTACGTTTGAGCGCTGAAATGTAAAAGTTATTATCATTGAGAAATGCGGATTCACCTCTTTCATTTACTCTCTGATTCATACGTTGTTCATCCATGCTCATATATGGAAATGAATTTTTCACAAAAAATTCTCAAACGAACACAAACCATTAAATTACTACTGAATCTATGAATATTTACTTTCTTTAATCATTCATTAATAAATTAAAAACTCTTAACTTCTAATTATAACACCTATTCCTTTTAAAGTGCAACATGAATCAGTTTATTCACGCGTTTGGTGCGAGTCTCTTACAAAGCATCTCTGTATCGTCTATATCGATTTTAATTCTCGCGCCGACGTCAACTGTTTTGCGCGGGAAATTATCTTTGCGGCGCTAACCGTCACTCACAATTCACTACCACAACACATTCCTTCACACGTTTACATATCTAAGCGTTCACATGAGATTATATATGAATATTCACTCGGAACCTTTTTAGATTATTCAGCGTCATTTGCGTGAAACATTTCATTTTCTTGAAGTTCAGTCAGATCCTTAATCATTCTCGATGACATTAGCAATGCTAAAGTCTTATATTCACCCCAACACAGGTGAAGCCTATCTCCACTATCTTCTTTACAACACTCAATAATAATAATTAGTCACTATTTCTATGTTCTATGTTACTGATTAACTATTTCAATTTAAAGGTTTCTATCACTACACACAGAGTTTATGGTTATGTTTTTTACGAGCGTTCATTTCTGTCACTCGGAACACCATTACTCACTATCTTCTAATCTTCATTATACTTTTTTAAGTCGTTATGAGAAAATAATCCTTTTATTTTGTTCGACACCGGGTATGCTAACAGATAAGCCCCCGGATTCGGAATTTGTAGGATAATGTATGGTCCAGTATATAGTAACTCCCATTTCTTGATACTTTTCTTTATTACGGATGATTTGGTATGTCGTTTAACTAGTACCTTCTCTCCGACGTGGTATGTCTGTACCCTTTTTATTAATTTTTCATATCGTTGTTTTCTTTGATCCGCCTTTTTCGTCATATTTATGATAGCTTGTCTTATCTTTTCTTCCCAAGGCATCTCAGTTTCCTGAGTTTTGGGGATATGGTCAGTCCAGAAGTTCTCCTCTTTGGTTTCGAACATCAATTCACAAGGTGTATATCCAGTTGAGGAGTGGGGCATATTATTGTATATCTGCTCAAACTCTTCCACATAATTTGCCCACGCAGTTTGCTTATTATGGCAATACGTCCTCATAAATCGATTGAATTCTCTAAAAATCCTCTCAACCGAATTGCCTTGTGGGTGGTAAAATTATGTTAGTATGTGTTTTACCCCGATTTGAGACAAAGTCTGCTTCCATCGGAGTCCCGTGAATATTTTAGCATTGTCAGTTATGATCGCCTTAGGTGTACCAACATGTGGAAGATAATCCCTTATCAATCTTAATACAATTACTTTGGCTGTAGCCGCCTTTATCGGGTATAGCTTCACATATTTCGTACACACATCGAGAAATGCCAACACATATTTAACACCACCTCTTGAAGTAGGTAACGGTCCACACAGATCGCACGAAATTAATTCTTTTGGTTTTTGTACTAATATAGAGCATAATGGATGCTTAGTCCCTTTTGAGTCCGGCTTTGTTTTTTGACAGATTATGCACCTCTTTAAGATCTCATGCACTCTGCGTTTTATGTTGGGAAAATAACAGTACCCACTTATTTTGTCTGCACATTTTGTCGCACCGAAATGTCCCCAGGTTAAATGAGTGAACCAAACAAGTTTCTCTATTTGTGCCTCAGGTATACAAACACACCAACGGACTTTGTTTGGCCTTCCACAGCGGAAAAATAATACGCCATTTACCAGCTGGTAATAGTTTGCCATCTGATCTGAAGGTTGCTGTTGTAACCTTTGAATGACACTTCCCCATTGAGCATCCTTTTTCTGTAACTGGGCCATATGCACACACAAATTGACATAGTATGTCTTAAATGGATTTTCCTGCAGCAGCAATACAGGGAATTCCGAGGTAGTATTCACATCAATCTCTTTTGTTAAACCCAACGGTGACCTTGATAGAGCGTCCGCAATAATATTTTGCTGCCCTGAGACATGTACGATCTTAAACTGGTATTGTTGCAGAGCGAGCGTCCATCTAGCCAGTCTGGGGTGTAACAGTTTACACGTTTGCAAAAACGTTAATGATTGGTGATCGCAATATACGATAGTCTTCGACCCATATAAATAATAATGAAATTTTTTAAATCCCCAGACGACCGCAAGAGCCTCTAATTCCGTCGTCGTGTACGTTCGTTCACAGTTGGACAAAACACGACTAGCAAACGCAATAGGACAAAAGGTAAGCTGTCCATTTATCTTGCGTACTTGGAAAAGGCACACTCCAAGACCCACATTTGACGAATCTGTTGACAAGTAGAATTCCTCTTGCATGTCGGGATGGTATAAAAGCGGTGCATTTCCTAATTGCTTCTTTATCTCTTCAAATGCTTCTTGACACTCTAATGTCCATAGCCAGGGCACATCCTTCTTTAGCAAACTATTCAGATCTGCTGCATTCATGGCCTGATCCGTTATAAATCTTCTAAAAAATGAGGCAAGACCCATAAACCCTTTTAATTGCCTCCTATTTCTCGGTGTTGGAAACTTACTAATCGCAATTAGCTTCTCCTTGGTTGGTAAAATTCCCTTTGCGTCAATTATATGCCCCAAGAACTTGATTCTGTTTAGTGCAAAATGGGATTTCTGTAGGTTAGCAGTTATTCCCATGGTTTTGAACACGTCCAATACCCGACTCAGTAAAGTAATATGCTCCTCCCAGGTCTTCGATGCAATAGGCATATCATCAACAAATACTGTTATTCTGCTTCTTAGTTCTGGGCCTAGTGCATAATCTAGAGCTGCTATAAAGATTCCAGCACTAATGTTGAGTCCGAAAGGAACGACAGTAAATTGGTAACTTCTTCCGGCATAAATGAAAGCTGTATATTTCCTTGATACCTCATCCAGCTTGACCTGCCAATAAGAACTCCGCAAATCGATGCTTGTCAAATATTGGACATCCTGGAACCGTTGTATCAATTCGTCTATGTTTTCCGGATGTGTTCTCACTGGAATTATGAATTTATTTATTTCCCTGGCGTCAAGTACCAGTCTCACAGTTCCATTTGCTTTTGGCACGACCAACAGTGGGGAGCAGTATGGGCTTGTGGAGGGTTCGATCAAACCCCATTTCAACATGCGATCTATTTCTTTTTGGACTTGAGCCTTTAGCCTCCAGGGAACAGGATAGAAAGTTCTACAATATGTTTCGTGCGGCTTAACGTAGAGATGGCATATGTATCCCTTAATAACACCTGGCCTTTCGTCAAACACGTTTTCATACGCTAATAATAACTCTTTGAGCTGCTGCTTCTGATCTTCAATAATGCAGTCGGATTCATTTAATTTCTCATACACTAATTGACCTAAATCCCCTTTGACTTGGACCTCATTATTTACGTGCTGTTTAGAATTCTGTGCAGTCCTAATTACTTGCACGCTGACCCCACTATCATATTTTCTGGTAAGGCTTTCCTTTTTCAACAAGTCCAACTCAATTTCTTGTTTATTTACATTTAACTAAATTTTTCCTGTTTTAAAATCTATTCTGCATCCGTATTGACGTAGGCTGTCGACTCCGATAATGCAGTCTACCACCAAATTTTTCACAACAAGGAATGTGCTTAATATTGCTACATTTCCTACTTCTACACTAAGTAGTGACTGCACTTTTACATTAGCCGATCTGGCCCCAACGGCGCCTATTATTCTACAATTTTGAACTGGAAAAATTGGTACTCGTCTTATATTTCTGATCTTGTTGAATAGAGCCTCCGAAATAACATTCGTGGTTGCAGCTGTGTCTAAAACCGCCGTTATAGGTACAGTCTCCAAAATGACTTGCACTTCGGCTACTGCCACCTGTTCCTTATCCTCATCTTTGGGTTCTAAGTCCTCGGTCAATTCATCTGCCAGTAATCGTCCATCATTGTACGTTAGCATTGGTACACATATCCTGTTGCCCCTCAACCTATTGTTGACCGCTCCTCCGGGGCACGAGTGGGTCCTTACTAGTTTGTTGGATTTTGATTCGCCTGGTGGTTGACATCATCCGTCACTTCGGTAATCACCGGTTGATTCGTAGATGTCCGTCCCCACTGATTTTGGCTATTTGAGTTTATTCCCCCCGGTTGGTTCCACTTTCTATTACCGTTATTGTTCCATGCTTGCGGTCTGAAATTCCTTTCGTTCCCCCATACGGGATTGTATCGTTTCCCATTCCTGTTGTTCCTTGGATAGCCCCTCGCAAGACTATTGCCGGTATTATTGTTGCTATTTTGAGGGGTTTCTCCACTATTTATCGATCTCTGTGCGTTCCCTTGCCTATCATTTGGCGGAGGTTCTATCTCCCTATATTGGAATCTATTGTTGCGGGCTTTCTGGTTGTTCTCTTCTATAATGTCTATATGATCTAACGTCGTGAGGAACGACTCCAAGTCTTTATCATTGCCGTAAATTAATTGATTCCGTATACTCGTTGGTAGTCTTGCCTTAAGTATGTTTATTATATCTGGCAAAGGCATAGGTCTGTCCCAATATCTAGTTTTATTTATATATTTCTCAAAATACTTCCTAAGGCTTCCTTTCGAAAAAGAGAAAGGCTCTGGGTAGAGCACCTCCTGCCTTAGGCGTTCCTGTACCCCTTCTGACCAGAATTTTGCTAAAAACGCTTTCTCAAAATCGTCATAGGTCGAGCAAACAGACGTCATGTCCGAGGCCCAGATCGCCCCCGAACCTTGTATATACCCAGTAACGAAACTGATCTTCTGCCACTCCGACCAATTTCTGGGTAGCACTCCTCTAAAACTCCTGAAAAAAAACAATCGGATGAACCCCCCTTTTGTCAGTGTTAAAAATCTGAAATTGCCGATGCTTTATCATTTTTTCTTCGGCATGGCACAGGCCTTCGTAATCTCCGTCCGATAAAACTTCGCGCGAACAACTAGCTCGTGGCAATTTAATATTCGAGTTACTCACACAAGTCGGTATCGTGTGCGAATGTGCAGTAACTGGCTCTATAGTCGCTGACAACTTCTGCTGCTGGCCGGTATTCATTTGTTCTGAGCCTTGTTGTGAAACGCGTATCGACTCTGCTATCGTTTGTTTCCATTGCTCCAAATCAGCACCTAACTGCTGTCGCACTTCCTCAAGTCCTTTCGCAAACAAATTCTCTTCCTGTTTGCCGCATAGACTCTGGAATGCTGCTTTAACATTTTGCTCAACGTTTTCACACATCAGCCTTTTATTTTCTAATGTGATTTCGGATAGTTTACCCGTTAATACATTAATTTGGTGGTCTATAACGTCCTGACGTTCTGTCAGATGTTCCACACTTTCCTTTAAGTTCGTCTGCGTACGTGCCAATTCAGGACGTTGCGCAATTGCACATGACATGGCATCTTGCTTCTGTACTAATTGCGGAACCATTTCCACCTGTTCCCGTACGGTGTCTATCTTAATAGCCACATACTCCTTCATTTCTACACGTACGCGGTGAGTAGACTCCTCACATTGAGCTTTAACCAATTCTATTTGTGCAGTTAATTTTCTTTCCGTCTCTTCGGCCTGATCTTTAAGTTCCTTTGTCTTCGCCTCTATCCGCTGCTCTAATTCGGAAAAACTGTCGTGTAACTGCTGCTTAATCTCAGCTTTCAGATTTTCCTGCCCCTCATTAACTGAGGCGAACTTCGCGTTAATGTCGATTTTCAGATTTTCTTGCCCTTCAGTAACTGAGGCTAATTTAGTATTCAAATTATTTTGCCCCTCAGTAACTGAGGCTAACTTCGAATTCAAATCATTTTGCCCCTCGGTAACTGAGGCCAACTTCGCATTAATGTCAATTTTCATATTTTCTTGGCCTTCAGTAACTGAGGCTAATTTCGCGTTTATGTCGATTTTCATATTATTCATGCTCTCGGTTATCATCTGCATCTGTCTCATGATAATTACTAATGGATCTAATCCATGTTGCATACCTGCTGTTACATCCCCAGCCGTGTCTACAGGGCGTTCTATTACGCTATCTGTAGCGATCGGTTCTACCACACTTCTTACTACATCACTATCATCCGTGCTCACAGCTGAAGGCTGTTGCGTGTTGCTCTGCTCTGCTTGACTCATCTTAAAACATTGCTCTAGTTAAAACCATATAAATATTCTACAGTCAATATGTATATATCTCCTTTCACACAATAATACTTCTGTGTGGTTACTTCCTTAGCGTCGACGAGCTGTCGGCGCATATATTACTAGGAAATCTGATCAGATACTTTTCAAACGTAAATAAATGTGGATGATTTGATTGACCATTATTAATTATTGCGTGATAGAGGGTAATTTTCCAGTGGGTAGATTACACAGTGTAACCTAACGGACCACTTAAACTCCTTCTGAAGAAATAATTAAATAAAGGTAAATACCAAATTTAGTTTTTTTGTGCTAAAACAGTTACCAGCCGACGATTCAGACAGTTTTGTATTGGCTATACCAAACATTTACGGTGCCGTATTCGTGCCGTGTCTGCCTTCATGCCTACTCGAAAGAGTCTAAACGTTGGAGCATTACTTTAGAAGTTGTAGCACTACCTTATTGCGTGCGATTCGCTTTAAAGATACGCTGTACTTTTCCAGAACCCTTCCAACAAATCTACATTTTCCATTCGCCTTCCCAAATATTGATTTTACTTGATTGCTGAACTACGTTCTTTAGTATTACGTTAAATATGTCGGCACTTGAAAAAGTGCGTTATTATGGCGCGTCATATCACTCTTATTGAATGCTGCACTACAGTTCAAAGAGACAGAGATGAATGAAACTGTTTTTCGACATAGTCAGCAAGTTTCTGTAAAAAACAGTGGGAATGTCGTTCAGTTCCTCGACGATAGAAATCCGCCTCCCTGGTCACGAAGCCATTCCAGAACCTCTGTGTGAATGCTTTCAGTGCTGGAAAATCTCCTTCCACACAGATGTTCTTTGAGCTCGCCGAAAAGATGGAAATCGAGTGTTGGAAGAGCTGGACCGTAAGATGGATGCTTCCAAACCTCCCATCGGAAAGGCTGAAGCAAAGCTTGTGCGCACCGTGAAAGTTGTTGAATTGCTCTTTTTATATATATATATATATATATATATATATATATATATATATATATATATATATATATTGTATTTGTGGGGATCCACAGCCTCCAGATGCTTATTAAACGTAAACATGGTCCGTAATAGGCTGTAATGCTATGTTTATTTAATCGTGCGATAAACTATTTTCGACTAAGCATCATTGTGAAGCACATCTGCAACATCTATATTTCATTTCATTTTCGAATCACTCTTACTTACAAGTAAAAAGTAACCATATTCCGTCATTTTACGAAAGGATCCACACTACAGTGACATCTTTTAAGACCGTATTCTGAATACGTTACAGTGACACCTTTTAAGATCGTATTCTGTACACGATCTTAAAAGGTGTCAATGTAGTGTGGATTCTTTGGTAAAATGACGGAGTATGGCTGCTTTTTACTTGTAATTAAGAGTGATTTGAAAGTGACGTGGAATACAGATGTTACAAATATTTTTGACAATGACGCGTAGTCGAAAGTAGCTGATCGCACGATTAAGTAAACGTTGCACTACAGCCTAATGCGGACGATGTTTACTTTGTTAAGCTCTTGTTCGCTCTGAGCACTATGGGACTCAACTGCTGTGGTCATAAGTCCCCTAGAACTTAGAACTACTTAAACCTAACTAACGTAAGGACATCACACACATCCATGCCCGAGGCGGGATTCGTACCTGCGACCGTAGCGGTCGTGCGGTTCCAGACTGTAGTGCCTTTAACCGCTCGGCCACTCCGGCCGGCTTAAGCTCTTGTTCTTTATTGCTATAACCCTTGCGCGTTTGCGTACAGGTGACAGTGATCGCGGAACCCAGTGTCAACACAATTCATGATTCTCCAGTCAATCTGTGACGACAGAATGAGCACCGCCTAATGAGATGCTTATCTGCTGAGCAATGTCAGCGGTAGTGACTCTGAGATTTCTACAAATCAGTTCCTCGATTGCCTGGACGCTGCGTCTATCGCCAGTGCCGATGGCCGGCCTTCCTACTCAGCGTCACCTATGTCTGTGCGGCCTTGGTCAAACTATTCGTACCATTTCACTAGCGCTGGATGCAACACTACATTTGATCCATACACCGCAAGAATTTCACCGACAATCTGTGAGCACTTTAGACATTTTGTCCACAAGAATCGTACTGTCACGTGCACTTTAACTATGGGCTACGTTTCCAGTTGCCGCATCATTTCGGCAGCACAATTTGATACACCCGTCATTCGTACAGCAGAAATGTGTCTGCAGGAAATCCTGACCATGAACTGTCTTAGCGTGGGGCGACCTCTGTAACTTACATTCTGAAGTCCCTGCACACTTACAACATGTGACGTGTTCAACGTGTTCTCCATTAACCTCGAACTTGCTCTCTTTCGGTTTCTTTCTGTTTGTTATGCGAATTATTTTTCATTTGTCCTCATTTAAAGTGAACCTCCATTCATTATACCAAGTGGAGATATCGTAAAAGTTTTCAAACAAAAACATGGTTGGAGACAGTGGCAGTTATATGAAATAAATTGTTGATGGAGTACAGCAGGCACTAACAACTAATACATTATAATATATTCGAATAGTACATAAGCACATAAAGACATCACACACTTCTTGCACACATTTGTATTTCCAGCGTTATGTAAAATAAGTGTGTAGTACTATAGTTAACAAAATCCGATGTTCGTATTTATTGTTTCTGTCTGCGTTTAATGCTCTAGAATTAATGCAAAACACTTTGTCAATCTAACATAAAAGGAACTGACGTTTCCTTTCCCAAAAAATGCCATATCTTTATATCGTTGCATTGCAGCATCTTTAATATTCATTTACCTGGTAAAGTGTGTATTTGTTTACGTATGTTGTGAATCAAGCATTTGATGCTCATTATAAATTAGTTTTGTGACTGAACGAAAGAAGTTCAAAATGGTTCAAATGGTTCTGAGCACTATGGGACTTAACATCTATGGTAATCAGTCCCCTAGAACTTATAACTACTTAAATCTAACTAACCTAAGGACATCACACAACGCCCAGTCAACACGAGGCAGAGAAAATCCTTGACCCCGCCGGGAATCGAATCCGGGAACCCGGACGCGGGAAGCGAGAACGCTACCGCACGACCACGAGTTGCGGACAACGAAAGTGGTTTACAATGCAGCGTAACGTGTGTGACTGTGAAAATACAAACGTACTTGAGAATGTATTTCGTTGCAAGAAAGCTGCAAGAACAAATGAGCCAGACAAACATTTCTTGTAAGTTGCATTCCAACAGACATATGTAGCGCACCCACTTGGTTACACGTTTATAACTGTCAACCATTTTCTTATCCTACGGCAACCCACAGGAAACCAGTGTATAATTTGTTTTGATGGAAGCACGAAAAAACCGTCCGATGGTGAATTGTGAAAAATTCGGAACTGCTAACGGTACTTTTTTAAATAAAGTAACCTAAAACCAAGTTGTGTCTGCTTGCTGTACACACTCAACAATTTACTGCCAGTGTTTGTGCGAGTCCGCTGAAGACTCTCCTGTAGGCAACAGTATCTTTGATAACAGTCCTATAATGCTGCTGAGCCTCCACATACCATTGACAGTGCTTTGGGACACACAGATGTTCTCCAGAGCTCGATTTCAGAACTGCTCATTCGTTTCGAATTGTTTTTTGAAACAAGCCTGCTGTGAGCATCTCTTCAGGTATTCCTTCGCGCTCTTATCTTTATGACTTTCCATTAACGATTACCGAGTGATCTGCTGCTATTGGTTGTTACGTTTGTGTTAATTTCATTCCTTTCAGTCACTTTACGTTTTAAGCAGCATGGCCTTCCAGTAATATAGTTGTCTCAAACTTGCCTTGCTTTCAGGCGGAAGGGAAGTCGATATGTGCAATTCTAGTACGTCGGTACCGGAGGAGTTTAGTAGATTATGAAACGTGTTTCCCAGAAAATCATGCCACTAGCTCAGACAACTGCCATCAGTGTAGCGGGGAGAGAGAGAATCAAAGTCTTGCCAGTAAAGGCAGGAAGGAAAACAATAAGCGGCTTGAATTTTGTAGCTTAAACAGAACCTGTAAACTTTATGAACAATAAGACCCCTTTATGTGTATTTTATGTTGGTAAAATACTTATATAGTCCTGCTAACAAGGGGAGGCCGCCAATTGTGAAATTCAGATTCGATTCATACTGCGCATAATAAAAGCTCATGGCCAGAGGTGTGATGTGGCAAAGAACCAAGATGCACTTCTCAGCCGTTTTCGAGAAAATCGACAGTTAAAAGAAACCGTTGCGGTGAAATACTCTCTACGATTAATAGTTTTCTACAGCGTCGTGGCGCAACGGTAAGCGCTCGGGTTCGTAATCCGAAGGTCGCCGGATCGAATCTCGCGCCATACAATTTTTTTTATTATTAGTTTTTTGTAATTCAAATATATATATATATATATATATATATATATATATATATATATATATATATAAACTATTAATGAATTGCTTATGCATGTTGGTGAAGGCGGATCGCTCTCCAATTGTACCGCCTCCATTTTTCCGTTTTTTTAACAGGGTGTACCAAAGCTCTCCCGTCCGCACTGATTTTCGACGATGTTATAAGTTGCGCTAGGGACCGCATCTACCTTCTTTCAAAGTTAGCAGGCAACTACGCTGTTATGCGGCGGCTCGTTTCGGCCCATTCAACATCTGTCCTTCAAGTGTAACGAGCGACTAACGGAGTTTATATTTCATACCTGCCACAGCGAATTTGTGTTCGTGGGGTCTCTACTCTAATTCGAACGTTTGACTTACGCTATACGTATTCGTTTCGGAATGTCGTTTCTACGTCTTCCGTTAACTATACGTGGTTAACATTATGAAGACAATTAATAACATTTGTTAACTACAACTTTGTTTGCGGAAAACATAATGATGTTCGAAGTCGCCAGTTTTTCCACGACAAACGACTTTCAACAACTTATTATATGCATAATTGTTGCAACTGATTGCCGGGAATTTATATATATATATATATATATATATATATATATATATATATATATATATATATATATATATATATATATTTGAATTACAAAAAACAAATACTAAAAAAAAAGTTGCATGGTGCGAGATTCGATCCGGCGACCTTGGGATTACAAACCCGAGCGCTTACCGCTACGCCACGACGCTGTGGAAAATTAATAATCGTAGAGAGTATTTCACGGCAACAGTTTGTTTTAACTGCCGATTTTCTCGACAACGGCTGAGAAGTGCATCTTGGTGCTTTGCCACATTACACCTCTGGCCATGAGCTTTTATTATGCGCAGTATGAATCGAATCTGAATTTCACAATTGGCGGCCTCCCCTTGTAAGACGCTTTCAAAAAATAATGGTTTATAAGTAAGAACATAATCTGGAGGCAGTAGCCGCCTAACTCTAGCACTGTTAGCAATACAGAAACCTGCAACCACTCGCCCAACTTAATAGCGAAGGAGCTGCCCGTACCATGTCATTGACATCATTAATCACTACATGATACACACGGTACATGAACAGCTGTATACCTGACAACGGTCCAGATTTCCTTCATAGTGACAAAGAATTAAAATCTGCTACACTCTCGCGCACAGTCGGGAAAAAATTAGGACGTTGTTTTGACATTGTCAAACCGGAAGACAGGTGTCTTGTCATGTACACACGAAGCACCCATGACGACCTACATCAATGTGTATATGACAACAAGAGAGACTCAACTCAACAGATTATGACGATGTGTAATGGCTGATGACCGACCCACACTAAATTAAGAAATAATTTTTATTGATCTGGTTCAAATGACTCTGAGCACTATGGGACTTAACATCTAAGGTCATCAGTCCCCTAGAACTTAGAACTACTTAAACCTAACTAACCTAACGATATCACACACATCCATGCCCGAGGCAGGCTTCGAACCTGCGACCGTAGCAGCAGCGCGGTTCCGGACTGAAGCGCCTAGAACCGCACGGCCACAAAGGCCGGCTTTTATTGATCTAAAGGCGGCTCATCAATGACTTAAACGGGTGATCGATAAAGGATTTCTACCGATCTTGAGCTAGGACTCTTACCCATACTATTAAAAAATACACTACTGGCCATTAAAATTGCTACACCACAAAGATGACGTGCTACAGACGCGAAATTTAACCGACAAGAAGAAGATGCTGCGATATGCAAATGATTAGCTTTTCAGAGCATTCACACAAGGTTGGCGCCGGTAGCGACACCTACAACGTGCTGACATGAGAAAAGTTTCCAACCGATTTCTCATACACGAGCAGCAGTTGACCGGCGTTGCCTGGTGAAACGTTGTTGTGATGTCTCGTGTAAGGAAGAGAGATGCGTACCATCACGTTTCCGACTTTGATAAAGTTCGGATTGTAGCCTATCGCGATTGCGGTTTATCGTATGACGACATTGCTGCTCGCGTTGGTCGAGATCCAATAACTGTTAGCAGAATATGGAATCTGTGGGTTCAGGAGGGTAATACGGAACGCCGTGCTGGATCCCAACGGCCTCGTATCACTAGCAGTCGAGATGACAGGCATCTTATCCGCATGGCTGTAACGGATCGCACAGCCACGTCTCGATCCCTGAGTCAACAGATGGGGGCGTTTGCAAGACAACCGTCTGCACGAACAGTTCGACGACGTTTGCAGCAGCATGGACTATCAGCTCGCAGACTATGGCTGCGGTTACCCTTCACACTACATCACAGACAGGAGCGTCTGCGATGGTGTACTCAACGACGAACCTGGGTGCATGAATGGCAAAACGTGATTTATTCGGATGAATCCTGGTTCTGTTTACAGCATCATGATGGTCGCAACCGTGTTTGGCGACATCGCGGTGAACGCACATTGGAAGCGTGTATTCGTCATCGCCATACTGGCGCATCACCCGGCGTGATGGTATCCCCATTGGTTACACGTCTCGGTCACCTCTTGTTCGCATTGACGGCACTTTGAACAGTGGACGTTACATTCCAGATGTGTTACGACCCGTGTCTCTACCCTTCATTCGATCCCTGCGAAACCCAACATTTCATCTGGATAATGCACGACCGCATGTTGCAGGTCCTGTACGAGCCTTTCTGGATACAGAAAGTGTTCGACTGCTGCCCTGGCCAGCACATTCTCCAGATCTCTCACCAATTGAAAACGTCTGGTCAATGGTGGCTGAGCAACTGGCTCGTCACAATACGCCAGTCACTACTGTTGATAAACTGTGGTATCGTGTTGAAGCTGCATGGGCAGCTGTACCTGTACGCGTCATCCAAGCTCTGTTTGACTCAATGACCACGCTTATCAAGGCCGTTATTATGGCCAGAGTTGATTGTTCTGGGTACTGATTTCTCAGGATGTATGCACCCAAATTGCGTGAAAATATAATGTCAGTTCTAGTATAATATATTTGTTCAATGAATACCCGTTTATCATCTGCATTTCTTCTTGGTGTAGCAATTTCAACGGCCAGTAGTGTAAGTTCAGCTTGAAAGGCGATGTCGATTTTGATCCGATGAGAGAATATGCCACTTGGTAAATGGTAGATGCACCACTAATAATGGTTTCAGCGTCGTCTCGCCGCAGATGGCGTAGTGTCATAGACTCCAGTGCGCCATCTGTGTCCACCCTTTAAAATACACGCGTATCAAGTTCAAATGTTTTTAATTCGTTTTAAGTCGTGCAGACATTTCCTCGTCTATAAATTATACTGACGTGAAATGTATTTTCTTAAGCATTCCTTAAATTACTTGTACTGACAACTGTAAAATTGCAATTACTTTCAGATCATCATTACTTTTTGCAAATATGGTGTACACGTATATTAGTGCATCATGGATTTGTCTTTCAAATTTTACGTGCTTTATTCTGGTCAACGGTTTAAGACAAAGTTATGTACATTACGGTACAGTAGTTCTTAAACTGAAATTCTAGGTTAACAGTATTCTAGTTCGCGGACGTTCTATCAATTTCAATTGTTCTGAATGTGGGTCAAACATATTGGTTGCCGTATCTGTGATTAAATCAGTCAAAGCTATATCGTTCTCTAGCAGACTACATTTTTTATGCAGATGGTTATCAACATAATGGATGCTCCTACAAACCTTTACAACATAGTTTTGGAAGTTGGTGACCTTGTGTCCTGTGACAGTTGTTTCTTATTGCGGTGATGGGAGTTAGCCCACAATACAATATGCTGTGTCTTATGCAATTATTCCGGTGGTTGGTTACAAGAAAGTGACCTGCATGTGAGCAATGACAAAGTTTTGGAGATATGACCATTGGAAGAACTTTATTGAAAACTGATAACGTGTTAGACTTGGAGAAACTGATAAGAGCATAAATTTAGTTTTCCGTAGGTTCCACCATGAGAAGTCTTAAATTTTTTCTCCTTCTCTGCACAGACAAGTTTCGCTGAAATTACATCATCACATATGTTTTTGATTGTTACGAATATCAGCCAGTTACACTGCTCTTTGGCGTATTTATTTCATACAGGCTGACAATTATCGATCCATAAGAAATAAAATCGACATGACTTCTGAACGGTTTGCGTTAGGACGTTAAAACTATATGGTTAGCCGCGGGACTTGGTTTCGTTTAGCGACGAAGCCCACTTTCATTTGTATGAGTTCGTCAATAAGCAAAATTGGCGCATTTCGGGGACTGAGAATCCGCATTTAGCGACCGAGAAGTCTCTTCGTACTCGACGGGTGACTGTGTGGTGTGAATGTTCAGTCACGGAATAATCGGTGCCATATTCCTTGACGGCGCGGTAACTACCGAACGGTACGTGAAGGTTCTGGAAGCAGATTTCATCCCCGTTATCCAAAACGACCATGATTTCGACAAGATGTGGTTCATACAAGACGAAGCTCGACCCCATCGAAGCAGGAGAGTGTTTAATGTAGTGGAGGAGCACTTTGGGGACCGCATTCAGGCTCTGGAGTACCCAGAGGCCACTGGCATGGGCCTCGATTGGCTGCCATATTCTACGGATCTGAATGCATTCGACTCCTTTTTGTGGGGCTATATTAAAGACAGCAATAAGCTCAAAACCATTGCTGAGCTGAAAACAGCCAATCATGAGGTCATCGACAGCATCGATGTTCCGACACTTCAGCGTGTCATGCAGAATCATGCCATGCCACATCATCGCAAATATGGCAGGCATATCGAACATGTCATTGCCTAAATGCGAATAACTGTAGTGA
This sequence comes from Schistocerca nitens, assembly GCF_023898315.1. Classification (NCBI taxonomy): domain Eukaryota; kingdom Metazoa; phylum Arthropoda; class Insecta; order Orthoptera; family Acrididae; genus Schistocerca; species Schistocerca nitens. Next base: position 180,793,246 of record NC_064617.1, on the reverse strand, counting down.
CGTTTACATGTTGAATATAGTGAGTGCATGCCGTAGTTTGTAACTACTTTACGTATTTTCCATATACACTCCTGGAAATTGAAATAAGAACACAGGAAGGGGAAACTTTATTGACACATTCCTGGGGTCAGATACATCACATGATCACACTGACAGAACCACAGGCACATAGACACAGGCAACAGAGCATGCACAATGTCGGCACTAGTACAGTCTATATCCACCTTTCGCAGCAATGCACGCTGCTATTCTCCCATGGAGACGATCGTAGAGATGCTGGATGTAGTCCTGTGGAACGGCTTGCCATGCCATTTCCACCTGGCGCCTCAGTTGGACCAGCGTTCGTGCTGGACGTGCAGACCGCGTGAGACGACGCTTCATCCAGTCCCAAACATGCTCAATGGGGGACAGATCCGGAGATCTTGCTGGCCAGGGTAGTTGACGTACACCTTCTAGAGCACGTTGGGTGGCACGGGATACATGCGGACGTGCATTGTCCTGTTGGAACAGCAAGTTCCCTTGCCGGTCTAGGAATGGTAGAACGATGGGTTCGATGACGGTTTGGATGTACCGTACACTATTCAGTGTCCCCTCGACGATCACCAGTGGTGTTCGGCCAGTGTAGGAGATCGCTCCCCACACCATGATGCCGGGTGTTGGCCCTGTGTGCCTCGGTCGTATGCAGTCCTGATTGTGGCGCTCACCTGCACGGCGCCAAACACGCATACGACCATCATTGGCACCAAGGCAGAAGCGACTCTCATCGCTGAAGACGACACGTCTCCATTCGTCCCTCCATTCACGCCTGTCGCGACACCACTGGAGGCGGGCTGCACGATGTTGGGGCGTGAGCGGAAGACGGCCTAACGGTGTGCGGGACCGTAGCCCAGCTTCATGGAGACGGTTGCGAATGGTCCTCGCCGATACCCCAGGAGCAACAGTGTCCCTAATTTGCTGGGAAGTGGCGGTGCGGTCCCCTACGGCACTGCGTAGGATCCTACGGTCTTGGCGTGCATCCGTGCGTCGCTGCGGTCCGGTCCCAGGTCGACGGGCACGTGCACTTTCCGCCGACCACTGGCGACAACATCGATGTACTGTGGAGACCTCACGCCCCACGTGTTGAGCAATTCGGCAGTACGTCCACCCGGCCTCCCGCATGCACACTATACGCCCTCGCTCAAAGTCCGTCAACTGCACATACGGTTCACGTCCACGCTGTCGCGGCATGCTACCAGTGTTAAAGACTGCGATGGAGCTCCGTATGCCACGGCAAACTGGCTGACACTGACGGCGGCGGTGCACAAATGCTGCGCAGCTAGCGCCATTCGACGGCCAACACCGTGGTTCCTGGTGTGTCCGCTGTGCCGTGCGTGTGATCATTGCTTGTACAGCCCTCTCGCAGTGTCCGGAGCAAGTATGGTGGGTCTGACACACCGGTGTCAATGTGTTCTTTTTTCCATTTCCAGGAGTGTAGTTCAATAACTGTCACCCTGCAAATCACTCACGATGAACCCAATTCGACTTATTGCCGTCATCAGGTGCTCAATAAATACAAAAATAAGTGATGGTCTTAATATAATAATCTGTAACTATGATCACAAAAGTGTTTTTGCCTTACATGCAATGTCGTTGCTGCCATGTCCCGTCTTCTTTTCTTTTCTTTTTTTTTTTTTTTTTTAACTATTAATTTCTCCCTGCATGTGCGTTGGAGACGTATATCCGACTTTAGTCGGTTTTTCATGTATGCTGTTTTCCTATTGACAGTTTGGATGACAGGGGATCAGCGCTAATACATGTTTAGATGGTTATTTTTGTAAGTGATGTGTGGAAATTCGGTTGTTTTTTATTATTTTTGTAGGTTTGGTTCGAATTATGTTTTTGCCTGGAATTAGTTTTAGTTCAGGTTTTTACGTTACGTTTTTATTTTTTTGTAATTTTTTACTGGCTGTCATTTGTGATTTTTCCTTGGTGTGAGGTCTTTATTGTCTACTCTTCATGTTGTTATTACTGTTACTATGGATATGTATTATTTAGTGTCTCTTTTTATTACATTACCCACTTTCTTGCTCTGTAACGTACATAGAAAATTTTATTCACACTATAAAGCAAGAAAACGGATACAGTAATAAAAGAGAGACACTAAATAATTCCTGTCCACAGGGACAGCGACAGCAACGTGAAAAGTATACAACAAACTCATAACGCCAAGGAAACATCACGAATCATAGACAAAACCAAAGTTATTACGAAAAAATAAAAATGTAACATAAAAAACTAAACTAAAACTAAAACAGATTGCAATCAAAAAGGTAATTAGGACGAAACCTATAAAAATAATGAAAAACAACCGAACTTCAACAAATCACTTACTTATAATGCTAACTATGTAAATATGTAATATCGTTGATTCACTGTCTTCCAAGCTGTCAAGAGAAAAATAGCATACTTAAAAACAGACTTAAGTCAGATATATGTCTCCAATGTACATCTAAAGAGCAACTAATAATTCTAAAACAAGACAGGACATGGCAGCAACAATATTAAATGTAAGGTAAAAACAAGAAACGAATGTATTATAACTTTTCTGATCACAGTTACATACCATTGCATTAAGACCGTCACTTACGTATGTATTTACAGAGCACCCGATGATGGCAGTAGGCCGAAATGGGCTTATCGCGAGTGATTAATAAAATAAAAACTATTTAAAGAGCAGGCAAGCTTGCTGACATTCATAGTAATCATGTCATTAGAGGACGTATTTTGCACTGCGGGCCTCAAAGAACAAAAAAAACTTTTTCTAATTGCTTTGTCGTTAACACAAATTGTGGGGATGTTGATTGCTACGTTTCAGTCGCTGTTCTAAAGAGTCCCAGACAGATTGTATGAGATGAAGACAGGGTGATTAAGGTGGCCAGCCGAAGTGCTGTACGGTGCTTGAGAGTTCCCCAAACCAGTAAAGTGTCCGCAGCTCGTGGTATAGTGCCTAGCGTTGCTGCCTCTGGATCATGGGGTCACGGGTTCGATTCCCGACCGGGTTGGGGTTTTTCTCTTCCCGGTGAGTGGGTGTCTGTGTTGTCCTCATCATTTCATCATCATCATCATTCGTGACAATGGCTAAATTGGACTGAGTAAAGAAATTGGACTGTGTGAAAAATTGGGACTTTGTATGGGCGCAGCTGAGCGCCCAACAAAACCAAACACCTTCATCTCAAACCAGTAAAGTGTGTGTATACCTCCGTGTGCACGTCTGTTGTCATACTGGAAGATGGGAGCGTCCAGAGCATGCTCGTCATGAAGATATCGAGGAAGGGAGCAACACTCGATGACTGTGAATCCTACAGCAAATAAATCCAAATAAATCTTATGAAAGGGTCCTTGACAGGGTAGGACGAACACTACCAAAACACTACTGAACCATTTCAGGCCTCATTGCAGCGTCCGCACACTGCGAGTCAATCGTCTCATTAGGCCGTCGGTCCATTAGAGATCCTACATCATCTTAAAAGAGGTAAAATCGCCACTCGTCAACCATCCTACACGTCACCAACCAGTTGTAGTCCATTTTGTGTTTTCTGGTCCATTGAAGACGTACACTTTGTGAGCAGCCATTTCTGCGAGGTATTCGACTCAGTGTCCATTGAATACGGTTCCCTGTTTGCTTGAAAACATATTGAGACGGACCTGCATTCACCGACGGCAGCAATTTCTGTTGGGTTTGCAACCACCTGTCGTTGCTAAAACGTGACAGTCGTCTGCGACTGGTTAGGTTCTTCCAACCACAACTCGCATTACGGGGTGTTGCGTAGGCGCAAGTGGTACACAGTTCCTTGTAGACACGCTGGTCACTCCACCTTAAAACACAGACATGTCGGATGCTCATGGGCACATCCAAACTTGGTAGTTCCTTTCTGCCATTCCGCCAGGTCTCCACGCCGACCCTTATTACTGTGTTACGTCAAGTTACACACACACTACACAGTTGCCGACACATTCAATACCGGAGATTCTGCACTGCACTCAAATTTAAATTTATCTTTCATTTCACTGCTTCAATTGCACATTTATTTTTACGATGACTAGTAACGATCAGTATTTAATCTGCACTTCTAAAAATAAAACAAAGTAAGATGCTAAATATCTACTTTCCTTTACATTTAATAGGCAGAAAAGTATTGCAGGTAAGTATCGCATTTACTCGTTGCGTAATCGAGCTTACCTATAATGAATTACACGTGTGCGTGTTCTTCTACAAAGTGTTTTAATCACCTTCTGTGGCACTGATGTGCTAATTCTAATATTACGGTGACATCATAACTAAATTATAATGCTCATGAAATATTATTAAAGCTCTCTGCCTCGGAATAAGGTTTTAAGAGTGCGCAAACAACTCCTGTTAATATATAATTAAGCGCAACAGGTAATAAAGGGACATGCTATGTCAGCGCAGAATGTAGCAGCTAAGGAAAGCAACAAGTGTTACTATCTCGTGTCACCTTTACACTTCTAGCTATTTGCACTGCAATAAGGATGTTTCCTCGAGTGTGTATTCATCTGCTCAGAGTGAAAGCAATAGCTACAACTTTGAATAAAGCCACTCAGTAACGCTTCCACAAGTATCATACGCAATACGAATATGACTCATTAACGCAGTGTAACCATTCACAGCAGTACGGTGTTTAGCAACAGTTTCCAGCATATCCTTACCTCATCTAATAGCTGAGAATAACTAACCATTGTACTAATAAACCCTGGAAGTTTATTTGGTTCCATACACGTCTCATAAAACATTTCTCAGACGATTCCTAATTCACTCTCTGCAGTATTTGTCTGATTTCGGTTGGGCAAGATAGCTGTCGCTTTTATTCCGTGTATTTACGCAAAGTATGGTTGGTTTGTGGGATTAAAGGGACCAGACTGCTACGGTGGCTCTGAGCACTATGGGACTCAACATCTTAGGTCATAAGTCCCCTAGAACTTAGAACTACTTAAACCTAACTAACCTAAGGACATTACACACACCCATGCCCGAAGCAGGATTCGCGTAGCAGTCCCGCGGTTCCGGACTGCAGCGCCAGAACCGCTAGACCACCGCGGCCGGCAGACTGCTACGGTCATCGGTCCCTTACGCAAAGTATGAATGAAGGCTGGAAATGACTAATCAGTATGAATACATTGTTCCTCATCAACTGAAAACAGAATACTATAGTTTCACTGAGAGACTCTTGACTACGCATGAGTTTAAAAAAACAACCTTACAAATCGGAAGCACTACTCGACCCTCATGGACAGAGCATAGCATCTCTTTCATATATGACAGACTGTCAATAAGCCAAACACATAGTACAATGAAATCAACTTGAAAAATGATGCAATAATCCGCTGCTCGATGTATGATAACTGATAATCTCTCGTAACCAGTATGGCCGCATGCAAGTTCGCGTTCGTGAGAAACGGCACGCCGTGTGATACAAAATGGTGGTCTATTATTTCTCTCACTCAACAGCGCGGATTTTGTCACAGTAAATTAACTTGGAACTGTCTCACCAGTAATCTGATGCCGCGTACAATTATTGAACATCAAGGCTCGCCTTCAGGCAAATAATTCTCCCAAACACGGCTCCAGTACACAGCACGTCCCCCCACTACCAGTAAGACCACTCGACTCTACTAGAATACTAAGAAAGAAAGGACTGGCTAACTTTGTGAACCAGAAGCACACGGCATACAACACCGCCAAGCCCTGTGATTGGCCGAGATCCAATGGAATACGAAAGACAAGTTTCCGATTCAGTGGCCACGCAAAAAATTTGCGAAGGTACTAGAATCGGTATGTAACTAAGCTGAGTAGCCTACAATGTCAGACAGTTGTAACGTAAATATTATAGGCCTTAAAGGAGATAAAAGAGGTGGTGAAGAGATGAAAGATGCAACAACAGACACATTTGAACATTACAACGTTATACTTACACTGAGGTGACAAAAATCATGGCATACCTCCTAACATCGTGTCCGAAGTTCTTTTGCCGGCGTAGTGGTTCAAATGGCTCTGAGCACTATGGGACTCAACTGCTGAGGTCATTAGTCCCCTAGAACTTAGAACTACTTAAACCTAACTAACCTAAGGACATCACACACATCCATGCCCGAGGCAGGATTCGAACCTGCGACCGTAGCGGTCTCGCGGTTCCAGACTGCAGCGCCAGAACCACGCGGCGGCGTAGTGCAGCAGCTCAACGTTGCATGGACTCAACAAGCCGTTGGAAGCAATGCTGCCTCTATTGCCGTCGATAATTGCGAAATTGTTGCCGGAGCAGGGTTTTGTGCACGAAGTGACCTCTCGATTATGTCCCATAAAGGTTCTGTGGGATTCATGTTGGTCGATCTGGGTGGCCAAGTCAATCGCTCGAAATGTCCAGGCTGTTCTGCAAACAAATCGTAAACAATTGTGATCTGGTGGCATGGCGCAATGTCATCCATAAGAATTCCATCGTTACAAAATTGTTGAGGCTTTCGTGGCCACTTGTTGACAAACTGCCTATTGGCTTCTGTCTCGGGTTCTTCGGCCGACGTTCATCTAATGATTTTTCTGACGTTTCGCCAGCACGAGTGGCTGGCATTGTCAAAGCTTCACCCTCCATTGCCGGTGGTGAACTGGAGCCGAGCTCGCGGCCGCAGACTATATGTACCTGGCGCGCCAACGTCCGAGGGCTTCTCCGCGGTCATTTCCGGTGCGGTTCTCCTCTTGCCACCTGCGACGGTCGTTCGCTGCAGTACGGGAAGCCAGGATCCGTTTACCTTAAGGCTTTCCTCTTTCTTGTTCAAACTGTTCGCGTGTTTTTGTATTTCTACAGCTTCTCTGAACAAGCGCGTGTGATAGTGGTTCTCTACAGCCAGAACTTCCGTGTCGGCGAATTTTATTACGTGGTCGGTCTCATTCAGTGCGTGTTCTGCCACGGCCGATTTCTCCACCTGCCCCAACCTGCAATGTCACTTATGCTCCTTGATCCTGGTGTTAATGGATCGTCCAGTCATCCCGACATAAGCACAGGCACTGGACTCGGCGATTTGCAAACCTAAGGTGTGGTACAGGTACGTCGATGATACTTTCGTGGTGTGGAGCCATGGTGAAGAACAGCTCGGTGACTTCCTAAGACACTTGAACAGCCTCCATGCCAACATAACATTTACCATGGAAGTAGAAAAGGACAAGAAACTGCCATTTCTAGATGTGCTGGTCACAAGGGACGGCGAAAACCTGGGACACAGCGTGTATCGAAAACCGATTCACACGGACCAATACCTGCACAAACTGTCAAACCACCACCCGAGCCAGAAAAGAGGCATGATTAGTACGCTCGTAACGAGAGCAGGACGAATATGTGAGCCGCAACACCTCAAACGAGAAATGCAACACCTGGAAACTGTCCTGAGGAGCAATGGGTACTCCACAAATTATATTAGAAGTGTAACAGAGCCAAACACTCGGCGAAGTAAGGAACCATAAAAAGAAATGTCGGGTACGGTCTTTCTGCCATACATTCCCAGAGTGACGGACAGAATCGGCCGTATATTGCGCAAACATGGCGTAAAGACGATTTTCAAACCGACAAGGAAGATTGTCTTAGATCGGCGAAGGAGAAAAGAGACCCACTTGCAATGTCGGGAATATACCGTATACCATGCACATGCGGAAAAGTTTATGACGGAATGACTGGACGATCAAAGAGCATAAGCGACATTGCAGGTTGGGGCAGGCGGAGAAATCGGCCGTGGCAGAACACGCACTGAATGAGACCGACCACGTAATAAAATTCGCCGACACAGAAGTTCTGGCTGTAGAGAACCACAATCACACGCGCTTGTTCAGAGAAGCTGTAGAAATACAAAAACACGCGAACAGTTTGAACAAGAAAGAGGAAAGCCTTAAGGTAAACGGATCCTGGCTTCCCGTACTGCAGCGAACGACCGTCGCAGGTAGCAAGAGGAGAACCGCACCGGAAATGACCGCGGAGAAGCCCTCGGACGTTGGCGCGCCAGGTACATATAGTCTGCGGCCGCGAGCTCGGCTCCAGTTCACCACCGGCAATGGAGGGTGAAGCTTTGACAATGCCAGCCACTCGTGCTGGCGAAACGTCAGAAAAATCATTAGATGAACGTCGGCCGAAGAACCCGAGACAGAAGCCAATAGGCAGTTTGTCAATTCCATCGTTATTTGGGAACATGATTTCCGTCAACGGCTACAAATGGTCTCCAAGTAGCCGAACATAACCATTTCCCGTCCATGACCTGTTCGGTTGGACCAGAGGACCCAGTCCATTCCATGGAAAGACAGACCACCCCATTATGTAGCCACTACCAGCTCCTACAGTGCCTTGTTGACAATTTTGGTCCATGGCTATGTGGAATCTGCGCCGCACTTCAATCCTACCACTAGCTCTTACCAACTGAAATCGGGACTCATCTGACCAGGCCACGGATTTCCAGTCCTCTTGGGTCCAACCGATAGGATCACGAGCCGAGGAGAGGGGCTGCTGGCGATATCGTGCTGTTAGCAGAGGCACTCGCGTTGGTCTCAGCTGCCACAGCCCATTAACGCCAAATTTAGTCACGCTGAGGCGCCTGTCTGTTAGCACTGACAACTCTCCGCTGTTCTCTGTCGTTAAATCACGACAGTCGGCCATTGCGTTGTCCGTGGTGAGAGGTAACTATGGGAGGACAATGTGAAGGCTTATTTGAGGAACCTAGGTATTGAAGGTGAATGGAAGGAAAAAGACCAATACAGGGACAGATGGCGAAAATACTTTGCTGCGGTAATGGACTCTCGAGTCCGGTATGACCAGTGTGTGTGTGTGTGTGTGTGTGTGTGTGTGTGTGTGTGGTGAGAGTTAATGCCTGAAATTTGGTATTCTCGGCACACATACGTAACTAGTGTAGGAGGGTAGGGTTAGGAGGGATGAGGCCGGGGAGGGGAGGAGGTAGAGTGGAATAATGGAATTATTATCCACCTTCAATGACGTCGAAGGTGGATGACCACAAACTACCACTTCTACACTACCTGCAGCGCACGAAAGCGACAATTGTTCCCTTCTATGAAGTGTGGCTAACATGTTGCCCGATGAGCTTATTGATGAGGGGCTGTCAGTTGAAAACAGAGCACCCACTACAACTGGTCCATGGAGTGGTTCAATTCAAAAATAATAACCAAAGGCGTTGAGACACCCCTCTCAGAGACGAGACGATAAATTCCCGTTCCGCAGAACGCAGTCCGCCGTTGGCTGGGAGGGAGACGGGAGCGTAACGGATTTACATTCCGGAAAAAAGTTTTGTGTGACTTGCATAAAATAGATTTACGATGAAATTATAAAATGTGGAAATACTGTAAAATTAAATTTGCGTTAATCATTACATATGTAAAATAATGGAAGAATGAAATAGTAAAAAGTATAAACAGTAAAATTATTAAGGTAAAAATTATGTGTAGTATCGAAAATTGAAGAAAACAGCTAATTCTATTTTCTTCTGCATGCTGGTTTTGTAGGGCGAGCAGGATTTTTGCACAGCAATGAAAAGCAGATACATAGTTTATTACTTCGTTTTATATTCAGAGCTGAAGATGATCAAATATTGATCAAAGCTAGCCATCGTAAAAGTAACATGGTGAACTGAAATACTGCAACAGCCGCACCGCTTCACTGACGTCGAAGGTGGATGACCACAAACTACCACTTCTACACTACCTGCAGCGCACGAAAGCGACAATTGTTCCCTTCTATGAAGTGTGGCTAACGTGTTGCCCGATGAGCTTATTGATGAGGGGCTGTCAGTTGAAAACAGAACACCCACTACAACTGGTCCATGGAGTGGTCCAATTCAAAAATAATAACCAAAGGCGTTGAGACACCCCTCTCAGAGACGAGACGATAAATTCCCGTTCCGCAGAAAGCAGTCCGCCGTTGGTGAATCCACAGCCGGATCCATTCTTGCACTCTCTCTTCCGACTGAAGCCGATGTCAGCGAATGTCCTCCTTCAGGTCGCCTAAGGTGCGAAAATCACACGGTGAAAGACCCGGGCTGTAAGGAGGATGTTGCAGTGTTTCCCAGCCAAATAACTGAAGCGTAGGCTTCGTCCGATTGTGGTTCCACGCCCGAGGAACCTGTTTCCTTGTGATAGCAAGCTGGCGAGAAATGCAAGCCACATCTGCTATACATCTGTCTGAAGGCTAGTCGAATCGTAGGCGCTACCTGTACGATAGTACACTGAAGCGCCAAAGAAACTGGTATAGGCATGCGTATTCGAATACAGAGATATGTAAACAGGCAGAATACGGCACTGCAGTCGGCAACGCTCATATAAGACAACAAGTGTCTGGCGCAGATGTCAGATCGGTTACTGCTGCTACAACGGCGGGTTATCAAGATTTAAGTGAGAATGAACGTGCTGTTATAGTCGGCGCAGGAGCGATGGGACACAGCATCTCCGAGTTAGCGATGAAGTGGGGATTTTCCCGTACGACCATTTCACCAGTCTACGGTGAATATTGGGTACCTGGTAAAACATCAAATCTCCGGCATTACTGCGGCTGGAGAAAGATCCTGCAAGAACGGGACCAATGACGAGAGAAGAGAATCGTTCAACGCGACAGAAGTGCAACCATTCCGCAAATTGCTGCAGATTTCAACAAGTGTCGGCGTGCGAACCATTCGACGAAATATCGTCGAAATGGGCTATGAGGTGAAGTTCTATTCATGCACCCTTGATGACTGCACGACTCAAAGCTTTACGCCTCACCTGGGCCCGTCAACACCGACATTGCACTGTTGATGACTGCAAACATGTTTCCTGGTCGGACGAGTCTCATTTCAAATTGAATAGAGCCGGCGGACTTGTAGGGGTATGGTGACAACCTCATGAATCCAAGGATCCAGCATGTCAGCATGGAACTGTTCAAGCTGGTGGAGGCTCTGTAATGGTGTGGAGTCTGTGCAGCTGGAGTGATATGCAATCCCTGATACATCTAGATACGAATCTCTCAGGTGACACGTACGTAAACATCCTGTCGGATCACCTGCATCCATTCATGTCCATTGAAGCACTGCGGCAATTACAGCATGATAATGCGGACACCCACACGTCCAGAATTGCTACAGAATGGCTCCAGGAACAATCTTCTTAGTTTAAACACTTCCGCTAGCAACCAAACTCCCCAGATATGAACATTATTAAGCATAAGTGGGATGCCTAGCAACGTGCTGTTCAGAAGACATCTCCACCTCCTCATAATCTTACTGATTTATGGACAGCCGTGCAGGATTCATGTTAGCTCCCTGCAGCACTACTTCAGACGTTAGTCGAGTCCATGCCATGTCGTGTTGCGACACTTCTGCGTGCTCGCGGGGGCCGTACACGATATTAGGCAGGTGTACCAGTTTCTTTGGCTCTTCAGCGTATAACGGCTGGACGACCACACTAGACTAGTACGTCACCAACCAAAGTCATAACCAGCAACTGCGCTCACCTTTGATGTGGCATTATACCGTATCATTATCAGTGATGGCAGTATCGAAACGTAACAACAGTGGGTCCACCTGTCGCACGAACCATGTGTTAGACGGGTGTTCGGTTTTCATTTCGCTGTCCTCTACACATTATTCGATAGCAGACTGTGTGCTACACGGTGTGTCCCCTTCATCTTAACCACCCAACGTAACTTTTTATCCAGAAGAAAATGTAAAAAATTTATCAAGCAGGTGTTGTTTAGCTACCATGTGAAATTAGGAGTGTCCTACTTGACACAGTCTCGTTGTTTAAATATCTGGGAGTATCATTGCAAAGAGATATGAAATGGGACGAGCGTGTGAGGATTGTGGCAGGAAACACAAGTTGTTGACTTCAGTGTACTGGGAGAAATCTAGGAAAGTTTGGCTCATTCGTAAAAGAGACCGCATATAGGACACTAGTGCGACCTATTCTTGTGTACTGGTCGAGTGTTTGAAATCCGTATCAGGTCAGATTAAACGAAGACATCGAAGCAATTCAGGGACGAGCTGCTAGATGTGTTACTGGTAGGTTTGAACAACAAGCAAGTTTTACGGGGATGCTTCGGGAGCTCAAATTGGAATCTCTAGAGGGAGGCGTACCGTTGAGAAAATTTAGAGAACCAGCATCAGAAGCTGACTGCAGAACGATTCTGTTTCCACTAACACACAATGTGTGTAAGGACTACGAAAATAAGATGCGAGAAATTGGAGCTATTACGCAGGCTTAGAGACAGTCGCGTTTCCCTCGTTCTATTTAAGAGTGGAACAGAAAGGAAATGACTAGTAATGGTACAGGGTACCCTCGGCCACGCGCCATACGAGGTGCATTCAAGTTCTAAGGCCTCCGATTTTTTTTCTAATTAACTACTCACCTGAAATCGATGAAACTGGCGTTACTTCTCGACCTAATCGCCCTGCAGACGTACACATTTTTCACAACGCTGACGCCATGATTCCATGGCAGCGGCGAAGGCTTCTTTAGGAGTCTGTTTTGACCTCTGGAAAATCGCTGAGGCAATAGCAGCACAGCTGGTGAATGTGCGGCCACGGAGAGTGTCTTTCTTTGTTGGAAAAAGCCAAAAGTGACTAGGAGCCAGGTCAGGTGAGTAGGGAGCATGAGGAATCACTTCAAAGTTGTTATCACGAAGAAACTGTTGCGTAACGTTAGCTCGATGTGCGGGTGCGTTGTCTTGGTGAAACAGCACACGCGCAGCCCTTCCCGGACGTTTTTGTTGCAGTGCATGAAGGAATTTGTTCTTCAAAATATTTTCATAGGATGCACCTGTTACTGTAGTGCCCTTTGGAACGCAATGGGTAAGGATTACGCCCTCGCTGTCCCAGAAATATGGACACCATCATTTTTTCAGCACTGGCGGTTACCCGAAAGTTTTTTGGTGGCGGTGAATCCGTGTGCTTCCATTGAGCTGACTGGCGCTTTGTTTCTGGATTGAAAAATGGCATCCACGTCTCATCCATTATCACAACCGACGAAAAGAAAGTCCCATTCGTGCTGTCATTGCGCGTCAACATTGCTTGGCCACATGCCACACAGGCAGCTGTGTGGTCGTCCGACAGCATTCGTGGCACCCACCTGGATGACACTTTTCGCATTTTCAGGTCGTCATGCAGGATTGTGTGCACAGAACACACAGAAATGCCAACTCTGGAGGCGATCTGTTCAACAGTCATTCAGCGATCCCCCAAAACAATTCTCTCCACTTTCTCGATCATGTCGTCAGACCGGCTTGTGCGAGCCCGAGGTTGTTTCGGTTTGTTGTCACACGATGTTCTGCCTTCATTAAACTGTCGCACCCACGAACGCACTTTCGACACATCCATAACTCCATCACCACATGTCTCCTTCAACTGTCGATGAATTTCAATTGGTTTCACACCATGCAAATTCAGAAAACGAATGATTGCACGCTGTTCAAGTAAGGGAAACGTCGCCATTTTAAGTATTTAAAACAGTTCTCATTCTCGCCACTGGCCGTAAAATTCCATCTGCCATACGGTGCTGCCATCTCTGGGACGTATTGACAATGAACGCGGCCTCATTTTAAAACAATGCGCTTGTTTCTATCTCTTTCCAGTCTGGAGAAACAAAATCGGAGGCCTTAGAACTTGAATGCACCTCGTAAAATCGACTGTGGAGTATCGATGTAGATGTAGAAACACCACGATTGCCTTTCCTTGTACCTTTGTTCGCTACGAAGATATGAGCATTAGTACGTCGTTTTTAAATAGTGCATTTGCCAGAGATAAAATGACTCGTCCACTGGAGTTGACAGTAAACAAATGCAAACACAAGAAAAATATATACCGGTCATTCATTCAACCGTCTTCAATTGAAAGTTTGTGTGAATACTGTGCACGATCTACCTTTAATTGATCACGGCTGATTGAATGTGTAATTTCTTTGTGTTTGCATTAGTTTAGCGTCAACTCCATCAAGCGGAGGAGTTACGTTATCTGGGTATCTTATGCGTCGCGTTTTTAATAACGACATATTTACATGAATGGTACACTGTGATACGTTTGTGAACAGGTCTTGAGGAGAGGAAGTATCTGCTGAATAAAAAATGGATGCTACTTAAAAAAGAAGTGATGCTGTTTATATATTTGTAACGAACAAAGTTACAGGAAAGGCTGGGATGATGGTTAATGCCCCTCTGGTAGCTAAATAAGATTTGCTTGACATATTATTTATTTTGCTAACGGACAAAAAGTTACGAGGGGACTTCAAAAAGCAACCTATACATCATTATGGTAGGCCGAGTAGCTTTTCCTGAATGCTTTATTACCCTCGAAAGTGACACAGGTACTTGACACTATTTTTCAAGAGTATCCAACGGTACTGTACCCAACGATCGGAATGTCCTAGGACCTGTTCGTTTGCTCGAGAATAGAAACCCACTCCTTGATCATGGAGCCCTTGACGTACTGTGTGGACGTGTGGACGCCCTGTGTGGACGTACTGATTGTTAGAAAATCTCCGTCCAAATGGTTCAAATGGCTCTAAGCACTATGGGACTTAACATCTGAGATCATCAGCGCTCTAGACTTAGAACTACTTAAAACGAACTAACCTAAGGACATCACACACATCCATGCCCGAGGCAGGATTCGAACCTGCGACCGTAGCAGCAGCGCGGTTCCGGACTAAAGCGCCTAGAACCGTTCTGCGACAGCGGCCGGCAGTATCCCAGCTCCCCTCCCCTCCAGGTATTCTTTCAGCTTTCTAAAAAGATGAAAATTGCATGTTGCAAAATCTTTATATATTCCCCAACCACGATCATCCACGTCTGTGCGTCATTGGTCAAACTGTCGACACCATTTTACTACGGCTGGCCGCGACATTCCATTTGGCATAGCGCTAGAATTTCACTGTGAAATGAGTATGTAATTTACACGTTTTGTCCACAAGAATCGCACCGTCTCGCATTCCAGCTTTCCAGTATGCGTCCAGTTGCAGGCCTGTTTCACTGGCACACTGTGTTGCAACTGTTATCTGTAATACAGTAGAACTGTATGTGTCGAAAACCCAGGACTGCGTATCCTCTTCTGCCACTGCACCGCTCTTGTTGCACAATTGTCTTAGCGTATGAAGACATGTGTAACTCATTTTCTGACGTCGCTACGAATTTAGGGTGGTCAACACAAAGGGACAAGCCTGTACCTGTACTTCGCTCCTCAGCAGGGTGATAGTGGTACAGGGGAATCAGCCTCAGCACACGTGGGAAGGACAATATGTACGAGGGGTGGTGAATAAGTGAAGCAACTGTTTTTTTTTTTCTGAAAGCAGGCTGGTTTTATTCAGGATTCAATACACCATATTGCCCCCCCCCCCTTTTTGGCTGCAAAACTCTGTTTTTCAAAATATTCTCCATTCAATGTGACAGCCTTACGCCATCTTACTGGGAGGGCCTCCACTCTACCTCTCGACGTCGGAGCCAACGTCTTACTGCATCTACACTCCTGGAAATGGAAAAAAGAACACATTGACACCGGTGTGTCAGACCCACCATACTTGCTCCGGACACTGCGAGAGGGCTGTATAAGCAATGATCACACGCACGGCACAGCGGACACACCAGGAACCACGGTGTTGGCCGTCGAATGGCGCTAGCTGCGCAGCATTTGTGCACCGCCGCCGTCAGTGTCAGCCAGTTTGCCGTGGCATACGGAGCTCCATCGCAGTCTTTAACACTGGTAGCATGCCGCGACAGCGTGGACGTGAACCGTATGTGCAGTTGACGGACTTGGAGCGAGGGCGTATAGTGGGCATGCGGGAGGCCGGGTGGACGTACCGCCGAATTGCTCAACACGTGGGGCGTGAGGTCTCCACAGTACATCGATGTTGTCGCCAGTGGTCGGCGGAAGGTGCACGTGCCCGTCGACCTAGGACCGGACCGCAGCGACGCACGGATGCACGCCAAGACCGTAGGATGCTACGCAGTGCCGTAGGGGACCGCACCGCCACTTCCCAGCAAATTAGGGACACTGTTGCTCCTGGGGTATCGGCGAGGACCATTCGCAACCGTCTCCATGAAGATGGGCTACGGTCCCGCACACCGTTAGGCCGTCTTCCGCTCACGCCCCAACATCGAGCAGCCCACCTCCAGTGGTGTCGCGACAGGCGTGAATGGAGGGACGAATGGAGACGTGTCGTCTTCAGCGATGAGAGTCGCTTCTGCCTTGGTGCCAATGATGGTCGTATGCGTGTTTGGCGCCGTGCAGGTGAGCGCCACAATCAGGACTGCATACGACCGAGGCACACAGGGCCAACACCCGGCATCATGGTGTGGGGAGCGATCTCCTACACTGGCCGTACACCACTGGTGATCGTCGAGGGGACACTGAATAGTGCACGGTACATCCAAACCGTCATCGAACCCATCGTTCTACCATTCCTAGACCGGCAAGGGAACTTGCTGTTCCAACAGGACAATGCACGTCCGCATGTATCCCGTGCCACCCAACGTGCTCTAGAAGGTGTAAGTCAACTACCCTGGCCAGCAAGATCTCCGGATCTGTCCCCCATTGAGCATGTGTGGGACTGGATGAAGCGTCATCTCATGCGGTCTGCACGTCCAGCACGAACGCTGGTCCAACTGAGGCGCCAGGTGGAAATGGCATGGCAAGCCGTTCCACAGGACTACATCCAGCATCTCTACGATCGTCTCCATGGGAGAATAGCAGCCTGCATTGCTGCGAAAGGTGGATATACACTGTACTAGTGCTCTGTTGCCTGTGTCTATGTGCCTGTGGTTCTGTCAGTGTGATCATGTGATGCATCTGACCCCACGAATGTGTCAATAAAGTTTCCCCTTCCTGGGACAATGAATTCACGGTGTTCTTATTTCAATTTCCAGGAGTGTATAATCTCCCTATCATCCACGTTCCGCTTCCCGCAGACTGCATCCTTTATTGGACCATACGGATGGAATTCAGTAGGAGCGAGACCCGGGCTGTAGGGTGGATGAGAAACAACCGTCCAATGAAGTTTTGTCATCTCCTCTCGGGTGCGAAGACTTGTGTGAAGGCTTGCGTTGTCATGGAGAAGGCGAAGTTCGTTTGCATTTTTGTGGCGATGAATATGCTGATGTCGTTCCTTCAGTTTCCTGGGGGGTAGCACAGTACACTTCTGAGCTGATGGGGGCACCATGAGGGAGGGCACCAAACAGAATAACCCCTTTAGAGTTCCATAAGACTGTCATCATTACTTTACCGCTGAGCCGCTGAGGGTGCAACTTTGAACTTTTTCTTCGGAGGAGAGGTGGTGTGGGGTGCCACAGCATAAATTACCTATGTTTCATCGCCTGTGACTTCGACCAGAAACTGTCGCGTTCAGCCTTGTTAGGCACAAGCTATTCTGCACAGATGGTCCTTCTTTGCTGTTTGTAGTCTTCTGTTAGGCGCCGAGTAACCCAATGGTATAAGTATGCCAACTGGTGGTGGGTTAGTGTGTCATCTACATCTACATGGATACTCTGCAAATCGCATTTAACTGCCTGGCAGAGGGTTCGTCGAACCACCTTCACAATTCTCTATTAGTCCAATCTCGTATACCGCGCGGAAAGAATGAACACCTGTATCTTTCCGTACGAGCTCTGATTTCTCTTATTTTATCATGGTGATTGTTCCTCCCTATGTAGGTCGGCGTCAACAAAATATTTTCGCATTCGGAGGAGAAAGCTGGTGATTGGAATTTCGTGAGAAGATTCCGACGTAACGAAAAACGCCTTTCTTTTAGTGATTTCCAGCCCAAATCCCGTATCGTTTCTGTGACACTCTCTCCCATATTTCGTGATAATACAAAACGTGCTGACTTTCTTTGAACTTTTTTGATGTACTCCGTCAGTCCTATCTGGTAAGGATCCCAAACCGCACAGCAGTATTCTAAAAGAGGACGGACAAGCGTAGTGCAGGCAGTCTCCTTAGTAGGTCTGTCACATTTTCTAAGTGTACTGCCAATAAAACGCAGCCTTTGGTTTGCCTTCCCCACAATATTTTCCATGTGTTCTTTCCAATTTAAGTTGTTCCTGATTGTAATACCTAGGTATTTATTGGAATTTACGGCTTTTAGATTGGACTGATGTATCGTGGAACTGATCTTTAACGAGTTCCTTGTAGCACTCATGTGGATGACCTCACCTCGTCAACAGCGACTTTTCGCACCATTCAGATAGTTTTTCTAAATCGTTTTGCAGTTTGTTCTGATCTTCTGATGACTTTATTAGTCGATAAACGACAGCGTCATGTGCAAACAACCTAAGACGGCTGCTCAAATTGTCTCCCAAATCATGTATATAGATAAGGAACAGCAAAAGGCCAATAACACTACCTTGGGGAAAGCCTGAAATCACTTCTGTTTTACTCGATGACTTTCCGTCAATTACTACGAACTGTGACCCCTCTGTCAGGAAATCACAAATTCAAATGGCTATAAGCGCTATGGGACAACATCAGAGGTCATCAGTCCCCTAGACTTACAAGGGAACCTCCCCATCGCACCCCCCTCAGATTTAGTTATAAGTTGGCACAGGGATAGGCCTTGAAAAACTGAACACAAATCAATCGAGAAAACAGGAAGAAGTTGTGTGGAAGTATGAAAAAAATTAGCAAAATATACGAACTGAGTAGTCCACGTGCAACATATGCAACTTCAAGGGTGACAAACAGCAAGGAGCGCCGTGGTCTTGTGGTTAGCGTGAGTAGTTGCGGAATAAGACGTGCACGGTTCAAGTCTTCCCGCTGCTGAAAATTTTAATTTTTTGTTTTCAGACAATTATTATCTGTCCGTCCGATGCGGTCACTTTTTTGGGAGTGATAATCACATCCACAAGAAAACCTAAATCGGGCAAGGTAGAAGAATCTTTTTACCCATTCGCCAAGTGTGCAAGTTAGGTGGGTCGACAACATTTTACTGTCATGTGACGCACATGCCGTCAACAGTATCGTATAGAATATATCAGACGTGTTGTCCTGTGGAGGAATCGGTTGATCTATGACCTTGCGATGAAATGTTTTCAGTTCCCATTGGAGAGGCACGTCCTTTCGTCTACTGATCGCACGGTTTTGCGGTGCGGTCGCAAAACACAGACACTAAACTTATTACAGTGAACAAAGACGTCAATGAACGAATGGACAGATCATAACTTTGCGAAAATAAAGAAAGTAAATTTTTCACTCGGGGGAGGACTTGAACCGTGGATCTCTTATTCCGCAGCTACTCACGCTAACCACAAGACCACGGCGCTCCTGTCTGCATGTCACCCTTGAAGTTGCATATGTTGCACGTGGACTACTCAGTTCGTATATTTTGCTAATTTTTTTCATACTTCCACACAACTTCTTCCTGTTTTCTCGATTGATCTGTGTTCAGTTTTTCAAGGCCTATCCACTGTTCCAACTTATAGCTAAATCTGAGGGGGGTGCGATGGGGAGGTTCCCTTGTTAGAACTACTTAAACCTAAGTAACCTAAGGACATCACACACATCCATGCCCGTGGCAGGATTCGAACCTGCGACCGTAGTAGCAGCGCGGTTCCGGACTGAAGCGCCTAGAACCGCTCGGCCACAGCGGCCGGCAGGAAATCTCAGATCCAGTCACATAACTGAGATGATATTCCGTATGCACGCTTGTGTGGTACAGTGTCGAAAGCCTTCCGGAAACCCAGGAATACGGAATCGATCTGAAACCCCTGGTCAATAGCACGCAGCACTTCATTTGAATAAAAAGCTAGATGTGTTTCACAGGAACGATATTTTCTAAACCCATGTCGACTGTGTGTCAATAGACCCTTTCCTTCGAGGTAATTCATAATGTTCGAACACAATATATGTTCTAAAATCCTGCTGCATTTCGACGTTAATGATATGGGCCTGTAATTTAGTGGATTACTCCTATTAACTTTCTTGAATATTGGTGTGACCTATGCAACTTTCCAGTCTTTGGGTACCGATCTTTCGTCGAGGGAACGGTTGTATATGATTAAGTATGGAGCTAATGCATCAGCATACTCGGAAAGAAACCTAATTGGTATACACTCTGGACCAGAAGACTTGCTTTTATTAAGTGATTTGAGTCGCTTCACTGCTCCGAGGATAATTAGTTCTACGTTACTCATGTTTAGTAACTCTGCTTTGACAGCACTGTCTTCGATAGTATCTCCATTGTTATCGCGCAGCACTATCGATAAACGTCCAGTTGAACAGCGAGGTGTTCCTTTGTAATCCATCGCTTAACTCGAATGAGAGTGTCCGCACGTTCCAACGTTGCAGGGGTCACAGCTGTGTGCAGCTGGCCATCACACGGGAGATCGGACAGGTTGGCGCGACTGCGATAATGACAGACGCACTGCCCAACGACTCACCATGCTTTTGTTCACTGCCAGACATTCTGAAAGCGCATATGAATATATGCGACGCTCTGGTATTCCTTCAAAATAAATAATTAAAAAATCAGTGACAGCGCTCTGCCTGAGACGCACCTCCGTTAAAAATGACATTTTGAAGGCTACTTATAGCCCTGCCACCAGTCGAAACTTCATGAAACGATAGGGGCTGAAGCCGGAACTTTTTACGATGTCTCACAATAAAATTCCGCATTTTTTAAACTGAAATTGGCAGAGAAAAAACGTGTTGCAGTACTCATTGAACGCCACTCTTATTAATATCGTGTGTGTGTGTGTGTGTGTGTGTGTGTGTGTGTGTGTTTCCCTCTCTCGTTCCAATTAGTGTTGTACATAAATTGGAAGTATGGCACTGGACTGCTAAGGAAATAAACTATAATGAGATTTCTTGCTGCAGTAGTTCCGTCATCACAAAGCTGGCTCGCGTTAATTATGAGTTTGCAGAGAGCCATAAGTCCCTGGACTCAGCTGTTATCACGTTTTTGAGGGCGCACGTGGAGAGCTGGGCTGCTGTACGTGCTAAAGATCTCCACGTGCGGGATACTGCACAACTGGCGGAGAGTCACGGCCGTTGTGTAGCGGAACGAGGCCAGTGGGCGGGGGAGGCAGGGCCGTGGTGGTGGGAGGAGTGGGGGGAAATGGGAGGGGTTGTGGGGGCGGGAGCGACTCGGGCCCTCGGGCGGCGCAACCGACTCCAGCGCTCTGCTCCGGCACGGCGAGACGATTCAGGGAGAAGGAAAGCAAAGCAAAGCCCCAGCTCTAAACAGGCCTCTCGCCGTAACTACTGTTCACTGGGCTGCGCCGAGAAATACAGGCCGGGCCTCGAAGAATCCTACGCCACCGAGCGTCCGAGCGAAATGCGCTTCGCCTTCCGCTCAATTTAGTCGCCAAGTGGATGTTCTCGCCCAGTACCCACAATATATAGGCTGTCCCAGCAATGCTTTTACGGTCATTAAATAGTGCTAATAAATGAGGAAAAAGCATCCCATTGAACTAGGATATGATCATCTGATGGAAGTGGAGGGCTGGGTAGTAATTCTGACGAGATTGATTTATTTTATACACTATTGGCCATTAAAATTACTACACCACCAAGATGGCGTGCTACAGACGCGAAATTTAACCGACAGGAAGAAGATGCTGTGATATGCAAATGATTAGCTTTTCAGAGCATTCACACAAGGTTGGCGCCCGTGGCGAAACCTACAACGTGCTGACATGATAAAAGTTTCCAACCGATCCCTGAGTCAACAGATGAGGACGTTTGCAAGATAACATCTGCACGAACAGTTCGACAACGTTTGCAGCAGCATGGACTATCAGCTCGGAGACCACGGCTGCGGTTACCTTTGACGCTGCATCACAGACAGGAGCGTCTGCGATGGTGTACTCAACGACGAACCTGGCTTCACGAATGGCAAAAGGTCATTTTTTCGGATGAATCCAGGTTCTGTTTACAGCATCATGATGGTCGCATCCGTGTTTGGCGACGTCACGGTGAACGCATATTGGAAGCGTGTATTCGTCATCGTCATACTGGCGTATCACCCGGCGTGATGGTATG
This sequence comes from Schistocerca nitens, assembly GCF_023898315.1. NCBI lineage: Eukaryota > Metazoa > Arthropoda > Insecta > Orthoptera > Acrididae > Schistocerca > Schistocerca nitens. The sequence continues at coordinate 180,771,223 of NC_064617.1, read as the reverse complement.
GGGTGCCATTGGTTACACGTCTCGGTCACCTCTTGTTCGCATTGACGGCACTTTGAACAATGGACGTTACATTTCAGATGTGTTACGACCCGTGGCTCTACCGTTCATTCGATCCCTGTGAAACGCTACATTTCAGCAGGATAATGCACGACCGCATGTTGCAGGTCCTGTATGGGCCTCACTGGATACACAAAATGTTCGACTGCTGCCCTGGCCAGCACATTCACCAGATGTCTCACTAATTGAAAATGTCTGGTCAATGGTGGCCGAGCAACTGGCTCGTCACAATAGGCCAGTCACTACTCTTGATGAACTGTGGTATCGTGTTGAAGCTGCATGGGCAGCTGTACCTGTACACGCCATCCAAGCTCTGTTTGACTCAATGCCCAGGCGTATCAAGGCCGTTATTACGGCCAGAGGTGGTTGTTCCGGGTACTGATTTCTCAGGATCTATGCACCCAAATTGCGTGAAAATGTAATCACATGTCAGTTCTAGTATAATATATTTGTCCAATGAATACCTGTTTATCATCTGCTTTTCTTCTTGGTGTAGTAATTTTAATGGCCAATAGTGTATTAATATAAGACTTGGACAGAAATGGTTGACACTCACAAGGACGTCTGGTCCGCCAGTGCGCCCTTGTTGCTTCGAATGCGGAAAGCGCCTTCACCAAGCTGGCTCTAGCGGATCGGGAATTGTAGAAACTCCAGCGCACTGCCTTCGGAATCCTGCATCTATCACCACAAATCAGTACCACAGTGCTGACACTTTCAGACTCTGACACCAATCCTAACTACAGGGACACCACAAATGGCAATTTGTACGTTCACTAATACCTGGCTGACACGGAACAGTTAGCAGGTAAAACCAATGGACTGTGCTATTGCCTTTACAAAATGCTTTCCACGCCCTCAGTCTGATTGTTCTGCAATTCTTTGTTTGTGTAAGTCTAACATGCATAATAACTTGATGTCTGTGGGATTACTGCAGGAACATTAAAATAGCAGCCTCCAAAATTTCAATGCCACAGTTTGAGCATAATTAAATTTAACAAAACTAACCAGCCAATTTAAAGCTGCAATAATAACTTTATGAACAAATTATAAGAGTATTACTTAACTAATAATGCTGAAAGAATTTCTGAAATACCCAAGGCTGCCTTGGCAATTTTTATGTAATTCTTTCTTTATTCGTATCAGAGGTACACTAAAATGAACACATATACAATACATACCCAGAATTGGGCAACTTTGATAGCATTGGGTGCTGCAGACGTTAAGTCCTTCATGCTACAGTTGGTTGGGTATAAGTTACGTTCGAAGAGATGCCTGCGATTCGCCGCATTCACACAGTGTTGTGTTGGCATTTGGCAGTTGGAAGTTCCATTTAAGGAGATTGTCCCTCGATCTTACGACTTCGGTCCGTAGTCTGTTCGAGGACTTCCAGATGACCCACTTCTCCATGTGTCCAGGCGGCAGGGATTCTTGTGGTGTCATCCAGTTTGACAGGTGTTGGCATCTTTCTTTCCACTTGATGAGTCTGGTAGCCGCAGCTGATCCTTCTAAGGGCTGTGAAGTTGTTAGGAAACTCTTCCTGGACTTCGTTCTTGGCAGGTTGATGTCCAAAGATTGGATGTGAGGTCACTGTATTTGAATTATGCCTGTCGATGTTAGCGGCCACCTCTATTTCTGATGTCACATGGAGCAATCCCAGCGAGATATTGAACTTTGTCCATGGGGGTTGGCCCTAGGCAGCCTGTAAAAATCCTACAGCTGTCATTTAAGGCTACATCAACCTGCTTTGCATGTACTGAATTGTACCACACTGGGCTAGTGTACTCTCCTGCAGAATAGCATAAGGCAAGAACTGTTGTTCTTAATGTTTGTGGATGTGTGCCCCAGTTCGATCCCGCCAGTTTCCGAAGAAGGCAGTTTCTGGAGGATACTTTCTGCTTCAGCTTCAGACAACGTTCCTTGTAGGTTAGTTCAAAAATGGTTCAAATGGCTCTGAGCACTATGGGACTTAACATCTATGGTCATCAGTCCCCTAGAACTTAGAACTACTTAAACCTAACTAACCTAAGGACAGCACACAACACCCAGTCATCACGAGGCAGAGAAATTGTAGGTTAGTGTACTGTCGAGAGTGACACCCAAATACCTGGAATGGGAGCAGTATTCTAGCGCAACTCCATTCCAGAATATTTCAAAGTTTCCTGTCAGGTTGTTTATGTTTCAGATGGAATGAACACACTTGCGTTCTTTTAGGATTGGGTGCGAGTTGATTCTTTTCATAGTAAGTACCAAGCTGTTGTAGACCATGTGTAAGCATTATCTCTACATCTTCAAACCGATTGCCTTTGGCAGCAGGAGCAAGGTCATCAGCATATATGAAACTTTTGCATCCTTGAGGCTGTGGTTGATCGTTTGTGTACACATTAAATAAAATAGGTGACAGTACACTTCCTTGAGAGAGACCTTTCTTTTGAGTTCTCCATCGGCTGTGTTTTCCTTGGAAGTCCACGAAAAAACGTCGATTCTGTAGGAGTGTTGCCATTATCCTCGTCAGATTAGTCAGGTTGTAGATTTTGTGAAGTAACACTCTGTGGTTTACGGTGTAAAAGGTGCCGAGTGGGATTAGCCGAGCGGTCGGAGGGTTAGCTGCCCTCTGAAATAAAAAAAAAAAAACTGAGTTAATCGATCAACAACGAACTTAAACCTATGTCTTACGACGTCTGCCCCGAGCAGATACAACGAACGAAAGCGAACAAAATGAGATTAAAAAAAAAAAAATAAAAAACGAATCTCAGATGTCAAACTTGGCTTACCAGGCTGCCCATAATAAAGACAATGGAAAAATACATTATTATTTTAGCAGAATTTACCATAGAAAATCTCGGGACGGGTTAACTAAAAACCTCACCAAAATGTTTTGCAAATATTTAACTAAAATGATTACATTAAAAAGTCTCTTTGATTAAGTTAGAATTCGAGGTGTTTAAAAGAAAGGACAACACACAGTTCATACCTCAAGGTGGTCCACGGAAAACCACTCGAAATATGACCAATTCAAACAGGCAGTTCTCATTAATGTAACTCCACCAACTCCGTAACATAGACCAGGAAACTTACACACATTTCACAAACAGTAGCGACTAATGTCCGTAATGAAGCATAGTTGCTCCCATTAAGGCAGACTTCGGTAGTTTCGGAACGAACCCCCATACACAGCACACACAGAAGACCTTCTGGCAAGGAGAAACTAGTCGCTGCACTACGATTTCAACAAAACAAGGCGCTGAAGCGACAGGAAGAGTCTCAGTAAAATATTTGATGAATCTGTAGCGAAGTGGAACTCAAAATCTGCACACACTCGGCGCAGGCAAATTTCCAGTGTCCCATCGCGACCACAGTGAACCCAAGGCACCGTCTTCGCGGGATGAGGTGTGTGCTCAGCAAAAGCCGTTTACTGCAGGCTCCAGACAGCGGAGGTAAGCTGGCTCGCGCCCCGCAAGTGCTCCTTCCAATTCGGCCCGCAACCTCTTACTGTTCCCCTTCGTGCCGGTCATAGCTCCTCGTGCGGAGAACTACCAAAGAATGCTCCCCGCTGCCGCGATCTAGCCACCGATTGAGCGATGCGAGCCTGCACGGCTCAGCAATCCTAATCAAAGCTTCTGAGCAGGTGATAGAACAGGATACATTCTCCAACCACAACCACTAGGTCCGTAAAAGAAACAATTAATATCAGCAATGGTAACGTAAAACATTTTGTAACGGCCTTAAGTCTCAGCCGCACAGGACAGCAAACATTAGAGTGATACCCAAAGCTACAAGTTTGCTTCTCTCATTAACCAATGCCAGTAAGTCCGTACCGAACAAATTAAATTTGCAACCACCGCGCAAGCGCAAAACAGCCTTTTTTTCCTTTATTGAATTTCGATTCCGATTCCCCCCCACGGAGCCACCGAGGGGGAAAGGCTGGCAGAAGCTTAGTACGCTGCTCTTCAGCCTACATAATTTTTAAAACATAAGAAGACAAGAAACAATAAAAGCAGGTGATAAAACGGTGACTTAAATTGTAAAACGGCGGAAAATTGTGGAAAGTTAAAACATAAAACAAAGGAGTGGCAATGCTAATAAAATACATTGGACGCAAACAGGGAAAATAGTAGACTGACAATTGAAAATCACAGCGACACTCTGGTTTCTGTTTGCAAGTGATATAAAAATCACACCCACGACAGTACGAAGTCCGTTCGAATCGAAAAGATGCACAACACTTAAAACATTTAACAATCACTCAAAACACTGCACTAAAAAGTCGGCACGAAGATGACACACCACAGCCAAAAGCAGATTGGGGGGGGGGGGGGGGACCTGGACAGATGAGGGAAAAAAAGAGGGGAGGAGAGGAAAAACGAAAGGGGAGGAACCGATGGAGGGAGAGGACTCATAAGGGTGGGGGCGGGGTAGGTCAGATGTGAGACCAAATTGGGAAAGGCAGAGGAGGGAAATGCAAAAGAACTGGTGGGAGAGAAGGGAGGAACAGAGAGGGGGTAGGCAGGGAAAAAGCAGGATAGAAGGGGGGGAGAGGGAGCCCAGGAAAAGGACAGATGAACGGAGGGGGAGGTGAGGATCAGAGTTAATAGGAGGGATAAACGGAGGGAGAGAGGGCATCATCTGGGAGAGGGAGTCGACGGAAGCCACCTTGGGAAAGGAAGGGTGTAGAGATGGAGGGTAGGGTGGGGGGGACAACAGTGCAGGCGTAGCAGAGGGTGGGGGTTGGAGAGGAGAGGAGCAACCTGGGGATGAGGGGGATCAAGGCGGCGGGAGGTGTAGAGTATATGTTCGAGGAATAGGAGCAGATGGGGGAAAGGAATCATGTTGTAGAGGATCCGCATGGGGGACGGGAGGTGCATACAAAAGGCGAGGTGGAGTGCATGGCGCTCGAGGATCTGGAAGGACTTATAGAATTTGGGTGGGGGGGGGAGGGTGGATATCCAGGTGGGACTGGCATAACAGTGGATGGGACGGAGTAAGTATTTGTAGGGGTGGAGGATGGTAGGTTCAACACCCATGTCCAGCCAGAGAGTAGTTTGAGGAGTTGGAGGTGGCTGTGGGCTTTGGATTGGATAGAGGCAAAACGCCGTCACTCACCAAGCTATAAGTTGTTCAGAATAACAGGACAATTTAACGCCTTCTGTCTTAATCAGATTGCCTATGTACGGCTTCCGTTAGTTCTTGTGTGTCGTGGAATAATCGTAAGAAGTGTGTCCTATAGGTTAAACATGTTGAAAGCGACCATACAAAAAAATAATAATTACGATCAAACTATAACTTAAATATCTAACTACAGTGGTGCAACACTACAAAGTTAGGCAAGGTTCAGTACAACTAATTTCACCAACGCAACACTGAGACTACCCGCCACAGTAGACAGAGTACTTATGCAACACAACCTTTTGAAGTCAAACAACTAAGGTGAACGCCGCTCAGTAAATGACCTAGTCTAAGTCCTTTCAAACCACGGTTCCACTCCCGTAATCGTCTTACCATCCGACAAGGTAATACAGACTCACATCAAACTGCGGTATCGTTCGCAATCCGGGGGGGGGGGGGAGTGGGGAGGGGGGAGGAGGGGGGGAGGGGGGGAGGACGGGGGGGGGCACACTAAATACGCATGCCGCCAGTAACGTCGCCGCGTTTCCTACAGCCGCCACCGCGGAACGATCGCGCTGCCACGAACGATTACACAGGCCAACGAAAAATTTTTTTTGAAAAAACTTTTTTTTACTTTGATAGCTGTTCTTTGTAGATTTTTATGAGCGGAATCCAAATCTAGCCTGAGTTTATTTTATCACCCATAGTTCTGGAGCAATATGGTTTTTATTAAATAGTACAAAAATCCTATGCTCTACGGTAAACGGGGAAATTAATGAAACGCTTTGTTACAACATAAGCATAGTTTGTATTTGCAGTACACTACTTAAAACAATCATATGTGTTAATAGAGGCCGGCCGTTGTGGCCGAGTGGTTCTAGGTGCTTCAGTCCGGAATCGTGCGACTGCTATGGTCTCAGGTTCGAATCCTGCTTCGGGCATGGATGTGTGTGATGTCCTTAGTTAGGTTTAATTAGTTCTAGGTTCTAGGGGACTGATGCCCTCAGATGTTAAGTCCCATAGTGCTCAGAACCAATTTTTTGTTAATAGAGGTTTCACTTGTCAGCTGGAATTGGTTTGTACTTCCTTTCTCTTTTTTCTTTGAAGCTTCTTGTGTAGCTTTTTCTACGATGAGTCTTTTGCTGAACGTCTCGGTGAAGTGACCAACAGAAGTCCCCCGTTATGTTGGTGTTCCAGGGGCTTTGGTAGCGTTTTTCCGTTACTTTAAGGTCCTGGTGAAAACGCTCTCCTTCCTCCTCACAAATATTCAATACCAAACTCATCCATCAGACCGGGAATGTCTGAGCAGTACACTAGATCACCTTCTTGTTGAAAAAAAGTTGGAAAATTGCTGCTCTCTCTTTCTACACATGTATATGCCGGTTCCAGCTGCCAATAAGTTCTTTTCTTCTAATCTAGAGCCAAGCAATTCAGCTTTTTCTTTCGTTAAGCCCAGATCCATAACCAAATTGTTAAGCTCGGTCTGAGTAAACAATCTGGGCTCTAGACTTTCTGTACTGCAATGGAATTCATCATCATCCGGCTCATTTAAATCAGATTGTACATCAGAAAATACTTCTTTTGGAATAGAATTTAAATCATCTGGTGGTTCAGTAACCGGCAAATCTACACCATGCCCTACTGGTCGGATGGCGGACGGACGGTTAGGGTAGCTTATTACCGTCTTGTTTTTCGAATTATGACCGGTAGTATCAACACTGCAAAAGTAGAAATCATCGGAATGAGTTCTTGGCTTCCTCCATATCATAGGAACAGCAAATCTAAAAGCCTTTTTCTCCATTTTGAACCATTTTCTCCGATCTTCAATACACGCACAACATACCTTATGCGCCCAAGATTTATCTTGATCACCAAGTTTAGATCCAAAGTATGATAGATAAACCTTTTTCACAAAGTCTGTAATGTTTCTTTGGTGTTTTTTAATCACAAATTCACCACGAATATAACAAAAATTATCAGCAGAGTTTTTATAACCACGATTACACATTGTACTGAGCACATGTACAGGAAGCGGGAAAGTCAGGTTAGGTTGACAGTAAACAAAACACCATCTGTTAACATAAAAATAGAATCGACCTTTCTTGCCAGACAATGTTTATCAGCAGTGGTACCAACGTCATCTACATTCATTACACCTCCTTTTTAAATAATTTTAACTATAGAAAGCTGTTAAATTCTTTAAAAAAATCGCTTTATTTAATAAATTTAACTGTAAAATGTGAAGAAATGGTGGGTGCTACAGTTTTTTAAGTATCATATTTGGATTTCCCACACTAAAAAACATAAGAATAAGGTATTTTCAGCGAAAAAAAGTTTTTCCTGCGTTGACCTGTGTTTCACCGCTGTCAGTGAGACGCCAGCATCCCCCTCTCCGGAGCTCCAGCAGCGGGTGTACTTAAGTTCGTACATTCATGCACTGATCCCATTTTGTGTGATTGTCGTTGAATAACATTTACAGACTTTCATAGTGGCCAGGGCTCGACATCTTCTGATTGGACACTGGATTGAAGAGTGACAGATTTATAAATCTTTGGTAACTGTATGTATTTCTACATTCAAATCTCATATTGGCAACGGACAATGCAACAAAGTTACGTATTGTTTTTACTATTTGATATTAGATATAGAATAAATTGATATCTAAATCCTCCGTTCATAAACAGCATCTGTTCCTCGTTCCTGTATACACTAAAGAATCATATTGCGTGCAAAGGAAGACATAACACACACCTTCCATACCATAAGGTCCACTGGTTCATAATCCCACCGAAATCAAGTGATTACTCATATTATACGTACATAAATAAGGAATTACGGAACAATCAGATCGAGGGAGCAGACAGCACCAAGCCTTAAGAGGCCTTCACAAACCGTAGCACACTGTTCCGTAGATAAACTACGTGAACAAGGCTTCAATCCACGGTGTCACAAGCAGAATCTGTTGCACGTCACATAACCTCATTGCTTCAATCAGTCCTTAGTGCAACACACAGCAGTGGCACAAAGCAAATTACACTTCACGACGGCGTCCTCTCTGGCGCTTGTCTTGTTATAACTGCATATACACGATAACAGAACCGTAGCAGAAGTAGACTGCACTCAGCACAACCAACGGTGTACGAGCTGCAAAACATATTAACAGACTTACAGACGTTAGGAACAACAGCACCATTCAACAACAAATTGTACCGGACCATATCATCACTGTAAATGGCAGCAAACCTATCTAGCAATGACGGGTAACCAGTACACACAATTCTTCGACCAAGCTCCAAACTGCCGAGTTGCAAACTCGCCTTGGGGAACCAAACAGACTACATTTCTAAGGAAAAGCCTAATTCAACACTGTCAACTGATACGAGCGCGTGAAACACCACTGAGGGACGGATGGCGAAACAGGCGGCGGAGTTATTTCAATCAATAGCTATTGCACAAATTGAAAAGTGCCGAAGAGAAACCAACTGCCATAGGTCAGTAATATTACGAGATAACAATCGTTAGGGTCTTTAGTTTCCCTGCAGTACTTTTGGAGGCTCAAGGAAAATTGTAACAAACATTTTTTGGCCGGCCTTTCAGACTTTTTACCCTCCGTTTCAGGAGAGTCAGGTTAAATCCCATGAGGGTTCGAGATTTTCTCTCGTTCCATTCCCTCCACGAAGGCCTCAATCCAACTAAGCTTGCTGTCGAAATAAGTACCGAGGATTTTTTCCTCGGGTAAATGGCGGATGGGGCGAGGGGCCCGGCAACCCCTCTTAAAGTCGCGGCGAATAGGATGGATACTCGATCTATAGTCATTTCACGAGCTTGTCCTATAGTAAGCTGTGTCACGGTAGCCTAGTCAGTCTATGGGGTACTCGAATTGCTTCCCACTTCAGTTTTCGTCCGTAATATTCGAGTACAATGTGTTGTGGCCGACGGGTGGAGTAGAATCGCCGCTTCAGCAGAGGTTGGTGGTTCCAGTGGAACATGCTGACAAACAAGGTATTATACACTGTTTTGAATAGCCAGTAGGGAGAAATGGAAAGAAATAGCGTGTGGCTTGCCGGCCGCTGCTGGAGCGTTGGACCTAGTTGGACGCTTTCTCTGACTCCGGCTTCGAGCTAGCTATAACGTGAACTATCTCGTATTTAGTACCGACGCGGAAACTACAACTTTCCATGACCACGCTGACTGGCCAGTGCCCTTGCAAACTCACTTTGACGCGCCCAACTGAGAAAATACACTAACATGTTTTCAAACGAACTATTTTTTATTAGAGCTCCATCTTCCCACATCGTCGTCTATCCCGGCCAGGGCCCCTCTGAATCTGCGCAGCTCAAGTATACATCGAAATCTACATCACTACTTCGTAATTTGCACTTAAGTCTCTGGCAAAGGGTTCTTCGAACTACTTTCAGACTAATTCGCGTTCCACACTTCAAAAACACTGTGGAAAAATGAACAGTTAAATCTTTGTGTATGAGCTCTGATTTCTCTCATTTTATTACGACGAATATTTCTTCCGACAGCAAAATATTTTCACATTCACAGGAGAAATAACTTACGATCTGTCGTTGTTTTCTCTCTTCTTCCTTGTGCACCTTCTTCCTTAATCGTTTTGCTTGTTACATCTCCAACGATTCCTCTTCCTTAAAACACACACACACACACACACAGTAGTTAACAAGCACGTGGTGATGGCAGATCGTTACTGAAAGCTTTCACTGTAGACTGATTTGCAAATACAACGTTTTGTGTGAAACAGGTGTGCACAGTAGTAATAGCAATAGCATCGTGTGAAGTGTCAGTCGATATCTTTAAGAAGCACAAGACTGATTCTTCATTTAAAAATTGCCTTAGCACTGCAAGCTACTACGAGAAGACAGCTGAAGAACCTTCTCCTTCCTTCTTTTCGTTAGTGTTAACCGCGTACAGTGTGGGCTCCACTGTGCTAGAGATTTGGCAAATTTTTATTTTACTGTGCAGCTATATGCCCTTCCTGTTGCTGCAGTCATGTTATCTGTAAGGGTATGTTTATGCTGCATCCTCGCTGCTGGCACCTCACTGCTCGCTGCTCGCTGCTTGCACATTGAACCACGCCGCTCGCCGGCGGCTTTGTTGCATTTGCGCTGCAACCTGGCTACTTGCTGCCCGCTGGGATTAATTACCCTGCAACTGTTCACATACCGAGCAGAATGCTAGCAGAGTCAAACACGGCACTACTGGAGTGACACTAAAGTAGCAAATCAAGGCTCAATTTTCAGGACATACGGCTATGGTCCCAGAGCGAAACACAAGCCAGCTGGGATCATCGCCTGGCGAGGATCGGGGTAAGCAGCGCGATGAGCAGTAAAGTTGCATGTTAAATGGACAGGTACGACGCAGTGGATTTGTTTCATTATTACCGTACCTTGCCGACGAGCAGCGAGGTAGCAGCATACAGTACGCTTAGGAAGGCAAATCGTGTGATCCACCTGTTGAGAAATGTGTCAACTTAGACCTGTGTATGATCGTACTTTAGCTGCATTTCTACTGCATATTCTGAAGCGCAAATTTAGTTCAAATGGTTCAAATGGCTCTGAGCACCATGGGACTTAACATCTGAGGTCATCAGTCCCCTAGAACTTACAACTACTTAAACCTAACTAATCTAAGGACATCACACATCCATTCCCGAGGCAGGATTCGAACCTGCGACCGTAGCAGTCGCGCGGTTCCGGACTGAAGCGCTTAGAACCGTTCGGCCACCGCGGCCAGCCCACGAATTTGGGGAACGGGCCAGTATTTACCTAGGTGGGCATGAGAAACTGCTTGACAACCACACTCATTGTGACTGGTGCACCAGCGACTGTGGTTAATTCATTGCGCAGATTCGATCCAGGTATGGCTCATTTCCCTGTCTCGCAAGCTAGTGACCTGTGTATTACCCTATATGAGCAGGTCAAAAACCAGCTGAAGTGTGGTGTGAATATGCGGTGATAAAATTAGTGACTTCATCTCTCTCTCTCTCTTTATCTACATGTAGAGCGAGAGCGAGAGCACCAGCAGCAGCGAGTACTGTTTGTATAAAGCGTTTATTTTGCATTTTGTTTACGACCTTCCACTAAGGAAGGGATTCTATTAGTGTTTATCTGCTCTGCATAGTAACTAACAGTTCTTGATAAAACTTTACGTAGTTTTCGTGTTAGATTTCTTAGTGTTTTCTTGATCGTTTAGAACAGAAAGCGCCCTAAAACCGTCTTTTGTTTGTTTCGCGGCCGTTAGCCACTAGTCACTTGAATCAGCAGTTGTCTTGTGACAGCCAGAGCGAGAGCACCAGCAGCAGCGAGTACTGTTTGTATAAAGCGTTTATTTTGCATTTTGTTTACGACCTTCCACTAAGGAAGGGATTCTATTTGTGTTTATCTGCTCTGCATAGAAACTAACAGTTCTTGATCGTTAGGAGAGAAATTTATTTTGTACTTATTTGCTGCGCTTAGCTTTTAAATAGTTTTTCTGGGAAAACCTAGCGTAGTTTTCGCGTCTCGTATTTCAGTGAGTGTCTCTTGATTATCAGAGTAGCTCATCAGAAGATTATCTTGGGAATTTGTCACCGTATAGAGTAGGGTAAACATAGTCATGTGTAGGGACTGTGGTTGTTGTGAGCGGACGCAAGGAGAATTGGCCACTCTTCGGGGGCAGGTGGAGGCTTTGTCTGTTAGGCTCATCGAGCTCGAGGCGCAGGCGTCGGCTCGTAGTGGCGCTGGGGCAACTGTGGTGAGACCTATGCCTACTTCGGTGGCCTTGGAATCACATGGAACCCCTGATGTCGCTGCGTCTTCCGGCAGTGAGCATCTTACCGGTCAGCCATCACTCCAGGGTGAATGGCGGGCAGTGGTGGGCTCGCGCGTGCCTGGCCGAAAGGCGAAGGTGGGATCTGGCCGCGTGGCAGCTGCCTTACCCCTTTCCAACAGGTACGGGGTGCTTCCTAGTGGTGATGACATCGTTTCCGAGCCACCACAGGATGCCTCGCCTGTTGGGCCAGTGGCCGATTCTCCGGCAAGGTCCCGACAGTCACAGAGGGCGGGCCTATTAGTTATAGGGAGCTCCAACGTTAGGCGGGTTATGGAGCCCCTCAGGAAAATAGCGGGTAGGTCGGGGAAGAATGCCAGTGTGCACTCGGTGTGCTTGCCGGGGGGTCTCGTCCGTAATGTGGAGGAGGCCCTTCCGGCAGCTATTGAACGCACTGGGTGTGACCGGCTGCAGATAGTAGCACATGTCGGAACGAATGACGCCTGCCGCTTGGGTTCTGAGGCCATCCTTGGTTCCTTCCGGCGGCTGGCTGATTTGGTGAAGACAACCAGCATCGCACGCGGAGTGCAAGCTGAGCTTAATATCTGCAGCATAGTGCCCAGAGTCGATCGCGGTCCTCTGGTTTGGAGCCGTGTGGAGGGTCTAAACCAGAGGCTCAGACGACTCTGCGACCATAATGGTTGCAAATTCATCGACCTCCGTTATTGGGTGGAGAACTGTAGGGCCCCCCTAGACAGGTCAGGCGTGCACTACACACCGGAAGCAGCTACTAGGGTAGCAGAGTACGTGTGGCGTGCGCACGGGGGTTTCTTAGGTTAGAGGGACCCCCCCCCCCCCCTTGGGCGAAACGATAAAATACCTGACGGCTTACCAGAGAGAACATCATCATCGTTGATAAAGAACGTCCGTCCTCAGAGACCAAAAACAGGAAAAGTTAACGTAATATTGGTAAACTGCAGGAGTATCCAGGGCAAGGTTCCTGAATTAGTATCTCTTATTGAAGGAAATAGTGCGCATATAGTATTAGGAACGGAAAGTTGGTTAAAACCGGAAGTGAACAGTAACGAAATCCTAGACACAGAATGGAATATATACCGCAAGGATAGGATAAACGCCAATGGTGGAGGAGTATTTATAGCAGTAAAGAATTCAATAATATCCAGTGAAGTTATTAGCGAATGCGAATGTGAAATAATCTGGGTTAAGTTAAGTATCAAAGGTGGGTCAGATATGATAGTCGGATGCTTCTATAGACCACCTGCATCAGCAACCGTAGTGGTTGAGCGCCTCAGAGAGAACCTGCAGAACGTCGTGAAGAAGTTTCGTGATCATACTATTGTAATAGGGGGAGACTTCAATCTACCAGGTATAGAATGGGATAGTCACACAATCAGAACTGGAGCCAGGGACAGAGACTCTTGTGACATTATCCTGACTGCCTTGTCCGAGAATTACTTCGAGCAGATAGTTAGAGAACCAACTCGTGAAGCTAACGTTTTAGACCTCATAGCAACAAATAGACCGGAACTTTTCGACTCCGTGAATGTAGAAGAGGGTATCAGTGATCATAAGTCAGTGGTTGCATCAATGACTACAAGTGTAATAAGAAATGCCAAGAAAGGAAGGAAAATATATTTGCTTAACAAGAGTGATAGGGCACAAATCGCAGAATATCTGAGTGACCACCATCAAACGTTCATTTCTGAGGAAGAGGATGTGGAACAAAAATGGAAAAAATTCAGAAACATCGTCCAGTACGCCTTGGATAAGTTCGTGCCGACTAAGGTCCAAAGCGAGGGGAAAGATCCACCGTGGTATAACAATCATGTACGAAAGGTGCTACGGAAACAAAGAAAGCTTCATCATAGGTTTAAGAGTAGTCGAATCATAGCTGATAAGGAAAAGCTGAACGAAGCGAAAAAGAGCGTAAAGAGAGCAATGAGAGAAGCATTCAACGAATTCGGACATAAAACATTGGCAAACAATCTAAACAAGAACCCTAAAAAGTTTTGGTCATATGTAAAATCGGTAAGCGGATCTAAATCCCCTATTCAGTCACTCGTTGACCACGATGGCACCGAAACAGAGGACGACCGAAGAAAGGCAGAAATACTGAATTCAGTGTTCCGAAACTGTTTCACTGCGGAAAATCGTAACACGGTCCCTGACTTCAGCCGTCGCACGGACGCCAAAATGGAAAATATTGAAATAAACGATATCGGAATTGAAAAACAACTGCTATCACTTAGTAGCGGAAAAGCATCCGGACCAGACGAGATACCCTTAAGATTCTACAGTGATTATGCTAAAGAACTTGCCCCCTTTCTATCAGCAATTTATCGTAGATCTCTGGAAGAACGTAAAGTACCTAGCGACTGGAAGAAAGCGCAGGTCGTTCCCATTTTCAAGAAGGGTCATAAATCAGATGCGAATAATTATAGGCCTATTTCGCTTACGTCAATCTGTTGTAGAATAATGGAACATGTTTTATGTTCTCGTATTATGACGTTCTTAGATAATACAAATCTCCTTCATCATAACCAACATGGATTCCGCAAACAGAGATCATGTGAAACTCAGCTCGCCCTATTTGTCCAAGAAATTCACAGTGCCGTAGACACTGGCGAGCAGATTGATGCCGTATTCCTGGACTTCAGGAAGGCATTTGATACGGTTCCGCACTTACGTTTAGTGAAAAAAATACGAGCTTACGGAATATCGGACCAGGTTTGTGATTGGATTCAGGATTTCCTAGAAGAAAGAACACAACATGTCATTCTTAACGGTTCAAAATCTGCAGATGTAGAGGTAATTTCGGGAGTACCGCAAGGAAGCGTGATAGGACCTTTATTGTTTACAATATACATAAATGACTTAGTTGACAACATCGGTAGCTCCGTGAGGCTATTTGCAGATGACACGGTTGTCTACAAGAAAGTAGCAACATCAGAAGACTCGTACGTACTCCAGGAAGACCTGCAGAGGATTAATGAATGGTGCGACAGCTGGCAGCTTTCCCTAAACGTAGATAAATGTAATATAATGCGCATACATAGGGGCAGAAATCCATTCCAGTACGATTATGCCATAGGTGGTAAATCATTGGAAGCGGTAACGACCGTAAAATACTTAGGAGTTACTATCCGGAGCGATCTGAAGTGGAATGATCACATAAAACAAATAGTGGGAAAAGCAGGCGCCAGGTTGAGATTCATAGGAAGAATTCTAAGAAAATGTGACTCATCGACGAAAGAAGTAGCTTACAAAACGCTTGTTCGTCCGATTCTTGAGTATTGCTCATCAGTATGGGACCCTTACCAGGTTGGATTAATAGAAGAGATAGACATGATCCAGCGAAAAGCAGCGCGATTCGTCATGGGGACATTTAGTCAGCGCGAGAGCGTTACGGAGATGCTGAACAAGCTCCAGTGGCGGACACTTCAAGAAAGGCGTTACGCAATACGGAGAGGTTTATTATCGAAATTACGAGAGAGCACATTCCGGGAAGAGATGGGCAACATATTACTACCGCCCACATATATCTCGCGTAATGATCACAACGAAAAGATCCGAGAAATTAGAGCAAATACGGAGACTTACAAGCAGTCGTTCTTCCCACGCACAATTCGTGAATGGAACAGGGAAGGGGGGATCAGATAGTGGTACAATAAGTACCCTCCGCCACACACCGTAAGGTGGCTCGCGGAGTATAGATGTAGATGTAGATGTACATCTACATCTACACTGACGAAAAAGAATCACAACATGAAAACATAATTAATTTAGATTAATGAAATGTCGGGAACGCCTTTGCTTTGGTATTATGTTTAAGTGATTAAGATTGCAAGATCACAGGTTAAGCCATTGCAAATAACCGAGCGAGGTGGCGCAGTGGTTAGACAATGGACTCGCATTCGGGAGGACGACGGTTCAATCCCGCGTCCGGGCATCCTGATTTAGGTTTTACGTGATTTCCCTAAATCGCTCCAGGCAAATGCCGGGATGATTCCTTTCACAGGGCACGGCCGACTTCTTTCCCCGTCCTTCCCTAATCCGATGAGACCGATGACCTCGCTGTCTGGTCTCCTTCCGCAAACAACCCAAACCAACCACTGCAAATATGAAATACTGGTACATTAATAACCAGTGTAACCGCCAGAATGTTTAATGCAAGCATGCCTTGTGTTGTACAGACGCCGGATGTCAGTTTGTGGGATGGAATTCCATGCCTGTTGCTCCAGGTCTGTCAACATAGGGAAGGTTACTGCTGGTTGTGAATGACGCTGAAGTTGTCGTCCGATGATGTTCCATATGTGCTGAATTCGAGACATCTGGTGATCGAGAGGGCAAGGCAATATGTCGACACTCTGCAGAGCATGTAGGGTTACAACAGCGGTATGTGGGTGAGCGTTATCCTGTTGGAAAACACCCCCTGGAATGCTATTCATGAATGGCAGCACAACAGGTCGAATCACCAGACTGACGTATAAATTTGCAGTCGGGGTAACCACGAGAGTGCTCCTACACGAAATCGCACCCCAGACTGTAACATCAGGTGTAAGTCCAGTGTGTCTATCATGCAGACAGGTTGGTTGTAGGCTCTCAGCTGACATCCTTCTTACCCACACATGACCATCATTGGCACCGAGGTGGAACCAGCTTTCATCGGAAAACACAACAGACCTCCGCCCTGCCCTCCCGCTTGACGCCACTGAAGGCGCAGATGGTGGTGGTTTGGGGTCAGTGGAATGCACGCTACAGGGCGTCTGACTCCGAGCTGTTCTTGAGGTAACCGATTTATAACCGTTGCATCACCCGTTGCTGCTACTCAGATTGCTGCTACAGATGCAGTACTATGCGCCAGAGCCATAAGACGAACAGGATGGACTTTCTTCTTCGTAGTGCCACGTGGCATTCCGGAGCCCGGTCTTCTTGCGATCGTACATTCCTGTGACCAGCACTGCCAGCAGTCATATGCAGGGGCTTCATTCCTTCCAAGTCTTTCTGCAATATCGCAGAATAAACATCCAGCTTATCGTAGCTCTATTACACGATCTCGCTTAAACTAAGCGAGGTGTTGATAATGGCATCTCTGTCGCCTTAAAGACAGTCTCGACTAACATCAACTCACCATATCCAATCTCGAAGCTTAACTCTCACCACAGTTACAGCATTTAAAGCAAACCTGATTTGTATCCTCATAGTGGTGTTATTAGCGCCACTCCTATGCAACTGAAGTGAAATGTTAATACACATTGACTTTCAGATGTAGAACCACGCCTGCCAACTTTCCTTTGTGTCGTACGACTCTTTCTTGATCTTGCGATTTTTTTTTTTTTCTGTCTGTGTGACGGAGAGTGCTTACTGCACCCCATTCCCTGTTCCATTGGCGAATGGTGCGAGAGAAAAATGATTTTCAGCAAAACGTCTTGCTCTCCTTTCTCTTCCAGACGTATTTCCGAGGAAGTAATATGTATCACAACTCTTCCTCGAGCCTACTGTAAACTCTCGAAATTTCAACAGTGAACATTACTGCAATGTACAACTATTGTGCTCTACCTAAATTACGGTTCGGTAGTTTTGGTGCAGTACATAAATGATATAGTAAATGGTAGCATTACCGGTAATATTGGTAGCATTGATACATAAAGAAATGAAAGTGTGAGAGAGAAACTGTGAGCCGACGACGTCTGTTTTTTGTATGTCAGTTTGTTTGTTTTGCAGATAATTAGAATCGCACATCGTTCAGTGTTAGCCCACTGTCTATTTTACATCCTTGCAAAATATAAATTCCACTTTATAAGTAACAAAAATTAGCTGAACGCTTAACTTCTTCGCTCTTACGTAATCAATTACTTTTATACAAGTACATTTTCCACGCACAAACATTAGAATTGTATATAATTATTGTTGTTTTTTGGTACTCAGTGGAACGTTTGCCATCATGATCAAAGGCGAGAGTTTCCTGTTTTAACTGATAAGTGTGAAAGTTGTAGGAATGACAAACATGTTTTATAGAAGCTCGATGGAATATTGAAACGATGTTTGATAGGTTTTATTTAGCTTTTTATTAATTTTACCTTCTTTTTTGAGGAAACTGTGTTTTCGAGCACTAGAGCAAGCAGTAAAGGAAACAAAAGAAAAATTCGGAGTAGGTATTAAATTCCATGGAGAAAAAATAAAAACTTTGAGGTTCACGGATGACATTGTAATTCTGTCAGAGACAGCAAAGGACTTGTAAGATCAGTTGAACGGAATGGATAGTGTCTTGAAAGGAGGATATAAGATGAACATCAACAAAAGCAAAACGAGGATAATAGAATGTAGTCGAATTAAGTCGTGTGATGCTGAAGGAATTAGATTAGGCAATGAGACACTTAAAGTAGTAAAGGAGTTTTGCTATTTGGGGAGCAAAATAACTGATGATGGTCGACGTAGAGAGGATATAAAATGTAGACTGGCAATGGCAAGGAAATCGTTTCTGAAGAAGAGAAATTGTTAACATCGAGTATGGATTTAAGTGTCAGGAAGTCGTTTCTGAAAGTATTTATATGGAGTGTAGCCATGTATGGAAGTGAAACATGGACGATAACTAGTTTGGACAAGAATAGAAGCTTTCGAAATGTGGTGCTACAGAAGAATGCTGAAGATAAGGTGGGTAGATCACGTAACTAATGAGGAGGTATTGAATAGGATTGGGGAGAAGAGAAGTTTGTGGCACAACTTGACTAGAAAAAGGGATCGGTTGGTAGGACATGTTTTGAGGCATCAAGGGATCAAAAATTTAGCATTGGAGGGCAGCGTGGAGGGTAAAAATCGTAGAGGGAGACCAAGAGATGTATACACTAAGCAGATTCAGAAGGATGTAGGTTGCAGTAGGTACTGGGAGATGAAGAAGCTTGCACAGGATAGAGTAGCATGGAGAGCTGCATCAAACCAGGCTCAGGACTGAAGACCACAACAACAACAACAACATGACAAATCTGTACTGTTCCTTATTTTTACTACAACGTCTCTCTGTTTCACGCTACAACCCAACAGCTTTCGAATAAAAACTCAATTAATCATTGAGTTTCATTTATGCTATAAATACTGTTTATTTTTAACTAACAGTATAACTACGTAGAATAAAAATGTTGCGTAAGTTACACTGTCCTTTATACCTCCTTACCCAGTTTCTACACGTTCACTGCTTCTAGTTTCAAGGGGAATCTACTGATAAACTGATCGTATGCGAAAACAGAGCGCCGAAACTTTGTAGCTCCCAACAGGTACGCAACACGCCTAACGTACAGATGACGCGTTTACAATCTTAACTGACCAGGAGTACTACAGAAATTACCGTAGCCTACGCTTATTTATGGTAGTCTGCGATAGCCTGTGGGTAGTCTTACAACTCTACACACAACGCCTCTCCTGTACTGTCTGTTGCTGGAGTCTGTTGAGCAATGCTCTTGCGCCTACTAAACGAGCCTGTGACTAAAAGTGCCGTTCTTGTTCAAACTTTAACGTTCTCTTCTATTAATCTAACTTAATAAGACTGCCAGACTGATCAGCAGTACTGAAGAATTAATCTAACAAGTGTTTCGTACGCCACCACTTTCATGGATAAACTACATTTCCTTAAGATCCCCAAAATGAATCTCAGCCTTACGTCTGCTATCCCTATAACTTTTTTTTTTTCGTTATGTCTGTAGGTGACTTTGGATGGGTACTCCTGGATATTTAACAGCGCTTACTGTTTCCGTGAATAATAGCCTACAGTTAATAGAAAAGCATTGGACATCTTCACCTGTTTATGCCCCTCTCTCTATCTCTATCTCTCTCTCTCTCTCTCTCTCTCTCTCTCTCTCTCTCTCTCTCTCTCTCCCTCTCCCCCTCTCTCTACACAGAACACATCAAGCACCTGCCAGCGACCGTATGGATACGTCGCATCCCTAATAAGTCATGATTTCCCCGACATCCATTTTGACACCATCTAAAAACTATTTCGTCAAAATAGAGCAGTGTCGTAAATAAACTAAGCCAAATTTCCGAATCAAAACCAGGACTGACGTTGTAAAAACGTTACCGCAGTTTTTGTAGCATTTCCAAAAGAGGTGAGTTTGTCAGAGCTAACAGATCACATATTCATAAGGCGGACGTGGTAAAGAAACTCATTGTCCATACATATGTAATATAGCTTTAGAGATAAAGCTTTATAGTGTAGACTACGGTTTCCCTATTTAAAGTAGTCAACGGCCAACACTGCGATCATTAATTAAAAACGTCAGTTCTGTGGTATACAGTTTACTTGTTTTCCATCACTGTATTGTAACGACCGAACGGGTACAACGGACCTGGTGTTTTGGGGAACGTCCAGATATAGTTTTTCCCTAGTTGTCGTAAATAACTTGAGAAAAATGCTGGGACGCTTCTCTTACACAAGTCGCAGCCGATTTCGTTTCCCTTCCTTTTCCTATCCGAGCCTGAGCTGCGTCTCTAATAACCTGGTCCTCGATGGGAGCGTCACTTTCCCAAATGTTGATGCGTTGTAATGTCACATTAGTCCTATATTTTCCTATATTTCCCAGTCAGCTCTTGCTAACCTAGGTTTTTAGTGCGACAGTGAAACTGTAGTATCTAGTGGTTAGATGTCTGAAATAAAAAAATTGTGCTTCCCAGAGCTGCATAGATAACAGACGGATTCCGATGCTGCATGTCTCCATTAGGACGTTTAGTGAACTATCCAGCTCGCCGGAGTGGCCGAGCGGTTCTAGGCGCTTCAGTCTGGAACCGCGCGACCGCTACGGTCTCAGGTTCGAATCCTGCCTCGGGCATGGATGTGTGTGATGTCCTTAGGTTAGTTAGGTTTAAGTAGTTCTAAGTTCTAGGGGACTGATGACCTCTGATGTTAAGTCCCACAGTGCTCAGAGCCTTTTGAACCATTTTTTTAACTATCCATTTCCTCGTTTGTTGTTATACGAGGAGAGTGTAATTCCTATAGCGTAATTTCCTCTTTTTTCCAATAATGTAGCTTGCAGCCGCTTGTAGACTACACAAAGAGAGCCGTCTATAGACTCTTGTTAGCCGAATATTCTAACTAGGCAGAGAGAGTATCCTGATTGCCTTGCAGCGTATTGCTTCAAATGAATTATTTTGTAAAGAAAACGAACTGCAAATATGAGTTTAAGAGCTCGCTGCACGTCTATAGTTGCTTCCTGTCTGAATCTTATGAATGGATTTTATTAATTATGTGTTTCGACACAACACTCTTAAGATTCCAAATGAGTATAGAAAAATTCTGAGCAATACAGATTCCGTGTACGAAGATGAAATGATGTCAGGTCAGCTTTTGTGCGGAAGCTGTTTGCCTCTGAACTTACAAGCCACGAGTCATGTTCTAGTACCCTTTTGAAGATATCAGCATCGAAACCATGTAATTAATGAAGTCGATCTATAGGAACCTGTTCCGAGGCTCACTTGTAAGGCTTTTAGTGGTGAGGATATAGGTATGCGACAGTATTTGGAATTTAAGAAACGAATATTGGCCACATTTGTAGATTTTTCGAAGTTGTACGCTGGTATCCATAGATTGAGCCTATACAGCATCCTCAGGAAGTTTGGAGTGCCCAAAAAATTACTCACCCTGACAAAAGCTTCTACAACAGACACAAGAACTAACGCAAGATATCAAACAGGAATGTATGAAGATGTGGAGGTAAAATTTAACCTTGTCCTTGAAAAAACTGTATGTGACATCAAACGAGTAGGAAAGAGCATCGATATGAAAGGAACTCTGCAAATGCTAGTACATGCTTATGATTTGATAGCTATATCAAAGACAAGCAATGATAAGAACAGTGGAGGAACTGAGCACTAGTGCAGGAACGATGGGCTTGAAAACCAACAAAGAAAAGACAGAAGCGATGGAACTGAGTAGAAGATGAATCACAACATTCCTGAGGACTTAGAGATGGGAGAGATAAAGATGAAAATGGTTGAAACTTTAAATACATTACTAGCAGCAAACCAACGAGTCGTTAGCGCTTCCAGACCTATAACGGCCTAAAACCAATCATGGAATCAACGATATTCTCAATGAAAGTTAAAACGGAGTAACATATACAATAATTACCCCACTGCTTTTATACTGGATTGAAATATCGTGCATCCCAAGAGCGACAGATAAAAACTGATTGTGCTTGAGAGAAAGATCACGAAAAAAAAATTTTTGTGCAAGTGATGGAAAGGGTGGAAGAGGCTGAAAAATGAGGAAATATGCGCTATGATTGGTCAGCCCTGTATTGTACAAAAAGGAAAGGTTAAGCAACTACAGTGGACTGGACATTTTGGGAGGGTGGCAGATGACGCTACTCCACAAACAGTGGCTGTTATTTTATTTTGTTATTTTATTTACACGACCAGTTTCGGCATCTCATTTATGCCATCTTCAGCCCGCTATGCACTCCATGTATAGAGAAGAAGATACATCAATGCATGCATAACCGGAGCCATCAGTATCTGGAGTCCGTGAATTTTTTGCGGAAAATGTATTTCGAAGACTTGACAACTTAGAAGCTGGAACTGGTCGTTTAAAGAAAATAACTTCTGAAATATACAGTTGTTTGGTGATTTTTTTGTGAATATCTGACCACGTGGGATCTATACAATTTGCTGTTTTTAAGGTTAGTGCATGGTCTGCAGGATCCTTGATCACCGGTTAAGTACGCAAGTAATCCACATGAACATTAAACATTTAGGAGTGTGTTTAAATTGAATTGTGCGCAGAAACCATGTGAAACCTGGATATACAAGCGGTGTATTGACAACACAGTGCCACTTATTTGTATACGTTTTCCCAAATGAAGGCTTTTACGTGACAGCAGTCGCAGGAATTAAACGCCGCAGAGAAACTAGTTCCGGGAGGATTACGAGGACGGCTGTCAATATCTCGGTCAAATTTACGGTACTGTGCGCAGGTCACACGTTCCCGTGCAGCGAATCCCCCTACGAGTCCTACGCTGTCTAGCTGACGAATTACGAGGAATTTCTGCCCTACCATCTACGTAGAAGACAGAACTATATACTTTGTGAGGCGGTGCACTTCCTGAAATGGCTGTGTTAGCAATACACCAAAAATTACATAGAAAGGTGTTCGATTACTAGGGATGTCGAAAAGGTATATGTCAAAAATTTTGCCCCAGCTCATTACTGGGAAACAATATTAACACTTTGCCGTCCGCACGTCTCGTACAAACGTATTCTCCTGGCGACGGCAGCGCTAATTCGGATTACTTGGCTTGTCGCCGGCAGCTTGTCACCTTTCAATTGATGACAAGCTTCAAACACATTGACTTTTGCGCGCTTTAATTTTTCGGAAATCCTCTATTTTGCCGTATCGTTCCACAAACTCGAATTTTCTTTTCAAGTAACTTCTCTGCAAGTTCCGCACTGTTATAATAATTATCCTTGCAGAGGTGATGCCACTTTCCATCAGAAGGTGTCAATAGTTCCATCACCGTTTTTTCTAAAGGCTGTCCAGCGCCGGAATATATTTCCCGTAATCGAATCATACAGCATCCGAATGAGTATGCCGTATTTCGTAATTCTCGATGGATTGTTAACTTTAAAACTTACCCGTCCACGCCACGGTATCATTCCTTCATCAATTGAAATGTTTTGACATAAACGTTTTTTTAAACTTTTCGGAAAAATTATCAATTACGAATTGCACTTTGACAAGCCGGTCGGCACTATCCGGTTATTGTTGCTGTCGGAAAAACGTAAAAATGATAATATTTGTCTGAATCGGGACACCCTTTTCCGAAATATCGGTGTGTCTATCAACGGATTCGTTGACCAATAATCAACGATCCTTGCTCTTTTTACAATTCCCATAAGCATAGTAAGCCCAAACCATTTTCTAAGTTCGGGTACCGTAACGTCGACAAATTTGGCATTTTTTAATACAGTTTCCTCCTATTGCAATTTTGACTGTAGTACTTGTTCGTTTCGTTGCTAATATATTAAAATAGATCATTCCCAGTATATAATTCTACGATATCCTCGACGCTCTGTGTATTTTGGGAAAATATATTTGGACCCGGGGATCCTTCAAATTTATTTCTGGTCCTCGTTAAATTAAAGTCAGACCACTGTGAACTGTCTTCTTCGTCTGATTCATTGAATCAATTGGCAACCGTAGCGTTCGCCGAATTCTTCTTGGTCGTATTACACTATCTTCCTACTATTCTGCTTCACTTTCATTTTTTTTTATATCCAGTGTCTTCTTCCCAATCGGCTAAGTCGTCCGGAACGTCAGACAAGACGTCCGTGCATTCATCGTAAGTAATCCTATTGTCTCTTTCGTCCGCAGGGCACAAGTACTTATAAAAACAAAAATCTTCTTCACATGTGTAACTTATTGTTACCTAAACAAAACACTAACAGAATGCAAAAGATACTAAAGTGCTGTCGCCAGCCACTGCACGATACTATGCTCACGACACCACTGTGGTGTCGCCGGCCACTCAGCTATACTATGCAGACGACACCACTGTGGTGCCGCCGGATGGCATAGTGTTAATGCAACCATTATTTTCTTGTAACAAATAATCAAATATTAAAACAAGAGAAAAATGTGATCTTGAAAGGAATGTTTGTGGTAATCAAATAGTCTCTGAAATTAATCTCATTTAAAAAATACGGCTTCTTGAGTAAAATGGTCTCGTTGAAGAACCATGTTCTCCAAATTTTCTTCTGTTATGGAACAGGTAAAAATGTAATTCAATTCTTTGACGTAGCTAAAAGAGTCAGTGTAAGATGATTGTGTTGATTCCCCCGTACTGGTGGCTCATGTCCTCCTGTTTTCCGAGTCTAATGTTTATCTTCAGAGTGTTCCTTTATGCAAACTTTGCAGCGTGAAACGCGTTCTTGTGTCATCCCTAGGTGAAACTACCACGTGTAGGCCCGTTACAGAAGAGTGTTGTGTCTGCTCTGCATTTTTGTGTCCTGAATCAGGTGTTCCCTATGTTCTCGCTCGCACACTGAGGCACTAAGCTTCCGACTTGTTTGTATGTACTTCATTTCTTCTGCGTGTTGACACCGCTGCCGCCACCGTTCTGCACTCGTCAGACGTGACTCACTTAGCGTCGTCAGAGTCTGTCCTGACAATTTTTTGTTCCTGTGCTTAATTAATATTCTGCTCTGCAACAGATCATTTCTGTTATTTTTTCCACGTTACTTGCAATTCAGCTATAGATACAGTTCAAACTTTGTGCGTGTGTGTGTGTGTGTGTGTGTGTGTGTGTGTGTGTGTGTGTGTGTGTGTGTGTCGCTGATGAAAGCATTTCCAATTTATGATTACGAGGCAACTCAATAAGGCTAGCGGGGAATTGTAATCGCCGTCAGCTGTTGATCACACAACCATTATAGAATCAAACTTATCGGTCTCGCATATGATACGAGAGGAACACTTATTGCACGCAGCCATACAAGTAACAAAAGAAGCTAATTTTTGCTGTCCGAAAACAATACAATGCACAGAAATTATGTCATTTCGTGCTTCTGTACTTTCTCGTGGCTCTTGTAATTATTAGCAATATAATTTACACGTGAAAAGCAACTAGAGGATCAGCGTCAAAGGAAAAATAAAACCCTCTTTGTGGCACCGCATTTGAATGTACGGTATTGTGGTGAACGAAGAGTAGGTTTTTGCAGGCCAAGCGTTGCGGTCTGATTGGAGCGCTTGCAGAACTTCTGACGTCAGTAGCTCGTTCCAGTGGATTCTGTGTGCCGCCAACAAGTTTTGTTCCCCACCGTACGACGGCAAAAAAAGGGAGAAGAGCAGCAAATGTATAACCCAAGGGGCCAACTGTTCGGCAGGAAAGGCGAGGATTCTGCCCTTATCTATTTATACTGCAGAATGGCGCTTTAATTCATTGGCTGCTAATGTAATGACACCGTATTATTCTGAAATTCCCATTTTAATCCACATCTAATAGAAAAAGTTATGTAAAAGCGCAATTAATAGGACGGAAAAATCTAATAAAAATAAACCACTAATCAAAAAAAATTGTTAATGTAAGACCACTGTTTTCATACCTTTTCCAAAAGTACTGATATCGTTAATTTTATTTTGTATTAGTTCCTTGCATTTGTGTTAAAATCGTGTTTTCGCGAAGGAATAGGTGATGTGGAATGGAAAATAAACTACCGATCAGTACGCAATACTCTTAGTTAATCATAAGGCAAACAGTTACTTGACGTCAAATATCAGTTCCTCTGGGCGCCAAATTTGATTGTAGCCTCTTCACAGAGCAAGTTTTTTCGCCTGTAAGCGACATAATACTCTCTCCGTATCACAAAGACGATTTGTACGTTTTTCACCTTTATGAAAGAACTGCCTGCCTCGTACATGACTCGTCTGACTGGAGGAGCTATGTCGAACAGGAGCCTTGGCTAATACTCAAGTACTGCCATTCGCTCATCGGCTGCAAGTTGCTTCGCGTTGTAACAGATGTGCAGTGTCGTGACGCCAGTGAAAACCGAAACGCCCGCTGCAGTATATCTCTCTTTTACTACCGAGTGTGTACAACTGTTGCAGAACTTTTCTTCGAATTCTGAAATCCTACCCTCCTGTCAAGCCGCGCCCAGAGAAACGTACACACATTTATCTTCTTCCAAGGCACGAAACTATCCGTGTCGACTGTAGAAATGGGCAAAGTCGTTCATCCTTGGGAACTAGTTCACTGGTGATCGCTCATTTTTGGGAACCGTTCATTTTTACTCGTTCACCGTTCATTGTGATTGGTACATGGTTCTTATGAAAAACTGAAAATTAGTAACATAGGTGACTGAAGATGGAAGGCGCCAACAGGGGGATTTGCCTCCCCCCCCCCCCCCTGGAGTACAGAGTTTTTATTCATAACAGAATTCTCACTCACTTGTAATTTTCGTTGTACTGCAAAACATCTCGTTTAGCCAACTGTAGCGTTATGCGGCTGATCGCAGTGAAATAATGTAAGGTGGCGCACGAAAAATGGGCCTCGAGTACAGACTCCTTGCCAATTTCGCACGACCGCTACGAGCAGAATAGATAAACTTGTATTAATTAGGCAGTGAAGAAATAACAAATAAGCTAATGCAAACAACTTCGAAACAACAGATGACGAATGGTAAGCGACAATGAGCAGTCTAGTATTCGGGGCCGATTTTTCGTGCGCCACCCTGTTGCACTGAAATAATATTGTAGGAGTTATCATTTAAATGCGAAATTTTAGGTTAGGCTTTACCGTGACTGTTATTGACATTAAATGAAACAGCAAGTTTCTTGTTTCCAGTCACCGTTTTATTTATTTCCACGGCGCGTTTCAAAGGTTACGACAGTGAAAGGAACCTGTGACCACTGGAGGTACTCTAGTTTACTTATTTAATTTTTACCATTAGATATCAGTTTAATTTTTTGTCAGAAGAAATCCAAAACCATCTTCTCATATAGTGACATGTTTCTCCACTAGGCAGTGCCACAAGTTCCTCCAAAAAAGCGTAACACAACACACACACACAAATGTCATACTAACTAATGTAAATTCACCCGATGATGGAGGTTTAAACCTTTGAAACGCGTCCTCGAAATAAATAAAACGGTGACTGGTAACAGTAAACTTGTTGTTTCATTTAAAGAAGTTATCATATTCTCTTTACAAAATGTGACACCATACACTCGATTACGAAGCGCGGGCTTCATTCGGTTGTAGTCTGCCTTCCATAACAATGAACATTCTGTTTTACATTGGATCAAAGAAAGACGCCAAATGGCCACTCGCGTGTGCTGTGCCGACGTCCTTTGCATGTGTAATAACTAAAAATCTTGCCTTTTTACAAGTATTTCTTCTGCTGCTTATCGAAATAGTGAAGTAATGTGATACGCCGTTTTGTATCCTGAAAATATATATGTATTACATGCCACGTAATTTTAAATTAGTTTACGTAATTGTAAAATACATTTTAATTACCGGTCGTGGACGCTGAATAAAATACGAGAAGAACCAGAAGTTCAGAGTTCAAAAAAGGTTTGAAACAGATCTAGAATGGGTGTGTGAAGCGAACGAAACGAACAACAACAACTCGATACTGGACTAACTACAGGGTGTTTCAAAAATGACCGGTATATTTGAAACGGCAATAAAAACTAAACGAGCAGCGATAGAAATACACTGTTTGTTGCAATATGCTTGGGACAACAGTACATTTTCAGGCGGACAAACTTTCGAAATTACAGTAGTTACAATTTTCAACAACAGATGGCGCTGCAAGTGATTTGAAAGATATAGAAGACAACGCAGTCTGTGGGTGCGCCATTCTGTACGTCGTCTTTCTGCTGTAAGCGTGTGCTGTTCACAACGTGCAAGTGTGCTGTAGACAACATGGTTTATTCTTTAGAACAGAGGATTTTTCTGGTGTTGGAATTCCACCGCCTAGAACACAGTGTTGTTGCAACAAGACGAAGTTTTCAACGGAGGTTTAATGTAACCAAAGGACCGAAAAGCGATACAATAAAGAATCTGTTTGAAAAATTTCAACGGACTGGGAACGTGACGGATGAACGTGCTGGAAAGGTAGGGCGACCGCGTACGGCAACCACAGAGGGCAACGCGCAGCTAGTGCAGCAGGTGATCCAACAGCGGCCTCGGGTTTCCGTTCGCCGTGTTGCAGCTGCGGTCCAAATGACGCCAACGTCCACGTATCGTCTCATGCGCCAGAGGTTACACCTCTATCCATACAAAATTCAAACGCGGCAACCCCTCAGCGCCGCTACCATTGCTGCACGAGAGACATTCGCTAACGATATAGTGCACAGGATTGATGACGGCGATATGCATGTGGGCAGCATTTGGTTTACTGACGAAGCTTATTTTTACCTGGACGGCTTCGTCAATAAACAGAACTGGCGCATATGGGGAACCGAAAAGCCCCATGTTGCAGTCCCATCGTCCCTGCATCCTCAAAAAGTACTGGTCTGGGCCGCCATTTCTTCCAAAGGAATCATTGGCCCATTTTTCAGATCCGAAACGATTACTGCATCACGCTATCTGGACATTCTTCGTGTATTTGTGGCGGTACAAACTGCCTTAGACGACACTGCGAACACCTCGTGGTTTATGCAAGATGGTGCCCGGCCACATCGCACGGCCGACGTCTTTAATTTCCTGAATGAATATTTCGATGATCGTGTGATTGCTTTGGGCTATCCGAAACATACAGGAGGCGGCGTGGATTGGCCTCCCTATTCGCCAGACATGAACCCCTGTGACTTCTTTCTGTGGGGACACTTGAAAGACCAGGTGTACCGCCAGAATCCAGAAACAATTGAACAGCTGAAGCAGTACATCTCATCTGCATGTGAAGCCATTCCGCCAGACACGTTGTCAAAGGTTTCGGGTAATTTCATTCAGAGACTACGCCATATTATTGCTACGCATGGTGGATATGTGGAAAATATCGTACTATAGAGTTTCCCAGACCGCAGCGCCATCTGTTGTTGACAATTGTAACTACTGTAATTTCGAAAGTTTGTCTGCCTGAAAATGTACTGTTGTCCCAAGCATATTGCAACAAACGGTGTATTTCTATCGCTGCTCGTTTAGTTTGTATTGCCGTTTCAAATATACCGGTCATTTTTGAAACACCCTGTATGAGCAGTCGGCAGTGGAACTGCGACGAGTGGTCACGCAAAGAAGGACGAGTTCCGCCGAGCGAGACCGAGACCGACGGGAACGGGACCGAGGCTGGCACGAGACCGGCCGACGTGCCGCTCCCGAACGAGAACGACCGTTTCCCGTTCCCGGAAACTATAAGTAGAAAGCCGCGACCGAAATGAACTATGAAAGGCCGTTCCTTAGAATTCGTTCCTCGCTCCTTCCGTTCATCTTGGTGAACCGTTTCTTTGTACCCGTTAGTTCGCGAACAACCCAATTCTAGTCGACTGTAATCTACTACATAATGAGACCGAATCAGTATATTAATTTCGAAACTTTGACTTCAATGTTATCTCGTCTATGAAGACATATCTATGTTACAAATGGGGCCTGTCATTTTCCAAAAGCAAAAGTGCCTCCTAAGTATGATAAACTGAAGTCATAAATCATTGAGAAGGATTCTCGTTTACAGAAAATCTAATATCTCTGCAGGTCATTGTTCATCTAAATAAACAAAAAGAGTCGTATTCAGTTGTTGGCCTAAAAGCAAAGGGTGTTCATCATCTACTAGTGTAGAGTCACCAATGGTTGATAGGACAACAAAAGAGATTTATAGAGACGAATGTTGTGAGTAGCACAAACAGACTTTGCAACCGAATATTTGAGGAAGTCAACTTCGTTTCATTACGTTGACGTAGATTAATATTAGAAGTCTTCTGAACGTAGCAGTATGAAAGGGGAATAAGCGTATTCGATTCAAAACTTCACTATCTGAAACATTCGCCATAAAAACCTGTTTTAAACATTATATTAGTCGCACTAGTGCTACGTGTGTTCGAAACATTACACTGGTCCTCAAAATTTTTACTTTTTACAGAAACGGAAGTAGCCGCGCTTTATAGATTTAGATTTGCCCGATATCAAGGTTAAAATTTTCTCCTAGTTCAAGGTTACAAATAAATATGACGTTTACGACCCACAGTGACACTTATGGATAATATAAGTGTTACATGCAAAGCCATTCTGATAAAGTTTCGTCTGCCGATAGTGAGTCGACACTTCAAATATGATTTGGCAACATTGTCTTGCACCATCAATCATGTGCGCATCATCCATTCATGTGAGCATTGCCAAATATAGAAGCCAGACGCGATTTTAATTGTTGTTTGTCACTGCCACGTGCTCTTGTGCTGCATTTGTTCAGCTGTTACCGTAACTAGTGTAGTGATGGCTGGCAATGAATGTATGTGAGGTGTGGCGCTGAAACTGGAGAATTGTGTTACTGTGCACGTGTATGCTTTTACAACAATGCCTCCCCCCCACCCCCCACCTGCAGTAACAAACATGATAACTTTTGTTACATTTGTGCTGATGTTATTTGTGGTTCAAGAACGTGGCTATTGGCTAAAGCAGTGAAACAAGCATGCGCTTTGTATTTCGGGTGTCGAGTTGGAGGCCAAGATAAATCGTGGGCTCCACATGTGTAATGCACCTCTACAGTGAATACTTAGATGAATGTTGAAAGCATCTCTGTGAAGTTCGGTGTGCCTGTTATTTGGCGTGTAGTTATAAATCGTGCACTGGATTGCTATTTTCGTGCGGTGCCTCCCTTGAGGAAAGGAATCAATATCAAGAGGAAGAGGAATATTCAATATCCTGGCATCCCACCTGCCACTCCCACTGCCCCGTGGCTCATGGCGAAGGACTGTCAGTTCCTGTTACCCCACCTGCACCAAGATCAAGCTGTGATAGCGAAGAAGTTGAACCGACACTTACAGCCCAAAAAGTGCAATCATTCACCAGTGACAGTGACCCACATTTACACCAACATCGCCATCTGGAGACCCACAGAACATCACGCTGTGTGAACTCAGTGATCTGATTAAGGATTTAGATCTTCCAAAGCATAAAGCCGAGCCCTTGGCCTCTCGAGTGCAGCAGTGAAATCTCTTCCGACACTCTGAGTGTGTCTCTGTTTTGAGAGCGTCAAGAAAAAATTGAGTTTCATTTCAATACTGAAGGCGACATTACATTCTGCCGTGACACTAACGGTTTGTAGGAAGACGTGAATCTCACAAACAAACCAGATGAGTGGAAATTCTGTATACACGGCTCAAAACCAAGCCTGAAGGCGGTACTGTTAAACAGTAGTAATGAAAGGTCATCCACCCCTCTCGCATATGCTGCCTTAGCTAAAGGAAATTTGTATAGTGCTGAAATCTGTTGTAAACTATGTTAATTGCAACAAGCATAAATAGCTAATGTGTGGAGAGCTCAAAGTCATTGCGATGCTGATTGTTTCGAAAGGGGGTCACACGAAGTATTGCTAGTATCTGACTAAGTGGGTCAGTCGTGAAAGAGAAAAACACTGCACACAGACGGAATGATCTCCACGAACAGCACTGGTGCGTGGGTCAAAAAATATTTCCGAAAGACGTCTAGCGAATCCGAATAAAATTGTTCTCCCACCACTGCACATCGGGTTGGGACTCGTGATAGCTTTTGTTCCGGCTGAGCGCAGGAATGAAGCAACATCTTGGTATCTGTGTAAGAAGTTTCCACGACTCAGCACAGAGAAGATAGCATAGGTAATATTCATTGGTCGACAGATATGGCAGCTGTTGGGGGACACTCTAACCCCTGGTCAGCTTTGGCATTGTTCTTGGGAAACAGGACAACCGAAAATTACAGGGGCCTTGTGGACAAACTCATTCCTACTTATAAGGTCATTGGCAGTAACAAGGCCCTGAAGATGTACCACCTTTATTCCCACGTGGATGTGTTCCCAGACAACTATGGTGCATTCAGTGATGAGCTTGGCAAGCGGTTTCTTCAGGACAGCGGTACATAGGACCGAGAACTAGTGTTATATTGAGTTAATTCTGATGAATGCTACAGAAAGATGCTCCATACAGCACCCACAAAAAGCAGGCAAATGAACGACACGAATAAACTAGGTAAGTTCAGTTAGTGTATACAAGGCGAATCACCGAAAACTTGCACTGCAAATATTGTAGAAACGGTAAGTGCTATTGATGTGCGGTTTTCACATAATATATTGGAAGTCAGGGGCAGTACTCTCAGCCAATCAAGACATTGTAATAATACTTAAGCGTACTTTTTGTAAAATTGTACACTTTTTAAACTGCGCAATGCCTATTGACATTAACAAACTAAAAGTAAGGCAGATAAGAATATCAGTGGTATTTGTTTCAGGATTTTAGTACAGGCCGTTTACGAGATACCGTATTTCTAAAAGTTCCCACACCAGTACTTCTACAATACCTGTGTTAGCACACACTAAAGAACAACGCAAGTGCATATACTAGTTACTTGGATTCTGACCTGTGACGAGACAATAGACCATCACAGGTGATGTTCAGAATGACTAGTGGCAGCGGTAATACACGCTTCCAGTCTGGTCTGGAACGACTGCAGCGCATGTGCTAGCATTTCAGTGGAGATGTTCCACCAGGCTGCAATAATACATCCTTGCTTATCATTGGGTGAAGTTGGTATGCCCTTGTAGACAGCTTCTTTCACCTTTGCCCACAGAAAAAAGTCTACAGGCGTCAAATCCGGGCCAGCCAAGCTGCAGGTCCTCTGCAGCCAATCAACGATTTGGAAACAATTCGTGAAGACATCCTATAGTACTCCATGCACTATGGGTCGGGCAGCGATCATGTTGGTATTTCAGGTCTGCAGAGGAACGCCATCCAGCATCAGTGGAAGATAGTCTTTTAGGAGACTGCGGTATTTATACCCATTCGTTGTTCCGTCTATGAAAAACTATGGTTCACTATCCCATAACTCATGTTTACACCCCATGGACACGGACGTTTCACCTGACGAAGCCAACGGAGATTGTCAACAGACCAATAGCGCATGTTTCGGCTTCATACCTGGCCACGATTGGTAAATTGGCTTCATTACTAAACAAGATCTTCAGTATCCTGTCTACATTAATGCCCATGAAAATACTATTCTCATAATCGTTTCCATGCATTGATCGAAAGAGATCTGATAGTGGTGAAACCTACGTCTATGGAGAATGTGTAGTGTTACACCAGAATATCACATTAACATTCAAAATACTTAACTGATTTATTCACGACGATACTGGTTCACAATAGCATTTAACAATCATTAGTAATTACACAAGTACAGGGCACTCCAGTCCACATTCGAGATAGTTGAGACAGTATCATACAGGGCACTCTAGTCCACATCCGAGATAGTTGAGACAGTATCGTACAGGGCACTCTAGTCCACATCCGAGATAGTTGAGACAGTATCATACAGGGCACTCTAGTCCACATCCGAGATAGTTGAGACAGTATCGTACAGGGCACTCTAGTCCACATCCGAGATAGTTGAGACAGTATCGTACAGGGCACTCTAGTCCACATCCGAGATAGTTGAGACAGTATCATACAGGGCACTCTAGTCCACATCCGAGATAGTTGAGACAGTATCATACAGGGCACTCTAGTCCACATCCGAGATAGTTGAGACAGTATCATACAGGGCACTCTAGTCCACATCCGAGATAGTTGAGACAGTATCATACAGGGCACTCTAGTCCACATCCGAGATAGTTGAGACAGTATCATACAGGGCACTCTAGTCCACATCCGAGATAGTTGAGACAGTATCATAAGTTCCACGGAGTTCTTAGTATGTACGGTCACTAGTCAAAAGCATGAGCGAAGGAAGGCGTAGAACTGACCGTACGATGCTGTTGCAGTGCCCTATATACAGTCCTAGTAGTCCGGAAATATGGCGTGTGGTGGCGCCAGGGACCGAGTGGAGACTCGCTTTCATCTCGCGACACTGGAACTCTAGTGGTCACCTCGAAATGTACTACGCGACCGGTCGGCGAATCTACAGGGTGTTACAAAAAGGTATGGCCAAACTTTCAGGAAACATTCCTCACACACAAATAAAGAAAAGATGTTATGTGGACATGTGTCCGGAAACGCTTAATTTCCATGTTAGAGCTCATTTTAGTTTCGTCAGTATCTACTGTACTTCCTCGATTCACCACCAGTTGGCCCAATTGAAGGAAGGTAATGTTGACGTCGGTGCTTGTGTTGACATGCGACTCATTGCTCTACAGTACTAGCATCAAGCACATCAGCACGTAGCATCAACAGGTTAGTGTTCATCACGAACGTGGTTTTGCAGTCAGTGCAATGTTTACAAATGCGGAGTTGGCAGATGCCCATTTGATGTATGGATTAGCACGGGGAAATAGCCGTGGCGCGGTACGTTTGTATCGAGACAGATTTCCAGAACGAAGGTCTCAAGGCAGGAAGACGTTCGAAGCAATTGATCGCGTCTTAGGGAGCACGGAACATTCCAGCCTATGACTCGCGACTGGGGAAGACTTAGACAACGAGGACACCTGCAATGGCCGAGGCAATTCTTCGTGCAGTTGACGATAACCCTAATGTCAGCGTCAGAGAAGTTGCTGCTGTACAAGGTAACGTTGACCACGTCACTATATGGAGAGTGCTACGGGAGAACCAGTTGTTTCCGTACCATGTACAGCGTGTGCAGGCACTATCAGTAGCTGATTGGCCTCCACGGGTACACTTCTGCGAATGGTTCATCCAACAATGTGTCAATCCTCATTTCAGTGCAAATGTTCTCTTTACGGATGAGGCTTCATTCCAACGTGATCAAATTGTAAATTTTCACAATCAACATGTGTGGGCCGACGAGAATCCGCACGCAATTGTGCAATCACGTCATCAACACAGATTTGCTGTGAACGTTTAGCAGGCATTGTTGGTGATGTCTTGATTGGGCCCCATGTTCTTCCACCTACGCTCCATGGAGCACGTTATCATGATTTCATACGGGATACTCTACCTGTGCTGCTAGAACATGTGGCTTTACAAGTACGACACAACATGTGGTTCATGCGCGATGGAGCTCCTGCACATTTCAGTCGAAGTGTTCGTACGCTTCTCAACAACAGATTCGGTGACCGACGGATTGGTAGAGGCGGACCAATTCCATGGCCTCCACGCCTCCACTTTCATTTATGGGGGCATTTGAAAACTCTTGTCTACGCAACCCCGTTACCAAATGTAGAGACTCTTCGTCCTCGTATTGTGGACGGCTGTGATACAATACGCCATTCTCCAGGGCTGCATCAGCGCATCAGGGATTCCATGCGACGGAGGGTGGATGCATGTATCCTCGCTAACGGAGGACATTTTGAACATTTCCTGTAACAAAGTGTTTGAAGTCACGCAGGTACGTTCTGTTGCTGTGTGTTTCCATTCCATGATTAATGTGATTTGAAGAGAAGTAATAAAATGAGCTCTAACATGGAAAGTAAGCGTTTCCGGACACATGTCCACATAACATATTTTCTTTCTTTGTGTGTGAGGAATGATTCCTGAAAGTTTGGCCGTATCTTTTTGTAACACCCTGTATATGACCGGTCCGCGTGTGTTATCTTAGCAGCTGCGCGGCTTGCCGCTCTTTGCACTTGTTGACGTCCGCCGCTGTCGGCCGGTGGCTGAGTGATGTCGGATACCACATGTAGGACACTTGTCTGACTCACACCATTTCCTCGTGTGTTTGTGCTGGAGATAACGTGTGGATCAACTGCAAGAGCAGCAAGGACATTAATTTCCCCGCCGGCCGCTGTGGGCAAGCGGTTCTAGGCGCTTCAGTCCGGAACCACGCGACTGCCACGATCGTGGGTTCGAATCCTGCCTCGGGCATGGATGTGTGTAATGTCCTTAGGTTTAAGTAGTTCTAAATCTAGGGGACTGATGACCTTAGATGTTAAGTCTCATCGTGCTCAGAGGCATTTGAACCATTAATTTCCCCATTCTCTATTCTCCATGGAGCGTCGTGGGTTCGAATCCTGCCTCGGGCATGGATGTGTGTAATGTCCTTAGGTTTAAGTAGTTCTAAATCTAGGGGACTGATGACCTTAGATGTTAAGTCCCATCGTGCTCAGAGGCATTTGAACCATTAATTTCCCCATTCTCTATTCTTTTTGTTTCCTTCTGTTACATCGTCTATTTGCTACACTACCACTTTCGCGTTACTGGTTGAAGAGGTTGCTAAATAACTGCCGAGATGGTTGACGTCTATTAGGATATCTTGCCGCATACACCGAGCAAGAACGGACTACCTTCTTCCTAACTATCTATACACCATGAGCATTTTGGCTTTTTGCATTTGTGACTCGCATCGTCCACTCACAACCTAGTGCTTGGGCTGTCACACACCAACTGACTAGCAAGTCGCAGTTCACTTAACAAACACAGAAGTACACCGTAAGCAAAAATAACAACACCGTACCTAGCAACTGCACACGTTCAACGGCACAAACAAGACTCGGCGTTGTAACTTTTCAAAATACGATATCTCGTGAGCGACGCGCAATAGTATCCCACAGAAAACTATACTGATATTCTAATTTACACTACTTTTAGTCTGATAATGACAACAGGTATTGTTCCTTTTGAAAAATACACTGTCTAAGTATTGTTACAATCAGTTTATTGGATAACAGTAGGAGACTCTGACTACCAATCCATTCTGTGAAAACCGCACATCAATGGCACTTTCCATGTCCACAATATTTGCGATGCAAGTTTTAGGGTATTTACCCTGCATGTCCTATTGAGTACAGCATCAATATACGCGAAATGCAATGTCCCATCTTACTTGTAACCCGAGCTAGGAGACAATTTTAACCATGATATACGTACGTGTTCAGCGCATCGAAATCTGTGAAGACCGTCATCTGCTATGGATTCTGCAGAAAAACAGCAGAAAGAAAAGTTTCTCTGTAATTATATCAGGCCCAGCATAAGGTGCACGCAGATTGTTAAGGAAGTTAATCAGCTAATGGAAGAGGACATGGCTCCCGGGAAAGAATATACCTCATCCCCGTCCAAGGAAAAGGGCGAAGGGGCGGCCATTCATTCTGCTTGAGATTCCGTTCGCTCTATCAGAGCAAAACTTACGTTGGCGGGCGTTCTAGCGCGTAAGAAATTGCAGAAGTTGTGATATGTGACTGCCTCACACCAAGCATCCCCATTACTCACAACTTTAAGTTATGTGGTGAGGCAGCGGCGGGTGTAAATCAAATGAGATCTGGAGCCCACGGCGCAGCTGTAGACCACGGAACAGTTGGTGATATTCGCTGAAGGAATATTTTTACAAATTACTTTCTTCGAAAGCGTTTCCTACAAAGGGGCCGCCTTTAGGTCAGAAACCATGAGTGCGAGCGTAGTAATCTGCTTTTTGCTTGCGGAATAAGGTTGACGATACTTCCAAAACCAGTGGCTGCCAAACAACAATTTTTGCCTCTCGTTCTGTCTCGGTTCCCCCATTGCTCAGTATAATGATTGTGCGGTGGTAGCTCTTATGGTTTTGAAGGTATTACTATTTGAAGTGGTCGCCATCATATCGTGGTTGTCATCCTGACATCTGTCTCTATCGCGTCAACGTATTTTTCAAGAGAAAAAAATTCCAAATTTTTGTTTAATATCCTCGAGTTTTTACGAATATTCTTGAGTGTTGATGAATGTTTTCTACTGTTATAATATATTCTCGAAAGTTCTAGAATACAACCTGGAAACGGCGCATACCACATTGATTCGCACTCCAGTAAAATAGTCTTAACCGATGAGTAGCGCAACGTCGTAAAGACAGAGGAACAACTCATGGAAAGAAATGTATCCGCTTACAAACTAGGTAAACAAAGAATGGTCGCGTGATCGAACAATTTTAGGATCAAATAGATAATGTAGTTGTCCGCAGCTCGTGGTCGTGCGGTAGCGTTCTCGATTCCCACGCCCGGGTTCCCGGGTTCGATTCCCGGCGGGGTCAGGGATTTTCTCTGCCTCGTGATGACTGTGTGTTGTGTGATGTCCTTAGGTTAGTTAGGTTTAAGTAGTTCTAAGTTCTAGGGGACTGATGACCATAGATGTTAAGTCCCATAGTGCTCAGAGCCATTTGAACCATTTGAGATAATGTAGTTGAACAAACACAGCAGCGAATACAGAATATGGCACCAAGGGAAGAGAAAATATTTAAATCCATTCATACAATGACAAAGCAACACGAAAACGTAAACTATCCAGCAGAATCAATAGAACATTATCTGGCTTCTCCCCACGTCAGTTCTGGGTAAAACCTCGAGCTTTCGACAATTACCACCATCACCTTCGTCAAGGGCAACTGACTATCGTGACTGACGCTGTGTTGGATAACCTTAGTCGCTTACAAAAGACTTATTACCACGAAGTTTAGACAGTCTCTTCCACCCTTAATCCTAATCGATAAGAAGGTATCAGCGTCACTTCATTCACTACATATATATAAAAAAGTATTTTCTTTCGGGCTTAGAAAGAAGCTCGCAGAGTCACTAATACTCGACACACTTGACTATACTGATGCAATTGTCCAAGATTTTTCACATAAAAGTGCACTTGTGTTAGAGCTGGTGAAAAATATGTGTGCATGATACATTTGTGACGTATGCTATATTCACTTCTGCCTACGAACAGTTATCATGTCTGCATGTCAATAAGCCTAGAGACTATCATACTCCATGTTTGCTCTATCGTCTTTTCGAACATTGCATTCCCTGTTATTTATCATCAACTCTTACACTACTGTCTGAACAGCACAGATCAAACACTTGCACTCAACAAAGTAAAATCCTGTATGTACCATCATATAACACTGGCGAGTTCTCTGAATCGTTTTCTATGTCGCGAACCCAACTTTGGAACAATCTTACTCAAAATATCAGAGAAATTAAATTCGTTTCAAACTTCAGATGACAGTTAATGGCCCACCATCTATCGCAATAGCCATCTGTCGCACATACTAGTCTACAGCTCACTCTGGTCAGCCCTCTCCCACACAACTTTTCCCTTCCACAAGTCGGCTGAGTTCTTTCGTTAAATTCTGTTTTTTCCTTCCATATTCTGTCACTGCCATTTCAATCTTCTCCTCTTCCTCTTTCCCTTCTGCTCCTATGATACTAAACATGTATTCAGTGTTCTGGGCTGATCTGTATCGTTCTTAATGTCATTTACTATAATTATTATTATTGTTTTGTTGTTGTCGTCTTCATTCCAGAGACTAGTTTGATGCAGCTCTCCTTGTCACTCTATCCTGTGCAAGCTTCTTCATCTCCCAGTACCTACTGCAACCTACATGCTTCTGAATCTGCTTAGTGTATTCATCTCTTGGTCTCCCTCTACGATTTTTACCCTACACGCTGCCCTCCAATACTAAATTGGTGATCCCTTGATGCCTCAGAACATGTCCTACCAACCGATCCCTTCTTCTAGTCAAGTTGTGCCACAAATTTCTCTTCTCCCCAATTCTATTAAATACCTCATCATTAGTCATGTGGTCTACGCATCTAACCTTCAGCATTCTTCTGTAGCACCACATTTCGAAAGCTTCTATTCTCTTCTTGTCTAAACTATTTTAGGTATATACGACCCGGGACCACCGGGAGATCCGGGAAAATCCCGGGAATTTTTTCATCCGGGAGAAAACCGGGAAAAACCCGGGAATTTTTTAGAATTCCGGAACTTTCCATTGTTTTAGTTTTAAGTTAAACTTTTGTAATTTTGACTAGTAAGAACCGATACTCAACCAAAGGATATTACTGCATCTCCGTCGTGCAGAATAATACTTCAACAGTAAAACATAAACGAGAGAAAAAAAACAAAAATAACTTAAATTGCAAAGAAAATGCGCCATATATAACAACGACACACAGTGCTCATTCAAGCGTCTGCCAACAGCAAAATCTGTCAAAGGCTTCATAACAACAAATTTCCTCCGATGAGCGTGAACTGTTTACATTAGATTCGTTTTAGCAGTTACGAGCGGGCTCATGCGCATGCGCAGTTGAGTCGCGTTTGAGTAGTAGATTCTCCCGCTTCTGGCTACAGGAATGTTGCTGTTGAATGTGAAAGCAGTCGTAGCAAGCAGCTAGATGCTACCGGGAAAAGGGGGCGCCAAATTCATGTTCTTGTGGGGAAAAAACTTGTTTCACAAAGCGCCTAGCATCCAGCACACGTTCGTCTATCACTTTGAAACGCATCCCTGTTGGTTTTTGAACATTTCGAACACATTTTAAGTTGATTTCTGAATGAAACATGAGTTGATTTTTGAATTCGTGCATAGTGTACGTGATGTCTCTGTCAGGAGTATCCTCGTTGCATCTAGAAATAAACTTTCCGCAGACAAAAGGGGACGGGGCTACACGAGCTGAGCGCGGAGTAAAGCCGAACGGATGAACGCCAATCGCTGTCTGATTATGTGGTTGACTGGGTTTGCAAATGTTCAGCGTTACTAGCGAAATCCATAGATTCAGACTGCCAGAGTGGAAATAAACGACTAACAGGAATAACAGGTGAGAAAGATTACGTATTATCTTCTCGGTGTATCCAAGAAAATGAAATTTAGACAGAAACTTTTTGGCCAGATCGCTACACAAGTAAGAAGTAGTTATACAGTCCCTGGCTAGCAGCCGCTTAAGTCCTATTCTGGAAGTAACGCGGAAAACGTGTTGTACGAATATGTAACAACGCCTAACCGGAGAATAATCACGGGATAACTAAACCTGTGATTCTGGCAGGGTTTGTGAAGTTAATCGGCGAACAGATGTTGACAATGGCAGGAATAGCTGCAGAATTCTTGATGACAAGATTGTTTGTTAGAACGAGGAAGGAGAGGAAACGTGGACACCACACAAATTATGGAGGAATAAGATGATTCCAAATTTATATAAAAATTTCGTATTACTACTTTTCGATCTCGTGCTTGAGAAACTGGTGCGTATGAATGAAATGTGAAACTATTTCGTAACATAAAGCTTTTTGCTTGTAGTAGCCCTTATAGATATTTGATATTGATACTTCGTGAATTATGTTCTGTCGTGTTATAAAAATGACCATTTGTGCCAAAACAGTCTCGGTTATTTGGTGTGTGTTACAAAATTGCTGCAATATTAGAAAGGCCTATTTT
The DNA here is from genome assembly GCF_023898315.1 of Schistocerca nitens. Taxonomy (NCBI): domain Eukaryota; kingdom Metazoa; phylum Arthropoda; class Insecta; order Orthoptera; family Acrididae; genus Schistocerca; species Schistocerca nitens. The sequence goes on along the minus strand of NC_064617.1, from coordinate 180,729,551 downwards.
GTTCTATCTAGCAGACAGTGACAAAATAGACGTTATCAGATCGAGAAACCACACCAGTCTTGGGTATTATTTGTATTAACAGCTTTTTCAGTATAAGATAACGACATTTCGATTTTTCATGTAGCAGAACGTTTGACGAACTTTGATGAGGTAATAGATTCTTTCGCAGAAAGGAAAGCACGCCATGTAAAGCTGTAGCAAGATTAGAGAGAAAAAAATCCTAGGAGCTAAGGATTGGAGAATTGTGTACTTTTTTGCTTGTCTCTTGTCTTTATTGGTTTTATGTATCCTATATTTAATTTTATGTCACACAAAACAGCAAGTTATTAGCTAATAGACAGTAAAGAGTGCAAATTTTCTGAAGAGTTCTTGTTCTCCTGATTACAAATAATGCCATTCGCTATTAATTGCGAGATTTTACTTATTTATTTATTTATTTTTGCTAAGAGGGGCAGGCTGTCAAACGGGCCGACTGGGAGCAGGAGAGGCACCACAGGACATTTCCATTTTCACTGTCCTGTGTAGGTTTGATGCCATCCACTACAAAATATACACGTTTCAATTCCACAGAGCGAAATACAGTGACGTGCTATAGAAGAATCCTGTATGAAGAGGCGTGGCACTGCATTTTGGCACACTTAAGATCAAGTAACATGTCTTACATTTCCCTGAGCACTTACGTTTTATGTTTTAGACTTTTCAGAAAGATGTGTGCTACACAAATATCATAGATCGGAGACTGAAGCGTACAGCAGTCTGAGTTACAGTGACCAGTCTCCACATGACCCGAGTTTACATTTAGTGATTATGCTGTTTCCCCTTCGTTTACTCTCACGTCAAATGAAAGCAAAATGGATATCTGTGGCCGGGAGCTGTCAAGTGAATTAAAATACATTTACATAATTGCGGAAGGCTAAAATATGTTATTAGTTTCAGATTTTATTTTATTTCCACCTTTCTGACAGTCAAGCAGTAATCGTCTTGCAGAACAATGAAGTTATTTTTGTCTGTTTGCTAAAGAAATTTGACTTTTATTAACCTTTTCCGCAGAGGTAGTCAATGTATTTGAAACGAAATGTTTATTTCCACTGTACTGGCTAGTTTCAATTGTTTGCTGCATTTCAAGTGCACGTTTTCATCTTCTAGCACGTATGGCAGTATGCCACAGTAAAGAACCAAACACGATATAATACAGTACCGGTGCTCCAAAAAAATTTGCATCCCGAAAACCACACTGAAAAGCTTAATATCAAGTGGAGATCTACTTCCTTGGGATTCTGGACATACGAATGTGCACTTTAAGTGTGCACTTTAAATGTGCGCATTTTAGTAGGGTTCATGAAATCCTGCTGCTCTTGGAGTATCCTCTGATGTCTTGTTTCTTTTATTACATAATGTACGATCATTTAATGTTTTACACGTACGTACATACAGGCTTCCTACGTCATGGTAGCTGCGCAAGCGCTGTGTCGCCTGTTATCTGCGCTTTCTGGCAACTGCTGAAACGAACCTATTTCTTAACAGGTCGCGGGAAAATATTACGAATGGTGGTTTGAAAAGCGTTTCTTTCACAGTAAATATCCTTTTACGTGAGTGGAACTATGTGCGAGAAGGTACCATGAATTTATTAAATCAAAGAGCGTTTTACTCTCATTTAAAAATCAACTCTTTGATGACGAGCCATTTAGAAGAATTTCGAACCCTGAAGATAAGACATTTATGTCATCATTCAAAATTTTACTACCACATTTGTGTGAAATATCTTAAAGTGTAACACGAGCAAGAAAGATCAACATTATATACGAAAGCTTAGTTTGTCTTGCAGCTTATTAACCTTAGAGACCAATTTTATATGTGAAAGCTTTACTTTTCTTGTAACAACACTATGTAGACTAATTTTAGGGGCCAACACCGTGGTTCAGATAGAAAAAACTCGATTTTCAGTTTTCATCATATTTCGATAGATTAAGGTGTTATTTAAGTACTCTGAAAAGGATTTTGCTGAAAAAAAATTTTTCGAGCATTTAAAGAGCGTTTTCCTACCATGTGTGTTTATGTGCCACGCCCACTCTTCTGTCACCCACTTTTCTGCATATATTTTACATCTTTATATCCTTTAAATAGCACATTAGGGATTTTTTTTTACTCCTGAGTGTGCTGGCTATCCTTGGAATGCAACGGTCGGTATTCTTTTGTTTCTGATGTTTGTAAATAACATGCTTTCAAACACGCGTTTAGTTTTGTTCAAGTGTGATTGCGAGTAGTTGTTATACTTACTTTTGCAGCGCTTGTTTACATGTGTTTTGTTGTGTGTATTGAAGATGACGAAACGTGAAGGCATTTTCAAGAAACGACAATTTAGAGAAAACAAGTTTAGATAGCCAGGCAACGATGTTTCTAACTGTAATTCTTCAACAAGTGCATCATTAAGGAAGCTCTCACGATTTCAAGAGAGTTATAACGAATTTACTGTAAGTGACAAGGGGTGCAGTAACATAATTATAAATCTGAGAATATTATCAGATGTAATTTCTAAATTTGTACAATGGAGACAGTGTAGTGAGTCACAGACTGTGAAAATTTGTGAGAGTGCCAGTGGGAGAAAAGGCCTAGCAACTGCTTTGGATTTAATTTGCGCTAAATGCTCAGCTGTGATTTCATTTATGAGTTCTTCAAACACAGATACAAGTGGCCCTTATGAAATCAATAATCGATTAGTTTATGCCTCACGACCCATTGGCATGGGAATGGCTGCAGGGAGAACATTTTGTTCAGTGATGAACTTACATCAACCACCAAATAAATTTGAAAAATTGACTGCAATATTTGAGAAAGCTGTATGTGAGGTCAGCGAGGAAAGCATGACACTGGCTGCTAGCGAAGCAGTGGAAGAAAATGACGGATGTTCGGATATTGCACTTGATGGCAGTTGGCAGGAAAGAGGACGTACTTCTCTGAAAGGAGTAGTGACTGCCACGAGTGTAGACACCGGTAAAGTGTTAGATGTGGAGATGATGTCTAAATATTGCAAATGTTGTAAAGTCAATGAACATAAAGAACACAACTGTGTGGCTCATTTTAGAGGAACACGTGGCGATACGGAAGTTCATGAAGTACAACAAATATTTCGTCGCTCCATAGAAACAAGAGGCGTATGGTACACCAAATATTTGGTCGATGGTCACAGTAAGGCATACAACAATGTGGTGAACTCTAAACTATATGGAGATGCCATTATTAGCAAAATAGAATGTGTAGGCCATGTTTAAAAACGTTTGGAAGAAGGCTGAGAAAACTAACTGTTGATATGAGAGGAAAAAAATTAGAAGATGGAAAATTGTTGTCCGGACCTGGTCGGTTAACTAAAACTGAAATGTAAAACTTACAGGTATACTATAGGCAGGCATTTACGAGAAATAAAGAAAATCTGGAGGCAATGAAGAGAGATGTTTGGGCCATATTCTTCACAAGGCCTCTACTAATGATAAGCCATGTCATGGATTGTGTCCATCAGGAGAAAATTCGTGGTGCAAATACTCTAGGGCCCAGGCAACTGGAGAATCTTACTCTCACCAACATTCTCTTCCTGCTGCTGTTATTACAGCAATTAAACCTATTTCCAGAGACTTAGCTCATCCTGACCTCCTAAGGAAATGTCTGCATGGGCAGACACAGAACCCAAATGAATGTTTCAACAGCATAATTTGGAACCGCCTTCCTAAAACTGTATTTGTAGGCATCCATACAATGAAACTAGGAGTTGATGATGCTCATATTCCATTCAATTGTGGTAATATTAGAAAGTGTTGGGTACTGAAAATGCTGGGAATTAATCATGGCCGGCCGCAGTGGCCGTGCAGTCCTAGGCGCTACAGTCTGGAACCGAGCGACCGCTACGGTCGCAGGTTCGAATCCTGCCTCGGGCATGGATGTGTGTGATAGGTTAGTTAGTTTTAATTAGTTCTAAGTTCTAGGCGACTGATGACCTCAGAAGTTAAGTCGCATAGTGCTCAGAGCCATTTGAACTAATTAATCCTGGTGAAAATATGAACACTGGGCTGCAACAATGCGATAAAATGAGGATAGCCGATGCAGACAGGTCTGCATCTGATATGGCCAAGAGAGCAAGACAAACATCCAGGAAGGTGAAAAAGAAGCTCGAAGACCTGCTAGAGGCCAAAGAAGGGCCTTCATATGCACCAGGACAATTTGAATTAACTGCAAGTAACAAATTTCTAAAGTTTTTTCTTTGAAGTCAATTTCCCGAAAACTAAAATTTTCAATACATATACCCCATTATATCAGAAACTATCATGCAAAAATGAATGAAATTTTCAGAGACTCTGCATAACATAAAAAGCCACCCCCCCCCCCCCCCCAATCAAGCCCACAAAAAAATTTTGTGCAGAAAAAACTTAAAATTTTTTGATAAATTTAAAAAGTATTTCTTAAATACTATAAAATAGATAAGTACATTTTAGTACAGTTGACTCTATTAGCATCATGTAACATACAGTAAAAATATTAAGGTCCTGCATCAAATAGTTTTTTTCAGGATTGGGTCAAATACTTGCCTAAATTAACATGGGTTGGATACGCAGGGTGTGATCTACTTAAACTAAAACGCCGGCCGGTGTGGCGTTCGAGTCCAGCCTCGGGCGTGGATGTGTATGCTGTCCTTTGGTTAGTTAGGTTTAAGTAGTTCTAAGTTCTAGGGGACTGATGACCTCAGATGTTAAGTCCCATAGTGCTCAGAGCCATTTGAACCATTTGAAACTATTAACTTTCCCTGTTTGTGTGTTCGTGCTACGTAGCAGTGATGTTGCTGTTAGTTGACTACGTCACGTGTCCTATGCTCTGAATATCCGCTGTCATCGGCTGGCCAGATCACGTGACATGAGCTATGACTGGCTTACAAAAGCGCATCCCAATCTCGATTTCAATGATTCGGGAAGTAAAATGCGGTGTGTGGTCGAATTCCAGTGTATACATTCGTAATTCGAAAATACGCAGCGTACATGTTGCTGCACATCAAAGATATTTCCAAAACATGTCTTTTTCCCTAAGTGCAGGAAAATTCTACGTCCGTGTATAAAACCATAACCATTCAAAGGATTCATAAGTTTTGCAGTTCCGAGGGAAAATATACTGCACTTAACATGGGAAAAGTGTGTTTTCACCCAGGAGAAAGTGTATTTTTAACCGGTAAATCCGGGAAAAATCCGGGAATTTTTTTTCCTTGTCCGCGTGTACACCCTGCGTCGATGTTTCACTTCCATACATCGCTACACCCCACACAAATACTTTCAGAATCGATTTCCTGATATTTAAATCTATACCCGATTTCAACAAATTTCTCTTCTTCAGAAACGGCTTCCCAAATAGCAAAACTCATTTACTACATTAAGCGTCTCATTTCCTAACCTAATTTCCTCAGCATCACTCGACTTGATTCTGTAAATAATTTGTGTTAGTATTTTGCAGCCGTGACTTATTAAACTGATAGTTCATTAATTTTCACATCTATCAACACCTGCTTTCTTTGGGATTCGAATTATTAAATTCTTCTTGAAGTCAGAGTATTTCGCCTGTCTATTTTGCTGACCAGATGGTTGAGTTTTGTCAGGACTGGCTCTCCCAAGGCTATCAGTAGTTCTAATGGAATGTTGTCTACTCCCAGGGCCTTGTTTCGACTTAGATCTTTCAGTGCTCTGTCAAACTCTTCACATAGTATCACATCTCCCATTTCATCTTCATGTACATCCTCTTCCATTTCCATAATGTTGTCCTCAAGTACATCTTGAGATGTCTTGGGCTCCGCAGAAATGTCAACACATTCCATCTTTGCACAAGTGTCACTCCTCAATGCAAACATTTTCCTGTAACCTACACAATTAGTTATGCATTCTGTCCTCAAGACAACATCTGTTCATTAATCTGCCTCAGTGCAAAATCAAATTAGGATTGGTCCAAACGATGTTTTAGTCAGCATGGAAGTGGTATGTTTACACCACGTTCCTGTGGAGGACTTACTGATATTGTTGTCAAAGCATTTTCATCTTAAAACTACGAAGCTGTCCCGTCATGCTACGACGATCACCTACTCCTTGTATGGCGATAACTTTTCGCCGCGCGGGATTAGCCAAGCGGTCTGGGGCGCTGCAGTCATGGACTGTGCCGGCCGGTGTGGCCGTGCGGTTCTAAGCGCTTCAGTTTGGAACCGCGTGACCGCTACGGTCGCAGGTTCGAATCCTGCCTCGGGCATGGATGTGTGTGATGTCCTTAGGTTAGTTAGGTTTAAGTAGTTCTAAGTTCTAGGGGACTGATGACCTTAGAAGTTAAGTCCCATAGTGCTTAGAGCCATTTGAACCATTTTTGTCATGGACTGTGCGGCTGGTCTCGGCGGAAGTTTGCCGTAGCGGTCGCAAGGTTCCAGACTGAAGGGCCTACAACTGCTCGACCACAGCGGCCGGCAGATGTAGTGCCGCCACCTCTCATTCAGATAGCTTCTAAAATGGCATCACGAAGCACTTCCACCACGGAAAAATCCTTATCAGTTCTGGAATGGAACACGAATCCCCAACATGAGAATCAGTCATGCTGACCACTCACTTACGAAGGCGAACAATATTTTGAGGAACTTGCATTTAATCTGACTCGGCTTCGCCCCTCTTCATTTTATTGTTGTGTCGACGACACGTTTATCGACTACCTACCTGGAATCGAAGCTCTTGAGCAGTTCCTTGAGCACATGAACGACATGCTCCGATTCAGACACTTCACTTTCGTCACAGAGACAGAAATAGCGTTGTCATTTTTAGACGTTGAAATTTATTCTTGAAATTCAACTTAACTGTAACAGGTATAGATGTAGTACCTAACGCAACATATGCAGATTTGTGCTGGACCGCTACTCGAACCCGGATTCCCTGCTTATTACGATAAGCGGTAAATCTTGGTTCGAGTACCGGTCCACCACAAATTTTCATACGTTGTGTTAGGTAGTACACCCATATCTATTACAACTGAATGAATTTAAGGAATAAATTTCAATATTTGTAGTTCCTCTCTCTCTCTCTCTCTCTCTCTCTCTCTCTCTCTCTCTCTCTCACACACACACACACACACACACACACACACACACACACACACACTGTTGTTTTTTATTTATGAATTTGGCCAGCTATGGACCGCATACAACTGAAGACTTATAATGTTTCCTTTTCTTCCGTTCTTCCCAGTACTTCTTCATTTTCTCTCCAACTGCTCGTCTCTGCTCATCTGTCCACACTCCCTTGGGTCGAGGTTTTGGATCACCTTCTTCATAAAATTCTACAGCGGAGTACTGGCGGAATTAAAGCTGTGAGGACGAGGCGTGAGTAGTGCTTGGGCAGCTCAGTCGGTAGAGCACTTGCCCGCGAAAGGCAAAGGTCCCGATTTCGAGTCTCGGTCCGACACACAGTTTTAATCTGCCAGGAAGTTTCATCTTCTTTATAATTTGCGTTTTCTATCAGTAGCCTGAAGTGATTCCTGTCTCGTATTATTTCTTCTGTAACACATATTTTGTTGGCATCTTTGTTTACTACTTTTATCCATCCTACAGTGTTTTTCAGCTTACTAACGTAATATATACCGCAAGTCGATGCACACTCATCAGTGCGACCAGTTTCCAACAAATGTTCAAATATGAGTGAATTCCTAAGGGACGAAACTGCTGAGGTCATCGGTCCCCTTACACAATGGCCGAGCACTTCTAGGCGCTACAGTCTGTAACCGAGCGACCGTTACGGTCGCAGGTTCGCATCCTGCCTCGGGCATGGATGTGTGTGATGTCCTTAGTTAGGTTTAAGTAGTTCTAAGTTCTAGGGGACTGATGACCTCAGAAGTTAAGTCCCATAGTGCGCAGAGCCATTTGAACCATTTTTGAACACAATACTTGAACTAATCTACGCTAAGATTAACACACACACACCCATGCCCAAGGGAGGACTCGAACCCCGGCGGGCCGGGCCGTGCAGTCCGTGACATGGCGCCTTAAACTGCGCGGCCGTTTCCATCATCCAGTGCAGAAGACAGCCATGTTAAATACAATGATACACATAGCTAACGCTGTTTCTGACAAGGCCCACTTGCATTCCGAAATTAATCATCTGAACAGCGTGTTCCGAGAGGATGGCTATGGGACACGTGATATAATGCTGGCTCTCTCCAAGAAAAGGAAACGTGAAAATATTGAACAATCACGTGATGAGCCGCTGGCTGTGCACCTTCCTTTCTAGTAAACCAGGCACGGTTCATGGAAAACGAGGACTATCGTATTTTTTGACCATCTAAGGAGATAAAGGAGATGCTGCATCCAGTTAAGAACAGTCTCGGAATTATTGTCCCTGGAATATATAATATGCCCTATGACTGCAGAAGTAACTGCATCAGCCTGTCCATCCGTGCCATTTCCGACCACTGCGAAAACATCAATGCACATTAAAAATCGGGAGCATGAGAAATCAACAGTGAGGGAGCACAGCCTCACAAGTAATACTGTTTGATGAAAGAAAAGTATGGTCCCAGGCTTCTAAATACTGGGATTCCTTTATCAAAGAGGCTGTAGAAAATAGAAAAGGCGAGAACCTCAACCGACACAGAGAAGGTAATGTGAGAAAAGGTTTAAGGCCCTAATCAGTTTATATAGCCTGACCAGATTAGGGCCTTAAGCCTTCTCTCACACCTTACTAGGAACAACACATACCAAAAATATTACAAAAAAAATTCAGAGGAATAAAAACAACAATGACAATAATTGTCATTAATTCTGATAATAATTTACACAACTAATAATTGACACTAATAATAATACTTCCTCCCCATGAACCACGGACCTTGCCGTTGGTGGGGAGGTTTGCGTGCCTCAGCGATACAGATAGCCGTACCGTAGGTGCAACCACAACGGAGGGGTATCTGTTGAGAGGCCAGACAAACGTGTGGTTCCTGAAGAGGGGCAGCAGCCTTTTCAGTAGTTGCAGGGGCAACAGTCTGGATGATTGACTGATCTGGCCTTGTAACACTAACCAAAACGGCCTTGCTTTGCTGGTACTGCCAACGGCTGAAAGCAAGGGGAAACTACAGCCGTAATTTTTCCCGAGCGCATGCAGCTTTGGTGTATGGTTAAATGATGATGGCGTCCTCTTGGGTAAAATATTACGGAGGTAAAATAGTCCCCCAGTTGGATCTCGGGGCGGGCACTACTCAGGAGGACGTTGACATCAGGAGAAAGAAAACTGGCGTTCTACGGATAGGAGCGTGGAATGTCAGATCCCTTAATCGGGCAGGTAGGTTAGAAAATTTAAAAAGTGAAATGGATACGCTAAAGTTAGATATAATGGGAATTAGTGAAGTTCGATGGCAGGAAGAACAAGACTTCTGGTCAGGTGACTACAGGGATATAAATGCAACATGAAATAGGGGTAATGCAGGAGTAGGTTTAATAATAAATAAAAAATAGCAGTGCGAGTAAGCCACTACAAACAGCATAGTGAACGTATTATTGTGGCCAACGTAGACACGAGGCCGACGCCCACCACAGTAGTACAAGTTTATATGTTAACTAGCTAAGCAGATGACCAAGAGATTGAGATAAACGGAAGTTATTCAGATAGTGATGAAAATTTAATATTTATGGGTGACTGGAATTCGATAGTAGGAAAAGGAAGAGAAGGAAACGTAGTAGGTGAATATGGATTGGGGCTAAGAAATGAAAGAGGAAGCCGCCTGGTAGAATTTTGTACAGAGCGTAACTTAATCATAGCCAACACTTGGTTCAAGAATCATGAAAGAAGATTGTATATATGGAAGAGGCCTGCAGATACTGGAGTGTTTCAGACAGATTATATAATAGTAAGACAGAGATTTAGGAACCGGGTTGTAAGTTGTAAGACATTTCCATGGTCAGATGTGAACTCTGACCACAATTTATTGGTTATGAGCTGTACATTAAAACTGAAGAAACTGCAAAAAGGTGGGAATTTAAAGAGATGGGACCTGGATAAATTGAGAGAACCGGAGGTTGTGGAGAGTTTCAGGGAGAGCATTAGGGAACGATTGACAAGAATCGGGAAAAGAAATACAGTAGATGAAGAGTGGGTAGCTTTGAGAGATGAGATAGTGAAGGCAGCAGAGGATCAAGTAGGTAAAACGATGAGGGCTTAGAAATCCTTGGGTAACAGAAGAAATATTGAATTTAATTGATGAAAGGAGAAAATACAAAAATGTAGCAGATGAAGCAGGCAAAAAGGAATACAAACGTCTCAAAAATGAGATCGACAGGAAGTGCAAAATGGCTAAGCAGGGATCGTTAGATGATAAATGTAAGGATGTAGAGGCATATAACACTAGGGTAAGATAGGTACTGCCTACAAGAAAATTAATGAGACCTTTGCAGAAAAGAGAACCACTTGTATCAATATTGAGAGCTCGGATGGAAACCCAGTCCTAAGGAAAGAAGGGAAAGCAGAAAGATGGAAGGCGTATAGACCGCTACGGTCAAACTTCCGCCGAGACCAGCCGCACAGTCCATGACAAAAATGGTTCAAATGGCTCTAAGCACTATGGGACTTAACTTCTAAGGTCATCAGTCCCCTAGAACTACTTAAACCTAACTAACCTAAGGACATCACACACATCCATGCCCGAGGCAGGATTCGAACCTGCGACCGTAGCGGACACGCGGTTCCAAACTGAAGCGCTTAGAACCGCACGGCCACACCGGCCGGCACAGTCCATGACTGCAGCGCCCTAGACCGCTTGGCTAATCCCGCGCGGCGAAAAGTTATCGCCATACAAGGAGTAGGTTATCGTCGTAGCATGACGGGACAGCTTCGTAGTTTTAAGATGAAAATGCTTTGACAACAATATCAGTAAGTCCTCCACAGGAACGTGGTGTAAACATACCACTTCCATGCTGACTAAAACATCGTTTGGACCAATCCTAATTTGATTTTGCACTGAGGCAGATTAATGAACAGATGTTGTCTTGAGGACAGAATGCATAACTAATTGGGTAGGTTACAGGAAAATGCTTGCATTGAGGAGTGACACTTGTGCAAAGATGGAATGTGTTGACATTTCTGCGGAGCCCAAGACATCTCAGGTAGTTTTTTGCAGTCATATACGTTGGCTTTGCCAACTCATAGCCGAACTGGTCATTTCAGTCTAATCTAGACCTCGCAATAAGTCACAGATCAAGCTTTTTGCTTTCCCATTCGTTGGCTTCGCCAAGTCCGAACAGAACTTTAACTTTCCAACCTAACATAGGCCTCGTCTGAAGATGGGCAAACGAGCCTGAAACGGTGAAGGACAAAGTAAATTCTAATAAAAAATGACTGATAATAATTTTTACAACCTTTCAACATATATTAAAGCTAATTCTTAGCGACACATGTCGTAGACTACAGCACGCAGCGCCACACTGCTGGACAGGAAACAAATGGTTAGTGCGGCTGTATAGTACCTGTGAAATGCAGTTTATCACAGCAAGAGAACCAGGCTCTGCAGAAATAATTTTTAACATTTTTATGCAGCGACAGCAACTGATATTGTTTATATAAGAATATACGGCCTACAGTTGCAGGTTAGCTTTATCGTTTACCTAGTTTTCAACGTTAGTAATAACGTTTTCTTCACAACATAAAATATTATTTAAATGTTTGCCTAAAACTTAGGACGTGGCCTGTTTTAGGCAAACATTTAAATAATATTTTATGTTGTGAAGAAAATGTTGAAACCTAGGTAATCGATAAAGTCAACCTGCAACTGTAGGCTGTACATTCTTATATATCTGCAGAAATATCTCTGCAAAGGTGTTCTAATTAGAGATCAGATAGGGAGTGAGTACGAGTCTTATATTGAGGGTTGCATACGTTAGGGATCAAGGCGCCGCTGTTACGGCAGTGCTATACTGGATTCCTTCCTTCCCGCTGTAGTCTGCGAGTATGAGAAGACTGAGAATGGTGGCAATCCGACCACTTCCCACTCTTAGAGTTTCTTTACTGATGAGTGCAGGATTGTAAGAGTCATCGCGATTTAGTATGAATTGAGCTATTGTCAGGATCACATGGCCACTAACAAAGCTGTTTTGTGACACTGTTCAGGGAGTAAGAGAAAATTTTAGTAATACAGTATTGGAAATGTGCTCCGTTAGGGGAAGAGTGATTGGGAGAAATTCCTTCCTATAGTCCGTACTTCAGATGAAAAAGGTACAAAGTTGATCCAGTGCAAGCAAAATGGCTGTATTCTTGATTATTCCACCTCCACCATGAGAAAACACATACCCTGAGTCAAATGAAAACTGGGCACAGAGCAACCTCACTGTTATATCCCTACGATCACAACACGCGATATTTATGTATTCTTTTGGTCATGGCAACTTACATTTATGTGCTAAGAGTGAGTTGTGTAGCCTTTTTATTGTGTAAATTTTTCGAAGACTGCTGTGTATTTATTTTAACAATTAATCGTCATTTAGAGAACGCACTTCATCCTTGTGTGCTGTTTCCTTCGACTCTTCATAGAATGGTAAACTGTCGAAACTGTGTGTAAATCAAAGTAATTACTAGACATTCTGTTAATAGAGATTAAGTATTACATATACTGCTGTCTTCGAAAAATTTTTATACATACATATACTGCGGGGTCTTGCCCACTCGTCTCGTATAGGGTACCTAAGGGATTTTATTTAATGTTATCGCAGCGGGACTCTGCATTCATACACTAGCATCTCATGTTCGTCGCATCGGTGCCCTGCTGCTGCCAGTTGAATACAGTGTTGCCAGATAGACATAGGGTTCCCACGGAATCGAATATATGGCTATTTTTAAGACCGATGGGAATTTTAAATCGATCACTGGACATGTTTATATTAATTTGAAGCCAATTTTTCGAAGAAAGAAAGTACGTCTCATAGTCCTAAAATAACGGTAATTAATGGGTAAGTAGCCTTTTGCCAGCTTCATCAGTTCACCCTCGTACTGACTGGGTAGCCAAATGAAGGGAGGAAAGTGAAGCAGGCTCTTCAGGCAACGCAGGGAAAGGGAGCTCTGCTATCGCTCGGCTATGCAGAAAGAAAGGCCGCTGACGCAGAATGTCACAGGGAGTGGACGGGAATATCTGAGCACTGGAGGAGCACAATGGGAGGACTGATTAACGTCAGGGCTGCAGCGGAGAGTGGCACCAGGTGGCCCGCGACCCTCACAAAGGGCGGCGGCTACGGGCCGACGCTCCATTACACGATATGTTTGTTTAAAGCCGCTGACACCGGCTGCTAGCGACCCGTGTGGCAGCGCCAGAGACAGAGCTGCGCCGTGCGCCGTCTGCCGTTCTGCCGGCGCAGCGATATTTAGCCGCTGCTCTCGCACGCCACTTACTAGGCAAATATTTACAACTCTTGACTTGTTTCCGCCTCCCGTGTCATAAGTGGCGCGTCGCATCCGCTGTAATCAACTTTCCTCGATCCCGCCGGATCAAGGTAGAGGACGAACTTGCAAGATGGAGTACCAAATTCTGACAGGAATTAACGAAAGAAAAGGCAGCGGTATTGTTCAGTAACGAACATTGTGTATGGTGGTTGGAGGCAGGACGCACGCAGCTACTTCAAAGTGTGGGTGTTTGGCATTATTTTGTTATGGTGGCCTCTAGGAAAGTTATACAAATAAAAACGACCCGGACGAGTGGATACGGTTGGACGCGAATTAATGGCAGAATTAACGAAGAACGAAAAGACTTACAGTTACTTCCAACAAGACGGAGCAACTGCCCGTACAGCCGGCCGAACCCTGGAGCGCATTTACAAAGTCTCCACGTTGTGGCGTCCCCTCTCCGCTTTTGTTGTGCTGTCGATGTTGAGCCGCTACTGCCACAGCTCGGTCGGTGGAATGGAGACGCGACGCGCAGTGATGGTTGTCCCCGTCGGATAACGTGGAACAGCACCTGAAAATCGGTAATTTTCAAGAATGATTGCCTATCGAAGTCATGGGGTCCAAACGATATATATCGAACGTGCGATCGTAAATCGATCATACCACTTTGGTCGCGGAGGTTATGAGTATGTTTACGGTGATCGCTACAGCAACGACAAAAGAAGATAACTACAAAATTACTTGTATTTGCAAAGGAGACGACTTACCTTACTCGTCGTCTGTGTTGTCATCATGTGAAAATCCATTATGATGGTCTGGATGGATAATTTGGAAGAGTGGAACCATGTATTCTTCCTGATACTCGTTCGTTTTCCGCACTGTCCGCAATGAAATTGTAACGGTATTTCAGCATCGAAACTGTTCTTACGAAGTTTTACACACTCCGAACCACCACAGTCTACACAGTCCCTTCTTTCCTCTTCCAGTAGTACTCCATACTTGCGGCAAAAAGTCGAACAACTTTCTACGCTGCACAACATGGAATTAGATTTTTCCATGTGGGAGAATCCATCGAAGAATCGTCAAGAACACCAGACATCCCACTCATTAACGACATATATTGTTTGCGATTCCCTAGCAACTCACAAATAATTCGTGGAGGTATGTAATTTACAGCAACTAAGGGAATGACGGAAAACATAAAAATGACGATCACAAATAATTCATCACAACGCCTGCCACAAGCCGCATGATCGATTTACGATCGCACGTTAGATATATATCGTTTGAATCCCGTGACTTCGATAGGCAATCATTCTTGGAAATTACCTGAAAATCTCTAAAGAAAATTGTTCCTCGCGTAATGTATGAAAGTCCATTTGGAAGTCCGCACAGTCTTCTCACCGATGCGAACTGCTGATTTTAATTGTCTGTTGGGGTTTTATGATGATTTGCTACGCCCGGTTAGTTAGTTATTGCAGCATTGAGTGAATCATTCATCACCGGCGTCATTTCACACCACTGAAGCGAGGAAAAATTCATTTGCGGTTCAGTATCAGTAGTTGTTACGTTGCTAGGCAGAATTGTTCACTATGGCACGACGCAGATCCAGAGATAATCTATAATGCTATCCAGCTTTCGTGCGTCGTGACATTATTTCGGCAAAACACTCCTTTCAATGCATTGAGCTCATCAAGTCACTCTTTCAATTAAAATGTTCACAGTTAATTAATTTTGATCATCAACTAACACAGGGGTTCCCAACAAAATTTTCTCGAGGACCCCCTCATCGAGCATGATTGGTACCTTGTCGTATCACAGTATCAAGTACCTAAAAAAGCCAAATTAAAAGTCTTTTTATACGTTTTTATTTTTGGTACTTACAATGGAACCTCCCCATCGCACCCCCCTCAGATTTAGTTATAATTTGGCACAGTGGATAGGCCTTGATAAACTGAACACAGATCAATTGAGAAAACAGGAAGAAGTTGTGTGGAACTATGAAAAAAATAAGCAAAATATACAAACTCAGTAGTCCATGCGCAAGATAGGCCAGATCAAGGAAAATGTGAGCTGAGGAGCGCCGCGGTCCCGTGCGTAGCGTGAGCAGCTGCGGAGGTAGCGGTCCTTGGTTCAAGTCTTCCCTCGAGTGAAAAATTTATTGTCTATATTTTCGCAAAGTTATGATCTGTCTGTTCGTTCATTAACGTCTCTGTTCACTGTAATAACTTTATTGTCTGTGTTTTGCGACCGCACCGCAAAACCGTGAGATTAGTAGAGGAAAGGACGTGCCTCTCCAATGGGAACCGAAAACATTTGGTCGCATGGTCATAGGTCAACCGATTCGTCCACAGGAAAACACGTCTGAAATATTCTATACGACACTGGTGACGGCATGTGCGTCACATGACAGGAATATGTTGTCGACCCACCTAACTTGTACACGTGGCGAATGGGTAAAAAGATTCTTCTACCTTGCCCGATTTAGGTTTTCTTGTGGATGTGATAATCACTCCCAAAAAGTGATGAAAACATAAGAGTTGGTCACATAAACTGCAACAAATGTATGCAATAGTTTCACAGTCGCACAGTTTTCCCTGTGCTCTGTCAAAACATATGTTTTTAACGTTTTCAAATTTTTCCGTGTGTAGACCGCCAAAACCTGCATATGTCCAAGCAAATCTGAACATGTCCTGGTATTTTGGAGAGTGAAGTTGATGATGTGTGAGTGCCTGAACTTTGATAATTGTCTGAAAATAAAAAATAAAAATTTTCGTTCGAGGGAAGACTTGAACCAACGACCTCTCGTTCCGCAGCTGCTCACACTAACCACGGGACCACGGCACTGCTGTCCTTAAGTAGTCCTTGATGTTGCCTATCTTCGACATAGACTACTCAGTTTGTATATTTTGCTTCTTTTTTCATAGTTCCACACAACTTCTTCTTGTTTTCTCGATTGATCTGTGTTCAATTTTTCAAGGCCTATCCACTGTGCCAACTTATAACTAAATCTGAGGGGGGTGCGATGGGGAGGTTCCCTTGTTAGGAAAAATATTGACATATTCATTATTGAAAAAATATTGAGCTTAAAACTTTTTCAATTTAGCCATCATTGTCATTGTTAAATTTTTATTATTGCTCAACATTTTTGTCTTTAAATGTGGGTGTTTAGCATAACAAACTCCTTAAAAAAATAATGGCCGATTGTCGTGTGAAATGCGAGTTTCTGTGTGAAGTTAGTTGTCAGCTGCAAAGAGGCAGCGCGTGCAGTCTAAGGCATATAGAAGAATTATTTGCCTCTATCTAACTCTAGTTTTGCGCTAGAGTGTGCTAGTGTCAGTTGGCTCTAAGAAGAAGCTAGACGCAGAACATAGCGTTCGCTAAAGCTCTGCTCATGCAGGAAGCGGCCAAAACAAAAAATCTGTTATCATACGAAATATATTTAATATGCTTTTTATTCTAATAGCATCTTGTGGACCCCTCTGACATAGCTCGCGGACCACTGGTGGTCCGCGGACCACCTGCTGGGAACCACTGAACTAACACACAGTTCAATTAATGATGGAACCAACACGTGAGATTTCCGTTACTGACGAACAATTTTTATTGTTCCTTCTTAGCAGTTAGTTTATAATCATCACACCACACGCACACCGATGGACCAGATCAATTACGATTCTTTCCAGATCGGTGATCCTGACAATTACGACAACTTTTACAATCGGCGTATTTGTATTATCTTCGTGTGGTCGTATTAATGTTTCCTACTCCAGGCTAACCAGGTATTTTGCAGTCTTCGATACTATGTCCATTCTTCGTTGTAACGGTTCACTTTGATGAAGGTTGAGTCCAACAATAATATTTCCAATAATTAAAGTTCATTAAATCGTCGTACACTATCAGAATACCACTTCAGTTCAAGTTCTCAAGTCAGAATAACTGAGAACAAAGTCTGCGCATCTCTATCACACAATATTACTTTTTTTTTAAAAAAAAAAAAAAAAAAAAAGAACAGTCTCGTAGCGTTCCGTTTGTAGTGCTATAACAAACGGTGCTCTCTCTCGAATTGATAGCAAGCAAGCTAGCAAGCGACTGACTTTTCCATGATAGAGCATTGTAGACACATTGGATTTCCTTTTCGCCGCGTTTACAACTCTTTTTCACAGTAAATCCTGACTGACATATTACTTTTGACTTAACTTTCGTCCGCAACTCGTGGTCGTGCGGTAGCGTTCTCGCTTCCCGCGCCCGGTTTCCCGGGTTCGATTCCCGGCGGGGTCAGGGATTTTCTCTGCCTCGTGATGACTGGGTGTTGTGTGATGTCCTTAGGTTAGTTAGGTTTAAGTAATTCTAAGTTCTAGGGGACTGATGACCATAGATGTTAAGTCCCATAGTGCTCAGAGCCATTTTGAACTTAACTTTCGTCGTACTGATTTGCAGTTATTACTAAGATGTTTGGTGGCTAATTAAAATAACCTTTCTTTCTTTCTAGCTTTATATCACGACATACTCGGTAATTATTGAAACTGGTGTTCATCAAACCTTTAAGGTGTTATATTATTGTCAAAGTTGTCGTACCTGCCAGGATAACACTGTTCCCTACTTTAAATTATCATGACATTCTTATTTTGGTTTTCGGGATTCTTCGGGTGTTACAACGCCTGACAGAGTTGTTGGCGGAGGTCAGTCTGGTCGCGGCTCTAGCCGACCACCCAGGCCACCTGATATATCAGTGAGCAATTAATTTGTGGGGGCAGCCCTCAAGCCCAAGGTGCAACGCAACTACTCTCATAATCTTCTAGAACTACAGCAGAACATTTCGGACGAGACTACAGCAGTTCTAGCATTCCAGCTTCGATCTGCCTTCAGCAACTTGCTGACCAGACCCAAAAGTGCCAAGAAATGAATGGCGGTCACTTTCAACTACTACTATAGTCAGGTTAGTACCGTATTTCTTTCCCTCTGCTCTGTTTCTTTGTGCCATGCGACTCTGTTCTCCAGGCCACTTTTATTTGTCCCACCCTGTTGTGAGGTAACGGGCGAGTTGTGGCGCCCTGGAAATATTAAATGTTCGGAGCTGGGGCGGCCGCACAGGACGCTCGTAAAAGCCGCGGCCCGGCTGCAACCACGTGGTGCCGGACGTTGGCCGAAGCGAGAGGGGTCCAGCCCGACCGCGTGGCTGGGATTTCCATGGTGACGCAGTGTCAGTAAAAGAGACTTGTATGTCGAGAGTTCCAAAGATGGCGGACTTTGTGAAACCATCATGGCAGACATTTCACAGTTCGTATAGAAATTAATAGTAGCCAGATGAAACATGATACATCAAAAAGAAACATGTACAGTCGTGGACCAAACGAGCGAGACCCCTCGCCTTTTCGTTATGCTGATCCGCACAGCTTTAAAGTCTGCTACACAGCAAAACAGAAAAGGCGACGAAGTGCTACCAACATACTATGCACAAGCGTGAAATTGAAAAACAATCCGAACTTTTTCAGACTGTTTTCAATCATGTTTAAGACTATATTAATACTGATTAGTGTGTTAAACACAACACGTAAATATAAGATATAAATCAAAGAAGAAACGCTAATTAGTATGAACTGCACTAATAAAAATGAATTTCAGCTTATCGAGATAACATAACTGTTTTATTAAGTCAAATTACCCCAGATCGTTACGAATTAGCAAAATATTATGCGCAATCGGCCGCGAAACGGTCTGTCTCAACATTCAGACCAATCATACTGGATTACCGTTGCGTAAATTTTGCATACATAAACAGCCATATCTTTAGAGTGCGTTCTCATAGAATCTCACTTTTTTTACACCACCAAGGGACCGTATGGCGCAGTAAGTGCGATACATTTCCGCTTATTATATCTACCCGTACTCGAGGTAAACGGGTTCTAAGGGATGGGTAGACAGACAGAAGGTCAAGAAAGTGAGACTAGTAGGGTTCCATTTTTACCTATTTAGGTGACTAAATCCTAGCAACGAAAATAGCAACGAGGGCCGCATAAATAATTCCCCCTACTCTTCATTCGAAATGTTCTAGTTGTAGTCGATACATATTAATCGTAGCTACGCTGTCGATCCAAATCACGTTTACAGGAAAGCAAATAAAATCCATTTGTCTATACATGTGGTAATTCACATCCTAGTATTAATGCCACCGCGTTTTAGAAGTGTGACCATTCCCATAGCTTCAGAAACACTTCGGCTAATGAACGTTTCCTGGCTGTGGCGAGTCTAATGGAGAATTCGAAACATTATAGAATACGTTTGGCAGCTGTGTCGCCGTTTATTTCCTGAGGTGGTGCAGAATTATTCTACTAAATTTACTCGCTAATAACAGTATTTGGTATTTCGATAAACATCCCGAATGATTGTCACATAAGCGGTGACATAAATGTAGAAAATTCATGTTTTTGAGTCCAGAAAGCTCTATGCAACAGAAACTGAAGATCATTTTGCCATTTTCATTGCGAAATTGCCAGCTTATTCATGTCTGGGGTAATAATAGAGGGCTGTTTGCCTGGGCTGTCTGCTAGGGTAGTGAAAGGTGTTTGCTACTGCAAGGGATGTCTGGTTTGTTTTCCGTTCTAATCTCGATGGAGGCAGATAGACTATCAATAAAGCAATTTTAAGAATTTCTCTCGCTCCCAATACGTTTTTTTGCTACCTTTATTCTGTATCGGCGCCCTGTGGATGTCAATATGAAACTTTTGTAGAATTTCATACTTTTTACTGCCTACTTTTTGCGTTTCTGTCAATAATTGAATTGATTTTTAAATGAATTTCGTTAAGAATATTCACGCATTGTTAAATTTGCTCACTTTCATGGTAGGTCAGCAACGGTAATGCAGTATGAATGGTCTGAACATTGACACAGACCGTTTCGCGGCCATATGTGCATAATATTTTGCTAATTCGTATCGATTTGGGGTACTTTGTCTTATTAAAACAGTTATGTTATCTCGATAAGCTGAATTTATTTTTATTAATTCAGTTCATACTAATTAGTGTTTCTTCTTTCATTTATATCTTATAATTACGTGTTGTATTTAACACACTAATCAGCATTAATATAGTCTTAGACATGATTGCCCCCCCCCCCCCCCCCATGAACCATGGACCTTGCCGTTGGAGGGGAGGGTTGCGTGCCTCAGCGATACAGATAGCCGTACCGTAGGTACAACCACAACGGAGGGGTATCTGTTGAGAGGCCAGACAAACGTGTGGTTCCTGAAGAGGGGCAGCAGCCTTTTCAGTAGTTGCAAGGGCAACAGTCTGGATGATTGACTGATCTGGCCATGTAACACTAACCAAAACAGCCTTGCTGTGCTGGTAGTGCGAAAGGCTGAAAGCAAGGGGAAACTACAGCCGTAATTTTTCCCGAGCGCATGCAGCTTTACTGTATGGTTCAATGATGATGGCGTCCTCTTGGGTAAAATATTACGGAGGTAAAATAGTCCCCCAGTTGGATCTCCGGGCGGGAACTACTCAGGAGGACGTTGACATCAGGAGAAAGCAAACTGGCTTTCTACGGATCGGAGCGTGGAATGTCAGATCCCGTAATCGGGCAGGTAGGTTAGAAAATTTTAAAAGTGAAATGGATAGGTTAAAAATTAGATATAGTGGGAATTAGTGAAGTTCGATGGCAGGAAGAACAAGACTTCTGGTCAGGTGACTACAGGGATATAAATACAACATGAAATAGGGGTAATGCAGGAGTAGGTTTAATAATAAATAAAAAATAACAGTGCGAGTAAGCCACTACAAACAGCATAGTGAACGTATTATTGTGGCCAACGTAGACACGAGGCCGATGCCCATCCCAGTAGTACAAGTTTATATGTTAACTAGCTCCGCAGATGACCAAGAGATTGAGATAAACGGAAGTTATTCAGATAGTGAAGGGAGATGAAAATTTAATATTTATGGGTGACTGGATTCGATAGTAGGAAAAGGAAGAGAAGGAAACGTAGTAGGTGAATATGGATTGGGGCTAAGAAATGAAAGAGGAAGCCGCCTGGTAGAATTTTGCACAGAGCACAACTTAATCATAGCTAACACTTGGTTTAAGAATCATGATAGAAGGTTGTATACATGGAAGAACCCTGGAGATACTAAAAGGTATCTATGACAGAGATTTAGGGACCAGGTTTTAAATTGTAAGACATTTCCAGGGGCAGATGTGGACTCTGACCACAATCTATTGGTTATGACCTGTAGATTAAAACTGAAGAAACTGCAAAAAGGTGTGAATTTAAGGAAATGGGACCTGGATAAACTGAAACAACCAGAGGTTGTACAGAGTTTCAGGGAGAGCATAAGGGAACAATTGACAGGAATGGGGGAAAGAAATACAGTAGAAGAAGAATGGGTAGCTCTGAGGGATGAAGTAGTGAAGGCAGCAGAGGATCAAGTAGGTAAAAAGACGAGGGCTAGTAGAAATCCTTGGGTAACAAAAGAAATATTGAATTTAATTGGAGAAAGAAGAAAATATAAAAATGCAGTAAATGAAGCAGGCAAAAAGGAATACAAACGTCTCAAAAATGAGATCGACAGGAAGTGCAAAATGGCTAAGCAGGGATGGCTAGAGGACAAATGTAAGGATGTAGAGGCTTATCTCACTAGGGGTAAGATAGATACTGCCTACAGGAAAATTAAAGAGACCTTTGGAGAAAAGAGAACCACTTGTATGAACATCAAGAGCTCAGATGGAAACCCAGTTCTAAGCAAAGAAGGGAAAGCAGAAAGGTGGAAGGAGTATATACATGGTCTATACAAGGGCGATGTACTTGAGGACAATATTATGGAAATGGAAGAGGATGTAGATGAAGACGAAATGGGAGATATGATACTGCGTGAAGAGTTTGACAGAGCACTGAAAGACCTGAGTCGAAACAAGGCCCCCGGAGTAGACAACATTCCATTGGAACTACTGACGGCCTTGGGAGAGCCAGTCCTGACAAAACTCTACCATCTGGTGAGCAAGATGTATGAAACAGGCGAAATACCCTCAGACTTCAAGAAGAATATAATAATTCCAATCCCAAAGAAAGCAGGTGTTGACAGATGGGAGAATTACCGAACAATCAGTTTAATAAGCCACAGCTGCAAAATACTAACACGAATTCTTTACAGACGAATGGAAAAACTAGTAGAAGCCGACCTCGGGGAAGATAAGTTTGGATTCCGTAGAAATACTGGAACACGTGAGGCAATACTGACCTTACGACTTATCTTAGAAGAAAGATTAAGGAAAGGCAAACCTACGTTTCTACCATTTGTAGACTTAGAGAAAGCTTTTGAAAATGTTGACTGGAATACTCTCTTTCAAATTCTAAAGGTGGCAGGGGTAAAATACAGGGAGCGAAAGGCTATTTACAATTTGTACAGAAACCAGATGGCAGTTATAAGAGTGGAGGGACATGAAAGGGAAGCAGTGGTTGGGAAGGGAATGAGACAGGGTTGTAGCCTCTCCCCGATGTTATTCAATCTGTATATTGAGCAAGCAGTAAAGGAAACAAAAGAAAAATCCGGAGTAGGTATTAAAATCCATGGAGAAGAAATAAAAACTTTGAGGTTCGCCGATGACATTGTAATTCTGTCAGAGACAGCAAAGGACTTGGAAGAGCAGTTGAACGGAATGGATGGTGTCTTGAAGGGAGGATATAAGATGAACATCAACAAAAGCAAAACGAGGATAATGGAATGTAGTCGAATTAAGTCGGGTGATACTGAGGGTATTAGACTAGGAAATGAGACACTTAAAGTAGTAAAGGAGTTTTGCTATTTGGGGAGCAAAATAAGTGATGATGGTCGAAGTAGAGAGGATATAAAATGTAGACTGGCATGGCAAGGAAAGCGTTTCTGAAGAAGAGAAATTTGTTAACACCGAGTATAGATTTAAGTGTCAGGAAGTCATTTCTGAAAGTATTTGTATGGTGTGCAGCCGGACGGTAAATAGTTTGGACAAGAAGAGAATAGAAGCTTTTGAAATGTGGTGCTACAGAAGAATGCTGAAGATTAGATGGGTATATCACATAACTAATGAGGAGGTACTGAATAGGACTGGGGAGAAGAGGAGTTTGTGGCACAACTTGACCAGAAGAAGGGATCGGTTGGTAGGACATGTTCTGAGGCATCAAGGGATCACCAATTTAGTATTGGAGGGCAGCGTGGAGGGTAAAAATCGTAGAGGGAGACCAAGAGATGAATACACTAAGCAGATTCAGAAGGATGTAGGTTGCAGTAGGTACTGGGAGATGAAGAAGCTTGCACAGGATAGAGTAGCATGGAGAGCTGCATCAAATCAGTCTCAGGACTGAAGACCACAACAACAACAACAGACATGATTGAAAACAGACTGACAAAGTTCAGATAGTTTTTCAATTTCACGCCTGTGCATAGCATATTGGTAGCACTTCGTCTCCTTGCCTGTTATGCTGTGTAGCAGACTTAAAAGTTATGCGGATCAGCATAACGAAAAGGCGAGGGGTCTCGCTCGTTTTGTCCACGTCTGTCCATTACTATTATTTGCACTACGATTCTAATGGTGTAATCAGATTTTCAATATCTTTATTAGTTTAAAGTTTTGTACCTGACGCTGACGTGTCAGATCCTAGTAGTATACTTCTGAATTCGTCCGATGTCATCCCTTAGGCCGATATGGTAACGAACACATACACCGTTATTTAAATATTGTTGACTTATGACCTAAGATGTTGAGTCCCATAGTGCTCAGAGCCATTTGAACCATTTTAAATATTGTTGACATGTATTTCTTTGGTCCAGGTAGTTTCATGTTGAATAAGATTATGTCTCTAGAACATAAGAACGATGTATTTTTGGTGGTGACAATCTTCAGCCAATGGAAAAGCAGACAGCAGCGAAACACTGTGGGAGTCAACTGGGAGCTGGGAGTGTCTCAGTGAAGAGGTCAAGGAAACGATTCTGGACATTTGGATGTTCGTTCTTGAAGAAGGCAGACCTGCCCGTGATATAGTGCTTTATTCAGTCATGTGGCTGATAAATTCTGGGCGGTGAATGGCCGTTGCCACACTTTAACTTTTGAAAGGACTTCATATTTCGAAACGTCTGAATACGCTCCAGCATAGGACTCCAACTTTGTACACTTACATTACGGGACTGAAGACAGAGTATAAGTTTCTAAACTTGTCACCTCGCATGTGTTAATTTGTAAATTTTCATGTGAAACTCTGCACTGTTTTGAGCTGACGAAATAGACTTCGTTTTCGTCTATCTTTGATTACAATTTAGTTCGAGGATTTTGCTACCATTCTCGTAACGCTCTCAATGCAACTTTATTGCATTCGATAAAGGTATTTTCTGTCTGTATTTTAACTGAATTTTGAAGGACCACTTCTCGTTTAGTTGAGATGTCCTTTTTTGAATAAACATCATTCAACATACTGTAGGCAGGCCGCTGTGGCCGAGCGGTTCTAGGCGCTTCAGTCCGGAACTGCACTGCTGCTACGGTCGCAGGTTCGAATCCTGGCTCGGGCATGAATATGTGTGTGATGTCCTTAGGTTAGTTAGGTTTAGGTAGTTCGTCTACGGGACTAATGACCTCAGATGTTAAGTCCCATAGTGCTTATAGACATTTGAGCCATTTTTTTTTAACATACTGTAGAATTAAAACACCTTCAGCCGTCAAAATTTCAAGTTGTTGTTTTATCTGAGCAACCAGTTTCGACGCTACATTACGCCAACTTCAGGCCCCCTTACCGATGTGTAAGAAGAATTCTACCTCTGGGCCAATCAAAGTAGTGACCAGCATTCAGTGACCGATATCTCCTTAATACAGACAGAGATCCCTCAGAAGCAGCCGTTAGGTACCGTCGCAATGTGTGTGGATTTTCTCACATTCGCAAGAGTCGTCCTCTACAAGCCCCACTTCTTCAGATTGTTTTTGCATGATCTGAGACAATTACGTGTTCTCCAGGAGGGGTACGTGAGCGTGTACCCTCCAGGAGGTTTCTTTTTCAACTCGTAAATAAGATAGACCCATGCCTTCAGCCAGATTTAGGCGTCTGGTGTCAGGTGCAGCTGTTAAGGCGTATTTCTCTTATGGAAACACTTTCTCGACCTGAAATATGGTGAGTATACCGTGTGGCTAGTAATTAATTACAGGCATGTCACAATAAATGTAAATGTACAATAGAAAGAAATGCATATGATAATTCATAGACTATTGTACGCGCTCATCATCAAAGAGAAAATCAGTTTACAACACTTGTTTACATTCAACACAGACTACATTGGAGAGGTTAAAAAATCAAATTTTAGTCTTATTACTTGATATTGTAGATAATATACACTCACTAGTTGGTTCGGTTAAGATATTCGTCAATCGAATAAAAGGATTTGGTCGTCAATAAATCGTTTGCATTCCCCTTAAACTACATTTTTTAGTAGTTAAACATTTTACGGCTGTTGGCAACTTGAAAATACGAGGCGTGTTTTTTGAGTAAGTACCGTTTTGAAATTAAAAAAAAGACGTGCTAAGATATCTCAATAATTTTATTTTTACATGAAAGCCTGTACCTTAATCTACTTTTCTACATAATTTCCGTCAATACTGAGGCACTTGTCATAACGTTGTACCAGTTTTTGAATACCCTCCTCATAGTTCGGTTCTGCTCCGTGGTTCTGTCATGTCCCGGCTTCCCCTAAGAGAAATTTTTAAATATAAGGAAAACAATCAATATGAAATAAGTCGGATTTTTTCAAGCAGTTTCATGTAGCGGACAAAAGTGTTTGTTATGTTACATCAGAACCAGCTATAATTATGTAAAATTTCGGTTATAATGAACGAAGTCCTTTTCATCTGAAACAGTCGATTAATTAGTCGCTATCAGTCTCGGATTTGTGAAAAGTGCGGCGAGCTGAACAGAATTATATCCGTGAATGGAATGGGAACAAACCTACATATACGATAGAAAAAAGTACCCTTTGCCACGGACTTGGTTTGAAGAGTGCCGATATAGAATAATTTTTTCCACCAAATGGTGATCGAAGCTTACCGCTGGAAAAGAACCGTTCTCCTACCGTTCTGTTTGAATTTGCTTGTCTCCCTCGTCAGAGAGAATGGCTGTTATTTTGTGTGCTCTGTTTCCAATGGGCTGCCCTATACGTCCATTTTCCCGACAGCGAATGAAGTTTTGAACAGAGTTCGATGTTTCTCCGTATCGCTTATACCGTTTCAGATCTATAGCACCGTAGCAATATACAAACACGGACGTTCTATGAAATAATGGAGCAGTAATGGTTTTTCTTTTCGTCTGATACTGCAAATATTCATTTGACTAACAGCGTGGCACGCCACCGTTCAATGGAATGTTATTGACAACGATGTGTCGATACCTCCTGCCTGCAATAGGTTCGTTGTTTGCAATATACGGAGAGGTATTTTTTTCTGGATGAATGTGTGGTGTCTATTTAGGACGCCGTTGCACTTATATTTTGAAACTGTCTGACAGATCAAAACTATGTTCGGACCGAGACTCAAAACCTAGAGCTCTTTGGTCCTGTAAATGTACATTGCATTTTTTTATGTCTTCGGTAATACCATTTTCGACTTTTTTTATATAAGTTTAAAACGATATGTTCTGTATCTTTCGCACATGCTCAAGAATTTGGTAATAACTATATCATACATGAGTATAAATTTGGCTTTCTGCCCTTTAGGCTTATTTGAAAATGGGCCTCGGCCCAAAATTAGTCATCGAATGAAAAATAAAATATTTGCAACTTGGACTGGTTTTTCGTTCTATTGGTTTAATTTAAATGTAAATTAATGCAGATGAATAGGAAAAAGAATCCCGTATTGTTTGAATACTCCATTAGTAGTGTAGCGCTTGACACAGTCATGTCGATTAAATATTTGGGCGTAACATTGCAGAGCGATATCAAGTGGGAAAAGCATGTAATGGCAGTTGTGGGGAAGGCGGATGGTCGTCTTCGGTTCATTGGTAGAATTTTGGGAAGATGTGGTTCATCTGTAAAGAAGACCGCTTATAGAACGCTGGTGCGACATATTCTTGAGTACTGCTCGAGCGTTCGGGATCCCTGTCAGGTCGGATTGAGGGAGGACAAGGGAGGACATAGAAGCAATTCAGAGCCGGGCTGCTAGATTTGTTACTGGTAGGTTTGTTCATCACGCGAGTGTTACGGAAATGCTTCAGGAACTCGGGTGGGAGTCTCTAGAGGAAAGGAGACGTTCTTTTCGTGAATCGCTACTGAGGAAATTTAGAGAACCAGCATTTGAGGCTGACTGCAGTACAATTTTACTGCCGCCAACTTACATTTCGCGGAAAGACCACAAAGATAAGATAAGAGAGATTAGGGTTCGTACAGAGGCATATAGGCAGTCATTTTTCCCTTGTTCTGTTTGGGAGTGGAACAGGGAGAGAAGATGCTAGTTGTAGTACGAGGTACCCTCCGCCACGCACCGTATGGTGGATTGCGGAGTATGTATGTAGATGTAGATGTAGATGTTGAGTTCAGGTAGGCACTCTTAGAGGACCAGCAAATATTAGGAATGTTATCGTCCACAAACCATTGGCTCACCGATGTTGCCTTACGACAGGGTGTACTGTCGTGCTGATAGCCCTCGTGTGCCAAATGTTCCTCTACTGTACACCGTATATATTGCTGTAAAATGTATTCATATCCTTTCGCATTTAGTACTTTCTTAACCGTAATAGCCAGAACCCGCCCCCTCCCACGCCACCCCCTCCCATACTCTGACAGCGTGTCCTCTGTACTCAACTCTTCCTACTACACACAGTACCACGTAACAGTTTAATTGTCACGTTCAAGAAATCGTTCACACGTTCAGGAATAGTACAAACATACCATCATTTGACCATCGGACAGACTCCCGTATGGCACAGAAAAACAACTGAAGGATTTAAAAGTGAATAAATAACTTGGTCCGGATGGAATATCAGTTCGGTTTTACAAAGACTATGGCATTGGTACCTTACTGCCTTGTATTTATCGTCAATCTCTCGCCCAGCACAAGGTCCCAAGCGACTTGAAAAAAGCGCAGGTGACTCCACTATATAAGGAGGGTGAAAGATCGGTCCGGCAAAATTACAGACAAATGTCCCTAACTTCTATTTGCTGCAGAATTCTTGAACATATTCTCAGTTCCAATATAATGAACTTTCCTGAAAGTGAGAACTTTATGTGGCTTTAGAAAGTATTGCTCATGCGAAACTCAGCTTGCTCTTTTCTCACATAATATACTGTGAACAATCGTTGAAGGGCAACAGGCAAATGCCATGTTTCTACATTGCCGGAAACAATTTGACATGGTGCCCCGTTGGAGGCTATTAAAGAAGGTGTGGGCATATGGAATAAGTTCACAGATATGTGAGTAGCTCGAAGACGTCTTAAGCAATAGAACCCGGGATGTTGTTCTCGACGGTGAGTGTTCATCAGAGACAAGGGTATTGTCAGGAATGTCCCAGGGAAGTGTGAGAAGACCGCCGTTGTTCTCTACGTACATAAACGAGGGTGGGCATCAATCTACGGTTGTTTGCTGATGGTGCTGTGGTGTACGGTAAGGTGTCGAAGATCGGTGACTTAGGATGATACGAGGTGACTTAGACATAATTTCTAGTTGTGTGATGAGTGGTAGCTAGCTCTAAATGTGGAAAGATGTAAGTTAATGCGGATGAGTAGAAAGAACAAACGTGTAATGTTCGGTGACAGTATTATTAAGGTCCGTTTGACACAGTCAAGTCATTTAAATATCTGGGCATAACGCTGGAAAGCAATATGAAGTGGAAACAACATGTGAGAACTGTGGCAGGGAAGACGAATGGTCCACTTCGGTTTATTGGGAGAATTTTAAGAAATAGTGGTTCACCTGTAATGGATATCGCATATAGGATGCTGATGCAACCTATTCTTGAGTACTGCACGAGTGTTTGGGATACATAATAGGTCGGGTTGAAGGAAGACATCGAAGCGATTCAGAGCGGGATGCTAGGTTTGTTGCCGGTGGGTCCGAACAACACCTAAGTGTTACGGAGAGACTTCTGGAACTCAAGTGGGAATCAGTGGAGGGAAGGTGATGTTCTTTTCGAGAAACACTACTGGGAAAATTTAGAGATCCGGCATTTGAAGCTGACTGCCGAGCGATTCTACTGCCGCCAACATACATTGCGTGTAAGGACTGTGGAGATAAGATTCGAGAAATTGTGGCTCTTACTGAGCCATATATACAGTGATTTTTCCTTTGCTATATTTGCGAACAGGAAGGAAAATGACAGTTAGTGGTATAGGGTACCCTAGGGCTGCTTGCGAATCATCGATGTGGATGTATATTAGGCGTAGATCTAGAATTTTTTCCAGCCATTCGGCATACCCACACCATTCCATGGACGGCCGTAAGATACAGCATGATTAATCAGTCCATATCACTCGTGTCCAGACATACACTCCTGGAAATTGAAATTAGAACACCGTGAATTCATTGTCCCAGGAAGGGGAAACTTTATTGACACATTCCTGGGGTCAGATACATCACATGATCACACTGACAGAACCACAGGCACATAGACACAGGCAACAGAGCATGCACAATGTCGGCACTAGTACAGTGTATATCCACCTTTCGCAGCAGTGCAGGCTGCTATTCTCCCATGGAGACGATCGTAGAGATGCTGGATGTAGTCCTGTGGAACGGCTTGCCATGCCATTTCCACCTGGCGCCTCAGTTGGACCAGCGTTCGTGCTGGACGTGCAGACCGCGTGAGACGACGCTTCATCCAGTCCCAAACATGCTCAATGGGGGACAGATCCGGAGATCTTGCTGGCCAGGGTAGTTGACTTACACCTTCTAGAGCACGTTGGGTGGCACGGGATACATGCGGACGTGCATTGTACTGTTGGAACAGCAAGTTCCCTTGCCGGTCTAGGAATGGTAGAACGATGGGTTCGATGACGGTTTGGATGTACCGTGCACTATTCAGTGTCCCCTCGACGATCACCAGTGGTGTACGGCCAGTGTAGGAGATCGCTCCCCACACCATGATGCCGGGTGTTGGCCCTGTGTGCCTCGGTCGTATGCAGTCCTGATTGTGGCGCTCACCTGCACGGCGCCAAACACGCATACGACCATCATTGGCACCAAGGCAGAAGCGACTCTCATCGCTGAAGACGACGCGTCTCCATTCGTCCCTCCATTCACGCCTGTCGCGACACCACTGGAGGCGGGCTGCACGATGTTGGGGCGTGAGCGGAAGACGGCCTAACGGTGTGCGGGACCGTAGCCCAGCTTCATGGAGACGGTTGCGAATGGTCCTCGCCCATACCCCAGGAGCAACAGTGTCCCTAATTTGCTGGGAAGTGGCGGTGCGGTCCCCTACGGCACTGCGTAGGATCCTACGGTCTTGGCGTGCATCCGTGCGTCGCTGCGGTCCGGTCCCAGGTCGACGGGCACGTGCACCTTCCGCCGACCACTGGCGACAACATCGATGTACTGTGGAGACCTCACGCCCCACGTGTTGAGCAATTCGGCGGTACGTCCACCCGGCCTCCCGCATGCCCACTATACGCCCTCGCTCAAAGTCCGTCAACTGCACATACGGTTCACGTCCACGCTGTCGCGGCATGCTACCAGTGTTAAAGACTGCGATGGAGCTCCGTATGCCACGGCAAACTAGCTGACACTGACGGCGGCGGTGCACAAATGCTGCGCAGCTAGCGCCATTCGACGGCCAACACCGCGGTTCCTGGTGTGTCCGCTGTGCCGTGCGTGTGATCATTGCTTGTACAGCCCTCTCGCAGTGTCCGGAGCAAGTATGGTGGGTCTGACACACCGGTGTCAATGTGTTCTTTTTTCCATTTCCAGGAGTGTATACTGTTTAATGGCGTCTCTTTTTACTTCGCTTCAGGCATCGCTTAGCACTGGCCACAGAAATGTGTGACTTATGACGAGCTGCTCGACCGCTGCCGCCCATTCTTTTTAAGTCGGTGCGCTCAATCGTTGAGCTAGCTGGACTGCTAGTAGTACTCAGCAGTGATTCCTTCCGCAGTGACCGATGGTCTGTGTCCGTCAGTACATGAGTTCTGTCTGCTCTCAGTTTAGCATCTACATCTGCATCTGCATCTACATGATTACTCTGCTATTCACAATAAAGTGGCTGCCTGGCAGAGGGTTCAATGAACCATCTTCAAGCTGTCTCTCTACCGTTCCACTCCCGAACGGCGTGTGAGAAAAACGAGGGCTTAATTTTTTCTGTGCGAGCCCTGATTTCTCTCATTTTGTCGTGATGATCATTTCTCCCTATGTACGAGGGTGCCAACAGAATATTTTCGCACTCGGAGGAGAAAACTGGTAACTGAAATTTCATGAGAAGATCCAGTAGCAACGAAAAACGCCTTTGTTTTGATGATTGCCACCCCAATTCACGTATCATGTCTGTGGCACTATCTCACCTATTTCGCGATAATATAAAACGAACTGACCTTCTTTGAAATTTTTCGATCATCCGTCAGTCCCACCCGATGTGGATCCCACGCCGCGCAGCAATACTCCAGGGTAGGGTGAACAAGCATAGTGTAAGCAGTCTCTTTAGTAGACCTGTTGCACCTTCTAAGTGTTCTGTCAATGAACCGCAGTCTTTGGTTTGCTCTACCCACAACATCAGCTATGTGATCGTTCCAATTTAGGTTATTTGTAATCCCTTAGTTCGATTTACAGACTTCAGATTTGTTTGACTTAGCGCATAAGCGAAATTTAGTGGATTTCTTTTAGTACTCACGTGAATAACTTCGCACTTTTCTTTATTCAGGGTCAACTACCACCTTTCGCACCATACACATATCTTATATAAATCATTTTGCAATTCGTTTTGGTCATCTGATGACTTTATAAGACGGTAAGTGACAGCATAGTCTGAAAACAGCCTAAGACGGCTACTCAGATTGTCTCCTATGTCGGTAATATAGATCTGGAACAATGAACGGGCCTATAACACTTCCTTGGGGAACGCCGGATATTACTTCTGTTTTACTCGATTTTCGGTCTGTTACTAAGAACTGTGACCTTTCTGACAGGAAATCATGAATCCAGTCGCACAACTGAGGCGATACTCAGCAGGCAAGCAGTTTGGTTAGAAGACGCTTGTGGGGAACGGTGTCGAAAGCCTTCTGGAAATCTAAAAATATGGAATCAATTTGACAGCCCCTGTCGATAGCACTTATTACTTCATGAGTATAAAGAGCTAGTTGTGTTTCACAAGAACGATATTTTCTGAATCCATGCTGACTATATGTCAAATGGCTCTGAGCACTATGGGACTCAACTGCTGTGGTCATTAGTCCCCTAGAACTTAGAACTACTTAAACCTAACTAACCTAAGGACATCACACACATCCATGCCCGAGGCAGGATTCGAACATGCGACCGTAGCAGTCGCACGGTTCCGGACTGCGCGCCTAGAACCGCGAGACCACCGCGGCCGGCGACTATATGTCAATAAATCGTTTTCTTCGAGGTACTTCATAATGTTCGAACACAGTATATGTTCCAAAACACTACTCCAAAACGACGTTAGTGATATAGGCCTGTAATTCAGCGGATTACTTCTACTTCCCTTTTTGGGCATTGGTGTCAGTTGAGTAATTTTCCAATCTTTCCGTACGGAACTTTCTGTGAGCTAGCGGTTGTGTATAACTGCTAAATATGGAGCTACTGTATCAGCATACTCTGAAAGGAACCTGACTGGTATACAATCTGGACCGGAGGCCTTGCCTTTATTAAGTGATTTAAGCTGCTTTGCTACACCGAGGATAGCTACTTCTATGTTTCTTATCTTGGCAGTTGTTCTTTATTAGTACTCAGGAACATTTACTTCATCTTCTTTGGTGAAGGAGTTTCGGAAAACTGTGTTTAATAACGGTGCTTTTGTGGCACTGTCGTCAGTGACTTCACCGTTGTCATCGCGCAGTGAAGGTATTGATTGCGTCTTGCCACTGGTGTGCTTTATGTATGACCAGGATCTCTTTGGGTTTTCTGCCGGATTCCGAGAAAGTGTTTTGTTGCAGAAATTATGCTAAGCATGTCGCATTGAAGTACGCGCTATATTTCCTGACCTATTAAGCGGAGCTCGGAAACCCACCATCGGTGGTTGTTCCTTCCATTCAGTGGCAGATCATGTACAGTCGACTTGGGCCGGGGGCTGAACTATTCCTGATGGATCTGTTACTCAGATGACATCCAACGACTAGCTCACGTTGTAAGTCGCCGACCTCTCCTGATCGAGTCATTCTGCTATTACACGTTCTCTACTGACAACACAGTACTCCCCGTCTCCTTTAATACTGGCTCGTCCGCCTCCCGTGACTTCTAGTGGTCAATTCCGCAATGGTCCGGGTACTTTTGATCAGATAATGTTATTCATGCGAAGTCTGTAACGAGCTGCGCTGGGATCTCTTGGATGCCTATAACTATGCCATGTACGAACTAAATTCTAGAAGGTATGTTTTCGTGTGCGCAACAAGTCGATAAATCCGTTGCAACAACATTTCTCAGCATTCGGAGATGGCGATTCTGAGTAACAATTATCCGATACGGATTTCAACTGGGGCACGGAATTTACGCTTCTCTGGAATCGGGACCGATAGTCGGCCTCGTCAAAGGGACGTAATATTGGCTGTTAGCGACGCAAGAGAAGGCGTCAACCGGAGTGTCCGTGAGTTTCTTTAGTTGGTGATTTCGCTTTGCCCGCCTCTCTGTACCTAACAGGATGGTTTTCCTTAATCTGCATAAGGAAGACTCTAGTGATTTGTTTGTTACGTAATTATTTTAATGTACTGCCACAATTTTTGATACAATACCTAGAGTGTAGGAGAGATACTGTATATGAGATATCGTGTCGTAAAGCACTCGTATTCATTTATAGTTTCTTCACAATTATCGTATGATTCAGCTAGTTTCTTTATCAGATTTTTATGCGAGCTCTGAAACCTACAGTAAATGCGAAGTAGGGAAGGCACCGAACAAAGGGGAAAGGCAGAAGTTGTAAAGTAACCACCACCAATGTTGTGCCCTGTGTGCCTAGACAGCATACGTTGCCTAAGACCTAGAAGTCTATACTAACACATCATGCTACCCAATTACAGTGTCTCCGAAATGCTGAATCTGTGTTCCGCACAGAGGAAGCCTACTTCAAAGTATATAAATTTTTAGAAGTGCCATGTATAATAACCGGGAACTAGGAGATAGTGTTGTCAGTAAATAAGCTGGAACAGCAACAGGGATCTGTCAGGAGAATCAGTGATTTCTACGTTGCCTAGCCATTGGAAGTCACTTGAGTAACAAATCACCCAGGGACATTTCAACCCTTCTAAAGCTGCCCTATTCGACTATTGACGACGTGACTGCGAAGCGAAAATGGGACGGAACAATTACAGATAATCAGCTAGTACACTGCAGCGCCAAAGAAACTGCTATAGGGCCGGCCGGAGTGGCCGAGCGGTTCTTGGCGCTACAGTCCGGAACCGCGCGACCGCTACGGTCGCAGGTTCGAATGTTGCCTCGGGCATGGATGTGTGTGATGTCCTTAGGTTTGTTAGGTTTAAGTAGTTCTAAGTTCTAGGGGACTGATGACCACAGATGTTATGTCCCATAGTGCTCAGAGCCATTTGAACCATTCTGCGTTTAAGAAAATGATGACTGCGAAAGAACATGAACGCGCTTTACAGCACTGAGGTTGCGGGCAGCAGAGGAACAGTTCGGAGGCGTTGACTGTTTGCATTAGCGTGACAGTGCAGCCTGTCATAAGGTAGCATCTTTGAGACAACGGTTTGTGGACAGTATCATTCCTGAAATGGACTGAGTGGCCGAGAGCCTTGACCTGAAGCCGGTGGAACACATCCGGGCTGGCCGGCCGGGGTGGCCGAGATGTTTTAGGCGCTTCAGTCTGGAACCGCGCGACCGCTACGGTCGCAGGTTCGAATCCTGCCTCGGGCATGGATGTGTGTGCTGTCCTTAGGTTAGTGAGGTTTAAGTAGTTCTAAGTTCTAGGGGACTGTTGACCTCCGATGTTAAGTCCCATATTGCTCAGAGCCATTTGAACCATTTGAACATCCGGGCTGATTTAGACGCCGATTTCTCTCCAGAACCCAACGTCCAACCTCACTACCTCCTCTCGTTTCGGCTCTTGCTTGAGAAAGCGATCCACAGACGTTCAGAAATATCGTTGAAAGTGTCCCCAGCAGAGTTAAGGCCGTCATAAAGGTGAAGTGTGGACGCACACCGTATTAATGACCACTAACAGGTGTCCAGATTCTTTTGATTAGATAGTGCATTCCTAGGTCTACTGCTAGTGACACTATTGTGTAGTGAAAACGTCAAGGAAGCACTAAACGCCATCATCTTCATGGTCACAAGCCTCTGCCTCAGCGAGAGAATGGTTTTCCAGAACCTACTGATCGCCTTAAAACAGGGGCGGGCAGGAATTCTGCACGTGTGCGGTGCACATGCACGTGTGCAGTTAACAGGTGTTCTGCGTACACACAGGGGCAAGCTGGCCACCCGCTTCTCTCCCCTCCCCACCATACCGTCTCTCCGCTTCTTCCTCTGTAATGCGTTTTGTTTCCTTGCCTGCTTTATTGAATGAAGGAATAAGGGTAATAGGAGTGCTTGAAAGTAATCATCGTTTGAAAGAGTACCTATTACCTACGATACGTTTTATTTAATTATCACAGGTGGAGTTTACAATACGTTTAATGTCTGGAACAAAATTTATACATACAGACAAACGCAAACAGTTACGCAAATTTTCATTACTGATGTTTGATCTAAACCGAGACTTATTAATTTTCATAATAGAAAAAAATCTCTCACAAACGTATGTCGAGCCAAACATTGACATTATCTTCGCGGCTTCACGATGGAGACGAGAAAACTTGCTGTGGAAAGTCGTGATAAAAATCTATCACACGTCTTGCTAAAAGGAACCTGTCTCTCAGACGAGAATTACGCTGTAGACCTATTAATTCCATTTGCAAACTGGGATGAATATCATCTACAGAAACAGCAGATTGTCTCGAGAACTATTCCAAATCTTGGGATAAGTAATATATATCCCCAAATCGCTTGAGAAATTCCTCTTTTATTGCACTAAGAACGGCAACATACTGAAATTTATTATAATGGCGTTCAATATCAAACTTCCGCTGACCAGCGAGAATACTGTCACATATTATACATTTCCAATTTTCACGTTTTTGCACAGAGAAAAAATGATTCTCCCATTCCTTTTTAAAAGATAGCAAATCTCCAATTCTCCGATTCCTTGATTCACTCTGCATTTTCCGGTTACAGAAATTCACTACGTAGTGGTCGCTTCGCTTCAACGTCCGCAGCTTAGCCCGGAACTACACTGCGGCAACCTGCCGGCTGTCGCCACTGCTCCGTTCGACGATTGCACGCGAGCAGCACAAGTGCAGCGCTGTGTGCTCATGAGCCGCGTGCAACGTTTGCCCGCCCCTGCCTTAAAAGCAGATCAACGTTGCTTACAGTGGTACAGACACTAGTATCATTGGTCTGAGGAGTAGTGGCTGCCGATGTTTGAAGTTGTGAGTCAGGCTGCGATGTACAACAAAAAATGGTTCAAATGGCTCTGAGCACTATGGGACTTAACATCTATGGTCATCAGTCCCCTAGAACTTAGAACTACTTAAACCTAACTAAGGACATCACACAACACCCAGCCATCACGAGGCAGAGAAAATCCCTGACCCCGCCGGGAATCGAACCCGATGTACAACAGAGAGATGGGTGTTAACGGATTTGGTCTAAGGGGAACGAATGATATTTATCTGGCTGTATTGTAACGACAGAGAAGTTCGAAGGAATGTGACCTTCGGGTTTATTTTTCCTAGGTATTTTTTTCTCGAAAATGTCTTTTAGTCAACGATAACATATCAGAAAAACATTTTAGTCTGCTACATGCTTCCTCTAATAGCAACATGTTAGAATCGGTCCATTTCTGTGCCAAGTTGGTAGCGTAATGTTCTAGTCCCCAAGCTACGGATAACTGATCAGAAGAAAACCGGTTGTAATTGCTGGACAGGCTTACTCAGATCCCCGACCTGAAGAGCGTCTAGCGCCTTTAGGAAGTCACAGAATCGGCACCAAGCGATGTAACGCATTGCGCACACACATTCGGAGAGCTCGCTTCAAATCACTGTGTGGCCATCTAAATTTAGATTTTCTGTGACCTCCGTAAATGTATTAAAGTGAAGGGATATTTCCTTTTAGGGCATGGCCGATTTCATGTGAGCAGAGTTCTGTCTTCGAGAGAAACAATTATCAATGAATTGTAAAGTTACTCGCATTTTGTTTCAGCCGTGTAAATGCTGTCGTCGATTGTCACATGCTTAAGCTGGGACATGGTTATGCCTATATGACTCTTCCGGTAATGCACTGATGATGACTATGGTACAGTCGACATCTAGATTTGCAATAAATTGCGGACTACGCGACTGATTGCTATTCCTTACATTTGAATATTCAGCGGTCGCTATGCACCACTGCGATCCAACGGATTCCAGGTTAGTTAAAGCTATTAATGGGTTAATAACATTGTTTGTTTCAATCACAACTGTTGGAAGATACATTAAAGCATGGCGTATCTCTCGCCAGTGATGAAGACCAGTGTTTTAATGTCGGTGAAATCATTCACAGCGACGCATGTGACGTGTTATAACGTAACCAACCAATCGAGAACTTAAAATGCCTCTAATGACCGAAACTGGTCATGATCTTCCTAGCTGAGTCTGAAATAAGTAATCGACTATGCCCACAGTTTCCCCATTACTGTCCAGTTCGTTCTTCTATTCCGAATCTAATTACCTCTCTTCGACGAAATGTCAGATTCATTCTTCCGTTCGTTAGTGCTTTGGCTGTACGCTAATTCATTGAGCCAGTAAGCATACAAATAACTACACTAAAATCATTGAAATATGTGACTTAACGCTTTGAATGATTAAATTATAAATGGCTACTGATCCCCTCGCGTTCTGCCGGCCGAAGTGGCCGTGCGGTTAAAGGCGCTGCAGTCTGGAACCGCAAGACCGCTACGGTCGCAGGTTCGAATCCTGCCTCGGGCATGGATGTTTGTGATGTCCTTAGGTTAGTTAGGTTTAACTAGTTCTAAGTTCTAGGGGACTAATGACCTCAGCAGTTGAGTCCCATAGTGCTCAGAGCCATTTGAACCATTTGAACCCTCGCGTTCTAAAGAAGTTGAAAGCGTGAACAAAGACCTCACATGGTTCACGCTATATACAACTGCAGAATGTATTGCGGAAAGAACCTAATTCTCGATGATCTGAAGGATCACGGAATTTACAGTCACGTAAGTGCAGTGCAGATATACAAAGCCAGCAAGAGTTGTAAGTAGGCTGTTTAGGTTTTTATGTTGGTAACGTCACGTAGCGCTCTGTATGAAAATCACTGACTGTGCTGTGTGCAGTCTGTGGCTGGTTTGCATTGTTGGAATATTCTAGTGTTGGGCAGTTGGAGGTGAGCCGCCAGCAGTGGTGGATGTGGGGAGAGAAATAGCAGAATTTTGAGAGCGGACGATCTGGATGTGTGTCCATCAGAAAGAGTAAATTTGTAATATTGGATATCATGAACTGATATATATATATATATATAGGGTTATTACAAATGATTGAAGCGATTTCACAGCTCTACAATAACTTTATTATTTGAGATATTTTCACAATGCTTTGCACACACATACAAAAACTCAAAAAGTTTTTTTAGGCATTCACTAATGTTCGATATGTGCCCCTTTAGTGATTCGGCAGACATCAAGACGATAATCAGGTTCCTTCCACACTCGGCGTTCACTGCAGGCCGACCCGTTGATTTCCCCTTACAGAGGCATCCAGAAGCTTTAAACTGCGCATACCATCGCCGAATGAAGTTAGCAGTTGGTGGATCTTTGTTGAACTTCGTCCTGAAGTGTCGTTGCACTGTTATGACTGACTGATGTGAGTGCATTTCAAGCACGACATACGCTTTCTCGGCTCCTGTTGCCATTTTGTCTCACTGCGCTCTCGAGCGCTCTGGCGGCAGAAACCTGAAGTGCGGCTTCAGCCGAACAAAACTTTATGAGTTTTTCTACGTATCTGTAGTGTGTCGTGACCATATGTCAATGAATGGAGCTACAGTGAATTTATGAAATCGCTTCAATCATTTGTAATAGCCCTGTATGTATTTGGAACATTATTAAGGTAAATACATTGTTTGTTCTCTATCAAAATCTTTCATTTGCTGACTATGCCCATCAGTAGTAGTTAGTGCCTTCCATAGTTAGAATCTTTTATTTAGCTGGCAGTAGTGACGCTCGCTGTATTGCAGTAGTTGGAGTAACGAAGACTTTTGTGAGGTAAGTGATTCATGAAAGGTATAGGTTATTGTTAGTCAGGGCCATTCTTTTGTAGGGATTTTGAAAGTCAGATTGCGTTGCGCCGAAAATATTGTGTCAGTTTAGTGTTGATCAGAATAACTAAAGAGAGTAATGTCTGAGTACGTTCAGTTTTGCTCAGCTGTTTGAAAATCAAATAACGTAAGGGGTTTATCAGCACAGTAACTCATAAACTTTTCTAAGGGGACGTTTCAGAGTCTCATCGTAATATAGAACGAAATCGATTGAGTGTGCCTATTTCAGTAAGACAATGTGCCTGTAGTACGAGGCAAATCGGAACGTCCAGCCGTGACGTCGGCAGGATAGGAAGAAGAGTGTCGCTTTGTACTGTGCTCACGGTTCATCCAGCATTCTGACTGGACGAAGCCTGTCAAAACTTGCTCGTCGCGTCTCCATGCGTCTCCTACCCCGCTAGCAGACAGATACGTGACCGCAGAGCTTTTAGGCCGACAAATGACTGTCGTTGCGTGCACGAATACGCTAATGAAAGGCATTCGTACCACAGCAGACGCATTTCGAACTATGCGAAGCTAAAAAGAACCATACAGGAAAAAAATGAAGACGCTATATAACCTGTCGAAAGAATGGCAATCAATAAACCAAAATCATCACCGTATGACTCTTACGTGTTTCCTCCTATCGTCAAAACGTAAGTGGTGTTGACCCCTCGTAATGATGCGTTTGCGATGAAGCGATAACTGGCGCGCGGTGTGGTAGTGATTCCCACTGGCAGCTACAGGCCAAAGCAGTGCCGGACGCTGCTTTCGCAGTGGCGGGACGTAGTGAGTGCTCCAGCGGGTCAGAGACCAGCAGGCTGGCCACCCGTTATGGACGTGGCCGCTACGGAACACTGCAACGCTCTCAGCGGCGCATTCATCATGGACGAGCCGAGCGCTCGCCCGCATGCCCTATACCGCTCTCCACGTTATCTCCGCTGCAGTCACGTCGCGTGCAACACCAGAAGTTCCTTTATCTCTCGTTAGTTGGAAGTATACGTATAAACATCCCTGTCTCCGTTGGTAGTGCGCGTGCCTAGTGTATAAAAGGGTTAAATTTTCGTTCATTGAAAATGGTACAAGGTTTATAACTTTGCTTCCGCCGTTTTTTCCCCAACATTTGAGCCTTTAATGAAACAAATTGATTACACATGTATCATTCAAAGTGAAACTTCCTGGCAGATTGAAACTGTGTGCCGGACCGAGACTCGAACTCGGGACCTTTGCCTTTCGCGGGCAAGTGCTCTACCAACTGAGCTACCCAAGCACGACTCACGCCCCGTCCTCACAGCTTTACTTCTGCCAGTACCTCGTCTCCTACCTTCCAAATTTTACAGAAGCACTCCCGCGAACCTTGCAGAACTAGAACTAGCACTCTGGAATCATTCAAAGTGTTTTCCATCGCTGGCCACTACTTTCTCCCATCTTGCGGGCAGTGTACGAATCCCGCGTCGAAAAAAGTGTTCATCTTTTGAAGCGATCCACGAATCGATCCAATTTGTGACTTCTTCATGAGATCGGAAGTGCTGGTCAGCCAGGCGATGCGCCATTGATCTAAACAGGTGATAGTCAGAGGGAGTAATGTCTGGAGAATACGGCAGGTGGGGTAGGACTTCCCATTTTAACGTTTCCAAGTACGTTTTGACCTCTTTTGCAACGTGGGGTCGAGCGTCGTCGTGCTGCAAAATCACTTTATCGTGCCTCTCGCTGTATTGTGGCCGTTTGCCTTCTAATGCTCTGCCGAAACGCATTAGATTGCGTTCGATAACGAGCACCTGTGATTGATTCACTTGGTTTTAGTACCTCGTAGTACACAATGCGGAGCTGGACCCATCATATGCAGAACTTGATCTTGGAGCCGCTGCCTCGGGTATGGATGTGTGTGATGTCCTTAGGTTAGTTAGGTTTAAGTAGTTCTAAGTTCTAGGGGACTGATGACCTCAGATGTTAAGTCCCATAGTGCTCAGAGCCATTTGAACCATTTTTTCTTGGAGCCGTGAATATTCTGTTTGGCCATCGGCGTGGAAGCATTGCCGGGATATCCCCATATTCTTTTTTAGTTTATGGTTACCATAATGAACCCATTTCTCGTCCCCGGTCACAATGCGATGCAGAAATCCCTTCATTTTTTGCCTTTGAAGCAACTGTTCACAAACACTCAAACGCCGTTCACCGTCTCTTGGTTTCAGCTCACACGGGACCCAAGTTCCTTCTTTCTGAATGATGCCCATAGCCTTGAGATCTTTTGAAATGGCTCGTTGTGTCACTCCCACTAATCGTGCCAATTCTTCTTGAGTTTGACGATTGTCTTCACTCGGCAATGTCTACAATTCTGCATCTTCGAAAACATTCTCTCTTCCACCACTATGCCGGTCTGCGACGTTAAAACCACCGTTCTTGAAGCGTTGAAACGATTCACGACGCGTTCTTTCACTAATAGAGTCCTTACCATAGGTACCTGAGAGCATTCGATGAGACTCAGCCGCTTTCTTTTTTTCATATTGAAACAAAACAGTAACACCACCCGCAAATGACGAGTATTAGGCTCGTAAACTGACATTTTCAATCAAGAAGAACTGTATGATGCAGACACAAATCGACTAATGTTTGAATGAGGTTACGTTGACCGAGATCCAAGCTAACTGCCTGACGTCTGGGATCTGTTTTTTTTTTTTTTTTCGACCGTTACTTATCGATGTCGCCACCTATCGGCAAACAACGGAAACTAAGTTGTACAACTTGTATATCTCCGAAAACTCTTCACCGATTGCTTTGAAATTTTGATACATCGTTACATGCGAATACGAGCGTGATTTTGTATACCCACTGCAGGGCCATATGGTTTAAAAATATTACATCCATAATAAAACCGTTATATGAGAGGTGGAGAAAAATTGTGGCACGATATTTTAACTCTGGATAGCTGATGCCAGTGGGAACCAAAATTACTAATGTCATGTAGGCCGAAAATGTACAGTTTTGAAACTACGGGAACTTGGCACCACGTGCTCCGATTGGCAGCGGGATTGCCCTGTTGCCGGATGCTCTGGACAACGCGTGTCCCCGAATGCTTGCCTGCCGGAGATCGCGATGTATCCAAGGCGGCCCGCACGCTCGGTGGTGCTCGCCAGCCTTCCACTCTGAGGGCCTGGGGGCGAATCCGCTGGGGTCGCGACACATCCATTTTAGTTTCATGATAAGAAGTACCGGGAGCAAACCACTCAACAGCTGTTATTTCGCGTACAGAAAGACTTTTACAAATTGTGTCGGCCCTGGAAAGGGCCTCTTTTGTACGAGGTGCATTCAAGTTCTAAGGCCTCCGATTTTTTTTCTAATTAACTACTCACCCGAAATCGATGAAACTGGCGTTACTTCTCGATGTATTCGCCCTGCAGACGTACACATTTTTCACAACGCTGACGCCATGATTCCATGGCAGCGGCGAAAGCTTCTTTAGGAGTCTGTTTTGACCACTGGAAAATCGCTGAGGCAATAGCAGCACGGCTGGTGAATGTGCGGCCACGGAGAGTCTCTTTCATTGTTGGAAAAAGCCAAAAGTCACTAGGAGCCAGGTCAGGTGAGTAGGGAGCATGAGAAATCACTTCATAGTTGTTATCACGAAGAAACTGTTGCGTAACGTTAGCTCGATGTGCGGGTGCGTTGTCTTGGTGAAACAGCACACGCGCAGCCCTTCCCGGACGTTTTTGTTGCAGTGCAGGAAGGAATTTGTTCTTCAAAACATTTCGTAGGACGCACCTGTTACCGTAGTGCCCTTTGGAACGCAATGGGTAAGGATTACGCCCACGTTGTCCCAGAACATGGACACCATTTTTTCAGCACTGGCGGTTACCTGAAATTTTTTTGGTGGCGGTGAATCTGTGTGCTTCCATTGAGCTGACTGGCGCTTTGTTTCTGGATTGAAAAATGGCATCCACGTCTCATCCATTGTCACAACCGACGAAAAGAAAGTCCCATTCGTGTTTTCATTGCGCGTCAACATTGCTTGGCAACATGCCACACGGGCAGCCATGTGGTCGTCCGTCAGCATTCGTGGCACCCACCTGGATGACACTTTTCGCATTTTCAGGTCGTCATGCAGGATTGTGTGCACAGAACCCACAGAAATGCCAACTCTGGAGGCGATCTGTTCAACAGTCATTCAGCGATCCCCCAAAACAATTCTCTCCACTTTCTCGATCATGTCGTCAGACCGGCTTGTGCGAGCCCGAGGTTGTTTCGGTTTGTTGTCACACGATGTTCTGCCTTCATTAAACTGTCGCACCCACTAACGCACTTTCGACACATCCATAACTCCATCACCACATGTCTCCTTCAACTGTCGATGAATTTCAGTTGGTTTCACACCACGCAAATTCAGAAAACGAATGATTGCATGCTGTTCAAGTAAGGAAAACATCGCCATTTTAAGTATTTAAAACAGTTCTCATTCTCGCCGCTGGCGGTAAAATTCCATCTGCTGTACAGTGCTGCCATCTCTAGGACGTATTGACAGTGAACGCGGCCTCATT
The DNA here is from genome assembly GCF_023898315.1 of Schistocerca nitens. Classification (NCBI taxonomy): domain Eukaryota; kingdom Metazoa; phylum Arthropoda; class Insecta; order Orthoptera; family Acrididae; genus Schistocerca; species Schistocerca nitens. The sequence goes on along the minus strand of NC_064617.1, from coordinate 180,685,125 downwards.
TTAAAACAATGCCCATGTTTCTATCTCTTTCCAGTCCGGAGAAAAAAAATCGGAGGCCTTAGAACTTGAATGCACCTCGTAGCTAGGACATTGTTTACCTAAAGCTGGTGCTCGAACTGGCGACCCTTTGATGCGACACAAGCTTGGTAACGTCCAACGATGTTTTGCCGAACTATTTCAAAGATTCCTGGCATTTCCCTGATGTGACTGGCGGCATGTTGAAAGCGATCCATTAATTCCTCTTCGTTTCTGGGTGGTTCGCACCCGTGCGGGTGAACTAGAACCTTCAAGAATCTCAATCTCCACAGGAAAAATTCCGGTGGAGTGCAGTCTGGTGATCGCGCGGTCCATATCGTACAAGCCCCTCTGCCAATCACCCGGTCGTCGAAGAGTTCGTTTAAATACGCGCGCACAGCACGTCTGTTATGCGTGGGTGCCCCATCATGCTGCAACCACATGCGTAGCCGTATGTCCAGGGGAACATCTTCTAGCACTCAGGGTAGAGTTTCTTGCAAGAAATGAAGGTAATATGCCCCGGCAAGTCGAGGAGGCAGACGAACCGGCCCAATCAGACGGTCACCCACAACGCGTGCCCAAATGTTGAGCGAAAATCGTTCTGGTGTCCGTGGACGTAAGTGGCGTGATTTACCCTTGTCCAGTAATGAACGTTTCAAGTGTTGTAAAGGCCATCCCGGTGGAAGGTGCACTCGTCGGTGAACAATACAATGGTAGGGAACTCGAGATCTCGTGCAACACGTCGGAGAGACCGCAGGCAAAACCCCAGACTGTGTTCATAGTCCGCCACAGGCTTTAGGCCTTGGACAGGGTGGAAACTAAATGGGTGCTGGTCTTCATCCCTCAAAGCCTCCCAGACTAACCGACGAGTGACCCTCATGTCGTGTCCAACAGCTCGATACTTCCTCGAAGCGCTCGAGAACAGTTTCTTCTAATGCAGCATCCCGTCGTGTTTGAGAGCCTGTTTCGCCACGTTGCCGGTGAATTGCTGTAAAGGTTTGCGGGTGTGGGTGGCGTCTTGCTGGGTACCGTTCCTCACAAAACTGTGGAGCTTCACGCGCATTACTGTCGGCTAGCCTATAAACAATAATCAAATCTCGTTGTTCTTCAAACGAACACTGTGCGGCCAAACTTACTGTATGACGTGTGTGTGCGCTCCGAAGCAAAGCTTACGTGTGAATGCCTACGACGTGAGGTGGAGACAAACAGCAAGACCTATTAGACATGTGTGCGTATCACGTTGAACCGACAACCATAGCGCTGCCCGTCAACCGATGAACTTCAACAGGGCAATCCCATGGCCAATCGGAGCGCGCGGTGCCAAGTTACCGTAGTTTAAAAATGGTGCGTGTCCACCTACACAACATTAGCAGTTTTGGTTCCTACTGGCATCGGCTATCCAGGGTTAAAATTTCGTGACACAATTTGTCTCCTTTTCTCCATCCTATATGGAGGTGATGAGCAAACATTGTGGGTGGAGGAAATGGACAGAGACAGGGAAGAGAAGAAGAGTAGGACGAATACCCATTTCCAATACATGTTAAAATCGTGTCTTTTCTTTATTATTCATTTAACCAGGCTGTGGCACAGTAGCATGTGGCCGGTAACATCTTGTTTCTTAATAAAATCAAGGCTGGCATTTTACCTCCGAAGATTTCCGCTGCAGTCGGGTACGAAACGTCACGAAACAGTTTTATATATGGAGCACAGCCTCCCAGTCCGCAAGTTTTAAGTGAAGATTGGAGTATTATTTTGCTAGCATTCCGTCCCATTTCGATCAGTTCATTTTGTGTCAGATTTCTGATCTGCTGCAAGACGCAGAACGCTAATTGGAGATGAACTGCAAAGTAGGAAGTTCTGCATTTTTGAATCCTTTTAGGACAGAGAGAAGTGATTCGCCATATTTCTTTCTAGCTTGGAAAATCTTCCTGGACGTATGGAACTATCTCTCTCATCTCCGTTCTTCCCGTCGTGCGGATCCAATATTTTCACGATCTGGCAAATTTGTTTTATTTTAGTTTACATTACAAGGGGACCGTACGAACTGCCTCCCACCGACTTCATTCATAATGGCAGAGTGTGTAGGACACTACTAGGACTTCAACATATGTAAACAGAAAGATGCAACTCTCGAACGTTTTCGAGGAAATCGAAATTGAAAATTTTAGGTCTCCGTCACATACTTCGTAGGTCGCTGGCATTCTAAGAGTCCGCCACTGAACGAGTAAGCGGTTAGTTTCATAAGCGCCAAGTCCCTGGATCGAATCTGGCTACTAGTACTTTTTTCATTCCCACGTTTCTCTGACAGTGTGTAGCGTTAAAGTAATCCCTCACCAATGTGCTCCACTGGTGCAGCCTTTGCGACGTTTATATTTATATGCAGGTGAAGAACCTCATAAACTAACAACAGAATTGCGCTGAAATCATCGAACAGATTGGAACTTTTAGAGAAGACTGTTTAAAAATTTAATCAGTCGTATACCACCGATCGTCTGCACCAATATTCGGTGACATGCTGAGATATGCATGGAACGCCGTATCACGGTATAGAGTGTATATGTTTGGGTGCACTTATCACGGGATAATTATATATTTTTATTTTTGTAATTATATATTTTATGATTTTGGTTGGGGTGGCTTTAAATATTGTGGGGTAGCACGAGACTTTTAATTAACTTATACCGCGATAACACTCGTACGGACTTCGGCTGTTCCCAAGTAAGTACGATATAATATTTTTTAAACGCAATGCACGAGTCACCGTCTTTTAATAAATAGTTTGAGTGAGCGCTGCTATTTAGAAAAGAAAATAAGCGTATTCTTACGCAAACTAATTATTAATATGGGTCTCTGGGGCTACTGGTTATTTATGTACCAAATGTCACAAAGATTAACTGAGATCTTGCGGAGCTTATTGAATGTAATTATTTTCAATATATCTTGTTCATTATTTGCGATGTAAAACTGGAGAGAATCTCATCTGCCGTTAGGCGAAAAATGAAACATACTGAACTCATTCAGTGCTGTGAATTTTGGTAAATGCAATCTATCACTACCATTTTTAACTTTGAAATTAATGAAAGATCAAAATTGAGAAGTCTGTCACATTTACATTTAATATTATGATATGAAATTTTAATTAAATAATACAGTCAGCGTAATGGCCGACTAAATCCTGCTAGGGGAGATGAGCTCCCTGAACTACGAAGTTGTGTAAAAATTTTGTTAATTATAATTAATGGTTGCGATCATGAGAGGTGACAACTAAGTCAATAATACACACTTTCTAATAACAATTATAAGTATATTTTCCGAAATTACAACCATACTTTAAATATTATCCAGCGGTACAATGGCGACCTATCGCTAGACGAAACAAAAACAGGAGAGAGCATTCAATCAAAGCATTGTCTCTGATCTTCATGACCTATGTTACACAGAGATTATACCAAAAACTATGTTTTGTTAATTACATCGATATTTGTGTTTTGATAATAATAACTTACGTTTTTTGCTATTTGTTGTACATCGCGCAGACGTACTTAGTCTTTAGATAATTTATGTTTCACACGTCTCATAGCAAAAACTTCTTTTCCCTTTCTCCAAATGTCCATTTATTTGACGTACCGTCACAGCCGCTGAACTGTGTGATGACCGAGAACCTTTTACGAATGTAAAAGGAGATAGAGCGGAACTGTAAGAAGTAAAATACTATATTACTTCATTGCCATATAGATATGAAGATTTACTTAATTTTGTACAATCCACCACCAGAATGTTCCGAGTATTTACAACTGTTTCTGAAGACTGAAGTATCACTTGAAACCGCATTTTGTCTAGAAAGTCTACCGAAGCTGTACAGACTTTTGTGGCGAACTTCGAAAGACAGGTCTGTAATTGCAGCGATGAAACACATTTGCAAAAGTTAGGTTTCATTTATAGCTTACTCTCTCGATTGGCTGGTTACGCTATAAAACTTCACATGCGCTGCTGCGAATAGCACTGCATCGACATTTAAACGATGAGTCATAGTCATCGGCGACGGTTGTGACTTGTTATAATGTAACGAAGTTATCGATATCTGAGGATAACAAATAACAGTAAAACAAAGTTTGTACTTGAATGTACTAGTCTTTTCGCAAATATTAATATTAAGTGCAGTTTTCCTTTAATTGACTACTTTTATCGAAGATGTTTATACGTTTCATTTCATTTTTCTATACTTCTCCTAGAATCGCAATTAACTTTGGCTTTGCTATGATATCGAACCATGCACTAGTAATGTATGCTAGCATATGCAACTTTTATCTCCTCGAGTAAGCTTTCAAACTGATAACAAATGATATATTCGAGGCCAGGGCCGTGCCGAGGGCGTGGCAAGATAGGCAACGGCCAAGGGTGGTGGCACAGAGAGGACGCAAAAATTGACCAGGAGAAAAAAGAAAAGTTATGAAAGAGTTAACCGTGAGAGGTATGTGCATACTCCCATTGTCTGCCAACAAGTAAAAGCCATTCCCTTGGCCTGAGTCTGCAAAAGCACGCTTTTACCATAGTATGATTTCTAGTGTCGTCTCAACCAAATGCCACCACGAACAAACGACTTCTGCCGAACAGGCGTCTATCGGTAACATGATTTATGTGATAACAGTGTGTTTGCTTCACATAATTATCACTTAAACGACTCTCTCGTGTTCAGCTAAGTAATTCTTGGTGCTATTTCTTTGCACTATTATAGGATCTCAAAGGTGGACCAGCGAATGCTGAAACAAATTATGCTATTTGATCGAAGACTTACTCTTATGTTGTCTCAGGACTGAAACTGTTTATAGATAGAGTGATTCAAAATACGTCATGAAAATCCGATCTCAAAATGGAAGCTGTGTATTTATCGTGAAAAATGGGCAGCTTATTTTGGTGACAAATATAGCAGAGATGTTGATGCAGTGAGTTTAGTTATAAAGAACAGCTGGTTTCAATTCGCAGGTGAAAGAGCATTGAGACGGCCTCCCATTTGGAAATTTTGAAGATTTTTTGTTTTAAGTATCGGTTAAAAGATCCTTTTTCGAAACATGGGAATAGCTTTGAAAATATTAACGACAGCACCAGTGCCTGCAGCATCTTGTAAACGCAGTTCCAGCTAATTAAAGAAGATAAAAAAGCTTCTGAAGGGAAATTATGGGTATAAGTAGATTGCCGAATTGAGCTATCTTGTCGATAGAATACGGCACGGCGGCTTGACTCAAATTCATAATCGAAGAGTTTGTTTTCCTCAAAGGAAATAAAGTCAAAGTAAAATATAACAGAAAGAAATTCCTAGAAAAGAATATTTTCTCAACTGTTAAATATAGAGCGTTTTCTTTCATTTATAATTAGTAATATACCATTATTAATAATTTGTGAGATATGAGTAAGATTCGTTATTTATTATACGCCGTTCGAAAGCTACCGTAAATAATTAGATACTAATTTCGTTCCACTTTCAGATTTTTTTGGAACTTCATACAACTTGAAACTTATTTAGTGCAATATACATGTAATTAGTTGCGTGTAATATTTTATACCAGTCGAGTTCATGTAAATGAATTTTTTCAGTAATGCTACATTTTTATTAATCCTACTGACGACATTGTAAAATTTGCTTAACATGTGCACAAAAAGTTGTGGAACCGTAGTTTTATTGGAAGGGTGGTTTATGACGGTGCAGCTTTGGCTGATTCACCCAGGGTGGACTATCGTTTCAGTAAGGCTCTGGTGGAGCCATACATTTTAGGATATTTTCTGTTTGAGGGACAGGACCGATTTCCTTCCCCATCAAAGCGCTTCACTTCTAATGGGCTCGGCATCTATGGTGAGCTAAGCCCCAATCTTCCTTTGTGCCCCCACACACATTTCTCCCGGTGCACCGCGTCCCTCAAGAGGCGGTCAGTTTCTCTGGCGGGCAGCCTACCACATGTATCTGCCAGGCGCACAGTCTGTCCTCTGCTGCACGTGGTTACGGGGCCGAGCGCGATCAGCCTGGTTACTGCGATGAAGGACCGTGCCACATCATGCAATGCAAACATTCTTGAATGTATCGCTACTTAGGTTCCTTGTTGTTTAGTTACTGCGAAATGTAAAATACGAATGCCATTCAGATAATAAGTTCTGTAAATTTATAAAAAAAGCCACAAGTAGATTAAGAGGTTTTGTTACAAGTTATAACCGCCAGTTACTTTTCGGCATAACTACTTCCTCCATTAAGGCATAAATCAAATCGAGGAAAGAGTTTTGGAAACATGAAAGCTGCACGGAGGATGATCAAACATTTCCCAGTTGCTGTGAAGCAGCATTGGCGTGGGTGTGACAGTATGTATCGTAGTGTTATGGAGCAGAAAACCACGCCACAACTCAGCACCCCACTCGACGGCTCTTCTGGCATTTTTGGGATTTATCTCTGTTTCTTGTAGTGCCAGTTTCCATAAAATAGCAAGGAATACTCCCTTTCCGTCCTCAAGAAAACAGTTGTCATCGGTTTTCGTGCGGAAAATGTTTGGTGGCAGTCAAAGCCTTATCTGGCGAGATAGTGTGGCCCCAGTCCGTTTGTTTCTTTTTTTAATTTTTGTCCCTTCGTCTCGTATGTGCCGTCCACTGTTACAAATGGTTCAAATGACTCTGAGCACTATGGAACTTAACATCTGAGTTCATCAGTCCCCTAAAACTTAGAACTACTTAAACATAACTAACCTAAGGACATCACACACATTCATGCCCGAGGCAGGATTCGAACCTGCGACCGGAGCGGTTGCGCAGTTCCAGACTGTAGCGCCTAGAAACGCTCGGCCACACCGGCCGGCCACTGTTACAATATGACGTGGAATTAGTCTCCTTATGCATCGTACGGCATCAGGAAGGTTAATTTGGCTCCCAATTTTTTCATTTTGTAGACATCACTTGTCTCGAGAACATACCTTCACCGAGGAATCAAGCAGTATATTGCTCCCTCCTACGTATATCTCGAGAAGAGACCATGAGGATAAAATCAGAGAGATTAGAGCCCACACAGAGGCATACCGACAATCTTTCTTTCCACGAACAATACGTGACTGTAATAGGAGTGAGAACCGATAAAAGTACCCTCCGCCATCCACCGTCAGGTGGCTTGCGGAGTATGGATGTAGATGTAGATGTAGATGTAGATGTAGATGTAGATGTAGATGTAGAATATTAGGACCCACTGCAAAAGTAATTTGTAATAACCAAGCTTATTGGTCAGACGTCCGTGATGAATGAAGCAAAATGACTGATAATCCTTTAGAAGTGAACTGACAGTTTTCTGTGATTCTGCCATTAATATTTACAACTAATTCATTTGCCACAACAGAAGGTCACCCACTTCTTGCTTCATCATCGACGTTCGTCCGACCTTCCCGAAACAAACGGTACCATTTTGGTGCAGGACTACCATTGATACTGTTGTCTCTGTATACTATACGAAGTTCACTGTGGATGTTAACAGCTTTCACGTTTTACACACAGAGAAAACTGATTCCAGCAGTTAACTGACAGTCGTCGTGATGTTGATAATAGCGGCCATTATGCATTACCGTTAGGGGGCCAACAACCTTTCCGCAGCACTACCAGGCGGTACCGAGATGGGCAATACAGCTACCCTATTCATCTGTGTACCAGACAGCATCGCAACTTACTTTCCGAACAGCACTCGTCCGTTTTTCTTCACTGATGATATGTTTTTGTGTCGTCGTATTATAGGGAGTTACTGAAGTGATACAACAGCACATACACAGGAAACACGACATATTATTCATAATTAAAATAAAAAAAACGCTTTTGAGAAATTGAAATATTTTTCTGAAGCGTTAATTATGATTCATGTTCATCAACAGAAAATGAGTTAAACTAGAAATTTGAGTGAATCTTACGAGATCTCAGCTCCATTCAAGTTCTGTACTAATACTCCTAATCAAAACTGGAGACAGCATTGCAAACTTAATGGCTGAGCTACTAGAGTCATTTCAAAAGGCCTACATACTGCGCATGAGTGACCGTTACGGTGGCGTGATCAAGATGAAATTAATGTCAATTGTGAGCGAGACTTTAGGCGTGACGGTGTATATGTGTTTATTGGTTTGCGTGGCTGTGTGGTGTGTTCAAAATGGTTCAAATAGCTCTGAGCACTATTGGACTCAACATCTTAGGTCATAAGTCCCCTAGAACTGAGAACTACTTAAACCTAACTAACCTAAGGACATCACACACACCCATGCCCGAGGCAGGATTCGAACCTGCGACTGTAGCAGTCCCGCGGTTCCGGACTGCAGCGCCAGAACCGCTAGACCACCGCGGCCGGCGTGTGGTGTGTAATTCGGGTTTAAAACGGAAGCTGAAACCGAATCAGGTCGGACTACAGGTAGTGACCAGCGTCCCTAAACCAAAATCGAATCCCTACGTGGAAAGAACCCAAAGGTAATTTACAGTGCTTCGAGAGAGGTGCTTGGGAACAGTGTAGTCGGTCGTAGCATAGTATCACGGTGGTATGTTCGTTTGTGTGATGATCGGGTATATGCTGAGGGCTACCCAAGAACTGGAAGGCTAGTAAAATTTTGGAAGCGGATCGGCGAAAACTATGTGAGGAAATTGCATAAGAGGCCAGAATGTTCTTCACTTCAGTTTACAGAACCATAACTGAAAAATTAAAAATAACAAAAGTTGCTGCCACATGGTTCCGCATGATCTGAATAAAGAGCGGAAAGCAGGTTGAACAAGATTCACGGAAGAATTGTTTCAACGTTATCGAACAGAAGAACGGTTTCTGAAAAGGACTGATGCACTTCATGAACCTGGATACGATATTTTGAGCCAGAACTAAAGATAGTCATCATAATGGAGAAGTTCTGGTTCTACACGCCTGAAAAATTCCTCCGCCGACAATCACAGGCGAAACTGATAATGATCTTTGTGTATAACATGAAAGGAATCATAGTTGCAAATAAAGTGCGCAAGGGAGCATCTGTAACAGGTGCGTATTACAAACTGTTTTTTGTGGTTGTGGTGGTTAGTGTTTAACGTCCCGTCGACAACGAGGTCATTAGAGACGGAGCGCAAGCTCGGGTAAGGGAAGGATTGGGAAGGAAATCGGCCGTGCCCTTTCAAAGGAACCATCCAGGCATTTGCCTGAAACAGGGAAATCACGGAAAACCTAAATCAGGATGGCTGGAGACGGGATTGAACCGTCGTCCTCCCGAATGCGAGTCCAGTGTGCTAACCACTGACAAACTGTTTTTGCAAAACGTTTCGCGCCCAAAAATTCATCTATGAAGGCCTGAAATGCTTGCAGTTGCTGTCCTCATTTTCCACGAGAATGCAATACCGCATATTGCCCAGACAGAGAGAGTAACGCTTGACAAAAATGAATGGGAAATAGTTCCCCACCCATCATACAGTCGTGATATGAGCTCACCAGACTTTTATTTGTTTCCCAAATTCAATAAAAACGCCAGTGAGGTGATCTGAGTATTCAGATAGTTCAATAACGAAGGTGCCGTATCCTGAATACAGAAGTTGCCAAACCGCTGTGAAGCTACCATAAGTTAAAATTGAGATTATACAGAAAGCAAGTTAAGGTATTTTGTACGATAAATGATTTTCTTCAATTCTATCTTACAGTGTGCAGACCTTTTGAAATGACTTGAATCTACGAGGGAACTCGTAGACATGGCGGAAAGCACAGGGGTTCGCTATAAAATAATTCTCCACTCAGACGCCTCGCTAAATCAGTTTGTCTAGGGAGGAGACACCTCTCGCCTAGACGCTCAGTGTGAATGTGCGAAGGATAACCCTGAAAGTAAGACGATTTACGAAGCATGTAATTTCCAATTATAACTCTGAATTATGCAGCAAGATGTATTATGGACAGTTTTCGTCAAGTCTGTGTCTTGGTAGCATGGGAAAGGAGACGATTACGCAACCGCAGTGACAGTTCCTGAGAAGTAGTTTGATTTGGATGACAAAGAAACATGTTGGGCAAATCAGAACTAAAGAGATACCCAAGATGAATTTTGGGAATCCCATGGGAAAGAGAAGATGATCAGATATTGCTGATGTAGACCACTTCACTGCTAGACCTGGTGTAAGGGACTTTGTCTAAGGCGCTGCAGTTATGGACTATGCGGCTGGTCTCGGCGGGTGTTAGAGTCCTCCCTCGGGCATGTGTGTGTGTGTGTGTGTGTGTGTGTGTGTGTGTGTGTGTGTGTGTGTGTGTCCTTAGGATAATTTAGGTTAAGTAGTGTGTAAGCTTAAGGACTGATGACCTTAGCAGTTAAGTCCCATAAGATTTCATACACATTTGAACATTTTCTGAAGGGACTTTGGCTTCTGATGGAAGGTCGTTTTCAACATAACACATGACTGAGTGCAGATCTGATTGGCAATAAACAATTGCCCCATTCAAACCTAATCGACAACGCAGCTGTCACCGAGAAAATGCCATCTCACAAGCGACTCGTCACCAGGACGTAGTCCACATACATGAAATGCGATAATGCACTCACGTAACATCGTCCTATAACCGTTATTATACATACAGTGAGGATATTATTATTATTATTATTATTATTATTATTCTTTACTTTCTCAGACGTTAAGTCTGGTTAAAAATGGAAAGTGACGCGGACCTTGATCAAGCGTCACTTCCTTTTAACTGTATGGTATGTGTTATATTGCATTTAGGAACTTTCGGGTAATTGAACATGTATCAATAATTACTGATTTCTGTAGTTGTATATATAAGTTTGGATGTAGCTGTATTGCATTGATGTACTGGTGGATATTGTGTGGTATGACTCCTGTAGTTGATAGTATAATTGGTATAATGTCAACTTTATCTTTATGCCACATATCCTTGACTTCCTCAGTCAGTTGGATGTATTTTTCAATTTTTTCTCCTGTTTTCTTCTGTATATTTGTTGTATTGGGTATGGATATTTCGATTAGTTGTGTTAATTTCTTCTTTTTATTGGTGAGTATGATGTCAGGTTTGTTATGTGGTGTTGTTCTATCTGTTATAATGGTTCTGTTCCAGTATAATTTGAATTCATCATTGTCCAGTACACTTTGTGGTGCATACTTGTATGTGGGAACGTGTTGTTTTATAAGTTTATGTTGTAAGGCAATGATCAGATATTGCTGATGTAGACCACTTCACTGCTAGACCTGGTGTAAGGGACTTTGTCTAAGGCGCTGCAGTTATGGACTATGCGGCTGGTCCCGGCGGGTGTTAGTCCTCCCTCGTGCATGTGTGTGTGTGTGTGTGTGTGTTTGTGTGTGTGTGTGTGTGTGTGTGTGTGTGTGTGTGTATGTATGTGTGTGTGTGTGTTTGTCCTTAGGATAATTTAGGTTTAGGGCCTTTCGGAACCCGTCTATATTCTTTATTTTTATTTATTATTATTATTATTATTATTATTATTATTATTATTGTTTAATCTTAGTGTGTGATAGGTGTCAACTTTCCAGAATAAATTCGTAAATGTTAACTGTTATAATTTAAGCCCTGGTCGACAACAGGTATATTTTGTGGAAACAAAAGCAAATAAAATATACTTCAATTAAATTTCTACAGCTAATACTTATGTCTACTATTATTGATTTCATTTGCTGCAGTAACTTCAACTTTCAAAGTTAGTAAATGTGTTTTATAGAAATTAGCATCGTTAGCTGTGGTTATGTAAATATTGCATACATAACACAAGAAAATGGTTCAAATGGCTCTGAGCACTATGGGACTTAACATCTGAGGTCATCAGTCCCCTAGAACTTAGAACTACTTAAACCCAACTTACCTAAGGACATCACACACATCCATGCCCGAGGCAGAATTCGAACCTGCGACCGTAGCGCATACGTAACACATTTCTACAATGTGATACCTACAGATCAAAACAGTTTTTTTATTGTGAACAAGATGTAGAATTTACTTACGACTGTCATTATTCTTTTTACACATTTTAAGCTCGACAGGTGTTTCCACTGTTGATAACAGAGATTGTAGTCGAAAAAATCTTGCTTCCACTTTCACCTTCACGATTTTTCGCCCTTTCGGAACCCGTCTATATTCTTTATTTTTATTTATTTATTGCTGCATCAGTGTTCTTTTTCATTTTTGTACATCTTTACAAATGCGCCTTCAGGATATTTTACTGTGGTTTCACGTGTTTCGAACTGAGCACTGCCTTGCGCGCTTGTGTGTGTGTATGTGTGTGTGTGTGTAAATTAGTGATCTGTTTGTGGTTGAATAGGGTTGTGAAGTGGAGAGGGACGGGGACGGAGAAATAGTATGACTGGGGTAGAGGCTTGAGAAGGTAGGAGGAAGCAGTGGTTGTAGGGAAGGTGACTTGGTTTAAGGAAACATGGAAGATGAAAGTGCGCGTGAGGAAATTATATCTATAGAACCGCCATTGATGATGCTTTGTAAAACAAAGTGTAACAGTGCAACAGTCTCTTGAATCTCAGTATATTTAACACGGAAAAATCAAATAACACTTTATATATAACAGTTACTTCGGAAGATGGCTGTGCAAAAAAAACATAATTTAAAAACCGGTATCAAGCTAGTCAGTATAATAAATTCAGGACCACATAAATTATCTTCCTTAGTAGAAGTACACAAGCTAAGGAGAGGTTAACTACATAAAGGTTTCCATTCTCATCGTATTGCGTGAGGAGCGAACTACGCCGTGATTTTGCGGCACAGGGTTGAAAAAGTGTTCTCGCCTTTGTTGGGAAGGAGTAGGTATCAATAACAGACCTAGGCCAGTACACCCTGCCGCGCCCTGGATAGCGTGCTGAAAAAAGGACAGTATGTAAGTTAAAGAACCTGGTAGGTTACATGCAAAGGGTGGAAGTAAAATGCGTGTAGAACGTGAAAAGTTGCAGAAGATCATCTGGGGCACTCTACCGAACTGCTTTATCACCTCCTGCTTCCCCATCGTACGGAGCGAGACTGAGCAGCCTCTCAAATACTCTCAGCTAGCGAAGACGACTGGACTCTCCTGGGCGCTGCAACGCCCAGTATACAGGACGAGTTTTTCCACTATATACAAACTCTAGGGATTAATCGATGAGAGGATGCAGAGCAGAAAAGGTCTAATGACTTTATGTCCGGAAATGCATGGTTTCCATGCTAGAGACACTCACACATTATTACAGAGACTGCGATCTAATACGCGGTGTACCATGTAGCCACAGTTATAGTGTGTGTTGAAAATGGTTTCCAAGTGCCTCAACGTGTGCGTTTACACGCCTTACATATTCTATCTCACACGTTCACATCGGCCAGGCTGCACCCGAACAGTGTCAAAGGCAGAATGAACACGCTGCTCCAGTGTCTCCCCATCTGGAATGGGCTCTGCATACACGATACTTTTGAGATGACCCCATAACCAGAAATCGCACCGGTTGAGATTCGGTGAACGAGCAGACCATGTAAGTGGACCCCCTCATCCGATCCATCGGCTAGAAAAGACACAATTGAGATGCGTCCAGACTTTAACGGCGAAGTGGGCTGGAGCACCAGGATGCAGCAGCCACATAACCATTAGAAACATGAATGGCGTATCTTCCAGCAGGGGAGGAAAAGTCTTCGGCAAGTAACGCCGTTAGTCTGACCAGTTAGGCGACGTGAAAGGAAGACTGGTCCCAAAATACAGTCACCAATTATCCCAGCCCACACATTCAGGCTGCACCGATGCTGCTGATTCGCTGTCACCATACCATGGGGTTTCTGTATACTATCCCACAATGACTGTTGTGAAAATTGAAGGTAGCTCTCCACTTAAAGGTGACCACATCCACAAGTAGGATAGATGACACAAACCCCGGAATCGTGGTTGCCTGATGAAGAAACCAATGACAGAACTGCTCCCGATGTGCAATATCTGTCGCTAGTGAGTGACAATAGTAGTAACAATTGCCATGGAGAATGTTCCACACGGTCGTCTGGCTTACCCTGTACTGGCGGGCCAACCACCTGGTTCTTAATCACATTTTTCTCCAAGTCTGGTGTCCGAGCCGCACGGGGTAGCCGAGCGGTCTCAGGCACCTCGTCACGGTTCGCGCGGCTCCCCCTGTCGGAGGTTCGAGTCCTAAATTATCCTAAGGACAAACACACACACCCATACCCGAGGGAGGACTCGAACCTCCACCGGGACCAGCCGCACAGTCCATGACTGTAGCGCCCCAGACCGCTCGGCTAATCCCGCGCGGCATAATCCTTGCCAAAGGTGATGCTAAATCGCTGGGGCGAATTTCTTCCAGCGCTCGTTTTATACGATTTTATTTCATCACTCTTCCTGTCGTCGCTCACTTTTCTGGATATGCTAGCGAGTAGTACACAGGCGTCACTGTTCCCCTACTCCCACACATCGTTACGAAGAGTCGTGTGAAGTTAGCACCCCTTTTTCAAGAAATATACATTTTTTTCGCATTTCTTGATGGATGTAGCATAGTTCTAGAGTTCTTTGTACAAAATTTCAATAGTTCTGCAGAATTTAGCGACGAAAACAACAATACTCGAAAAAATTTTCGTATCGAAAACATTCTTTGTCAATTTCCGCAAAATGTAAATAAGTACAAGAGTTCTTAGCACAGTTCTGAACAGAGCTCCAAGAGTTCTTTCGAAAATCCAAGTAACATTTTTTTGTGCAGCTAATAGTTTACGAGATAATTGCATTTTAATGAGAAAATCTTTTCACTTACTGTGAAGTTGGCACCCTTTTTTTCAGAAATATATATTCTTTTCAGAGTTCTTGATAGATATGGCTTAGTTCTAGAGTTCTTTGTACAAAATTTCAATAGTTCTGCATAATTTAGCGAAGAAAACAACAATATTCGAAAAAAATTTCGTATCGAAAACATTTTTTGTCAATTTTCGAAAAAATCATACTTGTACAACAGTTCTGAGGACAGTTCTGAACAGAACCCAAAGAGCTCTATCGAAAATCCCAACAACATTTTTCTATGGCGATAATAGTTTATGACATAAATTGATTGAATGTGGGACACACTTTCTCTACGGAAAATATAAATATATTCGTACAACAGTTCTTATGACAGTTCTGGACACCACGTGAAGAGTTCTATCGAAAATCCTAGTAGAATTTTTTTGTGCACGTAATAGTTTAAGAGGTAATTGCAACTTAATTAAGAATTTCATAAGAGCTCCTACTGTGAAGCTGGCACCCTTATTTTCAGAAATATATATTTTTTTCAGAGTTCTTGATAGATAAGTCATAGTTCTAGAGTTCTCTGTACAAAATTTCAATAGTTCTGCAGAATGTAGCGAAGAAAACAACAATACTCGAAAAATTTTCGTATCTAAAACATACTTTGGCAATTTCCGCAAAATGTAAATAAGTACAAGAGTTCTGAGCACAGTTCTGAACAGAGCTCCAAGAGTTCTTTCGAAAATCCAAGTAACATTTTTTTACTGCAGCTAATATTTTACGAGATAATTGCATTTTAATGAGAAAATGTTTTTCACTTACTGTGAAGTTGGCACCCTTTTTTTCAGAAATGTATATTTTTTTCGATAGATATGGCATAGTTCTACAGTTCTTTGTACAAAATTTGAATAGTTCTGCAGAATTTAACGAAGAAAACAACAATACTCGAAAAAAATTTCGTATAACAAACATTCGTTAGTAATTTTCGCAAAAAGTTAATTCGTACAACAGTTCTGAGGGCAGTTCTGAACAGAACCCCAATAGTTCTATCGAATATCCTAATTACAATTTTTTGTGCAGCGAATGGGTTACGAGATAATTGCAGTTTAAGGAGGGAACATCTTCATTTACTGTGAAGTTGGCACCCTTTTCTTCATAAATATATATTTCTTTAGAGTTCTTGATAGAAATGCCATAGTTCTACAGTTATTTGTCAAAATTTGAATAGTTCTGCAGAATTTAGCGAAGAAAACAACAATACTCGAAAAAATTTTCGTATCGAATACATTCTTTGTCAATTTTCGCAAAACTAAATTCGTACAACAGTTCTGAATGGAACACCAAGAGCTCTATCGAAAACCCTAATAATATCTTTTTGTGGCGATGATAGTTTATATGGTAACTGCTTTGATGTTAGACCCACTGTCTCCACAGAAAAAAGTAAATTCGTTCAACAGTTTTGATGAACAGTTCTGGTTAACACCTCAAGACTTCTATCGATAATCATAATAACATTTTTTGTGGTTATAATAGTTTGTAAGGTAATTGATTAATTGTGGGGCTCACTTACTCTACAAAAAAATTATGTCTATTCGTATGTTCTGATGACAGCTCTGGATAGCATTGTAAGAGTTCTATCGAAAATACTAGTAACATATTCTGTGCAGGTATATGTTTACATAGTAACTGCATTTAATAAGGAATGCGTATGAGCATTTGCCGTGAAGTTTGAACCCCTTTTACGAGAAATATACATTTTTTTCATAGTTCTTGATATATATGCAATAGTTCTAGATTTCCCTGCTCAAAACACGAATAGTTCTGCAGAATTTCGGGAGGAAAACAATAACTCGGCAAAATTTTGGTATGGTAAAAAATTATTTGTCAGTTTGGAAAAAATAAATTTGTATAACAGTTCTGTTGGCAGTTCTGGATAGCACCCGAAGAGTTGTATTGAAAATGACAAGAACATTTTTGTGGCGATAATAGTTTATACAATAATTGTTTTAATCTGATACTCACTTTCTCTACGATACCAAAATTCGTAGAATAGTTCTGATGACAGTTCTGAATATCACCCACAGAGTTCCACCAAATACTATTATAACATTATTTGTGACGATGACATTATATGAGATAATTAATGTGGGACTCACTTTTGTCATGTAAAAGTAATAAATTCGTACAAAAGGTCTGATGGCATTTCTTAATAGGACCCTAAGAGTTCTACCGAAAACTGTAATAACATTTTTTTGGGGGATAACAGTTAATGAGATAATAGGATTTTCGAGAGACCCACTTGGTCTACATTATAATAAATTGGCACAACCCTTTTGCTGACAGTTCTGGATAGCACCGAAAGAGTTCTTTTAAAAACCCTCATAACATTTTTATGGTGCCAGTAGATTATGAAATAGAGTGTGTGTTCACTCTGCAGTGGGTGTGTGCCGATGTCAAACTTACTGGCAGATAAAAAGAGTGTGCCGGACCGGGTCTCTAACCCCAGGCTATGACGAAGGAATATCGTCACAATATCCTTTCGTCCAGGAGTGCTACTTCTGCAATTTTCGTAGGACAACTTCTGCGAAATTGGGAACGCAGGAGATGAGGTACTGTTGCAAGTACAGCTATGAGGAGGATCGTAAATTCTCACTTTTATTTTGGAAAACCGAAATTCGAAAACCCAGATGTATATTCTACTAAATAGAAAAAGTATAAATGTTCAGCACTATACAAATGCCAGTACACCTTCTTAAGACTGACTGTAGTAACTGTAGGTGGAAGCGTGGGATGTGCACGCTTAGATGATTCAAGGAGAGAAGGCTCGTCAGTGCAAAACAAACAGATGGCTGAGAGAGCAGATACATTCACACGCGCCACTAACCAGATGGTGTCACACCTGTCGAGAATCGCACCAGAGGTACAATGAGCTGTGGTGGAGTGCTGTTGGCGTGGTTACTATGCAACTTACTTGATGGGCATCAATACACCGTTATATTAATGTACAATACTTGAGAAACAATGTCATTCACACACTCTGAGTTCCTTATCACTCAGTACTATACTAAATTACCGGCCTAGTGATAAGCAGCCTATGTACCTCACCGACTACACATCTTCGTGTTATAAAGAAAAAAGAGAAAAATACCAAGGGACACAAAATATGAATCCGGATAAACCGGAACTCCGGATTACTGAGGACCAAATAAATGAGGTTCTTGTTTACAAATTTCGAACTTCTTATTAACTTTAATACTGTATCCCCTAAACATAATAACACCTCTATCAGTCATGTATTGGATTAGGATTTAAACATACTACTTAGTTTGTTTGTACAATATATTCATTTAAATATACTTACATTTCTATACATTGTAAAGACTTTTGACTCTCGTTGTAGTGTAACTCATCAAACCTCCACACTTCCTTTCTAACTAGAACAAATGTTTGCAACAATATTAATGACAGCAATTTCAAATTTATTCCTTACACACAGCACATGTTTTTATGTATCCTAGCGTCTGATGATGTTGCCACATAACTTTCATCCATGAGGGTCCTGGGCATATTTTTAGCTGTTAGTGGGTCCTGGATGTCATGAGAGCTCAAAACAATTATTGTTTTACGTAATAAAATTTATCTGGTTCTTCCTGATTCTAAAAATATACACTTCATGTACAGTACCTCGTAATTCTCGTGCTTAAATGTCATTTTGTTTAATTTGGCGCGCCGCGCCGGATTAGCCGAGCGGTCTGGGGCGCTGCAGTCATGTACTGTGCGGCTGGTCCTGACGGAGGTTCGAGTCCTCCCCCGGGCATGGGTGTTTGTGTTTGTCCTTAGGATAATTTAGGTTAAGTAGTGTGTAAGCTTAGGGACTGATGATCTTAGCAGTTAAGTCCCATAAGATTTCACACACATTTGAACATTTAATTTGGGCGCCGCAGTTTCCGTATAACCTCGTTTATGTAATACCTTTGAAGAACCTGTCGACTGTCGTATGTGCAGGAAAAATGTTTACACGGCATAAAACAAAACCAGAATGCGTTTCAACAGTTGCAATACGTTTTAATGGTGGAGTAAAAGTGATTCAAAATGGCTCTGAACACTATGGCACTTAACTTCTGAGGTCATCAGTCCACTAGAACTTAGAACTACTTAAACCTAACTAACCTAAGGACATCACACTCATCCATGTCCGAGGCAGGAATAGAACCTGCGACCGGAGCGGTCGCGCGGTTCCAGACTGTAGCGCCTAGAACCGCTCGGCCACTCTGGCCAGCCTGATGGAGTAAAGATTAAAAACAATGAGCAGAACAGGCATCAAAGCTAGGAACAACATTAAAATTGTGCTGGTATGGGCGGACAGGTAACATGTTACATAAACTGAAAAAGCTGCTACAAGCATGAAAAAGGAGGCCAGAATAACAAAGAAAAGAAGCAAAACTAAAGAAAATGAAAAGGACATGAAAGGTATCAGCAGGATTATGGAGCAGGAATGGTTTGCAATGGCGTCATTGAGAAGAAAATGACATACAAATCTTTAGTTTCAATTTTCTGCAATCAACGTTTTTGCATACAGAGATACTGTTACCGGTATCTCATCCACTATTAAAGCTACATAAACAAAGCTATGGATGAATAATAATATAGTGCTTGCCTACACACTGAACCACATTATTCAAGAATGGATTAAATATTTTAAGCTGTAGTATGTCATATTATGTTCTTAAATTATTAGGAGAAAACATTTTCTCTTAAAATACATTGTTTTTAAAATAATCAAAACATGAAACTGAAAAATATTACTGGCTTGCTGTTTCAACAAGGTAATAATTCAAATCTTTTATTTGGAATAGTGTGTAAGTACATTGAACCTAAAATAACAATTACATATAATTCTGTATATAAGAAAAACATCAATATTCGCTGCACAATGTATTCCACAGATTTACAATGTATTTCACCTAGAGCTCACAATATACTAATTCTTTGATAAAAGTTTCATTCCTAAATCTATTGACAGTCTTGCATTATTAAATTTCAAAGTACCAGGAAAAACTACAGGCCGTGATGTACAGGTTCCCTTAACAGGTCTTCTTCAGGATACACTTAAATCCAGAAGGAAATACATGTGTAGGGAATTCAGTAATATATAAGCATAGAATTTATGAGGTGTGAAACAACTATAAAAATAAGTACAAAAAATATATACGTGAAATTTAGGGCATAAAATGCTCTTATTCTAGTAACTAAAACAGGAGGGCTGTGGTTCCAGAAACAAAGATACGAAGAACTAACATAAGAGCTGTATTTGTAATATTTAGATATCAACTTTTAGCAGTTGCTTACCCTATAAAGCAAAGTTCCTATGTAGGAACTACTTGTTTCGTCTCGTCAGTCTTGTAGCTGCCATTTGAAAATTTTCCTGTCTTGACATACATGAACAGGTGTGGAGAAATTATCGTTTCTTTTGAAACTCTCTGTACATCTTTATACAGGTCATCGTACTGCTTCCAGTAGGTTCCATCGAAGACATATGCCGTGTAGTGTTTGATGGAGCTATTATAATGAATGGCACCAACGAGAGTGTACTCTTGATTATCGACTACGATTTCTTTCGTGATCGTTTACAACACACATTTCTTCCTTTGATTTGGAGGAAACTGATCTTCAGTTAGTGGACAAGTTGTATACTAGTATCCATCATCAAGTAGCATCCGAATTTCTTTTCTTCAACTGCTTCTCCTTTACATTTCTTGCATTTTATGATAGTCTTTAGACCTCCATTTGTTGCATCTACAGCCTCTTGCATGAAATTATAACCAAGTCTGAAAAGCACATACGTATCAACGGAAATATAATGTAGTTTCACACATCACTTTTTGTTGCAAATCGGGTTATCTTTTAATATTGTCTCGTATAATTCCCCAAAATTCGACTCTGCATTCAGAGACAATATTTTTCGAGAGATTACTCCTTTTTTTAGGAACGGTATCACATATAAAATATCAAATCTCTGCTTAAAATGCTGGGAGTTTATAATTTTTTTTGTCCAAAATATCCAAAGCCAGATCCAAAAATGGATGGCTCACCATTTGAATGGTACTTTTGAAATCATCACTGAGTGATATTGCTTGCATGAATAAGGTTATCAAAGAATCGAAACCGCACGTTCCCTTCAAGTTGTAGGTAGCAGATTTGAATTTGCTTGAGGACCCATTTGGGAAAAGTGGCAAATTAATGTCTATGAATTTCTTAGTCGAATTCCAGTTGGGCAATCATCTAAGTAGTTTTTCTTGCTCTTAGTTTGCATGCTCGATGTGACAATGATTTCATTTTGAAGCTTTTTCAGCATTGCACTCTCCTCCATTTTATTGTAACAGGTCTCCCGATTTTCTTCTGTTTTCGAACCACAGAATGAAATTTCATTGACATCCCTGGTGAAGCATGATTCTCGATAGTCTTTTGTGGAATGACATATCTCTTTAGAGTCCAAATTCGGCGGTAAATTATTATCTGAAGAGCGCTGAAAACACACACTCTCACTTTTGACTGAGGGACAGTTGTTCTCCGCATTCATAACAAGTGCGCTCGAAGTAGGAGATAATCTGTGTTCAAAACTATTAAAAATTTTGTTTAACTCTGTCTTATTGGCATCATCGAGTTGGGTCTCACTTCTTAAGGTATTGTTCTGTGTGCTCTCGGAATTATCAAGGATATGGTTGCTTTTGGGGTTTGTTATCTGCAGCTTCTTATTTTTTCCTCTCCAGTTTTCTTCTTCATGGTAAGGCAACGATGCTTCAGTTGGTTTGTGCTTCACAGCTTGCTTTGAATCTTGTTTTTCCATCATAAGTGGCGCTAACAGTTTTGTTTCCTCACGCAGCCACTTCAAATGTTGAAAAATGAATTTGTCTACTCGTAAAGGCAGCTTGTCAAAGCCCATTGTCTTTAATTTTGAAAATTGTCCTTCAGTCGCTGCTGACGAACGAATAGATAAAGGAATATGGAAAGAAGGATACATCACAGATGTCCACAGTGGTATATAGTACATCAACTCTTTCAGCATCTCTGCAGCATTAGGAATGTTGTACGGATTCACATCAAATAGATTGTCATCCTTAGTCTGATTCGCGATGACTTCAGCTTCATTGTAGATACGTTTTGCCCTATCAATCCACGCGTTTGCAGTAGATTCCTTAGAGTTCAAAATTGATTCCAAAAGACAGTCATCATTGTTTTCAACATCATCAGTTTTCTTGTCATCATCTTTCTTTTCGTCAATATATGAATGACGTGGACCACCTCTGATAATGTTATCAAGCTGGCGCTGATGTTCCATTGATGCATATTCTTGACCGCACTCATCAATTCCAAGATGTTCACTCAACGCAACAACCAAAAGTGAGCGCAAAGCACTTTCAATATCACGAAAATCTGTCATCATGTAAATATGGGCCAAAACTCGAAGATAAAGTTGTTTGACTTGCGATTTAACTCTCGAGAAGCATTTCCACTTCGAAATCATGACCATAAAATGGTTTAAATCTATTCTCAAACAACACGAGGGTAGAATTACTCTTTCATGCAAAACAATATGACTATAACACCTATTCAGATAATCTGTTAAGTCCGAGCAATTGGCTATTGCTCTAGAAATGGCAACCAACAAAGCCTTACCAAAATCAGTTACCATGATTTTTGGTCTGGGAGCTCCAGATCTGACGATTTCCATAAAGAAAAATGACAAGAATGATGCGTCATGCCTAGAGGATATCATCTGATATGTTGGGCAACTGATTGATGATCGATTGACGATATTTGGATCTTTACTAGTAACGTTTACTTCGCGGATGCACATGTACTGATACAGGTATATGTACTTTGACTTAATTTCCACACAGTCAGCCCTGTTTGACAGATCCCCAAATCGTGAAATAACTCGAAATGCAACGCCACCTGTGGCATCTACCGAATCGTATACACTGCTATTGATTTGATGACAATATTTGTGCAACTGACTTTGATCTTTCAGCCAATATATACAGAAGAATGCGTCCAATCCGATTGCATGAATTTCGTCCCGATGGGTTGCATGTTTTGCAATTTGCAGGTTTTCAACAGGCTTACTGGTTGTTATCCCAAAACGTTTGTCCCTTTCCTCTTCTTTAGCCTTTCTCAAGACATCAGCATTTGGTAAATTTGGAGGAATCATGTCTCCGAAAGACATATTTTTCGCTTCATAATTTCGCCAAAGAGCTGCAGGCATCCTGTTATCAACCAATTTAGCAGCTACCTGTTGTCTTCTCGTGCCACGAAGTTGTCTTCTTTTAAGGTGAATACTATCATCTGAAAAGTTTGAAAGTGCAGTTTATAATAATATCGTTGTCCTTTTTTGGCTTCTTCAGAGCAATCCCTTCGAAAGTGGCTCCGCATTCTGTGCATCTTCCTTTGATCTTCAAGAAATACCTTGATCTTGAACTTTCACATACTTTCGCGTATTTGAAAGAAAAGGCACATGGAATTTTGTGATGTTCACAAATTTTATCAGCCATCAAATCGGTCCATTTCCCTATTTCCAGTCTTGATGGCTTTCCAAGCGTCCTCTTTGTTGGTTTTATGGTAGACCATTTTTCTGCTGACAGTAGTAAGTCGAATTGCTTTGTCATGTCCTTGTTGCACGAAGAACCAAAAACATTCCACGACTCATCTTTGCTGTCGTCGTCTTTTTCTTCAACGAAACATTCCAGCCTGAAAGTGTTTCTAACAAAAGCAAGCAGATCGTGACGATCTTCTTTAATTGTTGTGTAAACATGTTTTGAAGACATTTGCGAGCCGATGTCGGCCATGGCATCGGACAGTTTTTGGAAGACCAGATGAGACGGAGTGAACTGAATGCCTCTATCATCGATTACTTTAAATTCCTCCATACTGAGAAGACGTTTCAATTCTGGTAGATTGTACATTTTTATGGGTATTACGGTTCATAAATATCACTTACACAACAGCACCGACTGCACAACAGGCACCGACTGCACAAGAGCTCTGACTGAACGAGCATAACGATTATTCACATGAGAGTGAGCAGTATTGTTTAGTCATTAGGGGCAGATCAAGGAAATGCAGCGCTGGCGGGCGGCTTCACACAACGCGGCGCGCGCCACCCAAAAAGTGCTGCTGTTGTTGTCATTAGCTTTGATGCTACCGTGAGAAACTTTGATGCTACCTCTATTGTAACTACTACACTGACGTCATTTGCCGATTGTTTAAAAGACGCAGTTCACGTGTTCATTGTTTCCAGATGTAGTGCCACGACTTTTGCATTGTTGTTGTGCTTTGTTTATTATTTTTTGGTCTTGAGAGGTCTCAGGGACGTATCATAGTTTTCATTATCCTTCCATCGGGCGCAGCTGTTCAGATTGACACATGTCGAAATTTTCTGTAAATTAATTTTCAACAATTTGCAGTATTGGCGCTGCTTCGTTAACAGCTTCCCTTCTCCGTATGCTTTTCATTGTTGTGTGTTGTGAAATACGAAAGTGCACAGTGGATAACAACGAGCAATCGGCTCATATCTCATCAAGAGAGCATTAGCGTCGATACTGAATCATACAACAATGAAAGGCGTACAGAGAAAGGAAGCTATAACGAGAAGGCGCCAGTGCTGCCAATTGTTGACAAGTAAAACTACAATGCCTTTCATTGCTGTACGATTCAGTATCGACGCTAATGCTCTCCTGATGAGATATGAGCCGATTGGTCGTTTTTATCCACAGTGCCCTTTCATATTTCATTTCAGCGATTAATTTATTTGTTTATCAACGTAGTAAGTAGTACAAAGCTAATCCAGAATGTAAACTGCACTTGAATTCTGTTTGAACTGTTTAATCGTCAGTGTCCGCTGTCTGAACGTCAAATATCAGATTAATACACTGCTCCTGCTTGCGTTATTTTATAGGAATTTTATTATTATAAGTGGAAAGTACTAGATAATGTTGAAGAAATCCAAAGCATATTGTTCGAAGAGCATAATATTATTCGAAATTTACCTGGACCAAAAGGTGCAGCCAAAGCAGCCTTTGTGATGCTGTAATTACGTCATAGATGACGATATTTGTCTATTGTAGTTTTGTATTCCAATCAGAATTTTGAGAACATCAAAGCCTTATTTCAGCGTGAGAGAGGGGTAAAATCAATAGATGTTATTGAATTGAAAGCCTTCATCAGTCTCTTGTTTTTAATTGTTGTTAACAAAAGTAACAGATAAAGCCTGGAAGATCTGTGTGGAACTGATGGTGATGGCATTGAAAAATTTTGCCTCGCAAATGAACATAAAAACGTTTCAAATTTATTTTGGAGTGCCTTAGATTTTACAGTCGCGCTATTCGTGATGAAAGGAGACAATTAGACAAGCTAACAGCTATTCGGGAAATATTTACTGTGTTTGCACGCAACTACCACAAATCTTACACCCTTGGAGAAAATGTTGCAGTAGACAAGAAACTGGAAGGATTCTGTGGAAAGTACAGTTTACGCCAATATGTATCTAGCAAAACAAACGAGTATGGATTCTTAAGTGTGGATTCTTAAGTATTTCACCTGTACAATTTGTAAATATACCTGTGTTGCAACCAGAAGGATTTACCAACTGAGCAATAAACATTTTGATGTTGTTCTGTGACTGTGTAAACGTATATATCAGTCAGGTCGAAATGTGAAAGCGGACAACTGGTTTACTAGTACTGGAATGGTAATAGAGCTATGAAGGGAGAATTTTTCTTTTGTTGGTATGATGAAGAAAAACAAGCGTGAGAGTTCTCTAGAGTTTGCTATCAGTAAAAGAAGGGCTGCCCACATTTCCTTTTTTGGCTTCCACAAGACTGAACTCAAGTTTCCTCCGTACCTAAAAAGGGGAAGTGAGTGATCCAGGCATCACGTTTGCATGAAGATAATTCGATAGATGCTGACATTGTAGATAAACGGAAGCCATCCACCGTAAATTTTACAATAGCGTTAAGTGTGGCATTTTCACAGCGGATAAGCCGAATGCTTTGTACAACGCTGCAAGAAATTTGCGCCGCTGGTCAATGGTTATATTTTTGTAATGATCAGTACAGTTGGAATCTATGCACAAGTGATTTATTGTGGGAACAGTAAGAATTGTATCAGAAGGAAAGCGTTCCGGAATCAGCTATGTTATACAATGTGCTTTCTTCGCTAAATTCTGCAGAATTATTGAAATTTTGTACAGAGAACTCTAGAACTATGGCATATCTATCAAGAACTCTGAAAATATAATACATTTCTGAAAAAGAGGGTGCCAACTTCACAGTAAGAGAAAAGATTTTCTCCTTAAATTGCAATTATCTCGTAAACTATTAGCTGCACAGTAAAATGTTACTTGGGTTTCCGATAGAACTCTTGGAGTTCTGTTCAGAACTGTGCTCAGAACTGTTGCACTGTTTTACAATTTGCGAAAATTGACAAAGAATGTTTCCGATACGAAAATTTTTTCGTATATTGTTGTTTTCCTCGCTAAATTCTGCAGAACTATTGAAATTTTGTACAAAGAACTCTAGAACTATGGCATATCTATCAAGAACTCTGAAAAAAATATACATTTCTGAAAAAAATATACATTTCTGAAAAAAAGGGTGCCAACTTCACAGTAAGTGAAAAGATTTTCTCCTTAAATTGCAATTATCTCGTAAACTATTAGCTGCACAAAAAAATGTTACTTGGGTTTTCGATGGAACTATTTACAATTTGCGAAAATTGAGAAAAAATATTTTCGATACGAAAATTTTTTCGAGTATTGTTGTTTTCTTCGCTAAATTCTGCAGGACTATTCAAATTTTGTACAAAGAACTCTAGAACTATGGCACATCTAACAAGAACTGTGAAAAAAATGTATATTTCTCGAAAAAGGGGTGCTAACTTCACACGACTGTTACGAAGGATGAACCAGAAATCCACCGACAACTTTGAAAGGTATAGGTACGCACGAAAACAAGAAAAAGAAAACACCTAGTGAACATGAGCTCAAAAGTGGATACCTTAAGAGCTACGAACACTTGTACATATTTGCTACTGTGAAACACATCTCTTCCACTGAAGAACTGCTCTTAACTCTTCAGATCTGCATTTTAGACCCCATGTTTACTGGACATTTTTTCCTTGCTTTGGTCCATATTAGGAAATCTCAAAATTTGACGTTAGGGTTGTCATTCACCTTGTATATACGTTATTGGATGACTTGCCAGCTCAAGAATCGCGTCTTATATTTACTGCATGGCGATGACTGATTTTCAGTAAACTAAGATAACACAATCCGTTTGCACTTATTTACAGTGTACAACTACACTCCTGGAAATTGAAATAAGAACACCGTGAATTCATTGTCCCAGGAAGGGGAAACTTTATTGACACATTCCTGGGGTCAGATACATCACATGATCACACTGACAGAACCACAGGCACATAGACACAGGCAACAGAGCATGCACAATGTCGGCACTAGTACAGTGTATATCCACCTTTCGCAGCAATGCAGGCTGCTATTCTCCCATGGAGACGATCGTAGAGATGCTGGATGTAGTCCTGTGGAACGGCTCGCCATGCCATTTCCACCTGGCGCCTCAGTTGGACCAGCGTTCGTGCTGGACGTGCAGACCGCGTGAGACGACGCTTCATCCAGTCCCAAACATGCTCAATGGGGGACAGATCCGGAGATCTTGCTGGCCAGCGTAGTTGACTTACACCTTCTAGAGCACGTTGGGTGGCACGGGATACATGCGGACGTGCGTTGTCCTATTGGAACAGCAGGTGCCCTTGCCGGTCTAGGAATGGTAGAACGATGGGTTCGATGACGGTTTGGATGTACCGTGCACTATTCAGTGTCCCCTCGACGATCACCAGTGGTGTACGGCCAGTGTAGGAGATCGCTCCCCACACCATGATGCCGGGTGTTGGCCCTGTGTGCCTCGGTCGTATGCAGTCCTGATTGTGGCGCTCACCTGCACGGCGCCAAACACGCATACGACCATCATTGGCACCAAGGCAGAAGCGACTCTCATCGCTGAAGACGACACGTCTCCATTCGTCCCTCCGTTCACGCCTGTCGCGACACCACTGGAGGCGGGCTGCACGATGTTGGGGCGTGAGCGGAAGACGGCCTAACGGTGTGCGGGACCGTAGCCCAGCTTCATGGAGACGGTTGCGAATGGTCCTCGCCGATACCCCAGGAGCAACAGTGTCCCTAATTTGCTGGGAAGTGGCGGTGCGGTCCCCTACGGCACTGCGTAGGATCCTACGGTCTTGGCGTGCATCCGTGCGTCGCTGCGGTCCGGTCCCAGGTCGACGGGCGCGTGCACCTTCCGCCGACCACTGGCGACAACATCGATGTACTGTGGAGACCTCACGCCCCACGTGTTGAGCAATTCGGCGGTACGTCCACCCGGCCTCCCGCATGCCCACTATACGCCCTCGCTCAAAGTCCGTCAACTGCACATACGGTTCACGTCCACGCTGTCGCGGCATGCTACCAGTGTTAAAGACTGCGATGGAGCTCCGTATGCCACGGCAAACTGGCTGCCACTGACGGCGGCGGTGCACAAATGCTGCGCAGCTAGCGCCATTCGACGGCCAACACCGCGGTTCCTGGTGTGTCCGCTGTGCCGTGCGTGTGATCATTGCTTGTACAGCCCTCTCGCAGTGTCCGGAGCAAGTATGGTGGGTCTGACACACCGGTGTCAATGTGTTCT
The DNA here is from genome assembly GCF_023898315.1 of Schistocerca nitens. Classification (NCBI taxonomy): domain Eukaryota; kingdom Metazoa; phylum Arthropoda; class Insecta; order Orthoptera; family Acrididae; genus Schistocerca; species Schistocerca nitens. The sequence goes on along the minus strand of NC_064617.1, from coordinate 180,656,636 downwards.
TTTTTCCATTTCCAGGAGTGTATTATTAATGAAACTGTTAAATCTTTTTATAGCAGAAAAAATGTTGTTGTGGCGTCCTACTTTACTTGTGTACCATGAATATTGTACATAATTATCCTCGCATACCCAATGGGCAAATGAAAATACCGTTATTCGGACACTATGGCACTTTTATTTCTAGCATCACGACTTCATTCTTAACAAAACGAAGCCAAGTTTTGCTTTAGGTTACATGTCTTGTAAATAATAGCATAAAATTTGTTAACATAACTTAACAAATTTCTTGACTAATACGATTTCAATAAAACTGGCTCCTTGTTCACGTTACATTAATATTCGGACGCTTTTCTGAACTAATTATTTCAAGACAAGTTTTTGCGAAAAATATATGTTTCAGTATCTTGTCGGATAGCCATTCTGTGGTTTCACTTCTTTCAAACGCTGTAGCAAATTTCTAATTATCTTTCTTAAATAGTCGGTACATGGATGTCGCATTCTTCGCTTAATCGACACTTCAGATTTCCATTGGAAGATATTGGTGTTTTTCTAATACGTCGCTCTAGTTCTCCCCACCCATTCTCAAGAGAGTTGAGGTCTGGAGACTGAAGTGGTGGTTGTCAGATTTTCGGTCAAGTGAACAACAAACATTCCTACACAACGTGAAACTTGTGTTTCGGGTCATTGTCCTGGTAAAATTTGTACGTCTTTGATATTCCTATTTTTTCAGCACCTTAGCGCAAATTGTTTTTAATGTGTTCAGATACAGATATTTGTCCATAATACTGTCGATGAATACTAATTCGCCCTCTCCAAATGTGGACATATAGCTGCAGACAAGATCACTGCCGTCTCCATGGTTTACAGTCACCTTAGTATTTGTGACTAAATTCTTCATTTCTCTTCCGCCGTACCATCCTTCTTCCTCCGTCCAAACCAAAAATGTTTAGTTTAGTTTCGTCAGTAAGAATGATCTCGTTCCACTTTATTTAACTAACTCCGTCCGAACAGGCCATGAAGACCCAATGCTACCGACCGACCGCCGTGTCATCCTCAGCCCACAGGCGTCACTGGATGTGGATATGGAACGGCATGTGGGCAGCACACCGCTCTCCAGGTAGTTGTCAGTTTTCATGACCGGAGCCACTATTTCCGCCGGCCGCTGTGGCCGAGCGGTGCTAGCCGATTAAGTCCGGAACCGCGCTTCTGCTACGGTCGCAGGTTCTAATCCTGCCTCGGATGTGTGTGATGTCCTTAGGTTAGTTAGATTTCAGTAGTACAAAGTCTAGGGGACTGATGACCTCAGTCCCATAACGCTTAGAGCCATTTGAACCACTATTTCCCCATCAAGCAGCTCTTCAATTGGTCTCACAAGGGCTGAGTGCACCCCATTTGCCAACAGCGCTCGACAGATCTCTTCCTTCGTAATAAGCTCTTTAACAAAGTCCAGTCTCTCCTTTCGATTCTGTTCATTCAGATACGATTTCTTCCTAGCCATTCTTCCACTGTAGCCACTGTCTTTCAGTCACCTGAGAATCTTCTGATAATGGACATTTTTCCCAGTCTCCTTTAGAAGCTCCCCTGCTAATTTCGGTCCACTGAGTGTGGAGTCCTTCTCTATTTTTCGTATTCGTTTCCTCATGACACGTGCATTCCTCAAGTCAAGTGCATCGAACTTCTTCAGTTGGCCGTTTTGAGGTATAGAGTCTACACTTTCCTCGTTTTTTGAAACGTCTGACGATGCCGCAGTACTCTTACTCATGTCGAGTACGGCAGAAATTTATATACATGATTTACCTTTGGTGTTATGAAAAAGCACACGTTGTCGTGTATCAAAACTAGTATTAGTTCTGCGTGGCGTTGTACAATCTGGACAGTCTACCGCACTTGTAAACAAACACAGAGATTATAACTTGACGTGAACAATCAAAACAACACTTCCAACTGTCAGAATTTTACGTAACGTGAAGATCGAACAGTGTTTTATTTAAACTTCCTGGCAGATTAAAACTCAGTGCCGGACCGCGACTCGAGCTCGGGTTCTTTGACTTTCGCGGGGAAGTGCTCTACCATCTGAGCTACCCAAGCACGACTCACGCCCCGTCCTCACAGCTTTACTTCTGCCAGTACCTCGTCTCCTACCTTCCATACCTTACAGAAGCTCTCCTGCATACCTTTGCAGAACTAGCACTCCTGAAAGAAAGGATATTGCGGAGACATGGCTTAGCCACAGCCTGGGGGTTGTAGGAGACGAGGTACTGGCAGAAGTTGAAACCTCCCCTTAAAAAAATTAATGAATTACTGTGCTGATAAACCTCTTACGTTATTTGATTTTCAAACAACTGAGCAAAACTGAACGTACTCAGACATTTCTCTCTTTACTTATTCTGATCATCACTAAACTGACACACAATATTTTTTTTAGCGCAATGCAATCTGACTTTCAATAATCCCTACAAAAGAATGGCCCTGAATAACAATAACCTATACCTTTCATGAATCACTTACCTCACAAAAATCTTCGTTGCTCAAACTACTGCAATACAGCGAGCGCCAATACTGCCGGCTAAATAAAAGACTCTAACTACTGAAGGCACTAACTACTAATAGGCATAGTTAGCAAATGAAGTCATATATATATATATATATATATATATATATATATATATATATAATCAGTTCACATATCCAGTATTACAAATTTACTCTTTCTGATGGACACGTCCAGATCGGCCGCTCTCAAAATTCTGCCATCTCTCTCCCCACATCCACTACTGTTGGCGGCTCACGTCCAACTGCGCAATGCTACGCGCTGTTCACATCCGACTGCCCAACACTACAATAGCGATTATTCCAACAATGCAAACCAGCCACAGACTTCACACAGCACAGTCAGTGATTTTCATATAGAGCGCTACGTGGCGTTACCAACATAAAAACCTAAACAGCCTACTTACAAAGTAAAGCTGTGAGGACGGGGCGTGAGTCGTGCTTGGGTAGCTCAGATGGTGCCGGCACGGTAGCTCAACGTGTTCGGTCAGAGAGCCGGTTGGCCTCTGTAATAAAAAACTGAGTGGAAGGATCAACCACCGAACTTGAACAGGATGTCTTGCGACGTCCGCAACGACCAAACACAACGATCAATAACGAACCAAAAAAAAAAAAAAGATGGTAGAGCACTTGCCCGCGAAAGGATAAGGTCCCGAGTTCGGGTCTCGGTCCGGCACACAGTTTTAATCTACCAGGAAGTTTCATATCAGCGCACACTCCGCTGCAGAGTGAAAATCTCATTCTAGTGTTTTGTTTAAATTTTACTGGTTGGCAACTTCTATAAGTTGAGTAAAAAAAGTTGATACTGCTATTTACTGGACAGCTGTCTTAATATCATACTTGATTTTTTTTTATTTTTGTTTTGTTAAGAATAAAGTTATGATGCTACAACGTAATAATCACATAGTGTCCGAACATAAACGTTACTCAGTATATGGTCCAGTAGTCTTAAAGAATTAAACTCATCTTAAATTCTTATATTTTTAAGTCAATTAATATAAAACCACACTGGCGATAAATAATCTGGGTTCCTTGCCGCTGACTATCGTGTGCTCCTTTAGTCTAGCTCCGATGCGAAGTACTGGCAATCGGTCGACCAGAGCAGAGCGCAACCTCGTCAAAGAGCACGGTGCACGCCTGTGAGTGCGCGGTCCCTTCACGATCCGTTGGTTGGTTGGCCGGCTGTCTGGCCGCAGGGACCGTCCATTAGGCCAGGCGGCGATATTGAAATACCCGATTAGGCTGCGCGGCGTGGTGCGGTGCGGCGGCGCCTCTGCGCTGCCGGGCTGTGGAATTCTCGCAGCAGATAACGAGCGAGCCGTAAATCCACTGGCGTTCGGCAGCCCCCCTCTCCTCTCCGCGCCTCGGCCGCCAGCGCGCTGTTGCAATTCCCAAATGCGTGCCGCCAGCTCTGCCTCACTCCCCGTTATTGCCGTCCGCATTCTTCCAGTCCGCGCCGCGCTCGCTGTATCGCTCGCGGATAACGCGCCACGTTCAGAGCGTACGTTTCGATTGCGCCCGTCTGGTTGCCACGTGGTTAGGTGCGGCGTTTTCTAGTTCGCAAAACGTGCATGTCTCCACTCCGGCTGTATTTACTTCTATATCTGTCATTATTACATTTTATGAATGGTGGGCTCCATGTAGTTCCCAAGCTGTGCAGTGACCGTAAACCATAAAATTACCAAACATGCAGCAACCAGTGGCAAAAAAAAAAACATGATTATGCGACTGGTTGCTGCATATTTGGTAACTTTAATTATTATATTTGTTTATGGTTCCGTACCTCAGTCCTTAAAACCGGCACCCCTGAAAGAACATTTCGTTATCCGTCTCTCTGTCTATCTGTTACCCCTTTTCCTCAGGAACGGATAGAAGTATCGGGTTTGAAATTTACGTCAAACTATACTGGTGTCCAAAATTAAAGCAGCAAACAGAAACTTGCGTTTATTTTACCACAAAACATTATAAAAATGTGACGGTAAAATAGAAACAATGTAGAGAATACAGGACGTAAACAACCGCAACAGCCGGCCGAAGTGGCCGTGCGGTTAAAGGCGCTGCAGTCTGGAACCGCAAGACCGCTACGGTCGCAGGTTCGAATCCTGCCTCGGGCATGGATGTTTGTGATGTCCTTAGGTTAGTTAGGTTTAACTAGTTCTAAGTTCTAGGGGACTAATGACCTCGGCAGTTGAGTCCCATAGTGCTCAGAGCCATTTGAACCATTTGAACCAACCGCAACAAGCATGACGGTAGAAAAATATGTTCGTTTTCTCCAACTTAACTGAGTTGCACAAATATTTCGACAACTGGTTAATGTGCTCAGGATGGGGTGTGACGACCTCTGGCAGCAATACAGGCTTGACAACGACGCGGCATGCTGTGAATGATGTCATCAATCTCATGTTGAGGTAATAACGCCTATTCTTTCTGTGGAGCTGCTCGCAAGTCTTGAAGAGTGGTTGGTTGATGCTCACGTGATGCAAGCTCCCTCACTAATGCATTCCAGACGTGTTCTACGGGTTTGAAATCCGGAGAGCGAGCAGTGTGATGTCGTCAGTCATACAACCACATCGCCGCCTGAGAGATGGATCCGCCGGTTGCGATTCTCTCAAACGGAACTGAAGAACGGCTGTGTTGGCCAAAGGGTACACAGCCAGTCGCAGTACTTAAGCTCGCCGGGAGGCGCCTCTAGGCCACTTCATGTGTAGCAGCAGTGTGGTGCAGTTGTGCCAGTCTACTGTTCGTAGCCGCACTCAGTGGTCAACCGGCGCAAATGTTAGTCAGTCATCGGGAGCAGCTCGGTCATTGCTGCCATCAAGTCTTTGTAGCCCAGTTGTAAAGGTCCACAATAGTACCACAGTAAAGTCAAAAAAATTCTGCGTTCTGTCATGTCGACATCCAAGTTAGTCTTCAAATTCACCGGATTCGACATTCAAGATTACGAGAGATTAATTCGTCACTGCAAGATTTGTTACTTTTAAATTGTCATTCTACAGACGCTTAGTCTAGTCGTGTCTTCTATAATTGTCAACTAACAGGACTACAACAAAGATAAGTAATAAATACTTTCTTATTTTTTTCTCCCGTTAATTAATTGTGTTTTCCTGCTGTAGCTACCAAGCAGTCTTGGCATAGTAGAATCCACGTTTTGACCTCCTTGGCTACCTCATACTTGCTGCCTCTTGTTGATGGTTATGGTGCAGAATCGAGAGCCATCAAGCAGACCACGCCATGTGTGCAATATCTTCCGTTTACAAGAAAACGTCAACCACCTGTACCTCTATGAGGTCGAGCATTATCATCCGTCGAGAAGGCATCTAGGCTCACAGCATCTCACAACAACCGCACGTGAGGTCCCAAGATCTCCTCAAAATACATGACAGCAGTTAAGCCTTGCCGTTTCACCTGTACAATTTCATGAAGAGGTATTTGAGTGTCAACATAATCCGTGCCACCATTAGGGATCCTCCTCAGCACAGGTCCCTTCCCGTAATTTTTGGGCTGGTAATCGTGTTTCTCGTTCCCTCCGGATGCGAATTGGTCGAGAATCACTCTACAGACAAAATCGGGGCTCATCTGCGAAAAGAACATTGGCTCATTGTTCAACCATCCAGGCAGCACGTTGACGAATCCTCAAAAAAGTTCAAATTTGTGTGAAATCTTATGGGACTTAACTGCTAAGGTCATCAGTCCCTAAGCTTACACACTACTTAATCTAAATTATCCTAAGGACAAACACACACACCCATTCCCGAGGGAGGACTCGAACCTCCGCCGGGACCAGCCGCACAGTCCATGACTGCAGCGCCTAGACCGCTCGGCTAATCTCGCACGGCCCGCTCTAGACGTTCCCTTCTGTGAAGACAAGTCAGAGGTACACATACAGCAGGTCTCAGACAGTAAAAACCATTCTGCTGAAGCCTTCTCTTCACCGTTTGCCTCGACACAACACGTCCAGTTGATGCTGCGGAGTCAGATGCCAGTTGCCGTTCAGTACTAAGGCAATACCGTCGTCCCATTACAGTGAAACAAAGGTACTCTCTTTTTGACGTCATACGTGGGCGGCCCTGCCCTGGTCTTCTGGATACAGTTTCGGTCTCTATAAACTGTCGTCACATCCGAGAAACAACAGAACGATTCACAATAAGCCACCGAGTCACATCGGTTTGCGACTGTCCTGCTTACATTTTTCCTCTAGCCTTCCACAACAGAGAGTCTGGTAGTCGTCTTCTCTGTGTCATACTGCACCGTCTGTGACTGCGTACACTGCGATTGTGGGTGTGGGACTGGACGGCCAACACTATCCCGTATGATAGGTGCTCTGACGTCATAGTTGGCGTGCTTAGTCGTTGACGGGAATTCCATCTTATGTTAAACTAGATGTGTACCCGGCGTTACCTGGCTATGTATTTATTCCATTCTTCCATTAGTCCATCTTCTTCTCCCTTCCCCGCCCCTCTCTCTCTCCATCTCATTCTTCAGCCCCTCTCTGTCCATGTCCTCCTCCTCCCTCTCACACTCCATCTCCTTCGTACCGAGCGGGGTGGCGCACTGGTTAATACATTGGACTCGCATTCGGGAGGACGACGGTTCAAACCCGTCTTCGGCCATCCTGATTTAAGTTTTCCGTGATTTCCCTAAGTCGTTTCAGGCAAATACCGGGATGGTTCCTTTGAAAGGGCACGGCCGATTTCCTTGCATAGTGCCAGCTTGTGCTCCAGTGACCTCGTTGTCGATGGGAGGTTAAACACTAATCTCCTCCTCCTCCTCCTTCTCCCTATCTCCCTGTTCATCTCCTCCTCTTCCCTTTCTCTGTCCTCCTCCTTTCCCCTCTCTCTGCCCATCTCCTCCTCCCCTCTATCTCCATCGCCTCCTCCCTACTTCTCTCTGCACGTTATCACGTTCACCCCAACAGGACACTGGTGGTTTTTACCCCAAAGTATTTCTTTCCAGATCGTAACTAATACGTGTTCCAAATTTGCATGAAATCGTTGCAGGGTGTACTGGTAGATAGGACAGCTTGGCTGTGGAAGTGGAAGGGTAGCCCACAACATAGACAGACAACAGTATTCACAATTACAAGCGCCCAAGCTTTAATGATCTTCCAGCAATAAAGGCTCTTAAGAAATCTCAATTAAGCAAGGACATAAACTTGGTTACAAACATATGTTAACATTCAACCAGTGAATAACCCCAATAAAGAATTACCACTTAAATAAAACATAGATAAAGGACTGCTTTACAAGAATGATTAATTTAAGTAAATTCATGAAAGCTAAGTTACAAATTTTTTGTTAAGCTTCAACAGGTGAATAGCCCCAATAAAGAATTCTCATATAAATAAAACAGATAGGAAAATGCCTTACCAAAATGCTTGAATTGTGTAAAATCATGAAAAGCTGAGTTATAACTTTTCTCACAAACTACTTAGGAACCTACAGCAAATAAACAAGTTTGATCTGTTTTACCAGAAGGTAACTGCCAAGTCCAAGCGACCGAAGCCACTCAGAGCGGACGACCGCCCCAACGCTGGTCATCAACCGACATCGTCACGGCCCAGTGGCCACCGTTCTAAAACAGACTAACGTTTCGGTAAGCGACCGACAGCAACACAGGAGTAACAGTGACAAAGTCGGCGTACGCCTTACAAAACACGGCACACCCTGAAGCGGGAGCAGGCAAAGCTGACTACCGGCCATACAACCGCGAGCAAACAAATCTCACGCCGCCCGTACTAACGCGGGAAATGATAGCGAGCGACAAGACGCCACGCGCAAAGCAGCAACCGTGCCTACCCCTCGACCACAGAATGTGCCCTGTCTCCTTGTCTATAGTAATACAATTTATAGCACACAAGAAACGATTTAATAATGGCATTAGTTCAACGCAAGATCAGTTAACAGTTAGGTCCGGTAAAGATTTACCAACGGGTTTACCTTAAAACCAACTTCCGGACCACAGGCGGAAACTAGTAAACTTGGCATAAGTTTTCACCAGACCGATAAACAAGAAATCAAATTAAACAGTTGCCAAAAATACAGTCACGATACGCAAGCCCTTCAAGACCTTGCTATCTTACTCACAGTTATCATTAATGGCGAAACATACACAAATGAATGACAAGAAATTCACCATTGAAAGCAAAAAACAACATACCAAAAGGGTTAAATTAATTAATTTGCAGACGAGCCAGTCACTGAAAGCTCAGTTCCACAAGATTAGGACTAACCTCACTCGGCAGCAATACATTTGTGTGCGTGATAACTAGGTTGCCCAAACAGGACTCAAAAACCCAAAACAACAGGTCACACGTTAGCTGTCTTGTTCTCGGATACTAGGCACCACTGGTCTAAGACAATCGCGACAAAAAAATCTCTGAAATTACAGCTGCCTGCAGCAAAACAAATGAGTCAGGGTGCATGAACGTAAAGCACAAGCCACTGTTCCAGCCGGAGCGTAACCTTTTTAATGCACATACGGACAGAACAACACACGTGGGCATAAAGGGAGCAGCAGGTGCGTACCAAGCAAACTATACTGCGCCAAAATACGACCCACGTCACGTCCACAAACCGGAGCACTGCTCCCGGAGATGGTGTCTGCTCGCTGGACTGCCGCAACTCTCTGTCCCCCGGAAAGCGATGCTGACTGCCGCCTTGCTCAACGCTCCCTTCTCGGCCGTGCACAACAACTCTTGTCGCCTCAGAGTGCGGTCGCAATGTCCGTTCTCCCCTGCTGTCAGCCCCAGACTCCCGTACTCGCACTCACTCCCCCGTTAAGACCCGCTCCGACAGGAGGCGCTCGCGATCGCACATAGTGCCAACCTCAACCAGAGGAGTCATCGACAGCGTCTTGCGCCCGAGAGCCGCGCCACGGCTGACAGGGGTTTTGGCTTTGGCAGCATATGCACATGTCAAATAATTTCAAATGTATTTAACATACAACACATGTATTTGTACACATATTTCACCTCTATCTCTACCGAATTTCGTCTTGCAGTTTCATTTTCATGCAGCTTAGCGTTTATGACGTCGCATCTCCTGAACAACACGGGCGCTGAACTGGGCACCTCGTAAACCCAAGATGCGCTACAGATATGCCAAAGACACCTTACTCGTATGGAGCCACGGTGAGGAAAAGCCTGGTGACTAAGGCATATGAAGTTTCAATACCGACAAAATTTATTGTGGAGGTAGAGAAGGACCAAGAGCTATACTTTGTATATGAGCTGGCTACACAGAATGGTGGGAACATGGGACACACAGTGTGTCAAAAACTGACACAGATGGACCGATACCTGCACAAACTGTTAATCCATTAGCTGAGAGAGGCGGGATTAGCAGCCTCGCAAAGCGCAAGACAGATATGTAAGCTAAAGCACCTCAGACCCGAGATTCTACAGCTGGAAAGCGTTCTGAGGAGCAATGGGTACCCCACCAATTTCATAAGAAGTCAGGAAATCCAAAAATCCAGATTGGAAAATGACTTGTAATTTCAGCAATATACCATATGCACTGTAATATGGAAAACCGTAGTCGGAGCACGCACTGTCTGGGACCGACTACATAATAAAATTAGCCGGCGTGAAAGTTCTTGTTGTGGAGGAGAGCTAGTTCCACTTGTTCAGGAAATCCATAGAGAACTACATACGTAACAACAGCATCAACGAGGAAGAGGAAAACTTGAAGTTGAACGGATCCTTGGTTCCAGTGCTCCAGTGAACTGCGGTTACAGGTAGAAAAGGGAGAACCAGAGTTGTAATGACCAGTAGAGAGTCCTCAGACGTTGGCACGACAGGTTCGTGTGTAAATTGTGGTTGCGAGCGCTACTCCAGTTCACTACCAACACTGGAGGGCAAAGCTTTGAAAATGTCAGCCACTAATGTTGAAATGTCATAAAAGTCATCAAAGAAACGTTGGCCTAAAATCCAGAGGCAGGAGGCAACAAGCAATTTGTCAATGTGCGAAAAATTTTAAAAATTGTAATTATATAAAAAATCTGACAAAATAATCTGTTGCTGCGAGGAAACAACAGCCTGGTGTTATCATAGGGGTAAATATACGTTGTTTTCCAGAACATTTCCTCCCACTTGCTTCCAAGCTTAGTTTTCTGCATCAGTACGAGACAACCCCACACTCCTCCTCTCCCCTCCCTCTCTTCTCCTCTCGTATATTGGGGTAAGAGGTGGTCCAGCATGGGCCCCTGGGCAATCGCCTAACTTTCCGCGTCCTTGCCAATACCAGCTGATTTCCTGTCCCGCGACACCATAAAGTTCCTACGACATTACGTCGGTCGCCTTTCTGCTCTCGTCACAGGTTCAATCGACAGCGACAGGAAACGAGGTGCGGAGCGGAAGCTTCGCGCGGTACGGGTTGGGGAGGGGGGGATGAAGTCGCTCTCACGGAGCCGTTCGCGCGTGAGGTTCTGCCGGGAGCCGGCGCCCCGCCTAACGAGCAACCGCCCTTACACCCCTCCCCCCGCCGCCGACGCCGGCTGTCGCGCAACAAGGCCCTTAGCTGCAGCGGCCATTCGCGAGCCGCGCCCTTTGCCCGGTAATGGCACCGCCGCTGACGTTCGGCTGCAGTCTCGCCTCACCGGCAAGTGGGCGGGCCGCTGCACCGTGTCAGGCGGTCGCTCCCGTAAAGATCCCCCAGTGCGGGAGTGGCAGCACACACGCAGCCGCCACGAGAAGACCCTAAACGCCGCTTCACGCACATCACTGACGCAACAGGGCACGACTGGTCCGCAATAGCACCGACTGTGGTACTCGGTCTAAATTTTTCACCAAGTGCAGTGCAATTGTTTCGCTCATACATGACGTCTCGTCATCAATGCGTCCTGTCCGGGAATATAAAATCACAATGGCGGCATGTATAGTGTCAGGCGTTCCCCAAGGCTCAGTGTTAGGTCTATACTCTCTGTATGTCAATGATGTGTCATCGGTTCTGACCTGTTGCAAATACCATGTCTGCTGATGACCTTCAGTTATTTCTAAGTGCGAAACCAAGCAATCTTAAGATAGCTATTGAAAATTTCAATACTGACCTCTATGCACTATCAGAATGGGCACAGGACATAGGACTAAAACTAAACCCATCTAAAACCCAAGCGGTACTTGTTGGTCACTAAGCTCATTAGCCCAAAACATCGGTAATCCGTACCATCTCTTATCCTAAATGGAACAAATATTAACTTCTCTCCCTCAGCAAAGAGTTGGGGAGTAATAATAGGTGAAAATCTAAATTGGATAGAGCACGTAACTGAAGTGTGTAAAAGCATCAGCATCCCTTCATGTCCTACAAAAATATAAAAAAAACTCTTCCCTTTCGATCTGAAAAAGAAATTAGACAAACGCTTATACTCCCAATCATTGACTGCAGCGATATTATCCTACAAGGCTTCTCTCAGGAAAATTCGCAACGTCTGGAACTGGTCATGAATGACTGCGTCATATATCTGTCACGTTCGACTTTTTGATCACATTTCACCAGCATATGCAAAATTGTCCTGGCTGCGTGCAGACAAACGCAGAGATTTCCATACACTCTGTCTCATCTACTGCCTTATAAATGTACACTGTCCCTCATATCTCTCCTCGTCCTTGACGCTTATGTCGGAACAACATGACAGAAACACACGTTCCCATCACAATAAAATCCTCTCTGTTCCATTGCATCGCTCAGTGACCTTCTCCAAGTCCTTTACAGTAGCGGGAACCCGACTCTCGAATAACCTCCCTCGTTATGTTAGAGAACTTAAAAACATGTCCAGCTTCAAAAAACAGTTAATGACGTATTTACTTAAGCAACAGTAATGCCTTCCTCTGTACATGAATGCACTTCAACTCATTACTTCCCTCTTTCCCTCCCCCTTAAATCTCCCTTCCTCAAAACTCGCTATACTAGTAAACATCTACTTTACACATCAAGATATTAATGTACATCTGCACAAATCTTCATTACTATTGCCAATTTTTCTCATGTTTATCACTATTTGATTTTTTTACTGTTATTATTATTGCTTGTATCATAATTTGTATGTATAGCACCTGTTGTAAAAATACTGCCAGCATTTACTTTATTATGTCTTAGTCATTACTCTTTATTCATATTGTCACTAGAGTAATCTAATTTCCTTATTTAAACTATTGTCATGATGTAACTCTGATGTGTGAAATGCTGCATGTGTGGAACACTGGTCCGATGTAAGAGAGAGCCTGATGGCCCTTATCTCATCAGGTTAAATAAATAAATAAATACACTGTTACTTCCGGGCGTGTGGTAGAGAATTGGAGCGGCCGAGATGGCGAAAGTTCTCGGGCTCCGATCTCATGCTGCTAGTTAAGATTTTCGACAAAGAATAAGAAAAACAAGTGAAAAAATTCGTCACTGAGGGTGCAAGCCCAACTAAAACTTCATCCAATTTTTTCACTTGTTTTTATTATACTTTATGGTCTTGAGTCCAGATACTGGTCGGATTCAGCTCTCCACGCTACTCTATCCTGTGCAAGCTTCTTCATCTCCGGGTAACTACTGCAACCTACATGCTTTTCTGAATCTGCTTAGTGTATTCATCTCTTGGTCTCCCTCTACGATTTTTACCCTCCACGCTTCCCTCCAGTACTAAATTGGTGATCCCTTGACGCCTCAGAACGTGTCCTACCAACGGATCCCTTCTTCTAGTTCAATTATGCCATAAATTCGTCTTCACCCCAATTCTATTCAGTACCTCCTCGTGAGTTACGTGGTATACCCATCTAATCTTCAGTATTCTTCTGTAGCACCACAATTCGAAATCTTCCATTCACTTGTTGTCTATACTATGTATCGCCCATGTTTCATTTCCATACGTTGTTACACTTCATACAAATACTTCCAGAAAGGATTTCCTTACACTTAAATCTATACTCGATGTTAACGAATTTCTCTTCTTCAGAAACACTTTCCTTGCCATAACCAGTCTACATTTTACATCCTCTCTACTTCGACTATGATCAGTTATTTTGATCCCCAAACAGTAGAACACATGCAGTATTTTATGTGCCTAATTTCCTAATCTAATGCCCTCAGCATCACCTGATTTAATTCGACTACATTCCATTGTCGTCGTTTTACTCTTGTTGATGTTCATCTTATATCTTCCTTTCAAGACACTATCCATTCCGTACAACTGTTCTTCCAAGTTCTTTGCTGTCGCTGACAGAATTACAATGTCATCGACAATCCTCGAAGTTTTTACTTCTTCTCCATGGATTTTAATTCCTACTCCAAATTTTTCTTTTGTTTCCTTTTCTGCTTGCTCGACATACAGATTGAATAACATCGGGGATAGGCTACAACCCTGTCTCACACCCTTCTCAAACCCTGCTTCCCTTTCATGTCCCTCGACTCTTATAGCTGCCATCTGGTTTCTGTATTGCTATTATTTACAAGACATGTAACCTAAAGCAATACTTGGCTTTTGTTCGTTTTATTAAGAATGAAGTCGTGATGCTAGCAATAAGTGTCATAGTGTCCGAATATTAATGTACTTCACGGTATTTTGGTTTGCCCATTGAGCATGCGAGGATAATTATGTACAATATTCATAGTACATCAGTAAAGTTGGACGCCACAACAACATATTTTCTGTAATTGTAAATAGCCTCTCGATCACTGTATTTTACCCCTGCCACCTTCAGAATTTATACACCTAAAGCAACTTTTTTCTGATGCGTTAAATGAAAACTGTTTCAATTAATGGTTTTTAACATCATTTGATAGTTCTTTCTGAGAGTAAATGTTTTCAAATGGTTCAAATGGCTCTAAGCACTATGGGACTTAACATCTGAGGACATCAGTCCCCTAAACTTAGAACTACGTAAACCTTAATAACCTAAGGACATCATACACATCCATGCCCGAGGTAGGATTTGAACCTGCGACCGTAGCAGCCGCGTGGTTCCGGACTGAAGCGCCGAGAACCGCTCGGCCACAGCGGCCGGCTAGTATACGTTTTATGTATCCCCATGTAGGAGAGACGAGGCGGAGGTTAAATTTTTCAAATGGAACTATGTACATTTCATTCAAGAATACACTGAGTCTCTTCAAGAGCTGTTTAAAAATGTATCACAATGTACCATTTGATGTACGAAACTAGCAGCAACGAAAATGATAAATAATACGTAACCTTTTTTAAATTTTATCCATATATTGCTGCTTCAAACGAGACTGTACTCAATACACTCGCGGTGTGTATTAAAAAACGCCTTCAGTCACAATTTGTCGTCTTTTATTCAGTTGTCGTTGTTGTGGTCTTCAGTCCTGAGACTGGTTTGATGCAGCTCTCCATGCTACTCTATCCTGTGCAAGCTTCTTCATCTCCCAGTACCTACTGCAACCTACGTCCTTCTGAATCTGCTTAGTGTATTGATCTCTTGGTCTCCTCCTACGATTTTTACCCTCCACGCTGCCCTCCAATGCTAAATTTGTGATCCCTTGATGCCTCAAAACATGTCCTACCAATCGATCCCTTCTTCTAGTCAAGTTGTGCCACAAACTTCTCTTCTCCCCAATCCTATTCAATACCTCCTCATTAGTTACGTGATCTACCCACCTTATCTTCAGTATTCTTCTGTAGCACCACATTTCGAAAGCTTCTATTCTCTTCTTGTCCAAACTGGCTATCGTCCATGTTTCACTTCCATACATGGCTACACTCCATACAAATACTTTCAGAAACGACTTCCTGACACTTAAATCTATACTCGATGTTAACAAATTTCTCTTCTTCAGAAACGATTTCCTTGCCATTGCCAGTCTACATTTTATATCCTCTCCACTTCGACCATCATCAGTTATTTTACTCCCTAAATAGCAAAACTACTTTACTACTTTAAGTGTCTCATTTCCTAATCTAATACCCTCAACATCACCCGACTTAATTCGACTACATTCCATTATCCTCGTTTTGCTTTTGTTGATGTTCATCTTATATCCTCCCTTCAAGACACCATCCATTCCGTTCAACTGCTCTTCCAAGTCCTTTGCTCTCTCTGACAGAATTACAATGTCATCGGCGAACCTCAAAGTTTTTACTTCTTCTCCATGAATTTTAATACCTACTCCGAATTTTTCTTTTGTTTCCTTTACTGCTTGTTCAATATACAGATTGAATAACATCGGGGAGAGGCTACAACCCTGTCTCACTCCTTTCCCAACCACTGCTTCCATTTCATGCCCCTCAACTCTTACGACACTCCATCTGGTTTCTGTACAAATTGTAAATAGCCTTTCGCTCCCTGTATTTTACCGCTGCCACCTTCAGAATTTGAAAGAGAGTATTCCAGTTAACGTTGTCAAAAGCTGTCTCTAAGTCTACAAATGCTAGAAACGTAGGTTTGCCTTTCCTTAATCTTTCTTCTAAGATAAGTCGTAAGGTTAGTATTGCCTCACGTGTTCCAACATTTCTACGGAATCCAAACTGGTCTTCCCCTAGGTCCGCTTCTACTAGTTTTTTCCATTCGTCTGTAAAGAATTCGCGTTAGTATTTTGAAGCTGTGACTTATTAAACTGATAGTTCGGTAATTTTCACATCTGTTAACACCTGCTTTCTTTGGGATTGGAATTATTATATTCTTCTTGAAGTCTGTGGGTATTTCGCCTGTCTCATACATCTTGCTCACCAGATGGTAGAGTTTTGTCATGACTGGCTCTCCCAAGGCCATCAGTAGTTCTAATGGAATGTTGTCTACTCCCGGGGCCTTGTTTCGACTCAGGTCTTTCAGTGCTCTGTCAAACTCTTCACGCAGTATCTTATCTCCCATTTCGTCTTCATCTACATCCTCTTCCATTTCCATAATATTGTCCTCAAGTACATCGCCCTTGTATAAACCCTCTATATACTCCTTCCACCTTTCTGCCTTCCCTTCTTTGCTTAGAACTGGGTTGCCATCTGAGCTCTTGATATTCATACAAGTGGTTCTCTTCTCTCCAAAGGTCTCTTTAATTTTCCTGTAGGCAGTATCTATCTTAACCCTAGTGAGACAAGCCTCTACATCCTTACATTTGTCCTCTAGCCATCCCTGCTTATCTATTTTGCACTTCCTGTCGATCTCATTTTTGAGACGTTTGTATTCCTTTTTGCCTGCTTCATTTACTGCATTTTTATATTTTCTCCTTTCATCAATTAAATTCAATATTTCTTCTGTTACCCAAGGATTTCTATTAGCCCTTGTCTTTTTACCTACTTGATCCTCTGCTGCCTTCACTACTTCATCCCTCAGAGCTACCCATTCTTCTTCTACTGTATTTCTTTCCCCCATTCCTGTCAATTGTTCCCTTATGCTCTTCCTGAAACTCTCTACAACCTCTGGTTTTTTCAGTTTATCCAGGTCCCATCTCCTTAAATTCCCACCTTTTTGCAGTTTCTTCAGTTTCAATCTGCAGTTCATAACCAATAGATTGTGGTCAGAATCCACATCTGCCCCTGGAAATGTCTTACAATTTAAAACCTGGTTCCTAAATCTCTGTCTTACCATTATATAATCTATCTGATACCTTTTAGCATTTCCAGGGTTCTTCCATGTATACAACCTTCTATCATGATTCTTAAACCAAGTGTTAGCTATGATTAAGTTGTGCTCTGTGCAAAATTCTACCAGGCGACTTCCTCTTTCATTTCTTAGCCCCAGTCCATATTCACCTACTACGTTTCCTTCTCTCCCTTTTCCTACACTCGAATTCCAGTCACCCATGACTATTAAATTTTCGTCTCCCTTCATTATCTGAATAATTTCTTTTATTTCATCATACATTTCTTCAATTTCTTCGTCATCTGCAGAGCTAGTTGGCATATAAACTTGTACTACTGTAGTAGGTGTGGGCTTCGTATCTATCTTGGCCACAATAATGCGTTCACTAAGCTGTTTGTAGTAGCTTACCCGCGTTCCTATTTTCCTATTCATTATTAAACCTACTCCTGCATTACCCCTATTTGACTTTGTGTTTATAACCCTGTAGTCACCTGACCAAAAGTCTTGTTCCTCCTGCCACCGAACTTCACTAATTCCCACTATATCTAACTTTTACCTATCCATTTCCCTTTTTAAATTTTCTAACCTACCTGCCCGATTAAGGGATCTGACATTCCACACTCCGATCCGTAGAACGCCAGTTTTCTTTCTCCTGATAACGACTTCCTCTTGATTAGTCCCCGCCCGGAGATCCGAATGGGGGACTATTTTCATTTAATCATACAGTAAAGCTGCATGCCCTCGGGAAAAATTACGGCCGTAGTTTCCCCTTGCTTTCAGCCGTTCGCAGTACCAGCACAGCAAGGCCGTTTTGGTTATTGTTACATACATAACATAAAATCAAATACGCAGACATACAACAACAGTGGAGTGTACAAAGCATCATGCCCCAGTTGTCCTGTATATTATGTAGGGAAAACAGGCAGAAAATTCAAAACCCGTTTTCAAGAACGTGTAAATGCTTTCAGGCTCAACCACTTTGAAAAATCAGTCATTGCACAACATATGTCGGGAACGAAACATGTCAACAATCTAGAAAACGATTTGGTAGTATTACATCATGAAGCCAATGGTAAGACCCTAAATTTGTTAGAACGACTGGAGATATTACTCGCGCTAACAAAGTTGTCACTCGGTGCGGTGGTTGATGGGAGCGACTGTAAAGGCATTTCCCATTTAAGTCGCTCCCATCAGCCAGTACGCCGAGTGTCAACTTTGTTTGCGCGAGTAATATACCTCCACAAAATCAACCAATCAGAATCGATGTTAAATGAACAAACAGATTTCGCAAGCCACAGCTATTTCAGAAATTTTAATGATATGTTCTAAAGCTATTTCGTGCATACGTCAATTGTTTCCTGCATATGTCAATTGTTTAATAATTATATCTTTACCACTATGAAAAAATCATCTTTGACCACACCATGTATAAAAACATCTGTGAAGTGTTTACAAACATGTATTTGCGAATGTGCCTCTTGGATGAGGTGATATGCTTGAAAACCATGGAGGAAAAAACTTATGGTGTTACTAAAACGTTAAAGACGCTTTTCTTAGAGTATTTGGTAAGTTTACACATCCATCTTTTCCATTATTTCAAACATATTTTCCGCTTCTGACTTACGAAATTCGTAACCTAACATCAAACCTTTTCGTGACAGGAGTATTCACTTCATCTCATTCAAGAGAACAAATAAAGCATGTATTAAGACGAATTACACCTGAAGATAGACCCGTAGGGTCCGAAATGTATCGTGTACTGAATAAAATACGAAAAATTGTGACTGAAGGCGTTGTCTAATTCAGACCTCGAGTGAATACGTAACTTGTCTAGTTTAAATATCGCTTCACTACATGTCATTAACTAAATCATTCAACCTCTTCAAGGCGCGTTTTAACATTTACAAAATACCAATAAACACTAAATGTATCAGTACTGCGCTGTACAGTAACTGAGTCTTCTTATTGCAGACTACGGTATTACACAACTTATGCAGAAGTAGCATCGCCCTTTTTGGTAGCTTATACTGTGATACCAACACTACATGAAAAACATAACTTTTACATCACAGCCGGCCGGGGTAGCCGAGCGGTTCTAGGCGCTACAGGCTGGAACCGCACGACCGCTACGGTCGCAGGTTCGAATCCTGCCTCGGGCATGGATGTGTGTGATGTCCTTAGGTTAGTTAGGTTTAAGTAGTTCTAAGTTCTAGGGGACTGATGACCTCAGATGTTAGGTCCCATAGTGCTCAGAGCCATTTTTTGCATCACATCCTCAAAATGGTGACCATTGGCATTCATACATGAGGTCACTCTGTGGATGAGGGCGCCCTACATCGTGCTATTAGTTTATCTGTGATAACAGTACAAAGATCAATAATGCGTTGCTGCATGTCCTGTGGTGTTGGAACATTTTGGTAGACAGCACCCTTGGCTGCTACCCACAGAAAAAAATCCATAGGTGTAAGGTCCGGACATCGAACCAACTAACTGGCCCACCACGTCAAATTCACCTTGCAGTGTATTTACAGTTAAGAATTCGTCATACTAGTAAGGCGTTATGTGCAGGGCATCTATCATGTTGGTGCCACAGACCATCCTCTGATTCAGAGGTACGGCTTCGAAGCAAACAGGACGAATGTGTCTCAAAAATCGTGCAAATTGTCTACCATTTTGGTTGCCATTTACAAAGAAAGGTCCAATACTGGAATCTTCAATAATTCTGCACCAAACATCAACGTTCCATGGACGTTGATGCTCTACTTGTCGGAGCCATCGTGGACTGCTGATGGACCAATAATGCATATTTCTCATATTAACAATTCCATTGCTGGAAAATGACGTCTCGTCGGTGGAAAAGAACATCTGAGAAGAAATTGGGATTAGTGAGAAGTTGCTGAGTCCACTGACAGAATTGAACCCAGTTGTTGAAGTCATTTCCATGAACTTCTTGGTGTACATGAACAGGGTAAAGATGGAATTTATGACGTTGCAGAATGCGATGTGTGCTTCTTTTCGAGACACCAACTTCGTATTGAATTTGTCGTGTGCTCACTCGAGGATTCACGGCTACGGCAGCGAGGACAGCGACCTCAGCAGCGTCGTCTGTTCGTGTTCTATAACGATTTCGAGTTCTTGCATTTAAACTTCCCGTTTCACGTAGATGAGAAATCAGATGACCAAATATCCAGCGAGAAGCCGATGGCTTGCCAGGGAATCGTCTGCTGTACAATACGTGTGCCTTAACAGAATTTCGCCCGCCCACAGCAAATTACAGCACAGATATGTACAGAAGAGTTCAAGATATGCATAATAAGATAATAATCATAACGTTCTCTACCAGTACTGATCATAAAATGCAAGTTATTGAATTATTTCTTGTCAACGTACTTTTCCCATAGAACAGCAGCATTTTTACCTTATCGTCATGCGTGTACATAATACACCTTTACACACTAAATTTGTATCCACAATGTGTACTACCGCCATGCCGTTATTAAATTACTCTGATGCAAGACTATACTGGTACGCAGTGTACTGTACGCTAAGGCAACAACAAATAAGGTGCACGGGGGAGAGAGGAGTACCTGTGTTTACATGAGTCGGAAATCATAAACAAACCCCTCATCTCTACCACATCACGTTGGATACGTAATTGTACGATCAAAACAGTAAACAGTTCGATTTCTTCACAACCTGTGTACTCTTTTATCCTTTGTACAGTCGTGGACAAAACGAGCGAGACCCCTCGCCTTTTCGTTATGCTGATCCGCACGGCTTTAAAGTCTGCTACACAGCATAACAGGCAAGGCGACGAAGTGCTACCAACATACTATGCACAGGCGTGAAATTGACAAACTATCTGAACTTTTTTAGACTGTTTTCCATAATTTGTAAGACTATATTAATGCTGATTAGTGTGTTAAATACAACACGTAAATATAAGACAGAACTGAAAGAAGAAACGCTAATTTGTATGAAACGGACGAATAAAAATGAATTTCAACTTATCCAGATAACATAACTGTTTCAGTAAGACGAAGAACCCCAGACCGTTACGAAGTAGCAAAATATTATCCGCATTCGGCCGCGAAACGGTCTGTGTCAACGTTCAGACCAGTCATACTGGATTACCATTGCTGACCTACCATGAAAGTGTGCAAATTTAGCAATGCGTGAAGATTCATAACAAAATTCACTTAAACATCATTCAGTGCCACACTTAAGTCAATTCCATTATTGACAAAAGCGGTAAAAGTAGGCAGTAACATGTATGAAATTCTACAAGAGAGTCATATTGACATCCACAGAGCGCCAGTACAGAATAAAGGTAGCGATAAAACGTATTGGGGGCGCGAGAATTTCTTAAAATTGCTTTACTGATATTCTACCTGCCTCCATAGAGATTAGAACCGAAAACAAATCAGACCTTCCTTTCACTATGCTAGCAGACAACCTAGGCAAACAGCCCTCTATTATTACCCCAGACATGAACATGCCGGCAATTTCGCAATGAAAATCTGCAGTTTCTGTTGCATAGAGCTTTCTGGACTCAAAAACATGAATTTTCTTCCTTTATGTCACCACTTATGTGACAATCATTCGGGATGATTATCGAAATAACAAATTACTGTTATTAGAGAGTAAATTTTGTAGGATAATTCTGCACCACCCCAGGAAATAAACGGCTGCATAGCTGCCAAACGTATTCTACACTGTTTCGAATTCTCCTCTAGACTCGCCACAGCCAGAAAACGTTCATTAGCCGAAGTGTTTCTTAAGCTAGCTAGCAATGGGAATGTTCGTACTTCTAAAACGCGGTGGCATTAATACTGGGATGTGAATTACCACGTGTATAGGCAAATGGATTCTATTTGCATTCCTGTAAACGTGACTTGGATCGAAAGCGTAGCTACGATTAATATGCTGATGTATCGACTGCAACTAGAATATTTCGAATAAAGAGTAGCGGGTGTTATTTATGCGGCCCGTATCTTCAGTAGCTGTCGTAGCTGATTTCGTTGTTAGGATTTCGTCACTTAAATCGGTAAAAACGGAACCCTACTAGTCTCACTTTCTTGACCGTCTATCGGTCTACCCAACCCTTAAAACCAGTTTACCTCCAGAACGGATGGACATAATAAGCGGAAATGTATCGCACTTCTTGCTGTAAGCGGTCCCTTGGTGGTGTAAAAAAGTGAGCTTCTATGTCAACGCAATCTAAAGATACGACGGTTTATGTAAAGAAAATTTACGCGAAACGTCAAAAAATGGCTTCAAGAACTATGCGACCTAACTGCTTAGGTCATCAGTCCCTAGACCTGGAACTACTTAAACCTAGCTAGCCTAAGGGCATCACAGACATCTATGCCCGAGGTAGGATTCCAGCCTGCGACTGAAGCAGCCGTCCGGATCGTGACTGAAGCGCCTGGAACCGCTCGGCCACCGCACCCGGCGAAACCCTACTCACCTCATGTATAATGATAATGTATACTGTCTAGTGAGGATAAACTGTATTCGCCAGCAACTCAGATCGTTTGATCACGGAACTTTTACGAAGCTACATTCGAACTTTGTTCGAAGTCGTCTGCAATATCCATTTATAAACACCCTAGGAACGTCGTATGCGATATCCACTTCTGAAGACGCTGGCAGATACTGCAGTACTATAACAAGTAGGTGGGAATTTATTGTTATTGGTCCATGCATGACACTTTATTTCAATATCACACTTCGGTCTAAAGTTATGAGTCTGATTGAGTATCGAAGATAATTCGCTAAACATTCTACCCACCAGCAATAACAAGTATTCCAGAAACAACTCCGCAGGACAGCTCGTGGATGCGACGCGATCATAACAGCTTACTCTCGAGAGTTTCCTCGCGCTGCAGCGGCTACCGGCCACCCGCCAGACGCCACCCGCTGCCTGAAATCCGGGGCCGCCCATGTGAACGCAGCGCCGCGCTTTCAGTGTATGTATCAACTGTCATTTTCGAATTTGAGGTTCTAGTTATCGACTTGCAGTTAAGCACTGGATTTTGCATACTTGACAATCATGAAATACAGTTAAGCATTGCAAAGTTGAGTCCCAAGTGGAAGTAGGTGTAGCATCTGCAACATAACGTTTACTTTTGGTATAACAGAGGGGTGAATGCAGAGGAGGCAGCTAGAAAGATTTGAACTGTGTTTGGAGCGAGTGCTTTTGGGAAAAATACGCCAGAAAAAGATATTGGTGTTTTAACAAAGATCGTTCTGGCATGAATGATTTTCCACATTAAGGAAGTCTCGACTGCTGATATATGTGATAGATTACCATTTTACCATCATGCGACATTTGCATTCAACAGGCAAAGTTCAGAAGTGTGGTGTAGGAGTACTGCGTGCTCTAATTCGAAACAACAAAAATCAACGGAGTGACTATTATTGAACGTCATCAGGTCACTCATCGAGCATTCCTATGCAGTACTGTTACTGGTGACGTGTTATGATGCCTTTATCGTTAACTTCCTAAGAAGAAATGAAAGGCTGAGCCCCACCAAAAGACGTAAACTCGAGGAAAGAGTAGTGTGAACATAATATTTTACATCTGATAAATCCAAAAGTGTGTTTTGGGCTACGAATTCTGCCCCCAGGGTGTGTGCAACACAGCTGGAATTTGTTGCCAACAACTGAGACACCTTTCGGTCACAGTGTAAGAAAATCGAGCAACAAAACTACATCACCTGTGCTACTGCATGATAACGCACTATGTTGATTTGAGAAACATAACTATCCAGGAGATTGATAGGAAAGTCGTCTCTCAGGCACTTGTATTGATAGGGAAGTCCTCTCTCAAGCACTTATCCCTCTCGTCATATGTTTGTAAAATTTTACCTTTCCCACTCTTGATCGATCAACCGTCAAGGCAATTCATTTCTAGACGAAAATACTGTTTAAACTACTCTGAATTAACGACATCGTTAGAAACAGTAGGTTTCTACAGGCGTAGAATTTGTAAACAACTTTAGCATTGTCATATCGTTTTAGATATCGTGAAAGAAAATTCTGCTGCTAATTAATTTCTCTTTGATAATTACTGTTGCGTTTAGTAAACTAATGGAAAATGCAATTAAAATATTCACTGTACTAATACAAATTAAATTCAGCTTACTACAGAAACATCACGACGGAAGTTTATCTTAATAAAGCATTAAGTTTCTGTGAGACGATTGAGCCTATTTTAACACGAATTAGTAGGATATTACAGACTTTACACTTCGAAAAGATCTGTATTTATTTCATTTCCTGTACCATTCGTAAGTATTATCAAAATGTGACATTTCATAGATAAAATTATGTGTTCACAACAACAACAAAAATGTCGTCAGAAAACAAAAGTGGCGTTATGAATCTGGCAGTACCGTAAGGTTTTCGCTCTGACACTAAGAGTTACTGAAAGTAGCAAGACGAATTTTGCTCGAGCGTTGTCTTACGAGTCCCTTATTAAGTTTTTATCTGCCTGCTTGTAGATGTGCTACAAAAGAATTAAAAATCTGGCTTTCAGCAACTCTCGAAAGGCGAACAAAAGCAGCTTGCACCTGGTTACTAAGCATGTTACCTGGGAACTGGTTTTTTCTTAAAGTGGGAAGACATCCTTTTGTGGTTCAATTGGCAAATGTCAGTCAGACGTGTGACGTTAGTCTAACCGTTTCGGTGTGTTGAATTTGTACCAATGATTTTTCTACAGGTTTTTTCTGTCCCAAATAGAGAGTTGAAGTCTCCCATTAGTATCTTCACGTCATCTTGGTGAATTTTGCTCATGGTATTTTCGAGTGTGTTCCAGAATTTTTCAACATTGTCGGTGTTTTTCTTATTTTCGATGTTGGTGGGTTCAAATGGTTCAAAATGGTTCAAATGGCTCTGAGCACTATGGGACTTAACTGCTGTGGTAGCGGTCGCGCGGTTCCAGACTGTAGCGCCTAGAACCTCTCGGACACTCCGGCCGTCGATGTTGGTGGGGACACGTGCATTGATGAGTGTATATGTTTTACTGGGGCTCTGAATGACCATAGTCATAAGTCGCTTGTTGACGGGCCAGCCGCGGTGGCCGAGCGGTTCTTGGCTCTTCAGTCCGGAACCGCGCGACTGCTACGGTCGTAGGTTCGAATCCAGCCTTGGGTATGAATTTGTGTGATGTCCTTAGATTAGTTAGGTATAAGTAGTTCTAAGTTCTACGAGACTGATGACCTCCACTGTTACGTCCCATAGTGCTCAGAGCCATTGGAACCTTTTGATTGTCGATCGGTGTGATTTCATTGACAGAGTTGATAGATCGGTGTTCGAGAAATGCAATGCCGAAGATTGGTACGCCTTTCGCTACCTTTTGTTGTATTCTGCTCTTGAAGATGCAATGGTTTCCCTAATGCACGGTTTCATTGTCAGTTAGTCGTGGTTCTGCATAGGAATGCTCGATGAGTGACCTGATGACGTTCAATAATAGTTACTCCGTTGATTTTTGTTGTTTTGAATTAGAGCATGCAGTACTCCTGCACCAGACTTCTGAACATTGCCTGTTGAATGCAAATTCAAGTGGTTCATAATTATGTTAGTAAATTCACTCGATATTTTTATGTCCTTTAAATTACATTTGCTACATGATTCGCATTGAAGACGTAGGAAATGTATGTTATTTGGTCCGGGAAGCACGTTCCAACAGAAACTGATGCTTACATTGACATTTATGTTGCGAATTAGTCGTCTTATCCATCACATGGATAACGAGGATGCTCCGTTTTGCTACAGTTGTTTCATAGCTAACAAGGGAACCTTCCCATCGCACCCTTCTCAGATTTAGTTATAAGTTGACACAGTAGATAGACCTTGAAAACTGAATACAGATCATTCGAGAAAACAGGAAGAAGTTGTGTGGACCTATGAAAAATATAATCAAACTTAACAAACTGAGTAGTCCATGCGTATGATAAGCAACATCAAGGATAGCTTGAGCTCGGGAGCGCCGTTGTCGCGTGGTTAGCGTGAGGAGCTGCAGAACGAGAGGTCGTTGGTTCAAGTCTTCCGTCGGGTGAGTTGTTTGATTTTTTTATTTTCAGACAATCATCACCACATGTACTGTTTATCAACAAATGTAGGAAATAATCATACAGATGTTCGATAATCGTTCGATCCCTTAAGGAACTTTCCGATGCCTTACTGTTCGGAAAATATTCATTGACATTGTTATTGAAGTCACGAGCTATTTTTGCTGGATTCATATTGCCCACGCAATGCATCTCACGTATTTAATACACCCTCGTCCAAAGTAGCGAACCGTTAACTGCCAGCCAGGGAGCCTCGTTAGCAGGAATACTCTCTCTTCCGTGCGCTGTAGTCGACTGACGTCATGTCTTTCGATGTTTGTTTAGGTGTAGCGTCATCATACTACGGCGCGGTTACCTCGCATCGGATGGACGGACGGACAGATAATAATTGTCTGAAAATAAAAATTAAACTTTTCACTCGAGGGAAAATTTGAAGGAAGGACCTCTCGTTCCGCAGCTGCTTACGCTAACCACGGGATCACGGCGCTCCTGAGCTCACCCTATCCTTGATGTTCCTATCTTGCGCATGGACTACTCAGTTTGTATATTTTGCTTATTTTTTTCATAGTTCCACACAACTTCTTCCTGTTTTCTCGATTGATCTGTGTTCAGTTTTTCAAGGCCTATCCACTGTATCAACTTATTACTAAATCTGAGGGCGGTGCGATGGGGAAGTTCCCTTGTTAGTGGTATTGTGTGTTGGTGGCGTTGCCAGTTTACATACTGTGCATGTAACTCACAATAAATGCGTTGGATGCCTCCTGTGATCAGTTTACTTGAAAAACGTTTGTTGTCATCGTAATTTATGTAACTGGCTCTCCGACTTCCAATTTGACAATTTGTGGAAAAATTGTTTACCTTGTTAGTCCTAGTTTCAAACATTGTCAGATAGGAAACGTAGGCATGAAGGAGTCTGTAAAAGCAATTAATCGCTATTATAGCAAACTTTTGAATCCACTGGACACTTGAATTCTATATATTGATTCTGAGAGTTTTGTTATTTCTCTTGTTATTTACTGTCCCAATGTCATCCGTGAGAATAAAATTAAAGGCAGTTGGATTAGGTTCCTGATCTAAATACGCTATTCCACAAATTAAAAACTTCCAGTTATTCTTCATATCTTGAAACTTACTACCGTTGACTTTCACTGAAGGAAAGATACATAATAATAAAATGAAATCAAAGATTAGAATGTCAAAGCATAGTGTGAATGGTTAAAATGAAATGAACTAAAAATCATCTTCTTGTCTAAAACACTTTACTCTTCCAGAGAACTTCGGTACCTCTCAAAATTTTTTCAGCTCTGATGTTTAGCCACATGTGGAAAAATTGTGGGTCTCATGATGCAGCACTGTTTAGCCGTCACAAAGTAAAGCCTCAAAAATCAGTAAATAAAACTATTCTTGTACAGTTGCTCCGAATCGCATATACCAACCGCCATTTGCTGCGACAACGACTCAAAGTCTATTGGGTATTTGATTTTGCTCTGCTTTTTCGGGCCTCCTTACCTCTCCTTCTAGCCCAACCTTTGTTCTGCAATTACGTCTTCATCGGTGAGCTTCTCCTCAATATTTTTATTTTGTGCTGAACTGTTTTGTACCCTTCTTGCATACACACGTGTGTCACGTATTTTATAGAGACTGAATGAATATATAAGGTGAGTATTTCTTCTCTTATCAAATTAAATATTACATATCTTGCTGTGAATTAATTTGTTTGTCCCCATTCCACTTACTGCGTTTACTTGAAATTATATAAAATATAATTCTGTAAAAAAAAATCGCGTATAGCCTCCTTTGGCTTCCACAACAGCTGGAAGTCTGTGGGCATTGAGCCCACAACTCGAGCCACAGAACTAGGAGATTCAAGTAACTCATTCCAAGCGTCATGAATTTGCTGATTTGTCGTGCGTTGACAAATGGATGGTTCTCACTGAAACGGCGTATCTGCTGATCCTGAGCTGCTGTTGTTTTGCGGCGACGGCCATGAGGCCTCCCATTCAGGTTACCACTCTCTTCCTTTCGTCTGATCCACCTGGCTACCGTCGACTTGTGAAAACCCATAGTTCTTGCTATGTCGGCATTTGAAGATCCCTCTGCATTGAGTTGTATTATAGCGCCCTTGTCTGCCTCAGCCAGATGGGCCATTTAGCGTTGACTGAATGATTCGTCGCGGTTAATATTGGCTGCGGAAACAGCGCTGGCAGGAAACAGACTGCCTCCTCCAAGATGGCAGCCGCAACGCAGTGGCCAAGTATGTGTAACACGGAAATCGATGGCATAAAAGAGAGATCGCAAGCCCGTACCCGTGTCATTACATAGTGGAGCAACTTAGAATCTCTAATTTTTCTCAGAAGGGACTGGTCCAGTCTTGTCATGTCTTATCCTGATAAATATTACATGAAATGAAATGTTTACGTTTTGCATATGCGTCAGGCCTGACGCAAGAAACATTTCTGAAATATCTGAGGCAACCTGAAGAACATTTCGTGAATTTTATCTGTAGAAGGTTGCCTTATAAGAAGGAAAACGTGTTTATCCCCGCTCGCCGTGTTTCCAGGTGGCGCAGTTTACTCGGAGGCATACATAATTCTCGCCGGGCGTAAGAAGCGACTCGACGAGCGAGGGGAACTCGCCAAATGTCGTAGGCTGATTGTCCCGAAATTTTGCTCAGTGAAGGAGAGGACAAAATAAGCGAACATGTGTTTCGGCTTATCTGCAGACACTCGACCGTTTCCAAGAAAAATACGGTCAAAGTTATCAACGCGCTGTTGCTCTAGTGTAGATACCTTCTGCAGCCGAGAACGCAATTGAAGCGGTGGCTCAGTGGCTACCGTCGTTCCTTCTTAACATTGATTCCCGTGTTCGAGACCATATTGGGTTGTTTATTATTTTATTTTCCTGCCTCTCTATCAGAATTATCTACGAATGTTTTTTTCTATGTTGAAATAATGTTGTCATTATTCGCCAATTAACTTTATGTGTAATTAATGAATTAAAAAGTAATAAACGAATGAGACAAGCTGATCTAAAATCATCTGGGCTGCCTCATGTATCGTTATAACCAAATATTTTATAAATGTTAATCTACATTCAGATCCGATGATGGCACCTTTAGTGTGTTGAAACCGATTATCCAGTAAACAATATTTAAGCGATCTTGGCTTCTGAATTATTTCTACAACAGAGTGATCGCCCCTCTACGCACTGTGTGTTCCCTTTTTAACTTATTTCTTTACACAGTAAATTAACTGACGAATAACGACAACAGTGTTTCATCATAAATTGGAATAAACATTCGTAGATAATTCAGAGAGTGAGGGAAAAAAAAGGAAATACCGGGTTCAAAAATGGCTCTGAGCACTATGGGACTCAACTGCTGTGGTCATAAGTCCCCTAGAACTTAGAACTACTTAAACCTAACTAACCTAAGGACATCACACACATCCATGCCCGAGGCAGGATTCGAACCTGCGACCGTAGCAGTCACACGGTTCCGGACTGCGCGCCTAGAACCGCGAGACCACCGCGGCCGGCGAAATACCGGGTTTCGAACTCGCAGCGCAAAGTTCCGAAGTCGCTATGGTAGCCGCAGAGCCACCGCTTCAGTTGAATCCTTACCCGCTAAGAGGTATCTACACTATAACAACAACTCATTGAACACTTTGACCGTCGTTTTCTCAGAAGCGGTAGAGTGTAAGCAGATAAGCCGAGACACGTGTTCGCTTATTTTGACCCCGCTTTCACTGAGCGAAGTTTCAGCAAGATCAGGGTATTTCCTCGGGAACTTACACAGGAAGAAACCATAGTAATAATGTAATTCAAGGCTCGCAAGAAAAAATTTAAGTGGTCCTTTTTCCCGCACACTGTTAATGAGTGAGACGGTAGAGAAATAACCCTAACCTTCTGCCAGGCACGTAAGTCCGGATTGCCAAGAAATCCTGTTGATGTAGTCATGTAGATGTAACAACGAAATTATGTTTTAATTACGACATGTGACTTTCATTTGATTTAAACATCGAAGTTGTTTGCTGTTTATTTACTTCTTGTTCAATAGTTTCAGCCATATACAAATACCTAGGCGCGTTAAATTGATATTGAAATAAAGTGTCATGCGTGGACCAATAACAATAAATTCCCACCTACTTGTTATAGTACTGCAGTATCTGCCAGCGTCTTCAGAAGTGGATATCGCATACGACGTTCCTAGGGTGTTTATAAATGGATATTGCAGACGACTTCGAAAAAAGTTTGAATGTAGCTTCGTAAAAGTTCCGTGATCAAACGATCTGAGTTGCTGGCGAATACAGTTTATCCTAGCTAGACAGTATATATTATCATTATACATGAGGTGAGTAGGGTTTCGCCGGGTTGCGGTGGCCGAGCGGTTCCAGGCGCTTTAAAAAAAATGGCTCTGAGCACTATGGGACTTAACATCTATGGTCATCAGTCCCCTAGAACTTAGAACTACTTAAACCTAACTAACCTAAGGACAGCACACAACACCCAGCCATCACGAGGCAGAGAAAATCCCTGACCCCGCCGGGAATCGAACCCGGGAACCCGGGCGTGGGAAGCGAGAACGCTACCGCATGACCACGAGATGCGGGCCCAGGCGCTTTAGTGACGAACCGCACGGCTGCTTCAGTCGCAGGTTGGAATTCTACCTCGGCCATGGATGTCTGTGATGCCCTTAGGCTAGCTAGGTTTAAGTAGTTCTAGGTGTAGGGGCTGATGACCTAAGCAGTTAGGTCGCACAGTTCTTGAAGCCATTTTTTGTCCTTTCGTGTAAATTTTCTTTACATAAACCGTTGTATCTTTTGATTGCGTTGACATAGAAGCTCACTTTTTTACTCCACCAAGGGACCGGTTACCGCAAGAAGTGCGATACATTTCCACTTATTATGTCCATCCGTTCTGGAGGTAAACGGGTTTTAAGGGTTGGGTAGACCGACAGACGGTCAAGAAAGTGAGACTAGTAGGGTTCCGTTTTTACCGGTTTAGGTGACGAAATCCTAACAACGAAAACACTGAAGATGAGGGCCGCATAAATAACACCCGCTACTCTTTATTCGAAATGTTCTAGTTGCTGTCGATACATAAGCATATTAATCGTAGCAACGTTTTCGATCCAAATCACGTTTACAGGAATGCAAATAGAATGTATTTGCCTATACACGTGGTAATTCACATCCCAGTATTAATGCCACCGCGTTTTAGAACTGCGAACATTCTCATTGCTAGCTAGCTTAAGAAACACTTCGGCTAATGAACGTTTTCTGGCTGTGGCGAGTCTAGAGGAGAATTCGAAACAGTGTAGAATACGTTTGGCAGCTATGCAGCCGTTTATTTCCTGGGGTGGTGCAGAATTATCCTACAAAATTTACTCTCTAATAACAGTAATTTGTTATTTCGATAATCATCCCGAATGATTGTCACATAAGTGGTGACATAAAGGAAGAAAATTCATGTTTTTGAGTCCAGAAAGCTCTATGCAACAGAAACTGCAGATTTTCATTGCGAAATTGCCTGCTTGTTCATGTCTGGGGTAATAATAGAGGGCTGTTTGCCTGGGTTGTCTGCTAGCATAGTGAAAGGAAGGTCTGATTTGTTTTCGGTTCTAATCTCTATGGAGGCAGGTAGAATATCAGTAAAGCAATTTTAAGAAATTCTCGCGCACCCAATACGTTTTATCGCTACCTTTATTCTGTACTGGCGCTCTGTGGATGTCAATATGACACTCTTGTAGAATTTCATACATGTTACTGCCTACTTTTACCGCTTCTGTCAATAATGGAATTGACTTAAGCGTGGCACTGAATGATTTTTAACTGAATTTCGTTATGAATCTTCACGCATTGCTAAATTTGCACACTTTCATGGTAGGTCAGCAACGGTAATCCAGTATGACTGGTCTGAACGTTGACACAGACCGTTTCGCGGCCGAATGCGGATATTATTTTGCTACTTCGTAACGATCTGGGGTTCTTTGTCTTACTGAAACAGTTAAGTCATCTCGATAAGTTGAAATTCATTTTTATTTGTCCAGTTCATACCAATTAGCGTTACTTCTTTCAGTTCTGTCTTATATTTACGTGTTGTATTTAACACACTAATCAGCATTAATATAGTCTTACAAATTATGGAAAACAGTCTAAAAAAGTTCAGATAGTTTGTCAATTTCACGCCTGTGCATAGTATGTTGGTAGCACTTCGTCGCCTTGCCTGTTATGCTGTGTAGCAGATTTTAAAGCCGTGCGGATCAGCATAACGAAAAGGCGAGGGGTCTCGCTCGTTTTGTCCACGACTGTACATCTATATTTTATTCACAAAAATGGTACAGTGTGATACATTTTTAAATAGCTCTTGGAGAGGGTAAGTGTATTCTTGAATAAAATGTACGTGATTCCATTTTTAAAAAAATTTTAACGTCTACCTCCTGTCTCCTACGTCTTTGGGGATACGTAAAATGTATACCCTCAGCAAGAACTAAAAAATGTTTAGAAACATTTGTTAAAACAATTTGTCATTTAATACATCAAAAAAATTTATTTTCGGTGAGCAAGATAAATGGGGCATCCTGGAATTGAAAACCTCAACGATTTTTGCCTTTCTTCGATGTAGATACTGACAAGGTATCAGTACTGGGAATTCCAAGATAGTATCAAAATCCTTACAGCAGTTCCTCGGACTAGCCTATACATACAAAAAGGAGATATACGTACATGTAGAAGATTTAACAAAATATTTTTTATTTACTTACTAAAACACAACTACAGCTTACATTTTAAGTTTGAATGGAGTAATGTTCGTCTACTATGCTATTCACGGATGATGAATGCAATGTATGTTCTAATGGCAAAATGATATTTTTATGTGCTGTAATTACAAATTAACAATTCTCAGATATTTTTAACTTTATTTTTACTGACAAAGCTTCTCCTTGCCAAACTTCACGATCCCAGGTCAACGGAAAGTGCCCTGTAAGTTCTGATGATATGTGACATACATATCCGTATCTTTTGAGTGTATCGACTTAAAAGCTTATATTTTTTAAACCAGGGGACCATAGATCTTAGCAAGACCAAATCTGAATTTGATGTGCCAACCTGTTCACGAGAAAAGGGGTCTTAAAAGACGAACAGACAGCCGGGTAACAGATGATAAAAAAATATTCTTTTCATGTGATACAATTACGGTTTAACTATTTCGGAAATTTTTTCCTTTACTTATAGTGTAAAATAGTAGTAAATTTCATGATTTTTAGCTCAACGGGCAGTACCCTACTGGTTTTGATGAGTGAGTTATCGACTATTACAAACGGTGGCATAAATGGGCGTATCTTTTCATTACATTGACTCAGAGGCTTTAAATTTTTGCACTGGCAAGGGACCACAGCTCTTAATAGGTGACATAAATTTGAACTTGGTAAGTCTACCCATTCGTCATAAAACAGGTTCTTAAAAGTAAGAGAGATAGACAGACAGACAAACAAACAAAGTTATCCTATAACGGTAAAGTCTTTACAGATTGAGGCGTGGAACCCTAAAATCTTAAATGGGCTCATCAGACATGGGAAAATAGAGCAACAGAAGGAGAATCAACAGAAGAGGAATTTGGCACTCTCTACAGCGAACTGATGGAGGATGGTGCAGTTTGTTGGTAATCAAATATATGAAATCAACATTCATCATTATTGGTTTTTGTTGTATAGTTTTGAGTGTTTTCTGCTGCTTCGCGTGATACTGACTCATTACCGCTAAGACCAAGTGTGAAATCTCCGTCTGTTATGTTCGTACTGTCTACCTTTTTTTCACATATTTGGCAACTGATATGCGCTAAATACGATTTCATTTAGCTATTGCATTGGGCAGTTCACAAGGTCCTACAAGAAATTTGCGAGGTAATAAGAGGTAATATGACGGATGACTTGATGCCCACAAGAACAGAAGGAATGTGTAAGAACATCATTAAGGGTTTCCAGAATGAGATTTTCACTCTGCAGCGGAGTGTGCGCTGATATGAAACTTCCTGGCAGATTAAAACTGTGTGCCCGACCGAGACTCGAACTCGGGACCTTTGCCTTTCGCGGGCAATTTCTCTACCATCTGAGCTACCGAAGCACGACTCACGCCCGGTACTCACAGCTTTACTTCTGCTAGTATCTCGTCTCCTACCTTCCAAACTTTAAAGAAGCTCTCCTGCAGGAGATGGTAGAGCACTTGCCCGCGAAAGGCAAAGGTCCCGAGTTCGAGTCTCGGTCGGGCACACAGTTTTAATCTGCTAGGAAGTTTCATCATTAAGGGTTTCTTTATGAAATGTGGCATTTTGCCCATTTTTATACGAGCTTTGAAGGGAAACACGTTTCTATTTTGGCTCTTTCAGCCACCGGGTCTCTATTCTTTAAATATAAAAACTTCATATATGAAGATACCATCGATGAACGTGCAGCTGCTCTAAAATAAATGATAATTAATTGAAACCATCAGTTGCCGACAGATGTTGTTGATATACCTCTATGGGGACAGCTGAGAATGTGTGCCCCGACCGGGACTCGAACCCGGGATCTAGTGCTTACATGGCAGACGCTCTATCCATTTTTTTTTTATCTCATTTTGTTCGCTGTCGTTCGTTCCATCTGCTCGGGGCGGACGTCGTCGTAAGACATCAGTTTAAGTTCGTTGTTGATCGATTAACTCAGTTTTTATTATTATTATTATTATTATTATTATTATTACAGAGGGCTGCTAACCCTCTGACCGAACACGCTGAGCTACCGTGTCGGCTGAGCCACCGAGGACACAGATGAATAGCGTGACTGCAGGAACTTATCCATTGCACGATTCCCGTGAGAACCACATTCCCAATTGTCCACAATCTACATACGTAATGTAGATTTGTTGCCTCTCATAGACACTCAGTGTAACAATACTGCTATTGATGTCGGGGCTTATGGAAAGAAAACGTTAAATCTATAGCCAACATTCTCAAACAATAATCTTTCACCTAGCTGCTTGTATTCATTGATGCAAAATTAGAAATATACACGTATGTGCTTAACAGTTGCTTTGACTTCTGCTCGTATTTGATTACAGAGTGTATTGGCTCTGAGCACTATGGGACTTAACTGCTGAGGTCATCAGTCCCCTAGAACTTAGAACTACTTAAACCTAACCTAAGGACATCACACACATCCGTGCCCGAGGCAGGATTCGAACCTGCGACCGTAGCGGTCGCGCGGTTCCAGACTGTAGCGCCTAGAACCACTCGGCTACTTCGGCCGGCTACACACTGTATTCTTCACCTTTGTGTTCACGTATTTCGGACTGGAAAGACCACATAACATAGGATTGTTGCGCACTAATTCAATAATTTTTCGCCATTCATGTTTGTGATGATAAACAACAACCTGACCGTTCCACGACCGTGAAGTGAGAATTTATCGGCCTGCAGAAATACGGCGATGGCGGTACGTCGACGGCGGGAGCACTGTTTGCAGTGTCGCGGTCACGCCAGGAGCGAGTGTGAACTCTGCCCTTTAAATTTCTAGAATAATGCCGTCAAACACGTCGGCGTTGTAACGTGCCGGCCACGGCACAGCCATGTCACTGACGTGTGTGAAGCGGCCTTCAATCCGGCCTCCCACGGGGCGAGGCAGCTAACGTTTACGCGGACGTTGACGCGGACGTGGACGCGACATCCGACCTTACGAGAGACATCGTCGTCCGCTGACGGGACGAGCTGTCAGGGCTCTCCAGCGCTCGTTTTCGGCTTTATTTGGCTCTCAAATCATTTAGGTTCTTTACAAAAATGGACGCGCGTAAAGTAGCTGCGTTAGCTCTGCTAGCGATTGCCGAAGAAGAGCGGAGAAACTCGTGATGAAGATCTTGGACTCGTCGGTAGCTTGGATAGGGAATTGCTGGTAGAGGAAAACAACATAATGCTGTGAAACGGTTTGAGATACATTCTTTAACCGAATTGAATTTCACCCCATTTTCGGTTTTAAGTTGAATAGGGTTAAGGTATGGTGTTTGATGCCAGTTAGAGCATGCGTAGTATACATATTCTCGATGTTACATTTACCAATACCACTTCATCACACAGATTTCAAGATCGAGATTCGTTTCGTACTTCCATTCGAATGATACAGAAGATTTTTTCGAAGATGCACACCATCACTGAAAAACATATTTACTAGCAAGACACAAACATGAGCCATGAGACGCCTGGCTAAAAGCCGCAAGACAGGACAAGTAGTAGGAATTGTGGCAGGGGTCCAGAATTAGCGGCTGTCAGTTACACTCCAAACATAACAATTTAGTTGTCCAAACATTACAGCGCAACTTCTAAGCTTCACTATCGACAGAAAACGTCTTTAAATCTAAAACGGCTGAAGGCCCATGAATTAAATACAACTGCAACTTTTTTTTTCTTTTTTTTGCGACACTAGGCTCTAGGCATTAACCTTAAATAGTATTTAAGGCCAAGCGATGTAAGACTTGACTAGTCAGGTAGATTAAATTTTTTTAAAAGCGTCTGAAGGCCGATAAATTTAAAACAACATAAGTACAATAACCTTTCAGTAGGCAGATTGCCCAAGCTTTATGACCAATAAGAAACCTTACTCCAAAACGATTGAAGGCCTTTGTTAAAAATATAAAAAAATAAACTACAACCAATTTTCCTGGGCAGAAGGCCCAAAGCTTTCAACCTTATATAGTATATAAGCCTAAGTGATGTATTGATAAACAAGAATCCAAAATTTTAAAGCAGCTGAAGGCCCATCATTTTAAGAACAATACAACTACGATAAATTTTCAACAGGCAGAAAGCCCACAGCTTTATCTTCCAAAAGGTAACACTTGATAAGTAATATCCTTAAAACTTAAAGCGGCTGAACGCCGATGCTTTGAAACAATACAATAAATTTTCAACAGGCAGAAGGCCCAAGCTTTATGTTCAGACAATGTAAGGCTTGCCCAATTTAGAAAAAATTACCTACTTTTAAAACGGCTAAAGGCCTTTGATTTTAAAAACACAGTTACAAGTTTACAAATTCCAACCATCGGCTATGAGCCATTAAAAATGCACAATTAAACGCCAACAAGAAAGGATGTATAGGCAACGGGGCTCAGAAGTTTCCAAGGAGCTCGGTCTGCCCTTGAAAACGTTCGCTTAGGTGAGAAAAGAAGTCGGCTCATTCTATACTCGATTCGCCGGCAACACAACCAAGAGACAGACAGGGACCCACCGACAAGACGACTTGCTAACCACTGAGCAGTATACGATAATTCCAAAGCCAAAACGTTACAAACATAACCGCCCACAACCAAAAATTATTACATTAAGCTGTCAAAAACTAGTCACCATGTTGGATAGCGACAACAGGTGAGGAAAGGACAATGCCTGAATTTACGTCAGCGACCAAGGCGAGTAACCTGAACACTAACGGCCACAAGGCAGAAAATTCCGCTGGTGCACTTGAATTTCAAACCGACAAATGCAGTTAATTCCACCAACACCAACTCGGACACTCGCTCTTTGCCAGGAATACCGCCAACAGCGAACCACCAACCAAGGGGACAACGTGAACAGACGTGGATCCGGCAATTAAATCACCACTCAACTTACGTGTCGTGGATCGGTGAGCCACGAACTTCGTAGCACTCGTAACAGCCCCCACACGCTCCGACACTGCATAGAGACCGCCAGCGGGCCCCGCCAACTGCGCTGCGCGGTGACTTGCTGATCCGCTCCAACCGACCGACTCATTGCCAGTACGCCGACAACATTTAAAACAAGTTGTCAGTGAAAATGACACCAGCTACACACACAGGTTGACAAACACTTGCAAGAAGACTTGAACGACACTCAAGAGTGGCTATGAAATCAAGAAGACAAATCGGCAGTCGGTACACACACACAGCCAACCCATAAGCGATCGGCGAGCCAATTCACGTAGTCCAGTAGGACGACGGACCGACGATCCACGAAGACTGTCCCTGGCTCAAGTGACGTGTGGTGGCAGTGGACGGGCGAGATATGGTCTCACTGCTGCTCCAACCCGGCTGAACTAGTGCCGCGTTCCAGCTCCACGATTGGCAGGTTCGAACTGCCCTCCTGGCACTTTCCAACTGACTCCACGACAGACGACAACCGGGAATTAACAGCAGTGCAGCAAAGATAACACGTGAGGGCTATATCGATAGGTGCTGCTGCTGCCGCTGATGGGCAGGCCAAGCAGCAACTCAGTGACAACAGAAATTGAAACTAACATAACGAGGTGGCAACACGAAAATACACTCCTGGAAATTGAAATAAGAACACCGTGAATTCATTGCCCCAGGAAGGGGAAACTTTATTGACACATTCCTGGGGTCAGATACATCACATGATCACACTGACAGAACCACAGGCACATAGACACAGGCAACAGAGCATGCACAATGTCGGCACTAGTACAGTGTATATCCACCTTTCGCAGCAATGCAGGCTGCTATTCTCCCATGGAGACGATCGTAGAGATGCTGGATGTAGTCCTGTGGAACGGCTTGCCATGCCATTTCCACCTGGCGCCTCAGTTGGACCAGCGTTCGTGCTGGACGTGCAGACCGCGTGAGACGACGCTTCATCCAGTCCCAAACATGCTCAATGGGGGACAGATCCGGAGATCTTGCTGGCCAGGGTAGTTGACTTACACCTTGTAGAGCACGTTGGGTGGCACGGGATACATGCGGACGTGCATTGTCCTGTTGGAACAGCAAGTTCCCTTGCCGGTCTAGGAATGGTAGAACGATGGGTTCGATGACGGTTTGGATGTACCGTGCACTATTCAGTGTCCCTTCGACGATCACCAGTGGTGTACGGCCAGTGTAGGAGATCGCTCCCCACACCATGATGCCGGGTGTTGGCCCTGTGTGCCTCGGTCGTATGCAGTCCTGATTGTGGCGCTCACCTGCACGGCGCCAAACACGCATACGACCATCATTGGCACCAAGGCAGAAGCGACTCTCATCGCTGAAGACGACACGTCTCCATTCGTCCCTCCATTCACGCCTGTCGCGACACCACTGGAGGCGGGCTGCACGATGTTGGGGCGTGAGCGGAAGACGGCCTAACGGTGTGCGGGACCGTAGCCCAGCTTCATGGAGACGGTTGCGAATGGTCCTCGGCGATACCCCAGGAGCAACAGTGTCCCTAATTTGCTGGGAAGTGGCGGTGCGGTCCCCTACGGCACTGCGTAGGATCCTACGGTCTTGGCGTGCATCCGTGCGTCGCTGCGGTCCGGTCCCAGGTCGACGGGAACGTGCACCTTCCGCCGACCACTGGCGACAACATCGATGTACTGTGGAGACCTCACGCCCCACGTGTTGAGCAATTCGGCGGTACGTCCACCCGGCCTCCCGCATGCCCACTATACGCCCTCGCTCAAAGTCCGTCAACTGCACATACGGTTCACGTCCACGCTGTCGCGGCATGCTACCAGTGTTAAAGACTGCGATGGAGCTCCGTATGCCACGGCAAACTGGCTGACACTGACGGCGGCGGTGCACAAATGCTGCGCAGCTAGCGCCATTCGACGGCCAACACCGCGGTTCCTGGTGTGTCCGCTGTGCCGTGCTGCGTGTGATCATTTCTTGTACAGCCCTCTCGCTGTGTCCGGAGCAAGTATGGTGGGTCTGACACACCGGTGTCAATGTGTTCTTTTTTCCATTTCCAGGAGTGTAAACAGGATGTAAAATAAGAGATGGCACGAGCGCGAGCCACGCACGGCTCAAGCCAGTCCAAAACCCAGAGGTAGCTTTAATGTAATGTCTTTTACTACAGCCAAATAAAAGCGCAACTCATTGAATCTTGTGAGGAAGCAGCACCTGTAGTCGTATGAGCGCACTTTTACCGTCTTGTATTTCTTTGTTTAGTTTATACAGTACCTTGAGTATTTCAACACAATATTAAAGGAAACGTGGACAATAAACACAGAATAGAAGCTTTACAAATGTGGTGCTACAGAAGAATGCTGAAGATTAGATGGGTTGATCATGTAACTAATGAGGAAGTACTTAACAGAATTGGTGGACGAGAGAGTTGTGGCACAACTTGATCAAAATAAGAAATCGGTTGATAGGACACTTTCTTAGACATCAAGGTATCAACAGTTTAGTATTTGAGGAAAGTGTGGGAAGGGATGCGGGTAAAAATCATAGAGGGAGACGAAGCAGTAAGCAGATTCAGAAGGATGTAGACAGTAAGCAGATTCAAAAACATGTACGCTGCAGTAGTTACTTGGAGATAGAGAAGCATGAAGATCTGCATCAATCCAGTCTTCGGACTGAAGACCACAACAGCAACAACAACAACATAAAATTTCTTTTTCTTGTTAGTTATATTGGATCTACATTTATGTACCTCTCTTTATTCTTCCTTCTGATCGCCGCTCACACTGTGCCTAGACTGTGTGGTCTAGCTGCTACTGTCAGGGCAAATGCGCAACATGAGAGACTATGATCGACTGAAAGGATAAAACACAGCTTTCGGCTGCGGTTATTTTCATTGCTACTTCACTTCCGAGTGGACTACCTTTTTTTACAGCTGTCTAGTCTCGTCCCTCGAGAGTTCTCCAGGTGCCTCTTCCTGCTCTTCGCCGTCACGTCCACTCGTCGGACGAGTGGCAGCGCGAACCGAATTGCTGATAGTGCGCTTCAGAAGTATCGGAACAACTCCGCTGCTCGGACGAGTGACAGAAAGAGACGCACCGTCCTAGCTCGCCTCGCACAGAAACAAACAACCTCATACTTCAGTCGACTGACGACTGTAGATACTTTCTACTGTCTCGCTTCATGTACTTAACAAACAACGAACTAGTTCGGTTGCGTGACGCCAAGAAATGCAGTGTAGGAAGTACTTGGATATTCAGATGCGTTTACTTGAGAACCATTTCAACAAAACATTGGGTTAACAAACAGGAGTACCAAAATGTTTATTCCCATGCGTCAAAGAAAAAAAATACATATATAATTGTTTGTGATGCGCCATTCAAATGTCTAGAGGATTTTTAGGCGAAAGGTTGTGTTAAGCCAAATGTTTTTAATCTTAAAGTATCTTTTCGCCAATTTTAGCATACAGAACAAATGCAAGACTGACATTCTTTAATATTTCCAAAGTGAAATACGTCTAAAACCAGCACTCTATTTGAGACGCCCTGCTAAACCCGCAGGACGGAACAGGTATTTTAGCCTGCGGAAAGGGGCCAAAATAAGCGGCTGTCAGTTACACTCGAACTTTATTTGACCAAACATTACAAGAGCCAAAAAAATAAAAATAAAAACACAGCATTAATTTTTGGAACTTAATAACCGGCTGAATACGCCATACAATTTCATGCCTTAAGGGCAAGACCACTTTAATTTATAATTGGCTGAAAGCCAATAACTGAAAAAATTAACCCAAAATCAGAAATTTAAAAGGCATAAGGCCTTATCTTAAGTCAGTTCTTTTAATTAGGCTGAAGGCCCAAACGATCTCACACCTTAAGAGCAAAACAACTTTAATTTTTTTTAAATCGGCTGAAGGCCCATCTCTTAAGGCTCAAACCAAAATTTAATTTTTAAAAGGCAAAAGGCCTTATTTTAAAACAGTTCTTTAATTAGGCTGAAGGCCCAAACAATCTTACGCCTCAACGGCAAAACAACGTCAACGGCCAGGGCAGGTAACTGGAACGTTAAAGTCAACAAGGCAGAAGATTCCGCTGGTGCACTTCAATTCAAAATAACCAAGTACAGTTCGCCGGCCGGGGTGGCTACAGTCTGGAACCGCGCGACCGCTACGGTCGCAGGTTCGAATCCTGTCTCGGGCATGGATGTGTGTGATGTCCTTAGGTTAAGTTAGGTTTAAGTAGTTCTAAGTTCTAGGGGACTGATGACCTCAGAAGTTAAGTCCCATAGTGCTCAGAGCCATTTGAACCAACCAAGTTAAACTCCACCGGAGGGTGGCTAAACTTTGCCAACTTGCCAACACACCTTGTTGCTCGCGGGAATGTCCCAACAGCCCACAATGAAATCCAAACACAATGTGAACAGTCGTGACGTGCTGGTAGAATGGGAACAGCACTACACACGCCGACCACGCGTAGACGTCGCCAGCTTTTCTAGAACATAAGAAATTGATTAAGAAGCTACTTACCAAGACAGCGAGAGCTGTATAATCACTACGTTTATATAGTATCTTTCTCTTGTAGATTAGTATGGTTTGCTGTAGACTCAGAAACAAGTCAGCAGGTGGGAAGAGCATCCTAGAAAATTTCCATAAAAATTTAGAACCTGTGACTGCTTATTAAGTGATATAAAAGATCTTGGTAGACTCCCCCCAACCCTAAATGAATCAAATATCAGGCAAAAGGTAAAGTACATGCTTTGTAACGGTCTATACCTAACGATGTATGCCACCGCTTATCACAATGCGAGTGTAAATCCGTTTACGTATATCACATAAACAACGGTAACATTCACTTTGTTTCGGGCAAGTACACTTAGAAAAAGAGAAATTGTTAACCAGCACCACTGAAAGGCCGGCCGCGGTGGTCTAGCGGTTCTAGGCGCTCAGTCCGGAACCGCGCGACTGCTACGGTCGCAGGTTCGAATCCTGCCTCGGGCATGGATGTGTGTGATGTCCTTAGGTTAGTTAGGTTTAAGTAGTTATAGGGGACTGATGACCACAGATGTTAAGTCCCATAGCGATCAGAGCCATTTGAACCACTGAAAGTCTTTTCTAAAAATATCGTGAAGGCAAGTTCCAGCCGTTAAACGCAATTTAAGACTTTAGTATCTCCTAGCATACGAATGCAAACAAAATATAGAGCTGCAGCAAATATTTGCTAAAAAGGATTAACACGTCGACTGCCTCAATCATTGTGGTGGATTTTTCAGAGCCAGGCCGGCGGGCACACGGTTCATTCACGCACGAGTAGGACTTTGCTGTGACCGCCGGAGTGCATATCACACTGTGTGGGCAATTAAGAGTTACGGTGCCGGGTTGAGAGAGGTACAACAACATTTAGGTAACATCTTTACTAACAACTGACAGATCAAAATGAAGAGGCGGACATCCATTTCAATTTTACAATTCAGTAACGCAATTTATAGTAAACCCCATACACAAGAACGAACAAATACCGCTCGAACAGGCCTTGAAGGCCAAACGATACCGACCGGCTACCATGTCATTCTCAGCCCTTAGGCATCACCAGATGCGGATACCGAGGGCCACGCGGTCAGCACACCGCTTTCCTGGCCGTAGTCATTCTTGACCGGTGCCGCTGTTGCGCTACCAAGTAGCTCCTTAACTGGCCCCACAAAACTGGGTGCAAGCCGCTTGCCAACAGCATTCGGCGGATCCGGACAGTGACCCATGCAAATACTAGCCAAGCCCAACAGAGCTTATCTTCGGTGATCTGACGCCAACAGATGTTACCACTGCGGCAAGGCCGTCGGCAGTCGCAATATACGACCATTAAAAAAATTATCCCAGTACAGCATCACTTTTACAGTAATTTACAACATTTAACTCTCACATTACTGCGCTATAATGTCACAAATACCCTGAAGATCTTACGCCTATGATGCCATTTACATTTCCTTTGAAAGAATCTCACAATACGCATTCGTACCAGACATTAGCCATCTGCTCACAAGTGTTGATACAACGCACAATCTTTGTTGCTACCAACCACTCAGACCATTATGATTTTAACGTTTTTGAAACTGGTCCTTCCAAAAATCTACGGTACAGAGTAATAAGCAGAGGCTTGAGGAAACACTGTTTATTCGAAATGGGGGCCACCAAAAACACGCAATAGGCAAAATGGCTCTAAGCACTATGGGACTTAGTATTGAGGTCATCAGTCCCCTAGACGTAAGTAAGGACATCACACACATCCACGACCGAGGCAGGATTCGAACCTGCTACGGTATCAGTAGCGCGGTTCCGGACTGAAGCGTCTAGAACTGCTCGGCCA
The DNA here is from genome assembly GCF_023898315.1 of Schistocerca nitens. Lineage (NCBI taxonomy): Eukaryota > Metazoa > Arthropoda > Insecta > Orthoptera > Acrididae > Schistocerca > Schistocerca nitens. The sequence goes on along the minus strand of NC_064617.1, from coordinate 180,612,490 downwards.
CAGCGGCCGGCACAATAGGCAAAAATTAGCTGTACAAAAAATAACCAATTGTAACAGACGCCATTTGTGAAAACCAGAACAACTGCCATTCCGTCGTCAACATGAAACAACATGGAGTCTATGACTCTTAGTCAGTAATGAATAGAAAAGCATTTGTAAAAATCAAATATTGCAATATTTCAGTTGTGTGTGAGAACGGTACCCCCGCGGGCATTCAGATCACAGTATGACTTACTACAGTCACCTGTTAACAAGGTTTATAGAACATCCGCAATCCAATTCCAGTACCACAGAACCGATGCTAGCGAGCCAGGAATATAACAGTTCATTTGATACAATTAACCTTCACTTCATACCACCCAGCTGATACAGACCCAAGATAACATGCCGGCGCCGAATGTAGGTCTATACAAGACAAGATGAAGCATACTGTCCTCTCTGAACGTACGTGATGAGTCCGATGTCTCGCTAGCTCGAGGCACGTGACATTCAACTCACGCACCGCCAGTGTGATGACAGATGATGTTTTCTTGCTGACGTCTCGATAAGGAAGACCGCGCCACACGAAGCGAGCCCTGGAGCTACTTCGGCGGTACGCGCAGTTTGCGCTGGAGTCGCTCAGCGGAATTTGTGCCTATTGAAATGACTGGGATAGCAGGACAGAGCGGATTAGGTTGTGGAAAGAGGTCAAAATGAGTTCCTGTCAGTTGCACTCAACATACAAACTTAATTTATCAACACACAACATTACAACAAGGATGCAAAACACTCAAAACTTTAATCGACCTCCTTTGATTAACTTTAGATCGGCTGAAGGCCACATTGAAAATCCAAGACACAAGGCTTAAGCAAAATAGAAAAACAAGGATCTTCTGAAGGTTTCACCCAAGAATATTTTCTAAACCTTCAATGTAATCGGCTGAAGGCCTTAGCAATTTAATTTTAAAGGAGTTAAGCTGGGCCGGCCGAAGTGGCCGTGCGGTTAAAGGCGCTGCAGTCTGGAACCGCAAGACCGCTACGGTCGCAGGTTCGAATCCTGCCTAGGGCATGGATGTTTGTGATGTCCTTAGGTTAGTTAGGTTTAACTAGTTCTAAGTTCTAGGGGACTAATGACCTCAGCAGTTGAGTCCCATAGTGCTCAGAGCCATTTGAACCAAGTTAAGCTGGAGGTAGCATAGTAAGCAATAAGAGGAGTTTCAATCAAAAAGCAGAAGCCCTTATCTTAAAACATTTCATGCAAATTGAGCTGAAGGCCCATTGAAAAGCATAACAATCTTATGCGTTAAGGGCAATTTAAGAGATATTAAAACTCGGCTGAAGGCCATACATCATCAAAATGTGTTTAATGGCTTAAGGCCTAGAAAGAGTTTCAATCTAAAAGGGAGAAGACCTTATCTTAAAACCTCTCCAGTAAAAATATAACAATCTCATGCCTTAAGGACAAGAACATTAATTTAAGAGATATTGATAGTTGGCTGAAAGCCACACATCAACCAAACAGCTGAAATCCAAACCGGAAAATTACTACATACGTACCGTAATACACAAGGAAGAGCGCTCAGAAGTTTCTAAGGGTTGACCTGGGATTGTAACACTAATGCCCGTTTGGGTGAGACAGGCAGCCTGTCGAACGACTCCTTAATCTGGAGGCAACCCAACCGACCAATCAACCAAATCAGTTCCTATCCACGCAACCAGCAAAACGACCACAAGATTTCAAAACAATGACACACACAATATTGGCGCCCACAATGACCAACACCTCAGCTGTCGAACTACACGCCGCGCTGGACAGCAACAATACGACAAGGAAAATACACTGCCTAAACTTACGTCAACGACCAGGGCGGGTAACTGGAACGACAACGACCACAAGGCGGAAGATACCGTTGGTGAACTTCAATAACAGGGAATAAATTAAGTTGAATTTCACAGGAAGATGGCTGGAATCTTAGCCGACTTAAATACACAAAAACACACACACACACACACACACACACACATGTTGTTGCTCACAGGAATGTCCCAAAAGCGACAACCAACATCAAATGAAGAAATGTAAACAGTTGAGACTCGATAGTAAGTTAAGTGAGGACTCAACTTTCATGTCCAAGATCGGTGGTTGACAAACTTCGTAGCACTCGCAAGCAGCACCTCACGCTCCAACCGCGCGTGCACCCCGCCAGCGGCCCCAGCCCGACTTCGCACGACGGGCCCTTGCTTGCTGCTCCACGCCAACCGACCGACTGGACGGCTGGTCCGTCCGCGACAGCTGCTCCGTCGCGACTGCACTGCTCGTGCGTCTCCCACTCACTCACTGTCCGACAGACGACGACCGGAAAACACCATCGGTCGCTCCAGAGATGGTACGACAGTGCGCTTATCGACACGCGCTGCTGCTGCCACTCATCGGCAAGTAAGGCACGAAGATAGTGACGCCAGTAAATGGAATAAGAAAACGAGGCGGCACTACCGTAATAGACGACAAACAATTAATGGGATGAGCACAAGCCGTGTACAGCTCACTTATACTTTCTTGACATTCGTTTCTACCTGTTGCAAACATTAGCTTTCTTAAATGTCAGATGTATAATTCGCTTCCACAGAAAGTTAAATAAAGAAAATGGCGGGTACAAAAATTCTTTAAGTGATAATGATAACATTAGTTGCACATTGCCATTCATTTATACCTGTATCGCATTCATAGTGGGTAACCTTGTGGCCGAATATTTTTTCTATTGACGATACTTCAGCCCATGCTGACTTCTGCACCCGTGTACTCAGTTTTTCCCCTCTTCCGCCGACACTGCGTAAATGCACTAAAAAGCGAAAGAAACTGGTACACCTGCTTAATATCGCATAGGGCCCCCGCGAGCATACAGAAGTGCCGCAGCACGACGTGGCATGGACTCGTCTAATCTGAAGTAATACTGGAGGGAACTGACACCAAGAGCCGTCCATAAATCCGTAAGAGTAAGAGGGAATGGAGATCTCGTCTGAACAACACGTTGCAGTGCATCGAAGATATGCTCAATAACGTTCATGTCTTGGAGTTTGGTGGCCAACGGAAGTGTTTAAACTTTGATGAGTGTTCCTGGAGCCACTCTGTTGTGGCAATTCTGAAACTGTGGGGTGTCACATTGTCGTGCTGGAATTGACCAAGTCCTTCGGAATTCGCAATGGACGTGAATGTATACAGGTGATCAGACAGGATGCTTACGTACGTGTCAGTTGTCAGAGTCGTATCTAGACTTATCATGGGTGCCATATCACTCCAACCACTCACGCCACACACCATTACAGAGCCTCCATCAGCTTGAGCAGTATTCTGCTGACATGTGGGGTCCATCGATTCATGAGGCCGTCCCCAAAACCGTACACGTCCATCCGCTCGATACGATTTGAAACGAGACTCGTCCGACCAGGCAACATGTTTCCAGTAACGAACAGTCCAATTTCGGTGTTGACAGGCCCAAGCGAAGAGTAAAGCTTTGTGTCGTGCAGTCATCGAGGGTACATGAGTGGGCCTTCGGCTCCAAAAGCCCATGTCGATGATGTTTCGTTGAAGTGTTCGCATGCTGACACTTGTTGACGACCCAGCATTGAAATCTGCTGCAATTTGCAGAAGGGTTGCACTTCTGTCATTTTAAACGATTCTCTTCAGTCGTCGTTTGTCCCGTTCTTGCAGTATGTTTTTCGGGCCGCAGCGATGTCGGAGATTTGATGTTTTACCGGATTCCTGATATTCACGGTACACTCGTGAAATGGTCGTACGGGAAAATCCCCACTTCATCGCTATCTCGGAGATGCTGTGTCCCATCGCTCCTGCGCCGACTATAACATCACGTTCAAACTCATTTAGATCTTGATAACCCGCCGTTGTAGCAGCAGTAACCGATCTAAAAACTGCACCAGACACTTGTCTTATATAGGCGTTGCCGACCGCAGGGCCGTATTCTGCCCGTTTAAATACCTCTGCATTTGAATACGCATGCCTATACCAGTTTCTTTGGTGCTTCAGTGTATAAGTGTCGCTCATAAATTTTACGTATCGGAAATCAGTCCCCGAGTGGAGTACTCTTTCACTACTTTCACGCGCAAATGCTTGCGCGCCTACAAGTACGTAAAATGTGCACGAACGAGCCATAACGTTATGACCTCGTGCTTGATAACTTGTTGGCCCACCTTTGGAAAGCAATACCGTAGCGATTCTGCGTGCCATAGTTTCGACAAGCCCTTGCTAGGTTTCTGGAGGTATGTCGATGTACAGCAAATGCCACATGATTCCGCGTATTAGGGGTTGCTGATTCCTGGACGGGGATTTGGCGCCCAACAGCGCTCCAGGTGTATCCTATCGGGTTCAATTTAGGCAAAGTTGGTGGCCAAGACAACAATGTGAGTTCACAATCATGATCTTCAAACCACTGCTCACTTTTTTTTTTATCAGTCTATTGACTGGTTTGATGCGGCCCGCCACGAATTCCTTTCCTGTGCTAACCTCCTCATCTCAGAGTAGACACTTGCAACCTCCGTCCTCAATTATTTGCTTGACGTATTCCAATCTCTCCCTTCCTCTACAGTTTTTGCCCTCTACAGCTCCCTCTAGTACCATGGAAGTCACTCCCTCATGTCTTAGCAGATGACCTATCATCTTGTCCCTTCTCCTTATCAGTGTTTTCCACATATTCCTTTCCTCTCCGATTCTGCGTAGAACCTCCTCATTCCTTACCTTATCAGTCCACCTAATTTTCAACATTCGTCTATAGCACCACATCTCAAATGCTTCGATTCTCTTCTGTTCCGGTTTTCACACAGTCCATGTTTCACTGCCATACAATGCTGTACTCCAGACGTACATCCTCAGAAATTTCTTCCTCAAATTAAGGCCGGTATTTGATATTAGTAGACTTCTCTTGGCCAGAAATGCCTTTTTTGCCATAGCGAGTCTGCTTTTTGATGTCCTCCTTGCTCTGTCCGTCATTGGTTATTTTACTGCCTAGGTAGCAGAATTCCTTAACTTCATTGACTTCGTGACCATCAATCCTGATGTTAAGTTTCTCGCTGTTCTCATTTCTACTACTTCTCATTATCTTCGTCTTTCTCCGATTTACTCTCAAACCATACTGTGTACTCATTAGACTGTTCATTCCGTTCAGCAGATCATTTAATTCTTCTTCACTTTCACTCAGGATAGCTGTGTCATCAACGAATCGTATCATTGATATCCTTTCACCTTGTATTTTAATTCCACTCCTGAACCTTTCTTTTATTTCCGTCATTGCTTCCTCGATGTACAAATTGAAGAGTAGGGGCGAAAGGCTACAGTCTTGTCTTACACCCTTCTTAATACGAGCACTTAAGTCTTGATCGTCCACTCTTATTATTCCCTCTTGGTTGTTGTACATATTGTATATGACCCGTCTCTCCCTATAGCTTACCCCTACTTTTTTCAGAATTTCGAACAGCTTGCACCATTTTATATTGTTGAACGCTTTTTCCAGGTCGACAAATCCTATGAAAGTGTCTTGATTTTTCTTTAGCCTTGCTTCCATTATTAGCCGTAACGTCAGAATTGCCTCTCTCGTCCCTTTACTTTTCCTAAAGCCAAACTGATCGTCACCTAGCGCATTCTCAATTTTCTTTTCCATTCTTCTGTGTATTATTCTTGTAAGCAGCTTCGATGCATGAGCTGTTAAGCTGATTGTGCGATAATTCTCGCACTTGTCAGCTCTTGCCATCTTCGGAATTGCGTGGATGATGCTTTTCCGAAAGTCAGATGGTATGTCGCCAGACTCATATATTCTACACACCAATGTGAATAGTCGTTTTGTTGCCATTTCCCCCAATGATTTTAGAAATTCTGATGGAATGTTATCTATCCTTTCTGCCTTATTTGACCGTAAGTCCTCCAAAGCTCTTTTCAATTCCGATTCTAATACTGGATCCCCTATCTCTTCTAAATCGACTCCTGTTTCTTCTTCTATCATATCAGACAAATCTTCACCCTCATAGAGGCTTTCAATGTATTCTTTCCACCTATCTGCTCTCTCCTCTGCATTTAACAGTGGAATTCCCGTTGCACTCTTAATGTTACCACCGTTGCTTTTAATGTCACCAAAGGTTGTTTTGACTTTCCTGTATGCTGAGTCTGTCCTTCCGACAATCATATCTTTTTCGATGTCTTCACATTTTTCCTGCAGCCATTTCGTCTTAGCTTCCCTGCACTTCCTATTTATTTCATTCCTCAGCGTCTTGTATTTATGTATTCCTGATTTTCCCGGAACATGTTTGTACTTCCTCCTTTCATCAATCAACTGAAGTATTTCTTCTGTTACCCATGGTTTCTTCGCAGCTACCTTCTTTGTACCTATGTTTTCCTTCCCAACTTCTGTGATGGCCCTTTTTATTTAGAGATGTCCATTCCTCTTCAACTGTACTGCCTACTGCGCTATTCCTTATTGCTGTATGTATGGCGTTAGAGAACTTCAATCGTATCTCGTCATTCCTTAGTACTTCCGTATCCCAGTTCTTCCTGACTAATGTCTTGAACTTCAGCCTACTCTTCATCACTACTATATTGTGATCTGAGTCTATATCTGCTCCTGGGTACGCCTTACAGTCCAGTATCTGATTTCGGAATCTCTGTCTGACCATGATGTAATCTAATTGAAATCTTCCCGTATCTCCCGGCCTTTTCCAAGTATACCTCCTCCTCTTGTGATTCTTGAACAGGTATTCGCTATTACTAGCTGAAACTTGTTACAGAACTCAATTAGTCTTTCTCCTCTTTCATTCCTTGCCCAAGCCCGTATTCTCCTGTAACCTTTTCTTCTACTCCTTCCCCTACAACTGCATTCCAGTCGCCCATGACTATTAGATTTTCGTCCCCCTTTACATACTGCATTACCCTTTCAATATCCTCATACGCTTTATCTGTTCATCTTCAGCTTGCGGCGTCGGCATGTATACCTGAACTATCGCTGTCGGTGTTGGTCTGCTGTCGATTCTGATTAGAACAACCTGGTCACTGAACTGTTCACAGTAACACACCCTCTGCCCTACCTTCCTATTCATAACGAATCCTACACCTGTTATACAATTTTCTGCTGCTGTTGATATTACCCGATACTCATCTGACCAGAAATCCTTGTCTTCCTTCCACTTCACTTCACTGACCCCTACTATATCTAGATTGCACCTTTGCATTTCCCTTTTCAGATATTCTAGTTTGCCTACCACGTTCAAGCTTCTGACATTCCACGCCCCGACTCGTAGAACGTTATCCTTTCGTTGATTATTCAATCTTTTTCTTATGGTAACCTCCCCCTTGGCAGTCCCCTCCCGGAGATCCGAATGGGGGACTATTCCGGAATCGTTTGCCAATGGAGAGATCATCATGACTCTTCTTCAATTACAGGCCACATGTCCTGTGGATACACGTTACGTGTCTTTAATGCAGTGGTGTCCATTGCCTTCCGCATCCTCATGTCGTTGATCATTGCTGATTCTTCCGCCTTTAGGGGCAATTTCCCACCCCTAGGACAAGAGAGTGCCCTGAACCTCTATCCGCTCCTCCGCTCTCTTTGACAATGGGGCTGACTTCTGATGCCGGAAGTCTTCGGCCGCCAATGCTGATTATGTATCAAAATTTAGGCAGTGGCGGGGATACAACCCGGGACCGAAAGCGTTTTGGTTATAAATCAAAGCTACCCCTAGACCACGGGTATGGACACGACTGCTCACATAGACAGTTATCCTGCTGGTAGATGCCTAAGCCGTTCGAGGAGACGTCAAGCATGAAGGGATGCAGATGGTCCACAGTAATGTTTACCTGATCCACGGGTGTTAGTGTGCCTTCGATTAATACCAGAGATACTATAGGAGCAAGATGAATAGCACTGTCCCCACCGGCCTGCACACTAGATGTAGTACATGTCTGGAGCAACCATGGACCTGGATGATGGCGTATATGGACACAAGTGTGGTGAGGGATGTGACTCATCTGACTAGGCCAGGGCTTAACAACTGGCCGGTTTTGAGCGCGAGTACTCGCGTCTGCTCAGGCACGTACTCGCGAGCAGGTGCAAGGTCGCGGAGTAGGGAGGGAGGGGAGGGAGGGCAAATGAGCGCGCACATTTGAATAGGGCCGCAGCTTGCCTATCGAAATCGCGCCGACTGTGTAACGTTTAAAGTACTACGATCAGCTCTAACACTCACTTCGCTGGTTAAGAATCATGTCAAGTCACAGTTGTGTAACCCCAACCATGCTTTCGCAGTTGGGGGGAATTGTATCTGTTTACAGAAAAAGATGGTGTTTGCAAAATGTTTAGTATGTCACAAAACGCTGAATTCTTTTAGGAAATTAAATTTGCAGCGACATTATATGTCGTACCACGCGAAAGACTACGGAAGTGGAAAATGTGATGGACCAGATCGTGCAAAGGAAGTTATTAAACCTAAAAGAAAGCTATCTGAAGAAGATCTGGACGACGAAGAAAAATCAACTGAAGCAGCTCTCAGAGTGTTACAAAATTGCTTTGCTTTTAGCAAAATCCCTGCGCCCCTTCACTGATGGCGATTTAATAAAAGAATGTTTGGTAGTTGCAGCGGAACATTTGTATCCATCTCAAGTTGAACAGTTTCGGATTGTGCCATTATCTAACATGACCATTATGCGTCGCATACAGGACATGGCAGACGACGTCCAGAACCAGCTTGCAAATATCTGTAAAGATTTTATGGCTTATTCTCTAGCTCTGGACGAAAGTGTTGATATCACTGGAACAGCGCAGCTTGCCATATTTATTAGAGGTGTTAAAAGAGATCTTCAGGTGAGGGAGGAGCTCCTCGATGTAGTAGCCATGAAGAACACTACAACCGGAGGTGATATTTTAAGTAGTATTGAAGAAAGTGTTGAAAATATAGGATTGTCGTGGAATTCTTTAGTTTCAGTGTCTACAGACGGTGCACCAGCGATGACACGGAAAAAATCAGGTTTCGTTGCGCTGTTGAAGGAGAAAACGCAAAAACTGACCGTGCCGAATGAAATATGGGGCGTTTACTGTGTGATCCACCAGGAAAACTTATGTGCAAAGAGTATCACACTAAAAAATGTGATGAGTGTTGTTGTTCGTACAACCAATTATAGAAGGAAGCATGGGCTACAACACAGACAATTTAAAAGCTTTCTTGAGGATGTAGAAAGTCAGTGTGGTAGCCTGCCGTATTACAGCGAGGTCCGCTGGCTTAGTCGTGGCGAATTATTAAATCGATTTTTCTGCCTATTAGATGACATAAATATGTTCATGGAAATAAATAACATGTGTGTTCCTGAATTGAAAGAGCCTTCATGGAAATGTGATCTCGCATTCTTAGTAGATTTAAGTAGCCATCTGAATGCTTTGAACATTTCACTACAAGGTTAAGATCTGCTAATTACTCATTTCATAGATCGAATACGAGCTTTTAAAATGAAATTGACACTTTGGGTGAGTCAGCTGGAAACAGGAAACCTAGCTCATTTTCCTAAATTATCATCCATGCAAGATGTTCACAAAGACTGTGAACGTTATTCACATAGTTTAGTTGATCAGCGCTTTCGAGATCTGACAGCACTAGACAGTGATTTTGATCTGTTCTCTCCATATTCAGCGAATATTTAAGAGATTCGTCCTGAGCTGCAGCAAGAAATTATTGACCTGCAGTGTGACAGAGAATACAGAGACAAATTTGAGAACGAGAAAAACATTTTGGAATTCTACAGACACTTCCCTCACGATAGATTTCCTCGTTTGCACAAACTGGCGGCTACAACAATATTAATGTTCGGTTCCACGTATGTTTGTGAACAACTGTTCTCTGCAATGAAATGTAACAAGACGCGCCTGAGAAACGCATTGTCTGATCGAAATTTAAACTGCACGCTGCGCCTAAAATGCACAAGAACAATTACTCCGAACATAGACGCAAACAAGGTAACCGAGAATCCCACACTTCAGTGACACCTTTTATTGTGTAACAGTTCACAAATTAATACGAATGCAGAGGTATACACTAAGCTAATAAAATTATGTGGCACGTGTACATTCTCCTTTATTTGTTTCATTTGCCGCAGTAATAATTCGTGAGTGATATCCCTGCAGGTGGCCGCGGATTTACATTGACTGGCGGCAGCTGTTGTGAGTCCCACGTGACTCTCCCCACGCTCCGCTCTGGTCCGGTAGTGGGGGTAGCGTGCTCGCGCTGCTCCGTGCTCGCGCCTTGCTGCTCACAGCTTGCTCCGTGAGCACGATGTTGTGAAGCCCTGGACTAGGCAATATGTTTCCACTGATCCATGGTCCAATCTCGATGATCTCAACCCCAATGCAATCGTAACTGACGATGTCATTGGAGTAACATACGAACACATAGTTTTGCCGAACGACTGTCCAAGTAAACACTTGCGCAAGCATCGGTGTTGAGCTCTGTCCCGTCAGGCCTGCCTGAAATAGCCACATACCCTGCTTTACGAGAGAGGACAAGCTTCCGAACTCCACGGCCCGTGATGAGGCGTCAACATCCAACAGCTTTTCGCCTGTTCCTGGCTTCACCGTTCTTCTGCCGCTTTATGTAGATGCTCACAACATTACACCGCGAACGGCGGAATAACTTCTCCGCTTCCCACGCGCCTCCGTCAAAGTCGTATATGTCAGTGGATTTTTTGAGCTGCGGCTCGTATCGTCGCTAGAACGATTCCCTAAACGTCTCTGCTCCGTTTATACACTCCTGGAAATGGAAAAAAGAACACATTGACACCGGCGTGTCAGACCCACCATACTTGCTCCGGACACTGCGAGAGGGCTGTACAAGCAATGATCACACGCACGGCACAGCGGACACACCAGGAACCGCGGTGTTGGCCGTCGAATGGCGCTAGCTGCGCAGCATTTGTGCACCGCCGCCGTCAGTGTCAGCCAGTTTGCCGTGGCATACGGAGCTCCATCGCAGTCTTTAACACTGGTAGCATGCCGCGACAGCGTGGACGTGAACCGTATGTGCAGTTGACGGACTTTGAGCGAGGGCGTATAGTGGGCATGCGGGAGGCCGGGTGGACGTACCGCCGAATTGCTCAACACGTGGGGCGTGAGGTCTCCACAGTACATCGATGTTGTCGCCAGTGGTCGGCGGAAGGTGCACGTGCCCGTCGACCTGGGACCGGACCGCAGCGACGCACGGATGCACGCCAAGACCGTAGGATCCTACGCAGTGCCGTAGGGGACCGCACCGCCACTTTCCAGCAATTTAGGGACACTGTTGCTCCTGGGGTATCGGCGAGGACCATTCGCAATCGTCTCCATGAAGCTGGGCTACGGTCCCGCACACCGTTAGGCCGTCTTCCGCTCACGCCCCAACATCGTGCAGCCCGTCTCCAGTGGTGTCGCGACAGGCGTGAATGGAGGGACGAATGGAGACGTGTCGTCTTCAGCGATGAGAGTCGCTTCTGCCTTGGTGCCAATGATGGTCGTATGCGTGTTTGGCGCCGTGCAGGTGAGCGCCACAATCAGGACTCCATACGACCGAGGCACACAGGGCCAACACCCGGCATCATGGTGTGGGGAGCGATCTCCTACACTGGCCGTACACCACTGGTGATCGTCGAGGGGACACTGAATAGTGCACGGTACATCCAAACCGTCATCGAACCCATCGTTCTACCATTCCTAGACCGGCAAGGGAACTTGCTGTTCCAACAGGACAATGCACGTCCGCATGTATCCCGTGCCACCCAACGTGCTCTAGAAGGTGTAAGTCAACTACCCTGGCTAGCAAGATCTCCGGATCTGTCCCCCATTGAGCATGTTTGGGACTGGATGAAGCGTCGTCTCACGCGGTCTGCACGTCCAGCACGAACGCTGGTCCAACTGAGGCGCCAGGTGGAAATGGCATGGCAAGCCGTTCCACAGGACTACATCCAGCATCTCTACGATCGTCTCCATGGGAGAATAGCAGCCTGCATTGCTGCGAAAGGTGGATATACACTGTACTAGTGCCGACATTGTGCATGCTCTGTTGCCTGTGTCTATGTGCCTGTGGTTCTGTCAGTGTGATCATGTGATGTATCTGACCCCAGGAATGTGTCAATAAAGTTTCCCCTTCCTTGGACAATGAATTCACGGTGTTCTTATTTCAATTTCCAGGAGTGTATATTCCCTTACCGCACTACGTGCCTGCAACGGCACCAGGCGACCTTCTGTCTCATGGTGAGCAGTCAGAGTGAATTTCCCGGGGTTTCCGTAACACGTGTAAGGCATATGCGTGGCTGGTATTTTTGTATAAACACGACCGATTTCTTTCCTGTCTTAGCTCCCTAATAATGATTTCGACGTCGATGAAACATGAAACCCGGCCTTCCTTTTCCATGCAGTTTTCAGTACGTGTAAAGGCGAGGGTATTGCTCACCACAAAAGGACACAAGACGTTTAGCACAATGAGGGCCCATGTGGACAGGCTACAGTCGTTCCACTAGAGAAGACGCTGCTGGATGTCACCTATAAGGTCTCTCTTGTGAGGCTGGCGTGTAGTCGTCCTTGGTGACGTCAGTAGAAGTGTGTTTTGTGGCGTCGATTGTTATATATTTTGATAGTGTAGCAGCACTACCGTTTATGATAGGGAAAGTTACTTTTGTTCAATATTATGAGCACAAGTTACAGCCAGGTACCGGCCAGATTATAGTGCGTTAGGCATACCAACAGTTGCGAAGTAGAATAGAGGCTACAGGGCCGTCAAATTGCTGAAAGAGTATACGTACCAGTTTTGCAAGTCGCAAATCACAGCCAACCTAGCATGTTATGAGTACGTGACGCAAAGCGGCGCATATGGCAAAACAGAGGCTCACAGCCGTGTATAAATAGGTGTGGGTTTCTAACGAGATTCATTAAAGTGTGGCAGCTCTCCTGGATGGCGGGGCATGTCACACCACCAGCTACACGTTGTAGCAGATGGGGCGCCAGCGTTCCGGTCCACAGCAGGTCGCTGGTTTGACCCTCTGAGGTGCACGCGGGGTCCATAGCCAGCCAACAGTGGACCACTCCTGCCCCCCAAAACACGCTGAAGGCATCCCGAGATGAGGACCACAGATTCGGATCACGGGCACTTGTTGTCGCCGCAATCTTAGCCACGTCAGCGAGAAGCACGCAGCTGGCCGCCTGCAGCTCACACCGAGCGGAACTGAATCAGCAGCGTCGCAGACCGCTGAGTCAACTGCCAGCATTCTGACGACGCCGCAACTCCACTGCCGTAGAAGGCCGACACACAGCAGTGCGTGCACGGGTCGCTGAGGCAGCCATTCAGCGCCATTTCGCAGACAGCGAAGTGGTATCGTCAGCAATGTGGGTCCCAGTGACACAGATCGAGAGGAATGGGCATTGTAGTTGGAAACAATAAATCACTTGGAAAGCTCGGACGAGTCTTAAAACGGTGCCTTCTACCTCGCCGGCCGCGGTGGTCTAGCGGTTCTAGGCGCTCAGTCCGGAACCGCGCGACTGCTACGGTCGCAGGTTCGAATCCTGCCTTGGGCATGGCTGTGTGTGATGTCCTTAGGTTAGTTAGGTTTAAATAGTTCTAAGTTCTAGGGGACTGTTGACCACAGATATTAAGTCCCAAAGTGCTCAGAGCCATTTGAACCTTCTACCTCTTCCTGCTACATTTGGTGTTGCTGTTACATTCGGTGGCACAAGTTGCCACTACAGTAGTCTTGCCATGATTGAGAGGTACAAAAAAAATTTGGTCAATAGTTCTATGGCTAATTAATAGCATAAAAATTTGCTCTCTTCTGCCGAAATGTGTGAATGTACTGCTGGAAGCAGTTGAAGCATTGACAGGTCGTCATATCCAGGCCTATCAGACCTTAGCAGAAATGTCTAACAAAGTAGGGCGTCTCCTTTCCCTACGAATGTTAAGTGCTTCGCCCTACAGACTTGCTCTGTCAATACTATGGGCCTCGTCCTCTTTGGCCAAGAGTTCCTCTGCACGGACCTCATGTGAGAACACTCCGTCTGCTGAACATCTCTTTGACTTATCTCGCCAGACAGCATCGGATCTTGGTCTGGCATACTTTGTCCCTGCCCAGTGGTCTTTATTCGCCATCGGATGGACACTCCTTCCATGGTAACGGTCTGCAGCACCTCCAGGAAGCAACTGCTAATGGTATGTCATGTGATAGCGTTCCAGAACAAGCGAGTGTTTAAGCGACTGGTTTCGTACCGTTTTGCAGCCTCGATTCATATTGGATGTACGTGACTCCGAGTATCATCTAACTTACGTGACAGGCGCATCCAACAGTGAAATTCAGCTCCCGTGAGCTTCCAAAGTGCTCCTTAAATATAAAATTTTAGGAAGCATTCTTGATTGTGGCACAACGATCGGTATGAAATTGAAAACGCGATAGAGACTGTTTTTATTGATTTTAAAATAGTCTCTATCGCTTTTTCAATTTTTTATCTGTTAGCAACCGGTTTCGGCCCTTTCCTCAGACCATCTTCAGACTTTTCCCCGCCATTGTGGCTACAGGTGCCCGCAGACGGAGCAAGATAAGTATAAATACTGTTGTCACCTATGACTGATCTTCTGTTTGATGATACATTGCTACAAAAGATTAAGAGTTACACATGTACCCAACTGTATGATATATTTACATGTTTTATGACAAGCTTATCATCGCTAAAATTATTATTTTCTTCATTCTTACTTTGTCCACACCCACGATGACCATTTTACCTGCCATATGTCGGATGTACTTGAACCTATTTCGTTTTTTCTAAATAGCGGTATATCTTATGTGGTATTATTTTATAATGTGTTCTATATCCTTAAGTATCTCCTCATTATCGACCAGTTTCTACATCTATATAATCTAATCTAATGTATCAAAAAATTACAGAATGATATTTTCACTCTGCAGCGGAGTGTGCGCTGATGTGAAACATCCTGGTACATTAAAACTGTGTGCCGGACCGAGACTCGAACTCGGGACCTTTGCCTTTCGCGGGCAAGTGCTCTACCAACTGAGCTACCCAAGCACGACTCACGCCCCGTCCTCACAGCTTTACTTCTGCCAGTATCTCGTCTCCTACCTTCCAAAATTTACAGAAGCTCTCCTGCGAACCGTGCAGAACTAGCACTCCTGAAAGAAAGGATATTGCGGAGGCATGGCTTAGCCACAGCTTGGGGGATGTTTCGCAGGAGAGCTTCTGTAAAGTTTGGAAGGTAGGAGACGAGATACTGGCAGAAGAAAAGCTGTGAGGACGGGGCGTGAGGCGTGCTTGGGTAGCTCAGTTGGTAGAGCGCTTGCCCGCGAAAGGCAAAGGTCCCGAGTTCGAGTCTCGGTCCGGCACACAGTTTTAATCTGCCAGGAAGTTTCATATCAGCGCACACTCCGCTGCTGAGTGAAAATCTCATTCTGGAAACATCCTCCAGGCTGTGGCTAAGCCGTGTCTCCGCAATATCCTTTCTTTCGGGAGTGCTGGTTCCGCAGGGTTCGCAGGAGAGCTTCTGTAAAGTTTGGAAAGTAGGAGACGAGATACTGGCAGAAGTAAAGTTGTGAGGGCGGGACGTGAGTCGTGCTTGGGTAGCTCAGTTGGTAGAGCACTTGCCCGCGAAAAGCAAAGGTCCCGAGTTCGAGTCTCGGTCCGGCACACAGTTTTAATCTGCCAGGAAGTTTCATATCAAAAAATTGTTATCTGATAAATATTGCAGTTTCCGATCTGTCACAAAATGTCATTACGGGGCTTATACTGGCAACGAGCTTTTGTAAGCTTGGAATCTAGCCATTAAAATTGCTACACCAAGAAGAAATACAGATGATAAAGGGGTATTCATTGGACAGATATAATATACTAGAACTGACACGTGATTACATTTTCACGCAAAAAAAAAATGGCTCTGAACACTATGGGACTTAACATCTGAGGTCATTAGTCCTCTAGAACTTAGAACTATTTAAACATAACTAACCTAAGGACATCAAAAACATTCATGCCCGAAGCAGGATTCGAACCTGCGACCGTAGCGGTTGGGCGGTTCCAGCCTGAAGCACCTAGAACCGCTCGGCCACACCGGCCGGCCCAGTTTCACGCAATTTGGGGCCATAAACCCTGAGAAATCAGTACCCAGAACAACCACCTCTGGCCGTAATAACGGCCTTGATACGCCTGGGCGTTGAGTCAAGCAGAGCTTGGATGGCGTGTACAGGTACAGTTGCCCATGCAGCTTCAACACGATACCACAATTCTTCAAGAGTAGTGACTGGCGTATTGTGACGAGCCAGTTGGTCGGCCACCATTGACCAGACGTTTCCAATTGGTGAGAGATCTGGAGAATGTGCTGACCAGGGCAGCAGTCGAACATTTTCTGTATCCAAAAATGCCCGTACAGGACCTGCAACATGCGGTCGTGCATTGTCCTGCTGAAATGTAGGGTTTCGCAGGGATCGAATGAAGGGGTCGTAACACATCTGAAATGTAACGTCCACCGTTCAAAGTGCCGTCAATGCGAACAAGAGGTGACCGAGACGTGTAACCAATGGTACCCCATACCATCACGCCGGGTGATACGCAAGTATGGCGATGACGAATACACGCTTCCAATGTGCGTTCACCGCGATGTCGCAAACACGGATGCGACCATCCCGATGCTGTAAACAGAACCTGGATTCTTCCGAACAAATGACGTTTTACCATTCGTGCACCCAGGTTCGTCGTTGAGTACACCATCGCAGGCGCTCCTGTCTGTGATGCACCGTCAAGGGTAACCGCAGCCATGGTCTCCGAGTTGATCGTCCATGCTGCTGCAAACGTCGGCGAAGAGTTCGTGCAGATGGTTGTTGTCTTGCAAACGTCCCCATCTGTTGACTCAGGGATCGAGACGTGGCTGCACGATCCGTTACAGCGATGCGGATAAGATGCCTGTCATCTCGACTGCTAGTGATACGAGGCCGTTGGGATCCAGCACGGCGTTCCGTATTACCCTCCTGAACACACCGATTCCATATTCTGCTAACAGTAATTGGATCTCGACCAACGCGAGCAGCAATGTCGCGATACGATAAACCGCAATCGCGATTGGCTACAATCCGACACATTTATCAAAGTCGGAAACGTGATGGTACGCATTTCTCCTCCTTACACGAGGCATCACAACAACGTTTCACCGGGCAACGCCGGTCAACTACTGTTTGTGTATGAGAAATCGGTTGGAAACTTTCCTCATGTCAGCACGTTGTAGGTGTCGCCAACCTTGTGTGAAGGCTCTGAAAAGCTAATCATTTGTATATCACAGCATCTTCTTGCTGTCGGTTAAATTTCGCGTCTGTATCATTTCAACTTCGTGGTGTAGCAATTTTAATGGCCAGTGGTGTATTTTCGACCACAGAATCATTACAGTGTAAGATTAGTATCCAAATCTGGTATTCTTTCTTCAGTGAGAACACAATCAATATCCTTTTTCTTCTAATGTTGCTGTTGACGATCCTAACACTCCTTTTCCCTTTTCTTCCGTTAGACAATCGGTGAGTGGCAAACTGGTTGTGACATAAATATTTAGGAATTATAATGGAGGGGTATGATATGATTGATTGCAATAGGCATAAAAAGGACTGTTATTTGATCCACAGATAGTAAGCGGAATGAATGCAACTCGTCTACGAAAGAGTTATATTACAAAACTTACTATTTGTCTATGGAAAATTGTGCGTACAGAATGGAAAACTTTACGAATGATTCCAATGGCTCTGAGCACTATGCGACTTAACTTCTGAGGTCATCAGTCGCCTAAAACTTAGAGCTAATTAAACCTAACTAACCTAAGGACATCACACACATCCATGCCGGAGGCAGGATTCTAACCTGCGACCGTAGCGGTCACTCGGTTCCAGACTGTAGCGCCTAGAACCGCACGGCCACTCCGGCCGGCACGAATGATTTCCAGGAGAATATAAAATATATGTTGAGAAACCTGAGTCGCCAGATCTTCAAAACCAGGCACGTAAAATTTCGTGAAAATCTGGGTAGAAGGTTCTAGGAACACGAATCACGCCCAGTTTTCTTCTTATCCAATCTTCATTAAACGTAGCGAATGTATCTGCAGATGGCGCGCACTCTACAGGGAGAGTACTTTTGTAGAACATAGAGAGAATCCTATATGTACGTTTTGTTGCGTACTCTGCGTTGGTAGAACACAGTTTATGATCACTCGCACGGAAGATAACGTATAGAACGGCAGAATGAAACACATAGTTGCTGAGGTCAAGGACAACGGAGTTCACGATGTGAACGGATAAGTAAAACAAGTCGTGAGCGTAGCAAAGTCCTTTTTAAGGGCATAGAACAGTCCATGGGGAAAACCAAATCACAAATCAGGCCAAGTCAAGACTTTACTATACTATGGCGTGAAATTGGAGGCTTCAGAGACTAGGTAGATAACAATTACAGTGAGCCGGGCCGTAATACATAAGGTAACTTGCCTGTGAACGCCTGGAAAAATACTAACAATTTTCATAAATTTTACATGGCTCTAACTAAAAAACGCGAACTCTTCGTAGAATGAAAATTGTAGGACTATAAGAATGTTCTTCCCGAATATTTTGATACACAAATAATAGCATTAATTCTTGTATTGATTTTATTATATTTTTTGTGAAGATCAGTAAATCACATTACCGGTCCAGGCTTGGAACTATGACTATCTTACTTAAATGCTTGAAATTTGAAGTACATATTAACAACATGTCTATTTAAAAAGTAGACGACAATCATGTTATTTCACCCAGAAGTTTTTATTCTAGAGAAATGTAATACGGTAATGAAAATTAAGGTTCCTTTTTGTAATTAATCAGTATGTATTTTCCTTCTTGTTGATAGTACGTTAGTCTCTGTAGTCTAATTTCCTCCAAATTGTACCCTGAAACAACCCAAAAAATTTCAGACCTTTAGCTCAAATAGACTCTTTGGACATAAAATAACTCTCGGGAAATTCAATTCAAAGTTATATTTCACCGATAACTCACCTCAGTTGTTCCTAACACACGCCAGTTGCATATCTTCTTTGTTAACATGTTCCTCATCTTCTCTCTTCCTTTTCTCTTGTTATTCTGGCGTCTTCAGTTGCCTCAAGGACCCAGGTTTTAGCTTCAACCACTCTCGTGGACTCAGATGGCAGCAATGCCTATGTGGTATTACATCAAGGATACATTTCTAGTAATTCTACAATTTCCCACCTGCTAACTGCCCCACACTGAAACAAGTTACAGGCATAATAACTTTCTAGAAAGACAAAATAGCAGCATCTCAAACTACAGAAAAGTATAGAACGTAAACAACGCCCTCAAACCAAATATACACAAAGCCAACATAAGAGCATCGCATAGCGTATATTCTAACAGGGTTTTCAACTTGAAAAAACAGTTGTATAGTACACGTTACTTGAGGAGGAGTCTAATAACAACACTGACGTCTGAAAGCAGAGGAAACATGGGCGTGGATGCACACTGAGAGATCTATTCTTTTAACCACCATTTTCTTCTAAAGACTCTAAACTTCGACTTCAGATGAAAAACAAAATATCGATTTTTTGAAGGGAATTCACAAGCAAGTTACGTTAACGGCACACACACGTCAGGGGGCGGTGTCATGTGACGTACTGCAGCGCCTCTTGAGAGCGCAAGTTGCGGCTGTCGTATGTAGCCTTGATAGCGCTGGCGCGCCCTCCCTATCCACACTCGGTCTGGGCGCGGAATGTGGATCACTGTCGCTTGCTGATGCACAGCCAATCACGAATCTGGATGAGTGCATCCACTGCATACCCCAATAAAATACGTAATGCGATTAATTAAAATGTAGCACATTGTATAATTTCATTATAACACTAAAAGTTGATTAAACGGCAGATAAAACAGACTGCATATGACTACAAGTATTGTTTACTATTCCACTTATTGAATCCTATGCATAGTATGTAGTCAGCGTTGAGCAAATTTAGAGCTAGCCCAGTCACAGTTACAGGTCGCCTACCTGATGAGTTCTAGGAGCCACAAAAATTTAATTTTCGATATTTTACATTATTATTGACAGAATTTAAAATACTGACTTAATCTTATAGTTATGGGGTGTAATCTTATAATAAACGTTTAACACATCAGACAAGTATTACCGTTACAAACTGCGCATTTACCTTGACGCAATGAAATTCATGGGGCGAAAAT
Source organism: Schistocerca nitens (assembly GCF_023898315.1). Classification (NCBI taxonomy): domain Eukaryota; kingdom Metazoa; phylum Arthropoda; class Insecta; order Orthoptera; family Acrididae; genus Schistocerca; species Schistocerca nitens. The sequence continues at coordinate 180,592,257 of NC_064617.1, read as the reverse complement.
TACCCAAGCTATACGAGTATTCATCAAGTTTTTGAGAATGTAAACACATAGCGACTAACCACAAACTTTGCATATAATTTCAACCATTAACAAAACCATTTCTCGCTGACATCCCATACAAAATTATAAAAGGAGAAAAGAGTATAGCTTACATTTTCGCTGTTCATGCAGCAAAACTGTCGCATCAGGCTTGACGTTTTAATTCTTTACATGTTCAACACTAACTCTGTTCGCAACACATGTTGCATACAATGGACGTATAAATGAAACAGAGAATGTACATTATTCTCGAGTCGCGTGGGGTAGCCGCGCGGTCTCAGCCGCCTTGCCACGGTTTGCGTGGCTCCCCCTGTCGGAAGTTCGAGTCCTCCCTCGGGCTTGGAGTGAGTGTTGACCTTAGCGTAAGTTAGTTAAGTTAGATTACGTAGTGTGTAAGCCTAGGGACCGTAAAAATAACCAAAACTATACACAACCTAATTTTAAAAAAAACTATTAGTTTATATATTAAATAAATGAAGTGCCTGATTAAAGGGTTACCTTGATAGGGTAAATTAAATAAAGAAAAATTACCTTCTGCAGGTGGGTTGTTTTGTAAACGTTCTGTTGATCTTCTTATATTAGCTCTAAACACAATTGCTCGGTTTGTAATTATTCTTTCTCATATAATTACAATGAATATAATAATTCCTACAATAGAAGTTGTAGATCCAATTCTTGATATTACATTTCATGATGTATATGCGTCTAGGTAGTCTGAATATCGTCGTGGTAATCCTGCTAATCCTAAGAAGTGTTGAGGGAAGAATGTCAAATTTACCCCAATGAATATAATTGTTAACTGAATTTTTAATCATGTATTATTTATAGTTAACCCTATGAAAAAAGCGAGTCGGAGAATGTACTTCACCTGAGAATGTTCTGAGCTTGAGTAAAATGATGGGGGAACTTGTTGAACGCGAAATACATTATTTGATGTAGTATGAATAAAACCATAGAAGCGGAGAACTTGTCTGTTTTTTGAAGTGAGCTCTACAACATACTTCGAGCTAAGGTTAACTTTCAGCGAGTTGTCTTTTTTTTTTTTAAAGACCGAATTTATGTTACTCGGAAGGCAAAAAAAAAAAATGCTGAAGAGAGGAACTGTAGAAGTGGATACAGATTAAACAATAAAAAAAACTAAGTGGCGATTTGCCTTCCCGAAGAAAAAAGACTGGACAACCAGTCTAACGAAGCGAAAATGAAAACATTGTTGTGCTATTTTGCAGACCCAGGTTGTGTCGCTGACATTTTCAGATATTCTTCATCATGTTCTCTGAAAGCATAAATCTTATACTTTGTTATGCCAGAAATAAGTAGGTGGATCAGAAAAATTAATAACTGGTTTATTACGAACCCAGTGATTTGTTTCTCGTAAAGAAACCGCACGGGCGATAGCTTGCTTACGTACTTCCGTAGGGACCATTAAGCGTCATATTAACCAAAGTTACCTTGTGTTAGAAACTCTGACAGAGTTCCTGTTTGGAGCAGATGAAAATGTGATACACTGTTATGATTTAGTTCGCATAATGTGTTGACCTAACTTCAATAGCAAAAAGTTTCCTGCATGTGGAAAATTCGGTAACTTCTTCAGAAAATAGATTTTCGAAAACTATCCGTAAATGTCTTAATAATTTTGTTGCCGCACGTACAACTAAAATCGTGCAGCTCCTTAAGATCACATTGATACCAGTTCCATATTTGTACACTGAATAGTTTGCCTGTTTGAGCGAGTTGAATGAAATATAAGATTACGAGTCTGTTCTTTGCCGGAAGTGGCAGACATCACTCGCTGAGAGCGTTCTCAAGAAGGAGGGGAGGTAGTGAGAACTCCCTCGTAAAAGAATGTGCTTCGAATTTTTTATTCATGCGAAATTGAAAACTTTATCATAGAATGTTCTTTTGCTCTGAGAAGATTCTGTGGAGAATGTTCTTTTTATTCATACGACCCAGTATGCACATACACCACTGATAGTACCTGCAAAGTTATGTTAGTGTGCGACATACGGTTCAGGAGGTATTACGCCGTAAACATGGAGATGAGTGGGAAACTAGCTTTTGCTTAAAAGGGAGCGCAAACTACCCAGAGTCTATTGTAATGTATGCCACAAAATAAAGAATGAATGAATAAAATGAAATTTTGGATTCTGATTGTTCGAGAGGTGGGACACATCAGATTGACGACAACAAGGGCACCTTAATGACACAGATAAGTAGCATTTTTGAGGTGGAATGAGATTAAAAACTCCTACTGTCGTAGACAACCCCATTACCTGGACACGTAAGTTCTTGTAATTTTGGGCACTGACTCATCCTTGGAGACCGGAGAAGCTTAGTGATGCCAAATTGGGATAATGTGAAATTCACTGTAATAAATGATTTGCATTACAACAGCAGTAGCAACGGGACTTCGAAAAAGGACTTCGTCACAGGTTCGACTTATGAGAACGTAAATGTGCATTCGATATCACGCTGATGGAGGACGATCGTCACGTCACAAAACCAAGGACTTACAATGTGTTTAGATAACTGAAACAAATTCATTCTTTATGTGTTATTAGTAAAGGGTATTAATCACCTGGTACGGTCGCAGGTTCGAATCCTGCCTCGGGCATGGATGTGTGTGATGTCCTTAGGTTAGTTAGGTTTAAGTAGTTCTAAGTTCTAGGGGACTGATAACCACAGCACTTGAGTCCCATAGTGCTCAGAGCCATTTGAACCATTTTTATTAATCACCTCCTCAATAAATAAAAACATAGTAAATTTAAATAGTACTATTATTTGTAACCACATTACATATAACAAAATAATACGTTCTTACATCGTGGCAGTCTGGAGACAAAGGTAACAAGAACAAGACTCATAGTGCCAAATTTGTTTTGAAAATATAAAATAAGAGAAATTTTTGAATGGCCATAATTTAATGCTAACGATGTAAATTCTGTTGTAAACTCGAAATTAACCGATCACTGACATTACAAACATGGTGATTTGTTATAATACCCATCCAGCATTTGATAATGAGAGCACTTAGCGACTTGCAAACAAACGTTGAACATAATTTCAGGTCTTTTCTAAACTTTTTCTCGCTTACATGCTTAACTACAAATACACTCCTGGAAATTGAAATAAGAACACCGTGAATTCATTGTCCCAGGAAGGGGAAACTTTATTGACACATTCCTGGGGTCAGATACATCACATGATCACACTGACAGAACCACAGGCACATAGACACAGGCAACAGAGCATGCACAATGTCGGCACTAGTACAGTGAATATCCACCTTTCGCAGCAATGCAGGCTGCTATTCTCCCATGGAGACGATCGTAGAAATGCTGGATGTAGTCCTGTGGAACGGCTTGCCATGCCATTTCCACCTGGCGCCTCAGTTGGACCAGCGTTCGTGCTGGACGTGCAGACCGCGTGAGACGACGCTTCATCCAGTCCCAAACATGCTCAATGGGGGACAGATCCGGAGATCTTGCTGGCCAGGGTAGTTGACTTACACCTTCTAGAGCACGTTGGGTGGCACGGGATACATGCGGACGTGCATTGTCCTGTTGGAACAGCAAGTTCCCTTGCCGGTCTAGGAATGGTAGAACGATGGGTTCGATGACGGTTTGGATGTACCGTGCACTATTCAGTGTCCCCTCGACGATCACCAGTGGTGTACGGCCAGTGTAGGAGATCGCTCCCCACACCATGATGCCGGGTGTTGGCCCTGTGTGCCTCGGTCGTATGCAGTCCTGATTGTGGCGCTCACCTGCACGGCGCCAAACACGCATACGACCATCATTGGCACCAAGGCAGAAGCGACTCTCATCGCTGAAGACGACACGTCTCCATTCGTCCCTCCATTCACGCCTGTCGCGACACCACTGGAGGCGGGCTGCACGATGTTGGGGCGTGAGCGGAAGACGGCCTAACGGTGTGCGGGACCGTAGCCCAGCTTCATGGAGACGGTTGCGAATGGTCCTCGCTGATACCCCAGGAGCAACAGTGTCCCTCATTTTTTGGGAAGTGGCGGTGCGGTCCCCTACGGCACTGCGTAGGATCCTACGGTCTTGGCGTGCATCCGTGCGTCGCTGCGGTCCGGTCCCAGGTCGACGGGCACGTGCGCTGGAGACCTCACGCCCCACGTGTTGCGCAATTCGGCGGTACGTCCACCCGGCCTCCCGCATGCCCACTATACGCCCTCGCTCAAAGTCCGTGAACTGCACATACGGTTCACGTCCACGCTGTCGCGGCATGCTACCAGTGTTAAAGACTGCGATGGAGCTCCGTATGCCACGGCAAACTGGCTGACACTGACGGCGGCGGTGCACAAATGCTGCGCAGCTAGCGCCATTCGACGGCCAACACCGCGGTTCCTGGTGTGTCCGCTGTTCCGTGCGTGTGATCATTGCTTGTACAGCCCTCTCGCAGTGTCCGGAGCAAGTATGGTGGGTCTGACACACCGGTGTCAATGTGTTCTTTTTTCCATTTCCAGGAGTGTATTTAACACATTACTTCATTTGTGAAGTAAAGGTCTTAATGAATTTCTGAATGCTAATATACGAGGGTAATCCCAAAAGTAACGTCTCCTATTTTTTTATAAGCACAGAACTCTGTTTGTGTGGCAGTTGGTCACACTGTTATGAAGAGTGCTTCACGCGCTGTGTGTAAACATGCGCACGCCGCACTGAGGCGCTCAGTCATGGCTTGGCAGCCGTTGAGAATGGAGCTCCCGTCGGATGTTACCGCCAAGTGCGAAATGCGCGCAGTTATTTGGTTTTTGAACGCAAAGGGCACTGCGCCGATTGAAATCCATCGCCAAGTGACGGAAGTGTATGGTGAGTTGTGCATGGGTGTCAAAAATGTTCGTAAGTGATGTACAGAGTTTGCAGCTGGTCGGACCGAAATTCACGACGAACAAAGGAGCGGGAGAGTCAATTTCTAAGGAGACAGTGTTGAAGGTTGAGCAAAGCATGCGTGAAGATCGGCGGATCACCCTGGCTGATCTCTGCGCGTTGGTTCCTGAGGTTTCCCGAAGCACCGCTCACAGAATTTTAACGAAAACATTGAACTACCGGAAGGTGCGTGCAAGATGGGTGCCACGCATGCTGACTGAGGATCACATGCGACAACGAGTTGTTGCTTCCCGCGCATTTCTTCGCCGTCTTTCAGCCGAACAGGACAACTTTCTGAACTCAATTGTCACGGGTGACGAAACCTGGGCACATCACTTTACTCCTGAGACCAAGCAACAATCACGCCAGTGGCGGCATCCTTCTTCGCCAAAGGCGCGGAAATTCAAACAAACTCAGGCTCCCTGCAAAGTCATTAATTAACGCTGACAGATACTGTGAAACTCTGAAAAAACTCAAACGAGCAATTCAGAACCGGAGAAGAAGAATGTTGAGCAAGGGCGTACCCATACTCCATGACAACGCTCGCCCACACATCGCTCGGTAAACCGTTGCTCTCCTGTAACAGTTTCAGTAGAACATAATCACCCACCCACCCTATAGTCCTGACTTGGCGCGCAGTAACTATCACCTGTTCCCTAGGTTAAAAGAACATTTGGCAGGAAAGCGATTTAGCTCCGACAACGAGGTGAAAGAAGAGGTTCATAACTTTCTGAACAGCATGGCAGCGAGCTGGTTTGACATGGGCATACAAAAACTGCAACAGCGTCTACAAAAATGCATCGACAGAAATGGTGATTACGTCGAAAAATAACTAAATGTTCAATCTGTGAACTGATGTAAACCATTGCAGAAATAAACAGGTCTATGTACTCATAAAAAAATAGGAGACCTTACTTTTGGGATTACCCTCATATGAAATTCGAAATTGACAACAACAATGGAAGAAATAAATATTATTAGTGACTCTGCACAGAGTATTTTATTAGTAATCCAATTGGTTTCAATCATAGGCGCATTCTGAAATCTAATATGATTGTTATTAAGTCGGAGATTTAATTCACGTTGATTTCTCTTCCTTAATCAAATTGTCCATATTTTTCCATAACTTACTGGTGGCCCAATAACTCTTCCTGCTACAAGCTGCGTCTATTCTGTTTTCGTCATTCCAGTCATTGTGTGTACGTTGTATTTCATTGTGTGTATGTTGTATTTCATTGTGTGTATGTTTTATTTTATTGTGTGTTTGTTTTATTCTGCTGTAGTATGGGTCTGTACGTCTTCGTTTTACTGTAAATAAGTCTGGATGTACTAGATCTGTTCACTGGTTTTGGTACTCCTTCCTGACACAAGTAGTCTAATGGCATTCTGTAAAAGCTCGAATATATTCTTAAGAAGGGTAGGTTAGATTCGTCAGCGCAGAAATCGTTGAAGATTAGACAATGATGTGTAGACAGCTGGGAGAATTGATGGACTGTGTCGTTGCTGAAAGAAGGATTTCGACATTGACTTGATCTAGAAAAATCGCGGAATACCTAAGTGGGGGTATGAGGCAAGAATATAAACGTTGATCTCCCTTATTGTAATTATGGGTCTTCAGTGTAGCTGAGGCAGACCCGCCGGAAAAGCTGCGGGGAGATTCACCGGACGCGGATCGACTTAACAACGTGGGCTGGTGTGTAGGCTAGCCTGGATGTGGTTTTTACACGGTCTTCCACATCCGACTATGTGACTAATGGGCTGGTGCTAACGGCCCACCTCAATTACAGGATACACAAGGATTTCGAAAACGTTCTCACACTTTAACATGAATAACACGAGATGCGAACAGCTCAGTGTATAAATTCCGTCCCCAGAGAGTGGGAGGGCGTATAGGGGTGGGGGGGAGGGGTTGGCGGCAGGAAGGGCATCCAGCCACCCCCTGTAACAAACACTGGCAAAGCCAGAGTAACACAGTGACCCGTAAACACACGGAATAAGGCCGGGAAAAAGAGGAGGGGTGCAGCTCAAGTAGACGTGGACAGGTTCGCCCTCATCTAACGTGCTAAATGCCGCCAAGATAATTGCTTGGAGTTCCGCCTGCGCTCGGTCAGCGTACATACACACGTTTTGTATCGAAGGCGTGGCCTACTGGCAGGCGTTTTCTCCTGTAATTTCAACGCTCCGCAGTATCGTTTGACAATGTTTCCTGACACGGGTTCCTACCCTGAATTTCTTCATCAAGACTCCCTCTACAACCCCTCGAAGTGTGCCAGTATCCTTTTGTTACATCCTGTATACCGAACTATGTAGCCCAGTGGTAAGACATCTGGACTTGCATTCGGAAGGAGACCAGGCCTAATTCCTGTCCATCTATTCAGATTTAGAGCGGTTGCTTTGGATAGGACACGGCCGATTTTCTAACTATCCCAGCCGGAGGGCCGTCTCTAGTGATTTTGTCATCGACAGGATTTTAAAGCATAACCTTCCTGCTTTCTTCATTATATTGCAAGCCTCCTGCTCGTTTTTTCAACTGAAGCGAGTACATAAGAATACGAGGTCTCGCTATAATATAACGGGACTGATGCTGTCAGAGTAACTACGTACGCGCCAAAGATAAACGACTCGTACCTGTGAATTTTGATGCCTTCTTAGTCGAATGGACATCTCTGGTGTCTGCAGACAAATCAGTGTGACGCTAGCATTCGTTTGTGTAGCAGCTGTTATTTTATTTTGCCGGAAAAATAATAAGCGTAATAATAGAGCTATGAATTGTCATGAAGTTTCACATGAAGCTTGGGAAAACCGCTACTAAAACTATCTTTCACCGATAGAAGTGTATGGTGGAGACTGTTTACCACAAAGGCAAGTTTTTCTGTGGTTCAAGCGTTTCTAACATAGTCGAAAAGACGTTGAAGATGACTCACCCCCGGGATACACTTAAGCGTCAAAACCGGATGAAAATGTCGAGAAAGTAGGTAACTTGATTCGATGTGAGCATCGGTTGAGTATACTATCGATTGCTGCAACTGAAGGAATTGACAAAAAGATGCGTAAGCCGAGAATGCTCATGACTGAAGAAAAAGAGGTTCGTGAAAATGTTTGTGCTGACACTTTGAATACCATTGAAAATGATACTATGCTGTAGCACGTGATGACTCTTGGTTTTGCACTTGTGATCAAGAAATTAAGTGCCAATTCTTGCTATGAAAGGGCGAACTTCACCGAGAACGAAAAGAGCTTGAATGAGCAAATCAACATTGAAAACGATGATGGCCGTTTTTCAATATTCATGGAATTGTGAGTCTTCACTGGGTCCCTGAAGGTCAAACCATTAACAAACATTACTACCTTGTTCTTGCTCTGCTCCCCGAGGAAATAAGAAAAAAACGACCCTAACAACAGTTGTGTATCGAAACAACGCACGTGCTCACACTGCATTGTCTCTTAAGAGCTTCTAACGAAGCACAGCATCCTAGTGTTAGACCGTCCAATTTATTCTCCTGAACTGGCACCGTGTGACTTATCTATTCCCCAAGTCAAATCTACATTAAAAGGAACAAGATATCAGTCCAATATAGCAGTGAAATATAAGTGGCACGCGCCATCTAGGATCTCACAGACGAAGACTTCCAGAATTGTTGCCATCAATGGAAATTCAAACAGAGCGTTTTAAGAGTAAAGGAGGGAAGTATACTGACCGTGACAATAACTAAATATGTGTATTTTTGAAATAAAATGTTTTACAGCAACAATAAAAATGCCCTGAAAATGTACCCCTTTTGTACAAAATGTTGACCAAAGAAAAATTGTCAACGTTATTTGACCATGATTTAGTAAACATATTCAAGTGTAGGATATGCTTTCATTGCGCAACGGAAAGAAACGAGGGCATGAATGAATATTTGAATGAATCTAAGGTCAGTATTACATCTAGTAGTTTCTTAACATGGTTCATTATTGTACACGTGATCTCACAGACAAACCACGTGTGACGAGAAAGTTAATCTCCCACTAAAAGCCTAACGTGTGCCCATACGAGCATGAAATACGTATAACTCTCAAGTTCAAACATAATCTGGAAACAGCATACAATCTTGAAGTTCTCTCCAGCAGTAACTTACCTTACGAGCTGTAAAGTCATGCAAGGAATTCAGTCTGCTTCTGCTGGTGACTGTTTGGTTTGAGTAATAATTCCGCTGACGGCAGAATTTACAGTAAAGTTCGTGCTCAAGTCAAGTGCAGACACAAAAATGAATGTAGAAGCATGTGTGCAGACTAAGTATTGTCATTATTTCATAAATGACAGAGAAAGAAAATAAATTGTAAGTGTTTCAATTATATTCCTGATTATCAGTACCAAATTCGGTAAGCAGTAACACATAATAAATTACACTTGTCCGATAATGGACCATGTTGTGTGAACAAAGTAAGAGCATATGGACTATCAGACCAATTGTGTGATTGGATTGAAGAGTTCCTTGATAACAGAACGCAGCATGTCATTCTCAATGGAGAGAAGTCTTCCGAAGTAAGAGTGATTTCAGGTGTGCCGCAGGGTAGTGTCATAGGACCGTTGCTATTCACAATATACATAAATGACCTTGTGGATGACATCGGAAGTTCACTGAGGCTTTTTGCAGATGATGCTGTGGTGTATCGAGAGGTTGTAACAATGGAAAATTGTACTGAAATGCAGGAGGATCTGCAGCGAATTGACGCATGGTGCAGGGAATGGCAATTGAATCTCAATGTAGACAAGTGTAATGTGCTGCGAATACATAGAAAGATAGATCCCTTATCATTTAGCTGCAAAATAGCAGGTCAGCAACTGGAAGCAGTTAATTCCATAAATAATCTGGGAGTACGCATTAGGAGTGATTTAAAATGGAATGATCATATAAAGTTGATCGTCGGTAAAGCAGACACCAGACTGAGATTCATTGGAAGAATCCTAAGGAAATGCAATCCGAAAACAAAGGAAGTAGGTTACAGTACGCTTGTTCGCTCACTGCTTGAATACTGCTCAGCAGTGTGGGATCCGTAACAGATAGGGTTGATAGAAGAGATAGAGAAGATCCAACGGAGAGCAGCGCGCTTCGTTACAGGATCATTTAGTAATCGCGAAAGCGTTACGGAGATGATAGATAAACTCCAGTGGAAGACTCGGCGGGAGAGACGCTCAGTAGCTCGGTACGGACTTTTGTTAAAGTTTCGAGAACATACCTTCACCGAAGAGTCAAGCAGTATATTGCTCCCTCCTACGTATATCTTGCGAAGAGACCATGAGGATAAAATCAGAGAGATTAGAGCCCACACAGAAGCATATCGACAATCCTTCTTTCCATGAACGATACGAGACTGGAATAGAAGGGAGAACCGATAGAGGTACTCAGGGTACCCTCCGCCACACACCGTCAGGTGGCTTGCGGAGTATGGATGTAGATGTAGATGTAGATGTAGACATAGGAAAATCAGAACAAAAGAAAAAACTATACACTTCAGAATGATTTAAGTAATATTAAATTAGTGGGAAGGTAAGGAATCCGGCACGTTAATCTCACAGATGGACAGGTGAGATACCGATATTGCACCGCGAGCATGGAAAAAAGAACCAACTCTCTGAACAATGGAAGTCAAGTCTTAACACGAATGACGGTATATCTGTAGAAATGAAAGCTATGCAAACAAAACCATTACGCCAAGAAGCTCAAGCATGTAGCGATTAGCCGTAATCCACGTAGACTGAAACGTTAGAAGGGCCATTAGAATGCAACCTCATTTCAAATACCTATCGCCCATGAACAGATCCGAACAGCGCCGAGAAACAGAAAAAAAATTATGTTGGAATCTATACGATCCCGTTATAGAGCGACCATTGGAATTTCAGGGAGGAAGAACAGTGATCAGTCGCGAACAATCTGAATTTTATTGCACATCGGCTTGAACTCTAGAGTAACAATGCTTATAACCAGTGTCACATAGCCATACAAGGCACAGGCAAAAGACAACATACCATAAAACATGCTGTATGGTGACATTGACATGTTCAGGCGCATGTAGACCACAATATGAATACAGAAATCCATGTAGCAATCATTAACAAAGCTACAGTCAGTATTTTAAGTAAATTACAAAAATCATTGGACCTTTATTGCACCAAAGTGTACGCGTATAATATTGTGGACATTTAAATACATAGGTTTCGTCTTCCAAATGAAAGTCAGTACTTTACTGTACGTGTTCATAACTATTATCTGTTGCCGAAGCATCTTTAAATGTGGGTTTCAATTTTTTGCATATCAAATTGCTAATCTTTTTAGATCCGAAGTTTGTCAGCGCCATCTGTTCCTCATTTCTTCTTGCGCAAATTTGGCCCTCTAGAATCTCCCTCTGTATATTTTGTCTTTTTGCAACCAACGTATTTGGATTATTTGCAACGTAATGTATACATACACTAGGTTTTTTTATCTATGTTCGATCTATACAATTTTACTGTAGTGTACTTTATTTGTTAATGTTTTTCTTATGTTTATGATATTTTTAGTTCCTCACGTTCAAGTCAATTTTGCTATGAAGTGACCCCAGTTTCATTGTTTACTTATTTTGTGGATAAAAATTTCGGATAATTTCACCATATTATACTCCTGTTCTTTGATGCAATAAATTCCCACTGATTTGCGTAGTTTGTTTACAATAAAACAGTTTTGTCTGACATTATTAATGGTTTGCCAATACAGAGAGCGTGCATGTTCGATCTATGTAATTTTAACTCCAGTATACTTTAGCTGTTATATATTTTCAAGTGTAATTGTTCACCAATTTTACAATTTTATACGCCTAGAGTTTGTTGTGATAAATGCACACTGATTTTTGCAATTTGTTTACAATAAAATGGTTTGATTTGACGTAATAATTCGTATACCCGTAAAGCGTGAATGTTTCGTTATGAAGCAATGAGAATCGGTTGCAGTCTTTGGTAAGCAACAGCTTCAGTTTTGAGTTTGATTTCAACCACAGGCTGGATCTTTTGTGCTGACTGGTATACGGATTCCTGCATCTAAGGTGTGGTCTACATGCGCCTGAGGTTTCTGTCAATGTGGCCACAGTAAATGTTTTATGGTATGTTGTGTTTTACACATATCTTGTTTGTCTGTGTGACTACGGTTGTGAGCACTGTTACTTTATTGGTTCTTTGTCTTTTGTAATGTGTTTAGCACTGATGATGGCTATTATAGAGATGAAATCGTTCTGCAATAAGATTCAGATTGTTCGCTACTGATCGTTGTTCTTCCTTTCTGAGGACGAAGCAAGTCGTGCGCACAAACCCGGAAAGAGCATTAAGACCAGAATGCCTTTGTGTCGGTTCAAAGGGGCACGTTAGCACGCGACCTATGATTGGTCAGTTTACCATACCTCCACGTAAACTTTCGCTTTACCAAACAGAGATTTTGGTACGTTTAGCAATCGACAATCCAGGTGCAGATTATCTTTGCAACAAATCAGCTACGCGGAACTTGGGTAAGAACGAATGCTTTCAACTTTGTAACGAACGACTTTCACTACAATCGCTGGAACATTGTAACGATACGCAGGAACATCTGCAAAGATCGAAGTTGGATGCAGGGATTGGCAGATGATACTCAGAATAAACAAAAGTAGTTTATTACACGTGATTAGACAGAAATGATTACTGTATGATTACAGGATTGCATAACAGTCACTGGAACAGTCACATCCGTAAAATATCTAGAAGTATCTGTATGGCACGATTACAGTGGAACGTGACATAAAATTAATCTCAAGTGAGGCAGATGACAGACAAAAGAGGTCACTTACGCAACCCTCTGTTGACGAATACTTAGATAGCGCTCGTTGGTTTGTGTCCAGTACAATATGGGACTGACAGAGGAAACAGATAAATTCCAAAGAAGAGCACTGTATTTCGTTGCAGATTCAGTTACAAAAATAGCGAAAAACTCACGGAGATTTTCATCAAATTCCTGCCGCAGACGCTAAAATAGAGGTATTGGGCATAGCGGTGTGGTTTACAGTTAAAATTCGGAGAGTGTGTGTATCTAGGAGAGTAAACCAACATATTGCTCCCTACTACCCATATGCCGCAAACACACCATGATGATAAAATTAGAGAGATTCGAAGTCACACGAAAGCTTACCAATAGGCGACTATTAACAGGAAAGGGGAGGGTTCCTGAGGCGTACAAACTACCCTCCGCCTGTGAAGCATATGCACAGATGATGAGGTAGAAACTGAGTTAAAATTCTTGCCGTGACGTTCGTTAAGAGACTGAGAACAGGGCCAGTTCGTAGACATACGAGTACACTGGCCGTAAAATATCATTTTGCAGACATTACGACCCGTCAGTGTCATCCGGTGGCATTACGGCCACACAGGCTGATGCCACATATACTACCTACTGCATTACCAGCCGCTATTTCCCGGCTATTTTTGCAGCAATAGATTTCCAGGCAAGAAGTGTTCACACGGGGCGACACTATTGCCACAAAATGGACGAACGCGAGTTAGTGGAAGTGAATGCGAATTTACTTCTTTTACAGCATACAAGTGATAAATTTAGAAAGAACAAGACAAATCTGGCATTATGGATGCCTTCTTTTTTGAATAAGCGGAATGTTTCAGAAAATTGGATTCTTGAACTGATACTCGATACATACCTGTTTCAGAAGTTTTCACAGTGTCGAAACACGATTTCGAATACCTAGTTCAAACGATTTTCAGAGAATTCCTAAAACGAATACAAGTATGAGAGAGTGTATACCAGTTACAGTCCGAGTGGCGATCGCTCTTCCGTTCTTAGTTACTGTCGGTTCTTACAGAAGTTTAAGGTACCTGTTTAACGTTCACTGTTCCTCAATAAGTTACATGGTACCAGAAATATGTAGTACTTTGGTAGAAGTAATGAAAGATGATATTAAGGGAAGTTCCAAACAAGAACACAGTTTTTATTTAATTTTTGTCCACCAGCACACACCACTGTTTACACTATCGATTTCTGCTTCAGTTATCTCTCAAGATAGTATGAAACTCATGACATCAAATGCAAACCATATGGAAGAAGAGCCACCTGCGATTCCACTCTTCCTATGCAACATTTTTGCTTCGCATGTTCGAAGACTTTAAAAATTTTTATATGCTTCATCAATCCTGATTTCTAGCTCATCCGCAACAGCTTAGCAACTGTTTTTTTTTTTCAGACTGACATCTTTGTATATGCTACAACAATTTTATCGTCACATATCTCTGGTCGTACACGAATCGCATTTATGAAGTTCACAGTGCTCTCGTTTGTCCACTTCTCCATTGCTGTACACAATAAACAGGTACAGCACACAATGTGGCTATAGGTACGCGCGCAAACATTCGAACAAAAGCGAAACGATGTCGTTTTTGGCCTGACGCGAGACTGCAGCGTTTTCGGGAAGGGAAGTCGGAAACAAAAGTGAGAGCGAGAGGGCAGCATTTACAGACAAGGACAGAGATAGTTATTGCCCTGTAGTACGAAATATTCTCCAGGCTGGGTGACAACACCAGCAGCCCGTCGCGAATACATCGACAGCTACCTGAAACAGTTTTCAATATCAACAAAACTGCCCAGCGATACAGCAAAATTGCTGTCTATTGTAGCCACATCCAGCAATATTGATGGCAACGCTATTACCGCGAAATCTTGCCGTAAAATTTGGCCCGTCTAAATTCACTTTAAGCTGCCGGCACACAGCTAAAGTTGATGTGGACCTCTAAGACTTTTGTGACGTCACTTCCTGCCATTTCACCTTAAGGAGACTTTTCGTTACGTGAAACACAAAAAAGTTCTACTATATTTCGGCAACGTGCCACGTAAAGTGGAACCTGTAGGAAGGAAGAGCGCTCCCTACGTCACAAGCAGTAAGTAAGTTGAAACTTCCTGGCAGATTAAAACTGTGTGCCAGACCGAGACTCGAACTCGGCACCTTTGCCTTTCACGCGCATGTGCTCTACCATCTGAGCTAACCAAGCACGACTCACGCCCCGTCCTCACAGCTTCACTTCCGCCAGTACCTCCTCTCCTACTTTCCAAACTTCACAGAAGCTCTCCTGCGAACCTTGAAGAACTGGCACTCAGATGGTAGAACACTTGCCCGCGAATGGGAAAGGTCCCGAATTCGACTCTTAGTCCGGCACACAGTTTTAATCTGCCAGGAAGTTTCATATCAGCACACACTCCGCTGCAGAGTGAAACTTTCATTCTGTATTTGTCGTGTCCACTAGAAGCCCGCAATGGGAGGGTTTTAGGTTACATTCTATGAGTATATGCTGTTTACAAGTACCAGCACGTTGAATGTCTCGAGAATGGATCGTTATTTGTACGAATTGTTGTAATAAAATAACTGGAAGCGTCATATTGGTGGTTAAAGAAATTTCGTATTTATTTATTTTCGTGTCATAGCTCATGCGTTACGAGAGAGAGCCGTTTTAAGGCAACGACCCATTGAAGATAGATGACAACGTGTCGTTTTTGTTAGTATTCGTTATAATTACATGTCAGTAACATTTCGCGATTAAAGCCTTTAAAGACTTTAACAGAGTACAAGGTTGTCAGACTGATAGTGTATAGCATAGTTGGTCGAGGCACCACGATAAGTAACTGAAGGTCGTTTCGTAGAGGTTTCGCAACCTGCAGTACACTATTTTTCCCCCTGCGTGTTTTTTAAAGGGTTGAGGAACTATCCTGTGAAATCAATACAAATAATTTTTGTAATATTTGATGTCATCAAGATATAAGTGCGCTGTGTATCAGGGGGAGTTTGAAACTTTCTAGCAGATTAAAACTGTGTGCCGGACCGAGACTCGAACTCAGGACCTTTACCTTTCGCGGGCAAGTGCTCTGCCGTCTGAGCTACCCAAGCACGACTCACGCCCGTCCTCACAACCTCACTTCTGCCAGTACCTCGTCTCCTACCTTCCAAACTTTACAGAAGCTCTCCGCTGCAGAGAGAAAATCTCATTCAGAGAGGGAGTTTGTTCGATCTGGTGATTACGGATGCTGAGGTTTTTACACTCCTGGAAATGGAAAAAAGAACACATTGACACCGGTGTGTCAGACCCACCATACTTGCTCCGGACACTGCGAGAGGGCTGTACAAGCAATGATCACACGCACGGCACAGCGGACACACCAGGAACCGCGGTGTTGGCCGTCGAATGGCGCTAGCTGCGCAGCATTTGTGCACCGCCGCCGTCAGTGTCAGCCAGTTTGCCGTGGCATACGGAGCTCCATCGCAGTCTTTAACACTGGTAGCATGCCGCGACAGCGTGGACGTGAACCGTATGTGCAGTTGACGTTGAGCGAGGGCGTATAGTGGGCATGCGGGAGGCCGGGTGGACGTACCGCCGAATTGCTCAACACGTGGGGCGTGAGGTCTCCACAGTACATCGATGTTGTCGCCAGTGGTCGGCGGAAGGTGCACGTGCCCGTCGACCTGGGACCGGACCGCAGCGACGCACGGATGCACGCCAAGACCGTAGGATCCTACGCAGTGCCGTAGGGGACCGCACCGCCACTTCCCAGCAAATTAGGGACACTGTTGCTCCTGGGGTATCGGCGAGGACCATTCGCAACCGTCTCCGTGAAGCTGGGCTACGGTCCCGCACACCGTTAGGCCGTCTTCCGCTCACGCCCCAACATCGTGCAGCCCGCCTCCAGTGGTGTCGCGACAGGCGTGAATGGAGGGACGAATGGAGACGTGTCGTCTTCAGCGATGAGAGTCGCTTCTGCCTTGGTGCCAATGATGGTCGTATGCGTGTTTGGCGCCGTGCAGGTGAGCGCCACAATCAGGACTGCATACGACCGAGGCACACAGGGCCAACACCCGGCATCATGGTGTGGGGAGCGATCTCCTACACTGGCCGTACACCACTGGTGATCGTCGAGGGGACACTGAATAGTGCACGGTACATCCAAACCGTCATCGAACCCATCGTTCTACCATTCCTAGACCGGCAAGGGAACTTGCTGTTCCAACAGGACAATGCACGTCCGCATGTATCCCGTGTCACCCAACGTGCTCTAGAAGGTGTAAGTCAACTACCCTGGCCAGCAAGATCTCCGGATCTGTCCCCCATTGAGCATGTTTGGGACTGGATGAAGCGTCGTCTCACGCGGTCTGCACGTCCAGCACGAACGCTGGTCCAACTGAGGCGCCAGGTGGAAATGGCATGGCAAGCCGTTCCACAGGACTACATCCAGCATCTCTACGATCGTCTCCATGGGAGAATAGCAGCCTGCATTGCTGCGAAAGGTGGATATACACTGTACTAGTGCCGACATTGTGCATGCTCTGTTGCCTGTGTCTATGTGCCTGTGGTTCTGTCAGTGTGATCATGTGATGTATCTGACCCCAGGAATGTGTCAATAAAGTTTCCCCTTCCTGGGACAATGAATTCACGGTGTTCTTATTTCAATTTCCAGGAGTGTATTTATGTATACTACAGACGGAGCAACATTCTAGCATATGGTCTAGAAAGGAAACATGCGTTTTAATACAGCTGACGTAAGAATTTTACACGCGTCCATTTTTGTAAACAGACTGTGTTGGTTTACGAGACGAATAAACTCGACAACGGCTGCTGGGGAGCGCTGAGAGCGGCTAGCGCGGTGTGCCGGCGGCTTTAACGTTGGCCTCGCCTCGCGCTGCTGGGTCACCGGGCACCTGCCGGCGGTGAGTCGGAGGCGCTCACGCCGTTGCCATGGCAGCGCCTGCCAGCAGCTGCCCGCCCAATCGATCACCCAATCTGGCTGCGCCGGCGGGTAAGAGGCCGCGCCCGGTAATGACCGCGTTATTGCCGGTAAGCAGCAGCCGGCCGCAGCTCCCCCGGGCCCTGCGACTAGCCCGCCCAGCCGGAAGGCGTTATAAACGGCTAGACAGCCGCCGCAGCTGCCTCACTGGCACCGCTATCTGAAACCGCAGCGCCGGCGAACGGCTGCCAGTCCCAGCAGTAATCCCGGGTCGTCAGTGTCAGGCGTCCGACGTCGAAAGCCAGACAGCCGCTAAAGCGGCGCTGAGGGCAGCAGCCCAGTGACAGACGGCGTCTAAACTATGAAGGGGACCCGTCGAGTGGAGCCACAACTCTGTGACTTCCTAAGACAGCTGAACTGTTTCCATGCCACCATCAAAATTACTGTGGAGGTAGAAAATGTTACAAAGAATGGTGAGAACCTGGACCATACCGTATATCGAAAACGACTCACACACAGAGCGAGAACTACTCAAGCTGCCAGGTCATCACACGAGTCAGTAAACATCTGCGTGGTTTCTGTTTGTTCTAAGTCGTGTCTCCCTACCACTTTCGCGTAACGACGCTCTGAACGTGTTTTTTTAGGGAATTGACTAGTTTCAACCTGGGACCTGTTGCCGGTAAGGAGACGCCAGACCACAAATGACATGTAGAGTTCAGAAGAGTTCAGTGAGACTAGCGATGATATAATCAAATACTTAATGATTTCAGCGTCAGCTCCACTGCACTCCCTGTAAAAGAATCTTAATACTAACTAAATTTAGTGGCAGGGGTTCAAGGCTTTCCTATTTTTAGTTAGCTGGTAAAATAACGTCGAAAAAGCAGTTAAGTTTACCATTGGAATTTTTATTCTACGCACAAACATTGTTTATAAATTGTACTATTGATAAAAGGAAATATTTTAATACAGGATGGTAAAAACCAACTGCGTTCAACAAAAATGTGAACGAATATTCCCTGAACGGGTTTCCAAGTTCTATAATGGATTGAAGGATGACCTACGCCACATGACATCTATAATCTAGGTTTAAATTAAGTTTCATAAAAGAGAAAACTATCAAAATGGTCTACAGTGACCCTCAATTATCTTTAATTACTTATTTAACTTGTCATAAATTACAGTGGCTGATGTGGCTTCTCAATAATTATATAACAGAAAAATCATCACGTTTCAGATTTTAACTTCAAGTAGCAAATGTGAATACCATGAGATTTAGTTGACGATCGACACTAGTATTCTGTAAAAAGGGGATGTAACAGATGAGACTTCTGCAGTTCTGAGTGAAGCCTTATGCGCTCAAAATTGCGGCATCGCGTGCGTTCATTACCTTGTCGGTGGTGAGGCAGCGTCATGGGTGGCGCAGCTCCACACACTTCGCCGTCATGGTAGCAACTCTCTCGAACTTCTCCTTACTACTGTTTACCGAAGTTGGTTTAAGAAAAAGGTATCTGGCTGTGTTTTCAACTAACCGATCAGCGTCTCAATGTTTACCTTAAGCTCCGCCTACAAAAATTCTGTCTATCCAATCAGAAACGTTATACTTTTCGTGGTGGGTCAATGTTTTTAATGTCTGCTGTGTAACAGAGACGCGTATAGTCTCACGCTAAAACTTGCAGCTGGTGTGGCACTTTTAGTGTTATCGTTAGGTCTATACTGTTGTTCTGGAGGGCTCTATCTTTTAACATGGGCTGGGGGCTGCTCTTGTCGGTCGGTCGGCGATGTGGCTGTTCCTTATCGTAGGGCCTTCTAGCCTACACGGCTATGCTCTCGGCTTCTGTTCTCGTTTCTCCTCTTGGAACTGCGTCTGTTTCTCGGTGGGAAGGTATGACATGCATTTAGGCGTTCTTGTGTTAGTCTGTGGAATTCCATTTGCTCACTCGTTGATCGTATTACTTTGGTTAATTTAATGTCAGGATTTATTCTGAGCTATATGACATATTGCCGGATTCGCTATCATGTCAAGGTTTTCATGGAAAGTGTTGGCTTTGCCTGACACCTTACCAACAGGAATGATTAAAATGCTCGCAATTCTCGCAAGACGAATGCGTAGCCCGCACACCTCGGATCCGAGATGCGAGTCACGAAATGCGTTCTGAGGAGCTACAGTTGCATACGAAGTGGCATGAAACACATAGCGAAGTGGTACTTCGGAAGAAATGTCGCGTACGGCCTTTCCGCCATACGTCCCCAGTGTAACACAAAATGAGTTGTGCGATATTTCGGCAATGTGCCACGTAAAATGGGACCAATAGGTTCCAGTGGAATTGGTGTTCTTCTGCATAGACACAACGTAAACACTGCTCTCAAACAGACCAAGAAGATCGAACGCAAAGGACAACAGGAGATACCGAATACAGTGTACACGTGGAAAAAATGTTTGAATGATTGGATGCTCCGTCAACATCAGGATTATCGAACATAAATGCTATTCCAGTTTCGGAGAGGCGGAAAAATCGACATGGTGGAGTACACATTTTGTGAGACAAGCGTCTTTCTTAATTTTTTTTTATCGTCAGTCTTCTGACTGGTTTGATGCACCTTGCCAACAATTCCTCTCCTGTGCCAACCTCTTTATCTCAGAATAGCATTTGCAACCTACGTCCTCAGTTATCTGCTGGATGTATTCCAATCTCTGTCTTCCTCTACAGTTTTTGCCCTCTACAGCTCCCTCCAGTACCATGGAAGTCATTCCATCATGTCCCTTCTCCTTATCAGTGTTTTCCACATATTCCTATCCTCTCCGATTCTGTGCAGAGCCTCCTCATTGCTTACCTTATCAGCCCACCTAATTTTCAACATTCGTCTGTAGCACCACATCTCAAATGCTTCGATTCTCTTCTGTTCCGGTATTCCCACAGTCCATGTTCCACTACCATAGAAATTTCTTCCTCAAATAAGGCCTATGTTTGATACCAGTAGACTTCTATTGGCCAGGAATGCCCTTTTGGCCATTGCTAATCTGCTTTTGATGTCCTCCTTGCTCCGTCCATCATTGGTTATTTTACTGCCCACGTCGACTAAGTACACTCAGATCTGTGGACACATACAGAGGATGCATCAGGTAGTCACCTTACGATTGTATAGAGTGGTGGATATATGGAACAGCATCCCCAGAATAGAGCAGATTGGGTGCCCTGGAAAGGGTCACTGCAAAGACAGTCGAAACACTGGTTGTATAGTCGGTTTGTAGATGTGGATGCTCATATAGGCTGAGCTCAATCCGTGGAACTGTTGACCCCATGGCGTGAAGAACCATCCAGATATTGGTATGGACGGCCCAAATTTGGCTGCAAAACCTGGCGCTGGTTTGGATGGTTATGGGAAAAGAATATAGTGTCTTCCCTATAGTGCCCTCGCCAGTGGTTCTGGGATTGTGCTTCAAGCGGATTATTTTTCGCATAGATTTCCAACACGAAGCAACCATGAAGCCGTGGAAGTCTGACTGGTGGCCCACGAAGGCTATCCCATGGAAGAACCTTGGCTGATCCAAAGGAGCCCAGACGATCCTGAAGGTCACCATGTTGTCATCCAGTGGAGGATTCATGTCGTATGGATCAAGTTGTGGGCCAGAAGCCGACAGGCTGTGCTTGCCTAATCTTCTGTCTGAAAGCAGTATAACTGAAGAGGGGGACGACTGCATCCAACAGAAGACGAGTCTCTGTGCCTTGGGAAGGAAAATGTAAAGCTAAGGACATGAAGCATGATGACAGTGAACACTAAAGGGCACACAAGATCTTTGTGCAGAGGCCAAACCACAGCAAATACTAGTGATGATGCTCGCAGCACCATACAGAAGTGGTTGGCAGTTGGCCCAAAGCGTCGGATGTCTCAGCGGTGCTCTCATGAGTCTAGGAGTGATAAACTATAACAGCAATCGATACCTGTCCCAGAGAGACCATAGTAGCTGTTGGAAGCCAGACCTGGAACGTGCAGTAGGATGTCCGATAGTAATTCAGAGACACAATGCCTGTAGCCCCTCTGATGGGTGACAGTGACAGTAAGTACATAGTCCTGTGCTGTTGGTGTGGCGGGAGGGCTGGGAACCACATACCACCCCAATGGCAGACTGGCAGGTTGCAGGAGCTAGGGCCAGAACTGGAGCATCACTACGTGAATGTGAAGTAGAAACTGACAGGCTGCCAGGGGCGTCATCTGACAGGTGCGAAACATCGCCATCGACCGGAGTGGGGGCAGACATGGCGAAAACGCGAGTAGAAGTTGAAAAGGAATCAGCCTACGAATGAAAGGATCTATCTGGAAAAGGACGGAGAGCGGGAACGGCGCCAGAAGGGAGTCCCACGATTTGTAGGTGAATCCAGAAAGTTGTAACATCTCATAATGCGAAGACACCTTAAAATAAATGGTAGGAAACGCATTGTACATGGAGGACGCATAGTGGCCCCGTGGGGGTTAAAGCGCTGTGGGCTTCCAGCCCGTTTACAACAGATAACGATCGATACAGTCGACGTCCTGAAGACTGGAGCATGCGGGTGAGTGCACAAAGGTCGAGAGGAAAGAAACACCGGGAGGGATACAGGTGCACTGTGAAAGGCAGCTGGGAAATGTTATTCTGCACATGGTCAGGGGGGGCCGGCAGGGGGAATTGTTATTGTGTGCATGAGCACTAAAGACTGACAGAGAGTCCTGTTGGGTTCTGGAAAACGACAAAGGACTGTGATTTTGCGAAAAGACTTTGAGTACTGGTAAGGAAGCCAATTGCGTTGCCGAAGACGCCTCGGAATTGTTCTTGTGCAGGTGAGCACTAACAAGGGAACCTCCCCATCGCACCCCCCTCAGATTTAGTTATAAGTTGGCACAGTGGATAGGCCTTGAAAAACTGAACACAGATCAATCGAGAAAACAGGAAGAAGTTGTGTGGAACTATGAAAAAAATTAGTAAAATATACAAACTGAGTAGTCCTTCCGAAGATACGCAACATCAAGGACAATGGGAGTCAAGGAGCGTCGTGGTCCCGTGGTTAGCGAGATCTGCTACGGAACGAGAGGTCCTAGGTTCATGTCTTCCCTCGAGTGAAAAGTTCAATTTTTCATTTTCTGTTTATGTGACAAACTCTTGGTTTCATCACTTTTTTGGGAGTGATTATCACATCCACAAGAAAACCTAAATCGGGCACGGTAGAAGAATCTTTTTAGCCATTCATCAAGTGTACAATTTAGGTGGGCTGACAACATATTCCTTTGATGTGACGCACATGCCGTCACCAGTGTCGCATAGAATATATCAGACGTGTTTTCCTGTAGAGGAATCGGTTAACCTATGACCTTGCGATCAAATGTTTTCGGTTCCCATTGGAGAGGCACGTCCTTTCATATACTAATCGCACGGTTTTGCGGTGCGGTCGCAAAACACAGACACTACACTTATTACAGTGAACAGAGACGTCAATGAACGAACGGACAGATCATAACTTTGCGAAAATAAAGAAAGCAAAATTTTCAGTCGAGGGAGGACTTGAACCAAGGACCTCTCGTTCCGCAGTTACTCACGCTAACCACGGGACCACGACGCTCCCGAGCTCACATTCTCCTTGATGTTGCCTATGTTCGCATGGACTTCTCAGTTTGTATATTTTATTAATTTTTTTCATAGTTCCACACAACTTCTTCCTGTTTTCTCGATTGATCTGTGTTCAGTTTTTCAAGGCCTATTCACTGTGCCAACTTATAACTAAATCTGAGAGGGGTACGAAGGGGAGGTTCCCTTGTAAGAACTGACAACAAGTCCAGTTGTGTCACGAAGTCGTGGCTGTGCGCCTAAGCACGAACGACGGGTAGGGACTCCATTTGAGTCGGAGATTGAGATTTGGAAATGGGAATATGCAACTGAGTACTGTTGTAAGCTGGAGCATAGTGGAGGGTCGGGTAAGACTACTTGGAAGCGGTAAACGTGCACTTGAGCACTGGAATTGATTCGTGAAGCATAATAGGCCGTAAGTTAGAATTTTAAATGGGTGTATTGTGAAGTACGAGAACCCACACAAGGAACGTTGAAGAACTTTATAAGCATGATCATTATAGGTTGAGAGAAAAGCTTGCTGTCACGTGCCACCTTGAACTGTAGAAGTCATGAAGTGACACTCCAGCGTTGTAATGAAGTTAGTCCATGACTCCATCTTCTAATCGAATTCTTTAAACGATGGTGGCCGAATCGTTCTCGCCTGGGCTCATATCTGTAACAAAAGCTTTTGTTGGCGCTGAAGTTGCTGGAAATGTGAGGTAGGGCAGCGTCCGGATGAGCCACGGTTTGGAGAAGGATTTTATGTTCATGGTGAAGTCGCTGTAAGACATGCAGCTGCGCCAACTCGTCGCCTTTCTGTGTTTCCATGCTGGAACGAGAAAATGTACTGGGTACACTCAACTTGTACCGCTGAGTGGCACTATAGGTCGAAAAACGCGTGTGAATGCACTGACGACATTGGGAATGTAGACTATAAGTTAGCTGATGTAATCGCCTTTGATAAAAGCCAAATACATCACTCGTTGGGAACTGGTGGAACGAAACTGGAAAACTTGTATTGTCGTTACCAGCAGTGATGTGACGAAACACGAGGAAACGTCAACAGCTGTACTGAGCCGCTGGAGGCACAAGATGAACACAGTTCCTATGCATAATACGATACAAATTCAGTGGACAATATATGAAAGAAAATCTCCTTCGTGGAATAATTTAGTGACCGTGGGGTCAATGTCAGACAATCAGTAACAGAAAAAAAATCATTTCACTCAAAACTTGGGAGCAACGGGAAAGAAAACGTGTACTATTGGCGTAGCACGTGTGCGAAAAACAAGTAAACACCTCGTTGCTTCTTGATGTGTCCTTTGCGGTAACAAGTATCAATAATGGATTGTCCAAGGTTCTCATAGAATTGCCATTTATTTTTATTTCATCACAAATATGCAGAATAGAAATGAATTACTCGTCTTGAGGAACAATGTAAATTGAGTCGGAATACCACTACCACAAGTTAATGATTGATAATTCATAAGATTATTTAGACTCTGTACATGTACAAACACATCAAAGATAATAAGTTCCACCAAAAGAATCTCGAAGATCGGAGCCATTGAACTAGGTACAACTGGAATAATAAATCCTAAGTCCAATTAGTCCGCTGCTCGTGGTCTCGCGGTAGCGTTCTCGCTTCCCGAGCACGGGGTCCCGCGTTCGATTCCCGGCGGGGTCAAGGATTTTTCCTGCCTCGAGATGACTGGGTGTTGTTGTGTCGTCTTCATCATCATCCTTCATCCCCATTACGGTCGGAGGAAGGCAAAGGCAAACCACCTCCAGTAGGACCTTGCCTAGTACGGCGGTGCGGGTCTCCCGCATCGTTCCCCTACGCTCCGTCACGGAGTATGGGACTTAATCATCATCATCAAGTCCAATTAGCACTGGCGTTTAATGGTCGAAAGTCAAAGTCCTTTAGGTCACATACCGACGATGAATACGGAGAAAAGTGACTAGTAAAAGTGCCACACAGAAATACCAGTCTTGGAGAACTGAGTCCACAGGACGGGAAGTTCCCTGGCCGACGTGTAACTGCTGGTAGTGGCTGCAGTGAAATCTCTCCAGATTTGACGGCTGCTGCAACCGCGTGGAGTAGATCCTTGAGATCGTTCTGCGTCATAAATGTTTAAAGTGGTCCTAAATCCACGACCAGCAGAGTGGTATCTGCTCGATGCACAGACAATGCGAGACTGGTGTAGGCAGAGGTGTGCTGACAACTGTGGCACTGTTGTCGGGGAAGCGTGCACTGTCGGTATTCAGGCTACCAGCTCATCTGACGAAGCTACCACCGCACGTTTCCATGGTGCAGGCAGGAGCCCTAGTTCAAAAAAGATAGGCTTGTTATGAACACAATCCAGTTCGAGCAACAGGTAACTTGTCGACCACGTCTGTGATAAGGGCACCCACGATCGAATACACAGGATGCTATGCTTGTTTAGCATTCTCTCGCCCTGTGCTGTCAGACAGCTTTTCTGTCCTGACTGCAACCTATGTACTGGCATTCATTTCCTATTGGCAGCAAGATTAACTGCAGACTTCTGTTGCACACAAGTAACACAAATTTAAATTACCACTAGAAGGGAAGCTTATGACACTGTCCATATAACAATTGGCAGCAAGATTAACTGCAGACTTTTGTTGCACACAAGTAACACAAATTTAAATTACCACTAGAAGGGAAGCTTATGACACTGTCCATATAACAATCCTATTCAAACAGATCAATAAAGCGGGCTGCTACTGCTCTCACATCCTGCCTGTCACGCAGGACAGGCTACACACCAGGGACTTGAAAATCATTTATTTGCCCCTGATATACAGACCACCATGCAAAGCAGGTCGATGAACCTGGACAATACTACTCCCATGCAGAACAGTCCACATGTCAGGACACGGGAACATAGTGAAATTAAGAGATATACTGAAATCTGCTATTGCAAACATAAAGGAGGTCACTTTTGTCAAATGTAGTCGCACTGACACAGATAGAATATAGTGCTTAAGGTGTTCAACATGAAGAGAGTTTGGCCAGTAAAACTGCTACACCACGAAGATGACGTG
Organism: Schistocerca nitens; assembly: GCF_023898315.1. NCBI lineage: Eukaryota > Metazoa > Arthropoda > Insecta > Orthoptera > Acrididae > Schistocerca > Schistocerca nitens. Next base: position 180,565,927 of record NC_064617.1, on the reverse strand, counting down.
CCACAGAGAAGCGAAATTTAACCGACAGGAAGAAGATGCTGAAATGATTACCTTTTCAGAGCATTCACACAACGTTGGCGCCGGTGGCGACACCTACAACGTGCTGACATGAGGAAAGCTTCCAACCGATTTCTCATACACAAACAGCAGTTGACCGGCATTGCGTTGTGCAACGTTGTTGTGATGCCTCGTGTAAGGAGGAGAAATGCGTACCAATACGTTTCCGACTTTGATAAAGGTCGGATTGTAGCCTATCGCTATTGTAGTTTACCGTATCGCCACATTGCTAATCGCGTTGGTCGAGATCCAATGACTGTTAGCAGAATATGGAATCGGTGGGTTCAGGCTAATACGGTAGACGTTACAGTTCAGATGTGTTACGACCCGTGGCTCTACCCTTCATTCGATCCCTGCGAAACCCTACATTTCAGCAGGGCCGGCCGGTGTGGCCGTGCGGTTCTGGGCGCTTCAGTCTGGAACCGCGTGACCGCTACGGTCGCAGGTTCGAATCCTGCCTGGGGCAGGGATGTGTGTGATGTCCTTAGGTTTAAGTAGTTCTAAGTTCTAGGGGACTGATGACCTCAGATGTTAAGTCCTATAGGGCTCAGAGCCATTTCAGCAGCATAATGCACGACCGCATGTTGCAGGTCCTGTACGGGCCTTTCTGGATACAGAAAATGTTTGACTGCTGCCCTGGCCAGCACATTCTCCAGATCTCTCACCAACTGAAAACGTCTGGTCAATGATGGTCGAGCAACTGGCTCGTCACAATACGCCAGTCACTACTCTTGATGAACTGTGGTATCGTGTTGAAGCTGCATGGGCAGCTGTACCTGTACACGTCATCCAAGCTCTGCTTGACTCAATGTACAGGCGTATGAAGGCCGTTATTATGGCCAGAGGTGGTTGTTTTGGGTACTGATTTCTCAGGATCTATGCACGAAAATTGCGTGAAAATGTAATCACATGTCAATTCTAGTATAATATATTTGTCCAATGAATACCCGTTTATCATCTGCATTTTTTCTTGGTGTAGTAATTTTAATGGCCAGTAGTGTATATATATATATATATATATATATATATATATATATATATATATATATATATATGTGTGTGTGTGTGTGTGTGTGTGTGTGTGTGTGTGTGTGTGTGTGCGTCACCTAACTGTGCCACCTAAAATATCCCTGGAACAGCAACAGATAGTCAAAAACCGTTTTCACCATCATGAAAGTACGGCAGGGGCTTAGGAAAACACGATGCGAAATTTAAAATTTAAGCAAATACTATTTCCAACACAAACTTGTGTATTTTTAAATGGACACCCCCTATTATTTCGTAAGCAATTAATAGCATGAAAAATCAAAAAAATAATGGCGTTGGTTGCATCGAAATACGTCAATTACATCCCGAGAAATTGTGAAGCGAAGTTGAAGCTTGGAATAAATGAACCACACATCTAGCGCACGTCATGAGACTCAAGCATGCACTTCACGCTGCCAGTAATCGTGATGTGATTGACGTACATCAGTGGAGTGTTAATGTATGGTGTGGTATTGTATGACAACACGTCATTGGCCCATATTTCATAGATGGCACTCCTAAAGGGGGATATTTTAGTCCCTTCTTGAACTGTACCTTACTTGAACAGGCCCACCTCGTATAATGTGCCAAATAATGCGGTATCAGAATGATGATGTCCTGCGCATAATGTTTATTGTTGCGAAATGACAACTAGAGGTACAATTAGTGGTAAAACGTTTGGTTGCACGATTCTAAGCCTCATAAGTTCTGAAATATGTGGCTTGTAAAGGATAGCAACGGCGTCACAATTTCTGACGTAAAAGCATTACATGTACTACTGTGTTCAGAACAGGGGTTGCCTGCACTGGCGCCTGTATGCTGCCGTAAAGATACCTGTATCACAACGGCACGCTCTACCTTCAGTGTACAAGTGTCTCCTAATCTGGTCTGCTAAACTGCTCTCATAGAGTAACGTCGTTCACATACGTTGCCACATGAAAACCTGTTTTCTTGTGGCTTGTTACATTTGCCGCAATCTAGTCGATATGCCGGCCATCAGTTATAAAGAAAAACTAGATGCTATTTTAATTTATGGCAAATGTCACAGAAATGCAATCTGACACTGTATACTGAACGCTTCCCAGATCGGCGGTATCCGTCACGTCGGACCATTGGCAACATCTGAAAGACACTCACGGAACAGGAAGCTGGGCTTCCAAGAAACGTCGACGTACAACGCCAGCGACTGGCAATGGAAATGAAATTGGTGTTCTGGCTGCTCTAGCGCAGAATCCTCAGGCTGGTGTACGAGAAACTGCACGAGGTGTAGGAATAAACCACAGTAGTGTGTGCAGAATCTTGCATCGGCATCGGTTTCATCCATTCCATATCTCACTTCACCAAGAACTGTACGGGAATAACTTTGAATCCCGCTTTGCATTGTGTCGTTTTGCACTCCAGCAGTTGCGAGGTATTCCTAAGCAATACGTTGTTTACGGACGAGGCTTCATTTACAAATCATGGTAATGTGAATCTGCGGAACATGCACTTCCGGTCCGTGAAAAATCCCCTCTACATACGCCAAGTTGCTCATCAACGACAGTGGAGTGTCAATGTTTGTTGCGGTATCATTGCTAACTACAGGGTGATTCAAAAAGAATACCACAACTTTAAAAATGTGTATTTAATGAAAGAAACATAATATAACCTTCTGTTATACATCATTACAAAGAGTATTTAAAAAGGTTTTTTTTCACACAAAAACAAGTTCAGAGATGTTCAATATGGCCCCCTCCAGACACACGACCAATATCAACCCGATACTCCAACTCGTTCCACACTCTCTGTAGCATATCAGGCGTAACAGTTTGGATAGCTGCTGTTATTTCTCGTTTCAAATCATCAATGGTGGCTGTGAGAGGTGGCCGAAACACCATATCCTTAACATACCCCCATAAGAAAAAATCGCAGGGGGTAAGATCAGGGCTTCTTGGAGGCCAGTGATGAAGTGCTCTGTCACGGGTTGCCTGGCGGCCGATCCATCGCCTCGATAAGGTTTCATAACTAACCTTTTTCGTAGGACTCTCCATACAGTTGATTGTGGAATTTGCAGCTCTCTGCTAGCTCTGCGAGTCGATTTTCCTGGGCTGCGAACAAATGCTTGCTGGATGCGTGCTACATTTTCATCACTCGTTCTCGGTCGTCCAGAACTTTTCCCTTTGCACAAACACCCATCCTCTGTAAACTGTTTATACCAACGTTTAATACACCACCTATCAGGAGGTTTAACACCATACTTCGTTCGAAATGCACGCTTAACAACTGTCGTCGATTCACTTCTGCCGTACTCAATAACACAAAAAGCTTTCTGTTGAGCGGTCGCCATCTTAGCATCAACTGACGCTGACGCCTAGTCAACAGCGCCTCAAGCGAACAAATGTACAACTAAATGAAACTTTATAGCTCCCTTAATTCGCCGACAGATAGTGCTTAGCTCTGCCTTTTGTCGTTGCAGAGTTTTAAATTCCTAAAGTTGTGGTATTCTTTTTGAATCACCCTGTATATTGTAGGTCCATATTTTTACCGTGGAACATTGAATGGACAGCGATACGCATCATTTCTTCAACACACACTAGCGCTCCTCATGGAGGATCTAGGATTCGAAACTCGTCTATCAATGTGGTTCTAACATGATGGATGTCGCGCACACAATGCAAAAGTTGCCAGAGACGTTCTAGATGCGACATTTCCAAACAGGTGGATGGGGTGGGGAGATACTGTGCGATGGCCAGCACAGTCCCCCGACTTGACGCCATTAGACTCCTTTCTCTGGGGTGCAGTGAGAGACAGAGTGCATCAAGAAACCCCAACGACAGTAGACGATATGCAACATCGTATTACTGTGGCATGTGCGGCAATATCTGTAGAAACTTTACAATCTGTGCGACACTCACTCGTTACCCGTCTGCAAACGTGTACTGATGCAAACGGAGGGCCCTTCGAACATATGTTGACATGACACAGTTTCATTGCTGAAGATGTGGGTGTATTTTCTATGCTGGATGTAATGCACAACAACAGAGTTTCTGTGGGCGACAGGGCACTAGTAAATGTATGTAGCAAAGTGAATTCAAGTGTGTTATCTTCAATTGTAGCTCTAGTTGTCATTTTGCTAGAATAAACATATATTTACAATTTGAAAAACGTAACTTTGCGTTGGATGTGTTACTTGTTAATTTTTGTGGATTGCGCATACCTTCCCATTTTGCAGGCTCATCACACAGGCAGCGTGAGGTGCACGCTTGAGTCTCAGGACTTGCCCTAGCTGTATGCTTCATTTATATCAAGCGTCAAATTCGCTTAGCAATTTGTCGGGATGTAGTTGACATATTGCGAGGCAACCAACGCCATTATTTTTGTCATTTTTCATGCTATTGATTGCATACGAAATAATAGGGGGTATCTATTTAAAAACTCACAAGTTTGTGTTGAAAATAGTATTTGTTTACATTTTAAAATAGTATTTGGTTTCCTAAGCCCCTGACGTACGTTCATGCTGCAGAAAACCACTTTTGAATATCTATTGTTGTTCCAGAGATATTTGAGGTGGCAGAGTTAGGTGAGACACCCTATGTATATTGTATGTATGTGTGTATATCTAGGACCTCCTCCCAGACTCCTGGATCGATTTCAACCGATCTGGCCCAGAAACAGCAGGCTTCTTGAGTATCGGCACTGTGGGGTTTATAACCTCATAGCTCCAACAGGAGCAGAGATATGGCCAAAAACATGTTTCCTAGCCCCTGGCGTATAGGCCGTTCTGTGTGACAGGCATACCGTGTGGGAACAGTATCGGCCTGCCAAATCAACATGCTTCGCACCCTACATTTCAAGGGCGAGAAACAGTTTCCCAGGTCGTGACATGAAGGCTGTTCTGCATGATAAGTGGGTTGTATTGGAGTAGTATTGGCCTACTTTATCGCTCTTTGCATGGCTGTCTGTACGCCAGGGGAAAATAAACGATTTTCGAGCCCCTGATGTGTAGCCTGTCCTGCATGACAGGTGAGATGTGGGAGTAGTATCAGCCCGCTTTATTGATCTGCATTGCAAGGACAAAATGTAACGACGATTGTGGCTGGGGAAAGGTTGAGATGCATAGAGGGCATAGACAGAGCAAGGGGGAGGAGAAAATACACAGAGAGACGGGAGGAGGGGCAGATATATGAAGCCAGTGGAAGTTGAAGAGGGACAGTGGGCTGGTGGAAAAGGAAGAGGGAGGGTAGAGATGGAAAGAGGGAAAGGTAGGAAGGTATGGTCGGGGGGGGGGGGGGTTGGAGGAAATGAAATGGTCCCAAGATATTGAGAGGTGATGAAGAGAGTGGGGGGTAGAGATAGATAAAGGTGGGAAGATGAGGTGGACAGACAGAGGAAGGAAGGCGTGGTCACATAGACGGGGAAGAGGATGTCTGTACAATATATGTGTCGAACCCATTTGTGAGCGAAGCCACGTGGAAAAGACTACTTGTTTAACAGATTGCAGAACACAAATCACAAGAAAGATAATGAGTCAAGCAAGAGGAATAATAATATAATGATGATCTCATGGCTCTGTAACGATCGTACTAGAGCTACCTTTCTTACCTAGCTGAACTAAGCCAAATATTGACATATTGTCTAGTTTGGAAAATATCTACAGTCAATGGCTATACACCTAAATGTTATTGTCCGTATAGATTGGATATGTTTTTAATGTTGTGACGCTTTACGGTGCGATCAAACCGTCTTTAATTTTGAAGTTTTCCGTGTCACCTGTTTTTTACAAGTGGCCCGATTTATTATATCTTACACGACTGGCCAATTTCAGTCTTACAAGCTACTGCTTCGCTACCGCCAATACGACACTCCCTCGTCCTTTCATGCTGGCGGCTCTGCCCCTCGGGACATTTAATGATCAATTGCACATTACAAAACGGGTATCTGAATTCTTTTGATCACATAGTGTACCACACCAAGAAATAAGATTGTAGGGAAGTATGACGTGTAATAAAAGCCAGCCATCTTGATGTTACACCCATTGCCGCCACATACGGACACGTTGTTCGATGCAACCTTGGCGGAAGCGGAAATCATCACAGAAAATGGCCCGACGCCATTCAGCCCTGCCCCATGCTTATTCACGCCACTCGAGTCATTGTTAAGTGCAGTCGATGCAATTATCAGTTAGCAGTGGTACTTTGGCACGTAGGATGCTATACTGAGGCCATTAATGGTTACCGAATAGGAGCAATCGCGGCAGCAGGGGCTTTTCATGTTCCTCTGATGATGCGTCGGATCTTCCTAGTACAGTTAATGACAGTTATCGGGACCTCGTGTGTCGTGTGTATAGCATGCCTTCCTCTATGCACAGTCGCCGGCAACAAACAATGGTAATTCCAGCGTGGCTGGCGTGGTGCGCAATACGGCCGTTTCTGCACAGACTATTCTCCCCCTTTGAGTAACTGATCGTATCGCCGTATTACTGTTCTCCAGGGCGTCTCTCACTTTGAATTCGTATTATCAGAGCAATAGCAAGCGTAGCAATAGAAAGCATACCCAGTCAAACGCTCTTACACAGTCCAGCAAGCCCACCGAAAAGACAACGTTCATTCATTGTGCACAGCCTAATGTTAAATCAAATACAAATGTAAATAATGAATTATTTCGGCTGATTCCCTCTGGATCCTATTATTTTCACGACGGTATATGTGTGTGTATCTGTATATCAGATAATTTCTGTTGGTAGCACGCAATATGGTGAAACTGCAATTGGACAGATTTTAATGGAGGACGACTACAATCAAGAAAACTGATCCATTGGTATGGGCATTATGGAAGCCATCTGAAAAAACTAAAATCTCAGAAAGAAAGTAAAATTTATGGGCATCGAGTGACACGCTAACATTAAATTTAACACATTTAAAAACACCAGACTACCGCCATGAAAAATGAACACTTGATGACACAGAAACGCGCGGAAAGCGAATATCAAATACTCAGAAGTAAAGGATACATTACGTATAAATGTAGTCTGGGAAAATGGCAAAATCTATTTTTCTGACACCTTCATGGTTCGTATTCCTGCTCACTGCTTACTCCTCGGCATACAACAAAGCTGTATCGTCTGATATCATGGTTTCAGTCAACTGCAGCTACCAAAACTCAAAATCGTAGCTGATAGGGAACACGTAGTTCTTGCATTTTGAGGTAGCTGATGGAAGTTTTATAAATATAAATAACTCACGATGAATTGTAAATTCTGCTAAGGAGGTCTTTACCTTCGACATTTTTAGTATGAGATCACTATTAGTTTTACATTTAATAAATGTTCGTGGCTATCAAACTTACATTGTTTAATGCGTCTGAATTTTTGCACTGTTCTTAACGTGCTATCTTTGCAACAAACAAAATTTTGAATGAATTTCGCTTATCCTTTAAAGTAATACACTCTGCAGCATCTCTTGATAACCCTAACGTCCGCCGTGATCATACTGTGACGTATTACCAAGTAAATAAATGACATAACAATATACATACAGTATTCAAGAGGCACTGAGCACTTAGTTTGTAGTCACCTTGTTAGTTATAGAATATAATAACAATTTAGTTTGACTCAGTGGCCTGGTGCAAATCTTTCTAATGGCCGCCACACCGGCGACTTGTGTGTCCTTATCCTTCCCCAGCAACGTTACCGGGAAAAGGAGACCTACAGTTTAACGTGGAATCCTAACCACTTGCTGTTCATGTCAAACCTTCATATTATTGAGAGGTGAAGGCTAGATTAAAGGCAGATTTTTCGTCCGTGGACCGACTGGGATTCGGTTCTGTAATCTTTGAGTTTCCAGGCATGCGCTTTACCTTCAGATCATTAGATCCTACTGGATGCAGAAAAGCTGTCAGGTCATACGTATCTTTTAGCTGACTGACAGTCGGGGAAACTTCCGCTTTCTGTGAATTGAGATACTGAAATGAGAGAGGAAATTTTCCTCTGAATAAATATCGAAACAAAAATGGTTTAGGAAACATTACATGCAAGACCAGCAGTACTGTAACAATATCCTTAAAAATGAACATTTTCTGAAAAAAATGCACGAGGCTAGATTGATAGAATTACAAAACAGTTAAAAGTGTCATCTAGTCTGAGAGTCAAATCTGCGACCTGTTTTAATGCGCGTTGCTTTCATCTAACTACATATTTAGACTCGACCCAAATTCCGCCTACACAGCTTCAACTGTTCCATTCCATTTCTACAATTTTCCAAAACCCAGAAAAAGTGTCCTGCTTACCTTTCTGGACTAGCACTCTAGTGAGAAAGGCTGTGGTGGAGAATTGCTTGACCACGATGTAGAGGTTGTTGCCAGAAAGAATCTTTCCTTCTGGTACCGAGTGTGTGAAGTACTGCAATTTCTGGCCGATGTAAATCATACATCGCACCTGTGTTCGGTAAGTGAAGAAGATCTGCTTGCGAAACTGAAAGAGTCGGTTCCTTCGTTGTCGAGTTTTGTGAACGAATTGTGCTTTGTAAACGGATTGAATCCATAAGGCGCAAGACTAGTTTCCTTATACAACATACAATTTCGATTTGTTACAGACTTTACTAGTAGTGAACATACTGTTGCGAGTGAAAGGCAAAAGTACAGGGGCGGGCAAACGTTGCACGCGGCTCATGAGCGCACAGCGCTGCACGTGGCCAGCTTGCCCCTGTGTGCACACAGAACATCAGTTAACTGCACGCGTGCAAGTGCACTGCACACGTGCAGGATTCCTGCCCGCCCCTGCAAAAGTATGAAATATGATGGTCTGTGCTCCTCGAGATATCCATATTGCGATACTGACAGCTTCCCTCTATCGTCCTTTATTGCTGCACCTTTCAAAACAGCAGAAAATAAAAAAAAGATGAGGACACGAGGAAGAGATATGGGGGGTTGACCCGGAAAACGGCACACCCACAGAACAGCAGTCGAAACGGCGCAAAGAGTAAGTGGGGAACCGTTGAGATCCGATATGGTATTATGGTCCGCCTGAACTCATCGATTTTATATTCACACGGCAGCGATGGGATCCCTTCCAACGCGAGCAGCAATATCGCTAAACGATACAGCGTAGTTTCAGTAGACAATGATTCTGCTGCTGCCGAATTGCATCTCGTGTTGATGGGCGTCTCTCCTTCGTAAATGAAACATAAGACTATAGTCTCACAAAAGGCAAACATTCAAATGCGGTTTCCGAATGACAAACCCGCTGTGTAATCGTTACCTGCCAATAGACCCCAGATTCTTTAAAGAATCGCACTCCCATGTATAAAGTGTCTTCAAACGTCTGATTATTTTACAAATGGCCGGCCGCTGTGGCCGAGCGGATCTTGGCGCTACAGTCCGGAACCGTGCGACTGCTACGGTCGCAGGTTCGAATCCTGCCTCGGGCATGGATGTGTGTGATGTCCTTAGGTTAGTTAGGTTTAAGTAATTCTAAGTTCTAGGGACTGATGACCTCATATGTTAAGTCCCATAGTGCTCAAAGCCATTAGAAACATTTTACTTTACAAATGAGTTAAATGTAATATGTAAACTTTCACGGTGGGAGTTGTCACAATTAATAAAATATTACTGGCTATAAACCGAATATTTGGTTCCGTTACGTAGATGATACGTTTGTTTTGTGGCGGCACGGCAGGGAGGAACTGGATCGTTTTCACAAATATCTGAACGGGATCAATTCGAAGATTCAGTTTACGAAGGAGGAGGAGGCAGGCGGAAGATAAATTTTCTTGATGTGTTAGTTTTCAAGAAAGAAGATGATAGCTTGGGCCACACAGTTTACCCAAAATCCACGCACACAGACCGTTACTTGCACCGCGATTCGAACCACCACCCACAACAAAAGCGCGGCTTCAAAAAACCTTGGCGGACAGAGCAAGGAAAATCTGAGAACCAGAGCGGCTTGACGCAGAATTAAAACATCTCACCACTGCATTGCTCAAGAATGATTATTCGTCTGCTTAGGTGAAAATAGCCTTAAGACCACTGCGTAGAAATCATAATGATGCTCACGCGCCGGTGAAATCGAAAGTTTTCCTGACATTCATTAAGGATGTGACTGACCGCATAGGGAAAATCTTGAGAAAGCGGAACATCGCAGTAATTTAAACATCCAAACTGAAGATACAAGATCATCTAAAATCGGCCAAGGATACTCGATAACCGCTGGAAAAATCCTCAATTTATAGGATTCCGTGTACTTGAGCGGAGGTGTATGTGGGTACTACAAAAATAACTGTCAAAAAACGACTCGAAGAGCACAAGGGTAATTGCAGAAGAGGAGAGATTGATAGATCAGCTGTTGTGGAACATGCTTTACAGCCAGGAGACCATTACATTCATTTTGACCGGAGTAAAGTATTGCCAGCCACAAACAAATACCACTAAAGGCTATACACAGAGGCCATAGAGATTGTGAAACACTCCAGGAATTTCAGCAGAAAGGAGGAGGCGTGAAATTGAACGAAATTTAGATTCTGGTGCTGAAGAAGATGTGTACCAGTCTTCCCCATGGGATGATGGTAACAACGGACGAGGGCAGTCGACAACGGCTAGTTGCGCTCGCGTATTCCAAACATGTGACGTCACACCACTGCGCAGAGGCTAGCAGAAGCGGAATTTTGCTGTAGTCATTAGGGAACCAGGGTGTGAATCGGACGTTCAACAAAGCTACGATCCCCCTTTAAAGTGTTCTCAACAGATGTGAACGAAACGTCGGGTTTTGAAATGAAATTCCTTAGACTAAGGTATAATAGCCCGAAATATTTTATTAATTGTGAAATGAGTTAATGTGTTAAATATTTGAAGTGAAGAATGTAAGGAACAAGGCGTGATGTTATACTTAAAGTTCTTTGCAAGTCGCTAAGTATTCTCATTATGAAATAATGGATGAATATAGTATGCGTAAGTTTCCTTTAATTTCCGTCTATGGTCACAATTTTTTCTGTTTGACAGATTACCGGTTTCGGTCTTTAATGACCATCATCAGATATCGGTACTGATTTGGTGCTTCAGTTTACAGAACCATTTGACTCTGTCGTAAGCCAGACATGGCACTAGTTTCACAAGCTGCGACATTTGCGCGTCATTTTAAGAAAAATATAGTTTTTCACGACGTTATATCTCCTAAACTTGTGTCGTTCAATGGTACTCATGTAGTTTTGCAAATACGTTCTGTGGTATATGTAGATACTGAGTAAAAAGTGTGTTGTTAATAGAACTAGTAGTAAAGAGGTATCACGTCTGATGTTTAAGTATGACTGCATGAAGAGCGAAAATTTAGTAAGCGATAAACTTCTTTTTCTTTCATGTCTTGGGTGGTTTCAGCGACAAATTTTCATATTGCTTTCAAATTATATGTACAGTTAGTCTGAAATTGCTAACTGCTCTCATTCTCAAAAAATGGTTGAATAAAGATCAGGTTTTTATGTGCCCTCAATTACAGTGCATCAAGACAAACACGAAGTTTCTAACTGTAAAACTTTTTATTGTGTAGAACTTTTGAAATAACAGCATACCTGTTAACGGGTAGATGATGACCACATTCAAAAGTTTAAATTCGGTCAAAGATCACGCGAAATACTGAAAATCAAATTCATGTTACCCCCGTAACATGTATAAGTAACTGTATAATGCACCAGATGATGACAGCATGCTGCCGAAATGCATTGTGCTAATAAAATTTTAGTAAAAAGTGACTGCAGCAGTATAAATTATTCGACATAATCTGAAAATTTAATAGTTCGTTACACAAGCTGCAACAAACGAACGTAACAGTTTCACAGTCAAACAGTTTCTCTATGCTCGCCAAAACATATGTTTTTAACGTTTATGAAGTTGCGGCCCGTTTTGGAAGTTTTGAATTCCTTTGTTGTAACATAGTTCACACCAGTTTATTTGTTGTTTACATTTCTGAGAGACGTTTATGTGGTATGTCCCCTGCTGTCACTATTCATCAATTTTACTTGCAACGGTGGCGTACTCAAACCACATGACTCATATTCTACAAACAATGTATAGTATGACAACTGCCAAGACTGCAGAAACAGAAGAAATATTTGAGTGACTGGTCGGACAGTTCATAATATTGCGAAAAAATAAAATATTATGACTGGCGTGAGAGAGGTTTGAAGACGGCTCATCAGCTTCACAGTCACACCACGACGCCGTGGCTATTACCGTTCGCTCTATATTGAACTCCTCAAGCTTGGACCGCTCACTGTTCCTATATTGGTTTCTTTTCACAATTCAGAATACCTTCTTCCTGTTTGCTTGATCCGTGTTCAGTTTTTTAAGCGCTATACACTGGGCCATCATATCACTAAATTCGAGGTGGCTGCGATGGGGAGTTTGCCTTGTTAGAATGCCGAAATTAATCTCTGCATTACAATTTCTTGTCATTATGTAACAGCGTAGCACAAGGTTTGTTCTCTACATATCTTTCGTTATTGTTGTTGTTGTGGTCTTCAGTCCAGAGACTGGTTTGATTCAGCTTTCCATGCTACTCTATCCTGTGCAAGCTTCTCTATCTCCCAGTACCTACTGCAACCTACATCCTTCTGAATCTGTTTAGTGTATTCCTCTTTTGGCATCCCTCTACGATTTGTACACTCCACGCTTCCCTCCAGTTCTAAATTGGTGATCCCTTGATGCCTCAGAACATGTCCTACCAACCGATCACTTCATCTATTCAAATTGTGCCACAAATTTCTCTTCTCGCCAATTCTATTCAATATCTCATCATTAATTACATGATGTACCCATCTAATCTTCAGCGTTCTTCTGTAGTACCACATTTCGAAAGCTTCTATTCTCTTCTTGTCTAAACTATTTATCGTCCACGTTTCACTTCCATACATGGCTACACTCCATACAAATACTTTCAGAAACGACTTCCTGACGCTTAAATCTATACTCAATGTTAACAAATTTTTCTTCTTCAGAAGTCCTTTCCTTGCCATTGCCAGTCTACATTTTATATCCTCTCTACTTCAACCATCATCAGTTATTTTGCTCCCCAAATAGCAAAACTCATTTACTACTTTAAGCATCTCATTTCCTAATGTAATTCCCTCAGCATCACCCGACTTCCATAGACTACATTCCATTATCCTCGTTTTGCTTTTGTTGATGTTCATCTTATATCCCCCTTTCAAGACACTGTCCATTCCGCTAAACTGCTTTTCCAGGTCCTTCGCTGTCTCTCACGGAATTACAATGTCATCGGCGAACCTCAAAGCTTTTATTTCTTCTCCATGGATTTTAATTCCTACTCCGAATTTTTCTTTTGTTTCCTTTACTGTTTGCGCAATATTCAGATTGAATAACATCGGGGATAGGCTACAGCCCTGTCTCACTCCATTCCCAGCCACTGCTTCCCTTTCATGCCCATCGACTCTTATAACTGCCATCTGGTTTCTGTACAAATTGTAAATAGCCTTTCGCTCCCTGTATTATACCCCGGACACCTTCAGAATTTGAAAGAGAGTATTCCAGTCAATATTTTCAAAATCTTTCTCTAAGTCAACAAATGCTAGAAACGTAGGTTTGCCTTTCCTTAACCTAAGAGAAGTTGTAGGGTCAATATTTCCTCAGGTGTTGCAACATTTCTACGGGATCCAAACTCTTCTTCCGCGAGGTCGGCTTCTACCAGTTTTTCCATTCCTCTGTAAAGAATTCGTGTTAGTATTTAGCAGCCGTGACTTATTAAACTGATATTTCGGTAATTCTCACATCTGTGAACACCTGATTTCTTTGGGATTGAAATTATTATATTCTTCTTGAAGTCTGAGGTAATTTCGCCTGTCTCATACATCTTGCTCACCAGATGGTAGAGTTTTGTCAGGACTGGCTCTCCCGAGGCCATCAGTAGTTCTAATGGAATGTTGTCTACTCCCGGCGCCTTGTTTCGACTTAGGTTTTTCAGTGCTCTGTCAAACTCTTCACGCACTGTCATATCTCCCATCTTCATCTACATCCTCTTCCATTTCTATAATGTTGTCCTCAAGTACATCGCCATTGTATAGGCCCTCTATATACTCCTTCCACCTTTCTACTTTCCCTTCTTTGCTTAGAACTGGGTTTCCATCTGAGCTCTTGATAGCCGCGCACTATTAGCCGAGTGGTCTGAGGCGCTGCAGTCATGGACTGTGCGGCTGGTCCTGACGGAGGTTCGTGCCCTCCCTCGGGCATGGGTCTATGTGTTTGTCCTTAGGATAATTTAGGTTAAGTAGTGTGTAAGCTTAGGGACTGATGACCTTAGCAGTTAAGTCCCATAATATTTGACACACACACGGCTCTTGATATTCATACAAGTGGTTCTCTTTCCTCCAAAGGTCTCTTTAATTTTCCTGTAGGCAGTATCTGTCTTACCCTAGTGATATATGCCTCTACATTCTTGCATTTGTCCTATAGCCATCCCTGCTTAGCCATTTTGCACTTGCTGTCGATCTCGTTATTTTTTAAAATAAAGAGTAAGGTAGTGATATAAGAGTTTTGATGTGGTAGAAAGTTTGTGATTGTGTGTGTGTGTGTGTGTGTGTGTGTGTGTGTTTGGTTTGTGGCTGCGCCAGCTGTAGTGACGGCGCGGTGTGGTGGTGTTGCAGCCGTGTAAGACGGCGGCGGGTGCGCTCTCGGCCATGCACCAGGGCGCGTTCCTGGGCGCCAACTGGACGGTGCGGCGCAAGGCGTCGCAGGCGGCGTCGCGGCACCGTTCGCTGCACCAGTCGACGGCCGCGTCGAGCGCGCGCTGGAACGTGCAGGTGGTGCGCGGAAAGGTGACCTCGCGCTGCCTCTGGAACGCCTGCAAGGCGCTCACCGTCGGGCTCGCCCTCCTGCTGCTCGGCACCACCATGGCCACCATCGGTCAGTACCGCCCCATCTTACCTCCTACCACGGTTTCCTAGATCGGCACGCATGCCACAGCGCGCGTGCCTAATATATCCCAAAACGACGTGCATACAGGGGATAGGCAAAATAATGTGAACCCCTATAATAAAGGATGGGGCCCCTCCACGCTCACACCAACGTGGTGACCAAACCAAAAGTTCTACTGTCACCTCCGTAAACATGTTAGTTTTTGAATGAGGCGTCACAAGATGCGGGCTGTGATGTTATCCATGCGTCTGTGTAAGATTACTCATTAACATGGTCCATCAGGAGATATAAGTGGTCGAAAACGATTGAAGGGTAGCGCTTGTAAGGGCAGAGGAAAAAAAATGCCAAGGCCAGCGCCAAGGGGAAAAAACCTCTGCGACAGTAGGACGGGTGTCATACCCCTGCCTAACATGTTCCAATACGCCGTGCATACAGGAGATAGGCAAAATAATGTGAACACCTGTGATACGCCCTGCTTAAGGCCGCAGAACAGAATGGGTAGTTGGAATTGTGGAAAGGGGCCAAAAAGAAGCTGTCAGTTACACTCAAACACATATAATATTATTTAGTTGTGCAAACAATACAGAAAAATTTTTTTAGTTTAGTTATCGGCTGAATAGGCCACACTACCTTATGACTTAAGGGCACAACCACTTAAGTTTAAAAACTAAGAGCCATTAACTTAAAATTCAGACTCAAAACAGAATATTTAGAAGGCAGAAGGCCTCACCTAAGTTAGTTCTAAAATTTGGCTGAAAGCCGAACAAATCTAATACTTGAAAAGCAAACAAGTTTAATTTAAAGACGGCTGAAGGCCCATGATTTAAGACTGCAGGTAAAATTAATTTAAAAAAAACACACAAGCAGAAGGCCTTATCTTCAATTAGGTTGAAGGCCTCACACACTCTGATACTTGAAAGACAAGAACTTTAATTTAAAAACGGCTGAAGGTCGAGTACTTAAAACAACTAAAATAGTTTTAGTAGGCAGAAGGCCTAAAGCATTACCTTTAAACAATATTTTACACAGACTGAAGGTGCAAACAATCTAAGATTTAACAAGTAAGGAATTTAAATTTTAAAGCGGCTGAAGGCCCATTATTGAAAAACACAACTACAATAAATTTTCCAAAGGCAGAAGACCCAAAGCTTTATCCAAAAAAATATTATAAATGAGGTTGAAAGCCTAAAGAATGCAAGTCTTGACAAGTAAGGAACTTTCAATTGTAAAGCGACTCAAGGCCCATTATTTAAAACCCAACTAAAAGCATACAAATTAAAACCATCGGCTATGAGTCATTAAAGTACACAATTAAACACCAATAATAAAAGGCAATACAGCCAGCGGCGCTCAGACGTTTTCGGGAGTCTGTCTGCACTTGAAATACTAACGTTCGCTTAGGGGAGACAGGTAGTCGGCCCAACTATATCCGATCCGCCACCTACCCAACCAAGAGACAGTCAACGGACTCACCGACAAGACGACTTACCTTCCACCCAACTAGTGCACATGGAACTCCAAAACCACAACGTAAAAGGAGTATCCGCCACAACTAGGTATGCATAAGCTGTAAAAACTAGACACACGTGTTGGACAGCGACAATACGGTGAGGAAGGGACACTGCCTGAATTTAACGTCAGCGGCCAGGGCAGGTAACCGGAACGCTAATGGCCACAAGGCAAAAAATTCCGCTGGTGCTGTTGGACTTCAAATAACCAAAACGCAGTTAAACTCCACTGGATGGTGGCCAAACCTTCGCCAACTCGAACACTCGCTGTTGCTTACGGGAATACCCTCAACAGCCAACCATGAAAACCAACGACATAATGTGAACAGACTGGCTTCGGTAATTAAATCACCACTCAACTTTGATGTCCTGGGTCGGTGAGCCATGAACCTCGTAGCAATCAGTACAGTTCCCACACACTCCGACACTGCATAGAAACCGCTAGCGGGTCCGGCCCAATGCACCGCGAGGAGATTTCCACAGCAACCGTGTGATTGCCACACATCAGCATGGAGACAGCACTAAAATACCTGAGCAGTCGATATCACAAGCTACATACAGTCTCACGAATACTGTAAGATGTCGTGGTCTCCTGACGTTCATTCCTTACATATTCCACCCTCACAATCATACACTCCTGGAAATGGAAAAAAGAACACATTGACACCGGTGTGTCAGACCCACCATACTTGCTCCGGACACTGCGAGAGGGCTGTACAAGCAATGATCACACGCACGGCACAGCGGACACACCAGGAACCGCGGTGTTGGCCGTCGAATGGCGCTAGCTGCGCAGCATTTGTGCACCGCCGCCGTCAGTGTCAGCCTGTTTGCCGTGGCATACGGAGCTCCATCGCAGTCTTTAACACTGGTAGCATGCTGCGACAGCGTGGACGTGAACCGTATGTGCAGTTGACGGACTTTGAGCGAGGGCGTATAGTGGGCATGCGGGAGGCCGGGTGGACGTACCGCCGAATTTCTCAACACGTGGGGCGTGAGGTCTCCACAGTACATCGATGTTGTCGCCAGTGGTCGGCGGAAGGTGCACGTGCCCGTCGACCTGGGACCGGACCGCAGCGACGCACGGATGCACGCCAAGACCGTAGGATCCTACGCAGTGCCGTAGGGGACCGCACCGCCACTTCCCAGCAAATTAGGGACACTGTTGCTCCTGGGGTATCGGCGAGGATCATTCGCAACCGTCTCCATGAAGCTGGGCTACGGTCCCGCACACCGTTAGGCCGTCTTCCGCTCACGCCCCAACATCGTGCAGCCCGCCTCCAGTGGTGTCGCGACAGGCGTGAATGGAGGGACGAATGGAGACGTGTCGTCTTCAGCGATGAGAGTCGCTTCTGCCTTGGTGCCAATGATGGTCGTATGCGTGTTTGGCGCCGTGCAGGTGAGCGCCACAATCAGGACTGCATACGACCGAGGCACACAGGGCCAACACCCGGCATCATGGTGTGGGGAGCGATCTCCTACACTGGCCGTACACCACTGGTGATCGTCGAGGGGACACTGAATAGTGCACGGTACATCCAAACCGTCATCGAACCCATCGTTCTACCATTCCTAGACCGGCAAGGGAACTTGCTGTTCCAACAGGACAATGCACGTCCGCATGTATCCCGTGCCACCCAACGTGCTCTAGAAGGTGTAAGTCAACTACCCTGGCCAGCAAGATCTCCGGATCTGTCCCCCATTGAGCATGTTTGGGACTGGATGAAGCGTCGTCTCACGCGGTCTGCACGTCCAGCACGAACGCTGGTCCAACTGAGGCGCCAGGTGGAAATGGCATGGCAAGCCGTTCCACAGGACTACATCCAGCATCTCTACGATCGTCTCCTTGGGAGAATAGCAGCCTGCATTGCTGCGAAAGGTGGATATACACTGTACTAGTGCCGACATTGTGCATGCTCTGTTGCCTGTGTCTATGTGCCTGTGGTTCTGTCAGTGTGATCATGTGATGTATCTGACCCCAGGAATGTGTCAATAAAGTTTCCGCTTCCTGGGACAATGAATTCACGGTGTTCTTATTTCAATTTCCAGGAGTGTATTTCGCACATCAAGACGCTTCATTCGAACCCAAACTCGATAAGATAAAGTCAATGTTGTCTGAATTCATGTGAATGTTATACAAATAACAAATAAATCGCAAGTGCGCACCGAGATTGAAATACTCGAGGCTGGCGTACACACACACATTCAAGACACGACGGGCACAAAAGCTTTTAGTTCAGGAGAGGCAAACCGCACGCCAGGATGCCGGTCCCTTCAGAGGACGGGTCAACCTATCTACGTTGGCTGGCGACCGCCCATA
This sequence comes from Schistocerca nitens, assembly GCF_023898315.1. Classification (NCBI taxonomy): domain Eukaryota; kingdom Metazoa; phylum Arthropoda; class Insecta; order Orthoptera; family Acrididae; genus Schistocerca; species Schistocerca nitens. Next base: position 180,547,126 of record NC_064617.1, on the reverse strand, counting down.
GAGCAGACAGCGTTTGCCCGAGTGAAAGGGAGAAAGGCCCCGTGATTGGCTTAAAAGCAAATTCCACTACATTGTGTGGGAGTGCCAAGCCTTTGCATTCTTTACAAACATAGCACGCAGTTTCAGAGGTTTTCACAGGGAGACAGCAAACGCCAAACGCTGATGCTACAGATTTCCGGATTGGTCGCCTTAAACGAAACGTCATTCTCCCGTTTTAGAAGAGCAATGCTGACTGGCAGACGATATTCCTGATGCCTTGAGCTGAAGGAGTAATGGAAGAGACCGAAAGATATACCCCTTCATGACTGGCGTGGAGAGGGGCCATTCCGTTGTCGCTCTCGGAGCGAGAATACGTGTCAAGAGCGTGTGCGCTCGTACGTGTACTCAAAGAGCAAGGAACAAGTCTCTCCTCAGTACTTCATTGGGAGAGCACCTCTATCGAGAGCGAATCGGAGTGCGACTCTATACTGAGTCCTTGTGATTAAGCGTTGTTCACTGTGTTGGCCGCCACACTTATTGTATGTAGTGAATGGACAGAGTTATAGTTAAACGCCTGTGAGCGAATTTTTGAGTGGCATCGCAGTGGACTGGTTATCTGACTGGTGTACCACGCCAATAGTTAGACTAGGGGCGAATTGGAGTCCTTGACTTCATCAAGGCGTAGGGAGAGTTTGATTGGCGAAGGTCAATCCAGATAGAACGAGAGTTATCTTATTTGTCAGCAGCGAGCGGCGCAGACAGCAGTCATCGCAGCTTACCGTATTGTGCGCTACAGCTATTGCGAGCCCCATATTTTCTCCACAACAATACACTTCACTGCATTTCACACACGACAGCCTCAACCATACCTAGCAACATTCTAACGGATAATTATTCAAGTTGAGTAGATGCGGCTCTCAGCCATTCTGTCAAGTCAATAACAATCTTAAACTTTGTATAGAAATTTCATTAGCGAATCCTATCCTTAAGAGGTAACTTCACATTCCGAAAAGAAGCCAGAAATAACTTGTTCAGTTCATAACTAAAAGTGCCACTCTGATTTCTCAGAAATTTTGCAAAAAAAAAAAAAAATAATAATAATTTTCGTTACTTTCATGTTTTTCTTACACTAACTAACACTACTCCAGTAACCAAGTATCCCACTAGTTACGTAAGAAATTTTGTGAATTTTTGTGTCATCTCCTTACAGCGGACGACTCCAGAAGATATTTATTGCTGAAAGTTTTTCAGGCATTTCTCTTTAGAACGTTAGGAGCGGTTGTCTGACTTCTGTAGTAGTGTGGGGGTCGAAATTGCATCTTGCAGGAGCCACAGGGTAAAGGGTACATCTCAGATTAATCCATTGCGCAGAATTACAGAATAGCACCCACACGCTCACAACACTTGCACGAAGGACTAGACAATACTAACGGCAGCGGCTGTGCAATAGCAAGGACGAATCACGAGTCGGCACACTCAAGCAGCCCATAAGCGATCGCCGTCCAACATACACGTCGCCTGACCAGACGATCGACCGACGACCAACCAAGGTGGTCCGCAGTCAAGTGATATGTATCGGCAACCGTCGGGCGAGTCATGGCTGTCCGGACCTCACTGCAGCCGCGCCCCGACTGAACTTCTGCTGCGTCGTAAGTCAAACCCTGCCGGGTCCGCACTGCACTGCAGGCGCCTCCCAACCTCTCTGGCAGATCCGAACTAACCCACAACACACGACAACCGGGAAGTAATAGCAGTCAGCAAAGATAATACGTACGCCAGGGCTTATATCGATAAGCGCCGCTGCTGCCGCTCACGGGCAGGCAAGGGGGCAACTCAGTGACACCAGTAATTGAAGTTAACATAACGAGGTGGTAGTACAGTAAAAACAGGATGTCAAATGAGATATGGCATGAACACGAGCCACGCACGGCTCAACCCGTACTTACTTGGGAGTGATTTTTCAGTAAGAGGTTGGACCTCCATTAGCCCGTAATACAGCTGCGATTCTTCTTGGAATACTGGAATATATTGATTATATAGTCCCCAGTGGAATGTTATGCCATTTTTCGATGAGAACCTCTTCTAACTCCCGTAGTCATGAGGGAGGCGGAAATCTACTCCAAAGTCTGCGCTCCAACACCACCCACAAGGGTACGATAATGTTCAAGCCCGGGGACTGTGCTGGCCAGGGAAGACGCTGCAGTTCAGCTGCATTCTCCTCATACCACGATTGTACTGTCCTTTCTGTTTGAATGTGTGCATTATCGTCCTGGAATATGGCATTATTGTTGGGGAACAACCTTTGAATCGTGCGGTGCGCCTGATCACCTAAAATGTCCACATAATCGTTGACTGTAACATTGCGTTTGAGAGTAATGATGGGACCAGCAGAATACCATGATATGGCTGCCAACACCATCACATTTTCGCACCCGTGCTTAACCGTTGGAATCAAGCAATCAGGATTCTAGGCTACTTTTGGCGTTCTTGAGATGTAAACCCAGCCCGATGTTGGAAGTAAAGAAAGCGTTGACTCGGCGACCATATGACGTCCTTCTACTGATCATCCGTCCAGGATGTATGCTTCTGGCATCATGTTTTACGCCGCGCGGGATTAGCCGAGCGGTCTCGGGCGCTGCAGTCATGGACTGTGCGGCTGGTCCCGGCGGAGGGTGTGTGTGTTTGTCCTTAGGATAATTTAGGTTAAGAAGTGTGTAAGCTTAGGAACTGATGACCTTGGCAGTTAAGTCCCAAAAGGTTTCACACACATTTGAACATTTTTGAACCATGTTTTACGCTTGTTTGCGTTGGTTCTCGCCACTTATGGTTTCGGTATAGCAGCTCGTCCTTGAATATTCGCTGTAAGGAGTCCTCGGTGGACAGTGTCAGATACCTGGTCTCTAAGATGGCTATTGAGCTCTGCAGTCACTTTAGCCGACGTATTTTTGTGTTATTTTCGCACAATTCGTGTTAGCGTAGGACGATCTCTGTCATTTAGTTTTGATTTGCGCCCACTATTACGTTTACACGATGATGTCTTTCCATGTTTTGTGTAAGCTGTCATGACTGTTGAAGCAGTTGCTCTTGAAATATTCAATAAGTTGTCTTTCTTGGTTAATGGTGCTTCAGCTAATCCGGCCCCCACAATGTACCCTCTTTGGAACTCTGTTAGGTCTTTCAGTGCGCGTCGACCTCGGCCTCTGAATGCAAATACGAAGTGTGCACTACTCGTAAACAACCTGCACTGATGCTTAGCCCGTATTCGACATGCACAGTCCAGCACGACATGTGTCTTACCTACGTTATTGAGCGTCAGACGCAACCATGCCATTACTACCACTGCTCACATTATTTTGCCTAGCCCCTGTAGAAACGCAAATTTTCCGGTGCTCATTGCTCGGGTTCTGTCGGTGGTAAAAATATAGGGTCAAGTGTTTTGGCTAACCCTTAGGATAGGGACCAGTTTTACACCCGATAGAAGGATATACGAGGGGCGTTCAGAAAGTAAGCTCCGATCGGTCGCGAAATGGAAACGACTATGAAAATCCGATAAAGCTTTGCACAGATGTGTTGGGTAGTGTCTCTAGTATAACCCCAGTTAGCATCACGTCGCTCTTCTCATTTCTGAGCTCGCAGTGAGTGCGTAAAGATGTCTAGAAAATAGTGTCTGCCGCCAAGTACGAGGGCCTGGTGAGAAATTTCGCCTGAAGCTATGCAGCTAACATTACATAACTGTCGTGCTGTTTCTTCTTCAAGACAATTCTCAGCCGCATTCTGCAGGGGCAATGAAGATGCTCCTGCATCGTTTTCAAATGGAAATGTGAGATTACCCACAATACAGTCCGCAATTGTCTCCCCCTGAGTTTCATCTCTGGTCACATGAACCGCTGTCTTTGAAGACAACATTTTGACACAGACAACGAGGTGTAGGCCAGCGTGGAGAATTGGCGGAAAGCACTGGCGGCTGCCTTCTATGATGAGGCTATTGAAAAGTTGGTACAACGCTATGACAAAAGTCTAAGTCAGAACGGCGACTACGTAGAGAAGTAGCTGAAAGGTGTAGCTACTTCTCTACGTAGTCGCCGTTCTGACTTAGACTTTTGTCATAGCGTTGTACCAACTTTTCAATAGCCTCATCATAGAAGGCAGCCGCCAGTGCTTTCCGCCAATTCTCCACGCTGGCCTACACCTCGCTGTCTGTGTCAAAATGTTGTCTTCAAAGACAGCGGCTCATGTGACCAGAGATGAAACTCAGGGGGAGACAATTGCGGACTGTATTGTGGGTAATCTCACATTTCCATTTGAAAACGATGCAGGAGCATCTTCATTGCCCCTGCAGAATGCGGCTGAGAATTGTCTTGAAGAAGAAACAGCACGACAGTTATGTAATGTTAGCTGCATAGCTTCAGGCGAAATTTCTCACCAGGCCCTCGTACTTGGCGGCAGACACTATTTTCTAGACATCTTTACGCACTCACTGCGAGCTCAGAAATGAGAAGAGCGACGTGATGCTAACTGGGGTTATACTAGAGACACTACACAACACATCTGTGCAAAGCTTTATCGGATTTTCATAGTCGTTTCCATTTCGCGACCGATCGGAGCTTACTTTCTGAACGCCCCTCGTATATCAACGCCCGTCAGCAGCTGAAGATACTAACATAAAATTCTAATTTCGATAGACGGATCGTCTTACGCCACTACCCTACAGTACAGGTTGGTTGGTTGATTTGGGGATAGGGGACCAAACAGCGAGGTGATCGGTCCCATTTGGTTAGGGAAGGAAGTCGGCAGTGCCCTTTAGAAGGAACGATCCCGACATCTGCATGAATCGATTTACGGAAATCACAGAAAACCTAAATTAGGATGACCGGGTGCGAGTTTGAACCGTCGTCCTCCCGAATGCGGATCCAATTCAGCTAAATACCTAGGTATTACAATAACGAACAACTCAATTTGGAAGACACATAGAAAATGTTGTGGGGAAGGCTAAACAAACACGGTTTTATTGGCAGGACACTTAGAAAATGTAACAGACCTACCAAGGAGGCTGCCTACATTACGCTTCTCCGTCCTCTTTCAGAATACTGCTGCGCAGTGTGGGATACTTACCAGATAAGACTGACGGAGTACAGCGAAAAAGTTCAAAGAATGGCAGCATGTTTTGTACTATCGCGAAATATGGGAGAGAGTGTCACAGAAATGATACAGGATTTGGGTTTGACGCGTTTTTCGTTGCGACGGAGTCTTCTCACGAAATTCCAATCACCAGCTTTCTCCTCCGTATGCGAAAATATTTTGTTAACACCGACCTACATAGAGATGAACGATCACGAAGATAAAGTAAGGGAAATCAGAGCTCGCACGGAAAGATACAGGTGTTCATTCTTTCTGCGGGCTATACGAGATTGTAATAATAGAGAATTGTGAAGGTGGTTCGATGAACCCTCTGCCAGGCACTTAAATGTGATTTGCAGAGTATCCATGTAGATGTAGATGTATGCTGAGAGAGAAGAAAGCAGTGGTAGTGACAAGGATAAGAAAAAGTAATACTGACGATAGTAAACAGTAATTACGTTACAGAAGGAGTGAAGGAGACAATGGCAGTGTAAGTGAAAGACAGGGACATAGTGGCAGTGGAACATAATTGACAGTGGCAGAACACTGCTAGGGCCTCAGTATGAGAGGAATAAAGAGCAAGATAAAGTGGAAGTGGGTGACAGCCAGAGACAGAATATATGACAGTGAGGAAGAAAGAGAGAGTTGCAGTGAGAAGAGACAGCAGCAGTAGGAAGAAAGTAGAGATATTAGCAGTAAGTAAGAGCAACAGGGAGACAATGAGAGTAAGAGAAGACTGTAGTGGTGGGACACAACGGAGGGGACTGTGGTTGTGACAAAGAAAACATTGACAGAGAGATACGAAGAGATCATGACAATGAGTTGGGCTAAATGAGTGAGCAATAGAGGGCGACTGGGAATGGATGTGTATGAGCTACTTACAATGACGGAGTAGCGGATGTGAGCGAGTGGAAGATTGAGGTGAGCTGGGTGTTAAAAACAAGTGCGAATACGTTCGCATGCCAAAGATGCTGAGAAAGGTAGAATGTGGCAGCTGGTAACCCACTTTTCAGTCAGAGTCTTTTAAATAAACAGGAACATATTCGCATTTTTTGTGCTCCGACAGCAGCATTTTTCCGCTGGTTGGTTATATATTCAACTTTAGCCTGTTCCAGCTCGCATGCCCATCAGTGGGGAGCCGGGATCCCTCAGGCACAGGTGGACAAGGGTGGGTGGTCAACAGATGAAGCGCATGCAGTCAGGCAGCCGAGCCAGAGCGTATGTGACACTTTGGCACCGGCCAAGCGCTCACGATCGGGATTGGCCGTGCGGGTAGTGCGCGCGTTATAAGACCGCCGGGTACTAGCTGCAGGCGCAGCGAGCGACAGAGGGGTGCCCGGCAGTATCTGCGCTCTACGAGGCAAGGTTGGAACAGCCTACTTTAGTTCATAATAACCTTCCACCTACGAATGTTACTACTGTACCCAAACTACTGGCCTCATTTGCACTGAGACTACCGTCTTAGTGGGGGTCATAGTTGGATCTTAACGCATCAGAAAACAAATTCCTGCAAGTTGTACTGACTTGGTGTCAACACTCCAAGTATTTGTCCCAGTGCAGTAACAGAATAGGTATCGGATCTTGATCAAGCATTGCTAGCAGAAATGCTACTAAATGTGAATCGGATACTAAAGCTTAGGCAGACTGTTAAGTTATGTACACGAACTTTCACAATGAACATCAATTATTTTGTTTGCCACATTGTTGGTGAGTGAAATAACAAAACCATAGTTATCACAAAGCTACGAGCCCGCATCAATAAGCAATCTGTAGATCCACGTACAAAATGATGCACATATTTCACTCCGGCAAGTAAAGCGATGCAAGTCGAAAAACGGTATCTTTAGTTTTTGTCCCTAAAAAATATGTGTGAAGTGCGCAACGTGCACGAAAAATATGATGGCATTTAGTGCCAACAATACTTACTTATACTTCTTCAATGCATGTCTTATAGAATTAATTCTGTAAGTCGAGGTTTTCAAGTATTCCATTTTAATAGTTTTGTCACTGCTCTTGCCGAGGTGCGATATAATACAAATATATTTTTCATGCTCAATGACGGATAAGTAACTTTCCCGAAAGGTAATTAGTCAGTATTGCTCGCAGGCCCTAGGCAACATGTAACCTCTGTTGTGTCTAGACAAGACAGCCTAGACACAATGAGAGGAAGCCGAAAGGCACGCGCTTAAACTCACGCAGGCTGGCGTGAGGTCTGAGGATACGTAATGAATGCTATAAAGAAAAGTACGTAGCTTCTGGAATACTTAACTTTAATCCACATTTGTAGAACATCGCTCTTGATGATACATTAATAGAATCTCAATATCAATTGAATACGGCGCCTTGCTAGGTCGTAGCAAATGTAGCTGAAGGCTATGCTAACTATCGTCTCGGCAAATGAGAGCGTATTTGTCAGTGAACCGTTCCTTGCAAAGTCGGCTTTACAACTGGGGCGAGTGCCAGGACGTCTCTCTAGACCTGCCGTGTGGTGGCGCTCGGTCTGCTATCACTGACAGTGGCGACACGTGGGTCCGCCGTATACTAACGGACCGCGGCCGATGTAAAGGCTACCACCTAGCAAGTGTGGTGTCTGTCGGTGACACCACATTCCTCCCCCGCAAATCGGCGAACGGTGGTGTTATAAGGCTTCCGCCCGCCGTGGGGAGGACCCCATGTTGACGTATGCGACGAGGTGGGGAGCCTAACAACAGGTGAGGCTGTGCCACCCGCACCCTGCCATTCGGTCCGAGGGGAGCTAGGAAACGCCTGAAAACCTAGTCCAGGGTGCACGCCAAAATGCGGTGTATGCGCCCGTAAAGAGACAGGAGGGGCCGTAGGGTCGACCTCCATCGCGTCGGGGCACCCGACGGGCGAAGACGACAACTGGTCCGGAGCGGGCAAGAGTTCCATGTCGGAGGACAGCTGGTCACGGGAAGCGATCGGCGGCGCGTGACCCAGGGAGGCGCTAGGCAGCTGCAGCGAAGCGTCCACTGCGGGCGTCGCCGGCGGGAGAACAGGCGGCGGCGGCGGCGGCGGCGGCGGCGCGTCGCCATGGGGTAAAATGGAAGGCAGCGTCGGTAACACCTGGGGATGAGGCGAGCCAGTAGATGGGTCCCCAGGGCGCCGACCGGACGGCACCGTCGCTGAAAGCAGACGGGGAGCGGCAGAACCCAGGCGACGACAGAGGCGCAGCTGATTGAGATGCCGACGCACCTCACCAGAGGCCCCCAAAACCAGATACATAGCGCGGCAGAGGCAGCAAAGAATGCGCCCTGCGAGCCAACGCCGTGAACCTCGATAGTTGCGATAGTATACAACGTCGCCTGGAGCAAAAGCAGGTGGCTGCCGCTGCACAGGAACCTGATGCGGCGGATGTAGCAAAGACATCAAGGCCGATGAGGACGACCGTGGAGCAACTCAGCCGGCGAGCGAGCATCTCGGGGCTGAGAGCGATACGAGGACAAAAAGTGCAACAACGCGTCCTCCCGAGAATGCGACTCTTTCAACTTCAACATCTGCGACTTGAAAGTCCGGACCAATCGTTCAGCGGCACCGTTTGACTGAGGCGAAAACGGCGCGGATGTCAGATGTTGAATACCATTGGCCTTGCAGAATGACTGAAATTCTGCGGACATGAATTGTGGGCCATTGTCGGAAACAATAGTCTGTGGAAGACCTTCAATGCAAAAGATAGCGGAAAACGCTTGGATGGTGGCAGATGACGTCGTGGAAGCCATCCGGACCACAAAAGGAAAATTACTGAAAGAATCGACCACAACCAACCATCGAGCATTCCAAAATGGACCAGCAAAATCTATGTGCAAGCGTTGCCAAGGGGAAGTGGCTTTCGGCCATGCAAAGAATTTCCGCGGTGGTGCGGATTGTTGTTCGGCACACGCCATGCAAGAAGAGCACATGTTCGTAATCGCAGCATCGATTCCGAACCAAGTACAGTGCTGACGAGCAAGTTGTTTCGTTCGCACTATACCCCAATGACCTTGGTGGAGAAGCCGTAAGACAGAGGACTGTAACGAACGTGGTACCACGACCCGGGACTGATCATTATCAGAACGCAACAGCAAAACACCACGTCGAACAAAAAGTCTCTCCTTGTGAGCAAAAAATCGGCGAACCAACGGATCCTCGATCCGTGACTTTGACAAGGGCCATTGCGTGGCAACAAAACTCGAAACGGTAGCAAGGACAGGGTCAGCAGCTGTGGCTGTAGCCACACGACGAAAATCAATCGGAAACGATTCAACCACGTCATCGGTTTCCGAATCAATGAACATGCAAGCAAGTTCGGAAGAATCGAATGCTCTATCCCCAGCAACAGGCAAACGGGACAACGCATCGGCGTTTCCGTGCTGAGCAGTGGACCCATACAAGATATCGTAGCGGTACTGCGAAAGGAAAATTGACCAGCGAATGAATTTCTGCGCTGTACGTGGAGGTACAGGCTTGTTCGGATGAAAAAGCGATGTCAAAGGTTTGTGGTCTGTGATGATGGTAAAGTGACGACCATGCAAGAAATCATGGAACTTTGTAACACCAAACACGAGAGCCAAAGCTTCTTTCTCTGTCTGTGAATAATTTCTTTGCGCAGACGAGAGCAATTTGGACGCAAAGGCAATAGGGCGATCATGCGATCCATCTTTGTGCGCAAGCACCGCACCGATCCCGAAATCCGATGCATCTACCATCAACAAAAGGGGTTTCTGGGGATCGAATGGCGTAGGGCAAGTATTTGAAAGCAACGCCGATTTCAACTGGCGAAAGGCGCGTTCGCATTCCGTCGTCCACACGAACGGAACACCTTTACGGCGTAAGCGATGAAGCGGAGCTGAAATGGAAGAGGCATGGGGAACATATCGGTTGTAATAGTTAATTTTTCCCAGCACACTCTGTAGCTGCTTCAAATTCTGCGGCGAAGGCAAGTCTTGTATGGCACGGAGATGTTCTGGACTGGGATGGATGCCTTGTGCATTGATTACACGTCCCAGATATGGTAACTCACGAGCAAAAAACACACATTTGTCCTTCCGCAAGCGAAGACCATTTTGTCGCAAGACCTGAAATAATGTTCTGAGATTGGCTAAATGTTCTTCTTCTGTCTTTCCGGAGATCACAATATCGTCCAGATAGTTTGCTGCAGTAGGGACCGACGCACAAACAGTTTGCAGATATTGCTGAAACAATGCAGGGGTGGATGCACACCCGAACGGCAGTCTTGAATCGGTACAAACCAAGATGCGTGTTAACCACCAAGACGCGCTGGGATTCGTCGTCCACTGGTATTTGCAAGTACGCATGTGCTAGGTCCAACTTCGAAAAATATTTACCCGGGCACAGTTTATCAAAAAGATCTTCCGGGCGGGGTAAAGGATAAGTTGCAATCACTAATTGTGGATTCACTGTTGCCTTGAAGTCCACACAAAGTCTCAATTTTCCGCAAGGTTTTGGCAAAATTACTAAGGGTGAGGCCCAGAGAGAAGCCTGCACACGTTCAATCACACCTTGTGATTCCAAATCGTGTAATGTTCTTGCGACCTCATCACGCAATGCGTGGGGAACATTGCGCGCTCTGAAAAATTTCGGTTGCGCGTTTACTTTCAGGTCCAAATGTGCTGCATAGTGCTTAGCGCAACCAAGGCCCGGTGCAAAAATGTCTGCAAATTCTTCACATAGACGAGAAACACTGGCGGAAGGCACAGTCTGGGTCACTGATAGGACCTGATTTACTATAGACAAGTTAAACAACTGAAATAAATCGAAACCAAACAAGTTCACTGCAGAAGAAGAACGAAGTACGTAAAATGACACAAGTTTTGTTTGTCCCTTGTATGTGGCAAGAAGGCTGCACTGTCCTAACAGGGATATTCTGACCGGAATAACTATTTAACGTAACATTCGCGGCACGCAACGGAGGTGTGCCCAGTTGTTTGTGCGTGTCTTTATTGATCAATGAAACTGCAGCTCCGGTATCGAGCTGGAATGGGATCACGTTGCCATGAATGTCCAAGTCTACAAAAAGTTTAGTGTCCTGTTGACGACAAGAGCGACTGTCTCGTGCAATTTGAACAGACACTGGTACAGAATCACTTGCTAATTGACGTGATTTCCGGCGACGTCGACGCACACTATTTGTGGGACGCACACAGGCACTTTTAGAGAGAGTGGCACTGGGCGGAGTGGAATTAACTACATAAATGTCCATGGGCGAAGGTTCACTAGCCTGAGTATTCTTGGTTCGATTCCGATTCCGGCGTGAAGCAAAGGGCCTGGAATCGTTTTGAGTGTCCGATCTGAGCTTTTTCTGGCAAACACTCTGAACATGTCCTCATTTATTACAGAAAAAGCAAATAGCTTGGCGTGACGGGCAATTCTCACGCGAATGTCTAGTAGCACACCGCGGGCATGATTTCAGCACTGCATTTGCGTGCTGTCGCGGGACACGCGGCTGCGCGGACGCGCGCGAGGGCTGTTTACCGTTCCGTGCAGCTCGCCCGGCGGGCCGGTTAATGTGACACACAGCTGGCGAAGTGTCAAATGATGCCTGAGCAAAGTCAAGTGTGTCTTGCCTATCCAATATGTCTATCACTTGTTGAAGGGAGGGATTGACTATTTTCAAAATTTGCTCCCGTATACGAACATCAGAAACGTTCTGTGAAATTGCATCACGCACCATAGTATCTGAATAAGGGAGTCCACATTCACACTCAAAAGCACAATCCCTAGTAAGGCCTTGCAAAGTTGCAACCCACTCCGTATTAGTTTGACCGGCCGTACGTTTTGTACGAAAGAAAGTATACCTTTTTGCAACTACATTGACTGATTCCTTGAAATATGCATCTAATGCCGACAAAATGTCATCGTAGAACAGAGTTGCTACGTCGCGTCGGGGAAAAAATTTCTCTATCACACGGTACGTCTGCACCCCTACACACGCCAATAAGTGAGGCTGCCGCTCGTTACCTTGAATTCTGTAGGCGGCGAGATGGAATCCAAATTGGCGTGACCACTCCGTCCAGCTTTCCATCGCCGCATCGAATTGACGAAAAGGTGGTGCAACTGCGTGTTGTGGCTGCGGTAGCGGTGGAGCGGCGGCTGCCGCATCGGTTTGCATTGCACGTTGACCCTGGACGAGCAGACCAAGGGCATCCAATAGCGCCTGCGTCTGCTGATTCTGCAAGCGATAAAATTCGGACAGTACATCTGGAGATTGTGGCGAAGCCATGACACAAGTAAATTAGAGCAAACACAAGACAAACCCTAAATACTCGTCGCCAAATATGTTGTGTCTAGACAAGACAGCCTAGACACAATGAGAGGAAGCCGAAAGGCACGCGCTTAAACTCACGCAGGCTGGCGTGAGGTCTGAAACAGGATACGTAATGAATGCTATAAAGAAAAGTACGTAGCTTCTGGAATACTGAACTTTAATCCACATTTGTAGAACATCGCTCTTGATGATACATTAATAGAATCTCAATATCAATTGAATACGGCGCCTTGCTAGGTCGTAGCAAATGTAGCTGAAGGCTATGCTAACTATCGTCTCGGCAAATGAGAGCGTATTTGTCAGTGAACCGTTGCTTGCAAAGTCGGCTTTACAACTGGGGCGAGTGCCAGGACGTCTCTCTAGACCTGCCGTGTGGTGGCGCTCGGTCTGCTATCACTGACAGTGGCGACACGCGGGTCCGCCGTATACTAACGGACCGCGGCCGATTTAAAGGCTATCACCTAGCAAGTGTGGTGTCTGGCGGTGACACCACAACCTCACTGGCTAGAGGCAAGGTTCACACTCCACGATTGCTTCCAGCGCAGACCTCTTACTTGGGGCATAGTTTGGAACAACCACCAGCACCAAAACTGATTCAGACCGTTAACAGCTTTTCTTGTTTTTCAAATTTTATAGCCCCATTACATTTACAATTACGTTATAATCAACACATTGATGAGAGACTTTTTACCAATACAAATTCTTATTTGACCACTTGTTTAACTAATAAATAATTTTAAAGTTATAACTTATGGCGTGCATGTTATACTCCAACACCCATTCAGGGCATAACATAGGTACATCTGTTCGATGCCATCTAATTGATGGAGTCACCGAATGGTAGTGCCGTTTACACACCGACTTGGGACAGCATTCAGTCAGCTGCCTATTCCAACATTTACGCTGCTTCGAATGACAGTGTAGTAATCATGGCTGCAAGGGCCGGATATGTTACATTATACACCTCCTCTGTCTTCTGTTTCTAATTCGTAAGCAGTCTGACAAATATTTAAAAAAAACAGCTGTTATTCTAGTGTTCAGTCTTTTCAAGAGCGAAAAGTTTGTCTCATATCATATCACACAATGCCATGTTGCATAGAAATAAACGGAAACACATAATTTAAACACGTAATAAGTCAATTACTGTGTAATTTTTAAAAACAGCTAAATCTAAATAACAGGATTCCACCACATGTTTGTCGCATTTGTGTGAGAAAGAGGAGATTAGTTGGAATAAAGCCGTTACGAAACTTCACACGTATTAAAAGCCCTTGATTGTAAGAAAATAATTGTACAGAACCTTTAGTGTAAAAACGAGTGGGTGAGTCAAGTGAAAATACGATGTGATAACAGTAACACCCAACTTTATCGAGAATGGGGTATAGCGAGCTTACGGATTCTTTACATTTTCTTTAAATTTATTACTTACAAAATTTTTTAAGTTTTCTAGATCGCAAATAACATACAATCTTAAAAGCAGACAACCATTTTTGGTTGTTAATAGAAACACCTTCAAATCAATCACGCGAAAGTTGTAAGGTAAGACTTTTTCGCGTAAATACTTTCCACAAACTTCGTACGTAAGAGTGCGTCTTTTGTACCTCATGAAATTCCGATTATTTCTCGCAGTACAGAAATGGAATATAATCTAAGCAAAATGTTTTAATTGTTAAAAACCATTCAACAGCCGAGATCGCGTTAAATTTTTTTTATTTAAGACAATCAGTTTCAACAGACTGTGGTGTGATCTTCAGGTCTTGAAATCTTTTGTTGTAAAACATGTTCATTTTATGCTAACCTCACGGACAAGATGTTAAGTGGCCAAAAATTTCTCATTATAAAATGTTTGTCATCACTAAACCTTGACACCTTGTGCGTGAGGTCAGTGTAAAATAAACATGTTTTACAATTAAATATTTTACGACCTAAAGATGACAGCATAGTCTGTTGAAACCGGTTCTCTTAAATAAAAAAATTTCTTATGCGATCTTGGCTGTTGAATGATTTTTAAAAATTAAACAGATCGCCCTTCAGTTCTCTCAGACTCAGAAAATTCAATCAAAATGTTTTAAATTGTATAGCTAAAGGAGAAGCAGTAGTTAAACTGGGTTTTGTTTCGTTTTTCATGCCGGAAAATAGACGATCTATAACAGACGAGGTTTTTGTCATCTGTTGGGATTAAGGACGACTCGAAGAGAGAACATGAGCTGTCAACGAAAGTGACATCAGCGAACGAGTGAGAAAACCTAAAAAACCCAACTGAGGTTTTTTTAAGTGAGCGACATAAATCCAGTTATAAAGACGATAAGTATTCTTTGATACGGCGATGTATCAATTAATTATTCTTAAGAACGTTTCTGCTTGTTGAGTGGAGAAAGTAAATGTGCTTTCTTGTTCTGGAATGACAATGAAAATGATCTGTGGGATTACGGACACGGAAACGGGTTTCGTTGTGAGATTTTAAAGAGAAAAGAACATTGAGCACTGAAAAAAACTTTACAGAGTGTGTAAATAACAAATATATGTTAGTTCAATGGAATGTTAAAATACAATGTAAGTAAACATTTCGCTCCTCTCATTAATTTAATTGCAGACTGTTTCTTTTCTTCCAAAAATTGAATTACAACCTTTTAGTTTAAAAAATCAGTAAAAGGGAGTTTTGCTGGTGACATATGTGAGTTATTGTGAATCAGACCTCTATTGTAATCACATGGGGCTGATTAGGATAAGTGGACTACTTGTTTCCTTCAGCAGAAAATTTGTGTGTTTTTCAACTTCGACTTCTGGCAGCATGTTTGTTTAGAGCGTCATATAAAATTAAGCACAATATATTGTTGAGGCACTGCCACTTAAAATAGAAGAGATACGACAAAAAGAAAATATACTCGAGTGGTCCATCGGGCTATACATGAGTGCAAGATTCAATTAAAGTTACATATTGTTATTTGGAATATGATGTAATGAATACAAAGTCATGCTACTAAATATTTTACATCAAAACAAATTGATTCATGTTATCAAAAATCTTGATTCAACATTCGCTTTTCTAATGAGCTGTTGCCTTTGTTCAGGCATATCCTGTCTTTCTCTCACCAGAGCAATTATACTTACCACCAAATGTTAAAGAACATTGAAGCGTCCATCGTGAACAGGAAATACACTGAATCCAATTGTCTTTTTTATTGGTTTTGTAATGTCTTTCACCACACCCAACATTTTCATCTTCATCCCATTCATCAAAATTTCTTCATAGTCTTCTACAATATCTTCAGTGTTACAACTTTCTGCATATGATGCAGAAAATGAGCTATATACGGTATCTTTTTTAGCTTGTTTGGTGTTATTCTCTCTTCACTAGTATATTCCTTTGGTGATATTCTTTGTCTTTTCCTGTTTCCTTTCTTTTGATATATCTCTTCCCCTTTACAGCTTCAATATTTTTAGCAGAGTTTAACATTGTGGATACAGTTCCTGCCTTCTTCTTAAAATTCCTTGTTTTAACAATAGAAGGAACAGGTGATGTTTCATCAAAAAATTGTCTATGTTGGCTTAGCAGTAGTCGTTTTCAAGTGGTTATCTCGGAACCTATAGGTATTGTAGGAATAAAGACCGAATGACAAAGTCATGACAGTGAAAGAATTCGACATGTACAGATAATTCTGCTCTTTTGATGTGCTTGGGATCACTAGGTCTTTTGATGAGCTTAGGAGTGGTTGGTTGATCTGTTTGTGAGATTCTGCTCTTCCATTTGTTGGTACAGACGTCCTTTCCAACAAATGAGCATAGTCTGGAACTGCGGCCATATTCGGTGGGATTATTCCACATGCCTTGAAGCTAAATTTTAATTGTGGTCCATCTTTCCCACATTACAACACGTGGTCCATCTCTCCTGTTCAGTCTGACTATAATCCTATAAGATAATACGCATTTTGTATGCAGTGGCGGTATGTGGCGCTCAACATCACCTAGGTACAGTTTACTGCGGTAACCTTCTAACGTACTCTCCCGGTCGTTATGACCCGTCCTTACAACTTGCCAACACATGGAGATATCTGATAGAACTAAAGCACCTGTAAACCCAGGCCCTGCAATGTAAAGAGATCCCGGACGAAGTCATGATTAGATATCAGAATAACAGCTGTCATACATGCCCTAAAATATTTCAGTGTGTAGAACACTCAGACAACTGTCACTTGTACCAAATCTTTTTATTACAGAATCGTCGTACACTTGGGTTCAAGTGTGTAGTTGGTGACGTTGGAAAATCGTCTATAATTAGGAAGGTCCTGACAATGAATTCACAAATTAATGAAATTAATCGTGACAAACATGAACACATAACAACTTTTCAAAAGCATTCCTACATGAGAAAATAATCTCTAGCGTAACTTACAATACAATGTTCACAAAATAATTTACCCTCCAAAATATTACACTCACAACACTTCAATATGCCCTGTTGTCTGTGCTATTTTAACTGGACAATAACATATATTTACCGATACCTTTCTCGACTTTTAAGCCATATGAACACACATGCGATATGAGGCTAGCGTGGACACGAGGGAATGAGAAGAAAATACGTAACGAACTCCAATCTCCAATAGAGCTGGAGTGCACACACAAGCTAGTGACTCCCTTACTGAGCGCCTGAGCGAACGCGATATTTACCGTGCTTTGTCGGCGACTGCTGTGGTCGGCAAGGATGTATGATGGCGGCGCGTCGACACCGTGCGGACCTGTAAACCTCAATACTATTCTGGCCTTGACTGTATCAGCAGTCGGAAACTACCCTGAGTTTTCGTGAGGCGAAAAACTGTGTTTTTCCCCATCTAAACTATTGGCAATGTCCACTGGCTGTGGCTTAGCGACGTGTACACCTCTGACCTCTTTAATTGTTCCACAGAACGTAACTAGCTCGGGTCGAAATTCGTAATCTCCACTCCGGAGATGTTACGAGATTTTCGAACCCTATTAACGCAAGTGTTCACTAAAAATCTCTTCTAGGCTGACAGAACAGGAAGTGTTCCGTCTACACACGGCCCTGGTCTCATTTCTTGGCCCAATGAAGCTTGAGAAGCGTTTTGGGCGGTGGAAACTATTTTCCTTCTGGCCTATAGCATTCGCATTTCGCACCTATACTCTCAAACTCCGCCCATACACCAGCTGTCCACGTGCAACCTCGTGTTCTCCACACCTTCATCAGGTGATATGCAAGTATTTGTCGAAAGTAGCCGGCCGCTGTGGCCGAGCGGTTCTAGGCGCTTCAGTATGGAACCGCGCGACTGCTACGGTCGCAGGTTCGAATCCTGCCTTGGGCATGGATGTGTGTGATGTCTTTAGGTTAATTAGGTTTAAGTAGTTCTAAGTTCTAGAGGACTGATGACCTCAGATATTGAGTCCCATAGTGCTCAGTCATTTGAACCATTTTGTTGAAAACAGCGGTGCTTTCCACTGTGGCCTGTTTTCTCTTTCTAAAAAAAAAAAAGAAACATAGCGACAATGTTTTTCGTGCTTTTCAAAGGCGTCCCATTGTGATTCTGAAAGCATTCCTTTCCTGAAAGCTTTCCAAGGCATGAGGTTGCGTCTTTCTACGTGTTTTCTGTCCAATTTTCTCTGCCCCACTGTTAACTTTATTTTGTCCGACTCAACATTTTTCGTAAATGCGAATTCAGTGTATTGGTCCTCTAAGAGTCGCCACACGACCCACTGCTATGCTAAGATGTTTCTTTCCGTTCCATGCAGGTGTGAGTCAGAGAAGCTCGCTTAATGGCTTATCGTTAGCTAATGGTGGCTGCCTCCCCGCTGCGAGGGTCGGCTTTTCTTATGGCCTCTCTCGAAATGCGTCTCATGTTCTACTTCTCTCATCGGCTGGGAACACCCTGCGTCCACTTCAGTTCAAAGTGATTGCGATACTACTTGACTATTAATGTGATGTCGTCAGTCATACGACCACACCGCCGCCTGAGAGATGAATCTGCCGGATGCGAGTCTCTCGATAAACAGAACAGAAGAACGGCTGCGTTAGCCAGAGAGTACACAGCCAGTGGCAGTACTTACGCTCGCCGCGAGGCGCCTCTAGGCCACTTCATGTGTAGCAGTTGTGCCAGTCTACAGTTCGTAGCCGCGCTCAGTGGTCAGCCAGTGTCGATGTTAGTCATCGTCTGCATCACAGTCATTGCTGCAATCAAGTCTTTGTAGCTCCGTTCCAAGTTAGTCTTCAAATTCACCGGATTCGACATTCAAGATTACGAGAGATTAATTCGTCATTGCAAGATTTGTGACTTGTAAATTATGTCATTCTACGGAAGCTTAGTCTAGTCCCGTCTTCTATAATTGTCAACCAACTGCTCATGGACTACAGCAAAGTTAAGTAATAAATACTTTCTTATTTTGTACTCCTGCTAATTGTGTTTTCCTGTTGTAGCTACCAAGCAGTCTTGGCATAGTAGAAACCACGTTTCCACCTCCTCGGCTACCTCATATTTGCCACCTCATGTTGACGGACTCGATTATGGTGGAAGATCGCGAGCCATGTTCAAATGTGTGTGAAATCTTATGGGACTTAACTGCTAAGGTTGTCAGTCCCTAAGCTTACACACTACTTAACCTAAATTATCCTAAGGACAAACACACACACACACACACACACACACACCCATGCCCAATCTGGAACCGCGCGGCCGCTACGGTCGCAGGTTCGAATCCTGCCTCGGGCATGGATGTGTGTGATGTCCTTAGGTTAGTTAGGTTTAAGTAGTTCTAATTTCTAGGGGACTGATGACCTCAGATGTTAAGTCCCGTAGTGTTCAGAGCCATTTGGACCATTTGAACCCATACCTGAGGGAGGACTCGAACCTCCACCGGGACCAGCCGCCTGAGACCGCTCGGCTAATCCCGCCCGGCACCATCAATTAACATGCGAAGTAGGAAATGCTTGTCAGTATGGAGTTCATATCGGCTACATATGAATGATTACTCTCCGTATTATGCAAATTAGTATCACTTTACTTGAAAAAGGCCATGTGTGGTATCAAACTCCTCGGCTTGATGAGTATATTAAGTTTCTATATTTAAAATAGTATGTTAACGGGTAAAATTATTCCGCCACCTTGTAACCTAATGTGATTTACCGAAGATCCACGTGACTGTAGACTGGTTAAATGGCGCAAATCGCATTCGTCCGCTAAGAATGATTAAATATTCTTTGTGGAACCTACAGGAGTGCTTGATAAACCCTCGTTTTCGTCCCACAGGTGCCTTGCCATACTTTTTGTTCACTAGATTCGTCTGCCACAGAGAAAAGGATTTATCATGACTTTTTGTAAGAAAAATCTTTTTAATTTTATTACACTATTGTTTGTGAAAAGTTAACACTCAGAAGCAATGATTTGCTACACGCTCGATAAGAGGACTTGTAGAAAAGGTATGTAGATATGGAGATGGCATCTGTTCTTTCGGACATGTCCGAAAGAACAGATGCCATCTTCATATCGTTTAAGGCTAACCGGTTGATGACCTTCTTCAGTGCGGATGCACACGATTTGCCTGAGCTGTTACGGGAATGGGTGGATTGACTGCCGCGAGTAATGGGTATAATGGCAGGGACACTATGAATGTAGTGTGTGGACTGTAAGTTGAGAATGTGGGTCTCACGGGGAGCGTTCCGGTGATAAATCCCTGCTATCGCACTCTCCTCTGTGCCCTCGGTGGCTCAGATGGATAGAGAGTCTGCCATGTAAGCAGGAGATCGCGGGTTCGAGTCCCGGTCGGGGTACACATTTTCAACTGTCCCCGTTGATGTATATCAACTACAGTCATCAGCTAATGGTATCGATTTAATTGTAATTTCATTATAGAAAAGGAGAAAGACAATAAATGATTTAAATGGCAGAGAGGCGGCGTGTACGTAGTCCAACGGCGCCCTCTTTTGTATGACCGGACAGGTCAGTGTTACGCAATACTCAGTCGGTGCGGAGCCGTCATAGGAAGTGGAAAAGTGCATCAAAGTGCCAATATGTCTTGCCGATATCACAGGGTGCAATACCGGCTTCTGAGTACAGTATGATTTGTCTCCGGAGGCGGGTCTGTAGTTCCGCGAAACGGCGGCTCGTTCAGGGCACGCTACTTCAACAGTGAGGCGTTTGTGGAACCAGTGGGAGAAGAGGGCCGTAAACAGCGGCGACTAGGTATTGACCGACACCTGTGTCCACTGCGCGAGATGACCATCATCTTGTCCTCTTGGCCGTAAGGAACGTAACAGCTTCGTGCACAGTGCTAGCGTGACGTTGAGGAGTGTGCACATGTCCACGTCAACGGTTTGACTGAATTGGTGGCACATACGATATTGCGTCGGCTTCCACTGACTAGAACCCGCTAAAGCCGCAGACTGCAATGGGCACTCGAACGTCGACACTGCCGTGCCGAGTGAAAAAATGTAGTGTTTTCGGACGAGTCCCGCTTCAATTCGTTCTAAGGTGATGGCCGCATATGCCTTCGAAGCCGGCGTGGTGAACGCAGTCGAGCAGACTATACTGATGAGTGGCATAGTAGACAAACGCCAAGTGTGATGGTTTGGGGTGCCATTGCCTGTAACATACGATATCGCCTCCTACGTCTTGAGGTCAATCTGAACAGCTATCGCTTCATCACGGAGTTTTTAGGGCCCGGCGCACTGCCCTTCCTTACAGGCTGTTCCACATGCCATATTTCAGCAGGACAACGCTCGGCCCCATGTGGTGAGGAGTGTGCAAGCTTTCTTCGAAGGTCTACGGATACCACCGCTTCCCTCGCCTGCCTTTTCGCCTGACACGTCACCCATGGAACATGTCTGTCATAAGGGCGATCGGAAGCTTGTTCGTTCAGGTCGCGCTGCAGCCATAGTTGATACTGTGTAGACACGCCCACAAACACCAGCAGCGTATTCAGATGCTCTTTGATTCCATGCCACGACGTCTGAAGACTCTAATTTCCCCACGTAGTGGCGCTACTCCGTACTGAATTCCCACAGTCACAGTATCCGTACATGTCTGTAGTGCTAGTCATATGTGTAGTCACAGGTCCCTAATCAGTGGAATAAATTTCATTGTGAATACATCACACGGTCTTGGTTTTTCACTTTTTCTAAACGATAGTGTGTAAAGCGCTGTAAGAGACAAAGGGGTAATTTCAACATGAAGCCCCTTTTTTTTTCGAATTATTTACTCAAGGCTGAAATGCGAATTTTGATACGTATACAATTTATGGAGTAGGTTGTAACATTTTCACTAAACAGCATTTGCTGCCGAAATGAAAACTAAGTCCTATTCATTATGCTTTTCTGTAAATGTCTGTTCTCACCTTCATCACACGTTACGTAGCTGATACAGGAAAAAATGAGCTGACTTCAAAAGAAAGAGGATTTAGTAGATAAAAATAACCAATTTTTAACGATAATTGCTTCGCTTTGCAGCAGAGTTAGGGCCTACTTTTTGTATTTTTTGTGGACAGTAATAATGTAACTGTGGCAGTCAAATAATATGTTGCAGTCTTATTCAACATTAACAGCAACATAAAAATTTTTCACGTTAAAGCGATGAGCTAATAGTATTATGTGTGATACTAAAAGAATATCTTATTAGACGCAGTAAAACGAGAATTATGATGCAAAATAAATGTTAGATTACCTTATAATAATTGCAAAGTACAAAGCGAAGTACTGCAGCTGAACTAACAGTCAGAACTTCTATCCAGAAAATGAGTTACTATTTCATATAGACATTACCCACAAATATAATATGAAAGAAAGAAAATATTTTCTTGAACATAGATTAAGACTAGAGCACCACTGTACACAGACCACTGTACACAGAACACTGTACACAGACCACTGTACACAGACCAAAAGACAGCCGGCCGCTGTGGCCGAGCGGTTCTAGGCACTTCAGTCCGAAACGGCGCTGCTGCTACGGTCGCAAGTTCGAAGCCTGCCTTGGGCATTGATGTGTGTGATGTCCTTAGATTAGTTAGGTTTAAGTAGTTCTAAGTTCTAGGGGACTGATGACCTCATATGTTAAGTCCTATAGTGCTTAGAGCCATTTGAACCATTTTGAACCAAAAGACTTATAGAGGTTTCAGCGGAGTAGTCGTCCAGAAAGAGACATCACGTAGATCATCAAAATACTCGTATACTTCCGCCACAGATATTGAAAAGATAAGCTGCTCGTTTCTTAAAAAAAAAAAAAAAAAATAAAAAAAAAGAGAGAGAGAGAGAGAGCAGAGCAGCATCCGAATATGTGCATATGTTAGTATTTGCTGATGAGTAAGTCGTTGCCTCCACATCCTTAAAAATTATCTGTAACGTATGAGCAAGCAAGTTTTCTCATGTGCTAATGAATATGTCCATGAGCGGGTTCGAACCTCTCCACTATTATCGACACTTTAAGTGCCACCGATGAATTAATACAGTTGAAATAGCATTTCGCTTCAAAAAAGTGCTGTTGGTAGTGATTCTGTAATGCATGGCTGCTTTGTATTCATAGAAATATGGAAATCTTCACCTGCGTTGTGGCGGCTTCGATGTAAATAAAGTAACCATTTATCTACTGCACATGTAAATTTGAGAGTAAGCGGACATAAATTGAATCGCTCTTCTATCCGTGTTGTTGACAGTTACTTTTAAGCAGTAATTACTTTTGTGTAGTCGTGTCAGATAATTACTTAACAGGGCGGCACGAGTGCGGTCCTGCTAACGATGTTAAGTCGGTTTCAAATGCCCGCCAATTAATTTTCAATTTTCATGCAAACAAAGTAACAAAAAGGCAAATACGCCCATAAACCACGCCGAAGGCTTTTAAAATTAGAGGAATAGGCACTAGCGTGAAACAAAACTCCATCAGTTCACATAGCCCGGCGTGTTAATAAGTTTCTGGAGAGTGCTTCCACAAGAAATATTCTTGGACAAACGGGAAAATATTCCTGTTGCATTTCTAAAATGTCGTCGAAGGTAATAACGCTTCTAACCAGACGAAATACATTTCGGCAGAGATAGTCACTCTGATATCGACAACTAATCATTCTGAACAAGAAACTAACGAATGCAACGAGCAAGAAGGGTTGATATAAATGAATGAGCAGTACAGTTCTCAAGTTTTAGAAAACGTAATACCGTTCTCGTTCACCACAAGAATTGATTTAGGAGCAGCATACAAAATTATCTCCACAAATAAATACTACTTTGCAACAAGTGCTATATTCCAATTCGTATTTTGAAGCCTCCAGCATCTGAAGCACTGTATGCCGTTGATCACCGATAGGTTTCAGGGGATCAGCAACACAGCGACGATCGGTCCGTCTTTTGATGATGTGCAGGGAGAGCATTTTCACTTCCTCCTCACGTTGTAAAATGTCATTTAGTTAAAAACTGTTTTCATACAATGTGTGATCTGCATAACTCACACGCTAAATGTTGTAACCATGACTCAAATAACAGTAAACAAAATTGGTATTTTTGCGGGAAATCGAAAACGGAAAGCATTTAGTGTGCTGGTGTACCCTGAAAGAAACTCCCAGCACCCCTTTCATCAGTCTCCCTAGGAAGGAGGATGCTTGCATCTGTAAACTGCTACTGAACATTTTCCTTTGAAGTTAATCCGCGGGTATGATTATGACGATGATGATTGGTTTGTGGGGGCTCTCAACTGCGCAGCTCTTAGCGCCCGTACAAATTCCCAATCCTTACACAGTCCTATCTTGCCATTTTTACGAATGATGATGAACTGATGATGACAACACGAACACCCAGTCCCCGAGCGGAGAAAATCCCCAACCGGGCCGGAATCGAACCCTGGACCCTCTGACCCAGACGCAGCAACGCTAGCCACTACACCAACAGCTGCGGACGATTCGTGGATATGAAGCTACTTTTTGAGAATATTAAATACAGGAAAATCTCAGGCCTGAATATGTACAACGCATCACGAAACTAAATTGTTTTGTGAGTGATCTAGGATAATGGTTCAAATGGCTCTGAGCACTATGGGACTTAACATCTGAGGTCATCAGTCCCCTAGAACTTAGAACTACTTAAACCTAACCAACCTAAGGACATCACACACATCCATGCCCGAGGCAGGATTCGAACCTGCGACCGTAGCAGTCGCGCGGTTCCGGACTGCAGCGCCTAGAAACGCGTGGCCACCGCGGTCGGCCTAGGGTAATGGACCAGAACGAAGTAGTGATTGTTATGGTGTTAAACTTAGACCATGTGAGTCATTCGACGATAAATCTTTACAATAAAAAGACAGAATTGAAGCCAACCTAAGCCATGTTAGTCAGAGGTGTTGACTGGGTCTGTACTGGTGCTTTGATTATGCTTTCTTCATTTATGTGGTAACTGGAAAGCTCCATGTTGTTGTTGTTGTTGTGGTCTTCAGTCCTGAGTCTGGTTTGATGCAGCTCTCCATGCTACTCCATCCTGTGCAAGCTTCTTCATCAACCAGTACTTACTGCAACCTACAGCCCTCTGAATCTGCTTAGTGTATTCATCTCTTGGTCTCCATCGACGATTTTTACCCTCCACGCTGCCCTCCAATGCTAAATTTGTTATCCCTTCATGCCTCAGAACATGTCCTGCCAACCGGTCCCTTCTTCTTGCCGAGTTGGGCCACAAACTCCTCTTCTCCCCAATTCTATTCAATACTTCCTCATTAGTTACGTGATCTACCCATCCAATCTTCATCATTCTACTGTAGCACCACATTTCGAAAGCTTCTATTCTCTTTTTGTCCAAACTATTTATTGTCCATGTTTCACTTCCATACATGGCTACACTCCATACAAATACTTTCAGAAACAACTTCCTGACACTTAAATCTATACTCGATGTTAACAAATTTCTCTTCTTCAGAAACGCTTTCCTTGCCATTGACAGACTACATTTTATATCCTCTCTACTTCGTCCATCATAGCAAAACTCCTTTACTACTTTAAGTGTCTCATTTCCTAATCTAATTCCCTCAGCATCACCTGACTTAATTCGACTACATTACATTATCCTCGTTTTGCTTGTGTTTATGTTCATCTTATATCCTCCTTTCAAGACAATGTCCATTCCGTTCAACTGCTCTTCCATGTCCTTGGCTGTTTCTGACAGAATTGCAATGTCGTCGGCGAACCTCAAAGTTTTTATTTCTTCTCACTTGATTTAAATACCTACTCCGAATTTTTCTTTTGTTTCCTTTACTGCTTGCTCAATGTACAGATTGAACAACATCGGGGAGAGGCTACAACCTTGTCTTACTCCCTTCCCAACCACTGCTTCCCTTTGATGTCCCTCGACTCTTATAACTGCCATCTGGTTTCTGTACAAATTGTAAATAGCCTTTCGATCCCTGTATTTTACCCCTGCCACCTTTAGAATTTGAAAGAGAGTATTCCACTCAACATTGTCAAAAGCTTTCTCTAAGTCTACAAATGCGAGGAACGTAGGTTTGCCTTTCTTTAATCTTTCTTCTAAGATAAGCCGTAAGGTTAGTATTGCCTCACGTGTTCCAACATTTCTACGGAATCCAAACTGATCTTCCCTGAGGTCGGCTTGTACCAGATTTTCCATTCGTCTGTAAAGAATTCGCGTTAGTATTTTGCAGCTGTGACTTATTAAACTGACAGTTCGGTAATTTTCACATCTGTCAACACCTGCTTTCTTTGGGATTGGAATTATTATATTCTTCTTCAAGTCTGAGGGTATTTCACCTGTCTCATACATCTTGCTCACCAGATGGTAGAGTTTTGTCAGGACTGTCTCTCCCAAGGGTGTCAGTTGTTCTAATGGAATGTTGTCTACTCCCGGGGCCTTCTTTCGACTTAGGTCTTTCAGTGCTCTGTCAAACTCTTCACGCAGTATCGCATCTCCCATTTCATCTTCATCTACATCCTCTTCCAGTTCCATAATATTGTCCTCAAGTACATCGCCCTTGTATAGGCCCTCTATCTACTACTTCCACCTTTCTGCTTTCCCTTCTTTGCTTAGAACTGGGTTTCCATCTGATATTCATACAAGTGGTTCACTTTTCACCAAAAGTCTCTTTAACTTTCCTGTAGGCAGTATCTATTTTACCCCTAGTGAGATAAGCCTCTACAGCCTTACATTTGTCTCTAGCCATCCCTGCTTAGCCATTTTGTACTTCCTGGCGATCTCATTTTTGAGACTTTTGTACTCCTTTTTGCCTGCTTCATTTACTGCATTATTATATTTTCTCCTTTCATCAATTAAATTCAATATTTCTTCTGTTACCCAAGGATTTCTACTAGGCCTCGTCTTTATACCTACTTGATCCTCTGCTGCCTTCACTACTTCATCCCTCAGAGCTACCCATTCTTCTTCTACTGTATTTCTTTTCCCTATTCGTGACAATTGTTCCCTTATGCTCACCCTGAAATTCTGTACAACCTCTGTTTATCCAGGTCCCATCTCCTTAAATTCCCACCTTTTTGCAGTTTCTTCAGTGTTAATCTACAGTTCATAACCAATAGATTATGGTCAGAGTCCACATCTGCCCCTAGAAATATCTTACAATTTAAAAACTGGTTCTTAAATCTCTGTCTTACCATTATATAATCTATCTGATACCTTTTAGTATCTCCAGGATTCTTCTATGTGTACAACCTTCTTTTATGATTCTTGAACCAAGTGTTAGCTATGATTAAGTTATGCTCTGTGCAAAATTCTGCCAGACGGCTTCCTCTTTCATTTCTTACCCCCCAATCCATATTCACCTACTATGTTTCCTTCTTTCCCTTTTCCTACTCTCGAATTCCAGTCACCCATGACTTCACTGTTTTATCTCATCATACATTTTCATCAATTTCTTCATCATCTGTAGAGCTAGTTGGCATATAAACTTGTACCACTGTAGTAGGCGTGAGCTTCGTATCTATCTTGGCCACAATAATGCGTTCACTATGCTGTTTGTAGTAGCTTACCCGCACTCCTATTTTTTATTCATTATTAAACCTACTCCTCCATTACCAAATTTGATTTTGTATTTGTAACCCTGTATTCACCTGACCAGAAGTCTTGTTCCTCCTGCCACCGAACTTCACTAATTCCCACTATATCTAACTTTAACCTGTCCATTTCCCTTTTTAAATTTTCTAACCTACCTGCCCGATTAAGGGATCTGACATTCCACGCTCCGATCCGTAGAACACTAGTTTTCTTTCTCCTGATAACGACGTCCTCTTGAGTAGTCCCCGCCCGGAGATATTTACCTCTGGAATATTTTACCCAAGAGGACGCCATCATCATTTAACCATACAATAAAGCTGCGTGCCCTCGGGAAGCTCGATAGCAAATTAATTATTTCTGTTAACTATTAAATTTGCACTTTAACATGTCATTTGCAATCAATGTGAAATAAAAGGATTACGTGTGAGCTTTGGATGTCTTCTCACAGTAAATTGTAACTGCTTTTGTTTTCTAAAAAACTACATTGGATTATAGAAAATCTGATTGTTGTTACCTTTTACAAAAGATATCAAGAAACAATTAAAATATTTCTGACACAAACTCAGATTAAAGTAAAATAATAATATACTTTTATTATTAACAATTATCTTAGGGGTGCTTTCCTGGAAGGCAGCCTATTACCTTGAGACAATAGAACGTTGACAGGCAGTGCACTTCATTACCAGGTAGTGTGTGTGTGCGGTGTGCTGGCGACGAAGACCGTGGTGTTGCCAGGACAGCACTCTCAGCTAGCGGCAGTAGCAATGGCAACGTGTGGGCTGAACTAGGACCAGCTTATGGTCACTTTATGTCCATGACCGAAGTCTTGTACGATTTCCACTTGGAGTGCCCTCTACAAACGCATCTCAAGCCAGAGGAACCAGTGCTCCAATCGTTAAAAAGATAATGAAGGATACTGAGAAATACTTTGAGCAATCGATGATTTGATAGATGTAACTAAGGTCAAGAGCTGTAAAGAAAGATAGAACCAATAACATCACCAATCTGAACATAAACACTGCTATTCTACGGACATACATACAGAATAAAGACTGACCTAGAGGCTATGGATACTTATAAGTTGTAAGAAAACAACTATTAGAGGGAACGAAGAACGTCCAAAAGACCTGGAGTAGGTTGGTATCCCAGAAAAATCATTCAGGAACAGAAATAAATTATGATACTTGAACACTACTACCAGAGATTAAGAGAGAAAGAAGAATCTAGAAGTAGGAGAGGGCTTCCGTCGGAAGAAAGAAAGAACTTGGCCAAGAGGCTATACGAGAAGCTGGGTGGTGTGTGTATAAATGAACGCTACGATCGCAGGTTCGGATCCTGCCTCGGGCATAGATGTGTGTGATGTCCTTAGGTTAGTTAGGTTTAAGTAGTTCGAAGTCCTAGGGGACTGATGACCTCGTTAAGTCCCATAGTGCTCAGAGACATTTGAACCATTTATAAATGAACGATGCGAACTGTGCTAAATGCTGGTTGAGACCTAACACAAATCAGCTCCCAAACGAGGTAACCCGTGGACGGACGACGTCACCTGTGCTAACCCCTGTCACAGCAGATCTCGTGAAGCAGGGCTTCCCCACAAATCTGATTACTGTGCAATTGCACACTGCGGTTGGACAACACACCTGTTACATTTACTATGACCGTAACATATCAGCTTGTGGCTGATATCCCATTGCCAGTACTTGCGTAGACGAAACTTACATTTACTAAATAATAGAGGTTGATCTGGTAAAATGTTAATTTATTTACGTTAGTCAAAAATAAAGTACCGTTGAGAACACAACTGACACCGGATTGCTTTTAAAATAAAAAGGATAGCATTTGAGTCGCCACCAGCGATATACTGCTGGAAAATTCCATCATTTCACTGAAGGTGGTTGACGTAACATCAAACTCCACATGAATTTACAAAAACAAGATGAAAAACTAAATTAGAATAGGGAGAAAATCGTAGACAAAACAGAAATAAGTTACACTCAACAAACCAAAAGGTGGCTACGAAACATAGTTAAATGATCACGGGTTGCATTCAAATTCTGTTACAATATGAATGACCACCTAACTACACAATGACAGAAGAATGTGCGTTAATGATGCCCCCATCTCTCACCCATCTCAGATGATCGATAACGTGAAGTTTGCCCATGGCACCTTACCATGCTATTAGAATGTTCCCCGCTACTCCTATCATCGTGCTGCAATCTTACCAAACACTTAAGTAACGTTTTTGACAGCAGAGCTGATGTGCACCATGTCTACACGGCCCACCAGCGAAATTCGGCTAAGTCCCAAGACTACGAACCCAGAGCAAGTGAAGCGCCAGCCTCAGACCGAGGAGTGTTGACTTTTCCAAGTGTAGAACGAGAGAGTGTTAACTGCAGGAAGTCCGAGTCAGCAGTGCCCTTTCGAATCTCACTTAACTTCCCTTCCTAAACTTTGCTGAGGCACTCTCTCCCTGCCGCTATGGCCAGTCGTAGGGTACGGTACGAACGTCCCACCAATTGCAGAAATGTTATAGTAAACTTTTGCTCCCACCAAATTTTTAAACTCTAAGCCTGCTGATGACCTCAGATGTTAAGTCCCGTAGTGTTCAGAGCCATTTGGACCATTTGAACCCATACCTGAGGGAGGACTCGAACCTCCACCGGGACCAGCCGCCTGAGACCGCTCGGCTAATCCCGCCCGGCACCATCAATTAACATGCGAAGTAGGAAATGCTTGTCAGTATGGAGTTCATATCGGCTACATATGAATGATTACTCTCCGTATTATGCAAATTAGTATCACTTTACTTGAAAAAGGCCATGTGTGGTATCAAACTCCTCGGCTTGATGAGTATATTAAGTTTCTATATTTAAAATAGTATGTTAACGGGTAAAATTATTCCGCCACCTTGTAACCTAATGTGATTTACCGAAGATCCACGTGACTGTAGACTGGTTAAATGGCGCAAATCGCATTCGTCCGCTAAGAATGATTAAATATTCTTTGTGGAACCTACAGGAGTGCTTGATAAACCCTCGTTTTCGTCCCACAGGTGCCTTGCCATACTTTTTGTTCACTAGATTCGTCTGCCACAGAGAAAAGGATTTATCATGACTTTTTGTAAGAAAAATCTTTTTAATTTTATTACACTATTGTTTGTGAAAAGTTAACACTCAGAAGCAATGATTTGCTACACGCTCGATAAGAGGACTTGTAGAAAAGGTATGTAGATATGGAGATGGCATCTGTTCTTTCGGACATGTCCGAAAGAACAGATGCCATCTTCATATCGTTTAAGGCTAACCGGTTGATGACCTTCTTCAGTGCGGATGCACACGATTTGCCTGAGCTGTTACGGGAATGGGTGGATTGACTGCCGCGAGTAATGGGTATAATGGCAGGGACACTATGAATGTAGTGTGTGGACTGTAAGTTGAGAATGTGGGTCTCACGGGGAGCGTTCCGGTGATAAATCCCTGCTATCGCACTCTCCTCTGTGCCCTCGGTGGCTCAGATGGATAGAGAGTCTGCCATGTAAGCAGGAGATCGCGGGTTCGAGTCCCGGTCGGGGTACACATTTTCAACTGTCCCCGTTGATGTATATCAACTACAGTCATCAGCTAATGGTATCGATTTAATTGTAATTTCATTATAGAAAAGGAGAAAGACAATAAATGATTTAAATGGCAGAGAGGCGGCGTGTACGTAGTCCAACGGCGCCCTCTTTTGTATGACCGGACAGGTCAGTGTTACGCAATACTCAGTCGGTGCGGAGCCGTCATAGGAAGTGGAAAAATGCAACAAAGTGCCAATATGTCTTGCCGATATCACAGGGTGCAATACCGGCTTCTGAGTACAGTATGATTTGTCTCCGGAGGCGGGTCTGTAGTTCCGCGAAACGGCGGCTCGTTCAGGGCACGCTACTTCAACAGTGAGGCGTTTGTGGAACCAGTGGGAGAAGAGGGCCGTAAACAGCGGCGACTAGGTATTGACCGACACCTGTGTCCACTGCGCGAGATGACCATCATCTTGTCCTCTTGGCCGTAAGGAACGTAACAGCTTCGTGCACAGTGCTAGCGTGACGTTGAGGAGTGTGCACATGTCCACGTCAACGGTTTGACTGAATTGGTGGCACATACGATATTGCGTCGGCTTCCACTGACTAGAACCCGCTAAAGCCGCAGACTGCAATGGGCACTCGAACGTCGACACTGCCGTGCCGAGTGAAAAAATGTAGTGTTTTCGGACGAGTCCCGCTTCAATTCGTTCTAAGGTGATGGCCGCATATGCCTTCGACGCCGGCGTGGTGAACGCAGTCGAGCAGACTATACTGATGAGTGGCATAGTAGACAAACGCCAAGTGTGATGGTTTGGGGTGCCATTGCCTGTAACATACGATATCGCCTCCTACGTCTTGAGGTCAATCTGAACAGCTATCGCTTCATCACGGAGTTTTTAGGGCCCGGCGCACTGCCCTTCCTTACAGGCTGTTCCACATGCCATATTTCAGCAGGACAACGCTCGGCCCCATGTGGTGAGGAGTGTGCAAGCTTTCTTCGAAGGTCTACGGATACCACCGCTTCCCTCGCCTGCCTTTTCGCCTGACACGTCACCCATGGAACATGTCTGTCATAAGGGCGATCGGAAGCTTGTTCGTTCAGGTCGCGCTGCAGCCATAGTTGATACTGTGTAGACACGCCCACAAACACCAGCAGCGTATTCAGATGCTCTTTGATTCCATGCCACGACGTCTGAAGACTCTAATTTCCCCACGTAGTGGCGCTACTCCGTACTGAATTCCCACAGTCACAGTATCCGTACATGTCTGTAGTGCTAGTCATATGTGTAGTCACAGGTCCCTAATCAGTGGAATAAATTTCATTGTGAATACATCACACGGTCTTGGTTTTTCACTTTTTCTAAACGATAGTGTGTAAAGCGCTGTAAGAGACAAAGGGGTAATTTCAACATGAAGCCCCTTTTTTTTTCGAATTATTTACTCAAGGCTGAAATGCGAATTTTGATACGTATACAATTTATGGAGTAGGTTGTAACATTTTCACTAAACAGCATTTGCTGCCGAAATGAAAACTAAGTCCTATTCATTATGCTTTTCTGTAAATGTCTGTTCTCACCTTCATCACACGTTACGTAGCTGATACAGGAAAAAATGAGCTGACTTCAAAAGAAAGAGGATTTAGTAGATAAAAATAACCAATTTTTAACGATAATTGCTTCGCTTTGCAGCAGAGTTAGGGCCTACTTTTTGTATTTTTTGTGGACAGTAATAATGTAACTGTGGCAGTCAAATAATATGTTGCAGTCTTATTCAACATTAACAGCAACATAAAAATTTTTCACGTTAAAGCGATGAGCTAATAGTATTATGTGTGATACTAAAAGAATATCTTATTAGACGCAGTAAAACGAGAATTATGATGCAAAATAAATGTTAGATTACCTTATAATAATTGCAAAGTACAAAGCGAAGTACTGCAGCTGAACTAACAGTCAGAACTTCTATCCAGAAAATGAGTTACTATTTCATATAGACATTACCCACAAATATAATATGAAAGAAAGAAAATATTTTCTTGAACATAGATTAAGACTAGAGCACCACTGTACACAGACCACTGTACACAGAACACTGTACACAGACCACTGTACACAGACCAAAAGACAGCCGGCCGCTGTGGCCGAGCGGTTCTAGGCACTTCAGTCCGAAACGGCGCTGCTGCTACGGTCGCAAGTTCGAAGCCTGCCTTGGGCATTGATGTGTGTGATGTCCTTAGATTAGTTAGGTTTAAGTAGTTCTAAGTTCTAGGGGACTGATGACCTCATATGTTAAGTCCTATAGTGCTTAGAGCCATTTGAACCATTTTGAACCAAAAGACTTATAGAGGTTTCAGCGGAGTAGTCGTCCAGAAAGAGACATCACGTAGATCATCAAAATACTCGTATACTTCCGCCACAGATATTGAAAAGATAAGCTGCTCGTTTCTTAAAAAAAAAAAAAAAAAAAAAAAAAAAAAAGAGAGAGAGAGAGAGAGAGCAGAGCAGCATCCGAATATGTGCATATGTTAGTATTTGCTGATGAGTAAGTCGTTGCCTCCACATCCTTAAAAATTATCTGTAACGTATGAGCAAGCAAGTTTTCTCATGTGCTAATGAATATGTCCATGAGCGGGTTCGAACCTCTCCACTATTATCGACACTTTAAGTGCCACCGATGAATTAATACAGTTGAAATAGCATTTCGCTTCAAAAAAGTGCTGTTGGTAGTGATTCTGTAATGCATGGCTGCTTTGTATTCATAGAAATATGGAAATCTTCACCTGCGTTGTGGCGGCTTCGATGTAAATAAAGTAACCATTTATCTACTGCACATGTAAATTTGAGAGTAAGCGGACATAAATTGAATCGCTCTTCTATCCGTGTTGTTGACAGTTACTTTTAAGCAGTAATTACTTTTGTGTAGCCGTGTCAGATAATTACTTAACAGGGCGGCACGAGTGCGGTCCTGCTAACGATGTTAAGTCGGTTTCAAATGCCCGCCAATTAATTTTCAATTTTCATGCAAACAAAGTAACAAAAAGGCAAATACGCCCATAAACCACGCCGAAGGCTTTTAAAATTAGAGGAATAGGCACTAGCGTGAAACAAAACTCCATCAGTTCACATAGCCCGGCGTGTTAATAAGTTTCTGGAGAGTGCTTCCACAAGAAATATTCTTGGACAAACGGGAAAATATTCCTGTTGCATTTCTAAAATGTCGTCGAAGGTAATAACGCTTCTAACCAGACGAAATACATTTCGGCAGAGATAGTCACTCTGATATCGACAACTAATCATTCTGAACAAGAAACTAACGAATGCAACGAGCAAGAAGGGTTGATATAAATGAATGAGCAGTACAGTTCTCAAGTTTTAGAAAACGTAATACCGTTCTCGTTCACCACAAGAATTGATTTAGGAGCAGCATACAAAATTATCTCCACAAATAAATACTACTTTGCAACAAGTGCTATATTCCAATTCGTATTTTGAAGCCTCCAGCATCTGAAGCACTGTATGCCGTTGATCACCGATAGGTTTCAGGGGATCAGCAACACAGCGACGATCGGTCCGTCTTTTGATGATGTGCAGGGAGAGCATTTTCACTTCCTCCTCACGTTGTAAAATGTCATTTAGTTAAAAACTGTTTTCATACAATGTGTGATCTGCATAACTCACACGCTAAATGTTGTAACCATGACTCAAATAACAGTAAACAAAATTGGTATTTTTGCGGGAAATCGAAAACGGAAAGCATTTAGTGTGCTGGTGTACCCTGAAAGAAACTCCCAGCACCCCTTTCATCAGTCTCCCTAGGAAGGAGGATGCTTGCATCTGTAAACTGCTACTGAACATTTTCCTTTGAAGTTAATCCGCGGGTATGATTATGACGATGATGATTGGTTTGTGGGGGCTCTCAACTGCGCAGCTCTTAGCGCCCGTACAAATTCCCAATCCTT
This sequence comes from Schistocerca nitens, assembly GCF_023898315.1. Lineage (NCBI taxonomy): Eukaryota > Metazoa > Arthropoda > Insecta > Orthoptera > Acrididae > Schistocerca > Schistocerca nitens. The sequence continues at coordinate 180,512,241 of NC_064617.1, read as the reverse complement.
ACACAGTCCTATCTTGCCATTTTTACGAATGATGATGAACTGATGATGACAACACGAACACCCAGTCCCCGAGCGGAGAAAATCCCCAACCGGGCCGGAATCGAACCCTGGACCCTCTGACCCAGACGCAGCAACGCTAGCCACTACACCAACAGCTGCGGACGATTCGTGGATATGAAGCTACTTTTTGAGAATATTAAATACAGGAAAATCTCAGGCCTGAATATGTACAACGCATCACGAAACTAAATTGTTTTGTGAGTGATCTAGGATAATGGTTCAAATGGCTCTGAGCACTATGGGACTTAACATCTGAGGTCATCAGTCCCCTAGAACTTAGAACTACTTAAACCTAACCAACCTAAGGACATCACACACATCCATGCCCGAGGCAGGATTCGAACCTGCGACCGTAGCAGTCGCGCGGTTCCGGACTGCAGCGCCTAGAAACGCGTGGCCACCGCGGTCGGCCTAGGGTAATGGACCAGAACGAAGTAGTGATTGTTATGGTGTTAAACTTAGACCATGTGAGTCATTCGACGATAAATCTTTACAATAAAAAGACAGAATTGAAGCCAACCTAAGCCATGTTAGTCAGAGGTGTTGACTGGGTCTGTACTGGTGCTTTGATTATGCTTTCTTCATTTATGTGGTAACTGGAAAGCTCCATGTTGTTGTTGTTGTTGTGGTCTTCAGTCCTGAGTCTGGTTTGATGCAGCTCTCCATGCTACTCCATCCTGTGCAAGCTTCTTCATCAACCAGTACTTACTGCAACCTACAGCCCTCTGAATCTGCTTAGTGTATTCATCTCTTGGTCTCCATCGACGATTTTTACCCTCCACGCTGCCCTCCAATGCTAAATTTGTTATCCCTTCATGCCTCAGAACATGTCCTGCCAACCGGTCCCTTCTTCTTGCCGAGTTGGGCCACAAACTCCTCTTCTCCCCAATTCTATTCAATACTTCCTCATTAGTTACGTGATCTACCCATCCAATCTTCATCATTCTACTGTAGCACCACATTTCGAAAGCTTCTATTCTCTTTTTGTCCAAACTATTTATTGTCCATGTTTCACTTCCATACATGGCTACACTCCATACAAATACTTTCAGAAACAACTTCCTGACACTTAAATCTATACTCGATGTTAACAAATTTCTCTTCTTCAGAAACGCTTTCCTTGCCATTGACAGACTACATTTTATATCCTCTCTACTTCGTCCATCATAGCAAAACTCCTTTACTACTTTAAGTGTCTCATTTCCTAATCTAATTCCCTCAGCATCACCTGACTTAATTCGACTACATTACATTATCCTCGTTTTGCTTGTGTTTATGTTCATCTTATATCCTCCTTTCAAGACAATGTCCATTCCGTTCAACTGCTCTTCCATGTCCTTGGCTGTTTCTGACAGAATTGCAATGTCGTCGGCGAACCTCAAAGTTTTTATTTCTTCTCACTTGATTTAAATACCTACTCCGAATTTTTCTTTTGTTTCCTTTACTGCTTGCTCAATGTACAGATTGAACAACATCGGGGAGAGGCTACAACCTTGTCTTACTCCCTTCCCAACCACTGCTTCCCTTTGATGTCCCTCGACTCTTATAACTGCCATCTGGTTTCTGTACAAATTGTAAATAGCCTTTCGATCCCTGTATTTTACCCCTGCCACCTTTAGAATTTGAAAGAGAGTATTCCACTCAACATTGTCAAAAGCTTTCTCTAAGTCTACAAATGCGAGGAACGTAGGTTTGCCTTTCTTTAATCTTTCTTCTAAGATAAGCCGTAAGGTTAGTATTGCCTCACGTGTTCCAACATTTCTACGGAATCCAAACTGATCTTCCCTGAGGTCGGCTTGTACCAGATTTTCCATTCGTCTGTAAAGAATTCGCGATAGTATTTTGCAGCTGTGACTTATTAAACTGACAGTTCGGTAATTTTCACATCTGTCAACACCTGCTTTCTTTGGGATTGGAATTATTATATTCTTCTTCAAGTCTGAGGGTATTTCACCTGTCTCATACATCTTGCTCACCAGATGGTAGAGTTTTGTCAGGACTGTCTCTCCCAAGGGTGTCAGTAGTTCTAATGGAATGTTGTCTACTCCCGGGGCCTTCTTTCGACTTAGGTCTTTCAGTGCTCTGTCAAACTCTTCACGCAGTATCGCATCTCCCATTTCATCTTCATCTACATCCTCTTCCAGTTCCATAATATTGTCCTCAAGTACATCGCCCTTGTATAGGCCCTCTATCTACTACTTCCACCTTTCTGCTTTCCCTTCTTTGCTTAGAACTGGGTTTCCATCTGATATTCATACAAGTGGTTCACTTTTCACCAAAAGTCTCTTTAACTTTCCTGTAGGCAGTATCTATTTTACCCATAGTGAGATAAGCCTCTACAGCCTTACATTTGTCTCTAGCCATCCCTGCTTAGCCATTTTGTACTTCCTGGCGATCTCATTTTTGAGACTTTTGTACTCCTTTTTGCCTGCTTCATTTACTGCATTATTATATTTTCTCCTTTCATCAATTAAATTCAATATTTCTTCTGTTACCCAAGGATTTCTACTAGGCCTCGTCTTTATACCTACTTGATCCTCTGCTGCCTTCACTACTTCATCCCTCAGAGCTACCCATTCTTCTTCTACTGTATTTCTTTTCCCTATTCGTGACAATTGTTCCCTTATGCTCTCCCTGAAATTCTGTACAACCTCTGTTTATCCAGGTCCCATCTCCTTAAATTCCCACCTTTTTGCAGTTTCTTCGGTGTTAATCTACAGTTCATAACCAATAGATTATGGTCAGAGTCCACATCTGCCCCTAGAAATATCTTACAATTTAAAAACTGGTTCTTAAATCTCTGTCTTACCATTATATAATCTATCTGATACCTTTTAGTATCTCCAGGATTCTTCTATGTGTACAACCTTCTTTTATGATTCTTGAACCAAGTGTTAGCTATGATTAAGTTATGCTCTGTGCAAAATTCTGCCAGACGGCTTCCTCTTTCATTTCTTACCCCCCAATCCATATTCACCTACTATGTTTCCTTCTTTCCCTTTTCCTACTCTCGAATTCCAGTCACCCATGACTTCACTGTTTTATCTCATCATACATTTTCATCAATTTCTTCATCATCTGTAGAGCTAGTTGGCATATAAACTTGTACCACTGTAGTAGGCGTGAGCTTCGTATCTATCTTGGCCACAATAATGCGTTCACTATGCTGTTTGTAGTAGCTTACCCGCACTCCTATTTTTTATTCATTATTAAACCTACTCCTCCATTACCAAATTTGATTTTGTATTTGTAACCCTGTATTCACCTGACCAGAAGTCTTGTTCCTCCTGCCACCGAACTTCACTAATTCCCACTATATCTAACTTTAACCTGTCCATTTCCCTTTTTAAATTTTCTAACCTACCTGCCCGATTAAGGGATCTGACATTCCACGCTCCGATCCGTAGAACACTAGTTTTCTTTCTCCTGATAACGACGTCCTCTTGAGTAGTCCCCGCCCGGAGATATTTACCTCTGGAATATTTTACCCAAGAGGACGCCATCATCATTTAACCATACAATAAAGCTGCGTGCCCTCGGGAAGCTCGATAGCAAATTAATTATTTCTGTTAACTATTAAATTTGCACTTTAACATGTCATTTGCAATCAATGTGAAATAAAAGGATTACGTGTGAGCTTTGGATGTCTTCTCACAGTAAATTGTAACTGCTTTTGTTTTCTAAAAAACTACATTGGATTATAGAAAATCTGATTGTTGTTACCTTTTACAAAAGATATCAAGAAACAATTAAAATATTTCTGACACAAACTCAGATTAAAGTAAAATAATAATATACTTTTATTATTAACAATTATCTTAGGGGTGCTTTCCTGGAAGGCAGCCTATTACCTTGAGACAATAGAACGTTGACAGGCAGTGCACTTCATTACCAGGTAGTGTGTGTGTGCGGTGTGCTGGCGACGAAGACCGTGGTGTTGCCAGGACAGCACTCTCAGCTAGCGGCAGTAGCAATGGCAACGTGTGGGCTGAACTAGGACCAGCTTATGGTCACTTTATGTCCATGACCGAAGTCTTGTACGATTTCCACTTGGAGTGCCCTCTACAAACGCATCTCAAGCCAGAGGAACCAGTGCTCCAATCGTTAAAAAGATAATGAAGGATACTGAGAAATACTTTGAGCAATCGATGATTTGATAGATGTAACTAAGGTCAAGAGCTGTAAAGAAAGATAGAACCAATAACATCACCAATCTGAACATAAACACTGCTATTCTACGGACATACATACAGAATAAAGACTGACCTAGAGGCTATGGATACTTATAAGTTGTAAGAAAACAACTATTAGAGGGAACGAAGAACGTCCAAAAGACCTGGAGTAGGTTGGTATCCCAGAAAAATCATTCAGGAACAGAAATAAATTATGATACTTGAACACTACTACCAGAGATTAAGAGAGAAAGAAGAATCTAGAAGTAGGAGAGGGCTTCCGTCGGAAGAAAGAAAGAACTTGGCCAAGAGGCTATACGAGAAGCTGGGTGGTGTGTGTATAAATGAACGCTACGATCGCAGGTTCGGATCCTGCCTCGGGCATAGATGTGTGTGATGTCCTTAGGTTAGTTAGGTTTAAGTAGTTCGAAGTCCTAGGGGACTGATGACCTCGTTAAGTCCCATAGTGCTCAGAGACATTTGAACCATTTATAAATGAACGATGCGAACTGTGCTAAATGCTGGTTGAGACCTAACACAAATCAGCTCCCAAACGAGGTAACCCGTGGACGGACGACGTCACCTGTGCTAACCCCTGTCACAGCAGATCTCGTGAAGCAGGGCTTCCCCACAAATCTGATTACTGTGCAATTGCACACTGCGGTTGGACAACACACCTGTTACATTTACTATGACCGTAACATATCAGCTTGTGGCTGATATCCCATTGCCAGTACTTGCGTAGACGAAACTTACATTTACTAAATAATAGAGGTTGATCTGGTAAAATGTTAATTTATTTACGTTAGTCAAAAATAAAGTACCGTTGAGAACACAACTGACACCGGATTGCTTTTAAAATAAAAAGAATAGCATTTGAGTCGCCACCAGCGATATACTGCTGGAAAATTCCATCATTTCACTGAAGGTGGTTGACGTAACATCAAACTCCACATGAATTTACAAAAACAAGATGAAAAACTAAATTAGAATAGGGAGAAAATCGTAGACAAAACAGAAATAAGTTACACTCAACAAACCAAAAGGTGGCTACGAAACATAGTTAAATGATCACGGGTTGCATTCAAATTCTGTTACAATATGAATGACCACCTAACTACACAATGACAGAAGAATGTGCGTTAATGATGCCCCCATCTCTCACCCATCTCAGATGATCGATAACGTGAAGTTTGCCCATGGCACCTTACCATGCTATTAGAATGTTCCCCGCTACTCCTATCATCGTGCTGCAATCTTACCAAACACTTAAGTAACGTTTTTGACAGCAGAGCTGATGTGCACCATGTCTACACGGCCCACCAGCGAAATTCGGCTAAGTCCCAAGACTACGAACCCAGAGCAAGTGAAGCGCCAGCCTCAGACCGAGGAGTGTTGACTTTTCCAAGTGTAGAACGAGAGAGTGTTAACTGCAGGAAGTCCGAGTCAGCAGTGCCCTTTCGAATCTCACTTAACTTCCCTTCCTAAACTTTGCTGAGGCACTCTCTCCCTGCCGCTATGGCCAGTCGTAGGGTACGGTACGAACGTCGCACCAATTGCAGAAATGTTATAGTAAACTTTTGCTCCCACCAAATTTTTAAACTCTAAGCCTGCCAAACCCCACGCTAGCGCGAATGGAAAGGGCTGTGAAACTTTGTTCTCATGCTTTACGGAACGTCTAGAGCATACTAAAACCGGTGAGCAAGCAGCAAATGGAAAATTTGTGCTTTAGCTCTCAAGAATGCTTATGTTATCGCGTATTCCAGAAAAACCCTCCCCAGGTCAACATAAACAATTCCTGGATAACGGAGCGCCTAACTGTTGAGCAGTGTTTCTCACAGGTGGTACGATACTCTGGTGGTCTATGAGCCGTCTGACTATTGTATGGGAATTATTGTTGACCAATACAAACGCTAGCTCTCCCTCCTCATCCACACAGCGGAGAACACTCAAGGACTCCCCAAGACACTTTCCTGCAAAATCCCACCCTGTATTTACCCCTCGAGAGCACAGTTAAGGTATGAAAAATATGATAGTAATGACTATAGTAAGTTTGATAGTATAAGGACAGAAAATAATAAGAAGTTGTTAAATTTTCATCACATTCATCTTGTGTTCATTCAGACTGATAAATCAAATGAAATAGAAAATTAAACGAAAGTTAATCTGTTTGCTAAAATCGCGAATAAATATGAAATAAAAAAGGGCTCTCAAGAATGGACTGTTGACTCTCAACACCTCCCACATAGAAACAAAACTGGTGTCAGAAAAGGTTGCACTGAGAAATATAGCGTGACCTTTTCCAGTCCATTTTCAAAATTTAAAAAGTATAAAAAGTTGAACGAACCGAAGAAGGATAGAATTTATTTGTGACTGGTATGCTTAAAAATCAATATTTGGTACTTTGAAACAACTGAAATACATTGAATAAAATTTAAATTTGACTATCGTAATTTAGAGAAACCACTTCACTTGTGCTAATTATTTATTCAATCCGCGACCGGTTTCGGGCTTTAAAATCCCATCTTCAGGTGAATGAAAGTATTGTATTTGGTAACATACGGTCGGGTCAGTTTATGCAAGAGCTTCAATCACTGCATGTTGGCGGAAACTGTCCGCCACCAGGGCAGCCGCACGGTAGGTTCTGGCCCAGCCGCATGTTATGTGTTGCCCAATACAATAATTTTGTGCACCTCAAGTGAAGATGGAATTTTAAAATTCCGAAACCGATCGTGGTTTGAATAAATAACTAATACAACCGAAACGGATCTCTCTAAATTAATTATCATACCTATCAGTTGTGGATGTCCTAAGAACCAAATCTTGTACCAAATATTAAAATGTCTGCAAATATTGAACTTAAAATTGAATGAAAATAATTTAAGTTACAACATGACAATCTGTATGTTGATAGTTCGTGGCCTAAAACCAGTGTAACATAATTTGGATTTTCAAACGAACTTTTAGAAATATTGAACGAAAATATTGAAGTGTTTGCAAACAAAGTTTAATGAAATGAAAAAAATCCACACATGATAATATAAGTTAACTTGACAAGAAATAACAACTGCAAAATGATTTGTTTCTAGGTGAAGTTGATATATAGTATATAGCAGTAAGTTATTTTGGGACCATAGTACTGCATAATACTCATGGTTAACATGTTTAACTTGCCCTGTGACAATTTAAGCGTCTCTCCAAAACAACTAATGTAACTGCACACGGATAATGAAAGTAATAATGAGTGAATATAAACTATCATCAACTTACCCAAACAATTAAGGTTGGAATTGTTCATCATACTGCATTAAAATATCTGTGCTAAACTTGGTATAAGAAATAACACAACTCATAGAAAGAACGCATCGAAATACAACATAAACGTAGAAAATTGCGTGAAGAAAATATTATCAGCGAATTCTTGTAAGTGATCTTATTGAAAACTTTGTAGCTTCCACATCAAAAGTATAAATGTTCCAATATCAATATGACTGAAATGTCTGCTGGAAAGTGGCAGAAAAAGTTAGACAACATTGCTTCACAGTTAGGTCGTTGCCATAATTTTGTGGTTTTCTACACGAAACCATGCATGTAAGTGCACAAGGGTTTTACACATATTGTTTTACAATAAACTCACTGCACATGATAGTCGTATTGACAACGGTCTTTCCTGTGGTGGGTGTGGCGTAATTGAAAACCTGCATTGTTAATGGATGTGCCTGGCGGTTAGTGGTGCCATCTCCAACACTACGTCTGCTTTCTCAGTCATGGCAGGGTATGTTTTTGGGACAAAATAGTGGGTGTTTATGAGTGTCAGTACTGACAGTTGCACACAGAAAATCGGGCTTATCTGCTAGATTTGCATAAAGCATCTTTCGATGAGTGTGCTTGAACGACATCACTTGAGACTTTTGGTTTCATACTTGAGTACACATCAAAGGTGATACATAGAGGATGCGTGAATGTCAATCAAATTCACAAGCAGCCGTGTAACTTAAGATATTTCATTTTATTGTGAAGGCTACCAGTTTCTGCGTTTCATTTTGCCATCTACAAGCCCATGCATAATAAAAGAGTTAACATGTAGTATATAAGGGTGTACAAAGCAAGCTTACAGAAAGTGACGGTTAGTCATAATTCCGCTTAAAGCTTAAAAATGAAATTAGTGGCGTTAAACCATATTTCTGTGTACATGCAGCACAACAGAGTATAACATGTGTACACATTTGTTAGTCACAAAACTCTTTAGCACCACAGATTTACAATACAACATGTAAATACATTAAAAAGATCAGAACTAGACTGTATACAATCAAGGGCTCTGTTGAAATAAAGCTTGCCTATATGTATGTATGAAATTCTTATAGGTGAGGAGCCCCTAGTATATATAAGGAACAATCTTCGTTTAAAGTAAAATGTCAGGCAGTCATCTATGAAGTGCAATACTATGAATTTTTACAGCCTAGGCACTATCACAGATGGTGATATAATTTGTTGTCACAGCATCAAAAAACAACTCGACGACACCTTACGAGAAAAATAGCATGCATAGAATAACACTAAGAATATTCACAAATACCTTGTGGGCCTAGGTTATACAGCAAATCGAAATAAAAAGATATGATTTGGTTTCCTTTATATCACTTAACAGGTCGGCATTACCACAGTGAAACAAATCAACAAGAATCTCATATCTTACTTAACCACGGGAAGTCCGGCAAGTTCTCAGCCGACAATGTCACACTACTTCACTAGGAGTGTAAGGCACTTCCCTAACGACCTATCTATAGTGACGAACCATCTAAACAATAAGTCGTAGCAAGTTGTGTCGCGATAGCGAACGTGGGTATGGAAAAAGACAAAAAGTAAATGAGTGTGCGAAGACCACCATATCATCAAAGTTGAAGTCCATAAAGTGAGTAATATCATCTAACTCCATGATCATCAAAACTCGTCTTTAATAAGAACATTATAACATTGCCCCTAAGCTGTATGAAGAAGTATGGACAACGCTGACACGCTGATAAACCAACTGGGTCCTAATCGTACTCATATGATGCAGTCAAGACGTACCGAATTCTCACAAGTGAACGTGGGAATGTGTCAATTTAGGATTTGAGAGCCTCGTTTGTTTGTTTCACTGTGGTAGTGCCGACCTGTTAAATGATATAAAGTAAACAAAATCATATCTTTTTATTTCGATTTTCTGTATAACCTAGGCCCACTAGGTACTTGTGAATATTCTTAGCATTCTCAATGCGAGCTACTTTTCTCTTAATATGTCGACTGCCGTTGGGTTTTGCGTCAAGTTGTTTTTTGACACTGTGACTAATTATATCACCATCTGTGATAATGCCTGGGTTGCAAAAATGCATAGTATTGCAGTTCATAGATAATTGCGTGACACACACACACACACACACACACACACACACACACACACATATATATATATATATATATATATATATATATATATATATATATATATATATATATATATATTCGGAAAGAAAGGAACGATAGGTCGCGAAATGGAAACCACAGTGAAAATCAAAACTGTTTTATTTGCAACGGTTAGTTACACCTTCCAGCTACTTCTCTACATAGTCGCCGCTCAGACATAGACATCTGTCGTAGCGTTTTGCTACTCTGGACTGCAGCTCGTTGTCTGTGTCAAAATATTGTCTTCATAGCCAGCGGTTCATTTGAGCAGAGATGAACCTCAGGGGTAGCCAGTTACGGGCTGTATTGTAGGTGATCAAACACTTCCCATCGGAAACGCTGCAGGAGCCTCTTCATTGCCCCTGCAGAGTGCGGCCAAGAATTGTTGTGTAGGAAGAACCGCATGACAGTTATGTTATGCGGATTTCATAGCTTCAGGCGAAATCTTTCGCCACGCCCTCATAATTGGCAGGAGCCATCTTTACGTTCTCAATGTGGGCTCAGAACTGAAAAGAGCGACATGATGCGATCGACTGGTGCACTAGACACAGTGCCCAACGCAACTGTGCAAAGCTTCATCAGATTTTTGCTGTATTGTCCATTTTGCGACCGATCGTTCCTTACTTTCCGAATAACCCTCGTAAATATATAAAGACAAGCTTTGTTTCAACGGAGCCCTTGATTGTATACTGTCTAGTCCTGATCTTTTTAATGTACGTATTTACATGTTCTTCTGTAAGTCTGTGGTGCTAAATTGCTTTATGACTAACAAATATGTACGCATGTTTTAATCTATTGTGCTGGTTGTACACAAAAACATGGTTTAACGCCACTACTTTCACCATTATATACTACATGCATACTCTTTTATGATGCAGAGGCCTGAAGATGGCATAATGAAATGCTGCAACTGGTAGCCTTCACAATAAAAAAATATAATATCTCAAGTTACACAGCTGTTAGTGAATTTTTTTGACATTGACAATTACTTAACCAGCCGGTGCCACCTGTACATGATGGAACAACTGAGGTCGGAAAAGGGTAGTTTCTCTAACGAGAAAGAGGTTCTGCTTGACCAGTAGCACGTTGGTCTTTCTCTGAAACGGAGAAGCAAAAAGGTGTTTACACTTGCCAAGAGCGATAGAAGCGCCTTACATCCTGGTTCCCCAATTGCTTCTATGCTGAGGTCAGCAGCTTGAGAACCCTGTGGACGGGAAGCTTGATTACTACCGGCGTGTCCTCGCCAGCCCCCCACTCATTCTGCTCCTCCAGATTGTCGCCGCCGGCACGTCCTCCTCTCCCCTCCCCTCTCCTCCCCTCCCCTCCCCACCGCTTTATCCCCCATTTTCACCTTCCTCAGCCTCCTCTCCCCTCCCACCACGAGTTACCAACTTAAAGCATACACCACAGCTGCATACGGCAGTATTCTGATGTGTAGTTCCGATGAAGAGACGGTGGGTTGCTGACGCAAGGATACGTACAATAGTTAACATCTTCTTTAAGGTAGCAGACAGTCCATATTTAGTTTAACTCGGCTTTTAGATTTTAAGATGCCCTGCGGAAACTTTTCATTAGTAGGAGGAGGAGGAGATTAGTGTTTAACATCCCGTAGACAACGAGGTCATTAGAGACGGAGCACAAGCTCGGGTGAGGGTGCGAGGTGCCGGGGCTAGCAGTGTATTTAACACTAAATTCTTCTAGAATCTACATATATAAATGATGCTCTAAGCCCCCCCTTTTCTAACTCCGACTTTTGCTGTTGCACATGGATTAAAAAGATACGCTAACTGACTGTAATCAGCCCTGCAAGTGGAGTAGAAAAGAGTTTGGCACCTGCAATAATTTAATTTGATAAATAAGTTAAATAAAGGAAGGTTTCATTAACGTAGTGAGAAATGATAGGGTTGCTCTACCGATTAACAGAATGAAAGTTCGGTCCAAAATAACAATATGATTTATTAAGACTAAACACAAAATAATAAACAAAAACACATGAAACATTTACAATACATCAAATTGGCTCAAATTGGATACTCAAATAAACGCTGTGAAGGTGAAGTTGTCCCTAAACTAGACTGTGACGTTTATGACGAAGTGGTATGTGGAGCCAATTCCTTGCAACTCAAATCTTAAGAGAGACACACAGCTAACCCAACATTAATTGCTGCTACATTAGTGAGAACTCAGACAATGAACACCCAAGATAGAACAAAGTTTGAAAAGATGAACAGGCGCGCTCTGCTGAGCACTGATTATCCCCTAGCAAAAATGCCTGCTGTGCCGGTGCTGCGGACGTACATTACCAAGCTGTCTTCTTAGCTGCAAGGACACGATCTGGCGTACTGGAAGCGATGGCTGGTTCCTTCGACTCGACGTCCCGTCGTGGTGATGATAATGTCGCGAGTATAGCCCGAAACAAATTGTCCTGGTCTGGTTGTTCCAGACTAAAGACTTCCTGTCAATACAAACGCATCCCCGGAGGGAGACGAAGAAGGCTCGCCACACAATCACTGACGGTACAGTGATTGATTTTAACAAGTGAAGTCACACAGTAACTCCGATACAGTCAACTTTAGCCAAAACTGCTCAAGACAGACAGCATAGGCCGCTTGTACGCAGAACGCTCAATTGCCAACTGTACTCGGAAAGTTACGTTGAAGTCGAAACTTCAGCAACTTCGTCAAGCAGTTACAATTAAATAAACGTATATTAGACAGCCAACGGAAGCAGGCTGACCAGAGCAGCGAGAGCTCAGTCTTGTAACCTTCTCCGACCCAAAGGCGAGAGCCGACTACCCAGAGCACCCATACAGGCCGAACACAGAACATTCCCGCCCCCACGACAGTGGCCGTGGTTAAACGTTCCAATCAGCAACTCGAAAATCGGCGGAAAATTCCACTCTATTGCCGGAGCACTACCATTCTACCAATGGAGATTCTTGGCGCCAATTTCTGCGCTGATTTTGCTACGTCACGGAGCTATGCCCTGAGCAAGCCAATCACAGTTACTATTTTGCAGAAAGCACGGGAATTTTCCCGCCGCAACTGCCTGGGTACACAAGTCATTCCCAAGCCTCGCTGGTAGCCCACCAGAAAGTGTTTTCGCTAAGTTTCTGCGAAGTAACGGAACCTCTAGCCCAGCCGCTACTTCAGGCGTGTCTCTTGACAATGTCAGCATCTGGAAAGCATTCACTCGACTCCCTCACACCTGTTGGCTTAACCCTCTCGAGATCAGCGGAGCCTGCCTGTCACTGGACCACCTGGGTGACGAGAGACGCTGCGTGGGAAGTCCGCGTGGGAAGGAATAGCAACTTTTCACCGCATGCAATTAGAGAGGAAAATCGTAAGATAGAAATAGGAGAGGGGGCTCATACCACCTCTCAAGGGAAGGATGGGGAAGGAAATCGGCCGTGCCCTTTCAAAGGCACCATCCCGGCATTTGCCTGAAGCGATTTAGGGAAATCACGGAAAACCTAAATCAGGATGGCCGGAGACGGGATTGAACCGTCGTCCTCCCGAATGCGAGTCCAGTGTGCTAACCACTGCGCCACCTCACTCGGTATTCATTAGTAAAAAACCACGCAATTACGATTGGAAAATAAATGTTATACACTCAGGAACACTGATACTAGCGCACCCAGGCGGAGGAAACAAATGCGAAATTTTGCATGTAAATGCAGTGGGAATCGATCTGAAAATCAACCAAGTTTAGTGCCAAGGTTGCATGCACATGTAGTAGCGTTTCAATCGGCCTACTCAAATGGCGCGTAGTGGATGAGTCATACACGTAACAATCACATCACAACTCTAGAGGAACGTTGGTAGGTCCAAAGGTGTCAGCTAGATGGGTTAGACATTTCTCACACTTACGCCAATTTGAAAGCGGCCTAATCATCGGCATGAGAACCGCAGGCTTCCCGAAACGTAGTGGCTCGCCAGCTCAGCTGTTGGGAGTGTTCCGGCAGATGATGTTGGGAGCAGTGGAGACGAGATGGCACCCACGTGCAGCATACCAGGTGTGGAGCTACCAGGAAAACGACGAAGCTAGAGGAATGAAGGACTGTGCGGCATGCGATCTGGGATCCCATAGTGACGATCAGATGTACGAGTGCTAGATGTTCCACAAAACGTTTCCAGACGTCTTGCGGATGCGAATGTGCAATACAGGCGCCCTTGTCATTTACTACCGTTAACACTGAGACATCGGCGACTCTGTCTACAGTGGTGGCAAGCCAGGTGGACATGGACTGCCACAGACTGGCTAAAGACAGTGCTTAGTGCTGAACCTCTATTCGTTTAGGGGACGGATGATAAGCGCATATTGGTGTGGAGGCAGCCTGGTGGGCGGTACAGTTCCACCCACGCTGTCACGCACCATACCTCCAGCACACCCAGTACAATGATCTGGAGGGCCCTAGCCGCCGATAGCTGGTCCGCTCTAATTGTGGTACGTGGAACCTTAACCGTTAACCGTTGTACTGATGACATTCTGCATCCCCATGTGGGACCTTTCCTACATGAAGGAGCACATTTTCAGGAAGACAATGCTCCTCCGCATACACCTCGAGTTACTCAGACTTCCTACACGTTCTGATTGTTCCATGGCCGGCCTGCTCTTCAGACTTGTCCCCTAAAGAGCGTGTGTGGGACCAGCTGAAAGGCTAGATGCCATAATGTCACTGTTTACATGATATGGAGGTGCCTGTTCAATAAAAGCACTCCGCCGTGTCATCCTCAGCTAAGGATGCGGAGGGGCGTGTGGTCGGCACACCAGTCTCCCGGTCGTTACGATGGTTGTCTGTGACCGGAGCCGCTACTGTTCGGTCGAGTAGCTCCGCAATTGGCTTCACGAGACTGAGTGCACCCCAAGAAACGGCAACAGCGCATGGCTACCCGAATGGTCACCCATCCAAGTGCCGGCCACGCCCGACAGCGCTTAACTTCGATAATCTGATGGGAACCGGTATATCCACTGCGGCAAGGCCGTTGCCCGCCTGTTCAATATTTGTGGGCCGATATACCTCAGGCATCGGACGTCTAACCATTTCGATTTCGGACCGAGATACGGCATGTATTGCAGCAAAAGGTGGTCCAATTCGTTATTGTTGTCGCACTATATATGTCTGCTCGTACTCACTTTTTTTGTTTACTCGTCTTGATTTTGGGATCAAGTTGAACGGTGGATTTTTAAACTTTCAAAATCTTTTCTTAAGGAATTTACTTTATTTACTACGATTCATCAAGAACATTAACACATTTAATCACACTAGGTGAGCGTGGAAGTAGTTGCCAGGAAGTAACTGATGGAAAATGAAATTACTTTTATCAAATGTGAATTTTAATTTTAAAAGCTTTTTCAAAAACAGATTTAAACTTTTACAGGAAAGCACCCGCGAAATGTCAAGTTACAATTTTATTTAGAGGCAAAAGAACAATATTAACAGTATGAGCCTTCGGGCTGAGAAGCTTGCCTGCTCCCTTTCAACAAGGCCGCAGTCATGACCGCTCACAACAGCTTCTGAAAGAGTACATTGGTGCAAATCTGCAACACACCAGATTAATTTAAACTAAAAAATTTTTAACAATTGACACATACACGTAAACTATGAACACCGTAAGAGGGATGGAAATGGTACAGCGCTCAAATTATTTGCCACCGAAAGTGCAATTTTTTTAAGGGACTTACGGTGGAAGGGTGGCAACCTTATAACCTAGAATGACTATTTAAATAAAACCCATAAAATGCAGACTTACATAAAATGTTCAACATGCTCTACATTACACATATACCACCTCGCAAGGTGATAGGCAAGATAAAAACATATTTCAAGAATTCGGCCTTTAAGGAATAAATTCATTAACACCCAATCAGACAAACATGACAGAGGCAGATATTAACGTACGGCAGACCGAGAGACTGACAGACAGACACTAACTGCCTAACAAATGCGAACGAGAGACAGACGAGCAAGCTGGGGACGAGGGACTGACCAAGAACACAAGTAGAATTTAACAAGTAACTGAAACAACATATTGCGAGGTGCCGGGGCTAGCAGCGTATTTAACACTAAATTCTTCTAGAATCTACATATGTAAATGATGCTCTAAGCCCCCCCTATTCTAGCTCCGACTTTTGCTGTTGCTCAAGGATTAAAAAAAATACGCGAACTGACTCTAATCAACCCTGCCAGTGGAGTAGAAGAGAGTTTGGCACCTGCAATAATTTAATTTGATAAATAAGTTAAATAAACGAAGGTCTCATTAACATAGTGAGGAATGATAGGGTTGCTCTACCGATTAACAGAATGAAAGTTCTGTCCAAAATAATATGATTTATTAAGACTAAACACAAAATAATAAACAAAAACACATGAAACATTTATAATACATCAAACTGGCTCAAATTGGATACTCAAACAAACGCTGTGAAGGTGAAGTTGTCCCTAAACTAGATTGTGAGGTTTATGACGAAGTGGTATGTGGAGCCAATTCCTTCCCACTCAAATCTTAAGAGAGACACACAGCTAACCCAACATTAATTGCTGCTACTCAAGACAGAACAAAGTTAGAAAAAGACGAACAGGCGCGCTCTGCTGAGCTCTGATTATCACATAGGAAAATCCCTATCTGCCGGTGCTGCGGACATACATTACCAAACTGTCTTCTTAACTGCCAGAACACGATCTGGCGTACCGGAGGCGATGGCTGGTTGCTTCAACGTCCTCGACCGAAAGGGGAGAGCCGACTGCCTAGAGCACCCGTCCAGGCCGAAAACACAACATTCCCGCCCCCACGACAGTGGCCGTGGTTAAACGTTCCAATCAGCAACTCGAAAACCGGCGAAAATTCCACTCCATTGCCGGAGCACTACCATTCTACCAATGGAGATTCTTGGCGCCAATTTCTGCGCTGATTTTGCTACGTCACGGAGCTATGCCCTGAGCAAGCCAATCACAGTTACTATTTTGCAGAAAGCGCGGGAATTTTCCCGCCACAACTGCCTGGGTACACAAGTCATTCCCACGCCTCGCTGGTAGCCCGCCAGAAAGTGTTTTCGCTAAGATTCTGCGAAGTAACGGAACGTCTAGCCCAGCCGCTACTTCAGACCCCTCTGGGCGTGTCTTTTGACAATGTCGGCGTCTGCAAAGCATTCACTCGACTTCCTCACACCCGTCGGCTTAACCCTTTCCAGATCAGCGGAGCACGCCTGTCACCGGACCACCCAGGTGACGAGAAACGCTGCGTGGGAAGTCCGCGTGTGAAGGAATAGCAACTTTTCACCGCATACAATTAGAGACGAATATCGTAAGATAGAAATATGAGAGGAGGCTCATGCCACCTCTCAATATCACTAATCACTTAACTTCTAATAACTGCGATTTCTGGCAAACACCTGGCGCAGCACCACCAAAACGCTCTCCCGAACCGTCCGCTGCCAGCCGCTTCAACGGACGCAGGAAGGCGCGCCGATCTCCCGTCTCACGGCGTCACAGCTCGCCCCGGCCAGACCGATGTCGTGGGTTGACTCCTGTTGTTCTCGCGTTGGCCGTGAAGCCACAACCCCTCGCTATACGGCGCGGCCCACTGGACTGACGTGGCGACCTCACATGCGCCGACGCTCAAGACGGACAAGTCATCTGGTGTCCCAGCGCGCGACCGACCAACCGATCGATCCAACCGCCAATGCCCACTGCCAAAACAAACTCGAGCAGACTGGCGGCCTAACACATGCTAGCACTCCGGACGACAAACAGACCCTGACTGCCGAACAAATGCGAACGAGAGACAGACCAGCAACCGGTGACGAGTGACTGACGCAGACACACACCGCCTGACCAACTGACTAGACTCGCCCAGACTGACAGACTGTTCACTGCCGAGCTCATAGCGCCCCTTAAATGCACGTGAACAGGCAACCCTTTCCCACCAGAGGGAGACACCAAAGCTGCGATTGCCACAGCGGCGCCACCGCCAGAAACGGAGGGCGACTGCTTTACACTACGCGCTGCAGCGCGCTCTTCAAAACAGCAAATTTTACCACGGCTCACAAGTGAATCTCACATCTGTATCATTATGTCTACTAAATTTCATTTCGATTCGATGCTCTCTTCTTTGTCCACTATTTCCAATGTTTTTGAGCGTATGAGAACATTTTTAACTGCTCTGTGATTCCTATCAACACGAAAAAAGGTAGTACTTGCACATAAAGGCTGAATTAGATTGCTGAATTGTTGAACACCATGTACGGTTCGCCTTTGCAGGATGAAATCACTTTTCAGGCAAGCCTCTTTATTTAATTTCTTGGTGCAATAATTTACCAACTGCCGTATGTATTGTACTCCGTCTTCAGTCCACGAGTGGCCAACCGGGACCATCGCACCGCCGTGTCATCCTCAGTGGAGGATGCGGATTGGATGGGGATGTGGTCAGCACACCGCCCTCCCGGTCATTATGATGGTATTCTTGACCGAAGCCGCTACTATTCGGTCGAGTAGCTCCTCAATTGGCATCACAAGGCTGAGTGCACCCCGTATGTACTGTAGAAATTTATTTTATTTTATGAACTTCTATGTGCTACCAGTTTCGGCATTACATTGATGCCATCTTCAGGCCCCACTCTAGTCGTAAAATCGCTATACACGGAAGGAGCCATATAACTGGATCCGTGAATCAATAGTCCTGCAACAGCTCTTGGTGGCCAGGCGACACAGGCTGAGAGTCTGACTATGACGAGTGGGGCCTGAAGATGGCATCAATGTAATGCCGAAATTGGTAGCACATAGTAGTTCATAAAATATATTTCTACAATACTTACAGCTGTCGGTAAATTATTGCATCAAGAAGTTCATGCCATCCGTCGTCCCACGATCCATAATGGTTCAACGAAGGTCTTTATTTAATGTCCTCATTAAACTCTATATATGTGTAGACAGTAACTGTTTTCAAAGAACAGATACTGTTGATGACCGTGCAGCTTTTCCCTGGAATAAATGATGACTAACTGAAACACTCAGTTGCCGACAGGTGTTGTTGATATACCTCGATGTGGACGGCTGAAAATGTCCCTGCAGTGGCGCTATTCATCTGTGTCCTCGGTGGCTCAGATGGATAGAGCGTCTGCCATGTAAGCAGGAGATCCCGGGTTCGAGCCCCGGTCGGGGCACACATTTTCAGCTGTCCACATCGAGGTATATCAACAACACCTGTCGGCAGCTGAGGGTTTCAGTTAGTCATCATTTATTCCAGGGAAAAGCTGCACGGTCATCAACAGTATCTGTTCTTTGAAAACAGTTACTGTCTTCATATATATAGTTAAAGGCTACCCAGCCATTGACCTTCGTCTGTGCGAATGTGCACAGGTTGCCCAAACTCTTACGGGAATCGCCAAAGCGTGCGCGAGTAATGAGTGGGTGAGCAAATGTCTATAAGGTACTTTACATATGTAGAATTGTGGACAGTTGGGAATGTGAGTCTCACGGGAAGCGTGCAAGGGACAAGTCCCTGCAGTCGCGCTATTCATTTGTGTCCTCGGTGGCTCAGATGGATAGAGCGTCTGCCATGTAAGCAGGAGATCCCGGGTTCGAGTCCCGGTCGGGGCACACATTTTCAGCTGTCCGCATCGAGGTATACCAACAACACCTGTCGGCAGCTGAGGGTTTCAGTTAGTCATCATTTATTCATTAAACTCGCCGTATATAAAAGTGCGGAAACTTTCCCCTATGACAGTTCCGTCGCCACCAGCACCGCGGAGATGCCACCGTCTCCCTCGCTTTGCGGCGCCGCCCCTACGCAGCCCGCAGGGCGAGCCAACTTAGTTCCGGCCAACAGGCCATCAACTCGCCGGCGCCCCCCGGCTAGCCGCAACTTGGCAGCCGCGGCCGCCCTGTCCCGAGCCGCGCTATCGGCGAGTTAGGTCCAAACAGTTAACGATGTGGCGCAGCGGCGGCCGGACCACGCCGAAGTTTTTTCGGGCGAGGCTGGGCGAGGCGAAGCACTGTCTGCTGATAGGCCTGCCAGATAGCCCGCCGTGCAAGCTCAGCTCGGGGCGCGGCCGCCATTTCCATGCAAATGGACGTCCGCCCGCGCCATCGAGGGGGTGGGTCCGGCCGCCAGGGGGAAGAATCGGCCTGTCGTCGGCCGTTTCCAAAGAGTGTCCTCCATTTTCAATGCATATTGATGACTCCGCCCGTGACGTTTTGTCTCGCGGGACACAGTGCATAGTAGAGAGCCACACAATACGTCCCCGGCGTGAGACTACGCGCGACACAATTTTAATAAAGCAAATGTCCTTAGGTAAGTTAGGTTTAAGTAGTTCTAAGTTCTATGGGACTGATGACCTCAGATATTAAGTCCCACAGTGCTCAGAACCATTTGAACCATTTTTTAACTGTGGCGATTTGCAGATGACTGAGCTGCGTAAACAAAACTGCCTGACAAAAAACTGAATCACCCAGAAGACGTGGTTGCATATCAATGTACTTTCGTATACCTACATACCATCGGCAGGTATGTGATTGATTACATGAATGATTTGAGAAAATCAGCTAGCTAGTTGTAGATATAAAGGTTTGTTAACAATCTTTGACTATACTTTCAACAACAGTAAAAGCGTCTTCTTGAGGACTGCATGGACCTACTAAGGAAATGTTATACATCACAGTTAAAAAGAATTATTAAGGCGTAAAAGATGTACAAAACCAATGGATGAAATATACACTACGGGCCATTAAAATTGCTACACCACGAAGATGACGTGCTAAAGACGCGACAGACAGGAAGACGATGCTGTGATATGCAAATTATTACCTTTTCAGAGCATTCACACAAGGTTGGCGACGGTGGCGACACCTACAACGTGCTGACATGAGGAAAGTTTCCAACCGATTTCTCATACACAAACAGCAGTTGACAGGCGTTGTCTGGTGAAACGTTGTTGTGATGCCTCGTGTAAGGAGGATAAATGCGTACCATCACGTTTCCGATTTTGATAAAGGTCGGACTGCAGCCTACCGCGATTGCGGTTTATCGTATCGCGACATTGCTCCTCCCATTGGTCGAGATCCAATGACTGTTAGCAGAATATGGAATCGGTGGGTTCAGGAGGGTATTACGGAACGCCGTGCTGGATCCCAACGGCCTCGTATCACTCGCAGTCGAGATGACAGGCATCTTATCCGCATGTAACGGATCGTGCAGCCACGTGTCGACCCCTGAGTCAACAGATGGCGGAGTTTGCAAGACAATAACCATCTGCACGAACAGTTCGACGACGTTTGCAGCAGCATGGACTATCGACTCGGAGACCATGGCTGCGGTTACCCTTGACGCTGCATCACAGACAGGTGCGCCCGCGATGGTGTACTCAACAATGAACCTGGGCGCACGAATGGCAAAACGTCATTGTTTCGGATGAATCCAGCTTCTGTTTACAGCATCATGATGGTCTCATCGGTGTTTGGCGACATCGCGGTGAACGCACATTGGAAGCGTGTATTCGTCATCGCCATACTGGCGTATCACCCGGCGTGATGGTATGGGGTGCCATTGGTTACACGTCGCGGTCACCTCTTGTTCACATTGATGGCACTTTGAGCAGTAGACGTTACATTTCAGACGTGTTACGACCCGTGTCTCTATCCTCCATTTGATCCCTGCGAAACCCTACATTTCAGCAGGATAATGCACGACCTCATGTTGCAGGTCCTGTACGAGCTTTTCTGGATACAGAAAATGTTCGACTGCTGCCCTGGCCAGATCTCTCACCAATTGAAAACGTCTGGTCAATGGTGGCCGAGCAACTGGCTCGTCACAATACGCTACTCACTACTCTTGATGAACTGTGGTATCGTGTTGAAACTGCATGGGCAGCTGAACCTGTACATGCCAACTACGATGTGTTTGACTCAATGCCCAGGCGTATGAAGGCCGTTGTTACGGCCAGAGGTGGTTGTTCTGGGTACTGATTTCTCAGGATCTGTGCATCCAATCTGCGTGAACATGTAATCACATGTCAGTTCTAGTATAATATATTTGTCCAATGAATACCCGTTTATCATCTGCATTTCTTCTTGGTGTAGCAATTTTAATGGCCAGTAGTGTAATAAAGAAAAATTACGTACACACAAAATGATGTATTGGCGACGGCATATTTTAGAGCAAAGAAGCTCATTTCAGGTAACATGGTATGTGCGATCGTCAGTAATACCAAATAAAATCCTCTAAAAACAGTCCCACTGGAGCTGGGCTAAGTGCAAAAGTCTTCACAATAAAATGTACGTGGCATTAAAAGGCAATGAAACGGCCCATAAGTGGCTGGTACAATGCGGCGACTGACGAAGTTGTCGCAGTAGACGAAATAGGAAAGATCAGCAGGTGGCGTGCGTGAGCTGAAAAATATCCATATATCCAACAGATAAATCGTAAACTATCAACCATCACGTTATATCGAAACGGGACTGAGAAAATTTTAGACGGAAAAATGGTGGAACATGTAAGGAGGAGGAGGAGGAGGAGGCGGAGGGGAAACTTTAAAACTGGATTATAACAATAAAAAAGAGGATAAATAGAAAGAGAGAGAATATTTTACAAGAAAAATATAAATATGACTAGAACGAATGACAAGTGGACGCCACCAGTGAACTGTAACTACAATTACCGCTCTGGAATACCAGCTTAAAATCTTCAAGAAATTGTTAACTAGCAAGCTGGAGCTGATAAGTTAACGTTACCATTCCTACTGAGCGTGTGTTTAAAAATTTCGAGTTCTTCACACAAGCCTAATTTCCATCCTTTAACCTCCTTACGCAAAATTGCGGTTTCACCCAGAGCGTTAGGGGAATATAACGTTCTAGTCTTCCACATCTGATCACAAAGAAGGGAGGATCGCCGTATTGTGCACCAAACACATGGTAACCGCTTCAAGCCTACACCTACCATCCGAGAACCTAATTGATTCCCTGCTGCATTCTGCGTCGTCCCGCACCATTAGTCGGAAACTAGTTGCAGCCTGATTAGGGAACTGACATCCCATGCGTAAGCTGCTGTTAACACCTCAACACAGACAGTCGTGTTCGAGTGGTGCCGTGACCTGGAAGCATGGACTGCTGATGAATAGCGTCCCATTCTGCACAACTCCAAATGGCCATCGTGGGCGTGAATGGTGGCGATGTCAGGAAAAATTCCATTCTTTGGAGAGGCACAGTGGGGAGCCATCAGTTATGACTTCAGATCACGGCTGATAGCGATATGGCTGTGTTACAGGCACGCTGCGTCCTCGTGTATTACCTCTCAAGCGACAGTATCATTGTGCTTTCTTCACGACGACAATGCTCGTCCACATATGTGTGTGAGAAGTATATATATGAAATTACTGCGTGATGTTGAGGTTCTCCCATGGCCAGTAAGATCCCCAGACCTGTTGTTAAACCAGCTCGAACGTCAATTTCGTCCCAGTGCTAGTATCTAGGAAATAAAGTACCAGTTACAAAAGTTGTGTGCCTGTTAACCTCAGAAGGGAATAAATGGCTATGACTGTCTTCCAACCAAATCAGTGCATGCATCCAGGATGGAGGGTGTGCAATATCATACTGATAAATCATTGGGGGAAGTGGCAACAAAACGACTATTCACGTTGGTGTGTAGAATATATGAGTCTGACGACATACCATCTGACTTTCGGAAAAGCATCATCCACACAATTCCGAAGACGGCAAGAGCTGACAAGTGCGAGAATTATCGCACAATCAGCTTAACAGCTCATGCATCGAAGCTGCTTACAAGAATAATATACAGAAGTATGGAAAAGAAAATTGAGAATGCGCTAGGTGACGATCAGTTTGGCTTTAGGAAACGTAAAGGGACGAGAGAGGCAATTCTGACGTTACGGCTAATAATGGAAGCAAGACTAAAGAAAAATCAGGACACTTTCATAGGATTTGTCGACCTGGAAAAAGCGTTCGACAATATAAAATGGTGCAAGCTGTTCGAGACTCTGAAAAAAGTAGGGGTAAGCTATAGGGAGAGACGGGTCATATACAATATGTACAACAACCAAGAGGGAATAATAAGAGTGGACGATCAAGAACGAAGTGCTCGTATTAAGAAGGGTGTAAGACAAGGCTGTAGCCTTTCGCCCCTACTCTTCAATCTGTACATCGAGGAAGCAATGATGGAAATAAAAGAAAGGTTCAGGAGTGGAATTAAAATACAAGGTGAAAGGATATCAATGATACGATTCGCTGATGACATCGCTATCCTGAGTGAAAGTGAAGAAGAATTAAATGATCTGCTGAACGGAATGAACAGTCTAATGAGTACACAGTATGGTTTGAGAGTAAATCGGAGAAAGACGAAGGTAATGAGAAGTAGTAGAAATGAGAACAGCGAGAAACTTAACATCAGGATTGATGGTCACGAAGTCAATGAAGTTAAGGAATTCTGCTACCTAGGCAGTAAAGAAACCAATGACGGACGGAGCAAGGAGGACATCAAAAGCAGACTCGCTATGGCAAAAAAGGCATTTCTGGCCAAGAGAAGTCTACTAATATCAAATACGGGCCTTAATTTGAGGAAGAAATTTCTGAGGATGTACGTCTGGAGTACAGCATTGTATGGCAGTGAAACATGGACTGTGGGAAAACCGGAACAGAAGAGAATCGAAGCATTTGAGATGTGGTGCTATAGAAGAATGTTGAAAATTAGGTGGACTGATAAGGTAAGGAATGAGGAGGTTCTACGCAGAATCGGAGAGGAAAGGAATATGTGGAAAACACTGATAAGGAGAAGGGACAGGATGATAGGACATCTGCTAAGACATGAGGGAATGACTTCCATGGTACTAGAGGGAGCTGTAGAGGGCAAAAACTGTAGAGGAAGACAGAGATTGGAATACGTCAAGAAAATAATTGAGGACGTAGGTTGCAAGTGCTACTCGGAGATGAAGAGGTTAGCACAGGAAAGGAATTCGTGGCGGGCCGCATCAAACCAGTCAGTAGACTGATGACAAAAAAAAAATCACGCTCGTATTACCATGCCCTTTGTAAATTTCACTCGATATTATAAATTACTTGACCAACACTACATACCCTCTCAACCCTTGAAGTTTCGTTTCCTCCTCCATTTCTACGCGCTTAACTTTTTTTGTCCGGCAGTGTATATAGGGTGTTTCAGAAGTGAGCAAAGATGCGAGCTGGTGCTAGTGCCATAGAGACTAGCCACCTGCGCGTGTTCCACCAGCGCCGCTGGTGGCACTGAGAATGATGATATCGACTTCGCCTCGGCCAGTTTCCGGCCGAGTACGATCCGCAATTACCGGACGACAGTGGACAGAAGCCTACTCGGAAGATAGAAGGGCAGCTCTCGTCCAGTTGGTTATAGATCGGGGTCCAGGGCTGACTTAGACAGGGAACGTCGTTTAGTGAACTATTAGGAGTCAACAGACAGAAAGACAGTTGTAAATTGTATTTGCTATGTGCTGTGAAGATTGGTTGGTTGTTTTGGTTGTTTTTGGGGAAGGAGACCAGACAGCGAGGTCATAGGTCTCATCGGATTAGGGAAGGAAGTCGGCCGTGCCCTTTGAAAGGAACCATCCCGGTATTTGCCTGGAGCGATTTAGGGAAATCACGGAAAACCTAAATCAGGATGGCCGGACGCGGGATTGAACCGTCGTCCTCCCGAATGCGAGTCCAGCACTGTGAAGATTACTGACGATTATTTGCACTTAGCCACTGGGGGCCTTTCTGCGTGTTATATTACAATCAGTGTTGCAGACTTCATTATTCATCAAGTAACAAAGTTAAATAAACCTTTCTAACTCATTTGTGTGACTTTGTTACTAATTTGTAGGAGTGTTGTAGAACTTTCATTCTCCTATCCTGTTACCTGACCCTGGAAAATAACTGTGTAATAGTGGCAGGGAGAAATTGTCTTAGCGGTGTACTGCACCAGAAGCCGTTTCATAATCTCAGAAACTTGGACTAGTGTAATAACAGTAGCAATTCGGCCAGCACAGCAGGAGCGACGAGGCCTTTGCAAAACTGGCGACGAGGGTTTACAAAAGGAATGATCATTCGAAAGAAGAGTCAAGTAAACAAGGGCTCTGTAACGCATATCTTAAGAGTTACGATCAATTCTTGATCTTCCGTACTGTGACACAAATCTCTTCTACTGCAAGTTCTTTGCTTTCCATATCTTGGGACCGAAATAAGAAAAAAATGTCTTGTAGTCAACTTGTGCTCTAAAATGCATACCTTAAAAGTTATAAGCACTTGATCATTAGAAGAGTTGTGTTTCAAAGTAGCGAAGATGAAGGTGTCTCAAAGCTCTTAAGGTATGCATTTTAGAGTACATATTTACTAGATAATTTTTATTGTTTTGGTCCATACCACCACTTCTCAAAATATGGAGAGCAAAGAGCTTGCAATAGGAGAGATTCGTTTCACAGTATCGAAGATCAAGAATTGCTCATAGCTCTTAAGGTATGCGTTTCAGAGCCCAAGTTTGCCTGACTTTTTCGTTTCGAATGGTCGTTCCTGTCATATCCCTGAATACTGACCGTCACTTCTGAAACACCCTGTATTAAATAGCCTCATCTCTTCAGCGTACTGATACTTCTTGTTGTAAACAACTTCATACAGAACAGTAAGGAGAGGTGGGCTACAGACTGGTGTAGTAACTGTCGTCATATGAAAGCTGGACGAGAGCAGAAAAAACTAGCACACAAGTTAACACAACAAACAGAATATTTACTTAACTTGTGTTTCTCCAAACGTATGAAGACTTATTACAAATGATGCAACAAAAAGTGTAGTCAACAAGAACCATGAACGAAGGTGTCATAGACCAGTGGCTCCAAGCGCAAGTACACTGCGTGGCTGGCACCGGCCATCCTTCATCATGGTGGCACAGGACTCTCGTGGCACAGAGCTGCTGGAGGTGTGGGCTAGTGGGCCCGCTCCATTTGGGCCCACCGGATCCCGTACGACCGCTACCGGCGTTGGACGGAAACTTTCAGCTCCAGTGCCAGCGTTAGCACGCTGTGGTGCGGTATTGATTTCTAATACCACACTTCTGAAAAGTAGCAGTGAAATTCTACAGTGTGTACATGGTGACAGCAGCCGATGCATCACTAGTTCATTAATATTTGCAGTCTGTATGCAGCTACTGAAATGGATTCCTCTTCACCATAAACGTTTAGTTTTATTCTGTTAGAACACCATCAATGGTAGGTTTTTATCATCCGTTTCTTGTTGACAATTTGGATGTTGGGTAAACATCCAGCTTTCGCTACCATTTTTCTCTTTCTTACCGGTGTTGTACATAAAAAATAAAACAAACCGGAAGCCCGTAACGGCGGACAGTGAAACGCAACAGGAATGACAACGGAGTCACACGCCTGTCCTGCTAGAAAAGGGATAATGTTACTCAGCTGTCTGGAATGCAGTACAACCAGTCACATTAACTGTATCTAAAGGGCGCCTCAAGTTTTTCTAGTATCAGGTTAATTGAGCTATGAAAAGATATAGTTTGTGAGTGAAAACTTTAATATACTGTCGTTGGTATGATGCAAAAACACCGCAAAGCCTCCTGATAATCTTAACTTACATCTTAGATACACACACACGGTCAGCCAGCTTATAGTATCTAACCGAACCAGTTACCAAAAACATTACAAAACGTAATTTTCTGTGACACAATGCTCTGTCAAATATTTCATAAATTGACCCATCAAATGTTCAGTACGTGGTCACAGCATGCATAACACGCCACGTGGATTTTCGTTCATTCAAATATCACAGTTTACAAACAAAAATCGGAATTCCGCGCATTCGTCTTTCTCACTTGTTCGCGTTTGCTTTGTCGCACTCCGGGTCATGTTTTACTCATAATTCCGCAAAATTATCACATTTATTCAGAGATCCTTATAGACGCGTCCGAACATGGTGAAGTACTGAATTTACATTTCACGAAGCAATTCTGTAGTCCACAAAATACGTCGAACGTAATGTCGTCTGATTAGGCGATATACTACATCACAGCCAGTTCAAAAAGAGCATTAAACTGCACATTCCTGCATGTTTTACATTTTACCAAATCATAACTTAGAAGTTTTTATAAGCAGTTTATGAAACGAACAAATTTATAAAACCCAAAAATATCGAAATAACTATCTCTTTAAATAACTGAATTATCGTAAAATATTTCTTGTTTTTTTCAGTACCATAACCTGGCAAATTATACTTTACAATTTTCCCCTCAAAGTATGATTCACTCTCCCTGAAATCCAGTTTTCATACTAACTTATAGATAGTTAACAGACATTATAATATTCATTTATACTACTACAAGGGTCGTTCCGAAAGTAGTGCCTCCTATTTTTATTCATAGAAACTTCAGAAGATACATAAATCATAACAGCAGAGTTAAAGAGAGCAATATTTCGACTACAGACTGCCATTTATCCATATAGTCACCACCATTCGTTACGCCCTTTTGCCAACGATGAACTAGAGCCTGCATACCGCACTCGATCTACGAACGATGGCGGTTCGCGCATTTCGGGGCACCGACGGGGATTGCATTGTTGAAGATTCCAAGCGACAGTTGCGGTACGCGCATGCGTTTGCTTTCCGCTTGAATAAAGCGTATATCCTGCATATTATGTCTCTTGCTTGCTTAAGCAGGAATTATCACTTACCACCAAAATCAGCGATGACATTTCGAAAAAAATAGAAACGAAGTTCACTAAACAACTGGCAGCGACCACGTTTAATGCTATCATTAGCTACGGCATTCATAGCAGAGCGCCCAGAACACTACTAAACGCTCATTGGCTCTCAGAGAATACGAGACGTAGGTGCGCAGAACAGACCTAAACTCGACTGCCACTATGACTCCAGCTATAGTGTAGGAGCATACGCGCGGCTGTTACGAATTAGCATTGTGTAAAGTTATACACTCCTGGAAATTGAAATAAGAACACCGTGAATTCATTGTCCCAGGAAGGGGAAACTTTATTGACACATTCCTGGGGTCAGATACATCACATGATCACACTGACAGAACCACAGGCACATAGACACAGGCAACAGAGCATGCACAATGTCGGCACTAGTACAGTGTATATCCACCTTTCGCAGCAATGCAGGCTGCTATTCTCCCATGGAGACGATCGTAGAGATGCTGGATGTAGTCCTGTGGAACGGCTTGCCATGCCATTTCCACCTGGCGCCTCAGTTGGACAAGCGTTCGTGCTGGACGTGCAGACCGCGTGAGACGACGCTTCATCCAGTCCCAAACATGCTCAATGGGGGACAGATCCGGAGATCTTGCTGGCCAGGGTAGTTGACTTACACCTTCTAGAGCACGTTGGGTGGCACGGGATACATGCGGACGCGCATTGTCCTGTTGGAACAGCAAGTTCCCTTGCCGGTCTAGGAAAGGTAGAACGATGGGTTCGATGACGGTTTGGATGTTCCGTGCACTATTCAGTGTCCCCTCGACGATCACCAGTGATGTACGGCCAGTGTAGGAGATCGCTCCCCACACCATGATGCCGGGTGTTCGCCCTGTGTGCCTCGGTCGTATGCAGTCCTGATTGTGGCGCTCACCTGCACGGCGCCAAACACGCATACGATCATCATTGGCACCAAGGCAGAAGCGACTCTCATCGCTGAAGACGACACGTCTCCATTCGTCCCTCCATTTACGCCTGTCGCGACACCACTGGAGGCGGGCTGCACGATGTTGGGGCGTGAGCGGAAGACGGCCTAACGGTGTGCGGGACCGTAGCCCAGCTTCATGGAGACGGTTGCGAATGGTCCTCGCCGATACCCCAGGAGCAACAGTGTCCCTAATTTGCTGGGAAGTGGCGGTGCGGTCCCCTACGGCACTGCGTAGGATCCTACGGTCTTGGCGTGCATCCGTGCGTCGCTGCGGTCCGGTCCCAGGTCGACGGGCACGTGCACCTTCCGCCGACCACTGGCGACAACATCGATGTACTGTGGAGACCTCACGCCCCACGTGTTGAGCAATTCGGCGGTACGTCCACCCGGCCTTCCGCATGCCCACTATACGCCCTCGCTCAAAGTCCGTCAACTGCACATAGGTTCACGTCCACGCTGTCGCGGCATGCTACCAGTGTTAAAGACTGCGATGGAGCTCCGTATGCCACGGCAAACTGGCTGACACTGTCGGCGGCGGTGCACAAATGCTGCGCAGCTAGCGCCATTCGACGGCCAACACCGCGGTTCCTGGTGTGTCCGCTGTGCCGTGCGTGTGCTCATTTCTTGTACAGCCCTCTCGCAGTGTCCGGAGCAAGTATGGTGGGTCTGACACACCGGTGTCAATGAGTCGTGTGAAGTTAGCACCCTTTTTTTCAGAAATCTATATTTTTTTCAGAGTTCTTGATGGATATGATATAGTTCTAGAGTTCTTTCTACAAAATTTCAATAGTTCTGCAGAATTTAGCGAAAAAGAACAACAATACTCGAAAAAATTTTCGTATCGAAAACATTCTTTGTCAATTTCCGCAAAATGTAAATAAGTACGAGAGTTCTGAGCACAGTTCTGAATAGAGCTCCAAGAGTTCTATCGAAAATCCCAGTAAAAATTTTTTGTGCAGCTAATAGTTTCCGAGATAATTGCAATTTAAGGAGAAAATCTTTTCACTTACTGTGAAGTTGGCACCCTTTTTTTCAGAAATGTAAATTTTTTTCAGAGTTCTTGACAGATATGCCATAGTTCTAGAGTTCTTTGTACAAAATTTCAATAGTTCTGCAGAATTTAGCGAAAAAAACAACAATACTCGAAAAAAATTTCGTATCGAAAACATTCTTTGTCAATTTCCGCAAAATGTAAATAAGTACGAGAGTTCTGAGCACAGTTCTGAATAGAGCTCCAAGAGTTCTATCGAAAATCCCAGTAAAATTTTTTTGTGCAGCTAATAGTTTCCGAGATAATTGCAATTTAAGGAGAAAATCTTTTCACTTACTGTGAAGTTGGCACCCTTTTTTTCAGAAACGTATATTTTTTTCAGAGTTCTTGACAGATCTGCCATAGTTCTAGAGTTCTTTGTACAAAATTTCAATAGTTCTGCAGAATTTAGCGAAGAAAACGACAATATTCGAAAACATTTTCGTATCGAAAACATTCATTGTCAATTTTCGCAAAAATTAAACTCGTACAACAGTTCTGAGGACAGTTCTGAACAGAACCCCAAGAGCTCTATCGAAAATCCCAATAACATTTTTTCTATGGCTATAATAGTTTATGAGATAAATTGATTTAATTTGGGACACACTTTCTCTACAGAAAATATAAATATATTCGTACAGCAGTTCTGATGACAGTTCTGGACACCACGTGAAGAGTTCTATCGAAAATCCTGGTAGTCTTTTTTTGTGCAGGTAATAGTTTAAGAGGAAATTGCAACATAATTAAGAACTCTATAAGAGCTCCCACTGTGAAGCTGGCACCCTTTTTTACAGAAATCTATATTTTTTCAGAGTTCTTGATAGATAAGCCATAGTTCTAGAGTTCTTTGTACAAAATTTCAATAGTTCTGCAGAATTTAGCGAAAAAAACAACAATACTCGAAAAAATTTTCGTATCGAAAACATTCTTTGTCAATTTCCGCAAAATGTAAATAAGTACGAGAGTTCTGAGCACAGTTCTGAATAGAGCTCCAAGAGTTCTATCGAAAATCCCAGTAACATTTTTTTGTGCAGCTAATAGTTTCCGAGATAATTGCAATTTAAGGAGAAAATCTTTTCACTTACTGTGAAGTTGGCACCCTTTTTTTCAGAAATGTAAATTTTTTTCAGAGTTCTTGACAGATATGCCATAGTTCTAGAGTTCTTTGTACAAAATTTCAATAGTTCTGCAGAATTTAGCGAAAAAAACAACAATACTCGAAAAAATTTTCGTATCGCAAACATTCTTTGTCAATTTCCGCAAAATGTAAATAAGTACGAGAGTTCTGAGCACAGTTCTGAATAGAGCTCCAAGAGTTCTATCGAAAATCCCAGTAAAATTTTTTTGTGCAGCTAATAGTTTCCGAGATAATTGCAATTTAAGGAGAAAATCTTTTCACTTACTGTGAAGTTGGCACCCTTTTTTTCAGAAATGTATATTTTTTTCACAGTTCTTGCCAGGTATGCCATTGTTCTAGAGTTCTTTGTACAAAATTTCAATAGTTCTGCAGAATTTAGCGAAGAAAACAACAATACTCGAAAAAAATTTCGTATCGAAAACATTTTTTGACAATTTTCGCAAAAATTAAACTTGTACAACAGTTCTGAGGACAGTTCTGGACACCACGTGAAGAGTTCTATCGAAATTCGTAGTAGAATTTTTTGTGCAGGTAATAGTTTAAGAGGTAATTGCAAGTTAATTAAGAACCCCATAAGAGCTCCTACTGTGAAGCTGACACCCTTTTTTTCAGAAATATGTATTTTTTCAGAGTTCTTGATAGATAAGTCATAGTTCTAGAGTTCTCTGTACAAAATTTCAATAGTTCTGCAGAATTTAGCGAAGAAAACAACATTGTATTACATAGCTGATTCAGGAACCCTTTCCTTCTGATACAATTCTTACTGTTGCCACAATAAATCACTTGTGCATACATTCCAACTGTACTGATCATTACAAAAATATAACCATTGACCAGCGGCGCACATTTCTTGCAGCGTTGTACAAAGCATTCAGCTGATCCGCTGTGAAAATACCACACTTAACGCTATTGTAAAATTTACGGTGGATGGCTTCCGTTTATCTACAATGTCAGCATCTATCGAATTATATTCATACAAACGTGATGCCTGGATCACTCACTTCCCCTTTTTAGGTACGGAGGAAACTAGAGTTCAGTCTTGTGGAAGCCAAAAAAGGAAATGTGGGCAGCCCTTCTTTTACTGATAGCAAACTCTAGAGAAATCTCCACGCTTGTTTTTCTTCATCATGCCAACAAAAGAAAAATTCTCCCTTCATAGCTCTATTATCATTCCAGTACTAGTAAACCAGTTGTCCGCTTTCACATTTCGACCTGACTGATATATAGGTTTACGCAGTCACAGAACAACATCAAAATGTTTATTGCTCAGTTGGTAAATCCTTCTGGTTGCAACACAGAGTATATTTCCAAATTGTACAGGTAAAATACTAAAATACTTAAGAATCCACACTTAAGAATCCATACTCGTTTGTTTTGATTGATACATATTGGCGAAAACTGTACCTTCCACAGAATCCTTCCAGCTTCTTGTCTACTGTAACATTTTCTCCAAGGGTGTAAGATTTGTGGTAGTTGCGTACAAACACAGTAAATATTTCCCGAATAGCTGTTAGCTTGTCTAATTGTCTCCTTTCATCACGAATAGCGCGACTGTAAAATCTATGGGTCTCCAGAATAAATTTGAAACGTTTTATGTTCATTTGCGAGGTAAAATTTTTCAGTGCCATCACCATCAGTTCCACATATATCTACCAGGCTTTATCTGTTACTTTTGTTAACAACAATTAAAAACAAGAGACTGATGAAGGCTTTCAATTCAATATCACCTATTGATTTTACCCCTCTCTCATGCTGAAATGAGGCTTTGATGCTCTGAAAATTCTGATTGGAATACAAAACTACAATAGACAGATATCGTTATCTATGAGGTAGTTACAGCATCACAAAGGCTGTTTTGGCTTCACCTATTGGTACAGGTAAATTTCGAATAATATTACGCTCTTCGAACAATATGCTTTGGGTTTCTTCAACATTATCTAGTACTTCCCACTTAAAATAATAAAATTCCTATAAAATAACGCAACCAGGCACAGTGTATTAATCTGATATTTGACGTTCAGACAGCGGACACTGACGGTTAAACAGTTCAAACAGAATTTAAGTGCAGTTTACATTCTGGATTAGCTTTGTACTACTTACTACGTTGATAAACAAATAAATTAATCGCTGAAATGAAATACGAAAGGGCACAGTGGATAAAAACGAGCAATCGGCTCATATCTCATCAAGAGAGCATTAGCGTCGATACTGAATCATACAACAATGAAAGGTATACCGAGAAAGGAAGCTATAACGAGAAGGCGCCAGTGCTGCCAATTGTTGACAAGTAATTGCTCGTTCTTATCCACTGCGCCCTTTCGTATTTCACAACACACAACAATGAAAAGCATACGGAGAAGGCAAGCTGGTAACGAAGCAGCGCCAATACTGCAAATTGTTGAAAAGTAATTTACAGAAAATTTCGACACGTGTCAATCTGAACAGCTGCGCCGATGGAAGGATAATGAAAACTATGATACGTCCCTGAGACCTCTCAAGACCAAAAAATAATAAACAAACAAGGCAACAATGCAAAAGTCGTGGCACTACATCTGGAAACAATGAACACGTGAACTGCGTCTTTTAAACAATCGGCAAATGACGTCAGTGTAGTAGTTACAATAGAGGTAGCATCAAAGCTTCTCACGGTAGCATCAAGGCTAATGACAACAACAGCTGCACTTTTTGGGTGGCGCGCGCCGCGTCGTGTGAAGCCGCCCGCCAGCGCTGCATTTCGCTCCTTGATCTGCCCCTAATGACTAAACGTAACAATACTGCTCACTCTCATGGAATAATCGTTATGCTCGTTCAGTCAGAGCTCTTGTGCAGTCGTTGCCCGTTGTGCAGTCGGTGCTGTTGTGTAAGTGATATTTATGAACCAGAACACCCATAAAAATGTACAATCTACCAGAATTGAAACGTCTTCTCAGCATGGAGGAATTTAAAGTAATCGATGATAGAGGCATTCAATTCACTCCGTCTCATCCGGTCTTCCAAAAACTGTCCGATGCCATGGCCGACATCGGCTCGAAAATGTCTTCAAAACATATTTACACAACAATTAAAGAAGATCGTCACGATCTGCTTGCTTTTGTTAGAAAAACTTTCAGGCTGGAATGTTTCGTTGAAGAAAAAGACGACGACAGCAAAGATGAGTCGTGGAATGATTTTGGTTCTTCGTGCAACAAGGACATGACAAAGCAATTCGACTTACTACTGTCAGCAGAAAAATGGTCTACCATAAAACCAACAAAGAGGAAACTTGGAAAGCCTTCAAGACTGGAAATAGGGAAATGGACCGATTTGATGGCTCATAAAATTTATGAACATCACAAAATTCCATGTGCCTTTTCTTTCAAATACGCGAAAGTATGTGAAAGTTCAAGTTCAAAGTATTTCTTGAAGATCAAAGGAAGATGCACAGAATGCGGAGCCACTTTCGAAGGGATTGCTCTGAAGAAGCCAAAAAAGGACAACGATATTATTATAAACTGCAGACTTTCAAACTTTTCAGACGATAGTATTCACCTTAAAAGAAGACAACTTCGTGGCACGAGAAGACAACAGGTAGCTGCTAAATTGGTTGATAACAGGATGCCTGCAGCTCTTTGGCGAAATTATGAAGCGAAAAATATGTCTTTTGGAGACATGATTCCTCCAAATTTACCAAATGCTGATGTCTTGAGAAAGGCTAAAGAAGAGGAAAGGGACAAACGTTTTGGTATAACAACCAGTAAGCCTGTTGAAAACCTGCAAATTGCAAAACATACAACCCATCGGGACGAAATTCACGCAATCGGATTGGACCCATTCTTCTGTATATATTGGCTGAAAGATCAAAGTCAGTTGCACAAATATTGTCATCAAATCAATAGCAGTGTATACGATTCAGTAGATGCTACAGGTGGCGTTGCATTTCGAGTTATTTCACGATTTGGGGATCTGTCAAACAGGGCTGACTGTGTGGAAATTAAGTCAAAGTACATATACCTGTATCAGTACATGTGCATCTGCGAAGTAAACGTCACTAGTAAAGATCCAAATATCGTCAATCGATCATCAATCAGTTGCCCAACTTATCAGATGATATCCTCTAGGCATGACGCATCATTCTTGTCATTTTTCTTTATGGAAATCGTCAGATCTGGAGCTCCCAGACCAAAAATCATGGTAACTGATTTTGGTAAGGCTTTGTTGGTTGCCATTTCTAGAGCAATAGCCAATTGCTCGGACTTAACAGATTATTTGAATAGGTGTTATAGTCATATTGTTTTGCATGAAAGAGTAATTCTACCCTCGTGTTGTTTGAGAATAGATTTAAACCATTTTATGGTCATGATTTCGAGGTGGAAATGCTTCTCGAGAGTTAAATCACAAGTCAAACAACTTTATCTTCGAGTTTTGGCCCATATTTACATGATGACAGATTTTCGTGATATTGAAAGTGTTTTGCGCTCACTTTTGGTTGTTGCGTTAAGTGAACATCTTGGTATTGATGAGTGCGGTCAAGAATATGCATCAATGGAACATCAGCGCCACCTTGATAACATTATCAGAGGTGGTCCACGTCATTCATATATTGACGAAAAGAAAGATGATGACAAGACAACTGATGATGTTGAAAACAATGATGACTGTCTTTTGGAATCAGTTTTGACCTCTAAGGAATCTACTGCAAACGCGTGGATTGATAGGGCAAAACGTATCTACAATGAAGCTGAAGTCATCGCGAATCAGGCTAAGGATGACAATCTATTTGATGTGAATCCGTACAACATTCCTAATGCTGCAGAGATGCTGAAAGAGTTGATGTACTATATACCACTGTGGACAGCTGTGATGTATCCTTCTTTCCATATTCCTTTATCTATTCGTTCGTCAGCAGCGACTGAAGGACAATTTTCAAAATTAAAGACAATGGGCTTTGACAAGCTGCCTTTACGAGTAGACAAATTCATTTTTCAACATTTGAAGTGGCTGCGTGAGGAAACAAAACTGTTAGCGCCACTTATGATGGAAAAACAAGATTCAAAGCAAGCTGTGAAGCACAAACCAACTGAAGCATCGTTGCCTTACCATGAAGAAGAAAACTGGAGAGGAAAAAATAAGAAGCTGAAGATAACAAACCCCAAAAGCAATCATATCCTTGATAATTCTGAGAGCACACTGAACAATACCTTAAGAAGTGAGACCCAACTCGATGATGCCAATAAGACAGAGTTAAACAAAATTTTTAATAGTTTTGAACACAGATTTTCTCCTACTTCGAGCGCACTTGTTATGAATGCGGAGAACAACTGTCTCTCAATCAATAGTGAGAGTGTGTGTTTTCAGCGCTCTTCAGATAATAATTTACTGCCGAATTTGGACTCTAAAGAGATATGTCATTCCACAAAAGACTATCGAGAATCATGCTTCACCAGGGATGTCAATGAAATTTCATCCTGTGGTTCGAAAACGGAAGAAAATCGCGAGACCTGTAACAATAAAATGGAGGAGAGTGCAATGCTGAAAAAGCTTCAAAACGAAATCATTGTCACATCGAGCATGCAAACTAAGAGCAAGAAAAACTACTTAGATGATTGCCCAAACTGGAATTCGACTAAGAAATTCATAGACATTAATTTGCCACTTTTCCCAAATGGGTCCTCAAGCAAATTCAAATCTGCTACCTACAACTTGAAGGGAACGTGCGGTTTCGATTCTTCTTATTCATGCAAGCAATATCACTCAGTGATGATTTCAAAAGTACCATTCAAATGGTGAGCCATCCATTTTTGGATCTGGCTTTGGATGTGTTGGACAAAAAAATTATAAACTCCCAGCATTTTAAGCAGAGATTTGATATTTTATATGTGATACCGTTCCTAAAAAAAGGAGTAATCTCTCGAAAAATATTGTCTCTGAATGCAGAGTCGAATGTTGGGGAATTATACGAGACAATATTAAAAGATAACCCGATTTGCAACAAAAAGATATCGTGTCTGACGTGCCTAAATTCACGCTATGTGAAACTACATTATATTTCCGTTGATACGTATGTGCTTTTTAGACTTGGTTATAATTTCATGCAAGAGGCTGTAGATGCAACAAACGGAGGTCTAAAGACTATTATAAAATGCAAGAAATGTAAAGGAGAAGCAGTCGAAGAAAAGAAATTCGGATGCTACTTGATGATGGATACTAGTATAACAACTTGTCCACTAACTGAAGATCAGTTTCCACCGAATCAAAGGAAGAATTGTGTGTTGCAAACGATCACGAAAGAAATCGTAGTCGACAATCAGGAGTACACTCTCGTTGGTGCCATTCATTATAATAGCTCCATCAAACACTACACGGCATATGTCTTCGATGGAACCTACTGGAAGCAGTACGGTGACCTGTATAAAGAAGTACAGAGAGGTTCAAAAGAAACGATAATTTCTCCACACCTGTTCATGTATGTCAAGACAGGAAAATTTTCAAATGGCAGCTACAAGACCGACGAGACGAAACAAGTAGTTCCTACATAGGAACTTTGCTTTATAAGGTAAGCAATTGCTAAAAGTTGATATCTAAATATTACAAATACAGCTCTTATGTTAGTTCTTCGTATCTTTGTTTCTGGAACCACAGCCCTCCTGTTTTAGTTACTAGAATAAGAGCATTTTATGCCCTAAATGTCACTTATATATTTTTTGTACTTATTTTTCATAGTTGTTTCACACCTCATAAATTCTATGCTTATTTATTACTAAATTCCCTACATATGTATTTCCTTCTGGGTTTTAGTGTATCCTGAAGAAGAGCTGTTAAGGGGACCTGTATATCACGGCCTGTAGTTTTTCCTGGTACTTTGAAATTTATTGTGAGCTCTAGGTGAAATACATTGTAAATCTGTGGAATACATTGTGGAGTGAATATTGATGTTTTTCTTACCTACAGAATTACATGTAATTGTTATTTTAGGTTCAATGTACTTACACGCTATTCCAAATAAAAGATAAAAAACAAATTTTGTTCTTTGAATTATTACCTTGTTGAAACAGCAAACCAGTAATATTTTTCAGTTTCATGTTTTGATTATTTTAAGAACAATGTAATTTAAGAGAAAAATTTTTCTCCTAATAATTTAAGAACATAATATGACATACTGCAGCTTAAAATATTTAATCCATTCTTGAATAATGTGGTTCAGTGTGTAGGCAAGCACTATATTATTATTCATCCATAGCTTTGTTTATGTAGCTTTAATAGTGGATGAGATACCGGTAACAGTATCTCTGTATGCAAACACGTTGATTGCAGAAAATTGAAACTAAAGATTTGTATGTCATTTTCTTCTCAATGACGTCATTGCAAACCATTCCTGCTCCATAATCTTGTTGATACCTTTCATGTCCTTTTCATTTTCTTTAGTTTTGCTTCTTTTCTTTGTTATTCTGGCCTCCTTTTTCATGCTTTTAGCAGCTTTTTCAGTTTATGTAACATGTTGCCTGTCCGCCCATACCAGCACAATTTTCGTGTTGTTCCTAGTTTTGATGCCTGTTCTGCTCGTTGTTTTTAATCTTTACTCCATCAGGCTGGCCGGAGTGGCCGAGCGGTTCTAGGCGCTACAGTCTGGAACCGCGCGACCGCTCCGGTCGCAGGTTCGATTCCTGCCTCGGGCATGGATGAGTGTGATGTCCTTAGGTTAGTTAGGTTTAAGTAGTTCTAAGTTATAGTGGACTGATGACCTCAGAAGTTAAGTGCCATAGTGCTCAGAGCCATTTGAACCATTTTTACTCCACCATTAAAACGTATTGCAACTGTTGAAACGCATTCTGATTTTGTTTTATGCCATGTAAACATTTTTCCTGCACATACGACAGTCGACAGGTTCTTCAAAGGTATTACATAAACGAGGTTCTACGGAAACTGCCCAAATTAAATGTTCAAATGTGTGTGAAATCTTATGGGACTTAACTGCTAAGGTTATCAGTCCCTAAGCTTACACACTACTTAACCTAAATTATCCTAAGGACAAAAACACACACCCATGCCCGAGGGAGGACTCGAATCTCCGTCAGGACCAGCCGCTCAGTACATGACTGCAGCTCCTCAGACCGCTCGGCTAATACGGCGCGACACGCCAAATTAAACAAAATGACATTTAAACACGAGAATTACGAGGTACTGTACATGAAGTGTATATTTTTAGAATCAGGAAGAGCCAGATGAATTTTATTACGTAAAACAGTAATTGTTTTGAGCTCTCATGACATCCAGGACCCACTAACAGCTAAAAATATGCCCAGGACCCTCATGGATGAAAGTTATGTGGCAACATCACCAGACACTAGGATACATAAAAACATGTGCTGTGTGTAACGAATAAATTTGAAATTGCTGTCGTTAATATTGTTGCAATCATTTGTTCTAGTTAGAAAGGAAGTGTGGAAGTTTGATGAGTTACACTACAGCGAGAGTTAAAAGTCTTTACAATGTATAGAAATGTAAGTATATTTACTGAATATATTGTACAAGCGATCTAATTAGTATGTTTAAATCCTAATTCAATACATGACTGATAGATGTGTTATGTTGAGGGGATACAGTATTAAAGTTAATAAGAAGTTAGAAATTTGTAAATAAGAACCTCGTTTATTTGGTCCTCAGTAATCCGGATTCCCGGTTTATCCGGATTCATATTTTGTGTTCCTTGGTATTTTTCTCTTTTTTTCGTATAACACGAAGATGTGTAGTCGGTGAGGTACATAGGCTGCTTATCACTAGGCCGGCAATTTAGTCTAGTACTGAGTGATAAGGAACTCGGAGTGTGTGAATGACATTGTTTCTCAAGTATTTTACATTAATATAACGGTGTATTGATGCCCATCAAGTAAGTTGCATAGTAACCACGCCAACAGCACTCCACCACAGCTCATTGTACCTCTGGTGCGCTTCTCGACAGGTGTGACACCATCTGGTTAGTGGTGCGTGTGAATGTATCCGCTCTCTCAGCCATCTGTTTGTTTTGCACTGACCAGCCTTCTCTCCTTGAATCATCTAAGCGTGCACATCCCACGCTTCCACCTACAGTTACTACAGTCAGTCTTAAGAAGGTGTACTGGCATTTGTATAGTGCTGAACATTTAGATTTTTTGTATTTAGTAGAATATACATCCGGGTTTTCGATTTTCGGTTTTCCAAAATAAAAGTGCGAATTTACGATCGTCCTCATAGCTGTACTTCCAGCAGTACTTCATCTCCTCCGTTCCCAATTTCGTAGAAGTTGTCCTACGAAAATTGCAGAAGAAGCACTCCTGGACGAAAGGATATTGTGACGATATTTCTTCGTCATAGCCTGGGGCTAGAGACCCGGTCCGGCACACAGTTTTTATCTGCCAGTAAGTTTCACATCGGCGCACACCCACTGCAGAGTGAACACACAATCTATTTCATAATCTACTGGCACCATAAAAATGTTATGAGGGTTTTTAAAATAACTCTTTCGGTGCTATCCAGAGCTGTCAGCAAAAGGGTTGTGCCAATTTATTGTAATGTAGACCAAGTGGGTTTGTCGAAAATGCTATTATCTCATTAACTGTTATCCCCACAAAAAATATTATTACAGTTTTCGGTAGAACTCTTAGGGTCGTATTAAGAAATGCCATCAGACCTTTTGTACGAATTTATTACTTTTACATGACAAAAGTGAGTCCCACATTAATTATCTCATATGTCATCGTCACAAATAATGTTATTATAGTTTTTGGTAGAACTCTGTGGGTGATATTCAAAACTGTCATCAGAACTATTCTACGAATTTTGCTATAGTAGAGAAAGTGAGTATCAGATTAAAACAATTACCGTATAAACTATTATCGCCACAAAAATGTTCTTATCATTTTCAATGCAACTCTTCCGGTGCTATCCAGAACTGCCAACAGAACTGTTACACAAATTTATTTTTTCCAAACTGACAAATAATTTTTTACCATACCAAAATTTGTCCGAGTTATTGTTTTCTTCCCGAAATTCTGCAGAACTATTCGTGTTTTGAGCAGGGAAATCTAAAATTATTACATATATATCAAGAACTATGAAAAAATGTATATTTATCGTAAAAGGGGTTCAAACTTCACGGGAAATGCTCATAAGCATTCCTTAATAAAGGCAGTTACTACGTAAACAATTACCGGCACAGAATATGTTACTAGTATTTTCGATAGAACTCTTACAATGCTATCCAGAGCTGGCATCAGAACATACGAACAGACATAATTTTTTTTTGAGTAAGTGTGCCCCACAATTAATCAATTACCATACAAACTATTATAACCACAAAAAATGTTATTATGACTATCGATACAGGTCTTGAGGTGTTAACCAGAACTGTTCATCAAAACTGTTGAACGAATTTACTTTTTCTGTGGAGAAAGTGGGTCTAACATCAAAGCAGTTACCGTATAAACTATCATCGCCACAAAAAGATATTATTAGGATTTTCGATAGAGCTATTGGTGTTCTGTTCAGAACTGTTGTACGAATTTACTTTTTGCGAAAATTGACAAAGAATGTATTCGATACGAAAATTTTTTCGAGTATTGTTGTTTTCTTCGCTAAATTCTGCAGGACTATTCAAATTTTGTACAAATAACTCTAGAACTACGACATTTCTATCAAGAACTCTAAAAAAAATATATATTTCTGAAAAAAAGGGTGCCAGCTTCACAGTAGGAGCTCTTATGGAATTCTTAATTAAGTTGCAATTACCTCTTAAACTATTACCTGCACAAAAAAATTCTACTGGGATTTTCGATAGAACTCTTCACGTGGTATCCAGAACTGTCATCAGAACTGTGCGGGAATTGACAAAGAATGTTTTCGATACGAAAATTTTTTCGAGTATTGTTGTTTTTTTCGCTAAATTCTGCAGAACTATTGAAATTTTGTACAAAGAACTCTAGAACTATTTCATATCTATCAAGAACTCTGAAAAAAATATAGATTTCTGAAAAAAAGGGTGCCAACTTCACAGTAAGTGAAAAGATTTTCTCCTTAAATTGCAATCATCTCGTAAACTATTAGCTGCACAAGAAAATGTTACTGGGATTTTCGATAGAACTCTTGGAGCTCTATTCAGAACTGTGCTCAGAACTATCGTACTTATTTACATTTTGCGGAAATTGACAAAGAATGTTTTCGATACGAAATTTTTTTCGAGTATTGTTGTTTTTTTCGCTAAATTCTGCAGAACTATTGAAATTTTGTACAAAGAACTCTAGAACTATTTCATATCTATCAAGAACTCTGAAAAAAATATAGATTTCTGAAAAAAAGGGTGCTAACTTCACACGACTGTGTCAATGTGTTCTTTTTTCCATTTCCAGGAGTGTAGATTCGTATAGCGCTAAAACGCGTTTAGCGGAAATGTTCATTCTGACGTCATTGTGGAGAACTTGCGGAGCACTACTAGAACCCCAAGTGATGCCAGAGGTCGGCGTTATGGCAGTGCACACAACGCCTCAGTGAACTCATTAAAGCTATGTAAATGGTCAAATCTTGCTAATTTATCATACCTGATCAAGAGAGGTGATAGAATACCTCCAAGAAGCACATCGATTACACGGATATACCGCCTGTTGCGCTGAAATTAAATTCCTGAAACCATCAGGCAGCCTTACGGTTAAAAAATTCGTGCAATCAATCTATAGGGTAATCTAACTGCTAAATAAATGTTGCA
This sequence comes from Schistocerca nitens, assembly GCF_023898315.1. Lineage (NCBI taxonomy): Eukaryota > Metazoa > Arthropoda > Insecta > Orthoptera > Acrididae > Schistocerca > Schistocerca nitens. Next base: position 180,469,026 of record NC_064617.1, on the reverse strand, counting down.
TGAGGTAATATGTTTAGTTCAAATACTAACTAGGTAAATCAAAAAAGTTCATGGGCAGATTGGAAACTAAAGAGCTATTGAAATACAGGTCTCTTTAACAAGATGTATACTGAGGAATAAATTACAAAGGCTTCCCACCAACATTACAGACGGCAAGTCGATCGAAATGGTGACCACAAAACAATTTACACAGACAGATATAACTATTTCAAAATGGTTCAAATGGCTCTGAGCACTATGGGGCTTAACATCTGAGGTCATCAGTCCCCTAGAACTTAGAACTACTTAAAACTAACTAACCTAAGGACATAACACACATCCATGACCGAGGCGGGATTCGAACCTGCGACCGTAGTGGTCGCGCGGTTCCAGACTAAAGCGCCTAGAACCACTCGGTCACATCGGCCGGCCAGAGAAGTGTGTGCCTAGCAAAAATATAGGGGAGGGAAAGGATCCACCTTGTTACAACAAACAAATTAAGAAGTTGCTGAGAAAGCAGAGAATTTTGCGCAGTCGTTTTAAAAGTAGTCACTGCCCGGCTGACAAACAGAAATTATGCGAAACGAAAGCAACTGACAGAAGGACAATGAGAGATTCTTTTAACGAATTTGAAAGCAATATTTTATCTGCAGATTCTAAAAATATCCCGAAAACATTTTGTTAATACGTAAAATCTATGAACGCTACAAATAATTCAATACCTTCTCTTGCTGACAGTACGGTAATGTAGCCTAACTGATGATGATAAACAGAGGGCCGAAATTCTAAACCTAGCTTCCAAAAACTCGTTTACTGTAGAGGACTGCAGCACCATTCCACGTTTCAATTATCGAACAAATGCAAGGATGGCTGACATAGTGTTTAGTGTATCTAGGATTGTAAAACAGTTAAGATCATTAGACGTCAGGAAGTCATCTGGCTCTGACGGTATCCCGTAAGATTATATGTTGAGTATGCTGCAAATATAGCACCATTCTTATCCACCATCTATCAGAGATCATTGAACAGCGGAAAGTTCCACGGGACTGGAAGAAGGCCCAGGTCATAGCAATCTATAAAAAGGGTAGAAAATCGGATGCACATAATTACCGGCCAATTTCACTGACATCGATTTGTTGAAGAATGATGGAACATATTTTGTGTTCAGACATAATGACCTTTCTAGACTCTGAGCAGCCGGCTAACTATTTCAACCGTGACAGAAAAGAATCAGATTAACATGACTTCAACAGAGCACACAAGCTGAATAAAATTAGGAAATTAAAGCGTTAAAAATCATCTGAATAGTCTCGAGACCTACAACGGATAACAACGCCAATTAATCCAATCATGAGTGGCTATCGACTGAAAATTCCCAAGAAAAGGAAAGTTGCCTTGTAGAAAAAACATGAATGATTCCAGTAATTCAAAAAGTGCCTCGGTTGAGTTGTATAGCGAGGTTACGCCTCACTTTTTTCACTGTATAGTGGAACTTGAAACTGGAAAAGTGCATCCCAGTCTGCAGTCTTACCGTGGCCACAGTGGTCGTAGCCGAAGGCGGTGGCGTCGGAGTCGGCCGCTGTGGAGGAGCGGTTCTAGGCGCTTCAGTCCGGAACTAAGCGGCTGCTACGATCGCAGGATCGAATCCTGCCTCGGGCACGGATGTGTGTGATGTCCTTAGGTTAGTTAGGTTTAAGTAGTTCTAAGTTTAGGGGACTGATGACCTCAGATGTTAAGTCCCATAGTGCTCAGAGCCATTTGAACCATTTTCGCGGAGTGGTGCTGCCGTAGAAGTATGCCGTTGGATGTAGCGGGTTGCCTGCACGAAGCTGAAAACATCATCTCGTCGATATCGACGCGGTTAAATAATCTCAAAGTCGCGAAAAGTTTAAGTATAGCTTCGGAATGACAGAGGGCCGAAGATCAACCAACTCCTTTTACTTAAGTAACAGCCGTAACTACTCTCCGTTTTACTAGCAACCAACTGCCCACGCTGGCGCTCCAGACATTCCACCTCTCTTGCAAAAGCATCGTCAAAAATCCCTCTGCAAGGACCTAAGTGTACTGCCAATTCCAGACCTGCAAGTCAGTTCTCTCTCTCCCACCATATAATTTAACTAGCATCAGCCAATGACAACCATAGTTCCACTAGCCTGCAGGGACGGGGGCGGAGATTCCCATGGCCGGTTCTTCGTGAGGGGAAATTCTGCAAATTTTAGGAAGGCTACCAGGAATTACAATTCGGTTTTCAGAGAGTACTCTACGGCATTGTCCCCTTACTTAGCTTGCATTTATTGCTAATCTCTCACCCAGTGCAAGGGCCCAAGCGACTGAAAAACTGCGCAGGTGACTACTGTGTATAAGAAGGGCAAAAGAACAGACCCGCGGAATTACAGACAAATATCCCTAACATCGATTTGCTGCAGAATCCTTGAACATATTCTCATTTCGAAAACAATAAATTGAGATCGAGAAGCATATGTCCACGAATCAGCATGGTTTTACAAAGCATCGCTCGGGCGAAACTCAGCTGGCTCTTTTCCCCTGTGACTCACTGTGGAGTAAGGATGAAGATCAATAAGCTGATTTCCGGAAAGCATTCGACACGGTGCCCCATTGCAGACTGTTAATGAAGATACGAGCATATGGAATGGGTTTCCAGGTAAGTGCTCCATGGAAGTGTGTAGGACCTTTACTATTTTCCATATACATAAATGATTTGTCGGACAGGGTGGCCAGCAATATGGGATTTTTTGCTAATGATGCTGTGGTGTGAGGTCGGGTGTCTAAGTTGCGTTACAATAGGAGGACACAGGATGACTTAGACAAAATTTCTGGTTGGTGTAATGAACGGCAGGTAGCACTACATGTAGAAAAAATGTGGATGAATAGGAAACACAAACTCGTAATGTTCGGTTATAGCTTAATAGTGTCCTGATTGACACAGTAATGTCGTTTAAATATCTGGGCGTAACGTTACATGAAATGGAACGAGCATTTGAGGATTGTGGTAGGGAAAGCGAATGGTCGACTTCGGTTTATTGGAAGAATTCTAGCAAAGCGTGCTTCATCTGCAAAGGAGACCGCATATAGGTCGCTAGTGCGACCTTTTGTTGAAGTTCATGAATACTCCTCGAGTGTTTGGGATCCGTACCAGACCAGATTAAAGGAAGATCTCGAGCAATTCAGAGACGGGCTGCTAGATCTGTTACTGGTAGGTTTGATCAACATCCGAGTATTACGGAGATGCTTAGCGGCTCAAATGGGAATCCGTTGAGGGAATGCGACGTTCTTGTCCAGGAAAACTTTTGAGAAAATTTAGAGACCCGGCATTTGAAGATGATTGCAGAATACACAGCGTGTAAAGACCATGAAGATAAGTTAGAAAAATTATGGCTCATCCGGAGGCATACATATTGTCGTTTTACACTCGTTCTGTTTGCAAGTGGAACAGGAAAGGAATGACTAGTAGCGGTACAGGGTACCCTCCGCCATGCGCCGTACAGTGGATTGTGGAATGCCGGCCGCGGTGGTCTCGCGGTTCTAGGCGCGCAGTCTGGAACCGCGGGACTGCTACGGTCGCAGGTTCGAATCCTGCCTCGGGCATGGATGTGTGTGATGTCCTTAGGTTAGTTAGGTTTAACTAGTTCTAAGTTCTAGGGGACTGATGACCTAAGATGTTAAGTCCCATAGTGCTCAGAGCCATTTGAACCATTTTTTTTGATTGTGGAATATGGATGCAGGTCTAAATGTAGAGAGAACGATGTGAAGATTTACGAAGGACACGGGTAGCAATACTTCGGTCGTAACAAGACAGCTCCCCGAGAGCAATCCTAGCAAGCAGTTTCACCATGCAAGGCCAAAACCGCCCTTCGACGGCTGTAATGAGGGCCGGATCTCGGCCTGGCCACCCTGGGGTGCTGGTTGTCGCAGTACACAAAGCGTGCCTGAGCGCTTTTGGGTCCAATTGGGCAGACACAGCTAGCTAATAATCTCTGGGCCGTCGCACACCACAGTGCCATCCTCTCGGGAATCCAGGTAATATACACGTCCCTCGCAGAGTGTGGGGAGGATGCTGGTCCACAGTTACAGGAAATCCCGATTGTCGAGCCGAGATATGAACAAAGAAATCTCAATATCACCAGAAGTGAGCTTGATACCAAAATGCAGTACGATCATCCATCTACATTACCAGCAACTACGTCTTAACCACTCGTTTATTACAGCTGTAAAATTGTGAGAAATGCGAGGCGATCACAGAATGATTCGGAAAGCAAAATGAATAACAGAAAGCTTGATATGCGAATCGCAGATGCAAAGCAGGATAATATGTAAGATAAGGCCTGGAACAGGTCGTAGTCTCACAGTGAAACAATAGATATATTTGCTCGACTATAAGTGGAACACGATACACAATTGAAAATTACAAAATAATAAAAGATGTCTTCTCATGCAGCTCTTATTTATTTCCGGAATTATAGAAAATGCTTGTCAGAGGAACCTCGCATCAAAAAGAATCGCTGGCTGTTGTGACCGAGCGGTTCTAGGCGCTTCAGTCTAGAACCGCGCGACGGCTACGGTCGCAGGTTCGAATCCTGCCTCGGGCATGGATGTGTGTGATGTCCTTAGGTTAGTTAGGTTTAAGTAGTTCTAAGTTCTAGGGGACTGATGAGCTCAGATGTTGTACCATAGTGCCTAGAGCCATTTGAACCATTTTTTCAAAAGGAATCCTAAAAGCTTAAAACTCTCAGTGTCGAGCGAATGCGAAATCTACAGCAGCGTCGGAAAGGTAATGAGAAAACTGCGCTAAGCGACTGCGCAGCTGTCCTGTCGGTTCAAGTGGTTCAAATGGCTCTGAGCACTATGGGACTTAACATCTGTGGTCATCAGTCCCCTAGAACTTAGAACTAATTAAACCTAACCAACCTAAGGACATCACACACATCAATGCCCGAGGCAGGATTCGAACTTGCGACCGTAGTGGTCACGCGGTTCCAGACTGAAGCGCCTAGAACCGCACGGCCACACCGGCCAGCCATACAGCAGTCAACGACTGTGCAAACTTGTAATTTATCTATAATCTAACAATTCTACCACTCTGTGAAACATTGATTAAAGAGATTGATAATTAAATTACATATCTATACGAAACACTTATTAGGATTTTATCGCGACTTTGTCATGAAAAGTCTACGGCGTTCTTTTTTTTTTTTTTTTTTTTCGTTGCTACGTATGTGGAATTGATCTTTAAATGTGCCTTTTACACGAGCAGACAACTTCCTTTTCGGATGCCCCTATAATTTGGTGACAGGGTGATAAAATTCTCATAATTTTCACTATACAGTGAAATACAAGCAAATGTATAACTTAGATTGTTCTGGTATAAATTAGTTATCCTGAGATGGGAAGAGGGTTTACTCAGATGGAACTGCGTGTAGTTTTTCAGGTAGTATCTATTTGACCAAGAAGCTAGTGGAGGACACTTTCCTGCTAAACCCACCATTGAACAAACGGAAGCGGGCGTGGAGTAACCGGAAAGGGAGGGTAGCATCAAAGGAGGCACAACGGCGACTATTTTTAGCTTGAGCGAGTGTGAGTGCTGGTGTTCTGCTCCAGTGGTGCGGGCTGGCCGCAGAGGAGGAGGACGGGGGGGGGGGGGGGGGGGGGAACAGACAGGTAGCATGGAGTGGGAAGCGGCTTATAGCGGCAGCCCTTTTCAACAACGGCCGGCGTTTTCCCAGTGCGAGCAGACGTTAGTAGCTACATCATGTTCAGCAAATGGACTGTGCTCAATGGTGTCCCAGTTGAGCAGCGAAGAGGACGAATAAAAATACGGTGTAATTCACGGGACCCTCCCCATGAACCATGGACCTTGCCGTTGGTGGGGAGGCTTGCGTGCCTCAGCGATACAGATAGCCGTACCGTAGGTGCAACCACAACGGAGGGGTATCTGTTGAGAGGCCAGACAAACGTGTGGTTCCTGAAGAGGGGCAGCAGCCTTTTCAGTAGTTGCAAGGGCAACAGTCTGGATGATTGACTGATGTGGCCTTGTAACAATAACCAAAACGGCCTTGCTGTGCTGGTACTGCGAACGGCTGAAAGCAAGGGGAAACTACAGCCGTAATCTTTCCCGAGGGCATGCAGCTTTACTGTATGATTAAATGATGATGGCGTCCTCTTGGGTAAAATATTCCGGAGGTAAAATAGTCCCCCATTCGGATCTCCGGGCGGGGACTACTCAAGAGGATGTCGTTATCAGGAGAAAGAAAACTGGCGTTCTACGGATCGGAGCGTGGAATATCAGATCCCTTAATCGGGCAGGTAGGTTAGAAAATTTAAAAAGGGAAATGGATAGGTTGAAGTTAGATATAGTGGGAATTAGTGAAGTTCGGTGGCAGGAGGAACAAGACTTCTGGTCAGGTGACTACAGGGCTATAAATACAAAATCAAATAGGGGTAATGCAGGAGTAGGTTTAATAATGAATAGGAAAATAGGAATGCGGGTAAGCTACTACAAACAGCATAGTGAATGCATTATTGTGGCCAAGATAGATACGAAGCCCACACCTACTACAGTATTACAAATTTATATGCCAACTAGCTCTGCAGATGACGAAGAAATTGAAGAAATGTATGATGAAATAAAAGAAATTATTCAGATTGTGAAGGGAGACGAAAATTTAATAGTCATGGGTGACTGGAATTCGAGTGTAGGAAAAGGGAGAGAAGGAAACATAGTAGGTGAATATGGATTGGGGCTAAGAAATGAAAGAGGAAGCCGCCTGGTAGAATTTTGCACAGAGCACAACATAATCATAGCTAACACTTGGTTTAAGAATCATGAAAGAAGGTTGTATACATGGAAGAACCCTGGAGATACTAAAAGGTATCAGATAGATTATATAATGGTAAGACAGAGATTTAGGAACTAGATTTTAAATTGTAAGACATTTCCAGGGGCAGATGTGGACTCTGACCACAATCTATTGGTTATGACCTGTAGATTAAAACAGAAGAAACTGCAAAAAGGTGGGAATTTAAGGAGATGGGACCTGGATAAACTGAAAGAACCAGAGGTTGTAGAGAGTTTCAGGGAGAGCATAAGGGAACAATTGACAGGAATGGGGGAAAGAACTACAGTAGAAGAGGAATGGGTAGCTTTGAGGGATGAAGTAGCGAGGGCAGCAGACGATCAAGTAGGTAAAAAGACGAGGGCTAGTAGAAATCCTTGGGTAACAGAAGAAATATTGAATTTAATTGATGAAAGGAGAAAATATAAAAATGCAGTAAATGAAGCAGGCAAAAAGGAATACAAACGTCTCAAAAATGAGATCGACAGGAAGTGCAAAATGGCTAAGCAGGGATGGCTAGAGGACAAATGTAAGGATGTAGAGGCCTATCTCACTAGGGGTAAGATAGATACTGCCTACAGGAAAATTAAAGAGACCTTTGGAGAGAAGAGAACCACTTGTATGAATATCAAGAGCTCAGATGGCAACCCAGTTCTAAGCAAAGAAGGTAAGGCAGAAAGGTGGAAGGAGTATATAGAGGGTCTATACAAGGGCGATGTACTTGAGGACAATATTATGGAAATGGAAGAGGATGTAGATGAAGATGAAATGGGAGATATGATACTGCGTGAAGACTTTGACAGAGCACTGAAAGACCTGAGTCGAAACAAGGCCCCCGGAGTAGACAACATTCCATTGGAACTACTGACGGCCTTGGGAGAGCCAGTCATGACAAAACTCTACCATCTGGTGAGCAAGATGTATGAAACAGGCGAAATACCCTCAGACTTCAAGAAGAATATAATAATTCCAATCCCAAAGAAAGCAGGTGTTGACAGATGTGAAAATTACCGAACTATCAGTTTAATAAGTCACAGCTGCAAAATACTAACACGAATTCTTTACAGACGAATGGAAAAACTAGTAGAAGCCAACCTCGGGGAAGATCAGTTTGGATTCCGTAGAAATATTGGAACACGTGAGGCAATACTGACCTTACGACTTATCTTAGAAGAAAGATTAAGGAAAGGCAAACCTACGTTTCTAGCATTTGTAGACTTAGAGAAAGCTTTTGACAATGTTGAGTGGAATACTCTCTTTCAAATTCTAACGGTAGCAGGGGTAAAATACAGGGAGCAAAAGGCTATATACAATTTGTACAGAAACCACATGGCAGTTATAAGAGTCCAGGGGCATGAAAGGGAAGCAGTGGTTGGGAAGGGAGTGAGACAGGGTTGTAGCCTCTCCCCGATGTTGTTCAATCTGTATATTGAGCAAACAGTAAAGGAAGCAAAAGAAAAATTCGGAGTAGGTATTAAAATTCATGGAGAAGAAATAAAAACTTTGAGGTTCGCCGATGACATTGTAATTCTGTCAGAGACAGCAAAGGACTTGGAAGAGCAGTTGAATGGAATGGACAGTGTCTTGAAAGGAGGATATAAGATGAACATCAACAAAACCAAAACAAAGATAATGGAATGTAGTCTAATGAAGTCGGGTGATGCTGAGGGAATTAGATTAGGAAATGAGACACTTAAAGTAGTAAAGGAGTTTTGCTATTTGGGGAGCAAAATAAGTGATGATGGTCGAAGTAGAGATGATATAAAATGTAGACTGGCAATGGCAAGGAAAGAGTTTCTGAAGAAGAGAAATTTGTTAACATCGAGTATAGATTTGTCAGGAAGTCATTTCTGAAAGTATTTGTATGGAGTGTAGCCATGTATGGAAGTGAAACATGGACGATAAATAGTTTGGACTAGAAGAGAATAGAAGCTTTCGAAATGTGGTGCTACAGAAGAATGCTGAAGATTAGACGGGTAGATCACATAACTAATGAGGAAGTGTTGAATAGGATTGGGGAGAAGAGAAGTTTGTGGCACAACTTGACCAGAAGAAGGGATCGGTTGGTAGGACATGTTCTGAGGCATCAAGGGATCACCAATTTAGTACTGGAGGGCAGCGTGGAGGGTAAAAATCGTAGAGGGAGACCAAGAGATGAATACACTAAGCAGATTCAGAAGGATGTAGGTTGCAGTAGGTACTGGGAGATGAAAAAGCTTGCACAGGATAGAGTAGCATGGAGAGCTGCATCAAACCAGTCTCAGGACTGAAGACCACAACAACAACAACAATTCACGGGAGTAAAACTCGAGTAAGGACTTCGGGTAACACGAGTTGGTTCGCTGCCAGACCACTTGGAGCGCTGCAAGTTTACCAATCCATCACATCGCTTTCTTAGTTGCTGATTTTTAGTCTTCCCTGTTTGTTTTCGTTTCGTAATCAATAGAAACTAGATACGGCACATTGTGGATCTGATCACTACTTCTCATGTGTATTGCACTCTTTTAATTGCATTCTAAATATGTTTCTCGTATTCTGATTGAGTTTTTTTCTTTATTGTTATTTTTATACCTGTTACAGGTAGGCCATGAGCGGCATAGTACGCCGTTCTTCAGCCAACGAGAAAACGATACAAATGAAGACAATCATACAAATAAACATGGTGGACATATAGACGGAGACATATACTTTTAAAAATACACAGAGCCGTTCACGGGCGTAGAGTCCAAGATAAAATTGTTCAGGTACGCGGACACACACAGAGACGATAATTGTCACACGCGAACGTTGGAGCACAAAACGAAAACCACTGGAACACTTGAGCACGAACGACATCACACACAGAAACACGAGGCGATGATCTCCGGGCTGATTGAGTTCTGCTCTCGTCCTTAATATTCAGTGGGGTAAATGATTCCATATGTGGTTTTGTTTCATACGAAACAGAAGTTGCCGGCCGCGGTGGTCTAGCGGTTCTGGCGCTGCAGTCCGGAACCGCGGGACTGCTACGGTCGCAGGTTCGAATCCTGCCTCGGGCATGGGTGTGTGTGATGTCCTTAGGTTAGTTAGGTTTAAGTAGTTCTAAGTTCTAGGGGACTTATGACCTAAGATGTTGAGTCCCATAGTGCTCAGAGCCATTTGAACCATTTGAAACATATGTTGGTTTGTTATATGGTGTTCTGTTGACTTCTGCGTATTTGTTATTGCTTACGAATCTGTATTTGACTGCCCGATTTAAATGCATTGCTCGTGTATTGCTTTTATTCTACTTTATTTTTGATTGCACCCGTTTTCCGTACTTTCTCGCATGTAATGGGGAATTCTTTTAACATGTTTTGACAGTGTTGGTATTCAGCTTCATTACATCTTGCTGGAATGAGAATGTAATTCTGCTTTGAACGATGTTGCTTTTTGCCACGGAATGGTATGCATTTTACGAGTGGCTTGCAGAGTATGGATGTAGATGAATACGCTTTGTAGTCTTGATGACGACAGCATTCCTTGTTGCAAATGCTAAAAGTACGACAGTCGTCACACATTTTTTTTCACGTGTTATTAACAGATACAACAAAAAAAAGCACTCCATCTTCAGGCCACGAGTGGCCTACCGGGACTATCCGACCGCCGTGTCATCGTCAGTGGAGGATGCGGATAGGAGGGGCGTGGGGTCAGCATACCGCTCTCCCAGTCGTTATGATGGTATTATTGACCGAAGCCGCTACTATTCGGTCGAGTAGCTCCTCAATTGGCATCACGAGGCTGAGTGCACCCCGAAAAATGGCAACAGCGCATGGCGGCCCGGATGGTCACCGATCCAAGTGCCGGCCACGCCCGACAGCGCTTAACTTCGGTCATCTGACGGGAACTGGTGTATACACTGCGGCAAGGCCGTTGCCAACAGATACAACAAACAGTACATTTTAGCAGAAGTCAGTGAACATTTTGATCCCCCTCCATTAACTGAACTGCGAGAGTACGAAAACCAGATGGGAGCAAAAGTAATGTAGAATACGAGCAATATACTTGATATGCATTTAAGTCTTGCCATTCACACACGGATTCGGAAGTAGCAACAAGTTACGTGTTGGACTGCGTCTGAAATCTTGGTTGTGGTGACAGACTGATCTGTAGCGCAGCCGGAGGTCTAGGTTAGGTTGAAGGGCGACTGTTTGGTTGTGAGTTGACGAAGCCAACGATTGTCGAAGCAGAAAATCTTATTTGGCAATAAATTCGCTGGTAGTGAAGCTTAATCTTTACGTCCCTGCTGCACTGAAAAATGCAAGCGGGGACTGGGCGTTCTAAAGCGTATATTTTACCCAAATAGATAAGAGTTCACAGAATACCATGCGACGAAATAAGCTCCTGTTTCATATGAAACAAAAACAAATATGGACTCTTGTACCCCACCCAGTATTACGCAAGAGCGCGAAAACTAAGCAAAATGCGAACAACACATTTTCAATGCAATTCAAAGAGTGCAGCAGACGAAAGAAAGTCGTTAGTGATAACGAAGATGGTGCCATTATGGTGCCGGCAACTTATATCTCTATTAGGGATCACGAGAAAAACATAAAAGACATACAGATGGTCATTTTTCCCTCGCTCACTACGCGTAAATGAAAAATAATATAGTCTAGTACTAGTATTTCACAAAGCAAGAGTACAGATTATCGCGCCATATTTTCCCAAATTCGAAGTTTACTGCCAGGCCACTCGGAGCACTACTGTCGATTTTCGTGTCGTAACCTGAGCCTTGCACTTCTGATGTTTTGGTGTTCTGTGGTGTAACTGCTAGCACAACCCTCTTCTACCAGACAGTGGCACAATTCCGGAAGTATTATCAGTTTTATTTCCTACTCCATTCGCGTAGTGAGCGAGAGAAAAATGACCATCTGTATGCCTTTTATATTTTTCTCGTGATCCCTAAGAGAGATATAATCTTAATGGCGGACTCCAAACACTGGAACAGTACGTACAGGTGTCTTGTGCGCGATTTGAATTACAGATGCATCACACTTTCCCAGAACCCTTCCAACAAATCTATATCTTCCATTCGCCTCCCCTGATACTCATTTTACGTGACTGTTGCATTTTGTACCGCTGCCTAATATTAACCCCAAATACTTACACGATATGAATTTCTCAAGACGTTGAACGCTAATCTTGCAATCAAATATTATACGGTTATTTCTCTTCGCAATAGACATCTTAACGCCCTCAACTTTTTGGAAAAAGTCCCCAATTTGGGCTTGCCATAGGAAGTTTCTCAGCGCCACAACGCTCAGTGACCTTTCTCATAGTCTAGCATCAGTTTAAAGAAAAAAACGTGCCAACAGTAGTTTACATATACGGTCAGGTCCCTAAATTTCTCAAATAACTTTTCCCTCATTAAACGTATTTCACATGTCTTCATCTAGATGCATTGTGGACAGAGACTCTTGAAACAGAGACGAACACACTTCCGCAACTCCATTAATTACCGAGATACAGCCATCAATTTTTTTATATTAAAAATTGGTTTTTCACGCAAGAATGACATATTTGTATGAGACAGCGTGATTAACCTTTTTGTGGCGTAAAAATACACCGAAAATTGCGATATTTTATTGTGGCCATTTGAACAGCGCTCTATAAAGAAGCCCACGCCACTCACCTCGCCGAGCTATGCGACACGTGGCATTTACGGCAACGCCAGTCAATAGTGGAGTGAGTTTGTTGGTGATGAGCCATTCAAACAGCCGCAACAACAGCACGAAAATACCCATTTCAATTTATTTTTACTCCGCAAACCTACATAAGAGTTACGTATATGTGTTTCATACTATTCTGCTATTCTTGTCACAGTTCTACTTAAAAAAGTAAGGTGATGCATAATCTTACTGATTAAAAATGCGTTCTCGCTTCCCGCGCCCGGGTTCCCGGGTTCGATTCCCGGCGGGGTCAGGGATTTTCTCTTCCTCGTGATGACTGGGTGTTGTGTGATGTCCTTAGGTTAGTTAGATTTAAGTAGTTCTAAGTTCTAGGGGACAAATGACCATAGATGTTAAGTCCCATAGCGCTCAGAGCCATTTGAACTATTAAAAATGCGTGCCGGATCGAGACTCAAATGCGGAAACTTTGTCTTTCGCGACCAAGTGCTCTACGGACAGAGCTGCCCAAGGACGACTCACGACCTGTCCTCACAACTGTAGTTCTGTCAGTACCTCGTCTCCTACCATCTAAACTTCACAGAAGCTCTCCTGAAAACCTTGCAGAACTAACACTCGGGGAAGGAAGGATATTGCGCAGACATGGCTTAGCCACAGCATGGGGGATGTCTCCAGAATGAAATTTCCACTCTGCAGCGAAGTGTGTTCTGATATGAGACTCACAAGTTGTGAGGACAGGTCGTGACTTGTGCTCGGGTAGCTCAGTCGGTAGAGCACTTGCCTGCAAAAGGCAAAGGTCTAGAGTCTCGGTCTGGCACAGAGTTTTAATCCGTCATGAAGTTTCATATCAGCGCACACTCTGCTGGAGAGTGAAAATTTCATTCCATAATTTTACAGATTTATATAGCTGTGAACACGCATAAGTCTTTGTTTCGATAGAGAGAGAGGTTATATGTATAATCTCTCTCAGACAGTTAAGCATCACTAGTTCCCTAATACGTCTCTTAATATTTCCGTTAAAAGGATGAAGTGAAAGGTGCCGGGCCGGCCTCTGTGGCCGAGTGGTTCTAGACGCTTCAGTCCGAAACCGCGCAGCTGCTGCGGTCGCAGGTTCGAATCCTGTCTCGGGCATGGATGCGTGTCATGTCCTTAGGTTAGGTTTAAGTAGTTCTAAGTTCTAGAGGACTGATGACCTCAGATGTTAAGTCCCGTAGTGATTAGAGCCCTTTGAACCATTTTTTAAAGGTTCCTGTTTACTCAGAACTTTCATTTCCGCGCAGTACACTTTGCTTTTTTGCGAATTGTGATACGAGGTGCATTCAAGTTCTAAGGCCTCCGATTTTTTTTCTAATTAACTACTCACCCGAAATTGATGAAACTGGAGTTACTTCTCGACGTAATCGCCCTGCAGACGTACACATTTTTCACAACGATGACGCCATGATTCCATGGCAGCGGCGAAGGCTTCTTTAGGAGTCTGTTTTGACCACTGGAAAATCGCTGAGGCAATAGCAGCACGGCTGGTGAATGTGCAGCCACGGAGAGTGTCATTGTTGGAAAAAGCCAAAAGTCACTAGGAGCCAGTTCAGGTGTGTAGGGAGCATGAGGAATCACTTCAAAGTTGTTACCACGAAGAAACTGTTGCGTGACGATAGCTCGATGTGCGGGTGCGTTGTCTTGGTGAAAGAGCACACGCGCAGCCCTTCCCGGACGTTTTTGTTGCAGTGCAGGAAGGAATTTGTTCTTCAAAACATTTTCGTAGGATGCACCTGTTACCGTAGTGCCCTTTGGAACGCAATGGGTAAGGATTACGCCCTCGCTGTCCCAGAACATGGACACCATCATTTTTTCAGCGCTGGCGGTTACCCGAAATTTTTTTGGTGACGGTGAATCTGTGTGCTTCCATTGAGCTGACTGGCGCTTTGTTTCTGGATTGAAAAATGGCATCCACGTCTCATCCATTGTCATAACCGACGAAAAGAAAGTCCCCATTCATGCTGTCGTTGCGCATCAACATTGCTTGGCAACATGCCACACGAGCAGCCATGTGGTCGTCTGTCAGCATTCGAGGCACCCACCTGGATGACACTTTTCGCATTTTCAGGTCGTCATGCAGGATTGCGTGCACAGAACCCACAGAAATGCCAACTCTGGAGGCGATCTGTTCAACACTCATTCGGCGATCCACTTTCTCGATCATGTCGTCAGACCGACTTGTGCGAGCGCGAGGTTGTTTCGGTTTGTTGTCACACGATGTTCTGCCTTCATTAAACTGTCGCACCCACGAACGCACTTTTGACACATCCATAACTCCATCACCACATGTCTCCTTCAACGGTCGATGAATTTCAATTGGTTTCACACCACGCAAATTCAGAAAACGAATGATTGCACGCTGTTCAAGTAAGGAAAACGTCGCCATTTTAAGTATTTAAAACAGTTCTCATTCTCGCCACTGGCGGTAAAATTCCATCTGCCATACGGTGCTACCATCTCTGGGAGGTATTGACAATGAACGCGGCCTCATTTTAAAACAATGCGCATGTTTCTATCTCTTTCCAGTCCGGAGAAAAAAAATCGGAGGCCTTAGAACTTGAATGCACCTCGTACTTATGTTTGGTATAATACACTAAAAACAAAACAAAAAAGGTGCGCAGGAAGGAATTATCCGAATGGGACGGGAGTAGGTATGATGCACATTAACAGAAAAACAAATGATTACACTTTCAGAAACACTGGATGTTTTATGCAACTGAAAGAGCTTCACGAATTGACCAAGTCAATAAGGCGTTGGTCCACCTCTGCGCTTATGCAAGCAGTTATTCAGCTTGGCATTGATTGATAGAGTTGCTGGATGTCTTCCGGAGGGGTACTGTGCCAGATTCTGTCCACTTATACACTCCTGGAAATGGAAAAAAGAACACATTGACACCGGTGTGTCAGACCCACCATACTTGCTCCGGACACTGCGAGAGGGCTGTACAAGCAATGATCACACGCACGGCACAGCGGACACACCAGGAACCGCGGTGTTGGCCGTCGAATGGCGCTAGCTGCGCAGCATTTGTGCACCGCCGCCGTCAGTGTCAGCCAGTTTGCCGTGGCATACGGAGCTCCATCGCAGTCTTTAACACTGGTAGCATGCCGCGACAGCGTGGACGTGAACCGTATGTGCAGTTGACGGACTTTGAGCGAGGGCGTATAGTGGGCATGCGGGAGGCCGGGTGGACGTACCGCCGAATTGCTCAACACGTGGGGCGTGAGGTCTCCACAGTACATCGATGTTGTCGCCAGTGGTCGGCGGAAGGTGCACGTGCCCGTCGACCTGGGACCGGACCGCAGCGACGCACGGATGCACGCCAAGACCGTAGGATCCTACGCAGTGCCGTAGGGGACCGCACCGCCACTTCCCAGCAAATTAGGGACACTGTTGCTCCTGGGGTATCGGCGAGGACCATTCGCAACCGTCTCCATGAAGCTGGGCTACGGTCCCGCACACCGTTAGGCCGTCTTCCGCTCACGCCCCAACATCGTGCAGCCCGCCTCCAGTGGTGTCGCGACAGGCGTGAATGGAGGGACGAATGGAGACGTGTCGTCTTCAGCGATGAGAGTCGCTTCTGCCTTGGTGCCAATGATGGTCGTATGCGTGTTTGGCGCCGTGCAGATGAGCGCCACAATCAGGACTGCATACGACCGAGGCACACAGGGCCAACACCCGGCATCATGGTGTGGGGAGCGATCTCCTGCACTGGCCGTACACCACTGGTGATCGTCGAGGGGACACTGAATAGTGCACGGTACATCCAAACCGTCATCGAACCCATCGTTCTACCATTCCTAGACCGGCAAGGGAACTTTCTGTTCCAACAGGACAATGCACGTCCGCATGTATCCCGTGCCACCCAACGTGCTCTAGAAGGTGTAAGTCAACTACCCTGGCCAGCAAGATCTCCGGATCTGTCGCCCATTGAGCATGTTTGGGACTGGATGAAGCGTCGTCTCACGCGGTCTGCACGTCCAGCACGAACGCTGGTCCAACTGAGGCGCCAGGTGGAAATGGCATGGCAAGCCGTTCCACAGGACTACATCCAGCATCTCTACGATCGTCTCCATGGGAGAATAGCAGCCTGCATTGCTGCGAAAGGTGGATATACACTGTACTAGTGCCGACATTGTGCATGCTCTGTTGCCTGTGTCTATGTGCCTGTGGTTCTGTCAGTGTGATCTTGTGGTGTATCTGACCCCAGGAATGTGTCAATAAAGTTTCCCCTTCCTGGGACAATGAATTCACGGTGTTCTTATTTCAATTTGTGTTCTTCCGGGCACCTTCTTCAGTGCAGATGCTCAAGTACGTACGACCTCAGAGCAGCAAGCATGGAGGAAGTGGAGAGGGACTACGGATAGGTGGCGCTCGGTGGGAGAGTGAGTCGGCCGTGAGGCGTGCCGAGGTAGTCCGAGCAGTTGTGATAACACTGTGTCCCGAATAGCGCAATGGTTAAAGCACCTGCCTGCTAATCACGAGATCCCGGGTTCGAATCACAGTCAGATACACTTTTACAGTCGTCTCCACTGATTCCGCGTAACGTCCCGATGCAGCTGACATCAGTAATACCTTCCCTTTCCTTTCCTTCCTCCCCCTCTCCACCTCCAATTTATATATAAAATTTTGTCCAATCGGCGCGTTAGAGCGTCGAAACCCCGAGCTAGTTGGAGGTTCGGAGCACATAATGCCCCAAACGTTCTCAATTGAGGATAGATCCGACGGCATTGCTGGACAAGGTAGGGTTTGGCAGGCACGAAGACAACCACTAGAAACTCTGGCCGTGTGTGAGCGGGCGTTATCCTGCTGAACTGTAAGCCCAGGATGGCTTGCGATGAAGGGCAACAACTGTGGCCTAGAATACCGTCTGGTACCGTTGTCCTCTAAGGGTGCCTCGAATGACGACCAAACGCGTTTATTTGTCCATACGTATGGCGGCCGACGGTCAGGTTGGTCTGCCACGGCTGTTCTGGGCGTCTCCAGGCACGTCTTCGTTGGTCATCGGGGCTCAGTTCGAAGCGGAACTCATAACTGAAGACAATCCTATTCCACTGCCCGATCCACTGCAGTGATGGTCGGAGCAAGGGGCGTCATGAGCTCAGCCCCCTTTCTCTGAGCAGCCTCCTAATGGTCCCTGGGGTCGCTGAAGCACCAGTTGCAACTCTGATCGATAATAATGTCGGATCCGAAGCTTCGAGCGCCTCTCTGAGGAGTGCTCGATCCTCCTGTTCTTTCCTCTCTGTAGCCGACCGCTTGCTTCTTGGCGCTGTGTTCGTCCATCACCCATTCCTGCCAACATCGTCGAATTGTGGCATCCCTCCTGTTCTAATATCGAGCCATTCGCCGATTGCTCCAACCGACTTCTCTGTGCCCAACAACACCCCCCACTCTCAAACGGTGACATCTGCGTATATTGTTCACGTACCTCTCTGGGAGGCTTACTTACTATTCAAGAGAGAACACAGAATGAAATTTGCAAAGACTTCATGCCGTTGTATCGAGATGTCCCCTGTTTACTATCCTTACCATCTGTGCGGTAACATTGCTTGAAGATGCGTTGCAGCATCACACATTCATCCATCAGCCAAAGTTTCCCATTTTGCATTTTCCGTCGATAGCTGTATGGATATGAATTTGTGACCAATTTTCATAGCCCTTTCGTGGGGCGTCTTTCCTCAGATGGAAACCCAGTTCTAAGCAAAGAAGGGAAACCAGAAAGGTGGAAGGAGTATATAGAGGGTCTATACAAGGGCGATGTACTTGAGGACAATATTATGGAAATGGAAGAGGATGTAGATGAAATGGGAGATACGATACTGCGTGAAGAGTTTGACAGAGCACTGAAAGACCTGAGTCGAAACAAGGCCCCCGGAGTAGACAACATTCCATTGGAACTACTGACGGCCTTGGGAGAGCCAGTCATGACAAAACTCTACCATTTGGTGAGCAAGATGTATGAAACAGGCGAAATACCCTCAGACTTCAAGAAGAATATAATAATTCCAATCCCAAAGAAAGAAGGTGTTGACAGATGTGAGAATTACCGAACAATCAGTTTAATAAGCCGCAGCTGCAAAATACTAACACGAATTCTTTACAGACGAATGGAAAAACTAGTAGAAGCCGACCTCGGGGAAGATCAGTTTGGATTCCGTAGAAATATTGGAACACGTGAGGCAATACTGACCTTACGACTTATCTTAGAAGAAAGAGTAAGGAAAGGCAAACCTACGTTTCTACCATTTGTAGACTTAGAGAAAGCTTTTGAAAATGTTGACTGGAATACTCTCTTTCAAATTCTGAAGGTGGCAGGGGTGAAATACAGGGAGCGAAAGGCTATTTACAATTTGTACAGAAACCAGATGGCAGTTATAAGAGTCGAGGGACATGAAAGGGAAGCAGTGGTTGGGAAGGGAGTAAGACAGGGTTGTAGCCTCTCCCCGTTGTTATTCAATCTGTATATTGAGCAAGCGGTAATGGAAACAAAAGAAAAATTCGGAGTAGGTATTAAAATCCATGGAGAAGAAATAAAAACTTTGAGGTTCGCCGATGACATTGTAATTCTGTCAGAGACAGCAAAGGACTTGGAAGAGCAGTTGAACGGAATGGATGGTGTCTTGAAGGGAGGATATAAGATGAACATCAACAAAAGCAAAACGAAGATAATGGAATGTAGTCGAATTAAGTCGGGTGATGCTGAGGGTATTAGATTAGGAAATGAGACACTTAAAGTAGTAAAGGAGTTTTGCTATTTCGGGAGCAAAATAACTGATGATGATCGAAGTAGAGAGGATATAAAATGTAGACTGGCAATGGCAAGGAAAGCGTTTCTGAAGAAGAGAAATTTGTTAACATCGAGTATAGATTTAAATGTCAGGAAGTCATTTCTGAAAGTATTTGTATGGAGTGTAGCCATGTATGGAAGTGAAACATGGACGCTAAATAGTTTGGACAAGAAGAGAATAGAAGCTTTCGAAATGTGGTGCTACAGAAGAATGCTGAAGATTAGATGGGTAGATCACATAACTAATGACGAGGTACTGAATAGGATTGGGGAGAAGACGAGTTTGTGGTACAACTTGGCCAGAAGAAGGGATCGGTTGGTAGGACATGTTCTGAGGCATCAAGGGATCACCAATTTAGTATTGGAGGGCAGCGTGGAGGGTAAAAATCGTAGGGGGAGACCAAGAGATGAATACACTAAGCAGATTCAGAAGGATGTAGGTTGCAGTAGGTACTGGGAGATGAAGAAGCTTGCACAGGATAGAGTAGCATGGAGAGCTGCATCAAACCAGTCTCAGGACTGAAGACCACAACAACAACAGTATTATTTGCAGTAACTAGTTACGACCTATAGATACACGCTCTTTAGCAACCTTTTTGTTTGATCAGTGTGACAAACTTTGCCGAATCCGTTTGCTCTCGACCAATATTATTCGTTCGCGGGTGTGAGAGATGCAGTTGTTCTCGTGTGGAAGTAGTACACCGTTACTCTTGGTCAGTTCTTGTTCTCACTTTCAGTGGTAAACTACTGTCTGCTGAGCTCTAACGTTAAGGGGGAAGCCACCTTTGTCTCGCGAAGGTACACGCTACTGAGCAGAACCTGCAATGAGTAAGGAATAGGGGAAAGTCAACTCAATTTATTCACTGTGACGAATGTTAGTTTCACTTGGTAAGGTAATGTTCATTTGTTTTATTTCGCGAATACATAGCAGATGGCGCCGGCCGCTGGTGGCCGTGCGGTTCTAGGCGCTCCAGTCCGGAACCGTAGGACTGCTACAGTCGCAGGTTCGAATCCTGCCTCGGGCATGGATGTGTGTGTTAGGTTAGTTAGGTTTAAGCAGTTCTAAGTTCTAGGGGACTTATGACCTCAGCAGTTGAGTCCCATAGTGCTCAGAGCCATTTGAACCATAGCAGATGGCGTGTTTACGCGCAGTTTTATAGGTGCACATAAGTTGCTATTCCAAACTGCTTGGAAGCTGGCTATCCCATCACATTTTGCTTTACTTCATTCCTATCTATTACGAATTCAAAGATGTTAACCTCTCCTCGAGTTTAAGATAAATTTTTCAAGGAATGAGAATCATGCACTTTAGACGATGTTGTTTTTGTTTATAAAGTTCAATCTTGAATTGTAGGTTGAAAAATCCCTACAGACATGTAAAGATATTCTATTGTATTTAAAGGCATTATGTTCCTTGTCAAATTCTCTTCTTACAAATTCGTTTTACCTAAATTATCTCACTCTTAATATTTAATCTACTTGAAAGGGCTGCACTGGTTGGCCACCATCTTGAGTTACGTAAGTTAGCCGGCCGGGGTGGCCGAGCGGTTCTAGACGCTTCAATCTGGAAACGCGCGATCGCTACTGTCGCAGGTTCGAATCCTGCCTCGGGTATGGATATGTGTGATGTCCTTAGGTCAGTTAGGTTTAAGTAGTTCTAAGTCTAGGGGACTGACGACCTCAGATGTTGAGTCCCATAGTGCTCAGAGCCATTTGAATCATTTGAGTTACGTAAGTTAACTACGCGAGTCACAGTCACTGCCGAATAGCCACTCGAGTACAGAGAGTACTGAGAATGATGAACAATCATAAGTAGAATTTCTCTGCATGCTTCTTAAGGTGCTGATAAAAAGTGGACCTTAAACTATGACAATATTACGTATCAAGGGAGTTAGACCTTTTGCATAATCTTATTACTTTTTACATTCTGAATTTACGTGTACACAAAGAGGAGACAATTCCACTTCACAGCTGGACACTACAGCGAGGTGACAGAAGTCTTGTAATAGAGATGTGCACATATACAGCTGGTGGTAGTATCGGGTACACAAGATACGAAAGAGCAGTACCTTGGCGAAGCTGTCATTTTTACTTAGTTGATATATATGAAACGGTTTTCGAGTTGATTATGACCACAAGACGGGAATTAACGGACTTTGAACAAGGAATGGTAAATGGAGTAAGAAGCGTGGGACCTGAAGCATGGGACCTCCTTTTCGGAAATCGCTAGGGAGTTTACTTTATCTGAGATCCACAGTGTCAAGAGTGTGACGATAATACCAAATTTCAGGCATTACCTCTCACCACATAGACAGAAGTGGCCGCTGATTTTCACTTAACGACCGAGACCAGCATCGTTTGCGTAATGTGGTCCGTGCTAACAGACAAGCAGATCTGCGTGAAATAACCGCAGAAATCAATGTGGAATGTATGACGAACGTATCCGTTAGGGCAGTGCGGGGAAATTTAGCATTAATGGGCTACGGGGGCATACGACCAACTCGAGTGCCTTTGCTAACAGTACATCGCCTGCAGCACCTCTCCTGTGCTGATGACCACATCGGTAGGACCCTAGACGACTGGAAGACCGTGGCCCGGTCATATGAATATCGATTTAAGTTCGTCGGTAAGAGCAGATGGTGAGATTCGAGTGTGGCGCAGACCCGACGAAGCCATGGACCCAAGATGTCCATAAGGTCCTGTGCAAGCTGGTGGTTGCTCCATAATGATATGGGATGTGTTTACATGGAAGGGACTGGGTCCTCTGGTCCAACTGAACCGACCATTGTCTGGAAATGGTCATGTTCGGCTACTAGGCGACCATCTGCAGCCATACACGGACTTCAAGTTCCCAGGCAACGATGTGATTGTCACCGCACCGCAACTGTTCGCAATTGGTTTGAAGAACATTCTGGACGGTTCGAGAAAATGATTTGGCCGTCAAGATGGCCCGACATGAAACTCATCGAATATTCTTGGTACATAATCGAGAGGTCATTTCGTGCAAAAAATTCTGCACGGTCAGCACTTTCGCTATTACGGACGACTACAAGTATGGCGATATATGTCAGATGGACGATCTTTGGTGTGACGCCATATGTCCTGAACTGCTGTTCAAATCGCTATTCAATATTTTATAAAGTTTTAGACTTCAGATATTTATTTTAAAGTATCTTATCAGTGGATTTTCATTCATCTCAATCTTTCTTTTTGTGTTATTCATGAGTGTTCTTACGCCATTCAGTGTGTTAACACTTCGCGGCGTGTGGTTGCAGCTGTAGCGGTTCTTAAGTTGTGACAAAGTTATTTGTACACTGTTATTCAGTTATTAAATTTGGTAGTTTTCAACGGTGTCTCGTGCTGTTTCTGGTGAAATAACGGTTTAATAAACTTTGGGAATCTTTCGCCCACTGTGTATTTTGGTTGTTTGTGTGTTGAAGTTCAAATGGCTCTGAGCACTATGGGACTTAACATCTGAGGTCATGAGTCACCTAGAACTGAGAATTACTTAAACCTAACTAAGGACATCACACACATCCATGCCCAAGGCAGGATTCGAACCTGCGGCCGTAGCAGTCGCGCGGTTCCGGACTGAAGCGCCTAGAACCGCTCGGCCACCACGGCCGGCGTGTGTTGAAGTCATTTGTTAAATTTAGTACGGTAGTTTCCAGCTGACGTTTCTTATTATTTCTAGTGAAATATTTCAGTAAAATTTTCGTTCACTGTGATTAATTTCGTTGAGTGTTCCAGTGGTCGCTTGAATTTTTTGTTTTAGATAAGAAACAGTGTGAAGTTATTGTGGTATTGGTATTAATTGTGGTTTAATAGTATTAACAAAAGTAGTTGCTTTCTTAGTAGAGAACGAAACTCGAGGTCACTATTGTAAGTTCTTTAAATAGTTCTACTGCTGTTATTGAACTTAAGTAAAGTAGACGTTTAGTTTTTTCAGTAACTGTTAATATTTTACCATGAGTTTGAAGTGTGGGCTTTGTGAGTAGTGGGTTATGGTATGAGATTTTTCAAAGTATTTTCACTGGGTGGGGGGGGGGGGATGCAGTGGGCAAGCCAGGGGCTATTCTAGCGAGATCGTCTCCCGGAAAAGTAGAATTTGTAGCAGAAATTAGTTTATCAACAGGAACGTAAGATCTGTGCCCTTTAGGTGCAGTTACAAGACGCAAAGGGGGAACTAGATAGGTTGAGGAGATTGAAGGGCGCTGGGGAATTGGAACTGGCAGTTGGTAAGAAGGCAGCTGGAAGGAAGACGGATTCAGACAGTTATACTTCGCGTATTGATTTGAGTGGAGAAGAGCCTCTTGTAGCTGTAAGTGTAGGAAACCTGCAGCAGTCCTCAGCAGTTAGGGACCCTAAGTCAGCTGCAAATTATAACAGAGAGAGGAAGGTTCTGCTGCTAGGTAGTTCGCATAACAGAGATGTGGGCAGCAGTTGCAGTAAGTGCTGGGGAGTGAGTACCAGGTCACTAGCATTGTGATGCCTACTGTATTGATGGCTCAAGTGACTGTTAACGTAGGGGAGTTATATAGGAATTTAACTAAAGAGGGTCAGGTAGTGATTGTGGGTGGAGCTGGGAATAGTATTGATGGGGACGGGGTGCATGATGTAGGTGGTGACCTGGTAAAAAGATAGCTACTCAGACTGGTGGCACTAATGTGCGTTTCGTGCAACTGTTTCAACGACATGTTCGGCCTCATCTTAGCGCTACTGTAAGGTGTGTTAACATGGGGCTGGAGAAGGCACTGACGGCGGATGGCACGGCTCACATTGCAGTGGTGCCAGTTGAGTCTATCAACAGATCGGCTTTCACTAGACATGCCTGCACCTCAACAGGTATGGGAAGGGGAGTCTGGCAAAGCTTATAGGCGACAGTGTAGTGGGCGGTGGTGGGATCATTCGTGGGAAAATTCTTGTAGCGGCTTGTGTTAGATCTCCACCTGTTTTACACTCCTGGAAATGGAAAAAAGAACACATTGACACCGGTGTGTCAGACCCACCATACTTGCTCCGGACACTGCGAGAGGCCTGTACAAGCAATGATCACACGCACGGCACAGCGGACACACCAGGAACCGCGGTGTTGGCCGTCGAATGGCGCTAGCTGCGCAGCATTTGTGCACCGCCGCCGTCAGTGTCAGCCAGTTTGCCGTGGCATACGGAGCTCCATCGCAGTCTTTAACACTGGTAGCATGCCGCGACAGCGTGGACGTGAACCGTATGTGCAGTTGACGGACTTTGAGCGAGGGCGTATAGTGGGCATGCGGGAGGCCGGGTGGAGGTACCGCCGAATTGCTCAACACGTGGGGCGTGAGGTCTCCACAGTACATCGATGTTGTCGCCAGTGGTCGGCGGAAGGTGCACGTGCCCGTCGACCTGGGACCGGACCGCAGCGACGCACGGATGCACGCCAAGACCGTAGGATCCTACGCAGTGCCGTAGGGGACCGCACCGCCACTTCCCAGCAAATTAGGGACACTGTTGCTCCTGGGGTATCGGCGAGGACCATTCGTAACCGTCTCCATGAAGCTGGGCTACGGTCCCGCACACCGTTAGGCCGTCTTCCGCTCACGCCCCAACATCGTGCAGCCCGCCTCCAGTGGTGTCGCGACAGGCGTGAATGGAGGGACGAATGGAGACGTGTCGTCTTCAGCGATGAGAGTCGCTTCTGCCTTGGTGCCAATGATGGTCGTATGCTTGTTTGGCGCCGTGCAGGTGACCGCCACAATCAGGACTGCATACGACCGAGGCACACAGGGCCAACACCCGGCATCATGGTGTGGGGAGCGATCTCCTACACTGGCCGTACACCACTGGTGATCGTCGAGGGGACACTGAATAGTGCACGGTACATCCAAACCGTCATCGAACCCATCGTTCTACCATTCCTAGACCGGCAAGGGAACTTGCTGTTCCAACAGGACAATGCACGTCCGCATGTATCCCGTGCCACCCAACGTGCTCTAGAAGGTGTAAGTCAACTACCCTGGCCAGCAAGATCTCCGGATCTGTCCCCCATTGAGCATGTTTGGGACTGGATGAAGCGTCGTCTCACGCGGTCTGCACGTCCAGCACGAACGCTGGCCGTGCGACTGCTACGGTCGCAGGTTCGAATCCTGCCTCGGGCATGGATGTGTGTTAGGTTAGTTAGGTTTAAGTAGTTCTAAGTTCTAGGGGACTGATGACCACAGCAGTTGAGTCCCATAGTGCTCAGAGCCATTTGAACCATTTTGAACGAACGCTGGTCCAACTGAGGCGCCAGGTGGAAATGGCATGGCAAGCCGTTCCACAGGACTACATCCAGCATCTCTACGAACGTCTCCATGGGAGAATAGCAGCCTGCATTGCTGCGAAAGGTGGATATACACTGTACTAGTGCCGACATTGTGCATGCTCTGTTGCCTGTGTCTATGTGCCTGTGGTTCTGTCAGTGTGATCATGTGATGTATCTGACCCCAGGAATGTGTCAATAAAGTTTCCCCTTCCTGGGACAATGAATTCACGGTGTTCTTATTTCAATTTCCAGGAGTGTAGATTGAAGTGAGCTGATAGGTATCCCTGCTTAAAGGAAGTCCCTCTAACAAAGTAACCACCTTCACAGCAGGTCAGGTACCACGTAGTGAGGGAATTAGCATATTTCATCAAAGTATAAGAGGTATTAAATTTAGTGAGCTGCTTATAGATGTTGACTCTGACATTACTGGTATATCTGAGCACCACTTAAATATTTGTAATTTGACGATTCAGAGGCTTCCTTTACCAGGACACATATTAGCTGGCTGTTTTTCTAGCAGGTCTTTGCGGAGTGGGGAGTGGCTATATATACAAATAACAGTATACCGTTTAAATCCGTAGACGTATCACTGCACAGCACCGAACAAGTATTTGAATGTTGTGCAGGAGAAGTTGAATTTAGTGAAACTAAACTTATGTTATTGTTTATAGGTCCCCTAACTCTGACTTCAGAGAATTTGTGCTGAAACTAGAGAGGGTTCTTGGTTCACTTAATAGGATGTTATATGTGGTGACTTCAATGTTAATTTTGTATGTGGCTGTGCCAGAAAAACGTTGTTGGAAGATCTCCAAAGTTCATATGATCTGCTGCAGATTGTGTTTCTTCCAACCAGGGTGCAGGGGAAAAGTAGCACAGCCATAGACAGTATTTATATTCATTATTCATAACTAGACGGGCATTCTGTTAACAAATGTGAATGGCCTTTCAGACCATAATGCATAAATTTTAACACTTATTTCTCTGCCTCGTGATGACTGGGTGTTGTGTGATGTCCTTAGGTTAGTTAGGTTTAAGTAGTTCTAAGTTCTAGGGGACTGATGACCATAGATGTTAATCCCATAGTGCTCCGAGCCATTTGAACCATTTTTTAACACTTAAAGGTTTTAGTACTCAAACAAATGTTGTATACAGGGTGTTACAAAAAGGTACGGCGAAACTTTCAGGAAACATTCCTCACACACAAAGAAAGAAAATATGTTATGTGGACATGTGTCCGGAAACGCTTACTTTCCATGTTAGAGCTCATTTTATTACTTCTCTTCAAATCACATTAATCATGGAATGGAAACACACAGCAACAGAACGTACCAGCGTGACTTCAAACACTTCGTTACAGGAAATGTTCAAAATGTCCTCCGTTAGCGAGGATACATGCATCCACCCTCCGTCGCATGGAATCCCTGATGCGCTGATGCAGCCCTGGAGAATGGCGCATTGTATCACAGCCGTCCACAATACGAGCACGAAGAGTCTCTACATTTGGTACCGGGGTTGCGTAGACAAGAGCTTTCAAATGCCCCCATAAATGAAAGTCAAGAGGGTTGAGGTCAGAAGAGCGTGGAGGCCATAGAATTGGTCCGCCTCTACCAATCGATCGGTCACCGAATCTGTTGTTGAGAAGCGTACGAACACTTCGACTGAAATGTGCAGGAGCTCCATCGCGCATGAACCACATGTTGTGTCGTACTTGTAAAGGCACATGTTCTAGCAGCACAGGTAGAGTATCCCGTATGAAATCATGATAACGTGCTCCATTGAGCGTAGGTGGACGAAACTAAAATGAGCTCTAACATGGAAATTAAGCGTTTCCGGACACATGTTCACATAACATCTTTTCTTTATTTGTGTGTGAGGAATGTTTCCTGAAAGTTTGGCCGTACCTTTTTGTAACACCCTGTATAATAACAAACTATATATAAAAGCTAATCCAACGACAATAGAGAGTTTTTTTAAACCTCGTTACGGAACAAGAGTGGAAGGATGTTTATACTGCCGATACATAGATGACAAATATAATGCTTTCCTTTAACATTTCTCATACTCTTTGAGAGTTGCTTTCCATTGGAACGTTCTGAACGGGGTACTAGCAGTAAAAGGCAGTCTGGAATATCATAGAACAAGGTGGGAATTGTATCAAAATGTTAGAAGTAGTCATAATCAAGCTACAGTAGCCCATTACAAACAGTATTGTAAGGTGCCAAAAAATGCTATTAGGAAGACAAAAAGAGTATGTGGTACGCAAATAGACTAGCTAAGTCACAGGATTAAATTAAAACGATATGGTCAGTCGTGAAGGAAGTGTCTTGTCAGCAGCGCAAGGTCGATGATACAAAGTCAGTTCGTAGCAAAAATATTTCTGTTACTGATAAGTCGGATATATGTACAGTATTTAACAATCACTTTCTGAGAATTGGTGGTGAATTAAATAAAAACGTGGTTTTCTGCAGGGAATCGCATAACTCTCTTGGAAACTTGAGTCAATACTACCACTGGAGACTAAGGACTCTCATGGATATGATGGGGTGCCTTGCAGAATATTAAAGTACTGTAATGAGCCATATTTGTAATTTTTCCTTGAAGAATGCTCTGTTTGCTGAATGATTAACGTACTAAGTAGTAAAGCCGCTTTATAAAAACTGAAAACGGGATAATGTAGACAATTTTAGACATATTCATATGCCATCATGTTTGCTAAAGGTATTGAAAATCCTGAGTATGTAAGGATAATTGATCATTTTATCTCACATAATTTGCTATCAAATGTACAGTTCGGTTTCAGAAGTGGTTTAACAACTGAAAATGCTGTATCCTCTTTTCTCTCTGAGGCACTGGATTGATTAAACAAAAAGTTTCGAAGGCTAGGCGTCTTTTTTGATTTAACTAAGGCGTTTGATTGTGTTTATTACAAAATATTGCTCCAGAAGTTGGACCATCATGGAATAGGGGGAGTAGCTCAGAATAGGTTCATTTCTTAATTTAACAATAGACAGCAAAAGGTCGTTATTCACACTGTTGTAAATGGCTATGATATGGGGTCTGAATGGGATAGTCAAAAGGGGGGGAGGGGTGCCCCAGGGATCAGTGCTGGGGCCACTTCTGTACCATATTCATATAAATTATATGCCTTCTAGTATTAAATGTGATGCTAAAATACTTGTGTTTGCTGATGAGACTAGGTTGGTAGTAAAAAGTGTTGTGTCTAACACTGGCTCTGTTTCAAATAGTGCAGTTGATCACATTAGTTCATGGCTTGTAGAAAATAAACTAACGCTAAATCACAGTTAAGACTCAGTTTTTACGGTTTCTAACACACAATTCAACAAAACTCGACGTTTTAATTTCACAGAATGGGCACATGATTAGTGAAACTGAACAGTTAAAATTTCTAGGTGTTCAGAAAGATAGTAAACTGTCGTGGAAAGCCAACTTTCAGGATCTTGTTATCTACCATTTTTTCAATTCGAACGGTATCAGAAGTAAGTGATCGTTCGACACGAAAATTAGTCTACTTTTCGTATTTTCATTCGCTTATGTTGTGTAGTAGTATATTTTTGGGTAACTGTTCCCATTCTAAAAGGATATTTTTGGCTCAGGAACGGGCAGTTCGGGCAATAAGTGGTGTAAGTTCACGAACCCCTTGTCGGCCCCTGTTCACGAGTCTGGGTATTTTAAGATTGGCCTCGCAATATATATATTCGTTACTGTCATTTCTAGTTAACAATATTAGCTTATTCCCAAGAATAAGCAGCTTTCACTCAATTAATACTGGGCAGAAATCCAATCTCCCCGGCTGAGCGGTTCTAGGCGCTTCAGTCTGGAACCACGCGGCTGCTGCGGTCGCAGGTTCGAATCGTGCCTCGGGCATGGATGTGTTTGACGTCCTTAGGTTAGTTAGGTTTAAGTAGTTTTAACTCTAGGGGACTGATGACCACAGATGTTAAGTCCCATAGTGCTTAGAGCCATTTGAACCATTTTTGAATCCAGTCTCCATGTGGATCGCACGTCCTTGACTCTTGTGCAGAAAGGTGTGCAATATAGTGCTCCATCCATTTTCAATAAGCTACCACAATAATTCATAAATCTTAGCAGTAATCCACGCGCTTTCAAATCGAAACTGAAGACTTTCCTGATGGGTCCTGCTTCTATTCTACCGAGGAGTTCCTTGAAAAATTAAGCTGATTCCTGTGTTAAATAGTTGATTGCGTTTATATAATCTTAAGTCTTGTCTTTTTTGGGTTCTTCAGCATTTTATTTTATCTGTTATTGCTTGTACGTTGTAATTTCATGTATTGACACGTTCCATGACCTTGGAGATTTGCTCCCCAGTTTGGTCCTACGGAACCCGACGTATAAAATAAAAAAAAGTGCAAAGGCAGCCTGGCTCAGAGTACTTCCAACGACTTTTTGTGTCCATACTACGTCGTGCTGCTGCACTACACCCGGAAAAAGGAGGTCCGACACGATATTAGAAGGTATCCCATGATCTGGTCACCTCAGTGTATAAATGGAAGGCTAACACGTGCTTAGTGTAATCTATACTATTTACGAAGTGATAAAGTCATATTGTGCAAGCACTATTTCGATACGTAGGTCCTAATTTCTCTACATAGCGCTGAATTTTCTACTTATTTTCGGGTTAGCTCGCGTTATTAAGTTCGTTTTCTTGGTCATTACAAATAGACATTATGCATTCTTCAAAGAATCGGGGCTTATTTATCACTACCTATGAGAGATTTCTGAAAGTCGTTTCAAACGCCGCTCAGACTGACCTCTGCATACGAGGTGTGACTAGAAAAAAACCGGACTAGTACTGGTGAAACAATAAAACGAATGCAATAAGGCTGAAAGTCGCGTGGCCTGTCACGTGACTCTCGCTCCGCCTACTGCTCGAGTTTCATCTGCCTCCTGCACTCAGTCTGCCCGTGGCGTCTCTTTTAAGTAGTTGACGTTTTGTCTGTGCAGAAAGAACAGCGTGTTAACATCAAATTTTGTTTCAAACTAGGAAAATCTACAAGTGAAACGTTTGTAATGTTACAACAAGTGTACGGCGATGATTGTTTATCGCGAACACAAGTGTTTGAGTGGTTTAAACGATTTGAAGATGGCCGCGAAGACACCAGTGATGACACTCGCACTGGCAGACCATTGTCAGCAAAAACTGATGCAAACATTGAAAAAATCGGTAAACTTGTTCGACAAGATCGCCGTTTAACAATGAGAGTAGTGTCTGAGTTAACAGGAGTTGACAAGGAAAGTGTCGAACAAGTTTACCGATTTTTTCAATGTTTGCATCAGTTTTTGCTGACAATGGTCTGCCAGTGCGAGTGTCATCACTGGTGTCTTCGCGGCCATCTTTAAATCGTTTAAACCACTCAAACACTTGTGTTCGCGATAAACAATGATCGCCGTACACTTGTTGTAACATTACAAACGTTTCACTTGCAGATTTTCCTAGTTTGAAACAAAATTTGATGTTAACACGCTGTTCTTTCTGTATACTCAACATTTTCCGACGCACAGACAAAACGTCAACTACTTAAAACAGACGCCACGGGCAGACTGAGTGCAGGAGGCAGATGAAACTCGAGCAGTAGGCGGAGCGAGAGTCACGTGACAGGTCACGCGACTTTCAGCCTTATTGCATTCGTTTTATTGTTTCACCAGTACTAGTCCGGTTTTTTTCTAGCCACACCTCGTATTGCTGCCAGAGTTGCCGGTGCTGCAGCCTAGTAAAGAGTCCAGGTGAAACGTGCAAGCTCCGAAGGTAAACGTCGAGTCCGTTGGTGGGATGTGCACGGATAAATCATTTTGTACCTCTCTGCCAGTGAAAGTTAGCAATCCGGGTAGGACCACAATTCAATGCGAGTACAGAATGGCTTTTCTGGAAACTATCCTTGGAGCTACAACCATATTCCCGCTCTTTCAAAGCTCTCATCTGACTACATATTTTTTCCATTGCATAATTCATGGATAATTGTAAAACTATTGCTTACTAGAGCTGAACCTAGTTTATTCAGCTCCCTGTTACAAAAGAAAATGCGCTCCTGCAGAAAAGAATCCAAATACAATTTAACTTCGAAATAATTCCTGTCGCAAATTGCACGTACATAGAGTGGCCAGAAACAGTCTGATAAGCTTGTAAAGGTATTACATTACAGGCTGTGCTGCGAAATTATCGTTAAGAAAAATTCGATACTTTGCGCAGTTTCCTAGCTAATTAACATTGAAGTTAGGTAATCAGGGCGTTGTGCGCGCAAATTCAAGCGGCTCGCCAGAGATGGTGTCGCCAAACGTATTCTTCGTATGGTTTCCTAAAACCGAACAAGAGATGGATACAAAAATTGGACATGGTACGACAGTAAGGATCGGACCCGAGCCAAAGTTGAGCAGTCTCGTGAGCTATCATCTACACTCGGAGCACAACTCACAATAAATATCAACGGGGACGTGTCCGGAAGAACAGATACCATCTTCATACAGATAAGGCTTACCGGCCAATGATCTTCTTCAGTGCGGATGCACTCACATTGCCCAAACTCTTACGTGAAGCGGTAGATTGACCGCCACAAGCAATGAGTATAGTGGGCAGGGGCACTACAAATGTAGTGTGTGGACAGTAAGATGGAAGTATGGGTCTTACGGGGAGCGTGCCAGAGATAAGTCCTTCTGCAATCCCACCATCCTCTCTGCCCCGATGACTCAGTCGGATAGAGCGTCTGCCTTGTAAGCAGGAGATCCCGGGTTCGAGTCCCGATCGGGCCACACATTTTCAACTGTCCCCGTTGATATTTATCACCGCCTGTAAGCAGCTAAAAAGTCTGAATTTCACTGTAATTTCATTCTTAGAGAGCTGCAATATCACCAATGGTATCTGGTCTTCAAATGGTTCAAATGGCTCTGAGCACTATGGGACTTAACATCTACGGTCATCAGTCCCCTAGAACTTAGAACTACTTAAACCTAACTAACCTAAGGACAGCACACAACACCCAGCCATCACGAGGCAGAGAAAATCCCTGACCCCGCCGGGAATCGAACCCGGGAACCCGGGCGTGGGAAGCGAGAACGCTACCGCACGACCACGAGATGCGGGCGTATCTGGTCTTTCGGACATGTTCGAAAGAACAGATACCGTCTTCATAAATATAATTGTATATGGACATGAAAGAGGCAGATATAAAACAAGATGAAATTCAAGACAGAAAATTATTTAGGCAAAAAATTCATGACTGGGTAGTTGGTCAAGCTGAAAAACCAAAGAAAACTGGAACCACATGGTCTGATGAAAGGAAAAGAGCTCATTCCGAGAGAATGAAAACAATTTGGGCAGAGAGAAAGTCTAAAAGAAAATAACTGAATGCCCCGTGATTGTACTTCGCGTGGTCCAGTAGGGCCCAAACGTGAATAATAATAATGTATATGGCGGGCCACTTTAATATGCGCGCGCAACTGCTGATTGGCTAACTGCAATGTTAACTGAACCGGAAACGGTGCAACGTAGCGAATATTTTTCTTAACAGTTATTTCTCACCACAACCTAACCTGCAGTACTCTTACAAGGTTTTCGGACTGTTTCTGACAAACCTGTACGTAAATGCATAAAAGCCACCCAAGAAGAAACCAGACTATGTAGAGCACAAGTGAGTTATACCTATTAAATCCAGCCTGCTCGTCCAATACGGGGTGCCTAGAAAACGTGCTTTCTCGGATCGCTAGACAACATTCAAACAAATCGTATTAATGAGTTTTATTACAAATGGAAAAGATTACAATACCTAACGTTGTGATTACACAGATGACCTAGTAGATAGTGTCGGAAGTTCCATGCGGCTTTTCGCGGATGATGCTGTAGTATACGGAGAAGTTGCAGCATTAGAGGATTGTAGCGAAGTGCAGGAGGATCTGCAGCGGATAGGCACTTGGTGCAGGGAGTGGCAACTGTCCCTTAACATAGACAAATGTAATATATTGCGAATACATAGAAAGAAGGATCCTTTATTGTATGATTATATGATAGCGGAACAAACACTGGTAGCAGTTACTTCTGTAAAATATCTGGGAGTATGCGTGCGGAACGATTTGAAGTGGAATGATCATATAAAATTAATTGTTGGTAAGGCGGGTACCAGGTTGAGATTCATTGGGAGAGTGCTTAGAAAATGTAGTCCATCAACAAAGGAGGTGGCTTACAAAACACTCGTTCGACCTATACTTGCGTATTGCTCATCAGTGTGGGATCCGTACCAGATCGGGTTGACGGAGGAGATAGAGAAGATCCAAAGAAGAGCGGCGCGTTTCATCACAGGGTTATTTGGTAACCGTGATAGCGTTACGGAGATGTTTAGCAAACTCAAGTGGCAGACTCTGCAAGAGAGGCGCTCTGCATCGCGGTGTAGCTTGCTCGCCAGATTTCGAGAGGGTACGTTTCTGGATGAGGTATCGAATATATTGCTTCCCCCTACTTATACCTCCCGAGGAGATCACGAATTTAAAATTAGAGAGATTTGAGCGCGCACGGAGGCATTCAGACAGTCGTTCTTCCCGCGAACCATACGCGACTGGAACAGAAAAGGGAGGTAATGACAGTGGCACGTAAAGTGCCCTCCGCCACACACCGTTGGGTGGCTTGCGGAGTATAAATGTAGATGTAGATGTTTCGCAAGCAAAGGCGACCTACGAAATAAACAAGCTTCTTCAGTGTAAACAGCTGCTATACAAGTGCCTAATCTTAAAGCTGCTATTCGACTGAAGTGAGGTGCGACCGGTCTGGCGCGCCGGCTATGTCCTCTTCACATAGGGTCCGTTGCTGTCGCGTTGTCATCCTGGAGGGAGGTCGGCCAGCATGTGATTGTCTGACCTGTTCTCACAGCTTTCTCTGTTCTGCCGTTCCTGACTGGCGTGCCGGCGCTTATGTTTACGCCGTAACCAAACCAAAAAAATAAGTGGCTATTTATAGCTTCTTCACCCTTTGCGACTGACTATAAGTCTATTGTGATGGAGAAAGAAAACCTCACATGGACAGTAAAATGACATTCAGCGTGTAACGCCAGATTAATGTTCTCACAGAAGTGGAAGAGCTCGTGTGAGTCGACATTCGTTTATTGCTCCTTATAATTAAGTAAACTGCGTTTATTATAACGGCAAAGAGCTTTAATAGTACAGAAATTGTGATAAACCGGTCTACGGCTTACAATTTTCAAGTTAAGTAAAGCGAATTTGTCTGGAATTCAAAAAATTAAGTAAAACAATAATTTAAAGGAAAACTGTTGCTTCCGTTTTTCCCATAACTAAACAGCAATTAATTTGATCGCCGCATAATTAACATTTCACACAAAAACTACATAATTAAAGAAGACACACTGTAAGGTATGCCGCAAACCACTCACAGTTCAGCACAATTGTGTAAAACTAATGAGTTCAATGGTAACCCCACTTCTCACGTTTCCGAGGAGAAGTGGAACTATTAACAAAAAAAATGTTCAGATGTGTGTGAAATCTTATTGGACTTAACTACTAAGGTCATCAGTCCCTACGCTTACACACTACTTAACCTAAATTATCCTGAGGACAAACACACACATCCATGCCTGAGGGAGGATTCGAACCTCCGCCAGGATCAGCCGCACAGTCCATGACTGCAGCGCCCCAGACCGCTCAGCTAATCCCGCGCGGCAGACTATTAACAATCACAGTCAGTAGCAAGAGGTAACGTGTGCACAGCTTCGTATACATTCTACACCATATGTCAGGGTGCCCATCCTTCCACATAGGTGAAATACTCCGGTGCATTCCCGACGCGAGCAATCCCACCTCATCGAACGCCGCCACACAGAAGACATAGCGGGCCACCGTGTTATCGCTGGCCCCTGATGTAACACCACCAAATTCCAATCTCTGTCTTCCTCTACAGTTTCTACCCTCTACAGCTCCGACTAGTACCATGGATGTTATTCCCTGGTGTCTTTACAGATTTCCTATCACCCTCTCCCTTCTTATTATCAGTGTTTCCTTTCCTCGCCGATTCTGCGGAGAACCTCCTCATTTCTTACCTTATAAGCCCACCTAATCCTCAACATTCTTCTGTCGCACCACATCTCTGTTCGAGTTTTCCCACACTCCACGTTTTACTACCATACAATGCTTTGCCCCAAACGTGCATTCTCAGAAATTTCTTCCTCAAATTAAGGCCTGTGTTTCATACTAGTAGACTTCCACAGGCCAGTAGTACTCTTTTTGTCGGTGCTAGTCTGCTTTTGATGTCCTCCTTGGTCCATCCGTCATGGGTTATTTTTCTACCTAGGTAAGAGAATATCTTAACGTCAGCTACTTCGTGATCATCATTTCTCATGTTACGTTTCACGCTGTTCTTATTTCTGCTACTCCTCATTACTTTCGCCTTTCTTCGATTTACTCTCAGTTCATATTCTGTGTTCATTAGATTGTTCATTCCATTCATCACATGCTGTAATTCTTATCATTTTCACTGAGGACAGTAATGTTATCAGCTAATCGTGTCATTGATGTCCTTTCACATTGAATTTTAACACCACACTTGAACCTTTCTTTTATTTCCGTCACTGATTCTTCGATGTGTCGATTGAACAAGAGGGATGAAAGACTACATCTCTGTCTTACACCCTTTTTAATCCGAGCCCTTTGTTCTTGGTCTTCCACTCTTATTGCTCCATCTTGCTTCTTGTACACATTGTACACTACCCATCATTCCCTATAGATTATCTCTACTTTTCTCAGAATTCGAACATTTCGCACCATTTTACATTGTCGAACACTATTTCTATGAACGTGTCTTGATTTTTCTTCAGTCTTGCTTCCATTATGAACCGGAACGTCAGAGCTGCTTCTCTGATGCCTTCACCTCTCCTAGAGTCAAACTGATCGTCATTTAACTGATCCTCAATTTCCATTTGCATTCTTCTATATGTTATACATCGCATACAGCAAATTTAGAAAAAGTCCCCCATTCTTACAGGAGATATCTCTATAAAGAACTACTTAACATATGGGTCATTCTGCGTTACTACTTTGATCTGTTTGTTGATACTGTAGGACGTGTGCAATGTGGTTACCTCTCACTGCCACACATTCTTCAGCCATCCTTCTCAGACACTCATAAACTCCTGCAAATACACTCCTGGAAATTGAAATAAGAACACCGTGAATTCATTGTCCCAGGAAGGGGAAACTTTATTGACACATTCCTGGGGTCAGATACATCACACGATCACACTGACAGAACCACACGCACATAGACACAGGCAACAGAGCATGCACAATGTCGGCACTAGCACAGTGTATATCCACCTTTCGCAGCAATGCAGGCTGCTATTCTCCCATGGAGACGATCGTAGAGATGCTGGATGTAGTCCTGTGGAACGGCTTGCCATGCCATTTCCACCTAGCGCCTCAGTTGGACCAGCGTTCGTGCTGGACGTGCAGACCGCGTGAGACGACGCTTCATCCAGTCCCAAACATGCTCAATGGGGGACAGATCCGGAGATCTTGCTGGCCAGGGTAGTTGACTTACACCTTCTAGAGCACGTTGGGTGGCACGGGATACATGCGGACGTGCATTGTCCTGTTGGAACAGCAAGTTCCCTTGCCGGTCTAGGAATGGTAGAACGATGGGTTCGATGACGGTTTGGATGTACCGTGCACTATTCAGTGTCCCCTCGACGATCACCAGTGGTGTACGGCCAGTGTAGGAGATCGCTCCCCACACCATGATGCCGGGTGTTGGCCCTGTGTGCCTCGGTCGTATGCAGTCCTGATTGTGGCGCTCACCTGCACGGCGCCAAACACGCATACGACCATCATTGGCACCAAGGCAGAAGCGACTCTCATCGCTGAAGACGACACGTCTCCATTCGTCCCTCCATTCACGCCTGTCGCGACACCACTGGAGGCGGGCTGCACGATGTTGGGGCGTGAGCGGAAGACGGCCTAACGGTGTGCGGGACCGTAGCCCAGCTTCATGGAGACGGTTGCGAATGGTCCTCGCCGATACCCCAGGAGCAACAGTGTCCCTAATTTGCTGGGAAGTGGCGGTGCGGTCCCCTACGGCACTGCGTAGGATCCTACGGTCTTGGCGTGCATCCGTGCATCGCTGCGGTCCGGTCCCAGGTCGACGGGCACGTGCACCTTCCGCCGACCACTGGCGACAACATCGATGTACTGTGGAGACCTCACGCCCCACGTGTTGAGCAGTTCGGCGGTACGTCCACCCGGCCTCCCGCATGCCCACTATACGCCCTCGCTCAAAGTCCGTCAACTGCACATACGGTTCACGTCCACGCTGTCGCGGCATGCTACTAGTTTTAAAGACTGCGATGGAGCTCCGTATGCCACGGCAAACTGGCTGACACTGACGGCGGCGGTGCACAAATGCTGCGCAGCTAGCGCCATTCGACGGCCAACACCGCGGTTCCTGGTGTGTCCGCTGTGCCGTGCGTGTGATCATTGCTTGTACAGCCCTCTCGCAGTGTCCGGAGCAAGTATGGTGGGTCTGACACACCGGTGTCAATGTGTTCTTTTTTCCATTTCCAGGAGTGTACATCTGGCTCTCTCGGGTTTGGGAACATGCACGGCACATACGATCCTACGACGTGTGGATGTAATCGATTAATGAGGAATGCACTAGCCTCTTTAAACATCATCGCAACCAGTAATCTAAGTGATGGAGGCTTCGCTTCTGAACCTCCTTGATCAATCGATCGCTCATTAAGCGTCTGTATTAACTAACGTGTAGCCAATGGCCCTGTCGCAGTCGTAACACCGGTTCCCGTCAGATCACCGAAGTTACGTGCTGTCGAGCTGGGCTAGCACTTGGATGGGTGACCATCCGGTCTGCCGAGCGCTGTTGGCGAGCGGAGTGCACTCAGCTGTTGTGAGGCAAACTGAGGACCCACTTGATTGGGAAGTAGCGGCTCAGGTCTCGTAAACTGACATTCGCCAGGGAGAGCGGTGTGCTGACCTCCACATCCGCATCCAGTGACGCCTGTGAGCTAAGGATGACACGGCGGTCGGTCGGTGCCGTTGAGCCTTTCTAGCCTGTTCGGGTGGAGTTAAGTTTTATTAACTAACGTATAGAAAATGGGGTAGTGCCCCATTGGCAATAACCACATCAGTTTTCCTTAGCAGAGACATAGGTGGTAAACAGCGCCTGTCATTCGTTCCTAAAGTCTTAGCGCTAGGCGCCAGTGGCCCACAGTTCCTGTTCACACATAGATAGTAAAGGGAGCACCATTTGTATTTGCCCGCACGTGATTAAAGTGGCACATTACTACCCGATTTTTTATGAATCCCATCACATCAAATAAAATGCACGCTGTGAAATGCGGATCTTCAGGCCCCATCTTAGAATCTAGTCTGGCCTGAGAGTGTGCACATGAACTAGGTAAGTGTTCGTGCAGTGCGCAGAAGTGTAGTTCACGCCTTTAGCTGCTCCTATACATCGTACACTTATTTCAGGATCATCGTTCGCCCATCGCTGTTCTCGTTCTTCAGTACACGGCGCGCGAATCGTGGTAGTTCTACCGCGACCCTTTGTGTTTCTCACGAATGTTCCCACCGAGTGAGGTGGCGCAGTGGCTAGCACACTGGACTCGCATTCGCGAGGACGACGGGCCAATCCCGCATCCGGCCATCCTGATTTAGGTTTTCCGTGATTTCCCTAAATCGCTCCAGGCAAACGCCGGGATCGTTCCTTTGAAAGGGCATGGCCGACTTCCTTCCCCGTGCTTCCCCAATCCGATGAGACCGATGACCTCGCTGTCTGGTCTCCTTCCCTAAAACAACCCAAGGAATGTTCCCTTGGTTACAGGTCGCTGAAACAACCTGCTGAATGTATTTTAAAATGGGCTGCGACACTGAGGATGCCGTTCGATATTCATAACACATGACTGTGTCTACAATTTCGCACGCGGAAAATTTCTCTGTTTACTTTCTTCATACTCCACAGTATCTCTAACGTTGTTCTGCTGTCAATACAACCTCACACCAATACGTTCAGTATGGCTGTTGTAGGAGACAGGTGTAAACACTATGTTTCACCACAGTCAAAGATAAACACAAACGGTAAGAAATGATGAGCGAACATCACAGAAAGACAGCCTTCACCACAGAGCTCCCGCTATTGTTGACACTTGTAAGGTATTCGTAAATGTGCTTCGTACGTACCTGTGTGTACACAATGTTTAACGTTGATACTTGTATCGGAGTCCTTTTAATGGTATAGTGAAGAGAAATTGAAATCTCTAAAAAGGGTAATGACAGTGTGATAAACATAGGTAATTGCGAAGAAACCATGGATAACAGATGAAATATTTGAGTTGATTGAAGAAAGAACGAAGTGCAAAAACGTTCAGAGAAATTCAGGGATATGGAAATATAAACTTAGGAATGAAGTTGTTGTGGCGTAACAAGCTAGCTACGCCACACTGAGAAGTAGCCGAAAGGGCACGCGTCAACTCACGCCGTCTTGCGTTAAGTCTGAAACAGGATACGTGATGAAAGCTATAAAGAAAAGAACGGAGCTTCTCATATACTTAACTTTAATTTCTTCTTGTACATTGCTCTTGATAATACAAGTGAGACTCTCTCCAGATATGGTTAATGGCGCCTTGCTAGGTCGTAGCCATGGACTTAGCTGAAGGCTATTCTAACTGTCTCTCGGCAATTGAGAGAAAGGCTTCGTACGTGTAGTCGCTAGCAATGTAGTCCGTACAACTGGGGTGAGTGCTAGTAAGTCTCTCTAGACCTGCCGTGTGGTGGCGCTCGGTCTACGATCACACAGTGGCGACACGCGGATCCGACATGTACTAATGGACCGCGGCCGATTTAAAGCTACCACCTAGCAAGTGTGGTGTCTAGCGGTGACACCACAGAAGTAAATAGGAAGCGCAGGGAAGCTAAGGCGAAGTGCAGCACGAAAAGAGTGAAGAAATCTAAAAGGAAATGATTCCCGGAAGGACTGACTCAGCATGGAAAAAGTCAAAATAACCTTCGGTGAAATTAAAAGCGAGGGTGGTAACTTCAAGAGTGCAATAGGAATTCCATTTTCCACTGTTAAGTGCAGAGAAAAGAGCGGATAGGTGGAAAGAGTACAAGAGCGGATAGGTGGAAACAGTACATTGAAGGCGTCTCTGATGACGTAATAGGAGAAGAAACAGAAGTCAGTGTAGAAGAGATAGGGGGTACAGTATTAGAACCAGGATTGAAAAGAGCTTTGGAAGGAGGAACAGATAACATTTCATCAGCATTTCTAAAATCAATGGAGAAGGTAGCATCAAAACGACGATTCACGTTGGTGTAGAATGTATGAGCCTTTGGGAAAAACATCATCCACACAATATCGAAAATTGCAAGAGCCGACAAGTGCGAGAATTATCGCACAGTCAGCTTAACAGCTGATGCGTTGAAGTGGCTGACAATAATGATACACAGAAGAATGGAAAAGAAAACTGAAGATCTCTTGGATGACAATCAATTTCTCATTAGGAAACGTAGAGCCACTAGTGAGGCAATTCTGGCGTTGCGGCTAGTAATGGAAACAAGACTGAAGGAAAATCAAGGCTAGTTCATCGAATTTGTAGACCTGGAAAAGCGTTCACAATGCAAAATGGCGCTAGATGTTGGAAACTCTGAGGAAAATAGGAGCAAGCTATAGGGACACGGGTAATACACAGTATGTACAGGAACCAAGAAGGAACAATAAGAGTGGAAGACCAAGAACAAAATGCTCGGATTAAAAAGGGTGTAAGATAGGGATTAAGCCTTTCACTCCTCTTGTTCAATAGATTCATCGAAGAAGCAATGACGAAAATAAATGAAAGTTTCAAGAGTGGTGTTAAAAGGATATCAATGATAAGGATATCAATGATAAGATTCGCAGATAACATTACTGTCCTCGCTGAAAGTGAAGAAGAATTACAGGATCTGTTTGATGGAATGAACGGTGTAATAAATACAGAATACGCTCTGTGATTAAATCGAAGAAAGACGAAAGTAATGAGAAGTAGTAGCAATTAGAACAGGGAGGAACATGACATCAGAATTGCTTATCATGAAGCTGACGAAGTTAAGGAATTCCGCTACCTAGGTAGCAAAATAACAGGGACAGAGCAAGGGGGACATAAAAAACAGACTTGCACTGGAAAAAGGGCATTACTGGCCAAGAGGTGTATGATAGTATCAAACACAGGCCTTAATTAGATGAAGAAATTTCTGAGAATAAACGTTTAGAGCACAACATTGGATGGTTGTGAGACATGGACAGTGAGAAAATCGTAACACAAGAGAATCGAAGTATTTGATATATAGTGCTACAGAAAAATGTTGAAGATAGGTGGACTGATTAAGGAATAAGGAAGTTCTCCGTAGAATTGGCGAGGAAAGGAATACGCGGAAAAAACTGGCAATAAGAAGGTACAGGAGGGTAGGACATCTGTTAAGACACCAGAGAATTACTTCCATTGTCCTAGGTGGAGCTGTAGAGGGTAAAAACTATAGAGAAAGACAGAGATTGGAATACATCCAGCAAATAATTGAGGAGATGAGATGAAGAGGCTGGCACAGGAAAGGAAATTTTGTCGGGCTGCATCAGACCAGTCAGAAGAATTACGGCTCAAAAAAATAAAATTAAATAAAAAAGGGAGAGGGAGAGAGAAAGAGAGAGCGAGAACGAGAGAGATGGCAGTAGTCCAAAACGTGTCGTGAATTGTATAGCGTATGTGATCAAGCTGGAAATTTATGAATAAAGAGCCACCCATGATGGCGGATTCGTTTGCAGACTTCATGTATTCAAATTATACTAGTTAATGTCTCGAAACTTACTTGTTTCTGGACACATGTTTGCTAGACTTTTCTTGTAGTTTTGATCAGTACTATCTCCTGTAAGAATATGGGGCATTTTTAGACACGGTAATTTTTATTAACTCATATTCCTCTTTTCTCTAGAGGATGGCGGTTCAATCCACGCCCGGTCGTGAATATTTAAGTTTACTGTTATTTCTCTAAGTCACTCAAGAGATATGAAGTGATGGTCAGTTAGAAAAGAACAAGATCAATTTACTTCCTCCATCATCTTTATTTTGGCCTTTTGTTCCACATACTGCACTGGCAGAAACTCTTACAACTGGTCTTTCTTCTATATCTCGCTTTTTTCTCTTAGTTGGGTCCGCTTTCCTAATATTGGGGCACCATTGAGCCTCCTGGTAGGGACCATCTAGACTAAGCCTTAACTTCTTCACATCACCTTCGATATTCGGTAGTTGGTTTCTGGTCCTTCTTCCCTCTTCTCTTTGTGGTCATGGAAGGACGCTTTTTCACAACATGGTCATCAGGTCATCGTATTATGTCACCGTACAGTCTCAGCCAAGTTGCTGAGAGTTCTCAATTTCTGGGACGATTTTAAAACTTTCTCTTAAGAATTCATTGGGCACATTGTCTTTCAATGTTACTCCTCCTCTGGCCGTAGTAGCATGCGCATTGTTGTTGTATGGAGCTTCAGTTTCTGACTCTCTCTGCTGGTCAAGTTTCACTGCTACCTAATAGCACTAGTCTTGCATGCTTGTTATAAATTTTGCCTCGGATATCTGTGGGCATATTTCATCGCAGTGATATTCTGAATGCATACACCATCTGTTCTAAACAGTTATTATTCTAAGTGTTATGTCTACTTAGATTGATCCATCCTCTAATATTATTGATCCCAGACACAAAAAATTTTTAATTCTTGAAAGCCTTATCTTATCAAGGTGCACATCATGATCTCACTCTTTGTTCTACTGATGCATAAACCATTTATTTCAAGTGTCTTCCTATACTCCCAAAGGGTCTCTTTAATTTCCAGAACGTTATCAGACATAACAGCTACATCAGTTAGACAACAGCCGCCGGCCGAGAAACAGCAGCAAAAGAGAAGTAACTGATTTTGTGACATTTTACGAGTCCCTAAGTAAAGCGATTTATATAGTCACCTGTGTGCTTTCATAGTTTAGTTTTTGAATCTCTGCGTGTTTATTTAATATTTAACAGACACAGTTCTCGCATTTCTGTCAATGTCAACAGTAGAGTTTGCAGCACGTGTCGATAGTCGTTTCTTTCTCTGTGTAGCGTAGTTTTTCACGGTCTTTGGCATGGATAGGAACTGTGATTGCAATGTGCAGATATGAGCTGAGTTGGTGACACTTCGCTCTCAGCTCTAGGCTGTGTTGTTTTGTCCGCAGCTCATGGTCGTGCGGTAGCGTTTCGCTTCCCACGCCCGGGTTCCCGGGTTCGATTCCCGGCGGGATCAGGGATTTTCTCTGCCTCGTGATGACTGG
This sequence comes from Schistocerca nitens, assembly GCF_023898315.1. Lineage (NCBI taxonomy): Eukaryota > Metazoa > Arthropoda > Insecta > Orthoptera > Acrididae > Schistocerca > Schistocerca nitens. The sequence continues at coordinate 180,425,079 of NC_064617.1, read as the reverse complement.
GTGTTGTGTGCTGTCCTTAGGTTAGTTAGATTTAAGTAGTTCTAAGTTCTAGGGGACTGATGACCATAGATGTTAAGTCCCATAGTGCTCAGAGCCATTTGAACCATTTGAACCAGGCTGTGTTGGCTTCGGTTACTCAGCTTGAGGCTGCAGTAGATGGGCATCAATGTTGTGGGCCAGCAGTGGAGATCTAACAGACGTCCAGCACGACCCAAAAGTCTGGAGATCGGCCCGCACCAAAGGTCAGCTGATTTACTGCTCGCATTGAGGTTGACCACTCACCTGAGGTCTAGTGGAAGGCCATTTCGGGCCATGGCAGGCTGTAAAAGGCTTCTGGGGAGGGGGAGGGGGCAAACACAATGCCTCTGCAGTTAATCTGATAAACATGTTCAAGGTGTTGTCCGTGACTAACACTGCCCTCAGCCATATGCAGTAGCTTGTCCTGTTTCAGGGGAAACCTCTCATCCTACAAGAGCCAGGCAGTCACAGAGGCCTGCAAGATCTCGACAGTCACAGAGGGTGTCGTTACTAGTAGTCGGAAGCTCTAATGTTAGGCGCCTTGTGGCTGCCAAGGACTGGAGGAAAGCCAGTGTGCACTCTTTGTAGATACAGGATAGAGTCATTCCAGATGTGGAACGCGTCCTTCCAGATGCCATGAAGAGCACAGATTGTAGCCAACTGCAGGTGGTGGCTCACATCAGTACCGGCTTTGGACCAGAAAAGGTTCTCTCTGGCTTCGAACAGTCATCTGAAGTGGTAAAGGCTGCTGGTCTTGCCTGCGACATGAAAGCAGAGCTCACCATTTGCAGCATAGTCGAGGGGACCGCTCGTAGACCTCTGGTACAGATCCGAGTGAAGGATCTGGTCAGAGGCTGAGACACATTTGTGACCGTGTAGGCTGCACATTCCTCGACTTGCGCCATTGGTTCCGCTGAAAAGGTGAGGAGTCCGTCACACACAGGAGGCAGCTACATGGCTCGTGGATTCTGTGCGGCGTGGACTGGGCGGCTTTTTTAGAAGGTCTCGGTGAAACATAAAAAGAGTTTCAGTCTCAAAGGGTGCGCTGTCCGAGAGTATAATAATAGAGAATTATTATAAAGGTAGTTCGATGAATCCTCTGCCAGGCACATGTACATGTTCATACCCATTATTGTGTTTGTTTTTTATCTTTGCTGTTTGATAATTCATTACAATTCTTCAGATTGATGTTTTAGGTTATTCGTAATCAGCGTTAGCACTTTAATACTACAATATTGCTTAACGAACAACCATTTCATTGTATTACACTTAAATCTTATCACATTCCAGAGGCCCAACTTCGCGGGATCCGTGAAATATGACAATTATATATCAAACCTGATATTAAACATTAACACGACAAGGATGTAATTAAACAGCTACTCATATTTTCTTGTTAGAGACAATAAATTTTAAAGTATCCAGCATACCTGCATCTATTCTCCTGTCACGCCTTCACACAATCCGCTGCATTTTCACCAAGGTGTAGAAGTTCCGGTAGATGAAGTAAAACAATGTCGACTGTTCTTACATATTATTTTAGGTGAGAGGACGGGAATGGAGAAGGTAATGTTGCAGACAGCTTACTGCGGAGTATTTTGTTTCAAACAAGAGGGTGCAGTACTTACTGAACCTTTATAGTTTCCATCCGTCCCAGACGCGCGACTATTCAACGTATAATCCGCTGTTCATCAAAGAGAGGAGAGAGTCGAGTGGACGAATTCAGTAAGTTATCTCTGGAAACTTCATCTGGTAGAAGCGGTGAGACTATTCTGGCCTTTTCCTTTCAAAGGAGCTAATTAATGAACTGGCGCATAACATCGCCTTCCTTAATGCATCGCTCTTCACTTTTCGCTTGCAGGCTACAATCTAGATGAAATTAAATACCGGTATCTCATGACGCACAAACAAGGCGTGAATACCGTGCTTTACCTTTGAGAAAACAAACGGAACTTTAATTAGAAATAGAATATCTTTGAAAATTTAATTCCATGTAAATATGTTTGAAGAAAACAGAAGGTTCCTGTGCTTCGAAATAAATCGGCAAAAAATACGTTACCTAACAGGTTTAAAAAAAGGTTGCTTGCAGTATGTAGATTTCTGCATAGAGATACTGACGTGACGCAGTTTCCATTGCAGCCATTATTGCTGTGGCAGTCGAAATGAATAATTCAATTCAACAGCTCTTAAGTTATACGGTTGCAGATTTTGGCAAACTGTGTTAAAAAAGAAAAGAAGTGTAAACATTTAATCTCGACGACGAGCCAATATACGAAGTGTAGATCGCAAGCACATTTGGATTCAGGAAACGCTGTTGTTTATATACTGCAAGCAAAGACGATGTAGTTCCTTTTCTGAAGAATCTGAAATAAGTCCCCGAGAAACTTCAATACTCATTATATAATGCGATAAAATACCTCTAAAATGGGTTTATGACGTGTGCTTAAGCACAATAGCCGGCCGCTGTGGCCGAGCGGTTCTAGGAGCTTTAGTCCGGAACCACGCGGCTGCTACGGTCGCAGGTTCGAATCCTAACTCTTGCTTGGATGTGTGTGGTGTCCTTAGTTAGGTCTAAGTAGTTCTCAGTTCTAGGGGACTGATGACCTCAGATGTTAAGTACCATAGTGCTCAGAGCCATTTGAACCATTTAAGCACAATATTATACACTTGAAAATGACTCCAAAGTCATAACTGCAGTCATGATGGTTGGATATAAAGCTAACAGTCAAAGGTTAAAATATTATGTGTCAGTTTACCAGCTGTACTCCATGGATAAGAGTCAGTTAAGTCGAAATGTTTGTTTTCGCAAATGATGTATCACATGTTAGGGTGTTTCGCAGTTGTGTACGTTACAGTTCAACGTTTCTCACATCAAGGTTTTGTGAAATCTTATCTTGGATCACACTAACAATTATTTACAAAACGTGATGCTACCACGTCGTTCTGTCCTGTCCACAACTGGGAATAGTGCCAATTTCAGAAGCTAGAGCAAGTGCGTTGTGTCTGAAGACATGTTTTCAACATCATTGTATGATAGCTGTCGTGCCGAATGCCTTAGGCAAATTCAGTTTCGTAGGCTGGTAAATCGTGTTATAGCAGGCACATAACTTGACGAGGTTTCAACTGGGATTCAGAGTTTATTTTGGTCTCTTGTCCATAGATCTTTTTCTTCTGACTGATTTCATGCGGCCCACCACAACTTCCTCTTCTTTTGCAATAGCACTTACTCTTAACATCCGGGATTAGTTGTTGGACATATTCGAATATCTGTCTTCCTCTACAATTTTTGCCCTCTGCGGCTACCACTAGTACCTGATATTTTAACACAATTCTTGTCATCCTATCCCGTCTTTTAGTTACTCTTATGCACATACTCCTTACAGCACCGATAGGACTTCCTCTTTTCCTAACTTACCAGTCCACTTATGTGTTCAATAAGGCCTTTCCAGAATGAGATTTTCACTCTGCAGCGGAGTGTGCGCTGATATGAAACTTCCTGGCAGATTAAAACTGTGTGCCGGACCGAGACTCGAACTCGGAAGGCCTTTGTTTGTATTTATTTTAACGATGAAATCTCTGTTTTTTCCTGTGTTAGTGAGATTCTTATATCGTCTCTGTTTCGCCCGCCATGCATTATTATACTTCTAGCCAGCAAGATTGCTTTACTTGGTCCACAAAATTGTTCGCGATTTCAATGTTTTCGCTAATCTCATTTCTTCTACTCTTAATTACTTTTGCCTTTCTTTGTTCTACTTTCAGTCCATATTCTGTGCTTACATTCAATAGATCATGTAATTCTATCTTACTTTCATTGATGTCAGCAATGTCATTAGCTTTCACTCTCAATTTTAATCCCATTTCTGAACCTTGCCTGTATTTCCGTTATTACTTCTTCAATGAAGATCTTGAACAGTAAGTGAGAAAAGCTGCATGCATGTCTTACGCCATTTTTAATCAGAGCACGTCTCTCTCTTAGTCTTCAATTCTTATTGCTACTTCATGGTTTTTGTATATTACCCATCTTTTCCTACACCTTGCACTTTTTGCTTGATAATTCCAAACATGTTGCACCGCGTTATGTCGCTGAACTCGTTTTCTAGTTAGATAAATCCGATGTAGGTGTCTTGATTTTTCTTAGATCTTACCTTCATTATCAAGCGCAGAATCAGAAGTGACTGGTGCTTTTCCCTTTTCTAGAGCGAAACTGATCATTAATTTATTTTTCCATTCTACTGTATGACTTCTGCAGATAAGCAAAATAACAATTCATTGTTTCTCTCCTCTAGACACAATGATGTTTAAAAACATGGAAAGCTATCCACATCTGTCCTGTAGCGTACTAAACAGCTCCGTTGAAATTTCATTGACACTACAAGTGAGTATGCTGAGGTCCTCTGTGACTCACTTGTCTGCCCGTGTTACACAGTTTGCTGTGCGATTCTGCAAACGTTTTAGCCTGCGATCACGTATCACCTGCACGTCCTAAAGCACACAAATTCTGTAATTACCCTGTTGCGACACGAGAATTCCCAAGCAGCTTCCTTCGTCCGCTGGTCATTATCGACGAAAGCATAATTAGAAACTGATGACAAACCATAAACATGGATAGCAAGTTCCAGTCTTTTAACGTGAATATTTGAGTCCCGTTACCTTCCTAGGGAAGCTGATCCTGTTTCTTACACGCAGCATGTTGGAAATGGTGTTAGACCATCAATTGCTACGTCACTTGGCTTTACAGATAAGATGAAATGCTGCTATGATCACTTAAGAAAATTTTATTCAGAATAATGCAGTAATTAAATCAGCGTTGTTTTGAATATGTACACAGGTTGAGTCAAACAATTTCATGACACTGGACTGGAACACCCTGCAAATCGCGTTAGTAATTATTATCAAATCTATGACAATCTGGAACCACTCGCTGTGACGTGAAAACCATACATTTTTATGCCGTCATTTAATACACTTATTTATAGGTTAGAACCATTACTCTGCTGGTGCTGTGATCTTCCGTAAAAATTAAAATTTTTTGGTGAGTGCTAATGGGCCAGTTCCGGCCTTAGAGGTCTTTTTCGAGTTATATCGAGGAACTGCCGGATGTCACAGTCTTGTGGAACGTCACACATACTGTGTCCAACAGATTTAATAAAATCATTAAGTGATTTTTGATACACTATCATCAGTCGTGTTTGTAGGGTCTATAATGTTAATCTGGTGCCAACAACTAATTTTTTAGAGTCCATAATTATTTCATCATTTGTGCCATCAAAAGTTCCTACAAAACACAACATTCTGCAGAATGTGGGATTGTTGTTTCTCTTCATCTCTGCATAGCTACTGCAACCTACTCATACATCTACAGTGCGCAACAAAATTGAAGGGCCGGCCGGAGTGGCCGAGCGGTTCTAGGCGCTACAGACTGGAACCGCGCGACCGCTGCCGTCGCAGGTTCGAATCCTGCCTCGGGCATGGATGTGTGTGTTGTCCTTAGGTTAGTTAGGTTTCAGTAGTTCTAAGTTCTAGGGGACTGATGACCTCAGCAGTTTAGTCCCATAATGCTCAGAGCCATTTGAGCCAAAATTGAAGGGACACTTTTTCGAGCCCCGTAATTGCCACCCATTGCGACGCTAAAATTCGAAATTTGACTAAATGGTGCGTATAATCTTCCTCTGCAATGGCGCAAAAGCGTGGCGCCCTGCGAAGTCACGCAGCTCTCCGTAATTTTACGAGTACCTATCTTCGTGGTCGTTACGCTAAATGTACGTTGGCGGCAGTAGAATCGTTCTGCAGTCAGAGTTAAATGACAGTTCTCTATATTCTCTCAACGGTGTTATTTGAAAATAACATTGACTTCCCTCCAGGGATTTTCACTTGAGTTCCCGAAGCAGCTCCGTAATACTCGCCTGTCGATCGAACCTACCAGTAACGAATCTTGTAGGGCGTCCTTGAACTGGTTCAGTGTCTTCCTATAACACGACCTGATGGGAATCCCAAACACTCGAGCAGTATTCAAGAATGGGTCACTCTAGTCTTCTGTACGGGGTGTCTATAACATATGGATCACACTCTCCTAAAATTCTCGCAATAACCGAAGTAGCTGTTCGCCTTCCCTGCTACAATCATTACATGCTCATTCCATTCCATATCGCTTTGCAAAGCTACGCCCAGATATTAAATCGACATTACTCTTTCAAGCAACACACTACTAATGCTGTTCAAACATTAAGGGGTTTGTTTTTCCTATTCATCTGCATTAACTTACAGTCTTATACATTTCGAGCTAGCTGCCATTCATCACACCAACTAGAAATTCCGTATGCTCGTACCTTCGTTGACAGTCTGCTGTGGACCACCATATAAAATGTTTTGAAATCTAGGAACATGGAAAGTGCCTGTTGCCCTTCATCCATGGTTCACAGTATATCATGTGACAAAAGGGCAAGCTCAGTTTCGCACGAGCGATGGCGCAGATGTAAGCACAATGGACACACATTCGGGAGGGCGACGGTTCAAACACACGTCCGGCCAACCTGATTTAGGTTTTCTGCGATTTCCCCACACCGCTTCAGACAAATGCCGGGATGGTGCCTGTGGAAGGGCACAGCCGACGTCCTTCGCTATCCTTCCGTAACCCGGTGGTACCGATGGCCTCGCTGTTTGGTCCCTTCCCCAAATCAGCTAATCAACCAGCCTTAAGCGATTTAGGGAAATTTCTGATGATCGGTTTTTTGAACTGCCACTCTTCCGAGTAAGAATCCAGAGCAAGAGTGGCTCTTAGCTAAATCTCTGAGCGGAGCTGCTCCAAAATAAATATTAAATTATATTTTTCAGTTGCCGAATTTAAAACATCAGAACGCATTTGAATATTTCCCACACGGATTGAAATAATGGCAGTCAACTTTTTTGGAACTTTTTGGTATCTAATAATGTTTTTCAGACAGGTAGTAGCTAATCTTAAGGCTGCGCCTTAAAAGGGCGGTTAGTGCCATGCAGCGGAGGTTTGGAGGAGTGGTTTCTACGGACGTCAACTCTTGTGGGACTCCAGAAGGCAGATCGTTCAGCCTAAGGGTGACCGATCAACCTCCATATCGCTTTCAACTTCCACTGGTTACAACGAAAGAGAATCAGCGGAGCAGCTGAATCTTCCCCATCAAATTCCTGTCTCTGAACACGTCTTTAACGCTTTTATGCGTCATTAATCGGAGTACAATATTAATGTTTTAACAGTGCTGAAAATAGTTGTATTTTTATTTTATTATTATTTTTTTATCTGCCACTGGAATTCTGTCTGCTGCAGGAAAGGCGTGGTTAGTTTGTGAATGTCTCGCTAGAGAGCGCTAGAATGCTGTAACGCAAGTAGCACCACCTAGAGAGAGTTTCACGAGCAATTAAAGGAAACAAGCGCGCGAAATGTGCCCCATTAGCTTTAGCTGCTAAAAATTTCTTTGCTTGTTGACGGCGTTTGCAGTAAAAAGTGCGTTATTACCAACTTTTTTTTGAGAGTGTATTGTGCTTGTGTTTTGGGAGTTTTGTTTTACTGCGACTAACAGCGCCTTGCCACGAGTCTGGAACGAACACAATATGAATTGAATGAGCAGTTTATTAGCAATAATTTGAAATATGACCTTAGGGTGAAAGTCAAGGGGCTTGGTGCCCAATGTAATCGCTGCACAGTACAGTCCATTTCCCCAACTGCTGTGATTACGTGAGTGGACAACATGCAGTGCGATCATAAGAGACACCGCTGGACGACTTGGTTTCTGTAAACACCGAGCATATTCACGGAAGACTGGCTGCAGTGTGCGGAGGGTGCGTACCGTCAGGAAAATGTGCTCTCCCAGCTCGACAACAGTCGTCACCATACTAATCGGAAAGTCAGGACTGCCATCGACGAAATGGGGTTCCGGGCTCCGCCACATTTACCGTATTTTGCTGGCTTAACCCCTTCAACGTCTGTAGGTTCTCCTAGAACCACTCTTGTGGAGTCTGTCGCACCCGCAGCACAACAGCTGCTCGTATTTCCTGGAAGTCTGTGGAATGATGGCCGCGCAAAGATGTATTCAAATGGTTCAAATGGCCCTGAGCACTATGGGACATAACATCTGAGGTCATGAGTCCCCTAGACATAGAACTACTTAAACCTAACTAACCTAAGGACATCACACACATCCATGCCCGAGGCAGGATTCGAACCTGCGACCGTAGCAGCTTCGCGGTTCCGGACTGAAGCGCCTAGAACCACTGGGCCACAACGGCAGGCAAAAGATTTATTCATATCCTCGAATAGACAGTAATCACAAGAGGCTAAGTCAGGAGACTACGGTGGGACCTCATGTTGGGAAAATGGACAGTACTGTGCAGGGATTACAACAGTGATTGTGCCAGCATCTACGGTTACACCAAGTACTACATATTGCAGCTGACGAGTCAAATGGCGCACCGTGAATGATGGGGGAAAAAATAAAGTATAAATCAAAATGGAACACCCCCACGAACATAAGTTGAGGACAGCAGTGTACCTGTATGGTAACGTGTTTAGCCACGGGCAGCACATTTCCCGACACTTTAGCGCAACAAACAGTTCGAAAAATGACACATTTTGCACAGATCTTTAAAGTGGTGTGTCGTTGAACCATCAAATTTTACAACACGCAAGTGTAAATACGAAAACCAACAAAAATGGAACGTTATCTTCGCAAACAGTAAAATCAGCGTGGGAGCTGCTCGGTTTGGTTTTGTCACCCACGTACAACACAGGACGCGTGATGTCGGGAACATCGCTACTTCGCTGTGCGAACTCATAAACACCGCGGACAGAACACACACGAAAAACGTTACACGTCTCCAGTTCGGAATTGAAAACATGAAGGAAGTTAACAAACACCGCATTAAAGCTCTATCCGAAATGTGTCATTATCAGTGCTGTTTGTTGTGACAAAGTACGAGGAAACGTGGCGTCGGTGGCTAAATATGCTACTTATAGTACATGGCGATTCACGAAGAACGCCCCTTTTCAGCTGTTTACGAATTCTTTGCTAACAAAAGTTTTCATAATTTATAAATGCAGACATGTTAGTGAGTCTTTGGAGTTTCATGCGGTGTGTAGCATTCCGTAGATGAGCAATGTACACAACTGGCTCAAAAAATGGTTCAAATGGCTCTGAGCACTATGGGACTCAACTGCTGAGGTCATTAGTCCCCTAGAACTTAGAACTAGTTAAACCTAACTAACCTAAGCACATCACCAACATCCATGCCCGAGGCAGGATTCGAACCTGCGACCGTAGCGGTCTTGCGGTTCCAGACTGCAGCGCCTTTAACCGCACGGCCACTTCGGCCGGCACACAACTGGCCATTAAAATTGCTACACCACGAAGATGACGTGCTACAGACGCGAAATTTAACCAGTAGGAAGAAGATGTGATATGCAAATGATTAGCTTTTCAGAGCGTTCACACAAGGTTGGCGCCGGTGGCGACACCCACAACGTGCTGACATGAGGAAAGTTTCCAACCGATTTCTCATACACAAACAGTAGTTGACCGGCGTTGCCTGGTGAAACGTTGTTGTGATGCCTCGTGTAAGGAGGATAAATGCGTGACATCACGTTTCCGACTTTGATAAAGGTCGGATTATAGCCTATCGCGATTGTGGTTTATCGTATCGCGACATTGCTGCTCGCGTTGGTCGCGATCCAATGACTCTTAGCAGAATATGGAATCGGTGGGTTCAGGAGGGTAATACGGAACGCCGTGCTGGATCACAACGGCCTCGTATCACTAGCAGTCGAGATGACAGGCATCTCATCCGCATGGCTGTAACGGATCGTGCAGCCACGACTCGATCCCTGAGGCAACAGATGGGGACGTTTGGAAGTCAACAACCATCTGAACGAACAGTTCGATAGCGTTCGCAGCAGCACGGAATATCAGCTAGGAGACCATGGCTGCGGTTACCCTTGACGCTGCATCACAGACAGGAGCGCCTGCGATGGTCTACTCAACGACGAACCTGAGTGAACGAATGGCAAAAAGTCATTTTTTCGGATGAATCCATGTTCTGTTTACAGCACCATGATGGTCGCATCCGTGTTTGGCAACATCGCGGTGAACGCGCATTGGAAGCGTGTATTCGTCATTGCCATACTGGCGTATCACCCGGCGTGATGGTATGGGGTAGCATTGGTTACACGTCTCGGTCACCTCTTGTTCGCATTGACGGCACTTTGAACAGTGGAAGTTACATTTCAGATGTGTTACGACCCGTGGCTCTAGCCTTCATTCGATCCCTGCAAAACCCTACGTTTCAGCAGGATAATGAACGACCGCATGTTACAGGTCCTGTACGGGCCTTTCTGGATACAGAAAATGTTCGACTGCTGCCCTGTCCACTACATTCTCCAGATCTCTCACCAATTGAAAACGTCTGGTCAATGGTGGTCGAACAACTGGCTCGTCACTCTTGATGAACTGTGATATCGTGTTGAAGCTGCATGGGCAGCTGTACCTGTACACGCCATCCAAGCCCCGTTTGACTCAATGCCCAGGCGTATCAAGGCCGTTATTACGGCGAGAGGTGGTTGTTCTGGGTACTGATTGCTCAGGACCTACGTACCCAAATTGCGTGAAAATGTAATCACATGTCAGTTCTAGTATGATATATTTGTCCAATGAATACCCGTTTATCATCTGCATTTCTTCTTGGTGTAGCAATTTGAATGGCCAGTAATTCAGTTGCTACGCAAAGTATTCCGCCAGTACAGCAACAAAGATACCGGCGATTACTCCAAAGTTGTTCGCATCCAACGCCAAGAGGTTCGCAGGGTAAACACTCTGGACTTACGGTAACCCAAGAGGAAGAGATCGGGAGCCGTCAGGTCGGGTGAACGCGCTGGCCAAGCCACGTCACCGAACCGGGAGATGAGACGTCCAGGAAGCGGTTCACGCAATTGACAGACGGGCAGTGTGTGCAGTTCACCGTCCTTGAGTGGTCTGGGATGCCGTTGTAGTGCAGGGACGACAAAATTCCGGATCATGGACACATACCACTCTGTCACATAAGTACGGTCTTGCACACTCCACTTCTCGATCGCAACTGAATTTCCCACTCCCTTGCAATGCTGCTAGCTTGTCACCGACTCCGTGCACGTGAACACGCAGTCAAAACAGCCAGCTGAAGAGGGGGGGGGGGGGGGTTCATTCTGGCTCGCACTGTGTACTACCTTGGAGTCGCCATTTGGCACTACTTAGTTGTTAAATTGTTGTTGTTGTTGTGGTCTTCAGTCCAAAGACTGATTTGATGCAGTTCTCCATGCTATTCTATCCTGTGCAAGCTTCTTCATCTCCCAGTACCTACTGCAACCTACATCCTTCCGAATCTGTTTAGTGTATTCATCTCTTGGTCTCTCTCTACGATTTTTACCCTGCGCGCTGCCCTCCAATACTAAATTGGTAATCCCTTGATGCCTCAGAACATGTCCTACCAACCGATCCCTTCTTCGAGTCAAGTTGTGCCACAAATTTCTCTTCTCCCCAATTCTGTTCAGTACTTCCTCATTAGTTATGTGATCTACTCAGCTAACCTTCAGCATTCTTCTGTAGCACCACATTTCGAAAACTTCTATTCTCCTTTTGTCTAAACTATTTATCGTCCATATTTCACTTCCATACATGGCTACACTCCATACAAATACTTTCAGAAACAACTTACTGACACTTAAATCTATACTCGATGGTAAATTTCTCTTCTTCGGAAACGCTTTCCTTTCCATTGCCAGTCTACATTTTAGATCCTCTCTACTTCGACCATCATCAGTTATTTTGCTCCCCAAATAGTAAAACTCCTTTACTGCTTTACGTGTCTCATTTCCTAATCTAATTCCCTCAGCATCGCCCTAATTCGACTACATCCCATTATCCTCGTTTTGCTTTTGTTGATGTTCATCTTATATCCTCCTTTCAAGACACTGTCCATTCCGTTCAGCTGCTCTTCCAAGTCCTTTGCTGTCTCTGACAGAATTACAATGTCATCGGCGAACTTCAAAGTTTTAATTTCTTCTCGGTGGATTTTAATTCCAACTCCGAATTTTTCTTTTGTTTTCTTTACTGCTTGCTCGAAAAACGTTCAAATGTGTATGAAATCTTATGGGACTTAACTGCTAATGTCATCAGTCCCTAAGCTTACACACTACTTAACCTAAATTATCCTAAGGACAAACACACACACACATGCCCGAGGGAGGACTAGAACATCCGCCGGGATCAGCCGCAGAGTCCATGACTGCAGCGCCCAAGACCGCTCGGCTAATCCCGCGCGGCCCTGTTTGCTCAATATACAGATTTAATAACATCGGGGATAGGCTACAACCCTGTCTGACTCCCTTCCCAACCACTGCTTCCCTTTCATGTCCCTCGACTCTTATAACTGCCATCTGGTTTCTGTACAAATTGTAAATAGCCTTTCGCTCCCTGTATTTTACCCCTGACACCTTCAGAATTTGGAACAGAAAAGGAATAGAGATATAGTCTGTAAACTTTTTCAACTGGCATCATAGTTCCGATCCGTAAACGTCGCAGCCTCCCCCCGTTTGGACCAGTCGCGGCTCTTGATTTGCAGTCATACAACAGCTTTACCTCGCTCGGTATTAGCCGAAGAACACCCTGTAGTATGAAGACATGTCAGCCTTCTCCGTGTGGGACTGGGCTGGCGCTTGGAGGGTCCGCAAAAATCCAGTGCGAGGTAAGCATAGGAACGGAAGAACGGAGAGCGCCGTATTTCCGAGGCGAAAGGCGGTATGGCACGGCGGGTGCAGCGGCGCGGCGTATTTCAAGGGCCGTGACTGATGGCGCAGGAAACGACGGCCCCCGCTACCCACCAGCTGCCACCGGCGGCTTTACGCGCGCCCTGCCGTGCTGTAAGCGGGCGGAGGGCCGTCACACGGCGTGTATTTTGGTGCACATCTTTTCTGCCTGTCTTGTGCTCTTTCTGCGCTGTGTGCGCTTTTCATCTTCCGATGCTGTGTTTGGCAAGAGGAGTGTCTTGACGTAGACGTCACATATAAGCCAAGACCGCGTTTTATCTTTCCGTTGCAGTAAACGCCTATTTTATCTCGTTTCAAGTGGCCTTCACTTTGCTCCACTCCTGTCAAACGTTTGCTATCTCTGTACAACACAGCAATTTCCCGCTGCTATGCATGCTGTATGTTACAGTCGTCGTCTCTCGAGTAACCTTTCCATCGTGTTGCTCTTCTTATTTAATATAAGCTGTCGCGTACGTCTCAACATTCAGTACAAGCTTCCCATTGTAAACATGGGACTTTTTCGTGGTGTTTCACACACTTACGCAGAAGCCTTATAAATAGAGCGTACCTAATTATTATGTTAATGATAAATGCAGTCACAGATTCATGGAGGAGATAAAATTAAAAATCTGATGACAGAAAGCACAAGTCGACTGCGTGAATATTTATGAAGCCAATAAAGTTAACACGCAAAGTCCCAATCAGCTTTTCTCGGTACTGCGGACCCGATAATTAGTTGCTGATAAATATAAATAGATTATCAGATGGTGAAGTCAGAATAATTTTGACATCTATCAATCATATTGATTAAGAAAGTCACAAGATGGCGTGTATACTTAAAGAAAAGAGACGTTTAGTTCAAGCTGGTATTTCAGAGACGCTACCGCAGAGGAAGACCTTTTTTGTGTGGGGGGGGGGGGGGGATGGGGAGGGGGGGGGGCGAGTGGCACCACCACATAATAGCCAGCCTAACACCAGGGAGCTTCCCCAGTCACTCCGGCTAAAAAGCACAGAAGTGGTCAGTGCAGCCTTCCCAATAGTATTGGCTGTACAAACTATTTTCACCTCTGAAGACACCTCCCTGTGAGTCCCATAGTGCTTAGAGCCATTTGAACCATTTTCATCTTCCTCTCATATGGTTTCCCATGTTTTACTAGTCAGGACTCACTAGGAGCTAGACAAATATACATTTCTTGTTTGACAATTTTTCTATTGTGCCCTTTAATTCACTGTAAACACTGGCAGTACGACGAGTAATCTGGAATTATGGATCGGTGTCGTCCCATTTCGTGAAAGCTACCTCGTATTTTCTTGTGATTTACTGGTCAGTACATAAATATCCAATTACTTTGCTACCTCTCTGTTACGTTTCTGTGGCCTTTCCCCTTTCCCTTATCCTATAATTTCGTACGCCTGAAGCACCTGCTTCAGGTTTGGCCTCCAATGCTGCCACGACCCAGGTGACAGATGATTTACGGTAAGATAGCTTTTATCTGGAGACAGAGGAGTACTAACAGCCACAGCAGTAGGTTCATTTCATACGTTATTCAATGTTATCATCTCTTTAAATGCATACATCTGAGTCTGATCGCGAACCGTTTAGTACTTATCTGTATTTTACGTGACATAATCACACCACCTTTTCCTTTTTGCTGTTAAGGTTTTCTAAAGATTTTCATCCTCACTTTTTCCATTTAGCACATTTACGTTTCCTGGTTTATATCTCAGCTTTATGTTTAATATTCTACCGCAGCACATTTCAGAGTCGAGAATTTTCCATGGTTAAAATATTGTCTTAGGAAGACGTAATCAACATTGACACTAGTGAAGTGAGCTTCCTATGGCAATACCCGTACAATCTGTTAACTCTCTTTGTTCACCTTCTACGATGGTAACGTACCGTTCAGAGCCACTGAAGACGCTGTGCTTTTACTGTGGACATTTAACAAGATGTGATTAGCTACATCTACACCTATTGGCGTTGCAACAGAATGCCGTGTATGTGTGGTCTCCGATTTGTAGCTTTAATCTGGAGACAAGTACTAACAGCCAGAGCAGTAGGTTCATTTAATACGTTATTCAATGTTATCATCTCTTTAAATACATACATCTGAGTCTGATCGTGCACCGTTTAGTACTCATCTGTATTTTACGTGACATAATCACACCATCCTTCCCTTTCTGCTGTTAAGGGTTTTCTAAACATTTTCATCCTTACTTTTACTAATTGGCACATTTACTTTTCCTGATTTATACTTCAGTTTATGTTAAAATTCTACCACACCACATTTGAGAATCACACATTTTCCACAGTTAAAATAATGTCTCAGGAAACCGTAAACAACATTGACACGAGTGAAATGAGCTTCCTATGGCAACAGTGTACAACTTGTTAATACTCTTTGTTCACTTTCTACGATGATAATGTAATGTTCAGAGCCACTGAAGACGCGGACATTTAACAAGATGTGATTAGCTACACCTACACCTATTGGTGTCGTAACAGGATGCTGTGTATACGTGGTCTCCGATATGCCAGAACGTATCACTTCCAGATCCCTGGCTGCCTTCTAGGAGGTTAGATGCGAGGTCTTGTTCGTCAGATTTCAAGTAACGACACTTCCGTGTTACCGATTATGAGAGCGAGGATTCCCCATACTTTAGAGTTTGCATACCGTCACTTGATGCTGCACCAGAGTTGCCAGTGTCGACGCGGTCTCTGCATTATGCATAGTGGTAACGACCCAATACATACTTACCGATACCTGGCGTGTAGAAATTACTGGAATCATCCTCCTCAAATTTACCATCGAACACGGCGGCGGTTATGAAAAGGGTTACGACTTTATTCCGGCATGGGAGATTCAGTAACTGTGAAACGTCCCTTTGAACAATTATACGTGACTGTGCTTAAACTGATACACAATATTTTTAGCGCAACGCAATCTGACTTTCAAAAATCCCTACAAAAGAATGGCCCTGACTAACATTAACCTATACCTTTCACAAATCACTTACATCACAAAAATCTTGGTTATTCGAACTACTGCAATACAGCGAGCGCCACTACTGCCAGCTAAATAAAAGATTCAAACTACGGAAGGCACTAACTACTGATAGGCATAGTTAGCAAATGAAAGATTTTAATAGACAACAAACAATGTATTTACCTTAATAGTCATCATATATATAGCAGTTCATGACATCCAGTCTTACAAATTTCAGAACTCCGCCATTTCTCTCCCCACATCCACCACTGCTGGCGGCTCACCTCCAACTGCGCAACGCTACGCGCTGTTCACATCCAGCTGCCGCTGCCCAACACTACAATGGCAGACAACAATGCAAACTAACCACAGACTGCACACAGCACAGCCAGTGATTTTCATACAGAGCGCTACGTAACGTTGCCAATAAGAAAACATAAACAGCCTACTTACAACTGTCAAATACGACGGTGTTACACTCATAAGTGAACAGCACCAAGCCATTTATTCAATGAGCTACATCTCGCATTTCCGTATGCTTCCTGGTAGCGAAATTTGAAAGCGAGTTTCCTTGCACCAGTTCGAACTTACGACTGTGACAGATGTATCACTTCCCACCGCTTTATTTAGGAAGAAAGGAGAATTAACGCTAGAACTACGCATATGGACGTCCCCGGTGGCAGCAGCAGCAGCGACAGCAGTATCCGGAAGTTGCCTGCTTCCTTCCCACGTCCCAAGTTGGAGCTCCATTAGAGGATGTAGTCACCAGAGTGCGCGTAAGCCGCTTGTCGGGTAATAGTGCGAATCTGTGTCACGTGCCGGAATTACGACCGTCTCTACCGAGGGGCAGCTTCATTTGAGAACTTCACTGCAGAGAGCAGTAGTGCTTGACTCTCGTCTACTTAGAGGTGATTACCGCAAACAAAGGAAGCGTCTACATTGTGGCGCACAAAATGTTTCTACGGCAGAAACACTGTTTATTCGCGCGTACTAGCTCCCTTGTGTTATTGTAGCGATAAGCTGTCACATCTAGCTTGCCCTATACTCACATGATATCCTGCGAACTGTGGGTGAAGAGCAAGAGGCGAATTCCATAGTCGTAAGATTTCCGTAAAGCGTTTGACACGGTGTCTCACTGTTGACTGTTAACACAGTAAAAGCATACGGAATAGGTTCCCAGATGTGTGAATGGCTCAAAGACTTTTAAAGTAACCGAATCGAGTATGTCGTGCTCACCAGCGAGTGTTCATCAGAGACAAGGGTATCATCTGGAGTGCTCCAGAGCAGTGTGACAGTGAGCACTATTATTTTCTAGATGCATAAATGATTTGGCAGAGAGGCTAATCAGCAGTCTGAGGCTGTTTTCTGATGATGCTGTGAGGTGCTGGAAGGCGTCGTCGTTGATCGACTATAGGAGGATACAAGATGAAGTTCAAATGGTTCTGAGCACTATGGGACTTAACTTCTGATGTCATCAGTCCCCTAGAACTTAGAACTACTTAAACCTAACTAACCTAAGGACATCACACACATCCATGACCAAGGCAGGATTCGAACCGGCGACCGTAGCGGTCGCGCGGTTCCAGACTATAGCGCCTAGAACCGCTAGGCCACTCCGGCCGACGATACAAGATGACTTAGAGAAAATTTCTGGCTGGTGTGTTGAATGGCAGCTAGCTCTAAATGTAGAAAAATGTTCGTGGGTGAGTCAGATGAAAACCTTAAATATTTTTAAATTACTATTTATTGTGCAGATGTGGCACAAAGCTTTATCACTATTAAATATAATCTCCCCCACGCTCAATGCAATTCCTCCATCATAAATTCCTTTAGAAAAAATTCTTTTGATAGTCCGCGCAACCACTCATGCACCGCGTGGTGTACCTCTTCATCAGAATGGAACTTCTTTCCTCCCATTGCGTCTTGGAGTGGTTAAAACATATGGAAATCACTTGGGACAAGGTCTGGTGAATATGGTGGATGCGGAAGACACTCAAAATGCAGGTCTGTGATTGTTGCAGCTGTTGTACGGGCAGTGTGGGGCCTTGCATTGTCATGTTGCAGAAGGACACCTGCTGACAGCAATCCACGTCGCTTTGATTTCATTGCAGGCCGCAGATGATTTTTTAGGAGATCTGTGTATGATGCACTGGTGACAGTGGTTCCTCTAGGCATGTAATGCCAAAAATGACGCCTCTTTCGTCCCAAAAGAGAGTCAGCATAACCTTCCCTGCTGATGGTTCAGTTCGAAAGTTCTTTGGTTTTGGTGATGAGGAATGGCGCCATTCCTTGCTCGCTCTCTTCGTTTCTGGTTGGTGGAAGTGAACCCAGGTTTCGTCCCCAGTAACGATTCTTGCAAGGAAGCCATCACATTCTGGTTCAAAGAGCCGAAGAAGTTCTTCACAAGCATCAACACATCGTTCTCTCATTTCAGGAGTCAGCTGCTGTGGCACCCATCTTGCAGACACTTTGTGAAACTGGAGCACGTCATGCACAATGTGGTGTGCTGACCCATGACTAATCTGTAAACATGCTGCAATGTCATTCAGTGTCACTCGGCGGTTTTCCTTCACTATGGCTTCAACTGCTGCAATGTTCTGTTGAGTCACAACTCGTTGTGCCTGACCTGGACGAGGAGCATCTTCCACTGAAGTCACACCATTTGCGAACTTCCAACTACATTCGTAGACTTGCTGCTGTGACAAACATGCATCACCGTACTGAACCTTCATTCGTCGATGAATTTCAATAGGGTTCACACCTTCACTACGCAAAAATCGATTAACAGAACGCTGTTCTTCCCTGGTGCAAGTCGCAAGTGGGGCGGCCATCTTTATACTGATACTGCGACGGTATGTGTGCATCTCCACTATGTTGCCACCTACAGGCCATTCTGCACCCTGTTTGTAGCACGCTTACCAACTTACAGGATAACGGCGCGAAATTTCGATTTGTTATTACAAATTTAAGGTTTTCATTTGACTCACCCTCGTAAGCTAACGTGGATCACTATGAAACACAAACACGTAAGGTTCGGATAGTACAGCATTAGTAATGTCCTGCTTGACACAGTCACGTAGATTAAATATCTGCGAGTAACGTTGCAAAGCGATATGAAGTGGAATTAGCATGTAAGGATTGTAGTAGGGAAGGCGAATGGTCGACTTCGGTTTATTGGAAGAATTTTAGGAAAGCGTGATTCATCTGTAAAGGAGACCGCATGTAGGACGCTAGTGGGAGAAATTCTTGCGTAGTGCTCGAGTGTTTTGGATCAGCACAGGGTCGGATTAAAGGAAGACATCGAAGCCGATCAGAGGCGCCCTGCTAGATTAGCAACCGGTAGGCTCGAACAACACACAAGTGTTATGGAGACGCTTCGAGAACTCAAATGGGAATCCCTGTAGGGAAATCAACGTTGTTTCCGAGGAGCACTAGTGAGAAATTAACAGTTAAGAAAATAAATTTTGGTACAAGGTACCCTCCACCACGCAATGTACAGTGGCTTGCGGAATACGTATGTAGATGTAGACCCAACTGGGACTGCGAACGATGCATGTAGTCAGTCATGGCACATTACTGTACGGCAGGGTTCATTTTCTGTCCCATAGTTCTGCACTAAAAACGCTAGAAGGAAACAGCAAATAAATATCGCCGGACAAACTGCTTGTCACTCCCTCCAAATAGCACAGTGATCATTTTGGAACGCTGTAGATCATACATAAGTGGCACGTGGCGATCTTACGCCCCACCGCTGACGTAAAGCACGACAGTAACGTCGTTGTAACGTCGTTTCTATGTGCCAGCCTTACGAAATATGCAACACCATAGTAAAATGGGTTCACGTGGAGACATAATGGAATGGAGGAAGGAGCTATCGTGTCTCGACGTGCTCATGACCACAAAATGATGGATGTTGCCTGATTGGTTGGTGTGTCAACGCAGAATGTCCAACGTGTCTCAAGGAATGTTGCGCCAGTCGCAGCCATGTAACACAGCGTAAGGACAGTGGTCGTAACAACACCCTAACCGAGGTTGGTGAAGACTGCGACACCTTGTCAATAACAATCGATTTCAAACCCGACAAGCTAGTGTATGCAGTTCTATGTCAACCAGTTGCCCAGCGAATATAGCGAAGGGACCTGATTCTAGTGGACGTTATGAATCTCGTACCTCGCGAAAGATTATTGCTCTCGGCGACACATAAAGTTGCCTGTCTGCAGTGGGACAAATAACACAGTAAATGGACAGCACCTGGCTGGAGACGTGTAGTGTGGTCGGATGAGTGTAGAATTTTGCCTCTATTCGAAAGGCGCGAGGGATCAAGTGCACGGACGATACGCCAGGTGCGGAGTATGTAATTCAGGATGGAAGTAGATCTGTGAGATTTTGGGAGTGTACCATTATTTGGATGCATTCATTCAGGTCATCGTGTACAAGAACTGGGATGAAACATCCTGGCAGATTAAAACTGTGTGCCAGACCGAGACTCGAACTCCGGACCTTAACTTTTCGCGAGCAAGTGCACTACCGTGGAAGGTGATCACAGATGCGTCGTGAAATGGGGAGACACGGCACATCCCAACTATGGGGGAAAGGAGGGGGGGGGGGTGAGGTCAAGAAAGACGCTGTGGAGACATCCTGCAAAGGTGCGTCGGTAATGGAGCGCCCGAGTGAGCGTACGGTGCGCGGTCACAACCCGATTCCAGAACTCGAGGACAGTAATTGGACCGTTGTGAAAGTAGGATTCTAAACCCTCCTGGTGTTTCGCAAGAGGGTAGAGTGAAGTCTGGGGCAACAGCAGGAACTCCGAGATAACCATCGTAGGCGGGCGTGGAAGTAACAGCCAATGATGCGCTGAATTAGGAACCAAACGTCCCGTTTCAGGGGGCACGTAAGACAATGCCGAGTTGGCAGCCAGAGCAAAGTGGCGGACTAATCAATCATATATGATAAAATTGACGATTGGTCGGGAATTTCCCATTGACAATGACATACCAGAGTGTAGACACGTTCGATGGTAAAAAGGATGCGTGAACGCAATCCCAAATAGTCCACCAGTTAACGTCTAGATACTGTATCTCCATAGGGTTGATACGGGCGGACGATGTAAACGAGGAGAGAGGGTGATCGAGAAATCGTTCCGAACGTATCTGAGTTCGACAAATGTTATGATATGGTACAATAACGGGGAGAGAGGTGCTGTATCGATAGGCGGTTGGAGAGAAATTGGTCCGAGGCTATCCGACAGACCGCGTGTTGAAGACGGTGAGGACCCCCGCCAGTGCCGCAGCATAGTATGCACAAAGAACATGGTGGATCGCAATCGCACGCTGGCGAGACCGAGGCCGCCTCTTAGAGGGCAATTGAAGTTGGCGACAGTAAAGGCCTCGTGAGGATCTGGGCAACATATATCACTTTAGGACACACGTTGTAGTAGGTTCAATCAACGGTGGACATGGCAGCGAGCATGGTGCCTGATGGACTGTAAAAGCCGGCGGAAAGCGAATGTCGCGGTGTGGTATGTGGAGCCCGTGAAGTCGATCCCTAAGTATAGATGGTACTGACGGGGAACGGGTCGGAATCCATGCCCGATATGCATCGTCATCGACTTCTGCATCCAGTGGATGGCGTCATTGTGTTCCGATGTGGAGCAGGCGAGAACCGGGAGGTAAGCTGCGTAGGCTATGCAGCGACAGATATGACTGCGCTAGATCAGACCGTGTAGGTGAGTTGTAAGACAAGCGACGAGGAGCTCCAGTGTGAATGCATACAGTAGCGTGGATATGGGGCATCCTTGACGCACTGAGCGGCATATAGGAATCGGTCTAAAAAGTCTAATCGACTGGGCTGCCCAAGCACGATTCACAACCCGTCCTCACAGCTTTACTTCCTCCAGAACATCTCCTACCTTCGAAACCTCACACAAGTTTTCCTGCGAAACTTGCGCAACTAGCACTCACTCTGCAGTGGAGTGCGCGCTTCTATTAAACGTTCTGGTAGAGTAAAACTGTGTTCCAGGCCGAGACTTGAACTCGGGACCTTAGGGAGATCGCGATCTCGAGTCTCGGTGCGGCACTGTTTTAATCTTCCAGGAAGTTTCATATCAGCGCATACTCTGCTGCACAGTTAAAAATTCATTCAAGAACTGGGATGTTTATCTCAACATTCTCGGTGACCTTTCTTTTACATTGCTTGATGAGAATGCTCTGGATATTTCCGTCTGTGGGTACGACCGTCTTAAAAGATGACTACAGCAGTGATCACAAGCCTACCTGCATACATCCATGGTAAGTCTAGCACTCAGGTACTCTAGCGCACCTCAGTTGTCCCGCTACATCATCCGATCCACATCGCGTAAAAAGTGTGAGGGAGCTATTTGGAAGAACGAATGAAACATAAGTCTACGTTCCCGCAATCTGGTAGACTTACAGGTCCTAATTATCACTGAGTAGAATCACCTAGGTGTGGTATACCCAAGAAAACTTGTGCACTATATTCTCGTCGAATTGAGTCAGTTATGAGGGCGGTGTTACGTGATATTACCGTGTTGTCTTCTCGTGGCGATCAGTTTTCAGTCCAGTGTGCTTGTGTACTCTTCCGTTTACATCGCGGCAGACTTGAATGTTGATGACCGAAAGATAGAAAGTAGTGCAAAATGCCTTTTTTTTTACAAAGAGGACTGTATAACTGAGTAAAACCTGTATATGTTTCATCGAATGAGACATTACGTTACTCATGATGATTTACTGCTAGATAAGCAACGGCACCAGTTAAATTTAACTTATGTTCCTTCTTCCGTGTGTTAAACATTCGGTAACGACCCTCTTGTCACAAACTTTGTTATGATAGACACTCAAATCTTGAACATTCTTCGACTCTTCAAAATAAAAAAGTCATAATCGTAATTCTTTACTCATTTCCCTTTCAGGCTAAAGATAATAATAAACTATTCTGGCATAGGCACGTTGTTGGAAAGGAAATATGAAACTTGTTTAATACCGGGTGGTTACAGTTAAAGTGCAGCTACTGACAAAGGTCCACTGTGGCCTACAATTATTGTATGGCAGAGAAACTTAGTAGATATTCTAATGCGTTTATGAGGGATAGATTTACACTGCAAAAAAATTTTGTTCCAATTTTGGCCACCATGTGCAAACCTGGGCGCTTTGATTGCAAGAAAGACGTTTAGAAATGTTTTCATACGTAATGGATTAACAACGGGACATGGGCAGAAAAGGTCAAACGAGTGAGAAAGGCATAATGTTCATTTTATTATTAACCGGCGCTTACACAGTGTATTCAACATGTGTACCAGGGACGTCGACGAGATGCTGTACAGCGCCAGATTTGCACCTAGTGACCAAATCTAGAATTATTTTTTTCCAGCGTAAATCAGTTCCACAGTAACGCTTTAGCATATTTACCAAGTTTTGTTGCCATGCGATAACTACAGCCACACTTACCTCAGTGAGTAGCTGCACATTAATTATAACTGCTCCTTACTTATGTCACTGATCGCCAATATCCAATTTAGAGATCACTGTAAAAAGATATCTCGCAGCACTGTTTGCCGAAACGTTTAATTTAAGGTCTGTTGGTCCAGAAACTCAACCTTCCGTATCCGCCTTCCTTCCCCCACACGGCTCCTGTATGAACTGATCCCCTTCCCCCACCTCCTCCTGTTCCTCCAACATCTCCGCATCCTTTACATTGTCCGCAGGCTTGATCCCCCCCCACCCTCTGGTTTCCTCCTTCCTCTCCACCCCCCCCCCGCCCGTTGCCACGCCTCTATCGCTGTATCCCTCCCTCTCTCCACCTCCACGCCCTCCATCTCCTTCATCAGGGCAATTTCCAACGCCTCCCCCTCCCGGATGACGAACTTCGCCGTGACATCTACCCTTCCTTCCAACTATAACCTGGCCTTGTTCCCCCCCCTCTCCCCAGGGCCCCCTTTTCCTCTTTCCTCCTTCTCCCAGAGCGGATTTTCCTCCATCCCCCCCTCCCCTGAGGCCCTGCACCCCATACTTGCCTCTCTCCTTCCCACATCCCTCCCTACCTGGCCCTCTTCCGCGCCCCCCCCCCCCGCTCACCTCCCCCATCTCTTCCCCTCCCTCCCTTCTTCAGGTCTCCCTCATCTCCTAGCGCCTGGCAGATCCTCTGTATTGCTCTTCCTCAGTGTGCCACATCAGTGTTGTTTAGTGCTGTTTCTCGTGTGCGTCAAGAGGTGTGCTTTTAATTGTGTCCTGCCTTGAGGTTCGCCGCCAGTGTTACATTATGTGCTATGCCGTCCGTCGCTACCTTTATGCTCCAGTCATACTGTGCCTTGAGTTCTTTTAACCGTCGCAGTGTGTGGCTTTTTGTGTGTGCTACTTTTAAACAGTTTTTTTTATCTCCATTTTACAGTCACCCCGTTTTTTGTCTATTGTCTTCCATGATGTTCCCCTTTTTTATATCTATTTTCACCTTATTCTCTCCTTTGCTGTTTTTAAATGTCTTCTATTGTTTTGTTCTATGTCTTTCGGCTGAAGAGCAGCGCCTATGCTGCTGCCAGCCCGCCCCGTTGGGGAATTGAAATACAATAAAGGGAAAAAAAAACTCAAGTGGCACTAAATTTCATGTCACTTTACGTAGTACAAATAGCTACAATTGACAACTGATCGTAAGAAAGCAAAATTGCTAAGTAGGCCTTGTGAGAACGAGCAGATGTATTTTTCCACACCCACCTATCTCCTTTTTCATCTGCTGCGAAGTACTGACGATTCGATTTGAGAAGAGAGACTCGGGTTTAACGTAAAGTGGAAGAAAGGGTCATTAGAGACGGAGCAGAGGCTCGAATAGCGGAAGGAGAGGGAAGAATATCGTCCGTGCCCTTTCTAAGAAAAGTTTCCTGCATTTCTCTTAAGCTATTTAGTGAAATCGGGGCAACATAAATTGGCAGACGGGAAGGATATTCGAACCACAGTTCTTCTGAATACGACTGCAGTGCCTCACCACTCTGCCACCCACTTTGGCGCCATTTAGGAAGTACAAAGAAAGTCCTCTCGTCGCCTACCTACGCTCCGAGATCGCCGCCCGACAAACTGGCACAGTCTGCTACCTCATTCTGCTGCATTGTTTGCGTTCCCACTTCATAATCCCAAGCCAATCTGCCTGACCTAGCCTGAACGATATCCTTAAGCAGTGTGTGCTTTGGAGAGGTAGTCAGTGAACCGCTTAAAACTGTACAAGTAAAACAAAGACGCCGGTTACTTTTATGCTATCTGTGTTTTATTCCTATGTGCGATGTGCGGCTACGAAGAAGAAATGGCTGCAGAGTTCCATTTTGTTTTACGAGGTGCGGCTAGAAAAAAACCGGACTGATGCTGGAAAAAACATTTATTTACAATTATTTACAATTTCATGTTATCTCCTTCAATGTACTCTCCTCCTCGGTCTCTACACCGCTCCATACGAATTTTCCACTGTTCATAGCAATGCTGCAGATCATTTTCGGTAAGTCCATACATTACTCCCGTCGCTTTTTCTTTTACTGGTTCAACAGTCTCAAATCTAGTTCCTTTCAAAGCTGACTTGACTTTAGGGAAAAGAAAAAAGTCACAGGGGGCCAAATCAGGTGAGTAGGGTGGATGATCTAAGATGGGAATGTTGTGTTTTGCCAAAAACGTCTTCACTGGCAACGCACTGTGAGCTGGGGCATTGTCTTGGTGAAGGATCCATGACTTTTTTCTCCACAAATCGTTCCGTTTTCTCTGTACTCGCTCACGTAGGGTAGCCAGGACGCTAATGTAGTAATGCTGATTCACTGTTTGTCCCTCTGGTACCCAATCAATGTGCACAATCCCTTTGATGTCAAAAAAAACAATCATCACTGCCTTGAATTTCGATTTTGACATTCGTGCTTTTTTTTGTCGTGGAGAACCAGGAGTTTTCCAATGCATCGATTGGCGTTTAGTTTCGGGATCGTAAGTAAAAAACCACGATTCATCGCAAGTAATAACATTTTGTAAGAAGGTGGGATCACTTTCAATGTTTTCCAGGATGTCAGAACAAATCATTCTTCGGCGTTCCTTCTGTTCAATTGTGAGACACTTTGGAACCATTTTTGAACACACTTTGTTCATGTTGAAACTTTCATGAAGAATCTGCCTAAACAAAATTTGATGTTAACACGCTGTTCTTTCCGTACACTCAACATTTTCCGGCGCACGGACAAAACGTCAACTACTTAAAACAGACGCCACGGGCAGACTGAGTGCAGGAGGCAGATGAAACTCGAGCAGTAGGCGGAGCGAGAGTCACGTGACAGGCCACGCGACTTTCAGCCTTATTGCATTCGTTTTATTGTTTCACCAGTACTAGTCCGGTTTTTTTCTAGCCACACCTCTTATGGTTTCGAAGAGTAAGAGCATACTGAAATTTGTGTGCTACGTGAAAAGTGCAAAAAAATAATAGCAATGAAGAGCACAGCAAATCTGTAAAATAATGAAATAGATACCGTATAGAAATACACGTACTGTCGTGTCGCACAATAATCATAACGCTGTAACCTTGACTGTTTACGATTGACCCCTTTTCGTGATTATTTTCCTATAAACGGTTGACTCGTGAATTTCGTTTTCGCTGGAGACCTGAAGTTTGTCCATTACGTATTCTGGCTTTTGTTTCTGGTTCAAAGTGATGAACCAAGTTTCATGCCCACAGCTGATTTGTTTCAAAAATAATTCATTTCCGTCAGTGTTGTGCCCACCGTCACACACGGTGCACAGAGGGTACCACCAGCCACGCCATCTCCGGCGTGGGAATTGGATGGGGGAAAGCAGTCAGGTCATAGAGGATCTGCGTGGGGGATGGGAGGTGTATACAGAAGGTGAGGCAGAGTCATGGTGCTCGAGGATCTGGAGGGACTTACACAATTTGGTGGGGTCGGATATCCAGGTGGCTGGGACAGCCACAATTCTGATCGGCCACCACATAGGTGGCATACGTAACAGGTATCACATTATACTGCCGCCATAAGACTCACAAATAGTCCACTCCATACGACAATAGTTTTGTCTGCCGCCCCAGAGGGCGCTGATATGAGGGACTACTTGCTGCATCAGGAAAATGGTTCGCAGATGCAACAATCAACCGTTGCACCCAGATAAATGCGGCTGGATAGCTTCACTGGTCTAGTTGTTGCAGATAGCTAATTGCTTATTACTTTCAGCTGCCACAGTTATAACCCAGCAGCTATCAAGGAGTGATTATCTCACAGACGACGCAATTGTGAAAGCCTTTAACTCTCACATAGCCTCAACTAACAGACTCCTTTACCATCTGCGCCCGTCCTGTCCGCCTCTCCCCCACTCTCACCTACCTTGGCCTCACCATTGATCGCCACCTCACCTCGATCCCTTATCTCCGCTCTATCCAATCCAAAGCCCACAACCACCTCCGACTCCTTAAACTCCTCTCTGGCTGGACATGAGGGTTGAGCCCCTCTACCATCCTCCACACCTACAAATCCTTAATCTGTCCCAGCCACCTGGATATCCGACCCCACCAAATTGTGTAAGTCCCTCCAGATCCTCGAGCACCATGACTCTGCCTCACCTTCTGTATACACCTCCCATCCCCCACGCAGATCCTCTATGACCTGACTGCTTTCCCCCATCTGCTCCTTTTCCTTGAACATATCCACATTCTGTGCACCTCTCACCGACTTGATCCCCCTCATCCCCTGGTTGATCCTCCAGTCTGCCGCACCTTCACTGTTGTGTCCCCAGTACCCTCCACCTCGATACATTTCATCTCCTTTCCCAAGGTAGCTTCCATCGCCTCCCCCTTCCGGATGCTGCCCTCTCTCTCTCCATTTATCTCTCCTATCAACTCTGATCCTCACCTCCCCCTCCCTTCCTCTGTCCTTTTCCCGGGCTCCCTCTCCCCCCCCCCTCCTGCCTTCGATCCTGGTTTTTCCCTGCCTACCCTCTCTCTGACTCCCTTCTCTCCCCCGACTCCTTTTGCTCTCCCCTCCACTTGCCTTTCCCACTCCTTCTCACGTCCGCTCAGCCTCCCCTTTTTCTATGTCCCCTCCCTCCATCGGCTCCCCCTGTTTTCCTTTCCTCTTCTCCCCCCATCATCAGTCTGGGTCCTCCCCCCCCCCCCCCCCCATCTGCTGCTGTGTCCCATCTCTAGTGCTGTTTTTAAGTGAGTGTTCAGTGTTGTGTGTCCCCTGTCAGTGTTGAGAATAGCCACCATACTGTCGCTCATTGTATTTTTATCTCGTGCAAACAGAAACCAGACTGTTGCCGTGTTTTTTAATTGTGCTTGTCTATTTACTATGTGTTTTAATCAGCATCATCAACCGTTTGTTTTTATAATTTCTTTGCATCTTTTTCTCCGTATTTCAGTTTTTAACAGTCCCATTTTATCGCCTGTTTTTATTGTTCTCATATCTCCTCGATGTAGAGGCTTATCTTACTAGGGGTAAGATAGATACTGCCTATAGGAAAATTAAAGAGACCTTTGGAGATAAGAGAACCACTTGTATGAATATCAAGAGCTCAGATGGAAACCCAGTTCTAAGCAAAGAAGGGAAAGCAGAAAGGTGGAAGGAGTATATAGAGGGTCTATACAAGGGCGATGTTCTTAAGGACAATGTTATGGAAATGGAAGAGGATGTAGATGAAGATGAAATGGGAGATACGATACTGCGTGAAGAGTTTGACAGAGCACTGAAAGACCTGGATCGAAACAAGGCCCCCGGAGTAGACAACATTCCATTGGAACTGCTGGCGGCCTTGGGAGAGCCAGTCCTGACAAAACTCTACCATCTGGTGAGCAAGATGTATGAAACAGGCGAAATTCCCTCAGACTTCAAGAAGAATATAATAATTCCAATCCCAAAGAAATCAGGTGTTGACAGATGTGAAAATTACCGAACTATCAGTTTAATAAGCCACGGCTGCAAAATACTAACGCGAATTCTTTACAGACGAATGGAAAAACTAGTAGAAGCCGACCTCGGGGAAGATCAGTTTGGATTCCGTAGAAATACTGGAACACGTGAGGCAATACTGACCTTACGACTTATCTTAGAAGAAAGATTAAGGAAAGGCAAACCTACGTTTCTAGCATTTGTAGACTTAGAGAATTCTAAAGGTGGCAGTGGTAAAATACAGGGAGCGAAAGGCTATTTACAATTTGTACAAAAACCAGATGGCAGTTATAAGAGTCGAGGGACATGAAAGGGAAGCAGTGGTTGGGAAGGGAGTAAGACAGGGTTGTAGCCTCTCCCCGATGTTATTCAATCTGTATATTGAGCAAGCAGTAAAGGAAACAAAAGAAAAATTCGGAGTAGGTATTAAAATCCATGGAGAAGAAATAAAAACTTTGAGGTTTGCCGATGACATTGTAATTCTGTCAGAGACAGCAAAGGACTTGGAAGAGCAGTTGAACGGAATGGATGGTGTCTTGAAGGGAGGATATAAGATGAACATCAACAAAAGCAAAACGAGGATAATGGAATGTAGTCGAATTAAGTCGGGTGATGTTGAGGGTATTAGATTAGGAAATGAGACACTTAAAGTAGTAAAGGAGTTTTGCTATTTGGGGAGCAAAATAACTGATGATGGTCGAAGTAGAGAGGATATAAAATGTAGACTGGCAATGGCAAGGAAAGCGTTTCTGAAGAAGAGAAATTTGTTAACATCGAGTAAAGATTTAAGTGTCAGGAAGTCATTTCTGAAAGTATTTGTATGGAGTGTAGCCATGTATGGAAGTGAAACATGGACGGTAAATAGTATGGACAAGAAGAGAATAGAAGCTTTCGAAATGTGGTGCTACAGAAGAATGCTGAAGATTAGATGGGTAGATCACATAACTAATGAGGAGGTACTGAATAGGATTGGGGAGAAGAGGAGTTTGTGGCACAATTTGACCAGAAGAAGGGATCGGTTGGTAGAACATGTTCTGAGGCATCAAGGGATCACCAATTTAGTATTGGAGGGCAGCGTGGAGGGTAAAAATCGTAGGGGGAGACCAAGAGATGAATACACTAAGTAGATTCAGAAGGATGTAGGTTGCAGTAGGTACTGGGAGATGAAGAAGCTTGCACAGGATAGAGTAGCATGTAGAGCTGCATCAAACCAGTCTCAGGACTGAAGACCACAACAACAACAACATCTCCTCGTTCTGTTTTTTAACCTTTCTGTAGGCTGCAGAGTGGCGTATTGTGCTGCTGGCCCCTCTGGGGGGTAGGGAGGAATCGAAATGCAATAAAGAAAAAAAAAAAGAACTGTCAAGCCACAGCAGTCAACTGTTGAACTTCTATCAGATTAGGTAGTCATGTAATACTGAATTAAATTATAGCAATGTTAAGAACTTTACAGTGCCACTTCTCTTCATCCGCTAAAGATGAGTATTTGTGTATGCCTACATACAATGAGGTGACAAAAGTCATCGGATACCTTGCCCGGCGTTGTGCAGCTGCACGACGTGGAATGGACTCAACAAGTCGTTGGAGTCCCCTGCCGAAATAATCAGCCATGCTGCCTCTATACTTGTCTGCAAAGCTGAAGTGTTGCCGGTGGAGAATTTTGTGCACGCACTGATCTCTCGATTATGTCCCATAAATGTTTAATGGGTGACTAAACCATTGGCTCGAACTGTCCAGAATGTCCCTAAAAATAATTGCGAACAATTGTGATCCGGTGACATGGTGCATTCTCATCAACAAAAACTCTATTGTTTGCCTGGGAACATGTAGTCCACGAATGGCTGCTAATGGCTCATAATAGCCGAACATAAGCCTTTCTAAGCGTTAAACGGTTCAGCTGGACAAGAGGACACAGTTCATTCCACATAACACAGCACACACAATTACGCAGCCATCACTAGCTTGTACAGTGCCTTGTTGAGAACTTGGTTGCATAGCTTCGTGGGGTCTCTGCCACATTCGAACCCTACCATCAGCTCTTACCAGCTGAAATCGAGACTCGTCTGACAAAGCCACTGTTTTCCAGTTGTGTAGGGTCCAACCATTATGGTTGCGAGCCCAGGAGAGGCGCTCCATGCGATGTCGTGCTGTTAAGGGGCTCCGGAAAGGCTCAAAATCATGAAAAGTTCAATTTTTACTTTTTTGCGTTTTCTGAATCTGCAGACTATTACTTTTTAATAGATATATAATTTATTCAATTCCGAAGACTACAACTATTTTTAAATTTTTTTTGAAATATGTTCTACATGGGCGCGACCCACTGTGGCGCTGTTAAACTGCTGTCAAATGGTGTTATTATTAACGTCCGTGTTCATCAGGTACATTTTAGTGATGTGAGATAAAGTATGTGTTGTGGCTAACCTGTGATGGTTCAATATATATCGCTTGTGTGATTGTCGATTGTTTCATGTTTATTTACTCTGTCGTTATCTCGAAAATATTCGTAATTAATTCTGTTTCTTGAGTCTCTGTTTTGTTGAAGTATAATAATGAGTAAAAGTAAAGTTATTAGAAATCCTCTGAAGGCTTTTAAGAAAGGTGCAAGGTATTTAGAAATATGGGAATGAAGATAGGTTCTAACATGGTACGAGCGATGCTTGCTTTAGACAAGGAACGCCTTCGGGCTGCAGAC
The DNA here is from genome assembly GCF_023898315.1 of Schistocerca nitens. Classification (NCBI taxonomy): domain Eukaryota; kingdom Metazoa; phylum Arthropoda; class Insecta; order Orthoptera; family Acrididae; genus Schistocerca; species Schistocerca nitens. The sequence goes on along the minus strand of NC_064617.1, from coordinate 180,393,664 downwards.
AGGGCTGTAAAGAGTCTAGAAATACAAGCAAGAGTAAACAGGAGGAGGAACAAGAGGAAGCTGGAGGAGGAGTTTGCAGAGGATGAAGATAATCCATCCTATGGACCTGGAATGCACTAAAAAGTTAATCCAATCTTTGTCGCTCGATTCCCAAAACTTTTATTTTCTCATACTAATTACATGTTTTCTAAGGATCTTCCAAACATATTTGTTTCAAACTTTCAGTAAATGTTACACAGTACCTTCTGCATAATTTAACACAGCCTTTGCCGGCCGAAGTGGCCGTGCGGTTAAAGGCGCTGCAGTCTGGAACCGCAGGACCGCTACGGTCGCAGGTTCGAATCCTGCCTCGGGCTTGGATGTTTGTGATGTCCTTAGGTTAGTTAGGTTTAACTAGTTCTAAGTTCTAGGGGACTAATGACCTCAGAAGTTGAGTCCCATAGTGCTCAGAGCCATTTGAACCATTTTGAACACAGCCTTTTTCCAAAAAACTGTATATGTTTGAATATATAAATAAAAAATTGCAAAAAAATGTTGTGAATTTTCATTACAATTGAAAAAAATCATCTTTAATAACTGAACTAAAATTTTGTAAAATCCCTGTGTTAAGTTGTAGCCCATATTCCAATAAATAATCTGTAAAAAGTTCAACTTCCTACCTCAAATACTTTGTGAGGAAAGATGTAATTTATAAGCGTTATTATTTTAACATTGCCCCTTAAAGAAAGGCACTCGCGTTGGTCGTCTGCTGCCACAGCCCATTAACGCCAAATTTCGCCGCACTGTCCTAATGGATACGTTTGTTGTATGTCTCACGTTGATTCCTGCGGATATTTCACGTAACGTTGCTTGTCTGTTAGCACTGACAACTCTACGCCAACGTCACTGCTGTCTGTCGTTAAGTGAAGGCTGTCAGCCATTACGTTGTCCGTGTCGAGCAATGCATGAAATTTGATATTCTTGGCACACTCACTACACTGTGGATCACGGAATACTGAATTCCCTAACGATTTCCAAAATGAAATGTCTCACACGTCTAGCTCCAGCTACCATTTCGCGTTCAGAGTCTGTTAATTTCCGTCGTGCGGTCATAATCACGTCGGACACCTTTTCACACGAATTACCTGAGTACAAATGACAGCTCCCCAGCGCAATGTTGTGTAGGCGATACTACCGCCACGTGCTTATCGCTATCCCATGCCTTTTGTCACCTCGGTGTACTATTTTAGTATATTATTGTTCAATATTATTCAGTGTGTTGCCAGCATTACTTGTGTTTTAGTTTACGGTTACCCTATGACGAAACTAGCTGCGACAGTGTAAGCACGCCACATAAACAAAGTAACTAGTTTTCTCTGCTACAGGTGTTCGCTTTGTGCTACCTTTCACGTTGGGCGCCAAAAATATTTGGTGTTACAACAATTGGCATGAAGGCCTAGTAAATCCTCACAGATTCTCAGACGACTGCACTAGTGTTGTGGCGTAACAAGACAGCCACGCCACTCGGAAGTAGCCGAAAGGCACGCGTTAACTCACGCAGGCTAGTAGATAGGTCTGAAACAGGATACGTAATGAATGCTATAAAGAAAAGTACCTAGCTCCTGGAATACTTAACTTTAATCCATCCTTGTGGTACATCGCTCTTGACGATACAAGTGGGACTCTTTAGATACAAGCTATGTAATGCTAATGGCGCCTTGCTAGGTCGTAGCCATTGACTTAGCAGAAGGCTATTCTCACTATCTGCTCTGCAAATGAGCGAGGCTTCGTCAGTGTGCATCGCTAGCTACGTCGTCCGTACAAGTCTCGTAAGTCTCTCGAGACCTGCCGTGTGGTGGCGCTCGGTCTGCGATCACTACAGTGGCGACACGCGGGTCCGACATGTACTAATGGACCGCGGCCGATTTAAAGCTACCACCTAGCAAGTGTGGTGTCTGGCGGTGACACCACAACTAGTGCTCTTCATCGAGTTATTTTGGGACTCATCTTTGCGAAAGTTGGGCCAGCAACATAGCTGTTGTGCATTTGGGTCGCCACTTCAAAAGTCATTCGTCGGTTATTCAAAAGCAGGACATGCACTAGCTCTCTCTAGTGGTTGTGCCTGTACGTCCCCGTCCTTCACGATTGTTCGGCAGTTTCTGAATTGTTCAGTCCATTGGTAAACACTTTCACTTAATAAAACAATGGCTACCTATTGTGGCGAAGGTCTTCAATGGATTTCAGCTCCTGAGTCACCATCACACCACGAAAACGGATTTATTATTGCAAACGAGGCGTGTCGCAGTCATGTTTACTTTGCAAGTGAACTGATGTGACGACTGTGAAACTTGCCACAATTGAAGAATACGGTATCACTAACGCTCCATCTACCGGCTGGCGAGCGCACTAAGTCGTACTGGCAACTTGAAGACGATTAGAATGAAAGTGCGCATAGTCACTCGCCAGTGTTTTTTGCTTGGTAATCGGAAAAATTTTGTCCTCATTTCACACATTAATGCCTATGAGTCCACTACGAAGAATTTTAGTACTTCATTTTCATTATCATTTCACTGAATTTGGAAACACACCTCACTTTTGTAAAACAATGAATAATTTTTCAGCTGCCAAGATCGCTAAAATCATTTTCTCATACAGACGACAGGTTTCAGCAATTCTCTGTTGCCATCTTCGGGCCTATGTTCACACCATTACACTATCTTCTCAAGTACAGTCGCTGTCCATTTATATGAATAAACGAAGGTGTTTCACAGGGTAAATCGAATAAAATTGTGACAAATATTAGAAAATGAGGGCTATCCACCACAACTAAGCATGGTAATAAGTAGTCTCTATAGATACATTAATTTGATCATAGACACGGCAATTAGAAGCAAATACAGGGTTTAGGCAAGGGTGTACCTTATCACTTTTATATATATATATATATATATATATATATATATATATATATATATGTACGAGGGCAGTTCAATAAGTAATGCAACACATTTTTTTTCTGAAACAGGGGTTGTTTTATTCAGCATTGAAATACACCAGGTTATTCCCCAATCTTTTAGCTACACAACACTATTTTTCAACGTAATCTCCATTCAATGCTACGGCCTTACGCCACCTTGAAATGAGGGTCTGTATGCCTGCACGGTACCATTCCACTGGTCGATGTCGGAGCCAACGTCGTACTGCATCAATAACTTCTTCATCATCCGCGTAGTGCCTCCCACGGATTGCGTCCTTCATTGGGCCAAACATATGGAAATCCGACGGTGCGAGATCGGGGCTGTAGGGTGCATGAGGAAGAACAGTCCACTGAAGTTTTGTGAGCTCCTCTTGGGTGCGAAGACTTGTGTGAGGGCTTGCGTTGTCATGAAGAAGGAGAAGTTCGTTCTGATTTTTGTGCCTACGAACACGCTGAAGTCCTTTCTTCAATTTCTGAAGAGTAGCACAATACACTTCAGAGTTGATCGTTTGACCATGGGGAAGGACATCGAACAGAATAACCCCTTCAGCGTCCCAGAAGACTGTAACCATGACTTTACCGGCTGAGGGTATGGCTTTAAACTTTTTCTTGGTAGGGGAGTGGGTGTGGCGCCACTCCATTGATTGCCGTTTTGTTTCAGGTTCGAAGTGATGAACCCATGTTTCATCGGCTGTAACAATCTTTGACAAGAAATTGTCACCCTCAGCCACATGACGAGCAAGCAATTCCGCACAGATGGTTCTCCTTTGCTCTTTATAGTGTTCGGTTAGACAACGAGGGACCCAGCGGGAACAAACCTTTGAATATCCCAACTGGTGATCAATTGTGACAGCACTACCAACAGAGATGTCAAGTTGAGCACTGAGTTGTTTGATGGTGATCCGTCGATCATCTCGAACGAGTGTGTTCGCACGCTCCGCCATTGCAGGAGTCACAGCGTGCACGGCCGGCCCGCACGCGGGAGATCAGACAGTCTTGCTTGACCTTGCGGCGATGATGACACACGCTTTGCCCAACGACTCACCGTGCTTTTGTCCACTGCCAGATCACCGTAGACATTCTGCAAGCGCCTATGAGTATCTGAGATGTCCTGGTTTTCCGCCAAAAGAAAGTCGATCACTGCCCGTTGTTTGCAACGCACATCCGTTACAGACGCCATTTTAACAGCTCCGTACAGGGCTGCCACCTGTCGGAAGTCAATGAAACTATACGAGACGAAGCGGGAATGTTTGAAAATATTCCACAAGAAATTTCCGGTTTTTTCAACCAAAATTGGCCGAGAAAAAAAATGTGTTGCATTACTTATTGAACTGCCCTCGTACAACGTGACACAGAAAAACGCGAACATTTCCACAACCCGGTAAAACTAGAAGTGATGAAGGAAAGAAACTACATTCGTAGTGATTGAAACCTTACAACTTTGCCATTGATGGCATTTATCATTTTTTTAAAAAAATTACGTCCTTTAGATGGCGTCCTCCTGTACGAATACATTCGTGAAATCTGCTGCTGAGATTCCTCATTGACTGCTGCAACATCTAATCTGGGATACTGTGAATTGCATCCAGAATTCTCTGTTTTAACTCATCCAGGGTTCTTGGTCGAGTCGTGTAGACTTTGCTCTTGAGGTATCCCCACAAAAACATCACAAACGGATAAATCTGGCGATCTAGGGGACCAGGGAATGTTACCGAATCGTGATATCACACGGTTGCCAAACAATTCTCGCATATTTGCCATTGATTGCCGAACAGTGTGTGATGTCGCTCAGTCCTGTTGAAATCAGGCTTGTTGTTCAGTGCAGGTACAAAGAAAGTAACGATCGGCATGGACAGTTATTGTGTTTCCCTGTTCATTTGCGAAAAAATACGGTCCAATAATCCCAGGTGCTGAAACACCACACCATATTGTCACTTTACTAGCGTGTAAAGGTCGCTCATGAACGTCATTAAGATTTGCCCAGCAATGGTAATTCTCCTCTTTCACGTAACCTGTGAGCTATGTGCCTCATCTGACATCCACAACTTGTTTAGAAATTCATCGTCATTGTTTATTTTTGTTATTATTTGTTGACAGAATCCTAATCGTAACTGGTAATCGTTGTCCTTCAATTGTTGCACTATGTGTAGTTTGTATGGATGAAATTTGAAATCGAAGAATTCTGCAAACACTCTCTCAGGACATTCCAACCACTGCTGCTGCTTTACGAATTTAACGTCGTGGGCTCCGTAAGACAGACTCGCGTACAACATCAATGTTCGCTGGAGAATGCACACTGCGTTGTCGTCATGTTGGTTTCTTCTAGAGTGCACATCCAGTCTCTTTAAAGTTATTAATCCTACATTTTATCGCATTATGACGCCCTAAATTTAAAAAAACGTCGGAACTCCCTCTGCGCCGCTTCCAAACTATCGTTGTTTTTAAAAAACATTTTTATGGCCAACGCACGCTATTGTCCGTTACACTTATTAATGATTACTGAAATGGCGGGCTCTTTACCCGCCAACTGTCACAAATCCGCAGTGCTGCCACCTGCCCATGACTGCCACTATTCATTTCAAACATTTCCGTTATCCTGTGTCACCCTATATTGACGACGTTTTAAGGAAATGGAAATTACAAGTAGATCTATATCCTATACAGATGGGGCGAGTCAAAGATGACATAAGAATTTCATGTTAAGCTTTTGCTGACGACTTAGCCTTACTAGGGGATGATGAGATAATAGCAATCGAACTGGTTGAAACCCTTAAAGAATGTGCAGAGGAAGTTGGTCTGCAAATATCTTTCCTAAAGTCTGAGTTCATCGCCACAAAAACTGACATCCAACACATGACTACAGAATACATAGGTGAAGTCGTTGAATCTACGAAGCGAGAGAAAATGGTACAAAACATTTGCCTCCAAAAACTAAAGAGAGCCTATGGAAGAACCGACAAGGTGTACAATAAAAAATGCTTGTCCAAAAACATTAAAATTAGGCACTATAATACAATTTCAAATCCTGAAGTCCTGTATACCAGTGAAACCCTGACAGTCCACATAAAAGGTGACCTACAAAACTTATTAAAAAAGAACGTAAAATCATCAGACAGATACTAGGGACAAAGGAAACAGAGAAGGGCTATAGACCACAACCTCCTCAAACAACTGAGAAATTGTCCAACCTCACAGCAGACATTAGAAAAAGGCGATTAAAATTTTAATGGGCACGTCTCTAGGCTGGCTCTGAGCACTATGGGACTTAACATCTTAGGTCATCAGTCCCCTAGAACTTAGAACTACTTAAACCTAACTAACCTAAGGACATCACACACATCCATGCCCGAGGCAGGATTCGAACCTGCGACCGTAGCAGTCCCGCGGTTCCGGACTGCAGCGCCTAGAACCGCACGGCCACCGCGGCCGGCACGTCTCTAGGCTTCCCAAAATAAGACTTCCGCACAAAATTCTTAAATGCATAGGAGGACTTAAAACTGTACCCTGGATACAAGAGGTGACAAACGACCTACAAAAAGCTCAGATAAATTATTCAGATATTTTGGACATTAAGGTATTTAAGCAGATAGTTGATAGATGGGAAGTTAAGTCAGAGAACGAAGCTCCGAAGAAAGCAGGAACAAAATGGACAGAGAAAAGACAGAAAAAATGAGAGTAATGTGGGAAAGAAAAAGGAAAAGAATCAAAAAGTTTTGCGTGAACCAACAGGGTATAATCGCACATAATAACAAAAACACATTGACGACGTTTTAAGGAAATGGGAACTACAAGTAGATCTTCAAATTAAATTATCGAACAGTGTCTATTCAAACACGGTTTAATTTACAGACGATCAAATAATTATTCAAGTAAATGAGACACAGAACCCCAGGAATGTTCTAAATGATCAATGTGAATCAATAAATTTTAAAATCGCAGTTAATAAAATGAAGTTTATGTCTATTAGAGGAAAATATACAGTCAAATCAAAAAATTGTGCAAGAAAACAATATTTTAGAAAAAAATTTGTTCCATATTTTGTATCTTGGCTGTGACAAAGTTTTATGACAAGGATATTGAGCAAAAAATTAAAAAATTTCAAGCTGTATGAGGGACACTTAAAAGAACTTTTCACGATAAAATTAGAAAAGAAACGAAAATTAAATTTTATAAATTACCGGTTTTACGCACATTGTTTCATAGCAGCGCAGTGTTGGTGCCGACTCAAAAGCAACTGAGTAAAATAAAATCCGCGGAAATGAGATTTTTAAGGCGTGTCTAAGGTTACAGGAGAATGGAGAGGATACGAAATGAAGATATTAGGAAAGAATTAAATATAGAGTCGGTACGTAATTAAATATTAAATGATAGGTAGAAGTGGAACAATCAGTTAAAAAGGATGGAAAATTTCAGACTTCCTCTTGGCAGTGTTAGATTATACAGGGTGGTCCATTGATCGTGACCGGGCCAAATATCTCACGAAATAATCGACAAACGAAAAAACTACAAAGAACGAAACTTGTCTAGATGAAGGGGGAAACCAGATGGCGCTATGGTTATCCCGCTAGATGGCGCTACCATAGCTCAAACGGATATAAACTGCATTTTTTTTAAATAGAAACAATCATTTTAATTACATATTCGTGTAGTACGCAAAGAAATATTAATATTTTAGTTGGACCATTTTTTTCGCTTTGTGATAGATGACGCTGTAATAGTCACAAACATATGGCTAACGATTTTAGACGAACAGTTGGTAACAGGTAGATTTTTTATATTAAAATACAGAACGTAGCGACGTTTGAACATTTCATTTCGGTTGTTCCAATGTGATACATGTACCTTTGTGAACGTATCATTTCTGAGAACGCATGCTGTTACAGCGTGATTACCTGTAAATACCACATTAATGCAATAAATGCTCAAAATGATGTCCGTCAACGTCAATGCATTTGGCAATACGTGTAACGACATTCCTCTCAACAGCGAGTAGTTCGCCTTCCGTAATGTTCACACATGCATTGACAATACACTGACGCTTGTTGTCAGGCGTTGTCGGTGGATCACGATAGCAAATATCCTTCAACTTTCCCCACAGAAAGAAACCCGGGGACGTCAGATCCAGTGAACGCGCGGGTCATGGTATGGTGCTTCGACGACCAATCCACCTGTCATGAAATATGCTATTCAATACCGCTTCAACCGCAAGCGATCTATGTGCCGGACATCCATCGTGTTGGAAGTACATCGCCATTCTGTCATGCAGTGAAACATCTTGTAGTAACATCGGTAGACCATTACGTAGGAAATCAGCATACATTGCACCATTTGGATTGCCATCGATAAAATGGGGCCAATTATCCTTCCTCCCATAATGCCGCACCATACATTAACCCGCCAAGGTCGCTGATGTTCCACTTGTCGCAGCCATCGTGGATTTTCTGTTACCCAATAGTGGATATTATGCCGGTTTTCGTTACCGCTGTTGGTGAGTGACGCTTCGTCGCTAAATAGAACGGGTGCAAAAAACCTGTCATCGTCCCGTAATTTCTCTTGTGCCCAGTGGCAGAACTGTACACGACGTTCAAAGTCGTCGCCATGTAATTCCTGGTGCATAGAAATATGGTACGGGTGCAATCGATGTTGATGTAGCATTCTCAACACCACCGTTTTCGAGATTCCCGATTCTCGCGCAATTTGTCTGCTACTGATGCGCGGATCACCCGCGACATCAGCTAAAACACCTACTTGGGCATCATCATTTGTTGCAGGTCGTGGTTGACGTTTCACATGTGGCTGAACATTTCCTGTTTCCTTAACTAACTATTCGGCGAACGGTCCGGACACTTGGATGATGTCGTCCAGGATACCGAGCAGCATACATAGCACACGCCCGTTGGGCATTTTAATCACAACAGCCATACATCAACACGATGTCGACCTTTTCCGCAATTGGTAAACGGTTCATTTTAACACGGGTAATGTATCACAAGCAAATACTGTCCTCACTGGCGGAATGTGACGTGATACCACGTATGTCACTATTACAGCGCTATCTATCACAAAGCGAAAATAGTGGTCCAACTAAAACATTCATATTTCTTTACGTACTACACGAATATGTAATAAAAATTGGGTGTACCCATTTTAAAAAAAACGCAGTTGATATCCGTTTGACCTATGGCAGCGCCATTTAGCGGGACAACCATAGCGTTATCTGCTTTTCCCCTTCAAGCTAGACGAGTTTCGTTCTTTGTAGTTTTTTCGTTTGATGCTTATTTCGTGAGATATTTGGCCCGGTGAAGGAATGACAGAGGACGATCCAAGACACGCTGGAGACAATTATAAAGCGGCGATGTATTAAATGCCTAATCAATGAAGTGTAGAAGACGACTCCATTAGCGTTGTAATAACCACAATCCCTTTTTGCCTGCCCACAGATTTCGATAGCACGCCCCAACCTCTACTACCTCTCCTGCTCATGCCACTGAGTGCAGTACGTGAAATATTGCTTCGATGGTGACACTAATCCGGCAGTGCACAGGCTTCCTCATATTTTCCCCTTCGTGTGGCGTAAGCGAATATCGCAGCGAAACCGCAGACCTGGCCGCGTCATCCCAAACGCAAACTCTGTTACCGCCAGTCAAAGCGGCCGCAGCCCGCCGTCTCGTGGCGTGGCGCCGGTCCCAAATCCGCTGGCCAGACTAATATACTGCGTTAGGGGCTGCCGATCACAAAGACGGGCTTAGCGGCCACCCTGATCCCTTAGCCGGTCTGTTCAATAGCGCTGCCTCCCGGGCTACGTGAGGCCCGGTACGCGCGCCGGCTCCTACACACTCTCAGCAGTCTTCTCGTTTCTTCGTTGCAACAGTGAGTACGCCGGCCGCGGTGGTCTAGCGGTTCTAGGCGCTCAGTCAGGAACCGCGCGACTGCTACGGTCGCAGGTTCGAATTCCTGCCTCGGGCATGGATGTGTGTGATGTCCTTAGGTTAGTTGTTGTTGTTGTTGCGGTCTTCAGTCCTGAGACTGGTTTGATGCAGCTCTCCATGCTACTCTATCCTGTGCAAGCTTCTTCATCTCCCAGTACTTACTGCAACCTACATCCTTCTGATTCTGCTTCGTGTACTCATCTCTTGGTATCCCTCTACGATTTTTACCCTCCACGCTGCCCTCCAATACTAAACTGGTGATCCTTTTATGCCTCACAACATGTCCTACCAACCGATCCCTTCTTCTAGTCAAAGTGTGCCACAAACTTCTCTTCTCCCCAATCCTATTCAATACTTCCTCATTAGTTATGTGATCTACCCATCTAATCTTCAGGATTCTTCTGTAGCACCACATTTCGAAAGCTTCTATTCTCTTTTTGTCTAAACTATTTATCGTCTATGTTTCACTTCCATACATGGCTACACTCCATACAAATACTTTCAGAAACGACTTCCTGACACTTAAATCAATACTCGATGTTAACAAATTTCTCTTCTTCAGAAACGCTTTCCTTGCTATTGCCAGTCTACACTTTATATCCTTTCTACTTCGACCATCATCAGTTATTTTGCTCCCTAAATAGCAAAACTCCTTTACTACTGTAAGTGTCTCATTTCCTAATCTAATTCCCTCAGCATCACCCGAATTAATTCGACTACATTCCATTATCGTCGTTTTGCTTTTGTTGATGTTCGTCTTATATCCTCCTTTCAAGACACCGTCAATTCCGTTCAATTGCTCTTCCAGGTCCTTTGCTCTCCCTGACAGAATTACAATGTCATCGGCAAACCTCAAAGTTTTTATTTCTTCTCCATGGATTTTAATACCTACTCCGAATTTTTCTTTTGTTTCCTTTACTGCTTGCTCAATATACAGATTGAATAACATCGGGGAGAGGCTACAACCCTGTCTCACTCCCTTCCCAACCACTGCTTCCCTTTCATACCCCTCGACTCATAACTGCCATCTGCTTTCTGTACAAATTGTAAATAGCCTTTCACTCTCTGTATTTTATCCCTGCCACCTTCAGAATTTGAAAGAGAGTATTCCAGTCAACATTGTCAAAAGCTTTCTCTAAGTCTACAAATGCTAGAAACGTAGGTTTGCCTTTCCTTAATCTAGCTTCTAAGATAAGTCGTAGGGTCAGTATTGCCTCACGTCTTCCTATATTTCTAGTTAGGTTTAAGTAGTTCTAAGTTCTAGCGGACTTGTGACCACAGATGTTGAGTCCCATAGTGCTCAGAGCCATTTGAACCATTTTTTGAACAGTGAGTACGCACCTGTTGAACTGTACTGTAATTCGAAAGTAAAATTCTATGTACCGACTTAACAGAAAATCCTAGGAAGTTCTGGTCTTACGCGAAATCAGTAAGTGGATCGAAACAGCATATCCAGACACTCTGGGATGATAATGGCATTGAAACAGAGGATGACATGCGTAAAGCTGAAATATTAAACACCTTTTTCCAAAGTTGTTTCACAGAGGAAGATCGCACTGCAGTTCCTTCTCTAAATCCTCGCACGAACTAAAAAATAGCTGACATTGAAATAAGTGACCAAGGAATAGAAAAGCGACTGAAATCACTCAACAGAGGAAAGTCCACTGGACCTGACGGGATACCAATTCGATTCTACACAGAGTAAGCGAAAGATCTTGCCCCCCTTCTAACAGCCGGGTACCGCAAGTCTCCAAATGATTGGAAAAGAGCACAGGTAGTTCCAGTTTTCAAGAAGGGTCGTCGAGCAGATGCGCAAAACTATAGGTCTATATTACTTTTGAATACATTATGAGAGAGGCAGTGATCAATGTCTTACAAATATTTACTATTAAAAACGGTCTTCATCACGATTTATTTATCAAGGTGACCGGTTTCGACCACTACTGTGGTCATCCTCAGACCATTGAATAGAAACCTCTTTCTGTTGGAGAAACACTAGTAGTGATTCTCCAACAGAAAGAGGTTTCTACTCAATGGTCTGAAGATGACCACAGTAGTGGTCGAAACCGGTCACCTTGATTAATAAATCGTGATCAAGACTGTTTTTAATAGTAAATATTTGTAAGACATTGATCACTGCCTAGTACTGATTCTCCAACAGAAAGAGGTTTCTACTCAATGGTCTGAAGATGACCACAGTAGTGGTCGAAACCGGTCACCTTGATAAATAAATCGTGATCAAGACTGTTTTTAATAGTAAATATAGGCCTATGTCTCTGACATCGATCTCTTGTCGAATTTTAGAACATGTTTTTTGCTCGCGTATCATATCATTTCTGGAAACCCAGAATCTACTCTGTAGGAATCAACATGGATTCCGGAAACAGCGATCGTCTGAGACCCAACTCGTTTTATTTGTTCATGAGACCCAGAAAATATTAGATACAGGCTCCCAGGTAGATGCCATTTTCCTTGATTTCCGGAAGGCGTTCGATACAGTTCCGCACTGTCGCCTGATAAAGTAATAGCCTACGGAATATCAGACCAGCTGTGTGGAAGGATTGAAGAGTTTTTAGCAAACAGAATACAGCATGTTGTTCTCAATGGAGAGACGTCTACAGACGTTAAAGTATTCTCCGGCGTGCCACAGGGGAGTGTTATGGGACCATTGCTTTTCACAATATACACTCCTGGAAATTGAAATAAGAACACCGTGAATTCATTGTCCCAGGAAGGGGAAACTTTATTGACACATTCCTGGGGTCAGATACATCACATGATCACACTGACAGAACCACAGGCACATAGACACAGGCAACAGAGCATGCACAATGTCGGCACTAGTACAGTGTATATCCACCTTTCGCAGCAATGCAGGCTGCTATTCTCCCATGGAGACGATCGTAGAGATGCTGGATGTAGTCCTGTGGAACGGCTTGCCATGCCATTTCCACCTGGCGCCTCAGTTGGACCAGCGTCCGTCCTGGACGTGCAGACCGCGTGAGACGACGCTTCATCCAGTCCCAAACATGCTCAATGGGGGACAGATCCGGAGATCTTGCTGGCCAGGGTAGTTGACTTACACCTTCTAGAGCACGTTGGGTGGCACGGGATACATGCGGACGTGCATTGTCCTGTTGGAACAGCAAGTTCCCTTGCCGGTCTAGGAATGGTAGAACGATGGGTTCGATGACGGTTTGGATGTACCGTGCACTATTCAGTGTCCCCTCGACGATCACCAGTGGTGTACGGCCAGTGTAGGAGATCGCTCCCCACACCATGATGCCGGGTGTTGGCCCTGTGTGCCTCGGTCGTATGCAGTCCTGATTGTGGCGCTCACCTGCACGGCGCCAAACACGCATACGACCATCATTGGCACCAAGGCAGAAGCGACTCTCATCGCTGAAGACGACACGTCTCCATTCGTCCCTCCATTCACGCCTGTCGCGACACCACTGGAGGCGGGCTGCACGATGTTGGGGCGTGAGCGGAAGACGGCCTAACGGTGTGCGGGACGGTAGCCCAGCTTCATGGAGACGGTTGCGAATGGTCCTCGCCGATACCCCAGGAGCAACAGTGTCCCTAATTTGCTGGGAAGTGGCGGTGCGGTCCCCTACGGCACTGCGTAGGATCCTACGGTCTTGGCGTGCATCCGTGCGTCGCTGCGGTCCGGTCCCAGGTCGACGGGCACGTGCACCTTCCGCCGACCACTGGCGACAACATCGATGTACTGTGGAGACCTCACGCCCCACGTGTTGAGCAATTCGGCGGTACGTCCACCCGGCCTCCCGCATGCCCACTATACGCCCTCGCTCAAAGTCCGTCAACTGCACATACGGTTCACGTCCACGCTGTCGCGGCACGCTACCAGTGTTAAATACTGCGATGGAGCTCCATATGCCACGGCAAACTGGCTGACACTGACGGCGGCGGTGCACAAATGCTGCGCAGCTAGCGCCATTCGACGGCCAACACCGCGGTTCCTGGTGTGTCCGCTGTGCCGTGCGTGTGATCATTGCTTGTACAGCCCTCTCGCAGTGTCCGGAGCAAGTATGGTGGGTCTGACACACCGGTGTCAATGTGTTCTTTTTTCCATTTCCAGGAGTGTATATAAATGACCTAGTAGATAGTGTCGGAAGCTCCATGCGGCTTTTCGCGGATGGTGTTGTAGTATACAGAGAAGTTGCAGCATTAGAAAATGGCAGTGAAATGCAGGAAGATCTGCAGTGGATAGGCACTTGGTGCAGGGAGCGGCAACTGACCCTTAACATAGACAAATGTAATGTATTGCGAGTACATAGAAAGAAAGATCCTTTATTGGATGATTATATGATAGCAGACAAACACTGGTAGCAGTTACTTCTGTGAAATATCTGGGAGTATGCGTACGGAACGATTTGAAGTGGAATGATCACATAAAATTAATTATTGGTAAGGCGGGTACCAGGTTGAGATTCATTGGGAGTGTCCTTAGAAAATGTAGTCCATCAACAAAGGAGGTGGCTTACAAAACACTCGCTCGACCTATACTTGAGTATTCCATCAGTGCGGGATCCGTACCAGGTCGGGTTGACAGAGAAGATCCAAAGAAGAGCGACGCATTTCGTCACAGGGTTATTTGGTAAGCGTGATAGCGTTACGGAGATGTTTAACAAACTCAAGTGGCAGACTCTGCAAGAGAGGCGCTCTGCATCGCGGTGTAGCTTGCTGTTCAGGTTTCGAGAGGGTGCGTTTCTGGATGAGGTATCGAATATATTTCTTCCCCCTACTTATACCTCCCGAGGAGATGACGAATGTAAAATTAGAGGGATTCGAGCGCGCACGGAGTCTTTCCGGCAGTCGTTCTTCGCGCGAACCATACGCCACTGGAACAGCAAAGGGAGGTAATGACAGTGGCGCGTAAAGTGCCCTCCGCCACACACCGTTGGGTGGCTTGCGGAATATAAATGTAGATGTAGATGTAGATGCAGATATTAACTATAAAACTTCCAGTGACATTCAGCAACAAATGGTAACAGTAACTCCCATGTGAAGCTCATAGTAATAGGTATCGCTGGCGTAGAGATGCAAGTGGAAAACAAATTCTTCATCTTGTCTTCAGCCGGATCAAACTGTTACCTGCACACAGTATTTCCGCTGTCCACTTGGCTTCCATTATAAGGTGAGAAAAGCTAAGCCGCTGTCGCCTGTAACTGAATCAAACCGTAAAACGACGGAACATATACACTAAAGAGCCAAAGAAGCTGCTACACCTGCCTAATATCGTGTAGGGCCCCTGCGAGCACGCAGAAGAATCGCAACACGACGTGGCTTGGACTCAACTAATGTCTGAAGTAGTGGTGGAGGGAATTGACAAGATGAATCATGCAGCGCCGTCCATAAATCCATAAGAGTACGAGGGGGTGGAGATCTCATCTGTACTGCACGTTGCAAGGCATCCCAGAAACGCTCCATCACATTCATGTCTAGGGTGTTTGGTGGCCAGCGGAAGAGTTTAAATTCATAACAGTGTTCCTGCAGCCACTCTGTAGCAATTCTGGGCGTGTGGAGTGTCGCATTGTCCTGCTGGAATTGCCCAAATCCGTTGGAATGCACAGTGCACATGAATGGATGCAGGTGATCGGAAAGGATACTTATGTACGTGTCACCTATCAGAGTGGTATCTAGGCTTATCAGGGGTCTCATATCACACCAGCAACAAAGGCCACACACCATTACAGAGCCTCCACCAATTTGAACAGTCCCCTGCTGACATGCTGGGTCCATGGATTCATGACGTTGTCTCCATACCCGTGCACGTCCATCCGCTCGATACAATTTGAAACGAGACTCATCTGACCAGGCAACATGTTTCCAGTTATCAACAGTCCAACGTCGGTGTTGACGGGATAATGCGAGGTTAAAGATTTGTGTCGTGCAGTCATAAAGGATACACGAGTGGGCCTTCAGCTGCGAAAGCCCATATAGAAGATGTTTCGTTGAATGGTTCGAACGCTCACACCTGTTGATGGTCCAGCATTGAAATCTGCAGCATTTTGCGGAAAGGTTGCAGTTCTGTCACATAGAACGATTTTTTTCAGTCGTCGTTGGTCCCATTCTTGCACTACCGTATTCGTGATATTCACGGTACACTCGTGAGATGGTCGTACGGGAAAAATCTCCATTTCATCGCTACCTCGGAGATGCAGTGTCCCATTGTTTGTGCGCCGACTATAACACCACGTTCACACTCACTTAAATCTTCATAACCTGCCATTGTAGCAGCAGTAACCGATCTAACAACTGCGCCAGACACTTGTTTTCTTACGAGGGCTATTCAGAAAGTAGGGAACGTTTGCGTCCGACGCCGGTAAGCGCGTGCTGATCGCGTATATTTTGGTGTGTGCGTGCTCGGCAGCTTAGTCGGTATCCATCTGTGACAGCGGGAACATCTCTGCGAGTCTGTTTCTTACGATATTCGAATTTGAAATGTGCGCAGCAATCGAAAATCCCGCCAGTAGTGAGGTGCGGTCTGTGATACGGGTTTTGTTAGCAAAAAACCTAAAACCTACAGAAATTTATCGTGAAATGTGCGAAGTGTACGGAAACAACGTAATGAGTGAATGTTCCGTCCGGAAATGGTGCATTCGGCTCAAAAATGGCCGACCCAACGTTCATGATGAACAGAAGAGTGGAGGTTTGTGACTGACGATCTTGTCGCTGAAGTTGACGAAATGATTCGTGAAAACCGTCGCTTCTCAATAACGGAGCTTTCGCTTTCTTTTCCACAAGTTACACTGACTTTGTTGTATGAAACTCTCACTCAAAAGCTAGGCTACCACAAATTTTGGGCACGATGGGTGCATAAAATTCTTTGGGAGCACCATAAAGAGCAGCGAATGACATTTCTGGAGGCCTACCACAAACATGGTGAGTCATTACTGGATTATTCGTAACCGGTGACGAGACTTGGGTGAAACACGTCAATTGCGAGACAAAATTACAATCCATGGAGTGGGAGCACACAAGGTCCCCCCAAAAACCAAGAAAATGTTTGCAAACCCTGTCAGTAAGGAAGTTGATGGCAACATTGTTTTGGGATAGGCAAGGTATGCTTCTTATTGATTTTCTCGAACGTGGAACAACCATAAATTCTGCCCGGTACTGTCAAACTTTGCACACCCTTAGAAGAGCAGTCCAAAACAAACATCGAGGAAAGCTGACGTCTAAAATTTCGTTTTTGAACGACAATGCCCGACCTCACACGGCAAACCGCACTAAAGAACTCCTTAATTCATTCAAATGGGAATCTTGCACCAAGCGACTTTCACTAGTTTCCCAAGATGAAGAACTGGCTTGCAACGCAGCGCTTTGATGACGATGCGGGACTCCAGGCTTGCGTGGCTCACTGGCTGAAGTCTCAGGCGACAGAATTTTACGACGAAGGTATTTCAGATCTTGTCCACAGCTGTGATAAGTGCCTCAATGTGTTTAGTGACTATGTGGAAAAGTAGTACGTCAGTCGCTCTTTCAGATGTATATAATAAAATGTATTTCTTGTACTTAGCTTTTTAATGCCAAAACTTTCGCTACTTTCTGAACAGCCCTCGTATATAGGCATTGCCGACCACAGCGCCGTATTCTACCCGTTTGCATGTCTCTGTTTTTGAATACGCATGCCTATATCGGTTTCCTTGGCGCTTCAGTAAATATGCAGCGAGAATACGAAAACGCATGCACTAACGTAATGCGCAAGCGCTCAATCGTTGCTGCTGCACTCTGGTGCAAGAAGAATTGCAGCGCCTCCAGTGGTGAATACTGTCGAAAAACGATCTATCGTTAAAAATTATTGCTCATTCTGGCCGATTCAGACGCCGTTGATGCTTCATAACTGATGAAACAGGATTCCAAGTTTTACCTTGCAGGCATCCATTATCACCGTTAATGAAATTAACTGTTAGTCTGATTTAAACAGATTGTTTTCAGACACAATCCCAGTAGCGTGAGGCGTCTTCAACCTGTTGTGTCTCATGATATAACATGCTTTGTCCCTCGTTAAGACGGTGCTCAGCCACCGCACATCTGTCAGGTTGTAATAATCGCGTATGGCGATGATGTTCAACGCATCTGTCATTGACCGTGTGAGTCGTTTGGCCAATGTATATTTTCCCGACTCACGTGGTATTTTGTAAACGCCACGCTCCCTCAACTCTAAATCGTTTTTAACAGAGCCAGCAAGAGCTCTAATCTTAGCTGGCGGGCGAAATTCAATCTGATTTCATGTTTCTTCAACCATAGTTATCTTGGCAGACATGTTTCCAGCTTGTGGATTGTGGAAGGAAAGCCCCAGAACTAAAAGAGTCTTCAGCTGGTTTAGTAATGGTCCAAACTCAAAAACGCGTCTAATATGTCTCTACGTATACCCGTTATGATTTAACAGGTCCTTAAGATGTTGTCGCTCTTGTAGTAAATTCTCAGCATCCGAGATAGCATATGCTCTTTTGACCAATGTCTGTAGAACTCCCGTAAGTTGAGACGGTGGATTACAGCTGGTAGCATGTAAATACCTGTCAGTATGTGTCGGTTTCCTATAAACTCTGTGTCCACGAGTTCCGCCATCTTTTTTATAAACCAGTGCATCCAAAAAGGATAACTTCCTCTCCTTTCCAGTCTCCACCGTGAATTTAATGCCCGCATCTCGTGGTCGTGCGGTAGCGTTCTCGCTTCCCACGCCCGGGTTCCCGGGTTCGATTCCCGGCGGGGTCAGGGATTTTCTCTGCCTCGTGATGGCTGGGTGTTGTGTGCTGTCCTTAGGTTAGTTATGTTTAAGTAGTTCTAAGTTCTAGGGGAATTATGACCACAGCAGTTGAGTCCCATAGTGCTCAGAGCCATTTGAACCATTTTTTAATTTAATGTTAGGATTAAGACAGTTAAAATGATCCACTAACCGGTGCAAAGAATCTATTCCATGTAGCCAAACAAGGAACATATCGTCAACATACCTCAAAAAACAAGTAGGCTTCAAAAAAGATGTTTTCAGGGCCATATCCTCAAAATTCTCCATAAAAAAGTTAGCGACTATGGGGGACAAAGGATTCCTCACAGCTACACCTCAGTCGGTTCAAAATATTTGTCATTGAATAAAAAATATGTGGACGTCACTACATGACGGCAGAGCTTCGTCATTTCCATATCCAGTTTTCTTTAATTAAAATCAGTGACACTTCAAGAGGGACCCGAGTAAAAGGAGATACCACATCGAAACTGACAAGTAAATCACAGGGACCAAGATGAAGGCGACTTTAAACGCTGAATAAAATCCATGGAATTGGAACTATGATGTTTACATTTACCCATATGAGGGCTGCGGATCGACGCTAAATATTTTGTCAAGTTGGAAATCGGCGCAACAAAATCACAAATAATCGGGCGTAACGGGACCCCATCTTTATGGATCTTCGGCAATCCGTATAATCTAGGTGGAACCCCCGAACCACGACAAAGTTTTTTTTTAAGCAGGTCCTCAGGTAATGAGCTCCTATTCAGAACTGAAGGCGATGTCCACTTTTAGCGGTCCATAGGATCCTCCTGTAATATACGATACGACGGATCCTTAAGTAAATCATACATCTTATTCATATAATCAGCCTTGGAGGTTAAAATGGTAGCGTTGCCTTTGTCTGCTGGCTAAAGTTAATAATTCAGGTCCCTCTCTAATAGTCCGAATAACTGCCCGTTCAGCCGAGGAAATGTTACTCTGTAGAGGCTCAGCCCTACCCAAAACGTGAAAAACCTCCTGCCTAATCTCTTCAAGCCGTTCTGCGTATTTTCGCTGTACAAAGGTGGTTCCGTCGTTCACGGTTTGGATCAGTTATCGGAGAGAGCAGCTTAGCTTTTCTCGCCTGATGATAGCGGCCAGGTGGTTGCGGAAATATTGTGTGTAGATGACAGTTTGATCCAGCAGAAGACCCGAAACGAGATTGATCTGTTATTACGCCGGGGAAGTCTACATAGTCTCATCAGGTGTCTCTACGGGGAGGACAAGGTTCAACGAGTCGGTAAGTTTGATAAACTTCGTAAGAAGAAAGGGAAGCTGCTGGGTGTACTCGCCCTTCTACTGAGATGTCGCAACGAAGGTATGATACCAAAAATTGCCAGGTTTGTCCATTACATTAATACGAGAAGGCGGGCTAGTTTTGCCTTAGAGAACGAATCCGTTTTACTCGTAGACGTTTGGATATCCACAGATTTATTTTATCTTCATTTAGAGATTGCGTCACTGCTGTCTACAATATCTTGGGAGTGGGTCGATTTTATTCCTGGGCATTTCCACACAGGATGCATACTAGTACTGCTAATAGGCAGTTCTCTAAATCGCGACTTCTTTACGTCAACCCTTGATATAGGAAAATGATACTTCTTGACGGAATGTGATAAATCTTACAAGTAAATAACTGGATGATAACTCGGTTTCAGTATCGGGAAAAGGTATAAACTTTGATTTCACTATCATTACGTTTTAATTACATGTGTTGATCTTTTTTTTACCAACGTAAGCCTGTTTTTACTAAGTATTACGTGCTCCCACGATTATTTACTGACTTGTTAGAAGATGGTAAGTTTACATCTGGCATTTCGTGCGGAGCCAATATTTTTCTTAATTTATGGCCAGCGTTGAGCTTGACAACACATTAAGTGTTGCGCAGTATATGTTAAAGACATCAAATCAAATTTCACGAAGTGCGGCATGATTCAAATGGCTCTGAGCAATATGGGACTTAACTTCTGAAGTCGTCAGTCCCCTAGAGCTTAGAAATACTTAAACCCAACTAACCTAAGGACATCACATACATCCATGTCCGAGGCAGGATTCGAACCTGCGACCGTAGCGGTCGCGCGGTTCCGGACTGTAGCGCCTAGAACCGCTCGGCCAATCCCTCCGGCATTGCGGCATGGTCGCGAATTGAACAGTGACCCGAAAATAGAATAAATTTTCTTTACTTCAAGTCATGGTCCCAATTGCTTTATTATCAGACCACCGGTCAGCGCTGCTGACAAGATGACTATTGTATACACTGTTATTTGCATACGTTTGACGATGTTCACGCTGATTTTGTGTTTTATCATTTGACGATGCCACTATGGCATCAGTATATTAGGACATGTTTTTATAAAATAGATCTGAACTTGATCATTATAGACCAGGAGTGGGCACGAGAACTGCCCGTATGGTTGCCCGCGGGCAACGCGAACCGCGAGGGCAATGTTGAGCAGCTGTGAGGTCACGTAGTGCGGGTAGCAGAGTTGTGCGATGCGCCTGGCCGCTTGGGTATGGACATTGCACCGGGAGGGGGGGAGGGGGAGGAGGGGGGAGCAACCGTGCCGCTGCAAGAGCGCTTCGCGCACACAGCTCAATATGGACAAGCTAACATACATAGTGTAGGTGGAACACACATAGTCCGAGGTCGTTTCACGCGTATGTGGCGTCTGTGAACTCGGCACCGGTACAAGGTTATCAGGAGAACATCATATGTGGCACAACATGCGTGTGTGGGACGTAAGAGTAAAACATGCTTACTCGATGTTTGTGTATCATGTGCCGTGCAACGGTTGGCCACGTACGGATGAAACACAGTTTCGAACCATTGTAACTCGTTCTACTTTCATGTCCACAAAGAGGATACAGACGTAAAGGATTAAGGAACGAACACATTTGTATTGCAAATAGCCGGCCGAAGTGGCCGTGCGGTTAAAGGCGCTGCAGTCTGGAACCGCAGGACCGCTACGGTCGCAGGTTCGAATCCTGCCTCGGGCATGGATGTTTGTGATGTCCTTAGGTTAGTTAGGTTTAACTAGTTCTAAGTTCTAGGGGACTAATGACCTCAGCAGTTGAGTCCCATAGTGCTCAGAGCCATTTGAACCATTTTTTTGTATTGCAAATGTTACGTTGTATTTACACAGACGTGTGTAGTTCAGAGGAGGGGTACTAGGTACGAATAGGACACTGGCATTAATTTACCTCATTCTGAACGTTTTTACAATGATTTTGAACTAGCATCAAGATATTTGGTGTGAAACTGCTGGCCATTAGGCGCACTGCACCAGTAAGATGAACATCAGTAAGACTACTTCTAAGCTTCGATTTTGTCAGTTTCATTATGGAGAAAACACTCGCACACGCGAGCAGCTATTGCAAATAACAATGGAAACTGTTCACGAGGGAAATATTTGTGAAAGCTTTCCAAGGTTTCTGCAGTGCGAAACTTCTCGTTCAGCACACAATTTCATTGAAAGTCAATGAGTTCCAACTGAATTTCAGAAGGCACATTTTCAACGTTAACTGCAAAAGGATTCTCAAAAAGGTTGACATCGCATTCCAGTCGATTTAAGTCCTCAAATCTACTATTAAACATGCCTTCGAGAGACTGTAGAACCGGCCAAGTGGCCGAGCGGTTCTAGGCGCTACAGTCTGGAACCGCGCGACCGCTACGGTCGCCGATTTGAATCCTGCATCGGACAGGGATGTGTGTGATGTCCTTAGGTTAGTTAGGTTCAAGTAGTTCTAAGTTCTAGGGGACTGATGACCTCATATGTTAAGTCCGATAGTGCTCAGAGGCATTTGAACCATTTGACTGTAGAACCGTTACAAAATCGTCAAAATGTTCTTTGAGCCTCTCCTGTTCCAAATTGTTTTGACTAACAACTAGTGCAACGCTCGGGAAGTGTACACACGACATTTCTAATAGCTGCTTTGCCCACAAGAGCAGTTTTCTCTTGAATGCCAAAATAGTGTCAAACACTTCGGTAATTACCTTATTTCTACTTTGCAAAGCTGCATTCAAGCTATTCAGAAGCTTGGTTACGTCAGTTAAAAACGCAAGGTCTAAAATCCACTGTAGGTCGTCCAATTCTTTCACCAATTTTCCATTCCCCATCCATGAATAACGCTATCTTTACGTAAATTAAAAAATCGTTCTAAAACAACACCTCGAGCCATCCAGCGTACTTCAGAAAT
Source organism: Schistocerca nitens (assembly GCF_023898315.1). Lineage (NCBI taxonomy): Eukaryota > Metazoa > Arthropoda > Insecta > Orthoptera > Acrididae > Schistocerca > Schistocerca nitens. Next base: position 180,370,785 of record NC_064617.1, on the reverse strand, counting down.
TAGGAACATCTCATTATTCACACTCGAGATCTGCCAGGAACGATTTGAATTATCTGGTTCCCAAACCGTGTGATCTGAGAATGTTAACTTTTTTTTTAACCACTTACATGACGCCAACTACATTGACACATTTTGCTAGAAAATTAGCGCGGCGAAGAACGCAATATATTGCTGGTAGTTCATGCTGGACACTGACGTCTTTCAACTTTTTTCGTATCAAAGCAATGACACCAGACTTTGACCAATCATTGCAGGAGCCCCATTGTTGGAATCGATGAAAGTTTCTCCCAACATAGCTCGTATTTCTCTGTTTATATTCTACGGACGAAAATGCGCCTGCAAACCGTTCTCCCTTAAAGAGGAACGGTTTCAAAAATAGGAAGACGTGCTGGGCACGAAAGTGTTAAGGTAGCAACAAAACATTCTTTCACAAATTCTCCATTGCCGAAGGCCATGCTGTTTTAGCTATTTTAAGAGCTACATGATAGCTTACTGTCATCGCTGCATCGTTGTGGATGGTGAGGTTTTCGTCCAGTAAATACGTACAGGAGAAGGTAAAAGTGACGGAAAATGCACATAACATATTATTAATAACAGTAATAATGTGAATCAATGTCATAATTATCTATGTGTATAAGTACGTCTTTCTCCTTTTTCTGCTTCTGTGCGCCGGCCGAAGTGGCCGTGCGGTTAAAGGCGCTGCAGTCTGGAACCGCAGGACCGCTACGGTCGCAGGTTCGAATCCTGCCTCGGGCATGGATGTTTGTGATGTCCTTAGGTTAGTTAGGTTTAACTAGTTCTAAGTTCTAGGGGACTAATGACCTCAGCAGTTGAGTCCCATAGTGCTCAGAGCCATTTGAACCATTTGAACCTGCTTCTGTGCGATAAGTTTGGCTTTTCTTTCTTCACGACTCAAACTGACTATATCCTTCTCGTGAAGCAGTTGATAATGTCGCTTCACATTGTACTTCTTCCGTGAAGACAATTTTCCTCTGCAAATTAAACACTGAGGTCCGTTTTACGTTCCAACGAAAAAGTACTCTTCTTCCCAGTGTGAATTAACGAGTATGGGTTCAAAGGACATTCGTTTCAACGATTCTAACTCCTCCTCAGCCATTTTCCATCCTCTAGTTCTGTTTTATCACACCGAACGCGATGTCTACACAGAAAATAGAAACGGCAGGAAGTAAACGGAGCGAGTGGCTCCGCGCGGTGCAGTGACGTGCGTGGCTAGGCGACTAGATGGTGGGGCTACTGCTGGTTGGCAGAGTGGGGGGAGCTACGGTCAGATCTCGCGAAACGGCATTTGCCCAGCCCTGTTATAGATCAAAACAGGTAGTCTGATGACATAAAAATTTGTGATCATAGACGTGATGTAAATGAAATTTATACAATCGAACGCTTGAAAATGGCATAAAAGGCCGAAACCTGGGTTGTAATTAAACAAACAATAAAACAGTCAAATGGCGGTGTGTTCCTTTAAAAAGAATGCTTCACTTATTGGCGATTATAGCCAACTTGCACTTGCGAAACGTCTAGCTCAAAAATGACTATCGTTGAATACAGTTGAGCGTCGATTATCCGAACGTAGGTCAACCGAACGACCGCTTAACCGAACTGTGTACTCGCTCGCACCTGTTACTCTCCCACCCTACCGTCCATCATCCCCCTCACTCCCAAACCAAGTTCCCCACAGTAGTCGCCGCACTGGGCCACCACTGGCGGAACATTGCTTCTAATGTTGCCTTCACAAGGCGCTGCTGACCTGCTAAGCCGCCAGTCGCTGTGTTCCAACAATCAGCACACTTCTGTCGGCTTGGCACTGGTAGTAGAAGTAGCGGCAGTATCAAAGCTGTTCACAGCAACAGCTGCGCCAGCTTAGAGTTGAGGCGTGCCGCTGCGCGCAGTTTGAAGGATTGCGCGCCCCCAAGAAGAGCTTCTCACGGTGCAAACAGTCACCTACTGTTCTCTGTTACGATCACTTGTGTGTTGCTGCGTGAAGAAGTGAACGTACGATATAAAATGCTTGAACGTAAACGTGTTGTCCTTTCTATGAGGGACAAGTACGAGATTATTAAAGCGTTAGAAGAAGGTGATTCTGCAACCACTTTATCCAATGAGTATAAGGTGGGGAAGTCGATAATTACGGATATAAAAAAAAAACAAAAGACGAGCATAGCGAATTTTATAAAAATGGTTCAAATGGCTCTGAGCACTATGGGACTCAACTGCTGAGGTCATTAGTCCCCTAGAACTTAGAACTAGTTAAACCTAACTAACCTAAGGACGTCACAAACATCCATGCCCGAGGCAGGATTCGAACCTGCGACCGTAGCGGTCTTGCGGTTCCAGACTGCAGCGCCTTTAACCGCACGGCCACTTCGGCCGGCGCGAATTTTATATGGTTCAAATGGCTCTGAGCACTATGGGACTCAACTGCTGAGGTCATTAGTCCCCTAGAACTTAGTTAAACCTAACTAACCTAAGGACATCACAAACATCCACGCCCGAGGCAGGATTCGAACCTGCGACCGTAGCGGTCTCGCGGTTCCAGACTGCAGCGCCTTTAACCGCACGGCCACTTCGGCCGGCTGCGAATTTTATAGCTATGCTTGATTCTACTGATGGATCAACAAGCCGTAAAACTATGAAGCTTGCCACTAACACAGATCTAGATGATGCTGTTTACAAGTGGTTTACACAAAAGAGATCGGAAGGAGAACCTATCTCAGGTCCCATTCTGTGTGAGAAGGCAATGCAGTTCAACGAAAAACTTGGAGTGCCTTCGAACTTAAAAGCGAGCACGGACTGGTTAAAACGCTTCAAGTCAAGACACGGCATTCGTGAGCTTACAATACAGGGAGAAAAACTGTCGGCTGATTCTTCAGCAGCTGGTTCTTCAAAGTCAAACTAAGGGACGTATTAAGGGAAGAAGATTATGCTCTCGAAAACGTTTACAATGCTGACGAAACTGGACTTAACTGGAAAGCTTTACCGAAAAAAACTCTTGTTTCACGTCATGAATTAGCAGCACCTGGTCCTAAAACAAGTACAGTTCGATTATCCGTACAAACCAGTTTTCCGAACACCCATGTCCCCCAATTACTTCGGATAATCGACGCTCTACTGTACTTTCTTTAACTAAAAAAGTAACAAACATTCCATTTGTACAGCGGGACTGCATAATAGGATGTACCCAATATCATTTCTTCTTTCGTTCCGTCTCACGACTGCAGAGGTACACAGCCGTAGCTATCTCCACAAATTCTTCGCGCGATGGATCTACGGCCAATCGACTGGCAGCCGTGGCGGCCAGCCGCAACCCTGGTCAGGCAGCTGCGGCCACGGCGGTCGCGGCCGCACTGCCGCCACACCGCCCAATCGTCCCCTCCGTAGCTGCGTGGCCACAGCGTCTGCTTGCCGACCGGAGGACACGGGTTCAGTGCCCGCTACTGCCAGGGATTTTTGCCTTATGGGAGGTTACAATGCCCTCAATGGCATTGTAACGAGAAGTTAGCGACTCTGCCTTACTTTTCTGGTTTCTGTATCACTAACCTGGTGTCTTGCTGCTTCGTTAGTCCGTCCCTCGTCGCACAGTACTAGCGCTCAGGCGCCAGGTTCAATGTAGGTGATCCTGCTGAAGAGGAGTGTTTCGGGATGCCAGTTGCTAAATGTCAACAACGTTAAGTACTATACTCGTTTTAATAAAGAAAATACTTTGACACACACGTAACAGAATTGGCAACATGGTGGCTCTGGGCTATGTCATTATATTCAACCCTTTACAGCACATTAACACAGTTCTCCCTTTCCATACTCTTGATAGACACTGCCCACTACACGTGGCGTTCTGATAACTAATACACTCCTGGAAATGGAAAAAAGAACACATTGACACCGGTGTGTCAGACCCACCATACCTGCTCCGGACACTGCGAGAGGGCTGTACAAGCAATGATCACACGCACGGCACAGCGGACACACCAGGAACCGCGGTGTTGGCCGTCGAATGGCGCTAGCTGCGCAGCATTTGTGCAGTTTGCCGTGGCATACGGAGCTCCATCGCAGTCTTTAACACTGGTAGCATGCCGCGACAGCGTGGACGTGAACCGTATGTGCAGTTGACGGACTTTGAGCGAGGGCGTATAGTGGGCATGCGGGAGGCCGGGTGGACGTACCGCCGAATTGCTCAACACGTGGGGCGTGAGGTCTCCACAGTACATCGATGTTGTCGCCAGTGGTCGGCGGAAGGTGCACGTGCCCGTCGACCTGGGACCGGACCGCAGCGACGCACGGATGCACGCCAAGACCGTAGGATCCTACGCAGTGCCGTAGGGGACCGCACCGCCACTTCCCAGCAAATTAGGGACACTGTTGCTCCTGGGGTATCGGCGAGGACCATTCGCAACCGTCTCCATGAAGCTGGGCTACCGTCCCGCACACCGTTAGGCCGTCTTCCCCTCACGCCCCAACATCGTGCAGCCCGCCTCCAGTGGTGTCGCGACAGGCGTGAATGGAGGGACGAATGGAGACGTGTCGTCTTCAGCGATGAGAGTCGCTTCTGCCTTGGTGCCAATGATGGTCGTATGCGTGTTTGGCGCCGTGCAGGTGAGCGCCACAATCAGGACTGCATACGACCGAGGCACACAGGGCCAACACCCGGCATCATGGTGTGGGGAGCGATCTCCTACACTGGCCGTACACCACTGGTGATCGTCGAGGGGACACTGAATAGTGCACGGTACATCCAAACCGTCATCGAACCCATCGTTCTACCATTCCTAGACCGGCAAGGGAACTTGCTGTTCCAACAGGACAATGCACGTCCGCATGTATCCCGTGCCACCCAACGTGCTCTAGAAGGTGTAAGTCAACTACCCTGGCGAGCAAGATCTCCGGATCTGTCCCCCATTGAGCATGTTTGGGACTGGATGAAGCGTCGTCTCACGCGGTCTGCACGTCCAGCACGAACGCTGGTCCAACTGAGGCGCCAGGTGGAAATGGCATGGCACGCCGTTCCACAGGACTACATCCAGCATCTCTACGATCGTCTCCATGGGAGAATAGCAGCCTGCATTGCTGCGAAAGGTGGATATACACTGTACTAGTGCCGACATTGTGCATGCTCTGTTGCCTGTGTCTATGTGCCTGTGGTTCTGTCAGTGTGATCATGTGATGTATCTGACCCCAGGAATGTGTCAATAAAGTTTCCCCTTCCTGGGACAATGAATTCACGGTGTTCTTATTTCAATTTCCAGGAGTGTACATTCACATTATATCTTGTTTAATAGCTAGAATATTTACCCGCAACCGTTCTTTCAGAGCCGCCCCCGATTACTCGACCGTGCATTTTGAGTGGCGCCTCACTACTCACTCTCCCTGACTTCCCGAAGGACAAGAGTGGCCCCACCTTTCTCCCTCAGCCAATAAGGACACTTCTCTCGTTTCCTACATATATGTATATCCAAACTTTCAGCCTATGGCCGTTCAGATCGCTGTTGCTAGGCGGATCTGACGTCACGTTTGCGGACATTGTGACGGAGGTTTGCCCGGAACACTGTCTCAAATTGTAAGATCTACTGAGCATTCCCGACCGCATAAATGTGCGTAATCCTTAGCTTAAACACGTGAAGGGGATGTACGTATGCATTACAAGGTCCACCCAGCCTAGCGATGTCAATATGAGGCTACGTGAATGAGAAATAGTTACTTGAAAGTCTAGAAAGCCAATAACGGCCGGGAGAATGTGACACAGCGGCTGGTCGGCATCATGAGGGCATCTGGGCTTCATAGCGACATTTAAAAAAAAATTTGTTTTACTTGGTCTCATCACACATTATGCTCTATATATGTTACATCCAACTTTTACTTTGGCAATGACAATTGTAACGCCAGTTTCCGTCATATCGCCGAAATAAGCGCTATCGGGTTTGGCTAGCACTTGGATGGGTTCTGAGCGCTGTTGGCAAGCAGGGTGCACTCAGCCAGCCCCTGAGAGGAAAACAAACAAGCGGCTCCTATCACGAAAATTGACAACGACCGGGAGAGCGGTGTACTGACCATATGCCCCTCCATATCTGCATCCAGTGACCGCTATCGCGTGAGGATGACACGGCTGTCGGTCGGTACCACTGGGTATTCAGAGGCCTGTTCGGACGGAGTCAACTTTTATTTTTCTTCTATCTCCAGGAATTAATTAAACTTGCTGTGGGTGACTGTAACGTATGCTTTACACCAGTGCTAGTCAAACTGGTCCTTATTGCCCACTAGTGAGCTTTCCAGATTTCATGGTGGGCGGCAGGCGGTAAGGGTTTCAAAAAGATTTTTATTATGTTGTCGTAACATTTTGACATAAACTATTTTGTTGGTTGGTTGGTTTGTTTGGGGGAGGAGACCACACAGCGAGGTCATCGGTCTCATCGGATTAGGGAAGGACAGGGAAGGAAGTCGGCCGTGCCTTTTCAAAGGAACCATCCCGACATTTGCCTGGGCGATATAGGGAAATCATAGAAAACCTAAATCAAGATGGCCGAACGCGGGATTGAACCGCCGCCCTCCCGAATGCGAGTCCAATGTGCTAGCCACTGCGCCACCTCGCTCGGTAAACTATTTTGAGTGTAATTATTATTTTTAAATGCTTTAAGTTCTAACTTCTCATAAATTTTATAAAATAAAGTTACTTCGCTACTTTGTAAATCACCATTACTGTGGAACTGGTGAGCAGTTCCTACTGACGGAGATACGAAGGTAGGCAGCAGGTGATAAAGATTGAATGGTTCAAAGGGCTCTGAGCACTATGGGACTTATCTTCACTATGGGACTTAACTTCTGAGGTCATCAGTCCCCTAGAACTTAGAACTACTTAAACCTAACTTACCTAAAGACATCACACACATCCATGCCCGAGGCAGGATTCTAACCTGCGACCGTAGCAGGACCGTTTCGGGTGTAGTCTGCCAGGATGCAAGGGTATCACACATGTGCAGTGCACTAAACACAAAATGTATGCATGTTTCACAGAAGAAAGAAACTGATTTTTCACAAGTCCATAAAAAATTCAAACAGAGAAAAATTTTCTGATTGGTTTTTCACATATAATAATAAAATAACATTTTGTGGTGTTCACATATATATTTTTATGTATTCCGGGTGTCAGTTTATACACAGAATCCATCAACGTAATACCTGGGTACATTTTAATACTACGATAAAAAATATATGAGTCCTGATTTGCGTATATGCTACGTGTCCTAACTGTTTGGTGAGTCACACCAATTTTCTAAAACTAGTATTTCACTCTTATTTTGTCACACAGCAACGCATTTAGCACTCATATGTACTTTTCATTCATAAAATTTCTATATAATATAAATTTACAACGTAAGAAATGCTGTAACATAAATTCATGCCACATATTTATCAGATACGACATACACCAACATTCTGGCATTTAACTTTTTTCTCTTTACGTGATTTGTCACTAAAGGCGTTAGGTGTTTTAAGGGCGTAAGAGGAAATTTCGTATCACACTCTTCCATTGGTCAACATTTCTTGACAAGTACACTGTTTTCTAATGCACATTTCTCCACTAAGCTTATCCACAGGAGTAACAGCTTACATCCCCAAACAGTCGAAGTATGTAAAAAATTACTCAAACGGCTGTGAGCACTATGGGACTTAACATCTGAGATCATCAGTCACCTAGAACTTATAACTACTTAAACCTAACTAACCTAAGAACATCACACACATCCATGCCCGAGGCACGGTTCTAACCTGCGATCGTAGCGGTCGCGCGGTTCCAGACTGAAGCGCTTAGCACCACTCGGACACAGCAGCAGGCGAAGTATGTAATCTCAAGGGACGAGAGGGTGGTCACATTTGACCTAACAACAAATAACTCGTGTGCGTTGTGGAATGGACGATGTAAGGATCTGGTTTGAGACGACAACGTCCACACGCTACTGTTCCAGTTCGCGCGAGTCGACACGCGCAAGGTTTGCACATAGGGGATCAGTAACCTTTCGATCGTTGTTCCAGGCGATCCGTCACATTGTCAGTCAGCTTCAGCTCACTGGTGGTTAGATGCGTGATTGTTCCTCGGTGTTCTCATGTGAAACAGATACTGTTTTAGCCAAATGGGCGCGATAATTATAAGCCTGATAAATACCTCTGGTAATAGTACACAGGCTGGTCCATTGATAGTGACCGGACCAAATATCTCACGAAATAAGCATCAAACGAAAAAACTACAAAGAACGAAACTTGTCTAGCTTGAAGGGGGAAACCAGATGGCGCTATGGTTGGCCCGCAAGATGGCGCTGCCACATGTCAAACGGATATCAACTGCGTTCTTTTAAATAGGGACCCAAATTTTTTATTACATATTCGGGTAGTACGTAAGGAAATATGAATGTTTTAGTTGGACCACTTTTTTCCCTTTGTGATAGATGACGCTGTAATAGTCACAAACATATCGCTCAAAATTTTAGACGAACAGTTGGTAACAGGTAGGTTTTTGAAATTAAAATACAGAACGTAGGTACGTTTGAACATTTTATTTCGGTTGTTCCAATGTGATAATGTACCTTTGTGAACTTATAGCTTCTGAGAACGCATGCTGTTACAGCGTGATTACCTGTAAATACCACATTAATGCAATAAATGCTCAAGATGATGTCCGTCAACCTCAATGCATTTGGCAATACGTGTAACGACGTTCCTCTCAACAGCGAGTAGTTCGCCTTCCGTAATGTTCGTACATGCATTGACAATGCGCTGACGCATGTTGTCAGGCGTTGTCGGTGGATGACGATGGCAAATACCCTTCAACTTTCCCCACAGAAAGAAATCCGGGGGCGTCAGATCCGGTGAACGTGCGGGCCATGGTATGGTGCTTCGACGACCAATCCACCTGTCATGAAATATGCTATTCAATACCGCCTCAACCGCACGCGAGCTATGTGACGGACATCCATCATGTTGGAAGTACATCGCCATTCTGTCATGCAGGGTAACATCTTGTAGTAACAGCGGTAGAACATTACGTAGGAAATCAGCATACATTGCGCCATTTAGATTGCCATCTATAAAATGGGGGTCAATTATCCTTCCTCCCATAATGCCACATCATACATTAACCCGCAAAGGTCGCTGATGTTCCACTTGTCGCAGTCATCGTGGATTTTCCGTTGCCCAATAGTGCATATCATGCCAGTTTACGTTACCGCTGTTGGCGAATGACGCTTCGTCGCTAAATAGAACGCGTGCAAAAAAATCTGTCATCGTCCCGTAATATCTCTTGTGCCCAGTGGCAGAACTGTATACGACGTTCAGAGCCGTCGCCATGCAATTCCTTGTGCACAGAAATATGGTACAGGTGCAATCGATGTTGATGTAGCATTCTCAACAACATTTTTGAGATTCCCGATTCACGCGCAATTTGTCTGCTACTGATGTGCTGATTAGCCACGACAGCAGCTAAAACACCTACTTGGGCATCATCATTTGTTGCAGGTCGTGGTTGACGTTTCACATGTGGCTGAACACTTCTTGTTTCCTTAACTAACGTAACTATCCGGCGAACGGTCCGGACACTTGGATGATGTCGTCCAGGATATCGAACAGCATACATAGAACACGCCCGTTGTGCATTTTGATCACAATAGCCGTACATCAACACGATATCGACCTTTTCCGCAATTGGTAAACGGTCCATTTTAACACGGGTAATGTATCACGAAGCAAATACCGTTCGCACTGGCGAATTTACGTGATACCACGTACTTTTACGCTTGTGACTATTACAGCGCCATCTATCACAAAGCGAAAAAGTGGTCCAACTAAAACATTCATATTTCTTTACGTGCTACAGGAGTATGTTATAAAAAATGGAGGTTCCTATTTTTAAAAAATGCAGTTGATATCCGTTCGACCTATGGCAGCGCCATCTAGCGGGCCAACCATAGCGCCCTCTGGTTTCCCCCTTCAAGCTAGACAAGTTTCGTTCTTTGTAGTTTTTTCGTTTGATGCTTATTTCGTGAGATATTTGGCCCGGCCACTATATATATTATGTGATCAAAAGTATCCGGACATCCCCAAAAACATACGTTTCTCATATTAGGTGCATAGTGCTGACACCTACTGCCAGGTAGTCCAAGGTAGTCCATATCGGCGACCTCAGTAGTCATTAGACATCGTGAGAGAGCACGATGGGGCACTCCGCGGAACGGACTTCGAACGTGGTCAGGTGATTGGGTCTCACTTATGTAATACACCTGTACGCGAGATTTCCACACTACTAAACATCCCTAGGGCAACTGTTTCCGATGTCATTGTAAAGTGGAAAACGAAGGGACACGCACAGCACAAAAGCGTACAGGCCGACTCGTCTGTTGACTGACAGAGGCCGCCGACAGTCGAAGAGGGTCGTAATGTGTAATAGGCAGACGTCTATCCGGACCATCACACAAGAATTCCAAACTGCATCAATATCGACTGCCAGCAGTATGACAGGCGGGAGGTGATAAAACTTGGATTTCATGGCCGAGCGGCTGCTCATAAACCACACATCAGGCCGGTAAATTCCGCACGACGTCTCGATTCGTGTAAGGAGCGTAAACATTGGACAGTGGAAAAACGTTGTGTAGAGTGACGAATCACGCTACACAATGTGGCGATCCGATGGCAGGGTGCGGGTATGGCGAATGCCAGATGAACGTCATCTGCCAGCGTGTGTAGTGCCAACAGTAAAATTCGGAGGCGTTGGTGTTACAGTGTGGTCATGTTTTTCATGGAGGAGGCTTGCACCCATTGTGGTTCCGTGTGCCACACGATTGAGCACCTGTTCATAATGCACAGCCTGTGGCGGAATGGTTACACGACAATAACATCCCTGTGGTAGACTGCCCTGCACAGAGTCCTGACCTGAATCCTATAGTACACCTTTGGGATGTTTTGGAACGCCGACTTCGTGCCAGGCCTCACTGACCGACATCGATACCTCTCCTCAGTGCAGCACTCCGTGAAGAATGGGCTGCCATTCCCCTAGAAACCTTCCAGCACCTGATTGAAGGTATGCCTGCGAGAGTGGAAGCTGTCATCAAGGCTAAGGGTGGGTCAACACCATACTGAATTCCAGCATCACGGATGGGGGGCGCCACGAACTGGTAAGCCATTTTCAGCCAGGTTTGCGGATACTTTTGATTACGTAGTGTATATATATGTCTGTGTGTGTTTTTATCTGTTATTTTCTCGGACATGTTCGAAAGAGCAGACACTACGTACCTAATTGAGGTGAGGACGATTAATTTGCGGATGCACACAACACTCTAACAGGAATCGTCGAGATTTCGCTAGTAATGAGACTAGTGAGCACGGGCACTACATCAATAGCATGTGGTATACGTTGAGACTACAGGTCTCACGGGAAGTGTGCTAGGATAGCCTGTGACGCGCAGGTGACTAGTGTGTCAGAATAGCGTAGTGGTCAGCGCATATGCCTAGTAAGCAAGAGACCCAGTTTTGAATCCTGGTGCAGCACAAAATTTCAAGTTGCCCCATTGATATAAATCAACACCAATTGGCAGCGAATGTCTTTAATCCTTTGTTTCTTAGATCTGACGCCACAGTCGATATACGGATGTCTACATGTGCACCTGCATCTACACTCTTGATAGCAAAATGGCTCTGATCACTATAGGACTTAACATCTGACCGAGCGAGGTGACACAGTGGTTAGACACTGGACTCGCATTCGGGAGGACGACGGTTCAATCCCGCGTCCGGCCATCCTGATTTAGGTTTTCCGTGATTTCCCTAAATCGCTCCAGGCGAATGCCTGCATGGTTCCTTTGAAAGGGCACGTCCGACTTCCTTCCCCGTCCTTCCCTAATCCGATGAGACCGATGACCTCGCTGTCTGGTCTCCTTCCCCAACCAACCAACCAACTAACTTAACATCTGAGGTCATCAGTCCCCTAGAACTTAGAACTACTTAAACCTAACTAACCTAAGGACATCACACACATCCATGATCGAGGCAAGATTCGAACCTGCGACTGTAGCTGTCGCGCGGTTCCAGACTGAAGCGCCTAGAACCGCTCGGCCACTTCGGCTGGCTCTCTCTGAAAAGCAGTGTACTGTGTATGGCTAGGAGCATTTCGTACGTGTATCAGCGATTTTATGTCCCATTGCACACACGCAAGTACCGAGAAAACAATAGCCTTGCTAAGAGCTTAAATCTTTCTTATCTTAGGGTACGTTTATGTTGGAGGGACTATAGATGACAACAGCAACGATACTGGCGTAACGACGAAAAGTGTAAACAGCATTTTCATAGCAGTCGTTGTATTGGAGCATCATTCTGAGCCACGCTTAGTAACAGAAGCGATAAGATCGTCAATATTCGCTGGTGAAATTTGCTTCGCTAGTATCAAGTATGGATACAGAAAGTTTAATTAGTGAAATATTTGGCAGGCTTGCATTTCTGGAGCATAAAGACAAAAAACATCATAATTAGATTCGGTGTGGACATATTTTGAAATGAAGTTGCAGCCAAATCGAAAATACCGCTTAAGTGTATACTGCATGGTTTTCAAGAGTAAAGCGTAATTAACAGCACATCGCTTTGTTTTTCAGCAATGGCGGTGATAAATAAAAGAAGTTCGTTGTGATAAATTTAAGACTACGTTGTCTTCCATTTCAGGTCAGCAGGGGTACAGTGTTCAGTACTCACCTCCACGCTGTTATCAAAGTTCCTCCTTAAACGCCTCGTAAAAGCTAAAGGCCACGATTCGCGAAAGAGTTGCTGCTTCCTTCGCAGTGTTGCCTACATTATAAAACTTTCTCCAACAAGAGTGAGAGTAAAAAAGACTAAAACATGTCTTAAAAGACCTAGATTTTAAATTTTTATTGAGCAGCATAGAAATGAAAATCGAATGCCGTTCACTCAAGAAACAGACTATGTAAACAACTTTTTTTTTACTAAACTAACCTAAAACTGGATAGGAATGTCTTCTCCACCATCATCGACGTCGTCCTCACGGGAAAGAGAAGCTGCAGTAGAAGCTGATGGTCTCGATTTATATTCTTCAGTTGTCCCAGTTGTTTGAAAACTGACTCAGGAAGTTGTAAGTATGGTAGCATCGATTCTTTCTTCGAAGACTTGTACGAATCGAAAATATGGCGTTTACCACATCCGTACGCATTCGACTCCTTATCTTCATTTTCAAGAAATTCAACTGGTTGAATACTTTGTATTTTGCTGTTCGACCATGGAAGTACGAGCCTAGATAACGCAAAGTCTACAAGTTGTTTGATTGAAAGGATTTTCACCGCTGGCGTCATGATAATTGAAAACCTCACACCAGAAATCGACAGAATTTTTAACGTTAACTCATTGGACGATGGCCAGTTTTTGCCACTGTAATTCAATTCTTGTAATTGTATTATTTTCCAATTGGAAAACAGGGTAATTAAGGGTTCTTTTATCACTTAAATTGCAGGGAGATATAGCTTCCTCAGTATTTCAGTGTTATCTGGCAATCTTTGCTGTAATTGTTCGACAAGAGAACAAACAAATTTCACACATCTTCCCCTAATACTTCTTTCTTCTTTTTCAGTTATGTTATTTCTAGTTTCTGATTCTTTTTTCAAACGAGTATCCAAGATATGGCTTTGGATCTAGGTGATTTTCAAAAGCATTTTCAAGATATTTTCTCTAAATTGGATAGGTGGGAATGGTAATTTGCTTAAGAAGAAGTTGAATAAAAACTGCCAGGTCATCCAATAACTTGGATGGGGCCACACCATTTGACTCGAATTCCTTATTGACTTTCTCAAGACATGAAAGGACAGGTTTCAGAAAACAGCAGATATATTAAGTTCATCACCGAACATCGAATAGAGCATATCAGCTTTGTAGCATTTTCCGCTTAGCCCAGCAGTTTCAAAATAAGTTTTTAACTCGAGCCATTGATCAACTATCCCACATGTCGGAGATTCAAGAAATTCAACTGGCTGTATATTATTTCTACCTCGCTGTTCGACCAAAGAAGTACGAGCCTAGATGGCGCTAATTCTGCAAGTTGTTTGAACCATCTCACGTCACAAGCATGAGGGATCATCATGTAGGACTGAGAAAATCTAGCGGTAAAAGAGCTGTCTTGGAGAAGATCGAGAAAATCAGTTGGAGCCTTCCCTAATCAGAGCACAAATTTCTTGGAAGACATCCTGCCTTTGCTGCAGAAGTCGCCACTGAATGGAGTGAGAGACACACCTTACAAGCATCAAATGTGGAACCTCCCTTGTATTTCATATACTCCATTATTGGTTCCGACCACCACACTAGTATTTACTGTTCCTATTCCCTGTAATTTCTTTAAGTTAATTTGTTCCAACGCCTCTTTAATGGCTCAAGCAATAGACAGAGTATTTCATTTTTCAAGTTCGACTATTGTAAGAAATATCGACACAATCTTGTGCGAATTGTACTATGATAAATCATAACTTTTGCTGGAAGTTTAGCGACACTAACATCAGTTGATTCGTCAATTAACATACTGTACATAGTATTAGCAACATCAGTTCTCATATTCTTTGTAAAATAGAGCCCAAGAACATTCTTGATGATAGTACTACATTTTATACGATGTAACTTAATCTGGCTTGCAATAACACTATCTTTGAGTCAGTTTTTACCATTTCTCCTAAGTGATCACGCGATATTATGGCGAAACGCGCGGCCACAAGAAGAGCAAGTGACCCTTTAGCTTCGTTACGTCCTGCAGAATCCTCCACTGATGTGAAAAAATTTTTGCCTGTCTTAGGAAGGGAATGAAGGAAATTGCAGATTTATGTTTCTTGTTCCTGATTGATTCTCTATATCCGCTAACCGAGCTCTTGCAGTACTCGTACAGTGGCCCACTTTACAGAATGTCTTTGTGTTACCCGCTACAGCTTGTGATAACCACTGCACAAATTCGAATTTTTTAACCACTCTTCCCTAGACTTTTGAGTGTATTGGGGTTTAACTTTATCCATTTCAACAGAATTGTAATCAGTCACTATGACGAAAAGCGCAATCATGGCTACTACTACAAGAATTCAACAATAAACGATTAATATGAGTAATAACAAGGAGCATTCGCGAATTTGCGTTTCGTTCAATTGCTCGGTACTCGACAATGGAAATGCAATAACTATAATGGAGATATTATACGTATTATGCTTTATTGAAGTTAGTTAAACCACCACTTCATTATTTCAAACTTATAAAATACTTTAACATTTTTACAAGAAATTTAATATTACTTTTATACCTTTAAATAATACAAAATAAAGCATAACAGTTCCATACTTATGTACGTCCTGCAATCGTTATTTACAGTGTTGAAAACCAGTAACAATTGAGTTTGTTTGTTAAGAGATTTTGTAGTATATTCAGTAGGAGGAAAGTAATTTTTCCTATAACCTGTTAAGAGCAAGCTGAAGTTACTGACATACATCACTAAGCTTTAGGAATAAATGGTTCAAATGGCTCTGAGCACTATAGGACTTAACATCTGAGGTCATCAGTCCCCTAGAACTTAGAACTACTTAAACCTAACTAACCTAAGGACATCACACACATCCATGCCCGATGCAGGTTTCGAACCTGCAACCGTAGCGGTCGCGCGGTTCCAGACTGAAGCGCCTGGATCCGCTCTGTCACAGCGGCCGGTCGTTAGGAATAGAAGACTAGAATTCTACCAGACAATATTCTAAAGACTAAACTTCTCACTAGCAACCAGATCTTAAATTGTCCAGCTGGATGGCCTTTCAAGAAAACCAGATCCATTTGGTAATCCACAAAGTTAGCAACACTGTCCCTTCGACATATCTTTCTCCACAGCTCATGCACAGTCATATCCTAGTTATCCAATTCCCCCTGTATGACCTGTATGACTGAGGCAGCAGATCCAATTCCCTGTATGACCTGTATGACTGAGGCAGCTCCAATTCACTGTATGACCTGTATGACTGAGGCAGCAGATCCAATTCCCTGTATGACTGAGGCAGCAGATCCAATTCCCTGTATGACCTGTATGACTGAGGCAGCAGATCCAATTCCCTGTATGACCTGTATGACTGAGGCAGCGGACCCAATTCCCTGCATTACCTGTATGACTGAGGCAGCTCCAATTCCCTGTATTACCTGTATGACTGAGGCAGCAGATCTGAACCGATCACTTATCGTGATTGTTAACGTGAGGTAAAAAAATAACTATCGTTGGTTATCGGCTGCAAGCGAATGAGTTCATTGTTCAGTGCCTTTTTGGGTTATCACACTGAACTACCAATGTGTACTCTAAAAGTACTCTGGCGAGATATCGCAGAGAGTAGACATATATTTAGAAACTGTTGTATAGTGTAATTTGCGGTACTGTTAAGAGCTGCCATTTTCAGGATCAGAAATTTTATACATAATAAAACTGCAATATTGCTACAAATGCTGTAATATTATGGGAATTAAGAATATTTTTTCATTATTTGGAACCATTTTCAAAATATAAATGGTTTCTGTTGACAAAACAGTAATTTATGCTGTTACTTTGAATATTCATGATTTAACTTACGTTAAAATGGTTCGATGAACCCTCGGCCAGGCACTTACATGGGAATTGCAGAGTAACCATGTAGATGTAGATGTAGATGTGTTGCTACGATCTATAGACTTTCGGATTCGCTTGACATTGGTTTGATGCTCCGAATCTGCGCGCGGTCCAACTCTGTATTGGAAGAATCTTATACACCACTACGGAATTGTGTTTTCCTCTTTTCCAAAATTCTTCTTGGTCGTGTCATACTAGTTTCCAACGAAACCACCGTTATTGTAGAAGGACAGACTCCGAGCGAACTACTGACAACTTTTTATCGAGATCGTCGAACAGCAGAAGCTGCGTAATTTGATTACATTCTTTTCAGAATAGATTTTCAGTGCCTTTTAATGAGTGCACGATATTATCCTGCAGACTTCATCAAAAACAGTTCCAGATTCTGCAAAGCTTCCCAAGTCATTAAAGTAAAGTTAATAATGAAATTCACTTTTAAACAACTAAGAGATTAAATCTGATTTTCATTAGAAGAGATTTGCTGAACTCTCGGTTATAGAACTCAACTACAACACATTTTTATTTATCCAGCTAGTTCGCAGAACAAAGATTTTTTTAAAAACCGTAATCTATACGCATGATCTCGCGAGCATAAAGTCACCATCCTTCCAAAGACTTGCTTTAAGTGCTCTGAATATCTCTGTTACACTTTCATATGGGCTACACCGACTTGTTAGGACCCTTCCGGCGCGTCTCTAAATTCGCTCGACCTCGCCAGCCTGCCTTGTGAGAAGTTCAAACACTGGAGAAGGTCTCGAGCACTGGTCAGTCCAGTGCCTTTTACGACATATCCTCGACAAATGCACTGCTGGCTCCCTGATCCTTTCCAATAGTCTAAAGCTACCGTTCTCTTTCCCCACTGCTCACTTTACATGTGGTTCCGGTTGTTCAGACGATGTAATCAGCTTTGAAGTTACTACTAATCTTTTAATCGGATACTTTCAGGCTCTCTGTATTTGTTACGACCATTATCTTTCTTTTTTTTTACATTTGAAAATAGCTGCTGTTCATTATACCAGAAAGAAATACGCTAGCAGACAAACAAACAAAAAAAAACACACGCAGTACGAAAGAATTACCCAAATGGAGGGGAAATCGGTAGACGTGATGTACATGTACAGAAAAATAAATCACTATAATTTCAGAAAATTTGGATGATTTATTCAAGAGAACCTCACAAATTGAGGAAGTTAGTAACGCCTATGTCCACCTTTTTCCCTTACACAGGCAGTTATTCGGTTTGCCATTCACTTGTTGGCTATCTTGCCAAATTTTGTCCAATTGGTGCGTTACATAGTAAAAATCCCGAACTGGTTGTTGGGCTCAGGCCAGGATACTCCAAACGATCTCAATTGGGGGAGAGATCCGACGACCTTACTAGCCAAGGTATGGCTTGGAAAGCACGAAGACAAGTGAAGAATACTCACAAGGAAACTACTTGGGCTCGAACACACACAAATACACCAAAATCGTGTGAGAAATAATGTAAAGGTCTCTTATTGCACTAGTGATACTCCCGCATCTGCAAAAGTCTGCAGTCGTCCTTCAGAGGCCTCTGCGTATGCCATGCCGCAATGCACACTGACCTGCCGGTACACCAGTCGTGACCAGTAGGGATGGTGCAGTGTGCCTCTGAAGTTGCGTTTTGTGAGATTATTTGTGTACTGAAGCGTCAGATGGCTCGGCGATTGGTAATCAATCCTGATAATGTATTGCGATTGGTTGAGATGAAGTTACGAAGATCCCTTCTTCGTGAAGATGGTATTGGTGTAGAAGACGAATCATTCGCATGTTTTCTGATATCTATTACAGTGCAGAAATATGAGCATAAGTTAGAAACAGATACTGTTGTAACGCTAACACATAATGATGATGATAGGGATGATAATGACGAACAACTCATTGCAAACGGTAGTGCTACGGCAAGTGCGGGAAGAGGCGATGGAAGCAGTGACAGTGAATGCCAAACGTCTCCCAAGAAGAAGGTTAAAGTTGCAAGTATCATCACGGCGTTTGATGACAGCACACAGGAGAACATGTACGATGATTATTACGTAAGAGGTTCAGACATATACGTCAAGCTTCTGAAAAGAAGTCTAAAAGCAATATTAAAAACATACTGGATTACGTGGCAAAGAAAAGAGAAGGAAATGCAGTTTTCAAAGGAGATAGTACACTGCTGTTCAACACCCTCAAGGAGCGTGTAATGGTGAAATTCGATGAAGCGCGAGAATGCGGTTCCGCTGTTCATTATTGGCATTTAGGGTATTGGACGTAGCCAGAAATCTCGGGTGTACAAACTTTACAGCTTCACTAGGATTTATTACTAATTTGAAAAAGGAGTTTAGGATAACATCGCGCCGTATCACTATGCTCCAAGCACGAAAAGATAAGGATGACGAAGAAGAGCTGATTGAAAGAGCTCAAACGTTTGTTGCTGACGTCAATATATCACGAGAGAAAAAATCGATATTAGTTCTGTATGGAACTGTGATGAGAGTCAGTTCAACTATGAACTTTCTTGTGACAGAACACTATCCATGAAATGGGAGAGAAACACTGTCGTGATGTTGCAATCAGTTAACTGTGCAACACATAGTTACACGATCTATGTTGCTATATCAATGGACGGACGATTGGCAGACAAACTCTATATTTGCTTCCAAGAATCCAGTGGAAAGTTTGGACCCCGCGTGTCAAGGGAAATAGAAACGCGGTGCACTCCACATGTCGTCGTCGATGCAAGTGTGAGTGGGAAGATGACGAAACAACATCTCAAGACGTTTTTTCTGTCAGTTTTGAATCCACATTTGTCGAGAAACTCACTAGTACTTTGTGACTCCTGGTCTGGACATAAGGATGAACGAGTACTACTGGAAGCATCTGGCGGAAAACATGTAGATTTGAAAATCATTCCGCCTAAAACTACAAAATATGCACAACCTCTGGATGTGTATTTCTTCAGGCAATATAAAATATATGCCAAGAGAATAACAGACTTCATTAAACTACGTTCCAGTAATATGCAGCCGAAATTGCACGACAGATTCTTCATCATGAATATGCATTCTGTCATTTACAATCTGTTAACTGCGGCAGTATACTGACCAATGCTTCGTTACGCGTGGCAGAACACTGGCTACGATATTGGTGAACCAGTGAACAACTTCAAAAGTGTCACTGACGTGCCGTTCAACACTGATATTATAGAATGTACAAATACGCCATGCGATCAACTTACATTTCTTCACTGTGCGTTTTGCAGACATTCGTATTGCTCGGAGCATTTTATTGCCATTCCACATTTGCATTTATAGTTAAGATTGCTGCATTGCGTATGGCGTCTACAATTACATCTACAGTGATATGTAGAGTATGACTGCAGAGTTTTGCAGAAAAACGACACCCACCAGCGTATTCAGAGGTACGTAATGGTCGTGTAACCAAACTTTCATACAGATCTGTTTGTTCGAGCCCAAGTACTTTCCTGGTCAGTATTGTAGAACACTCAGTATAATGTCGTTTATTGAAACTGAACTACACTTCTCGAACAGTCACTATATACACACAAAAACAAATAACTTGTAGACGACCATTCATCAACAGCGTCGGTGAGGTCCGTCGGAGCTGGTCCTAGCTCGGCGAGGAACTGGCTGTACTGCTGTTTTTTTTTTCTTTATTGTTATTTTTAAACCTGTTTACAGGCAGGCCAGCAGCAGCATACTACGCCGCTGTTTGGCCATAGAGAAACACAAAAGAGACAAATGAAGACAATTAGAAAAAAACATGGTGGACATATAAACGGAGACAAACACTTTTTAAAATACATGGAGCCGTTCACGGGCGTAGAGTCCAAGATAAAATTTGTTCAAACACTTGGACACATACTTAGACGAAAATTGTCACACGAGAACGTGGGTGCATAAAACGAATAACACGGAACCACTGAAGCACAAACGACGGCACACACAGAAACACGAGCTGTTGATCTCCGGCGCGCGAATGTTCACTAAACGTGTACGAGTCCGGGGAAATGGTTCAAATGGCTCTGAGCACTATGGGACTCAACTGTTGTGGTCATAAGTCCCCTAGAACTTAGAACTACTTAAACCTAACTAACCTAAGAACGACACACAACACCCAGCCATCACGAGGCAGAGAAAATCCCTGACCCCGCCGGGAATCGAACCCGGGAACACGAGTCCGGGGACCTGCCAAGAAAGGAGGAGGGGGGGGTGGAAGAGGGAGTGGGGAGAGCAGAGATGCCACAGGCAGGGGAGATAGGGGGGAGGGAGGAAGGGGGAGGGAAAGCCCAGGGAAAGAGTGGTGGAGGAAGGGGGATGGGGGGAAAAGGAGAGAGAAGGGAGGGAGGGTGCCCAAACGAAAAGGCACAGGATGTGGGAGGGGAGGATCAAGGTAGGAGGCGTAGATGGAGGGGAGGAGGACATCATCAGGGAGGGGGAGCTGGCGGAGGCCACCTTGGGAGAGGGTAAGGAGAGTGGAGAGATGGAGACCGGGTGGGACGTGGGAATACAGGTGCGGCAGCACGTGGGGGTGAGAGAGGATGGGCGAGACAAGCGGGTGAGGAGGATCGAGTTTACGGGAGGTGTACTGGTTCCGTATCCTTTCAAGGAAAAGGAGGAGGTGGGGGAACGGAATGAGATCGTACAGGATCAGTGTGGGGAAGGGGAGTGGAGACGGATACGATAGGCGAGGCGGAGAGTGTACTGCTGCTGCGCTGGCCTTATAAAGCCGGCGGAGGCCGGCGGAGTACTCCAACTTCCCTGCATCTGTGAGGCGACCTCTGCAGAAAAAGGTTCGCATTAGTCTCTAGCAAGTTCTGTTTGTTTTGAAGAATTGGTTTGCTCTTGGTTGCACCTCCAAGTGCTTGTGTATGTTATGCGGTACACAGGAATGTCTTGAGTGTAGTCTGCCTGGCAGGGGCCATCTGTGGCAGACGTAACAACAAGCTGCAGAAACTCTCGCATTATCTTGCTGAAATGTAAGCCCAGGATGGCTTGCCATGAAGGGCAACAAAACGGAGCGTACAACATCGTCGACGAATCGCTGTGCCCTAAGGGTGCCAAAGGGGTCTTCTATGAAAAGAAATGGCACCCCAGACCATCACTCTATGACAGTCGACTTTGTACTCAACCGCCGTCTGGGGTGTCTGATTAACGGGGCTCAGCACGAAACGGACTCATCACTGAAGACAGCTCTACTCCATTCAGTGAGAGTCCAGACGGAAAACGTATGTGGAGGTGCTCCGGATAGTGGTGGAGTACTAACCTGAATGTCGCTCTCCATATGGCCAGACAACGAGGCGTGATGGTCTGGGATGCCATTTCTTTTCACAGCTGAACACCTTTGGTTGTCATCTGCGGCACCCTTATAGCGCAGTGGTACGTCGACTTTATTCTAAGTCCCTTTTTGTTGTCCTTCACGGAATGCCATCCTGGGCTTACATTTCAGCAAGGTAACGCGCGCTCGCACACGGCGAAGAGTTTCTCCAGCTTGTCTTCGCTCGTAACAAACGTACCTTGGCCAGCAAAATCGCCAGATCTCTACCCGACTGAGAACGCCTGGATCATTCTGGCAGGGTCCTCCAAACACATCGACATTTTGATGATATAATGCACAAATCGGACAGAATTTCACGCGATACCCTCAGCAGAACGTTCAACAACTCTGTCAATTAATTCCTCGCCAAATAACTAGTTGCATAAGGGCCAGACGTGGACCACCGCATTATTGACTGTTCAATTTGTGAAGCTCTTTTTCTTGAATAAATAATTCATTTTTTATGAAACTGTAATCATTTGTTTGTATATGTACGAGGGTGAGTCAAATGAAAACCTTAAATTTGTAATAACAAATAGAAATTTCGCGCCGTTATCCTGTAACTTGTTAAGCGTGCTACAAATAACATGCAGAATGGCCTGTAGGTGGCAGCATAGTGCAGATGCACATATACCGTCGCAGTATCAGTGTAAAGATGGCCGCCCCACTTGCGACTTGCACCAGGGAAGAACAGCGTTCTGTTATTCGGTTTTTGCGTAGCGAAGGTGTTAAACCTATTGAAATTCATCGACGAATGAAGGTTAAGTACGGTGATGCATATTTGTCACAGCAGCAAGTCTACGAATGGAGTAGGAAGTTCGCAAATGGTGTGACTTCAATGGAAGATGCTGCTCGTCCAAGTCAGGCACAACGAGTTGTGACTCAACAGAACATTGCAGCAGTTGAAGCCATAGTGAAGGAAAGCCGCCGAGTGACACTGAATGAAATTGCAACGTGATTGCAGATTAGTCATGGGTCAGCACACCACATTGTGCATGATGTGCTCCAGTTTCACAAAGTGTCTGCAAGATGGGTGCCACGACAGCTGACTCCTGAAATGAGAGAACGACGTGTTGATGCTTGTGAAGAACTTCTTCGGCGCTTTGAACGAGAAGGTCATGGCTTCCTTGCAAGAACCGTTACTGGGGACGAAACATGGGTTCACTTCCACCAACCGGAAACGAAGAGAGCGAGCAAGGAATGGCGCCATTCCTCATTACCAAAACCAAAGAAGTTTCGATCAGAATCATCAGGAGGGAAGGGTATGCTGACTCTCTTTTGGGACGAAAAAGGCGTCGTTTTGGAGCATTACATGCCTAGAGGGACCACTGCCACCAGTGCATCACACACAGATCTCCTGAAAAATCATCTGCGGCCTGCAGTGAAATCAAAGCGACGTGGATTGCTGTCAGCAGGTGTCCTTTTGCAACATGACAATGCAAGGCCCCACACTGCCCGTACAACAGTTGCAACATTCACAGACCTGCATTTTGAGTGTCTTCCTCATCCATCATACTCACCAGACCCTGCCCCAAGTAATTTCCATATGTTTAGACCACTCAAAGACGCAATAGGAGGATAGAAGTTCCATTCTGATGAAGAGGTACGCCACGCGGTGCATGAGTGGTTGTGCGGACTACCAAAAAAAATTTTTTCTAAGGGAGCGCTGGAGGACTTGCATTGAGCGTGGGGAAGATTATATTGAAAATTGATACAGCTTTGTACCACTTCTGCACAATAAATAATATTTAAAAAAAGTTTTAAGGTTTTCATTTGACTGACCCTCGTACATCATATCCACCGTTTTCCGTCCGATTCGAATTAGTTCTTCGTGGTGCGTTGTATTTTTATGTCTTACAATGTGCTATACACGTTGTTGATTTTCATAACATCATACACCAACATCACACTGTTTTAGAACACCATCGTATACTGTTTGTGCGTAACATTGACAACCGTATTACGGTATCCAAGTAAGCTCCCCATGTCTTTTCCGTTTGTGTTGAACATTCACCATTCTGTTTAGTGTATTGCACCTGAAATAAAAATTTTAGAGACATGCGTTAGATGAAAAATTATGAGAATTATTTATTTTAAATATGTGTGCGTTAATTTCAGTAAAATAAATAAAAAACATTATCAAGATTATATTCAGTAATATAGAATTGTTTAATGACATAGGAATACGCCAGAAATACTGCTAAGTTGATACCGTTTCAGTATCATTAACAGACATACTCGTATTTTACCACAAGTAAGTTTGCTATAAATGATTGGGACCACGCGCATTAGGCAGAGTCAAATATCAAGACTTACGTATAGCTGTTTCTTTCTAGTGATGTCTTTATCTTTCGTTTCACTGCAATGTAGCAAGTCGCTGTAGACAGCGGATTCTATAATACTAACTAAATAACACTGGTAGAGGTCACTCACTCGCCTTCATGACAACGATAAAACTTAATAATTCTTTGCCCATCTAGCTGAACTTCGTGGTTTTAAATAGGGAGGATTAGTACAATACCAACACGACTAACATGGAGCGTCTACACAAATGGTTACAAGGCCCACCAATAAAATGAATTCACAATACCAAGTTTTACTCGAAACAACAAGTTCGACACGCAAAAAGTAATTTAAACATAATTATAGTCACTCCCTATGCCTGAAGGTGCAGATACCCAAAGGCTTAAACGCATCGTAACTCGCAAAATTTAACCTGGCTTAGTTCTATATCTCCACATTTCAGCAGAGCATTCATGCAAACAGATTCCTCACAGCACACTCTTACACTCTTTCACTCCTTGCACCGTCCGGGCCGTGCGGGATTAGCCGAGCGGTCTGGGGCGCTGCAGTCATGGACTGTGCCGCTGGTCCCGGCGGAGGTTCGAGTCCTCTCTCGGGCATAGGTGTGTATGTTTGTCCTTAGGATAATTTAGGTTAAGTAGTGTGTAAGCTTAGGGACTGATGACCTTAGCAGTTAAGTCCCATAAGATTTCACACACATGTGAACACTTTGCACCGGCCGGTCCTGTATGGATGGGGTGGCAGACAGACCAATAGTACACACATACTACAAACTGTGACACTGTAAGCCAATTAGAGGGAGTGGAAAATGCGTAGGCGTCCATTGCCCTCACTTCTTTTCGAACAAAGTAAACATCGGGAAGGTTCTCAAAGCTTCTCCCCGGCGGGTCACTGGACCAATCAGATTAAGAACACTGAGAAAATTCGGCGCTGCTGTTCGGGTGTGGCCCTGCCAACTGTCTTTCAGACTAACCGACGTCTCCCTGGCCTTCCAGAGAAAGAAGAAAGGAAACCTCCATTGGCAAGCAGCTCCGCTGCTACCTTCTCATTTTCACGAGGATTTAGCAGAGGAGACATGAGGCTGGTGATCACAAATGGCAATACTGAGAATTAAAATAAAACAAAATATCCTGCAGAAACTCTCCTTCAACCATCGGCATATGAGAAGAATAAAAATCAGACACACTTTATTATCAAATATCAACAAGTCCGCGAATGTCAACATTATGGAAGAGGTATGAAAATAACATACCTCTTTCATCACTATGATGCCCAAAGCAAAAATTCCTGAGGCTCGTGGTTCGATATGGGGGACAGGGAGCAAAGTAATTTTGGTTGATCCTGACTACATGACAATACACACATCTTTATAAGGGTTTCGGAGAGGACTCTAAAGTCCATTATCTCGTCTTTCTTCCCTGAGAAGGCATGAAATAAGCTATGATTCGTTAATAAGCTATGATTCGTTAATAAATATATGTAATAAGGTATGGAATATTGCCCATCTCACTCCCACAGGCATACACAATAAAATACGTTGATCTTGGGTCTCCCTGTGTTTGTCAATAGTTCGTGGCATTGAAAGGCAATTGGTTCCCTGCAGCTGGACTAGAGTTCTTCACATCCAAACTCTCTTCAGAAAAAACACTCACTTTCACTCTTTATTGGTGATATCAATTTAATTCGACAAATATTTCCTCCAAAATAATAATCACAGATTAATGGTTCAGAAAATCCAGACCCAGGATCATATCAACTGTTTATGAGGGGACAACCATGAAGTTTGCTCTGAAATATACCAACTGTTCAAGTAATTTACATCATTTACTGTCTATATTTAAAACAAAGATACGATTAAAGACATTTTTTCTCGATACGATACAATATTTCAGTGCCTGTGTTATTTCGAATCACGATTCAAAATTCTTTCGGACATGCGTGCATGCAGAATAACACAGTATCTGCCGATACCGGGTAAGCAGTTTTCAATTAAAGTCTCTCCTGTACCGCAGTATACATAAGGAATGCACGAGTGCAGGCTGTAGACGCATTATTGACGACATATGGAAGTTAACGTCTGGCCGTGAGTCGTCCTCTGATAGCCAAAGCGATTAAGGCTACCGCTGGCGATAAGCGGGAAATCCGGGTTCGAGTTCGGTCTGGCACAAATTTTTATTGTCTTGTTTCCATTATGCAGCTGATGGTAGGTAGTCCATATTCGTAACTGCGAATACATTTCATGTATTTCTTCTCTTTAGTCAAAACAAATCTAATTATTGTACAAGTGTTCCCGCTCTCTTGCTACATTTTTAATATACACACGACACAGTTTAATTTGATTCTCTTCTACTGTTAATATTTTTCATACTGCAGAGATGAATGAAAAGAAACTGCGTCCAAGTGGCATGTGCAGATGCGATGTCAGGTCCCACAATCTCAGCCATATCCGATGTAGCAACCCCCGCTACTTGAGTATCATTAAATCCACCTTTTAAAGTATCTAAGTAAATAGATAAAATTTCAGTTGTATGGCAATCAGTTCTGTATAGGCCAGTTTTGGCCTGTTTATCACTCAGAATGGACATTAAATTCACAGAAACACCGATTTCATTACTACAGATCATTCGTTCAGGTGTTAAAGGTATAATACGGTTGCGGCGAGGCGGAGTCGGTCGTCGTCGTGTTTTTGTTAACGCTACCGTTCAGTCCAACTACCTAGATAGGATTCTTGCCGATGTCCCTTCACTCTGTGGTACCAGATACGTGCTAGGCAGTGTAAAGCAGCGTTGATGAAACCACCACCTAATACCTACCACACAGAGGCCGCGTAACTCTAGTTGAAAGTTAGTTCCTAAAAATTCTTGATAAAAAAAATGTCGTGTGACTAGGGCCTCCCGTCGGGTAGACCGTTAGCCGGTTGCAAGTCTTTCGATTTGACGCCACATCGGCTACTTGCGCGTCGATGGAAAAATGGGGCATTCGGGATCTTCAGTCTACTTCCAGAAAAGCGTTTAAAAATTAGATTATCTCTGCCTTTTATTCATACTGGAACACATGAAATGGCTATCAAATCCGTATTTAATATGGTAAAACGTTATCATTCGAAGTTCACTGTCTGTATAACAAATACACTCCTGGAAATGGAAAAAAGAACACATTGACACCGGTGTGTCAGACCCACCATACTTGCTCCGGACACTGCGAGAGGGCTGTACAAGCAATGATCACACGCACGGCACAGCGGACACACCAGGACCCGCGGTGTTGGCCGTCGAATGGCGCCAGCTGCGCAGCATTTGTGCACCGCCGCCGTCAGTGTCAGCCAGTTTGCCGTGGCATACGGAGCTCCATCGCAGTCTTTAACACTGGTAGCATACCGCGACAGCGTGGACGTGAACCGTATGTGCAGTTGACGGACTTTGAGCGAGGGCGTATAGTGGGCATGCGGGAGGCCGGGTGGACGTACCGCCGAATTGCTCAACACGTGGGGCGTGAGGTCTCTACAGTACATCGATGTTGTCGCCAGTGGTCGGCGGAAGGTGCACGTGCCCGTCGACCTGGGACCGGACCGCAGCGACGCACGGATGCACGCCAAGACCGTAGGATCCTACGCAGTGCCGTAGGGGACCGCACCGCCACTTCCCAGCAAATTAGGGACACTGTTGCTCCTGGGGTATCGGCGAGGACCATTCGCAACCGTCTCCATGAAGCTGGGCTACGGTCCCACACACCGTTAGGCCGTCTTCCGCACACGCCCCAACATCGTGCAGCCCGCCTCCAGTGGTGTCGCGACAGGCGTGAATGGAGGGACTAATGGAGACGTGTCATCTTCAGCGATGAGAGTCGCTTCTGCCTTGGTGCCAATGATGGTCGTATGCGTGTTTGGCGCCGTGCAGGTGAGCGCCACAATCAGGACTGCATACGACCGAGGCACACAGGGCCAACACCCGGCATCATGGTGTGGGGAGCGATCTCCTACACTGGCCGTACACCATTGGTGATCGTCGAGGGGACACTGAATAGTGCACGGTACATCCAAACCGTCATCGAACCCATCGTTCTACCATTCCTAGACCGGCAAGGGAACTTGCTGTTCCAACAGGACAATGCACGTCCGCATGTATCCCGTGCCACCCAACGTGCTCTAGAAGGTGTAAGTCAACTACCCTGGCCAGCAAGATCTCCGGATTTGTCCCCCATTGAGCATGTTTGGGACTGGATGAAGCGTCGTCTCACGCGGTCTGCACGTCCAGCACGAACGCTGGTCCAACTGAGGCGCCAGGTGGAAATGGCATGGCAAGCCGTTCCACAGGACTACATCCAGCATCTCTACGATCGTCTCCATGGGAGAATAGCAGCCTGCATTGCTGCGAAAGGTGGATATACACTGTACTAGTGCCGACATTGTGCATGCTCTGTTGCCTGTGTCTATGTGCCTGTGGTTCTGTCAGTGTGATCATGTGATGTATCTGACCCCAGGAATGTGTCAATAAAGTTTCCCCTTCCTGGGACAATGAATTCACGGTGTTCTTATTTCAATTTCCAGGAGTGTATTCACTCGAAAAGCAGCCAGAATTTTAATAAGTCCGACCCGACTAATTTTCACGTTCTACAAGTCACAGACCCATAACTATTCGCGAGTCAAACATTCGGTCGTTCCAGTGGTCTTCTTCGTAAGAAGTGCTTGCCGAAATATACCGTACAGAGCACGAAACACGCCACGCACAGTTGTTACTACGACCAGAAAGTTCACACGCTCATATCTCTCAAACTACTTAATTTAGAAACACCAAAGTTTCATTAAAATGTTTGTAACTCCAGTCGCTTCAGTATGATATGTTCGAACCGAAATCAGCTCACTATTTCCTCATCTTACAGAGTATTTTTAAGGAGCGATCTAACATCGTGTTATCCGTAAGCCGGCTAGTAAGCGACTCTCTCGAGGTACTCTCCTATATGCCCACTCCTCTTTTCGCACAGGAACAGCTTAGTTCTGATTGGCTGTTGATCTAAACGACCAATCAAAACGTTCCTTCTAGATCATTCTCGCGGCAAATCTTGCCTTATCCAATCACTAATATGATAGCAATTAGTGTCAGCAGAACTTCAAATTCTTATGTTTTGTTTAATCAAAATAAACGAAGTGCGAAATATTCTTCGAATTGATAAATAAACTTCCATTCTGGCTACTTTTATACAAAAAGCAGGCACACACCGACATACGTCACCTGAATCGTGGTTGCAACATAACTTTCCCACGGTTCGTTTGTACAAGGTTTAACGTAAAATGAAATACTAAATATTGACTTATGTCCCACATACACTCTCTCAATCATTCTCACGCACTCACACAGCAAAATATAATCAAATAATAATTTTGACCGATTTTTGTATTTAACAGTGACTAAAGTTTTAAAAAGAAAATTCTAATTATTTGATTTTTATGCACTGATAACTTTGGAATGGCTTCAAATGATATTGGAAGTCAATCTGTTATTGTTCCTAACTTGATTTTAAAAGACAAGCGTAGGTTTTAGGAGTTTTAGGTCGTTCTCTTTATCTACAGAACTATAATAAATAAAAATCTGAAATTTTGACGGCATCATTCCATCAATAACAAAAGGGTGTGTACCAAATTTTAACAAATCGGAGCCGGCCGCTGTGACCGGGCGGTTCTAAGCGCTTCTGCCCGGAACCGCGCTGCTGCTAGGGTCGCAGGTTCGAATCCTGCCTCGAGTATGGATGTGTGTGTGATGTCCTTAGTTTTGTAGGTTTAAGTAGTTCTAAGTCTAGAGGACTGATGACCTCAGATGTTAAGTCCCATAGTGCTTAGAGCCATTTGAAACACTTGAACAAATTGGATAATAACTAATATGGATTATTTAGATTCGTAGATGGTATGAATCTTCCTACCGCCTGAATGTTACGCTATGCAGTTCTCATGGCAGGCAGCGTCAGCTGTGCTGTGGGCAAAGCGATTAAAAAAAAACTATAGCCATCCTGCAGCCACCGTACTAGAAGGCTGCGTGCCTTACTAAGACGAATGTCATCTCGTAATAACTTGCTGCGTTACATGATCTATGATTTTTTGATTATGAATCACACTGAATTCAAGGTATAATCAGTTGAACCTATTTTTCCTTCTACAACAATGGTTTTATAAAGGAAGGAAGTTTCAAATAAAATTCGTCCTTATTTATGTATAACATTGGGTGTACACGTTCTTTAACAAGTCCTTTTAAATATTGCCCTTCGAATTCACATTCTAGACGTACTTAAGAGTACCTTCCATATAGATGATTATTATTTTCTTAACGTCGTCTATAGTAACTTCACGTATCTTTATCGTGCCAAAGGTCACCAGTCAGTCTCCGAAAATGCCATAATATTTTCTCTCTCTCTCTCTCTCTCTCTTTTTCTCTTTCTCTCAGTTTCAGTCGACTACCATTGCCCTTGAACTGTCTGCGTTCACTTGACATCACATTCCAAACTGATATTTAACCCTTACTGTCTTTGACGTAACTCTTTGGTGGCGCTCGTGCGTCATACCAGCAAACAATCTAACGAACACTATGATTCGAACTGCCGCTCAACTCTCCTTCTGCTGTCCCTATCTCTCTCTCGTTCCTCTGATTTGAAATTGGCATTAATATCTCTTGACATTAAAATCTCTGATATCTTAAATTATTGAACATATACATACTGTATATAAAATTTACACACATACGAAACCATCATATTTCAGATGAGCCGGCCGGAATGGCCGAGCGGTTCTAGGCGCTACAGTCTGGAACCGCGTGACCGCTACGGTCGCAGGTTCGAATCCTGCCTCGGGCATGGATGTGTGTGATGTCCTTAGGTTAGTTAGGTTTAAGCAGTTCTAAGTTCTAGGGGACTAATGACCTCAGCAGTTGAGTCCCATAGTGCTTTATTATTAATTTCAGATGACATAAATAACGTTACTGAAAGTGCATAAATAAAAAACCACAGTTGAGTTGCATGAGTGAGCGTCAGCGAGTGTGTGTGTGTGTGTGTGTGTGTGTGTGTGTGTGTGTGTGTGTGTGTGTGTGTTTGTGCCCATGTTCTGGGTAATTCGAATGTACGATATTTCACGCATCAAATCGCTGCATTTCAGCCGAACGAACTACATTTGCATATAATTTTTGGCTTGACTAGCATTTACCACATTTATATAAGAATTTGGAGTTACGCTTTCTACATTTAAGTGGTACCCGGATTCTGTAGTTTTCAGTTTCGTCCAATCTATGAAATCGCATAGTTTCATCTTGTAATATAGCATTTTTGACCAGCTCTTTTATTTACTATACTGAAACACTGGTTTTCTTTCAAGATCGGGTAGATCATAGTAATGAGAGAATTTCCACCATTTTTCGCTAGACATATTGTCAAACTGTTCTGCGAAAAGGTACCAGTTCTCTGTCTAAACATGTTACGTCAAGACATAAAGCACTAATCCAAGAATATAGACTGCTGGCCACCGTAAATGCAACACCAAGAAAGGCAAGAGGTAGCACAACAAAATTTATTTTGTAGATAACATGTTGACCAAGTATCAAATGATTACGTTTACAGACGTCTGTGACATGTGGTTCCTGCCAGAATCAGTAGCCAGAGTAGCCGCCATTGTTGGAGATCACCGCTGCCACACGTCTCGTCATTGAGTCAAAGAGACGTTGGATGTGTTCCTGGGGTACAGCAGCCCAAGCAGCTTCCACACGATGCCAAAGATCATCTGGTGTGGCAGCTGGGGATGTAATCTGGGTCACTCGTTGAGCAAACATGGACCACATGTTTTCTATCGGCGAAAGATCCGGAGAGCGAGCCGGCCAGGGAAGCAATTCAATCTGGTTATTGACGAAGAACCTTTGGACAATGCGTGACACGTGTGGTCGCGCATTATCCTGTTGAAATATGGCTGTGGCCGAGCCCTGAAGGTACGGAAGGACAACAGGCTCCAGCACCTCGGATATGTAGCGCCGGCTATTTAAAGTACCGGCAATGCGTACTAGAGGCGTGCGAGAGTAATATCCAATACCGCCCCATACCATAATACCCGGTGCAACACCAGTGTGGCGGTGCATAATGCAGCTGTCCAGCATCCTCTCTCCACGGTGTCTCCACACTCGAATCCGACCATCGTGGTGCTGCAGACAGAAGCGTGCCTCGTCAGTAAAGACAACGTCATTCCATTCTGCCGTCCACATCCGTCTGTCATCACACCATTGGCGACGGAGACGTCTGTGGTTCTGCGTCAATGGTAGACGAAGCAATGGACGTCTTGCGGACAGACCACTCTGCTGTAAACGGCGTCGAATGGTATGCGCAGACACTGGATGATGCGTTACAGACGCAATGTGCTGTGCTATGGTTCGGGATGTCACTGAGCGATCCATCACTGCCATGTGCACAATTTGCCTATCAGCACATGCAGTGGTGCACCGAGGTGAATGCGATCGACTACGTCGGTCCGTCGTACCCTCCTGCATCCAACGGTCACATATCCGCATTACAGTTGTTTGGTTTCGTCCAACACGACTAGCGATTTCTCTGTATGATAATCCACAATCTCGGTAAGCCACTATCCTTCCTCTGTCGAACTCGGATACTCGATCAAAAGATGTTCGCTGTTGTCTACGAGGCATAACTGATCGTCTTGTGAAACAACCACAAGGTAAACACACGTACACTCGTCGAAATCGCCAAGCCTTAAATGGCGCTATGAGGTGGCGCCACAGGCGCGCGTGATGTGCGTCTGCGCTGAAATTCTAATCAGTTGCATATCTCATCGCTGCAAACCCATGGTGAAAATTTCACTTGATTCGGATGCTTCCTTCAGGGTGTTGCATTTACGGTGGCCAGCAGTGTATATTTAGTCAGAAGCTGTAGTGGTGGTATACTGTACTCTACTTCAAACATCAGTCATGAAAGTTCCTATTTACATCATTCCAGCAAATAGCGTATTACCGTACGTTTGCAAACACAGTCAGATAGGCAGGTGACGGACTGATTTTATACACGGTTAACATCATCGCGCAAGAACAGTTCACAATGATACGTACGACAGAGTCGAGATGTTTCCACACAATACTTACAAATATTTATTCATATTTGTCATTTTGTTGGCATAGAACGTCGGTGAGTTCGATAAATTTGGTTATATAGGTTACCATTTGGTGTTCACGTAAAGTTTATTTGTTATTTAAACCAATTTCGACTCTGCACCTATTTTCGGTAGCAGTATGAAACAAGGAACCATTTGCGATTATACATTTTGTCATTATTACACTGCATTAAAAAAATCGACACTTTACTTAATGCGGTAAGTACGCTCTTATCTACATGCTCAACGACCTTCTTTAAGACTGGCGCCCTATCATTGCATGTTTGCTTATTTTTACAAACCTGTATCAGTTCAAATGGTTCAAATAGCTCTGAGCACTATGGGACTTAACATCTGAGGACATCAGTCCCCTATAACTTAGAACTACGTAAGCCCAACTAAGGACATCAACCACATCCATGCCCGAGGCAGGATTCGAACCTGCGACCGTAGCAGTCGCTTGGTTTCGAACTGAAGCGCCTAGAAGAGCTGTGTCACAGCGGCCGGCCTTCCTCCTCCCCTTCTGAGTGATTCACCTTTTTTGCAATTATGCATTATCTTCTCCTGCCCTAAAATGAAGGTCGTTGAAGTGAACCGTTACTGAACTTCAAAAACTCAAAGTGTTAAAAGCTCGACTTTTATACCACCACTGGAATATAACTTTTTTACCACCAATTAGATCTAAAACTGAAACTACTGAAAGCAGGATAAAAAGCTATATTAGCCTAACAATAACGACAATTATATTTTTCTGCTGTAGAACATTACGTATTACCATCTACTCTCTAAAATGGTGGGTTGTGGAGTGCATCATTCCTGAAAAAACTTCTAAAACTTTTAGTTTAATGAAGCTTCTTTTTTTTGTACCACGAGTACAACAAATCCACAGTTAGGCCTAAAATCGAAACTTACGATACTGGAATAGATACCCATATCAGCTGGACCACAATGTCAGTTACATTTTTCCAATATTTATACATAGTCCGACAAGGAGATTGCACCACCCAGAAGAGGAGGGGGAAACAAAATCAACCTTTATGGTTTGAGAGGGTATGTGATGTTATTTCAGTGATTACAAAATCGAGGCAAATTTATAAAGAGCTTGGCAATATGAGCCCACTTATCAGCCTCATAACTTGTCTAGTCTGGATTCAAACACTGATTCTGTTAGAAGTTGGCCCGTAACTTTTGTTAACTGGTCCTTGATATACTGGGTCACAGTACTGGGATGAAGTTGACGTCAAAGCAGGTCCCACACATCTTCTGACGTAGACAAATATGGGGATCTGGCTGGCAACTGAGGTATCTCAACACCACACCGACAGTTCAGAGAGACAGGTACCATTATAGGACGATCATTGTCCTGTAGAAAAATAGCACCACCATACTGTCACATGAGAAATAGCTCATAAGGCACGTAACGTTCATGATATTCCACTGTGCCGTCACAGTTCCCTCAGTCACTACCAGCCGTGATCTGAATCCTTGCTAGTGTTATGACAGCCTACGCAAGGAACGTTAATACCGTAGTTTTGCTGCTGCTAGTCAACGACCAATGCTGCTGAGTGACACAGAATGTTTCAGGAAGTCCAAGGAGTTCATTACATACTCTCGGATGGTAGGCACAGATGTGGAGGTGTCACGATGTGCTTGATGCACAGTATGACGATACTCCCTTATAGTGGTCACACACGGCCGTACGGAAGCTTGATGACGAGTATTTATGCCCTCATCTTCCCATGCAGTCCACCATAGGACCAAGAGCGAACCCCATGTACACACTGCACCATTCGACCAGCAGGCTGAATGATGCACCTTTCAGACTCTGTGTGGTAGTGGTTCAAATGGCTCTGAGCACTATGGGACTTAACATCTGAGGTCATCAGTCACCTAGAACTTAGAACTACTTAAACCTAACCAACCTAAGGACATCACACACATCCTTCCCCGAGACAGGATTCGAACCTGCGACCGTAGCAGTTGCGCGGTTCCGGACTGAAGCGCCTAGAACCGCTCGGCCACCGCGGCCGGCAGTGCTAGTGATAAAGCTGTTTGACATGAGTCTTCTGCATCTCTGCGTCCATCAGTTCTCACTCAACACGTAGCACTGTTCCTGTCCCTTATAAAGCCTACCATAAAATAACGCACTCTAGTAGCCTTTTACCTGTCACAGACAATAATTGCAGTTCTAGAGTTATTCACATCATATATACCCGCTGATGGTGTGTATATGCACGAAGTTACATTGACATCCCAGAATGTCTTCTGGGTGCTTCACTTTCATTGCCAGCCAGTTTACGTTGGAAAGTTACACTGACACATTATCTCATGACTAAATAATTTGCTGTGGCTGTGGGATCTAAATACGTGTTTCCTGCAACGTATTCGGTGTGGAAACTCTCTAAACTCCAGGAAATTAAATATAAAAGGGGTAATGAAGATCGTGTGACTTGGGAAAAAGGCATTTGTTTGTTTGCCGCTGCATGTCGACAACCCAAAAGTTCAAGTTCAAGTTCCATTGTCTTCCAAGCGCTTTGCTATGTAATTCTCAGGGCAAACCTCAACGTTTATATTTCTTATCCGTGAACTGTAATTCACTTTGTAACTCCTTTTTGGTCTCCTTCATTGACCGCCCAATCTACATATTCAATAACATGGAGGACAGAGATATCTTCATCAATATGATACTTGATAAGCACATAAAATACTGATGTATGTCATTACCATTGTAGTCCAGCAGAGCTGACTGATGTGGGTGAATTATCCGGAGTTTGCAGGGAAACGCGGATGCTAACTAATCAGTCAAGTATGGGGCCGACTTTCACTGTACGAGTACCACATATTGTGCTGTCTCACTGATTACAGTTGCTACTGATTAAACTCTTTAAAAAATTCCTCCGGAAGAAATAGAAAGGGGCTCAGTAGGGCATTCCATAAACAGTGGAATTGCGTATGTTTTTCGAACAATCAGCAAAAAAACCCAGAATTAGGTACCCGACAATACACGGAAGAACACGACACCCCATCTACATGAAAGACGCGTTGTGCCGTACGGAATTTCACTCGCCGGCACAACGGTGGCTTCTTTGATTTGCTCCGAAAGGAGATTGAGTGGAAGTGTAACAATAAAATATTAGTTCACTTTATTACAGTATAGAGATGAAGATTTACTTATCTTTGTGCAACACATTTCCACGGGAATGTTCAAAGTACGAGGGCGGTTCAGAAAGTAACCTCCGATTGGTCACAGTGCGGGTTGTGGGGGGAGTAGCGACGCCATCTGTGCGTTCACGCACTCAACAGGTCAGTCGGCATCAAGCCGTGGTCGAGTGAACGTCGTACCTGCGCTAGTTTAGTTTTTGTGGCAGTTTGAAATGTGTGCTGCAATAGAAAACCCCGCCAAATGTGAAGTGCATGCTGTCCTAAGGTTTTTTACAGCCAAAGGATATTCTGCAGCAGCTATTCATCGTGAGCTTTGTGCCGTGTACGGACCAAGCGTTATGAGTGAAGGAGTTGTCCGTGAATGGGTACGTTTATTTAAAAGTGGACGAGAAAACGTTCATGATGAAGAGAGGAGTGGTAGACCATCATTGGTGACTGACGAACTCGTTCAGACAGTTGATGCAAAAGTTCGTGAAAATCGACGTTTCTCAATGTCGGAGTTGTCTACTGGTTTTCCACAGATTTCTAAGACTCTCTTGTACGAGATAGTGACAGCAAGATTGGGTTACCGTAAGTTCTGTGCACGATGGGTGCCCAAAATTCTTACCGACCACCACAAAACTCAAAGAATGGCCTCTGCATTAGACTTTCTGTCACGTTATGAGGACGAAGGGTAACCATTGTTAAACAGAATCGTGACCGGTGATGAAACCTGGATTAAGTACGTGAACCCTGAGACAAAAGAACAATCAAAGATGTGGGCACATTCAAATTCGCCCACCAAACCAAGAAAAGCCTCGCAAGATTTTTCTGCCAGAAAACTGATGGCAACGGTGTTTTGGGATGCCAAAGGGGTGTTGTTGGTTGAATTCATGGAACTTGGTACGACCATTAATCAAGACGTGTACTGTGAAACAATAAAAAAGTTACGACGGGCTATACAGAACAAACGCCGTGGTATGCTGACTTCCGGTATCGTTTTTTTGCACGATAACGCCCGTCCTCACTCTGCTCGCAGAACAACGGCCCTTCTTGAGTCCTTCAAGTGGGACGTTATCAACCATCCACCTTACAGCCCAGACCTGGCGCCAAGTGATTATCACCTCTTCATGCATTTGAAGAAATGGCTTGGGTCACAGCGGTTTGATGACGACGAAGAGCTCAAAGATGCGGTCACAGGCTGGCTCCAGGCACAAGCGGGTGATTTTTATGCAGAAGGAATTTCAAAGCTTGTGAGGAGATACGATAAGTGCCTCAATCGCTATGGAGACTATGTAGAAAAATAGTGCAAAGATGTAGTTGTAAGATGTATATATTAAAATATTTTTATTTAACTTGGTGTATTTTTTTAAATCAACCGGAGGTTACTTTCTGAACGGCCCTCGTATTTCCAACTGTCTCTATATATTAAAAGAACACTTCAATGTTAAAAAATATGTCGGCTCAACCACTTGTTTATAGTGTAAAACACTAAGATTGACGCGTTTCGGAAGTCAAGCTTCCATCATCAGAATAATAAAAAGTAAAAGAACCTGTTAAAACTCGCTAAAATGGAACATGCACCAGGCACAATAAAATTGATGTGGAGATGCACCTTGGAAGACACGGCTGCAGCAAGGGAAGTAGCCACGATGTTTTAATTTTATTATCAATTTTATTGTGCCTGGTTCATGTTCCATTTTAGCGAGTTTTAACAGGTATCTTTTTATTATTCTGATGATGGCAGCTATACTTCCGAAACGCCTCAGTCTTAGTGTTTTACACTATAAACAATTGGTTGAGCCTATATATTTTTTAACATTGACATTCACAACCACGACCTCTCATCCAGTATGGATAAAATCAAAAGCACACTTGATTCAGACAAATTTAAAAGACTCTTCAGTTGAAGAATAGTTGACATAATGTTTACATCAAGCTCTGCCTCTTACATTTAATACTCTGGCGGCCTATCTAAGACGATTGCAGCGGCGTAGCGAAGCTCTAGGAGGTGTGGCTACGCAGGCTTCGCTTATTCGTCGGTGTGATTTCAGTACGAGATGCCAGTCTTGGTTTGGCACCCCTCTCTTCGGATGAGACCACAGGAAGATTCTCAGTTACTGAATCCGTTTCATGTCCTGCTGCTGTTATGACTGCAGTCTGGTTCCTATTCAAGATAACATGTAAGTCACTGTATTTTACACCTGGGTACTTCAGACTTTCAAAGAGTGTGATCCAGTCAACAGGGTCAAACGCTTCTTTCTAGATCTACATATGCCACAAATATAGGACTGCCTTTCTTCACCCTACACTGTCTCGTTACTCTTTCCAAGACAAAAGGATTAAACTTGTAACACATGATTCTAGTCAACCACAGTGCACGATTAGCACCCACCGTATTCACATCTATCAAAGAGGTTAGACGCTCACATCAAGAGAGTTTGCCGAAAGAGCTCGTCTAAGTAGACATAGTGTTCAGAAGAAATTGATATTTCAACCAGCAGATTAACAGGGCACTGTCATTTAGAAACCAAGAATCACGAAGTGGATAAAAAGGAGAACACACCGAGAAAATACTTAGCTTTTCTTCCTTTTGTGGGCGACATTTGGTTTAAAATAGCAAGGATCTTCTGTAACTTTCAGGTGAAAATGATTTTCCGTCCACCACCTTTTGGCATCAGTGAAACATGACTTACTATTGCGGAAGGCCGTAATTTACAAAATACCTAGTCAGTGTGCTGCGGGTTAAGTAGGACAGAACATACACACTGTCAAAGAACGCTGCACTGGAAATCTACGTTACACGTGTCTTTTGCAAACCAAGCAAATACACTATTGCTGAACACTGTATTTCCACGGGACATTCAATGGAGTATGACAGATTCTGATCGGAGCAACAGCTTTTTGAGACTCCATTATTAAAAAAGATCCATGGAAATATGCCTGGCGGTAAAGCTGATGAACCTTGGTAGTGGCCACCAGTTGAATAGTGCATAGAACACCATCATCTCCTCGATTTTTTTCCAATCGAAGACGATAAGAGTGTGCCAACGGCAACGGCTAGCGGTAAGTTTTGAAGGTGGTCATGGAGTGGTTACCTCGAAATGACCTTCAACCCTGTTTTCAAGGTCAAACCAAGGTCAAGTTCATTTTTGCAAGTGGTAACCCATATTTTTTACTCCATATTCGTACTCTACGTGAAAAGATACGCATTGTTTGTAGGGAACATTTCTCTTTTTTCGAAAAACCAATGGTTTGTCGCCAGGGGGCACTTCATTGTAACTTTCCTAGGTCACCAGTATCTCGAGAACGAAGCGAGATCGGGACAAATTTTCTATGCAGTTTTTGTATGCTTTATGAACTCAGTCCACTGGTCAAATTTTCGTGAACGTGAAATGGCCTTGAATAGGGATTAACCTGAAAGTAAATAACGTCGGCATCAGCGGAACCTAATGTGCACCACGTGGAGGTTGCTCAGCTTACTTCGCACATCGTTAGCCCTGAATAGGGCTGATTAACATGGTTCTCACTAGAAATCTAGAATCTCACGTGCTCGATCAACTGAGCATTTTGCCTAATGCACATTTGCACTCTCTGTTGGAAACTGGTCTCCACATCATTCAATGTCTGATGGGTAATTGCCTGGAAAACCGCCACAGTCCTTTCTCTCAGATCCTCTGGCGTCGTCGGGGAAGTGGAGTACACCTTCTGTTTCACAGCTCCCCATAAGAAGAAGTCCAACGGCGTTAAGTCGGGCGACCTAGGTGAGAATTCACGAACTGCACTGCCGATACCAATCCATCGATTCGGGTAAGTTGCGTTAAGGTACCTTCTGATAGGTAGGGCCTGATGTGCAGGGCTGCCGTCATGTTGTATGTCTAGGGGGATACTTTCTAGTAAAGGAAGCACCAGATTCTGGAGAATATGAAGATATCGTAAGCCGTTCAATAGTTTTGCCATAAAAAAACAGGACCCATCTAATAATCTCCAACTATGCCCGCCCAGACACTGATTGAACACTGTCTCTGTGTTCGGTGATCTTGTTGCCAGCGAGGATTTGCTTCCGCCCAGTAGTGTGCGTTATGGAGATTGACTCCTCCCAAGTTGTCGCAATTTGACTCGTCTGTAAAGAGAGTGCGTGCGAAGAAAAAGGGATCACTCCGTATTTGCGTATCGACCCATCGACAAAATGCCAGGCGTCTCTCAGGATCCCCAGGCTCAATTGCTTGGGTGATATGAAAGCGATATG
This sequence comes from Schistocerca nitens, assembly GCF_023898315.1. Classification (NCBI taxonomy): domain Eukaryota; kingdom Metazoa; phylum Arthropoda; class Insecta; order Orthoptera; family Acrididae; genus Schistocerca; species Schistocerca nitens. The sequence goes on along the minus strand of NC_064617.1, from coordinate 180,329,979 downwards.
GGCGTAATTTAAAGTATCTTAAAACACGAGATACCGTTGATCGAGGCACGCCATGCATTCGCTGAATCTGACGAGTCGAAAGGAGTGGATCTTCACCGACGATAGCACGATCTCCCAGCGCAATCGCCTCTCTCGGGCCTTTCTTTCGTCTCTTCCTTTTCAAGGTCCCTCTTTCAGCTCGTCTTATCTGAGACCTAATTGTAACCTTCGTGGGACGACGGGCATCGGGATATCTTTTGGCATACAATCTTTGAGCGGCTGCATAATTATCGCGACACTCGCCAATAATTTTTATCATTCTCACTATTTCTAACGGCGTAATCAGTCATTTCAGACAGATTAGAGTCGAAAAATAAATTTTACTGATCACTTTTACGATTATTGCTTTTCTTAGTTTTTTCCTCCAACGAAACATCCGCCAAGCCTGTTGTAGGACAAGTGACTTATTACAGTGTACGCGACCCGTTTGTTTACACATGCTCGCTGTTGTTTACGCCAAAACATATAATAGTCAAGTGCGCTCTTTCAGAAAATTACTTGGGTGTCTAACGGATGTGTGTCTTTCAAGAGGGCGCCTTTACTTATCTCGATACTGACAAATATAAAATAATGAAATATCCCATGGTAATCCGTCCTTATCAAATTTTGAGAGAAGGCAGAAACAACCCGAGAAAGTCGACTGCATGTTTAGGTGACTCAGATAAATTTTTCTCTTACGTGCTTCAAACATTCATGTTGAGAATAATTTTCCTTGTACGTATTTGGAAAAATTTCACTTCGTAGGAATTCATTAGTGTCTCGCGAGACAAGATTGTTCCGAGTCCCACGAGGCGAAATTCATCAGAGTTCGACACATTTTTTCTAAGTCAGTAACAGAAAAGGCTACGAGAGTTACGCCAGTCAAGAATCATTCTAAGTGAGCACAGCGGAGAAATTTTCAGTCTCTAAAGGTAAAATTTCTCTGGACCCCCAGTCATGATATCAAACTCCCCGACAGTGACGCTTTTTAGTTAGCCTCAAAGCTCCACCATTCTCTTCTCTGATTGTGCCGGCACAAGCACAATGCTGGTCTCTGATTCGGCGCCCTCCATTTGGTGCACATGGGTTCCGCTAATGCCAACGGTATTTGCTTTCACATTAATCCCTACTGAAGGCCATTTCAAGTTCACGAAAATTTCACCAGTTGACAGAGTTCATAAACCATACAAGATTTTCATTGAAAATTTTTCCCTATCTAGCTTTGTTCTCGAGATACTGGTCACCTGGCAAAGTTACAATGAAGTGCCCCTGGCGACAAACCATTGGTTTTTCGAAAAAAACAAAGTGTTCCCTACAAACAGTCCGTATGCTTTAAGTAGAATACGAATATGGGATAAAAAATAGGGGTTACCATTTGCAAAAATGTTGACCTTGGTTTGACCTTGAAAGCAGGGTTGAAGGTCATTTCGAGGTAAGCACTCCATGACGCCCTTCAAACCTTCTTTTTTCGGAATTCTGACGCTCCAGAGATATCGGCTGGTATAGATTAAAATGGGACACCCTGCACATTGCAGAAATGAGCAAGTCTTCGTCAGCCTTCGATGGCTCAGTTGAATTGGCTCGCAGGTGCCCAGTGGAAATATCGTGCAATGAATTAAGCGACAACCGGCTACAAGTCCGAAATTGTTTGAACATTCAGTTCTCCGGGAAAATTTTAAAATTCGTAAGTTACCGACCTCGAAAACTTCACATATCCAGACGAAACTTCACTGGGTCGAAGCTTTAAAATCCTAGTCCCATCTGTACATAAATGGTAGCGTATTCGTTTGGCCAAAAACTGCATATTTCGCGTGGTTAGTATTGCAGAGGTTTGAGAGGGAAACAGGCAGTAAATGAAGAGAGCCTCGTGTTGGCAGCCGGGCCGTAACGGCATTAGCCCCCAGAGAGAGGCAGCGAGCGCGCTCCGCCGCTGCACGGCGCCACCGAAGTCGTCGCCCTAACTGTGGAGCCGGGAAGTGGGGCCTGGGAGCCAGGAGGTGGGGGCGTGGCCGCAGCCGCAGCCTCTGGCTTTACGAGGCGCCGCGGTGCGCCGAATGCAGGGGGCGCCCGCTTTTACTGCGTCGTAGATCCGCCGGCGCCCGCGGCCGGCAGATAAGCGATGGTAAACGTCGCCCCTGCCGTCACCGCGGTCCCCGAGTGCCGGGGGGCTACGGTGTGGAAAAACGCGGAAACATGACGGCGGACGCTGCGGTTCTCCACAGCTAATTGCGTGCACTTAGCTTTGAGCGTACCTTGGCCGGCCGCTTAGTTCCATCAAACTCTTCACTGTCGTTTCCCCTTTGTTTTCACGGTTATTACCTCGGGAAATACTTGTCTCTTTTTGTTTTTTTTTTCATACACGACGTGACAAAAAACGTGAAACACCCAAAAGACTTCGTACACGTGCTCAACACCGGCTGCTACACCTATCAGGCGGAACATTATGACTACCGACCTATGTTGATAAAAATCCGTCCAGTCGATAGCAGCGTCACCTGGCGAGGGATGACTGCTATTCAGACACACGAACGGTGCATGTAGTATCATTAAGCCTGCTGTCCGTGTGTAGAACGGGGAAGGTGCGTAATCTATCTGACAAGGGGAGGGCAAGACGTTGGGATCGTAGATTTACTTCAGACTCTGTACACGTTTAGTAGCTAATTAAAACAACATAATGTGAAAGTAATAAGGTGCACCACCCTGGCAATTCCGAGGAAATCGCAAGAGAAGTTTTACTCGTCTATCATGTAACTGATGAATCTGTAAATAGGAGCCGGACATTAGAGTTCATGGTGGTCGAGTGAGGCAGCACTGTAATTCAGCGTCTTTGGTTAGAGAGCTAGCTGCCCTCTCCAATAAATATAAAAAAACGAATGAACGGATCAACAATGAACCTGAACGGGTGTCATGGTGCGTCCGCCCAGAACAAATGAAACGATCAATATCGAACAAAACAAAATGGGGTCAACCAAAAGAAGTAGTTAGAGCTACGTAAGACGAACATGTATAAAGCACCTGTGCTCCTACATAATTTTTGAAATGTATATCTTTTCATCACTGGTCATATTATTTAATTTGTATGACATTCGAGAGGTAACATAATTTAAAAAACCACATACATTTGCATGAAGTTTTAGTGAATTTCATGATATTTGACTATTTACTATTTTTAATTAAATTTAATCTATAACTTTCTTTCTTCTTCCTTTCTTTCGCTTACGCCATAGTCCCGCAGCGATCACAGGGTCGGTATGGTTACAATGGATTTGGCAGTGTTAGTGCTAGGGATGGCCGGATGCCCTTCCTGCCGCCACCCCGTACCCCCCAGGACGGAATCAGTGTACCCCAACTGTCTGTGTCTAGTGTAAATCGTGAAATAGTGCGGACGTGTTGCTAATGTCTGCGACGCGTGTAACTGAGGCGGAACGGGGGGACCAGCCCGTATTCACCTAGCGGGATGTGGAAAACCGCCTAAAAACCACATCCAGGCTGGCCGGCACACCGGTTCCCCTCGTTAATCCGCCGGGTGGATTCGATCCGGGGCCGGTGCGCCTACCCGAATCCAGGAAGCTGCGCGTTAGCGCCCTCGGCTACCCTGGCTGCTCAAAACACCGTATCTATAACTATCGACAAGTAAATGAAGAAACGCATAGAGCTTTCCTGAAAATGTATGCCTGTAGTGATTTGCGAAAGCTCTTATACATGCAATCTGGTAAGGTACCCGGAACTACTTTGCACCTCAACGCTTTGAGTTGCAGACGCAGAAGCAGATCCCATTTGGTAGTTAACCTGCGTAGCGGTGAGACGTAGCTAATGTAGCAAGAACGGTTTTTTTTAACATCACAGAATTTACATTTCCACTCAAACCATCATTTGAACCGTCGCCCCACAGACGTTCGTCCTACAAAGCTGGTATGCTAACCGCTTGACCACCATGAACTCTAACACTTGGCACTTACGCGCCGATATATCACTAACGTAATGCACGCATAAAATTTCTCTTGCAATTTTCTCGGAATTGCCAGTATAGTGCACCTTACTCCTTCCGCATTATGTTGTTTTGATGGCCTATTGAAAGTGTAAAAAGTTTGAAGTAAGTGTGTGATCCCAACGTCATCTCACCCCCTTGCGAGTTCGACCGAAGCCAGATTATAATGTCCCAGAGACCCGGCACGAGCATTTCGGAAACTGCACGATTTGTTCTGTGTTCAGGGAGTGCTGTGGTGGCGGGCGCTGATAGTTGCGCAGTCGAGCGCCCCACAAACCAATCATCATCATCACCTGCCATGGTGAGAGCCTTCAACACGTTTCGAAACCAGGGTGAAACCATGTCCAGACGTCCTACGTCGTGGGGTTGGGCGCCCACTCTCATTACAGATGTAGCACATCATAAGCTGGGCAGACTGATAAAACAGGACAGGCGGCGAACTGTAGCGACACGAACATCAGACTTTAATGCCTGGCAGAGTACGAGTGTGTCTGAACACACAGTGCACCGAACACTCGTAACGATGTGCCACCGCAGCCGACGACTCATGCATGTGCCAATGTTAACACCAGGGCATCGGCATCAACAAGCGAAATGCGTACGTGACCATCGACACTGGACGTTTGCCCAGTCGCAGAGCGTTGCTTGGACTGACGAATCCCGATACCATCTTCACCATAGCGATAGAAGGACGCGAATGTACGCTGTCTCCCAGGGGAACAGCTCCTTGACACCTGTTCTGCGGGACAGAGACAAGCTGGCGGGGCCCCATTATGCTTTGGGAAACATTTACGTGGGCATACATGAGTCCAGTGGAGCTCGTGCAAGGCACCATGACGGCCAAGGAGTGACATACACTGGCCGCAGACAACGTACACTCCTTCATGACGATCGTGTTCACCAACTGCAGTGGAATTTTTCAGCACGATAATGCTGCATGTCACAAGGTCAGGAATGTGATTGAGTGGTTTCAGGTATACAGTGCCTTTTTCCAATTGATGTGCCCCTCCTTCCCCCCTCCCGCAACTCACCAGATATGAACCCCATGGAACACATATGGGATGTGACTGAATGTGGCGTTAGAGCTCATCGTCCCTTCTACCCGTAATTTACGGGAATTAGGTGACTTCTGTGTGCAGATGTGGTGCCAACGCCTGCCAGCGACATCCCAAGGCATCATTGCTTCCATGCCACTAGCCATCGTTGTTATTCGTGCCAAAAGTCGACATACCAGATATTGGGTAGGTGGTCATAATGTTCTGGCTGATCAATGAACTTACGTGATCAATTATTCTCTGTGATAGGTGTTAGTGTTATTCATGTTGAACGCTGTTCCCAGGACTGGTAGGGTACATAAGCGTCGTCACATTTTGTCTGTGAGAAACACGAAGAGGCCGTGTTCTCGTACGAGACGGCATTATCAGCATCGGATGGATTTTGAAAGGGACATGATTGTGGGTCTCCAATTGGCTGGTTGCTCGAATCATGCAATATCTAGATAGTGGAACAACTGGATGTGACAGTGGTCCGATGCTAGACTGCATGGGAATGTGTGTAAGTAGGCTGTTTAGGTTTTTTTATTGGTAACGCCACCTCTGTATGAAAATCACTGGCTGTGCTGTGTGCAGTCCGTGGCTGATTTGCATTGTTGTAATACTCGCCATTGTAGTGTTAGGCAGCTGGCTGTGAACAGTGCGTAGCGTTGCTCAGTTGGAGGTGAGCCGCCAGCAGTCGTGGATGTGGGGAGAGAGATGGCGGAGTTTTGAAATTTGTCATGAACTGCTCTCTCTCTCTCTCTCTCTCTCTCTCTCTCTCTCTATATATATATATATATATATATATATATATATATATATATATATATATATATATATATGATGATATCAAGGTAAATACATTGTTTGTTCTCTATTAATATCTTTCATTTGCTAACTATCCCTATCAGTAGTTAGTGCCTTCCATAGTTTGAATCTTTTATTTAGCTGGCAGTAGTGGCGCTTGCTGTATTGCAGTAGTGGGAGTAACCAAGATTTTTGTGAGGTAAGTGATTTGTGAAAAGTACAGGTTAAAGTTAGTCAGGGCCATTCTCTTGTAGAGATTATTGAAAGTCAGATTGCGTTGCGCTAAAAATATTGTGCGTCAGGTTAAGCACAGTCTTGTATAATTTTTCTAAGGGGACGTTTCATATGTCGACCCTTAGCCTAGGATACCTCACTGGAATCTCCTGATTTTTTCTTGTAGTTTGTGTAATTAGTGTAGCTTTTGTTTATTGCTAGCGCGTAATTGTAGAGAGAATCTCCTTTGTAGTTGCAGTCTTTCATTGTTGTACAGTAAAACAGGTGTGGCACGCATGTAGATTTGCACCAAGTATTTCGCAGCTGCAATTAACTAGATATTATTTTCAGTGTTATGTTAATGTGTTCTCTTATTTTTGCTCTTCAAATTGTGTTTTTCTGTGTTGTCGTGTGAAATATTGTGACAATAATGGCGTGTGAAAAACGTAACACTAGGCTCCAAAGTAAATTGAGAAATGACAGCGAAGACGAAAGCAGTGTGTTAGTGCCACCGTGTAATGAATTAACTAATATTCAAAGTAGTAATTTGGTAACTGTGCATAGGGAAATGGAGCGGGCGGCAAACAATGGCGTGGACAGTGAAACAATTAGTGAAGAGGGAAGCATTATCGATCGATCGGTCGGCAGCAGCTCGCCTCAGGAATCGGGAATGACAGGACACAATTTTGCAAATACTGTAGATTCAGGTTTTGGGTCCTCACCATTTTCTCAAATAAGTCAAGAAACAATTTCTGCTTGTCAAAATGTGAATGTTGCCGGTGCAAATGCACTGCCGAAAAGCGTAGAGGAACAGATTCCAGACACTAATACATTATTATTGCAATTAATGCAACAAATGAAACAAAATCAGAGACAAACACAGCAACAGCTAGACACAGTGGAACAAAATCTTAAAAAGTTAGACACAATGGAACAACACCAGAAACAAACACAGCAACAGTTAGACGCAATGGAACAAAATCTTAAAAAGTTAGACGCAATGGAACAAAATCTTCAAAAGTTAGACTCATTGGAGCAAACTCTTGAACAAACACGTGAGGGTTTAACTACTGAGTTACATCACATTGAATCGAAATGTCAAAAAGTCTGTAATGACGTAAAAACACAAATTTGTGAGCATTTCCAACCTATTTTTTCGCGTCATGAAAATACACTACAGAATCACGAAGCAGCCATAAAAGAACTGCAGACTACTGTTCATGAAAATCATGAGACCTTGCAAGCTAAATTTGACTCAGTTGCATCTACCGATTCGGTTACGCAACTTGCAAAAACTCAGGAAAACTTGAAGGACACAGTAGATTCGATTTCAACACAAATGGACACTCTGAAACTTGGTTCAGAAAAACACACTGAGGAAATGTGTTCACTATCGGAGAAAGTAGCCGAACTTTCGGATCAGGTCACTAACTTATCTACAAAGGTAGATGATGATCTGAACGACACAACACCTGTAGCCTTCACTGACACTGAAGAGTATGAAGAAATTAGAAAATTCAAACAAAATCAAAATCAAATCAATACACAGTACAAAAGAGAAATCCGCGAAGTACAAGATCAGCTGACACAGGTAATACAAGAATTACGTATTTCAGAGGACACTCGCGCCCCAATACGGGAAGAGGGACATAGAAATACGGAACAACCACAAAATAATAACACAGGACGATTCGGAAATTATGAAAGAAATTGGCAAGGCACACCGAATTTTGAGATGGAACCGCCGAAACGACGTAACAATGACCGACATGCGACTTGCCGACACGATGATTTTGACTATAAGCTGTTCATTACTACACGTAAATTCAAAACGTTTAAGAATTCTGCCAACGACATTCATCCAAAAGCGTGGCTCCATCAATTCTCTCATTGTTTTCCTCCCAACTGGTCGTTAGAACACAGATTAGAATTTATGTGTGGCTATTTAGAGAATGAACCAGCTGTAAGAATGCGATTGGTCATTCACGATTGTCACAGTGAAGGAGAATTTTACCATGCCTTCCTCTCAGCATATTGGTCTCAAGCTACACAAGACCGAGTAAAACATAGCATCATAATGATGAAACATTTCGAACAATCTGAATTCTCCAGTCTTGTGAAATATTTTGAAGACATGTTGCACAAGAATCAGTACCTGTCAAACCCATACAGCCCCTCAGAACTCAACCGCATTTGCTTAATCAAACTACCTGAACATTTACGACATATTATTTTGGCAGGACGTTGCAAAGACGACATTGAAGCTTTTCAGGGACTCTTACAAGAATTAGAAATTGACACTGACAATCGCGGAACGCGAAAACAGGAACAGAACAATTACAGGTCACATCTGTCGCAATTCCGCGATGAAAGAAATAATAACTGGACGCGACAAGGCTATTCTTACAACGCAAATCTTGACCAAAAGAGACGCCACCCATATGACAACCACTGACAGAGTAATAACAATTACAGGGAAAGATCACCTCTCCGTGGTAATGACTACCACAGAGACAATCAGAGAAACAGACAATATGGGAACCAAAACAATTATTATTACGAGAGACAGAATAACTTTAGACGCAACAGTCCAGCGCGCAGTTACGATTCAGGGAGAAATTCTCCACCACTTAACCGACAAGAAAGAAACCACAGGAACTACCGACATGACGACAGACTATGTGGTCGTAACGACAGACCTGAATTTCATCAGAACTGGCGGGATTTAAACAGGGCAGGGCCCTCTCGTCACGGTGAATTTGTAGAAGTTAGGTCTCCAAACCCCAATAACGACGCACGCCAACAAAGAGACAGACAATGACCCGCACAGCAGGCAGCCGCGTGCGCCAGCTGGCTCAGGGAAAAATAACATAGACGCTAACCTTGAGAAAAATTTCAGTATTCTTTACCGACGTATACCGCATGATAATTGCATTCAAGTTCAAACTCTGAGTACTAGGAAGAGTAAAGATTTACACCACATTTCACACGTAAAACCGTTTATTGAGAGATAATGTGCTTTTTTAACTTGAGATTTTAATGCAACATTTTGGTTACTTGAAAATACATTCTGGATTTAAAGTACTTTCTGTGAGATACCAGAGGACACAGTGGTTAGTTTATGTGACAACTACACAATGTTATCACGACGCTACTAATGAGTGACAATTTACAATGTTGCTTTTGCAGTGTATCTGTTTTATATCTGCACAGTTTTCTGTTTTATTCTGGAAAGAAAAACATGTTTTAGTAGTAACTTTTGTGGTATAGCTACAATGAGACAGGGTTTTCCGTAGCACAACAATACGTTACAGTACAGTACTTTCTTCATCACAACAATAAGCGTAATAACTACGATATCTATACATAAAGCATATCACTTTGGTTTTTGATGAGGTAAGTACATTGACTTCTGCAGAACTTAGCTTTCGGAGGACGATAATTACGACACTTCCACAGAATTATCTTACAGCAAGATGCACAGTTTAGCGCTACAGTACACGTATTTGAGTGATTAATTTTGTACTTAAAACATTTATTTTTAAAGATTTTTGAATTACAAAGAAAGTTTTCTGTGATACATTTCATTCCATTGCTGTAATCTGTAACACCTGAGGGTATAATTAAATTAATCCTCAGGGGGGTACACGCTTACTTTGTGTACCACGTGTGTGGCAACCACAAGGAACCCTAGCTAATATGGTATTTGCTTATACAACTTTACACATCGGTACCATATTTCTCTAACACATAAATTACACAGCTATCTGATTATTTAACAAAGAAACAAACATTTTTTACTACATTAGTGACATATGTTTACGTAATTACACAGTTGAATAACTTCACACTTATGAAATTGCATTTTGTCAGTACTTTGTGAACTGTTCATATTTTTCGGAACCATTGTGATACTATGAGAGCTTTGAATGATGTATTTGGTAAGGGAGCATGATTTTAAAGTACGTTTGAGGTAAATGACATTACTGACATGAGCAGAGAATTTTTTTAGGTTTTGAAATTATTGGAGGAAGCTACGACGTTTTTGAGATTTGACTGAGGTTTTATGATGTTATTATTACGGCGACGATTTGTATTATGTTGTTGAGGTATGTTTATTATCAATGAGATGATGCTATATGAGGAATCTGATTATGCTATGTATGTTACGATGAAATATTGAAGTGTCGACGAATATGTATATGAATAATAAGATAAGGAGTAATGAATAGTGTTTAGGGACTGTGGTTTGTGGAAAAGGATGTTGGAAACCAAGAATCGTACTTTAAGAGTTATGAAATGTGTGTAAATGCGTGAATGTATCACAATGCCGACGAAAACTTTTTGAACACTGTTATATTCATAGGATTTTTGTTTCTACACATTTGCAACGTAAATTCTTGGCCTGTGAGATTTTTTATATGAGACTGTCACTGTGGCGGAAACTGGTGTCATAAATATTTCGGTAAGAAAGTTCAGTGACCACCTGCACGTAATGCGTCGTGGCACCCAGCTGAGCGGCCAGGTGTGTCAGACGCCTGGAGAAAAAGCCATTATTGCGAGCCCTTTTCAGCGGCACAGGTAGAAAAAAAAAGGGGGGGCCATTATCCTCGCTATTGACGTTCCTTTGTAGAGAGCATCGCAAAAACGACACGGTCGAACTTGAAAACATATGTTGACACTGTGGAGCTCTTAATTTATGATATTTACAGAAATGCCTAATGAAATGACGAGAAATATTTTTACATCTGCACACCTGATTATGACAAGCGTCTTTCTACGAGAGTTGAGAGATTTTCTGTACTACCTTATGAAATGCCCTATGGCTAATGAATGATGTTTCATGCCTTCCTTTGTACATATTTACTCATTTTGTTTAATATCTAGTTTCTAGCTGCACTGCAGCATTGGTTAAAATAAAATTTTATAGATGTACTAATATAAATATTTTCTGTCTACAGATCGAGTAAATAATATTTTTTTCAAAAAAATGAGGGAGCACAAAAAGACATTTACCTTCACAGGAACTGCAATCATAGTTTTCTTTTCAAGTACTTGTTAATTTCTTTTGTAGAATAAATTGTGATGCATCACTCTAGTGTTAAGATGTGACATAGGTATTACACATGGCCATTTTTAGTGTAATACTTTTTCTGCTTGAACTTTGTCATGTTTAGGTATAAGTTATGCTGTTTGCCAGGCATAGTGCTACTGAATTTTAATTTGTGTTACTCTGCTAAGCCAGATTTATTTTTCTTGTTTGCTGCACATTGCCTTACATTAGTCGTAATATTGCAATTGCTTCGCTAATTTCTAAAATGCTGCTTCCTTTGCAAATCTGCACTTTTTTGTCATTGCTGTTTGCGTAAATTGTTTTATGTGCTGCTGCATTGCCTTGTCCCTTAGTTTAGCATCTGAGCTCAGTAGATTTAAGTTAGCTTAAGATGGGGTAGGCTATATAAGAGAAAAGGTTGTGATGAATGGAAAGAAATGCACTGAGAGGCTATACGAGAAAAATACAGAAAGCAGGTATAGATAGGACTTTGGGAAATAGTGAAGAACGAAGGGAGATCTCCGAGAAGTAAAGAAAGTTTTTTTTGCAAATACTACAGTAAAACAAACCCTGTCCTTTCCCCTGTGTTATTCTGGTATGTGTTTGTGTACTCTTGTATATTTGTGTTTTTCCTGTATTTATATGTTTATCTGATAAGACTTATGTTGTAGAATTTTTCTAATACTAAGCTACATTCACTATGATGAGGAATACTGTTATCCTCAAATATAATTGGCATTAATAATATGTTATTTACCTTGTAAATATGCTTAGATATTATTTATTCTGTTTTGTTTTAATGCTCATGTGTGAAGTTGATGTTTCGAAAGTTATTCTGAACTTTTATGTATCTACTTATCTCATAATTCCTGTAACATTGATGTATATGTTTATTTCTATTCTGTTGTAAAGCCTGTACTACAAATGTTATCTGTATTGTTATGTTCTTGAATGATGTATTTTGTACCTTGTTATTGTATTCTTATGTTATAAAATTGTAATTGACAGCAGTTCATCAAATTAAGTAACTTGTAAGTTCCATTTCACTGCACACATTTCTGTTGGTCATACTATATGGACAATATGTGACACGTAGGGACTGTTAGTGTTTGCATGTGTGTTAATAATTCAGCAAGGGACTGGATAACAGCATTGCTGGTTCTCAGGACAATTCAAAAACTTTGTGAGTGCACAAGTGGTGGTTACGGACTTGCTATATTATCCGCAAGACTCTTCAATGGTGATTGTGCACCTGCACAGTCACAACGGATGGCTGCTGGCCATCTCTACAAGGAATACAGTGGGTCTGCATCTTTGATGATCCATCAATACCATTATTTCTACAAGGACTGCAGTGGGTCTGCACCTCTGGTGGCCCACCAATACCGTAATCTCTACCAGGACTACAGTGGGTCTGCTCTGTGATGACCTACCCACCAATACTCTTCAAAACTTCGACTGACTCCGCTGTGGGTTTGCTCTGTTGTGGCCCATTACCTGTCAGCATGTCAAGAGTCAGCACTGTCTTTCCGTTGGAAGGACAACGCTACTTCTTCAAGACTGCATGGAAATCCACTACTTCCGTGTGCATTTTCTTTTACTGCTCAGACTTTGAGAAAAACACTGCAATGTGATGAATGATCAGGACTGTCTTTATGGACTGTGAGAAAATTTTAGCTTTTGACCAACATTGTATCAATAAGTGTGTGCATTTGATTTCTTTGTTATTGTAATTACGATTATGAAAAATTTTAACAAATATGTATTGGCCACTGCCCAAACCAATTTGTAAAATTTTTTGTGGGGAGCGTGGGGGCTATGTAAGTAGGCTGTTTAGGTTTTTTTATTGGTAACGCCGCCTCTGTATGAAAATCACTGGCTGTGCTGTGTGCAGTCCGTGGCTGATTTGCATTGTTGTAATACTCGCCATTGTAGTGTTAGGCAGCTGGCTGTGAACAGTGCGTAGCGTTGCTCAGTTGGAGGTGAGCCGCCAGCAGTCGTGGATGTGGGGAGAGAGATGGCGGAGTTTTGAAATTTGTCATGAACTGCTCTCTCTCTCTCTCTCTCTCTCTCTCTCTATATATATATATATATATATATATATATATATATATATATGATATCAAGGTAAATACATTGTTTGTTCTCTATTAATATCTTTCATTTGCTAACTATCCCTATCAGTAGTTAGTGCCTTCCATAGTTTGAATCTTTTATTTAGCTGGCAGTAGTGGCGCTTGCTGTATTGCAGTAGTGGGAGTAACCAAGATTTTTGTGAGGTAAGTGATTTGTGAAAAGTACAGGTTAAAGTTAGTCAGGGCCATTCTCTTGTAGAGATTATTGAAAGTCAGATTGCGTTGCGCTAAAAATATTGTGCGTCAGGTTAAGCACAGTCTTGTATAATTTTTCTAAGGGGATGTTTCATGTGAAGCAGGCCTACTAGCCGCCAACGTTCTAATTAGTAACATCTGTCTAGTACAAGGGAGAATCGCCATACTGCGCACGAGCACAATGTAACACTGGCACATTTGCGCCTACCATTCGAGAAAAACTAATGGACTCCCTGAAACATCCAGTGTGAATCTACATCATTTGTCGGAGATTAGCAGCATCAGACTAGGGAATTTCCTTCCTATCATAGACTGCCAGTAACGCAGCACATACAGCTGCGTTTGGAGTAGTGCCGCGACTGAGAATTGTAGTCGACTGATAAACGGCGTCGCGCTGCAGATGATCATAGTCAGCGAGAATGGCTTCGACCTGAGAAGTGGTGTCATTTTTCCAATGTTTTACAGAAGCACAGCGATGTACCTCCTGGTATCATTGTTCATGGTGTTGGGGACCATCAGGTATGACTCTGTATCACGGTTCGCAGTGATCGAGGAAACTTGGTGAAAAACGACACATCGCGGAAATCCTGTCTTCTGCTCGGTACATGGCCTTCCACGACAGTCCGGCAGACGTCAATAGCGCCACTTTGGACGTGGGGAGCAACTGCACTCGTCCTCCTTGACGTTCGTTCGAGCATCCGATGCTCGAATGGTCCAACGTCTGCTCCAGTTAGCCGATCGCCACTCGCTCGGCCGCTGGAGGATCCTGAAACATGAATGTGAGATGAAGGAGAGTATGAAAGCGAAACGTGACTCGTAAAAACATTTCCAGAGTTCGTAAATCGGTTGTCATAGAAATATTTGGGCAGAGATTTTCATTAATCACTGATAAGCATGGAAATCATTTAGCTACATATACTTTGTTCTGTGCTCTCCTGTCTCACAGATACGCCACCACACATCTGAAGGCACATGTCTACAGAACACGACAAAGTGTAAGTTCTGAAACATTATCAGTTTCAGTGTAGGCTAAGGTAACTAAAAAGTGCGTAGAACTGAGTGCCTGGGTTCTTCGTCCATTTTTTTTTTTTAGTATGAGATCGACTATTTCGCTCTTTATGTCGGAGCTAGTAAACGTCGATTCAGAATTGGGACATTTGGACGGCTCCAGCCTTTTAACTCATCCTACGATACTGGCACGAAACACTGAAATACAGTCCGATGAAATATGGGCGAGTATGGTGCCCAAGACTGTCCAGGCTTTACACGTGGATGCATGTGCATACACAGCGGATATGCGGACCGATACGTATCAGAAAAGGTGTAACTTGTCTGTTACTGCACACTTCATTGGCAAGGTTAGGCACTGCGAATTATGTTACTGGTGACAACTCACTTTCCTGAGAAGAAAAAACTGAGAGTTTAGTAGGCACTGCGCTGAGGAAGCAGTATTTAAATATTTTCAAAAATTCGCGGCCCTGTCAGCAACTGTATAAATATTAATTTTAAATTAACAACAGCCTGAGTTGGAATATTTACCTAGATTTACGTAGGTTTCAGTTGGGATAGTTCCTTTTATTCTGAAGAAAGTTGGGTTATCGTAACTGAAATCTAGGTAAATCTACGTAAACATTGCAAGTGAGGCTGTTGTTAATTTAAAATTAAGCATTATTTAATTTTTAGGAGCAAATCCCCAGCATTTTAATAAGTTTTCATTTGTCACTAATCAAGGCGCTAATACACGCAAGGCATCGCAATTCTTTCACCTAAAAGCCATTTTCGATGGCGATTACTTGACAAATGAGACAGCTATCCACCACACTGCCAGAGAGACCGTCCGTTTCATGAAGAAAACTGGTGACGTGAATTCGATACAGACAAGCTTGAAGCAAGAACTTACTGGTTACTACAACAACACTGCGAAAGAACTCGTGATACTTTTAGAACCATTCGAAGACACAACAGAAATGCTCGAAGGCGAGAAATATCCTACGATTCAGTTTGTTATGTTATGGGTGCATAAGCTTGAAAGTCACACTAACACAGCACTCGTTGATAAAGAGATACGATGTACATATTTATTAGGGCCGCAGTGCCAAAAAAAAATGAAGCTCTGTTTTTGGAGCGACTAGACCGTGGGCCAGGCCGTACTCATACTCAGATTGTGTTGAGTTCTATCAATCCCAAATGGGAAGTGGTGATGACGAGGATCCGCTTGAAAAGTGGAAGCGAAACAGTGATCTCTTTGAAAAGTTATTTAAGTTAGCGAGAATAATGTTTTGTGTTCCAGCCTCAAATGTGGGTAGGGAAAGAAATTTCAATCAGCAGGAAAACTTATCTCTGACATACGAAGCAGGTTTGATCCGGAACGAACTGAAAAGATCGTGACAATTCATTTTAACTATAACGCTAACAGAAAATATTTTGCATACAATTTTTTTCGTGTTGGATATCTAATTTCTTGGGTAGTAAAATACACATAAGTAAATCTGATTCAATAAATCGGATAGTGTTATAAAAAACAGCAATGTGGGTTTCCATCCAAGACTATCATTACAACAGTTGATAGTTACTCAGTTTTACTGCGTAACTGTGTGCTTCCACAGACCTTTTCAAGTCTCAAACATATATGATGTATATATACAGACTGAAGCTATGAATTAAAACTTGTGCCAAGACCGGCATTTGAACCCGGCGTCTCCTGCTCACAAGGCACATACACTAACCACTACACGCTGAGGAGGGAGGCGTGCCATGGTTGTCCGTGCAGTGGTCCAGAGCTATTATCCCAGGTTGGTAGTGGTTAGCGCACCTGCCTAGTGAGCAGGAGACACGGGTTCGAATCCCAGCCTGAGTACAAATTTTCATTCATAACTTCATCTTTTTCCTGTAAAACTTCAAGCTGTTTGCAAGTTTTCGTTATTATATGAAGCAAGCTACTTTCTCTTACGGTTAATAATGATGTCGAGATTACCCAGGAATACACTGATCAACCAAAACATTATGACCATTGCCCACCGCAACGTTGGATGCCGCCTGGTAGCCTTGCGGGCACGTGACGCGGTAACAACAGTATACGAGGTGCGGCTAGAAAAAAACCGGACTGATGCTGGAAAAAACATTTATTTACAATTATTTACAATTTCATGTTATCTCCTTCAATGTACTCTCCTCCTCGGTCTCTACACCGCTCCATACGAATTTTCCACTGTTCATAGCAATGCTGCAGATCATTTTCGGTAAGTCCATACATTACTTCCGTCGCTTTTTCTTTTACTGCTTCAACAGTCTCAAATCTAGTTCCTTTCGAAGCTGACTTGACTTTAGGGAAAAGAAAAAAGTCACAGGGGGCCAAATCAGGTGAGTAGGGTGGATGATCTAAGATGGAAACGTTGTGTTTTGCCAAAAACGTCTTCACTGACAACGCACTGTGAGCTGGGGCATTGTCTTGGTGAAGGATCCATGACTTTTTTCTCCACAAATCGTTCCGTTTTCTCCGTACTCGCTCACGTAGGGTAGCCAGGACGCTAATGTAGTAATGCTGATTCACTGTTTGTCCCTCTGGTACCCAATCAATGTGCACAATCCCTTTGATGTCAAAAAAAAACAATCATCATTGCCTTGAATTTCGATTTTGACATTCGTGCTTTTTTTTGTCGTGGAGAACCAGGAGTTTTCCAATGCATCGATTGGCGTTTAGTTTCGGGATCGTAAGTAAAAAACCACGATTCATCGCAAGTAATAACATTTTGTAAGAAGGTGGGATCACTTTCAATGTTTTCCAGGATGTCAGAACAAATCATTCTTCGGCGTTCCTTCTGTTCAATTGTGAGACGCTTTGGAACCATTTTTGAACACACTTTGTTCATGTTGAAACTTTCATGAAGAATCTGCCTAACACTTTCCTTGTCAACTCCTGTTAACTTAGACACTGCTCTGATTGTTAAACGGCGATCTTGTCGAACAAGTTTACCGATTTTTTCAATGTTTGCATCAGTTTTTGCTGACAATGGTCTGCCAGTGCGAGTGTCATCACTGGTGTCTTCGCGGCCATCTTTAAATCGTTTAAACCACTCAAACACTTGTGTTCGCGATAAACAATCATCGCCGTACACTTGTTGTAACATTACAAACGTTTCACTTGCAGATTTTCCTAGTTTGAAACAAAATTTGATGTTAACACGCTGTTCTTTCTGTACACTCAACATTTTCCGACGCACAGACAAAACGTCAACTACTTAAAACGGACGCCACGGGCAGACTGAGTGCAGGAGGCAGATGAAACTCGAGCAGTAGGCGGAGCGAGAGTCACGTGGCAGGCCACGCGACTTTCAGCCTTATTGCATTCGTTTTATTGTTTCACCAGTACTAGTCCGGTTTTTTTCTAGCCACACCTCGTATAAGTGGGGCAGACACAGACAGGGTATCACCCTAGCGAAGATATGGACTGCAAATGGGGAAATCCATTGAGATAGGTGACGTTGAAAAAGGTCAGATTATTATTATTCAGAGACTGTGAAACACTATCTCGAAAACGGCGAAGCTTTTCGAATGTTCAAGTGCTGCTGGCGTGAGCATCTATGGAAAGAGGTAGAAGGACTGTGAAACTACTAGTAGGCGCTAAACGTTTGGACGTCCAAGACACTTCACAGAACTTGGGGTTCGGAGGCTTGTCTGCTCTGCAAAGTAGGATAGATGGTGACCTGTGGCATCTCCGCCGAAAGAGCACAATGCTGGTGCACGCACAAGTGTTTCGGGGCACATCGTTCATCGTACATTGTCGAACATGGTGCTCCGCAGCAGACCAACCCGCAGCGTTTACAGGTTGACACAACGCAATCGTCAATTACGACTGCAGTGGACACAGGCCCATCGGAATCCGACCGTGTCGCCTTTCGGGTGAATCGTATTTTTGCCACACTAAGTCGTCTCCACAAACGCCGTCATCGAAGCGAATGGCGGCACGAAACGTGCTGAGCGCCATGAACGCAGGCTGGTGGGGGCAGTATTATGTCGTGGGAGTCTCCTTAGCCTGCATGGGACCTGTGGTAGTAATCTAAGACACGCTGACAGCTGCGAATCACATTCATCCATCCATGCTTGCTGTTTGCCCAGACAGCGATGTCATCTTTCACCAGTACAAGTGTCCGTGTCTCGAAGCCAGAAGCGTGCCGAAGTGGCTTCAGGAGCATTGTAGCGAACTCACGTTGATACCTCGACGACGAAATTCGCCTGATGGAAACCCTATGGAACGCACCTGGGTCGTTGTCGTGCGCCATCACCGCGTACGCAAATCAGCGGCCCGTTATTTACGCGAATTGCATGAGCTGAGCGTAGACTTCTAATGCCACATACTTCCACAAACCTACCAACAAATTGTCTGATCCCTGATACGCAGAATCAGTTATGTGTTTCGTTCCAAAAACGGAGAAATAAGTTATCAAGCAGGTGGTCATACTGTTTTGGCTCATCAGAGTATACGTTTACAGCATAACTAAATTGATCCGCGTCTAGTTCCACCAGCTGGTGAGAGTATGTCAAACGCGACACTAGCGTGCAGACACATCGAGCTTCTTCTAGAATTGTCACAACAGCGCGGCAAGCGTGGTAGGCCGGGCGGTTTTATAACGTCCTTCCCAACCAAATAAGGGCTTGCTTTCAGATCAGAGTGGCTGCAATGTCGTACTGATAAATGGGCTCATACTGCCTACCTCTTTGTAAATTTTACATCGATTTTGTAATCACTGAACTAACATCACATACCCTCTCAAACTATACTTCCGTTTCGTTTCCTTCCAACCATCTGCCTGTTTCACTTGTTTGTCAGGCAGTGTATTTCATTATCCATGTGAGAATTCAGCTCAAGCCACTGCACAACTCATCGTGCAGTAGCGAACTGGTAGCGAGCCAACGTTAGTTTAAACTGGGGATGCCGTGTCCAGCTGAAACGACTGGTTGGAGCTATCAAATTGGGGGGCTTTGGACTAATACATTGCATCCCCTGTTCCAAATAATCCCAGAGCTTTATATGGGGATTAAGATCGGGTGATTTTGAGGACTAATCGAGGAGCAGCAGTGTACCAGTGTTCGTCAAACCAGAAAAACTTGCGTGCAATCTTGTGGATACGGCTGTTGTCGCCGGCCGAAGTGGCCGTGCGGTTAAAGGCGCTGCAGTCTGGAACCGCAAGACCACTACGGTCGCAGGTTCGAATCCTGCCTCGGGCATGGATGTTTGTGATGTCCTTAGGTTAGTTAGGTTTAACTAGTTCTAAGTTCTAGGGGACTAATGACCTCAGCAGTTGAGTCCCATAGTGCTCAGAGCCATTTGAACCGTTTTGAACGGCTGTTGTCACCTCGGTTGACGGGAGTGTCCACAGCATACTCATCATGAAAACGTAGAAGAAGGAGCAGCACTTGGTCACCGGGAATGTTGAAATAAACATCGTGGTTCATGTTGAGAGCAACCGGAATGAGTTGGCCCAAGTCATGATTCGTTAAAACACCTCCAAAAAATCATAGTACTACTTCTGGCCTGAATTAAACTCACCACACACTGCAAATTACATGCCGTCGTTGCACTGGACATCTTGTACGACTTGAAGATAAGCAAAAGCGTGACTCGTCTGGTCATTCTACACACCTCCAGCCCATGAAGACGTGCAGACTCACTTATAGCTGTGAACAATGGCTTTCATGTGATGGACATGAATTCAGTGACAGCAACAGTTCTGTTGTCCCTGTCATTTAGAACCTTTTAACGACTGTTGTTCTTACGTCGCATTATATGGCTGAAAGTGGTACACCATTCCTTGTAGATACGGAAGGAAATCCTTATTGATACACCAGCAAACTGGACCACTACATTCTCGGTGCGCTCATGGCCACGTTCAAACATAATAGCTTATTTCTGCTATTCTCTCACATCTTCATTCCCACTAATCTTCCATACAACCGACTGGTACATATACGTCACTTTAATGACCTGACTTACGCCAACGATGGCAAGTCACAGACAGCCTTGTAGCAATTCTCCACAATCTACAGTGTTCCGGAGAAACTAGTATGATTTTACAAGTGGGTGATTAATATTTCATCGTTTGAATATTTATACAGGGTGGTCAGAAATAGTGTGAAAACCTTGTAAGGGTGCTGCAAGGTAGCTTGTGCTGAGAAATAATAGTGAAGAAAAAAATTTGATGTTTTGGTCCATTTCCGATTTAATCAGCATTGAAGTTACCCAATCACCTATTTCAAAACATCTTCACAAGCTTTTCAGCCCGCATCTCGTGGTCGTGCGGTAGCGTTCTCGCTTCCCACGCCCGGGTTCCCGGGTTCGATTCCCGGCGGGGTCAGGGATTTTCTCTGCCTCGTGATGGCTGGGTGTTGTGTGCTGTCCTTAGGTTAGTTAGGTTTAAGTAGTTCTAAGTTCTAGGGGACTTATGACCACAGCAGTTGAGTCCCATAGTGCTCAGAGCCATTTGAACAAGCTTTTCAGACTCTTTCTGACTTCGTAGACACAAAGTGGCCGATTTGTTGAGAATGTCCTGGTGTGTACCTGATTGCGGTGTTTTCAAGTGTAACTGTTCAAACCTCAGCAGGCAAATTAAAAAAAAAAATAATTCAAAAAGTTTAACACCTCAATCACTACGTCACAGAAAGGCTCGGTCTTTTTACTATTGGAAAAACTGTTAAGAGTAATATACATTTTTATGAACTGCAGATAGCGTGTCTCAGTGTCGAAAAGGGTGTAATGTTTTCAATTCGTTTCGTAAGTAAATGCTAGTAACAGCTCCGATATCGTTGTTGCAGGACGATTTATTGAAAATTTAGGTTGCTAGCAGCAATATTTTCCCTTTTTGAGTAACGTTATATTCTTCACGGTATTTATGGGAAATCTGCTTCACTGTATTGGATATACTTTTCAAATTATTTGTCACTCATTTTCTGTGCTACTTTAGGGTCATCCAATATGACACCTCAGCTCACTGTAACGAGCCGCCTACACAGTCCATCGCTGCAAGTAGAAGGAGCGTTGTGCTTCAGTCTGTCAGGGCGGTGTAGCTGCTCTCACACTCACCCATTGTAAGTTCGACATATTCCCCGCTCTGCTAATCGAAGGTGGGGGTGGCTACAGTAAGACAGACGCATTATAGCGAAGCTCTTTACTGTCACATGAAGAAGGAGTAGACGGAATTCCACGCACTCATCCGATAAACGTAGCGAAGCATCGATCCACGACGTCTTCGTTAACTTATGCGGAGATGGCGGTTGTACCCGAAATGATGCACGCTGCTGTAGGAGCGCGCTGTCAATGAGCGACGGTGGAACTCAGCTGAAATGCACGCAGCAATTGTGTAGGTTGAAGCAGGCAGTTAGCACAGCTAGCACTGAGTTGGCAAAAGCTCTCCTGCTCATTGGATTCCGTAGACAGCCCGGTGGATTCGATACATGGAGCCCAAGAAGCAGAGCTGCTAGGCAGAGGTTGTCAGACTTAATATTAGCCCGCGGGGATCTATCGCTGAGCTTTTCGCTCCTGGTAGATTATCAAGCCTGCCTGTCTGTAGCTTCCTCAATACGAGTTGTTCAGCTGTCTGGCAGCAACAGCAATGCAGCCGACTGGCGTAATGCTGTGCTGGCGTGTTGTTACAGGAGTCTAGCCACACACTAACACAGTGGACGTT
The DNA here is from genome assembly GCF_023898315.1 of Schistocerca nitens. Taxonomy (NCBI): domain Eukaryota; kingdom Metazoa; phylum Arthropoda; class Insecta; order Orthoptera; family Acrididae; genus Schistocerca; species Schistocerca nitens. The sequence continues at coordinate 180,307,855 of NC_064617.1, read as the reverse complement.
ACATTTCAGATGTGTTACGACCCATGGCTCTACTCCTCATTCGATCCCTGCGAAACCCTACATTTCAGCAGGATAATGCACGACCGCATGTTGCAGGTGCTGTACGGGCCTTTTTGGATACAGAAAATGTTCGACTGCTGCTCTGACCAGCACATTCTCCAGATCTCTCACCAATTGAAAACGTCTGGTCAATGGTGGCCGAGCAACTGGCTCGTCACAATACGCCAGTCACTACTCTTGATCAACTGTGGTATCGTGTTGAAGCTGCATGGGCAGTTGTACCTATACACGCCATCCAAGCTCTGTTTGACTCAATGCCCAGGCGTATCAAGGCCGTTATTATGGCCAGAGGTGGTTGTTCTGGGTACTGATTTCTGAGGATCTATGCACCTAAATTGCGTGAAAATGTAATGACATGTCAGTTCTGGTATAATATAGTTGTCCAATGAATACCCGTTTATCATCTGCATTTCCTCTTGGTGTAGAAATTTTAATGGCCAGTAGTGTAGCATCCTCGTTGTTAGTTTCCATTGCAGCAGCACGAAGCTGAATTAGGATACCGAATTTATCCAATGAGAGAAGGTACATCATGGTGCAGATGGAATATAGCGACAGAGAACAGTTTCGAGGCACAGTGTTCCACTGGCTGATGACCACCCAACTTAGTTCCCTCATCCCCTCCCCACCCGGCGCCAACCTTGTGTGAATGCTCTTAAAAGCTAATCATTTTCATATCACAGCATCTTCTTCCTGTCAGTTAAATTTCGCGTCTGTAGCACGTTATCTTCGTGGTGTAGCAATTTTAATGGCCAGTATACTCGCATATAGAAATGAGAATTCTGTTCAGAATACATACTAGTAGTCAATGGCTGGTACGGGAGACGATGGATACAGGGTGGTCCATTGACAGTGACCGGGCGCTGCCATAGGTCAAACGGATATCAACTGCGTTTTTTTTTTTTTGTTTTTATTAAATTGGAACCCCCATTTTATTACATATTCGTGTAGTACGTAAAGAAATATGAATGTTTTAGTTGGACCACTTTTTTCGCTTTGTGCTAGATGGCACTGTAATAGTCACAAACGTATAAGTACGTGGTATCACGCAACATTCCGCCAGTGCGGACGGTATTTGCTTCGTGATACATTACCCGTATTAAAATGGACCGTTTACCAATTGCGGAAAAGGTCGATATCGTGTTGATGTATGGCTATTGTGATCAAAATGCCCAACGGGCGTGCGCTATGTATGCTGCTCGGTATCCTGGACGACATCATCCAAGTGTCCGGACCGTTCGCCGGATAGTAGCGTTATTTAAGGAAACAGGAAGTGTTCAGCCACATGTGAAACGTGAACCACGACCTGCAACAAATGATGATGCCCAAGTAGGATTTTTAGCTGCTGCTGTCGCGGCTAATCCGCACATCAGTAGCAGACAAATTGCGCGAGAATCGGGAATTTCAAAAACGTCGGTGTTGAGAATGCTACAAAAATAAAAACAGAACACATTGAACGACTAGAGATAGGACGTTCATATTCAAAGGACATATACATTAGTATGTTCTGCAGAAATAATTAAAATTTCAGTCATCTCCTGTAGCCTAGCAGGCACATGGTCCGTCATGGGGCCTGACAACTTGTTCCATGCGTAATGTCGTCGCCGTGTATAATTCGCCAATGGCGTCCTGTGGTGTAGTCATCCTTGCTGCTTTCACCTGGCTCCAAAGTTTATCTGTGGTGGTTGGCAGCACTGCATCTCTCATTTCGCTATATCCAGCACATTTTCGATTGGCGACAACACTGGTTGTCTGGCTTTCCAGGGCAAAAGACTGACGTCCTGTGACAGCAAGAAGGCACGTGTTCGTGCAGCAAGATGTGGCCGTGCATTATCTTGCTGAAAATTGGGGTCGGGAGTGTTGTACAGAAAGCCTATGGCTCTGGGACGCAGGATGTCATTCACGTAGGTGACACTGGTAACAGGGCCTAGACACGCACCAACTGTGATTTGTGGTTGTACCCAATAACACCCCACACCATAAGGCTTTGAGTTGGTGCTGTATGTCTTGTGCGAATGCAGTCACTGTGACGCCGCTCTCCCTGTCTTCGGCGAACCAAAATGCGGCCATCATTTTAAAACTAACTGTTCCCAGTTACGTAGTTCATACATCATTGTCGTCTATCATGTTTCTGCAACTCTTGAAAGACAGGCCGAGAAGTGTACGACGCGTACGTATCCGTAATAAACGGCGACGGTCTGTCACCCCTGATAGTGTTCGATTTGTTACACTGTTCCGCTGTTGCACAAGAGTCAGTTGGTTAAAATGGCTCTAAGCACTATGAGACTTAACATCTGAGGTTATCAGCCCCCTAGACGTAGAACTACGTAAACCTAACTAACCTAAGGACATCACACACATTCATGCCCGAGGCAGGATTCGTACCTGCGGCCGTAGCAGCCGAGTGTTTCCGGACTGAAGCGCACCAGAATCGAGGAGGACTCGTATCTACCCTGCAATGTCATTCGGATCAGGTGTGGATCTTCTCGGAGAGTGGTTTGTGTGGTGAGACCTGACCCATCTCGACGTGTTCCACGGCCTGCCGTGAACCATTCTGCACACAGCCATTGCACTGCCAAAACACCTCGTCCCACACGAGCAACAGTTTCCCACATGGATGCATCACATTCTCTCACGCCAATAATGCCCCTCTTTCAGACCCCACTGATCTGACGGTACGGTTCGCGCATACGTCTGCGAGGCATCCTGCACGACTGTCCAAGTCACACTGATCCATTGCCTTCGTTTTATAGCGACAACAAGAGCCGCAGGCATATTTTACCGGCAGACGGAGTTGCGCCGCGATATCGATGATGAACACGAGGGCCGGCATGGCTCAAATGCTAAACATTTCTGCAGGACACACTAACGCACGTGTCCTGTGAATATGAACGTCCTATCTCTGCTCGTTCAAGGCGTTATTTTTTTGTGAACATGAGTTTACTTCCACTGCCCTGAGATGTCACTTGTTAACTTTAGCCGCGGCAGTGCTAGTAAATGTTCACAGTAACAAGGTTACTTGAGTGTAGACTCGGGGTGGGAGAGATGGGGCTCTTCTTCTGCACAATCACTAAATCTGTATATCATGTTTTCGAGGATACCAGTAGCTATTTACACGCTTCTATAATTATTGGTATTCGTCTGTATAGAAGGACTTAGACATTAGAGAAAACACAAGGAGAATCTGTGGCAGCGCCCCTGTTTTTTAGCTTGCTTTAACTAGCTAACGATATCGATCACTGAATTCCGCAGAGCGATTGCTTCATTAGCACTCATACTCTGGATTACTTCACACACTTAGAAGCAAAATCTCCCACCATCAAATGAAGCTGGTATGGTTTGCATCTCACTGTCACCCCTTTGCCTGAGATGTCAATACCCGATACTTCAATGGAACACATTCAGCTTATCATACAACATAAGCTTTGCCATAACGACTGACATATCTTACTTGTCACAGCCACTCTTCTAGGTGCCATCAACCTACCCGTTACCAAATGTTCGTCTAAAATTGTGAGGCATATGTTTGTGACTATTACAGCGCCATCTATCACAAAGCGGAAAAAGTGGTCCAACTAAAACATTCGTATTTCTTTACGTACTACACGAATATGTAATATAAAATGGGGGTTCCTATTAAAAAAAACGTAGTTGATACCCGTTTGACCTATGGTAACGCCATCTAGCGGGCCAACCATAGCGCCATCTGGTTTCCCCAGCTAGACGAGTTTCGGTCTTTGTAGTTTTTTCGTTTGATGCTTATGTCGTGAGATATTTGGTCCGGTGACTATCAATGGACCACCACACAGCAGACAGATCTGAGAATCTTGGTGGCACGCGAATACATCGGTATCACACACAGAGTTCATAGAGGTACATGCCACCTGTGGACGAGGATAGTGGTTTTGAAAACTGGCACCACAATTTGATAGACTGAGAGGGAACACATAAGGACGTACCGTTGTGTCGTCAGGGTTCCGTCAATGACTAACAACCACGTGACCTGAAGCCGTACGTGATGCCTCTCGACACCATGACGCCAGGAATAACAAACCTGTGCCTCTCCAAAATACTGGAAGAGTGAGAGCTCTCCCCTGGTCGACACAATACTTGCCGACAATGTCATTAGAGATAGTTCAGAACCGAGCTTCATCGTTGGAATTACAGAACGTTGCAGGGAGAGCATTTTTTTTTCTCGGGTAGTGGGCACAGATCTAAAGGGATCCATTGTGCTTGGTGCACCACACGGCATTCCTATCTTGTAGTTGTCAGACCTTTTCGAGCGGATCCTTGACGATGAATATGCCTGGCTTCGCGTTCCGTTGCAGTCCAGTATCGCGCCATCGTCACATCCGAATGCCCCACACATGTGGATATTGTACCATTCGAACAGCTGGTCAAACCGAGATCCACCATGACTTCACTTATTAGTTCGACAACTTTGCTTCCACCGTTTTGCAATAGACGGCAGTAGCGGTAAGTGCGGTTCAGGTGGTTGGTCATTGGTGTAATACGAGGGCAGTTCAATAAGTAATGCAACACTTTTTTTTCTGAAATAGGGGTCGTTTTATTCAGCATTGAAATACACCAGGTTATTCCCCAATCTTTTAGCTACACAACACTATTTTTCAACGTAATCTCCATTCAATGCTACAGCCTTACGCCACCTTGAAATGAGGGCCTGTATGTCTGCACGGTACCATTCCACTGGTCGATGTCGGAGCCAACGTCGTACTGCATCAATAACTTCTTCACCTCCCACGGATTGCGTCCTTCATTGGGCCAAACATATGGAAATCCGACGGTGCGAGATCGGGGCTATAGGGTGCACTGAAGTTTTGTGAGCTCCTCTCAGGTGCGATGACTTGTGTGAGGTCTTGCGTTGTCATGAAGAAGGAGAAGTTCGTTCAGATTTTTGTGCCTACGAACACGCTGAAGTCGTTTCTTCAATTTCTGAAGAGTAGCACAATACACTTCAGAGTTGATCGTTTGACCATGGGGAAGGAAAATGGCTCTGAGCACTATGGGACTCAACTGCTGAGGTCATTAGTCCCCTAGAACTTAGAACTAGTTAAACCAAACTAACCTAAGGACATCACAAACATCCATGCCCGAGGCAGGATTCGAACCTGCGACCGTAGCGGTCTTGCGGTTCCAGACTGCAGCGCCTTTAACCGCACGGCCACTTCGGCCGGCCATGGGGAAGGACATCGAACAGAATAACCCCTTCAGCGTCCCAGAAGACTGTAACCATGACTTTACCAGCTGAGGGTATGGCTTTAAACTTTTTCTTGGTAGGGGAGTGGGTGTGGCGCCACTCCATTGATTGCCGTTTTGTTTCAGGTTCGAAGTGATGAACCCATGTTTCATCGCCTGTAACAATCTTTGACAAGAAATTGTCACCCTCAGCCACATGACGAGCAAGCAATTCCGCACAGATGGTTCTCCTTTGCTCTTTATGGTGTTCAGTTAGACAACGAGGGACCCAGCGGGAACAAACCTTTGAATATCCCAACTGGTGAACAATTGTGACAGCACTACCAACAGAGATGTCAAGTTGAGCACTGAGTTGTTTGATGGTGATCCGTCGATCATCTCGAACGAGTGTGTTCGCACGCTCCGCCATTGCAGGAGTCACAGCGTGCACGGCCGGCCCGCACGCGGGAGATCAGACAGTCTTGCTTGACCTTGCGGCGATGATGACACACGCTTTGCCCAACGACTCACCGTGCTTTTGTCCACTGCCAGATCACCGTAGACATTCTGCAAGCGCCTATGAATATCTGAGATGCCCTGGTTTTCCGCCAAAAGAAACTCGATCACTGCCCATTGTTTGCAACGCACATCCGTTACAGACGCCATTTTAACAGCTCCGTACAGCGCTGCCACCTGTCGGAAGTCAATTAAACTATACGAGACGAAGCGGGAATGTTTGAAAATATTCTACAAGAAATTTCCGGTTTTTTCAACCAAAATTGGCCGAGAAAAAAAATGTGTTGCATTACTTATTGAACTGCCCTCGTACAATAAGCTTAGGCATCTGTAAACATAATGCCATAAAAATATTAGTCGATTTGTGATTGCATCGTAAGGATATTCTTAATTAAGTACGTCAACTTATGTACCCATTTCTCGCCATTTGCAGGAAGTTTTAATTTTCTGCTTTAACACGAAGAAACCTGCGGCTGTGGCTCTTAAAATGCAGCATAAGACCAATGGTGAGGGAACGATTAGTGGAAGAAATGCAGAGAATATTTTCAACGCTTAAAGAACGGTGATTTTGATGTCGAAGACCGGCATGGCGGTGGAAGACAGAACGTTTTCGTAGCTACTGAAACAGACGAAGACTGTCACAGGACATCGTTATCGAAAGTAATTGATGCGTTCTAGCCCAGCGCTGAAACACAAACGGCCGCAATACAGCGATAGACGAGTAAAACTAATTTTGCAGTAGGTCAGTGCTCGACTCTATGTCGCAAAATCCGTCAAAATATACATGGAAACGTTGAAATGAGAAGTCCTATGCCTCCCGTAGTATTCTCCATACGTTGCTCTCTCTGACTACTACCTTTTTCGATCAGTGGCATACAGTCTGGCTGACCAGCACTTCCGATCATATGAACACGTGCAAAATTGGATCGATTCATGGATCCCCACAAAAGACGCCCAGTTCTTCCGCCAAGGGTTTCGTATGCTATCCCAAAGATAGGAGAATGTAGTGGCCAGCGATGAGCAATACTATGAATCACAATTTTTTTGTAAATTTTTCACAATAAAGCCCCGAACTTCGAGAAAAAATGGGGGAAGCAAAGTTGTAGACCTAGTACTACCCGTTACAAAGAAATACAACTCTAAGCCTTATCATTTACATTTCCACTGAAGGCGTGTACATGTACAAAATTATAATGACGTCTCACCACGTCTTCTGGGTTGTAATGGTACTTGAATTATGTAACCATTACGGCACCTCACCTCAACCTCTCGATACCAGTAATATTCTACTGTGTTTTTGTAAAATAGTTAACATATTTCTGTGACAACATTCAGATTTGATTTCATTAATGTAGAGGTACTTCGATACATCGATATGTATATATTGCAATGATATTATTCTTATGTGTATTCTTTCTTTTTGTCACTATGATCTTTGACGTACTTGTAACTCTGATTTTTGGGCGCGTAAGCGGTTATTAGAGAGTCAAGGTTTGCTCATGTTAAAAAGCCGCAAATTGTAGTCACTTAATGAAATGCGAACTTTAACAGTGAGGAAGATATTTTCAATTATGTTTTATATTGTGAAGTGATGTTTTGGAACGAGTTACGTGATATTGCAACAAAAGTAATAAAAAAGAAGTGTAACTTAAATTCGGAGTGCTGATTTTTACATCATCATTTCCTAACTTGCAACAGTTTAATCTTCAAGAATGGTTTATGAAACACATCTATAAAACTTTTGAATATCGCAGAATAACACTTAGGCCTTTTTGCATCCGAGCTTGGAATCATCACTACCTAGATTTTCGACGATTGAGCCATGAGTTCACAACGAGACCAGCGTGGGAAACACGAAAAGATGACTGCCTAGTTTACCCATTATTTCAAGAAATGGCTTTATTAACTGTGCTCTAATGACACCTGCCACATAATATAACTTTGTTGTTGCCCGAAAATGCAATGTTTAGTAGCGTGAGCAGCACTACAATCATAATTAATTTTTGACCTTTGTTGTGGTAGGGTTGTTAGAGGGTGCTTAACTTTTTTTTATTTAGTCAGGCAGTGTGTTTGTTATGAAAAATAGTTCACAAACACGTTTTTAGCACACATTGCCCATTTTAATCCTCCTACTATGCGATGTATCATTCCCAACCACTGCGCCGTTTAAATTGTACAGTGTGCAATAAAAAATACTTTTTAAGTAAATATTCCGCATTCCATAACTGCGAGTATCAACTGTGAATCCTGCAACTAATCGAATAGCTGTCTAACGAACTGGGCAATGCCATACAAATACCATCAACGTACATTTTGCTAATAAACAGAGCCAGATAAACCTGGCGTCCCTTGACTGTGGTTTTGTTCCGAAGTAATGCACTATGCGACTTTTAATTACAGCCTTCTTATTCAGTCTTCCTCATTAACAGTTGTGACGCACGCGCCTTAACAGGCCACCAATTAACACAGCATCTAGACAAACACCTGTGAGTGCCACGACAACTGAGTTCAAAACACTCAAAGCAGCCACTACGTCCCTTAGGAAAATTTCTGCTATATTCAGGGTAATTCAATACGAATACTGCGATTACAAACGGCTGTAATTAATAGGTGTTCTATACGTTTACTTGTGGTCACACAGACAACATCTAAGCCCTATTCCATTTGACACCACACATTCTGAAGCATATGTCGAATCACAACGTGAGCACATTAGACTGAAACATTTTGAGTATGGATTAGATCTGGAACTGTTGATGACCAACAGCAGAACACAACGTCGTCATTTCCAGTACGGTCGACCCATCAGTTTCGAAAAAGTTGATTTTTGATGAAATGCTTCCTTGGGTATAATGGCCGTTTATTCACTTCCTTGGAAATTTACGTGTCCTGGTACCCAGCAGAATACTACAACTATTCCCTGATCAAGGAAATGAAAGAATGAGACTTCAACCATCTAAAGTACTTCTCCGCTGGTTAAAAGTATGAAATCGCTTGGAAGCCACTGATGGTATCGGAGCACATGAAAAAATTCTTTCTCGTGACCCATCTGCAACACTGAATTCATCATCGCATACATTTCTGCACTGGAGATCGTAAATTCGTTTGGGAGGCGAATCCTGAAGACGTGAGTAAATGTTAGATGAGAGTGCATCTAAGTTGGAATTGCGCCATCGTATTCAAAAATTTTCAACTGAAATATATACCTTAACAACACATGTTGTTCATGCCGCTGTCCGTCTTTTTCAGTACAAATTGGACTACAATATCAGCTACGCCCTATAGACATATATTATTTTAGTTGACCCTTTCCAGCACAAATTTTATGTTGCATTCTAAAAAAATTAAAATATTATTTTTGACTTACAAATTTTTCTAGCAACACATTAAACCTAATTTCCATTTTTTTTACTGAGTGCAATTATAATGGATCTATAAGGGCCCAATACTTATTATGCTGCTGCTGCTACCGTCTAGTGATCTAGTTTACACACTGGAACACAGTGGTGCCATGTGGAACCAGTGGGATTTCGTGAATATTGCAGAAATATCTGAAACCAGTAATGGATGCAGTCGGCTGGAAAGAGTTAAAAACTTTCTGAATATGATGATCAAAATTCTAAATTATACACATCAAAAAAAGTTTTGCATCACGTAGGTTCCGAGAGTTCCGGAACCTGTACAGAAAATTGGAATAGAGACCAACATCATTTCCGCTCATGAAAACCACATATTGCATGTCGTGCCTCCGTACAGTGAGACATTCAGAGGTGGTGGTCCAGATTGCTGTACACACAGGTACCTCTAATACCCAGTAGCACGTCCTCTTGCATGGATACGTGCCTGTGTTCGTCGTGGCATACTATCCACAAATTCATCAAGGCACTGTTGGTCCACATTGTCCCACTTTTCAACGGCGATTCGGCATCAGAGTGGTTGGTGGGTCACGTCATCCATAAACAGCCATTTTCAATCTATCCCAGGCACATGCGATAGGGTTCATGTCTGGAGAACATTCTGGCCACTCTAGTCGAGCAATGTCGTTATCCTGAAGGAAGTCGTTCACAAGATGTGCACGATGGGGGCGCCAGTTGTCGTCCATGAAGACGAATGTCTCGCAATATGCAGTCGATATGGTTGCACTATCTGTCGGATGATGGCACTCATGTATCGTACAGCCATTACGGCGCCTTCCATGATCACCAGCGGTGTACGTCGGCCCAGCATAATGCCACCCCAACTCATCATGTAAGGTGTCAGGCAAATCCAACACCTTCCATGAAAACCCTGACATGATAAGCAAATCCAGTAGTATGTCACATAGCTCCGAATGAATCGTGACATTAAATTAACCAACGTAATACGAGTAACGAGTGAGCAAATGGAATACCACAGACTAACACAAGAATGCCTAAATGCATGTCATACCTTCCCACCATGAGACAGGCGCAGTTCCGAGGGGAGAAACGAGAATAGAAGCCGAGAGCAGAACCGTGTTAAGCTGGAAGGCCCTACGATAAGGGACGGACGGACACCCACGTCGCCAGCTAACCGCTAGGACCACACCACCCGCAAGTTTTTGCGTGAGACTTTTTCGCGTTTCTGTTACGTCAAGACCACCCCCCAGCCCATGTTAAAAGATAGAGCCCTCCAGAAGAACAGTATAAATCTTACGATAACACAAAAAGGGCTACACCACCCGCAAGTTTTTGCGTGAGACTTTTTCGCGTCTCTGTTACGTTGCAAACGTTAAAAACATTGCCCCACCACGAAAAGTATAACGTTTCTCATTGGATAGACAGAATTTTTGTAGGCGGAGCTTAAGGTTAACATTGAGACCCTGATTGGTCAGATGAAAACATAGCCAGATAGTTTTTTTAAACCAACTTCGGTAAATTGTAGTAAGGAGAAGTTAGGGGAGAGTTGCTTCCGAGTCGTCGAGGTGAGCGGAGCTGTGCTGCCCGCCGCCCCCTGACGAACACCGACAAGGTAATGAACGCACGCAATGCTGCATAACAACGCATAAAGCTTCACTCAGAACTGCAGAAGTCTCATCTGTTACACCCCCTTTTTGCGTAGTACTAGTGTCGATCGTCAATTAAAGCTCATGGTGTTCACATTTGCCACTTGAAGTAAAAATCTGAAACGCGATGATTTTTCTGTTATATAGTTATTGAGAACCCACATCAGCCACTGCAATTTACGACAAGTTAAATAAGTAATTAAAGATAATTGAGGGTCACTGTAGAGCATTTTGATAGTTTCCTCTTTTGTGAAACTTAATTTAAACCTAGATTATAGATGTGATATGGCATAGGTCATCCATCGATCCACTGTAGAAATTGGAAACCCACTCAGGGAATATTCGTTCACATTTTTGTTGAACGCAGTTGGTTTTTACCATCCTGTATTAAAACATTTCCTTTTATCAATAGTGCAATTTATAAATAATGTTTTGTGAGTAGAATAAAATTTCCAGTGGTAAACTTAACTGCTTTTTCGACGTTATTTTACCAGCTAACTAAAAATAGGAAAGCCTTGAACCCCTTCCACTAAATTTAGTTAGTACTAAGATTCTTTTACAGGGAGTGCAGTGGAGCTGACGCTGAAATCATTAAGTATTTGGTTATATCATCGCTAGTCTCACTGAACTCTTCTGAATTCTACATGTCATGTGTGGTCTGGCGTCTCTTTACCAGCAACAGGTCCCAGGTTCAAACTAGTCAATTCCCTAAAAAACACGCTCAGAGCGTCGTTGCGCGAAAGTGGTAGGGACACACGATGTAGAACAAGCAGACACCAAGCAGAATGTTTAGAATCAGGGAACCTCCAACTTGCTGCACTCGGTGGACAGTGTGTCTAAGGCGTTCAACCTGACAGGGTTGCCTCCAAACACGTCTCCGACGACTGTCTGGTTGAAGGCATATGTGTCACTCATCGGTGAAGAGAATGTGATGCTACACCTGAGCGGTCCATTTGGCATGTTGTTCGGCCGCGGTGGTCTCGCGGTTCTAGGCGCGCAGTCCGGAACCGTGGGACTGCTACGGTCGCAGGTTCGAATCCTGCCTCGGGCATGGATGTGTGTGATGTCCTTAGGTTAGTTAGGTTTAAGTAGTTCTAAGTTCTAGGGGACTGATAACCACAGCAGTTGAGTCCCATAGTGCTCAGAGCCATTTGAACCATTTTTTGGCATGTTGTTGGACCCACGCTGCATGGTGACGTGGTTGCAAAGATGGACCGCGCCATTGACGTCGGGAGTGAAGGCGCATCATGCAGCTAATGACGCACAGTTTGAGTCGTAACACGACGTCCTGTGGCTGCACAAGGAGCATTATTCAACATGGAGGCGTTGCTGTCAGGGTTCCTCCGAGCCATAATCGGTAGGTAGCGGTCATCCACTGCAGTAGCAGCCATTGGGCGGCATGAGCGAGGCATGTCATCAACAGTTCCTGTCTCTCTGTATCTCCTCCATGTCCGAACAACATTGCTTTGGTTCACTCCGAGACGCCTGGACACTTCCCTTGTTGAGTGCCCTTCCTAGCACATAGTAACAATGCTGATGCGATCGAACCGTGGTGTTGACCGTCTAGGCATGATTGAACTGCAGACAACGCGAGCCGTGTACCTCCTTCCTGGTGGAATGACTGTAACTGATCGGCTGTCGGACCCCATATGTCTAATAGGCGTTGCTCATGCATGGTTGTTTACATCTTTGGCCGGTTTTAGTGACATCTCTGAACAGTCAAAGGGACTGCGTCTGTGATACAGTGTACACTGTTAACGTCTATCTTCAGGAGTTCTGGGAACGGGGGTGATGCAAAACTTAATGTGTGTATATGTATTCCGATCTACCGTTTACGTTCGACGTAAATTAAAAAGAAACTTACTGATCGTGTAACATTTCCGAAACATGCGTAGGTCAACAGAAATGAACAATAAACTGTCTTCTGTGCAATATTTTAGGTAAAAAGTTTTGGATATGATGGACTCAGTTCCAAATTATGTGTATTCTCGTGTATCAATTCTTGGTGTGTGATAGTAAAATTAAAGGTAGCTTGCTGATAACCTGCTGATGATGGAACATCACACAAGAATATTGCTTTGAATTGCGGACAACCGCAGCAAAATGACCATTTTTATAAGACGGCACAAAAGAGCGCTCTTACTCTAGAAAGCTTTTTTATTAAAAACACGTGGTTTTATAATAAACTAAAAACCTTTCTATAGCCAGAGTGGAGTTTTTTGTCTTCGTATAAAAATCACGGAAACATGTTTGGTGAGGAAATAAAACAAGATGTTTTTCCTCAGGGCAGTGAGCTTTCCCCCCCCCCCCTCCGCCCCAATCCACCCGCTTCCCCCCCCCTTCCCCACTCAAAAAACAGGATATCTTCCATGTGATATGGTTAAAACTCGAAATCTGTCATTGTAGGAAATACAACATTACAATTGAACAAGGACAGCATCTCACACAAGTATGTTAATGAGATAAAATTTAACCTGCCTCTCATTCCCATTGTTGCCACATTATCAGATGTCTTGTCGCTAAATGTGGATCAAATGAAATTTTTACAAAGAATATTTCAGTTGTGTTGCCTAGAACAAGTGATCGACCAGTCAGTTAGCACTCACTTATTTCTAATTTAATGAACGCTTTTACGAAACGTGATACATTTCTGATTATTATTTCAAATTTGCGTACGCCTTCCAATCAGTCATGATGCTATCCATCCAACAAAAGTAACGTTACACACTATGTAAGAGCAACTTGGGATGATACTTACTTAAGCCATTTATATTTAGATACCAACAGACAGAATTCAGTAAAAGAAAGTTCTTTCATCCTCCTTTATGTCCAAATTTTCATCCAGACCAAAATTGAAATCCAAAATTTTTAGCAAAATATTCCGTGATAAATAATGACCAGAAGAGAAACGATAAACTAGTGTTTAACATTTATTAGAATGTTGTCAGCCAACACCAAAGAGCCAGTGGCGTGAAAAGGGGATTTGAAATCTGGGGCACAGAAATAGGTAGCGCAGTGGGAAAACACTAGCTTCGCGTTTGGAAGGATGAGGGTTCAAACCCCCCCTTGCCACAAAGATTTAGGTTCTCTGCGATTTGCCAAAATCTCTTAAGGCAAATGCAAGGATGGCTCCTCTTAGTGCATCGCGACTCACTCCCTTCGCAAACGCGAGTTTGTGTTCCGCCTCTAATGATTTCCTCGTCGACGGGATGTTAAACAATGACTTTCCTTCTTTTGGAACAGTGTGGTAGCTGCTCGTCAGTATGTCAACTTTTTCAAAGTTTCTTATTTTTTGTAAAAGTACATTCCAAGTAACACACGTTCACCATTTGTACTACATCATAAGGTTTTTAATTTTTTTCTGAATATCCTGGCGACTACACAACCAACATTTTGGCAGTTTGTATCTGAGCGAGGTGAGCAGTTGATTACATTTCAGTCTGCAATGTTGGTGTTACAGCAGACGAGCTAAATCAAGTCTGTTCCGTCAGCAGAAGTTTAATAACTACCGCTATCTGCATTATTTGTCGTCTCTGTCTGTGAGACACTTCGTTAAACGCTGTTGACGGAAGCACTGCGACCGCTCGTGGGAAATTTCCTCTGGTTATATTACAGTAGTTTTGTCTGAAAATGCCAATTACATGTACGCCTGAGGATGCAAATTATAATTCGTTTGTCAGTTCGGTGAATAATTCAAGTCGGAGGAAGAACGTGTTCCTACATTGTGATCTTCTACACGTCGTCAATGGCGCGAATGTAATGCTTAAAAAGTAGTGCTGAATAAACTCGAACTAAATCCTGAAGTAATTGCTTATTTTATCAGTAGAAATGAACATTTAAAAAAGCTGTAGTTTCTTCATGTTCTGCAATGAGCCTAATATTCACTGGCCTATGCACTACGTTAAAAATGGCAATGTAATCTGAAGCTGATGTACGCATCAGTTCAAAAACGTCCGCAGCTCGTGGTCGTGCGGTAGCGTTCTCGCTTCCCACGCCCCCCGGGTTCCCGGGTTCGATTCCCGGCGGGGTCAGGGATTTTCTCTGCCTCGTGATGACTGGGTGTTGTGTGATGTCCTTAGGTTAGTTAGGGTTAAGTAGTTCTAAGTTCTAGGGGACTGATGACCATAGATGTTAAGTCCCATAGTGCTCAGAGCCAGTTCAAAAACGATTATCAAAATAAAAAATAAAACAAACTGAATGACAATGATGTTTTATTCACTGGACTAACAGTGATGACAGTTGAATAACAACTTCACGGAATTCGTGGCGCGACAGATTCGTGAGCAATTCCGAGTTTTCGACGAATTCCTTCGTTGTTTTCGTCAGGAGTTCTTCGTAGGCTATCTGTTAAATTAATTATTTGGTCGAATTATGTCGCAACAGTGGTAACAGCTGCTCTAAAAATGACATATCTTCAATTACGCATTTGTCGCTACCGAGAAACTTCGCTTATATGTTGTGTAGAAATAGCAGTCTTCAATTCAGTCTGTTTGAATGGTTCAAATGGCTCTGAGCACTATGGGACTTAACATCTGAGGTCATCAGTCCCCTAGAACTTAGAACTACTTAAACATAACTAACCTGACATCACACACACCCATGCCCGAGGCAGAATTCGAACCTGCGACCGTAGCGGTCGCGTGGTTCCGGACTGAAGTGCCTAGAACCGCATGGCCACATCGGCCGGCTCAGTCTGTTCGATGTCCATGACGAAGTTAAATGCGATATTCCTGCATTAAAGCAACAACATTATACAATTCTTGGATAAGCACGCGTCAGTCATTTGCATAATCCCTTTCTAAAGGCGTATTCGTGTATCATTTTTTAATTTGCCGTATCTTAGAAAACTGGACCTGTCAGCTCGCTAAATAGAAGGACGAAGGCAAAAATTTGACTATCAAAACCGGTCTAACGCTGCATTTGCGAACCGGCTGCTACGGTAGCAGGTTCGAATCCTGCCTCGGGCATGGATGTGTGTGATGTCCTTAGGTTAGTTAGGTTTAAGTAGCTCTAAGTTCTAGGGGACTGATGACCACAGATGTTAAGTCCCATAGTGCTCAGAGCCATTTTTTGCATTTGCGATGGGTCTGAATATTTTTAATTTCGTGGTGATACTGTTCTAAGCTAGCAGGTTACAGTGAGGTGACAAAAGTCATAGGATACCTGCTAATATCATGATGAAACTCCTTTTTCCCGACAATGTGCAGCAAATCGACGCGGTATGGACTCAACAAGTCTTTGGAGGTCCCCTACAGAAATACTAAGCTATGCAATCTCTACAGCCCTCCATAATAGCGGAAGCATTGCCGGTGCGTGATTATGTGTAAGAGCTGACATCGCGATTCGTCCCCTATATGTTCAATGGGATTCATATCTGGCAATCTGGGTGGCAAAATCATTCGGTCGAATTGTCCAGAATGATCTTCAAACCAAGCGCGAACAATATGAGGACTGTGATGGACTATGGCCATAATCGGATTTCTGCCCTTCTTCCGTCAAAGTGCTAAATCGACACCTGCATATTTGAATTACCCATTCTGAAAATTTCAGCTCGATACCTTTGGTGTAGGCTAAGCAATCATCTTAAGAAGGCAGTGGATGTCAGGTAGTTGTCACCTTTTTCTGATGCTGCAGGTGGTCAAAACAAAAATTTTGTTATGATCGCGGCGTTTTGCACATGGTTAGCAAAAAGACTTGGAATATGAGTATCACACGCCCGCATCTCGTGGTCGTGCGGTAGCGTTCTCGCTTCCCACGCCTGGGTTCCCGGGTTCGATTCCCGGCGGGGTCAGGGATTTTCTCTGCCTCGTGATGGCTGGGTGTTGTGTGCTGTCCTTAGGTTAGTTAGGTTTAAGTAGTTCTAAGTTCTAGGGGACTGATGACCATAGATGTAAAGTCCCATAGTGCTCAGAGCCATTTGAACCATTTTTTTTTTATGAGTATCACATATTTTCCCAGTACGTGGCCATTCAAGTAGTCAGTGTGACCGCAATTTTGGCATTTATGGAAGAAAGTTGAAGAAGAGGGAAACTGTACATTCAAAAGAAGAGTATTTATCCTTAAACAATGCAGGGAGAAACCAGAGACATTTCAAGCAACTGACGGAAGGGAGCTTATTAAAAATTGGAAGAAAAGTTTAATGGGATTCTTCTCATCAAAACCACAGCGGAAATTTACTTTTGAGTTGCAGTCATATGCGACGATGCACTTTGGCAATGATGGCACAATCGGTGCTTCAAAATCATATTGAAAGGTCTTTATACCCCTTAAGTTCATTAAGAAGTCAATAAGACTCCCTGAAGATATTTCATTTTTGTCATTAATAGAGAAACCAACTGTAGCAGCAGCAAAGTTGAAGGACATTCAAGACCTGTTACGCTTTCTACCTGATAGAGTAAAAGGCTGGTATGAAAAACTTTTAGACAGAGTAAACAGTGTAGAAGCTACTGATCCTGAACAGGAACATGAACTATAGTGGCCATGAACATATATTTTTTGTTAATGTACAGTTTAACTGGTTAATAAAATAATAAAAGCAATTTTCAACTCAATTTCATGATATTTTGTAAGGCTATCAAGGTTTGATGGAAAAAGGGTGTAAACCATTCATCATATTTTGGATAATATATCACAAATGGAAGAAATATCTTCAGTTGTAAGGCACGATTCTGTATGTGAAAAGTATGGTCTAAGACAGAATTATTACATCATTGAAATATAACTGTTTTTCAATAAGATACAAACATGCCAATCTTCAACTCACTTTTACCGGAAATGCACTTTTCGGACTTACGCCCACAGTCCATCAAACTCCTCTGTGGCCCGGTGACATGGCGCATTGTCATGGGAACATAGCCCATTAATGGCACCAATTAATCTCCAAGTAGCTACCAGAACCATTCCCAGTCAATGATCGGTTCAGCTGGACCAGACAAGCCATTCCGTTCCATGTAAACACAGCCCACATCACTATGGAGCCACCACCAGTTTTCACAGTGCCTTGTTGATACTTGGGTCAATGGCTTCGTGGAGTCTGCGCCACGCTCGGATCCTATCATCAGCTCTTACCAACAGAAATCAGGACTCATCTGACCAGACCACGGTTTTCCAGTCGTGTAGGGTCCAAGCGATATGGTCACGCGCCCCGGAAAGGCGCTGCAGGCAATGGCGTCCTGTTAGCAGATCAACTCGCGTCGGTCGTCTGCAGTTATAGGCTATTGATGCCAAATGTCGCCACACTGCACTGACGGATACGTTCGTCGTACGTCCCACAATGATTTCTGAGGTTATTTCACGCAGAGTTGCTTGTCTGCTAGCACTGACAACTTTACAGAAACGCTACTTCTCTAGGTCGTAAAGTGAAATGGTTCAAATGGATCTGAGCACTATGGGACTTAAAGTCTGAGGTCATCAGTCCCCTAGAACTTAGAACTACTTAAACCTAATTAACCTAAGGACATCACAAACATCCATGCCCGAGGCAGGATTCGAACCTGCGACCGTAGCAGCAGCGCGGTTCCGGACTGAAGCGCCTGAAACCGCTCGGCCACAGCGGCCGGCCGTTAAGTGAAGGCCGTCAGTCACTGCGTTGTCCGTGGTGAGAGGTAATACCTACAATTTGGTATTCTTGGCACCCTCTTGTCACTGTGGGTCTCGGAATATTGAATTCCCAAACGATTTCCCAACTGGAATGTACCAAGCCACTAGCCCCAGCTGCCATTCCGCGTTCAAAGTCTGTTAATTCACGTCGTGGTGTCATAACCACGTCGGAACATGAATTCCCTGAGTCCAAGTGACAGCTTCGTCACTGCACTGTCCTTTTGTACCTCGTGTACGTGATATTACCGGCATCTGTATATTCGCATATCGCTATCCATTTTGTCACCTCATCGTAAAGAATCCAACACACAGAAGCTGATACAGCCATCGAAGGGGTGTGCCTAACGCGTCACTAATATATTCCCCGTTTATTCCACAAGATTTCGGGATTGCAGCCGGATCTCATCGACTTCTTTCCACGATATTTCGGCTGACAACCTTACAGCCATCTTCAGGCGAGTGTTTGACACTGGAGATTGCTAGTGCAAGTCGCTCTATTTATACGTAAAAGTGCCGCAGGCGCGCATGCGCAAGTTACCGTAGCATGCGCGCCACCTGTCGATTCCAAGGCCCTCTGCAATATTACTGCATCTATGGAGCGCAAACGAATGCGTGAAAAAAGTAAAACATGCACACAGACGTCTCCAAAACAATAAAATGCAAAATTTCAATATTAAAATTTAAAAGAAAACTTTTATGGCTTCTGACATGTCGAGCGACAAGTAATTTTAATTTTAATATTTAAATTTTGCATTTTATTGTTTTGGACACGTCTGTGTGCATGTTTTACTTTTTTCACGCATTCGTTTGCGCTCCATAGATGCAGTAACATTGTAGAGGGCCTTGGAATCGACAGGTGGCGCCCATGCTACGGTAACTTGCGCATGCGCGCCTGCGGCACTTTTGCGTATAAATAGAGCGACTTGCACTAGCAATCTCAACGCCGGGACTGGCGACAGACATGCACCCGTTTAACTCGTCCAAGTTCTGGTCGGCCTTCCGTCGCCTTACCGGAACTAAACCCTCCCCCTATTATCCTCTTCTCCATGATGATCACCCTTTCCCTGACTCCCTTAGTAAGGCCAATCACTTTGCCTCCTACCTCTCCGATGTATTTTCCATCCCCGATGATCCCCAGTTCGATTACTCCCTCTTCCCGGATATCCGCGATCGAACTGACACCTCTGTCCCTCCCCTCGCTCCTGGTTTCCAGTACTTGGACAACATTGCACACACGGAACTCAATGCCCCTATCACTACACAGGATCTCATTGCTACACTCCGCACAAAACGTAACACCGCTCCTGGTCACGATCGTATCACCCACCGTCACCTTCGTGAAGCTCCTGTCTCTTTCCTCTCCACCCTGGCCAGGCTCTACAATGTAGTCCTCTCCACCGGTTACTACCCCGACCTGTGGAAAACCTCCCGTATACTCATGTTCCTTAAACCCGGCAAACCGCCGTCCGCCGTCTCCTCCTACCGCCCCATCAGCCATACCTCGGTCTTCAGCAAGGTCCTGGAATCTATCCTCACCCGCCGCATCCACCAGCATCTCCGCCAGCACCGCCTCCTTCCCGATACCCAGTGTGGCTTTCGGCCGTCCTTCTCTTCCGACGACCTTCTCCTTCACCTCACTCATCTCCTTTCCGAACAGCTTAATTCCCGTCGCTCTGCAATCTTTCTCTCCCTGGACCTCGAACGTGCCTATGACCGCATATGGCATTCCGGTCTCCTCTTCAAGCTCCAAACCTTCGCCCTTCCCATTAACTACGTCCGTCTGATCGGCTCCTTTCTCTCCCGCCGTCCTTCCTATGTCACCATCCATAACGCAGATTCCTACACCTTTTCCCCTCCGCCGGTGTGCCCCAAGGCTCCGTCCTCTCCCCCCTTCTGTACCTTTTGTACACGGCGGACATGCCGCCGCCGTCACCCCCCGTCTCCAGTTTGCCGATGACACCGCCTTCCTTGCCCTTGCCCCCACCCTGCAGCGCTCCCAACACCTTCTCCAATCCCATCTTGACCGGTTCACCGCTTGGTGCAACCAGTGGTTGCTCAAGGTCAATCCCTCCAAAACCCAGGCGATCATTGTAGGCAAAACCACCCCTTCCTTCCGCCTCCTTGATTTCTACATCACCATCTATGGCCGTCCTATCGCCCTCACTCCCACCCTTAAGTACCTTGGCGTCACCCTCGACCGTCGCCTCTCCTGGACTCCGCACCTCCGGACAATCCAAGCCAAGGCACGCTCCCGACTCAGTCTCCTCAAGCTCCTCTCCGGCCGCATGTGGGGTCTGGACCCCTCCACCATCCTCCACACTTATCAATCCCTCATCCGCCCTATCCTTTGTTATGCCCATCCGGCTTGGATCTCCGCCCCCCCTTCCTTTTATAAATCCCTCCAAATCCTTGAACGCCATGCTCTCTGCCTCGCCTATCGCATCCGTCTCCCCTCCCCTACGTGGATCCTGTACGATCTCCTCCCCTTCCCCCACCTCCTCCTTTTCCTTGAAAGGATACAGATCCTGTACACCTCCCGTAAACTCGATCCTACTCACCCGCTCGTCTCCCCGATCCTCTCCCACCCCCGCCCACTGCCGCGCCTGTATGCCCACGTCCCACCTGGTCTCCATCTCTCCACCCTCCTTACCCTCTCCCGAGGTGGCTTCCGCCAGCTTCCCCTCCCTGATGATGTCCTCCTCCCCTCCATCTACCACTCCTATCAACTTTGATCCTCCCCCCACCTCCTGTGTCCTTTCCTTTAGGCACCCTCCCTCCCTCCCTCCTTTCCCTTCCCTTCTCTTTCCTTTCCCCCCTCCCTCCTCCCCTCTCCCCCGGGCTTCCCCTCCCCCTTCCTCCCTCCCCCTCTCTCTCCTTTGCCCATGGCATCTCTGCTCTCCCCTCTCGCTCTCCCACTCCCCTTCCTCCTCCTCCTCTCTTGGCAGGTCCCCGGACTCGCACACGCATAGTGAACATTCGCGCGCCGGAGATCATCGCCTGCTGTGTCTCGTGTGTGTGACGTCGTTTAGTGTTTTCGGTGTCCGCCGTCCCACTACTACGTTCACTTGTGCCGTCGGATTCGTCAGTGTTCTGTGCGCCGTGCCAACGTGTTTTTAGTGTTGTTATCGTCACGTGTGAACGACTCCATGTTTTTTGTGTCTCTGTGACCTCTCTCTTTTGCCCGTCACTTTGTTCATTATCTTTCTCCGTTTTTATACTGTTGTAAAACGCTATGGCTGAAGAGCGGCGTAGTGTGCCGCTGCCAGCCTACCTGATTTGTACAGGTTTTAAAATAACAATAAAGTAAAAAAAAAACTAGCAATCTCCAGTGTCAAACACTCGCCTGAAGATGGCTATAAGGTTGTCAGCCGAAATATCGTGGAAAGAAGTCGATGAGATCCGGCTGCAATCCCGAAATCTTGTGGAATATTCGATACGCCGGGAAAATTTCTAGAGTCACATATTCCCCGTTATTATCTGTTATTCAATCAAGTGAAACACCAGTAAAATACTCCCAACTTCTTAGCATAGCTTCCAATGTCATTACTCCTAATTAGATATTTTAACAGACACGGTATGTATTCGAGTTCCACAAATGAATGCACGAGTCACCAGTTTTCTGAGAGCCCTACATTGTTACAATAAACATTAAATGCCTTCCGAACACTGAATCAAAGGTCTTTCAATTTGAGCGGCCATTCGTTACCTAATCACGTACCTGTTCAGTGGGAGGCGTGCCAGGATTTGTGCTGCGTCGTCGTATGGCTCCAGGCATTGGACCGATTAGGGCGGCATTGTGGTTAGCGCATCGGACCCTCATCGGGGAAAAGCAGAATTCAGGTTTTCCGTGGTAAATCGCTTAGCACGAATGTCGGAATGGTTCCTATGAAAATGATGCAGCCGATCTACATTCATGTTCAGAAAAAACAGGACACCTTGAACGACTATAGATAGGGCGTCCATATTCACAGTACATGTACATTAGTATAATCTACGAGGGTTGTTTTTTAAGTAAGCGCCGTTTTTATTTTTTAAAAAAGATACAAATACTTTTGTAAGAAAACTTATTTCCTGATTCTACACACTTTTACCTATTTTTCGACATAGTTGCCTTGTTTATTTAAGCACTTTCATACCGTACAACTAAGTTTTTAATTCCCTCTTCAAAGAATTCGTCCGCCTGCTCCGACAGCCAAGAGTTCACGGCCGGTTTCACTTCATCGTCGTCACTGAAGCGCTGCCCGCCAAGATGGTGTTTCAGGTACCGGAAAAGGTGAAAATCGCTAGGAGCAATGTCGGGACTGTATGGTGCATGGTCCAAAACTTCCCAGCCAAAAGAATCAATCAAATCCCGAGTCTTTTGAGAGGTGTGAGGCCTAGCGTTATCGTGCAGGAGCAAAACTCCTTTTGTCAGCATGCCGCGCCTTTTGCTTTGAATTGCTCTGCGGAGCTTCTTTAGAGTTGCACAGTAGGCATCTGAGTTGATTGTCGTTCCTCGTGGCATAAAGTCCACTAGCAAAACACTGCGCCGGTCCCAGAACACAGTTGCCATAATCTTGCGCTTTGACAGCGTCTGTTTGGCTTTGAACTTGACGGGTGAGGTTGTGTGTCGCCATTCCATCGATTGTCGCTTGCTTTCGGGAGTGATATGGGATATCCATGTTTCATCTCCAGTGACAATCTGACTCAACATGTCATCCCCTTCTTCCTCGTAACAAATCAAAAAGTCCAATGAAGTGGCAAATCTCTTCCCTTTGTGTTCCTCTGTGAGGAGTCTGAGTACCCACCGAGAACACAGTTTCTTAAAGTTTAGGTTTTCAGACACAATTTTGTACAAAACCGATCTTGAAACTTGTGGAAATTCCAAAGAAAGAGTGGAAATCGTGAATCTTCTGTCCTCACGAATCTTTGTTTCGACTGCAGCCACCAAACCATCAGTGATCACAGAGGGCCGGCCTGAGCGTTCTTCGTCATGGACATTTTGACGGCAATTTTTAAACTCTCTAACACATTGACGCACTTTACCTTCAACTCATTGCATTCAAGCCATAAACTTCTGTTAACTGACGATGAATTTCTGCAGCTGATAGGCTTCTCGCGGTCAAAAAACGTATCACTGACCGTATCTCACACGCGGCGGGCGATTCAATAATCGTAAACATTATAAAGTAGCACAGCGATGCGTACACGTCAGCTACAGAGCTGCAACTTGCATCAGAGTGAACGGGAAGGATGCCAGCAAGTGGCGCGGTGGCTTGTTGCGGTGTCCGCGCGAACTACGGGACTATACGCGCGAACGGCCCTTACTTAAAACACAACCCTCGTATGAGCCGTGTGCGGCTCGTGTTCGTACCATTTATTGTTTTAACATCTTGTCTTTGCGGTACTGCCGTCTCATTTCTTATTCGATTTACTGGCGTCGCTAAGTTGCTGGCCTGACTGCCCGTGAGTGTCAACAGCAACGCTTACCGATAAGAGCACGGTCGTATTATCTTTGGAGCGTCCCTTAGTATTTCCGGCTCGTCGTGTGTCGGGGGTTCAGGTGGATGGAGCTCCAGTGAGGTCTGGACAGCGAGTACTCGCCTGACCGCTGTGGACACTCGCATGCGCTATCCAGCAGAGATGTTGGGTGACCAGTGGGCAGGTTCCCTCTGCATCGATCGGTCCCAGCCAGTCTCTCGCTTGTGGCCTTTTTTGGCCGTTGTCTTTTTCTTTCGTTAACGAGTTCCCGGTCAGTTTATTTGGGCATGTGGCCCCCGGGTTGATGTTTGAGGGTTGGAGGTTGAGACGTGCGCGGCTCGTGTCCATGCCGTTGCTTGCTTGACAGTTTGTCTCTAGGGAACTGTTTCATCGTTTCTCATTCGATTTACTGGCGTCACTAAGTTGCTGGCTTGCCTGGCCGTGAGTGGCACAGCAGCGTGTATCGATAAAAGCACTGACGTATTATGTTTGGAGTGACCCTTAGTATTTCCGGCTCGTCGTGTGTCGGGAGTTCAGTCGGGATGCAGCGCCAGTGAGCCAGTACTCGCCGACCGCTTGCGACACACATGCACTGTCCAACGCCGACGGAAGGAGATTTCAGTGGCGACGACCGTTGTTTGGACGTTCGGTCGGTCGTCTCATCGGGCGAGGTGTATTTGGTCTTCCGATCGCTTCTGGGCCCCTTCAATTTGTCATCTTGCCGGAAGTGGTTCGGTTCCTTCCTTGTGCAGAGATGTCGAATGGCCAATGGGCAAGTGTTACCTCTGCATGGTTGGGTCCGAGTCAGTGTGCCCGGGTCGCCGTGTCTCCAAGTTTCGAACGGACGATGCATTTGTGTGTCCCCAGCGGTTGGGCGAGTACTGGCTGTCGAGACCTCACTGGAGCTCCATCCCGCCAGAATCCCCGATACACGAAGAGCCGGAAATACTAACGGTCGCTCCAAAGATAATACGACCGTCCTCTTATCGATAAACGCTGCTGCTGACACTCACGGGCAGGCAACCCAGCAACTTAGTGACGCCAGTAAATCGAATAAGAAATGAGACGGCACTACTGCAAAGACGTGATGTTAAACAACAAACTGCACGAACATGACCCGCACACGGTTCATTCTATAGAAATGGATTTCAGTCTCTGCAGTTCACCATAAGGCCTGTTGCCTAGTAGGCGCAGGGTCCGCCATGGGATCTCACATCTTGTTCCGCGCATGATGGCATCAACGCGTATAAGGCACGAATGGCGTCCTGTGGTTCAGCCATTCGTGCTGCATTCACCTCGTTCCAAAGTTCATCTGTTGTGATTGGCACTGGGTCACAGTGCTGTGCCCATTGTTTCATCGTAGCCCACACACTTTCGACTGTCGACAAGGCTGGTAACCTGGCAGAAGACTGACATCCTGTGACACCAAGAAGGCACGTGTTAGTGTAGCAACATGTGGTCATGCACTGTCTTGCTGAAAAATGGTGTCTGGGGTGTTTTGGAGAAAGGGTACGGCTACAAGTCACAGGCTGCCATTCACGTAGGTCACATTGGTCATAGTGCCATGAAGACGCACCAACTGTGATTTGTGGTTGTACTCAATAGCATATCACGCCATAAGGCCTTGTGTTGGCTGTATGACTTCTGCGAATGCAGTCACTGTGATGCCACTCACCTGCCTGCGGGTACCAAAATGCGGCCAACGCTTTCAAACAAACAGAAACTGAATTCGTCTAAAAAAACTATCTGATGCCATTCCTGTCTCCAGTGACGACATACAATACACCATTTCAGTCTAGCATGTTTCTGCACATTCGTCAAAAGTAGGCGGAAAAGTGCACGACACGCACGTAACCCATACCGTAATAAATAGGACGGACTGTCACCCCTGATAGTGTACGTGTTACGCTGTTCCACTGTTGCGCCAGAGGCGAGGAGGACGGAGATCTGCCCTGCAGTGCCATTCGGATGAGGCGTGGTCTGGGTAGTGCGACCTGACCCATCTCGCCGTGTTCTACGGCCTTCCGTGAACCATTCTGCACATACCCATTGCACTGGCGAAACACTTCGTCCCACACGAGCATCAGTTTCACGGATGGATGCATCATATTCTGTCATGCGAATAATCAGCCCTCTTTCAAATTTATTGATTTGACGGTATGGTTCACGCAGGCACATTTTACCGGGTGGTGGTGTTGCGCCGAGATATCGATGTTGATCTTGAAACCACAGGCCGACATCGTTCAAATGCTAGTCATCTCTGCAGAACATACTAATATATATGTCTTGTGAATATGAACGTCTTATATCTAGTCGTTCAAAGTGTTCTGTTTTTTTTTCTGAACATGAGTGTTCTTCTTCATCAGTGTCCCAACCGTCTCCAATGACGTCATTAACTACGGGACGTTCAGACCCACTCTTCTGATTTCCATGTGCGAGACAGAGCGATGCCTGAGAAATAAAGAAATGAAATAGGTGCTCAGTAAGGCGGATCTGACTCTGCGCAAGCAGGTAAACAGTGTTCGAGCAACGGAACTGCGTCCAGGACTCGACAGAACTCGTGAACACAAACGTTTGTGATCAGACAAAACTACTCTCGTCCGGCCATAGTTATGGGTTCTTTGATTGCTCAGGGAGCAGGCTCGTCACGCTAGAACACTTTATTGCACAAATGAATAAAAAGTTAACTTAGCTTTGACGCACTTCTTTGCCACAGGATTGCAGTTAACTGCCATGGACTAGTTAATCATCACTTGATGCACTAGTTAACAAACTGTTCTCTTGAGGTACTATGTCCATCGTTAACAACAGCACAGTTTCATGTCAAACTTTAACTGCTCGTTGCTCCTACTCGATGATGACTGGTGTCTCATCTCCAGTCTGGGGAGCTCTTGCACGCTTGGCACTATATTGACCTCAGTGTGAGGGCGCCGCATTGCTGAGAGAGACGTGTGGCCTTAGCACCTCCCAAACGGCGTTGCGGATTGCAGCGAGCTCTCGATAAGGTCTGTGGTATCGATATGCGTTGCCGACTTTGATGTGGTACCGCGATCTCTGGACGATACCACTGACACATGCATTAATGGAATGAGCAGAACTGCCCACAATCAGGGGCGTACGAGAAGCAAACCTGTCATGGAGAATGTCGTAGCATTTCGGGTAGAAATACAGAATGTTGTTATGTTAGAAACAAAGACCAGATGAGTGTTAACGGTTTTAAGATTCCATAAATCGATTCATAATTTCTACAATGGAGACTGTGGTATCGTACAGAATCGATACCACAGACATTAGCGAAGGCTCGCTGCAATCCACAACAACGTATGTGAGACGCTCCTGGCCTCAAACTGAGGTCAGTGCAGCGTCGAGCTAGCAAAAGCTCTACCTGTTCGGGACCTCAGCTACAGCGATCAGTATCATAGTATATGACCAATACGATAGTTACAGTTTCTGATAGACATGTTCATTTAAATGTGGAATATTGTACTGAAAGAGAACAGTTTGTTAATCTGCGCATCAAGCGATGCTTTTATTGCCCATGACACTTGTAAATTATCCAGTACTCCTGTGCCAAAGAAGTGTGTAAAAGTCAATGAAATCTTTTATTCCTTTATGTAATAACGTGAACTAATATTTGTATGTCCATCCTTCTGACTGGAGGTTTGAGGGACTTCGGTCGTTCACTTATGTAATAAAATTGAACACCTACAGCCGTCCTCGTGATGTTATTTATTATATGACTACCAATTTCGGTGCTTCAGTACAACATTTTCAGGCGTTAATTGACGCTGAGGGAGTTGACTCCAATCGTGTACATGGTTCATCAGTGGCCAACCTCTGTGAACTGGTTTTCGCAGACTACTTGTAATAACGATGTTGTGTGTTCAACCATCGACTACCAACTACCACTTGCTAGTCGACGGTTGGAGAAACAACATCGTTTTTACAGGTAGTCTGCGAAAACCAGTTCACACAGGTTGGCCACTGATGAATCGTGTATACGATTGGAGTTAAGCACCTCAGCGTGAGTGAAGATGGTATACTGAAACACCGAAACTGGTAGCCATATAATAAATAACAGCGTTACGACGGCTGTAGATGTTCCAGTTTATAACAATATTTTGTGTGTTCTAGTTTGATGAGCCTCCTCCCAGAGCAATCAAAGTACCCATAGTTATAGCCGGACGATTGTCTTGTGACAGCCAGAGCGAGAGCACCAGCAGCAGCGAGTACTGTTTGTATAAAGCGTTTATTTTGCATTTTGTTTACGACCTTCCACTAAGGAAGGGATTCTATTTGTGTTTATCTGCTCTGCATAGAAACTAACAGTTCTTGATCGTTAGGAGAGAAATTTATTTTGTACTTATTTGCTGCACTTAGCTTTTAAATAGTTTTTCTGGGAAAACCTAGCGTAGTTTTCGCGTCTCGTATTTCAGTGAGTGTTTCTTGATTATCAGAGTAGCTCATCAGAAGATTATCTTGGGAATTTGTCACCGTATAGAGTAGGGTAAACATAGTCATGTGTAGGGACTGTGGTTGTTGTGAGCGGACGCAAGGAGAATTGGCCACTCTTCGGGGGCAGGTGGAGGCTTTGTCTGTTAGGCTCATCGAGCTCGAGGCGCAGGCGTCGGCTCGTAGTGGCGTTGGGGCAACTGTGGTGAGACCTATGCCTACTTCGGTGGCCTTGGAATCACATGGAACCCCTGATGTCGCTGCGTCTTCCGGCAGTGAGCATCTTACCGGTCAGCCATCACTCCAGGGTGGATGGCGGACAGTGGTGGGCTCGCGCGTGCCTGGCCGAAAGGCGAAGGTGGGATCTGGCCGCGTGGCAGCTGCCTTACCCCTTTCCAACAGGTACGGGGTGCTTCCTAGTGGTGATGACATCGTTTCCGAGCCACCACAGGATGCCTCGCCTGTTGGGCCAGTGGCCGATTCTCCGGCAAGGTCCCGACAGTCACAGAGGGCGGGCCTATTAGTTATAGGGAGCTCCAACGTTAGGCGGGTTATGGAGCCCCTCAGGAAAATAGCGGGTAGGTCGGGGAAGAATGCCAGTGTGCACTCGGTGTGCTTGCCGGGGGGTCTCGTCCGTAATGTGGAGGAGGCCCTTCCGGCAGCTATTGAACGCACTGGGTGTGACCGGCTGCAGATAGTAGCACATGTCGGAACGAATGACGCCTGCCGCTTGGGTTCTGAGGCCATCCTTGGTTCCTTCCGGCGGCTGGCTGATTTGGTGAAGACAACCAGCATCGCACGCGGAGTGCAAGCTGAGCTTAATATCTGCAGCATAGTGCCCAGAGTCGATCGCGGTCCTCTGGTTTGGAGCCGTGTGGAGGGTCTAAACCAGAGGCTCAGACGACTCTGCGACTATAATGGTTGCAAATTCATCGACCTCCGTTATTGGGTGGAGAACTGTAGGGCCCCCCTAGACAGGTCAGGCGTGCACTACACACCGGAAGCAGCTACTAGGGTAGCAGAGTACGTGTGGCGTGCACACGGGGGTTTTTTAGGTTAGAGGGACCCCCCCTTGGGCGAAACGATAAAATACCTGACGGCTTACCAGAGAGAACATCAGCATCGTTGATAAAGAACGTCCGTCCTCAGAGACCAAAAACAGGAAAAGTTAACGTAATATTGGTAAACTGCAGGAGTATCCAGGGCAAGGTTCCTGAATTAGTATCGCTTATTGAAGGAAATAGTGCGCATATAGTATTAGGAACGGAAAGTTGGTTAAAACCGGAAGTGAACAGTAACGAAATCCTAGACACAGAATGGAATATATACCGCAAGGATAGGATAAACGCCAATGGTGGAGGAGTATTTATAGCAGTAAAGAATTCAATAATATCCAGTGAAGTTATTAGCGAATGCGAATGTGAAATAATCTGGGTTAAGTTAAGTATCAAAGGTGGGTCAGATATGATAGTCGGATGCTTCTATAGACCACCTGCATCAGCAACCGTAGTAGTTGAGCGCCTCAGAGAGAACCTGCAGAACGTCGTGAAGAAGTTTCGTGATCATACTATTGTAATAGGGGGAGACTTCAATCTACCAGGTATAGAATGGGATAGTCACACAATCAGAACTGGAGCCAGGGACAGAGACTCTTGTGACATTATCCTGACTGCCTTGTCCGAGAATTACTTCGAGCAGATAGTTAGAGAACCAACTCGTGAAGCTAACGTTTTAGACCTCATAGCAACAAATAGACCGGAACTTTTCGACTCCGTGAATGTAGAAGAGGGTATCAGTGATCATAAGTCAGTGGTTGCATCAATGACTACAAGTGTAATAAGAAATGCCAAGAAAGGAAGGAAAATATATTTGCTTAACAAGAGTGATAGGGCACAAATCGCAGAATATCTGAGTGACCACCATCAAACGTTCATTTCTGAGGAAGAGGATGTGGAACAAAAATGGAAAAAATTCAGAAACATCGTCCAGTACGCCTTAGATAAGTTCGTACCGACTAAGGGCCAAAGCGAGGGGAAAGATCCACCGTGGTATAACAATCATGTACGAAAGGTACTACGGAAACAAAGAAAGCTTCATCATAGGTTTAAGAGTAGTCGAATCATAGCTGATAAGGAAAAGCTGAACGAAGCGAAAAAGAGCGTAAAGAGAGCAATGAGAGAAGCATTCAACGAATTCGAACATAAAACATTGGCAAACAATCTAAACAAGAACCCTAAAAAGTTTTGGTCATATGTAAAATCGGTAAGCGGATCTAAATCCCCTATTCAGTCACTCGTTGACCACGATGGCACCGAAACAGAGGACGACCGAAGAAAGGCAGAAATACTGAATTCAGTGTTCCGAAACTGTTTCACTGCGGAAAATCGTAACACGGTCCCTGACTTCAGCCGTCGCACGGACGCCAAAATGGAAAATATTGAAATAAACGATATCGGAATTGAAAAACAACTGCTATCACTTAGTAGCGGAAAAGCATCCGGACCAGACGAGATACCCGTAAGATTCTACAGTGATTATGCTAAAGAACTTGCCCCCTTTCTATCAGCAATTTATCGTAGATCTCTGGAAGAACGTAAAGTACCTAGCGACTGGAAGAAAGCGCAGGTCGTTCCCATTTTCAAGAAGGGTCATAAATCAGATGCGAATAATTATAGGCCTATTTCGCTTACGTCAATCTGTTGTAGAATAATGGAACATGTTTTATGTTCTCGTATTATGACGTTCTTAGATAATACAAATCTCCTTCATCATAACCAACATGGATTCCGCAAACAGAGATCATGTGAAACTCAGCTCGCCCTATTTGTCCAAGAAATTCACAGTGCCGTAGACACTGGCGAGCAGATTGATGCCGTATTCCTGGACTTCAGGAAGGCATTTGATACGGTTCCGCACTTACGTTTAGTGAAAAAAATACGAGCTTACGGAATATCGGACCAGGTTTGTGATTGGATTCAGGATTTCCTAGAAGAAAGAACACAACATGTCATTCTTAACAGTTCAAAATCTGCAGATGTAGAGGTAATTTCGGGAGTACCGCAAGGAAGCGTGATAGGACCTTTATTGTTTACAATATACATAAATGACTTAGTTGACAACATCGGTAGCTCCGTGAGGCTATTTGCAGATGACACGGTTGTCTACAAGAAAGTAGCAACATTAGAAGACTCGTACGTACTCCAGGAAGACCTGCAGAGGATTAATGAATGGTGCGACAGCTGGCAGCTTTCCCTAAACGTAGATAAATGTAATATAATGCGCATACATAGGGGCAGAAATCCATTCCAGTACGATTATGCCATAGGTGGTAAATCATTGGAAGCGGTAACGACCGTAAAATACTTAGGAGTTACTATCCGGAGCGATCTGAAGTGGAATGATCACATAAAACAAATAGTGGGAAAAGCAGGCGCCAGGTTGAGATTCATAGGAAGAATTCTAAGAAAATGTGACTCATCGACGAAAGAAGTAGCTTACAAAACGCTTGTTCGTCCGATTCTTGAGTATTGCTCATCAGTATGGGACCCTTACCAGGTTGGATTAATAGAAGAGATAGACATGATCCAGCGAAAAGCAGCGCGATTCGTCATGGGGACATTTAGTCAGCGCGAGAGCGTTACGGAGATGCTGAACAAGCTCCAGTGGCGGACACTTCAAGAAAGGCGTTACGCAATACGGAGAGGTTTATTATCGAAATTACGAGAGAGCACATTCCGGGAAGAGATGGGCAACATATTACTACCGCCCACATATATCTCGCGTAATGATCACAACGAAAAGATCCGAGAAATTAGAGCAAATACGGAGACTTACAAGCAGTCGTTCTTCCCACGCACAATTCGTGAATGGAACAGGGAAGGGGGGATCAGATAGTGGTACAATAAGTACCCTCCGCCACACACCGTAAGGTGGCTCGCGGAGTATAGATGTAGATGTAGATGTAGACGATTGTTGTTTCGTCTGGTCACAACAGAGTGTTATAGTAACACAATCAACATGTCCATTTCCAGTACAATGTAGAAAGTGGTCCTTATAGTATCTTTAAAAATCAGGGCCCCTTATTGTCTAAGTACGTCACCAAACTTACAGTCAACATTCGTGATAAATGAACTTCCTACCATCATCAAGTACGAAAGGACATTTGTAGCTAGGGTACTCTAACAATGAGGTATACGACTGTTATGTCTGTGGGAGCGGAATTTTTAAGGCGCCCAACTCAATAACACACTTCGGAGTTGTGTCCAGACGTTTTACAATTACGCAATATATGTGGCGTGATCTACTCAACGACCCGAGTTGGGGGTAGAAAGTGAGAGATCAACGACCCGTCGCGTAAAGGTCGTTAAGACTGGAGTAAGAACTCAATTACAGAGCAGAATAGAAATCGGCTGTAGTCTGGTTGAAGTGAGTTAGTGAAAGCCTACATCTGGGTGATGGCACCTTGATTTGAACCCTACTTCTCCCAAACACAAGACTTAGGCATGGAGTGATTCTGTAACACAGAATCAAAAGTCAGGTAACTTTTAAGTCACCTCTCGATCCCCTGGCTTGATTCTCTTCCCCGCCAATTCCGTTATTGTGCTAATCTCTGTGTAAATACTACCAAAAAGTAGTCCGAAGTCTTTCAGCATATTGTACCCTTGATCTGATCCTACTACCGTTGCTCTATCTGTTCCACCCAATGCCACGTTAATTCATTCTCGGTGTCGTAACCGATGTCCTATTTCCCTGATTCTTAATTTTCTCCTTCTGAGGGTTTTTCCATGGCCTTCTTTCTTCGCCTACACCTTTCATTATCTCTTAATGTGTCATTTGATACCTTCACTTTTTAAATGTCTGTACATACACATTTCAAATTCTTCCAGTTTCTTTTTCTTTCCTTTCCAAGGTCCACTTTTTAATTCAATGCAACGATGAATTCCGTATGTATGCTTTCAAGGTTCCTCATTCGACACGTAATATCAGGCATCTGCCTGTCTGATACCCATCTTTCCCTCGATCTTCCTTGACTTCTTCGCCTTCCGTGTTTATAAGAGACATTTTTTGAAAGAAGCCCTTTCTCCTGCGTGAGGCTGTTTCGTTTTCAAAGTATAAACATTTCACTTCATTTAATTCGACATTAGCCAATTTCACCCTCTTGGGCATTATGGAGCGGCATCACGCAACAATTATACATGGATATGGAGGCTATCTCGGAGAACTTCATTGACGAAATCTCGCGTGACCAGCCGAGTTGTGAGGTCGTGTTGTCGCAACATTTCGATGCGTTCCTACACTTCATCTTCAGGCGAAGTCTTCAGTCCTTACAGACTGACGATCAATACTCAAGTATCGGTCGGACGAGCATTGTGCAGGTTATCTCATTCGTCGTTCCAATTAAATCGCTTCGTACACATCCCCTCCGATATATAACGGAAGTGATTGTTTCCAGTGAGTGTTCGGCAATCGTTTAATGGAACAGTATTGGGTATTTCTACAAATTTCCGCGCAATGTCTTACATTTGGTTGTACTGAGTGTCGGCTACTAAATCCTACATCCTGCACGTGCTCTCCTGCATTTCGCCACGTTTTCCTAGCGTTGTGACGTCGATGTATGCAATAGCATCCATCATCTACGAACAACTTAACGTAACTTCCGACGTCACCCACTACTTTATATTTCTTGCAGTGTTGTTTTGTCGGTCTGACCTGCTGTTGTCTTGTGTTCGTTGTGCTCCATTGCACTTCTTGTTGTGCGATGGAGGAAGGCAATTCAATCATTTGCTGTAAAACAAGAGAGTTTAACACTAAATTTCCGTCTTCTTTTTCATAATCGTCTTAGTTAACACTCATTGACTTACTGTACTTGTTAGATTAATAGTTCATTGATACTATCTGTACATTAGTAAAAATTTAAAAATGTGGACTTCACACTGCATTATTAACAGCTTTGCACCTTACAGTGCCACATGTTGATTACCTTACTGCAGCTCTGTTTCTGCAGTACAGCTTATTGCCTTAACAATTTAACACCATTAAGCGTAGTTGATGTAACAGCCAAGCTTTAACTAGTAAGCATCAGAGGGAATTCACGTCTAACGTAACCATCCATGGACAGGAATTTACTGTTTCTCTAGCTTTGACTGTTAATCTGTGTTGTTATCTTCAGTTAATTTATTAGCTTTAGCATAGCAGGTATTAGCTTGGGCAAGGTACATGCACGCACATCAGCGCACTCGCCACTCTTTGGCTGTCGTTTTATAGCCACAGCTCCACAACAGTGCATTTCTGGCGAATGGTTATCTGGAACGTAAGTATTGCTCTATTCCGTGTTCCCAATTCTATGCTGACCTTATTGTGCCGGCCGGTGTGGCCGAGCGGTTCTAGGCGCTTCAGTCTGGAACAGCGCGACCGCTACGATCGCAGGTTCGAATCCTGCCTCGGGCATGGATGTGTGTGATGTCCTTAGGTTAGTTAGGTTTAAGTAGTTCTAAGATCTAGGGGACTGATGATCTCAGATATTAAGTCCCATAGTGCTTAGAGCCATTTGACCTTTTTGTCATCCTGTGTATGGGGTGTCTTGCGTAAGTCGTAACACTCCATTTACTTCTACATCTACATCTACATCACACTGCGCAAGCCACCTAACCGTGTGTTGCGAAGGGTACTTCTTGCACCACTGAGTCCTCCAGCCCTGTTCAACTTGCGAACAGCGCATAGGAAGAATTATTGTCGGTAAGCCTCTGTACTGGCTCTAATTTTTCGAGTTTTCTCCTCATGGCCATTATGCAAGACGTATGTAGGAGCAAGTAATATGTTGTCCGACTCTTCCCGGAATGTGCTCTCTCTAAATTTGAATAACAAAACTCTCCGTCATGGACAACGCCTCTCTTGTAAGGTCTGCCAACGCAGTTTGTTGAGCATTTCCTTAATGAGCTCCTGCCGATCCCGTGACGAAACGCGCCGCTCTTCGTTGGATCTTCTGTATCTATTCTATCAGTCCTATATGGTAGGGATCCCAGATAGATGAACACTACTCAAGAATGGGTCAAACTGTGGTGTCACCGCCAGACACCACACTTGCTAGGTGGTAGCCTTTAAATCGGCCGCGGTCCGTTAGTATACGTCGGACCCGCGTGTCGCCACTATCAGTGATTGCAGACCGAGCGCCGCCACACGGCAGGTCTAGTCTAGAGACACTCCCTAGCACTCGCCCCAGTTGTACAGCCGACTTTGCTAGCGATGGTTCACCGACTACATACGCTCTCATTTGCAGAGACGACAGTTTAGCATAGCCTTCAGCTACGTCATTTGCTACGACCTAGCAAGGCTCCATATTCAGTTACTATGTCTTCTGAACAGATAATATTGTGAATCATGTACCGTCAAGAGCGACGTTCATCATAATGGATTAAAGTTAAGTATGAAACTAATTACGTCCGCTTTCTGAATTCTAATTCCTTGTCATGTTCCAGACCTCACGTCAGTATAGTTCTTCCCTCCTCACGCCAGCCTGCGTGAGCTAAAACGCGTGCATTTCGGCCTCCTCTAGTAACACGGTGTTGGCTCTTCTGCCAACCCAACACAAACAATCGCCTTATAAGCCACTTCCTTCATGGATGAGTTACGTTTCCTTGGGATTCTTCCTATGAATCTGAGTCTGGCATCTGTTTTTACCACTATTTCTTTTACTCAGTCGTTTCACTTAAGGTCGCTCCGGATAGTTACTCCTAGATATATTACGGCAGATACTATTTCTAGCTTCTTTATGCAATAATTTAACAACAGCCGTGTGATTTGTAGAAGTTTATTTTATGAACTTCTATGTGCTACCAGTTTCGGCATTACATTGATGCCATCTTCAGGCCCCACTCGTCATAGTCGTAAAATCGCTATACACGGAAGGAGCCATATAACTGGATCCGTGAATCAATCGTCCCGCAACAGCTCTTGGTGGTGCTTCCGCTGATTTCATGCGATTTTTACAACCCTCCCCAACGCTCGACAACCCTGTCCGTCAGTAGATGAGGTCTGCCTGTAACCGGTTTAGCTGGGGTTGTTGCCTCACGTTTCCACTTCACAATCACATCACCAACTATCCACTTGGGCAGCTTTAGAAGGGTTGAGAAATCACTGATGGATATGTCATCCAGGTGACATCCAATCACGTCCACGTTCGGAGTTACTGAACTCTCCTGACCAATTGATTCTCCTTTTACTGCTTCTCAACTGACAACTCAATACTCTCTTCCCCTTTACATATAGAGAGTCCGTAAACTTTTGCGTATATATTGTATGAGAAGACGAGTACAGTGATGTAACGCTTGTTCTTGCTGATGTTTAAACTTTTCGCAAAAAAGCACTAAAATTGAGAGGTAAGGGCGGCTCTCGTGGCAGACTTCACTGTTGTGTGAAGCCATTGTACTGGTTAATTATTTCTCCCACTCTGACATGAGTGCGTGCACAAATTCTGATACGTTCTAAGTCAACACATAATTCAACTTAAAATAATAACCTGAGCCCTGCTGGCCCCGGCTTATGCGTTGGTTTAAACCTTGACTGTTACTCTGCGTTTGGTTTCCCGCGGTTATTGCGGTTATGCCTGGTTCTTCATATTGCTACGTGTGGCAGCAGCGGTGTGTATCGATATTCGCAGCTTGTACTATCTGTGGTCTGGTGCTTATAGTTTCCGGCTAGCCGGTGTGCTGCAGTCGGTCGGTTGGTGTAGATTAGGGTGACCAAACGTCCCGGTTTTCATCCCTGTGTTCCGGTGTCCAGAAAATTTGTTTCGGGACGCTCAAAAGTCCCGGAATTCAGTTTTTAAATACATTTCGTGAAACTTTCTCAAAATTTTGGGATTTCGCTATATTAAAGGAAATACAACACAAGAAATTAATATATTTCAGCTTATTTGCCTAAAACCTCCATTGTCCCATACTAGTAATCACAGTATCAGTATTGATACACTCAGGCAATAATTTACTTTGAGCGGTACTTTGGCCAACAAGTAGTAAGCTGTATTATTGTAACAGAGCTATGAAACCGCCCGATTGTCGTGCCACTTACTCATACACTCATTGTCAGAACAGTGTAGTAGTTGATGTTTTGTCAGACAAACTGCAATAGTTTTTTCTCATATTAGTGCAGTACTGCAGTACTGTGAAACGCAATGCCGAAACGTGCCTGCAAGTTCAGTGACTGTTATTCCAAGGAATGGAATTTCATTAAGAAAGGTCGTTTTGATTACGAAGCAGAGTGTTCCGTATGTAACTGTTTTATTAGTATAAGTCATGGTGGACGTTCCGACATACTTGATCGCATCAGGTCAAAGAAACACACTAACAGATACAGTGCACCGAGCTGCAGTAAAACTCTACAAAACTATTTTGTGAAACATCAGTCAAGTGAAGAGACGAAATTTCGAGCAGCCGAGCTTACACTAGCCTACCACACGGTAAAACATCACCAAACTTATAGATCTAGTGATTGTACTAATAAGCTTAACAGCATTATGTTTGATGATTCTTCCATTGCAAAAAAGTTTAGTTCAGCAAGAACTAAAGTGTCAGCCTTAGTGAAAGGAGTTATTGCTCCTCAGAGTGTAAAGGAAAGCCTTGAATACATCAAAAAGTCTTCTTTCTACGGGATATCCACTGCTGCCAGCAATCATAAGGCCACAAAAATATTTCCGTTTGTTGTTCAGTTTTTCGATATTAATCAGGGAATTCAGACCAAACTTTTGAAGGTGAGTTCCCTACCTAATGAAACATCTGACGAAATTTCAAGATTTTGTATGAATAGTATCGAAATGTTTGATCTTGAGAAAAATAATTGTGTGGCATTTTGTGGAGACAACACCAACACAAACTTTGGTGGTTTAAAAAGACAAGGCAAATGCAACGTATTTACCAAATTAAAGGCAACATTGCATGAAAACATTGAAGGCATAGGGTTTCCTGCACATGTTTTACACAATAGCGTGCAGACATCTGCAGACATCTGCTGACAGTTTAAGCTGTGATGTTGAAACTATCGTCATGAAGGTATACTCACACTTTTACATATATACTGTCAGAACAGAGAGGCTTAAGGAGTTCTGTGATTATGTGGGAACTGAATGTATGAATGTAATGTGCCACTCGAGAACTCGCTAGTTATCACTGTTTCCAGCAGTTGAAAGAGTAATCCGCCTGCTTGAACCGATAAAAGATTTTTTCCTAAATGAAGACAAAGCCCCCAAAATATTGATTCAGTTTTCCAGTAACCCTTTAAGTGAAGCCTACTTATGGTTCATTCACAGTCAGCTTAGCACTTTGCAGCATGGGATAAAGGAAATTGAGGGAAGCACGAAAAGTGTAATAGAGGTAAATGATGTTTTGAAAAATACTCTGGAAACTGTTACTAAGAGGAATAAATAAAGCTAGGATGTTTAAATTTAAGTAGAAGGGAGATCCGCTATAATCATAAAGTTGTGAGAAGTTTCAACTGAATAACTACTTAATCTATCTTGCTTCCTTAATTTCTAAGACAAAAACCAGAAAATCATGAATTTCAACTAAAATTTTAATTTGTGAGATCCAGAATACTGTTTCTACTAAATTATTATGTAAAAGGAATCTAAATATAATTTTTTAAGTTTCTAGCTCTTTTCTATTGCGCCAATGATTTTTACAGAAAAACGTCCAAATTCGGAAATGGTTAAAGTTATTGAACTGATATTCAACACATATT
The DNA here is from genome assembly GCF_023898315.1 of Schistocerca nitens. Lineage (NCBI taxonomy): Eukaryota > Metazoa > Arthropoda > Insecta > Orthoptera > Acrididae > Schistocerca > Schistocerca nitens. The sequence continues at coordinate 180,268,821 of NC_064617.1, read as the reverse complement.
GATTTAGTATTACTCCTGACATGCTAGAAACGTTTCAGGTTATTTACTTGATTTATAAAGTATTGCGCAACATTTATGACGTCAGAGCTAGTTACAGCGGACTAGCTGGCACACAATGGAAAGACTGATGTGAATTTTATAAGGCGTGAGTAGGCTGCTTCCCTACATCACCCTTTACTTAATTTTTTTCAATGTAAATGAAAAAAATTAATTACAAAAAGTGAAGCAAGAGTACAGCTGAACTCCCTATGAAAAATTAAAATGCAAATGCAAACACATAGAAATATTAAAAGAAAACTTATTACCTACTTCAATTATTTAAATTGCTGGAATGTTCACTGCCTCTTAAGCAACATTATCACTCAAAATTTAAGCAAAAATCAATGAAACACTTTGGCATACATATTGCCTTAGACAGACAAACACATAAAAATATGTAAAATTATAAATCTTAAATCCATTAAATTGTCTGTAAATATTTTTACATACACAGATTCAAAGAAAATATCACAGTTATTCATGATACATAAACAGATAATTATATCTTAGCAGTCTTTTCTAAACCTGAAAGAAAATTTCACAAATCATGACAATTTTATTTTCACACACGTGATTGTAGCCGCTTTGGCTGGCGTTCTACACTTCCATTCACAAGGGTAGAGGAGGGGAAGTTGCTATAGTGTGCGTCCTTCACGTTCACTCTAAATTGCATGGGGAAAGGGGAGGGGTCACTGTGAGTTGTGTCCAAGTCACTCCACGCTTTCACGCAGCTACCAGGCTGCCATTATCTGGCTTGTCCTGTAGAACAAACAAAAAGAGTGCCTCAGACTCTGTTCACTTAATACCTAAGGGTGGGTCACAATGAAATGGGGATATATACATTTTATCTTTCAATATGTTACTGGAACAAAGTTAACAGAACTTTTTCAATTTTACTCTCACGGTTACTTAACTGTCATAAAATCGGTAAACAAATGGCTCAAAACGCCGTTAGTGACGTACTAGAGAAAATGTATGCTCAAGGCATACAATCATAAATCCTATTTAATCTCAATTTATTATTTCTGGGCCGGAACACTGAACCAATGCTCGGTACATTCCTGAAAAATCTGTATTTTATTTACTTAAGTGACTCATCTTCGATTACCTTATTCTTAGAGATAGTATGAGTATATTTGATTAGTAGTTGTCTTCTCAGCTGCTTTGTACAAGTGAGTAACTTGTGGTAATAGTACAGTTCTGAGTGTTCAAAACACACTACGTTTAGTTGACTACTAAATCCACTTATAGGTCTTCTGCTGCTGTGTCAGTTCCACATCTGCAATTATGTACTTACTTACTTTGCTAGTGTATGAACTTAAGTAATACTCACTCCATTAAAATTTAACGCATAGGATGGCACATTTATTTCATATCTATAGTGTACTGCAGCTGATCACTTTGCTCACGTTGCAATCCATTTCCACTCGATCGGACGCTGAAACCACAGGTAGTCTCTCTCGACCTACCACTAAAGTGCATTAAGTAATAACGGCCGAGCTTAATGCTAAATTCCTTAAACCTATAGAACACCATGAGCTGCTCTGTCTCATCTAACATAAGGGTACCTATGGTCGCATTCACGCCTCCAACTCATAACCTCAACACGTGTAGGTGTGTCCTGTCACACACTACACCAAATAACGGCCAGCTCCAACCTTATAAATATTTCAAGGACGTGTTCTTCACGTCTCAACCACAAACACTGTTCAATTCTGTTACACTGCCATTCCTTGCTACACAAGGTGAGTTCATTCTTACAACTTATCTGCATATTTTTCATAACACAAAGCAATCTTTTTTACTATTAATTAGTTAGCTCTACAGCATACAATAGGTTTCACTGCCACTTCAGATCCTGCTTGTACACGAATTTGTATATCTTTTTAAATTACTGTTGGTGGACCATTGCCAATAAAACAACAACTTTGAACTTATACTATTACCAGGGTTCTATGCAGACTTGTTACTCAAATACCTTTGTATCTTAATTACATCATACTTCTCTGTTGTTTATGTCACTGTTAGGTTTGTCACATTAGGTATTTTCTTCACTAATCGGTGGATAGAATGGTTACAAAACACATTGCTTTATAGCCATGACGGAAAATTTTTGTACTGCAAAGAAGAAATCGAAACTTTGGTAGATAGGAAAGATGAAGATTGAGTGAGACCTGAAAAGGAAAGAAGATCTCACACAGCTGGGACTGCACAGCTGCCACACTGTGTAGAGGTTACAGAACAACCTCCTCCATACAGAAAGCATTCACTACCTATGAACTTCTTTAGGGCGATCACGTTCCTGAGACCTAATAGCTTTTTACTCTTAGGGTACTCTAGCCTATATGCATTGGCATGTGGTTTTCCTATGATCCTGAAAGGTCCTTGGTATACGAACATGAATTTCTTTGAAACTTCCTGGCAGATTAAAACTGTGTGCCCGACCGAGACTCGAACTCGGGACCTTTGCCTTTCGCGGGCAAGTGCTCAACCAACTGAGCTACCGAAGCACGAGTCACGCCCGGTACTCACAGCTTTACTTCTGCCAGTATCTCGTCTCCTACCTTCCAAACTTTACAGAAGCTCTCCTGCGAACCTTGCAGAACTAGCACTCCTGAAAGAAAGGATATTGGGGAGGCACGGCTTAGCCACAGCCTGGGGGATGTTTCCAGAATTCTGGAAACATCCCCCTGGCTGTGGCTAAGCCATGTCTCCACAATTTCCTTTCTTTCAGGAGTGCTAGTTCTGCAAGGTTCGCAGGAGAGCTTCTGTAAAGTTTGGAAGGTAGGAGACGAGGTACTGGCAGAAGTAAAGCTGTGAGTACCGGGCGTGAGTCGTGCTTCGGTAGCTCAGTTGGTAGAGCACTTACCCGCGAAAGGCAAAGGTCCCGAGTTCGAGTCTCGGTCGGGCACACAGTTTTAATCTGCCAGGAAGTTTCATATCAGCGCACACTCCGCTGCAGAGTGAAAATCGCATTCTATGAATTTCTTTGTTTCTGCTTTTTTTTCTTTGATTTTTCCTTGGTTTTGACAAGGACTAACTGACCTATTTCAAAACTGGTGGCTACAGCTTTTGCGTCATGACGCTTCTTCCTTTCCAATGCTCTTTTTCTTATATTTGCCCTAGCCTTTAACTTCTTCTCGTCTGTGGATATTTGCATTAGAATAGGTAATTCTACCATATCTGCAATCACATTGTGCGGTTCTTGGCCAAACATCAATTCGCAAGGCGCAAAACCAGTTGCATCATGCCGTAAGTTGTTAATTACATTCTCAAAATACTTCATGTGCTCTGCCCAACTTGAGTGTTTCCGAGCACAATAAGTCCTGCAAAGCCTATTCAATTCTCTCATAATACGTTCACTCCTATTTCCTTTGGGGAAATACGCAGATATTTTCAGATGTTTCACTCCGGCCTTATCCAGACATTCTTTAAATGTATCAGAAGTAAATTGAGGCCCATTGTCTGACAGCAAACTCTTCGGAACGCCAACGTTCATGAAGAAATCTTTTTCCAACTTTTCTACCAACGTTTTTGCATTTGCTCTTTTAATTGGGTATAGCTTAACATATTTACTAAATCCATCCACAACAACAAAAACATGGGTGCACCCACATCTCGAAGCAGGAAGAGGGCCAAACAATTCACAAGCCAGTAATTCTAGGGTTTCAGTTGGCTCTACTGAATGCATATCCCCTTGTATTCTGGTGTTAGCAGCATGGACTTTCTGGCACACTACACAAGATGCTAGACGCTTGGCAACACGGCGGTACATGTTGTCAAACACAATCTTCTCTTTTAATTTGGCAATGCACTTCTTTGCACCGTAGTGCCCATACCTCAGGTGTACACAGTCGATTAGTTAAGGCTACATGTTGTGAGGGAAAGCACAGCTTCCACTCTGAAACTGCTACATTTTTCCTTCTAAACAGAATACCTTTATGCAGACAATAGTATTGCGAAACCTTAGGATAGTTCGCATTTCCTAAATAGCTCTTCACTAATTTCAGCTGGTCATCTGCATTCTGCTCACGTCTCAAGTTCTTAATCACCCTCTTTAATGCACTTTCTTCCTTTACTTCGTGCAACCCAAACATTCGTACTTCACTTGGGTCAGTTGCTATAATTCCCGCGTCATCACATAGTTCCGCGCTTCTAGATAACCCATCAGCTACCAGATTATCTTTCCCTTGGATATATCTAACCTCAAGGTCAAACTGCTGGAGATACAATGACCATCTTACCAAACGAGCATTCCTCAACTTACAGGTCTTTAAAAAGGTCAACGCCTTATGGTCACTGTAAACAATTATCTTGTGACCTAATAGATACTGCTCAAATTTCTGTACCCCAAATACAATTGCCAATGCTTCCAGTTCTGAGATGCCATAATTTCTCTCTGCTGCCTGTAAAGATCGACTTGCGAAAGCTATAGTCTTGTGCACTTCTTGTTCGTTCTCTATTTCTACTTGGAATATCTCCACAGCTATACCATAGCCACTAGCATCAACAGACATACGGAATGGTTTTTCAAAATCAGGATGATGTAAAATAGGACTATTAATTAAAGATTGTTTAAGCACCTAGAACGCCTGTTGGCATTCTGCTGTCCAAACCCAAGGGGTATTCTTTTTCAGCAGGAGGTGAAGACAGGGTGCATTAAAAGCCTGATCACTAACAAAACGCCTATAGAAGCCTAAAAGACCGAACATCGATCTCAACTGCTTCTTGTTTCTGGAAGCCTCAAATTTTTCAATGACTGCTAGCTTGCCTGGGTCAGGCAGAATACCTTTTCCACTTATCATATACCCCAAGAAACCTATTTCCTCTTTAACGCACTCTGTCTTTTCAATCTTTAGTTTCATGCCACCTGTCTCAATAGCCTCTAATAAAACTAAGTGTTCTTCCCAGGTAGGAGTTGCTATTAACAGATCATCTACGTAGACTGTTATTTTATTACTTAAGGCTGGTCCTAAAACATTGCACATCACACGTACGAAGGCACAAACAGAGATATTAAGTCCGAAAGGTACCACACGGTATTGGTAACAAACTCCTTCGTACAAGAAAGCTGTGTACTTCCTTCAGCTTTCCGCCAGTGGCAAATTCCAATATCCACACGTGATGTCCATAGAAGTTAAGAATTTTACTCCCCAGAATTTTTGCAACAACTCGTCCATGTTCTGCGGTCTATCACCGTCCCTAACCACTATTTCATTCAACCAACGAGCGTCCAAGACCAATCTGACACTCCCGTCCCTTTTTGGTACAACAACGAGAGGATTGTTGTACTCACTGACCGCTTTTTCAATCACACCCCACTCTAGCATTCTCTGTATCTCCTTTCGAACCGCCTCCTTCCTACCTACATGTATCTGATATGGCTTCCTGAAAAACACTTGGCCAGGTTTCACCTATAATTGACATTTATAACCTTTGACCACGCCAGGTCGATTTGAAAATATCTTATGATGCCTTTTTAAAACCTGTCTCAGTTCTTCCTTCTGATTAGCTGAAATTTTATCGATTTCCTGCAATTTTGCTTCTGTTTTGTCCAAAATAATTGCTTCTTCTTCTTCTGTGTTTAGCTTACTTTTACTAAGATTAACACCTTCGTCCCAATATCTCCTATTTTTCAGAACTCGTATAGGCAGCTCCCAAGTTTCATCATTAGTTACTACATGTTTATCAATAAAAGGTACCGTAATTACTCCGGTTATCGGCAAGACCAATTTCAACTGGCTTCTTTCAAAGTCAACAACATTCTGATATTTCGACAAGAAATCTATGCCAATTAAAACCTCAATACTGAGATTGTTTACAATTAAGCATGGATGATCAATTAAATTACCATTAATATCAAAGGGCAGTAAAGCTTCTTGCTTTACCGTTTTCGACACCTTGCCAGTAGCACCAGTTATTCTGATACCCTCATTACTGTAAGCTTGTCTTTACCAGGAAATGCATCAAAGAAGGATTGAGATATCGCACTCACCTCACTTCCACTGTCTAAGAGACAACGTACATTGATACCCAACATATTCACTATTATTATAGGGTGGCTTATTCTAGGTTGTACAGGTGGTTCCTCAAACTCATCCAATAGTTCCTTTTGGATTTGTCTCCAACTAAAGTGATCGACATGTCTTCATTACATTTAGGTCAAAGTGTGTAGGGGTTTCCTGAACTACATTTTCAGCTGCCTTTTCCAGTCGGTCTATTAATTTCAAATCGAAGCACCTCACGACTTCATTACATTTAGTTTGCTGAACACGACCCAAATTACTGTAGTCTGAGCGATTCTTCGCCTCCAGACCGGGCATAACACTAGTTACAGCTAAACCACTTACATTATTATCGTCGGGTTCCTTTTCCAGTGACAACTGGTCACAGCTACTGACCCCCAACAGGCTATCTTCTACATTCTCACTTACCTCCTGTCCTAAATCTATTAGTACAGTATCAACATCCTGCACAGGCACTTTAGATAAGAGCACATCACCTCATCGTAAATATAAGCATGAATTTCTTCTGCTTCTTCACCTGACAATTCAGCATTTTGTAGCTCTCTCCTACCGTTACACTGCTGCGCCTTCTCTTTCTCTTCCCACTTAGAAAGCGTCTCTAACACGGTATCTATCAAATACTGTGAGTGGTTTAATATTTCTGCAGTATCATTGGATGCTACCGACCCATCATCCGAATCCTCAGTTTGAGTATTCTGATCTGTCATACTAATTACTGTAATTACTGGCTTAGGAAAAGCAACCGCCTGGTGAGCGCCAGTATCCTCATAGACGGGAACTAGTTTTCCAGCCTCTGCCTACTACTGTTATCTTTATTTACATTATAGTTAATTGGCACAGCATTGCTTTCAACACTGTTGTTTACTTGCACATTTTTGTTAGGAACAAAATTACTATCATTTGGATGCCATTGTTGGTTCTGGTAATTATTTCTCCAATTCCTACCTCTCTTAGGATGGCGAACACCTACTGTTCTGATGTTTACATACCATTCTGCTCGTTCTTAAAATGACTACTAGTTTTATTAGCATTTCTGTTATTACGTGCTTGCTCCTCATTGGCAGCCACACGCTCTACACGTTCCAAAAATTCAATGAAACGATCCAGATTGTCTCTAGGGGCAGATATAATTCTAGTTTGCCAATACCATGGCAGTTTGGCTTCAAGACCTAGTATTATCATTTCAGGTTTCAGCTTTTCCGCCAAATGTGACAAACGTGAGATCCATGACCTGGCAAACTCTTTAATAGATTCCTTGCCTGCATTGAAGCGTTTCCCACTCCAAAATAACACTTCATTTTGCTTATTGCTAGACCAATACTGATTAATGAAAGCTGTTTTAAATTCCGCTAATGTTTTACACTTCAACATAACATCAGCTGACCAACGCATGGCGTCACCCGCTAAATGGCTTCTAATAAATGAGATTTTCTCTCGTTCAGACCAAGTTGGTGGAATCACATCTTCAAAATCGTTCCAGAAATCTAGCGGGTGGATATTTTTATCTGGATCGAACTGCAAGAACTGCCGATATCAGATAAATGCGGCGTTTGTAGCTACAACTTGTTGTATACTACCGTTACCAGAAGTTACTGAAGCTACTTTACTCTCAATGTTAGCAATGTTAGTACTAATATTTTCTACTCTCATTTCAACATTATCTACTCTTTGCACAATATGAGTAGTATCAGTTTTGATTGCATCTACTTCTGCTTGACATATATTTACTTTTATATTAACATCTTTAAACCTATCTGAGCACAGTTCAGATTCCGCCTCGATCTTTTCTGTTAACTTGTGCTCCAGCTTCGCATCTTCCATTTGGAAGTCTTTGCGAACCTCAGCAACTTCGGATTTTACTGTTTTATACATTTCAGAAAATTGTTGAGCAACGTTTTTCTTAATATCCTCATGATTGTAATAAATTTTATAATTCAAACTGTCCAGATCCTCTTTCAACTTATCGCAACCAGCCTTGAAGGTATTGTCCATTACCTCCAATCGTTTATTAAAATTAGTTTGGCTGGCCACAATCCTGTTATTTACCTCAATTACATCATATTTTAACTCAGCTGTCATTCTAGCATTACTGGCTGACATTTTTGCATTACTGGCAGCTATTGCTTGTAATATTACATTTAAATCAATAGCCCCAGCATCTTTGGGTTGCTCACTAGCTGGCTTTTTATCACACTCAGGTGACGCAAAACTAGCTCCAACACCAGAATCATCAAAACTAAATGAAACTTCTGATTGATCAGTCATATCTAACTTCTACTTTTTAAACTCTACCATCTCTGATGACTGTTTCATTTTTAATGCATCAGAGAAACTATCATCCAATAACTTAACGCTTTCTGATTCCTGCTTTACTACAGGGGTCTCTACTATTGAATCGTTGCCCTTTTTCACACTACTGTCAGGAGACACTAGTTCGGATTTCACTTTAACATTACTATTTTCATGCATATTTACACTTGAATCGTTGTCTGGATTTACAGTTCCTTCAACAGACGTAGGTTCTGATTTAAGTTTAACCTCAGTTTCTTCTGGCGGTTCCATCGCCGACAGTCTTTTAGTGCAGGTTAGTAAAAATTTTAACAGCTTTTCACTTAACTTAGTTCCTTCTGCACGACGTATGGCGTTGCCGGCGTGGCGTACCAGGATTACTGATGTGACGCGGCGCGTTGAACTGCAGACGGCACCTCGACAACTGCTGTGTTGTGGGCGTAGCCCACAACAGCAGACGTGGCTCCGGTCTCTCCGACGGATGACTGCGGTGCGGCGAGACTGACTTCTCGCGATGCCAGCAGTGCAGCTAGACTCAGCGCCAGCTCCGTCAATCCAGATGCGTTGTTAATCCAATTGCGTCGTCCACATGCTCACGTAACACTGTCAATCACTGTTCCATTACTCAGTTGCGTGTCGCATTTCACTCCCGAATCCGAATATTTAAAAATCACTTTCACTCAGTTTCTTTCCCGGCCGATTGGCACCATATGTGGGCGGCGGGTGGAATAATAGAATAAATGTTTTGTATTTATGCTGTTTGCCGTTCTCAACACTGGCTCTCTAACTACAATATTGGCAACCAGAAAGTGATTAGCAAAACGTGAAGCCTGTAATTAGAATTCCTAGTGCCCACTTCATCTGAGAAATACATTTATAGCTGCAGCTTATAGCTCTGAGGAATTAGGAGATTGTCTGGGATTCATAATCAAAAACCATTCTCTCTAAAATGTTCACTATATTCTGAAAGTCACAGACCAAAAAGAATCCACACAATTCAACTACCAGAGCAGTTCAGAGTCTAATGCGCTGATGCCACTATAACTGTTCAAATTAAATGTTCAACTGAATGCTCGCCATAATTTGATGATAATGTTCATCAAACGCCACGCTAATAATGGTAGAATGTCTGTCCTGCGGCGGCACGTGAAAATACGACATACGCAAACTAAAGATAGATCATTAACGTCATCCCAAAATTAACACTTCAGTCGAAAACGATTTCATGGTTACGCGTATCCCAAGTAACTTATTACTGCATCAGAGGCTGTTTATATCAACGATACCGACGCTACGCGACTCCCGACGAGACGCGACTCCCGGCACAGGTGGTGCGCTAATCAGCGTCTGGAGAGAACTGGGGCCTTCCTTTCTGGCACAGCGTTCTTACATATAAAGCCGCGGTGCGGACGGCTAAGGGAACGCCTGATCAAATCTGCTCTCCCGACTAGCCGCTGGGCTAGTAATGCACCACTTTAAGTTATCGAGTAAATCATTGCTTCCTTTGCTGATGGCCGATGAAGCTCTCAATTTAAATGTGCAATCAGGTAAGTAATCATAATAAAAATCTGATGTGGCTAAGTCAAATATTTTAGGCGAGATAATTAATTTAATTACACTACACACAGTAGACGAGCTCTTGTTAATCCAATTGCGTCGTCCACATGCTCACGTAACACTGTCAATCACTGTTCCATTACTCAGTTGCGTGTCGCATTTCACTCCCGAATCACAGTGAAAATGTAATGTTTTATTTAAACTATATAAATTTTAGAAATGTTAACGGAGTTTAACCGCTAATATAAAAAGTTAGCAGCTTTCATATTGGCTTTACATTTCCTTAATTGGAACTTTATAGTTCAATCATATTATTAACAGTAATACGCCTCTTTTTGGCTTCAATTAATAAGAATAAGGGTATTTATTTACCAACCTTCCAGGTCGAAACTGACTGCAATACTTCGCTTCTTATTCTATTTAAGGTTGATTGATTATATCAATACTTTTTGAATGCAACCCAAATGTTATAGTTAACTACAACCCTTTATTCTGCTCATTGTAAGGCTCCTTGGTTTCATTCATGGTATAGTCCACCTAGTAATACTATAATAAAAAATATTGTTGATATTGTTCAGATTATAATATCTGAAGTTTTAAAAATAATTACAATTGGAAGGATTAGTGCGATTTCTACATCAAAAATTAAGAAAATTACTGCAATTAAGAAGAATCGAAGTGAGAATGGTATTCTTGCTGATCTTTTTGGGTCAAATCCACACTCAAATGGTGATCTTTTTTCTCGGTCATTAATTAATTTTTTTGATAATGTTGTTGCAAGGATTATAACAATTATTGGAATAATAAATCTAATAAAAATTCTTGTAGATAAAATTAGGATTGTTTTTCTTGATTTATATCAAGCTTTTTGATTGGAAGTCAAATGTACTATTTATACTAGAAAAACAATTATCTACCTCATCAATAAATAGAAATGTATAAGAATAATCATACTACGTCTACAAAGTGTCAGTATCATGCTGCTGCTTCAAATCCAAAGTGGTGTCTTGGTGAAAATTGGTTTATTGAATGTCGAAGTAGACATGTTGATAAAAAAATTGTTCCGATAATTACATGTAGACCGTGGAATCCTGTTGCAACAAAGAATGTTGATCCATAAACTGCGTCTGCAATGGTGAAGGGTGCTTCTCAATATTCATATGCTTGAAGTATAGTGAAATATAATCCTAGTATTACTGTGAAGAATAGTCCTTGTAATGCTTGAGTATGATTAGATTCTATTAGACTATGATGTGCTCATGTTACTGTTACTCCTGATGCTAAAAGAATAGCTGTATTAAGTAATGGAATTTGTATAGGATTAAAAGGTTGAATTCCTATTGGGGGTCATAATATCCCTAGTTCAATAGTGGGTGCTAGTCTTCTTCTAAAAAATGCTCAGAAAAATGAAACAAAGAATAGTACTTCTGATGCAATAAATAAAATTATTCCTCATCGTAATCCAATTGATACAAATCCTGTATGTAGTCCTTGGTATGTTCCTTCTCGTACTACATCTCGTCATCACTGGATTATAGTTAATAGGGTAATTCCAAATCCGATTATGAATAAGTTAATGTTAAATAGGTGAAATCATTTTGCTAATCCTGATACTAGAACTATTGCTCCAATTGCTCCTGTTAATGGTCAAGGTCTGTAATCTACTAAGTGGAATGGGTGGTTTGAGTGAGTTGTTAACATAAGTTTAGTATACTTCTCTAGAATATAAAGTTCTTAGAATTGAGAAAACGTAGGCTTGAATTATTGCTACTGCTGATTCTAGAATTAATAGAAGTATTTGTCCAATAATTAATAGTGAGATTAAGTTTATTGCTATAGATGGTCCTGTATTTCCTAGCAGTGTTAATAGTAAGTGTCCTGCAATTATATTTGCTGCTAGTCGTACTGCTAGCGTACCTGGTCGAATGATATTTCTAATTGTTTCAATTAATACTATAAATGATATTAATGCAGGTGGTGTTCCTTGGGGAACAAGGTGTGTAAATATGTGATTGGTATGATTAATTCATCCAAATAACATAAATCTTAATCATATAGGTAGAGCGATTGCAAATGTTAATGCTAAATGTCTTGTTCTAGTAAAAATGTAAGGGAATAATCCTATGAAATTGTTAAATAATATTATAATAAAGATTGAAATGAAGATGAATGTTGTTCCATTAAATGATTTTGGTCCTAATAATGTTTTAAATTCATTGTGTAAGGTTAAGTTTAGTTTATTCCAAATAATATTAATTCGTGATGGTGTAAGTCAAAATATTGATGGGATTAATAATAATCCTAGAAATGTTCTAGTTCAATTTAATGATAAATTGAAGATATTAGTTGATGGATCAAATGTTGAAAATAAGTTTGTTATCATTTTCAATTTAAGTTCTTTATATCAATTGTTCTTTTTTCTGCTCTTTTGATAAGGTTTGGTTTAAATGAGAAAAAGTTTATTTGATTAAATAAAACTAATGTGGTTGAAAATATAATAAATAGGGAGAATCATATAAGAGGAGATATTTGAGGGATTTGGATTGAATTTCCCCATCAGAAGTAGTCGTTAATTTACTATTTTTTGGTTTAAGAGACCATTACTTACTTTCAGTCATCTGATGTATTTCAAGGTGTACTAATTATTTAGTTATTTTAGATTGACACTCTAATGTTATATATTAACTAACTCCTTAGATTATCTTAGATAATCACTTGATAAATAAGTTTACTGAAGTTCTTTCAATTACAATTGGTATAAATCTGTGGTTTGCTCCACAGATTTCTGAGCATTGTCCAAAGAACAGTCCAGGTCGGTTTATTGTAAATGTTCCTTGGTTTAGTCGACCTGGTGTTGCATCAATTTTAACCCCTAATGCAGGTACTGCTCATGAGTGTAGAACGTCCGATGCTCTTGTTAATACTCGTACTTCTGTATTTATTGGTAGGATTGTTCGGTTATCTACATCTAGAAGTCGAAATCCGTCGTTTTCTAAGTCTTGTTCTGGTGTTATATAAGTGTCAAATTCTACATCTATAAAGTCTGAATATTCATATCTTCAGTATCATTGTCGTCCAATTGTTTTAATTGTGATTATTGTGTCTACTGAATCATCAAGTAAATATAGTAATCGTAATGATGGGAGTGCAATAAAAATTAGTGTAATTGCTGGTAGTGCTGTTCAGATTGTCTCAATTAAATGTCCGTGAAGTATGTTTCGGTTTGTATAAGCAATGAATAATATGTAACTTAGGGCATAACCTACAATTACTGTAATTAATAATAATACGACCATAGTATGATCATGGAAGAATGATAGTTGCTCCATTAATGGTGAAGCTCCATCTTGAAGGGATAAATTTGATCATCTTGCCATTAATAAATTTTTTCTAATAAAAGGTCAAACCTTTATTTGTAGAGCTTAAATCTACTGCACTAATCTGCCATATTAGAATCTAGAAATTAATGGTAGTTCTGAGTAACTGTGTTCTGCAGGCGGATTATTTTGTAGTCATTCTGTTGATCTTCTTATATTAGCTCTAAATATGATTGATCGGTTTGTAACCATTCTTTCTCATATAATTAAAATAAATATAATGATTCCTACAATAGAAATTGTGGACCCAATTCTTGATACTACATTTCATGATGTGTATGCATCTGGATAGTCTGAATATCGTCGTGGTATTCCTGCTAGTCCTAGAAAGTGTTGAGGGAAGAATGTTAAGTTTACTCCAATAAATATAATTGTAAATTGGATTTTTAATCATGTATTATTTATAGTTAATCCTGTAAATAATGGGTATCATTCAATAACACCTCCTATAATTGCGAATACTGCTCCTATGGATAATACATAATGAAAGTGGGCTACTACATAATATGTATCATGTAATACAATGTCAAGTGATGAATTTGCTAATACTAATCCTGTTAATCCACCAATTGTGAATAGAAAAATAAATCCTAAAGCTCATAATAACGGTGGATTGAATTTGAATTTAGTTCCATATAGTGTGGCTAATCATCTAAATACCTTAATTCCTGTAGGTACAGCAATAATTATTGTTGCTGATGTAAAATATGCTCGTGTGTCTACATCCATTCCTACTGTGAATATATGATGTGCTCATACAATAAATCCTATTAGTCCAATTGATAGTATGGCATAAATTATACCTAATGTTCCAAATGATTCAATTTTCCCTCTTTCTTGACATACAATGTGAGAAATAATTCCAAATCCTGGCAGAATTAAAATGTAAACTTCTGGGTGTCCAAAGAATCAGAATAGATGTTGATATAGAATTGGGTCACCCCCTCCTGCAGGGTCAAAGAATGATGTATTTAAGTTTCGATCTGTTAATAATATAGTAATAGCCCCTGCTAATACTGGAAGCGATAAGAGTAGGAGAAGGGCTGTAATAGCTACAGATCAGACAAATAAAGGTGTTTGATCTAGAGTTATACTTTCTGATCGTATATTAATTGCTGTTGTAATGAAGTTTACCGCACCAAGAATAGATGATACACCTGCTAAGTGAAGTGAAAAAATAGCTAGGTCTACAGATGCCCCCCCATGTGCGATGGCTCCTGCAAGAGGAGGGTAAACTGTTCATCCTGTACCAGCACCATTATCTACTATAGAAGATGTAAGAAGGAGGGTCAGTGAAGGTGGTAGTAATCAAAAACTTATATTATTTATTCGTGGGAATGCTATATCTGGTGCGCCAATTATTAATGGTACGAGTCAATTACCAAATCCACCAATTATAATAGGTATTACTATAAAAAAATTATTACAAATGCGTGAGCTGTAATAATGACATTATAAATTTGGTCATCTCCAATTAAAGATCCTGGTTGACCAAGTTCAGCACGAATAAGTATTCTTATTGATGTTCCTACTATTCCTGCTCACGCTCCAAATAAGAAGTATAAAGTACCAATATCCTTATGGTTTGTTGAGAATAATCATTTTTGCGGTAAGATGGCTGAATTTAAGGTGGTAGACTGTAAATCTACTTATGAGATGTTTCTCTCTTACCATGCTTTAGGTCTTATATTCAATTATGATTCTAGACTGCAATTCTAGAGGTGTAAATTTTTACTAAGGCCTAAAAGATTGTTCTTTTAATTATAACTTTGAAGGTTATTAGTTTAGTTAACTTAAGTCCTTAGTATAATGAGATTAAGGTTGATGTTGAGATTAATCCTATTGTTGAAATTATTACTGTTATAGGAAGAATAATTCTTGATTTTTGAGACTTTATTTTTATAGATCACGAATTTTCTGTGTATGACATGATTAGGGCTGAGAATCTAATACGTATGTAATAATAAAGTGTAATTGTAGTTAATACAACCATAATTGTCATAATAGTTGTTATGTTATTTTCTATTAATGATTGTATTACAATTCATTTTGGTAGAAATCCAAGGAATGGTGGTAAACCACCTAAGGATAAAAGAGATAAAAATATTATGAATTTAATTTCAGTTTTTATGTTTCTGGCTGAATAAATTTGGTTTATAAAAAATAGATTTATTTGCTTAAATAATAATACCATAATTAATCTTAATATTGAGTAAATAATAAAGTATAGTTCTCAGATGTTTTCTCTAACTGTTAAGGATCTAATTATTCACCCTAAATGTCTAATTGAGGAATATGCTAGAAGTTGTCGTAGAGATGTTTGATTTAAACCACCTATTGCCCCAATAATGATTCTTAGAATAATAATTGTTCAAATGAAAGTTCTTAGTTGAATACAATAAGATAATACTATTAGTGGGGCAATTTTTTGTCATGTTATTAGTGTTGAACAGTTATTTCATCTTGAAGCTCCTATTACTTCTGGAAATCAGAAGTGAAAGGGTGCAGCCCCGATCTTTAATAATAATCTAGATCTGATTATTATTGATGGAATAAATTCTGTTTCTCATTCTATTGGATATTTTATTTGAATCAGCAAAATTGAAAATAATAGTATTGTCGATGCTATTGCTTGGACAATAAAATATTTAATTGATGATTCATTTATTATTATATTTTTATTTCTTGTTAGGAGCGGAATAAATGAAAGTAAGTTGATCTCAAGTCCTATTCAAACTCCAAATCAGGAGTTTGATGAACTGGACAGGATCGTTCCTATCATTAATGTTGATAGGAAGAGAAGTTTTGTAGAGGTGTTGGTCATTAAAAAGGAGAGGATTGATACCTCTATAAATGGGGTATGAACCCATTAGCTTGTTTAGCTTACCTTTTTACATTAAGGTGTATGATGCACGTTAGTTTTTGATACTAAAGGAGGTAGTTTAATTCTGTCTTATGTAATTTTAATGAAGGTAATTTTATTTACTTGATTTACCCTATCAAGGTAACCCTTTAATCAGGCACTTCATTTATATTTAATATATAAATTAAAAATTTTTTTTAAAATTTGTTTATGTATTATTTTGGTTATTTCTAATTAATTTATCTCGATTAGGATAATCTGAATATATATTATATATAATAAATAATTTATATTAATATATTACATTTAATTAAATTTAAATACTTATAATGTTATTTTATAATTATTAAGTGATTATTTTAATACATTTATTTACCTAGGATTATAGCTACTTATGTTTTTAGCTTAAAATAGGTTATTATATTATAAATTATATAATAATATGTAAATTAATATTAAATATTATTATAATTGGATATAATAAATATAATTAATATTATTAAATATAAAATTTTATATTAATATATATATATAATTATATTAATTATAATAATATAATTTTATAAATTATCTATAATTAGATTATTTAACTAATTAATATTTAAGTTAACTTAATATAAAGTTAATTTTATATTAATACCATATTACATTAATTTAGATAATTATATTAAATATATTTATTATATTATTTAATCTTTCTTTATTATTAGTGAAAAGAAAGATTAAATAAGAAAGAATATAATACATTTATTGGTATACATGTTCCATATTAATCTTTATTTATATATAATAGAGGTTGTTGTGGTCATTCGAGGGCGCGTTTCTTTTTTTTTGTCATTTTTTGTGTTTTTTTTCTTTTTTTTCTTTAAATATTTGAATCTTTTATTTTTTCTTATTTTAAAAATTTCTTATTTTGTTCCCAAAAGTTTTATTCTTGCTTATTTATTCACTTTTTCTTTGTATTATATGTAAGTTTTGTTAAACTAAATGTTCTATTTTGCAGTAATTTGATTTAATTATCAATTGATTTTGGATTTAGCAATTGATTTAGTATCGGCATAATTCGTGCCAGCAGCCGCGGTTATACGATTGATACAAGTGAATATTATTGGTTAAAACAGTTGTTTATATTTTTAGGGTTAAAATATAAATTTGTAAGGTGAAATGTTAAAATTTATTTATAGCTCTTTTTATGAATCTGTGAAATTTGAATAATAAACTAGGATTAGATACCCTATTATTTTAAATGTTAATTATATTTACCAGGGTACTATTAGTTAAGGTCTTTAAACCCAAAGAATTTGGCGGTATCTCATTCCATTCAGAGGAACTTACCCCGTGATTGATAATACACGATTAACTCTACTTGATTTATTTGTTTGTATATCTCCGTTATCAGAGAATCTTTTTAGAGTTATAATTCTCAAGATTTATAATTATAAAGTATTTCAGGTCAAGGTGCAGCTTATAATTAAGAGGAGGTGAGTTACAATAGATTTTTGTTTATAACGGATTTGATAGTGAAATACTGTTAATGAAGGTGGATTTGATAGTAATTTAATTTATTTAATTTAACTGATAGTGGCTCTGAGGTGTGTAGACATCGCCCGTCACTCTCATTATTGATTATTCTATTTTATTGTTTTAATTTAGCTTCAATTTAGATGAGATAAGTCGTAACATAGTAGATGTACTGGAAAGTGTATCTAGTAAGAGTTTCAAGATATAACTTATTAGTAAAGTGTTTCATTTACATTGAAAATTTTTCTGTGCAAATCAGGATATCTTGATTATTAAATTTATTGTATTTATTTTTTGTTTATTTGATTATTTAATAAGAATAATTTTGTTGAATTTTGTCTTAGTATATTTTGTAGAATTGATTTTTTAGACTATAGTTTATTGGTAATGTAATTGTTTTATGAAATATTATTTTGAATTTTTAAAAATAGATTTTATTTGTTGTACCTTTTGTATCAGGGTTTATCAAAATTTTAGTATTTACTTACTTATCTCGATTTGGGTTGATTTATAAATAATTTATAGTTAATGTATCATAATTATTATTAAATTATTTATAGAAATGAGATGTTAATCGTTTCCCAAGATATCTAGTTTCTTAAGAAAAAATTTAATTTTTTGAAGTTAATTGTTTTTATTTAATTTTTTAGGTATAAATATTAACTTATTTATTCTTTAAGGGATAAGCTTTGGAGTTAATAACCTATAATTTGTTTTATTAGAATATAATAGTAAGCTTTAAACCAGCTATCTTTAAGATTACGTTTTAGTTCATTATTTTTATTTTTGATTTTATAATTATTTTAGGTTTTTTATTAAGATTATAAATTTAATTTTAAAATTTTTGTAATAATGATAGAATTAGTATATTTATTTTATATAATTTTTACCTTGTGAATTTATTATAAGGAACTAGGCAAAATTGATTTCCGCCTGTTTATCAAAAACATGTCCTCTTGAAAATACTTTGAGGTCTGGCCTGCTCACTGAGCAGATTTTTAAAGAGCCGCGGTATTTTGACCGTGCAAAGGTAGCATAATCATTAGTCTCTTAATTAGTGGCTGGAATGAATGGCTTGACGAGAAATCAACTGTCTCTTAATAAATTTTTGAATTTAACTTTTTAGTCAAAAGGCTTAAATTTTTCTTTAGGACGAGAAGACCCTATAGAGCTTAACATTTTATTTTTATATAGTTTTTGTTTGTCTTTCTATATTTAATGATGATGTTTTGTTGGGGTGACATGAAGAATAGATAAACTCTTCATTATTATATCATTAATTTATGTTTTTGTTGTGATCCATAATTTATGATCATAAGATTAAGTTACCTTAGGGATAACAGCGTAATTGTTTTTGAGAGCTCATATCGACAAAGCAGATTGCGACCTCGATGTTGGATTAAGAAAAATTTTGGGTGCAGTAGCCCAGTAATTAGGTCTGTTCGACCTTTAAATTCTTACATGATCTGAGTTCAGACCGGCGTGAGCCAGGTCGGTTTCTATCCTGAGATTATTAATTCATATTAGTACGAAAGGACCATATGGTTGAAATATTTTTTATTTTATTGATTAATACTAATTAAATTACTATTTTGACAGATTAATGTGTTGAATTTAGAATTCATTAATGTAGATTTTTCTACAAATAGTATTGATACTTTATGATTTATTTATGTTTATTTTGAATTTTCTTTTATTAGTTATTTGTGTTTTAATTAGTGTTGCTTTTTTAACTTTATTAGAGCGTAAGGTTTTAGGTTACATTCAAATTCGAAAGGGTCCAAATAAGGTAGGTTTTGTTGGAATTCCTCAACCCTTTAGTGATGCAATCAAGTTAATTAGTAAGGAGCAGCCAATTCCTATTATATCTAATTATTTACTTTATTACTTTTCTCCTGTCTTTAATTTAATGATTTCCTTGGCTGTTTGAGTTATTTTCCCTTACTTAACTTATATATGTTCTTTTTCTTATGGATTTTTGTTTTTTTTATGCTGTACTAGATTAGGTGTTTATACTGTTATAATTGCTGGCTGGTCTTCCAATTCAAATTATTCTTTACTAGGTTCTCTTCGTTCTGTTGCTCAAACAATTTCATATGAAGTTAGTTTGGCTTTAATTTTATTATCTTTAATTATTTTAATTGGAAGTTTTAACATGTTTGATTTTATAAATTATCAGCTTTATTGTTGATTTATTATTATTTCTTTCCCTTTAGCTTTAGCTTGTTTTGCTTCTTGTTTAGCTGAGACTAATCATATTCCTTTTGATTTTGCCGAAGGTGAATCTGAGTTAGTTTCAGGGTTTAATATTGAATATGGTGCAGGCGGATTTACTTTAATTTTTTTAGCTGAGTATACTAGAATTGTTTTTATAAGAATATTATTAGCTTTAATTTTTTTAGGTGGTGACTTTTATTCTTTTATATTTTTTATTAAGCTTGCTGTTATATCCTTTGGTTTTATTTGAGTTCGTGGTACATTACCGCGCTTTCGTTATGATAAGTTAATGTATTTAGCTTGAAAAAGTTTTTTACCATTATCTTTAAATTTTTTTATTTTCTTTGTTGGTTTAAAAATTTTATTTATTTCATATATTTAGTGAAATTTTTTAAGAAAAGTTAATAGAAGAGTTAAACTTCTAGTTTTATGTTTTCAAAACATATGCTTTTCCTAAGCTAATTAACTTATTATTCCTTAATTAGCTTATCTCATGCGTTTGCAACATGTACATTAATTAAGAAGTATATAAAGTAGATAATTGTTAAGATTTGTCCTGTTATAATGTAAGGTTCTTCAACAGGTCGTTTTCCAATTCATGTTAATAAGCATACAACAACTACTATGATTCAGAATAAAATCTGATTTATAGGATAGAATTGAATACCTCGGAATGGTGTTTTATTATAAAATGGTAAAATTATTAAGATTCTAATTGATAAGAATAATGCAATAACACCCCCTAGTTTATTAGGGATTGATCGTAGAATTGCGTATGCAAATAAGAAATATCATTCTGGTTGAATATGGACAGGAGTTACTAATGGGTTGGCAGGTACAAAATTGTCTGGATCTCCTAGGAGATAGGGATTAATCAAGCACAGTATAATTAATAACGATGTTATTAATACAAATGTAATAGAGTCCTTGAAAGTAAAGTATGGATGAAATGGGATCTTTTCAATATCTCCATTTAGCCCTAAAGGGTTATTAGACCCTGTTTGGTGAAGGAAGAATAAATGAATTGCTGCTATAGCAGCAATAATAAATGGTAATACAAAATGGAATGTAAAGAATCGATTTAATGTTGCATTATCAACAGCAAACCCTCCTCATACTCATTGAACTAAATCTGTTCCCAAATATGGGATTGCTGATAATAAATTAGTGATTACTGTTGCACCTCAGAATGATATTTGACCTCAAGGTAAAACATATCCTATAAATGCAGTTGCTATAACTAAGAATAGGATTACTGTACCAATTATTCAGGTGTGTATGTATATATAAGATCCATAGTAAATTCCTCGTCCGACATGTAAATAAATACAAATAAAAAATATAGAAGCTCCATTTGCATGTAAGGTTCGAATAATTCAGCCATTATTTACGTCTCGGCAGATGTGAACTACACTACTAAATGCTATTTCAATATTTGATGTATAATGTATAGCTAAAAATAGTCCAGTTACAATTTGGATTACCAAACATAACCCTAGTAGGGACCCAAAATTTGGAGATATGCTATCGCTATAGTTTTATAGTTATTCAGTTGAAACTTCTCACATCCTTATGATTATAGCGGATCTCCCTTCTACTTAAATTTAAACATCCTAGCTTTATTTATTCGCCTACTTAATCTATCTTTCTTCCTTAATTTCTAAGACAAAAACCAGAAAATCATGAATTTCAACTAAAATTTTAATTTGTGAGATCCAGAATACTGTTTCTACTAAATTATTATGCAAAAGGAATCTAAATATAAATTTTTAAGTTTCTAGCTCTTTTCTGTTGCGCCAATGATTTTTACAGAAAAACGTCCAAATTTCGAAAATGGTTAAAATTATTGAACTGGTATTCGACACATATTGATTTAGTATTACTCCTGACATGCTAGAAATGTTTCAGGTTATTTACTTGATTTTTAAAGTATTGCGCAACATTTATGACGTCAGAGCTAGTTACAGCGGACTGGCTGGCACACAATGGAAAGACTGATGTGAATTTTATAAGGCGTGAGTAGGCTGCTTCCCTACAGGCCTTCAGCCGCTTTAAAATTTAAATTCCTTACTTGTTAAATCTTAGGTTCTTTGGGACTTCAGCCTGTGTAAAATATTGTTTAAAGATAAAGCTTTGGGTCTTCTTCATACTAAAACGTATTTTAGTTGTTTTAAGTAATCGGCCTGCAGCCGTTTTTAAATTAAAGTTCTTCTCTATCAGACCGTGTGGGGCCTTCAGCTTAAATGATGATAAGGCCTTCTGCCTTGTTTTTTTTTTTTTTAATTAATTTTACCTGCAGTCCTAAATCATGGGCCTTCAGCCGTCTTTAAATTAAACCTGTTTGCTTTTCAAGTTGGGCCTTCTGCCTTCTAAATATTCTGTTTTGAGCCTGAATTTTAAGTTAATGGCTTTCGGCCGTTTTTAATTTTAAGTTGTTGCGCCTTTAAGGCATAAGATAGTGTGGCCTATTAAGCCGATAAATAAGCTCAAAAAATTTTGCTGTATTGTTTGGACAACTAAATCAAGTTACATGTGTTTGAGTGTAACTGACAGCCCCTTTTTGGCCCGTTTCCACAATTCGAGCTACCTGTTCTGTCCTACGGACTTACGCAGAGCGTCTCATAATCGTAGCTGACCCTTTATCTATGTCACGATTATGAACTAGGCCCAAGTGGAAATACATTACAATGAAATGGACACCCTTAGCTGATTACAGGCGTTGACATACGTCATCGGGGACGGATGAAAATGTGTGCCCCAAACGGGACTCGAACCCGGGATCTCCTGCTTACATGGCAGACGCTCTATCCATCTGAGCCACCGAGGACACAGAACAGCGCGGCTGCAAGGATTTAGCTCTGGCACGCCTCCCGCGAAACCCACATTCTCAACGTATTGCCCCGCACTACATTTGTAGTGCCCCCGCCCATTATACTCGTTACTCGCGGAGCGTTGCCGATTCCCGTAAGAGTTCGGGCACTGTTTATGCATTCGCACAGAAGAAGAAGATGGTCAAGTGGCCGGTGAGCCTTAACTATAAATATACTAAGATGGTATCTGTTCTTTCGGACATGTCCGAAAGAACAGATACCATCTTTATATATATATATATGGAAACACATCTCAGTAGCGTAAAACTATCTTCTTGCTGCACATAACGAGGCAGCTTGGCACGAAAGCGTACTCGACAGTTCTTACACTACAATATACGATTCCGGCAACCTTGCAATTGTAGAAGAATTCTGGAGTATTTTTGTGAAAAGTTTCACCGTCTGCATTAACGAACATTATATAATTTTACTTGTCCTTTCAAGAGCTTTCGAATGATGTTAACACCTCAATCGTGCTTAAATATTTTGCCTGATACAAGAGTTAAGTTGCAGTCACGAAACAAAAATACATACCCCTCGGCCGGCCGGAGTGGCCGAGCGGTTGTAGGCGCTACAGTCTGGAACCGCGCGACCGCTACGGTCGCAGGTTCGAATCCTGCCTCGGGCATGGATGTGTGTGATGTCCTTAGGTTATTTAGGTTTAAGTAGTTCTAAGTTCTAGGGGACTAACTGCTGTGAAGTCCCATAGTGCTCAGAGCCATTTGAACCATACATACCCCTCTGTGCGTACTACCAGATTCCGAAAAATTCCTTTCTGTAGCTTGGAACGTTGACTTAAAAAAACAGGTGGTACCTCTTACGTGAAATATCCTATATGTTTCAACGTAACTGGCTGTAGAATAAATGGTTTTCGTAACTGTGAGCGCACTGTAAAACTGAGCACGAACGTATATACGATGAATCTTGGTTCTCCGAAATGCCCCTCTAGGTATACATCACCCGTGTCGCTGGGTGTACAGACTGGCTGGCATTAACAGCGAATCTGCGAGCGGCGTGTCCAGTTGTCACGGGTGAGAGTGGCAGCCGTCGAACTGTCTCCGCTGTAGGTGCGGGCGCCATGGCTGGTTGGCGGTCGAAACAAGAAAGAAAGAAAAAAAGAGAGAGAGAGACGATCCCAGGACGGACGTGTCCAGCCGCCCACTCCACGGCGCGCGACGCCGCACCTCCAGCGGTGGGTGGACCTGTTGCGGCGGGGACGGCGCGTCGCTCTGACGTCAGATCGATAGCTGGCGGCGGCAGAGGAGGGAGCGCCCCATTTCACCGCCGCGGCTGTCCGCCTGGCACAATATTGATATTCGACAGGACGCCGTGGACGGCCGGGCGCGCAATCTCGGTACACCGGCCGGGCACCGCGCGCGTCACAGCCTCGTCTGCCTGCCAGGCGCCTCGGCTGCGGGTCGTCAGCGAGGGAAAGCAGCGAAAGCCAGTGGCGGAAGTAGGGTAGTTGATGGGTGCCCAGAAAGTTAACCGCAGCAGATTTGGATTATATCTGATGAAAAGTAGTCGGACACCTGTTAGTGGCCATTAATATGGGGAATGTCCCACTTCGCCTTTATGACAGATTGAATATCCAGGTGACACTTTCAACCATGTTTCATCCAGAGACGAACCTGAGAACTGAAGAAAATATCGACTTCTTATCATCACATTACAGCTGTTTGCTGTAACGAAGTTTCGGTGCACATCAGTAGCCCCTTATCCCACATTTGTACCCTTTCCCACCCCGACTTCTTCCTCTCTCTCCTCCTCCCCTTCAACATCAACCTTCCGCCCACATTGCTTTTCATACTAACAGTCATAAAGGTTACAATCACTTTTATTAATACACTACTGGCCATTAAAATTGCTACACCACGAAGATGACGCGCTACTGACGCGAAATTTAACCGACAAGAAGAAGACCCTGTGAACTGCCAATGATTAGCTTTTCAGAGCATTCACACGAGACTGGCGCCGGTGGCGACACCTACAAAGTGCTGACATGAGGAAAGTTTCAAACCGATTTCTTATACACAAACAGCAGTTGACAGGCGTTGCCTGGTGAAACGTTGTTGTGATGCCTCGTGTAAGGAGGAGATATACGTACCATCACGTTTCCGACTTTGATAAAGGTCGGACTGTAGCCTATCGCGATTGCGGTTTATCGTATCGCGACATTGCTGCTCGCGTAGTTCGAGATCCAATGACTGTTAGCAGAATATGGAATCGGTGGGTTCTGGAGGGTAATACGGAACGCCGTACTGGATCCCAACGGCCTCGTATCACTAGCAGTCGAGATGACAGGCATCTTATCCGCATGGCTGTAACGGATCGTGAAGCCCCGTCTCGATCCCTGAGTTAACAGATGGGGACGTTTGCAAGACAACAACCATCTGCACGAACAGTTCGACGACGTTTGCAGCTGCATGGACTATCAGCTCGGAGACCATGGCTGAGGTTACCCTTGACGCTGTATCACAGACAGGAGCGCCTGCGATGGTGTACTCCACGACGATCCTGGGTGCACGAATGGCAAAACGTCATTTTTTCGGATGAATCCAGGTTCTGTTTACAGCATCATGATGGTCGCATCTGTGTTTGGCGACACGTTGGAAGCGTGTGTTCCTCATTGCCATACTGACGTATCACCCGGCGTGATGGTATGGGGTGCCATTGGTTACACGTCTCGGTCACCTCTTGTTCGCATTGATGGCACTTTGAACATTGCACGCTACATTTCAGCTGTGTTACGACCAGTGGCTCTACCCTTCATTCGATCCCTGCGAAACCCTACATTTCAGCAGGATAATGCACGACCGCATGTTGCAGGTCATGTATGGGCCTTTCTGGATACAGAAAATGTTCGACTACTGCCCTGGCCAGCACATTCTCCAGATCTCTCACCAATTGAAAACGTCTGGTCAATGGTGGCCGAGCAACTGGCTCGTCACAATACGCCAGTCACTACTCTTGATGAACTGTGGTATCGTGTTGAAGCTGCATGTGCAGCTGTACCTGTACACGCCATCCAACCTCTGTTTGACTCAATGCCCAGGCGTATCAAGGCCGTTATTACGGCCAGAGGTGGTTGTTCTGGGTACTGATTTCTCAGGATCTATGCACCCAAATTGCGTGAAAATGTAATCACATGTCAGTTCTAGTATAATATATTTGTCCACTGAATACCCGTTTATCATCTGCATTTCTTCTTGGTGTAGCAATTTTAATGGCCAGTAGTGTACTATTTTATAAGTCCTCAACCTTGATTTTTATTACTTCCCTTTCTGTATCGCATGACATAGTAACGACAAATTACAGTTTGCTAAGGATGTTATAGGTACCCTTATTTTAACGTTGTTGTTGTTGTATTCTTCAGTCCTTAGACTGGTTTGATGCAGCTCTCCATGCTACTCTATCCTGTGCTTCTTCATCTCCCAGTAACTACTGCAACCTACATCCTTCTGAATCTGCTTAGTGTATTCATCTCTTGGTCTCCCTCTACGATTTTTACCCTCCACGCTGCCCTCCAATACTAATTTGGTTATCCCTTGATGCCTCAGAACATGTCCTACCAACGGATCCCTTCTTCTAGTCAAGTTGTGCCATAAACTTCTCTTCTCCCCAATCCTACTCAATACCTCCCTTGTTAGTTATGTGATCCTCGTAACAAATCAGTAGTTCCGGTTGCTGTACGTCCCACTCGTCAGCAATTCTGAAATGTTAACGTAACTTCCATATCGTACGTTAAAACGTAATTTCTCCATTTTACATAAATTTTTAAACGTCCTATATGACAAGATGTTAAAGAAATAGTTGCTTTCACGGCCATTTTGATTTCACGTTTATGTTCTTGCAATCCATGACGCTTCGCTTTTTCGCATAATAAGCCTTCTATTTTCATTATGTAGAATTTTCTTTTGGGCCTTCGTGACGTATGATTTCAACCTTAGGTTCAATAGTCTACCGCACTTTAAATATGCAGTTTCCCCTCTTGTATTCCTCGTCGCTACATACTACTTTGATTAACTCATGATTTTGTGTTACCAAAGTAATACTCTTTCGCGTTTGCACACGTTGCTACGCAGGACGTACTTACAGTCTGGGCTTGATAGTGTTCGTACATTGTCAATGGTGACTGTTCTCGTCTTTGTGTACTTCTTCTTTTATGTAACGGTTGATGAGTTGCGTTTGCGTTTGTATACGTCACTGGATCTTGTAATTACGAGGGCAGTTGAATAAGTAATGCAACACATTTTTTTTTATCAGCCAATTGTGGTTGAAAAAACCGGAAATTTCTTGTGGAATATTTTCAAACATTCCCGCTTCGTCTCGTATAGTTTCATTGACTTCCGACAGGTGGCAGCGCTGTACGGAGCTGTTAAAATGGCGTCTGTAACGGATGTGCGTTGCAAACAACGGGCAGTGATCGAGTTTCTTTTGGCGGAAAACCAGGGCATCTCAGATATTCATAGGCGCTTGCAGAATGTCTACGGTGATCTGGCAGTGGACAAAAGCACGGTGAGTCGTTGGGCAAAGCGTGTGTCATCATCGCCGCAAGGTCACGCAAGACTGTCTGATCTCCTGCGTGCGGGCCGGCCGTGCACAGCTGTGACTCTTGCAATGGCGGAGCGTGCGAACACACTCGTTCGAGATGATCGACGGATCACCATCAAACAACTCAGTGCTCAACTTGACATCTCTGTTGGTAGTGCTGTCACAATTGTTCACCAGTTGGGATATTCAAAGGTTTGTTCCCGCTGGGTCCCTCGTTGTCTAACCGAACACCATAAAGAGCAAAGGAGAACCATCTGTGCGGAATTGCTTGCTCGTCATGTGGCTGAGGGTGACAATTTCTTGTCAAAGATTGTTACAGGCGATGAAACATGGCTTCATCACTTCGAACCTGAAACAAAACGGCAATCAATGGAGTGGCGCCACACCCACTCCCCTACCAAGAAAAAGTTTAAAGCCATACCCTCAGCCGGTAAAGTCATGGTTACAGTCTTCTGGGACGCTGAAGGGGTTATTCTGTTCGATGTCCTTCCCCATGGTCAAACGATCAACTCTGAAGTGTATTGTGCTACTCTTCAGAAATTGAAGAAACGACTTCAGCGTGTTTGCAGGCACAAAAATCTGAACGAACTTCTCCTTCTTCATGACAACGCAAGACCTCACACAAGTCTTCGCACCCGAGAGGAGCTCACAAAACTTCAGTGGACTGTTCTTCCTCATGCACCCTACAGCCCCGATCTCGCACCGGCGGATTTCCATATGTTTGGCCCAATGAAGGACTCAATCCGTGGGAGGCACTACGCGGATGATGAAGAAGTTATTGATGCAGTACGACGTTGGCTCCGACATCGACCAGTGGAATGGTACCGTGCAGGCATACAGGCCCTCATTTCAAGGTGGCATAAGGCCGTAGCATTGAATGGAGATTACGTTGAAAAATAGTGTTGTGTAGCTAAAAGATTGGGGAATAACCTGGTGTATTTCAATACTGAATAAAACAACCCCTGTTTCAGAAAAAAAATGTGTTGCATTACTTATTGAACTGCCCTCGTATTTTGTTTGGCGTTCTCCTTCGTTTGTCTCTCTTTTATGTCGTAGCTTCCATATTTAAACTCCTAATCTCACTTTTTAATGTTATTGACGCTGGATAATATCTGCACCTCACATTTTCAACATTATTGACGCTGAATAATGTCTGTGTACAGTGTACACAGAGTTTCTTCACACTTCCATCATATTACTGATGTTTATTTTATATTACGACTGATTCTTAAAAGAACTTATTATACTGGGCGTTTTGTTTATGGCATTTTTCGTGTAATGGTTTCCTGTCTATTCACGATTAAGGTATTCTGTATATATTGCCCTCTATAATAGATGCAGTGCTTCCTTTGTACCTTACCGTTAGTCTATTAATTTCACTTTTTGGTATGGATTCATTCCGTTAACGACAATTTTGGCTTGTTACTGCAATTGTGGCGGTGGTTATCACGATATTGTTGCAGTTACTTGCTTCATTTTCAGCGTCATCCTTTACTTTTATGTGGCATAGCAGTCAGAGGACAATAAGTTCTACTGCCAACTGACAGGCTTTTTTTCAGGTTTTACTTAGCTCCTCATTGAATCTAGCAATACTGGTTGCATGCCGTTACTCTGTCACTTTGTTTATATACACTCCTGGAAATGGAAAAAAGAACACATTGACACCGGTGTGTCAGACCCACCATACTTGCTCCGGACACTGCGAGAGGGCTGTACAAGCAATGATCACACGCACAGCACAGCGGACACACCAGGAACCGCGGTGTTGGCCGTCGAATGGCGCTAGCTGCGCAGCATTTGTGCACCGCCGCCGTCAGTGTCAGCCAGTTTGCCGTGGCATACGGAGCTCCATCGCAGTCTTTAACACTGGTAGCATGCCGCGACAGCGTGGACGTGAACCGTATGTGCAGTTGACGGACTTTGAGCGAGGGCGTATAGTGGGCATGCGGGAGGCCGGGTGGACGTACCGTCGAATTGCTCAACACGTGGGGCGTGAGGTCTCCACAGTACATCGATGTTGTCGCCAGTGGTCGGCGGAAGGTGCACGTGCCCGTCGACCTGGGACCGGACCGCAGCGACGCACGGATGCACGCCAAGACCGTAGGATCCTACGCAGTGCCGTAGGGGACCGCACCGCCACTTCCCAGCAAATTAGGGACACTGTTGCTCCTGGGGTATCGGCGAGGACCATTCGCAACCGTCTACATGAAGCTGGGCTACGGTCCCGCACACCGTTAGGCCGTCTTCCGCTCACGCCCCAACATCGTGCAGCCCGCCTCCAGTGGTGTCGCGACAGGCGTGAATGGAGGGACGAATGGAGACGTGTCGTCTTCAGCGATGAGAGTCGCTTCTGCCTTGGTGCCAATGATGGTCGTATGCGTGTTTGGCGCCGTGCAGGTGAGCGCCACAATCAGGACTGCATACGACCGAGGCACACAGGGCCAACACCCGGCATCATGGTGTGGGGAGCGATCTCCTACACTGGCCGTACACCACTGGTGATCGTCGAGGGGACACTGAATAGTGCACGGTACATCCAAACCGTCATCGAACCCATCGTTCTACCATTCCTAGACCGGCAAGGGAACTTGCTGTTCCAACAGGACAATGCACGTCCGCATGTATCCCGTGCCACCCAACGTGCTCTAGAAGGTGTAAGTCAACTACCCTGGCCAGCAAGATCTCCGGATCTGTCCCCCATTGAGCATGTTTGGGACTGGATGAAGCGTCGTCTCACGCGGTCTGCACGTCCAGCACGAACGCTGGTCCAACTGAGGCGCCAGGTGGAAATGGCATGGCAAGCCGTTCCACAGGACTACATCCAGCATCTCTACGATCGTCTCCATGGGAGAATAGCAGCCTGCATTGCTGCGAAAGGTGGATATACACTGTACTAGTGCCGACATTGTGCATGCTCTGTTGCCTGTGTCTATGTGCCTGTGGTTCTGTCAGTGTGATCATGTGATGTATCTGACCCCAGGAATGTGTCAATAAAGTTTCCCCTTCCTGGGACAATGAATTCACGGTGTTCTTATTTCAATTTCCAGGAGTGTACTTTTTCTTGTTTGTGGCGGCTGTTGATTGGGTTTTTTCAAGATGCTATTACATACGACATTCCTACTTGTAACCTTATCTTGTTCGACTGTCTCCTTTCTTAGCCCTCCTTTGTTTAACACAGCTTCCAAGTTAAATCACGTCGTTTCGCATTTCGGCCTCGTCGACACAGGACAGTGACTATACAAGATGCTGCTTCCTGCTACCATAATTTTAGTGATGGTTATTTTATATTACGGCTGATTCTTAAGAGAACTTTTTGTATTGGGCATTTTATTTGGTCATCTGTCGTGTACAGATTTCTGCTTGTTCACAAGTAAGGTACCGTCTGTACATTATTCATTATTATGCATGCATTGTTTCCATTTTAGCTTACCGCAATGCATTAAGTTTGCATTTGCAATACGGTTTGCCGGCCGCTA
The DNA here is from genome assembly GCF_023898315.1 of Schistocerca nitens. Classification (NCBI taxonomy): domain Eukaryota; kingdom Metazoa; phylum Arthropoda; class Insecta; order Orthoptera; family Acrididae; genus Schistocerca; species Schistocerca nitens. The sequence goes on along the minus strand of NC_064617.1, from coordinate 180,238,032 downwards.
GTGGCCGAGCGGTTCTGGCGCTACGGTCTGGAACCGCGCGACCGCTACGGTCGCAGGTTCGAATCCTGCCTCGGGCATGGATGTGTGTGTTGTCCTTAGGTTAGTTAGGTTTAAGTAGTTCTAAGTTCTAGGGGACTTATAACCTCAGCAGTTGAGTCCCATAGTGCTCAGAGCAATTTGAACCATTTTGCAATACGGTTTGATCCGGTTACCTATGTTTTTGGTGTCACGGTAGTTTCGGCGGCGACTGTCACGATATGGGGACAACTACTTTTTTTAACATGATGCCTTTTATTTATTTGTTTGTTTATTTATGTGGCGTATCAGTCGGAGGAACAGGCCGTTCTTCACATTTTGTTTAGTTTCTCAATGGACTTTGTGGCTAGTCGTCATTTCAAATTTTAATAATCACTTTTCGCTTTCAAACTTTTTCATGGCGTTATATATTTTCATCATTAATATTTAAGTAGATTTTTGTCTAGCTGACAGGTGATTGTTTGCACTTGTGCCATTTTGTTGGTTCTATGGCTTGAGTTGTCTTCCCTAGGTACTGACTAATTTGGGACACCATTCATGCTTCTGTTTGCACCCGTGTTCTATGCGCTCGGTCTTGTATCATCTCCCATATTTGTGCAGCGTTTCTAGGGGTTTACAGATATTGTTTCACATCCTGTCTTGTTTACATTACTCAGACTCTCTTGGTCCTTTGTTCGTACATACATATTATGTTGGGGATCTGTTCTCATTATTTTGACATATCAGTTTTCTTATAAACTGTTTTATTCCATGCTATTACAGCTTATAACAACTGAAAATTTTTCATCACAATAATTCTCATATTACATTATATAGGGACAGCTACTATAACGGTTGCCTGAGTTTAGAGTTTACTCCCTCTGTGCTTCTACAGCAGAATACACAGCTTGAGAGTTTACTTTGGTGATGACATCTGGTTTTATTTTCTTGTGTTTTATATCTTTTGTCATTCGGCAATTGGTTTTTGGCCAATATGACACATGTATAATAGGACATGTGAATCACAGATACATACTACAAAAAAAAGGAAACAAACTTAGGCTCTTTCCTTGACCAAAATGTATGTTTCATTTCTGGTTATCTAGTTCTAGCGGTTGCTGTATTCCTTCACAATTCAATTATACTGGTGGGGTAGTCTGCTTTATTCCTGTATCATGTTTACGCATTCATTACTTCGATTCCCTATTTCCAGTGTTAATATACTAAAACAGATTCTCTGTCTTCAGGGCGTTTCCGTACATTACGACCATTGTATATGATACCACTGCTTATACAACATGACCCAGCATTTTTTCAATGAAGACTTTTCTAATTACTACAATGTGAGAACTTTTACTTTATTTTTTAATATTACGTTAGCATTTATTTTATGCGGTTTTTACCACAGTTGATGAGTACATGGCGATTCTGTGATCAATGTTTGTATGTCATGCATTTCTGTTTACCATCCTGATATCTTTGATCTCTCTTCCTATACTTTTTACTACTCTATATGTAGGATTAATTTATTTTAAATAATGAGAACTGATGTTGCAAATCAGATTTGTTGTCTATTTTAAGCTTGATTTTTTCACTAGGGGCCTGAAGATAGTGCCAATGAGGCACCGAAACAAGTAGCCCAATAAAGTAACTCATAAACTTACGGCAGTCAAGGTATTTATTTCTTTCAGGTCTTCGACCAGCCGCAGTCCCATTACATTTAAACATGATGAAACTGCAGAAACCTGAGAAGGTAGTGATGTTGGACCCTAGGGTCTGAAGCGAAATCGACTCATCCCAAAGTGTTCCATTAGGTTCAGATCGGCATTCAGATCAGACCATTCCATTTCAGCAATTTTGAATAAAGTGGCAGCACCAGTTGTACTTTCCTTTTTATTTTAAAAGTATCGAAAAACTAAATACAGTGGAATCAGTCTAATAGAGAAAAATATGTAATAGGCTTTATCAACAGCAAAGATAATTTAAAATGTCGTTAAACGACTCGTTCTCAAACTCCATAAACGCAACATAATAAAACATAAGGTTTTGTTGACTTGTTTACTGTAAAACAGGTGTACACTAAAGAGCCAAAGAAACTGATACACCTGCCTAATATCGTGTAGGGCCCCCGCTAGTACGCAGAAGTGCCGCAACACGACGTGACATGGACTCGACTAATGTCTCAAGTACTGCTGGAGGGAACTGACACCATGAATCCTGCAGGACTGTCCAAAAATCCGTAATAGTACGAGGGGGATGAGATCTCTTCTGAAAAGTACGTTGCAAGGCATCCCAGATACTTACAATAATGTTCGTGTCTGGGGAGTTTGGTGGCCAGCGGAGGCGTTTAAACACAAAAGAGTGTTCCTGGAGCCACTCTGTAGGTATTCTTGACGTGTGGAGTGTCGTATTGTCCTGATGGAATTGCCCAAGTCCGTGGGAATGAATAATGGACATGAATGGATTCAGTTGATCAGACGGATGCTTACTTACGTGGCACCTGTCCGAGTATTAACTAAACATATCAAGTTTCCCATATCACTCCGCCGCGCGGATTGGCCGCGCGGTTTAAGGCGCTACGTCACTGACTGCGCGGACCCTCCCGCCGGAAGGTTCGCGTCCTCCCTCGGACGTGGGTGTATGTGTTGTTCTTAGCATAATTGAGTTTAAGTAGTGTGTAAGACTAGGGGCCGATGACGTCAGCAGTTTGGTCCCATAGGAATTCACACACATTTGAACAACATATCACTCCAATTGCTCACGCCCCACTCCATTACTCAGCCTTCTCCACCTTGAACAGTCCGCTGCTGACATGCAGGGCCCATGGATTCATGAGGTTGTATCCATACCTGTACACTTCAATCCGCTTGATACAATTTGAAACGAGACTCGTCCGACCAAGCAGCATGTTTCCAGTCTTCAACAGTCCAATGTCGGTGTTGACGGGCGCACACGAGGTTCGAGTCGTGGAGTCATCAAGGATATACGAGTGTGCCTTCAGCTCCGAAAGCCCATATCGACGATGTATCGTTAAATGGTTCGCACGCTGACATTGATGGCTCAGCATTGAAATCTGCAGCAATTTGAGGGAGGGTTGCACTTCTATCACATTGAAGGATTTTCTTCAGTCGTCGCCGGTCCTGTTCTTGGAGGATCTTTCCCGGCCGTAGCGGTGTCGGAGGTTTGATGTTTTACCGGATTCCTGATATTCACGGTACACCCGTGAAACGATCATACGGGAATACCCCCACTTCATCGCTACCCCCGAGATGCTGTGTCCTACCCCTTATGCGCCGACTATAATACCACGCTCAAACTCACTTAAATCTTGATAACCTGCCATTGTAGCAGCAGTAACCGATCCAACGACTGTGCCAGACACTTGTTGTCTTATATAGGCGATGCCGACGGCAGCGCCGTATTCTGCCTGTTCACATATCTCCGTATTTATATACGCATGCCTATACCAGTTTCTTTAGCGCTTCAGTGATTTTACAGAAAGTACAAAATGTTGCAAAACAACTTCTCAACAAAGCTAATGAAAACAGTATAATAATGTATTTAACGTATAAACTTACACTCCTGGAAATTGAAATAAGAACACCGTGAATTCATTGTCCCAGGAAGGGGAAACTTTATTGACACATTCTTGGGGTCAGATACATCACATGATCACACTGACAGAACCACAGGCACATAGACACAGACAACAGAGCATGCACAATGTCGGCACTAGTACAGTGTATAGCCACCTTTCGCAGCAATGCAGGCTGCTATTCTCCCATGGAGACGATCGTAGAGATGCTGGATGTAGTCCTGTGGAACGGCTTGCCATGCCATTTCCACCTGGCGCCTCAGTTGGACCAGCGTTCGTGCTGGACGTGCAGACCGCGTGAGACGACGCTTCATCCAGTCCCAAACATGCTCAATGGGGGACAGATCCGGAGATCTTGCTGGCCATGGTAGTTGACTTACACCTTCTAGAGCACGTTGGGTGGCACGGGATACATGCGGACGTGCATTGTCCTGTTAGAACAGCAAGTTCCCTTGCCGGTCTAGGAATGGTAGAACGATGGGTTCGATGACGGTTTGGATGTACCGTGCACTATTCAGTGTCCCCTCGACGGTGGTATACGGCCAGTGTAGGAGATCGCTCCCCACACCATGATGCCGGGTGTTGGCCCTGTGTGCCTCGGTCGTATGCAGTCCTGATTGTGGCGCTCACCTGCACGGCGCCAAACACGCATACGACCATCATTGGCACCAAGGCAGAAGCGACTCTCATCGCTGAAGACGACACGTCTCCATTCGTCCCTCCATTCACGCCCGTCGCGACACCACTGGAGGCGGGCTGCACGATGTTGGGGCGTGAGCGGAAGACGGCCTAACGGTGTGCGGGACCGTAGCCCCGCTTCATGGAGACGGTTGCGAATGGTCCTCGCCGATACCCCAGGAGCAACAGTGTCCCTAATTTGCTGGGAAGTGGCGGTGCGGTCCCCTACGGCACTGCGTAGGATCCTACTGTCTTGGCGTGCATCCGTGCGTCGCTGCGGTCCGGTCCCAGGTCGACGGGCACGTGCACCTTCCGCCGACCACTGGCGACAACATCGATGTACTGTGGAGACCTCACGCCCCACGTGTTGAGCAATTCGGCGGTACGTCCACCCGGCCTCCCGCATGCCCACTATACGCCCTCGCTCAAAGTCCGTCAACTGCACATACGGTTCAGGTCCACGCTGTCGCGGCATGCTACCAGTGTTAAAGACTGCGATGGAGCTCCGTATGCCACGGCAAACTGGCTGACACTGACGGCGGCGGTGCACAAATGCTGCGCAGCTAGCGCCATTCGACGGCCAACACCGCGGTTCCTGGTGTGTCCGCTGTGCCGTGCGTGTGATCATTGCTTGTACAGCCCTCTCGCAGTGTCCGGAGCAAGTATGGTGGGTCTGACACACCGGTGTCAATGTGTTCTTTTTTCCATTTCCAGGAGTGTATTTACATGATAGGCGACCTGGGAGAACACAGAACGATGAAGAAGATGGACCTCAAATAGGGGAGGGGAATGTTACATGGGGGGACATTTAGAGGGCAGCTAAGAAAGCAGGGACAGGCAAGAGATCAATACGAAATTGATAAAATGCTTTAAAAGAAAAATAAATTGTAGAACAATTTCGCATTTAAAAGATCGACATAGATACGTAAGAAAATAACATGTGAGAAGAATTATTACGAAAGGAGAAAGGATAACATACGACGCTCAGAGAAACTTCAATGAATGATCAGTCGATCTGGGAAACTTTTCATGGCAAATATGTGGAAGCACCAAATGTAAGCACTGCATACAGACACGATGTTTATATGATGTTCAGCCTCAGGAATCGAGCGTTATCTGTTGCTTACAAAACATCTGCCTACCATACTACATAACGTAAACGTGACAGCGCTATATTAAATAAAACGTAATATCTCAAACATGTTCCGAAAGGCATCCAGGAAAAAAATAGGCTTTTCTGTTACTTGATAATATTGTTCCCATTATAACGCACACGGTTCTAAATTTCAATTTCCACTAACGTGTCCATACGGTTATCTTTCGCCATTTTATGCACAATTGTGAGGTTATTGGTAATATTAGTGACACTGTGTCCTTTTGAAATTAAGTCAGAAGCAAAAGTGGATTCATCTTTTATGTTTTTCCTTCCTGTTTTGCTGCGGCGCGGTTACTTTCGTCCTTTACCTGCACCTAAGTGTGAACTCGTTGCAGCAGATAGCCGGTAAGAAAGCCGAGCAGAAACCTACCGTATGCAACTCGCCCCAGGCCGCATAAAATTCGATTCCAAGAACCGGGAAAAGGTCTTAATTTTGAATTAAAGCTGGAAATATTGGCTAAACTTCGGTATATTCTGAACCTTGTTAATTTACACGTTCACGGCCAAGCCCGTGTAAATCTTAACACAGTCATGCACAAGCCCTTTCAGTCACGTTAGCAAGTGTATGGTAATGTATGTATTTCCAGAAATCTTAACAGCGACTAAGCACGGATTGTTCTTAAATAAAAACGCTCGCCATACTAGTAATTTTATCTGTGTCTAATGCACTCAAGTTTTTAGTCGCCGGTCTGCTCAATATGCCAGGCGGAATTACTATCTTTTCTCATTCACAAAATTACTTAAAAAATCCGTACTTACTAAAAAAACACACCGGAATAAATATGCCTTCACTTTAAAACACTTTTGAAACATGTAGCACAACTAAAACCGGCAAATTATCATTTCCTTCGGAGCTCATATTACACATGATCATACCATTGAAAGGCTGATCTCCCACTCATTCAACTACTGTAAGCGTTCCATATCTCCAACAGAAAAGACGCGCGAAGACTAATCCGTTCTGATTGGTTGGTTTTCTTTCAGGCCAATAGAAAAAATTATTCTCCCGCGTTAGTCTGCGCTTTTCATGACTTACCAATCAACAAATAACATACTTTCGAAATGTACTTTTTCCCAAAATAAATATTTAACATTCTGATATTTTGTTTATACTTTACATTATTAACTATTTTGATTTGCACTCGAATTAGCTTTCCTTTCACCATAACATATTATGATACAAAATTCCCCGTCGTCTGTATTCACACTGTGTTAAAACTTTCTCAGAAGAACAATGATCTACATATTTACTTTAGACCACATTTACGCATCATTCTCACTACTAAAAGCATGTAGAAAACTGTACAAACATAAATAAACAAAAAAGTCTTAAGGACTCAGTTTCAGTACGTTGAACCTGGTTTAAGTGTTACTATCTGTTTTGCCGATATAAAACCCTTTGCAGTCAGTGCAACAAATTTTACTAATGCCTGCAGTTGTAATTTTGTTGCTTTCAGTTTTATTGTTGTGTGCAAATAACATAAATAGTCTTTTGTGCCGAACAGTGCACCGGGTCTATAAGAAACGTTTCCACAAAAGGGAAACCACATGAATTTCAATCTTTCAGTATACTCGACACTAAATTTTTAGACTATATCCTGACAAATCTCTAGCTTAAAATTATATATCTTATCAACTACAGCATAATGATAGGCGTTTTTGGAGGCAGTATGGCAAATGTATTTAGCTCTTCGTTAGTTCTTACTTTATTAAGGTCTTATTTCAATAACATGTTTGTCATTGCTTGAAAGATGGCTTTTTTATGTTGCACTGGATGGCAAGAGTTCAGAGAAATAATGACTTACGTTGTTGTAGGATTACAATAAATGACAAATCAATGGGTTCGATTGACATCAGTAATGCATAAGTCCAGAAAATAAATCTAAATATTTTGCTGATGTTCTACAGTAAAGTGAATATCAGAATGAAGTTCGTTCATCTTACAAGCCTACAGACAAATATCGTTAGGTCCTTTATGCAACAACAAAAGTCATCAACATATCTTTGTAATATTTTTTTTCAGTGACAGAAAACTGGTTTTCGCAATAAATGATAAATAAATTGGCAATAGTGCCAACATATGGAGAAACTATGGCCACTACTCCTGTCTGAATCAAATTTTATTGTTCAAAGAGAAGTAGTTATAATGAAGTATTGTTCTTAATAAATCAGTAAGTTCAGGTATTGTCATGTGACAGTTCTTTGTGCATGTGAATATTGCTTTTAATTGTCTCAATAGTTTCGTTCATAGGGATACCGTATAAAGGTTGGTAATATCATAAGAAGCAAATCTAGCTTTTTGTAATGGGTCTAATTGATTCACATGACCAGGAGCAGTTTCTAAAGAGTAATTTTTATGAACAATGTAATGCATTTGCAGCAGTGTACTTAATTCAATGTAGTTAAGTGTACTTAATTAAATGTTATTAATCACATTAACAATCAGTCTTAATGGCACATTTTATTCGTGTATTTTAACTTGGTCCTTCAAGTTCTTTGTTAATGGATTTATTAGTTTTAGAGAATACTTTTTCATTTATATTAAGCAAAAAATTTGAATTTTAATAGTCTTTCTAATATCTATGTGAAATGTGTTGGTAGGAGCAAACTTCATCTATACATTATTTTCAGCAAAAAAGGCTTTGGGGAAGTTTCTTTTTATTAACAATCAATAGCCCTTCTAGCTTCATGTTGTGCCTTCCAGTAATGATATTCCGTTGTGTCTTCATACAGAACCCATTACAGGCGTAAATGTAAACAAAATGTAGTAGAGTCGCTAATTTATACAGAATCAGAAGTGCTTCATGCAGCTTAGGGTTCAAAAGATCCTTTCTGGCCTCTAGAAACCTAATCTCTTTTTTAAACCAGCAAATCTCACATTTACCTTCAGCAGCTTGTGCTGCATTGGATTGGATTCTAATATTTACGTTTACATAGTCTGGTTTAACATTGTACCATAGGCATAACTTACTAAACCTGATATGTAAAGAAGTGCATAAGACCTTCACTTGTGGTGCGTTGTAGCCGAAGAGCGTCTTCGTCGTCTGGCCAGGAAAATTAATTAATCGCTCGTCCAGCATATGGAACATGTTTATGCAAGTTTCACACCCGTAGTATTGACTTTGAATAAAATTCTAGCAACAGTTTTATTTTTATTTTTATTTTTATTTTAAAAACCATGACCAGTTTCTGCTCCAAAGGCCATCATCCAATGGTATCTACATAATACTGAGAAACAAAGTACTGTGGTATTAGTCAAATACCGAAGAACGTTGCAGTAGGACAAATAAACGGCACGTAGCTGTCGTGGTTTTTAAAATAAAAAGGAAAGTGCAACAGGTGCTGGCATATTATTCAGAATCAATACTACAGCTGCGGGACTTGCATGGACATGCTCCGTATACTGACCAAGATATTGTTCAGGAATGTTATTCTCCAGAAACCATTACTTCTTAGATGCTGATTTTTGTGAGAAGATGCATGGTCATGCTGATATAAATATCTTCGAATCTTTTACTATTGTAAGCAGTACTCAACGCTATAAAATGCTTTCATATCCTTCTGCAGTTAGCATTTTCTTAACGGCAATGAGGGGACCACACCCTAAACACGAAAAACAACCTACTACTGTAACACCACCTCCTGCAAACGTCACTGCTGGTACTACACTTAATGACAGATAACGTTCTCCAGGCATTCCCCAAGGCCTTGATCGATAAATTCTGCTGTTACTGCTGTTCTACTGACAAAACAATACCCCACACCTCCATTTATACTGGTGGGTCTGCCTCTTATGAAATGTAGTTGTCAGTCCCGCTTTACGTATGGGTGTCCAGATAATCTTGATGTGAATGTAGTAACTGAATGCTGCTATTAACTCTGCATAAACATCCACAGTAGCAGAAAAGTGTTCCCTTGCTATAGTTCCTTAAGTGTGGCTGATTGCACACTTGCTCTCTTGCTAGTTAATATTTGTTTGATAGGGCGGCACTAGAACAGAAATGTGTCAAGACAGTAAGCATATAACCTGAAGAAACTACTACTTCCCGGTCTAAGGGTAGGTTCTTCGATTGTTCTGGGAGATGGTGGATTGGATCTTTCTCGGCCTTTTTTTAGTCATTTTTTGAGTGATCAGCCTTCTGACTGCTTTGATGTGGGCCGCCACGAATTCCTCTCCTGTGACAACGTCTTCATCTCAGAGTGGCACTTGCAATACACGTCCTCAATCATTTGCGGGATGTGTTCCAATCTCTGTCTTTCTCTACAGTTTTTGTGCTCTACGGCTTCCTCTAGCACCTTGGAAGTCATTCACTGATCTCTTAACAGATGAACTATCATCCTGTCCCTTCTTCTTGTCAGTGTTTTCCACACAATCCTTTCCTCTCTGTACTGCACACAACCTCCTCATCCCTTACCTCTTCAGTCCACCTAATTTTCAACATTCGTCTGTAGCACCACATCTGATTCTCTTCTGTTCCGGGTTTTCCGCAGTCCACGTTTCACTACCATACAATGCTGTGCTCCGAACAGACATTCTCAGAAATTTCTTCCTTAAACTAAGGCCTATGTCTCATACCAGTAAACTTCTCTTGGCCAGGAATATCCTTTTTGCCAGTGCTAGTCTGCATTTGATGTCCTCCTTGCTCCGTCCGTTATTGGTTATTTTGCTGCCTAGGTCGCAGAATTCCTTAACTTCATCTACTTCGTGACTATCACTCCTGACAACTTTCTCGCTGTTCACAATTCTGCTACTTCTCATTACTTTCGTCTTTCTGCGATTTACCCTCAATCCATATTCTGTACTCACTAGATTGTTCATTCCGTTCAGCAGATCATTTAATTCTTCTTCACTTTCACTCAGGATAGCAATGTCATCAGCGAATTGTATCATTGATATCCTTTTACCTTGAATTTTTATTCCACTCCTGAACCTTTCATTTCCATCATTGCTTTTTCGATGTACATATTGAAAAGCATGGGCGTAAAACTACATTCCTGCCTTACACCCTTTTTAATCCGAGAAATTCTTGGTCGTCCAGTCTTATTATTCCGTCTTGGCTCTTGTAAATATTACTACACGTCTCTCCCTATAGCTTGCCCCTATTTTTCTCAGAATTTCGAGCATCTTGCACAATTTTACATTGTCGATCGCATTTTCCAGGTCGACAGATACTTGTCTTGCTTATATTATCAACCACAGCGCCAGAACTGCCTCTCTGGTGCCTTTACCTTTCCTAAAGCCAGACAGATCGTCATGTAACACATCCCCAATTTTCTTATCCACTCTTTTGTATATTATTCTTGACAGAAACTTGGATGCATGAACTGCTGAGACGGTTGTGCGCTAATCCTCGCACTTGTCACCTCTTGCAGTCTTCGGAATTGTGTGGATGATATTTTTTCCGCAAGTCAGATTGTATGTCGCCATACTCATATATTCCACACACCAACGTGAATAGTCGTTTTGTTGCCACTTCCTCCAACGATTTTAGAAATTATGATGGAATGTTGTGTATCCCTTCTCCCTTATTTGATCTGAAATCCTCCAAAGCTCTCTTAAATTCTGACGCCAGTACCGGTTGAAATGGTGCAAATGGCTCTGAGCACTATGGGTCTTAACATCTGTGGTCATCAGTCCCCTAGAACTTAGAACTACTTCAACCTAACCTAAAGACACCACACACACCCATGCCCGAGGCAGGATTCGAACCTGCGACCGTAGCAGTCGCGCGGTTCCGGACTGAGCGCCTAGAACCGCGAGACCACCGCGGCCGGCTCCAGTACCGGATACCCTATTTTTTTCTAAATCGACTGCTTTGTCTTCTCTCACATCACACAAATGTTCCCCCACATACAGGTCTTCATTGTACGCTTTCCACCTATCCTCTCTCTCTTCTGCATTTAACAGTGGAATTCCCGGTGCACTCTTGGTGTTACCACCCTTTCTTTTAATTTCACCGAATTGTATTTTTATTTTCCTATATGCTTAGTCAGTCCTTCCGAGAATCATTACTTTTTCATGCAGCCGTTTCGTCTTAGCTTCCCTGCACTTCTTATTTATTTCATTCCTCAGCGACTTGTATCTCTATATTCCTGAACTTCCCTGAATATATTTGTACTTCCTCCTTTCATCGATTAACTGTAGTATTGCTTCTGCTACCGATGGTTTCTTCGCAATTACCTTCTTTGTACCTGTGTTTTTCTGTCCAACTTCTGTGATTGCATTTTTAGATTTGTTCATTCCTCTTCAACTGTACTGCGTTCTGAGCTATTCCTTATTGCTGCATATGTAGCCTTAGAGAACTTCAAGCGTCTCTCCTCATTCCTTTGTATTTCTGTATCCCATTTCTTTGCGTATTGATTCTTCCTGACTAATGTCTTAAACTTCAGCCTACCCTCCATCACTACTAAATTATGATCTGTGTCTATATCTGATCTTGGGTACACCTTACAATCCAGTATCTGATTTCGGAATCTCTGTCTGAGCATGACATAATCTAAGTGAAATCTTCCCGTATCACGCGGCGTTTCCCAAGTATACATCCTCTTCTTGCGATTCTTGAACAGAGTATTCACTATTAATAGCTGAATTTTATTACAAAGCTCAACCAGTCTCTCTCTTCTTCCAGTCCTTGTTCCAAGCCCATATTCTCTCGTAACCTTTTCTTCTACTCCTTCCCGTACAACTGCAATCCAGTCCCCCATGACTATTAAATTTTCATCTCCTTTTATGTACTGCATTCCCCCTTCAGTATTCTCATATACTTTCTCTATCTCTTCATATTCAGCTTGCGACGTCGGCACGTATGCCTCAACTGTCGTTGTTAATGTTGGTTTGCTGCCCATTCTGATACAAACAGCCCTATTATTGAAGTGCTCACAATAACACACACTCTCTCCTACCTTCCTATTCGTAACGAATCCTCCTCCCGTTATATCATTTTCTGCTACTGTTGATATTACTCTACACTTATCTAATCAGAAATCCTTATCCTCTTTCCATTTCACTTCACTGACCCCTACTCTGTCTAGAGTAAGTCTTTGCATTTCCCTTTTCAGAGTTTCTAGCTTTCCTGCCACATTCAAGCTTGTGACATTCCACGCCCTTACTCATAGAACGTTGTCCTTTCTTTGGTTATACGTTCTTTTTCTCATGGTCACCTCCTCTTTGGCAGTCCCCTCCTGTAATCTGAATGTGGGACTACTCCTGAATCTTTTGCCAACGGAGAGATCATAATGACACTTTTTGCATTACAGGCCAGATGTCAAGTGGATACACATTACGTGTGTAATTCAGTGATTTCCACTGCCTTCCGCATTCTCATGCCATTGATTATTTCTGATTCTTCCGCCTTTAAGAGCAGTTTCCCACCCCAAGGAGAAGAGAGTGCCCTGAACCTCTGCCCCCACCCACCCCCTCTGATAAGGGCGTTGGCAGAATGAGGGCGACTTCTTACGCCGGAAGTCTTCATCCGCAAATGCTGATTATTAATCAATATTTAAGCGATGGCGTGTTTTGAACACGAGACCGATTACGTATAGATTACTAACAAAAGACGCTACCTCCAGACCAGGGATCTACAACTTATGAAAAGTAGTTTACTTTATTACAAGAATGGTAAGAAGATGTACATTTCATTGCCACTGGAATGTGCCGAATATTTGCAACTCTTTTTGAATATTTACTAAACTCTTCTCTTGAAGTACAAATTTCATAATGTCAGTCCAATCTAAGACACGAATAACACATTTGTCTTAACTAGACGATATGTATTCGCCTGTATATCGGCCTACGGCCCTGCGAGGGATGCTGTGACTTCGCCAGCGCTTTCATTCGTCATTGTAGACATCATTAACTTCTGTGGTATCGTTGGGAGGTGCCGACTTCGTTACGGCACCGCGATCTTTGGACGCTATCACAATAAGAAATAACGAGTAACATTTATTAAGAGCATATTACAAAATACTGCTTAACTCTTGTACAATTTCGTGCTTAGTACACAATGTCACAAACCTAATCCAGATGTACCAAAAAAACTTAGCTGTCTCGTGGTAGTGTATGACACTGACACTATACCTGATAGTAATGCGAACACACTCTGTTAACGGTCCTAGTTCTACACACATGAGGTGGCAAAAGTCATGGGATAACTCTGCATATCGTGTCGGACCTCATTTTGCCCGGCGTAGTGCAGCAAATCGACGCGGAATGGACTCAACCAGTCGGTGGAAGTCACCTCCAGAAATACTGACCAATGCCACTTCTATAGACGTCCATAATTGCGGTTGTCGGTGTACGATTTGTGCACGAACTGACCTCTTGATTGTACCCCATAAATGTTCGATGGGACTCATGTCGGCCGATCTGGGTGACCAAACAAATCATTCGCTCGAATTCTCCAGAGTGTTCTTCAAACCAATCGCCAACATTATTTCATTTATCGTATGGCAATACAGACACATAAGAAACAAACAGATAAATCACTAATATAACAAACGTTAATAATTGCAAACCAACATTACTAATATAACAAAGTTTACGGATTACAAACAAACATCAAGTCTATTAATATAATCTATCGACTCTGGAGTTGCGAGGAGGAAGTCGTCGGGGCTCCCATTATAGGCTCTTCTGGAAAACTCTTCAACAATGTGGCTGATGGTCTGACTTTCTCCGCAGTCACACTGATGGGATGGTATTTTATCCCATTTACACAGGGAGTAAGCACATCTGTCATGACGAGCTCTAATCCTATTTAGAGTGGACCACGTTTTGCGTGATAGGTCAAAACCAGTTGGCTTTTGTGAGATGCAAGGCATGTTATGATTTTGCCATGTGTTCCATTTTTCAGACCATGCTTTTGTGACTCTGAAACCTTCTTGTACACAGTTCCTTGCTGTTCTTGTTGGCGGGTTCCTAGATCGAAGCCTATTAGTGTTTGCAGCCTCAATGTTTTGGTGGATTGGGAGGCTTCGATTTCCCATGATGTTTCTGTATTCACGCACCAGGGCGTCAGTACGTCGCAGGTGTGGCGGCGGGATGTGGCTTAATATTGGGAGCCATTGCGTTGGAGTGGGTTTAATTACTCCAGAAATCATCCTTAGAGTGTTATGCAACTGGACATCCACCTTTTTTACATGTGGGCTGTTTAGCCAAATCGGAGCACAGTATTCGGCAGCCGAGAATACAGTTGCTAAAGCGGAGTTGCGGAGAGTGGAGGCCGCTGCTCCCCAGGTCGTACCACAGAGCTTTTGAATAATGTTGTTTCTTGTCTTTAATTTTTCGGCTTCTTTGTTAGGTGCTCTTTAAAAGATAGTGTTCTGTCCAGCGTCATGCCCAAGTACTTCGGAATTTTTATTACGCCAGAAAACGGTGTTTTCAAATCGAATGTTGAGTTCCTTTCCAGCGAGTTTGTTGTTGAGATGGATGCAACTAACCTCTGTTTTGGAAGCATTTGGTTGAAGTCTCCACTTACGGAAATATTCACCCATTATCTTCAGGTCTTTCGTTAGGATATCCTCAGATGCTTCAATTGTGCTACATCTTGTAGCGAGGGCCGAATCGTCAGCATACCCGAACTTTCTTGATTGTGTTTCCGGCAGGTCTGCAATATAGAGGCTAAACAGCAGTGGTGCAAGCACTGATCCTTGTGGTAAGTCATTCTTAAGTTTTCTGATGGAGCTGTAGTCGGTGTCCATACTTATTTGGAACACCCTATCATTGAGCATGCTGTCTATTAAGCGTGCTATAGATTTGCAAGGAATTACTCGAAGAATTTTGTACATGATGCCTTCTCCCCACACAGTGTCGTAAGCTGCTGAGAGGTCAATAAAGGTGACTGATGTTTTCAATTTTCTCTGGAATCCCGGCTCAATGTAAGTAGTGCGTGGCAACACCTGGTCAGTACAACTTCTTCCTGGCCGAAAGCCTGCCTGTTCAACTGGGATCGCCCTGAACAATTCTGGGATAATTCTGTTATATATAAGCCTCTCTAGTAATTTGTAATTTACAGACAGAAGGGCAATTGGTCTGTAGCTTTTTGGGTTGTCAGTTGGCTTCCCAGGCTTTAAAATAGCTATTACCTTAGATCGTTTGAGTTCTTGTGGGATATTGCCAGTTTGCATTATGTTTGTGAAAAATTGAGCCAGCCATACTTTTGTATACTTGCCACAGTTTATTATGAATTCAGGGTGAACGTTGTCGCAACCTGGTGCCTTTGTTGGTTTGACATCTTTCAGAGCTTTTTCTATGTCTTCGCTAGAGAAAGGGCGAGAGTGTTCAGTTTCTGTGGCTTCATGTTTTGAGATTTTGAGTTCTCGCTTCACTTGGATTGTATGAGTTTTATCCTTTGGTGTCCTATACGTGTTAACTAGATGTACAGCTATGGCATTTGGTCTTACAGCTGCTTTTTGTCGTTGTGCTAGTGGGCTGCTACCTACTTTTCTCAGCAGTGACCATGCTTGCCTGCTAGATGTTTGGAAATTGGAGCTTTCTACAGTTTCCGTCCACTTTTGTCTTCTGGCAGCATCCAAGCTGTGAAGCAGTTCATCCGCTATTTCCTGATCTCCGGATTCAAGGAAGCTCTGGTATAGTTCTTCGCTGGTTTGGGACCATCCAGGGATGTATTCTTTGCGGTACCCTCTTGGTATGTGCTTCTCGGCCGTGCTTATCATGGCACCAACAAATCTTTGGTAATTTTTGCTAGTAGGTGGTATCCATCCCAAACATTTGTCCAAATCTGTGGAGAATCCACAGAATCGTGGGCGAGGAATAGAGGTAATTAGGGGAATTTGAGTTTCTACCTCTATTATGATTGGACGGTGTTGACTGTGCAGAAAGTCGGACAGAACTCTGCGTGAGGCCATGAGAGGTTGGTCTCTGTCGTTGGACGAGATGAAACACAGGTCAGGGTTGTATTCCTATCTCCAGGCAGCTGATCTAAACGTAAATCGACCCTTAGCATCGAATACGTGGTATAAGTATTCTTCTGCCCATTTTGCTAGTGCTTCTCCATTTGCATCATTTTTATACTTCCACTGTCCATGATGACTATTGAAATCGCCAACGTATGCAGCAGGATGTGGCTGAGTTTGAAGAACGTGGGCTGGCCAAGGTGTAGCAGGTGGCTTATAAACATTGGAGACGGTAATGCTTCCGATTTTTGTAACAACGTTATGAATGTCTTCGTTGGTGGATGTAGAAATTAGGAAAGCGTTTTCAATGCCTTGTTTGACATATGTGGCTACTCTATAAGACCTATGATAGGTCGCTCCCAACAGTTCATAGCCTGGTATTTTGCCCCTTTTATTTAGTTGTTGCACTGTATCACAATGAGTTTCCTTTATAGCAACCAAGTCAATGTTGTCATTTTTTTAAAGTTTTGATAGAAACTGGCACTTAGCATATCTTATGCCTTCTATGTTTATGTGACAAATTCGAACCACGGGTCCGAGTTTCCTGGTCAGAGGGACCTGAGAAGGGCCGTTTGGTCTGTCTGGTGACATTACTCTTACTGAAAGTGTCTTATAGACAGGAGATCCTCAGATTTTCTGACTGCCAGTATATGCTAGTTCATTTAGCGTTACCCAGGGTGCACGTATAGTGTTACACTACGGACGCGAACTAGCTTTACAACCCAATCGCCAACAACTGTGGCTCAATAAAATGGGGCATTGAAATCCATAAAAATTCTGTCATTGTTCTGGAACATGAATCCATTAATGGCTCCAAATGGTGTCCAAGTAGTCGAACTTAACCATTTTCAATCAGTGAGCCGGCCGCGGTGGTCTAGCGGTTCTAGGCGCTCAGTCCGGAACCGCGCGACTGCTACGGTCGCAGGTTCGAATCCTGCCTCGGGAATGGATGTGTGTGATGTCCTTAGGTTAGTTAGGTTTAAGTAGTTCTAAGTTCTAGGGGACTGATGACCACAGATGTTAAGTCCCATAGTGCTCAGAGCCATTTGAACCATTTTTTTCAATCGGTGATCTGTTCAATTGGACCCACAACCCACACAATTATGGAACCAGCTTGCACAGTGCCTTGTTGATAACTTGAGTCCATGGCTTCGTGGGGTCTGCATCGCCATCGAACACTACCATCATCAGCTCTTACCAACTCGAATCCGGACTCATCTGACCAGGCCTCGGTTTTCCAGTCGTCTAGGGTCCAACCGATATTGTCACGACACCAGGAGATTCGCTGCAGCTGATGTCGACAAAGGCACTCGCGTCGGGACTGGATGTTGCGTTATCCTAATCATCATCATTTCATGCGCAACTCGCCGAAGTGGCTGTAGGATTTACCTCTGTACCAGTCAAGTCGGAAGCATGGTATTCTGTGGTTGACAGCATTCCCCATGACGTCTGTCCAACCTACACTACTGGCCATTAAAATTGCTACACCAAGAAGAAATGCAGATTATAAACAGGTATTCATTGGACAAATATATTATACTAGAACTGACATGTGATTACATTTTCACGCAATTTCGGTGCATAGATCCTGAGAAATCAGTATCCATAACAACAACTTCTGGCCGTAATAACGGCCTAGATACGCCTGGACATTGGGTCAAACAGAGCTTGGATGGCGTGTACAGGTACAGCTGCCCATGCAGCTTCAACACGATACCACAAATCATCAAGAGTAGTGACCGGGGTAATGTGACTAGCCAGTTGCTCGGCCACCATTGACCAGACGTTTTCAATTGGTGAGAGATTTGGAGAATGTGCTGGCCAGGGCAGCAGTCGAACATTTTCTCTATCCAGAAAGGCCCCTACAGGACCTGCAACAAGCGGTCGTGCATTATCCTGCTGAAATGTAGCGTTTCGCATGGATCTAATGAAGGGTACAGCCACAGGTCGTAACACGTCTGAAATGTAACGTCCACTGTTCAAAGTGCCGTCAATGCGGATAGAGCCACGGGTCGTAACACATCTGAAATGTAAAGTCCACTGTTCAAAGTGCCGTCAATGCGAACAAGAGGTGACAGAGACGTGTAACCAATGGCACCCCATACCATCACACCGGGTTAGACGCCAGTATGGCGATGACGAATTCACGCTTCCAATGTGCGTTCACCGCGATGTCGCCAAACACGGATGCGACCATCATGATGCTGTAAACAGAACCTGGATTCATCTGAAAAGATGACGTTTTGCCATTCGTGCAGCCAGGTTCGTCGTTGAGTACACCATCGCAGTCGCTCCTGTCTGTGATGCAGCATCAAGGGTAACCGCAGCCATTGTCTACGAGCTGATAGTCCATGCAGCTGCAAACGTCGTCGAACTGTTCGTTCAGATGGCTGTTGTCTTGCAAACGTCCCCAGTCAGGGATCGAGACGTGGCTGCACGATCCGTTACAGCCATGCAGATAAGATGCCTGTCATCTCGACTGCTAGTGATACGAGGCCGTTGGGATCCAGCACGGCGTTCCGTATTACCCTCCTGAACCCACCGATTCCATATTCTGCTAACAGTCATTGGATCTCGACCAACGCGAGCAGCAATGTCGCGATACGATAAACCGCAATCGCGATAGGCTACAATCCGACCTTTGTCAAAGTCTGAAACGTGATGGTACGCATTTCTCCTCCTTACACGAGGCATCACAACAACGTTTAACCAGGCAACGCCGGTCAACTGTAGTTTGTGTATGAGAAATCGGTTGGAAACTTTCCTCATGTCAGCACGTTGTAGGTGTCGCCAGCGGCGCCAACCTTGTGTGAATGCTCTGAAAAGCTAATCATTCGCATATCACAGCATCTTCTCCCTGTCGGCTAAATTTCTCGTCTGTAGCACGTCATCTTCGTGGTGTAGCAACTTTAATGGCCAGTAGCGTATTTACGGACGTATACCACGCGCTGGAGGAGCCGGTGCAGACGCAGGAACAGGTTTGGTGTGAATGCTTCTGCATGGATTTGAGGGGCAGATTGCGAGTAGTTGTGTCTGTGTGGTGACGGTCTCTTGCAGTATTTGCTCTGTACCTCTTGCTTCGTGCAAAATACTTTTTCAGTGAAATTCAATTTATCATTAGATCCATATTCCAGGTTAATAACTTATAATACGCAGTGTTGCTAAATCAACAGAGCGAAGACAATGCCTGCTTTCTCACTGGCCGGTTCACGATCCACGCACAGTAGGCAGCGCTCGTTCGCCCGTGCTGTAGTTGGGGCTCTCGGTACGTGGGCCTTCCACGCCCGGCCTTGCGCGGTGCGAGGCTTTGCTGATCCCTGGGCGTTGGCGCGGCTCTGCGACGACCGCAGGCGGATCTCCGGAGGCCCGGCGGTGCGGTCCGCAAGTCGTCAGCGGGGGCCGCGTGGGGCCAATTTAGCCACCGGGGGCGTCACAGCGCAGCTCCGGCGCCGGGCCGGAGGCAATTTCCGGGGCGGACAGCGACCGCCTCTAGCGAGCGGCGGCGCTCGGAAATTAACGCCGCCCACGCGTGTACGCTTGCTTACACGGGCCGTCCACGCGCCGGAGTGTAGGTTTTTTTTATTTTTTTATTCACCGCGTCCCTCTGTGTGATCCGCATGTAGGTTACTACAGCGTATCGTAATTACTCGTGTTAGACCTCAACCATGTTGATACAAAGACACAATGATTAAAAGCTATTTTGAAAATGCGACAGGAACAAAAAAAAAAAAAAAAAGCTGAAATAGAAAGCAACACAGAACTGGGGATGTTGGAAATCAGAGTACATTATGTATACATACTGTACACGGTACAGTCACATTACTGTGACCACCACCTATGTTCACTGTCAGCCGGCCGCGGTGGTCTAGCGGTTCTAGGCGCTCAGTCCGGAACCGCGCGACTGCTACGGTCGGAGGTTCGAATCCTGCCTCGGACATGGATGTGTGTGATGTCCTTAGGTTAGTTAGGTTTAAGTAGTTCTAAGTTCTAGGGGACTGATGACCACAGATGTTAAGTCCCATAGTGCTCAGAGCCATTTGAACCATTTGTTCACTGTCAACGTGAAATAACCAGTCACAGACGGCAGGTGGCAGCAATAGCAGTGGGGGGTATATAAACAGTGTCGGGGGATGCGGAAAACAGTGCAGTTAATTGTCGTAATGTGGAAATGGAGGGATTTACCTGTCTACCAATAGGGCGCGATCAATGGCTTTCGGGCCAAGAGCGGACGCGTTTCATGATATATCTTTTCCTCGATCTCTTATATAATTATCGTACCAAGGACTTTCAAAAAGTAAATTACAAATTTTCATGTCAGGCCAAGTAAGCTTCAGTTCTGCACTACATACATACATGCTACTACATACACTATGTGATCGAAAGTATCTGGACACCGCCAAAAACATACATTTTTCATATTACGTGCGTTGTGCTGCCACCTACTGCTAGGTACTCCACATCAGCCACCTTAGTAGTCATTAGACATCGTGAGAGAGCAGAATGGAGCGCTCCGCAGAACTCATGGACTTCGACCGTGATCGGGTGACTGGGTGTCACTTGTGTCATACGTCTATATCCGATATTTTCGCACTCATAAACATCCCTTGGTCTACTGTTTCGGATTTGATAGTGAAGTGGAAAAGCGAAGGGACCTTGTCTGTTGACTGACAGAAATCGCCGATAGTTGAAGAGGGTCGTAGTGGGTAATAGGCAGACATCTATCCGCGCCATCACACAGGAATTCCAAACTGCATCAGGATCCACTGCATGTACTATGACAGTTAGGCGGGAGGTGAGAAAACTTGGATTTCATGGTAGAGCGGCTGCTCATAAGCCACATATCAAGCCGATAAATGCCAAACGACGACTCGCTTGGTGTAAAGAGCATAAACATTGGACGATTGAACAGTTGAAAAACTGCCCGGTGAACGTCATCTGCCAGCGTGTGTAGCGCCAACAGTAAAAAATGGCTCTGAGCACTATGGGACTCAACTGCTGTGGTCATAAGTCCCCTAGAACTTAGAACTACTTAAACCTAACTAACCTAAGGACAGCACACAACACCCAGCCATCACGAGGCAGAGAAAATCCCTGACCCCGCCGGGAATCGAACCCGGGAACCCGGGCGTGGGAAGCGAGAACGCTACCGCACGACCACGAGATGCGGGCCGCCGCCAACAGTAAAATTCGGAGGCGGTGGTGTTATGGTGTGGTCGTGATTTTCATGGAGGAGGCTTGCACCCCTTGTTGTTTTGCATGGCACTATCACAGCTCAGGCCTATACTGATGTTTTAAGCACCTTCTTGTTTCCCAATGTCGAAGCGCAATTCGGGGATGGCGATTGCATCTTTCAACGCGATCGAGCATCTGTTCCTAATGCACGGTCTGTGGCGGAGTGGTTACACGGCAATAATATTCCTGTAATGGACTGGCCTGCACAGAGTCTTGACCAGCATCCTACAGAATACCTTTGGGATGTTTTGGAACGCCGACTTCGTGCCAGGCCTGACCGACCGACATCGATACCTCTTCTCAGTGCAGCACTCCGTGAAGAATGGGCTGCCATTCCCCAATAAACATTCCATCACCTGACTGAACGCATGCCTGCGAGAGTGGAAGCTGTAATGAAGGCTAAGGCTGGGCCAACACCATATTGAATTCCAGCATTATCGATGGAGAGCGCCACGAAATTGTAAGTCATTTTCAGCCAGGTGTCCGGATACTGGTGCTACGTGCCTTTCATTTTAAGTAGCTGACTACATAAGAAAAAAATGTTCAAATGTGTGTGAAATCTTATGGGACTTTAACTGATAAGGTCATCCGTCCCTGAGCTTACACACTACCTAACATAAATTATCCTAAGGAGAAACACACACCCATGGCCGAGGGAGGACTCGAACCTCTGCCGGGACCTGACTACAGAAGAACGTGGCGTTTCGCCCACATCAGTCTTGTTAGTATTCCACTTCTCTGCCCATTCCTACGGTTCAACTACTGCCAAGATATGTGCTGCCATTTGGGTCCTTGCGTCCCAACACCATTCAGGGTTTCTCAAACCCTTAGATTCAAAATTATACACACGGTAGAGAGTCTAAAACTATTCTGAGATAAGGAATCAACGATAGGAAGTAAATATTGTATAAGACCAAATAATAGTACCTTTGGTTACATAGTGTTTGCTACGAATATGCTGCTATAGTTGTTGACTGCGTCTCTTGTGCACGTAATATAACGTACCATCTGAATAACAGATACAGTCATGGTTGGGTTGTAAGGCGAAGTCCTGCCTAGTGGCGAACGCCATAGTTGGATTTCATTCCTGTGGATTATTTCCTACAGCGCTGCTTGAAGTCGTTGACGCACGGAACTCCAGTGGAAACTGAAGAGAAAGTGGTTAGTAGTGACCTAGCTGGCAGTCTCTTTGTCCAACAGACAAAGTTGTAAGGTATGCATACTTTGAAACAGCCATTCGTCATGACGGTATGAGCTTAAGTTTATCCAATAAGATGTAAGTTTTTTTACACCAATAAACTAATTATTTATGCCTATTTATTTTGAACTGGTATTTGCGAATTTTCAACGGCCTTCAAGATGCTACCAGTTCTAAATAGCTCCATGGTTTGGGATGGCGTTCTTTCTCTCGGAATACACCCACACATGCGAAGAAATGATGACCTGTTTGCCTATTTTCTGTTCGCACATCCTTAAAAATGGTTCAAATGGTTCAAATGGCTCTGAGCACTATAGGACTTAACATCTGAGGTCATCAGTCCCCTAGAACTTAAAACTACTTAAACCTAACTTAATAAGGACATCACACACATCCATGCCCGAGGCAGGATTCGAACCTGCGACCGCAGCGGTCGCGCGGCTCCAGACTGAGGCGCCTAGAACAGCTCGAGCACTCTGTCCGGCGCACATCCTTCACAAGCAGTTAAATCGATACTAGACCCTTTTGCTGTTTAAGTTAGCTTGTTCAATATCTTCGATTTTATAGAAAGTTTTTGTGTGAGTTACACGTCTTTTTTGAATTACAGTACTTTGGACATTGCAAGAACAGGGATTTGCGCATCATCGTCTCTTGCTAGTGGTTGTGTATAAAAGCATACGTGAGTGTGGAAATTCATAGGCTGCCGATTCGCTGAATTACCAAATTAAATGATGTTTTAAAATAAAGATTACTGTCTGAGGGCCCAGACGTAATGAGTGATACGAACTGTCAGTTAAGGAAAATACAATGGTCAAAATAAACGTTGTATATTGCTTTATTGTCAATACTGGGCATAACAGGACACAAATTGATTATGTTCTACCAATTACAGTCACACAAAATAAAAATAATATGAGCGCATTTCCGCTTGAAAAACACAACCAAAAAAGAAAAACAAACCCTTACTAAAGACTCCACTACAGACACTGCAGTTTCTTCTCATTTTTACCTTGCGTAGCACATTACATATGATTCAATTGGCCTTCCTCGTAAATGCAGACACTTTTGAATGCGGTTAGCCATACTCCCTACCAAACGGTCCAGATAAGGCTGTGAGATATTGTACCATTCCTCCACAGCTGCATTTGCTTTCTCAATGCAGCTGAGATCTGGAGAATATGGAGGCCATACCATCCGACTGATTTATGATCCACTAGGAAGGTGTTCACGAGATTGTGACGATGAGGGCGTGCGCTGTAGTCCATCAGCATCATCGTGAATCCCACCCCAGTATGTTCACCAAATGGAGACACAGTGCGTGTAAGTATGTCGTCCAGATACTTCACACCAGCCATCCTCCGATCCTCCGAAGACCACAAAACGCGACGGCACCGCCTTCATAATGGTGGCAGTTGTCCTCGTCGCCTTCACACACGAATATCAGTATCAAATGGTTCAAATGGCTCTGAGCACTATGAGACTTAACTTCTGATGTCATCAGTCCCCTAGAACTTAGAGCTACTTAAACCTAACTAACCTAAGGACATCACACACATCCATGCCAGAGGCAGGATTCGAACCTGCGACCGTAGCAGCAGCGCTGTTATACACAGATATCGGACCTGCATACCTGTTGTTTTTTTCCGCGGCTATTTCTGTGACGATCCCCATCTGATCCAGTCGCTAAAAACTTGTTCCAGAGTCTAGAGACATCATTTTGACTCAGTGCGACACTCGCAGCGACGTCCACCTGTATCATTCCCCTCTCCATTCGAGTGACTGTAAGGAGTCTCTGAGCGAAAATTATGGTTGTCCGTACCATCCTGAAGCAACAAAAGGCTCGTAATGGCACACAGCACAAGTAACGCTATGTTTACAGATGGCCGGCCGGTGTGGCCGAGCGGTTCTAGGCGCTTCAGTCTGGAACCGCGCGACCGCTACGGTCGCAGGTTCGAATCCTGCCTCGGGCATGGATGTGTGTAATGTTCTTAGGTTAGTTAGGTTTAAGTAGTTCTAAGTCCTAGGGGACTGATGACCTCAGCTGTTAAGTCCCATAGTGCTCAGAGCCATTTTTTTGTTTACAGATGATACGGTTGCCATAGAATACAGATACTGCCCCCTCACGCTAGAAACAGGGACTGTTTCTGCCCAAAATACATTATAAACAAAATACTGGATTGGTCTCACAACGTATTTCTGGATCACAACATTCAATATTAAAGTTTCGGCAGTATGCAACATTTATTTTGACGACTGTGTAGCACTCACAACGAAATTGGCATGTCACATTGTTTCTCTTTCCCTACACCACCTTTCGCTGCGGAAGGGGGGTGGGAAATTATAAAAAATAAAAAAGAAATTATGCAAATATATGTACAAAATAAATTGTCAAAATCGTTTTCTTGATTCAATTAAAAGTTTCGACTACAGGAATATCCCCTGTTCTTAACTATCTCTGATTTTCGCCTGATATTAATTCGTATTCAACTTTTCGCCCTCTTAAATTGCGTAACAGGTTCTGACTAAATACTAACAAAAGGATGTCGTAGAGTTACGAGGGCAGTTCAATAAGTAATGCAACACATTTTTTTTCTCGGCCAATTTTGGTTGAAAAAACCGGAAATTTCTTGTGGAATATTTTCAAACATTCCCGCTTCGTCTCGTATAGTTTCATTGACTTCCGACAGGTGGCAGCGCTGTACGGAGCTGTTAAAATGGCGTCTGTAACGGATGTGCGTTGCAAACAACGGGCAGTGATCGAGTTTCTTTTGGCGGAAAACGAGGGCATCTCAGATATTCATAGGCGCTTGCAGAATGTCTACGGTGATCTGGCAGTGGACAAAAGCACGGTGAGTCGTTGGGCAAAGCGTGTGTCATCATCGCCGCAAGGTCAAGCAAGACTGTCTGATCTCTCGCGTGCGGGCCGGCCGTGCACAGCTGTGACTCCTGCAATGGCGGAGCGTGCGAACACACTCGTTCGAGATGATCGACGGATCACCATCAAACAACTCAGTGCTCAACTTGACATCTCTGTTGGTAGTGCTGTCACAATTATTCACCAGTTGTGATATTCAAAGGTTTGTTACCGCTGGGTCCCTCGTTGTCTAACCTAACACCATAAAGAGCAAAGGAGAACCATCTGTGCGGAATTGCTTGCTCGTCATGTGGCTGAGGGTGACAATTTCTTGTCAAAGATTGTTACAGGTGATGAAACATGAGTTCATCACTTCGAACCTGAAACAAAACGGCAATCAATGGAGTGGCGCCACACCCACTCCCCTACCAAGAAAAAGTTTAAAGCCATACCCTCAGCCGGTCAAGTCATGGTTACAGTCTTCTGGGACGCTGAAGGGGTTATTCTGTTCGATGTCCTTCCCCATGGTCAAACGATCAACTCTGAAGCGTATTGTGCTACTCTTCAGAAATTAAAGAAACGACTTCAGCGTGTTCGTAGGCACAAAAATCAGAACGAACTTCCCCTTCTTCATGACAACGCAAGACCTCACACAAGTATTCGCACCTGAGAGGAGCTCACAAAACTTCAGTGGACTGTTCTTCCTCATGCACCCTACAGCCCCGATCTCGCACCGTCGGATTTCCATATGTTTGGCCCAATGAAGGACGCAATCCGTGGGACGCACTACGCGGATGATGAAGAAGTTATTGATGCAGTACGACGTTGGCTCCGACATCGACCAGTGGAATGGTACCGTGCAGGCATACAGGCCCTCATTTCAAGGTGGCGTAAGGCCGTAGCATTGAATGGAGATTACGTTGAAAAATAGTGTTGTGTAGCTAAAAGATTGGGGAATAACCTGGTGTATTTCAATGCTGAATAAAACAACCCCTGTTTCAGAAAAAAAATGTGTTGCATTACTTATTGAACTGCCCTCGTACATCAAGAAAAGTAACCAACTCCCAAATGAATCTGACACCTTTTGAATACAGCACAATGGCATGGAGCTCAACGCTTTTACTGAATTAAGACCCTATGTACTGACGAGCTCCGGTACCACAATATGCAAAACGACAGTGAAAGCGGCTGCTGCTGGCTATCTGATTGCGGCTCCAGCACCGTCGGTAGACTCTCGCTGCAGCTCTGAAACCTGCCTGCTCACTTGGACCAATATTGTCCGTAATACTCCTGTCTATGAACTAGTCTGGTATCGTATCATGTGCGACTGAGATCATCCATTGGCCAGATAGACAGTCTCATTATAGCATTACAAGCACGCGAGAATAAAAAGCACTTCTAATGTCCAACTACTCTTAGAGCTTCTTAATTTCGCCACCCTGCTTACATAGTGACGAATACCTGTATACAGCTCACAGAGACGAGATGGTACATCTACTCGATAGTCTATCGGCGTCTAGGTGGCTCTGTATTGTGCACAAGATGGCGCGCACAGACACATGTCCTCTCCGCTCACTGAGAAGGCTCCGACGCTCCTTCTTTAGATAAAACTAACAGCTATGCTACTGCAAAACAACATCAGAAGGACGGCACTTGCCTGTCCAACCACAGGGCTCGTTTATAAACGATTACCCCCTTCCTACTTCGAGTCATACGGCCTTCCGCCAACCCTGCTAGTCCGCATAGCAGTTGAGTGGAAATTTCCAGCAAAACTCTGGCTCCTACCTAATTTTTCAGAAGGGCTGTTGGTTTTTTTCAAATTTACAGCATCTGCGACATAGTCGCGTACACAAACAGTGATCCATTGCTGTCAAACGTTTTTTATTCCAGTCTTTGATCACAATAGTAATTCTTTAGACGATGACCGGTTTCAGTCCATAATGATCGTCCTCAGATTTACAATATACAAATATATACACCTAGTGAGCAGTGTGTCTTTCAACATAATACAGCAATACGTATCACAATATACAATCATACAACCAGGGAAATTATAGATAAAATACGGTAAAACGTACCTTTTCTACAAAATGTCCTAAAGTGTTAAGGCCATAATGGCATCGTCAAAAAATATAATTATAATCAGCACAGCATCACCGCATAGATCTAAAATAAGGTGTAGAATAGGCCACTTCGTCCACACAGTCATTATTGCAAGTGGCTACTGAAGTACAGTAGGTACCAAAAATCTGTTTGGCTACGTCCTCCCTAGATGTCGCTACTGTGGGCTTAGATGTAGTCATCATTTACGCAAAAAACATAACCTGATAAAAACACATTAGGTAAAGTATATGTAGCAGACTTTTAAAATTGATCACTATCATAGAAACCAATTGTGATACATTAAAAGACGAATACAGTTACCCATATAAAATTATTAAAATGTAATATATGAAGAGAACAGGACCGATACTTTTGATGGTGAATTTACGGTCAACAATTAATATACGTAATATATTGCCTGTAGCAACCTATAAATTACCTATGAAAGATAAAATGTCTGTTATATTTATATGTTTTGACGATGCCATTATGGCCTTAACACTTTAGGAAATGGTGTAAAGAAGATAAGTTTTACCGTATTATATCTGTACTTTTACCTGGTTGTATGATAGTATATTGTGATACGTATTGTTATGTTGAAAGACACACTGCTCACTAGGTGTATATATTTGTATATTGTAGATCTGAGGATGGTCATTATGGACTGAAACCGATCATCGTCTAAAGAATTGATATTGTGATCAAAGACTGGAATAAAAAACATTTTTCAAATTTAAGCTGTGGCCTTTGGACTGCTGCTGGACTCGAGCCATTTCAAACAACGGGCTTCGCTTCCCACTTCACCTTCCGCAGACTCTCACGGCCCGACCACGTATAACCGTGTACTGCTAAGAGATGGCTTTGAGCCGGCAGGCCTCCATCATCTGCTGCTGCCCCCCCCCCCCCCCCCGCCACCAGCGAAACCTCCTGAGACCGTGCAAAAACGTTGTTCCGTCCCTGACATACCGCGGAGGAGAGGTCCGCTAACCCACAGTGCCCGTCCTCGTTTCCAGTGGTTTCTCAGCAAAAACATTGTGCTGTATTCTGACTGCCAATTATCCCTTGAGCATGCAGTGCAGGAGATTAGTAACGTCATCCTCATTTCCCACATATGTCAATGTTCTAAATAGCTTCTACTCGATCTCTTACTGCATTTAAAATACAAATGCTGTTCTAATTACTTCATGTAAGACGTCCATAAAATACGATGCTTTATACCTCTCCTTCATCAAACGATAGGTCAAGTCTCTATTTTGCTGTATTTTTAGGACAGGATGACGATGCAATTATATTTAGATGCGATCTTGGCTCTAAATTACTTCTTCTAATATTACAATCTGCAGATCGTGCCCTGATCAGAGGGTCTGTAATACATGAATATTTAAAGTTGATTCCCTTAACACGTAATTTCATTTTTCAATTTATGTTATCAAACTCTGATTTACGAGCATACGCACCGAGGAATGAAAGCAAAATTTTCGCACCTCATGATAAATTAATCAGTAAAAAGGTCTTTCGTTTACGCTTTCAGGGACAAACTTTTATCTGGTTCTTTTTTAATTTCATGAACACACCAGATTAGGTATCGATTTTTTTACTAGAATTATCAGTTGTTGGCAGAATTTGCTCGTCTTCAGATATAAAATGTAGAAGGACGGCAGCTGCAACTGTTGCCCCTCATTACAACTTACTTATCGTAAAACGAAAGCTCGGAAATGCCTCGCTATTCATTTCGCCAATTTTCTATTAGAAACAAAATCTTATATGTACTCCTGCTGTAGACTCGATCTGAAATGACCCCAGACAGTTTCTGCACACTGGCCGCAGCTGCTTTGAGTGTCTACAACGCCATTTCGGAAACGTCTCTATGCAATGCCCACAGCGGTTTGTGCTTCGCAGCTGAAAGCTATCAAAAGTGCGGCAACGTGTCAGTGATTTCCTTAACAGGTTTTGCACAGGAGCTGATAACCACATTGATTTTAACGTTCATGTGGCTGAGGTTCTATTTACACAGGCTTTCCGAACTCTGTAAATCATGCAATTATCGCACGCTATGCATTATCGTCGTATTATTCTTGTCTATACGGAAACGGGGCTTTCCCATTTAAGTAGTGTAGAGAGTGCAACACTCCAAAGAGAAGAGTTCTAAGTTATTTAGCAAGTTCGTGACGAACAGAGTTCAACTTTCCTAATTTAACACCCTCTCAGAACTGTGGAATAATGCACAGCTCCAAAGTACCTGATGGTCTATCACTCCTTGATAATGCACTCCCATACAGTTTGATCATTTTCCACGTCATGCATACAACTACACTTCCACCTACATTTTGCAAACCAACGAAAGGTGCTTAGCAAATAGTCCTGTTTGTTGCACCGTATGTTAAGGGTCTTCCTGCTACCTTTATCAAATAGGCAACATCGTGCAAGTTGTTACAAATCTATGTCATGTTTTGGAAAACTGTTTAGACAGCTAAGCAATACTTGTGTTCCTGCAATTTTCAGTGAAGGCATTTTTAATCGCTTGGCAGAAAAAAAGTTCTTTAGCGTTTATTGTTTCCTCAGATGGAACAAGTGAAACAGCTTACGCGCAAGCTACATCTGATGCAAGATCCATTGCATAAATTTCGTTTTTCAGCAGTGTTTTGTCATCTGGACAATCAATAATAGTGTGAGTTAGGTAGCGAAAATACGGTCTTTAAGACAGTAACTGCAAATAAATGAAATTATACCTCTCTGCTATCTTGATGTAGTCATAGCAATTAGAAAGCACGTAGCGTGTTAAATGCTTTCGAATGACAACATTTTCCAACAGGATAAAGTTTTTACAGGTCCTAAATTACAAGCTACGAAAGAGAACGAATAATTTTTAAAGCGAGTCATTGTACAAGCATTTTAACTTTTCTGCTAACCATAAAGCTAAGAGATGTACATCTTTTATACTGCAATTGTTTCTTCTCCCACAAAGGTTTAATAGTAGTAAGCTTTGCTTCAGTTTTCTGCCGTCGGTTGATTAAAAGAAAACAGTACTTTGCATGCAAAGCAGATTTAGCGTGGCCCTCTGATAGAATACGTGACCCTACTTATACGTCCCGTTAGTTTCTCTTCGTTATAAAAATGGCTGCTGACACGTCTAATATCGACGATTATCCCATAACTCATTCCTAGGAGAGTTGAAAACAATTCTTGCACACGCCAGAGTGATAGACCACAAGCTACTTACAGTTACTTTGTACTAGTGATACACTTCATACGTTCCTTCGTCTGAAAATCATATAATCAGTAGACTCCCACTGTTTAGTATGCAAATCACGTTGTTGATCTCTTGTAGTTTACGCTCTACAATTTTCCTTGACAATTTTTGTATTTATAAATGATCTTGTTGATCGAAACGGTTCCGTACTACAATATTTTCGACAATTTACAAGCAAAATGAAATCGCTTCTAATTACATCTCTTTTAATTTTTAATTTTTTAATTTTATGCGGTTCTTTATTACATACTGCCAGCCTTTCATCGATTGGTGGCTCAGACAGAGAGAGAGACTTCAAAAATAGGAGAAGATAAAATGTAATTCCCCAGGAAGCAATCTTTTTTAAATGGAGCCGGCCGGTGTGGCCGAGCGGTTCTACGCGCTTCAGTCTGGAACTGCGCGACCGCTACTGTCGCAGGTTCGAATCCTGCCTCGGGCATGGATGTGTGTGATGTCCTTAGGTTAGTTAGGTTTAAGTAGTTCTAAGTTCTAGGGGACTGATGACCTCAGATGTTAAGTCCCATAGTGCTTAGAGCCATTTGAACAATTTTTTAAATGGACCTGAGACAATGAAAAGCCATCTTCCAAGATCGATTTGCTTAAAAAGTCTGATAAAATTCAG
The DNA here is from genome assembly GCF_023898315.1 of Schistocerca nitens. Taxonomy (NCBI): domain Eukaryota; kingdom Metazoa; phylum Arthropoda; class Insecta; order Orthoptera; family Acrididae; genus Schistocerca; species Schistocerca nitens. Next base: position 180,206,415 of record NC_064617.1, on the reverse strand, counting down.
GATGATGATTAACAAAAAATATACCATTTAGTTAGCTGGCACACTCTTTAATTGTATAATCAGAATGTTACTATAAGTTACTCATGTAAGAGACTCAACGAGACTTTCGTATCTGCCAGACTCATCTCCAAACTATTCCTTTTCCGTAGACCGTGGGTGTGACCATTCTTCTTTGTCAGGCTATCAACTCCTGTGCGGAATAACACATGTAGAGCAGCAAACTCACTAACTGAGACAAAAGGTTAAGCACCTAGTAGAGAAGGAAGTGGATAGAAAATTTGCAACTTGTGAGATGCGGAATTATTTCAGTGACTACAAAATCACGTTTAATAAACAACGAAATCTGCAGTACGAGCAGACGGCCGGCACCTTGTCAGTAAGATGCTGCACCCAGTTAGTGCTGGATGCATGCACTGATACGATTGGAAAGGATGTCATACAAACGTATTATGTCCTGGGGTAAGCTGGCCGACCACTATTGTAACTGGTCCTCGATGTTCTGGATATTGCCAATGGAATGAAGTCCTCGCTTGACAGGTCGGGGGATTTTGCTCACCAAATGCGTGCCTCGTAGCTCACAGAGGCACGATCATTAAATATCCTGCCAGCCCTGACAACATTGTTATGTGGTGGAAACAGTAATACACTCCAGTGACCATTCTTTCAGTCACAGAAGCGGCGTTCCAGTATTACTGAAACTGGTACAGCTAGCTTTGTTTCGGTACGTATGGCGTCTGTATTGACGTCAAGCACTGAATAACTTCATGATATCGAAAGAAATATCAGAGTATCGATATCATCGGTATGGAATAGATATGGGAAAAAAACTAACTTTTCAGTACCAGTTTAATGCGAGTTAAAATGTATGCAGAATCTATGTATTTAAAAAAAAGTGTAATGGTAAATGTTACGTAGAAAACATGCGTAGTAGTAAGTATTACGTACCATGCACAAGACTGTAATACGCGTATAATATTCTAGCAACATAAGAATATGTACCCACTATCCTGAGTAAGTGATTCAGGTATCGATATTATACTCGCGTTGGTTCGTGTGAACATGTCATAGTTCCCATATTTTTTCTTCTACTGAAAAATTGCTTTTGTGTTAAAAAAAACTCGTTTTAAATACGTGCTCAAATATTATCTTGTAAAACTGACTGCATAGTGGCACGAATGGGTATCATAGCTTATGTCAAGGCCTGGACCATTTGTCGTTTACTGCATACGTTTGTTATTCATTTTAGACTATAAGTTCGCTCATCAACACTTAGCACAATCAGTACACCCACCGTCCCACCTCCGAACCGTGAACGAATCGAGTTCCCACGTATAAAATAGCTTCATATTTTTGAAACTATGTTTAAAGTTTGTTGGAAGTCGCTAAGAGTTCTCATTATCAAACTCTGGATGGGTACAATCTGAATAAATTGCTCTCCATTTTATGAAAAGCTGTATTTCCACACATCTCAATGTTCATGTCAATACATTTCCTGAACTTTGTGTCGTACAGTGATACAGTTTTGCAAGTACACTCAGTGGTACACATGTATACTGTGCGCAAAACTGATTCGCCAATAGAGTAAGTAGTAAAGAAGTAACGAGTGAAACAGTCAGGTCTGATCATGAAGTTTTCCTATATGAACAGCGAAAACGGAGTCAGCAACAAATAATTTTTCTTATTATTTCGTGTGTGTGGCAGCGACAAACATTAGATATTGTGTGTACTCTATGCTGGAAGTAGCTAAATACTCTTATTCTCAAATACTGGATAAATACTGTGTAGATAATTTGTGCGGCAAGAGTAACGCAGCCTTAAGACATAAACACAGTTTCTAACTTTAATGTCTGACTTACGTGTTAAATCTTTCACATAGAATTACACCTCTCAATGAACAGATTATGATACAATTTCAAATTTTTAAATTCACTTATTATACAGGGTGATTCAAAAAGAATACCACAACTTTAAAAATGTGTATTTAATGAAAGAAACATAATATAACCTTCTGTTATACATCATTACAAAGAGTATTTAAAAAGGTTTTTTTTCACTCAAAAACCAGTTCAGAGATGTTCAATATGGCCCCCTCCAGACACTCGATCAATATCAACCCGATACTCCAACTCGTTCCACACTCTCTGTAGCATATCAGGCGTAACAGTTTGGATAGCTGCTGTTATTTCTCGTTTCAAATCATCAATGGTGGCTGGGAGAGGTGGCCGAAACACCATATCCGTAACATACCCCCATAAGAAAAAATCGCAGGGGGTAAGATCAGGGCTTCTTGGAGGCCAGTGATGAAGTGCTCCGTCACGGGCTGCCTGGCGGCCGATCCATCGCCTCGGGTAGTTGACGTTCAGGTAGTTACGGACAGATAAGTGCCAATGTGGTGGCGCTCCATCCTGCTGAAATATGAATTGTTGTACTTCTTGTTCGAGCTGAGGGAACAGCCAACAAATGCGTGCTACATTTTCATACTCGTTCTCGGCCGTCCAGAACTTTTCCCTTTGCACAAACACCCATCCTCTGTAAACTGTTTATACCAACGTTTAATACACCACCTATCAGGAGGTTTAACACCATACTTCGTTCGAAATGCACGCTGAACAACTGTCGTCGATTCACTTCTGCCGTACTCAATAACACAAAAAGCTTCCTGTTGAGTGGTCGCAATCTTAGCATCAACTGACGCCGACGCCTAGTCAACAGCGCCTCAAGCGAACAAATGCACAACTAAATGAAACTTTATAGCTCCCTTAATTCGCCGACAGATAGTGCTTAGCTCTGCCTTTTGTCGTTGCAGAGTTTTAAATTCCTGAAGTTGTGGTATTCTTTTTGAATCACCCTGTATGAAATAGTATACTGAAAATTTAATTTTCGTTGGCCCTGGTGGTTGTTTGGTAGGCAACCTGCAATTGAATTGAGTGATCGTTTTAACCGTTTAATAATATGCACTGGCGGCAAAAAATCGCAACAGCAAGAACAAATTATGCGTCTTAAACGAAAGTTGGTAGGCGTATTTCCACAGCTGAAAGATGTCTGTTCCAATTTCGTGCCAGTCGCATATGACTGGCGTTACTATGAGGATGCAAATCAGGTTCGCTTTAAATACACACTGTAACGGTCGTGAGCGTTAGTTACATTTGGGACTGGATATGATGAGCTGATGTTAGTCAAGAATGTCTTTAAGGCGACAAAGGCGCCATTATCAACACCTCATGAAGTTTGAACGAGATCACGTAACAGAGCTACGAGATGCTGGATGTTCCCTCCACGAATGTAACCGTGGTACGTGATTATTGGCAGCGGTGGTCACGTGAATGTACGGTCCGACGGCTCGTGCCACTACGGAGAAAGAAGACCATCGAGTTCGGGGTATGGCTGTGACGCATCGTACTACATCTGCAGCGGCAATCTGAGCGGCGGTTGGCACCGCAATGACACGACGAACTGTTACGAATCGGTTACTTTAAGGGGCTCCGGAAAGACTCAAAATCATGAAAAGTTCAATTTTTTCTTTTTTTGCGTTTTCTGAATCTGCAGACTATTACCTTTTAATAGATATATAATTTATTCAATTCCGAAGACTACAACTATTTTTAAATTTTTTTTGAAATGTGTTCTACGTGGGCGTGACCCACTGTGGCGCTGTTAAACTGCTGTCAAATGGTGTTATTATTAACGTCCGTGTTCATCAGGTACATTTTAGTGATGTGAGATAAAGTATAGGTTGTGGCTAACCTGTGATGGTTCAATATATATCGCTGGTGTGATTGTCGATTGTTTCATGTTTATTTACTCTGTCGTTATCTCGAAAATATTCGTAATTAATTCTGTTTCTTGAGTCTCTGTTTTGTTGAAGTATAATAATGAGTAAAAGTAAAGTTATTAGAAATCCTCTGAAGGCTTTTAAGAAAAGGAGAAATGTTGGAAAGCCAAAGGTATGTGTTATTACTGTAAACAATAAAGACGATGAAAATCCCCAACATAGCTTGTGTCCCAAAGAAGAAGACAGTTGGTGTAAATATAACAAAGGATTGCTAACTGGTGAAGTGTACACTCATAAGCATAGTCTGCCTCATGCAATAATGGTGATACAACCTATTTTCAGAGACTTAGCAGCACCTGAACTGTTGAAAAAGTGTATTCACGGAAAAACTCAAAACCCCAATGAAATTGTAAATAGTGTTATATGGTCGAGAATCCCCAAGACTGTATTTGTTGGAATAGAAACACTTCACTTTGGTGTGTATGATGCTGTTGCGACTTTCAATGATCGCAACATTGTAAGGTGCAAGGTATTTAGAAATATGGGAATGAAGATAGGTTCTAACATGGTACGAGCGACGCTTGCTTTAGACAAGGAACGCCTTCGGGCTGCAGACAGGGCTGTAAAGAGTCTAGAAATACAAGCAAGAGTAAACAGGAGGAGGAACAAGAGGAAGCTGGAGGAGGAGTTTGCAGAGGATGAAGATAATCCATCCTATGGACCTGGAATGCACTAAAAAGTTAATCCAATCTTTGTCGCTCGATTCCCAAAACTTTTATTTTCTCATACTAATTACATGTTTTCTAAGGATCTTCCAAACATATTTGTTTCAAACTTTCAGTAAATGTTACACAGTACCTTCTGCATAATTTAACACAGCCTTTTTCCAAAAAATATATATTTTAGAATATATAAATAAAAAATTGCAAAAAAATGTTGTGAATTTTCATTACAATTGAAAAAAAATCATCTTTAATAACTGAATTAAAATTTTGTAAAATCCCTGTGTTAAGTTGTAGCCCATATTCCAATAAATAATCTGTAAAAAGTTCAACTTCCTACCTCAAATACTTTGTGAGGAAAAATGTACTTTATAAGCTTTATTTTAACATTGCAAGTATAGGGCGTTCCGGAGCCCCTTAAGGCCAGCAACGAGCCAGACTTCCCGTAGCGTGCATTCCACTGACCCCAAACCCAAACCATTTACGACTTGAGTGGGGTCCAGCGAGAGCTCATTGGAGGTCAGGGTGGAGGTCTGTTGCGTTTTAGGATGAAAGCTGGTTCTGCATGATGGTCGTTTGTTGGTTAGAAGAAGGCCAGTTGAGGGCCTGCTAACAATCTTTCCGTGTGCTAGGTACACTATAACTACACCTGGAATTATGGACTAGGGTGAGATTTCATGACAGCAGTAGCACTCTTGTGATTATCTCAGGGCATTATGACTGCAAATTTGTACACAATCTTGTGATTAGGCTTGTGTTGCCATTCATGAACAGCATTCCAGGGGTGTTTCCCAAAAGGATAGCGCTCACCCACAAACAACTGTTGTAAGCAAGCATGCTCTACAGAGTGTCCCCATATTGCCTCGGCCTGCTCGATCACCAGATCTGTCTCCAATCGAGCACATATGGGACACTATCGGATAAGTTCAGCGTCATCCACAACCAGCATTAACCGTCCCTGTATTGACGGGCCAAGAGCAACAGACATGGAACGCCATCCCACAAACTGACATCCGACACCTGTACAACAATATATGCACGTTTCTATGTTTGCACTCAACATTCTGGAGATAACACCGGTTGTTAACGTACCTGCATTTCACATTTGCAGTGACTTACCTCGAGCTTACATTAAGCTGTACTCTTGCAATGTTAATCACTTAGATATGTTACCTAAACAAGTGTATTCCCCATATTTCATTACTTTAAAATAATTATTTTTTGGTGTTGCGATTTTTCCTCTCAAGGTAGATATCAGAGTCCCTCTTTGGTTCAAAATAAGTTCCTTTGTGTTCCAGAAAAAGTTAAAAATTACGTAGGTAATCAAGATATTGCTATAATATCGGTACGATACTTTTATTTCTGTATTACCGAGGTATCGATACAACTTTAAGTTGTATCAATACCAAGTATCGTATAGAATCTAGTATAGGAACACGCATATTCACAAATACCAGCAATTCTGGTTAATTACATATGTAAGTAGGCTGTTTAGGTTTTTATGTTGGTAACGCCACGTAGCGCCCTGCATTAAAATCGCTGACTGCGCTGTGTGCAGTCTATGGCTGGTTGGACTCGTTGTTGGAAGTCATTCGCCAGTGTAGTGTTGGGCAGTTGGAGGTGAGACGCCAGCAGTGGTGGAAGTGGGGAGAGAAATGCCGGAGTAATGAAATGTTAATATGAGCGGACGATGTGGACGTGTGTCCGTCAGAAAAAGGAAATTTGTTAAACTGGATGTCACGAATTTTTATATATATATATATATATATATATATATATATATATATATATATATATATATATATATATATATATACAGCCATGTTAGAGCTCATTTTAGTTTCGTTCTTCCACATACGCTCAATGGAGCACGTTATCATGATTTCATACGGGATACTCTACCTGTGCTGCTAGAACATGTGGCTTTACAAGTACGACACAACATGTGGGTCATGCACGATGGAGCTCCTGCACATTTCAGTCGAAGTGTTCGTACGCTTCTCAACAACAGATTCGGTGACCGATGGATCGGTAGAGGCGGACCAATTCCATGGCTTCCACGCTCTCCTGACCTCAACCCTCTTGACTTTAATTTATGGGAGCATTTGAAAGCTCTTGTCTACGCAACCCCGGTACCAAATGTGCTTCGTATTGTGCTCGTGCTCGTGCTCGTGCTCGTATTGTGGACGGCTGTGATACAATACGCCATTCTCCAGGGCTGCATCAGCGCATCAGGGATTCCATGCGACGGAGGGTGGATGCATGTATCCTCGCTAACGGAGGACATTTTGAACATTTCCTGTAACAAAGTGTTTGAAGTCACGCTGGTACGTTCTGTTGCTGTGTGCTTCCATTCCATGATTAATCTGATTTGAAGAGAAGTAATAAAATGAGCTCTAGCATGGAATGTAAGCGTTTCCGGACACATGTCCACATAATATATTTTATTTCTTTGTGTGTGAGGAATGATTCCTGAAAGTTTGGTCGTACCTTTTTGTAACACTCTGTATATATTATGACTTTTGAACACTATTAAGGTAAATACATTGTTTTTTTCTCTATCAAAATCTTTCGTTTGTTAACTACATGCCTATCAGTAGTTAGTGCCTTCAGTAGTTAGAATCTTTTATTTAGCTGGCAGTATTGACGCTCGCTGTATTGCAGTAGTTCGAGTAACGAAGATTTTGGTGATGTAAGTGATTCATGGACGGTACGGGCTACTGTTAGTCAGTGCTATTCTTTTGTAGGGATTATTGAAAGTCAGATTGTGTTGCGCTAAAATATTGTATGTCAGTTTTGAAATGATCAGAATAAGTAAATAGAAAACAGTCTCAGTACGTTCAGTTTCACTCTGGAGTTTGAAAATCAAGTAACGTAGAAGGCTTACCAGCAGACATTCTTTACATTCAAAGGGGATGTTTCACATACCCTCTGATAGTACGTGCATCTACAAAAACTTTTCCAACGAGTATAAATATCGGTGTCAAGTAAGTTGTCGGCTGAATAGGAATTCCAATAAAATTTTCAATTCTGTTTCTCGCTTTGTAGCAATACATTCACATATAATAACGAAGAAATATTCTGTAAAAAAGCCTTTCTTTGTGGAGATGTATCACACAAAAAGTCCCTCCGTGTAAAGGCTAAATCTAGACGCTATGCAGATGCAGGGGGCTATTTTCTTGGAACTAAGAACGTACGTTCGTATGATGCTCTCTTGCCAGACGAGTAATTCTTTTCATCGTTGCGGTGAAATGATTATCGATTGCGGAATAATTGTGCTGATTATCGAGTTACTGAGTAACGGAAAGTTCTAACGCGTTTATCTCTGTTGTAACGAGTCTGGAAATTGTAGCCCCTTTCTGGTACTGCGTTGTCTGTCGATTTATTTTAACCTAAGCTGGCATGTAAATGGGAAACGGATGGAGCGGGAGAGGGTATAATGGCAGCAGGCTGTTGTTCGAATAAAAGGAAAATGGAGTTAACAAGAAACTCAAATTAAAAGCGGAACTAGTTCTCGGCGCCGGGCAGATTGCACTAAATCGTGACCCCCTTTCCCCACCCCCTCTCCTCCAGCTACCCCTCGACGCCCTTTTGTTTCCGAGTCGGCTGGCACAAATTACGTGGAACTAAGTAGCGAGGTAACGAATGGGAGTTGGAGTCAGGCAGGGGAGAAAACAGGACTGCCCGTGTATAAGCGACTTCTGTAGAACAATGATAATGTCCTTTCACGAAGTTTGTTTCTGATAGTATGACAACGTGCAGCTAATTCAAGCATTGTACCTGGAATAAGTTGGTGATTTTATGTGGAGTTAGAAAGTGTGTCGTGTGACGTGGACATCCCCTGCTGGAGTAGTTTCGCCGTCACAGGAAAATTAAAATTGTAAAATGGCAGATGTAAGATGACAGTAAAAGTTAAATCATTCTGATGTTAAACCTTTTCACCTCAGCACAAATGACAGGTCCGCTAATGCTGTACCCTTTTACACCTTGTATACGCGGCATCACCACCATCTGTATACGTGCACATCACCATCCCATGACTTTTGTCACCTCATCGTACTTTATCGAATTTCTAATGTTTGTTATAGAACACAGTGGAAATACCTGTTTGTGAAGAGCATTCAGTCAGGACAAATCGACCAAACCGACAAGTCTGCAGTGGCAGAACACAGCATCAACGAAGGTCACGTGTGTGTTTCTGAACAGACAAAGATGATGTGCTGCGCCAACAGGTTCCGGGATTCGGCCATGTCAGAGGCCATGGAAATAAGTGTACACGACAATCTTGTCTACCAGGACTGCCGTTTCCAAATTATCTCCGCCTGGAATGCGACGTTAGCTCTAATACTTCAGGAGTACTCTGATATGAAAGCGACGGAAGCACCAGGACTCGACGCCCGGTCACCCTTCCAACCGCCATGTGGCCGGGGAGGGATTTGGGGGGGAGGTTGAGGTAGGAGTTAGCATTAGTGGCCAGGACATCTCTTGCGTGGCATGAAATTTCCATACCCGTTGAGATCTCTCGCCAGACAAGTCTGCGGTCCAGGGCTGAAAAAGGGACGAACTGGACATGAATATGCCACTTCACCTGAAGATGACGAAAAGAGAACTCATCAAAACGTGTCAACAGGACGCCACGGCTCGAAATGTGACCTGATAGGATTTCATCAGTGAAGTTCACCGAGGAAGTTTGCATCCCTATATTTGCAAGAAATGTGTAACTTCCTCTCGTGTACAAAGCGCGTAGTGACTCTCTCTTTCCTAGTGCTTATTCCGTTGCACAGAACCCAAAGTTTTCAATACAGGCAAATTTATTTTGTTTTAACTTCGTGGTTGGATACTTTTTCCTGTAGCCACAGTATATAGTTGGCCTTTGTTCTGTGTGTTATCGTATTTTCTGAGACACAGTTGGGAACAGCGACTAAAAACCGCACTCAAGTTGGCCAGTGTATCAGACCAACGGACGTTAATTAGTTGTGCAGATTCGATCTGGATCTTTTTCATCTCCCTGGGTCACAAGCAAGTGCGGTGTGCGTTTAGCAGTAGATTTGAAACACTGACGGTAAACGTATTTTAACGCCAGAATGAGATTTTCACTCTGCAGCGGAGTGTGCGCTGATATGAAACTTCCTGGCAGATGAAAACTGTGTGCCGGACCGAGCTGTGAGGACTGGGCGAGAGTCGCGCTTGGGTAGCTCAGTTGGTAGAGCACTTGCCCGGGAAAGGCAAAGGTCCCGAGTTTGAGTCTCGGTCCGGCACACAGTTTTAATCTGCCAGGAAGTTTCATATTTTAACGCATGTGTTGATTTCCTGAATATGTCGGCGTGAAAAATGTACAGGGTGATCAGAAACAGGCAGAAAAGCTTGAAAGAGTGTTGCAGGGTAGGTTGTGCCTAGAAACAATTGTTCGATAGGTTGCGTCGTTTCCGAGTAAATTAGCATTTAAGTTAGCCAATCAGACCGCTGTGCGCGCTAATTAGAGCGGTCCGCCAGAGACTGTGCCGCCAATAGTATTCGTCTAGTTTCCTAAAACCGAATAAAAGATACAAAAGTTGGACATGGGACGATAGTAAGAATCGAACCCGAGCCAAAGGCTGAGCATTCTCCTGTGGCTGGGTATCATCTACGTTACGACAGGTGAAACTACTTGTATTTGTCGGGCCGCTTGAATTTGCTTGCTCAGCGACATGATTAACCAATCGATCTTAATTAACTCGAAAACGTCTCACCATATCGAACTTTTTTTAACAATTATTTCGCAAGACAAGCTATCCTGCAACACTCTTACAAGCTTTTCAGAGTCAGTCTGACTACCCTGTGTGGGTGTTTAGTGATGAGCATTCTCTTTCTGCTTGGCAGGAGCAACGTGGACCGTTTCCTAACCACGCGATATGGAAGCAAGAAAGTTTTGAGCGGTGTTTTCGAGAAACTCTGTATCAATACACTCATTTCTTCTGAAGTGGAAACTCAGCAGTATTGAGCAAAGCACGATTCTGGGACAAGCATACGAAGGATTTCAACGCAGTTTACGTTTCCACGCAAAAAAGTATGATGAATATTGCAACATGAGTTTCGTCCTTAAGGACAGCAATTACAAGTTAAAAAAACAGTAAATCTCGATGAGCAGATGTTGATAGATGGCTAACTGATAGTTACTAGTAACTGTAACCATACTGTTCATTAACGAAGCTTTTTTCATGAAAGGTGATAGCAACAACATTGGTAGCAAATATCATTGCGATCTGTGGAGACACATTTTCAACGTTCCTCCTCGGTGTAGGTGTAGTACAGCGTGGTCAACGGTCAGATGATTGGTACTGTCTAATGAGGGACATATTTATGTACACCGTCTGCTGCTATATAAACGTTATTAAAATGTGGTAATATTTTTGGCCTGTATGGACCAACTTCTAGGGCTGGTTAAAAATACGCTATAGCGGATATATTATATATAGTTGCCTTAATATTGACTTAAACAGGCAAACATCAGTATCCATACTACATGTCACTAACACGTTTTTGATGTGCAAGTAATGTAAGTGCTGATGTTTGCCATTTCAATCAATGTTAAGGCAGACATGTTTAACACATCAGATAGCAAACGCATAAAATATTTTCGTACCAGTCTAAGGAGATAGTCCAGGTAGTTCCAAAGTACGAGGCGTGTTTTTTAATTAAGGTCCGTTTGAACATAAGTACACAACGATAGGTTATTTCAAAAAAGTAAATTTATTTTCAGAAAGTACATTCTTCATTCTATTTTTCTACACAGTTGCCAAGTTTGTTGAAACATACGAGGGCCGTACAGAAAGTAACCTACGGTTGATTTAAAAAAATACACCAAGTTAAATAAAAATATTTTAATATATACATCTTACAACTACATCTTTGCACTATTTTTCTACATAGTCTCCATAGCGATTGAGGCACTTATCGTATCTCTTCACAAGCTTTGAAATTCCTTCTGCATAAAAATCACCCGCTTGTGCCTGGAGCCAGCCTGTGACCGCATCTTTGAGCTCTTCGTCGTCATCAAACCGCTGTGACCCGAGCCATTTCTTCAAATGCATGAAGAGGTGATAATCACTTGGCGCCAGGTCTGGGCTGTAAGGTGGATGGTTGATAACGTCACAATTGAAGGACTCAAGAAGGGCCGTTGTTCTGCGAGCAGAGTGAGGACGGGCGTTATCGTGCAAAAAAACGATACCGGAAGTCAGCATACCACGGCGTTTGTTCTGTATAGCCCGTCGTAACTTTTTTATTGTTTCACAGTACACGTCTTGATTAATGGTCGTACCACGTTCCATGAATTCAACCAACAACACCCCTTTGGCATCCCAAAACACCGTTGCCATCAGTTTTCTGGCAGAAAAATCTTGCGAGGCTTTTCTTGGTTTGGTAGGCGAATTTGAATGTGCCCACATCTTTGATTGTTCTTTTGTCTCAGGGTTCACGTACTTAATCCAGGTTTCGTCACCGGTCACGATTCTGTTTAACAATGGTTCTCCTTCGTCCTCATAACGTGACAGAAAGTCTAATGCAGAGGCCATTCTTTGAGTTTTGTGGTGGTCGGTAAGAATTTTGGGCACCCATCGTGCACAGAACTTACGGTAACCCAATCTTGCTGTCACTATCTCGTACAAGAGAGTCTTAGAAATCTGTGGAAAACCAGTAGACAACTCCGACATTGAGAAACGTCGATTTTCACGAACTTTTGCATCAACTGTCTGAACGAGTTCGTCAGTCACCAATGATGGTCTACCACTCCTCTCTTCATCATGAACGTTTTCTCGTCCACTTTTAAATAAACGTACCCATTCACGGACAACTCCTTCACTCATAACTCTTGGTCCGTACACGGCACAAAGCTCACGATGAATAGCTGCTGCAGATATCCTTTGGCTGTAAAAAACCTTATGACAGCACGCACTTCACATTTGGCGGGGTTTTCTATTGCAGCACACATTTCAAACTGCCACAAAAACTAAACTAGCGCAGGTACGACGTTCACTCGACCACGGCTTGATGCCGACTGACCTGTTGAGTGCGTGAACGCACAGATGGCGTCGCTACTCCCCCCACAACCCGCACTGTGACCAATCGGAGGTTATTTTCTGAACCGCCCTCGTATATCATACCTATCAACCAATTTTAAAATACCCTCATCATAAAAACTTGCCGCCTGATCCGATAACCAAGAGTTCACTGCTGTTTCCACGTCGTCGTCATCATTGTAACGGTTACCACTGAGGTGTTGTTTGAGTTGGAGGAAGAGATGGTAATCGCTCGGCAAGAGATCAGGACTGTAGGGTGGGTGGTCTAAAACTTCCCAGCCAAAACTGTCCAATAAATCGCGGGTCTGACCTGCAGTGTGAGGTCTTGCATTGTTATGGAGAAAGACAATTCCCTCTGTCAGCATGTCGCATCTTTTGTTTTGAATCACTCTGCGTAGGTTTCTCAGGGTTTGGCAGTATACTCCTGCATTGATAGTGGTTCCTCGTTGCATGAAGTCGACCAACAAAACACCATTCCTATCCCAAAACACCGTCGCCATGATTTTGCACTGGGACAGTGTCTGTTTGGCCTTCACCTTTACAGGTGAGTGTGTGTGTCTCCATTCCAGGCTCTGTTGCTTCAATTCGGGCGTGATAAGAGAAACCCGTTTCGTCTCCAGTTACGATCTGACTCAAGAAGCCGTCACCTTCTTCGTGATAACGAATCAAGAACTGCATCGCACACTCAAATCTTTGGTTTTTGTGGTCCTCTGTTAGGAGTTTCGGGACTCAACGGGAGCACAGTTTCCTAAACTTTAGGTGTTCAGAAACAATGTTGTAAAGCACTGATCTCGAAACGTTAGGAAATTCGTTTGAGAGACCTTTTGTTGTGAATCTCCTGTTCTCACGAATCCTCGCTTCAACTGAAGCCACCAAATCGTCTGTGTTCAAAGAAGGGCGACCGGAGCGTCCTCATCATGGACGTTGTCACGGCCATCTTTGAATTCTCGCACTTTGATTTCACTCATAACTGTATCACCGTACACTTCACAAATCTGTCGACGAATTTCTGCAGCAGACAGGTTCTCGATGACAAAAACCGTTTCACTGAGCGAACCTCACACATGGTGGGCGAGTTGATAATCTTAAACATTTTGAAAGCACAGTACAGAACCGTACAGGTTAGCTACAAAGCTGAAACTGAGCACAGTTGTTCCCGAGGCATGCCAGTACACGACTCATGCGCTCTTTGCGGTATGCGCAAACTACTAGTGTCTACAACAAAACGGACCTTACTTAAAAAACACGCCTAGTAGTAGCACATTCTGATAAAGTTTATAAAAATGCTGCAGATGGTGTAGATAAATACGTTTTTCATCAAAAATATTACAGTTGCGGAGCACAACGTTGCAAAAATTGGTACGGTGTCCTGATCAATCGTATGAAGGGACCTAAACCGAGTAAGGTAGTATCTATGTGGTTGGGTCGATGAGTATTCAACTAATAGAATCAAAAGCCAAGTAGGTCGTCTAATGTTCTCAACATACATAATACACTCCTGAAAATTGAAATAAGAACACCGTGAATTCATTGTCCCAGGAAGGGGAAACTTTATTGACACATTCCTGGGGTCAGATACATCACATGATCACACTGACAGAACCACAGGCACATAGACACAGGCAACAGAACATGCACAATGTCGGCACTAGTACAGTGTATATCCACCTTTCGCAGCAATGCAGGCTGCTATTCTCCCATGGAGACGATCGTAGAGATGCTGGATGTAGTCCTGTGGAACGGCTTGCCATGCCATTTCCACCTGGCGCCTCAGTTGGACCAGCGTTCGTGCTGGACGTGCAGACCGCGTGAGACGACGCTTCATCCAGTCCCAAACATGCTCAATGGGGGACAGATCCGGAGATCTTGCTGGCCAGGGTAGTTGACTTACACCTTCTAGAGCACGTTGGGTGGCACGGGATACATGCGGACGCGCATTGTCCTGTTGGAACAGCAAGTTCCCTTGCCGGTCTAGGAATGGTAGAACGATGGGTTCGATGACGGTTTGGATGTACCGTGCACTATTCAGTGTCCCCTCGACGATCACCAGTGGTGTACGGCCAGTGTAGGAGATCGCTCCCCACAGCATGATGCCGGGTGTTGGCCCTGTGTGCCTCGGTCGTATGCAGTCCTGATTGTGGCGCTCACCTGCACGGCGCCAAACACGCATACGACCATCATTGGCACCAAGGCAGAAGCGACTCTCATCGCTGAAGACGACACGTCTCCATTCGTCCCTCCATTCACGCCTGTCGCGACACCACTGGAGGCGGGCTGCACGATGTTGGGGCGTGAGCGGAAGACGGCCTAACGGTGTGCGGGACCGTAGCCCAGCTTCATGGAGACGGTTGCGAATGGTCCTCGCCGATACCCCAGGAGCAACAGTGTCCCTAATTTGCTGGGAAGTGGCGGTGCGGTCCCCTACGGTACTGCGTAGGATCCTACGGTCTTGGCGTGCATCCGTGCGTCGCTGCGGTCCGGTCCCAGGTCGACGGGCACGTGCACCTTCCGCCGACCACTGGCGACAACATCGATGTACTGTGGAGACCTCACGCCCCACGTGTTGAGCAATTCGGCGGTACGTCCACCCGGCCTCCCGCATGCCCACTATACGCCCTCGCTCAAAGTCCGTCAACTGCACATACGGTTCACGTCCACGCTGTCGCGGCATGCTACCAGTGTTAAAGACTGCGATGGAGCTCCGTATGCCACGGCAAACTGGCTGACACTGACGGCGGCGGTGCACAAATGCTGCGCAGCTAGCGCCATTCGACGGCCAACACCGCGGTTCCTGGTGTGTCCGCTGTGCCGTGCGTGTGATCATTGCTTGTACAGCCCTCTCGCAGCGTCCGGAGCAAGTATGGTGGGTCTGACACACCGGTGTCAATGTGTTCTTTTTTCCATTTTCAGGACTGTATCTCAAATAGTTCGCTGACGATGATATTATCCACGGGAGGGAACCGTCGTTGGAAGACTGTAAAGAAATACAGAAAGACTTGGACAAAATTTCTACTTAGTATAATGAGTGGCAGTTTTCTTTAAATTGGTATAGGGGCTGTAGGTGGGCTCTTGTGGAGGATGATAGGCGGGTGAGTCCGAAGCTTCTCGAAGACAATAGTCTCTCCATTATTTCGCAGCAGATCGTATTACAGCCTCAAGCCCACATCCGGCGGCTCTGGAAAACGCGCCTCGACCCACGGGACCCGGCAGCGGCGAGTTAACGTCAAGGTGCAGGCAGCTACTACGCTCAGAGCGGTCTACGCCCGGCCCTACATTCGGTGGTAAAGAATCCCAGCCAGTGATCGAACTAACACAGGACCTGGTGTCATAAACGTGTACTGGCAGCCAAATGTGGGACAGCTGGCAACCTGCTTTAGACCCCAGAGGGGGTCCACGACTCTTTTGTGGATACGTGCGTAGCGAGCACGAGACTCCGAGCTAATGTGGCCCTCCTTCCTTTACGGGCTGCATACCTTCCTTTTCCGCATCCTTCCTCATCCTTCCCCATCCCCCTCCCCTCACCTCCGCCTCTTTCCTTCCCTTTCTCCCCCTCTGGGAGTATGTTTTGTGCCTACGTCCGGACACGGACGCTCGAAAATGTAACACATTCTTCGCTTTCTCTGCTTGTAAGTCTTTGTCCTTCCTTTGTCCTTCTCTTTTCCTTACCTCTTGTCTTTACCCTTTTCTCCGCTGAGGCGTTTGAGACCTCTCTTCTTTCCTTTCCCTTTGTTTTTCCCTTTCTCTTTTTTCCTCCCTGTGCGTGTCTGAAGGCCGACCCACGCATTTCCATGCGTAGCCGGTGACTGGGTAACGCGTAATTCCCCACCCCGGGTAGACAGGTAGGACATGTACGTACCCCCCGGTAATGGCCAGGCCCAGGGAGGGGTGATTACCCGAGCTGATACCTTCCGAAAGTGCCGACTGGTCCCTCCGTCCGTTTGTCGGGAGGTGTGACCTGAGGTGTGAACAATCACCTAAGGCGGGATTGCCCTCAGAGAGGGCCCCCACAAGGGAGGAGCGCGCTATCGGAGATGCCGGTAATCACGGGGGATACTTCCGCAATGGTTTCCTCATCTTCTACTATGTCTGCTCACAAGCGTAAGTTCAATGAGTCTCAGCCACAGACAGTTCTTCCATCGTTGCCACAGTTCCTTGTTGTTTCTCGGTCTGACGAAGGTCACGACTTCTCCACGGTCAACCCTTTCATTATTCAGAAAGGTGTCGACGCAATTGCAGGTCCTGTAAAGTCTTCTTCCAGATTACGCAATGGCACATTGTTGCTAGAAACAGTCAGTGCCCTCCAGGCACAAAAATTGCTGCGTACTTCACTGCTACACACCTTCCCTGTCCGGGTGGAAGTGCACCGCACTTTAAATTCCTCACGTGTGGTCGTTTATACACGCTCCCTCGACGGATTGTCCGATGAGGAAATTCAACACTACCTGTCTGACAAGGGCGTAACGGCTGTTCATCGAGCCATGAAAAGAGTTGACACAAACATTGTTCCAACCCGTACTATCTTCTTGACATTTGACAGAGTTCAATTACCATCGAACATAAAAGCGGGCTATGAGATAATTTCCGCTCGCCCTTACATCCCAAACCCTACGCGTTGTTATCGATGTCAACGGTTCAATCATACCTGCCAGTCCTGTCCCAATCTGGCCAAATGTGTTACGTGTGGCAAGGATGCCCATGAGGGTGCTTGTCCACCTCCATCCCCTCGTTGCATCAACTGTATAGGTGAACACGCTGCTTCCTCTAGAGATTGCCCCATTTTTAAAGACGAAAAGCTCGTTCAGGAAATCAGAGTGAAGGAAAAGGTGTCGACCTTTGCTGCTCGAAAATTATTCGCCAGTCAATAGCCCACTGTGCCTCAGACTGTCCTTGCCTCTCCTTGGCCGACACAGGAGGCAGCCACGCAGACTTGTGATCTCACCTTTAGTGCCACGTTCGTCAGATCGGCCAGCGCAAAGATCGCCGGTTTCACCTCCCCACTTTCACCTGCTCACTCTGTCTCACCCTTCATCGGGTTCTGGAAAATCTCGAGCCCAAAAGTCAGACACCCGGACTTCCAAAAAGGAGCCTATTCATGAAGATTTTTTACATACCCCAACTTCACAACCTGAGGTTCCTCCTTCATCTACACGTCCTGTTTCCAAGAAGGCTAATAAGAAACCCAGTTCCTCTCCTTCTCCGTCACAGCGTATCTCATCTACAGCGCCACCTGACGGTAGCCGCCCTCGGCCGTCCTCTGTGTCGCCGAGGCGCACTGCTGGCGGCCGATTAACCGGCCGATCGCTGGTGGCAGGAGCTGCTCCTGAACAACCTATGGCTCAGGATCTTCTGCCTTCGGCTGAATGCCGTTCCACGCTGTCGGTTGCAAGCTCTGAGCAGTCGTTGAGTTGAGGGCAACCTTGGTCACATTCTTTCATTTTCTGTCCACCCTATGTCCATTATCCATTGGAATATCCACGGCATTCGAGCCAATCGGGATGAATTGTCGATCCTCTTACGATCCTACTCATCGGTCATATTCTGTCTTCAGGAAACAAAGCTGCGTCCCCACGACCGCTTTGTTTTCCTCCATTTTCAGTCAGTCCGATTTGATCTCCCCTCTGTTGAAGCACTCCAGCACATGGAGAACTCATGATTCTTCTCCATGATACTCTCCATTATTACCCAATCCCCTTAAACGCTTCCTTCCAAGCTATCGCTGTCCGTCTTTCCCTTTCCGGATACACCTCTCTTTGTACTGTATACATTCCATCGTCCACACCAATGGCACGAGCTGATCTCCTTCATCTTCTTGGTCAGCTTCCACCCCCCTATTTGCTGGTTGGAGACTTCAGTGCCCACCACCCGCTTTGGGGAACTCCACATCCTTGTCCGCATGGCTCACTATTGCTAGACGTCTTCCACCAAGCGGATCTTGTTTGCTTCAACACTGGGGACCCTACTTTGTTGTCTGCCTCCACGACAAATTTCTCTCATTTGGACCTTTCGATCGGTACTCGGCCCTTGCTGATACCCACTCGAGTGACCACTTTCCTTGTGTCCTTCGATTGCAGCCACAACTGCCATATGAGTGCCCGCGACACTGGAAGTTTGCCCAAGCCGATTGGACACTTTTTTCGTCTCTAGCGACATTCGATGACCGTCCCTTTCCCAGCGTCGACGATGAGGTCACACTTATTACCGACGTTATTCTTGCAGCTGCGGAACATTCAATACCACGAACCTCCGAATTGCCCCGGCGCCCCCCATTTCCTTGGTGGAACGAGGCATGCCGTGACGCAATACGTGAGCGGCGACGTGCTCTTCGCGTTATCAGACACCATCCTACTTTGGCCATCTGTATCCGGTATAAGAAGTTCCGTGCACGATGCCGTCGCGTCATCCACGATAGCAAGAAGGCAAGCTGGGACTTCTTTACTAGCTCCTTTAACACCTTCACTCCCTCCTCGGACGTTTGGAGTCAGATTCGGCGATTATCTGGAGCACCTAGTTTCTCCCCGGTCTCTGGGCTCACTGTCGCGCATGATACATTAGTGGACCCCGTCGCAATTTCTAACTCATTGGGTCAACACTTTGCTGAGATTTCGAGCTCTTCAAATTACCTGCCAGCGTTTCTCCCGAAGAAACGTGCGGCGGAAGTGCAACCTCTTGCCTTCTCCTCTCAAAATCGCGAAAGCTATAATACTGTTTTCTCCATGCAGGAACTCCAACATGCACTCTCTTCTTCTCGCTCCTCCGCCCCAGGACCGGATGGTATCCACATCCAAATGTTGCTGCATTTATCAACCCATAGTCTGCGTTACCTCCTTCGCCTTTGTAATCGAATTTGGACCGACAGTACTTTTCCCAGACGATGGCGGGAAGCTATCGTCGTTCCTGTTCCGAAACCTGGAAAGGACAATCATCTCCCCTCTAGCTATCGCCCCATTTCTCTCACGAGTAGTGTATGTAAGGTTTTGGAGCGTATGGTGAATTGCCGTTTAGCTTGGTGCCTGGAGTCCCGCAGTCTTTTAACAGCTGCCCAATGCGGTTTTCGAAAGCATCGTTCTGCAGTTGACCATCTTGTTGCTCTCTCCACTTATATAACGAACAATTCTCACCGAAAACGCCAAACAGTAGCAATATTTTTTGATCTGGAGAGAGCATACGATACCTGTTGGAGGACATGCATCCTCCGCACACTGTTCTGTTGGGGCTTTCAAGGTCGGCTGCCCCTTTTTCTTCGCGAATTTATGGCAGAGCGCACATTTAGAGTGCGGGTGAACACTACTCTCTCCCGTACTTTCTCCGAAGAAAACGGGGTACCCCAGGGGTCCGTGCTAAGTACTGTTTGCTATTGCCATAAATCCAATTATGGATTGTCTCCTTCCTGATGTCTCAGGCTCCCTCTTTGTGGACGATTTTGCGATCTACTACAGCTCTCAACGGACCAGCCTTCTTGAACGACGTCTTCAAGGATGTCTCGATCGCGTCCACTCTTGGAGCATCGAAACAGGCTTCCACTTTTCTCCCAGTAAGACCGTTTGTGTTAATTTTTGGCGTCGTACAGAGTTTCTTCCACCTTCCTTACATCTAGGAGCTGTCAACCTTCCGTTTTCGGACGTCGCTAAATTCTTGGGTCTTATGTTTGACAGAAAACTGTGCTGGTCCTCCCACGTTTCCTACCTTTCGGCTCGCTGTCTGCGATCCCTTAACACCCTCCGTGTCCTGAATGGTACCTCCTGGGGAGCGGACCGAGTGGTCCTTCTGCGCCTCTATCGCGCCTCAGTGCGCTCGAAATTGGACAATGGAAGCATAGTTTACTCCTCCGCTCGGCCGTCTATTCTACGGCGTCTCGACTCTATCCACCACTGTGGATTACGTTTAGTGTATGGAGCTTTTTACACCAGCCCTGTGGAAAGCCTTTATGCTGAGACTGCTGAACCTCCGCTGTCCAATCGGCGAGCTGTCCTTCTGAGTCGTTATGCTAGCCATCTGTCTTCCATACCTGCTAATCCGGCCCATGACATTTTTTTCGACGCCTCCTTGGATTTAGGGTATTCAGGCCGCCCTTCCTCCCTACTACCACCGGGAGTCCGCTTCCATCAACTGCTCCATTCTCTTTCTTTCCGCTTTCCTAAAACCTTATTGACAACTTGGGGTACACCACCGCCTTGGCTCCGTCCCCGGACCTGCCTGCTCCGTGACCTTTGTCAGTTTCCCAAGGATGGTACCCCTTCATTTGTTTATCGTCGGGCATTTGCTGAAGGATGCCACATTTATTTACACTGATGGCTCAAACACATCGTTTGGTGTTGGGAGTGCCTATATCGTTGGCGACACCCCAAATCGATTTCGGCTTCCCGACCAGTGTTCGGTTTATACTGCGGAGCTTTTCGCTTTTCTCCAGGCTGTCCAATACATCCATCGCCATCAGCGGATACAGTATGTTATCTGTTCAGATTCTCTCAGCTCTCTCCTCAGTCTCCAAGCTCTTTACCCTGTCCACCCTCTGGTCCACCGGATTCAGGACTACCTCCACTTGTGAACTTGGGGGGCGTCTCGGTGGCGTTCCTCTGGATCCCAGGACACGTTGGTATCTGTGGAAATGAGGCGGCAGATATAGCGGCCAAGGCTGCAGTCTCTCTTCTTCAGCCATCTATTGGCATGATTCCCTTCGCCGATCTACGGAGTGTTTTATGTCGTCGTGTTGCTCTTTTATGGCACGCACATTGGTCGACACTTCCCAATAATAAATTGCGGGACGTGAAAGCTCTTCGCTGTGCTTGGACCTCTTCCTGCCGAACGCGTCGTCGGGAGGAGACTCCGGATAGGGCACTGTCTTTTTAGCCATCGACATCTTTTAAGTGGCGATCCTCCCCACTCTGTCCCCACTGCTCTCAGCTGTGGACGGTAAGACACCTTTTACTTTACTCCGTTACGCGTCCGTCTACAGCTGTCGCCTGATATATCTTCGATTTGAGCAGATGACACGCGCTCAGCCGATCGCGTTCTCGAGTTTATTAGTGCCAGTGAGATGACGTCAGTCATTTGAAGCTCTTTTTTGGGGACAACCAACCCTCTTCTATAGTGGTTTTTTAAGCTTTCCTTCTGTTTTTAGTTTCTCCAATTTTTTGAGTTTCGTTCCCATTGCTGCTGGTTTCCAGTTTCGTTTTTTACTTTTTTCTAAGTCAGAGACCGGGCGCTATTGACCGTAGCAGTTTTGCGCCCTAAAACCATAACAAAAAAAACTGCTTTAGACATGGTAGGTGACGGGAACATAAACGTCCGAGGAGCGAACTCCGGTGTAGCGGTTGGCTGGAGATGACCAGAACTGGTGGGCGCCACAGTGTCTCGATGGCCAGGGGGCTCTCAAGTCGGCCCTCAGCCCACCCGATGATGGCTGGACCCCCTGGCAGGCTATGCTGTCAGGTTGACGATGCAGCGGTAAAGACCTCATGACAGAGGGCAATACTATGACGGTCGTCGAGTCGATGACTCTCCCATTCCATGATCTGCCTCGCCAGACAGCAGTATTTATATGTGCCAAACCGGGTTTGTTGTGGTGCTGCTGCCGCAGATGTCATGTACGTCCAGTGCCGGAGTGTCCCTGATTTCGGTAGCCAGCCGGGCGCCAGAGACACGTGGTGGCAATCTTCCGGTGATGTAGCGCAACGATGTACCAGTGTATTGTGGCAATTTTCATTTTTACACAACAAAGCCTTCCTGCCTAGGCTCGAAACGTTACAGTGGATATATAAAAGAAAATTTCTATTAAAAAAAAAAAACAAAAAAACAGGAAGAACTGTATAGTATATGACTGCAAGATTGCTGGAGAATATCTTGAACACTTCCCACCGGGTGGCTATAGCTAAAGTGCAGCTACTCATAGAGGCAAAGCGTGGGCTGTAATTATCGTATGGCCGCGAAAGGTGGTGGACATGTTAATGCGTTGACGTGAAACCGTTTTACGCTGGAAAACAAATTAGTTCTAACTGTGGCCACCAGCTGAAAATCTGGCGCGGCATGCTGTTTCTGTCACGGTCTGAAATCCACGCTGTCGTGTGAAAAGCTATAGAAGAAAAGAAAAGAATAACAATTGTAAATAGCTGTGTTGGGAAAGTACCAGAGCTCCAAGCGCCAATAGAAAGCACTGACGCTCTAATCGTTACAGGCACTGAATGCTGGCTAAAGCGGGATATAAGCTCAGCCGAAATTTTTGCGAAGAACCTAACGGTGTTCCGAAAGGATAGGCTAAACTCGTTTGGCGGTGGCGTGTTTGTTGCTGTCAGAAGTAGTTTATCTTGTCGCGAAATTGAAGTAGATACATCCTGTGAGTTAGTATGGCAACCGGAATAAAATAATAATTGGATCCTTTTACCGACCTCCCAATTCAGATGATACATTGCTGAAACGTTCAAAGAAAACGAGTTTGATTTCAAACACGTACTCGACTCATACGATAATGGTTGGCGGTGACTTTAATTTACCCTCAATATGTTGGCGAAAATACATTTAATTCTGGAGGTACGCATAAAAAATCATCCGAAATTGTGCTAAACGCATTCTCTGAAAATTATTTCAAGCAGTTAGTTCATGAGCCCACGCAAATAGTAAACGGTTGTGAAAACACACTTGACCTCTTAGCAACACTCCAGAGTTAATAACGAGCATCAAAACCGATTCATGGATTAGTGAACACAGAATTGTCGTAGCGAGATTGAAAATTGTAATCCCCAAATCCTCGAAAAATAAGCGAAAAATATAGGCTACTTATTCAAAAAAGCGGATAAAAATTCACTAGATGCCTTCCTAAGAGACAATCTCCACTCATTCCAAATTAATAATATAAATGTAGACCAGATGTGACTTAAATACAAGGAAATAGTATCGGCAGCAATTGAGAGATTTATACCAAATAAATTAACAAACGACGGAGCTGATCCTCCTTGGTAGACAAAACGGGTTAGAACACTGTTGCAGAAACAACGAAACAAACATGCCAAATTTAAACAGACGCAAAATCCCCAAGATTGGCGATCTTTTACAGAAGCTCGAAATTTAGCGCGGACTTCAATGTGAGATGCCTATAACAGTTTCCACAATGAAACTTTGTCTCGAAACCTGGCATAAAATCAAAAAGAGATTCTGGTCATATGTGAAGCATGTTAGCGGGAAGAAACAATCTATGCCTTCTCTGCGCGATAGAAATGGAGATACTATCTAAGACAGTGCTGCCAAAGCAGACTTACTAAGCACAGCCTTCCGACATGCCTTCACAAAAGAAGACGAAATAAATATTCCAGAATTCGAATCGAGAACAGCTGCTAAGGTGAGTAACGGAGAAGTAAATATCCTTGGATTAGTGAAGCAACTTAAATCACTTAATAAAAGCAAGTCTTGTGGTCCAGACTGCATACCAATTAGGTTCCTTTTTGGAATATCCATTAGCTCCATACTTAACAATCATATACAACCGTTCGCTCGACGAAAGATCCGTACCCAAAGACTGGAAAGTTGCATAGGTCACACCAATATTCAAGAAGGGTAGTAGGAGTAATCCACTAAATTACAGGCCCATATCGTTAACGTCGATATGCAGCAGGATTTTAGAACATATATTGTGTTCTAACATTATGAATTGTCTCGAAGAAAACGGTCTATTGACACACAGTCAACGTGGGTTTAGAAAACATCGTTCCTGTAAAACACACTTAGCTCTTTATTCACATGCCCGCATCTCGTGGTCGTGCGGTAGCGTTCTCGCTTCCCACGCCCGGGTTCCCGGGTTCGATTCCCGGCGGGGTCAGGGATTTTCTCTGCCTCGTGATGGCTGGGTGTTGTGTGGTGTCCTTAGGTTAGTTAGGTTTAAGTAGTTCTAAGTTCTAGGGGACTGATGACCATTGCTGTTAAGTCCCATAGCGCTCAGAGCCATTTGAACCTTTATTCACATGAAGTATTGAGTGCTATTGACAAGGTATTTGTGATCGATTCCGTATTTCTGGATTTCCGGAAGGCTTTTGACACTGTACCACACAAGCGGCTCGTAGTGAAATTGCGTGCTTATGGAATATCGTCTGTTATGTAACTGGATTTGTGATTTCCTGTCAGAGAGGTCACAGTTCGTAGTAACTGACCGAACGTCATCGAGTAAACCAGAAGTGATTTCTGGCGTTCCCAAGGTACTGTCATAGGCCCTTTGCTGTTCCTTATCTATTTAAACGATTTTGAAGACAATCTGAGCAGCCGTCTTCGGTTGTTTGCAGATGACGCTGTCGTTTATCGACTAATAAAGTCATCAAAAGGTCAAAATACCCTGCAAAACGATTTAGAAAATATATCTGAATGATGCTAAAATTGGCAGTTGACCCTAAATAACGAAAAGTGTGAGGTCATCCACATGAGTGCTAAAAGGAACTCGTTAAACTTCGGTTACACGATAAATCAGTCTAATCTAAAAGCCGTAAATTCAACTAAATACGTAGGTATTACAATTACGAACAACTTAAATTGGAAGGAGCACATAGAAGATGTTATGGGGAAGGCTAAACAAAGACTGCGTTTTATTGGCAGGACACTTAGAAAATGTAACAGACCTACTAAGGAGACTACGCTTGTCAATCCTCTTTTAGAATACTGCTGCGCGGTGTGGGACCCTTACCGGGTAGGACTGACGGAGTACATCGAAAAAGTTCAAAGAAAGGCAGCACGTTTTGTATTATCGCGAAATATGGGAGAGAGTGTCACAGGAATGATACAGGATTTGGCCTGGAAATCATTAAA
This sequence comes from Schistocerca nitens, assembly GCF_023898315.1. Lineage (NCBI taxonomy): Eukaryota > Metazoa > Arthropoda > Insecta > Orthoptera > Acrididae > Schistocerca > Schistocerca nitens. The sequence goes on along the minus strand of NC_064617.1, from coordinate 180,181,087 downwards.
AGAAAGGCGTTTTTCGTTGCGACGGAATCTTCTCGCGAAATTCCAAAGACCAAGTTTCTCCTCCGAATGCTAAAATATCTTGTTGACACCGACTTACATAGGGAGGAACGATCAACACGATAAAATAAGGGAAATCAGAGCTAGTACGGAAAGATACAGGTGTTCATCCTTTCCGCGCGCTATACGAGATTGGAATAATAGAGAATTGTAAAGGTGGTTCGATGAACCCTCTGCCAGGCACTTGAATGTGATTTGCAGAGTATCCATGTAGATGTAGATGTGTAGATGTAGACCGTGCGCTGTTAGTGAAACTGTTTTATGTGAACGGCGGCAATTACAGTGCTGCACTGAGAGAGTATCGCCGACTGAAAGGTCTGAGGAGACGTCCGACGTCATCAAATGATTTAAAGAAGATAATAATGAAGTTCGAATAGAGCTTGGTGTGGCACATGGAAGAGGAAGGCGTCCTGACCCGGCGGAAGATATTGACGTGGTTGCTGTTGCTGTAACTGAGCACGCATCGCGTGCCCCGGGTAGTGCTGCTGATAGTGCAGTGTCACGAGAATTGTCCAACCCACGGACAACAATACGTGACGTTTCGTTGTCTGTTTCACGCTGGTATCCGTACAAAATCCATACGATGCACCAGCTGAAAACCTATAATCCGCAGCAATGTTCTGCATTTGCTCCACGATTTCTGGCACAGATCGAAGTTGATGGCATAACGACGGCCAATACTCTTTGGAGTGACGAGCCACATTTTACGAGCGTAATCCCAAAAGTAAGGTCTCCTATTTTTTATAACTACATAGACCTGTATATTTCTACAATGGTTTACAACAGTTTACAGCCTGAACATTTAACTATTTTTCGACATAATCACCATTTCTGTCGATGCATTTTTGTAGATTCTGTGGCAATTTTTGTATGCCCATGTCGTACCAGCTCACCGCCATGCTGTTCAGAAAGTTATGAACCTCTTCTTTCACCTCGTCGTCGGAGCTGAATCGCTTTCCGGCCAAAAGTTCTTTTAACCTAGGGAACAGATGACAGTCACTGGGCGCCAAGTCAAGACTTGTAACGTTCCCTGGCAAACTCACGATATTAATAAAATAAAATTTATTTGTACCATATACGCCGCTCTGAGCAATCTGTATATACTGTAATTATTTAACAAAAATATTACTGAATTTTGTGTAAAAGACATTTGTTATTATCGTAATATTTTTTGTAGTAATATTCTTTCTGTATTTAGGATAGTAATTTTTCTATATTTATTATGTGATTGTAAAATGTGTCAGTATCTGCAATAACAGAGATGTGAAATTTAGCCAGAGGAGAATAATATTGTCAAATTACAAAGAAATGTTAATTGTCAGCAGTCGTATAAAAGAACCATATACAGCGTATTCTTTGGTCTTATGTGTGTAGATGCGAATGCGAGAAGAAGCTGTGTTGAAGCGATTCATGAAAGGGTAGATGTCTTTTGTCTCTGTCTAGACTTAGCCGCCATTAGAGGAGGCGTTACGAATTAATGTGAGTTCAATTATTGTTTGATCTAAATATATCAGAATTTATCAAAAGTGTGTATTATTAATGTAAATTAGCTTGCCCATGTCATCTATATTATTTCTTTAAAGAATTTTCAGCATTTTTTAGCGGTGTTGCTGGGCTGTGCCGCGACCGATCGATTTGCAGCGGCGGCACATTTAAAAAATTGTTCCGCTAAAGAAAAAAACAACCAAACCCGTAAATCGGGAACAGATAGATAAAAATTAACAGTGAATTAAGAAATTGTTCTTCCTTTACAGTGATCCTGAGACCGAAGAATTTTTAACCTAATAATACATTTGTGCATTCGTAGGCGGATAGTTAATGTTAGTTAACATTGAAATTTAACAATTTTGGTTCTTTCAAATAGCTTAAATGTATAGCGAAGTAGGTTTGATCAGTGATAATTAAATGTCGGCTTGGCAATAATTAACCATTTTCTGCTAATAGAGATAATCTTGTGTTCTATAGTTAACGCCGGGATAGAATTCAGTAATTATTTAACAAAAAATCCACTGCATTTAGAAAATGTGTGTCATGGCCGAATGATGTAAAGGATTTAATTCTCAACTAAATATTCTTAATCAGTTAACATGAGTTCACGTAATCTTTAAATGTCGTAATTCTTTTGAAAGTAAATTTTTTTATTACCACACGTAAATAAGAGTGAGGTTCTACAACAAAGTTCGTACTTACAGAAGACAATTAAAGAAAGGCAAATTAATTAACTTAAAAGCAAATTTATTATTCTTTAACGAAATTTCATTCAGCTTCGATTTCGTTAAAGGCTATAGGGTGGGTGGGTGGGTGATTATGTTCCACTGAAACTGTTGCACGAGAGCAACGGTTTGCCGAGCGATGTGTGGGCGAGCGTTGTCATGGAGAATGTGTACGCCCTTGCTCAACATTCCTCTTCTCTGGTTCTGAATTGCTCGTTTGAATTTTTTCAGAGTCTCACAGTACCTGTCGCAGTGGGCATGAAGTCGACCAACAATACCCCTTTCAGATCCGAAAAAACCGTTGTCATGACTTTACCGGCAGACTGAGTTTGTTTGAATTTCCGCGGCTTTGGCGAAGAAGAATGCCGCCACCGGCGTCGCCCTTGCTCAACATTCCTCTTCTCTGGTTCTGAATTGCTCGTTTGAATTTTTTCAGAGTCTCACAGTACCTGTCGCAGTGGGCATGAATTCGACCAACAATACCCCTTTCAGATCCGAAAAAACCGTTGTCATGACTTTACCGGCAGACTGAGTTTGTTTGAATTTCCGCGGCTTTGGCGAAGAAGAATGCCGCCACCGGCGTCATTGTTGCTTGGTCTCAGGTGTAAAGTGGTATGCCCAGGTTTCGTCAACCGTGACAATTGAGTCCAGAAAGTTGTCCTGCTCGGCTGAGAGGCGATGAGAAGGATCAACTCGTTGCCGCATGTGGTCCTCAGTCACCATGTGTGGCACCCATCTTGCGCACACCTTCCAGTAGTTCAATGTTTGCGTTAAAATTCTGTGAGCGGTGCTTCGGGAAACCTCAGGAGCCAACATGCAGAGACCATCCTGGGTGATTCGCCGATCTTCACCCATTTTTGCTCAACCTTCACCACTGTCTCCTCAGAAACTGACGGTCTCCCGCTCCTTTTTTCGTTGTGAATTTCGGTCCGACCAGCTGCAAACTCTCTAAAACACTTACGAACATTTTTGACATCCATGCACGACTCACCATACACTTTGCGTTCAATAACCGAATAACTGCGCGCAATGCGCACTTGGCGGTAACATCCAATGGGAGCTCCATTCTCAACGGCTGCCAAGTCAAGACTGAGCGCCGCAGCGCGGCGTGCGCATGTTTACACACAGCGCGTGAAGCACTCTTCATAACAGTATGACCAACTGCCACACAGAGTTCTGTACTTATAAAAAATAGGAGACCTTACTTTTGGCATTACCCTCGTACTCTGCAGAATGCAGGACGCAAGGACTCCCGAATTCTGGGTACCGTTAAATCTCGTGTTGCCTGAAAGAGCCATCGCCCTCGCCGTACGTGACTTTGTGATGAGGATTCACAAGCACTTTTACTCTCGATCTGTTCGTCTTCGAAAAAAATACACCCAAAAAGCTTGTCATGTGTACCGTGACTTCGGAGCGTTGTCGAGACCTTGTACAAATATGATTCCTGCTTTGGAAGGGCGCAACATTGTTTTAATGCAAGATGGGGCAACACCTCATATCGCTTGGCCAGTGAAAGATACGCTTAATGAAACCTTCCACGTACGTCTTATCTCGAGTGTTTTTCAAATGGTTCAAATGGTTCTGAGCACTATGGGACTTAACTTCTGAGGTCATCAGTCCCCTAGACTTAGAACTACTTAAACCTAACTAACCTAAGGACATCACACACATCCATGCCCGAGGCAGGATTCGAACCTGCGACCGCAGCAGCAGCGCGGTTCCAGACTGAAGCGCCTAGAACCGCTTGGCCACAGCGGCCGGCTGAGTTTTTCCAGATGCAAGACCTAAAACATCACCTGTTATGAATCCGTGCGTCTTTTGGCTCTGGGGATAGCTAGAAGAACGCGTTTAATAGGGACGCGTCCGATTTTACCTGATATGAAGGCCAGTGTACAGCAGGACGATACTGAGATTCCACCGGAACTGATGCGAGTAACTGTTGATCACGTCGTTTTACGGATGCAGCATCTCGTCGACGTCTCCGGTGCTCATATTCAACAAATTGTGTAAGCGGTAGTTAATAATAAAATCAACTTTATTCCTTTCTCACTTGTTCGACTCTTTCTGCCCACGTTCCGTTCTTAATCCATTACATGTGGGAACTTTTCTATATGTCTTTCTTGCATTCATAGCGGCAGTTTTGCACCTGGTGGCCAAAGTTTGAACTATTTTTTCCAGCGTAAATCGATTCCGTATTAATGCATTAGAATGTCTGCCAAGTTTTGTTGCCATACGATAACTACAGTGCACACTGAGCCTGTTTGGGTAGCTGCACTTTAATTATAACCACCCCGTTTCATGTTAGTATTTAGGGATAATGATAAGAAGTGATGTAAAATGGGACGCTCAAGTAAAATTAATGTTAGGGAAGGCTACTAGAAGACGTCGTAAGGTTACTTGGAATGCGCAGTGAATCTGGAAAGAAAAGCGATACTAGTTCAACTAGTTCTAGAGCTTCGTTCCATCTTTTCGAGTTCTTATCAACCAGGCTCGACAGTAAATATCGTATTCAGGGACAAGCTGCTCGGTTCGTGACAGGTCGGAATAGCTCACAATAAGGTCTAACTGAAATTTATGGGAACTTAATGGGAATCCTTGGAATAATCACGATCCAATTGTCGCGCAACGCGACTGGGTATATTAGAGAACCTTTATCCAAAGTAGACTGGTGCACAATTCTGCTGTCACCATCGTGTTTCTCACGTAGCTACCATAAGAATAAGACAAGGGAAATTAGGTTGTGTTCAGGGGTATATAGACTCATTTTTCCTTGCTCGAGACGCGAATGGAATAGGACAGGAAATACGTTATGTTGGTTTGAAGTAACCCCTCCACTCCCCGTACAGCTGTTTGCGCAGTATTTATGTAGATTTTGATGCAGATGTAGGCTCTCATTCCGTGAGAACATGATTTCCCATTTCGATCCATAAATTATTGCTGGAAAATGTCGTTGTTTTTGTCCACACGAACTCCTGTTAGCAAAAAAGTTCATATACAAGAGAAAGCGATTTATTTCTAAAATCTGGATTACTTCAGCTGTGGTTGCCCTCAACAGAAAGCAATTTGTAATTGTTTTGAACTTCATTTTTCTTCATTTTTCTAGTCATCGAGTAGCATTACAACAGCTTTTAACATGATGTCATATTCCTTGCTACAAATAAGTACCGCATTTGTAGATGACCATATCTGTAATGAGCATTCCAGAATCCTTGTTACTTCCGTCTCAAAATGTATAACACGGCAGCCGGTCGGTTTACATCGCTCACGCCAGTGAGTTGTCAGTACTGGCAGACAAACAGTAAAACATTCCCTCTCTCACATCCTGTAACTCCACAGGGTCTGCACAACTTACCCCTCTGCCGCTGAGGTAAACGACCAGCTTTACTTAGCTCAAGGCCGAATTAACAAACGTCAATTAGAATTAAGTGCATCTTTTTATCTCTCTAAGTAGTTTTGTTAGTTACTAAGCAGGGAAAGTACACTCTTAAAGAAGCTCTTAATATTAGTTGACATTTATGGATTCGGCTATAGCTGCTAGATGCACATTATTATGAAATACAGCTGAGAACCGCGGGCCTAACAAATACTTTTTTTCGGGCCGCAGTTTGACGGCCACTGATCTAGAGTCTAGAGGATAAACAGCTCTATTGATGACATATTGAAAAGCCTGTAAGGAGATAACGAGTGTGTAATTAGAGGTGATTTCTTTACTTCTACTTTATGACTGTTGTTACTATTGTGTATTAAAACGACCTGAGTCATTGAAAAGTTACAAAGCCCACAGATGGTTCTTTCAATTCAGCACAACTCCGAGATACCGACGCATCAGCTAAATTAACCATTAATTTAGTCGTAGAACGGAGCTTCATACTTATCAAACACACAGTTTTCTGTGATATGAAAATACCGTTTGTAACCACACTTCGCAGATATTTGTATTTCGCGTATAAGGTCAGGGCACAAAAGAAGTTGGAACATTTTTCGTCGTGTAGAGTAACATATTAGCTGTTGCACGGGCGCTTCCGTATTCATCTGACGTTGTAGCGGAAGGAAATAGAAAATTTCCTTTTTCTCGACAGGTCCATTCCTCTGGGAAGAGGAAAGAAAGCATAGCGAGATGGCCTCCGAAACCCCCGTTCCCTCCCGTTACGCCCGTGAAATCCCTCTTGACGTATAGCGCCGGTTGCGAGGAAGCGAAGCGGTCCGCCGCCCGCCGCATTTGTAGCTGGGCTTTGGCGCTCCCATCTTCAGTGTCTCCGCAAGCGAGCAGTTTCATTCCATAACCACCGGACAACAGCTTTCCGTTTCGTTCGAATAGCTCCTCACAAACTAGCATGGTACAGTCCGTTGGTTTTATGTTACAGCACAGTCGCATTCAAATTTAAAGTGGTGACTGCTGTAATTTGGTAGTATAGCAAGCCAAGTTATGGTCGGGTTCGACACTTTGTTGTTAGCGTTATTGACGGTCAGAAGAATAGAAAAAAGGATAAAAAGTGTCGCTGATGAAGAGCATCTAATGTACTTCAAAGAATTTACAGCAATATTAGACATTTTGTAAAATATACAATAGAGGTTACCGTGTTGTGGTCAGTTGGATATCGATGTCTCCTCCTGAGAACCAAATGTTAACTCCACAATTTTAGCGCTAACATCTAGAACTGGTAATATACACTACTGGCCATTAAAATTGCTATACCACGAAGATGACGCGCCGGCCGCGGTGGTCTCGCGGTTCTAGGCGCGCAGTCCGGAACCGTGCGACTGCTACGGTCGCAGGTTCGAATCCTGCCTCGGGCATGGCTGTGTGTGATGTCCTTAGGTTAGTTAGGTTTAAGTAGTTCTAAGTTCTAGGGGACTGATGACCACAGCAGTTGAGTCCCATAGTGCTCAGAGCCATTTTTGAAGATGACGCGCTACAGACGCGAAATTTAACCGACAGGAAGAAGATGCTGTGATATGCAAATGATTAGCTTTTCAGAACATTCACACAAGGTTAGCGCAGGGGGCGACACCTACAACATGTTGACATGAGGAAAGTTTCCAACCGATTTCTCATACACAAACAGCAGTTGACCGGCGTTGCCTGGTACTCAACGACGAACCTGGGTGCACGAATGGCAAAACGTCATTTTTTTGTATGAATCCAGGTTCTGTTTACAGCATCATGATGGTCGCATCCGTGTTTGGCGACATCGCGGTGAACGCACATTGGAAGCGTGTATCCGTCATCGCCATACTGGTGTATCACCCGGCGTGATGGTATGGGGTGCCATTGGTTACACCTCTCGGTCGCCTTGTAAACCCCCCCCCCCTCACATATCGACGTTAATGAAAGTGAAAAATTAACCGCGTGTACCTAATGGAAATTTGGGAAAAGCAATCGTCATCGAAGTTAATCTGTCAGTAAAGAGGGAGGAAAGGGTTACATCTAAATGAAAAATGCAAATGAAATTGGTGGAAATAAATTTTGTAAAGGGGTAAAGTTACTAAAGAAAGCAAATGTGCGGTCGTTACGTTAACAATTAATTGGCGTTAATTAGATATTTGAGTTTTGGGAAAAATCACGGTCGCCAGTCCCATGGACAACTACTATAATAACTGAAAATGAAAGGTTAATGCACATATATTTAGCACTAAAAGCGTGGCAACTGAAGGTTGACACGTGTTGTGTGAAAACTGAATGTTTGTCAGAAGTAATAAATTTCGCTACACTCTGACTTAATTTAGCAAAAGAATGAATAAAACCGGAAAATTGAAAGTTAATTTAGTGACTGAAATTAATAGTGAACTTTGTTTCTGAAGCACAACGAAATTCAATAAAATAAGGTTAGTCTTGGGCTACCTCAACAATCATTTCAAAAGCTACTTGAATCTACGCTATTTAGAAATAAGAGATTTAACTTTGAACTTGAATTAAATGATTCTGAACAATTAACAATAGTAAAATTTAGTACGTACCAAGCTGGGCTGCAGTCACAGGTAAGCTAAAATATGATAACAAAACTCGCACTCTTAATTTGTGCTTGTGTAATCTAAATATTGTAGCGAGCTGTGAATACTTTAACTGAATTTTGAAATTAAAGCAGTGAAATAGAATGATATTACTTTAATGCTGGCGTTTGAATTTCAACGACACTCGGGTTCATTCCGGAAAAGGAAGGGACCCTGCTTGGTAATGCAATTGGGACAATGAGCAACAAAGGTTCATGCTACGTTGCTGTAATTTTGAAACAGTTTGAAAAGCTGAGGTCTGCCATACAGTTCTAAATCTTTGCATGCTTCCAGTCTTCCTTGTTGGTCGACTGAAGGTTTGAAGTCGTCGATCGAGGAGGTGATGACAGTCACTCATTGTCGGCCGTCGCTGTTGCAGAAGTTGGATCTTGGCGCGCCTTCTCGACACGATCACCAGGCAAAACGGGCTCTTGGTGTGCGCCAGCTAATGCTTCTCGTCCGCGACACCGTGTCAGAAACTATCATAGCAAGTCGAGCGCAATTACATGCTGCCAAACCCCGAAAGCGCGGCAACTCGCGGGAGCGTCACACAACACACCTGCTTCACCGCCCTACTCCAGCCAGACTCCCTCTGCCCGCGCTCCATGCAGCAGAGTTAACACTACTAAAGATCCTAAACACTTTGGTTCTCCACACGACCTATCGATGTAGTCGTTCGATAGCATAGTTTTCCCTAGGCCCAGACCCAGCGTAAAAATACAAATAATATTTATAAAACAAACCAATTATACATCGACATAAATATATATATACAACGACACAGAAATGTCATATCTTCAGGTAACAAATAAAGGAAAAGAGTTTATAGTACAATAGATGGAAATAGGAGGATATGCATTTCCGGCGTTACAACCTCTTGTTCGCATTGACGGCACTTTCAACAGTGGACGTTACATTTCAGATGTGTTACGACCCGTGGCTCTACCCTTCATTCGATCCCTGCGAAACCCTACATTTCAGCAAGATAATTCACGACGGCATGTTGCAGGTCCTGTACGGGCCTTTCTGGATACAGAAAATGTTAGACTGCTGCCCTGGCCAGCACATTCTCCAGATCTCTCACCAATTGAAAACGTATGGTCAATGGTGGCCGACCAACTGGCTCGTCACAATACGCCAGTCACTACTCCTGTTTAACTGTGGTATCGTGTTGAAGCTGCATGGGCAGCTGTACCTGTACACGCCATCCAAGCTCTGTTTGACTCAATGCCCAGGCGTGTGAAGGCCGTTATTACGGCTAGAGGTGGTTGTTTTGGGTACTGATTTCTCAGGATCTATGCACCCAAATTGCTTGAAAATGTAATCACATGTCAGTTCTAGCATAATATATTTGTCCAATGAATACCCGTTTATCATTTGCATATTTTCTTGGTGTAGCAATTTTAATGGCCAGTAGTGTATGTGGTGTCTGTCCTTTTGCACATGTCCGATAGAATAGACACCACGTATATATAATTAAGGCGATGGTTCCTTCAGTGCAGATGCACACCAAAATCGAGCTCTTACGGGAATCAGCGAGATGCCACGGGTAATGAGAGACTAATGAGGAGGGGCACTTCATAAGGAATTTTGTGTGGTGTAAATTGAGAATCCGGCCGCTGTGGCCGAGCGGTTCTAGACACTTCAGTCTGGAACCGCGCGACCGCTACGGTCGCAGGTTCAAATCCTGCCTCGGGCATGGATGTGTGTGATGTCCTTAGTTTAGTTAGGTTTAAGTAGCTCTAAGTTTAGGAGACTGATGACCTCAGATGTTAAGTCCCATAGTGCTCAGAGCCATCTGAACATTTTTTTTTTTTTTAATTGAGAATTTGTGTCTAATGGGAGGCGCGATAGCGTAGCCAATAGTAACTTCTTAACTGCGAACACACCCCCTCTTGATTATCCGATCTGCGGACAGAGGTAAACAGTGGACATGAACTGCGGACAGAGGATTAGTCCGCTAGATAGTATTACGCGGCAGACACCATGAGCAGACTGGCTGATTATCTCCCATGTCCGCCACTGAAATTACAACTAAAACATGTGCCTAGTACGCAGGAGACACGGGTTCGAATCCTTTTCAACTTACCCCATTGATATAAATCAATGCCCACTGGCAGTTAATGTCTTTCATTCGTTTGTGTATTGTGTTAATTGATGCTTTCATCGCTGATTTGTACTTCATATACAAGGCAATTCAATACGAATATAATATGGGTGTGTTTCAGGTAGGGACTCTGGGCAGGACAGTTTATTTCCGGAGTGTTATTGTCCATAATTATCACCGAAGATAAGCGCTGTCGGGCGTGGCCGGCACTTGGATGGGTGACCATCCGGGCCGCCATGCGCTGTTGCCATTTTTCGGGGTGCATTCAGCCTCGTGAAACCAACTGAGGAGCTATTCGACCGAATAATAGCAGCTCCGGTCAAAGAAAACCATCACAACGACCGCGAGTGCGGTGTGCTGACCACACGCCCCTCCTGTCCGCATCCTCAGCTGAGGATGACACGGTGGTCGAATGGTCCCGATGGGCCAGTTGTGACCTGAAGACGGAGTGCTTTATTGTCCATAATTATTGCCTTACAGATGCAGCTTTATAATATGGTGCACTGTTATGCTGATACAAATAACTGTCGTCTCAGAACTGCTCCTGTACTTTCTGGAGCACAAAATGCTGTGTGTTCATATTCTTCGGCATTTAGCGTTTTCTTAAGCACAATAATAGGAACACACCGTAAACACAACAAACACCTCTATAACGTAAAACCACTTCCTCCTTACTTCACTGTTGGCACACTACAAATGATGGTAGGTAACGTTCTCTGGGCTTTCATCGAAACCAACCACTTTCATCGGATAGCCACAGAGTATAGCGTGAGTCATCTCTCCAAATAACTCTTTTTTTCCATTCATCTATTGTCCAGCGACGTCGGTCTTCACACCACCTCAAGCTCTGACTATAGAAATGTGTGGCTTACGAGAAGGTGCTCGACCATTCTACCCCATCTTTTTAAACTGCCTATTGTGCTAGCTGGACTGCTAGTAATAGTCTGGAACTCACGAGTGATTCCTTCTGCTAATTTCAAGAGATTTCTTGCAACAACCATTCGCAATGCCCGACGGTCCCTGTCCGTAAGAACGTGAGGTCTGCCTGGGCTTGCTTTATCTGCAGTTGTTCCTTCGCGTTTCCACTTCAGAATCACATCACCAACAGTCGCAATGTCCCTGACGGATTTGCTGCCGAATCGACATCCAGGGGCTAGTTCAGATGCATCTCGCAACTAACAGACGAATCCAGAGAAGTCAACTAACGCTAAGAGCTTCTTACAAATATCAACCAAACCTGGAAAGAAATACTGTAGAAGTAAGAACGAGCAGCCTCCTATTGGGGGGCGGTCATGATAACGTGGAGAAAGAATGGTTGACGAGGAGATGGACAGACGAAGAGGGGAAAGGAGACGGACGAGATAGTGGGGAGCAGGAGATGGACAGAGAGGGGAAACGGATAGAAGAGGAGGAGATGCACGGAGAGTGGCGGTGTGATAAACCTTTTGCATTTAATAAAATTATAAACAGCCGACCAGTTGCAATGGATAAAGAATTCTTTACCTAAGTTTCAACAAATTTAAATTTGTCTTCTTCAGAAGGTGGCAATTTTACATTAGTATGGACTGATGTATCATCGCCGTTTTTACAAATGTCGGCATAAATCCATTTGTCAAAATTAAAATATAGCCCTAGAAATAGGGTTTGTCACATTTGTTGCAGAGCTCACAACCGACTTTTGCATTTCTTACTTTTATATTTTCGTTTTCTTTACAGGCAAAGAGAAAAGGTGAAGCGGTGAATCTGTGCCTACCGTCATGTATTTTTGATTTTCAGATGTTAAAGAACATAAGATGTTTTCCGGTTCCTCAGTACGAGGAGGGTTTCGCGCTCTGTTGGTGAAGGAAGGTAGACGCAAGTATCTTGGTGCGTAATCGAGTCAGCCATTTTAGGCGATGTGAATAAGTGAAGAGTATGTATTTTCTATGTCCATCGAACAGAAGAATATAGTATTGTTTCATTAACTGAAAGTTTGCCTGAGTTATTATTTCGAGTAGTACTGCATCCAGAAGAACTGAAGCCTGCCTGTGTACTTCGGAAAATTGAGAAGATCCGATTGACGCAACACCGACACGATCAAGATTTTGTTGGTGAAAACGGCGATCGATTGGTAAGTATAAACGTACAACAAGAGGAGGGCTATTTCGCTTATGGTGCAACTAATATGAAAGGATTCTTTACCCTTTTACAGGCATAGCCCAGCTTATTGTGCTTGTCCGAGTGCCGAAAAGATAATCTCATTAATTCAATATATCTAAAAGGTCACATTTTATTTTTTATTATTCTATTAATCTTTTTTATTATATTATAGGGGGAAGGACCAGACGGACAAAGAGGAGGAGGAGGAGGAGGGGACTCGGAGTGGGTGAGGAGGAAGTAGAGGGGAGGGATGGACAAACAGCGGTCGGAGGAGATGGACAGCGAGAGAGCGAAGGAGCAGATAGACTAATAATAGATTAGGATGACTATATACCCGGGCATCGTCGGATATTCAGCTACTATTATTGTAAAATACGACTGGGAACCGCGGGGCCGCACAAACACTTGATTCGGAACTCAGTTTGACGACCATTGCTTTAGAACATTCGATCTTTTGATATCACAATACTTATCGTTACCGAAATAACGGTGTGTGATTGTTGTAGGACGGTAGGAAAGTACAGAGGTTCCACGACTGACTCTTCTCAATCAACGTAGGCTAACTGTGTGTTAAAATACACTAACGGAAAAAAAAATCACAACGCCAAGGAGGAGTTGCGCGATATAAACGGAAGATGGTAGGCGTGCTCTACATCCGAAAGATGCTATCTATTCAAATTTCGCACCACTCGTCTAAGAGTGGCGTTAGATACCTTTGAGATTTTACGTGGTGAGCTCAAAAATGGCTCTGAGCACTATGGGACTTAACATCTGAGGTCATCAGTCACCTAGAACTTAGAACTACTTAAACCTAACTAACCTAAGGACATCACACACAACCATGCCTGAGCAGGATTCGAACCTGCGACCGTATCGGTCGCGCGGTTCCAGACTGAAGCGCCTAGAACCGCTCGGCCACTCTGGCCGACCGTGGTGAGCTGATGTCACTCAAGAAGGTCTTTAAGGCTACAAAAAGACGCCATCATCAACTTCTCAGTGAGTTTGAACGAGGTCATGTAACATGGCTACGAGAAGGTGGATGTTCCCTCTGCGATACTGCAGAAAGATTTGGCACGACTGTACCCACTGTACATGATTTCTGGCGGTGATGGCCACGAGAACGCACGGTCACAAGAAGATCGGGCTCCGGACGGCCATGTGGTGCTACTGAGAAGGAAGGTTTCGACGCTAAGCTGTTTAACCGTGTCTCAGCCGCTTCACTAGGTATCCTTTCTTACGCAAGATACGTTGATAATATTCTAGTCATCTATAACGGACCCGCCGATAGAATTGATCATATATTTAAACTTTTTAACGACCTCCATGAAAAAATTTCTTTCACTATTGAACTCGAAAACGAAAACCGCCAATTACATTATTTAGACTTGACGCTTACAATAGAAGACAATAACATCACTTTCAATATTTTTCGAAAAGAAACGTATACTGAGCAAATCGCGCCTGCTTCCTCTCTTCATCCACAGTCTCAAAAAATGGCCTTTTTTCACTCTGCCGTCCACCGAGCCACCTCCATACCACTTTCAACAGAAAAGTTTAATGAGGAGATTAATTTACTTAAAACCATAGCAGTCAATAATGAATATACGCCTAACATAGTGGACGATATCCTAAAAAAGAAAACTGCAAGAACTACCTCAACACCTCATGCACTGAAATTAACCCAAAAAAACGCTTTTCTATTCCTTTCATAGGACCCATTTCCTATCAGATTAAGCGCATGCTTCGCAACAAATACAACTGCAATGTTGCCTTCTCTACTAATAATAATCTAAGGAGAAACTTCATTCATAATTTGAAATCCATTCGCTCCCCTACAGCAAGTTCTGACGTTTATAAGATCATCTGCGATACCTGCTTCTATTATATAGGAGAAACTGGACGTGCTTTCACCATCAGATATAAAGAACATATTTTGAGAAAGAACGGCACCAGTCCCCTAAATTCATCCTTTGCCGATCACCTCTTAATTACTGGACACGTGCTTAAAGCCATAGGCGATAGCAATATTCTGCATTCCGAAAAGAAGGGGCATAGGTTAGATGTTTTAGAGGAATTGCAGATTTTCAAACATCTCTCTCGTCACGGCCTCATTCTCAACGAACAGCTGCAGCTGCGAAATAAAAACTTTTTCGGCTGTATAAAGCCATTGCTTGATCTTTGATTCAGATTTCCTCATGCAGTTTACCGAAATGTTGTTTTCCTGTTACATCTTTGCCGTTTTCTTGTATGTCATAACTGACGTTTTTTTACGTTACAAAATGTATGTTTAAAGCAGATAAATATGTAACTTCATCCTATTATTATTAGTGCTTACGTTATGCCTGAATCAGCTGCATCACAATTTCATGTATCTAATTTTGAATGTACAGTAGCCTAGTTGTTTCTGCGGCTACTAGATGGCGCTCGTAGTAACACCTTGTTTACTTGCCCACACTTTCTAATGTGGGCACCTCAGTCTTGTTGCAACCCTTGTTCACTCAAGTACGAGCAGACCTTAGCGGCTCGCCATCTTATTTACAACTATTCATGACGTCGCCTTTCCGGCTTAGATTTTTTTAAATGTGACTTGTAAGTACTGCATCTCTTTCCAGTCAGTACAAACTTTAATTTTATTAATGTATTACATACCTAATATGTTTTAGAACAGTTAGTTTAATTCTGAAGACGACGCTCAGAGTAGCGTCGAAACCTGGTCAATTTTGACTTAATATTTGTGACCGAAGGCTTATTTGTTCTAATATAATTCTGACACGGCCACTGAACCTTAGCAGCTATGTTCAAAGTTTTATGTTAAAAATCTGTTACTTCAAGTACGGCTCCGAGTCAGACACCCTGCATTCCACTGACCCCAAACCACCACCACTTGAAACTTCAGGGGTTTCAAGCGAGAGCTCAGTGGAGGGCAGGGTGGAGGTCCTTTGTGTTTTCTGAAGAAAGCCGGTTTTGCCTAGCTGCCGCTGATGGCGTGTTTTGGTTGTGAGGAGGCCAGTTGAGGGCCTGCCAACCAACTTGTGTGCGTGTTGGATACACTGGACCTACACCTGGAGTTATGGTCTGGAGTGAGATTTAGTATGACAGCAGGAGCACTCTCCCGGTTGTCCCACGCATCCTGACTGCAAATTTGTATGTGCGTCTGGTGATTCGACCTGTTGTGCTGACATTCATGAACAGCATTCCACGAGTTTTCCAACAGGATAGCGCTCGCCCACATACCGCTCTTGTAACCCAATGTCTATAGCGTGTTAACGCGTTGCGTTGGCCTGGTCGATCACCAGATCTGTCTCCAATCGAGCATATATGGGACATCATCGGATGACAGCTCCAACGTCATCCACAACCAGCTTTAACCTTGCTTGTATTGACCGACCAAGTGTAACAGGCATGGGACTCCATCCCACAAACAGGTACTGTAATATTCCTCCTTTTGACTTGTGTGTGTTATTTGCTATCCTGATATGTAAAACCAGATGTAATACTTGCGTGTATTTTGTATTCTCTGAATTGGTTTACAAAACATACTGTCATGCAAAGCCAACTGTAATGTTCTTATACTACACTGTTCATAGTAAGCAATGTAACAAACAGAAATACAGTTACCTATCCGGACAGCAAAGCCACAAAAACAAGTGTTATAACCGTGTGTGTTAACCTAAGGAATAAGCATCAGACTTTAACTCGTTTCTTCAAATAAGTCATTAGTTCAGAGGTATGGCAAATAACAGTAGTTAGACTACTATTCCGTATCGATAACAGTACATGTGGTTGGTGGTACACTATTATTCGCCAGTCTAATTAGGCACTGGTTGGTTGGTTGGTTGGTTGGTTGTTTTGGGGAAGACCAGACTGCGAGGTCATCGGTCTCATCGGATTAGGGAAGGACAGGGAAGGAAGTCGGCCGTGCCCTTTGAAAGGAACCATCCCGGCATTTGCCCGGAGCGATTTAGGGAAATCACGGAAAACCTAAATCAGGATGGCCGGACACGGGATTGAACCGTCGTCCTCCCGAATGCGAGTCCAGTGTTGAACCACTGCGCCACCTCGCTCGGTCTAGGCACTTGTACTGAAGTTGAGTAGGACAGCAGAAAAGATTGCAAATCCCTACTTACCTAACAGACTTCACTTTAGATTTAGATAAAAGATGGTTCAGCAATACAAGAAAAGTTTACCCGCTCGAAACAAAACTACAGTACCCAATTGCTTAACCAAACAGACTGATTTCATGAAAGCAAAAGTAAATTTGGACGACGGGAGGGGGGTTCTATATAAACATATTTGGTACTCAACATTTCATTGATTCACTATAAACTGTTTTACGTTACTATTTATCACCATTAATCATGAACTTAGTATTTCCTTTCATTAATACGTAATGTGAAAGCAGTAGACAATTTATGTAATGTGGTCTCTGAATCTGGCATAACCTTACATAATCATTTTAGCACAGAAAATAATAGTAATGTTAATTATGAAATTATCAGTTATTCTTTCCATAAATTACTGATTAATCAAATGGTTCAAATGGCTCTGAGCACTATGCGACTTAACTTCTGAGGTCATCAGTCGCCGAGAACTTAGAGCTACTTAAACCTAACTAACCTAAGGACATCACACACATCCATGCCCGAGGCAGGCTTCGAACCTGCGACCGTAGCGGTCTCGCGGTTCCATACTGTAGCACCTAGAACCGCTCGGCCACTCCGGCCGGCCTGATTAATCACTGATTTGCCAAGAATACATTAAAGATTTCACAGTCTTGTCTGAATACAGGTCACTCGGAATTTTCATGTACCAGGTTAGGATCCTGCTTGGTTTATGAGCGGGATAAATTACCAGGTGGACACAATTGTTAATTTGGATGATGGTTATTATTCTTAAAGCACATTTCATCTTCCAGGCACACACTATAATACATAGCTAAAATGTCGTACCCTGTAAGCTGTGATCAGCGACGGTGGCGTTGGTGGCAATAACTGCATTAATATCAGAACGGCCAAGAGCAGTTATCCATGTCGGACTTATTTCCTCTTCATTGCGATGATCCATCTTATAATCAACAGCCCGTTTTTCTCCCCATACCAGGCCGTGATAAATTGCAGTTTCCAACCGAGGCAAGATGCAACCATATTGTGCACTCCACACTATGCTGGCGCTGTACGTGCTGCCTCTAACAAGGGAACCTCCCCATCGCACCCCCCTCGCATTTAGTTATAAGTTGGCACAGTGGATAGGCCTTGAAAAACTGAACACAGATCAATCGAGAAAACAGGAAGAAGTTGTGTGGAACTATGAAAAAATAAGCAAAATATACCAACTGAGTAGTCCATACGTATGATATACAACAACAAGGCTACGTGAGCCCAGGAGCGCCGTGGTCCCGTGGTTAGCGTGAGCAGCTGCGGAACGAGAGGTCCTTGGTTCAAGTCTTCCCTCAAGCGAACAATTTAATTTTTATTTTCAGACAATTATCAAAGTTCAGGCACTCACACATAATCAACTTCGCTCTCCAAAATTCCAGGACATGTTCAAATTTGCTTGGACATATGGAGGATTTGACGGTCTACACCGGAAAAATTTGAAAACGTTAAAAACATATGTTTTGACAGAGCACAGGGAAAATTGTGCGACTGTGAAACTATTGCATTCATTTGTTGCAGTTTATGTGACAAACTCTTATGCTTTCATCACTTTTTTGGGAGTGATTATCACATCCACAAGAAAACCTAAATCGGGCAAGGTAGAAGAATCTTTTTACCCATTCGCCAAGTCTATAACATATTCCTGTCATGTGACGCACATGCCGTCACCAGTGTCGTATAGAATATATCAGACGTGTTTTCCTGTGGACGAATCGGTTGACCTACGACCATGCGACCAAATGTTTTCGGTTCCCATTGGAGAGGCACGTCCTTTCGTCTACTAATCGCACGGTTTTGCGGTGCGGTTGCAAAACACAGACACTAAACTTATTACAGTGAACAGAGACGTCAATGAAGAACGGACAGATCATAACTTTGCGAAAATAAAGACAATAAATTTATCACTCGCGGGAAGATTTGAACCAAGGACCACTTGCTCAC
Organism: Schistocerca nitens; assembly: GCF_023898315.1. Taxonomy (NCBI): domain Eukaryota; kingdom Metazoa; phylum Arthropoda; class Insecta; order Orthoptera; family Acrididae; genus Schistocerca; species Schistocerca nitens. The sequence goes on along the minus strand of NC_064617.1, from coordinate 180,162,482 downwards.
GCTAACCACGGGACCACGGCGTTCCTAAGCTTGCACTCTCCTTGATGTTGCCTATGTTGCGCATGGACTACTCAGTTTGTATATTTTGCTTATTTTTTTCATAGTTCCACACAACTTCTTCCTGTTTTCTCGATTGATCTGTGTTCAGTTTTTCAAGGCCTATCCACTGTGGCAAATTATAACTAAATCTGAGAGGGGCGCGATGGGGAGGTTCCCTTGTAAGATCACTGGCCACCGACTAACTTTGTTCGCACCTGCCAAACGTTTCCGCTCCCACCTTTTCCTACGCTTATACAGCTTTCCGTTCCTGACGGAACTACTCCATCTTTTCCAGCCCTAAGTGAGTGCCAGTAACTATTACATACATAATTACATTATAGCACCTTTTTACATTTAATAATTATAATAAATAGATATCTTTACAATATTTAAAAGTAAATATTACATCCTTTTTCTTAATATGTACATTCACTTTAATCTTATCAAAGAGTTTCAGTATCGATTTCGCTTCAAACAATATGTCTCTACTTCTGCTTTAACAGTTTCAATAACATATTTACAAAAATTTTCAAAAATATGAACAATAATGTCACAGTACCCGGCACCTGTACAACACAATGCATGCACGTTTACGCGCTTGCATTCAACATTCTAGCGGCTGCATTTCACATTTGCAATGGGTTACCTCGCGTCTACATTAGTTAAATGTTATCCAGACGAATGTATTCCCAACATTTTATTACTTTAATTTGATTATTTTTTGATATTGTGATTTATTTTTCCGTCACTGTGTAATAGCGTCGTCGTGTTGTCTGGCCTGGTTGCAGGTTATTACGCGGACCAGCTGTCCGTGGCCCAGGAGGTGCGAGGAAACCACACGGTGCGCGTCAAGAACGAGAGCCGGGGCTTCCACCTCAACAACCTGTCCTACGCAGGACCCATCGTCATGGGCGTCGGTGGTGAGTACCGTCCACAGGCACCACACCTGCCACCTGCCAGCTGGCTCACCGCGACCTTACCTTTGCGCAGAGAAACTCATACACGATGCTTCAACTTCAATCGTAAAGATGATAATGTTCTCAAAACACGAGTGTCGAAGTAACTTTTGCCAAATACTATGCTGGTGCTCTAGTCTACCGTGACAGAGTGTAATGTTAATTCAGATAATGCACAGTTAATTCTGAGTTTAGATGCTGTGGACCATGTGCGCGACCGAGCACCACGTCATCTGTTGGCGCTAGAATAGCATGTAAGTACGGCGTGTCACGAGTTTAGCGTACAACTCTGCCATCTGTTAATGTCGTTTTCCCTAATGGTAATAGCTACCTTGGTGCTGGAAGGCCTTAATTCTAAAATCTGAGTTCCTCATCAGGAATCTGAGTCTGGGTCTTAATGCAGGTTTTTTCTAGCTTATGCAAGGCGCGGATTGTATGTTTTGTTTCACCTGTAAGTGTTTTAGTACATTACATGGAATCAGCTGTGGGTTTTTGTTTATTATTTATACAAAAGGTTATTATGCCTTGATAACATCTTGGGGAGCTTCACAGAAAATTCAACTTAAAATTATTTCTGTAATGCATTAGTTATAATTAGGCATTAATTTACGTTTATATACAGGCATAGCTAAGGGCTGTGATAGATAATACGCCGTTGATCCACGGAATGTAACACATCTACGCTGTGTGCAGAATCAGTTCTACAATACAATTTTTAAAATAAAGATGGTTCCTTCTTCTTCTTCTTCACTTCATGTATTAGGAAATTGCTTGTTACGGTATCGATCTCTTAGAGGGTCTTTGTATATTTCTTCTTCCAACGCATTTATATTTTAGAGCCATTACCGGGAACTTTTCTCCACCCATACGGTCTACATGTTCCTTCCATTTTCTCCTATTTTCCTTTATTTATTAAGATTATAGTACAGTTACGTTTACCATGCATAATATAATCAATTATATAGTGTTGCCGGGGCTATGGTACCATATAGTATACAACTTGTCAAAAGCAAATTTCTCAGTTTTCTTTCATTACAGATTTAAAATCGATATACGATAGCGCGTTTGTCGTGTCTGACTTATTGTTTCTGGTTCGTTACTGGCGTATTAGACGTGTGAAAACAGTTATTCTGTTCATTGTCGTTGTTTTAATAGTTGCACGCGCATACTGTTTGTTTTTCACGAAATGCAACGTTTGTATCCTCAGCTCATGTCGTGTTTCCTTGTGTGTTTGTCTGACGGGACGCGAGATTTCAGAATAAGCCACATTAGAAATTTTTACCTTTGTACGCGTGTGCTTGTGCGTGTGCAGAAACATACATGCAGATAGAAAGAGATAGGGGGGTGGGGGGGGGGGGGAGAGGGGGAACTTTGATGTGGAGGGTAATCATACGATGTTTGGAGTAGGAGTGGAAATACTTGAGAAAAGAAGCCTGATGTAATTGGGAAGAGGGTCATGTGTTTTGTTTTTGGTTTCTTTGTATGGTTCTTTAGTGTTTTAATGCAGTGTCGTATTTACCTCTTTAGTACTTTTTTCGACGAACTACTGATTTTTGATAATTCGCTTCTATCGTTAATTTCAGTGCAAGCTATTAGTAGATTCAATAATTTTTAAATCGGTTATTATGTTGAGTCGTGGTTCTGTGCTATTGGAAAAATGGAAATGAAGTCCCATGCTTCTTTACAGAGCGTAGGGGAACGATGCGGGAAACCCGCACCGCCTTACTAGGCAAGGTCCTAATGGAGGTGGTTTGCCGTTGCCTTCCTCCGACCGTAATGGGGATGAATGATGATGATAAACTGACACAACACCACCCAGTCATCTCGAGGCAGGAAAAATCCCTGACCCCGCCGGGAATCGAACCCGGGACCCCGTGCTCGGGAAGCGAGAACGCTACCGCGAGACCACAAAGGGCGGACTCTGTGCTATTAGGAGAACAGTAAATTTAGAGTGGGAGCTGCTCTGAGAAGTTCCGCATATCTGGCTCTAAATTCCTACACGTTTGCCGGCCGCTGGTGGCCGAGCGGTTCTGGCGCTACAGTCTGGAACCGCGCGACCGCTACGGTCGCAGGTTCGAATCCTGCCTCGGGCATGGATGTGTGTGTTGTCCTTAGGTTAGTTAGGTTTAAGTAGTTCTAAGTTCTAGGGGACTTATGACCTCAGCAGTTGAGTCCCATAGTGCTCAGAGCCATTTGAACCATTTTTTTCCTACACGTTTGGTCTCATATACAGACTGACAGCAACTGCAAATTACGTGATAGATAATAGATTGACTATATTTAACAATGTTAGTGGTTTGTTCTTGTATTGTATGGAACTGGGAACCTAGAAACGACGGAGAGGCTTCGTCCCCGCCGTAGCCCTCAGTGGTTCACAACCCCACAGCAGTCCACCCACCCCACCACCGCCCCACACCGAACCCAGGCTTATTGTGCCGTTCGGTCCCCAGTGGACTGCCCTGGGAACGTCTCACACCAGAAGAGTGTAACCCTTATGTTTGCGTGGTAGAGTAATTATGGTGTACGCCTACGTGGAGACAGTGTTTGCGCAGCAATCGCCAACATAGTGTAACTGAGGCGGAATAAAGAGAAAAAGCCCGCATTCGCCGAGGCAGATGGAAAACCGCTTTAAAAACCATCCACAGACGGGCCGGCACACCGGACCTCGACAGTAATCCGCCGGGCGGATTCTTGGCGGGGACCGGCACACCTTCCCGCACGGAATGCAGTGCGTTAGACCGCAGGGCTAACCGAGCGGGCTGGTTTGTCCTTACTATGTTTCATTTTTCCATTTAGTGTCTTTTGACTATGGGAACGCCGTTCAGCTGGTTTAGTAAGAGTATGGGGCGACTGGCTTAGTCATGGATAACAGTGCTAATGGTTATTGGCTTTCTCTATTGTGAACTCTTGTTTATTGTTCACTTTGTGTATTAAACTGAACCTTTTATCCGATTCTTTGTGTTTTATGGGTTGACAGTGTATGCCATCATTTAGTTCGTTTATGGGGGCACATAGATCATCTACTAGGCAAATTATATCGTGTACATTCGGTTATGTTCCCTTGATTTTACTATTTTGTCAAAGATCTTGCTTTCTGTTTGATTCACAAATAAGTTAGCCAGTAGGCCGCTGATTGGCGATCCCATCGGTAATCTTCTTTGTTGTGAGTAAAAGTTATTGTTGGAGTTAAAATATTTTTCTTTGTGATGAGCTTGAGAATCGCTGATTTTTCTGTATGTTTTTTAGTGGAAGGCAGTGGCTAGCAATGCAAAAACGCCTAAATCAGTGTCATGTCTCAGTATAAATAGTCTTGGCTAAGAAAAGTCAGAAGGAGTATCTTAATATTTAAATTTTCTAAAGTCTTCATCACATGCTAATTCTGATATTATTTGTAAAATAAAAGAGAATTCACTTTATGTACTTACATCCGCTTAATTTGTAAAAGGTTATCTAGTACTGAATATCGTATCCCTTAGGCTAAATAAATACTGTTTCATGTACACTCAGAGCTCAACTTGAAACATAATGAACGTTTGGACACATAGTTGTTCATGACTCCCAAAATTAACCAATGGCATGATGGTCTGTCCTCCAATCTTCGGTTTTATCCTGAAAAGCATAGTAACAAAGAAAAGTAAATGCAGAAAAATCTAGTTGCTTCTCGCAGTACAGAGCAAACGGTATGTAGCAGTACAAATCTCATCTTCCTTTATCCAGATGATCACCTATTCACGAATAGTACTGTATGGTGAACATTGGGCTGCAGAATGGTGCGAGAACTACGCAAGGATTATAATTTTTTTTACGTCAGCGGCCTGTCTGTTGGTGCAGTAATGTTTAACTTCACGAGAGGAAGCGCACTCTTGTGCAGTATTCTCACTGCATGTTAATAATTTTGCTTGTACTGTAAGAGCAATCGAGATGTGACTGTTAAGCAATACAGAGGAAGCCGCTTCGACTACTGACACTCCTCTCTCTCGCACCCCCCCCCCCCATCTTTTTGCCCTTTTTCGGATTTATTTAACTATTAACTATTACATCTTTAATTCTTCAATGGGATGTGAAATAGTCTAAGAAAATATCAGTATCACAATGAATGATAATAGTTTGACAAGCAGATTAAGTGAGTCGATATAATGATATGAGGCTTTAGAGTGCAGTAAGTATTGTAATAGACTAGACAATACTTTATGCCATCTAATGTTCGAACGCATAACTATTTCCATTTTACGATCCATACCCATGCTGAACCAACAGTGATGAGCCTAAATAATATGACCATTGCCCACCTCGAGGCTGAATGACGCATAGGGGAGTTGTGGGCACGTGACGCGGCAAGAAAATGGGGAAATCTTCTGACGTAAGCGATATTGACACAAAGAGAAAATTATTGTCGCTCAGCACCTCGTAACGAGAATCTCAGAAACTGCGAAACTGGTCGGTTTCCCGTGTGATACAGTCGTGAATATGTATGGTTGGAGGACAGTGAAATCACGATTAGGTGACAAGGTGTGAGACGTCCACGCCTCTTCACAGAACGTGGAGACCGGACGCTTCTCAGCCCTCGTAAACAGGATAGGCAGCTATCTGCGGCCGATCTGACGATATAGTACAATGCTGGTGCAGGTAAAAGTGTTTTGGAGCACACCGTTTAGCGCGTAATGTTGAACAGCAAACGACCCCCATGTTTTCCCTTGTTAATCCAACAACAGCGTCAGTTGTTATTGCAATGAATGCGGTACCTTCCAAATTCGAGTCGCGCGGGGTAGCCGTGCGGTCTGGGGCGCCTCGCCACGGTTCGCGCGGCTCTCCCCGTCGGAGGTTCGAGTCCTCCCTTGGGCATAGGTGTGTGGGTTGTTTAAGGTAGATTAAGCAGCGTGTAAGCCTAGGGACCGATGACCTCAGCAGTTTGGTCCCATAGAACTTACCACAACTTTCCAATTGTTTGCCGAATTGGACTGTGGTAGTAATCCAAGCCAACATGGCAGCTGTTTACAATGTGAACATTATTGCATACCACTTGCTTGAAGTCATCCTCAGATGGCGATGGTATCGTCAAGCAGGATAATTGTCTGTGTCGCAAGTATATATCGTGCTATAGGGATTTAAGGAACTTGACAACGTGCTCACATTGCTGTTTTGGTCACCAGATTCGCCTGATATGAACACGATGGAACATAACTCGGACGCTACCGAGCACCAGCTCCTCGCTCACAAAACACCAGCCCGTAATTTACGGGAACTGAGTGACCCGTGCGCAGACAGCAGGTGCCATATACCTCCGGAAACCTTGTAACGCTGCCACCGAACACTTTGAACGATAAGCGATAATAACGTTATATCTCTGCGAGGAATTTCTGAAAGTTGTGACCGTGAGATAACCTAATGGCAACAGAACAATCAAACTTGGATTCGTTTCCGATACACTCCAGCAGAGTATAAACAATAGTAAACGGTGGGTCAAGAACAGACGTTCTGCCAGCACAAAGCAAGTTGTAACATTACATACTAAAACAGGTCGCCAACGTAATTGGGCTTTCTTGTGTCAAGCATACTCACAAAGCAGAAGGCAGCGCTAAGGCTAACCTAACCTAACCTAACCTAACCTTCCTTGACACACATACACACACACACACACACACACACACACACACACACACACACACACACACACACACACACACTGAACTCTTTCCTTGTATCTGTTCACACTATAACACAGTAACCTGATCTTGCAGTTAAATGTGCTACTAACTAGTAAGTCAGATAATCAAATGACCAATGGGATAGTAAACAGCAATACATCCCTCTCAACAACACATACCTCACATGAACTTGGTGCAACAGTTTATAAAAACGAATAACGACACACATGAAACTGGTAGCAATAGTGAACAGGGAAAAGCTTGAAACGACTCTGAATTTAAATCAGGGAGTCTGCTAATGATCATCACCTATAACTTCATTGATTTGTACAGGGTCTGTATGCCTGTGCATTAACCAACTTGTAAAAGAATAGGTAACAGTTCTTTCTTAAACTCGGTTTGAAGCAACTAGACAGAATGCAAATCTAGCTACACTGGCTCTGAAAGAGCCTTTGCATTGCTTCATTATATACAATACTGGCCATAAAAATTGCTACACGAAGAAGAAATGCAGATGATAAACGGGTATACATTGGACAAATATATTATACTGGAACTGACATGTGATTACATTTTCATGCAATTTGGGTGCATAGATCCTGAGAAATCAGTACCCAGAACAACCCCCTCTGGCCGTAATAACGGCCTTGATACGCCTGGGCATAGAGCCAAACAGAGCTTGGATGGCGTGTACAGGTACAGCTGGCCATGCAGCTTCAACACGATACCACAGTTCATCAAGAGTAGTGACTGGAGTATTGTGATGAGCCAGTTGCTCGGCCACCATTGAACGGACGTTTCCAGTTGGCGAGAGATCTGGAGAATGTGCTGGCCAGGGCAGCAGTCGAACATTTTCTGTATCCAGAAAGGCCCGTACAGGACCTGCAACATGCGGTCGTACATTATCCTTCTGAAATGTAGGGTTTCGCAGGGATCGAGTGAAGGGTAGAGCCACGGGTCGTAACACATCAGAAATGTAACGTCCACTGTTGAAAGTGCCGTCAATGCGAATAAGAGGTGACCGAGACGTGTAACCAGTGCCACCCCATACCATCATGCCGCGTGATACGCCAGTATTGCGATGACGAACACACTCTTCCAATGTGCGTTCAGCGCGATGTCGCCAGACGCGGATGCGACCATCATGATGCAGTAAACAGAACCTGGATTCATCCGAAAAATTGACGTTTTGCCAATCGTGCACCCAGGTTCGTCGTTGAGTACACCATCGCAGGCGCTCCTGCCTGTGATGCAGCGTCAAGGGTAAGCGCAAACCATGGTCTGCGAGCTGATAGTCCATGCTGCTGCAAACGTCGTCGAACTGTTCGTACAGATGGTTGTTGTCTTGCAAACGTCCCCATCTGTTGACTCAGGGATCGAGACGTGACTGCAGGATCCGTTACAGCCATGCCGATAAGATACCTGTCATCTCGACTGCTAGTGATACGAGGCCGTTGGGATCCTGCACGGCGTTCCGTATTACCCTCCTGAATCCACCAATTCCATATTCTGCTAACAGTCATTGGATCTCGACCAACGCGAGCAGCAATGTCGCGATACGATAAACCGCAATCGCGATAGGCTACAATCCGACCTTTATCAAAGTCGGAAACGTGATGGTACGCATTTCTCCTCCTTACACGATGCAGCACAACAACGTTTCACCAGGCAACGCCGGTCAACTGCTGTTTGCGTATGAGAAATCGGTTGGAAACTTTCCTCATGTCAGCACGTTGTGTGAATTCTCTGAAAAGCTAATCATTTGCATATCACAGCATCTTCTTCCTGTCGGTTAAAGTCCGCGTCTGTAGCACGTAATCTTCGTGGTGTAGCAATTTTAATGGCCAGTAGTGTAACTAGTTTGGTACATGAGGATCCTTAAACTTTCGTACTCTTATCATTAGTTATTAGTTAAGTAAAGCACAATAAATTGTAACTCCTTAAATAACAAATGTGTTTTCATGTGCTTAACCAAAATTATAATTGGCTTTGCAAATGACAACACAACACTAAATTCAAAGTTTAGCCACTTTCTTATAATAAATTAGGACACTCGGAATTAAATTCACTAGGATAGGAATCCTGTCCAGGTTTGTGATTTGGGATAATAACGGGTGTAATATAGAGTTTTTATTAAGACCACGATTATTATTAAAATGAAGCGAATATCACAAATATCTGATACATTTACAGAGTGCCAAATGCAAAACAATTTTGTGAAGGGCTGGTGGCACTGGTGGCTCAATTTGCAGTGGCTGTTAACCTGGCGGATATGCAGTCATGGCAGTACAGTTGGTCTTGCCCAGTTACTGATCTTCTTGGCGTCGAAATAATATTTTTGTATGTCCAAAAACCATGTCATGATAACGGTATCACGAAATTCAGTATCCAAGGCCCATATATACTGTCCCTAAGCTCTTCTGCCCTCAAAACTCCAGGAATATGATCACTATGATTTGATGCTGCTGCTAGCGAAGTGTTAACCACAGCACCGCTCAGCCGAGACCCCTTACTCGTCACAAAGGACGAGTTCTCACTTGCGCGCAAACCACATCTTTTCCACTCCGCCAGGCTTCTTCCGTAGCTGCAGGACTTCCCCATATCTTTTACATTTAACCCTACGTTCCCTAATTATGGACCAAGTCATTTACAGTACATTACATAACAACCACTCCATTAGTTATTTAAATCCACAAGCATAATTTAAACAACAGCGTTCAGAAAGTCACATAACTGAAACATGTATACATAGTCAAAGAATTTCCGTGACAGGTACAACATTATACATAATCAATACTACAAAATGACATAGAAATATCGATACAGATACGAAATACGTCGAAAATAAGTGTTACGACCTACCGAGAGATATCGATCCATGCCGCGCAGAATCGATGCTGTATTGCTTCCAACTGTGGACTAACGCTCTACTAAGCAGATGATCGTAACTTTTTGGCTAATTTGTTTATATTCCCCATGGCACAAGCTAGCGCTTTGCACTTGTTGTCACTATGACGCTGTCTTCGATCGTAATATTTTAAATTCTTATTTTAGTCCATCGCGTTTCGAATCTGTCTTCTTAAATTATTTGAAGTGTAAGAGCAAATTTGGACTGTTCCAATGCAAAAGATCAACATTTCATGTGCATATGAACGTGGTTAGGTGAATCAAGTGTAACGCCCCTGCCAGCATCTCGTGGTCGTGCGGTAGCGTTCTCGCTTCCCACGCCCGGGTTCCCGGGTTCGATTCCCGGCGGGGTCAGGGATTTTCTCTGCCTCGTGATGGCTGGGTGTTGTGTGATGTCCTTAGGTTAGTTAGGTTTAAGTAGTTCTAAGTTCTAGGGGACTGATGACCATAGATGTTAAGTCCCATAGTGCTCATAGCCATTTGAACCATTTGTAACGCCCAAAAAGTCAAAGCAATCTTTAAAACGAGTTGGAATTAAACAGATAAAAGGCTAAGACTGAAGATGGTGAATTGGTAGCAAAAATGTCAGTTGGATATAAGTTACAGCCACGTTTTTGGGCCAGCGGCCTCTCTATTCACTCCTCAGACTATGACTGGGAAAATGAGAAAAATTCAATTTCTTCCTCTACATCTGTGATCCTGTCGTCCACACAACATTATTAACAGTCCAGAAGATAGAATGGCGTGCTGAAAATTAATACCTCCGAATTTTTTATGTAAAAACTCCTACAGCTTTTAAAATAAAACGAACGTTATTAACATTATACGTCTTTGTTCTTCATATTTATTTCTCAACATAATCACCCTGGCGACGAGCCCATTTTTTCCAACGAGAGACCAGTTTGTTGACGCTGTCACTGTAGAATGTTTGACTTTGTTGACTTACCTCTACTTGCACCGCTTCATCAATATCGAAATGGGGTCCTCGAAGGTGTTCTTTTCGGTTTAGAAACCAATGAAAGTTGCATGGACCTAAATCGACACTGTATGGAGAAATGGAAATGCCGTATGACTAGGGCCTCCCGTCGGGTAGACCGTTCGCCTGGTGCAAATCTTTCGAGTTGACGCCACTTCGGCTACTTGTGTTTCGATGAGGATGAAATGATGATGATGATAAGGACAACACAACACCCAGCCCCTGAGCGGAGAAAATCTCCGACCCAGCTGGGAATCGAACCCGGGCCGTTAGGTATGACAAGCCGTCGAGCTGACCACTCAGCTACTACAGGCGGACACTGTATGGTGGATGATCGGTGACAGTGAACCCAAGCCGTCGGATTGGTGCAGGTGTCGCATCGCTCGTGTATTGTCTGGCACTGACATACTAATGGAGAGGGTGCCTCCATGTATGGACGAACTCTTCGAATTCGAAACTCGATTACAGCACGCTGTTTCTTAAGTACCGACATAGGTCTAACACCGTAATGTTACACGCTAAAATTTGGATCCATCTAGCGGTAGAGAGCTGAAAATATGAACAAATGAAGAATATATATTGCATGGGGGCTTAATTAAATACAACGCAAATAATTTTAATTTCAGTAGCTGACTGTTCGGTTACGCTGTCTCATAACCGGTTGGCCCTGACTAGTATTAGTACGCAATCTGACTGCATAGAATAACAACAAAGATTGAAAGGAAATTTCCGTTACCACAATTAATTAATTAAGTCCCCAGCAACTATAAAAGCTACGAAACAACAAGGCACAAGTGTCGCTGTTCTTCGTGTGGAAGTGTGATTCAACGTACACATCTGCCACGGTCCTTCCTCAATAAGACCAGATATTTTAAACACAATTTATACTGAAGTAATTAAAAAAACAGAAATACTATAATTGCACATAGAAACCAGAATTACACTCTAATACATGAACACGAGCTAGATGCTTTGTTGACTGAACCTGTGACCAAGAGACATTGTTAGTTAGGAAATTTAAAAAAATAAAAAAAGTTTTTTTACCTTCATATATATTGACTAAAAATACTCTGATCATTACAACATCTCCATGCGAACAACATCTGCTGTCTAGCCCATCAAAACAACTTCACACGACATGGCCTCAAATAATACAGCTATCAACATCCTCTCAGCAAAGCACTAACCACCACCACTTCTGAACAAGCACTGCCCACTACGACTTCTCGACAAGAACTGCCAGTGGAGGCGGCTGAATAATACTCTTTGGCGCACTCTCTGGCGCTGTGACTCAGTGTAGCCGCCTTTCAATATGCAGGAAATTGATAACGTTTGTTTTATTTTTAAAATTTTAAGTGTTTCATATAGAAATGAGGAAGCACTAGCTTCAGCACGACCTCCTAGTACTCAACTTTGAATACTGCCCTTATACTGTACTCTTCATTTCCTTTTTCCTTTCCTCTGTGCGGGGCCTGATGCTTCAGTGACAGTGCTGCACTCTTCAAAATTGAGGTCTTCCGCAAATAATGCTCCCACGTCCCGCTCTCATTTCGCATAAAAAGAAACTCAGAGTTTTAGTTCTTTTCCCATTTTTTTCAGTGGTTGAAATTTTCGTAGAGAACTCCAAAGTGAAAGTATCTCTAGTGCTCTTTTTATATGGAGGGAAATTTGCCTCTGTAAAAGATTGCTGGCAGCCGTTTCTCCTCCCCGTCCATCGACCGTGTGAAGTGTAAGGTCATTGCCCCAGGTGCTCCCGGAAGGCCACGCCCTCTTTTTGTCGTGCCGCTACAACGTACGTGACCACTCGCTGCAGCAGCACACGAAAGCCCTGCTGCTGCCGGTGTTGCTCTCTCGTCGACTCCGACGCTTCCTCCATTAGTGTCTCTGAGGTCGTCGGCACACGGGACGAGGGAGCTGGCGGTGACGTGCACGCAGAGGCGATATCCAGAGTCACGAGGCAGCGTCGTCGGTACCCTGGACGATCTGATTTACGTGATTTTGCTCTTTCAGCGCTCTCCAGCGGCAGCTGTCGCCTTTATTTGGCTTGCAGACAATACAGTTTGTTTACGAAAATGGACACGTGTAGAATTCCTGCATTCGCCCTAGTACGACGCACATTTCCTGCCTTCTCTATAAGATAGTCACGTTGCTCTGTCTGTTGTCTGTATACACTCACGCTCATAAATTATGGATAATTGCAGAATGTGCTGCCATACAAAGTGGCACTACACAAAACTGGCGCTAATAGCATAGGCACATAGGGAACACACACGACACAGTTCTCCAAGTCCACAGTATTACTGGTAGGTTGAGAAAACCGTCCCGAAACACACATTCTACAAAACGCCACTGTTTCCTGCGCATGTACCCCGACATCAGTATGGGATATCATCACCATGCACACTTACACAGACCGCACAATAGATTGGCATACTCTGGATAAGGTGGTCGAGCAGCTGCTGGGGTGTAGCCTCCCATTCTTGCACCAGAGCCTGTCGGAGCTCCTGAAGTGCCCTAGCGGTTTGAAGGCAGCGATACGTCGACCGACAGCATCCCAGACGTGCTCGATGGAGTTTAGGTCTGGAGAACAGGCACGCCACTCCATTCGCCTGATATCTGCTGTTTCAAGGTACTACTCCACGATGGCAGCTCGGTGGGGCCTTGTGTTATCATGCATCAGGAGGAAGGTGGCACCAACTGCACCCCTGAAAAGGCGGACATACTGGTGCAAAATGACGTCCCGATACACCTGACCTGTTACAGTTCCTCTGCCAAAGACATGCAGGGGTGTAATTGCACCAATCATAATCCCACCCCACACCATCAAACCACGACCTCCATACAGGTCCCTTTCAAGGACATTAAGGGGTTGGTATCTGGTTCACGTCAGATGAAAACCAGGCGAGAATCACTGCTCAAACTATACCTGGACGCGTCCGTGAACATAACCTGGGACCACTGTTCCAATGACCATGTACTGTGGTTCAAATGGTTCAAATGGCTCTGAGCACTATGGGACTCAACTGCTGAGGTCATAAGTCCCCCAGAACTCAGAACTACTTGAACCTAACTAACTTAAGGACAACACACACACATCCATGCCCGAGGCAGGATTCGAACCTGCGACCGTAGTGGTCGCGCGGTTCCAGACTGTAGCGCCAGAACCGCTCGGCCACCAGCGGCCAGCACCATGTACTGTGTTCTTGGCACCAGACCTTACGGGCTCTCCTATAACCAGGGGTCAGTGGAATGCACCTTGCACGTCTCTGGGCGAATAAACCATGTCTGTTCAGTCGTCTATAGACTGTGTGTCTGGAGACAACTGTTCCAGTGGCTGCGGTAAGGTCCCGAGCAAGGCTACCTGCAGTACTCCGTAGCCGTCTGCGGGCACTGATGGTGAGATCTCGGTCTTCTTGTGGTGTTGTACACTGTGGACGTCCCGTACTGCAGTGCCTGGACACGCTTCCTGTCTGCTGGAATCGTTGCCATAATCTTGAGATCACACTTTGTGGCACACGGAGGGCCCGTGCTACGGCCTGCTGTGTTTGATCAGCCTCCAGTCGCCATAGTATTCTGCCACTTATAACGTCATCAAAAAAATGTTCAAATGTGTGTGAAATCTTACGGGACTTAACTGCTGTCCTAAGCTTACACACTACTTAACCTAAATTATCCGACGGACAAACACACACACCCATGCCCGAGGAAGGACTCGAACCTCTGCCGGGACCAGCCGCACAGTCCATCATAACGTCATCAATGTGTGTTCTTTGAGCCATTTTCAACATAGTCACAATTAGCACGTCTGATAACGTCTACACACTTACTCGCCGCACCATACTCTGACGTGCACCAACACACCTCTGCGTATGTGGACTGCTGTCAGCGCCACCGTGCGAGGACCGCAGGTCAAACGCACCGCATGGACATACCCCGAGGTGATTAAAGCCCGCAAAACTAACCCCAGAGCGTTGTTTCACCACGTATCAGCATTATCCTTAATTTATGAGCATGAGTGTAGATAAAAACTTCAGTATCTGTGAACATGTTATAAGACAAAAAGGGAAGATACATGTACAGTTAATACAGGGTGTTTAAAAAATGACCGGTATATTTGAAACGGCAATAAAAACTAAACGAGCAGCGATAGAAATACACCGTTTGTCGCAATATGCTTGGGACAACAGTACATTTTCAGGCGGACAAACTTTCGAAATTACAGTAGTTACAATTTTCAACAACAGATGGCGCTGCAAGTGATGTGAAAGATATAGAAGACAACGCAGTCTGTGGGTGCGCCATTCTGTACGTCGTCTTTCTGCTGTAAGCGTGTGCTGTTCACAACGTGCAAGTGTGCTGTAGACAACATGGTTTATTCCTTAGAACAGAGGATTTTTCTGGTGTTGGAATTCCACCGCCTAGAACACAGTGTTGTTGCAACAAGACGAAGTTTTCAACGGAGGTTTAATGTAACCAAAGGACCGAAAAGCGATACAATAAAGGATCTGTTTGAAAAATTTCAACGGACTGGGAACGTGACGGATGAACGTGCTGGAAAGGTAGGGCGACCGCGTACGGCAACCACAGAGGGCAACGCGCAGCTAGTGCAGCAGGTGATCCAACAGCGGCCTCGGATTTCCGTTCGCCGTGTTGCAGCTGCGGTCCAAATGACGCCAACGTCCACGTATCGTCTCATGCGCCAGAGTTTACACCTCTATCCATACAAAATTCAAACGCGGCAACCCCTCAGCGCCGCTACCATTACTGCACGAGAGACATTCGCTAACGATATAGTGCACAGGATTGATGACGGCGATATGCATGTGGGCAGCATTTGGTTTACTGACGAAGCTTATTTTTACCTGGACGGCTTCGTCAATAAACAGAACTGGCGCATATGGGGAACCGAAAAGCCCCATGTTGCAGTCCCATCGTCCCTGCATCCTCAAAAAGTACTGGTCTGGGCCGCCATGTCTTCCAAAGGAATCATTGGCCCATTTTTCAGATCCGAAACGATTACTGCATCACGCTATCTGGACATTCTTCGTGAATTTGTGGCGGTACAAACTGCCTTAGACGACACTGCGAACACCTCGTGGTTTATGCAAGATGGTGCCCCGCCACATCGCACGGCCGACGTCTTTAATTTCCTGAATGAATATTTCGATGATCGTGTGATTGCTTTGGGCTATCCGAAACGTACAGGAGGCGGCGTGGATTGGCCTCCCTATTCGCCAGACATGAACCCCTGTGACTTCTTTCTGTGGGGACACTTGAAAGACCAGGTGTACCGCCAGAATCCAGAAACAATTGAACAGCTGAAGCAGTACATCTCATCTGCATGTGAAGCCATTCCGCCAGACACGTTGTCAAAGGTTTCGGGTAATTTCATTCAGAGACTACGCCATATTATTGCTACGCATGGTGGATATGTGGAAAATATCGTACTATAGAGTTTCCCAGACCGCAGCGCCATCTGTTGTTGCAAATTGTAACTACTGTAATTTCGAAAGTTTGTCTGCCTGAAAATGTACTGTTGTCCCAAGCATAATGCAACAAACGGTGTATTTCTATCGTTGCTCGTTTAGTTTTTATTGCCGTTTCAAATATACCGGTCATTTTTGAAACACCCTGTAAGTACATCAGGTTATGAAAGTTCACCAAATCAGACAAACAGTTCTGAACAGAGAATACACTTATATTTACATAGGATCAAGTATTGCAGAAATTATTTCTATTAATTTCTTAAGTAAGTTCCACAACCTTTAGGAGAACTCGAACTTGCAAAACAAATTGAATGCATCTGCTCACTCCGCTAGGCTGTAGTTTCGTTATGAGCGACCTTGTATTTTGTCTTATTGTCTCCTATAGCCCATAGTTGCCGATATGTTATTAATTTACATTTAATTACAACAAATCCTAACAAGAACGACACGTCTTTCATGAAACTTCAATGTGTCGTTGCATTAAAACGGCTTACTCTGATAACACGAGAGTTACAATAAAACCAACTAAGAAAATTCTTTAATGTTAACTAACTCCTTAATCACCGATATGATGGTTGAAATGGCTCTGAGCACTATGAGACTTAACATCTGAGGTCATCAGTCCCCTAGAACTTAGAACTACTTCAACCTAACTAACCTAAGGACAACAAACACATCCATGCCCGAGGCAGGATTCGAACCTGCGACTGCAGCGGTCGCGCGGTTCCAGACTGAAGTGCCTAGAACCGCTCGACCACAACGGCCGGCACCGATATGACGTTACCCGTCGTTTTATTACGACATATCGTACCAATAAAGATTCTTTCTCGAGGCATTCAATGTGCTGGGTCTTACAAACAGTATATATTCAGGGGGTGCAGGATAAAACATAAAACCCACCGAATATGGGCTTGTAATGAACGCGACAAATACAGGATGGCATCTTTCTTTCTGCGAGCCTCAGGATTTCGCTTGTGAAGTAGGGAACGTTCTTGTTTCCTGCTGGTTCTACTTTACGTGATACATCGCCGAAATATCGCAGAACTCATTCTGTGTTTCACGTGACTAAATGGCTCCTCAACGTGAAAAAGCATGAAGTGACGTCACAAAACTCCTAGAGCGCAACGTCAACATCAGACATCTCGTCCCGCGTGCCGACAGCTTAAACAGAAAAGACTGGTAAGTTACAGCGTAGGAGGTAACGATTCTCAAAGGGGGCGTGATTACCACGGACCGCAGTGCATGTTCTACAACGTACTTCTGTGCTGTCTGCAACGTAGGTGAGGGGTTCTTGTTTTAGGGCGTTCCATTCCTCCAACAGCACAGTTGCTAACTGCTGGGTGTTCTTTGGTGCATGTTAACGTGCTGCGATACATCTCCCCAACGCGACCTATACAGGGTGTTACAAAAAGGTACGGCCAAACTTTCAGGAAACATTCCTCACACACAAAGAAAGAAAATATGTTATGTGGAAATGTGTCCGGAAACGCTTACTTTCCATGTTAGAGCTCATTTTATTACTTCTCTTTAAATCACATTAATCATGGAATGGAAACACACAGAAACAGAACGTACCAGCGTGACTTCAAACACTTTGTTAAACGAAATGTTCAAAATGTCCTCCGTTAGCGCGGATACATGCATCCACCCTCCGTCGCATGGAATCCCTGATGAGCTGATGCAGCCCTGGAGAATGGCGTATTGTGTCACAGCCGTCCACAATACGAACACGAAGAGTCTCGACATTTGGTACCGGGGTTGCGTAGACAAGAGCTTTCAAATTCCCCCATAAATGAAAGTCAAGAGGGTTGAGGTCAGGAGAGCGTGGAGGCCATGGAACTGGTCCGCCTCTACCAATCCATCGGTCACCGAATCTGTTGTTGAGAAGCGTACGAACACTACGACTGAAATGTGCAGGAGCTCCATCGTGCATGAACCACATGTTGTGTCGTACTTGTAAAGGCACATGTTCTAGCAGCACAGGTAGAGTATCCCGTATGAAATCATGATAACGTGCTCCATTGAGCGTAGGTGGAAGAACATGGGGCCCAATCAAGACATCACCAACAATGCCTGCCCAAACGTTCACAGAAAATCTGTGTTGATGACGTGATTGCACAATTGCGTGCGGATTCTCGTCAGCCCACACATGTTGATTGTGAAAATTTACAATTTGATCACGTTGGAATGAAGGCTCATCCGTAAAGAGAACATTTGCACTGAAATGAGGATTGACACATTGTTGGATGAACCATTCGCAGAAGTGTACCCGTGGAGGCCAATCAGCTGCTGATAGTGCCTGCACACGCTGTACATGGTACGGAAACAACTGGTTCTCCCGAAGCACTCTCTATACAGAGACGTGGTCAACGTTACCTTTTACAGCAGCACCTTCTCTGACGCTGACTTTAGGATTATCGTCAACTGCACGAAGAATTGCCTCGTCCATTGCAGGTGTCCTCGTCGTTCTAGGTCTTCCCCAGTCGCGAGTCATAGGCTGGAATGTTCCGTGCTCCCTAAGACGCCGATCAATTGCTTCGAACGTCTTCCTGTCGGGGCACTCTTCCTGTCGGGGCACCTTCGTTCTGGAAATCTGTCTCGATACAAACGTACCGCGCCACGGCTATTGCCCCGTGCTAATCCATACATCAAATGGGCATCTGCCAACTCCGCATTTGTAAACATTGCACTGACTGCAAAACCACGTTCGTGATGAACACTAACCTGTTGATGCTACGTACTGATGTGCTTGATGCTAGTACTGTAGAGCAAAGAGTCGCATGTCAACACAAGCACCGAAGTCAACATCACCTTGCTTCAATTGGGCCAACTGGCGGTGAATCGAGGAAGTACAGTACATACTGACCAAATTAAAATGAGCTCTAACATGGAAATTAAGCGTTTCCGGACACATGGCCACTTAACATCTTTTCTTTATTTGTGTGTGAGGAATGTTTCCTGAAAGTTTGGCCGTACCTTTTTGTAATACCCTGTATGTGCATGATAGGATTTAAGAAGGATGAACGCGCAGTTCAGTCAATTCGACAAATAATGATCACGTTCTACAATGCTAAACATATCCTCATATGGCGAGAGGTGGGGACACGTAAAGCACAGAGGAACATAGTCGAACATGTTTTGGTGGTCCATGTGCTATGGTGTGTGGAGGCATAATGCTGCATGGGAGTACAGACCTCCAATCCATTGAACACAGTACACTCACAGGTCAATGTTATTGTGACACTTAATTCCTCCCCAATGTGCGCCCTTTCAGGGGTGCAATCGGCCGTGACCTCATTTTTGTGGATGACAGTGTGCCCACCTCATCGAACAGCGCAGGCGGAAGAGATCTTAGAACGAGACGATACTCCGCGAATCGACTGACTTGCCCGTTCCCCCAGCTTAAATCCTATCGAACATGTGTGGGATTGAGATTTTCGCTCTGCAGCGGAGTGTGCGCTGATATGAAACTTCCTGGCAGATTAAAACTTTCGTAGTATTTTACACGAAGAGAAACCCTATTGAATGCGACGTACCGAAGAACACGAAAATATTTCGAGAGTATGCTCTAGGGAATGTATATGTCCATACCAAAACCAGAGGACTGGAAAAAAGTTGCTGAACGCTTTTCTCAGTTGCTACACGTACAAACAAAGTTGACAATCGGCGCTGTGGCTGATGGTAGAGACCGTAAAGGCATTTCCCATTTACAGTAGCTCCCATCAGCCACCGCGCTGAGTGTCAACTTTGCGTGAACAATATGCAATCATCCGAACTGTATTCGCGCACTCGGTGGCAAGCAAGTGCAAACTGAAAAATCGGCAAATGATATTTCGACATAGTTCAATTACAAATTATACCACTTTGTGTTACTGGCGCGTTACGATGATCGTGGATTGTTTACTCTAATCGAGTCCTATTACGCTGGAAGGTGCAGTGGCGGAGGAATATTCCGCGCTATAACAATGAAACACGGAATGATATTGCATGTGTAATTAATGTGCGCTGAAAATGATAGTCTTTTTCCATAGTATTTTGTAGGATACAAGCGTTGCCCTATGACGCTGTAACGGTTCTGCAGTATTTTGTCAGAGTTATCAGATACGGAGCAGTAATGTTGAACGGTACAAAGATGATCGCCTTCGAGTTTTTTATACAAAAAACAAAAACACAGTGGGAAGAGCGTCACTAAGACCAGACAAGAAACCTATCATTGTTGGGAAACCTCAGAGACGAATTCAAACAGAATTCTTTCATCATCAAGCTGGATTCCTTTAGGATTCGTTGTGCTCGGCGTCTATGAAAGGATTGTAATCACGTATGAACAAAGGAAACAATCGTGCTTCAATCTGTGTTTTATTGCTGGTCTATCTGGGTTTCAGCTACAATATAGGAATACGATAACATAGAAATCAGACACTTGAACTGATTATATCAATAATGGTTTATCAGATTGAAGACTACATAGTGGGACAAACAAATCCTTTTGTAGCAAGTCATACAGACCCAGAGAGCTTCTACACTGCTTGGCAGTTGCTAAGGTACAAATGACAAGTGCTAAAGAATAACTGGCTGTTGCTACAGAGCAACCGACAATTGCTACGCAACAAAGGGAATAGAGAGATCTGGAGGTCGTGAGGCTACGAAATTTTCCAGATATTTCGTAGCTAAAGTTTAGAAATAAATAATTTCGTTGAGTCGAAGTGAAATCTTCTGCTAATTTTCAAAATAATGAACAAGCTTTATTAGTATAGTTATATGCATTTTTCCTCTTCAGAGACTATAAAGTTTCAGTTATTATATATGAAGATTTGTTAGGGGGCAATTCCTGTCTTGTGTATTTTATTATTTGCGTGAGGTATTCCGACGATTCTCAGTACCTTTCCAAGAGAGTTGAAGACGTACTTGGAGTTTTGACGAGCGAAGTCGCCGAAAGCGACAAAGAGTCTTCTGCGCCAGCCGCACCGTCAAGGAAAACCATTGACCAGAAGTTTAAATCAATAATGTATATATGTATGTATTGAAAAAACTCTCGTTATCCAGAAGGTCCCCTGTAACAAGATATTTATCGTCTAATATATGTTGTATTTAAAGGCGCAATAAAACCCTTAAAAGATCGGTGTTGCCAAGTCCTTGTTTTTAGTACAAGTTATTCTACAGACAAAAAGAATATTTAACAAGTCGGGGGGGTTCGCAGACCACTCCGAGCTGAAGATCACAATGAGGTAACTTACAATATAAACGAATCCTCGCAACGTGTTAAATGCAGTGAATACTGTGCACGAATGCTCTGTATACATTTCAGTTCATGCAGTACGGTGTTCGACGAAATGGCTCTGAGCACTATGGGACTTAACATCTGTGGTCATCAGTCCCCTAGAACTTAGAACTACTTAAACCTAACTAACCTAAGGACATCACAGACATCCATGCCCGAGGCAGGATTCGAACCTGCGACCGTAGCGGTCGCGTGGTTCCAGACTGAAGCGCCTGGAACCGCTAGGCCACACCGGCCGGCTTCGATGAAAGTTGCTGTGGAACCGATTAGTACGACATTCGGTGTGATGTGGCAATATGTTTTCAAGACATTGAGTGCTTCCGACCGTGGACGAGCTGTTAGACACGCCGAAGCCGGTCAGAGCGTCACTACTGTGGCCACAGAAAAGGGTGTGCCCAAAGGTGCCATCTCGCGATTATAAAAGGCCGCTCAAGGTGGAAACGCTGCGCGAATACAGGCCAGCGGTCACAGACAGACCACCAAACGACAAGAGGACCAATACACAGCCCTAGCGGAGGAAAGGAAGAGACATCTCATTGCTAGGCAGATCGCTGCAGACCTTAAAACCGCTACCCGTATAAGTGTGTCTGCCAGAACCATTTCGTGGCGATTAAATCAGGTTGGCTTGTATGCTCGGAAGCCCGTTAAATGTATCCCACTTCAACCAACCATGGTCGAGGAAGAGTTCGTTGATGTAGGGAGGACGTTGGTTGGGGACAGCAACAATGGTCCAGAGTGATGTTCTCCGACGAATCCCGGCAAGTGATTCTGGCCACCAGTTTGTGTGGAGAGAGAGCACAGCATGTTACAAATGTTCTTGAACGTCATTTATGTAGTGTAGGCGTTATGGTATGAGCAGAAATTACAGTGGCCGAACACCACTGCGCATTTTTGGCGAGATACCGTTACAGCACGGCGGTATTGCAGGAATATTATACGTCCATCAGCTTAGGGGTGCGGTAGGTTCAGACTTTCTGTTTATGAATGACACTGCCCGTCCACACAGGACCTCTGAGGCGTCTGAGACATTGTAAAGTGTAGGTATCGAACGTATAGAATGGCCACCGTGCTAACCGGAGCTAAACCGTTTCGGACATGCCTGGGATGCTCTTGGCAGACGCGTTTCTCAACGAACATCCCCGGCCCGAACTATGTAGGAACTGAAAACGGTCTTGAGAGAGGAGTGGCACAATATCCCCTATGGACTTCTCGCCAGTTTAGTAGCCAGCATGAATAACAGGTGCCAAATGTGCCTTAGTGCCTTACAGAGTGTCCTATATCGACCTTTATGTTGGGAGTGTGACCTGTGTCGAACATGAACAGCCGGGCGATGTGGCCGAGCGGTTCGAGGCGCTTCAGTCCGGAACCGCGCGACCACTACGGTCGCAGGTTCGAATCCTGCCTCGGGCATGGATGTGTGGGATGTCTTTAGGTTAGTTAGGTTTAATTAGTTCTAAGTTCTAGGGAACTGATGACCTCAGATGTTAAGTCCCATAGTGCTCAGAGCCATTTGAACCATTTTGGACATGAACATAGTCGGTTACTTTGCTTTCCCATGTGATGAAATCTTTACCATTTTTCGATATAAATATACCACTTCACCTCTACTATATGCGTACCGTGTTTCATGTCTTCCGTCATTGCCTGCATTATTCCTATCTAATGTCTCTGTTCCTTAATAACTGCCAAGCAGTGTATATGCACATGTTGTTAAAACGATCTCAAACTGTTCATACCTCAGTTCACACTGAGGCTACTGTTTACAAACCTAGTTACCTTTTGGTTACAAATCACAATTTACGTAAGTCCCGCACGAAAAATAAAATTAAGATACAATATAAAATATTGACCTAAGAGTCGTAATTGCCGTACTTTCAACCATATATCACTTACTGCCTGGAAAGAACCAATGTGTACGTATGAACCATCTCCGTTTCAAAGGGGTGAGGGTGAAAAATATCGAAGCTGATAACGCGCAGATAGCCCACTACGTTCCTCAAAAAATGGCTGTGAGCACTATGGGACTTAACATCTATGGTCATCAGTCCCCTAGAACTTAGAACTACTTAAACCTAACTAACCTAAGGACATCACACAACACCCAGTCATCAAGAGCCACTACATTCCTCCAGAATTTGAGAATGGGAGCACTTAGTGACTTGGAACAAACTCCACACATAATTTTAAATCTCGTTGAAAACTCCCCTCCAAAAAAAAAAAAAAAACCACACACACGCGCGCACACACACACGCGCGCACACACACACGCGCGCACACACACACGCGCGCACACACACACGCGCGCACACACACACGCGCGCACACACACACGCGCGCACACACACACGCGCGCACACACACACACGCGCGCACACACACACACGCGCGCACACACACACACACACACACACACACACACACACACACACACACACACACGCACACACACACACAATGAAGAAAAACGTTTATCGCTTAAAACATTTTTTCGATGTTCATGTAGTACAGATGCTGCAAGATTTTTACTTAAAGTGGCAAATGTGAACACCATGAGCTTTAATTGACGATCGACACTAGTATTACGCAAAAAGGGGGTGTAACAGATGAGACTTCTGCAGTTCTGAGTGAAGCTTTATGCACTGTTATGCGGCATCGCGTGTGTTCATTACCTTGTCGGTGTTCGTCAGGGGGCGGCGGGCAGCACAGCTCTGCTCACCTCGCCGTCTCGGAAGCAACTCTCTCCTAACTTCTCCTTACTACAATTTACCGAAGTTGGTTTAAAAAAAACTATCTGGCTGTGTTTTCATCTGACCAATCAGGGTCTCAATGTTAACCTTAAGCTCCGCCTACAAAAATTCTGTCTATCCAATGAGAAACGTTATACTTTTCGTGGTGGGGCAATGTTTTTAAAGTTTGCAACGTAACAGAGATGCGAAAAAGTCTCACGCTACTCGTAAAACTTGCAGCTGGTGTGGTTTTTTTAGTTTTATCGTAAGATCTATACTGTTCTTCTGGAGGGCTCTATCTTTTAACATGGGCTGGGGGGGGGGGGTGGTCCTAGCGGTTAGCTGGCGACGTGGGTGTCCGTCCCTTATCGTAGAGCCTTCAGCTTAACACGGTTCTGCTCTCGGCTTCTGTTCTCGTTTCTCCCCTCGGAACTGCGTCTG
Source organism: Schistocerca nitens (assembly GCF_023898315.1). Classification (NCBI taxonomy): domain Eukaryota; kingdom Metazoa; phylum Arthropoda; class Insecta; order Orthoptera; family Acrididae; genus Schistocerca; species Schistocerca nitens. Next base: position 180,138,028 of record NC_064617.1, on the reverse strand, counting down.
TCTCACAGTGGGAAGGTATGACATGCATTTAGGCATACTTGTGTTAGTCTGTGGTATTCCATTTGCTCACTCGTTACACTTTGGTTAATTTAATGTCACGATTTATTCGGAGCTATGTGACATACTACTGGATTTGCTTATCATGTCAGAGTGTTCATGGAAGGTGTTGGATTTGCCTGACACCTTGCAACACGCACACACACGCGCGCACACGCACACGCACACACAATGATGAAAAAAGTTTATCGCTTAAAACATTTTTTCGATGTTCATGTAGTACAGATGCCACATCAGGTGTTACTTCTTTACTACTAACTCTATTTGAAACATGTATTGCAGATATTATTCACATACTTCACTGAATGTACCTGCAAAAGTGTATCACTGGACAACAGAGTTCAGGAGATAAGCTGTCACAAACAATGAGTTGCTTGAAAACGAAAATGTAGGCCGAAATTCGCTAGAGATACAGTGAAATGTGTGTACAAAATTAATAAGTGAAATATGTAAAATATATTGAAACATACCTGACAAGCTCTTACGTGGGCATAACTACGGTTAAAAAGCTTCTCTTAAACCCCTGGACCGATTTCAATTGAACTTGGTATTTATATCACATGCTATCTGGAAAGAAATACTGTGGGGTAAGAACCAGCAACCTCTTATCGGAGTAGGGGTGGTAATGCAGAGAGAGAAGTAAGAGGAGAATATGGAGGGAGGGGAAGGAGGAGATGGACGCTGATAGGTGGAGGTGAAGATGGACACGCAGAGGGAAGAAGAAATGGACAGAGAAACTGAAGACGAGGATATGGCGAAAGAGAGGGACGAGGAGGAGGAATTGCACAGAAGAAGGAAAGAGGAGGAGATGGGAAGGGGTGGCACGTGCCATGTATGGACGAGCATTTTCTTATTGAAAAAGGTACCACTATACTGTCGCATGAGATGTATCACTTGAGGCTGCAGGATGTTGGTGACGTATCGTTGCGTCTCTTCACTACTAGCCGTGACCTGAAGTTACATCTGATGGCTGTCCACACCGTGACGCCAGGAATAACGCTACTGTGACTCTCCAAAACATTGCAAGAAAGGGACCTCACGCCAGATCGGCACCATATTACCCAACGATGGTCATCCGGCGCAGTGCGGAACCACGGTTCATCACTGAATACACAGAAATTTCATTCATCAGTAGTCCGTGCTCCACTGTCACGGCACCACTCCAAACACAGCCGTTTGTGTTGTGTTAATGGCAGCCTACACATGGGATGCTAATTCGCCAGTGTGGTTGCTGATAGTCTCCGACCAACGGTGCCGGTTGACACAGAATATTGCAGGGACCCCTATACTTTTTCCCGGAACCAGGCGCCTGTGTAAATGGGTTACGATGTGCCTGGTGCACAGTACGATGATCCTCCCTTGTGGTGATCAGATATGGTCGACTGGAACCTCAACGATGAGTATGTCTGCCTTCACGTTCCCATGGAAACTTCTAGCTACTGTGACATCCGAATGCCTCACGAATCTGGTTATTGCACGATTCTACCAGCTGGCAACGAAGAGACCCACAGTGAGACCCATTTCAAATTCTGGCTGCTGACAACACTGTAGTACATGAGTACGTGGCATCCCCGTGTTCTTCAGAGAGATCAGTCAGCATCTGACGCACCTTGTATACCCTACCAGGCCTGCTAATACTAAACACTAACGCAATCTGGTGGCCGTTCTATATGTCACAGAGAATGGCAAATCCAATGATTTACATACCCACTGACAGTGCATACATGTACAAAGTTACATTGGCAACCAACTGTGTCTGCTGGGTGCTTCACTTTTTTTGTCCGACATTGTACTTATTACTATGCGGTGATTATAATTAAAGTGTAGCTTCTCACAGAGATCCAGTTAGGCTGTAATTAGCGTATGGCAGTGAATCTTTGTAGATATTCTAACGCGTTAATGAGAATCCGATTAACGCTTGGAAGAAAATTAGTTCCAATTTTAGCCACTAGGTGCAAATCTGGCGCTGTGAATGCAAGAAAGACGTATAAAAATTTTTCATATCTAATGGATTAGGAACGGGACGTGGGCAGAAAAGGTCAAGCAAGTGGTTCAAATGGCTCTGAGCACTATGGGACTTAACTTCTGTGGTCATTAGTCCCCTAGAACTTAGAACTACTTATACGTAACTAACCCAAGGACATCACACACATCCATGTCCGAGGCAGGATTCCAACCTGCGACCGTAGTGGTAGCGCAGTTCCAGACTGAAGCGCCTAGAACCGCTCGGCCTCTCCGGCCGGCGATAGTGTTAATTTTATTAAACTGAGAAAAAAATCACAACACCAAAAATAATTAATGGAGAATAATGAAATTTCGGGAATACATTTGTCTAGGTACAATATTTAAGTGATTAACATTGCAAGATAACAGGTTAATGTAAGCGCGGTATAAACCATTGCAAATGTGAAATGCTGATACATTAGTAACCGGTGTAACCGCCAGGATGTTGAATGCAACCATGCAAAACGGGCATGCATTATGTTGTACAGATCCCAGATGTCAGTTTGTGGGATGGAGTTCGCTGCCTGCTGAACTTGGTCGGTCAATTCAGGGACGTTAATACTCTTTGAAGGTGATGCTGGAGTTTCCATCCTATGATGTCCCATATGTGCTCGACTAGACAGATCTGATGATCGGCAGGTCAAGGTAACATATCGACAATCGGTAGAGCATGTTGGCTTACAACACTGGATTGTGGCTGAGTGTTATCCTGTTAGAAAACATCGGCTAGAATGCTGTTCATGCATGGCAGCGCAATAGGTCGAATCACCAGATCTACATACATATTCGCGATTAGGGTGCCTGGGATAACCACGAAAATGCTCCAGCTGTTACACGAAATCGCATCCCAGACCATAACTTCAGTTGTAGGTGTGTCTAGCATGCTGACAGGTTGGTAGCAAGCCCTCAAGTGGTTCCCTTTTAACCAACACGCGGCCATCACTGGCACCAAGCCAGAACCAGCTTACACAATAGGTCTCTACCCTGCCTCCAGTGAGCTGTAGCTGCCGCGTGGGGTAGCCGTGCGGTCTCTGGCGTCTTGTCACGGTTCGCGCGGCTCTCCCCTCAGGTGTGTGTGTGTGTGTGTGTGTGTGTGTGTGTGTGTGTGTGTGTGTGTGTGTGTGTGTGTGTGTCTTGTCCTTAGCATAAGTTAATTTTAGATTAGGTAGTGTGTTAGCCTAGGGACCGATGACCTCAGCTGTTTGGTCCCATAGTCCTTACCACAAATTTCCATTTGAGCTCTCGCTTGACAACACTGAAGTGGCAAATGGCCCTGGTTTAGGGTCAGTGGAATGCACCCTACAGGGCGTATGGCTCGGAGTTGTCCTTGAAGTAACCGATTTGTAACAGTTCGTTGCATCAATATGGTGCCAACTGTTGCTCAGATTGCTACTGCAGATGTAGAACGATGCACCAGAGCCATGCACTGAACAAGATGGGCTTCCCTCCCGGTAGTGCCACGTGACTGTCCAGAGCCCGGGCTTCTTGCGAACGTATATTCTCATGACCACCGCTGCCAACAATGACGTACAGTGGCTACATTCCTGCCAAGTCTTTCTGTAGTATCGCAGAAGGAACATCCAGTTTCTCATAATCCTACTACACGACCTCGTTCAAACTCAGTGCCGTGTTGATAATGACGTCTTCGTCATTTTAAAGGCATTCTTGACAAATATCAACTCGCCACGTCCAATCTCAACGGCAACTGACGCTCAAGTCCGTTACACTGCGTATTTAAGTCTAACCTGATGTGATTCCTTGTAGTGGCGCTATTAGCGCCACTCTTACGCGACTGGCACGAAACTGGAATAGATATCATCTTTCAGATGTAGAAACGAGCCTACCAACTTTCGTTTATGACGTACAACTCCTTCATGGAGTCGCGAGGTTTGTCCGTCAGTGTGTTAACTGCTGCTTACACATTTTTTTTTTTTTTTTTAATACTAGTACTGGAACCGTCGAAGAGTTGCTGCACCGTAAAACGACGTGATCGTCAGTTGCTCGCAGTAGTTCCGGTGGAATCTGAGCAACTTGTTCCTGTATAGCAGTAGTGGAGCAACAAGGACGCCACCCCGAATCCAATAAGGCGACCGTGACGCAAGTACGTGACGTCAACTGATGACGCGATTGACGTCAGCTGATGATGCGAGTACAGTCATCCAAAAATGGCGGGAAGATAGGTCAGTTAGGCTACCTCCACAAACCTAAGTCAGCACACCCTACGAACTCGCGAGAAGTTTGAATTTTTGGCGGGAAGATAGGTCAATTGAGCTCCCTATACTAACCTAAGAAAATGGTAGTAGAGAAATTATATTGGAATTGAGAGTAAGCTGAAACTTTCTGGCAGATTAAAACTGTGTGTCGGATCGAGACTCGAACTCGGGACCTTTGCCTTTCGCGGGCAAGCGTTTTACCAACTGTGATACCCAAGCACGAGTCACGCCCCGTACTCACAGTTTTACTTCTGCCAGTATCTCGTCTCCTACCTTCCAAACTTCGCAGATGCTCTCCTGCGAACCTTGCAGAACTACTGAAAGAAAACTGTGAGAACGGGGCGTGAGTCGTGCTTGGGTAGCTCAGTTGGTAGAGCACTTGCGCGCAAAAGGCAAAGGTTCCGAGTTCGAGTCTCGGTCCGGCACACAGTTTTAATCTGCCAGGAAGTTTTATATCAGCGCACACTCCGCTGCAGAGTGAAAATCTCATTCTAAATGTAAGCTCTTACAGCAAAATATGAAATTCCAATAGGATGGCGAACACACTTGACGGTAGTACTACATCTGATTGTTTAAATAAAATCTTATGTCCAGTTCTTAGGAAGAGTTGACTTAGGTTAGTGGAGGTAGCTGAAGTGCCCTTTATTTTCCACGATTTTCTTAGGTTAGTGGAGGTAGCCCAGTTGACCTATCTTCCCGCCATATTTGGATAACTGTACTCGCATCATCAGCTGACGTCAATCGCGTCATCAGCTGATGTCACGTGACGTCACGTACTTGCGTCACGGCCGCCATATTGTGGTGACGCCATTGCTGCTCCACTCCTTATAGCACCCTACAGATTAGGTAGAGACTGAACCTGTCCCCAGTGAACGCGTTCTTTTAGATATCCTCAGAGCCAAAAGTCACATGGATTCAGGTCAGGTGATGTTGCAGGCCATGCAACTGGAAAACCTCTGGAAATAGCATACTCGTGAAGGGTTGGATTTAGCAGATCTGCGACATGCATGAAAACAGTGGTTTCTACACAGTTTGGCTCTTCGAAAACAGGAATCACATGCTGTACAAGGAGGTCTCCATAACGTGCGACTCCACGGTACACCTGACACGCTCTGTGGGTGTATTCTTTTCAAAGAAGTACGGGCCGAGAATAAAGGTGCTTGTGAAGGCACACCACACAGCCACATAGGGCGAATGCAATGACCCTTCGTAGACAACACGCAGTGTAACAGACCCCATATTCAGCAGTTCTGTGTATTCACTGCACCCTGTAGTGTAAAATGTGCCTCAACAGATTATTACCTGGGCACATGTCATCAACCTCGATCCGTGTCAGATACTGAAGAGCAAATTCAGAACATTGCACCGGATCATTAGGGCTGAGTTGCTGCTCGTCTGCATCTTCTACAGGTACCAGTGCAAAATAGTCCCCCCTTGCGGGTTCGGGGGTTAGAATAGGCCCGCGGTATTCCTGCCTGTCGTAAGAGGCGACTAAAAGGAGTCTCAAACGTTTCGGCCTTATGTGATGGTCCCCTGTCGGGTTTGACCTCCATATCTCAAAATTTTTCCGAAGAGCGAGCCGATTGGGGAAGGGCGCCTTACTTGGTGCCTTGTGTCCATGTTGTGTTCAGAACTTTCGCCATCTTATTCGTCGTTGCATTGCAGTCCTGCCCGCTCTCCATCGCTTGGGCATGGCTACGCTCCTGCGTACACTTTCTGCCAAACACTGTGCAGGGCCATTTTCTGCACAGACGGCGACCATGGACCACATGTCACCTAACATCCAGCACGGTAGCCAGTCCGTTGTGGTGGGGCCGCCATGTACCCTCTTGGTTGTAGCCCCCTGACAACACAGGGATCGCTCTACTGATGCCTGCGCCGTTAACTCCCCACGTATGCCAAGGAGTAGATGCCCATCTCCTTGGGGCATCGGGACTCCCGGCAATGGCCATCCTGCCAGGTGGCCTTTGCTGTGGCTGGGTGGCGCCCGTGGGGAGGGCCCTTGGTCGGAGTAGGTGGCATCAGGGTGGATGACACGCAATGAAGCGTGGCACATCTTCTCTTGCTGGTGGCCAGCCACCAGCAGTCTCTAAGCGTTCGAGGGCCGATTTCAAAGGTAACGTTTATGACCCCAAATCGTTCCCCTCCCTCGCCACACCGTGGGAGGAACGAAAGGCATTAAATGCAAGTGAGCAGTATTCGCCCAGGTATCTTGTGTGTACTAGAGCTGATGGTGAGTCGTTTCTATCCGTGAAGCCTCAGTTCTTTGTAGAGCATTTAGAGGACAAGTTTGGGGAGGTGGAGGGCTTGTCCAAGATGCGGTCCGGATCGGTGTTGATAAAAACGGCGTCCTCCGCCCAGTCGCGGGCCTTGCTCGCTTGTAATAAGCTGGGGGATGTCTCCGTAACTATCACGCCCCATAAAAGTCTGAATATGGTCCAGGGCATAATTTTCCACAGGGATCTCCTTTTACAGTCCGATGACGAGCTGCGCGCCAACTTGGAGCGCCGAGGTGTCCATTTCGTCCGGCGCGTCCACCGGGGTCCGAGGGATCGTCAAGTTGCCACCGGTGCCTTCATCTTGGCCTTCGAGGGTGACACGTTACCTGAGAAGGTCAAGGTGATGGTGTACCGTTGTGATGTCAGGCCATATATCCCTCCCCCGATGCGGTGCTTCATGTGTCGGAAGTTCGGCCACATGTCTTCTCGCTGTGCTTCCGACCTCGTATGTCGCGATTGCGGTCGACCATCCCATCCTGATCATCCCTGTGCCCCGCCTCCAATCTGTGTGAACTGTGGTGCGAACCATCCGCCTTGCTCGCCAAACTGTCCGATTCCGCAGAAGGAGCGGAAGATCATGGAAATCAAGACTCTCGACCGCCTGACGTACACTGAGGCGAAGCGGAAATATGATCGGCTTCATCCAGTGCGCATGACAGCTTCTTATGCCGCAACTGTCACTCCTGCTACCCTTCCATCCGTTCCAGCCAGCTCTCAGAGTCGAAGTCCCACACCTGCCCCCTTGATGGTGGGGGGCACTAAACCCACTGTTGCTCCTGCTCCATCTACTTCAGGAGCAACACCCCCCCAACCATCGGGGACATCAGTCCCCCCTTCCCAGCCGAGAAGCGTAAGACTTCTTCGGCTACTCTCGTAAGGAAGGGGTCCCTTGGGGACCTCCCTTCGCAAGTTCCGACCGGTACCAAAGCCGACAGCCGCAAGTGGCTTAAACAACCGCCGGTCCCTGGTTGTCGGGACACACGGTCGTCGTCTGTCCCTGAGACTGACCCAGTGACGCCCTCCCAGCCTGAACCACCCAAGGCGCAGCGCGAGAAGCAGAAGAAGAAGAAACTCCCCAAGGCTGCCGATATTGCAGTGGCACCCATTCCACCGCTTCCTACAAGCTCTGCGTCTGAGGATGAGGTGGAGATTCTGGCGTCCGCTGAGGACATGGATCTCGCCAGTCCCTCAGGCGCAATGGCTGGCTGTTGTACAGGTGGTGACTCAGTAGCGGCAGGGGCCCCGGAGGCGTAATCTGCCTCCCCAGTCCCTTCACGCCTTTCCCATCCATGGCCAATACCATCCTCCAGTGGAACTGCAGCGGTTTCTTCCACCATCTAGCTGAGCTCCGCCAACTTATCAGCCTTCATCCTTTCCTTTGCATTGCTCTGCAGGAAACTTGGTTTCCAGCAATGCGCACCCCCGCCCTCCGTGGCTATCGGGGTTATTTTAAGAACCGGGCAGCTTATGAAAGGGTGTCTGGTGGCGTCTGCATATATGTCCTTAACTCTCTTCACAGCGACTTTGTACCTCTACAAACAGCTTTAGAGGCTGTCGCTGTTCGGGTGTGGACGCCACAGGCAGTTACCGTCTGCAGTATTTACCTGCCACCGGATGGTGCTGTCACGCAGCAATTCCTGGCTGCTCTGCTCGCCCAACTGCCGCCACCTTTCTTGTTGCTGGGCGATTTCAATGCCCGCAACCCTCTATGGGGTGGGACTGTCTCCGATGACCGCGGTCGTGCCGTGGAGCATTTGTTGGCTCAGCTCGACCTTAGCCTCCTGAACACCGGTGCTCCCACACATTTCAGTGTGGCCCACGGCTCGATCTCGGCCATCGATCTCTCTCTTTGCAGCCCCGGACTTGTCCCATCCCTCCACTGGAGAGTGCATCCTGACCTGTGTGGTAGTGACCATTTTCCCATCTATTTGTCACTGCCCCAGTGTCATTCTTCTGGGCGCCTGCCCCGCTGGGCTCTCCACAGGGCTGACTGGCCGGGTTTTACTTCCGCGGCAACCATTGAATCTCCCCCACAGGGTGACATTGACGAGGTGGTCCGTGTCTTCACCACGACCATCATTTCGGCGGCCGAGGCTGCCATCCCCCGCTCTTCTGGACTCCCTCGGAGGAAGGCTGTACCTTGGTGGTCGCCAGACATTGCTGAGGCTATTCGCGACCGTCGGCGTGCCCTCCAGCGTCATAGGCGGCACCCGTCTCTCGAGACCCTCATCGCCTTTAAGAGGCTCCGTACCTTCGCCCGTCTTATTAAACGGCGTAAGCAGGAATGCTGGGAGCGGTATGTCTCATCCTTGGGCTCCCGTGTCTCCCCCTCGCTGGTGTGGTCCCAGATACGGCGGATTTATGGACACCAGACCCCTATGGGTGTCCCTGGGATCTCCTTGGACGGCGCTGTCTGCACGGACGCTGCCGCCATTGCTGAACACCTTGCTGCGCACTTTGCTAAGAGCTCTGCGACTGCAACTTATCCCCCCGCCTTTCGCTCTCTCAAGGAGCGAGCTGAGCAGACGCCGTTATCGTTCCACACGCGTCGTTCTGAAAAATACAATGCTCCTTTCAGCGAGAGGGAATTCCTCGCTGCCCTCGCCTATTGCCCTGATACAGCACCAGGACCAGACTGCATCCACGCACAGATGCTGAAGCATCTCTCCAGGGACTGCCAGAGACACATCCTCACCATCTTTACCCGCATTTGGAGCGAGGGCGTGTTCCCGTCGCAATGGCGAGAGGGTCTTATTGTCCCCATCTTGAAACCCGGTGCGGACCCACTGGCGGTGGACAGCTATCGTCCCATTACCCTCACCAACGTTTTGTGCAAATTGCTCGAACGTATGGTGGGGCGGCGTTTGTGTTGGGTCCTTGAGTCGCGCGGTCTCCTCGCTCCATCCCAGGGTGGCTTCCGTCGGGGCCGGTCTGCCACGGACAATTTGGTGCGGCTGGAATCTGCTATCTGTACGGCCTTTGCCCGACGTCAGCATCTCGTTGCTGTATTTTTCGATCTGCATAAGGCGTATGACACCACATGGAGGCATCATATCCTTGCTACGTTGCATGAGTGGGGTCTTCGTGGTTGGCTCCCAGCTTTTCTTCAGACCTTTTTATTGCGCCGCTCTTTCCGGGTGCAAGTCGGTGCCGCCTCTAGTTCCTCTTATATACAGGAAAATGGGGTCCCGCAGGGCTCGGTGTTGAGCATCTGTTTATTTCTAGTGGCCATTAATGGTCCGGCTGCAGCCGTGGGGTCGTCGGTGTCTCCTTCTTTGTATGCCGACGACTTCTGCATCTCATTTAGCTCCACGACTACGGGAGTCGCCGAACGCAGGCTGCAAGTAGCCGTTCGCAAGGCAGCATCATGGGCTCCGACTCATGGTTTTCAGTTCTCTGCAGCCAAGACTCGAGTTATGCACTTCTGCAGGCGTCGGACGGTCCACCCTCATCCTGAACTTTACCTCGATGGCCACCTGCTTGAAGTAGTGGACACTTGCCGCTTCTTGGGACTCGTGTTTGATGCCCGGCTCACATGGGTTCCTCATATTACTCAGCTGAAGCAAAAATGCTGGCGGCACCTCAACGCCCTCCGCTGCCTGAGCCACACGTCTCGGGGTGCAGATCGCTACGCGCTGTTGCGATTGTACAGAGCCCTTGTGCAGTCCCGGCTTGATTATGGGAGCCTTGCCTATGGGTCTGCATCACCCTCAGTGTTGACGATGTTAGACCCCATACACCACTGTGGGGTTCGGCTTGCAACTGGCGCTTTTCGTACGAGCCCCGTGGATAGTCTACTGGTGGAGGCCGGGGTTCCCCCGCTGCGGATTCGCCGCCATCGACTGCTCGCCGACTATGCTGTCCACGTGCATTGCACGCCTGCTTCTCCCTGTCACGGTCCTCCATCTACCCGAACGGCGACCTCGGTCTGGGCTTTCCATCGCTGTCCGCGTCCAGTCCCTGCTGTCGGAACTGGGCTCATTCCCTCTTCTGCCTCCCTTCCGAGTCCGTGCACCTACGCCTCCCTGGTGTTTGCCCCGGCCGTCCGTCCGTCTGGACTTGGCAGAGGGACCCAAGGACTCGGTTCCGCCTGTGGCCCTCCGTCGCCGTTTTCTTGCGCTCCTCGCCTCATTTCCGGGCTGTGAGCCTGTCTACACTGATGGTTCCCTGGTTGATGGTCGCACTGCCTACGCTTTTGCTCACGCTGCACACGTTGAACAGCGCTCCTTGCCGGCTGGCTGCAGTATTTTTACTGCAGAGCTGGTGGCCATATTGCGCGCTCTTGAGCATATGCGTTCCTGCTCAGGTACGTCCATCGTCATCTGCAGTGACTCCCTGAGCAGCCTCCAGGCCATCGACCGCTGCTATGCCTCTTCTCCTCTGGTGTCCTCTATTCAGGAGTCTGTTTCCGCCATTACCTGTTCTGGTCGTTCGGTGGTCTTGGTTTGGACGCCAGGTCATGTTGGCATCCCGGGGAACGAACGTGTTGACAGGCTGGCCAAAGGGGCGATCGACGCTCCAGCTTTGGAGATCGGCCTTACGGCTCGCGACCAGCAGCTGGTGTTGCGCCGTAAGGTGCTTGGGGTGTGGTCTGCTGAGTGGCGAGGCATGACAGCGCCTAATAAACTGCGGGCTGTCAAGGAGACGACCGATGTGTGGCGCTCCTCCCTGCGGTCTTCTCGCAGGGACTCTGTTATCCTGTGTCGGCTCCGCATCGGCCATACATACCTGACGCACGGCCATCTTTTGCGTCAGGAGGATCCCCCCCTGTGTCGGTGTGGGTCCCGGCTGACAGTCGCCCACATTTTATTGGAGTGTCCCCGACTGCGCACCCTCCGGCAGTCTTTTAATCTCCCGGGCACTTTGCCTTTGGTTTTAAGCGACAATGCCTCTGTGGCTGATGACGTTTTAAATTTTATCCGTGGTAGTCCTTTTTATGGTTCAATTTAGGGCGGTCCTGCACCTTTCCCTTTCTGTGTCTCTTGTCCTCGTGTCTCTCATATTTCGTTGCAGATTTTAGTGTGTCGTCGGCTGGTTGACTCTTTCCCTTTTTTTTGTTCTCGCGGTCAGTTAACCAGTTTCCGGCCTTCTTCTTTTCTTCTGTTTCTTTGTCTGGTGTTTGTCTGTACTCTTCTTGTCTGTAGTGTTCGTTGCTGCATTTGTGTTGTTTTAGTGCCTGGGGGAGAGCCTCCTTCCCCTTGGGGTTTTACCTGCTTCGTGACAATGTCTCGCCTGTTTTTTTTTTTTTGGAATGGGGGACTGATGACCTTAGCTGTTTAGTCCCCCCTTAAACATCCCAACAACCACCGCAAAATAGTCCGTAAAACTTGGGGTACCATAAGAGGGACGAGTCTCGTGACACTGCAAGAGCACTAGCACTACGCGGGGCACGTGCTGCATGGTCAGTTACAGCGACAGCGACCCCGTGAATAACTGCCACTGAACGTGAGACCTTCCTCTTCCAGGTGCCTCATGGAGAAGGTGTTTTCGAATTCCATTATCGCCTTCTTTAAACCATTTCATGACATCGGTCCTCTCCTGAAACTTTTCAGTTGGTCATATTCTCTCAAAGCAGCACACTAATTGCTGTCGTTCACACAAAAGTTTCACTAACAGCTCACTGTCTCTCTTAATGATATACATACAGTTCTTTCATATTATAGCTTTTCAAACGACAGCTTGGATGTCATACCGTCATACAAACAGCACACAGCGCCAGATGTGTTGCTGGTGGCCAAACCAGAACTAATTTGTTATCCAGCGTAAATCAGTTCCGCTTTAACGCATTAACATATCTACCAAGATTCACTGCCATACGGTAATCACTGGACCTTCGTGAGTAGCTGCACTTTAATTACGAGGGGCGTTTGAAAAGTCCGCGCAAAGTCAGAGAGATGGCACCAGTGGCGCTTATCGAGGTCATGTTTAGTTAGTAGCATCTTTGGAAAGAACTCACACCAAGTTTCATCCATATTGGTCTATTTCTTTGTGTTTGGCATTCGTCTGAATCAAGGAAGTAGAGTGATTGTCAAAAAATGGATGAAAAAGAATTTCGTGTGGTGATTAAACATTACTTCATGAACGGTAAAACGCCTCAGGAGACTAAAGAGAAGCTTGATAAACATTACAGTGACTCTGCACCTTCGATTGGAACAGTTTATAAGTTGTTTAAAAATTTGCAGAGCGGCCATACGGGCACAAGTGATGCTGAACGTTCTAGACATCCTGTGGAGGTCACGACTCCACAAATCATTGCTCAAATCCATGATACGGTCAAGGGTGACAGAAGAGTTCAGGTGCGTGAGATTGCTTGTGCTGTGGACATCTCGAATGAACAGGTACATAATATTTTGCATAAACATTTGAACATTAGAAAGCTTACCGCAGAACGGAATCGTGTGAAGTGTTGCAAGGATGGTTTGCAGCTGTTCAGGAAGAATCCGCAGGACTTTAAGCATCACTGTGGATGAAACGTGGATACATTGCTACACTCCTGAGACCCAACAACAATCTAAACAATGGGTTACCAAGGGAGAATCTGCAGCAAAAAAGACGAAGACCATTCCTTCGGCCGGAAAGGTTGATGACTGTCTTTTGGGATTCGCAAGGGATAATCCTCATAGACTATCTGGTAAAGGGTAAAACTATTACAGGTGCATATTATTCATCGTTATTGGACCGTTTGAAAACCGAGCTGCAAGAAAAACGCCGGCTATTGGACCGCAAAAAAGTCCTTTTCCATCACGATAATGCACCAGCACACACCTCAGCAGTTGTGGACGCAAAATTAATGGAAATAGGATTCCACCTCGTTTCACACACCCCCCCTCCCCTCCTATTCTCCAGACTTGGCTCCCTCGGACTACTATTTGTTCCCCAATGTGAAGAAATGGCTTGCGGGACAAAGATTTTATTCAAACGAGGAGGTGATTGCAGCAACTAATAGCTATTTTGCAGACTTGAACAATTCCTATTATTCGGAAGGGATCAACAAATTAGAGCAGCTTTGGACTAATTGTATAAGTCTAAAAGGAGACTATGTCGAAAAATAAAAAAGTTTTACTCCAGACACGTAAGTAGTTTTTATTTTTGCACGGACTTTTCAAACTCCCCTCGTATAACCGTTCGGTATATACGATCGTAATGCTTAATTTTAGGCAAAAAAAATAAATAATAAAATTTGGTGGAATTCTTAGCCACGCAAGGATGTAAAAAAGTAGGGACAAAGATGCGCAATGAGAGCGTTTCTTGATAAGAGCAGCGAACGATGGAAGGTATATAAGAATGGAGCTTTTCCGGGTACCAGTGTGAAAAGGCGAGACGCAGAAGTTCGCGACTGTGTATAGCCGAAATAATGGACGACTGGCACAGCCACCAGAGGTTTTTCACTGCGGTATGGCGAACAAGGACGCGACACACGGCTTTAGGCTGCCATCGTATGCGACTCATTCGGTGCTGTTTTGGAGACTCCACTCAGAATTATGGGCTAATTTAGCTCGTAACTCATAGAATGCATGGTTTACAAAGGTGTTAGTCTCGGAAGTAAACACAGCTGCCATTTGTTGCGTTACATAAAGGAAGTGACCGCCACCACTTCGTGAAACGACCCCTGTAGATCCAAAGACTAGCCGAAAAGACATTTTATTAACTGATCTTAACGCTGTAGCGATAGTGCAGAATTGTATTTACATGAGCTATCATCTTTGCTGAAAATAGACTCATAATTCATAGCAGATACACTCTAAGACAAAAAAATAAAAAAGACCCAAAACGAAGGAATTACCCAAACGGGACAGAAATCAAAAAAAGTTTTGCATCAGCCCGTTTCCCAGAACTCTCCTGAAGACAGACGTTGACAGTGGATATTATATCACATACACAGTCCCTTCGACTGTTTAGAGATGTCACTAAACCCGCCCAAAGATGTAAACAACCATACATGAGCAGCGCCTATTAGACAGACTGAGTCCGACAACCGATCAGTTCCAGTCATTCCACCAGCAAGGAGGTACACGGCTAGTGTTGTCTGTAGTTCAACCATGCCTAGACGGTCAACACCGCGGTTCGATCGCGTCCGTACTGTTACTTTGTCCCAGGAAGGGCTCTCAACAAGATAAGTGTCCAGGCGTTTCGGAGTGAACCAAAGCAAAGTTTTTCGGACATGGAGGAGATACAGGGAGACAGGAACTGTCGATTACATGCCTCGCTCATGCCGCCCAAGGGCTACTATTGCATTGGATGACCGCTACCAACGGATTCTGCCTCGGGGGAACCCTGACAGCAACGCCACCATGTTGAATAATGCTTTTCGTGCAGCCACAGGACGTCGTGTTACGACTCAAACTGTGGGCAATAGGCTGCATGATGCGCAATTTAACTCCCGACGTCCATGGCGAGGTCCATTTTTGCAACCACGACACGATGCAGCGCGGTACACATGACGAATGGACCGCTCAGGACTGGCATCACGTTCTCTTGACTGATGTGTCGCATATGCCTTCAACCACACAATTGTCGGAGACATGTTTGGAGGCAATCCGGTCAGGCTGAACGTCTTAGGCACACTGTCCAGCGAGTGCAGAAAGGTGGAGGTTCCCTGATATTTTGAGATGGTGTTATATGGGGCCGACGTACGCCGCTGCTGGTCATGGAAGGCGCTGTAACGGCTGTACGATACATGAATGCCATCCTCCGACTGATAGTGCAACCATGTCGGCAGCATATTGGCAAGAAATTCGTCTTCATGGACGACAATTCGCGCCCCCATCGTGCACATTTTGTGAATGACTTCCTTCAGGATAACGACATCTCCCGACTATGTTGGCCAGCATGTTCTCCAGATATGAACCGTATCCGAACACGCCTGGGATAGATTGAAAAGGGATGTTTATGGACGACGTGACCCAACAACCACTGAGGGATCTACGCCGAATCACCGTTGAGTAATGGGACAAGTTGGATTAACAGTGCCTTGATGAACTTATGGATAGTAAACCACGACGAATACAGGCATGGACCAACGCAAGAGGACGTATTAGAGGTACCGGTGTGTACAGCAATCTGGACCACCACCTCTGAAGGTCTCGCTGTATCGTGGTACAACATGCGATGTGTGATTTTCATGAGCCATAAAAAAAGCAGAAATGAGGTTTATTTTGATCTCTATTTCAATTTTCTGTACAGGTTCCGGAACTCTAGGAACAGAGGTGATGCAAAACTTTTTTTTGATGGGTGTGTATGTACAGACATACAATTAACTACAATTTCAGGAAAAGTAGGCGATTTATTCAAGAGAAAGGGCTTCACAAATTAAGCAAGTCTATAATGCGTCGGTCCACCTCTGACCCTTAACCAAGCAGTTATTCGGCCTAGTATTGATTGACAGGGCTGTTGGCTGTCTTCCTGAGGAAATCGCGCCAACTTCTGTCCAACTGGCTCGTTAAATCGTCAAAATCCTTATCTGGTCGGATGGCCCTGCCCACAGCGCTCTAAAAGTTCTCAGTTGATATTCGCTGGTCATCTGGGCTATGTTGGAAACGGGACTCATCCCTGAAGGCAATTCTACTCCAGTCAATGAGATTCCAGGCCAAAGACGCGTCTGGAGACGCCCCTGACAGCGGTGGGATACCAGTCTATCTGTCGACCGCTGTATGGGGTGCCATTTCTTTTCACAGCAAGACCTTTTTCGTTCATCCGTGGCACGCTTACAGCACAGCAGTACGTCGACGATACTCTACGCCCCGTTTCTTTGCCTTTCATGGTACGCCATCCTGGGCTTACATTTCAGCAGGATAATGACTGCGCACACACGGCGAGAGTTTCTACTGCTTGTCTTCCTGCTTGCCCAACTTTACTTCCGCCATCTAGGTCATCGGTTCTGTCAACAATGGATAACGTTTGGGGCCCTTATTTGTTTATCAAACACTGACCTACAGAATTTTCCCTGACAAAGACAACTCAAACTTAACCTAGTCCTTTATTACCCACAATGTCCGCCCCTATAGCTGCGTGGTCAGCGTGACGGATTGCCGTCCTACGGGCCCGGGTTCGATTCCCGGCTGGATCGGGGATTTTCTCCGCTCAGGGATTGGGTGTCGTGTCGTCTTCATAATCATTTCATCCCCATCCGGCGCGCAGGTCGCCCAGTGTGGCGTCGAATGCAATAAGACCTGCAACAAGGCGGCCGGACCTGCCCCGTAAGGGGCCTCCCGGCCAATGACGCCAAACGCTCATTTCCATTACCCACATTGTAAAAGCTCAACGCAATCTGACTGCTATACATTGATAACATGACTTGACTTCCAATAATTAATAGAAAGGAATGGCCCTGAATTGCAAAAAATCGTTAAAAAAATGCAAATCCAAAAAATATAAAATTAAGGAAATATGAAACTACCTCCAACTCTGTTAGTTGCCTAAACTCATTTCAGTCACGAATCCCGATAATGGAAACCCCATTTCTTTTTGTAAGTCGCTCACCTCACAGAAAATATTCATAACACGAACTACAGCAATTACAGCAAGTAGCAACAACAGCCAGCTAAATAAAAAGATTCTGACTACTATGGACTCTAACTACTAGGAGGCATATGGTCAGCAAAAGAAAGATTTTGCTGAACAGCAAACAATGTATTTAGAAAATTTTACCTTATTCATGTGACATTCAGCTCCAAAAATTAGATAGTTGTCAGTAATTTCGCTACCCAAACATTATCAACAACATCCATCCTCATACATTTCCTTACATATTTACTTATAAACACACCATTTCATCTCACTTTACAATGCGTGTCCTACCAACACAGTGTGTCCACTAATAATATCATGTCTATACACGTACCTATCCACTCGCTAACTGCTAGTCCGCCCAACCCAGAATCTCTTGCCGAGGGCGCAGAGAGCTGTCAGCGATATTAACACAGTCTATAACGCTGCCAACGTACAAACAGGTTACTTACACATTATGGGCAGGGCCCTCCGACTAGCTGGGGATTCTGTCGATCTAACGCGCCAGTTTGACAGAATTTGGCACGAAATCCCTCAGAAGGACAGCTAAAAAGTCTGTCAATCAGTGCCGAGCCGAATAACTGATTGCATAAGGGCTATAGGTGGACCAATGTGTTACCGCCTTACTCAGTTTGTGAAGCACTTTCTCTTGAATAAATCACACATTTTTCTGAATTTGTAATGATTTGTTTGTCTGCATGTACATCACGTTTACCGATTTCCATCTCATTCCGAAAATTCCTTCGAGGTGCGTCTCTTTTTTTGTCTCAGAATTTATTTGAAACAATGATACATTATATCCCTAAGCCACTGCAAATTGCTGACTCTGACCCTTTGCAAACCTTCTTCCGAAAAGTTTAGCGGAGAACTATATCAGAGCAGGCAGGGATCAGCTTGGCATCACCCCGTCGATGTCAGTGCTATGACGACATCGTAAGTAGGTGAAACTTCCGAGTGCATATAAGTGTGGCCAGAATAATATAAAACAATTGATCTATCTACGAGGTGCGGCTAGAAAAAAACCGGACTGATGCTGGAAAAAACATTTATTTACAATTATTTACAATTTCATGTTATCTCCTTCAATGTACTCTCCTCCTCGGTCTCTACACCGCTCCATACGAATTTTCCACTGTTCATAGCAATGCTGCACAATCAATGTGCACAATCCCTTTGATGTCAAAAAAAAAAAAAACAATCATCATTGCCTTGAATTTCGATTTTGACATTCGTGCTTTTTTTTGTCGTGGAGAACCTGGAGTTTTCCAATGCATCGATTGGCGTTTAGTTTCGGGATCGTAAGTAAAAAACCACGATTCATCGCAAGTAATAACATTTTGTAAGAAGGTGGGATCACTTTCAATGTTTTCCAGGATGTCAGAACAAATCATTCTTCGGCGTTCCTTCTGTTCAATTGTGAGACACTTTGGAACCATTTTTGAACACACTTTGTTCATGTTGAAACTTTCATGAAGAATCTGCCTAACACTTTCCTTGTCAACTCCTGTTAACTCAGACACTGCTCTGATTGTTAAACGGCGATCTTGTCGAACAAGTTTACCGATTTTTTCAATGTTTGCATCAGTTTATGCTGACAATGGTCTGCCAGTGCGAGTGTCGTCACTGGTGTCTTCGCGGCCATCTTTAAATCGTTTAAACCACTCAAACACTTGTATTCGCGATAAACAATCATCGCCGTACACTTGTTGTAACATTACAAACGTTTCACTTGCAGATTTTCCTAGTTTGAAACAAAATTTGATGTTAACACGCTGTTCTTTCTGTACACTCAACATTTTCCGACGCACAGACAAAACGTCAACTACTTAAAACAGACGCCACGGGCAGACTGAGTGCAGGAGGCAGATGAAACTCGAGCAGTAGGCGGAGCGAGAGTCACGTGACAGGCCACGCGACTTTCAGCCTTATTGCATTCGTTTTATTGTTTCACCAGTACTAGTCCGGTTTTTTTCTAGCCACACCTCGTATCTTTATTACCTTTGGCTTAATTTAAACCATTACTGTTCTAGTGTGGTACTATGACGTTAATGACTAATTTCTTTCAGTAACATCTCAACAGTAAATTTAAAAGAGACTTTTATTTTCAACCACATTCATGTGCATGTGGCTTCGGCTTCTTTCTTGTTTGTGTTCTTGGCCAAAGCATTGTTTTCAGAGAGTTAAGTTTTAGGTGGTGTAGTGGTGTGGATGTAACAAGCTTTACTTTGCGAAATCAGTTTCATCAGCTCCGACTAGATGTGAGGAAGAGCGGTAGGAGACTAATGAGAATAAAACTGGAAGCTAGAGGCAGAGAGTTTTTCGTACGGCGTTTACGACTCCAGCGTAGCGGGTAAAGAGAGGACCAACTGTCAACATAAAAAACACTTTTCTATCGTCAATAAATTTTGCATTGACCACTCAGATGTTGCAGTACTGAATCTGGTTCAATACCGTAACATAAACGAAGTCCGATGGTCGAAAAATTGTTGCGATCTTAACTAAAACGCAATTTTCGTGATTATTGCTTATTACATTGTAGGTCGTCAGTGAAATATCCTAACGATTTATTGCACTATTAATGAGCTCATTCTGCATATAAAGTCTAGAAATTCTGTACACATTTTTAAATTTTAAGAAAACAAAGGTTCATCGTACATTTGAAATGGGGTCAGAGAAGTTTATCATCAAAATATTGTTCACTCGCCTCCTGGGAGCTGAGGAACTAGAGTTACTGATGACCAAGAAAGCGAGGCACTTCGAACTTACTGATAGCGCAGTAAGCGGTATTCCATTGAATCACAATGGAAGTGACTTCCAAGCGACCTGTTGTCAGCTCGCGTCGCAAACGAATTCCTTTAGGCAGTTACATGTGCGGGCGGCATTAGAAGTAGGCTATTATTTATTACGTTGATGAATCGTGCATTACGCTGTAGATGTACAGCAGAATAAATATGCAGTTTCTTAGTTGAAATTTAGTGAATGCGTTTTGAGCCTGCTAGTGCAGGCGTTACGATCCGATGAAATTTTCCAGTATAACTCCTAAGCCGACATTCCTATAAATTAAATTGAGCTGTCGTAATTGATGACTGATAATAGCCTACAATGGACAGCCAAAGTCACTTTACACGTTGAATCAAAAAATATGTACTCCAATAATGCGCATAATTTGTAATCTGGCTAGTAATCGTGTTAAAATACATATAACATCCGATGGAAGGAGAAAGATCAGCTTGAGACCGCACAGCCAAACCGCGTATTTCAATCTAAGCAGCATACTTTATGATAGTGAGGAAAAATTGTGACCGTGAAGTAACTCAAAACAACCCGGTCAGAAACATTTCCTGAAGGCACTTTAACAAGCATAATAAATCAAGACAACAAATAGCAACGCTGTTTCACAATGCAGATCACTGTGATCAGTCTCGTGAAAACCGACAGACAGATCGAAACTCTTGAAAAGGAATTAACTATCCATTCGTTTCCACTGATGCAGTCGCACTTCAGATACTCACAGCAAGTACGTAAATAATAAGTAACGGCTCGGTGATGGAATGAGCAATTTTCTAGTTTAATAATGAGTCGAAAGTGCCACGAGTCGTCACTGTTAATTACGAGGTAAAAAATGTTAAATTCAGCAAAAAATTTAGACTATGCCTCTCGGTGCAGTAGTATTTACTATGCCTCGAAAATTTAAGTACTATTAGTTACAACATATTATAAAGTCAACAACAACAAAACTTATCTATAATTACCAGGAACCTCCTGCTCGCATCAAGACCTGTAAAGAAAAACTACCAAATCTGCCTTTACCTCCCGAACCAGTGGTAACTCGTTGGGGTACGTGGATCGAAGCCGTTTGTTTTACAGTGAACATTTCGAGGTCATTAGAGGGGTAGTAAACGACTTCGATAGTGCAGAGGCTTTGGCAGCTTGCCAGTGCAAGGTAGCTTTTAATGATTCCGGTATTAAAAAAAGACATCGCTGTGATTAGCATTCATTTTTCCCGCGTACCTGCAAGTATAAAAAATATTGAGACTTAAGGTTTGGCGTTCAATGAATCTATTCAGTTAATGAATAAAATTATTCTAGTGAACTCTTCATTGCCGGACTTATTCTCAAGAAAACTTCAAGAAAAGTTTGAAAACTTTTTAAACAATAACCCAGGCTTTGAACCTTGTGCCAAATTAATACTTTTATTTAATGGTAGAGGTGAACTTTTACTAGAAACAGTAAGTGCCATCATAGCACCCAAATTCAAATACTGCTCAGTTACCTCAGTTGATGTACAACGGTCCTTTCCTGCTTATATTTGGAGAATTTGGCTCTGAGCACTATGGGACTTAACATCGATGGTCATCAGTCCCCTAGAACTTAGAACTACTTAAACCTAACTAACCTAAGGACATCACACAACACTCAGCCATCACGAGGCAGAGAAAATCCCCGACCCCGCCGGGAATCGAACCCGGGAACCCGGGCGTGGGAAGCGAGAACGCTACGGCACGACCACGAGATGCGGGCTTTCCTGCTTATAAAAATGTTATAAGTGATCGAAGACACAATCTTACTACCGAACATTTGGAACAGTTCTTGGTCGTTCATGTTTACAATAGGAGAAAAATGTAAAATAAATTGCAAGTGATGCTTTGGTCCAATAGTATTAATTAAAAGTTAATGCTATTCAAAAAAATTAATGATTGTATGTTGTTTTTAAGTGAAATGTTTGGTATTTTTTAGAGTGCCCCTCTGCATGCTATATATCTCGAAGTTGGTCCTGTACATACCGATTGTTTCGCTGCGACTGTCTCGCATTGCATCCACTTGTTACTGACAACAATAGCAAAGAAAGCACAATGTTGAAACACGGTATGCGTCCCCATTTTCAAATTTTTAGAAAATCATGCCAGAAAGGCCCACTTCCTAACCTCTACTAGAAAGTATTCAGTAAATATCAGCGTTCTAAATGTATCGATTTTCCGCGTGGCCGGCGCTCTTCCTCGTAATTGGTATGCACAGATTCGAATCTGAGATACAATGCACGCAGTAACTACCATGTTTTTTATTATTTAATCTTGCATAATTCAACAATTTTCATGCATTTTTCATGCGTATCTTGCATGGATATTTTAAGGTTTTTAAGACGTATGTAATTCGGTCTCTAGCTATCAGGTTTAGAACATCGTGACGTTGATACGTGCGACGCTTGTATCGATATCTTGCAGCTATCTACATGAAGCTAGCGCCACAGAGGATAAAAGAAAACGTGTATCGATTGATTTGAACAGAGAGAGAGAGAGAATCAGGTATGTGTTGTCTGAACTAAAATATAAGCAATGGCACTAGGAGTAAGGCTTGGCAGATGAAATACTTCCCCAATGTACCGAAATTTTCTTCCACAAAATTTTCCGCGAGGTTTTCGTTTCCTCAATTTCCCCCCAAAAGAAATGCCGAAAATTGCGAAAAGGGGACACGTGCCAATAACGTTAACAATGAAATGGAACCGAGTTCTAACAAAGCGATATCATTATTTTAATATAAAATGTATGATAAATTTGGTTATAACAGTGGCCTGTCAACAATCAAATACAGTGCCTCAGGCAGCCCACAAAAAGTCGTATGTACAAATGTGCATGTGATATTAATTTAAATAAATCCACAATATAATCATCCGAATAGTGGGACATTTAACAAACGTGACTGGTTAAAGTAACTTGTATTTTAAGCTGATAATTATACAGTAATATTAGAGGTAACAACTAACATAAGCTGCACGGTATTTACAGTTTCAACAGTTTACACACACACACACACACACACACACACACACACACACACACTGCAGTATGACAGACACAGCCGTATATCTCCGCTCTATCGCAAAATATTGTTTTGATATCCAAAATTAACATCAGGTATTTCGGCCTTCACAAATTAGCCATAAGATTTTAACCCGCCAGCTAAGCTAACAACTAATACTATGTCCAGCACTCAGGTGTATGGTACATAACAAAAGTAAATAAAAATAGTAAGTACAAAACATGTCCAAAATTTTATGCAAAATATTATATAACTGGTCAAAAACTCGCTTTCGGCGTCTTACGCCGTCGTTAGTTGTCAACGATGGCCTAAAAAGCCAAAAGACAGTTAGTGACCAAACAAGTAATATTTTACAAGATATTAGAAAAATATTTCCTTTTTAAAGTTGTCATGCTCTGCCAAGCATCGATGGAAAATTCAGTTAATATTAAAAGGTAAATAAACGTTAAAAAGTTTAGATATGCTAATAACTGTACAGTTTCAGATTTTTGCAGACAACATAGCTATCCAAAGATATTGACGCACACCATATATATACTGAGCAAAGATCGAGTTTCCAGAGATATTTCGCTTGACCTTTCCCTCTCACATGTACCTCTGTACTTCTTTGTCATTCTGAGGACACTACTTGCTTCATATGTGTGGCAGTGTTTTTGCATCGTTCCGTTTGTGTGTGTGTGTGTGTGTGTGTGTGTGTGTGTGTGTGTTTCTCCTGCTCTCTCACTTCGACATTCACATCAAAATACATGGGTCAACGTCGTTAATATCTTTTATTATAGAAAACAAACACAAAAACCATAGCAAATAAAAAACGACCGTAACCAGAAGACAAAGATTTTACTTACTGATGACTTACAAAATCTCCGTACTGAAATTACCTTAGGAATTCCAGAAAGACGACAAACACTACACTAAATAAAATATGCTACACCTCACTGCCATCATCACTATTTAAAGTTATGATTAATTTAGAATGTAAGTTATCAGTTGCCCTCACGTCGTTAAAAATTAAAAACGGTCAAGATGTGGCTGAAAGGAACTAGCGCGCACGTGGCATGACACACTAGCGCCGCGTTTCTCAACCTTTTCCCTCTGGAGCACACCAAAGTAAGTTTCACGCTTTCGCGATACTCCTACATGTGTTTTCTTCCCCTAGAGGCAATAAAGCAAACACAAAAAGTACACGTGCTTTTCATTGTGGAACAACTATGAGATGGAAATTTTACAAATTTATTGCAAATAGGAAAATTTTTTATTTTCATCTGCGGAAGATTACAGAACTTTAAATAGCTTGCCACACCGTGACATGAATTAGCGACACATTTGTTCATAGCGAATACATGTTACGGTGTCGCGAGATTTCTAATGTCTTCTAATTTTCCGTAGATGAAATAGCGCTGCACTAATGAACGCTGTCACTGAACAGAAATACACTCATCGTAGAACAACATGCTGTCAAGGAAAGTTTGAAATTATATGTTACTGTTAATTAGGCGAAAACAGTGTGTGCTGTGTCTGTCTAGCTTACCCATGTCACTGTCTGAAATCAGACTCTTATGTGCTACCACATATCTCAGTGTTGACTCTTTGCCTGAACATAGTGCAAAGGGATCCCGCATTGTCACGGCGTGCCCCCTTGACTTTCGCGTCAGTTGTTTTTGCAGAACGCCAGCCTGCCATTATATACAGCATATCGATGTCATTCCCCTTCCTCTGCAGCAGAAAAATTCACTACCAGATGGTTAATAATTACAGAATTTCTTGTCAAGAGTCTAAAACGTTTTAATATGTCCTAATATTGATGGCTGATGATGACTGCTGACAGGCGGTAGCGTTATTATTAATGTTCTTAAAACAGTGTCTGCCTTCTACATCTACATCCATACTCCGCAAGCCACCTGACGGTGTGTGGCGGAGGGTACCCTGAGTACCTCTATCGGTTCTCCCTTCTATTCCAGTCTCGTATTGTTCATGGAAAGAAGGATTGTCGGTATGCTTCTGTGTCGGCTCTAATCTCTCTAATTTTATCCTCATGGTCTCTTCGCGAGATATACGTAGGAGAGAGCAATATACTGCTTGACTCTTCGGTGAAGGTATGTTCTCGAAACTTTAACAAAAGCCCGTACCGAGCTCCTGAGCGTCTCTCCTGCAGAGTCTTCCACTGGAGTTTATCTATCATCTCCGTAACGCTTTCGCGATTACTATATGATCCTGTAACGAAGAGCGCTGCTCTCCGTTGGATCCTCTCTATCTCTTCTATCAACCCTATCTGATACGGATCCCACACTGCTGAGCAGTATTCAAGCAGTTGGCGAACAAGCGTACTGTAACCTACTTCCTTTTGTTTTCGGATTGCATTTCCTTAGGATTCTTCCAATGAATCTCAGTCTGGCATCTGCTTTACCGACGATCAACTTTATATGATCATTCCATTTTAAATCACTCCTAATGCGTACCCCCAGATAATTTATGGAATTAACTGCTTCCAGTTGCTGACCTGCTATTTTGTAGCTAAATGATAGAGGATCTATCTTTCTATGTATTCGCAGCACATTACACTTTTCTACATTGAGATTGAATTGCCATTCCCTGCACCATGCGTCAATTCGCTGCAGATCCTCCTGCATTTCAGTACAATTTTCCATTGTTACAACCTCTCGATACACCACAGCATCATCTGCAAAAAGCCTCAGTGAACTTCTCATGTCATCCACCAAGGTCATTTATGTATATTGTGAATAGCAACGGTCCTATGACACTCCCCTGCGGCACACCTGAAATCACTC
Source organism: Schistocerca nitens (assembly GCF_023898315.1). Lineage (NCBI taxonomy): Eukaryota > Metazoa > Arthropoda > Insecta > Orthoptera > Acrididae > Schistocerca > Schistocerca nitens. Next base: position 180,112,366 of record NC_064617.1, on the reverse strand, counting down.
TTACTTCCGAAGACTTCTCTCCACTGAGAATGACATGCTGCGTTCTGTTACCTAAGAACTCTTCAATCCAATCACACAATTGGTCTGATAGTCCATATGCTCTTACTTTGTTCATCAAACGACTGTGGGGAACTGTATCGAACGCCTTGCGGAAGTCAAGAAACGCGGCATCTACCTGTGAACCCGTGTCTATGGCCCTCTGAGTCTAGTGGACGAATAGCGCGAGCTGGGTTTCACACGACCGTCTTTTTCGAAACCCATGCTGATTCCTACAGAGTAGATTTCTAGTCTCCAGAAAAGTCATTATACTCGAACATAATACGTGTTCCAAAATTCTACATCCGTTCGACGTCCCTTCTTGAAAACGGGGATGACCTGTGCCCTTTTCCAATCCTTTGGAACGCTACGCTCTTCTAGAGACCTACGGTACACCGCTGCAAGAAGGGGGGCAAGTTCCTTCGCGTACTCTGTGTAAAATCGAACTGGTATCCCATCAGGTCCAGCGGCCTTTCCTCTTTTGAGCGATTTTAATTGTTTCTCTATCCCTCTGTCGTCTGTTTCGATATCTACCATTTTGTCATCTGTGCGACAATCTAGAGAAGGAACTACACCGCAGTCTTCCTCTGTGAAACAGCTTTGGAAAAATACATTTAGTATTTCGGCCTTTAGTCTGTCATCCTCTGTTTCACTACAATTTTGGTCACAGAGTGTCTGGACATCTTGTTTTGATCCACCTACTGCTTTGACATAAGACCAAAATTTCTTAGGATTTTCTGCCAAGTCAGTACATAGAACTTTACTTTCGAATTCATTGAACGCCTCTCGCATAGCCCTCCTCACACTACATTTCGCTTCACATTCCAACAAGAGCTATATAAAACTTCAATTATGAGTTGGTTATGAGAAATGGTGTAGTTGACACATGATTGTTGTGCATTAAGTCCTGGTACTATGAGCAAAATAATACATTAAACACCCTGTCACTAGCTGCTAACGACTACATATGTTTGAGTGATATTAAGCTGTGTCCGTCCAACCATAATCATGAACAAGTATCATGCATTCGCGTAAATTGGTAAGTCTCACAGCTAACTGATCTCAGTACTGAACAATTACAGCCACTAAAATTGTTCCTGCTAGTGGGTTCCACCTAGTACAATTTTTTTTTATTCTTTGGAAATTACAAGAAATATCAGTGCCGTTCCGTCTAATAAAGCACAGACTCCAAAAGGTTCATCCATACAAAAGTGCAGAACATTGCACAGATTGCAGATAAGTAACCAATAAGAATACAGACGTGTACCATGCAATTCAGTCTAAGCTTTACTGAGATATGCAAAGGCAATGTTCGTAAAATTATGCTAGCTGTTTGTTTATGCTTCTGATTAAAGTTCAACGTAATGTATAAAGTACGTATTTTACTGAGTGACTGCAATATTAAATTCACGCACGGTTCATGTAATTGCAATGTAAAGAGCAGTAGTATACACCAGTATTTCACTGCACTAAGTCTAAGTTAATGATCGTTACCTGTTAACTTTTTTCTTAATGTTGCCGCAAGTCTACAAGGCGCTACATCCAATTTCCTTACCTCAATACAAAGAACAACTGCGCAGCGGAGGCAGCAGTTTCTTTGGTCCTCTTCCTCTTAAAGTTCACCATTAAATTTTACTGAAATGGACAGATACCTTTGATTATAAGTTAACGATCGATTGAGAAAACATTTTCATCGGTGTTGCAAGTATAAAACATGTGCGCGATAGCCCTAAAATTGTAAATATGACGTAGAAATACGAGAGATTTTGCAACGAAGTAATGAGGATGTATTATAAAAGGTTTTACACAACAAACTCAGTTCTGGATGTTGCGTGGTTATCAGTGGAGACACTGTACATTTCAAATTGGTTCAAGCAAGTAAACCAAAAGATTAATAAACCGAAAATAACCTTTATATATTTCTGCTGGCTAATAAAGTTGCTCGAAGTATTTCAGATTCTCTCTGCTGTAGAGTTGTTGAGCATTCTAGTAGAGCTACGTTGCTTCACTACAAACTCCTTGGTAATTTTAACATTCTTCTGAATATTTATCTCAGTGGCACGTATGTTAGTCCAAATTGTGTACGAACTCATATACAAACACCTTCTTTACTGTTTTCCGTTTGACAGCATTCCATTACTTCCTCAAAGATATACTTAAATATTTACACCTAAAACTTCAGAATTAAACATTCCAATGATAATCTCAATTTGTACATTTCATTATTTTTTGAATTTCCTCCAGTTAAAAGTGACATTCTTGTTACACTATCATTCACTGGTTCATTTCTCGGACGTATTGTAAGTAACATACATCAAAACTGCTTGTAATGAATACAACTTTCGTAGGAGTTTACATAACACATTGCTTTTATTCGACAACATAAGCGGGTTCTTTTGTGTTAGTGTCAGCTATGGTAAAACAGCTGTAACATATAAAAACGGATGCGGTGATGATAAACGATCAAGTTTGCTAAATAATGCAGCTGTAAGGGAGAATCATGGATGCGGCCTGTGAAGGACAAGGAATTTGTTGTTGAAGATATTACGCGAAATGCAGTTCAACAGAGAAAATGCAGCGTTCAATAAGAACAACGACGCCGTGACTTATTGTATTCATCTTGCTTGACCTTATCATAAGGCGCACAAATCGTATGTGCGTACTCTTTGCATTTATGAAGATTCAAAAGGCTATGTACTGAATTCTACCGAGCGAGGTGGCGCAGTGGTTAGCACACTGGACTCACATTCGGGAGACGACGTTTCAAACCCGCGTCCGGCCGTCCTGATTTAGATTTTCGTGATTTGCCTAAATAGCTTCAGGCAAATGCTGGGATGGTTCCTTTGAACGGGCACCGCCGACTTCCTTCCCCATCCTTCCCTAACCCGATGATCTCGCTGTCTGGTCCTCTCCCCCAAATGAACGAACTAACCAACTGAATTATAAGCGGTTTTTCGTGTATCCGCTCTGATGTAGTCCGGCACCAACAGCGACAGTAATCACACTATGCACATGTTTGCCCCGAGCTGTTCCATTTCGCTGCTTTTTAATCGCTTCATTGAAACTCCAGACATGCACTGCATGATGAATAAGGCAGGAACGTAGGACAATCACAGTAACTTCTATTTTGAGAAACGTGACTCTGTATGTACCGCATGTGCTAACGTATTTTGCTTCAAGCAAATGTTTAGCTGTTTGTGAAATAATGCCTCACTTACGACTTTAGAGACTCTGTTGCTGAGAATTCTCTCTTAAGTGACCTTGTTTCTCCGTCGACTTCCGCTTCTATATTCTGCACCTCCATTAACCTTCGAACATGGATTTTACAGAAATGCAAAGTTTTGTACGTAAATGGTTGCTGTGGGTGCCAGATCAGACATATCTGGTTATCAGTTAGAGATGGGGAATTTCCCTTGTAAGTCTCGTGTTTCGCAGCTTCTCGTTACCAGCTCGATAAACTATTTGTTCCAGGACTCTACGCTGGTATATCGAAGTACGTTTCATCGACTTCTGCAAACATACTTGAGAGCACAAATTTCTCCATTTTTACGAAAACAGTGTTCCGTATTTCTCCAGCGCAGTTTGGGGCAGCTCTTTCCCATACCACTGGATTTAGATGTACTCCTGGCATATATTTTCTCTTCTTTCTGCTCTTTCAGTGATTTTTCTTCTCCGTTTTGCAGGTTAACTTTTTTTTAATTTCCGCAAAATCACATTTAATCTTCCTGCAGGTAATGTTTATTTTTTCCTTGACTTCACATATTCCGAATCAAACAATTCTCAAATTTGTACCCTCCACACGCAGTGAATGGTGGAAGATAATTTTCTCGGCCACAATTGCTGTCATTTACTCCGTGCATGTTGGTAGAAGCCCACGCAGAATACCGTAACTGGTACACGCGCAGTCCGCGTGCGGGGCACGCCTAGGGAGAGCGTTGTTAACGGAGGACGTTTCAGGCAGGCACTGAATGGGAAATGTGGAGCGCTGGAGGGAAAGTGCCGCTTTAAACTGAGGCCTACTCTCACATTTTTTATAAATATTAAGTGGAGCTCCTCCACGCCCACACTTGCATGGTGACCATTCGAAACGGTCTTCACCTCTACTTTGATTAGTATCTGAAAAGAATTACCCTGAAAATGCAGCGATTTTTTTTTAAATGTTCAAATGTGTGTGAAATCTTATGGGACTTAACTGTTAAGGTCATCAGTCCCTAAGCTTACACACTACTTAACCTAAATTATCCTAAGGACAAACACACACACCCATGCCCGAGGGAGGACTCGAACCTCCGCCGGGATCAGCCGCACAGTCCATGACTGCAGCGCCTTAGACAGATTTTTTTTATTCACCAAAAACAGTAACAAAAAGGGCTACAATGAAATGACATAAATAAGATGACAGATAATTGCAGTCATAAATTACAGCATTCAAAAAAATGAGTCTTTAGCAATAGCACAATTTAGCACCTTCACTGTCACCTTCAACTGGTGGCAGATCAGCATGCACATTTTCTTCTTCTGCAGCCAGTTCCTCATCATCATTTCCCAGCCCAAATTAATTATTCAGTAAATCCTTGATGTGTGTTCCTTCCAGGGTAAATTACATGGACAGAAGAGCAGTGCCGAACAGCGACATCGCAAAATATTTCACTGCCTTGTTATTTTTGTCAGTTCCAGCCTTCTAAACGCATCTATAGGGAGTTTAAGATCTTCGTTTGTATCAGACACCAGATGTTTCTCGCCATATTCTTGTATCTGCTGTACTACTGATTTATTTTTCATGTGTGACTTACAGGTGAGGTTAGGGTCGGGAACGTGACCCAATCCATTCCCTCCCTACTAGGAATCCAGTTCCTAACCTATACCCATTCGGCTGAAGACAATTCGGAGCATGTTACCATATTTCTTATTGTGATTCTGATATTTGAGTATTTTCTCGAATTCATTTTCCATATACATCTTGTATTCAATATGTTCATCGCTCCCAATATTGTTAAAAACATAACTTGTATATTTGCCCATTAACCAAATCACTGCGTTATTTTTTGCCTGAGGGTATTAACTTTCCTCTGGTCTGAAGAAAATGTTAGTCGGTACATTGTTTGCTGAAGTTCTTGTTATTTGAGCAATTTTCTCCCTGGTCCACCTCCAGTTGATAATCCGATCTCCACAAGTGTAACGATGAGGCATACTATCAACGAGGTTGCATTTGCTGCAGAGGTTTGTGTCACTTAAACCGATGGCAAAGAGACGCTCATTAGTGCTGATGGTGTTATTGACTACCTTGTACCACGCTGTTTTCACATCAGACGAAAGAATATCACTACTGATGTTTTTCCAGACCTCATTCCATGATATTCCAGCATATTTGGTTTCTATGTTATTTTTCCTTTCATGTTTCCGTCTTTCAGCTAAAATCGCCTTTGCTGTAACGTTTTTGGAGTTTAAAATCTTTTTGCTGAGATAACTTAGTTCAAGATAATACTCCCTACTGTGTTTCAGCTTAAAACTTATTTTTTGTATATTTATCGGCGGCTCTACACTTTCTGCCCTGACAACATCGTATAGTTTTGCTGTAATGCACCCTGGATCATTACACATTATGCGCCATGTTCGTTTGACATACAATGCCATCGCTTTAGACTTGATGTCGGTTACACCCATTCCTCCATTGCTTGGATCCAAAACTGCTGTCTTCACCGGCACTCGAAACAATTCCCCTTTCCACAAGAACTTTGATAAGGTGGACATGACCGTCTTCGCCACCATTGATGGAATGGGGAGAACCTGTGCTATGTAATAGGCCTTGGATAAAATATACGTGTTGATAAACAGTATTCTCTGGAACTGGTCTATGCTACGTTGACAGTTTTCAATCAAAGCTCCCTTGATTTTTCTTGCCACTTCCCGCCAATTTATTGCTATCATTTTTAAAAGGGACGTTGTCAATGCCATTCCAAGAGCTTTGTGTTCATTAACATGGTTCGCCCACTCAGTGCGTAAGTTAGCAAGCCGCTTTATATTTAGAAATTTACTTTTATTTTCATTTACCCTCGCACCTGATGCGGAACAGTATTTTGCAAGTATCATCTCTAGTTGTGTCACATCTGTTTGGTCTCTGATGATTACGCCTACATCGTCCGCGTAAGCACCTACCACTGTCTTTGTACCTTGAATGGTAAGGCCTGTCAGCCTGTGCTGTAGCTGTCTCAAGAAAGGTTCCAGCGATATAACGAACAGGAGCATGGATAAGGGGCTTACTTGGGTAACACCCCTTCTTATTTCAATTTTTTTTTGTCAGTTGACAGTTAACGGATATTTGTGCAGTAACACCCATTGCCATGTTCTTGATAATGTCGATGGTTTTTGGCAGGAAGTCCATTCGGCGCATTATCTCTATCAGGTATTTGTGATTAATTTGATCAAATGCCTTATGGAAGTCTATGACAAGCAGTCCACATTTTATGTTACTTGCCTGCGCTAGCGCAATGACATCGCGATACAAAGCCGCAGTTTGTAAAATCGTTCTTCTAAAAGCACAAGTCTGCTGTTGGCCTATGATGTCAGCAGTGCATGGTGTAAAGCGCTTGTTAATTACTCGAGCTATAATTTTATAATCTGAATTTAAAGGCGAAATCGGCCGTAGGTTGTTTATTTTTTTGCAGCCTCTGTTCTTCGGGATCAACACGATTTTGCATTGTTTGAACTCTGCAGGCACTGGCTTTCCTTGTAAGACTTCATTGACAATTTCGGTGAATTTTTCTCCTATTAGGGTCCAAAATCGTTTATAGAATTCAATGGGCAGTCCGTCAGGTCCTGGAGATTTTCTATCAGGGGAGGTGCACACGATTTCTAATACATCTTCCTTGGTGATGTCCGAAGAAATGTTCTCATCATCATCTCGCGATATTCGTGGAAGATATGTACCAAAGAGCTCATCGTATTCTTCTTCGTTTGTTTCCCCTGACGAATACATACATTCATAGTACGCTGAGATCTCTTTAATTATTTCCTTCTGGGTGGTGATTATGGTACCATCAACTATTTGAAGTTCTTCAATAAAATTCTTCAGGGTATCAGACCGCATCGTCATAATTTAAAATGCGCCAACGTTTCGGCCAGCGTTGCAACTAGCCTTCATCAGGGCCCTGATGAAGGCTAGCTGCAACGCTGGCCGAAACGTTGGCGCATTTTAAATTATGACGATGCGGTCTGATACCCTGAAGAATTTTATTGAAGAAGACAACGGCCGCGGAAGCCTACGCTTATATTTGAAGTTCATCCATCAAACTACTTCTATTCTTGGCGTGTCTGACAAGGTGGTACAATGCAGCAGTCTCATCTTCAGTGACTGACTTTGCTTTCGATTTTAAGTCCCTCCAGTTCCTTACGTTTCAGACTTAATAACTTGGCTTTTATTTTCTTGATGTCTTTTAATCTTGTAGGAATTGCATCTGTCTGATCGTAGAGGTCCCTGAGCACGCTGTAGTAGAATTCTACAGTCTGTTTCCTTTCTCTGGCCATATCTATACTAAAAGATATTAAAACTTTCCTTAGCTTCGGTTTCGCTCGTTGGGTCCACCATTCTATCACACTTGGAAAGTTGTTCAGTGAACGGAGACACATTTCCCAAGCTCTGGTTAGGGCATCTTCTAAGTCTTCTTCTGATAATAACGATATATTTAGATTCCACTGGCTTCTTACTCTTCGGGTAGGTTGTGGTGTTAAATTTACGCAGGTCAACAACGCACTATGATCGGAAAAACTAACGGGAACAGTTTCTGTTTTCAGTACTTTATCTGCTAAATTTTCCGATACGTAAATTCTGTCAATTCTACTACAGGAATTGGCAACAATATGAGTGAAGTTCACCATTGTTGGGTATTTTATTTCCCACGCATCTTTTAATTTTAAATCAACAACAAGACGTCTCAAGTCAGTTGAGTAATTGAAGTTGGGGATTTGATCCTTTCGACTCAATACACAATTAAAATCTCCCCCTATTATAAGTTGGAGGGGGTTTTTCCTCAGTAAATAAATTACGCTTTCATTAAAGAATGTGGCTCTTGCAGCTCTATTACTGTTGCGAGAAGGAGCATATAAATTGACTATAGTAACTCCTGCTACATTTATTCCAATACCTCGCCCCGATTCTAATTTATTAACGTCATGTACGGGGATGCCTTCTCTAACTAAAATGGCCGTGCCAACATTCGTTTCAGTGGAAATATTGTAAAAATCAACGTAATTGGAAAAATTTAATTGTGGGAATACCACTCGCTGTAGGTGAGCAATATCCGTCGCTGACTCATGGTTCAAATGGCTCTGAGCACTATGGGACTCAACTGCTGAGGTCATTAGTCCCCTAGAAGTTAGAACTAGTTAAACCTAACTAACCTAAGGACATCACAAAAACCCATGCCCGAGGCAGGATTCGAACCTGCGACCGTAGCGGTCTTGCGGTTCCAGACTGCAGCGCCTTTAACTGCACGGCCACTTCGGCCGGCCGCTGACTCATACAGAAACTGTTTCAGAGCAGCTATTTTAACATCCGACTGTATCCTATTAATGTTTAACGTGGTAATCGTATATGACTGTAACATAGGGGAGTGACCTTTTTCCCGCTAGTCTACCATTTCATGCCACTCCATGCCGGATACTTCCTGAGAATCTGACTGGAGACCACCGTCACGGTTTGCATTAGAACCTTTCTTTTTACTTTTCTTGCGGTTTGCATTGACACTGGCCTTCACCGAATGTCTGCTCCGCCCACCCCCTGAGCAGTTTTCCACCGAGAGCGGTGTCGGTGGATCTGAGGGGCAGTCGTGTGCCACCATCTCGTCTGCCAAAGGCGGCGCAGAAGCAGTTTGCAAACATTCTTCCAATGCCCCATCACTTCTATGAACACCTTCGTTTACTGTTTGTGTGTTATTGCTGTAAAACTCCGTTTCTTCGTCTTGGGATTTGGGCTGTGACGTCGCCTGTTGTTGACAATCACTCGCTACCTCGTCATGTTCGCTTTCAGTTGCATCCGCGAGTGAATCTGTTTGCATTGATTGACGTACGGGTACTGCAGCGCTGGGGTTGTGGCGTCACCAAGGGCAGCGCATTGCCATCTACTGGCGCGTCCAGCGCTACAGAGTGGGACTCTGATGTCACTTCGACCTGTTCGGGTGATGGTGGCGTATTCGATTTGTCTACTGATTTACTTGACTCAGAGTTCGAATCTATGCTGACAATATTGTCTGAAACAGTTTCCAGTACTGTTTTCTGAATATCACCTACAGCTTTCAGCGACAGGTTGATATCTTCTTCATCTGTGCTACTGCCGTCACAAGTTCGACGTCTCTTGTTAGTGGCTATATTACTTTTTCCAGCCGGATTGTCTACAGTGTCTTTCCTGAGTAAAGGTGGAAATGCTTCGAGTATTTTGTGGCATTCCCCGAAATGCTGGAAACTTCACCACCCGTCATCTGATTTTCAGTCACAAGATCAGCCAGTGTTAACCTTTTACGCTGTTGTAAATTATTCTGCAATACAAACACCTTTTTTGGACAGTTTTGCCGGAGATGCCCACTTTCATTACATATATGACAAGTCAAAGTCTGTCCATTGTATATAACGTGCGCTTTGTAGCCACAAACCAAAATATGAGATGGAATGTTTTGTTTGACATGCATATCGACAGAACGAACACCACTAAAGCATTGCAATCTATGCTGGCTTGACCATCGTTCATTACGAATTTGCCTGATGTCACCGTATTTAGATAATGCGTCTTTTAAGTAGCAGTTTTCTACCTCAGGGGGCAAATTAAATACTATGACGTGTTTATAATCAACATCAGCATTTGAAATGGTAACTGTACTCACCGAATTATCGCGATGGCGGAATTCAGCTTTTCCTTCAAATTTCTGCAAAATCCGTTCCAGCACCAACGGGGAAAGCAGCTTCACAAAAAATCAGTATTGCTCCAAGTCACAATAAGCAGTGTGCGTCTGATCCGAAGTAATGCCAATAACGTCAACGATCCAGTCATGAATTTCTAGTGAACTTGGCTGAACATTACGGGTTGCTTTGTCAAATCCAAATCTTAGGGTAAGCTTTCTGGGAAACATTGTTGCCATGTCAGCAGTTAACAGCTCGCGAAAACAAGGAAACTAAAATGCTACATCACCACAATCACAATTTTACACAACACTGTTACGCAGAGTCATGAAATCCAAACAGAAGCCCCACAGCGCGTCCGCTCAGGACGGCCGGAAAAGCCGTTATTCTGGTCCCAGATAAACGAAACTTTTGTGTAATTGCTTGTCAAAAGGCTATGAACGATAATGCACACCGCTCAAACTGTCTGTAATACAACTATATTTTTAAATTATTTCACAATGCGAACCAAACTGAGATCTCTGTTTACGTTGCCAAGCAGAGATACGGCTAATCCTGCGCGGCGATTTATTTTCGCTTGGCTTGTTAAACACTTGTCATTTTCAGAGAAGCGTCATGCACGACGAATTTTAAATAACACCTACACAATTCTCTTGTTGCCATGTTGAAATTTGCTTCCTTTGCCAAAACACAGCGGGGTTTACGCAATGTCACCTCTCTATCATGATGTACAGACGCATTTGCGAGAGAATTCTGGAACAGTGGTACATTAAGGTTATTGTAGCGCAACTTTACGCTAGCACAGGAAAGGTTCAGTTAACGAAAGGACTAGGCCACAATTCTCAAACATGATTGACTTTATTACAATAATTGAATATAGAAACCTCAAAAACAAATTCAAGCTGATAAGTAAATGACTTTAGAGTTAACTTCTGCAATAGTTCAACACAGGATCATTAAACATTAAACAAACTCGTGTTTTTAAAATTAAGCCACCACTCACGCAACTACAAATGCATCAAGTGATAGTGGTTATAATTGGGGGCGTATACTTAAAGCAGGATTACACGGCTTTCCTTTCACTACACACGAACTGCCGCTCTTGGTACGAACCCTTTTACTCTCCAACAATCAACAGGCCCAGCTCGCCCGTCTCCTCGGGCGGGTCGTTACACACACGGTAGAGAACACAAAGTAACAAGACAAGCTTCTAAAACACACAAACAGATGGTGTTAATTCAACAAGCCTCAAAAACATGTTCATACGTGCTTCAGGAAATACAGGCCAGACAATAATGACAATTTAAACTATGGCCTGGATAGCTCAAAATGGCTCAAATGGCTCTGAGCACTATGGGACTTGACATCTATGGTCATCAGTCCCCTAGAACTTAGAACTACTTAAACCTAACTAACCTAAGGACATCACAGAACACCCAGCCATCACGAGGCAGAGACAATCCCTGACCCCGCCGGGAATCGAACCCGAGAACCCGGGCGTGGGAAGCGAGAACGCTACCGCACGACCACGAGATGCGGGCACCTGGATAACTCCAAGGAACCAATTGTTCCAGTAAATAAAAAAAAAATTATCCACACTTGATAAACCATCAAAACACGGACATATCACTACTAAGAAAATCGTTCAGGACTGGCAGTTGGCAGTATCCATAGCACAGATTGAAGTACCTGACGAGAATTTCGAATGAGGCAACAAAAGGCAGCAATACACTAAATCACGTTGTTACCACAGTTCATGGGCCGAAATTTTGCTCACGAAAAAAAAAAATCCATGTTTCCAATGCCGTCGTGAGCAGAAACAAGGCTGTCCACTCAGAGTCCTGTCAACCAACGAACGTCAGAATCACCAACGCCAGTACGAACACTGCCACGCGTTGCCAGCTTATACTGCCGCCCAGCGAGCTTCCAAAAACAGTGCATGCGCGATTCACGCCTCCTAGCGGCTCCGTGTCCACTCTCTCTTCACGTGCCTCGCCTCAGGTGCGCGTTATAGAGGCAAACTTTACGCCAGACGGGATCGATAATCGCTAGGTCGATGTCCACACATCAATTATTAAGTGAGGAACTAAGAAAAAGTAAGGCCAGTAGCTTATTGAATAAGCTCATCCTTGGTACAAAATGAACGTGTAATGTCTGCACTTACATTGTTCCAGAACGCATAGCATTTCTCGTTTCACCAGCTATGGATGGCCCTTAAAACTTACGTTCTTTTATCGAAAAAGTCTGTAGTTTGTGGAATAACACGGTGGTTAATAAAGTTATGCGTAATAATCATATGGTAAAATACTTTCCTCTTTGTGTACTGTAATTTCCCAAAATCTCATTACGACATCACAAACCGTGTATTAAAAATGAGGAATGTTGTGGATGTTTTCCTCTGGCTTTATCGCTAGTGCGGCACGATCGCAAATGTGAAAGAGATATCCATCTAAGTCTTAAGAAAATTCTGTGTGTTAGCTAAATTTCATACGCGGCTACATATTACACTTCTGGAAATTGAAATAAGAACACCGTGAATTCATTGTCCCAGGAAGGGGAAACTTTATTGACACATTCCTGGGGTCAGATACATCACATGATCACACTGACAGAACCACAGGCACATAGACACAGGCAACAGAGCATGCACAATGTCGGCACTAGTACAGTGTATATCCACCTTTCGCAGCAATGCAGGCTGCTATTCTCCCATGGAGACGATCGTAGAGATGCTGGATGTAGTCCTGTGGAACGGCTTGCCATGCCATTTCCACCTGGCGCCTCAGTTGGACCAGCGTTCGTGCTGGACGTGCAGACTGCGTGAGACGACGCTTCATCCAGTCCCAAACATCCTCAATGGGGGACAGATCCGGAGATCTTGCTGGCCAGGGTAGTTGACTTACACCTTCTAGAGCACGTTGGGTGGCACGGGATACATGCGGACGTGCATTGTCCTGTTGGAACAGCAAGTTCCCTTGCCGGTCTAGGAATGGTAGAACGATGGGTTCGATGACGGTTGGGATGTACCGTGCACTATTCAGTGTCCCCTCGACGATCACCAGTGGTGTACGGCCAGTGTAGGAGATCGCTCCCCACACCATGATGTCGGGTGTTGGCCCTGTGTGCCTCGGTCGTATGCAGTCCTGATTATGGCGCTCACCTGCACGGCGCCAAACACGCATACGACCATCATTGGCACCAAGGCAGAAGCGACTCTCATCGCTGAAGTCGACACGTCTCCATTCGTCCCTCCATTCACGCCTGTCGCGACACCACTGGAGGCGGGCTGCACGATGTTGGGGCGTGAGCGGAAGACGGCCTAACGGTGTGCGGGACCGTAGCCCAGCTTCATGGAGACGGTTGCGAATGGTCCTCGCCGATACCCCAGGAGCAACAGTGTCCCTAATTTGCTGGGAAGTGGCGGTGCGGTCCCCTACGGCACTGCGTAGGATCCTACGGTCTTGGCGTGCATCCGTGCGTCGCTGCGGTCCGGTCCCAGGTCGACGGGCACGTGCACCTTCCACCGACCACTGGCGACAACATCGATGTACTGTGGAGACCTCACGCCCCACGTGTTGAGCAATTCGGCGGTACGTCCACCCGGCCTCCCGCATGCCCACTATACGCCCTCGCTCAAAGTCCGTCAACTGCACATACGGTTCACGTCCACGCTGTCGCGGCATGCTACCAGTGTTAAAGACTGCGATGGAGCTCCGTATGCCACGGCAAACTGGCTGACACTGACGGCGGCGGTGCACAAATGCTGCGCAGCTAGCGCCATTCGACGGCCAACACCGCGGTTCCTGGTGTGTCCGCTGTGCCGTGCGTGTGATCATTGCTTGTACAGCCCTCTCGCAGTGTCTGGAGCAAGTATGGTGGGTCTGACACACCGGTGTCAATGTGTTCTTTTTTCCATTTCCAGGAGTGTATTTTATTTGCACCAAACACAAAATCATAGCGATCCCCAGTTTTTATTGCAAACTTTTTCGAATTTTTCTCGGTGTCTCATTCAAATGGTTCAAATGGCTCTGAGCACTATGGGACTTAACATCTGAGGTTATCAGTCCCCTAGAACTTAGAACTACTTAAACCTAACTAACCTAAGGACATCACACACATCCATGCCCGAGGCAGGATTCGAACCTGCGACCGTAGCGGTCGCGCGGTTCTAGACTCAAGCGCCTAGAACCGCTCGGCCACCCCGGCCGGCCTCAGTGTCTTACTTCCATGTAAACATCACAATGACTATGACCATTAACGAAATTACGAACCTGACGTATAAAGCTATAAATAACGCAAAAATAATTTTTTTACCGAATGGCTTCTGTAAAATCGTTTAGAAAGATTCGACCGGTCGAAATGTTGCAGACACTGTCGGCCTCCCCGCCCGAACAAACGAATGAATTCGCCCACTGCTCTGGACGAAAACTGGTCACTGCGCATCTGAAACCTTATCCTACGTGGACTGTTAACTCACGCCCCTCTGATAGCATGCAATGGCCCTCACGAATACAGCGCAATGCTGATCCTACATTGCTATGCCGCCGGCCGAAGTGGCCGTGCGGTTAAAGGCGCTTCAGTCTGGAACCGCAAGACCGCTACGGTCGCAGGTTCGAATCCTGCCTCGGGCATGGATGTTTGTGATGTCCTTAGGTTAGTTAGGTTTAACTAGTTCTAAGTTCTAGGGGACTAATGACCTCAGCAGTTGAGTCCCATAGTGCTCAGAGCCATTTGAGCCATTGCTATGCCAATCTCGCTTCTTATTCCGATATCAACTGTTCTTTTAGATGAGTTGATCACGCCTACTCTTGTGTACACATTCGTACCCTGTGCTGCAAGTTTTTCAATCGAGGTCCATGATTCTTTAAGTCAGAAGCACGAATCGTTACTGGGATGGCGAGTCTTCTGGAAAACCTGGAATTCTCAGGACATTACATTTTACCTGAAAAAAAATCAGGGGAATTGGGGAATTTTGTAAAATCTTTGGGAATTCTGTATTTTAACCTAACATTGAAATTTAATTTTATTGAACTTTATAAATCACAAATTTTACAATATTTAATTGAATATTAGGCCAAGTTTAAAAACTGTGGTTAAAATACAGCCGAGACGAAAGAAGATTCGTTATTATGAAATGCTCAACCCCCCACTCCTGCTCGTCGTTAATATCTCAGGAGCTTCTTATGACATCATCTTCATCTCCATACCTGGACTAAAAGTTCTTTTTTTTTTTTTTCTTCAAAGTGTGAGTAGTCACCGTGGTTACATTCCACGACATTTTGAACAGTCCTAGCGATGCATCTTACACCAGTTACCTACAGTTGCAGATTATCAGATGACACGCCAGGTATTCATAAGCGTGTCAAAGAACTGAAGATTACAAAACTCACTTGCTACATTTAGATTTTCCAATTTCTGTTCATAAGCATATTACGAGAAGCGGCAGTATCCATAAGCAGCTACAGCAAGGAGGAGTGGAACGATGTACACAGAAGTATGAAAATAAAATGTAGACAACACTGTCAAAAATTGATCGCTGCAATAGTGCTGAAGCTAAAAAATTTTAACTGGGCTATAGCGATGTTAAAGTCTAGCTTGAATAGGTATTTACACGTTTACTATAAATGTAATATACATTAATTAACACGCCGTACTAACCTTCCTGGTGCTTCTGTTGTGCTGCAAACAGTCTGCCTGAGCATTTAATTTGCCCAGGGAGGCGGCGGTGGAGAGCAGGGTGGGGGTGGGGGGAATCGTGAAAGAGAGGAAAGGGTATTGTAATGACATGCAAATCCTGCAAGAAACCAATTCTGACTTGTTGGACTTTCTGGCCACGAGGTAACTCGATTATGGCTAAATCTTCTTTCTGCTGTCTTGCTACATTAGTTCATTTCGTTCCTCCTTTACTTCCTCTCTGTTGGTGTCTTTACCAATCTTTTAAACAGAACGCTTTGTAACATCATGTCATCTCTTTCGATGCCTTACTAATTCTCTTTCTATGTACTTCGTACGTCTTTCGTTGTTATCGCTTGTGTCAAATTTTCTTCTACAAAATTGGACCTACACACACACACACACACACACACACACACACACACACACACACACACACACACACACACACACACACACGGGCCAGCCGTTGTGGCCGAGCTGTTCTAGGCGCTACAGTCTGGAACCGCCCGACCGCTACGATCGCAGGTTCGAATCCTGCCACGGACATGGATGTGTGTGATGTCCTTAGATTAGTTACGTTTAAGAAGTTCTAAGTTCTAGGGGACTGATGACCTCAGAAGTTACGTCCCATGGTGCTCAGAGCCATCTGAACCATTTGAACACACACACTCACACGCACACACACACAAGAGCGCTGCTCCTACATCAGCACAGGTACTAAACTGCTGTCGCTGGAAATTAAGTGATTGTCTTTAGCGCTCCCTAAAGAAAAGCGATCCCATTCCTTGCAAAGCCATCCACCGTTTGCTAGAAACTTCCGGCGATGATTCACTAAAGTTTTCTTCACTGAACGATAAGATCGAAGTTGCCTGATCCCATTGAGGCATTCAGCTTTCAGACAATTTTATTCGTCCACGTTATAAGAAAAGCTTATGACTGCTGGTAATTGGTCTCGCAAACACCCTAATCAGGACAGAGCGTAAGAGTAAAATTATTCAGTTATTTTAGAGGTCACGACTAACACTGGAACTTTCTTCTGGAATTCTAGTGATCTTGCGTAGTTTAAAGGATCACAGAATGACCTGGCTTGACAGTAAAAATTTTAATGAAATACTATGCAATGATTTATGAAGTTGAGTGTAAATTATCGTTGTCTCACAGTTTCAAATTTTAATTTAGATAATGTATTGCTTGTTACAACCAAAACGACACATGAAGAAGCGTGCATAGACGACAAATTTTCGATAAAAATCATTCGAATGAAATCCCAAGCATATACAGATCATTACTGAAGCAATTTCAGCGTTAATCATATCCTGCGATCTGATCTACTGGACTGGTGTTTTAATATTCGGTCTTAATATGACGACGAGTCCATTTGTCCAGTGAATCACGATGGCGACAGAATTCAGTATCCTAAGAAATATAGTGATGAAGTCCAAAGTCACGCCTTAGACTATTCTTTCAAGAACAAGAGAGGGAATTTCCCAGTCAAAGTACGAACCACAAACAGCTAATTTGTTTAATCGAAAAGGTGTTTTGATTACAATTGACTACTTACAACATAGATAAAAATACATCGTCAACTTTCAAGATACTTTCCCTTGACATGCAATGCAATGAAATTATGTACGTCATCAACCATACTCAAGTTTCTAGATTGAGCTTTTTGTGTGTTTTTAGCCCTTTACCCTCTTATCAGCATAGTTCGATCAGCATGTCGATCGACATACTATAAACATAATTTGCATGCAAAGAGAACGGCCAGCCTGTGAGAGTTCCTGAATTATGCTTCGATCTATTGGTGTTCAACTTAATTTAAAATTTATAAAAGATACTTTGATTCAAAACACTTTCTGTAATTTTGACGTTGTTTGGTTGACGCCCAAGAGTGACGTCGTAAAACCACACAATAAACGAAACTGCCTCAGCTGAAGGTAGGCAGTTACCAGCTGTTAATAGATGAGTGACGGGAGCGTCAGTTATGTATCGCTTCAGATGGCAACGCATTTTCGTTTATATGTAACATTATTGTGGTAAAATTGATGGTGGGCACATTCTAGTGCAGTAGACATGTTTTGTCTATACTGGAAGCCAATATAATAATAGTAAACAAATACTACGTAAAGTTTGTGCTTCTTATTCAAATTTTTAATATCACCTATCATATGAGCTCATGGACTAGCAAACCCCGACGGAACGACAATAATAAGTATGAAGGCGACTCCAAAAGATATGTACAACATTTTTTTTTTCAAAGATACAACTTTTGTTTTACATCTTTGCTATTCACAGATGTAGCAGAAATACTCTTCCCGATTCTATTCAAATTTAAATAAACCTACACTATGTGATCAAAAGTATCCGGACACCTGGCTGAAAATGACTTATAAGTTCGTGATGCCCTCCATCGGTAATGCTGGAATTCAAAATGGTGTTGGCCCACCCTTAGCCTTGATGACAGCTTCCACTCTCGCAGGCATACGTTCAATCAGGTGCTGGAAGGTTTCTTAGTGAATGGCAGCCCATTCGTCACGGAATGCTGCAATGAGGAGAGGTATCGATGTCGGGCGGTGAGGCCTGGCACGAAGTCGGCCTTCTAAAACATCCCAAAGGTGTTCTGTAGGATTCAGGTCAGGACTCTGTGCAGGCCAGTCCATTATAGGTATGTTATTGTCGTGTAACCATTCCGCCACAGGCCGTGCATTATGAACAGGTGCTCAATCGTGTGGCACACACAACCACAATGGGTGCAAGCCCCCTCCATGAAAAACATACCACACTGTAACACCACCGCATCCGAATTTTACTGTTGGCTGGTTCAAATGGCTCTGAGCACTATTGGACTTTTCTTCTGAGGTCATCGGTCCCCTAGAACTTAGAACTACATAAACCTAACTAACCTAAGGACATCACACACATCCATGCCTGAGGCAGGATTCGAACCTGCGACAGTAGCAGTCGCGCGGTTCCAGACTTTAGCGCCTAGAACCGCTCGTCCACCCCGGCCGGCCTTACTGTTGGCACTACACACGCTGGCAGATGACGTTCACCGAGCATTCGCCATACCCACACCCTGCCATCGGATCGCCACTTTGTGTACCATGATTCGTCACTCCACACAATGTTTTTCCACTGTTCAATCGTCCAGTGTTTACGCTCCTTACACCAAGTGAGGCGTCGTTTGGCATTTACCGTAGTGATGTGTGGCTTATAAGCGGGCGCTCGACCATGAAACAAGTTTTCTCACCTTCTGCCTAACTGTCATAGCACTTGCAGTGGCTCCTGATGCAGTTTGGAATTCCTGGATAGATGTCTGCCTATTACACATTACGACCCTCTTCAACTATTGGCGGTCTCTGTCAGTCAACAGACGAGGTCGAGCTGTATGCTTTCGTGCTGTACGAGTCCCTTCACGTTTCCCCTTCACTGTCACATTGGAAATAGTGGACCTAGGGATGTTTAAGAGTGTGGAAATCTCGCGTACAGACGTATGACACAAGTGACACTCAATCACCTGACCACGTTCCAAGTCCGTGAGTGTCGCGAAGCGCCCCATTCGGCTCTCTCATGATGTCTAATGACTATTGAGGTCGCCGACACGGAGTACCTGGCAGTAGGTGGCAGCACAATGCACTTAATATGAAAAACGTATGTTTTTTTTTTTTTTGGGGGGGGGGGGTCGGGATATTTTTGATCACATAGTGTATTTCCACAACGCATGCTGTCGTAGCACTCCGTCAGCTGCCGCACTTAATGTTCGTCTGAAGCAACGTGTTGTTATAGTGTCAGTGACAAATACTCATGAGAGATTGAAGAATGTGTATGGGAATGACACTGTTGATCGCAGTATACTTAGTCGCTAAGCAAGCAAGTTATCTAGTGGAAGGGAGCACGTGAATGTTCGGAACAGCGGCAGACCGACCACTGCAATTGTTCGAGAACATTTTTCCACACTAGCGATATATAACTAGGCGTCCCCACCCGACTCGCCACATAAGCAACGTATCATTTGGCATCGCCACCTCCTCCCTTTCCCTCCCTACCCAAGACATAAATTGCCGTTCCCTGGGCTTTTTGTGATATCTTTAAAAATAAATCAACTCTAGTGATCGCGGAGGTTGATTTTTTTTTCGCTGTTAATTATAATACACCCCCGTACAAATACTATGGTGCCCCTCCCAGCTTGGCACCTCAAGTGGCATCATGTGTCGCTTGGGCTTTAAACCGGCCCTGACCACTGCAAAAACTCCTGGCATTGTGCAGTGTACTTAGAAAAACTGCCTAGACGCACAAATCACATTTGTTAGTGACCAGTTTTAGTCCAAATGCAAGCCATCGTAGACCATACTCCAAAGTTGATGTGTGGAGATGGATCCACGGACAGGAACTGCAGAAATCTCCAGATGCTGTCCTGCTCCGTGAATCCATCTCCACACATCAACTCTGAAGCTCAGTCTGAAGGTGGTTCGCCTTTGGAGTGAAACTGGTCACCAATAAATGTGCGGTCCAGACTGTTTCTCTAAGTACAATTTTGAAACTGACGGCTGTTTTTCCAAAATGTTATCGAAAATACGTAATGTGCAGTGCATTCTCAATCTGATTTTGGCTAACAAACATTGAACAAACTGTCAATCCGTGTGGTAGTAAGTGAAGCGAGTGTCTGCTGAACACTGAATCGTGGACTGATTCTCGAAAATGTAGATGGGTGAACGACATTGAATACCAAAAGCCCTGATCTGTCAGCCATGATCTGTGTTTACCTCCTCTTCGGTAAACTGAAGCAATCCCTTAGCGGAACGAGATTTGAAGATGACCCCATTGTGATGTCTGTTGAAGGTGGTTCAAACGTGTTGGTAATGATTTCTATAATGCTGGTATACTGGCCTTACAGGGACAGACATTATGTAGGGAAAATGACATATTGTCTCTCAAAAATGCATCAACATAATTCAAAAATATCATAAGTATGGAAAATAAATTAGATCGCTAAAAAAATGTTTCTTCTGGAATGATCCTCGTATATCAACTGGAGTTGTAGGGTTTGAGAATTTACGAATGAGGTCTTGATTATTTGCCAGAAACATAGATACATTGATTATATGCCACAATTCTTGGAGGAACGTAAAAACCAAGTTTTGAATGGTCAGTCAGATCTCTAGGCATTACTTCTGTCTCTGCTACCGAATTACGTCCTTATTAATAGTATCTATGTAGCATTCTGGCGAGGCTTACATTGCTATCCAGTAATCATACACACATTAATGCTTGATTTTTTATATTAACTGAAAAGGAAGTGATATTTACAAATCAATTTTCTTTGACAATTCGTTTATGATTATGTGTATTTAATGGCTACCCTCAGGAAAGTGAATATTATATCGATATATAGCTCAGATCATGTGTCCGCACTTGGTTACAGAAACCAAGAGTACCCTACGGGTGCAACTCACGTTAGTTTCGCGGTGATTAACTAAATGTTTTTCAGATTTCACCACAAATGGCTGTAGGTACAATTGCTGCTAACCAATAATCATATGCTCTGGCTTTATTTCTCTTCATCGTCAATCTTTCGATTAGTTGTCAGCTCTTCATTTTGATGTAATAGAAGCTACCTTCTTCATTTCTGGGTAATTGAAGCCTCCCGCATTATGTTTTAAAGATGCCAGTCGCCGTCCTCTTTGCGCCATCTTCATTCGTAATGCACCTTCCAGGACATTTACAACGAAATGGTTGTATCGTATTGCGTAACTAAGCCGCTTTTGATTCGTCGTTCTACTGTTCTCTCTCGTACATGATGTTTCTTTGCCAATTCAAGACTTCCGGGTTCGTAGTTCTATGTTGCTATTCCGTTGCCAACTTCGCGACGTTCGTGGTGTGGTATCGATACGTGATAACACAGTTCCCTTTGCCTAGAGATGGGTCATCTCGTGTTATACCAAACCAGGTAAATTCGGGCTGAAGAGATTTCAAGTCAACCTGACTTAGATTGTTACAAACACGAGTTGTGTTCACAAGGGGCGTGGCGATCGCCGCTATTGGTGACGGTTTCGCGCCAGGTTGGAGTTTACCGTCGTCACGTCGACTGAACCTGCGAGCCCTGGCATTTGGCTACCTTAATATCGTCAGATCGCCGACAAACCATTACAGCAAATTCAAGGTATATCATCATCTTCAAAATTTCATGTCAAAAGACTCAAAACCGCTGCCTGAAGCATGGTACGTAGTCAGGCTCGTGAACAAGACTTTGGCTACCTTACCATCGCCCAATAGCTGTCAAAATCTATACACCAAGTTTGGGATGGTTCACAAGTCTATTTTCCGTATTTTGAAACAAAAGATCCAAAATTGTGCCCTGTAGGACGTATGCAATCATGCTCGTGAATAGGCTTTGGCTACATTATAATCGACCAATGACTAACTGAACTGAATTGTAATCTGCGCCGACGCGAAAGAGAGAAAGGCGTTAAATCGTTATTTCAGTTTTTTTCGTCCAACTCGGTTTACGCAAATTTTCAACGTGGTTGGCCCATTATTACTTTCGCCTTGCTTGCCACATCCGCGTCTCGTTTCAGTGCTCAGTGGGCAGAAATCACTACCTCGGAGATGCTATAACACCGGAGGGAAGTAGCAACAAGAACATTGCTGAACATGAGAAAGCTATGCAGGCAGCGGCCCTGTGAACCATGTACACCGTTGGCGTATTAAAGCATTTTAGCGACAGTATTCTGATCGGTGGTAGTCGTTTCTTTCTGATGCTTCTTAGACGAAACGACACTGCGGAATTGACACTGTGACAACAGCGACGGTTTACTGTCTTCAATCCTTAATATTTGACACGTGTCCTATCATCCTGCTGCTTCCTCTTGTCACCGTTTGCAACATGTTCCTCTCCTCGCTCACTATGCGGAGGATCTCATTTCCTATCAGTCCACCTAATTTTCAGCATTCATCTATAACTTCTCAAACGCTTCGACTCTGTTCTTTTGCGGTTTTGCCACAGTCCATGATTAGCTTCCATACAATGCTTGAAAGGTGGCTACACTGAGCCACAGCGCCAGAGATCGCTAGAGAGCATTGTTCCGCCGCCTCCACTGGCACAGTGATTATTGAGATGTCGTAGTGGGCAGTGCTTGTCCAGGACTCGTAGTAGTCAGTTCGTGTTCAGATGTGCTAGTAGAGAGTGCTTGCTGAGATGTGATACTGAAAAGTTCTTGTTGAGATGTGGTAATAGCGAGTCGGTGTGGAGATATATTGTAATGATTAGAGTGATTTTGGTCAATATATGAAGGTAACGAAACTTGATTTATTTTTCATTATTTCCATGTTTTAAATAATGCGTCATTACGGGTTCAGTCAACAAAGCATCTGGCTTGTGTTCTTGTATTAGAGCGTAATTCTGGTTTTCTTGAGTAATTATGGTATTTTTATTTTCTTTAATTAATTCAGTATAAATGATATTTAAAATTTCTTGTGTTGTTGAAGAAGAACCGTGCCAGATGCGTACGTTGAGTCATACTTCCACACACAGAACAGTTACACTTGTGCTTTGGTTTCGTAGGTTTTATAGTTGCTGGGGACTTAATTAATTAATTGTGTTAATGAATATTTCCATTTCATTCTTTGTTAATTTTCTATGCAGTCAGATAGCGTAATAATACTAGTCAGGGCCAACCGTTACGAGACTTCGTAACCGAACAGACAGCTACTGAAGCAAAAAATTAAAATTATTTGCATTTCATTTTAATTAAGCCCCCATGCACGTGGCGACCCTGCCAGGATCGTCCCTTGGAATTCTTCTGATTGTAAAAATAGTAGACAGTAGCATTGTTGTAGTAATTTGTAGTTTAGTAATTATAGTCTATTTTGCATGTGTAGATTTGGTAATTGTCATTCTTATAATGGTATTTTTTCTCTGAATTTGATTTGTTGTCTTGTATACGCGTTTGACGATTTAGTGCAATTATTTCAATTGTTCGTTAATCGTGTTTGAAGGAAACATTTCGTGTAAATGGTATTGTTGGAGATAAAGTGTCATTGTGTGCAATTTTCATATAGTAACGAGTTTTGTATATTCTGTAAATGATTACGCGGTCGATGAAAAAGGCAAAAATGATGGACAGTGAGAATGACGTAATTGTTGACATGGCGAACTCGCCAACACAGGACAACAGTATGATGAATAATGGAGTTGAAAACAATGTAATAAGTCGGGAAAATAGTTCGGAACCATTTCAAAATTTTTCTCAATCAGAAAATTCACAGAATCCGAGATTAACGGCAGAAGATTCTGGAATTGTATCGAACACAGATAGCTTTATGGCTATGCAGAAGGAAGTTAGTTTTGCGGGAAATGTTAGGGGCGAAAAGAATTTTGATCCATTTAATATGGAGCAGTTGATGGGTGCAATATTAAATTTGGGATCTCGGTTAGACTCACAAATGGGAACAATGGAAGCACGGTTTGACTCACTGGGATCACAGATGGGAATTTTACGATCTGAATTAAAAACTGATATGGGAACAATGGAAACACGGTTTGGATCTGAATTAAAAACCGAGATGGGAACTTTGGGATCTGAATTAAAAACTGATATGGGAACACTGGAAACACGGTTAGATTCACGAATAGGGACATGTTTCAAAAACATGAAAGATGATTTAAAGAAAGAAATTAGAGAAGAAGTACAACCGATTTTGAATTCTCACAATAATAGATTAATTGCAGTAGAGATTAGACAAAGGGAACAAGATAGAGAACAGGAAGAAAGAGATCGCGTGATAGTACAAAAATTTTCAGAATTAAATTTACAACGTGCACACAATAAGGAAGAAATATTTGAGAGAATCGAGGAATCCGTACCAAATGACAGATTAAATAACCTAACACAACAATATGAACAGTTAACTACCAAATGTGTCAACACTGAAACCCGAGTCGCGACACTTACGGAAGACGTAGGTAAACAGAAAGAAAAAATAGGTGACTTATCGGAAAGAGTTGAGGAGATTTCAGATAAATTGACAAGTCTTAGTTTACATGGGGGCAGAGATTCGGATGATACAGCTCCATTGCCATTTGCGGAAACTGAAGAGTACCAGAACATAAATAGACATGTTGAAAATCAGGGAAAATTTAATGAACGCGTGAAAAGGGAATTTGAGGCATTACGAAAGCAAGTCAAACAAATCGAAGGCGAAATTGTAGGAAAGGACAGTAGAAGAAATTTAGAATCACAGATAGCAGAGGGCTTTGAAGATAATAATTTGTTTCATTTACGGGATGCAACAAGAGAGCGCCAGGCGCGGGAACTTGACAATAATCGACATTGGAACTGGGACAGACGCGGTAGGTCTTTGTCGCCACGAGGCGGAAGCTTTGACTGTAAACACTTCTTGACTGTTCGGAAATTTAAGATCTTTTGCAATTCTAGGAATGACATACGTCCATGTTCATGGTTGGATCGATTTACGTGCGCACTTCCGCCAGATTTGCCACTGAGTCACAAACTGAAATTTATGTGCAGCTATTAATGTCCTCAGGGGATTCACTACACTAAGTGAATATGTGCCGTAGCGATCACAGGGCCCCGAGCTGTAGTGGTGCCATTTCCATTTTAGTTTTCTGCACCGCTGCCTACTCTTTCACTATTCTTTGCATCTATAAAAACAATTCTTCTACTATCCATCTATCTAGACAGTAGGTACAGAATAACTGTTTTACCCAAAAGTTACTTTGGAAATTACCGTTTGGATTTACTATATTTTCTGCAGCATTCATTCGTAGCTTAAATGAAATTTTACCTGTTTATCTTCGTGACAATATTACTTCATATGTTGACGATATTCTTATTGCTAAACGTTCTTGGAGTGAGCATAACAAAATTTTGGATTCATTATTACGTAATTTTTGCAAGAGTTGGCATTACAGTGAACTTAGAAAAATCTGAATTTGGTCGTTCTCAGGTGAAATTTCTCGGTCACATTATTTCTATAGAAGGTATTCTCCCTGATCCAGAGAAGCAAGACGCAATTCGTAATTATGCTGTTCCTACCACAAAACGTGATGTTCGTAGTTTCCATGGTGTCTGTAATTTTCTTAGACGCTTTGTTAGATTGGACAATTTCGCCACACCTCGTTTATGCAAATTATGTCAACTATTTCTCATAGAGCACCGTTGTTTCCTATAATTCCAGTGAAATTAAAGGACATATCTGCAGTCGATTTGTTCGGTCCAGTGGTTCGTTCTACTAATGGTTTTGCGTACATTTTCGTAGCAGTGGAACTGACATCAAAATATGTGTGTTTTACACCGTTACGCAAAGCAACAGCTCGTTCAGTATCTAACGCTTTCATCAAACATTTTCTTAAAGAAGTTGGTCATGTTGATAAGGTTATATCAGATAATGGATCACAGTTTCACTCTAAAATTTGGCTTCGTACTCTACGGCGTCGTAAGATTAAACCAATTTTCATTTCACTTTTCACCCTCAATCTAACGCTTCAGAGAGATGGATGAAGGAAATCAATAAATTGTGTCGTCTTTATTGTCATCAGAATCACAGAACGTGGGATCAGTATCTTCATATTTTTCAAAATATTCTGAATGAACTCCCTAATGATTCAACTTCTTTACCGCCTACACTGATATTAAAAAATAAAGCACCGACAAATCGCATTTCTGAAATCGTTCCTTTTCCGCCTTCACGAAAACTGCGGCATTCTGAAGTTGTCAACCTGGCTCTACAAAATATTGCATCGGCGGCTGCTAGAAGAGAGAAATCAGCGAAACGTCCTGGTCGTTTAAAAATCTTGTCAGTTGGCCAGAAGGTGTTAATTAAGTCCCACCGTTTGTCTCATAAAGGAAAAGGATTGTGTCGCAAATTTTTTCTGCTTTATAACGGTCCATTTAGAGTTCGCAAAATTATTCATGATAACACTGTTGAAGTAGAAACTCTTAAATCTCGGCGCTCTAAGGGAATACATCACATATCTAACGTTAAAATTTTTGTGGAATGACATACTTTTGAGAAACCAACAGCTACATGTAAACACGAAGAGAGTACAAGGATACCGCGCTGTGTTTTGGCGGCGGCACATACTCAAAGCAACAGTCAAGTCGGCGCGCCGCACAAGGCAGTCGTTAACCGCAAACAATCGCTTCCTACGTCACGCGCCTACAGCTGATCGAGCGCTCAGTGCGAATGCACTGACAGACGTAAACAAATACACAGTCTAATTTCTCCGAATAAATTCTGTATAAAGCTATAAGGACTTCATAAATTATGTTATTAACGTTCAGTATTTTTCAGGATACGGTTGTATAAAGTATTTAAGACCTTCAGGTAAATTCTGTGCGTGTCCGACGTTAAGACGACTTGCTTTGGAGAAAATTTTCAGGAAGAAGGTCATTTCGAAGAAGAAAGTAATAAACAAAAAAAGGTAACGGTTAATTGAGTTTATTTTTCAGGTAACATAATTCCACTTAGGTACGTACTTTAGACGTAATTTGCTGCTTGCGATTACGTGATTCATACTTTGTGCTAATTTCATGTTCTATGAATTTACTTGTGAAGCGACGTGCTTACGCATATTAACTGATTTTGACAATGATTAATTAATGAACAGGGTTGTTATTTGTATATATTATGCATCGCTTGGCTGCTATGCTTTTTCACTGATGTCATATTTTTCTATTATGTGCCTGCTGTGCTTAATTATTTAAATTATAATTGTCACCTGATTAATTGTGCTGATGTGGTTAGATATGTAAGTTATACTTTGTGATTTATCTGCTTGCGCCTTCATGTTTACTTATTAAGATTACATATAAACATTTATTTGCTTATGCTGATATGATGCTAATGACCTGTTTATTATGATAGATAACATATTTGCTGCCTTGCTTATGGATTGCATATTTACACATTTCTGTTTTGTTGTCATAAGTACTCTTCAATTTAGTATATAGAAATGCTGATATACTGTGTACGTACATAGAGTATAGGTCACACTATTGTATTAATTATAGATTGTTCACTTGGCAGAGCCTCGTTGTAAGAATTGTGCTGCATCCACTTGTTGACATTCTGTTCTCTACTGGTATATTTACTCGCTATTGCTTGTTTTGCTTACGCTCAGTGCCTTATATATTTAAGATAAGAAAATGAACTGCTATAATTCGACGAACGACATTAGTACAAGAAAGTCATAGAAGTCACATGAGCTGAGGTTTTATGGAAGCTGTATAAATTTATGCTAATAGGAAGGAAGCTAACGACATGACATACCAAAACTAGGTTTAGACCATTGACAGTATTACACTGCATTTTTCGTGAGCAATTGAAATAGGAAGTGACACTTGACACAAAAAATACTCCACATGTTTGCTTCTGCTTTGATTCTTGAAGTGGTGTACACACTGTGAAATATTATGATCATTCACACTCCGTAATCGTACTTAATCACTGAGAGATATTCGAACTAAAGTCTGTTAGAGGTCATGTATGCATTTCTTTTATTTAATGATGGACAAGGAACCAAAATGTATCTTATAATTTATAATGAGTAGAAAATTTGGGTCAGATGGATTACACAGAGGTTGTGTGTGGACACTGTGTCTTCGGATTGTATGGGATGCTGAATTGAAGTTGCACTAGGATTTTGTCTGTACTTGTTCGAGGAGACTGACTAGAGGAAAGAGTTGTTATGGAAGTGAAATGATATTGGTGCTGAGGTTTATATGTATCGACGTATTATTGAGGTATTGAGATTAGGTGAAGTTGATGATTATTGGAGTTTTGGTGGATAAGAGGTAAAGTAAATGAGGAGCATATTGTTTTTGTGGGTTTATATGGAACAAGGAGGATGAAGATGGCAGACTAGAACACTAAAGTGGAAGGAAGATTGTCTACACACACACTTTGTCAAATCACTAAGCAGTATATACTTTTTTGAGAGAGGAAGCATTTGCATATCATGGTACACTGACAGTTGTTCAGCAACAGTACATTTTGATCTGGCTTGGCAAACATTGGTCTTGACATGATGACTATGACGTTGACTAACTATTATTGACTGTTATACATTGCTGCCACTACTACTTGATACACATGATGAACATAAAATTTTGACAGAATTGCATTTACACAGTTAACACTATTCAATTACACAGTAGCACTAATGTGGATGAAAGATGAGTGAGTGTGTTTTGTGTGTTTTCCTTTTATAATCCCAGAGAAGTGATCCCAACCTATCTCCTAAATATTATTTCACTTGTTTGTTGTGGCTTGCACTGACACCCATAAATATTATAGGTTAACTGTTATTGTGTACTGTAATAGTTAATGTGACAATTAACTGACATCATTTGTGTGCTTATTATGATTTGTATGTTTAGTGTAAGAGCATTGATTATATTTTGTTAAAGAAATTGTATGTGCATTCAAACTATTGTTCATGACTGAACTGTCTCAGTAGTTATGGTGAATAGTATGGACTGTTACTTGCACCTTTTCTACATGATTGGTGCTACAAGGATATGTTTAATTTCTGCTGATGAACTGTGTGATCAGTGATTGTAAAAAAAATATGGACTGTTACTTGTACCTTTTCTACAATATTGGTGCCACTAGGACATGTTTAATTTCTGCTTATAAACTCTGATGAACAGTGTGATCAGTGACAGTGTATTTTATGGAACTGCTTCTGCTGAGAAATGTGACTTGTTGCTGTGTGTACCTGCTCAACATTGCTGGTACCACTGATGGACTGCTTCTACTGAAATGGTGTTACTTGTTGATGTCTGCACCTGCTCAACATTGCTGGGTGCCACTGATGGACTGTTTCTACTGAAAAGATATCACCTGTTGCTGTGTGTACCTGCTCAACATTGCTGGGTACCACTGATGGACTGTTTCTACTGAAAAGATGTCACCTGTTGCTGTGTGTACCTACTCAACATTGCTGGGTACCACTGATGGACTGTTTCTACTGAAAAGATGTCACCTGTTGCTGTGTGTACCTGCTCAACATTGCTGGGTGCCACTGATGGATTGCTTCTACTGAAATGAAGTCACCTGTTGCTGTGTGCACCTGATCAACATTGCTGGTGCCACTAATGGACTGATTCTACTGAAATGGTGTTACTTGTTGGTGTCTGCACCTACTCAACATTACTGGGTGCCACTGATGGACTGCTTCTACTAAGATGATGTCACTTGTTGGTGTCAGCACCTGTTGACCATTGCTGGGTGCTACTGCTGGAACTGTCAACTGCTTATTCTTGGGCTATGGAAAGCGTTTATGTGAATATTTGTATAAACTGATTTTTGTGTATTACTGTTTGTGAAAAGTTATGAGACTCTTACCTGCACATATTCGTCATTGCTGACGCTATTGATTGAACTGTTTAACCATATAATACTTGTGTAAACTGTTATGTAAAGTCACATGTATGAAAGAATTTGTATTGCTTACTGTATTTTATATATTAGGTTATTGAAAGGTCAGTGCAAAGCCAAAATTTTATCTAGTTATATGATATTTACGTATTAATATTATCTTTTATTTTTGTCTATATTTTTTTTTGACGAATTTGGTGGTATTTTCACCACCAATGCTGGCAAAAATACCATCAAATTCTAGCCGTGGAGGAAGGGCATATGAAAGGTGGCTACACTGAGCCACAGCGCCAGAGATCGCTAGAGAGCATTGTTCCGCCGCCTCCACTGGCACAGTGATTATTGAGATGTCGTAGTGGGCAGTGCTTGTCCAGGACTCGTAGTAGTCAGTTCGTGTTCAGATGTGCTAGTAGAGAGTGCTTGCTGAGATGTGATACTGAAAAGTTCTTGTTGAGATGTGGTAATAGCGAGTCGGTGTGGAGATATATTGTAATGATTAGAGTGATTTTGGTCAATATATGAAGGTAACGAAACTTGATTTATTTTTCATTATTTCCATGTTTTAAATAATGCGTCATTACGGGTTCAGTCAACAAAGCATCTGGCTTGTGTTCTTGTATTAGAGCGTAATTCTGGTTTTCTTGAGTAATTATGGTATTTTTATTTTCTTTAATTAATTCAGTATAAATGATATTTAAAATTTCTTGTGTTGTTGAAGAAGAACCGTGCCAGATGCGTACGTTGAGTCATACTTCCACACACAGAACAGTTACACTTGTGCTTTGGTTTCGTAGGTTTTATAGTTGCTGGGGACTTAATTAATTAATTGTGTTAATGAATATTTCCATTTCATTCTTTGTTAATTTTCTATGCAGTCAGATAGCGTAATAATACTAGTCAGGGCCAACCGTTACGAGACTTCGTAACCGAACAGACAGCTACTGAAGCAAAAAATTAAAATTATTTGCATTTCATTTTAATTAAGCCCCCATGCATGCTGCGCTCCAAACATAAATTCTCAGGCATCTCTTCATCAAATCTGGGCCAGTGTTTGATACCAGTATATTTATTTTCACTCTGAATGCTCTCTTTGCCTAAGATACTCTGCTTTTTATACCTCTTTCCATCATCCATCATGCATTATTTTGCGTCCAAGGCCGCAGAATTTCTTACTTTGTCTACTTCATGGTCACCAATTTTGATGTTAAATTTATCACTAACCTGATTACAAATACTCCTCATGACTTTCGCCTTTCTCCGGTTTACGCTGAATCAATATTCTGCAGTCATAAGACTGTGCATTCCATTCATTAGGTCCTGTAATTCTACCTCGGTACCTTTTACGGACGATATTAGTGTCGTCAGCCAATCTTATTGTTGACACGCTTTCACTTTGAATTTGGACCTTCTTTTATTTGCGTTACTGCTTCTTCGGTGTACAGACTGAACTTCAGGGGCGAAATACTACATCTTTCTTACCCTTTTTAATCCGAGAACTTCGTTGTTGGTCTTCCGTTCTTACTGTTTCCTCTCGATTCTTGTCCATATATTACATACCATCCGTCTTTCCCTAAAGCTTACTCTTATTTTCCTCAGAATTCCTATCATCTTGTATCATTTTACACTGCCAAATATTTTTTCTATATCGGCTAATTCTGTGACAGTATTTCCATTTTTTTTTCTTCAAGTCTTTCTTCCATTATCGAGTGCAAAGTCCGAATTGCTTCTCCCATGCCTTCACCATTCCTGAAGCCAAACTGATGATTACCTGACAGAACTTCAAATGTCTCTTCCATTCTTCTATATATCTATGTATTATTCTTGTCAGTAGCTTGTATGCTTGCAGTGACAGTCACTCACAATCGGTGCGGTTTGTTTTGAGTACCACCATGTGACTGGAATGGCAGGAACATCGCTCACTACGGAACCGCCCCCTAGACATTTTCCATTCCCTATCCCAATGGTTCCGTCTTGATTCCTTTAAGGTCGCAACAAAATCTAAATTAGGGACCTTCTACTAGGACGGCAAATAAAAATGTTTGTATGTCTATTCTGTTTTCTTAGTTTGCACCACAATTCAGAGATATTACTAGAATTAAATGGCTATAACACAGTCACCCATACGATAAAAAATCAGAAGCAAGTTACGATGAGATGTAAGTATGACATATTAGGGTAACAGAGCCCGCTGTGACGACACTGGGTGGTGAAAATTTTCCCCCCGCTCACCTACGCAGATCATTAGCTATTCACTTCACTGCTGATTGCGCTGAATCTCGGGGCGTCGTTGTGACTGTGCGTGGGCGAAGTGTGTACGTACCAATTAACCCTCGCCTAATGGCCGAAATCCTATAAATATAACAGCGTCCAAAAAATTTTCGCCAGCATTGTGATACATTCACGCATATACACACATTTCATAACTCTTAAAGTACGATTCTTGGTTTCCAACAACCTTTTCCACAAGTCAGAGTCCCTAATCACTTTACATTACCCCTTACCTTATTACACATATACATATTCGTCGACACGTCAATCTTGCGACGACACTTCACTATTTCATCGTAATAAATACATAGCATAATCAAATTCCCCATATAGCATCAAATTGTTCATCATAAACATACCTCAACAGCATAATACACATCGTCGTCGTAATAATATCATAACATCTCAGTCAATTCTCAAAATCGTCGTAGCTTCCTCCAATAATTTTAAAACCTAAAAAAATTCTCTGCTCATGTCAAAAGTGTCATCCGCCTCAAACGCACTTCAAAAATCATGATCCCATACCAAATACATCATTCAAAGCTCTCATAATATCACAATGGTTCCCAAAAAATATGAACAGTTCACAAAGTACTGACAAAATGCAATTTCATACGTTTATTGGTAATGCCACCTCTGTATGAAAATCACTGGCTGTGCTGTGTGCAGATGTAAAAATGTTTCTCGTCATTTCGTTGGGCATTCCTGTAAATATCATAAATTAAGAGCTCCACAGTGTCAACATATGTTTTCAAGTTCGACCGTGTCGTTTTTGCGATGCTCTCTACAATTACGCACTAGCAATAAACAAAAACTACTCTAATTACACAAACTACAAGAAAAAATCAGAAGATTCCAGTGAGGTATCCTGGCAGGGTCGCCATATGAAACGTCCCCTTTGAACAATAGTACACTACTGTGCTTAAGCTGACGCACAATAGTTTTTTAGCGCAACGCAATCTGACTTTCAATAATCTCTACAAGAGAATGGCCCTG
The DNA here is from genome assembly GCF_023898315.1 of Schistocerca nitens. NCBI lineage: Eukaryota > Metazoa > Arthropoda > Insecta > Orthoptera > Acrididae > Schistocerca > Schistocerca nitens. The sequence continues at coordinate 180,079,099 of NC_064617.1, read as the reverse complement.
ACTAACATTAAACTATACCTATCACAAATCACTTACCTCACAAAAATCTTCGCTACTCAAGCTACTGCAATACAGCGAGCGCCACTACTGCCAGCTAAATAAAAGATTCAAACTATGGAAGGCACTAACTACTGATAGGGATAATTAGCAAATGAAAGATATTAATAGAGAACAAACAATGTATTTACCTTGATATCATCATATATATATATATATATATATATATATATATATATATATATATATATATATATATATATATATATATAGAGCAGTTCATGACAAATTTCAAAACTCCGCCATCTCTCTCCCCACATCCACCACTGCTGGCGGCTCACCTCCAACTGCGCAACGCTACGCGCTGTTCACAGCCAGCTGCCTAACACTACAATGGCGAGTATTACAACAATGCAAAGCAGCCACAGACTGCACACAGCACAGCCAGTGATTTTCATACAGAGGTGGCGTTACCAAAAAAAACCTAAACAGCCTACTTACATAGCCCCCATGCTCCCCACAAAAAAATTTTACAAATTTTTTTGGGCCCTGGCCAATACATATTTGTTAAAATTTTTCATAATCGTAATTACAATAACAAAGAAATCAAATGCACACACTTATTGATACAATGTTGGTCAAAAGCTAAAATTTTCTTACAGTCCATAAAGACAGTCCTGATCATCACATTGCAGTGTTTTTCTCAAAGTCTGAGCAGTAAAAGAAAATGCACGCGGAAGTAGTGGATTTCCATGCAGTCTTCAAGAAGTAGCATTGTCCTTCCAATGGAAATACAGTGCTGACTCTTGACATGCTGACAGGTAATGGGCCACAACAGAGCAAACCCACAGCGGAGTCAGTCGAAGTTTTGAAGAGTATTGGTGGGTAGGTCATCACAGAGCAGACCCACTGTAGTCCTGGTAGAGATTACGGTATTGGTGGGCCACCAGAGGTGCAGACCCAGTGCAATCCTTGTAGAAATAATGGTATTGGTGGTCCATCAAAGATGCAGACCCACTGTAGTCCTTGTAGAGACGGCCAGCAGCCATCTGTTGTGACTGTGCAGGTGCACAATCACCATTGAAGAGGCTTGCGGATAATATAACAAGTCCATAACCACCACTTGTGCACTCACAAAGTTTTTGGAATTGTCCTTAGAACCAGCAATGCTGTTATCCAGTCCCTTGCTGAATTATTAACACACATGCAAACACTAACAGTCCCTACTTCTCACATATTGTCCATATACTATGACCAACAGAAATGTGTGCAGTGAAATGAATGCTTACAAGTTACTTAGTTTGATAAACTGGTGTCAATTACAATTTTATAACATGAGAATACAATTACAAAGGGACAAAATATTCATCATTAAAGAACATAACAGTACAGATAACATTTGTAGTAATATGGGCTTTACAAAAGAATCGAAATAACATATACGTCAGTGTTACAAAAATAATGACATAAGTACATACATAAAGATCAGAATAACTTTTGAAATATCAACTTTACACATGAGCATTAAAACAAGACAGAATAAATAATGTCTAAGCATCTTTACAAAGAAAATAACATATTATTAATGCAAATTATATTTGAGGATAACAGTATTCCTCATCATAGTGAATGTAGCTTAGTATTAGAAGAGAAAAAAAAAATCTATGAAACAGTACACAGAGACAGGAAGAAAACAAATACACATGGGTACACAAACACATAGTGGGATAACACAAGGAAAGGACAGGGTTTCTTTTACTGCAGTATTTTGCAAACAAATCTTTCTTTACTTCTCGGAGATCTCCCTTCGTTCCTCATTATTTCCAAAAAGTCCTATCAATACCTGCTTTCTCTACTCTGTACATATTTCTTTCAAAATAATTACGGATCATTGGACAATACTCATTTTGGCCCAAAACGTTTGCATATATCTTCAATGCATTTCTTTCCATTCATCACAACTAGTTTCTTATATAGTCTACCCCCTCTTAAGCTAACTTAAATCTACTGAGCTCAGATGCTAAACTAAGGGACGAGGCAATGCAGCAGCACATAAAACAATCAATGCAAACAGCAATGACAAAAAAGTGCAGATTTGCAAAGGAAGCAGCATTTTAGAAATTAGCAAAGCAATTGCAATATTACGACTAATATAAGGCAATGTGCAGCAAACAAGAAAAATAAATCTGGCTTAGCAGAGTAACACAAATTAAAATTCAGTAGCACTATGCCTGGCAAACAGCAGAACTTATACCTAAACATGACAAAGTTCAAGCAGAAAAAGTATTACACTAAAAATGGCCATGTCTAATACCTATGTCACATCTTAACACTAGAGTGATGCATCACGATAACTTACTCTACCAAAAAAATTACCAAGTAGTTCAAAAGAAAATTATGTATGCAGTTCCTGTTACTAGTCCCTTCTTATTGTTCTTTCCATTCCAAGAGCTCCTTTTTGGAAGAATGTGGATCATAAAGTAATTATTTAATAGATCTGTTGACAGAAAGTGTTCACATTAGCAAATGCATTTAATTTTATTTTATGAAACCAATGCTGCAAGACAGCTGAAAACCAGATATCAAATGAAATAAGCAATTACGCAAACCAAAGCATAAAAATATCATTCAATAGTCATGTGACATTTCATAAGTTAGTAGACATTCTCTCAACTCTCGTAGATATACACTTGTCCTAATCAGGTGTGCAGATGTAAGAATGTTTCCAAGTTATTATTAGCGTGTCGTATTTACAATGCTTTCTACAAAGGAATGTCAATAGCAAGGATAATGGCCTCCCTTTTTTTTTCTACCTGTGCCGCTGAAAAGGGCTCGCAATAATGGCTTTTTCTCCAGGCGTCTGACACACCTGGCCGCTCAGCTGGGTGCCCACGACGCATTACGTGCAGGTGGTCACTGAACTTTCTTACCGAAATATTTACGACACCAGTTTCCGCTACAGTGACAGTCTCATATAAATATATTTCACAGGTCAAGAATTTGGGTTACAAATCTGTAGAAACAAAATCCTATAAATATAACAGCGTCCAAAAAATTTTAGCCAGCATTGTGATACATTTACGCATTTACACACATTTCCTACCTCTTAAAGTACGATTCTTGGTTTCCAACATCCTTTTTCACAAGTCAGTGTCCCTAACTGCTACTCATTACTCCTTACCTTATTACACATATATATATTCGTCGACGCTTCTTTAATATTTCATTATATGAAATATGTAGCATAATCAAATTCCTCATATAGCATCAGCTTCTTGACCATAAACATACCTCAGCAGCATAATACACATTGTCGTCGTAAAAATAACATCATAACACCTCAGTCAACTCTCAAAATCGTCGTAGCTTCCTCCAATAATTTCAAAACCTAAAAAAATTCTCTGCTCATGTCAATAGTGTCATCTACCTCAAATGTACTTTAAAATCATGCTCCCATAGCAAATACATCATTCAAAGCTCTCATAGTACCACAATGGCTCCGAAAAAATATGAACAGTTCACAAAGTACAAACAACATACAATTTCGTAAGTGTGAAGTTATCCAACGGTGTAATTACGTAAACGTCTGTCACTGATGTAGTAAAATAAATGTTTGTCTCTCTCAGGTAAATAATCAGATAGCTGTGTAATTCTGTGTTAGAGAAATAAGGTACCGATGTGTAAAGTTGTATAAGCAAATACCATATTAGCTAGGGCTCCTTGTGCTCGCCAAACACATGGTACACAAAGTAAGCGTATACCCCCCTGAGGATTAATGTAATTATACCCTCAGGTGTTACAGATTACAGCAATGGAATGAAATATATCACGGAAAACCCTTGTATCATTGTACTTCAAATATCTTAAAAAAAGTAAATGTTTTAAGTGCGAAATTTTGCTGTATTGCAGTAGTGGGAGTAACCAAGATCTTTGTGAGGTAAGTGATTTGTGAAAAGTACAGGTTAATGTTAGTCAGGGCCATTCTCTTGTAGAGATTATTGAAAGTCAGATTGTGTTGCGCTAAAAAAATATTGTGTGTCAGCTTAAGCACAGTAGTGTACTATTTTTCAAAGGGGACGTTTCATATGGCGACCCTGCCAGGATTCGAACCTGGAATCTTCTGATACGCAGTCAGAATGTCATTATTTTTGTAACACTGATGTATATGTTTATTTCTATTCTATTGTAAAACTTGTACTACAAATGTTATCTGTATTGTTATGTTCTTTAATGATGTATTTTGTACCTTTGTAATTGTATTCTCATGTTATAAAATTGTAATTGACACCAGGTCATCAAATTAAGTAACTTGTAAGTTACATTTCACTGCACACGTTTCTGTTGGTCATAGTATATGGACAATATGTGAGAAGTAGGGACTGTTAGTGTTTGCATGTGTGTTAATAATTCAGCAAGGGACTGGATAACAGCATTGCTGGTTCTAAGGACAATTCCAAAACCTTTGTGAGTGCACAAGTGGTGGTTTATGGACTTGTTATATTATCCGCAAGACTCTTCAATGGTGATTGTGCACCTGCACAGTCGCAACAGATGGCTGCTGGCCGTCTCTACAAGGACTACGGTGGGTCTGCATCTTTGATGGCTCACCAATACCATTATTTCTACAAGTACTGCAGTGGGTCTGCACCTCTGGTGGCCCACCAATACCATTATTTCTACAAGTACTGCAGTGGGTCTGCACCTCTGGTGGCCCACCAATACCGTAATCTCTACCAGGACTACAGTGGGTCTGCTCTGTGATGACCTACCCACCAATACTCTTCAAAACTTCGACTGACTCCGCTGTGGGTTTGCTCTGTTGTGGCCCATGACCTGTCTGCATGTCGAGAGTCAGCACTGTCTTTCCGTTGGAAGGACAACGATACTTCTTCAAGACTGCATGGAAATCCACTACTTCCGTGTGCATTTTCTTTTACTACTCAGACTTTGAGAAAAACACTGCAATGTGATGATCAGGACTGTCTTTATGGACTGTAAGAAAATTTTAGCTTTTGACCAACATTGTATCAATAAGTGTGTGCATTTGATTTCTTTGTTATTGTAATTACGATTATGAAAAATTTTAACAAATATGTATTGGCCAGTGCCCAAAAAAATTTGTAAAATTTTTTTGTGGGGAGCATGGGGGCTATGTAAGTAGGCTGTTTAGGTTTTTTTTGGTAACGCCACCTCTGTATGAAAATCACTGGCTGTGCTGTGTGCAGTCTGTGGCTGCTTTGCATTGTTGTAATACTCGCCATTGTAGTGTTAGGCAGCTGGCTGTGAACAGCGCGTAGCGTTGCGCAGTTGGAGGTGAGCCGCCAGCAGTGGTGGATGTGGGGAGAGAGATGGCGGAGTTTTGAAATTTGTCATGAACTGCTCTATATATATATATATATATATATATATATATATATATATATATATATATATATATGATGATATCAAGGTAAATACATTGTTTGTTCTCTATTAATATCTTTCATTTGCTAATTATCCCTATCAGTAGTTAGTGCCTTCCATAGTTTGAATCTTTTATTTAGCTGGCAGTAGTGGCGCTTGCTGTGTTGCAGTGGTGGGAGTAACCAAGATTTTTGTGAGGTAAGTGATTTGTGAAAAGTACAGGTTAATGTTAGTCAGGGCCATTCTCTTGTAGAGATTATTGAAAGTCAGATTGCGTTGCTCTAAAAAAATATTGTGCGTCAGCTTAAGCACAGTAGTGTACTATTTTTCAAAGGGGACGTTTCACAGAGCCCGCTGTGACGACACTGGGTGGTGAAAATTTCCCCCCGCTCACCTACGCAGATCATTAGCTATTCACTTCACTGCTGATTGCGCTGAATCTCGGGGCGTCGTTGTGACTGTGCGTGGGCGAAGTGTGTACGTACCAATTAACCCTCGCCTAATGGCCGACTGGCCGTAATTACTGTTGACGTATGCACGCGCCATAAACGTCCGCTCCCGTGAATGACCTGTTCGAAACGAATGTACTCGCCTTCTGGGGCAATTATCTCCACGTGCGCTTTTGCAACGGCATAAAACTGCAATGTATAAAGCTCTCAATGTTGTTATGAAGTCTACATTGCAAAATACGTGGCACGCCTAACGCAGGGGAGGGAGGGAGGGGGGGATTTTACTGTAATGGGCTATGTTACTGTGTATATTTGTTTTAAAAAAAGAAAGATGCGAATAACCATTTATTTGCGTCACGGGAAGTGATGCGTCCCAAACAGTACCAGTCACCTATATGTGACGTGCACTTCGTTGGCAATTAGCCGTAAAGTAGGTAACACTTTTGATTGCTTCAGCAGCTGCAAGGAGCCGTCGCTGCCGCGCCCACGCTCATCTGCAGTACTGTATCTGTCATCTTTGGGACTCGAGTATGGGTCGGAAAAAAAATCGGATCATCAGAGAGTGCGGAAAAATACGAAGTTACATTAAAATAAACACTCTCTAAACTCACAGATGAATACTGTACGCATGTATAGTGTTGTCTGCAACAAAAACATTTCTAAAAACCACACAAAAGTTATTATCATTACATACTGAAAATGAGCAATACTGCATACTACATATTTACTTTATTGTACGTGCAGAACAAATGTACAGTACACTAAAAACTGAAGGTAGCCTGTACACTAGTAAAAAATTACTTAGGAAGAAAGTGAGTTATGGATTTTTGTGTGCCAGATGAAATTCCACACTTGGCGGCAGTGTTCCTCCATTTCTTGATCCACAAAGTGTCCATAGGTGTTGCGGCTGAGTTCTGCTCGATGTACTGAAAGGCAATAACAAAAGCGTCGTGGCGTCAGTGTGTGATATCTGGTTAAAGAATTCCTCATCACCACAGCCCGAGTCCTCGTTCACAGTTTCTTCACAATATTTTTTTCCCCCAAAACGGCGGCAGTAACCTAGTTGTCGTTGAGTTATCCACTGGTTTCATAGTGTTAGTGTTTGCCACACTGGGCAATCCAGTCGTTAGCTTCACTGGCAGGGACTTTCGACTGTACAGTTCGTAGATCTTTAATGATGTCCTGCGTGTCGCTTTTTTGCTCGCATTTGATCTGATCACTTTCGGTCATAGTTTCCGGCCACAACTCGCAGCGTGTCAGGTTTTAGCTCCTCAAATGTTCAAATGTGTGTGAAATCTTATGGGACTTAACTGCTAAGGTCATCAGTCCCTAAGCTTACACACTATTTAACCTCAATTATCCTGAGGACAAACACACACACACACCCATGCCCGAGGGAGGACTCGAACCTCCGCCGGGACCAGCCGCACAGTCCATGACTGCAGCGCATAGACCCCTCGGCTAATCCCGCGCGGCTTTAGTTCCTCCCATGACTCAGTAATAATGTAATAGCATCTTTGAGGTTGAAGGATTTCACAGCTTCAGGTAAGTTACAGCCTTCTTGGAACTCTCCTAAAATCGAGCTGATGTACTTTCTGCGATACCACCCCTCTAACCATTCTACCCCTCGCTGATTCATTGGTTGGATAAATAATGTGACGTTTGGTTGAAAGAAGACAGCTTTTATGTTCCCTTTGACTAGATCCTCCTCAGATGGATGTGATGGTGCGTTATACAACAGCAATGGAGCACGAACAGGAAGGTGTTTTTGTTTCAAGTCTTTTTCAACAGATTGAACGAACTCGTCGAAAAACCGAGATTTGAAAAGAGTGCAGTACATCAAAGCAGATTCTTGACTGCAGTAACAAACCGGCAAGAAAGATAAGTTCGTAATGTTTTTAAATGCCCAAGGTTTCTTAAGTTTGCCAATAACGAACAGGATTGCTCCAAGGGACAACGGTTAGCTTGTCTTTCTTAAGTTTCGTTTTTGCCATTGTTTCATTTGACGCAGCGAGCATTTTGTTTGGCAGCATTTCATAGTTTAGATCTGTCTCGTCCATGTTACAGACTTTGCACGGTAACAGTTAATGTTCTTCGACAATTTCTTGAAATGTCACGGAAAATCCTTAGTCACCTCAACATCAGTTTCTCACCAGAAATTTAAAACAAACCTAACGCCATGACGGGTTTTCCAGCGATGAATCTAGTGTTCACTAGTTTGTGAACTCACTTCTGGCTACTAGGTGTTTTTTTTTTGTGCAAAGCTATTATCTTTTCATTTATAATCGGTCCAGATATTGGGACTCCTTTCCTTCTTTTTTGTTGGAACCACATCCACAATGCCTTGTCAAGCAGTTCAAGTTTAGGCATTTTCACTGTTTTGCGGTTCTTAAGAGCGTTTTCACCATCTATCGTCACTCTACGCCAACACTGAGTTGCTTGTCAATTGTTTGGAGTGATTCCCCTTTGTCCACTCTTCGTAACACTACTAATTTTTCATTTAACGAAGGAGCAATGTGTTTGTTTCACTCCTGACATATTGAACAAACACACACAATTATACAGTACAAACAAAGCAAAAAAAGTACATATAGTATTTTAACGAATACAGACCAATGTCGTAAAAACACCGAATAGTAAGCGCAAAAAACTTCGCAGTGCAGTATAGTACAAAAAACACGGACGACAGAAACGATACAAAAGATGACGGAGCACTAAAACGGACAAGGGATAATAACAATCACCTTAAAGAACAAAACAGGAAACAGTAATGCAGTGACGGGTAGTGAGTCACCGCCATGAGGCGGGGCAAGTTCGCTGAAGCACGGTCGGATTAACGGGAGCGGTCGAAGAGCCCAGGACTTAAGAGAGGGGGTTCTACTGTAGTATTCCCATTAATGAATTTTCATAAGATTCAATAGTTGGTCCCCCCCCCTAGTGTTCTTCTTTTCTGTATGGTACTGATTTTTCTTTTAATACACATCATATGGCGCAAGTTCATAATCAGTCCCGACAGACATACAGCAACAGAGGAAATTCTGAATACTGTACTTATGATTATTGCCAAGTTTTCTGTAAATGATCTCTCTCTTCATTTTAAGAAAACACAGCATACTCAATTGTGCACATCAAAGTGAAGAAGAATCACAGAATCTGTTGAATGAGATGCATAGTCTCACGAATACAGAGCATGGTTTGAGAGTAAATCGAAGAAAGACGAAAGTAATGAGAAGCAGCAGAAATGAGAACAGCGGGAAACTTTCCAGAATCGCTGGTCACGAAGTAGATGAAAGTAAGAAATTCTGCTACCTAGGTAGCATAATCCATGACAGACGAAGCAAGCAGGACATAAAAAGCAGACTAGCACTGGTGAAAAGGTTATTCCTGAACAAGATAAGGTCTACTACTATCAAACATAGGCCTTAATTTGAGGAAGAAATTTTTGAGAATTGTATGGTAGCGAAACAAGGACTATGGAAAAACAGGAACTGAAGAGAACTGAAGCATTTGAGATGTGCTACAGACGAATGTTGAAAATTAGGTGGACTGATAAGGTAAGCATTGGGGAGGTTCTCCGCAGACTCGGCGAGGAAAGGAATCCATGGAAAAACGCTGACAATAAGAAGGAACAGGATTATAGTACATCTGTTAAGATATCAGGGAATAACCTTCATAGTACTGTAGGGGATGCAGATGGTAAAATCTGTAGAGGAAGACAGAGATTACAATACATCCCGCAAATAATTGAGGACGTTTCTAACCAAACAGGTTTCGCCTATTCATAGTGGTATCATTAATGGTTTGTAGTATAAAGAATTTTATTTAATTATACGCTTTCTGAAAGAGATATGTTGCGTTTTCTGGCAGCAGATTTAAATTATCTATTTACAAACATGCGGTTGTAATTTATAACTCATTTCAGTTTTCCTATTCTTTTCGTATGATGCATCCATTGGTTCTTTTGTAAGTACCATATGCACACAGCACACGTTTCCAATTGATCGTTGATGGCACATAATCGTTCATGTTGCAATCTGCACAGGGTCTGGCTGAATTGCTCATTTTTTTATCATGTGAACTTACATATAAACTGTAGTCATATTTACTTTCCAGTTAAATTGATGTTCCGTCAACTGACTCATTCCACATCATTACGATACAGTGTGCAAAGATATTCGTGGAACATGTAACTAAATAAATTTAAAAAATTATAGTCCATCTAGACTGCATAATTTTTAATGTTACGCTTTGCTCATAGAAATTAACGTGTCAGTCATGCAGTCGACGCAGTGAGATTCTTTCTGGGACATTTGGTTACAGATGTAACAGCATGGTTGTGTAGGGTTGATGGTTGATTATTTAATTTTTCTTATCTCGACAGAACTGAATATAGTTCAGTGCAACCTAAATCATTCATAACATTAGAAATATATGTAATGTAAACGGACGATAAAATTTTTTGTAAAGCGATTTATTACCGATTCCTCAATAATAACAGCACCAAAAACACAATGTCAATTTTTGTATAACTGAATAAGTTGCAGTATTACGTTCGTGACCGTAACACTACTAATAAAATCAAATGGGAGATAATTGAAAATCAAAAATACAAAAAGAAGTGTAAAGGTTATCACTTGAAGACTTGAAGTTGAAATAGGAATCAGCGATCATATTTGGCACGTTATTAATATCTGCCCATTACATCTGTTAAAACAAAGCGTTAAAACCACTGATGGTTAAATGGGTTAAATGTGGGAAGACCAAGTCTACAGAGAAATCTAACGGTACATAATAAGAACAATATGGCTGTTGCATTCGGTTTTTGTTACACATCGTTTTAAGAGACTTGACGATAGCAGAATTCCGAAACCGGTGATACGTTTTGCGTAGTCCGGGTCAGTAATAATTGTTCAGCGTGACTTCCGCACTAGTAACGGTGTGGATCCTCCTACAGCACAGAGCATCAGACAATGGCATGGACAATTCCGAGAAACAGATTGGTTGTGGAAAGGCAACGCATCTGCCATAGTTTCACAACCAATCCGTAGAAATCCGTTCGCCGTGCAGCTCGGCAGCTCAACATGCCACCGATGTCCGTCTGGCATGTGTTGCGTCCACGTTTATACATGAAACCATACAAAATTCAACTACTGCAAGCTGTTCGTGAAGGTGGTAAACAACAACGTGTGGAGTTCCGTAATTCGTTCTAGGCAAGATGGAGGATGACAGTTTTCTTCCACGCTTAGAGTTTCCATTTAAATGAAAAGGTGAACAGTCATAATGTGAGAACATGGGGTACGGAAAACCACATGAAGTTGTACAACATGAGAGGGACTCTCCAAAATTAATGTTTTGTGCAGTTTGACGGGAAAAGATGTACGGTCCGTTTTTCTCTGCCGAGAACATTGTTCCAGGAAGCACTATATCGATATGCTTGGGAACTTTCTTTTCCCACAGTTGGAGACTGATTGGAAAAGGAGGAGAGGAGATTAGTGTTTAACGTCCCGTCGACAACGAGGTCAGTAGAGACGGAGCGCAAGCTCGGATGAGGGAAGGATGGGGAAGGAAATCGGCCGTGCCCTTTCAAAGGAACCATCCCGGCATTTGCCTGAAGCGATTTAGGGAAATCACGGAAAACCTAAATCAGGATGGCCGGAGACTGGATTGAACCGTCGTCCTCCCGAATGCGAGTCCAGTGTGCTAACCACTGCGCCACCTCGCTCGGTCTGATTGGAAAGACTTCATTTACCAACAGGATGGGGCACCTTCACACTGTCATCTGGAAGTACGGGAATTTTTAAATCAAAGGATTACTGAACGATGGATCGGTCGCACTGGTCCAAATGATTTTCCAAGGTCACCGGATCTGACTGTATGTGATTATTTCCTGAGGGGCTTTATAAAAGTTTCTGTTTATGTACCTCCGTTATCAACAACAATGAATAAACTGAGACATCGCATAATAGCAGCTGTGGAAGATGTACTTAAAGACATGCTCGCTTGAGTGTGCGAACAATCTAAATACCGCATTGACATATGCCATGCATCTCGAGGGGGGCATATTGAATTCCTATGAAAAGGCGTGAAAAAAACTTTTTGAGTTTCCCGTTCTTCACAAAACAAAATTCATTGTATACGTTTATTAGTTTCAGAAATATAGACGTGCCAAATCGAGTCATTCTTTTTGATACACCTTGTATTGTGAATTACATAATAAAGTGCAATCAAGACGCGCCATCATTAATAAATGGTAAGGTTTAACGTTCCGTTGACTACGAGGTCATTAGAGACGGAGCACAAGTGCGGCCTGAGGTAAGCTGAGGAAGGAAATCGGCCATGTTCTTTTCGAAGGAACCAATTAAGTGTGAATCTCCTAAAGGCCACGAGCTGCCTTTATCCACAACCCTGTTTGTTAATTAGTTTACATTACATTCTACGTCTCTTACAAATACTTGTCACCTGCATACAGAATTTTTTTGAATTATTTGTCAAATTCATCAGGACAGCCCCCTGCAGCATCTTTGGCTCCATCTCGCTTCACAATAATCCAGTCGGATTACCCCTTTTGTTGACAATGGAAGACAACCTTCTGCTCCCTATCTGCTAAATAAGAAAGACATTATTGATGATCTTCTTATACGTAAAAGTGTAGAACGGTTCATGCAACGAAACGTTTTTGTTAATGCCAAAAAGATACCTATTGTGCTCAGCGTATCAGGTAGTCTCAGACACAACAGCATAAATTTTCTAGAAGACGAAAGTGCATGTCAGGCAACAATTTATATTTTCTGATATTTCTTGCCACTGTTTTACACACAGCCCTCTCAAAAATCTTCTAAAACAGTTTTAGTAAGGAAACTGAACTATAGTTTGTAACACTATTTTGTTCTCAATTTATAAAATGGAGTTTTGATAACAAAATTTATACACTGACCGGGAGAAAATCGGCATTGTGCAACACAAACAAATGTCTCAGAGACGTCTATTAAAATTTCGCGCCAATCACATAAGAGGGGCGCTAGTAGCGTCACTATCAGGATGCAAGTCAGGTTTCGCTTTAAATACACGCTTTAACGCTCGTGAGTGTTAGTTACCTTTGAGATTGGACGTGGTGAGGTAATGTTATGTCGGTCTAGAATACCTGTAAGGCGACAAAGACGCCATTACCAACCCCTTAATGAGCCTGAACGACGTCGTGTCGTGTAGTAACGGCTACGAGAAGCTGAATGTTCCTTCTGCGATATTGCAGCAAGGCTTGGCAGGAATGTAGCTACTGTGCATGACTGCTGGCAGAGGTGGTCACGAGAATGTACGCTCGCAAGAAGACCGGGCTCCGGTCGGCGATTTGGCACTACCGAGAGAGAAGACAATCGTGTTCGTATGGCTCTGGCGCATCGTACTGCATCTGCAGCAGCAATTTGAGCAGCAGTCGGCACAACGAACTGTTACAAATCGGTTACTTCAAGGACAGCTCCGAGCCAGACGCCTCGTACCGTGCGTTCCACAGACTCCACATTACCGCTGTTTGCGACTTCAGTAGTGTCAAGTGAGAGCTCACTGGAGGGCAGGGTAGAGCTCTGTTGTGTTTTCTGAGGAAAGCTGGTCCGGTCTCGATGCCAGTAATTGCCGTGTGCTGATTAGGAGGGGGCCCTGCAACCAATCTGTCTGCGACACTGGACCTGCCCCTGGAGTTGTGGACTCGTGTGCACTCTCGTGGTTATCCTGACTGCAAATTTGTACGTCAGTCTGGTGACTCGACCTTCCGTGCTACCACTCATGAGCAGTACTCCAGGGGGTGTTTTCCGATAGGCCAACGCTCGTCCACATACGCTGTTATAACCCAACATGGTCTACAGAGTGTCGACATCTGCCTTAGACTGCTCGATCATCAGATCTGTCTCCAATCGAACACATTTGGGACTGAAACCTGGTAATTAAGGAAGGCAGGATTGGGTTACGATTGTGGACGCGGCCCGAATCAATTACTGTTGGTTTGCTTTGCAGTTTCATTCATTTATTTTAATAAATAATTTTTGAAAACAAGCCACTGTGGTCGCAATCATAATTTTAGAGAGTGTAACCACAGTCACGCCTGAAGGCCTTTAACGCAAAAATGGCAACTATAAAAAAAATTAACAAATATACTGTCAAACGGCGATTGGCATAGCAAAAGTTAATTTAAAAAAAAAAATATCACCAAACAGGTGAGACAAATGAAACTTCCTGGCAGATTAAAACTGTGTGCCCGACCGAGACTCGAACTCGGGACCTTTGCCTTTCGCGGGCAAGTGCAGGAGAGCTTCTGTAAAGTTTGGAAGGTAGGAGACGAGGTACTGGCAGAAGTAAAGCTGTGAGTACCGAGCGTGAGTCGTGCTTCGGTAGCTCTGTTGGTAGAGCACTTGCCCGCGAAAGGCAAAGGTCCCGAGTTCGAGTCTCGGTCGGGCACACAGTTTTAATCTGCCAGGAAGTTTCATATCAGCGCACACTCCGCTGCAGAGTGAAAATCTCATTCTGGAAACATCCCCCAGGCTGTGGCTAAGCCATGTCTCCGCAATATCCTTTCTTTCAGGAGTGCTAGTTCTGCAAGTTTCGCAGGAGAGCTTCTGTAAAGTTTGGAAGGTAGGAGACGAGGTACTGGCAGAAGTAAAGCTGTGAGTACCGAGCGTGAGTCGTGCTTCGGTAGCTCCGTTGGTAGAGCACTTGCCCGCGAAAGGCAAAGGTCCCGAGTTCGAGTCTCGGTCGGGCACACAGTTTTAATCTGCCAGGAAGTTTCATATCAGCGCACACTCCGCTGCAGAGTGAAAATCTCATTCTGGAAACATCCCCCAGGCTGTGTCTAAGCCATGTCTCCGCAATATCCTTTCTTTTAGGAGTGCCAGTTCTGCAAGTTTCGCAGGAGAGCTTCTGTAAAGTTTGGAAGGTAGGAGACGAGGTACTGGCAGAAGTAAAGCTGTGAGTAACGAGCGTGAGTCGTGCTTCGGTAGCTCCGTTGGTAGAGCACTTGCCCGCGAAAGGCAAAGGTCCCGAGTTCGAGTCTCGGTCGGGCACACAGTTTTAATCTGCCAGGAAGTTTCATATCAGCGCACACTCCGCTGCAGAGTGAAAATCTCATTCAGGTGAGACAAATGATGGTAACTTAATAATACAATAATAAAATAAAACACAAGGGCCAATGACAGACGGTGCTCCAGGAATCGATCTCAGAGAGTGTCACACCAAAAACACTTCCACGAGCGAAGAAAAAGGCAGCCAAGAGTTGCACTCAGATCACAAGATGGTAACTCGGACTAGTGGCAGTCTAAGGAGCGACTTATGATAATCTTGGTCAGGCTACCTGACATCGAACAAAACAAATGCAAAATGTAAAATTACGCGAAAGCCGGAACTGGAGGTCTGGACCCCACCCGCAGAATACTGTGGTTAGAGCACACTGAACAAGAAGGAATGACTACCACTAAGGTACAAGAACGCCACCCAACCTACAATCAAGAAGCTGTCAGACTTACACACCTCACCAGACAGGCGGCAAGGAGAGGAAATGTACATTGCCGTTACATATACTAACCCCAGGGCAGGTAACTGGGGCGTTGGCGGCCACAAGGCAGAAAATACTGCTAGTTGAACTTAACAATGTAAGAAGATGAAAACAGTAAAAAGTAATTACACTCCTGGAAATTGAAATAAGAACACCGTGAATTCATTGTCCCAGGAAGGGGAAACTTTATTGACACATTCCTGGGGTCAGATACATCACATGATCACACTGACAGAACCACAGGCACATAGACACAGGCAGCAGAGCATGCACAATGTCGGCACTAGCACAGTGTATATCCACCTTTCGCAGCAATGCAGGCTGCTATTCTCTCATGGAGACGATCGTAGAGATGCTGGATGTAGTCCTGTGGAACGGCTTGCCATGCCATTTCCACCTGGCGCCTCAGTTGGACCAGCGTTCGTGCTGGACGTGCAGACCGCGTGAGACGACGCTTCATCCAGTCCCAAACATGCTCAATGGGGGACAGATCCGGAGATCTTGCTGGCCAGGGTAGTTGACTTACACCTTCTAGAGCACGTTGGGTGGCACGGGATACATGCGGACGTGCATTGTCCTGTTGGAACAGCAAGTTCCCTTGCCGGTCTAGGAATGGTAGAACGATGGGTTCGATGACGGTTTGGATGTACCGTGCACTATTCAGTGTCCCCTCGACGATCACCAGTGGTGTACGGCCAGTGTAGGAGATCGCTCCCCACACCATGATGCCGGGTGTTGACCCTGTGTGCCTCGGTCGTATGCAGTCCTGATTGTGGCGCTCACCTGCACGGCGCCAAACACGCATACGACCATCATTGGCACCAAGGCAGAAGCGACTCTCATTGCTGAAGACGACACGTCTCCATTCGTCCCTCCATTCACGCCTGTCGCGACACCACTGGAGGCGGGCTGCACGATGTTGGGGCGTGAGCGGAAGACGGCCTAACGGTGTGCGGGACCGTAGCCCAGCTTCATGGAGACGGTTGCGAATGGTCCTCGCCGATACCCCAGGAGCAACAGTGTCCCTAATTTGCTGGGAAGTGGCGGTGCGGTCCCCTACGGCACTGCGTAGGATCCTACGGTCTTGGCGTGCATCCGTGCGTCGCTGCGGTCCGGTCCCAGGTCGACGGGCACGTGCACCTACCGCCGACCACTGGCGACAACATCGATGTACTGTGGAGACCTCACGCCCCACGTGTTGAGCAATTCGGCGGTACGTCCACCCGGCCTCCCGCATGCCCACTATACGCCCTCGCTCAAAGTCCGTCAACTGCACATACGGTTCACGTCCACGCTGTCGCGGCATGCTACCAGTGTTAAAGACTGCGATGGAGCTCCGTATGCCACGGCAAACTGGCTGACACTGACGGCGGCGGTGCACAAATGCTGCGCAGCTAGCGCCATTCGACGGCCAACACCGCGGTTCCTGGTGTATCCGCTGTGCCGTGCGTGTGATCATTGCTTGTACAGCCCTCTCGCAGTGTCCGGAGCAAGTATGGTGGGTCTGACACACCGGTGTCAATGTGTTCTTTTTTCCATTTCCAGGAGTGTATAAGCTCAGGAAGGCTAATCAGATCCACCTTCCCAAAGTACTCCACTCGCTGCTTTTCGCCTCGGCGAAACTACGAGCAGCAACACGAACCCAAGTCACTGGAGAATCGCGAGATTTTACAGTGGTGGAGGTTTCTCTACGCCAATTGCAATGCACTCAACTTAAACATGCAGAATCCGGTTTCGACGAGGTCGTGCACCCTCGTGACCACTGCCCTTCGATCCGGCAGTCCATACACACCGCCAGCGTTCCCAGTGTGTTGTCGCTGCTCCTGTGTCCCCAACCGAACTCCCCACTCTCACCGCACAGAAGAAGCCCGAGGTCGCCCCAAAGATAGGGCAGCAGAACTACACGCCGATAAGCGCCGCTGCTGCCACTAGCGGACAGGCAACGCATACGAAACCGAATGGCGCCAGTAAGCACGAGAAGAAGACAAGCAACGGAACCATGCCAACTAAACGATATGGTCTAGCAGAAACCTACACACGTCACCAACGCGAGCCGCAGCACGGTTTAGGGACAGCATCGGATGCCAAGTCTAGCGTTATCCATACACAAGATTAACCGTCCCTGTAATGACCGAGCAAGTGCAACAGCATTAAACTCCGTCCCACCTGTACAGCACAGTGCATGCACGTTTGCAAGCCTGCACTCAACAGTCTGGCGGTTACACCAGTTATTCATGTACCAGCATTTCACATTTTCAATAGCTTATCTCGCGCTTACATTAACCTGTGATCTTACGATGATAATCACTTAAACGTGTTACCTAGACAAATGTACTCCCAAAATTGTATTTCTCTACATTAATTATCTTTTGGTGTTTTACTTTTTCCGTCGGTGTACAATATCTGTATGCAGAACTTAAGTAGATTAGATTTTATTCTTCTTCCTGAAGAAACAGTCACACGTTAATATCAAAATCTCCAAATAAAGTTAATTTGACTTCTTTCTTAAATACTGGGCTTGTCACAGCGCCACGCCTGTAAGCCAGATAGCGAATTAGGTGGATTCCATATTGTGCAACACATTTGCCTGTCACTTCAGGTGGCTTTCGAAACGCCAGTAATCTTCGATCAAGTCCAGCAGTCCCTCCTTAACTGAAGCATTTTCTGTTTGAATGTTGCTGAGCTTAATCAGTTATAAAAAGTACCCAGAATGTATTGGACATCGTCACTATTTAACTTTCTTTTCCTATTTGATATTTACGTTTCTTGAAATATATCAAGTATAGTGGGCATCAGAACATTTCCGCTTGAGGGCGCTGCTGCAACGCATATGCAATGTAGTGCAACTCCGAGGCCGGTATGTAAGCACCGACATGTAGCCAAGGGCTCAGTGTGACATTCATGTGTTTCCGTCATGGATGAAGTAAATGCAGAAACGTGAACTATAGCGCCGTTATCACCAAATGTGCGAAACAAACCATCGTGCTGTTATTCTTTTCTTGGCTGGCAAAAGAGAAACACCGGTAGACATCCATCGGAGAATGAAAAATGTGTATGGGGTCTGTCGGAAACCACCGTTGGGGAATGGTGCACCAAGTTCCGTGCTGGGTGTTGTTGCTTCGTGATAACGCGTGTCTGCATAACACAAATGAAGTAACGCAGAAGTTACGCCAACTAAAACTGGAGATACTCCAGGACTTGCCCTATAGTCCTCGTTTCTCCCAAGGCGATTAACACGCCTTGAATCCCTTAAAAAAGGCCTTCAAGGATCTACGATTTCTGTAGGGTGAGGCAGATACAGACTTCTTCACGCAACAGAGCACTGTGTTTTACCAAACGGTTATCTTCAATTTGGTGTGTTGATGTGATGATTATCTTCACGGTCACTGCGATTTTACCTGATTCTGGACCGTACGACCTTCGAACGGAAACTTTTTGTTCGCCGCTTGTAGAGAGAAATTCCCGTAGAGTAGATAATATTTTGAACAGGGACCCATGCCCAGAAACGTACCATTTCCCTGTTAGAGCCATTTGATAATATGTTGGAAATGCGACTGTTGATGTTGTGGTCTTCAGTCCTGAGACTGGTTTGATGCAGCTCTCCATGCTACTCTATCCTGTGCAAGCTCCTTCATCTCCCAGTACCTACTGCAACCTACATCCTTCTGAATCTGCTTAGTGTATCCATCTCTTGGTCTCCCTCTACGATTTTTACCCTCCACGCTGCCCTCCAATGCTAAATTTGTGATCCCTTGATGCCTCAAAACATGTCCTACCAACCGATCCCTTCTTCTAGTCAAGTTGTGCCACAAACTTCTCTTCTCCCCAATCCTATTCAATACCTCCTCATTAGTTATGTGATCTACCCACCTAATCTTCAACATTCTTCTGTAGCACCACATTTCGAAAGCTTCTATTCTCTTCTTGTCCAAACTATTTATCGTTCATGTTTCACTTCCATACATGGCTACACTCCATACAAATACTTTCAGAAACGACTTCCTGACACTTAAATCTATATTCGATGTTAACAAATTTCTCTTCTTCAGAAACGCTTTCCTTGCCATTGCCAGTCTACATTTTATATCCTCTCTACTTCTACCATCATCAGTTATTTTGCTCCCCAAATAGCAAAACTCCTTTACTACTTTAAGTGTCCATTTCCTAATCTAATTCCCTCAGCATCAACCGACTTAATTCGACTACATTCCATTATCCTCGTTTTGCTTTTGTTGATTTTCATCTTGTATCTTCCTTCAAGACACTGTCCATTCCGTTCAACTGCTCTTCCAAGTCCTTTGCCGTCTCTGACAGAATTACAATGTCATCGGCAAACCTCAAAGTTTTTATTTCCTCTCCCTGGATTTTATTAGCTACTCCAAATTTTTCTTTTGTTTCCTTTACTGCTTGCTCAATATACAGATTGAAAAACATCGGGGAGAGGCTACAACCCTGTCTCACTCCCTTCCCAACCAGTGCTTCCCTTTCATGCCCCTCGACTCTTATAACTGCCATCTGGTTTCTGTACAAATTGTAAATAGCCTTTTGCTCCCTGTATTTTACCCCTGCCACCTTTTGAAATTGAAAGAGAGTATTCCAGCCAAAATTGTCAAAAGCTTTCTCTAAGTCTACAAATGCTAGAAACGTAGGTTTGCCTTTCCTTGATCTTTCTTCTAAGATAAGTCGTAGGGTCAGTATTGCCTCACGTGTTCCAACATTTCTACGGAATTCAAACTGATCTTCCCCGAGGTCGGCTTCTACAAGTTTTTCCATTCGTCTGTAGAGAATTCGCGTTAGTATTTTGCAGCTGTGACTTATTAAATTGATAGTTCGGTAAGTTTCACATCTGTCAACACCTGCTTTCTTTGGGATTGGAATTATTATATTCCTCTTGAAGTCTGAGGGTATTTCGCCTGTCTCATATATCTTGCTCACCAGATGGTACAGTTTTGTCAGGACTGGCTCTCCCAAGGCCGTCAATAGTTCTAATGGAATGTTGTCTACTCCCGGGGCCTTGCTTCGACTCAGGTCTTTCAGTGCTCTGTCAAACTCTTCACGCAGTATCGTATCTCCCATTTCATCTTCATCTACATCCTCTTCCATTTCCATAATATTGTCCTCAGGTACATCGCCCTTGTATAAACCCTCTATATACTCCTTCCACCTTTCTGCCTTCCCTTCTTTGCTTAGAACTGGGTTGCCATCTGAGATCTTGATATTCGTACAAGTGGTTCTCTTCTCTCCAAAGGTCTCTTTAATTTTCCTGTAGGCACTATCTATCTTACACCTAGTGAGATAAGCCTCTACCTCCTTACATTTGTCCTCTAGCCATGCCTGCTTAGCCATTTTGCACTTCCTGTCGATCTCATTTTTTGAGACGTTTGTATTCCTTTTTGTCTGCTTCATTTACTGCATTTTTATATTTTCTCCTTTCATCAATTAAATTCAATATTTCTTCTGTTACCCACGGATTTCCACTAACCCTCGTCTTTTTACCTACTTGATCTTCTGCTGCCTTCACTACTTCATCCCTCAGAGCTACCCATACTACTTCTACTGTATTTCTTTCCCCCATTCTTGTCAATTGTTCCCTTATGCTCTCCCTAAAACTCTGTACAACCTCTGGTTCTTTCAGTTTATCCAGGTCCCATCTCCTTAAATTCCCACCTTTTTGCAGTTTCTTCAGTTTTAATCTACAGTTCATAACCAATAGATTGTGGTCATATTCCACATCTGCCCCCGGGAAATGTCTTAAAATTTAAAACCTGGTTCCTAAATCTCTGTCTTACCATTATATAATCTATCTGATACCTTTTAGTATCTCCAGGGTTCTTCCAAGTATACAACCTTCTTTCATGATTCTTAAACCAAGTGTTAGCTATGATTATGTTGTGCTCTGTGCAAAATTCTACCAGGCGGCTTCCTCTTTCATTTCTTAGCCCCAATCCATATTCACCTACTATGTTTCCTTCTCTCCCTTTTCCTACACTCGAATTCCAGTCACCCATGACTATTAAATTTTCGTCTCCCTTCACTATCTGAATAATTTCTTTTATTTCATCATTCATTTCTTCAATTTCTTCGTCATCTGCAGAGCTAGTTGGCATATAAATTTGTAATACTGTAGTAGGTGTGGGTTTCGTATCTATCTTGGCCACAATAATGCGTTCACTATGCTGTTTGTAGTAGCTTACCCGCATTCCTATTTTCCTATTCATTATTAAACCTACTCCTGCATTACCCCTATTTGATTTTGTGTTTATAACCCTGTAGTCACCTGACCAGAAGTCTTGTTCCTCCTGCCACCGAACTTCACTAATTCCCACTATATCTAACTTCAACCTATCCATTTCCCTTTTTAAATTTTCTAACCTACCTGCCCGATTAAGGGATCTGACATTCCACGCTCCGATCCGTAGAACGCCAGTTTTCTTTCTCCTGATAATGACATCCTCTTGAGTAGTCCCCGCCCGGAGATCCGAATGGGGGACTATTTTACCTCCGGAATATTTTACCCAAGAGGACACCATCATCATTTAATCATACAGTAAAGCTGCATGCCCTCGGGAAAAATTACGGCTGTAGTTTCCCCTTGCTTTCAGCCGTTCGCAGTACCAGCACAGCAAGGCCGTTTTGGTTATTGTTACAAGGCCAGATCAGTCAATCATCCAGACTGTTGCCCTTGCAACTACTGAAAAGGCTGCTGCCCCTCTTCAGGAACCACACGTTTGTCTGGCCTCTCAACAGATACCCCTCCGTTGTGGTTGCACCTACGGTACGGCTATCTGTATCGCTGAGGCATGCAAGCCTCCCCACCAACGGCAAGGTCCATGGTTCATGGAGGGGGGGGGGGGGGCATCTCTGTCTTACCATTATATAATCTATCTGATACCTTGTAGTATCTCCATGATTCTTCCATGTATACAACCTTCTTTTATGATTCTTGAACCAAATGCGACTACTTCTACAAATAACAGATTAGGTGGGATCCAGTACATCACCTTTTCTACAGTTCCAATCATTCATACCCTAAGAAATTGCTCAGGTACTCGTTGACGGGTTCTCTTCAACGTGATGCGGTACAGCCTCTTCCAGTTCGGCGTGCACGGCGTGTCCTTGGAACACCACAGTCACGCCCGCTGACGGTGAAGGTTCTCTTTCTCGAAGCCGTTGCGCAAGTGTGGCGAAAAGGGTATGCGATGGAGTCGGACGTTGTGCAGAACGATCTTGATAAAGCTGACGACTAGCTCTTCCTTCACGATTCAGATGGGTCATGGCGGTGTATTCTGTAAACACGTACTCAACCATGTTGCTCTAGCACTCAACAGATATGAGAATGAGGCCCTAACCAGGTCAGAGAGGTAGGGTAGACGTCAAATGACATCAGCCGATCCGACGTAAGCAGCCGCCGCCCTCCCCCTCCCCAATCATTACTACCCTGTTGCATACCTACCTAGCAAACATGTTTCCAAACGGCAGCGTCACAGAAATAGTACGTTTCCGGACATGGGTTCGTATTCAAAATATCATGTACTCGCTGCCCTGTAGAAGTTAGTAATGGGAATTCCCGAACACCCTGTAGTTCTTGACCCCTACGTTTATTCTGCATTCATGTAGGCTACTGTGCGGCCAAAGGATTCCCTGGTGGTGGCTAACAGGCTGAAGTCCGTCTCTCAATGCTCATTTCAGCCTTATTCGGCAGCTGTCTATACGACGCGGCCGTGGTATGAATAGCCATACGGCGGCTGTCACGTGCCGTTGCCGTCCACACTCCCATTGTAGTGGACGGCTGCCGTGCCTCTAGCACGATGACGGGTGGGATCCTTCACATTGTTCAGGCAGGGTAGTCTTCGATGCAACAATAGTGTGTGCATCAGTTTATTTGGTCTACTGTCATATGCCTTTCTTTATGTTTTCGTATCTCCTTCTCGTGGGGCTGCACGTAGTTTGGGAAATAGCCACTGAGCGACTAATTTTTTAGTGGAAGAACGGCCTGTTTTGTGCGACAAATCACTAGAAAATTACAAGAACAGAATTCACACAAAAATGCTTGGATAGATGTATTCAAGGAATTTAGTTGATCATCTCAAAAGGCGAACTACAAGGGAAAAATTAATACTGTAAGTAAATTATTCAGTCACTTAAAGAGGTTGTATTATACCATTTTCCAAAATGTGTTTACGCTGAGTGAAGTAATAACAATCTTTCCAAAAAATTATATTGTAGAAAAATGCCGGTTTAGAGAACCAGTTAAAGTCAAAAAGTAATCCAGCATTATGTTCTTTGCGTTATTTGCTGAAATTGCACCACATACCGGTGTAGCTGCCTGCGCTCGTTAAAGTTCAATTATCAGTAACGTATCTTCCGTTTCAAGCCGCTTCTGTCACGCACGTAATTATGCAAAACGACAGACTTTTACAATATCTGTAGAAAAATCATGCTCCAAGTTCAAAGCTGTTCGAGAAATTCTCTGTTTGTCGTACAATATCAAATGTAAATAAATAAACAAATTGCTTTTGAAACATTTGAACGATATATTTCATTATTCCTTTGCGCCTGCAGGAGCTAGTTAGAAAATAAATTTCGATGTGACGATTGCAAAATACGGAGACCTTGCCATTTACTGAGACAGTATTTTCATTTCATTTACCTGATGGCGACAGACAGCGTTTGTATACATTGAACAGATTTCTTGAAGAACGTGCTCCTCCACTGCAACGAATCCTTCAGACGCGCATGTAGTTCATCGAATGTAGATATACTTATTCGATCATTGAAGAGGAACTTCTCAGTATTGCTACGGAGCTCTTCAATTGGGGAGTGAAACGCCCACATTTGTTCTTTCTTTAGTTAATTCGAAGAGTCCACTGTATTCTGTTTCCCCTTTTTTTCTAAGCTACGTAGCTGGGACTACGCTGAGAGACAGGGTTGGAAGAAAATCAAGGGACCTACTATGCCGTGCCGTGCACAACACCGACCGTATAAATGTGAATCCACCGTGCCGCGTACACGGTGCCTGCCGTTTAGACGGTTGCCGGAAAAGTGCGAAATAGGTGCACGGCTTCCTAGACTCGCTCTATGTTATTCGTATCCAGAAGTATCTCTGGTCAATCGATTTGTTAGACATCTCCACCGGCTAGAAATCCATCCAGCAGCAAAGCAACCATTATGGCCCAACTGCACTCCTGGAAACTCTGGTGTTAACAGTATTCATCATCACCAGAGATGTAAAGATCGACATGACTTTAACCAATGACATATCCTCACACCGGGGTCTCTTCGTCAACAAACTGGTCGCCGTCCATGTTCTTGCCCTGCCTGGAAAGGCACCACTTTTCTTCATAAAAGTGTACGATGAGAATCGTTGTGAAAAGTGAAGGAAATCTACGACAATAGCGGGTTCGTCCACCCATTCGCGGTGCAGTCTCGATGTTACTGAATGCACAATCAGTTCGCAATCTTTGCTGTGGTGCGAACTTACATGGTAACTGTTCCGAACGTCCGATCCAGTTTCCGGATAACTACAGTTCCGGAGTAGACTATAAGCTCTGCAAACAATCGCCATGCAGATAAATGGTTCAAATGGCTCTGAGCACTATGAGACTTAACATCTGAGGTCATAAGTCCCCTAGAACTTAGAACTACTTAAACCTAACTAACCTAAGGACATCACACACATCCATGCCCGAGGCAGGATTCGAACCTGCGACCGTATCGGTCGAGCGGTTCCAGACTGTAGCGCCTACAACCACTCGGCCACCCCGGCCGGCCCATGCAGACATTACTGGATTGCATTGTGCTGTGCGGTTAATCACAGACATATGTCTTGTTAAGTCCTGGGGTGGACTAGTGACTCCTGATCGACCTCGTATTGACTCATTTATAGCTCAATCAGTAGGCAAAATTTTGTTCATTGCTAGGACACTGGGAACACGTAGTCTGCCTGCAAAGCAAGTGGCTCACTAAACACTCATGCGATCGGTCTTAGAATTCTGGCATACTGCTCAAGTGAGTGTGATCCAGAGGATATTGAACGTATATAAGGGCAACACGATTAGTTGCAAGTTTGTTTGACCCACGCCTCACAGTATACTACTGAAAAACCTGCATGGTATACACCTGAAGAGACTATCCCGCGAAAGGCTAAAAGTAAGGAACGTACTACAATCTCCTACGTATCACTCCCACAGGCGTCGTGAAATTAAGATTGACTGACTACAGCCCGCATAGAGTCATCTGAGCAATACGCGAACATAAAAGGTAGAAGCCGCCATATCTGGTAGAACCGGAAGTACCCTTTGCTGTGCATTTCACCGGGGTTCACTAAGTATAGATGTAGGTGAAGTACTGAACTACAACCAGCATTTCCTGTATCGCCGGAGCCGGCCAGTGTGGCCGAGCGGTTCTAGGCGCTTCAGTCTGGAACCGCGCGACCGCTAATGTCGCAGGTTCGAATCCTGCCTCGGGCATGGATGTGTGTGATGTCCTTAGGTTAGTTAGGTTAAAGTAGTTCTAAGTTCTAGGGGACTGATGACCTCAGATATTAAGTCCCATAGTGCTCAGAGCCATTTGAACCATTTTCTTTTTTTTTTTTTCTTTCTTTTTTTTTGTATCGCTGGAGCCGTAAAATGAGCGTTTGTGGTACATCCAACGTACCAAACCTCCCCGCATTCGTTGTGCACGTACTTAAAGACCTCTGACGCCTCTAGTCGGCAAACTGCGAGGGTAATCCCAAAAGTAAGGTCTCCTATTTTTTTATAAGTATATAGAGACCTGTTTATTTCTACAATGGTCTACATCAGTTTACAGCTTGAACATGTAGCTATTTTTCGACATATTCAAAATTTCTGTCGATGCATTTTTGTAGACGCTGTGGCAGTTTTTGTATGCCCATGTCATACCAGCTCGCCGCCATGCTGTTCAGAAAGTTATGAACCTCTTGTTTCACCTCGTCATCGGAGCTGAATAGCTTTCCAACCAAATGTTCTTTTAACCTAGGGAACAGGTGACAGTCACTGGGCGCCAAGTCAGGACTGTAGGGTGGGTGGGTGATTATGTTCCATTGAAACTGTTGCAGGAGAGAAACGGTTTGCCGAGCGATGAGTGGGCGAGCGTCATGGAGAATGTGTACGCCCTTGCATTCCTATTCTCCGGTTCTGAATTGTTCAGTTTTTTCAGTCTGACACTACCTGTCAGCATTAATTGTGGTCCCAGTGGGCATAAAGTCGACCAACAATACCCCTTTCCGAGCCCAAAAAACGACTGTCATGACTTTACCGGCAGACTGTGTTTGTTTGAATTTCCGCGGCTTTGGCGAAGAAGGATGCCGCCACTGGCGCGATTGTTTCTTGGTCTCAGGTGTAAAGTGGTATGCCCAGGTTTCGTCTCCCGTGACAGTTGAGTCCAGAAAGTTGTCCTCTTCGGCTGCAAGGCGGTGAAGAAATGCGCGGGAAGCATCAACTCGTTGCCTCATGTGGTCCTCAGTCAGCATGCGTGGCACCCATCTTGCGCACACGTTCCGGTAGTTCAATGTTTCCGTTAAAATTTTGTGAGCGGTTCTTCGGGAAACCTCAGGAACCAACGTGCAGAGATCATCCAGGGTGATCCACCGATCTTCATGCATGCTTTGCTCAAACTTCAACACTGTCTCCTCAGAAACTGACGGTCTCCCGCTCCTTTCTTCGTCGTGAATTTCGGTCCGACCAGCTGCAAACTCTCTACGAACATTTTTGACATCCATGCTAGACTCACCATACACTTCCGTCAATCGGCGATGGATTTCAATCGGCGTAGTGCCCTTTGCGCTCAAAAACGGAATACCTGTGCGCAATTCGCACTTGGGGGTAACATCCAACGGAAGCTCCATTCTCAACGGCTGCCAAACCAAGACAGCGCCTCAGCGCGGGGTGCGCATGTTTACACACAGCACGTGAAGCACTCTTCATAACAGTGTGACCAACTGCCACACAGAGTTCTGTATTTGTAAAAAAATTGGAGACCTTACTTTTGGGATTACCCTCGTACTATTCAAAGAGCACCATCCTATCATTAACTTGTAAACTTCAACGAACGACCACCTGTAAATACGGATTTACGGTTCTACAGTTTCAAAACGTTTGTGAGTATGTTATGTTTAATCTCTACCGTGATATGCAATCCTTCGGAAATCCTGTTCGAAATACACGTATATGCTTTTTTTCTTGATCATGCTTAGTTTTGAGACGGTGGTGTATTTCTATCGTTCACTCGTTTCCGATCTCCGCAAATCGTCTGGTTAGCTTTAGGCAAAGCTCCAGCAGTTCTCTGGCTGCGATGACCAAGTTAGCGCTTACACTGTGCGCATCTCGGAGCAGTGACAAAGGATGAGGGCTGGCGTGGGCAGAAAGAACAGTGGCGTGGGCGGAATGAGAACAGTAGGAAAGAATTGAATAATTTATGTGGGAACCAGCGATGCGCGACAGCGTTCGCCCCCACGGAAGGGAATAATGTTAACCAAACAGAGCAACTTCTAATTCGTAATAAAAGTGCGCTCATGAATGATTAAACGGCATTTTCCCGCCAGCAGTTCCCCGTTTGTTCAGTTGCAGCGCTAATTTGCCTCTGACAGCATTAAACAGACTGCAGCTGCCTTCAAAGGATTTTGAAGGCACGCGTGCCGTCACTGGTGCTAGCTTTGTCTCCGGTTGCGTGTCAGATTCGGTGCGGTTTACAACTTCTCGTCAACTCGAGATTGGTATCGTATAATCCCTGAAGTGGCATCTCAGCACCGAATAATTTAGCGAAATCGCAGGAATCTGAGAACTGGAGCAAACACTGCTCTACTTCTATGTTTGAATATTCAACAAAACTGCCGTCAACTGTAGCAACTATGTCAACACGCTATCATACAACCTCTGGTGATAAACATTGAAAGAAAAGCTTTCTCCTGTATTGTGCACGTTTCCTTACAAAAGCAACTATTATTTGAATCATGGGAATGGTCGAGTCTAATGTCTCTATTCTGGTGTCTCGCAGCGACATACACTGAAGAGCAAAAGAAACTGGTACACTTGCCTAATATTGTGTAGGGCCCCCGCGGGCACGCAGAAGTGTCGCAACACGATGTGACATGGACCCGACTGTTGTCTCAAGTAGTGCTGGAAAGAAACGACACCATGAATCTTGCAGAGCTGTCCATAAATCCGTGAGAGTACGAGGGGCTACAGATCTCTTCTGAACAGCACGTTGCAAGGCATCCCAGGTATGCTCAATAATGTTCGTGTGTGGGGGGGAAATTTGGTGGCCAGCGGAAGTCTTTAAAGACGTAAGAGTGTTCCTGGAGCCACTCTGAAGCAATTGTGCACGTGTGGGGTGTCGCATTGTCCTGCTGGAATTGCCCAAGTCCGTCGGAATGCAAAATGGACATTAATGGACGCATGTGAACAGACAGGATACTTAGTGTCACCTGTCAGAGCCGTATCTAGACGTATCAGGGGTTCCATGTCACTTCAACTGCACACTCCTCACACCTTTACAGAACCTCCATCAGCTGGGGCAGTCCCCTACTCACATGCAGGGTCCATGGATTCATGAGGTAGTCTTCAAACCCGTACAAGTCCATCCGCTCGATAAAATTTGAAACGAGACTTGTCCGACCATGCAACGTATCTCCAGTCATCAACAACAGTCTAATGTCGGTGTTGACGGATCCAGGCGAGGCGTAAAGCTTTGTGTCGTGCAATCGTCAAGGGTACACGAGTGAGCTCATATCGATGATTTTACATCTACATCTACATTTATACTCCGCAAGCCAACCAACGGTGTGTGGCGGAGGGCACTTTACGTGCCATTGTCATTACCTCCCTTTTCTGTTCCCGTATGGTTCGCGTGAAGAACGACTGCCGGAAAGCCTCCGTGCGCGCTCGAATCTCTAATTTTACACTCGTGACCTCCTCGGGAGGTATAAGTAGGAGGAAGCAATATATTCGATACCTCATCCAGAAACGCACCCTCTCGAAACCTGGACAGCAAGCTACACCGCGATGCAGAGCGCCTCTCTTGCAGCGTCTGCCGCTTGAGTTTGCTAAAGATCTCCGTAACGCTATCACGCTTACCAAATAACCCTGTGACGAAACGCGCCCCTCTTCTTTGGATTTTTCGTAGAATAGGCGGCACGCTGACACTAGTTGATGGTCCAGCATTAAAATCTGCAGCAATTTGAGGAAGGGTTGCACTTCTGTCACGTTGAACGAGTCTTTTCAGTCGTTGGCTCCGTTCTTGCAGGATCTCTTTCCGGCCGCAGCGATGTCAGAGATTTGATGTTTTACCGGATTCCTGATATTCACGGTACACTCGTGAAATGGTCGTACGGGAAAATCCCCACTTCATCGCTACCTCGGAGATGCTGTGTCCCATCGCTCGTGAGCCCGACTGTAACACCACGTTCAAACTCACTTAAATCTTGACAGCCTGCCATTGTAGCAGAAGTAATCGATCTGACAACTGCGCCAGACACTTGTTATCTTATTTAGGCGCTGCGGACCGCGGCGCCGTATTCTGCCTATTTACATATCTCTGTATTTAATTACGCATGCATATACCAGTTTCTTTGGCGCATCAGTGTAGTTTAAACAATACATCACGTCACAGTCTCTCTCTCCTTGAAACAAAACGTACCATAGAGAAATGGACACTAGTCTGTAAGACTTAACGTCGAGGTACAGGGTGTTTCAAAAATGACCGGTGTATTTGAAACGGCAATAAAAACTAAACGAGCAGCGATAGAAATACACAGTTTGTTGCAATATGCTTGGGACAACAGTACATTTTCAGGCAGACAAACTTTCGAAATTACAGTAGTTACAATTTTCAACAACAGATGGCGCTGCGGTCTGGGAAACTCTATAGTACGATATTTTCCACATATCCACCATGCGTAGCAATAATATGGCGTAGTCTCTGAATGAAATTACCCGAAACCTTTGACAACGTGTCTGGCGGAATGGCTTCACATGCAGATGAGATGTACTGCTTCAGCTGTTCAATTGTTTCTGGATTCTGGCGGTACACCTGGTCTTACAAGTGTCCCCACAGAAAGAAGTCACAGGGGTTCATGTCTGGCGAATAGGGAGGCCAATCCACGCCGCCTCCTGTACGTTTCGGATAGCCCAAAGCAATCACACGATCATCGAAATATTCATTCCGGAAATTAAAGACGTCGGCCGTGCGATGTGGCCGGGCACCATCTTGCATAAACCACGAGGTGTTCGCAGTGTCGTCTAAGGCAGTTTGTACCGCCACAAATTTACGAAGAATGTCCAGATAGCGTGATGCAGTAATCGTTTCGGATCTGAAAAATGGGCCAATGATTCCTTTGGAAGAAATGGCGGCCCAGACCAGTACTTTTTGAGGATGCAGGGACGATGGGACTGCAACATGGGGCTTTTCGGTTCCCCATATGCGCCAGTTCTGTTTATTGACGAAGCCGTCCAGGTAAAAGTAAGCTTCGTCAGTAAACCAAATGCTGCCCACATGCATATCGCCGTCATCAATCCTGTGCACTGCATCGTTAGCGAATGTCTCTCGTGCAGCAATGGTAGCGGCGCTGAGGGGTTGCGTTTGAATTTTGTATGGATAGAGGTGTAAACTCTGGCGCATGAGACGATACGTGGACGTTGGCGTCATTTGGACCGTAGCTGCAACACGGCGAACGGAAACCCGAGGCCGCTGTCGGATCACCTGCTGCACTAGCTGCGCGTTGCCCTCTGTGGTTGCCGTACGCGGTCGCCCTACCTTTCCAGCACGTTCATCCGTCACGTTCCCAGTCCGTTGAAATTTTTCAAACAGATCCTTTATTGTATCGCTTTTCGGTCCTTTGGTTACATTAAACCTCCGTTGAAAACTTCGTCTTGTTGCAACAACACTGTGTTCTAGGCGGTGGAATTCCAACACCAGAAAAATCCTCTGTTCTAAGGAATAAACCATGTTGTCTACAGCACACTTGCACGTTGTGAACAGCACACGCTTACAGCAGAAAGACGACGTACAGAATGGCGCACCCACAGACTGCGTTGTCTTCTATATCTTTCACATCACTTGCAGCGCCATCTGTTGTTGAAAATTGTAACTACTGTAATTTCGAAAGTTTGTCCGCCTGAAAATGTACTGTTGTCCCAAGCATATTGCAACAAACGGCGTATTTCTATCGCTGCTCGTTTAGTTTTTATTGCCGTTTCAAATATACCGGTCATTTTTGAAACACCCTGTAGATAAAGTAACATAACATACTAACAATTCGGCGTAAAAGAATGGAAGTGCGCGGGCGTGTTGCCAGAGGTGGAAAGCTGGACGTCAGATGGCCAAATGGGATTGGCTCAGCAACACGAGGCAGTGAGGAAGTGCGAAAGACACTGTGCGCCGATTAGCGAAAAGTTACGGTGCACTGTGGTGGTGTTCTTCATTACCACATGGCCTGAAGACGACATTTGGATGACTTCACATGGGAAAGAATCAGCGGGAAAATGAAGGAGGACGAAGTGTGTCCAGTGTAGCCCAGGAGTTTGGTATTGCACACGGCGTTGTTTCACATGTATGGGCAGCTTACCGAAACACGGGCACTACTCCCCGACGGAGAAATGGTGGTCGACCACGGTCCACTACAGCAGCAGGTGATCGCTACGTTGTGCAACAGGCTAGAAAGGAAACACGTCAAACGGCGGTTGCAATTGCAGTTGATTCATAATCAACTGCAAGCGTCATTTTTCGGTACAGTGATCCGTTATGGGTGGTTTGATACGAAATCATGCTACTGTGGCAAATTGGCCTTCAAAGATGCTTGTGCTGTTCCCAATTTCTGTTTCAAATGTTTCTACGATCGGTATCGTCTAAGGGAAAGCACCAAATCTTCCTGAAGAATAAACATAAGAATAAAATATTAAAAAAATGGTTCAAATGGCTCTGAACACTATGGGACTTAACTGCTGTGGTCATCAGTCCCCTAGAACTTAGAACTACTTAAACCTAACTAACCTAAGGACATCACACACATCCATGCCCGAGGCAGGATTCGAACCTGCGACCGTAGCGGTTGCGCGGTTCCAGACTGAAGCGCCTAGAACCGCTCGGACACTCCGGCCGGCATAAAATATAAGAATTGATATAAGAACGAAACATAAGAATATGAGAATATAAAAAGAGTGCAACCCCTAAAACTGTCATGTAGATAAGACGCTTCTTGTGAAACCACTGGTACTTTTGGAATTAATGTAACACCCTCGTATCCCCTCACCTGATAGAAACATGCATGTAGTAACCTTCTACTGACATGGGTAGATAATACAAAAATAAATAAATAAAAAGAATAATCGGGTTTCGAACACGAGAGGCCGTGACGACTCGCACTGTGCCACCATTTCGGCTATTGTTGCACTCTGGAAAGAATCTAAATTACGTCAGAAAGTTTGACCGTCAGTTTCTCAGAAACTGTCGAGTATCCACGGGTAAGCCGAGACACGTGTTCGCTTACTTTGACACCTCTTCCACTGAGCAAACTTTCTGCGAAATCGGGTCACGGCACTTCCCGTGTTCTCCTCGTACGTAATTTGCAGTTGCCGGGGTGATTTTTTTCAACTTTAACTTTGTTCCCACTTTGAATATATTGGCAATAGGGCGTCGCTACTTTTAATACTAGCGGGAGTATTGTTTCCTTATGCGATCGCATGTATTCTTCCGTCCGCAGCTCGTTATCTATTGGTTAGCGTTGCTGCCTCTCGATCACGGGGTCACGGGTTCGATTCCCGGCCGGGTTGGGGATTTTCTATGCCCTGTGACTGGGTGTTTGTGTTGTCACCATCATCATTCGTGACAAGTGGCTAGATTGGACTGAGAGAAAAATTGGACAGTGTAAAAAAATTAGGACTTAATACGAGTGCTGGATACCGCTAGATGAGCGCCCCACAAACCAAACATCATTATGTACTCTTGCAGTATTAACATTTTTACGTTATACAAGGTGGACCAGAACCCCACCGACAAATTTTCAAAGGTTGTTTAGAGATAACTTGTGTATTTTCTTATAATGGTCCCACGGTCTCCGGCAGCTTGTTACAGAGTTACTGAATTTCGTTTGGTTTCATGCCCCAGTTAGCTTCGTGCATTTACTGCACTGAAAATAGTGCACGAGAGAGAAAATGTCGACGGTATGATCTGTTTTTGTTTCCATACGCTCTCGGTACCTACTGTGGACAAAAGTATTGTCCTCCTCACCTCACTGTCCTCAAGTTTGCATTCACTACTGCTCGGTCTTGTGTATGGTTTTGTTTTCCAGCAATGTTAGCTATGCATTAACAGTGATACACAGCAGTACTAGGGACATATTTACTAATGAATAACTGTCGGTTATGCACCTCGTGTATGGGTTCACTGAATGCACGACGCTTTTCTGAGCTGTTTCCGCACAGACAGCAACCACGTCAAAGTACTTTTGCATCTCTACACAGGCGCCTACGAGAAACGGGGTTCTTCCGTGCTACAATGGCTGTGTGAGGTATGTTAGAACACCCCATGTTGGTGAATGTGTTACGCGCTATTGGTGGTAATCCTGCCTTCGATAGTCGGCCCGTTGCATGAGTTCTGATCACAAGCCTATCAACTGTTTTCAGAGTCTGACAAGGGCCATACTAAAAATCGTGAGCGACCCATTGTTAGAATTCAAATTCCAGATACCTGCCGCTGTGGGTCACCGTTGCTGGTGTCAGCGGCCTTGCCTTGCCGCTCTACATCTACACATACTCCACAAGCCACCATATAGTGCGTAGCGGAGGGTACCTTGTACCACTAATAGTCATTTCCTTTCCTGTTCCGATCGAAAATAGAGCTTGGCGCGCTGCGATCCGTCGCATGCGATATCGTCTGCAACAGGTTTCTTGGCTCCACACTCCACCCACGAGCGATTTGCCAAGCAACTTTAGTCACTATTATGAGGTTCTCTGTATCGAGAGGTTCTGCTATGGTAAATGAACTGCTATGTTTAGCAGCAGTTACAGTAGATTTCCCTCTTCCCTTCCCCCCCCCCCCCCCCCCGGCCAAATACATCCAAAACATAAATTTCAAATAAAGGAGAATTAAAATTTATTACACTCGTTCTGAAACGCTTTTCTGGGGAACTTAAGGTTACTCTACAGAATATAATACATTTTTCACTGACTCCAAATGGGTTATGTGTACATGAATATGCCTGGCAGATTCCACCTGTGTGTCGGACCGAAACTAGAACTCGGGACCTCTTCCTTTCGAGCGTACGTCCTCAGTGGTACAGTCCACTCTACCTAGCACGTCTCACGACCCGTCCTCACAACATTATGTCCGCCGGTACCTGTCTACCTTCCAGATTTCACAGAAGCTCTTCGGCGAAACTTGCAAGACTAGCACTCTCGGAAGAAAGGATATCGCAGAGACATGGCTTCGCCACATCACGGAATAAGGTAGGTAGGTTTAAATTGAGAAACATGCTTCAAATGTCGTGGAGTTCTATTGAATTACCAACGGATGGCGCTTCATATAATACAATAATTAACTTAACAATTTATTTTTAGTAAAGACAATGTTCTTTATAACGAGTGCTCAACATGTCGGCTGTCATTGATCAGCAATACTCATTGATCAACAATATCTGAATTTGAGGGACAACGTTGTGAACAGCACTTTACAGCAATATCAGCAGGTACGGTGAGAAACTGCCGTCGCACGTATCTATTAGTATTCCTAATGAGGACGGACTTGAGACTTCAGGTAATCCTTTTTTTTTTTTTTTCTTTTTTTTTTTTTCATCAGTCTACTGACTGGTTTGATGCGGCCCGCCACGAATTCCTTTCCTGTGCTAACCTCTTCATCTCAGAGTAGCACTTGCAACCTACGTCCTCAATTATTTGCTTGACGTATTCCAATCTCTGTCTTCCTCTACAGTTTTTGCCCTCTACAGCTCCCTCTAGTACCATGGAAGTCATTCCCTCATGTCTTAGCAGATGTCCTATCATCCTGTCCCTTCTCCTTGTCAGTGTTTTCCACATATTCCTTTCCTCTACGATTCTGCGTAGAACCTCCTCATTCCTTACCTTATCAGTCCACCTAATTTTCAACATTCGTCTATAGCACCACATCTCAAATGCTTCGATCCTCTTCTCTTCCGGTTTTCCCACAGTCCATGTTTCACTACCATACAATGCTGTACTCCCGACGTACATCCTCAGAAATTTCTTCCTCAAATTAAGGCCGGTATTTGATATTAGTAGACTTCTCTTGGCCAGAAATGCCTTTTTTGCCATAGCGAGTCTGCTTTTGATGTCCTCCTTGCTCCGTCCGTCATTGGTTATTTTACTGCCTAGGTAGCAGAATTCCTTAACTTCATTGACTTCGTGACCATCAATCCTGATGATAAGTTTCTCGCTGTTCTCATTTCTACTACTTCTCATTACCTTCGTCTTTCTCCGATTTACTCTCAAACCATACTGTGTACTCATTAGACTGTTCATTCCGTTCAGCAGATCATTTCATTCTTCTTCACTTTCACTCAGGATAGCAATGTCATCAGCGAATCGTATCATTGATATCCTTTCACCTTGTATTTTAATTCCACTCCTGAACCTTTCTTTTATTTCCATCATTGCTTCCTCGATGTACAGATTGAAGAGTAGGGGCGAAAGGCTACAGCCTTGTCTTACACCCTTCTTAATACGAGCACTTAATTCTTGATCGTCCACTCTTATTATTCCCTCTTGGTTGTTGTACATATTGTTTATGACCCGTCTCTCCCTATAGCTTACCCCTACTTTTTTCATAATCTCGAACAGCTTGCACCATTTTATATTGTCGAACGCTTTTTCCAGGTCCACAAATCCTATGAAAGTGATTTTTCTTTAGCCTTGCTTCCATTATTAGCCGTAACGTCAGAATTGCCTCTCTCGTCCCTTTACTTTCCTAAAGCCAAACTGATCGTCACCTAGCGCATTCTCAATTTTCTTTTCCATTCTTCTGTATATTACTCTTGTAAGCAGCTTCGATGCATGAGGTGTTAAGCTGATTGTGCGATAATTCTCGCACTTGTTAGCTCTTGCCGTCTTCGGAATTGTGTGGATGATGCTTTTCCGAAAGTCAGATGGTATATCGCCAGACTCATATATTCTACACACCAACGTGAATAGTCGTTTTGTTGCCACTTCCCCCAATGATTTTAGAAATTCTGATGGAATGTTACCTATCCCTTCTGCCTTATTTGACCGTAAGTCCTCCAAACCTCTTTTAAATTCCGATTCTAATACTGGATCCCCTATCTCTTCTAAATCGACTCCTGTTTCTTCTTCTATCACATCAGACAAATCTTCACCCTCATAGAGGCTTTCAATGTATTCTTTCCACCTATCTGCTCTCTCCTCTGCATTTAACAGTGGAATTCCCGTTGCACTCTTAATGTTACCACCGTTGCTTTTAATGTCACCAAAGGTTGTTTTGACTTTCCTGTATGCTGAGTCTGTCCTTCCGACAATCATATCTTTTTCGATGTCTTCACATTTTTCCTGCAGCCATTTCGTCTTAGCTTCCCTGCACTTCCTATTTATTTCATTCCTCAGCGACTTGTATTTCTGTATTCCTGATTTTTCCCGGAACATGTTTGTACTTCCTCCTTTCATCAATCAACTGAAGTATTTCTTCAGTTACCCATGGTTTCTTCGCAGTTACCTCGTTACTACGCGTTGCCTTTCTTTGAATGATCCTAAAACTGTCACGGGGGATTCGGGTGGCTGGTAAAAGCATCTGTTAATTGACTTGAGTACAACTAGACCTGTTACATGGGTCTAGGTAACTTCATAGTCAGACTTGATTTCGACCTCGATTGTTGCCATATTTTTGTCGACTGCAGTAAGTATTCCTCCTGCTGAGGCATCTAATCTTTGTTTTCGCTATATGTTCGATGCCTCGCTAGATATTTGAGCTTTCTCCTTCGCGAAAAAAAGCCAGCTACCGGTTCCGAGAATAATTTGAGCGCGACAACATTCCTCAAGGGCAGTAAATTCAGGTACTATATTACAAATACTTCGGCGATTTATCTTTATATTTCGCTCTCTGCATATCGACTGGAGAACGTTCATAAGAGTAACCGAGACTACCGGCTAGCCTAAAAAAATAGTCATGTGCTCCCTACAAGTACTCTGCAGCCACTGCAACCGCTTTGTGTAGTACACCCCTGAATTATCAATGGGACTCCTATAGTTCTCCAACCTATAATGAAGGTCCAGAAATCTGCAGCCAGGACAGTCAGAGAATTGACGAATCCTTTGGATGAAACCCTCCATTCAACTCTAAACCAAAGAACTCCCAATAAATTCTTGTAGCGATGCTGCAAATTGTGTGCTCTACTTGTACCGCACGTGCGACGCCAGCAGACTTCACCACTTCACCAGCCAAGTGTATGAACTGATGATGGCCTCACAACCCAAGTAACAGGCGTCAATGGCGCTGACATAATACACAACTTCCAAACGCAGACGACTGCAAATGGTTCAGATGGCTCTGAGCACTATGGCACTTAATTTCTGAGGTCATCAGTCAGCTAGAACTTAGAACTATTTAAACCTAAGGACATCACACAATCCATACCCCAGGCAGGATTCGAACCTGCGACCGTAGCGGTCGCGCGGTTCCAGACTGCAGTGCATATAACCGCTCGGCCACTCCGGCCGGCAGACGACTGCACCCTGCACGCTCCAAAACTGTAGGCAGGACCTCTACTTACGTCAGAAGAGGCCCCCCGGCACATGTACCAAGTGTACACTGGATTTCTTTGCAACCCTGGACATTATTTCTCTTAGGGGCTCCAAACCGCAGATAACATTGGAGCTCCGGGTAAATAGTAAACCCGATCCCGCATGTGCCTGTCCACTCACAGGGTGAATGGATGAGACCAGATGGCCAGGCTTCACTTAGACTCTCCGACTAGTGGCGCAGACGCGTTACCATCTACCTCTTATCGTCTTCTGAGGTCATACCCACCATGTCAGCTATACTGAAAAGTGACTTGGCAACTGTGGGCGAAACACGCAGCACCTGAGGTGTCACATAAGAAGCGCCAGATTCTCCGCCATCGCTACACCCCGAGGCACCAGCCTAATGA
This sequence comes from Schistocerca nitens, assembly GCF_023898315.1. NCBI lineage: Eukaryota > Metazoa > Arthropoda > Insecta > Orthoptera > Acrididae > Schistocerca > Schistocerca nitens. The sequence continues at coordinate 180,040,572 of NC_064617.1, read as the reverse complement.
AGACTGCCCGTGGCTAAATGCGTCTTTAACTGTTCGCGAACTGCGGCCAGCTTGCACGCAGTACGCGTACATCTATCCATCCCAGTAATACTAACTTAACACGTAACTGTAGAAGCACACACAGAAAACTAAATACGTAGGCTGGAACTTAAATATTGGCAAAACTTCTGTGGAGACACTATGCAATGCCGCTGATAGCACACGTTGTTGACATACCTACCTTACCTCCGAGGAAATGGACTCGCCTGTCCCACGTCATCTGCGTGCGCACAATCGAGGTAAACACAGTCACTTGTGAGCGAGCGGTCTAACGTAACGGTGTCACTATGTTTTCGAAACAGGAACAACGGAGTTGGATCAAGATTGAATGTGCCAGAGGTAGTACAGCACGACACCGTCATCAAGGTCTTCAAGACACGTGTGGGGAATTGGTATTGTCGTACAGAACAATGGCACGTTGGGCAAAAGCCTTCAACGAAGGTCGGCAAACTGTGGCAGACATGCTTCGGGCAGGTCGTCCTAGCATCTCTTCAGAAGAAGTGCATGCTGTTGCCGCGTTAGTGGACAGTGAACGACACCATACGATTCGTGAGCTCACCCACGAAACCGGATGGGGGGCCCGCATCTCGTGGTCGTGCGGTAGCGTTCTCGCTTCCCACGCCCGGGTTCCCGGGTTCGATTCCCGGCGGGGTCAGGGATTTTCTCTGCCTCGTGATGGCTGGGTGTTGTGTGCTGTCCTTAGGTTAGTTAGGTTTAATTAGTTCTAAGTTCTAGGGGACTGATGACCATAGCTGTTAAGTCCCATAGTGCTCAGAGCCATTTGAATTTGAACCGGATGAGGGCATACGACTGTACTTCGCAACCTGAAGGAACGCCTGGGCATGCGAAAAATTGCATCACGAAGGGTTCCTCATGACTTGACGGAAATGCAGAAATGGATGTGTTACGACGCTGCTCAGACGCACTTGGAGTGCTATGGGTGCGAAGGAGAGGCTTTCTTATGCCGTATCGCAACACTGGATGAGACATGAGCCACATCGTACGAGCCAAAATGGAAACGCCAATCCAACTAATAGCGTCATTATGGGTCGCCGCGAAAGTCGAACGTGCGTCAGAGCATCAGCATGGTGAAAGTTATGGTGATTCTATGGACGACTGTGATGATCTTATCCCAACACATTACGTTCCTCCACGGCAGACCGTCAATGCAATGTATTACTGTTCGTTTTTGGGGCATCACCTGCGCCAGCTTTGCGAAAGAAGCGGCGACGCTTTCTGCGCAACCCACCCATCATTCTGCACGACAATGCACGGTTGCACACGGCGCAAGCTGTAGCTGCTCTGTTCGGTCGATGGGACTGGGATGTTCTATACCATCCACCATACTCCCCTTAGTCCTTGTGACTTTAATTTGATTCCGAAGATGAGGGGACCACCTTGTGGCATTCTCTTCAGAACTGTTCCACAGATTCGACAGGCAGTAGACCGCTCCATTCGCACCATCAACAGAACAGGCTCTGCTACCGGTATACTACGCCTCCCACATCGCTGGCAACGGGTGCTACACAACACATCGCTGGCAACGGGTTCTACACAACGCTGGTGACTACTTTGAAGGACAGTAACAAGTGCAAACATGTAACTCTTTTATATCGGTTGTGAATAAATAGTTGCCACTATTTAAGTTCCAACCCTCGTATTTAACTTACTACCTACTTGACGTGTCACCAGCGGAGGCTGACGCCTTACTGAACTGTTTTGCTAGCCACTCAAAGGAAATTATAATTGTTACAGACTGCGTGAATCTACACTTTGCAGTTACTAAAACGTGAGATTACACCTCTTAAATGCAAAAACACACACGTAATTTACGGCTTAAACTACGAAAAAAATACACAAAAGCTAAATATGTTACTTGCTACTCTGTTGCTTCATCACAGGCGGCAGCTGGAAATTGTCTCATCGCTTCCTCACGTGCATGACACCGCCAGCTGCTTGTGACCAAGGGCCACATGCTGACCACAGCACCCTCCCAGCCGGTTGTGCATGGCTTCCATCCTGTGGGCGTTGGCCTCTTTGGGCACCATCACGTCTATGGTTTAACAATGCTGTTTCCTTGTTGACACACAAGGAAACTCCAACGCAACCATTTCTGCTTCAGTGCTTCCCTGATCTGGTTAGTGGCCTACCAGCATCCTGACAACCAGCTACTTCGCTCCACCTATTATGACAGCCAACCATACCAGTCACTGTAAGTAGTGACAGAAGTGGTAAGTGGTATCACAGTAAGATCCAGAATCACGTCTCCGCTCCGGCTGCAGCTTGCAGTTCAGTAGTACAGTCTGAAGGTGCAATTCATGAAGCCAGGGGAAGCTGCAGACTTGTCACAATTTAACGGGAATTGTGAAGTATGGTACTTGCAATAAGTGAGATGGCAGTTAGTACTTCAGCAGGTCCTGAATTACCATGTGCACATGCCCAGCGTTACAGGCACGTCAGTGCTCAGACTCTCGATGGCCTATGATCCGTCGTAGGAATTAGTGTCGTGTTTTTGTACTTCTGTCTGAGTGTTTCTGGTAGTTGTTCTTGTTTTGTGGTGTACTTGAGTATACAGCATTGCTGGATAGAGGTTGTGCAAATGCAAGAAATACGAGCAATGCGGTTTTGACGAAATAGCTCTTTGAAATGGCGGAGAAGAACGCAAGTAGTCACTTTAATGGTAAATAGGGAGCACAGACAAGCCGGAACACTGGAAGAAAAACCTTCAGACAGTATACCTAGTCCTTCTGTGAAGACCGAGCGAGGTGGCGCAGTGGTTAGACACTGGACTCGCATTCGGGAGGACGACGGTTCAATCGCGCGTCCGGCCATCCTGAGTTAGGTTTTCCGTGATTTCCCTAAATCGCTCCAGGCAAATGCCGGGATGGTTCCTTTCAAAAGGGCACGGACGACTTCCTTCCCCGTCCTTCCCTAATCCGATGAGACCGATGACCTCGCTGTCTGGTCTCCTTCCCCGAAACAGCCAACCTTCTGTGAAACCTCTTGCAGCTAGTTGAGTGGCTCGTTTTTCGGGTAAACCAGCTGAGAACGTGTCAGCAACTGCTGACAATTTAGAAGCTGCTGCTAGACGGGTAACTACCGAGATGACGTGCAGCTGCATTTGGCCAAGTGACGATTAGTAAGCGACGCACGACGTGCAACACGTGGTGTTAAATAATGCACGTAAATTTGAACAACTTAAGAAGGGAGTATCAGCTGTACCACAAACAGAACGACTTAATGGAATGTCTCAAAAATGAAACTAGTCGGTGGAAGCATTCTTGGACAGAACCAGGAAAATCAGTGTACAAACATATGACGCAGAATGAACTGCCAGACAAAATCATTCTGCAAAATGTAAAATACAAGGTGCTAGATGAATTTCCACCCGATATGGCGAAGAGTACAGATGGAAAATCCAAAGGATTTGGCTTTGGCCATTAAACTTGCTATGGAGCTCAATGGACATAGTGACTCGGATGCAGGAAAAGTGGAGTCTTTTTTCCTCAGAGGTAAAATTCTATAGTGGCGGAAGTGCAAGCCACTTTTGGACATAATGCTGCCAACCACAGTGTTATGAATGTGATGTGGTGGAGCGTTAGGTACAAGATTGTCAAGGTAGAAAGCAAAGTGGGGGTGAGTGGTTTTGGGGAAGGAGATCAGACAGCGAGGTCATCGGTCTCATCGGATTAGGGAGGGATGAGGAAGTAAGTCGACCGTGCCCTTTCAAAGGAACCATCCCGGCATTTGCCTGGAGTGATTTAGGGAAATCACGGAAAACCTAAATCAGGATGGCCGGACGCGGGATTGAACCGTTGTCCTCCCGAATGCGAGTCCAGTGTCTAACCACTGCGCCACCTCGCTCGGTAGAAAGCAAAGTAAACGGGGTTATAACAAACGTTCGTTAACCGCCAGTCGGAATTCCTCAACTGCCAGACAGCATTCTCAATAAAACAGAACGTTGCAAAAACATACGCATATGCAGAGGCAGAGTGCTGCTTGGTGATCATGGTAAACGGAACGGAACATCAGAGTTTTAGTGGACACAGGGCTCATCTGCCAATAACTAGTCTGGACCCATTGGGTACGGACAGGCTAACGTCCCCACGTCGTTAGTTGCGTGGAGTGGAGGACAATGATGAGGCTTCATTTGGGTTGGCACTGGCCAATTTCTGTATTCAAGCAATGAATTTTCAGGAATATAAGGAAGTTTTGCCTGTATAAGAGAGGGGTACTTTGCATTCTGGATTGGATTTTCTGGAGAAGTACCACACACAAACTGATCTTAGGCAGTGTGCTATCGAACTCAGTGGAACGCTTTCCCGGCTTGGAATGACAGCTACCAAGTGGTACATTGTCTCAATATTTTCTGATCATGAAGTACACTTCCATTAATGCTCAATTCACATGATAAAGTATCAAGACACAAAGGAAAATTCCTCTAGGTGAACATAGGAACTAACCTATTGAATAATTTGTTGTGTGTTATAGAGCCATAGAAGCCTGGCAGGCATACAGAACACAGGAGATTACATGGTTCTTGCGAGTGTACATGATTTTAGCCCTGACGAAGTGCATCTGCTATCCTCCAATTAAAATTATTTTTATAACTGACACATTACAGTGGCAAGTTGGGGGGGGGGGGCAGGGAGAGGGGGGGGGGGGTATTGTTGCTGGAGTACATCTAGCCACACTTCCCCAATGCAACACAGGTAGTATGTGGCATTCAACGAAGAGCTATAGTTGGTCAGCAACTGGTCCCTACCATTAACTCACTTAAAAGTCAGTCACAAAGTAATTTTAATTGGCAGTATGAAATGGTTACTGATTGCCAATTTGAACTTTCTAGATGAAATACTAGTGCCTAAAACAAGAATAGTCATAAATACACACCCTCTGCCAAGCAGACTGGGCAACCCATCTCAACGTAAACGTTTCTTCATGATGGATTTGAAGATCAGATATCATCAATTGGAAGCAGTCCAGAAGACCAGCCGAAAATCGCAGTTACCATTCTATGGGGCACTATCAGTATCGATGGATGCTGTTTGGGCTTAAGAATACATCAGCCACATTCCAAAGGTTTTGGATGGAATGTTACGGGAATTAAAACCACGGAAGCATATGGTCTATTTAGGTAATAGTATTGGGTTTTCTACAGCTCTAGAAGAGCAAGTGCAACAACTGGAGGAAGTGTTTAAGACATTGCCCAGATGTGGTGACTACTAACGCAAGGCTGATACACGCTGTCCATGATTTCTTATTTCATGAACGACGAAGGAACTTCTATCATTTGTTAGAACTGTGTAATTATTACAGAAAATTAGTCAACGAGTTTGCCGAAACTGCTTGACTGTAATCCAATTTCTTGAAAAAAGGTAAGAAATTTCTGTGGTCAGATCACTGTCAGACCACATTTGAGAAACTGAAAGAGGCGTTAGCAGCTCTCCCAGTATCAGTATTTCCATATTATAAGGAGTTAATCCTGTCCTGTGATGGAAGCAATCAGGCGATTGGGTGTATTCTAAGTCAGGGCATGAATGGCAAGAAAAATGCGGTAGCATTTGTGTTGAGACAGTTGAATGAGGCCAAACGGAAATTCCTCAATAGTGAGGAAAGAGGGAGTGAGTACCATATATGATATTAAGCTGTTACTAGGACTGAAAGATCCTTCAAGTAGATTGAACCATTGGGCAATAAATTTGAGTGAATTGATTATGAAAAAATGGTTCAAATGGGTCTGAGAACTATAGGACTTAACAGCTGAGGTCATCAGTCCCCTAGAACTTAGAACTAGTTAAACCTAACTAACCTAAGGACATCACACACATCCATGCCCGAGGCAGGAGTCGAACCTGCGACCTGGTTCCGGACTGAAACGCCTAGAACCGCTCGGCCACACCGGCCAGCATTAGTGGGTGTCTTCCGTGCTTTTGTCTGATGGTGGTTGAAGGGGACACACAAACGAGAGTACATTGAACCCATAAGTAATCAATTTGTCCACATATGGCACACATTTTGGGTAGATCCCCGCAAACGGGCAGGGCCCAAAAACCTTTCACATTAATGTAAGATGGACATGTTTTTCTGAATTAGTAAAGACACTTGAACATCGTTAAAAACATCTAAGTAGGTGTTTGTTGTTCAGTTCACTTGTTTTATTTGGAGGATACTGCGAAGCTGTCAATATTAATTGAATGTGTTCATCTAGCATTTCAAAAGGAACGTTATGTACCCTAACAGTGTGTAATCCCAATCCAGCCAGTGGTACAGATACTTTTGATAACTTCGCTCGAAGGGATCACAAAATTGGTCTCTGCTTTAGTCTCATGCATGAGTAGTTAAGATGTTACTTCTGAGCTGACATTAACAGAAACTGTGTTCTGAAGTAAATCAAACTGAAATCCATATACAAAGATGTCCAGAAAAATGTAAACACTCTTTGGAACACAATGACGTATCGTTCCAATTTTGCGAGGTAGCGTAGTCCATTGTTTTCTCTACAGGGCTGCCAGCAGATGACAATCAAGCATTGAATGAAGTATGATTGTTGTTAGAGCAACGCAAGGTTGTACTGAATTGGAACTGGAAGTACAAAAACACGTTGGAGGTGCAATGGCAACTGCGTAATGTGTACAGAATTCAACCACAAATCTGTACAAGAATTTATGGTATTCAAGATAAACCTAAAGCTGACAGTGCCATTCAGAATGTGCATAAGGAAAGGTCTGTCTGACCAAAACCATAAACAAGTCCAGCTCCCAGCGGTAGTGTGTTGTTACATTTTACTTTGTCACCTCAGAAATCTGTGTAGCACGTAGCACATGAAAGTGGGACAAGACAACCAAGTGTACGACGAATTCTAAAGTTTGCAAAGTGGAAGTGTACATTCCATGATCGCTGCTCGCTACGAACGGGGGCAACTCGAATCGAATGATGGAGTACTTAGATATTTGAAGACATGCTTTGCAAGAATGAATGGTTTGCAGGGATGGTTATCTGCTCTGACAAAGAACAATTCGAACTAAATGGTACTGTAAAGCACAACTGCATGAACTCGGCTCCTGAAAAATTCTCACAATCACATAGGCAAATATGTTAATGTGTGGTGTGGCCTGCCATCACGCACTTTGATTGGCCCATTCTTCTTCGATGGCACCATAGCTGGCGAGGTGTATCCTCATGTTGTTGTTGCTGTTGTTGTGGTCTTCAGTCCTGAGACTGGTTTGATGCAGCTCTCCATGCTACTCTATCCTGTGCAAGCTTCATCATCCCCCCAGGGGGTCCACAACTCTTCTGTGGATACGTGCATAGCGAGCACGGGACCCCGACTAATGTGGCCTTCCTTCCTTTCCGGGCTGCATACCTTCCCCATCCCACATCTTCGCCCCCCCCCCCCCACCGCCTATTTCCTTCCCTTTCTCCCCCTCTGGGAGTATGTTTTGTGCCTACGTCCGGAGACGGACGCTCGGAACTGTAACACATTCTTTGCTTTCTCCGCTTGTAAGTCTTCGTCCTTCCTTTGTCCTTCTCTTTTCCTTAACTCTTCTCTTTGCCCTTTTCTCCGCTGTGGCGTTTCAGACCTCCCTTTGTTTGTTCCCTTTCTCTTTTTTCCTCCCTGTGCGTGTCTGAAGGCCGACCAACGCATTTCCATGCGTAGCCGGTGACGGGGTAACGCGTAATTCCCCACCCCGGGTAGACAGGTAGGACACGTACGTACCCCCTGGTAACGGCCAGGCCCAGGGAGGGGTGATTACCCGAGCTGATACCTTCCGAAAGTGCCGATTGGTCCCTCCGTCCATTTGTCGGGAGGTGTGACCTGAGGTGTGAACAATCACCTAAGGCGGGAGTGCCCTCAGAGAGGGCCCCCACAGGGAAGGAGCGCGCCATCGGAGACGCCGGTAATCATGGGGGATACTTTCGCAATGGTTTTCTTCTACTATATCTGCTCACAAGCGTAAGTTCAATGAGTCTCAGCCACAGACAGTCCTTCCATCGTTGCCACAGTTCCTTGTTGTTTCTCGGTCTGATGAAGGTCACGACTTCTCCACGGTCAATCCTTTCATTATTCAGAAAGGTGTCGACGCAATTGCAGGTCCTGTAAAGTCTTGTTCCAGATTACGAAAAGGCACCTTGTTGTTAGAAACAGTCAGTGCCCTCCAGGCACAAAAATTGCTGCGTTCTTCACTGCTACACGCCTTCCCTGTCTGGGTGGAACCGCACCGTACTTTAAATTCATTACGTGGGGTCGTTTATATACGCTCCCTCAACGGATTGTCCGATGAGGAAATTCAACATTACCCGTCTGACCAGGGCGTGACGGCTGTTCATAGAGTCATGAAATGGGTTGACACAAACATCATTCCTACCCATTCTGTCTTCTTGACATTTGGCAAAGTTCAACTCCCATCGAAAATCAAAGCAGGCTATGAGATCATTTCCGTTCGCCCTTACATCCCAAACCCTATGCGAAGCTGTCGGTGACAGCGGTTCAATCACACCAGCCAGTCCTGTTCCAATCCGGCCAAATGTGTTACGTGTGGCAAGGATGCCCATGAGGGTGCTTGTCCACCTCCATCCCCTCGTTGCATCAACTGTATGGGTGACCACGCTGCTTCCTCTCGAGATTGCCCAATTTTTAAAGACGAAAAGCTCATTCAGGAAATCAGAGTGAAGGAAAAGGTGTCGACCTTTGCTGTTCGAAAATTATTCGCCAGTCGACAGCCCACCGTGCCTCAGACAGGAAAATACAGCACTGTCCTTGCCTCTCCTCGGCCAACAAAGGAGGCGGCCATGCAGACTTGTGACCTCACCTTTAGTGCCACGGTCGTCAGATAGGCCAGCGCAAAGATCGCCTGTTCAACCTCCCCACTTTCGCCTGCCCACTCTATGGCTCACCCTTCATTGGGTTCTGCTAAATCTCGAGCCCAAAAGTCAGACACCAAGACTTCGAAAAAGGAGCATACTCCTGAAGATTTTTTACGTACCCCAACTTCACAACCATCGGTTTCTCGTTCATCTAAACATCATGTTTCCAAGAAGGCTAATAAGAAACCCAGTTCATCTCGTTCTCCGCCAAGGCGTGTCTCATCTACAGCACCACCTGGCGGAAATCGCCCTTGGCTGTCTTCTGTGTCGCCGAGGCGCACTGCTGGCGGCCGATCAACCGGCCGATCGCTGGTGGCAGGAGCTGCTCCTGAACAACCTATGGATCAGGATCTTCTGCCTTCGGCTGAATGCCATTCCATGCTGTCGGTCGCAAGCTCTGAGCAGTCGTTGAGTTGACGGCAACCTTGGTCACATTTCTCCATTTTCTGTTCACCCTATGTCCATTATCCACTGGAATATCCGCGGCATTCGAGCCAATCGGGATGAATTGTCGATCCTCTTACGATCCTACTCGCCGGTCATATTCTGTCTTCAGGAAACAAAGCTGCGTCCCCACGACCGCTTTGTTTTCCCCCATTTTCAGTCAGTCCGATTTGATCTCCCCTCTGTTGAAGGCACTCCAGCACATGGAGAAATAATTCTTCTCCATGATACTCTCCATTATTACCCAATCCCCGTAAACGCTTCCTTCCAAGCTATCGCTGTCCGTCTTTCCCTTTCTGGATACACCTCTCTTTGTACTGTATACATTCCATCGTCCACACCAATGGCACGAGCTGATCTCCTTCATCTTCTTGGTCAGCTTCCACCCCCCTATTTGCTGGTTGGGGGCTTCAGTGCCCACCACCCGCTTTGGGGATCTCCACATCCTTGTCCGCATGGCTCACTATTGCTAGACGTCTTCCACCAAGCGGATCTAGTTTGCCTCAACACTGGGGACCCTACATTTTTGTCTGCCTCCACGACAAATTTCTCTCATTTGGACCTTTCGGTCGGTACTGTTCCGCTAGCTAGGCGCTTCGAATGGTTCGCCCTTGATGATACACACTCGAGTGACCACTTTCCATGTGTCCTTAGACTGCAGCCTCAACTGCCATATATGCGCCCGCGACGCTCGAAGTTTGCCCAAGCCGATTGGACACTTTTTTCGTCTCTAGCGACATTCGATGAGCGTTACTTTCCTAGCGTCCACGATGAGGTCACACATATTACAGACGTTATTCTTACAGCTGCTAAACGTTCAATACCACGCAACTCCGAATTGCCCCGGCGCCCCCCAGTTCCTTGGTGGACCGAGGCATGCTGTGACGCAATACGTGAGTGGCGACGTGCTCTTCGCGTTTTCTGCCACCATCCTACTTTGGCCAACTGTATCCGCTATTACCAGTTCCTTGCGCGATGCCGTCACGTCATCCGCGATAGCAAGAAGGCAAGCTGGAAATTGTTTACTAGCTCATCCAACACCTTTACTCCCTCCTCTGAAGTTTGGAGTCGGATTCGACGGTTCTCAGGCGCGCCTAGTTTCTCCCCGGTCTCTGGGCTCACTGTCGCGCATGATACATTAGTGGACCCCGTCGCAATTTCTAACTCATTGGGTCAACACTTTGCTGAGATTTCAAGCTCTTCAAATTACCTGCCAGCGTTTCTCCCGAAGAAACGTGCGGCGGAAGTGCAACCTCTTGTTTTCTCCTCTCAAAATCGCGAAAGCTATAATACTGTTTTCTCCATGTGGTAACTCCAACATGCACTCTCTTCTTCTCGCTCCTCCGCCCCAGGACCGGATGGTATCCACATCCAAATGTTGCTGCATTTATCAACCCATAGTCTGCGTTACCTCCTTCGCCTTTATAATCGAATTTGGACCGACAGTACTTTTCCCAGACGATGGCGGGAAGCTATCGCTGTTCCTGTTCCGAAACCTGGAAAGGACAACTATCTCCCCTCCAGCTATCGCCCCATTTCTCTCACGAGTAGTGTCTGTAAGGTTTTGGAGCGTATGGTGAATTGCCGTTTAGCTTGGTGGCTGGAGTCCCTCAGTCTTTTAACATCTGCCCAATGCGGTTTCCGAAAGCATCGTTCTGCAGTTGACCATCTTGTTGCTCTCTCCACTTATGTCATGAACAATTTTCTCCGGAAACGCCAAACAGTAGCAATATTTTTTGATCTGGAGAGAGCATACGATACCTGTTGGAGGACATGCATCCTCCGCACACTGTTCTCTTGGGGCTTTCGAGGTCGGCTGCCCGTTTTTCCTCGCCAATTTATGGCAGAGCGCACATTTAGAGTGCGGGTAAACACCACTCTCTCCCGTACTTTCTCCCAAAAGAAAACGGGGTACCCCAGGGCTGCGTGCTGAGTGTTGTACTGTTTGCCATTGCCATAAATCCAATTATGGACTGTCTCCCTTCCGATGTCTCAGGCTCCCTCTTTGTGGACGATTTTGCGGTCTACTACAGCTCTCAACGGACCAGCCTCCTTGAACGACGTCTTCAAGGATGTCTCGATCGCCTCCACTCTTGAAGCATCGAAACCGGCTTCCGTTTTTCTCCCAGTAAGACCGTTTTGTGTTAATTTTTGGCGACGTACGGAGTTTCTTCCACCCTCCTTACATCTAGGACCTGTCAACCTTCCGTTTTCGGACGTCGCTAAATTCTTGGGTCTTACGTTTGACAGAAAACTGCGCTGGTCCTCCCACGTTTCCTATCTTTCGGCTCGCTGTCTGCGATCCCTCAACACCCTCCGTGTCCTGAATGGTACCTCCTGGGGAGTGGACCGAGTGGTCCTTTGAGAGGTGGCATGAGCCCCCTCTCATATTTCTATCTTACGATTTTCCTCTCTAATTGCATGCGGTGAAAAGTTTCTATTCCTTCACACGCGGACTTCCCACACAGCGTCTCTCGTCATCCGGGTGGTCCGGTGACAGGCAGGCTCTGCTGATCTTGAAAGGGTAAGCCGACGGGTGTGAGGGAGTCGAGTGAATGCTTTCCAGATGCCGACATTGTAGAATAGCGGCGGACACCCGCTCGCAGGGGCCTGAAGTAGCGGCTGGGCTAGAGGTTCCGTTACTTCGCAGAAACTTAGCGAAAACACTTTCAGGCGGGCTACCAGCGAGGCGTGGGTATGACTTGTGTACTCAGGCAGTTGTGGCGGGAAAATTCCCGCGCTTTCTGCAAAATCGTAACTGTGATTGGCTTGCTCAGGGCATAGCTCCGTGACGTAGCAAAATAAGCGCAGAAATTGGCGCCAAGAATCTCCATTGGTGGAATGGTAGTGCTTCGGCAATAGAGTGAAATTTTCCGCCGGCTTTAGAGTTGCTGATTGGAACGTTTAACCACGGCCACTGTCGTGGGGGCGGGAATGTTCTGTGTTTGGCCTGTAGGGATGCTCTTGAGGAGTCGGCTCTCGCCTTTCGGTCAGGGTAGGTTACAAGACTGAGCTCTCGCTGCTCTGGACAGCCTGCCTTCCGTTGGCTGTCTAATATACTATTATTTAATTGTAACTGTTTGACGAAGTTGCTGAAGTTTCGACTTCAACATAACTTTCCGAGTACAGTTGGCAAGTGAGCGTTCTGCGTACAAGTGGCCTATGTTGTCTGTCTTGAGCAGTTTTGGCTAAAGTTGACTGTATAGGAGTTACAGTGTGACTTCACTTGTTAAAATCGATCACTGTACCGTTAGCGATTGTGTGGCGAGCCTTCTTCGTCTCCCTCAGAGGCGCATTACTATTGCTAGGAAGTCTTTAGTCTGGAACAACCAGACCGGGATAATTAGTTTCGGGCTATACTCGCGACATTATCATCACCACGACGGGACGTTGAAGCAACCAGCCATCGCCTCTGGTACGCCAGATCGTGTTCTTGGAGTTAAGAAGACAGTTTGGTAATATATGTCCGCAGCACCGGCAGATAGGGATTTTCCTAGGCGATAATCAGAGCTAAGCAGAGCGCACCTGTTCGTCTTTTTCTAACTTTGTTCTGTCTTGGGTGTTCATTGTCTGAATTCTCACTACTGTAGCAGCAATTAATGTTGGGTTGGCTGTGTGTCTCTCTTAAGACTTGAGTTGCAAGGAATTGGTTCCACATACCACTTCGTCATAAATGTCACAATCTAGTTTAGGGACAACTTAACCTTCACAGCAGTATCCAATTTGAGCCAATGTGATGTATTGTAAATGTTTCGTGTGTTTTTGTTTATTATTTTGAGTTACAAAAATCATATTGTTATTTTGGACAGAACTTTCAGTCTCTTAATCAGTAGAGCAACCCTATCATTTCTCACTACGTTATTGAAACTTTCCTTTATTTAACTTATTTATCAAATGAAATTATTGCAGGTGTCAAACTCTTTTCTACTACACTTGCAGTGTCGATTACAGTCATTTCGCGTTTCTTTATAATCCATGTGCAACAGCAAAAGTCAGAGTTAGAATAGGGGGGGCTTAGAGCATCATTTACATATGTAGATTCTAGAAGAATTTAGTGTTAAATACACTGCTAGCCCCGGCACCTCGCACCTTCTCCGCCTCTATCGCGCCTTAGTGCGCTCGAAATTGGACTATGGAAGCATAGTTAACTCCTCCGCTCGGCCGTCAATTCTACGGCGTCTCGACTCTATCCACTACCGTGGATTACGTTTAGTGTCTGGAGCTTTTTTCACCAGCCCTGTGGAAATCCTTTATGCTGAGACTGCTGAACCTCCGCTGTCCAGTAGGCGAGCTGTCCTTCTGAGTCGTTATGGTAGCCATTTGTCTTCCATGCCTGCTAATCCGGCCCATGACATTTTTTTCGACGCCTCCTTGGATGTAGGGTATGCAGGCCGCCCTTCCTCCCTACTACCACCGGGAGTCCGCTTCCATCAACTGCTCCATTCTCTTTCTTTCTGCTTCCCTAAAACCTTCTTGACAACTTGGGGTACAGCACCGCCTTGGCTCCGTCCCCAGATCTGCCTGCTCCGTGACCTTTGTCAATTTCCCAAGGATGGTACCCCTTCACTTGTTTATCGTCGGGCATTTGCTGCTCTATGTGCACAAATGAAGGAAGGCACATTTATTTACACTGATGGCTCGAAAACATCATTAGGTGTAGGGAGTGCTTATATTGTTGGCGACACCCCAAATCGATTTCGGCTTCCTGACCAGTGTTTGGTTTATACTGCGGAGCTTTACGCTGTTCTCCAGGCTGTCCACTACATCCGCCGCCATCAGCGGATACAGTATGTTATCTGTTCAGATTCTCTCAGCTCTCTCCTCAGTCTCCAAGCTCTCTACTCTGTCCACCCTCTGGTCCACCAGATACAGGACTGCCTGCGCTTGCTCCATTTGGGGGGCGTCTCGGTGGCGTTCCTCTGGCTCCCAGGACACGTTGGTATCTGTGGAAATGAGGCGGCCGATATAGCGGCCAAGGCTGCAGTCTCTCTTCTTCGGCCAGCTTCGCCGATCTACAGAGCGTTTTATTTCATCGTGTTGTTCTTTTATGGCACGCACATTAGTCGACACTTCCCCATAATAAATTGCGGGACGTGAAAGCTCTTCCCTGTGCTTGGACCTCTTCCTCCCGAACGCGTCGTCGGGAGGAGGTAAATTTAACTAAACTCCGGATAGGGCACTGTCTTTTTAGCCGTCGACATCTTTTAAGCGGCGATCCTCCCCCACTCTGTCTCCACTGCTCTCAGCTGTGGACAGTAAGACACCTTTTAATTGAGTGCCACTATTTTACTCCGTCACGCGCCCGTCTACAGCTGTCGCCTGATACATCGTCCATTTCAGCACATGACACGCGCCCGGCCGATCGCGTTCTCGAGTTTATTAGTGCCAGCGAGATGACGTCAGTCATTTGAAGCTCTTTTTGGGGACAACCAACCCCTTTCTGTAGTGAATTTTTAAGCTTTCCTTCTGCTTTTAGTTTCCTCAATATTTTGAGTCTCGTTCCCATTGCTGCTGGTTTCCATTTTCGTTTTTTACCGTTTCCTACGTCACAGACCGGGCGCTAATGACCATAGCAGTTTTGCGCCCTAAAACCAAAACAAAAAAAGCTTCATCTCCCAGTACCTACTGCAACCTACTTCCTTCTGAATCTGCTTAGTGTATTCGTCTCTTGGTCTCCCTCTACGATTCTTACCCTCCACGCTGCCCTCCAATGCTAAATTTGTGATCCCTTGATGCCTCAGGGCATGTCCTACCAACCGATCCCTTCTTCTAGTCAAGTTGTGCAACGAACTTCTCTTCTCCCCAATCCTATTCAATATCTCCTCATTAGTTGCGTGATCTACCCATCTAATCTTCAACATTCTTCTGTAGCACCACATTTCGAAAGCTTCTATTCTATTCTTGTCCAAACTATTTATCGTCCATGTTTCACTTCCATAGATGGCTACACTCCATATAAATGTTTTCAGAAACTACTTCCTGACACTTAAATCTATACTCGATGTTAACAAATTTCTCTTCTTCAGAAAGGCTTTCCTGCCATTGCCAGTCTACATTTTGTATCCTCTCTACTTCGACCATCATCAGTTATTTTACTCCCTAAATAGCAAAACTCCTTTACTACTTTAAGTGTCTCATTTCCTAATCTAATCCCCTCAGCATCAACCGACTTAATTCGACTACATTCCATTATCCTCGTTTTGCTTTTGTTGATGTTCATCTTAGATCCTCCTTTCAAGACACTGTCCATTCCATTCAGATGCTCTTCCAGGTCCTTTGCTGTCTCTGACAGAATTACGATGTCATCGGCAAACCTCAAAGTATTTATTTCTTCTCCATGAATTTTCATTCCTACTCCAAATTTTTCTTTTGTTTCCTTTACTGCTTTCTCAGTATACAGATTGAATAACATCGGGGAGAGGCTACAACCCTGTCTCACTCCCTTCCCAACCACTGCTTCCCTTTCATGCCCCTCGACTCTTGTAACTGCCATGTGGTTTCTGTACAAATTGTATATAGCCTTTCGCTCCCTGTATTTTACCCCTGCCACCTTTTGAATTTGAAAGAGAGTATTCCAGTCAACATTGTCAAAAGCTTTCTCTAAGTCTACAAATGCTAGAAACGTAGGTTTGTTTTTCCTTAATCTTTCTTCTAAAATAAGTCGTAGGGTCAGTATTGCCTCACGTGCTCCCATATTTCTACGGAATCCAAACTGATCTTCCCCGAGGTCGGCTTCTGTCAGTTTTTCCATTCATCTGTAAATAATTCGCGTTAAGATTTTGCAGGTGTGACTTATTAAACTGATAGTTCGGTAATTTTCACATCTGTCAACACCGGTTTCCTTTGGGATTGATCCAAAGAGGACGCGATCATCATTTAACCATACAGTAAAGCTGCATGCCCTCGGGAAAAATTATGGCTGTAGTTTCCCCTTGCTTTCAGCCGTTCGCAGTACCAGCACAGCAAGGCCGTTTTGGTTAGTGTTACAAGGCCAGATCAGTCAATCATCCAGACTGTTGCCCCTGCAACTACTGAAAAGGCTGCTGCCCCTCTTCAGGAACCACACGTTTGTCTGGCCTCTCAACAGATAACCCCTCCGTTGTGGTTCCACCTACGGTATGGCTATCTGTATCGTTGAGGCACGCAAGCCTCCCCACCAACGGCAAGGTCCATGGTTCATGGGGGGTGGGGGGTGGGGGGGGTGTATCCTCATATGCTGCAAAAATCGATTTTACCTGCCATCTGAGAGATTATTGGAAACGAAAGATTTTACTCATAACAAGATGGCACTCTACCTCATTACCACAGAGGTGTCAGAACCTACCTGGATGAAAATCTAACTGGCTGATGTATAGGTCGAAGAAGAGCTATCGAGTACCCATCGTCGTCTTCACACACTACACCTCTTGACTTCAACCTATTTTGAGAGGGGGAGGGGGACCTTTAAAAACGAAGTTTATCGACAGAAGCCAGCTACACTGAGTGAGGCGTAAGAAACTACTGAGACGTCCTGTGTGACTATCACACCGACAACACTGATAGTCATAGTTCAGTTAACGGTCAAACAGTATCGACGTTGTTCAGCTCTTACTGGGGATCACTTGGAACATAATAACCTTCGTCCAGTGCAAGATTTGTAACAGTATGTCATTTTCTTTCATTATCAAAGAGTGTCTGCATTTTTCTGGACCCCTCTGTATATCCTCTGAAGGTAAACCTAGTTTCACAATAAGCCACTCATAAATCTCGGCTATCTGTGGTTTGGCACAACCATATTGGAATCTAAATCTGATCGTATTTTTCTCAAATTCTTCCAGGTTCACTGTTTGCTTTGCAGGCGCTTACTTAGAGTTTCTGCCATCGAACGACTTAGTATTAGTCCCAGTAGTCGCCTGCAGTGTATTTTCCTCGCCCGACACCTACTGCACAGCTAGGATGTAAACACCGCATGTCCTCGCACGACAACAGTCGCAGGGAGATGCAGGTAAAAATGCATTATGCAACATCTCTTGACAGATACTGCTTACTGTCTTGACCCTAATTATGAAATAAAGTGCCTTTACAAACTCTGAAATATCCGACCCCTGGTAGCTGAGTGGACAGCGCGACAGAATGTCAATCCTAAGGGCCCGGGTTCGATTCCCGGCTGGGTCGGAGATTTTCTCCGCTCAGGGACTGGGTGTTGTGTTGTCCTAACCATCATCATTTCATCCCCATCGACGCGCAAGTCGCCGAAGTGGCGTCAAATCGAAATACTTGCACCCGGCGAACGATCTACCCGACGGGAGGCCCTAGTCACATGACACTTACATATAGCTCTGAAATGCATAAATGATGCAGCGCAGTTTTGGTGCATGTTTTTAGACGGTGCCTCCTTATGCTAAGTCTCAAAAATTGGTTAATCCTTCTGTTGCATTCACCATTACAAATGTTTTTCGTAATTGGTTCCAGCATAACAAGGCAGGTAAATCAAATTTCTCTCACAGGTATATTTAATGCTGTCAAGTATACCTTCACCACATCTAACGTAACATAAGGATGAATACTACATGTTCAAGCATAATGAAGCGCACTTACCAGGTAGGCATGGCAGAATGTCGCTATTAGCTTGAGTGTCAGGTGGTGCACTGTGTCTTGTCACTGTGTGTAGCGCCACCACACGCTTTCTTAAGTGCTGTTGTTGTTGTGGTCTTAAGACTGGTTTGATGCAGCTCTCCATGCTACTCTATCCTGTGCAAGCTTCATCATCTCCCAGTACCTACTGCAACCTACATCCTTCTGAATCTGCTTAGTGTATTCATCTCTTGGTCTCCCTCTACGATTTTTACCCTCCACGCTGCGCTCCAGTACTAAATTGGTGATCCCTTGATGCCTCAGAACATGTTCTACCAACCGATTCCTTCTTCTAGTCAAGATGTGCCACAAATTTCTCTTCTCCCTAATTCTATTCAATACCTCCTCATTAGTTACGTGATCCACCCATCTAATCTTCAACATTCTTCTGTAGCACCATATTTCGAAAGCTTCTATTCTCTTCTTGTCCAAACTATTTATCGTCTACGTTTCACTTCCATACATGGCTACACTCCATACAAATACTTTCAGAAACCACTTCCTGACACTTAAATCTATCCTCGATGTTAACAAATTTCTTTTCTTCAGAAACGCATTCCTTGCCATTGCCAGTCTACATTTTATATCCTCTCTACTTCGACCATCATCAGTTATTTTGCTCCACAAGTAGTAAAACTCCTTTACAAGTATCACCCAACTTAATTCGACTACATTCCATTATCCTAGTTTTGCTTTTGTTGATGTTCATCTTAGATCCTCCTTTCAAGACACTGTCCATTCCGTTCAGATGCTCTTCCAGGTCCTTTGCTGTCTCTGACAGAATTACGATGTCATCGGCAAACCTCAAAGTTTTTATTTCTTCTCCATGGATTTTAATTCCTGTTCCAAATTTTTCTTTCGTTTCCTTTACTACTTGCTCAATATACAGATTGAATAACATCGGGGATAGGCTACAACCCTGTCTCACTCCCTTCCCAACCACTGCTTCCCTTTTATGCCCCTCGACTCTTATAATTGCCATCTGATTTCTGTATAAATTGTAAATAGCCTTTCGCTCCCTGTATTTTACCCCTGGCACCTTCAGAATTTGAAAGAGTATTCCAGTCAACATTGTCAAAAGCTTTCTCTAAGTCTACAAATGCTAGAAACGTAGGTTTGCCTTTCCTTAATCTATTTCTAAGATAAGTCGTAGGGTCAGTATTGCCTCACGTGTTCCAACATTTCTATGGAATCCAAACTGATCTTCCCCGAGGTCGAAAATTTGTGTTACTATTTTGCAGCAGTGGCTTATTAAACTGATAGTTCGGTAAGTTTCACATCTGTCAACACCTGCTTTCTTTGGGATTAGAATTATTATATTCTTCTTGACGTCTGAGGGTATTTGGCCTGTCTCATACATCTTACTCACCAGATGGTGTTGTGTCTTGGCTTACGTCTTTCAGTGCTCTGTCAAATTCTTCACGCAGTATCGTATCTCCCATTTCATCTTCATCTACATCCTCTTCCATTTCCATAGTATTGTCCTCAAGTACATCACCCTTGTACAAACCCCCTATATACTCCTCCACACTGGTCGTCCACCAAACCCTGGCTTTCAAAACCACTCCCGCATCTTGTTTTTCCCTACTAGACTTTGTCTAATACTTCCCCATTCAAGCTGCACAGGACTTCTGACCCCAGAGCACCCATCCTCACGCCACAGCGTAAATAGATCCCTCCCATCACCACAACTCTCACAAATCACAACCTTAAACCTGATTGGCACTTTTCCAGTGCTGCTGTGTTCTTTGCAAATATTTGTAAAAGGGCTTTTAATTTATATATTGTGTGTTAACCTTGTTGGTACAATGGCATTTATGTGAGAAATGGCGTTTGGTCTCATGCCTTGTGCCCTCCCACACCTTCAACCCAGTTTTCTGTTCATTTTCGTCTGAGCCGCCTCCTATCCTGACACTGCAATAATTTCACTTTGTACAGTGCATATGTGGTGCATTATGTGACTAAGTCACGGTGACCGTTCCTCTCTGTACTTTCGTTATAGGCTTAATGTTGCCAGCATTTCTATGACATTTGTAAATGCAAGTACAATCTCAAAATTGTAGATATTTTATTCTCTTTTAACTCTCGTTAGTTCAGTTGCACAATAAGTCAATAAAAATACTTTCCCCATAACATAACTTCTGCCCTTCCTCTCCTGAACTAGTTTTGTGCATTTCGTAAAGAACTGTAAGTGGTTCTTTCTCCTGTAATGTTGGACTCGACAATGCTGTTTATTATTAGCTCTCTTCTTACGTATTACGATTAGTGTATGGCTGTCCCAATATGTACTCTTTGAATGCCACTTCAACCATACTACTGCGTCATCTGCTAGCAAGTATCGATGGTTTTTGGAATGGCAGCCGACCATCATTTGAGCACCAACTTAGAGAATACAATTCTATGAGACAATACTACGTATTAAGGAATTTTACGTGGTATTTAAACTTAATTTTTAATGTTTAACATATTTTCATTCGTAATGTCAAGTGTACATTGTGCTTGTATTTTCATGGCAAATATGTTTCATTTGGTAGGCGTCTCGATGAAAAGCTACGCCCGCAATGCGTCAGCAAATATAATTTTTTACACAAGTGATTTGTTGATTTTAGCGGCCTAGAGCAATTACGTAAGTTGTGCTGGGATTGACATAACGGTCGCAGGCCTCCTGATCGACTTTACATCTCAGTTTAAGAAGAGAATAGGAGTGTGAGGTATAGGATTACGTACGTACTTCTCTCGTTTAATTCTTCAAATGTCTTTCTTTGTCGGTTTTCTTACGTTCTTTTTTGCGCCTTGTCTGTCCTTGCTGCCTCGGCGATGGCCTTTTTCATCATTTACTCGGTACGACCTTGCAAATAGTTCAAATGGCTCTGAGCACTATGGGACTTAATATCTGAGGTCATCAGTCCCCTAGAACTTAGAACTAATTAAACCTAACTAACCTCAGGACATCACACACATCCATGCCCGAGGCAGGATTCGTACCTTCGACTGTAGCGGTCGCGCGGTACCAGACGGAAGCGCCTAGAACCGCTCGGCCACCTCGGCTGGCTAAAACCTTGCACCAAGAAGCAGAGCGTGACACGGCGGCCCGTCGGCATTGTGCAGTCCCTATAGACCTATTTGTGGAAAACGTAAAACCGGTGTTCAAGGCCAGACATGCAATATTACTTAGCGTCCTTCTGACCTTAAGAAAGCTATGTTGTGGTAAACAGTATAACGTACTTTAGCCACCATTCCAAACAGTACTTTAAGACACGATCAAATGTTTTCTCAAGACACAACAGCGCAGTAGGCCTGTACTGCAATACCCGGCCGGGATTATTCACATATTTTTGGGCTGTACTGCAATACCCGGCCGGGATTCTTCACATATTTTAAAACAAACAGTAGTATGTGTGTTGTACAATCTTCTGGGAAAACGGCTTCCTTGCAAATACACTGAACAATCCAGAAGAACGTTTTGGTCTCTTGTTGATAGGTTGCTGGTCATAGCTTGATGTGTCTAATAAGATTTCAGGGCTTTATGAAACTCGCAGATGAACAACTGATTAAACTACAAGTAAATTTCATCGCTTCATGTCTTACTGTGGGAACAACTATAGTTTAAGCAAACTCTTCCACTCTAGTCTGAAGTTCTACTGGAGTCGTGCGGATTTCTTGTTGAAAGGGGAAACCATTGCTCGCGTTGTATTGGCGATGCTATGCCATTGTTTATCTCTGGCCTTTAAATTACATTACCCAGCCAGTTATAAAGGGTCTCTGAATCACGGCGCAACCTGGTACTTTTAACGTCAGCAAATAATTTCCATAGTTTAAAGAAGCAATAACAGAAATGAAACGATCGCGTGGCTTTGTTGGCTGGGAGAGCCCTTCTGTGGTTATTGGACCGCCAGATGCAAGTCTTTCTATTTCACGTCATTTCCGCGACTTGCGCGTTTAATGAAGATGAGATGAATGATGAGGACAAAACACACACCCAGTCGCGAACTGAGAAAATCCTCCACGCGGGCTGGAATAGAACCCGGGACCTCGAGATCTAGAGGCAGCAGCGCTTACTACCATAAAAAATACTATGACTGTTTCTGGCCTGAAGTTGCCGTATCTGGGTTTGTAATCTTGACTCGCCGAAAATAAGCTGCAAACATTATCAGCTAATGTATAAACAAGAATCTCATCTATCCTTGATAAGAGCTGAATAATGAAAGGACTACTCAAACGATACTTCAAAAAGCGTAAGAATATCTTCTGACAGCTCGAAGTAGAACGGATCATTGAAAATATGCGAAACTATGATAAAGGCTGAAAGATAGAATTATATATCCCGAATTAAAGTGAGATACTTCTCTCCGTTAAGAGGCAGGACAAAAGCTGTTCCGATTTTTGGAAACGATCTAACTGTATTTGTCCGTTTAGTGGTGATAAGCTGCTACCGATGTTTATTAATATATATAGTTTGGTGCAGCGAGTATGACGCACGAATTCAGCGGTTCTAAGCGAAGATAACAGCGCGGTCGGACGAATTAGCTGGGTGAAAAATAAAGGACTGCAGAAAATAAAAACAGGACACATCGTAATTCCACGTACATTTATTGGCTTTTAAAGCAACAAGCAATTTATTTTTGCTTTTCAATTTTCGCCGACAACGTCTGTATTGGATCATACACTTCCCACCCTGACACCACGTTTTACAAGCATAAATCTGTCACAGGTCGTCACATCGTTTAAATAAACTCTGTTGGCATTCATGAGAAGTTCCCTCTTATTGCTGTGGAGATATTTCTCTTTGCTGGGATTAAAGGTTTCGGTTTTCGATAGTACGGAATATTTACATTTTATCGAAGCTATGGTTAAAGTGGAATCAGATTCCTTCTAGCACGTTTAACCCTTTCATGGATAAAATTCGTTTTTTACAGATTTTTAAAATATTAAGGTGATAACTTTTTCTTTTCAGTCCCATTATTATATTTTCACCAACAAAATATTTTTTAAGTTCTCCATTTTTTCACAACAGGAAGTGGGACACATATGTCCCATGAACCAACCCGAGATACCTTTCCTGCTGACTGACCGATTTTGTAATTTTATTTTTTTTTAGCCATTAACTGGATTTTGTGGAGAATAAAATAACTACAAATTATACATGCATGTAATCTTTTTATTTGTGTAGAGCCAGTGTAAAAAATATTCATTACATATCAGTTTTCATGATACATGACCAATACTTACAAAACTTTACAGTCCATGAAAATTGGAAAAACATGGTGTGGCACAAAGTGGCACACCACAAGCAGTGCAAACAACTTTTGTTCTCATCAATGAGATTTTCACTCTGCAGCGGAGTGTGCGCTGATATGAAACTTCCTGGAAGATTAAAACTGTGTGCTGGACCGAGACACGAACTCGGGACTTTGCCTTTCGCGGGCAAGTTGTCTACCAACTGAGCTACCCAAGCACGACTCAGCCCCATCCCCACAGCGTTACTTCTGCCAGTATCTCGTCTCCTACCTTCCAAACTTTACAGAAGCTCTTCTGCGAACCTTGCAGAACTAGCACTCCTGCCTTTGCAGTGCAGTCCCAATTTTTTCTCAGGTTCAGTGCAGTCGTCCCTAGATGGCAGCACCGTGCAGAGCTGGGTAACATATATCCCGACACTCGGACTGGCGCTTAAAGTTAGTGGGACATATATGACCCATCAACCACGAAAGGGTTCTTCGACATTATCTGTGACGGACGACCCAGTATCCTGCCCCCTAACATTAACGCAGTCCAGCACAAATTTTGCACTTGCGTCATTGATATAAATCAATGGCCACTGGCAGCTAGTGCCTTTAATCACCTTACGTCTTGATTCATAGTGGCAGCAGGATCAGAATCGTGTCTGTTCTTTCGGACATATATTCTAACATTGACGGTTTCCTGTGCTTGAATTTTGCGTCTAGCCAAGAAGACAAGGCCAGACCAGATCAGACAGACACTACGAAAGCGCGTAGGTTTGTACACCCACCTAAAGGTACACTACGTGACAAGAAAAGTGAAGCACTTAAGACATAGGCGGATGTAAATGCAGCTTCGTACGCCTGTACATAGTTGGTGGGTGTGTAAGTGATTAGAGTTGTAATTCTCTGCCGGCCGGGGTGGCCGTGCGGTTCTAGGCGTTAGTCTGGAACCGCGTGACCGCTACGGTCGCAGGTTCGAATCCTGCCTCAGGCATGGATGTGTGTGATGTCCTTAGGTTAGTTAGGTTTAAGTAGTTCTAAGTTCTAGGGGACTGATGACCTCAGATGTTAAGTCCCATAGTGCTCAGAGCCATTTTAACCATTTTGTAATTCTATGTGACAGGTAGAACGTTCGCAAGAGTGCACTAGTGTTTTTCATGTTTAGTATTGTTACCAAGCCTGGTAGGGTATCTAAGGGTCGTGAACAGCGTTTGATGTCCAGATAGCATTCCAGTGAGGTTCCTTTCAGAGTATGCTGAACAGTAGCCCCGCATTTTGCTTTAGGACGCAAAAACGATTGGGTTCATAAGTGTCCAAGTCCAAACTAAGAACAAAGAGAGGAGTTAAAAACGACTAAATGGCAGTCCCAATTGACACAATACACGATAGTTAAAAACAGGCACGTGGGAAAAGGGCCAAAATAGACACAATACGGGAACGGAGGTCCAAAACTAAAAATTAAATGGCCGTCGCCATATTGCTTTGGCGGATAAAAAGTAAAACGCGGTCAACAGTCCGCGCGTCTTTTGCTAAAACGGCCGATAACTCAGACGGCAGATGGGAACAAAAAATGTTAAAAATGGCCATTCCAACAAGATGTGGTGGACAGTTAAAACTTGGGCGCAATGTGTACAAAGTGGTGGGGTAGCGCCAGTTAGCAAATGACAATGGCTAAAAAGGCAGTGCTCAATACGCAGCCGAGTTAAAATAACCTTCTCCCGGCCGGAGCTTATTGGGGTGAAGGGAGGACCATGGGCGATGCCAGATGACACCATCACCTGACAGACGGCAATGCAGACATCATCGGAGGGAACATAGGTACTTGCAGGCTGGGGTACTAGGACTGCAGCTTTGGCAGCAGCGTCAGCAACCCTTTTTTCCTGGCAGACCGGCATGACCAGGAACCCACAAAAACATCACACTGCTCCACAAAGAGTGAGCAGTTGACAGTTTTCCTGGACCCGCAGCACTAAGGTGTACAATGCATGTAGACTTTGAAGGGCACTGTGTGTCTGAGCAGAGGACACAATTCAAAAGGCTGTGACGCCGGATGTAGTCCGTGGCCTGATACAAGGCGAAGAGCTCGGCTGCATGTGCTTAGAAGTGTGCCGGAAGCCGATATCGAAAGACACAGGTACCAATGACGAAGGCACACCCGTCTCCACAGGCAGTCCGAGAGCCATCATTGTCTACAAAGGTACTATTGCGGAGTTCCATGTGAAGGTCGTGAAACTGAAGGCAATAGATCGAGGCTGGAGTAGTATCCTTAGGAAGTGAATGAAGGCCAAGGTTAACACGGGCCACTTCATGAAGCCAAGGCGATGAAGGGTTCACACCCACTGGGAAATATGCAGGTACTGTGAAGTTAAGCTGCCATAGTAAGTGCCGAAAGGCGGACTCCAGGAGTTAACAGAGAAGAAGCACGAGCCCCATACAGACGAACAACGGAATCATCAAAGAAGGAGGCATAAGATAGGTGGCCACGCATGACAAATGGCATGCATACCTGCTGAGGAGAAAGTCACGGCGGTAGGACAGTGGTAGTTCAGCAGCTTCAGGATACAGACTAACAACCAGGCTGGTTTAAAAGGCGCCCATGGCCAAACGGATGCCACGATGGTGGATAGTGTTGAGACAGCGTAAGAGGGATGGACGTGCAGACTCATAAACAAAGCACCCATAGTCGAGTTTCGAACGGACAAGGGACCAGTACAAGCGGAGGGTGGTTCGATCGGCACCCTAGAAAGTACCATTGAGGACATTAAGAAATTGAGGAACCACATACAGCGAGCTACCAGGTGGGATACATGGGAAGTCCAAGAGAGTTCCCTATCGAGCATGAGCCCAAGGAATTTCGTAATTTCAATGAACGGAAGGAAAACAGGCCCAAGATGTAAAGATGGTGGGAGAAACCACTTGCATCGCCAGAAATTCATACAGACGGTTTTTGTCAGTGGAAAAGCAAAAGCCATTGTCGATGCTCCAGGGATAAAGACAATCAAGACGCCGCTCAGTGAGACAGGTCCGTGGAGAACTGAAATAGATGGCAAAATCAACAACAAAAAGGGAGCCGGAGATGCCCAGCAGGAGACAGGCCATTATAGGGTTAATGGCGATAGCAAAGAGGACGACACTTAGGACAGAACTCTGAAGCACACCATTTTCCTGGATAAAGGTGTCCGTCAAGGCAGGACCCACATGCACTCTGAAAACTCCATCTTTAAAAAATGCCTGAAGGAAACAGGGCAGGCGGCCAAGAAAGTCCCACATGTAAAGAGTACAGAGGATACCAGTTCTCCAGCAGGTGTCGTAGGCCTTCTCCAAATCGAAATACACGGCCATTGTCTGGGATTTCCGCGAAAACCATTCATGACATGGGTGGACAAAGTAACGAGATGGTCAACTGTGCATTCGACAGTAAATTATGAGACTCGAGCCACCATACCAGCCAGGCATGAATCATATGTTCCATCACCTTGCAAACGCAGCTGGTAAGAGAGATGGTCGGTTTCCACCAGTTTTTCCATTCTTCTATAAATAATTCATGTTAGCATTTTGCAACTGTGACTTATTAAACTAATAGTTTAGCACCTGCACCTGAATTCTTTGTAATTGGAATTATTACATTCTTCTTGAAGTCTGGCGGTATTTCGCCTTTCTCATACATCTTGCTCACCAGATGGAAGAGTTTTGTCATGGCTGGTTCTCCCAAGGATATCAGTAGTTCCAACGGAATGCTGTCTACTCCCAGGGCCTTGTTTCGACTTAGATCTGTACTCTGTCAAATTCTTCACGCAGTGTCCTATCTCCCATCTCACCTTCGTGTACATACTCTTCCATTTCCAAAATATTGACCTCAAGTACATCTACCTTGTTTAGACCTTCTATGCACTCCTTCCACGTCTCTGCTTTTCATTCTTCTCTTAGGACTGGTTTTACATCTGAGCTCTTGATATTCATACAGGTGGTTCTCTTTTTTCCAAAGGTCTCTCTTTCTGTAGGTGACATCTGTCTTTGCCCTAGTGATATATGCTTCTAGATTCTTATATTTGTCCTTTATCCATTCATACTTAGCCATTTTGCACTTCCTGTCGATCTCATTTTTTAGACATTTGTATTCCCATTCGCCTGCTTCACTTATGGAATATTTATATTTTCTCCTTCAATCTGAAACCTTCCAGTACCTTCTTTCATGATTCTTAAACCAAGTTTTAGCTATGATTAAATTCTACCAGTAGGCTCCCTCTTTCATTCCTTCACCCCAATCCATATTCACCTCGTATTTTTCCTTCTCTTCCTTGTCCTACTATCGCATTCCAGTCCCCCATGTCTATTAAATTTTCATCTACCTTAAACACCTGGATAATTTCTTTTACCCATCATACATTTTGTTCCGCCATAACGACAAGCGCCGGCATGACGATCAAGAACGGTACAGAAGAGAGGGCTGTGAGACGACGTCAGCCAATAGCAAGCTGACTAGGGCGTCACCACGACAGTAGCGGCATCTTCACGAAGAGAATAAAATCGACATGCTGCCGAGCTGCGGCCGTACTAGTTAATCGGCACTAGAAGACGGACTAGAAGAGCCGCAGTGATATTAACGATAGCAGTGACTTATGAACTTGTGTGGTTAACTTGCATGGAAATTGCATCTATCAAAGCACACTGATTATTTGCATTTCGCCAATTGCTTGCGACCCATCATGTAGAAACGAAAGTTAAGTATTGTCAACTCAATCAAGTAATAAACTCCATTAATATGATTTGCTTCATCTGCAGAGCTGGCAGACATATAAACTTCGTACTAATGTGCTGGGTGTGGGCTTCATGTCTATCTTGGCTACAATAATGCGTTCACTATGCTGTTCATATTAGCTTATCTGCATTCCTAATTCTTTTATACATTATTAAACCTAGTCCTCCATTTCCCCTATTTCATACTGTATTTATAACTGTGTATTCAGCTGACTGGAAGTCTTGTTCCTCTGACACTGACCTTCACTAACTCTCACCATAACTTTAACCTATATATTTCCCTTTTTAAATTTTCTAACCTACATGCTCGATTACGGGATCTGACATTTCACACTCCGATCCGTAGAACGCCAGTTTTGTTTCTCCTGATAACGACAGCCTTCTCATTACTCCTCGCCCGAATATCCCAATCGGGATCTGTTTTACCTCCGGAATATTTTACCCAAGAGGATGCTCTCATTTAACCACACGATAGAGCTCCATGCCCTCGGCAAAAAAATTTCAGCTGTAATTTCCCCTTGCTTTCAGCCATTCGCAGTAGCAGCAAAGCAAGGTCGTTCTGAAGCGTTTACACTGCTGGCTCATATAAGCACTGCCACAAACATTGCCGGGCAGCAGTAGTAGGCAACTGCTGAACACGTGGCTGGAATTCGTGTGTCCAACAATGTTTCTGGGCAACATTACCTGGCTACATCGTCTGCAATTTGCAATTTCTCTGCCCCGTGTACGCTTACGGGCTGATTATTATAGTTGAAGTACAGCTAATCAAGGGGTCCAGTGCGGGCTGTAATTATTGTAAGGCAGCGAAACTTAGTACATGCTAGTGCCTTAATGCGGACACCATTTACGGTGGAATCAAATTTTGACAATCAGGGGCAAATCTGACGTTGTACAGTATCTCGTCAATGTCTCTGGTGCTCATATTGAACAAATTGTGTGTGACAATCATCGTTACGACTTTCTCACTTGTTTGACCAATCTTGTTCCTAATCTGTTACAGATGGTAGCATATCTACACATCTTTACTGCAGTCACTACGCCTAGTGGTAAAAACTGGAACCAATTTTTTCCCCATCCTAAATCGGTTCCGCATTAATGTATTAGAATATCTACCACGTTTCGCTCAGTAGTTGCACTTTAATACTTATAACCACCTGGTACCTTCAGTGAAACATTCGAACCACCAAAATATTCCAAAGGCAGTCGGTCGGCAGTGTTGGGCCTTCTGAGGCCTAATAGGACGGAGTTTTAAGTTTTTGTTGCTCACTTAATGTTGTATTCTATGATTATTTCCGTTCCTTTCACTAATTTCGAAGTCAAGCACAGCGTGTCTTTATAATCTCTCTTGTATTCCTGTAAGGTTCTCATGCATACTTCAATGTTTAACTCATTCAGATACACCAGTTCTGTAATACTCTCTCCTGAAATGTCGCAGTATTATATTTCTAGCTTCCTCCAGTAATCACAACGCAGATTATGATTTTCCAGCCAGCTATTCGCTACATAAATTTAGCGTCATGAAATTCTGTCCTATCTAGCGGTCTGAACTTTATAAGCTTAAAAGACAATGCATTTTACTTATTACTATATGGGCTTAATAACTTCTGCCGTTGTGACACGAGCAAATTCATTTCTCCACGCGGAAGTATTAATGCTGCGCTGTGTCAGTCAACCTAAAGCGTTTGTTATGCCTATAGACCTATAAAGGCTGAGAAAGGAGCTGTAAGTTACAGAACAAAAGGCAGCTGCTCCGTTCAAAAAGCTGTACATGAAAACGTTATCCTAACGAAGATCTAAATGTATTAGGCCAATAGAAGATGGATGAAACGCCGAAAAATCGTGAATAACGGTAATCAAAAAGGGGGTGGTTGCTGTATTTCTTCATTAAAATGAAAAGTAAATTTCAGAAGTAAAGAACACTGCTGAAAAATCCCTTTAATATTTCATTGGAATATTACAAAGCGATTGTCAAATGTTACATAAATAAATGTCACGTTCCTACAGTTGTTTCTAAATTATGTAGCAAAATGTGTGTTTTGCCCCTCTTTGGAAACATACAATATGGGTGACCTAATGCAAGATCTGATCTGCAAAGAGGCACGATAAACTTGGAAGCATACTACTGAAAATTGTGATACGCAGACAAAGATGGGCAAAGCGTATATCAATGATACACGAAAAAGATTATTGATTAAAATGATAACGTTGTGGATTTCCAGTGTCGTGAGTTAGCATATTTCCATAAACAAACGTTCAAGTGGTGCTACTTACAAATTTTTGTAATACGTTTAAGTACTACTAAGTTTTACTTTAAGTCAACAGAGAACAACGTCTACCGAACCATGCAAAGTAACAACAATAAAAATCGTAGCCCCCAGGGAGAATCGAACTCCCGACCCCTGGTTTACAAGACCAGTGCTCTAACCGCTGAGCTATGGAGGCGCATATCGGGTTCGGCCCTCAGAGACTTATAAACGGCGTCCACTGCATTTTTCTACTTCGATATGCCGAAGTTCCTAATGTCTTATGCTATATTACATCGCGTACCACGTATTCCTCAACGAAATCTTAAGATACACATCTCCGTCGCACAATGTGTGTGGATTTATGCACGAAGAGAACTACATGACAACAGCGTTTACCACATTTACTACTTCAGCCAGAAAAGCAGACCTCATTGTTTTCCTCAATACGTCGTGTGAAATGTTAAATACGTCTTGTGAAATGTTCACGGTCTCTGAAATAAAAGTGAGAAAAGGGGTTCACAGGCGACACATGGTCTAGAAAGTCGTGAATGTCCAATCTCCGTGCCTTTTGTAAGGATAAATTGCGGTTAAAACAGAATTTACTCGCGACTAATGATCATACGCGTTCTGTGTGTAACTAATCCCCCGAAAACCGTGGCTTCGGACACTGCAACAGTTATTAATTTTCGATGCAAATTTTAAATATTGTAGTTTACCGGTACCGTAACGTCATGAGGGATCCTTATTAGCGTATTTGACTGGCTTCAAAGCGCAAGAGGTCCTTTTCAGAAACGAAGGTTTTGCATATATAGTAACTATGGTGCAAACGTAAAAGTGCGTAATAAATACGGGAAAAAATGTGGAAACTAAGAGAGAACCAGAAACGGTAATGGAAACGACGAAATATCAAGGATACAGCCGATACCTGCAATGCGTTATTACTGTTCAGCATTTTCCATACGGTAACGGAGTAATTAATTTCCAAAACTATTCGTTCTATGATCTTCGGTCCTCCTTTACTTCTCATACGCATACTGCCGATCTGCCCCTCTCCCAAACACACGCAGAGACTATATATACGTAGGCCTGTATTTCAATAACATTTAGCATTTGCACGTTCATGCTAAAATAGTCATATATTTATGATAATCTGTGTAAATTACTAGATATCTTACACTGCAAAATTTAAAACTAAAGATTCAAACATGGAATTCTGATTTTTTGTTGTTGTAACTACCTACATAAAAGAGGAAACAATATTAAATCTTCAAAACACAGCCTCGTGATGGCTGGGTGTTGTGTGATGTCCTTAGGTTAGTTAGGTTTAAGTAGTTCTAAGTTCTAGGGGACTGATGACCATAGCTGTTAAGTCCCATAGTGCTCAGAGCCATTTGAACCATTTCAAAACACAGTATTGATGTTCCACAATAATATTTATTTTATAATTTGTTGTGAAATCCAAGTACCAGCAGAATCTTCCATAAGAGTGCAGAAATTTATTATTCTACATGTACTATTTACAGAAGGCATGAAATTAATTATTATTTGTATACAGAATACTCTAACATATCACAATATGGTAAAATTATGTTTCTAATTAAAAAATCATAGAAATAAGAAGTAACAAGGTGTACATATAGAATTTTGGCTGTATTATATCTGACTTTGTGGTTCACTGGTTATATATCAGACTAAAAGTCCAAGGGTTGAAAATTTAATCTTTCATAAGTCGGTTCTAGGACTTTTATGCCACATTTTGTTTTTGTTTTTTCCACATCTGCCACTGATTTGTGTACGATGTGTGAAGACTGGATGAAGACAAAGGCATACCACATCAAATAAGACCACACTTCACAAAACACTGCTGTGTTCGGACGAACTGTTGTGTAGAGGACAGCTTTACTATATCTTCTATATATTACATATAATGTATGCTGTAAGTTGAAAAGACTATGAAGAAAATTTAGACTTCTGTTAACTACTTTTGAATTGCCCATTTAAGAGTTATGCCACATAATATTACACAAACAATGAATGTGAGTTTGACTTATGTTGTGTTTCAGGGATCACTGTGTCAGAGGAATTTTAAAGTAATTATTGGATGCAAGAGATTATTTCCATCATGAAGGGTTCACACAGTGGAAGAGTGATACAAGTAACTTTGTGTGAGGTTGCTTTGGAAATGAGGTGAAATGGCACATGTGCACATCTCTTAACAAACCTGAGTCTTATATGGCATACGCTGCACGTCACGATTTCCAACCAAATCTACTGGATAATATTTCCTCCTTTATAATATATAACTACGAATCTGAACCTAATTCAAACTTAACGGAGTTAGCTGTAGGTTCTTGGTGAACATTCTATATCATTTTACCTAAGAGACACATTTTTGTGCCATGTTTCACAGCTTTATTATTGTTGCATGACTTTGATTTTGGATTATGAGCCAAAGGATCAGTTGTGTACTAGAGAATGGGCTTTCAATCCGAACCTTAGATCATACCATAATAATAAAGTTGCATAACAGGGAAAAAGGGTGTTTTGTTTTGTTAATAATTCAAATTTTTTCCAAAGCCAATGTATTTGCATCAGTAACTTCATAATTGGGATGGCAATGCTCAAAATACTATTAGCAGACTGGCTTATGGGAGTTTTCTGTAATCCACTGTTACACAAGTTACGAACATCCTGATCATGCCTTCAAACTGACAACATGTTTTGGTGTGAAACTTTGAACTGCACCCTTTGTGAATGGCTTAATTTGCATCAATAGCTGAAATTATACCAGTAATATCTAACACTTCCCCATTAATTTAAATCTTCCACAGATCAACACACACAAACATGGAAACATATTTTATAAAAATAAAAGGTATGAAGGCAAATCAAAGACTAAGAGCATTTTTTTTTTCTTGTCCTATAGTACTGACTCAACGATGACATGCCTTAATCTCACTGTCATTCTTGTGCAATAGTTGTGTTGGTTCAGTGAATGTCTCTAGTCCTAGAGCTTTGACTATTTTCTAGTGAGTGCCCATTTGTCAATGTGCAGCAGAAAAGAAATAAGGGGAGCCACGTGTTTTCTGTAGACTGCATGGGCTAAACCTGCAAGAATTATTAGCAAAAGGCAGCTACAGTATGGTGGTAGTTGTCAAACTGAGTGAAAAATTTATGAATGAAATAATTACTTTAAAGTGGACGTGTATATGTCTGCAACAGAGTTTGAGTGGCCATCTTCTTCAAAATCGGACAAGAACATCAAAACAGTTGTGTGAATGGTTTCTGGTGGCCATCATGTCTGAGTTGAACATTAGCCATGGTTTATCATTTGCAATCACCCACAACTGTTTAAACTATTGCAATCTTTGTGCTCACTGAGTTTGAAAATGAGGATAGCACATTTAAGTGCTCTGCAAAATACCTCCAGATGAATTGTGAGTCCATCACTAGTGACTACAGAGTAAG
The DNA here is from genome assembly GCF_023898315.1 of Schistocerca nitens. Lineage (NCBI taxonomy): Eukaryota > Metazoa > Arthropoda > Insecta > Orthoptera > Acrididae > Schistocerca > Schistocerca nitens. The sequence continues at coordinate 180,006,917 of NC_064617.1, read as the reverse complement.
TGATAAGCATGGTGCAGAAACACCCATCTCCAACTACACCAAAAAAGTTCAAAAGCCAAAAGTACAAAACAGTGGCGTTTATTATACGAAGGGTCATTACAATCTGAAAGATCAAACAGTGAATAGTGACAGCTACTGTGAGATACAGCAAGTGCCTACACACAAAATCAAAACAAAAAGGAGAGGGAAGCCTTCAACAGATGTGACTTTTGCCCTCATACAGCTGGGAAAAGAATCAAGGGCATTCAGAAGTTTGATTTTGAGCTGCTGGAACAAATAACCTAGCTCCCAGTGATTTTCAATTTTTTGGTCTGAGAAGGAGTACCAACACAGCTCCAAGTTTTCATCACATGATGGTTTTGTGGATGTGGTGCAGGAGTGGATTTGGGACAATGCCACAAAGCTTCTTCCAGGACAGAATTAGATCTGTAAAGAGACCACATGTAAAGAGGTTTTGGGAGATTATGGAAAGAATTTAGGTTACTTGGAATGTAATTTTCCCTATAATTCTTTTTTTTTTAAAAAAAAAAAAGCTGCCTTTACCTTTGTTTTCCTTGTAGTAGGCAATAGTAACACATACTTATGGTTTCATTTGATAAAACTGAAAAATGCAATGGAATAGAGTCTTTGAAACTGTTTGTGATGTGTTTGAAAATGAAAGAATAGTATCAAAGTGTATTGCTAGTTTTGCCACATGACAGTGAGACAGACTTGTACCATAAAAATCATTGCACAATTAGCAGTTGAAAGATTCATGTTAAGACTTATTATAAGGGACAAGAACAGTTAATTCACTGAAAATTCTGATCTGTAAAGAATAGAATAATTATGGGTGTAAAGAGAATGAAAAGGAGGTGAGTGGGTCATGTAACTGAGCAAATGAATAATAAACAAAGCAAGAAATTCCACTTTCAGTTTCAAAGAGATAAGAAAAGACTGAGACAGTAATTAATTAAAGGTGTGCTGATGGCATTAAAAACATGTATGAGAAACTTTTATGTGCAAGCCTCAAAACTGTAATGCAAATATACTAGCTGAGTATGTAATACGTCCGCAAGAAAATTCTTGTGGGTTAACCACAGCCTCCCTGGTAAGAAAGAAAAGAAAAACACTATAAACTGGACAGGAAAATGTCCAATCTAGCTGTGAAAGATCTTGGAATTTCAGATGCTTTCTGCCTAATAATAACTGTAAATTCAGGTATCTGAAAAAAAAACCATAAACTGCAGGCATACAAAAGGATTATCAGAAGTAAAAGTGCAAGATATTTGAAGAGAACTAGCAAACCAAAGTTGAGATTAAACACCTAGACCGACAAATGTAAAAGTAAAATTCATTTTTTCAATTTTGTTTACATTGAACTTTCAAAAGACTTTTCCTAAAGTACCCATATTTCTAGCAATGTCTCACAAAAACAAATCGATAACTGAATCCAACAGATAATTTTCCCACACACTTGAAAACTTTGGCTCCATGAAAAAAGAGTCATAGTGAGCCAGACCTCTTAAATATCTACTGCAAAAAAACTAATAGTAGGGTGTTAATTGCTGCAAAAAGTCGTCTGATGATAAAGTAGTATACAATACACAGAGTAAAGGCAGCTAAGGATGGGAAAAACAGGAAACAGGATGACAAAACAAAGATAGTAACATGCAGGTAAGGGATTGAGACAGAGTAATACATAATCAACACACCTAGCAAACTTTGTGGATAACCATTTTTCAAATGTCACAGAGAAATTACAACACAGATTCCCAAAACAGATTTACCACCTTTAAATTATTGTGCATTATGTATAACAACATACCTATAAAGTCAGGAAAAGAAATAATGTTGGCAGTTCTAGACAAAGCACCAAACTATGTACTGAAACAATGCAAACAGAGTGTATAAGCTACCTTACCAAATATAGTAAGTCATTCACATCACATCAGTGAATTTTCCAGAGTATTTACAGTAGGCAAGGATTGTGCCTCTGCAAAAGAAAGATAATGCCAAGGGAGAATCAGTTATGGAGGACAGAGTAATAAATTACCTGGATAAATACAACCTTCCAAGTGTATCAAAGTTTGGGTTCCGAGATTGTAGAAATATAGAACCAACCACAACAGCATTTACCGAAGTTGTACCTGATGCTCTTGACAAGGAAAAGTGTATTACATGTGTATTCTTTGATCTGCCTGACCCTCTGATACTGCTGATTGAAATATTCCATTAAATAAGCTAGAATCACTAGGAATAGGAAAATATATTATACCTAGCATACATGGTACAACAAGTAGATATAACACAAACTTAAAATACGGCTACACTTGGTGCAAAGTTCATATTAGAACCAAAATACATTAAGTAAAACCCTCAAGGGCCTTTATTATCACCCAATACACAACAGTCACAAAGAACATTTAGAAAACAAAGGTCATGCATTTCAGTTAATACCGAAAATATTATCAATGAAATTAAATCCCTATGCTATGAATATCTCCACAGACCACCTAACACACCCAAAATTTTGAAGTTAAAGACGTGGCAGTGTCACTCTTAGAACTAAATAGAACAGTCGCATGTCATGTCATATAACCTAGAATCATCCAATTTAATTGTTGTTGATCCATCAACAAATATAATTTAAAGCCTCCACAGATACCATACGCATATATAATCGCCATATGTGCAAAAGTTAAATACCTGTTACATGTCCTTAATTTTTAAATTTTTTCGCAGTCTAATAACATTTTTAAGTATTTTTCAGTGTTAGCTTCTGTAGTTTATAAATGGGTATAGGCTTGCATAAAAAGAACGCAGCATATTATTCCTTTGGCCAATGGTCTTGCTGCAGTGGTAAGACCGGTTCCTGTCAGATTACCAAAGTTAAGCGCTGTCAGGCTGGGCTAGCACTTGGATGGGTAACCATTCGGTCTGCTGAGCGCTGTTGGCAAGCGGGATGCACTCAGCCCTTGTGAAGCAAACTGAGGAACTACTTGACTAAGAAGTAGTGGCTCCAGTCTCGGAAACTGACATACAGCTGGGAGAGCAGTGTGCTGACCATATGCCTCTCCATGTCCGCATCCAGTGACGCCTGTGAGCTTAGGATGACACGGCGGACAGTTGGTATCGTTGGATCTTCTCATGGCCTGTTCGAGAGGAGTTTTCTTAGTTTTTATATTATTCCTTTAGAGACTTGCCCTCAATGCAATATCAGTCCCATTTAGTTACATATTAATCATATGTACCTACTATTCTTAGCAGTGGATTTTTTCTAGGTAATAAATGCAGAAAATACAAACAGAGCTTTCAAACTACAGAAAAGGACCACGAGAACAACAATAAGAAATAGGAATGTGGTTCACTGCAAAGATCTTTCGAAATCCTTGGAGATTTTAACTATATTACATGAGAATATTATCCTTTCATTTATGCAAATAATAAATAAGTTTGATAAATATTGCAGAAAGTGCTCTGTCCCTGAGTATTTGATCATCATCATCATCTATACTTTACCTACATTTACCCAAAACTGAATAAATATAAAACTCAAACCAGTATTTTCTACTAAGGAATAAAATTTCATCATAAACTGCCAAAAAACTGAAACTAATTTAAAGAGTATTAAAAAGCATTTGTTAAGTTGTACTCAAATAAAATACTGTAGGGGTGCAGTAAAAAAGAAATAAGACTTATTAATGGAACACCTGTCATTTCACAGCACGCTTTCAGGCAGTAATGATTTTTTTCTGGAAAACTTCAAATGAGAGAAATGCAAAGAATAATACCAATATGGCGATTTATTCCTAATTTAGGTTTCCTGTGGTTTCCCTAAATTACTTTAGGTAAATGCCAGGACAATTAAAAGACAATGGCAGATTACCTGTTTCATCCATGTCAACATACATCTGTAAGGATGTAAGCATGAAACAAATTACTACCATTAATGATCAAGGACAGAAATTTGTGAAGGAATTAAAAGTGTTTTCAGTGTAGTGTACATTTATCGGCTTTCTACAAATTAACAGAACAGTCTGTTTTCTTTACTTGAGTCTGCAGCTCAAAAGAAATAAAAGGTAATAAAGTAAGATAGTGTAATATTTTTTGTATGCAGTCATAATGTTAATGAAAGACACCTTTTCTGACAAAGCAGGCAACACTTTCCAATAACTGTCAAGTTATGTCAGTATTTTGCATGTGGAATTTATTCACTACTGATCTATCAGTAACTTTGAAACCATTTTCATTCATCATTTTTGCAAGCAGCAGTGGCCATTTGACACTGCTGAATATGATTCCCTCTGGACTTTTGAGTTTTGCAACTTCAGTGATAGGCACCCATATTGTTTCTACATGTTTCTTATGTCATCTACCCATCATTCATTTGGTCCTCATCTATGTCTTTTTTTTTAATCACTTGAAATCCATCATTCTCTGCAAATAACCACACAGGAAATCAGTCACAAAGCCAAGACCCAAAAATCTTCACTGCTGTATGTAACGAGTTCATTGAGGGATGTGTGTGTTGGGGGAGGGTCAAAACTGTAGAGGAATGACTAAGCTTGACTACAGTAAACACATTCAAGCAAATGTAGGCTGTAGTAGCTATGCAGAGATGAAGTAATTATAGGATTAATTTTGATGTGCACATTTCTGTTCTTTGAAAGATCCGTTTAAGATATCTAGTATGGTCAGCTCATAACTTTTTTCGAACAGATAAAAAAATAAATTTACACTTGCAAACTAAAGCTATTTATTATAATGTATGCAATAAAATGAAAAGCACTGGTCTCATAACTAATGGAAGAAGTGTCCAAATCAGACTAAAACAATTATCACTATTTTATAAAACATGCCTTGCCCCAGAGAACATGGCAAGCATGGTACATTAGTTAGGCACTTAGCAAGTGTAGTAGCCACAAGGAGAAGGAAAGTGATGATAAGTAGTGTAAGATATAATCCAATGGGCGTAAGTGGATTTCCAATGAGGATTATGAGAAGTGGTTGCTCAACAACAACTTTATAGTGCAAGGGCAGGTGGAATTGCCAACCAAGGACAGCAACTAAAAATAAAGCTGCAAAATTTTTCAATTTTTTTTAGATATACAGTGAAGTTGCTTACTCTAGAGAAGAAATAATGGACCAGATGTCGAGCATGACGTAGCAACAGAACTTTTGTGAGAGAAACATTAATACGAATTAAAATTATTCACCAATGGCTTAACAGTAAGGTGTGTATAGTTTTAGTTATCACTTTTCTAAAGTTACTTGCAGAATTGTATTTAAGGATTCGACTGATCTCAGTTGGGCTAAGCAGGTAGTCTTGTCATGCTGTAAGTGATGTGATTTGCCTGTGCAATAATTCAAACTTCTGTCTTAGTGGAGCAATGATTTTGGATATGAAACTTCCTGGTAGTTTAAAACTGTGTGTCGGACCGACACTCGAACTCGGGACCTTTGCCTTTCTCGAGAGTGTTCTACCGATGAGCTACCCAAGCATGAATCACAACCCACCTTCACAGCTTTACTTGCACCAGTAGCTCAGTTGGCAGAGCACTCGCCCAAGAAAGGCAAGGTCCCGGCACATTTTTAATCTGCCAGGAAGATTCGTGAAAATTTCACTCTGATTTTGGATATGCCTGCTGCTTGATATCCAACAGATGCTTTCCAACATTACCTCATAGTACAGTAAGATACAAAGTAGTGAGTGTCTGGGTAAACATTCACAGCACCTCAAAAGTCAGCTATTTGAAATCCAAAGTGTGCAGATAAATGAGATGTCCAACAAAATGTACAAATGGAATAGATTGTTCGTATGTTACCAGGAAATATGCCTTTTAATTAATTTTGTATCTGTTCCTTCTACAGATCAAATGTTCCTTGCTGTTAGTGGCATTGTCCTAATCGTGGAAGCAGCAACTGGTATTCTGACAAGAACAGAAAAACAAAAACAATTTTTTTTGTTTAAGAAGTCAAATTATTTCTCTAAACATAATGCAATCAAAAGTGTAAATATTGTCAAAAATCAAACCCTGACTTAAAATTTTCCACTCTACTTAAAGTACTCTTAATAATATAGGAGTCAACAGGTAAATATTAAGCCTTGTGAGGGTTCACTATATCAGTTCATGTAAATCTCAGGTTAGTTAATACAGTTTATCATTCTAAATCTGAGAAGGGTTACATGTGTTGCACAAAAGGTATGTACTGTATTGCTCAATTAAAATACTTTACATATAATTACTGAAGAGTTCACTGACTTTGAGTACCCATTATACTGACCAAATTCAAGAAAGTATTTAATAACAGCACAACACCAAAAGCCATGTGAAGCTCATTCAGACATTCAATTCCCTGTACAACAGACTTAGTGCCATTAAATATATGTATGATAGCTACATATAACATACTGACAAGAAGCAAATAACATCTGCTTTACTGTCCTTGTGACTGCGGCATTTCCCTTTTTGCAATCCAATGCTTTTGGTACAGGTCATCAGAGTAATACATTACCTTTAATCACACAGTCTGCACACGAGTTCTGTGGCTGTCATATTCACCTATATTGTTGCTAATGAAACATCTGTGAAAGTGAATTATACAGAAACCGAGATGCGGTAGACCATACAGCACCACCATCGTGAACTGTGGTCACGTTTAAAGGCAAATTAACGTTTAAGGCCGTATTTCAGTAGTCGGCAAATGGGTACCTTTTCCAACTGTCGTGCAGTACTTCTTTACACCTAAAACCATACATACAAGAATTTTTCTCAAGAGTTTATTTGCTACATCACATATCAGTGCGAAAACTTCTGTAAAGCTTTCGCACAGCTAGTATCTCCTCATGTTCCTTACCCCGCAATCACAGAAACTTTATATCAAATTCATGCCTACTGTTGATGTAATATTTATTGTGAGCACGGTGCTTCTTCTTTGAAGGTGATTCTTAAAACACACTGTAGACATCGTACACATCCTTGAAAATCATCACCTAACTGTTGAACATTTTGTAAGCACAATCCATCACCTTCTCTGTTACAACCGCTCTTTCCTACTCCCCATCGTCATAAAAATTTCAAGTCCGTAACAGCAAGCATATCCGCCAGTACATTTTCCTGTAGTGCTTGCACTACAACATAAGGTTCGTCTACGCATAAGGCGCGAACTAATGATGCCGAACATTCCCGAAAGATGTCTTGCGGCCAGTGTTTTCGTATTCAGGTGTGTTTTGGCCGTCTCCGTTAGCCGTCGTTAGGGTTCGCTCAGGAGGTGGTCATCAAAAGAAATTTGAACGAGCGACTGTGTGTTGTTGCCGTGTCTAAAAGTGCAACTTACTTAAATGGACCAATCATTTATGTTGCGATAACTGTTACAGTAGTAACAATTATTTTCTATGTCAGTTTTTTTTAAGTTGCTAATAACTGGCAGTCACCTGTGTTGTGATTGGCTGATGCAGAACAGACTGATGGGACGCCATTTGTCATTTCATGATTTTGAAAGGGTGGCGCATGTATTTGGTAGTTCTTGCATTACAACTTCCGTGCAACGAAACGTTGTTTTTTGCTACCACCATATGAAAGAGCCATCGAAAATGCGTCGGTTTTGTGGGACTTCTTTAGAAGGAACGGAAAATGTGATGTCTGTAAATGAAACTGATTTTGCCACAAAAATCAGCTCCCATGCATCGTAATTACAGTAAACTAGCTGCAACAAAGGTAAATGCTAGTAGAGCGTGGATTCGTTTTCTCATGGTGAAGACGTTTCGTTTCAGAAAAGCAGTATATACGTTAGGTAGTAAAGCTTTGAACGACGTTATAAAAATTCCACGATTTAGTCAGCTAAACACTCAGCATGATATTTTATGTTATGAGAGTAAAATATTACTATGTAGTGTACCGGGTGATCAAAAAGTCAGTATAAATTTGAAAATTGAATAAATCACGGAATAATGTAGATAGAGAGGTACAAAGTGACACACATGCTTGGAATGACATGGGGTTTTATTAGAACCAAAAAAATTCAAAAGTTCAAAAATGTCCGACAAATGGCGCTTTATCTGATCAGAGTAGCAATAATTAGCACAACAAAGTAAGACAAAGCAAAGATGATGATCTTTACAGGAAATGCTCAATATGTCCACCATCATTCCTCAACAAAAGCTGTAGTCGAGGAATAATGTTGTCAACAGCACTGTAAAGCATGTCCGGAGTGATGGTGAGGCATTGACGTCGGATGTTGTATTTCAGCATCCCTGGAGATGTCGGTCGATCACGATAAACTTGCGACTTCCGGTAACCCCAAAGCCAATAATCACAAGGACTGAGGTCTAGGCACCTGGGGGGCCAAGTATGACGAAAGTGGCGGCCGAGCACACGATCATCACCAAACGACGCGCGCAAGAGATCTTTCACGCGTCTAGCAATACTTTCTTTTTTGTTCTAATAAAACCCCATGTCATTCAAAGCATGTGTGTCAGTTTTTACCTCTCTATCTACATTATTCCGTGGTTTATTCAGTTTTCAAATTTATATTGACTTCTTGATCACACGGTATATTTCATTTTCTCAAGCTTCCAAAATATTGAGTTTTCTATAATATATTCACACACACACACACACACACACACACACACACATAAATATGAGATCCCATAAGGATAATTTACAGTAATTCCGACAGCAATTAGTCATCAGATTTCGCTTCTGTTTATATAGCTACCACTATTTTTTTTTTAGATAAATCTACACGGAAACAACGCAATGCATCCAAGTGCTATACGATGTTGCTACTGCCACCCAAAATTATGTATTACATGTTGAGAAGACAGGAAATAAATCGTCAGTTTAGTGTAGACGCTAATTAGAAATAAAGTAACTTGTCGTTCATGAAAGCGAGGAGTAAAATTACCACGTAGAGTTTCACAACCAAACCTTGTAGAGAAGTACTCGAAAGACATGTACATTACAAAAATATGTCTGTATGGTGCAGCAGTGTCGAAGGCCAAATTATATTTTTAACAGATATAAAAATTATGAAAGCAATTATAGGCTCAGAACAGGGCTGTGTATTGTGCCCCCCACACCAGGCCATCAATATACGTGTAACGTACCACAACTGCGAATTCCGTGTGGTGTCTGTTCTTTCGGACATTTCATATACATTATTGCTTTCAGTACTCCAAGAAAAACTGATATCCCACAGAAATTAAAAAATAAATATTTCCGGACGTAAGGATGTTGTGGTTTGTGATGTCATTACTGTGCGGAGTTTAGTTTATGAGTTGGTTGTGTTTGTAGATGTCGTCTTGTTGCAGTTGATGGTGTTCTCTAGTGGTGTGTGTGTGTGTGTGTGTGGGAGGGGGGGTGTTCATTTGAGCTTTGGTATTGGCAGAGCGCAGTTTTTGGGAGTGCCTGTGATTGAAGAATTGAAACTGGTTTGAGTGAGTTATCATTTAACATTTTTTTTTATTTTGTTCATGTAATTGTGTTGTCGACAGGTGTTACTGGTTTGCTGTTTGTGGCGCGGTAAGACGTTTAATTTATTGTGTGGCATCTTTAGTTAGGTATAGATAAGACTACGAAATACAATAGCGCGATGTTGCGTGCGGAGATTGGTGAGGACATGATGTGTTTGATCAAGTTTCTCCAGATGTTTGGACTGTTAGCAGAGATTGTGAAATGTAGTGTGTGCAGGGAAAACATGAGGTTGGCGAGAGTTCCGGCGTCTCGGACCAGGGAGTGTTCAAATGGCTCTGAGCACTATGGGACTTAACATCTATGGTCATCAGTCCCCTAGAACGTAGAACTACTTAAACCTAACTAACCTAAGGACATCACACAACACCCAGTCATCACGAGGCAGAGAAAATCCTTGACCCGGCCGGGAATCGAACCCGGGCGTGGGAAGCGAGAACGCTACCGCACGACCACGAGCTGCGGACCCAGGGACTGTTAAGCGAGTATTAAGCAGGTATTACACGACGATCCGCCGCGAAAGGTACTGGTCTAGCGCGACAGCCACCTAGCAGTAGAACGGGTGAAACTACGAAAATTAGGACACATTACCCGCGCGCAGGAATAGACAAACTGCCGTCAATTCGCGCATGCGCACTAGCTAGCGATAACTCGCGCATGCGCACAAGGAGGTATGTATTAACATACGTACGTGAAAAACAATTACTGTACTTAATAAATAATGGTAAAAAACAGTTTCTTATTAAATAGAAACTTTGAGCTCACATAAATAATTTGAACGAATGACGTTCGAATGTGTCACACGTCCCCCCCCCCCCCTCCCCCCGTATGTGTTTCGCGCGGTAGAACGAACGCCTTTACAAGAGATCAGACGGTTCTATTTGGGTTTCGCGTTCTTGCCGTCTACTGCGCATGTGCACCAGTTGTATGCTGCGGGGATGGTGTAATAGGTCTATGTGAACCAGCTTGTAGTTACAGATATGCACGCTTTGGGGCGATGGTGCATAGGTGTACGGTTTACGCGCATTGTGTAATCGAAAGGATAACCTTCGGCGCTTATCATACGCGGTACTTGGTTCGAGAAATCTAGGTTGGCCATGAGAGAGATTGTTTTAATGACTTGCTATGTTTGTTATAGGTCCTCTATCGGTTTTTTGCGAGCATGAAACTGGAGTGAGTTTGAGGACGGTTTTCGATTGGTTTTCTTTTTGTAGGATAGTGTGTTCGGAATGTTGTTGTTGTGGTCTTCAGTCCTGAGACTGGTTTGATGCAGCTCTCCATGCTACTCTATCCTGAGCAAGCTTCTTCATCTCCCAGTACCTACTGCAACCTACATCCTTCTGAATCTGCTTAGTGTATTCATCTCTTGGTCTCCCCCTACGATTTTTACCCTCCACGCTGCCCTCCAATACTAAATTGGTGATCCCTTGATGCCTCAGAACATGTCCTACCAACCGATCCCTTCTTCTGGTTAAGTTGTGCCACAAACTCCTCTTCTCCCCAATCCTATTCAGTACCTCCTCATTAGTTATGTGATCTACCCATCTAATCTTCAGCATTCTTCTGTAGCACCACATTTCGAATGCTTCTATTCTCTTCTTGTCCAAACTATTTACCGCCCATGTTTCACTTCCATACATCGCTACACTCCATACAAATACTTTCAGAAATGATTTCCTGACACTTAAATCTATACTCGATGTTAACAAATTTCTCTTCTTCAGAAACGCTTTCCTTGCCATTGCCAGTCTACATTTTATATCCTCTCTACTTCGACCATCATCAGTTATTTTGCTCCCCAAATAGCAAAACTCCTTTACTACTTTAAGTGTCTGATTTCCTAATCTAATACCCTCAACATCACCCGACTTAATTCGACTACATTCCATTATCCTCGTTTTGCTTTTGTTGATTTTCATCTTATATCCTCCCTTCAAGACACCATCCATTCCGTTCAACTGCTCTTCCAAGTCCTTTGCTCTCTCTGACAGAATTACAATGTCATCGGCGAACCTCCAAGTTTTTATTTCTTTTCCATGGATTTTAATACCTACTCCGAATTTTTCTTTTGTTTCCTTTACTGCTTGCTCAATATACAGATTGAATAACATCGGGGAGAGACTACAACCCTGTCTCACTTCCTTCCCAACCACTGCTCCCCTTTCATGTCCCTCGACTCTTATAACTGCCATCTGGTTTCTGTACAAATTGTAAATAGCCTTTCGCTCCCTGTATTTTACCCCTGCCACCTTTTGAATTTGAAAGAGAGTATTCCAGTCAACATTGTCAAAAGCTTTCTCTAAGTCTACAAATGCTAGAAACGTAGGTTTGCCTTTCCTTAATCTTTCTTCTAAGATAAGTCGTAAGGTCAGTATTGCCTCACGTGTTCCAATATTTCTACGGAATCCAAACTGATCTTCCCCGAGGTCGGCTTCTACTAGTTTTTCCATTCGTCTGTAAAGAATTCGTGTTAGTATTTTGCAGCTGTGGCTTATTAAACTGATTGTTCGGTAATTCTCACATCTGTCAACACCTGCTTTCTTTGGGATTGGAATTATTATATTCTTCTTGAAGTCTGAGGGTATTTCGCCTGTTTCATACATCTTGCTCACCAGATGGTAGAGTTTTGTCAGGACTGGCTCTCCCAAGGCCGTCAGTAGTTCCAATGGAATGTTGTCTACTCCGGGGGCCTTGTTTCGACTCAGGTCTTTCAGTGCTCTGTCAAACTCTTCACGCAGTATCGTATCTCCCATTTCATCTTCATCTACATTCTCTTCCATTTCCATAATATTGTCCTCAAGTACATCGCCCTTGTACAGACCCTCTATATACTCCTTCCACCTTTCTGCTTTCCCTTCTTTGCTTAGAACTGGGTTTCCATCTGAGCTCTTGATGTTCATACAAGTGGTTCTCTTATCTCCAAAGGTCTCTTTAATTTTCCTGTAGGCAGTATCTATCTTACCCCTAGTGAGACAAGCCTCTACATCCTTACATTTGTCCTCTAGCCATCCCTGCTTAGCCATTTTGCACTTCCTGTCGATCTCATTTTTGAGACGTTTGTATTCCTTTTTGCCTGCTTCATTTACTGCATTTTTATATTTTCTCCTTTCATCAATTAAATTCAATATTTCTTCTGTTACCCAAGGATTTCTACTAGCCCTCGTCTTTTTACCTACTTGATCCTCTGCTGCCTTCACTACTTCATCCCTCAAAGCTACCCATTCTTCTTCTACTGTATTTCTTTCCCCCATTCCTGTCAATTGTTCGGAATATGTGAAGTTATTTAGGAGGGTGAGTATGCGGATTGTGTTTTCAGGGTTTTGGAAGGATGTACTAAGACGAAAGAGTATATAGAGGAGGGGAGAACTGTGGTGTCAGATGCTTTCTCGTCATATAGGGGATTGGGGAAGAGGAGTTATGATCATTTAGTTGTAAACCATAGCTTACAGTTCAAAAATTGCGAAACTGGGGCGAGTACCAATGCAATAGAGGGGTTTTGGGGGGTAAATATCATTTAGATGAGTATTGCTGGCGGGAGAGTTTCCCTAGGGAGTATTGTATTTTTCGCGTTTTTTTGAGGGCAGTTAGTAGTTTTGGGCAGGAAATCGCGTATGTTAGAAATCACAGTGACTGAGAAGTCACAGATATCACAGTAGCAACTTTACAGAATCTAACTGCGATTTCAGTTAGCAGTCGCAAGTAGTATTTCACATTCAAAGACGTGAGCCATCTATTGATCGAATTTAGCACTGCTTTCTGCGATTTCAGTGACAAGTCGCAACTAAGAGTCGCAAGTAGCAACTAAAAAGCGCGGTTAACAGTTTGGATTCCGTAGAAATGTTGGAACACGTGAGGCAATACTAACCTCACGACTTATCTTAGAAGAAAGATTAAGAAAAGGCAAACCTACGTTTCTAGCATTTGTAGATTTAGAGAAAGCTTTTGACAACGTTAACTGGAATACTCTCTTTCAAATTCTGAAGGTGGCAGGTGTAAAATACAGGGAGAGAAAGGCTATTTACAATTTGTACAGAAAGCAGATGGCAGTTATAAGAGTCGAGGGGCATGAAAGGGAAGCAGTGGTTGGGAAAGGAGTGAGACAGGGTTGTAGCCTCTCCCCGATGTTATTCAATCTGTATATTGAGCAAGCAGTAAAGAAAACAAAAGAAACATTCGGAGTAGGTATTAAAATTCATGGAGAAGAAGTAAAAACTTTGAGGTTCGCCGATGACATTGTAATTCTGTCAGAGACAGCAAATGACTTGGAAGAGCAGTTGAACGGAATGGACAGTGTCTTGAAAGGAGGATATAAGATGAACACCAACAAAAGCAAAACGAGGATAATGGAATGTAGTCAAATTAAATCGGGTGATGCTGAGGGGATTAGATTAGGAAATGAGACACTTAAAGTAGTAAAGGAGTTTTGCTATTTAGGGAGCAAAATAACTGATTATGGTCGAAGTAGAGAGGATATAAAATGTAGACTGGCAATGGCAAGGAATTCGTTTCTGAAGAAGAGAAATTTGTTAACATCGAGTATAGATTTAAGTGTCAGGAAGTCATTTTTGAAAGTATTTGTATGGAGTGTAGCGATGTATGGAAGTGAAACATGGGCGGTAAATAGTTTGGACAAGAAGAGAATAGAAGCATTCGAAATGTGGTGCTACAGAAGAATGCTGAAGATTAGATGGGTAGATCACATAACTAATGAGGAGGTACTGAATAGGATTGGGGAGAAGAGGAGTTTGTGGCACAACTTAACCAGAAGAAGGGATCGGTTGGTAGGACATGTTTTGAGGCATCAAGGGATCACAAATTTAGCATTGGAGGGCAGTGTGGAGGGTAAAAATCGTAGAGGGAGACCAAGAGATGAATACACTAAGCAGATTCAGAAGGATGTTGGTTGCAGTAGGTACTGGGAGATGAAGAAACTTGCACAGGATAGAGTAGCATGGAGAGCTGCATCAAACCAGTCTCAGGACTGAAGACCATAACAACAACAACAACAACAACAGTGCCATCTGTTGGCCAAAGTTCGTACTACGTCCATCTCTGTGATACGGTATCGAGTCTAACTGCGATTTCCGTGACAAGTCGCAACTAAGAGTCGCAAGTAGCAACTAGAAAGCGCAGTTAACAGTGCCATCTGTTGAGCAAAGTTCATACTACGCTATTCGCTACCGAGTCAAACTGCGATTTCTGTGACAAATCGCAACTAAGAGTCGCAAGTAGCAACTAAAAAGCGCAGTTAACATACTTTGCCTAGTGTCATCTGTTGACCGACGTACGTACTTCGTTATGAGAGCCTTGTGCCTCACGAGATCGATGTGCTGTGTGTGCATATGAAGGGCTTATTTCAATAGCGGTACAAGTCCATTTTTGTTCGTTTTGAGATATAGAGTCGTAAAGTTAAATGAGCGCTGAAAAATCTGCAGTTGAGATACCAGAAATATTCAAGCATATGGCTTCTTGCTAGAGATGAACCTTTATTTATGTTTGTTTGGATCACTAATTTCAGAAGCATTATAGACAGAAAAGTGGAGGTAATGGACTTGTACCACTATTGAAATAAGCCCTTCATATTATATGACGACATGCACATTCAGCATCGGTTATGGTTGGTGAAATACTGCTGTGACTCTGAATGTATTATATTAATAAGAAGCAACATTGCCTTTTTCTCCTGAAAATATCAAGTAACGTAACAAATGTGTTTGATTCTGCTTCCAATATGACAGTTTTGGTTAATACTCCACATGCCTACAGGACTTTGCAATGTTAACACAGCAGAACTCAGACATCTGTATAAGTGTAGAGAAATGAAAACAGTCATATGAATGCCTCACTTTTGTTCCGACACAGTTCAAGACTCGGGAGAAAAGTTTTACACCTGGTGTTCTACATGGCAACTTCACACACAAGAACTTTTTGCCGACACTACTACCACCTACATAAGTAAGCTTTTCCTGTGTTACTTTCAAGTAAAGCACTTAAGCTATTCCTGATTTAACTGGAAGATCTGTACTTCCCACTTTCATATCAACAGCCTCAAAATGCATATTGTAAACTTCGGGATATGTTACAGGTCAGTGTCACACAAAGATTGTGGAGAAAGGGGGGGGGGGGGGGGCAACAAGTGTTTACCAATAAGTAAGTGGCGGAAAATTATGGGTATAGGACGGCTTAAACATGTGGAAAATGAGATTTTTATTATTCACTCACTGTATTTGACAGTTATTATTTCTTTAAAATCGCACAACAACTTCAATAAAACACAGTTTAATCATTCACACACTTATTTCACAATTATTTCACTTTTAAACTGCAAATCCTCTAAGAGCTGTCTTGAATCTTCACGAGTCTCTCTCAACAGCCTTGATGTGGATAGATACGTACAGCAACCAGTAATCAGGGTCAGAACTGTGTCTGCAAAAACACAAGGATTATTAAACAATTGTTGCTGTCATTAATTACTAGCAATATAATTGACAGAGTAGATTGCTAATATTTGCTATAATGAATATCACATTTGCAAGCACGATCTCACTGAAGTAATTAAGTCCATCGAAACGCTTAGAAACTAACCTCTCGTCTGACGAAAACGGTCTAAAGACGCAGTGGCAATTTCTTCAGATCTGTTGACAATGATATTTTGAGTTATCACTTTACAGAGTGACTGAAATGTAGTTCAGGTACCTGTGAACATAACAATATGTTAGAATTCATTTTCTAAATACGAACTATTACGGTACTGTACGGCTACTTACATATTAATTACACTATTAATATTTTCACAGTTGTTTCTTTAATACAAAATTAAAGCCAACGGAAGAAAAAACGTAAAACATACTTGCCAATGACAGTTTTGTTGAGATGCAATTTTCTGTGTTGACAGATGTAACTTTTTCATACGGTGGTAAGTCACAGAAATCGCGGAAGTAGCAGAAATCGCAGAAATAGCAGTTCGGAGGGATACACGACCTATGTTCCTTAACTGCGACTCTTAACTGCGACAAATCACAGTTAAGAATAACAGATACTGAAAAGTAGCATTCACAGAAATCACTGATATCGGAAAATCGTAGTTTAGCCCATCACTAGCAGTTAGTAAGATGTACAAGCCAAGGGTGGTTAGTTGAGGGAGTTTGGTGTGTGGGGGGTGGGGGTGTGGGGGGTGTTGTGGGTTGTTTTCCTTCCTTTTTTGTCATCTTTTTGTGTTTGGGATCGTGGTGTGCGTTTCTATATGTTTGTATTCAGCTTGTCCCTGCCCTAAAACCCCCCTATTTTCCCGCGCTTGGCCCGTTGGTTTGATTATATTTTTGGAGAGAGATGTTATTGTCTTATATGTATTTTCGTGTTTGTTGTCGTGTTTATGTAGTGACGTCGTAGGCGCCATATTGGAGACGCTGAGAACGGTCATTTCCGCAATATTGATGATGTCATGGGTTAAAGCAGAGGAATGGAATCGGACGCTTGTGTAATCCCCCTTATTTACGGCAGTGAAATAAATCCGTAGCTTTTTTTTCGTACTATTTGTAGGCCAACACACTAATATGGTCTTGGTTAAAATATTCCGGATGGTTAGTGTGTTCAATCTTATGAGTTACTATACAAGGAATCAGCAACTTTTTCTCGCTTAGATGCCTTCAAAAATGCTTCCTCTCACTCAAGGGTTTTCCTTCATCCATATCTGGCAGCTATTAATCTCTCTCTCACGCAGGGAGTTTTGCGAAAAGAGCTGAAACGAGACAAGGAATGGGCGTGGATAAAAGAATGCTGCTGTTATATAAGATGTAATAATCTACAAAAGATATGTAAGATGATACACCTACTTTGCAAGGTCGTACATCTTGTGAAAAATTTGCTGCTATCAGCACCCGATGAAGATACAAAACACCTCGGATTATCTCAGCGACTAACATGCCAACTAATAAATTCCTCTTCGTTTTCTAAATCATTGACATTGTGGACAGAAATAATAACCGTGCGTGTATTTCCATAGACATTTCAAAACGAGTACAATTAATTGAATCAAAATAATGTTGAAATTCCGGATAATATGACTGCGAAGGTAACCCGAGTGTTGACTTGCATTTCCTGGAAATCGCTTTCAGTTGCTACACATGGGTGGGTGGACTCGCCTATAAAGACCGATCACGAGAAACGATCCTCACATATATACATCTGTCTATATTCTCATAGAGGTTTTAGGGGTAGAAAATGATGGAACCTTGTGATTTGTTCCCCTTGTCCAGATTCGAGTGCAAATCTGAACATTCGTTTCCCTCATAAAAGAAAAACGACGGAACCTGGTCATTGGTGTCACTTAGCCGGGTTCGGCTTATTACATGTTAATTTCAGCCAATCTTTTTTCAGCCACACTATGATGTTTTGCTCAATTGATAGTTCTGTTCAAAGTAATTAAGTTCGTTAGGCACGTACATTTCGAATAGCCAAAGATATGGCTATTGCAATGTAGCAACCACTACTGGGTGGTTTATTATTCTGTCACTCACACAATACACTATTCTGTTACAGCAGGGTAGCAGAAACGGCTGGGACATGAAGCATCATTAATCAATCGTGGTTTGATTAGCATCCAGAACGAAAGCAATGAGAGAGAGAGAACAAGAACCGTGTACCGTACGCTTTTTTTATGAATGTTACCGTACATACCGTATTTATTCTTTAACAGCACTGTGATCCTGTTCCACTACATGCGAGGCTAAATCAGCATGCTGTGACATGAGCACGGATCTGCGTTGAGGAGATGGACGAACGCTATTCTGCGTGGGACGCACACTTAAAAGTGCAATGGCTAAAACGGAATAAAAACTACGTATTCTAAAATAGGGAAATATTTCTGTTCTATCACATTAGAAAATTATTTTATGTAAAACTAAACATTTGCATACAATCCATTTTTAAAGGTTAACGGATATACAAATAGTAAACAGTCTGGCGGTTTGAAACCTAGGGATTGGCGACCCGTTTGACCGTTTTCATTTGTTACGGGAACCGCTCACACACAGTGTTACACAATAATTATTGATCATGTAACTAGATCGCACGTACCTGTTTCCACTCTTCTCTATGCTGCAACCAACAACTAGATTTTAATCCTGTGATTGCTTTCACACCTGCAACTAATTAAATAAACATTCACATAATTAGAACAATTACCTGGTAAATATCCACATATATTCGACCAGTAAGACACATTAATGTGGGCTGCACTGTTCATAAAGCGTTTCACTAGCGGTAATACAGTAGTCGTAAGTTTTAATTAGCATTTCAGCCACGGTGGTCAGTTTCCAGTATATTGAAACCTATTGTCTTGGTGTTCATCTACTAGCCCTCAATCATTTAATAATCACTGTGCAGATAGTTCTGCTCTTAGTTGGCACAGTTTCTTTAAATAAACACAGGTTCATACTGACGACAGAACGCGTAACTGTTTCGCGATGCGCCTGGTTGTTGATTTCGCGCTGCCACACTGGTGACTTTTTAATTGCTCACTGTTTATAGGTCTCTCCCAATCAAAATGTTCACTGAGTTATGGTCAAGACAGCACGCGTTGATTCCGTAACTGTCACGCCGCGGCTGATCGTTACCTCGACCACACGACACACGAATGCGGAAAGTACGCTTTCAATAATAATTTACGAATACTTTCGAACACTGACATAAAACATACAGCTTCGGTGGTGAAGGTATCATGCGTTTTTTTTGGCACTGCAACAGTTGGAGCTTTTGTAGGTCACGCGTGGCACAATACTAGCGTCGCCCTCACACACGACTCTAAATCCTTGTTTACACGACGGCATTGGGTTGCGCCACTCGTTGCGTGGAATGAGTTGCGCACAAGTGGTTTCATATACGACTGTAAACACGGCGACACCAGTACACTTCAGTTTCGTCGTTTTGTGGGTCCCTGAGTCGTGCCTGAATTGAAAGTTCTGGCAGCTGCAAGTCGCACAGTTGTGATGGAGTTAAAGCTTGTTGCATGAAATCGCTGCATAAGAAGAAAAAACGTGTTTCGATTCGCGACTGGACGAAGAAAAGACGTCAGCTCGGTTGCTCAGCATCCTTGCTGAAATTTATAACGGAAGACCCAAGAAGTTCTTTTAATTATCTTAGTATGTCACCAGAACTGTTCACGTTTCTTCCAAATACAGTTAATTATGCGATAAGGAGTATAGGTACTGTAACGCATGAAGCACTGTCCCCAGAACTGAAATTACATATCACATTGCGTGCATTACTATCGAGAACACTCGGCATGATACAAGATGCGGTTTTAGTTGGTGTGATGACGCTTTTTCATTAACGCCAATAATTATTAACATTAACAGAAATAATTATTCGAAGCAGGCCGCACTAAGAAGAGAATGGTTTGCAAACTACTCTCTGGAAGATAGATCTGAACAGTGGCAATATTTCAAAATCCTAACATATGTGAATGGGTAGCACTGCAGCGACGTTTTAAATAGATGAATATTGAATAAAGAATACAGCTTCTTGAATCTGTACAGCCTTCCTTCCTGTCAACAATATTCCTTAACAAATAGTTGGCCAACTCGAACGATGGGTTTGCAGTCTTGTAGACGAGAGCATTGCCACAGCTAGAATTACACTGGCTTGTATTTTCTTAATTCAGTTGTATACATGCTCCTAACTCAATAAATTTCGCCGTCAGCTCGGATATTGTCAAACCATCTATATTATAATCGCAGATGACGGTCTCAGCGGCAGCAATATGTTGCATATTTTTGTTATCAGTATCATTGAAATCCCACAAACACCTACGCAAAGCATAGACATCCAAAAAGCGAACATTATTCTCCGTCCTTCACTGCATATTTCAGTTTGTCTACACTATACGAAGACCCATAACCTCAAAAATCATAGAACTAGTGTCGCCAAAGTTGGAACACGCCGAAAGCGTTTAGTTTCACCAAAGATTTGCGCAAACGCGCGGCGCGCATGCGCAGTGGCCGGTTGTGCAGTTTCCTGCAACCTAGTGTCGTCGTATAAATTAGGCATTCCTAAGCACACTCCGCGTTCTCGATAGGGATAACTGTCGACTTTGAGGCGGGCAGAGACATTACGAAGGGCCTTCAATAAGTAATGCAACACATTTGTTTCTCGACTAATTTTGGCTGAAAAAATGCAGAATTTGTTGTGGAACACCATGGAACATTCCCGCTTCAGCATCTATAGTTTCACGAAGTTCCGATAGGTGGCGGCGCTATCGTAGCCTTGAAATGGCGTCTGTAACGGAGGTGCGTTCCAAGCAGAGTGCTGTCATTGAGTTTCTTTTTGCGGAAAACCAGAGCATCTCAGATATTCATAGGCGCTTGTAG
The DNA here is from genome assembly GCF_023898315.1 of Schistocerca nitens. Taxonomy (NCBI): domain Eukaryota; kingdom Metazoa; phylum Arthropoda; class Insecta; order Orthoptera; family Acrididae; genus Schistocerca; species Schistocerca nitens. The sequence continues at coordinate 179,986,093 of NC_064617.1, read as the reverse complement.
AATGTCTACGGAGACCTGGCACTGAACAAAAGCACGGTGAGTCGTTGGGCGAGGCGTCTTCCATCGTTGCAACACGGTCGCGCAATCCTGTCCCGTCTCCCGCGTGCCAGCCGGGCGCACACAGCTATGACTCCTGCAGTATTGGAACGTGCGGACACACTCATTCGAGGTAGTAAGTAGGCTGTTTAGATTTTTATGTAAGTAGGCTTTTTAGGTTTTTATGTTGGTAACGCCACGTAGCGCTCTATACGAATATCACTGACTGTGCTGTGTGAAATCTGTGGCTGGTTTGTATTGTTGGAATATTTGCTATTGTAGTGTTGGGCAGTTGGATGTGAACAGCGCGTAGCGTTGCGCAGTTGGAGGTGAGCCGCCAGCAGTGGTGCATGTGGAGAGAGAGATGGCAGAATTTTGAGAGCGGACGATCTGGACGTGTTTCCATCAGAAAGAGTAAATTTGTAATAATGTATATCATGCCGATTCTCCCTTTGTAACCCATTGTTTGGATTGTCGTTTGATCTCGGGAGGATAGTATTGTATCCATGTTTCATCCACAGTGACGAAACGACGCTTAAAGTCCTGCAGTTGCAAACCACCCTTGCAATATCTCACACGATTCCGTTTTTGGTCAAGCCTGAGCAATTGCGGAACCCATCTTGCGGATAGCTTTCTCAAGTCCAAATGTTTAGGTTCAAAATGGCTCTGAGCACTATGGGACTTAACAGCTGTGGTCATCAGTCCCCTAGAACTTACAACTACTTAAACCTAAGTAACCTAAGGACATCACACACATCCATGCCCTAGGCAGGATTCGAACCTGCGACCGTAGCGGTCACGCGGCTCCAGACTGAAGCGCCTAGAACCGCACGGCCACACCGGACGGCAAATGTTTAGGCAAAATATTATGTACCCATTCGTTTGAGAGGCCCACAGCACTAGCAACGTCACCCATCTTAACTCTTCTGTCATCCAACACCATATCACGGATTTATCAATGATTTCTGGAGTCGTAACCTCCACAGGGCGTCCAGTACGTTCAGCATCACCTGTGCCCATATGGCCACACCAAAAATTTTGAAACCACTTACAAACTGTTCTACGCGAAGGTGCAGAGTCACCGTAATGTTTATGAAGCTTCTCTTTAGTCTCCTGAGGCATTTTGCCTTTCATAATGTTTAATCGCCACACGAAATTCTTTTTCGTCCATTTTTTGACAATCACTCGACTTCCTTGATTCAGACGAATGCCAAACACAAAGAAGTAGATCAATATGGCTGAAACTTGGTGTGCGTTCGTTCCAAAGATTCTACTAACTAAAGATGACCTCGATACGCGCCGGTGGTACCATCTCTCGGACTTTGCACGGACTTTTCAAACGCCCCTCGTACTTCTCATTTTTACACTAAGAAAACTTTCCTACATTTTCAAAAATGGACACTTTCAGGATATTTTTCGTTAAATATGAGAACGAAAAATAATTGCCATACCACGTTTACCCCGAGAGTAACTGTCTGTTTATTTTCGACATCCTACAGTATAAAAATAATTGATGTAGGGTCAAGAGTAAACAGCTCTCTTAGTAAAAGAAACATTTAACTTATTCTCTGTTCTTTTCACTTGCTCCCTCTCTCACGCACACACAATGGTCTCGCATACATCCGCACTACCTGCACCATGCCCGCCTCTCCATCACCGTATACCGTCGCGGTGGCGAAGCCATACAAGTTTCAGCAGCGCCGCGAGACGCGCCTCAAACATTTATGCTCTCCGGAGACAGCAGGCGACGTCGCTGCCGGAGGATCGGCAGAATGAGGCACCTCCGTTTCTATAAGAGGACTCCAGAAGCCTGTCTGTCAAAAAAGAACTGATACAATATCATGGACAACGAGCAGAAGGCACCTCGAGGAAAGCGAAATGTCTCGAACGAGACATGTGCTATTGATAAACTTTAATTGGCTTTACATCTGCTTTTGCACGACAGGCGCTTTGAAACAGAAGGTTGAATGTAATTTAAAAAGTTACATAGTGATGTTTGAGGATAATAACTATTGCTGACACTCGCGGCGTTGCGTCGCAAAATTTGGCGCTTTTTTAACGAAGCATCCACTCGCCAGCTTCAGGCTGTCAAGTCGATGGTTGCTGAAAGAATTGTTTTAGCGAAACACGTGTGCGAAATTACGTGTCGGCGGCTCGTTTCCACCGCCTTTCTACGCGAAGAGCTTTTAGCGCGGAGTCGGATTGAAAGTGACAGCGAACAGAATCTTCAGAATATCGCAGCATTTCAGTAATACCACTCGACGCGACGCCTGGAGACCTCAGTAATAGAAATTTGTATCTCTAAATCTACATTTACGGTAGGTCCACGGTTGCGTAATCTTCATGTCGAGGAACAAAATATTATTCACCCTAGCTTTATCTACACTACTGGCCATTGAAGTTGCTACACCACGAATATGACGTGCTACAGACGCGAAATATAACCGACAGGAAGAAGATGCTGTGATATGCAAATGATTAGCTTTTCAGAGCATTCACACGAGGCTGGCGCCTGTGACGACACCTACAACGGGCTGACATGAGGAAAGTTTCCAACCGATTTCTCATACACAAACAGCAGTAGACCGGCGTTGCCTGGTGAAACGTTGTTGTGATGCCTCGTGTAAGGAGGAGAAATGCGTACCATCACGTTTCCGACTTTGATAAAGGTCGGATTGTAGCCTATCGCGATTGCGGTTCATCGTATCGCGACATTGCTGCTCGCATTGGTCGAGATCCAATGACTGTTAGCAGAATATGGAATCGGTGGGTTCAGGAGGGCAATACGGGACGCCGTGCTGGATCCCAACGGCCTCGTATCACTAGCAGTCGAGATGACAGGCATATTATCCGCATGGCTGTAAGGGATCGTGCAGCCACGTCTCGATCCCTGAGTCAACAGATCGGGACGTTTGCAACACAACAACCATCTGCACGAACAGTTCGACGTCGTTTGCAGCAGCATGGACTACTCGGAGACCATGGCTGCGGTTACCCTTGACGCTGCATCACAGACAGGAGCGCCTGCGATGGTTTATTCAACGATGAACCTGGGTGCACGAATGGCAAAATGTCATTTATTCGGATGAATCCAGGTTCTGTTTACAGTATCATGGTAGTCGCATCCGTGTTTGGCGACATCGCGGTGAACGCACGTTGGAAGCGTGTATTCGTCATCGCCATACTGGCGTATCAACCGACGTGATGGTTTGGGGTGCCACTGGTTACACGTCTCGGTCACCTCTTGTTCGCATTGAAGGCACTTTGAACAGTGGATGTTACATTTCAGATGTGTTACGACCCGTGGCTCTACCCTTCATTCGATCCCTCCGAAACCCTACATTTCAGCAGGATAATGCACGACCGCATTTGCAGGTCATGTACGGGCCTTTCTGGATACAGAAAATGTTCGACTGCTGCCCTGGCCAGCGCATTCTCCAGATCTCTCACCAATTGAAAACGTCTGGTCAATGGTGGCCGAGCAACTGGCTCGTCACAATACGCCAGTCACTACACTTCATGAACTGTGGTATCGTGTTGAAGCTGCATGGGCAGCTGTACCTGTACACGCCATCCAAGCTCTGTTTGACTGAATGCCCAGGCGTATCAAGGCCGTTGTCTGACTTCTCAGAATCTATGCACCCAAATTGCGTGAAAATGTAATCACGTATCAGTTCTAGTATATTTGTCCAATGAATACCCGTTTATCATCTGCGTTTCTTCTTGGTGTAGCAATTTTAATGGCCAGTAGTGTACAAGTCATAACACTGGGAAAGGAAAGGAGAAAGGACTGAGTTTGTCTTACTATACTCAGTTCGCTGGACGAAAGCTCAGTTAGACAAGGATATGGAAGGGAATGAACTGTGACATTCTTGAGAAATAAATTATTGAAGTAAACCTGTTCGACCTTTAGAAGAAACAATTTATGGAAGCCATGGAAAATCTAAATCAGAATTATATAAAAGAGTATTGGATCCAGATTCTATCAAATACGAATCCAGTGCGTTAACTACTGCACTGCTTGGGACCGATGAGCTTTGTAGTTTGGTCCCTTTAATCCTCAAACCAACCAACCAACCAACTGCACTGCTTTCCTCGGCAACTGAGAGTACTTGATTTTCTTATTCTATATTCGCGCTCTCTCTTTTACGAAACCAAAAACCTTTGTGTACTCTAAAATGAACAAGTGCAGAGCCCTTTCCTGTCAAAGCACCGTACTGTGTCTGTGTGACCCACGACAGAATGCTGAGAACTCTAGAAAGGATAAAAAAAATTGTTCATTGTGTAAGTAGGCTGTTTAGGTTTTTATATTAGTGACGCCATGTAGCGCTCTGTATGAAAATCACTGACTGTGCTGTAGTCTGTGGCTGGTTGGACTCATTGTTGGATTATTCGCCAGTAGTGTTGGGCTGCTGGAAGTGAGCCGTCAGCAGTGATGGATGTGGGGGGAGAGAAGCCAGAGTTTTGAGATGTTAGTATGAGCGGACGATCTGGACGTGTGTCCGTCACAGAAAGGAAATATGTCAAAATGGATGTCAAGAATTTATATATATTATGACTTTTGAACACTATTAAGGCAAATGCATCGTTTGTTCCCCATCAAAATCTTTCATTTGCTAACTATATGCCTATCAGTAGTTAGTGCCTTCAGTAGTTAGAATCTTTTATTTAGCTGGCAGCACTGGCGCTCGCTGTATTGATGTAGTTCGAGTAACGAAGATTTTTGTGAGGTAATTGATTCATGAAGGATAGGTTATTGTTAGTCAGTGCTATTCTTTTGTAGGGATTATTAAAAGCCAGATAGCGTTGAACTAAATGATTGTGGTCGGTATAGTGATGATCAGAATAAGTAAAGAGTACGTTCAGTTTTACTCAGCTGTTTCAGTATCAATTAACGTAGTTTACTAGCAGAGTCATTCTCTACATTCAAAGGGAAAGTTTCAAGTGGCACACTAGACAAACCATACAACACACTGGCGAGACCTGCGCCCTTGAATGACAGCGAAGCTTGAATATTTCCTGCAGGGCGTGGTGGGAGCGATTTTAGGCGCTTCAGTCCGGAACCGCGCGACTGCTACGGTCGCAGGTTCGAATCCTGCCTCGGGCACGGATGTGTGTGATGTCTTTAGGTTAGTTAGGTTTCAGTAGTTCTACGTTCTAGGTGACTGATGACCTCCGATGTTAAGTCCCATAGTGCTCAGAGCCATTTGAACCATTTGAATACTTCCGTCGTTGTAGGCCAACGGAGACTAATGTGCTCCGAGATTTGATTCACGAGAACAACAACTGGCTACACACTGTGCGGTAGGAAAGGATATGATGATATCCTTAAAGACATTATAGTAAAACCAGTTCTCAAAACAGTAGAGAATGTCTTGGATTGGCCATGCACTATGGATGAACAACGGCCGAATCCCCCAAAAATCCTCAAATATCGACCCCCAAGGTAGAAGAGATGTAGGAATACCAGCAAGGAGGTGGATTGTGACAGTAACAGGTCACTAGGCCTAATACTGCTAGAAAGAAGACGACGATGCTGAACTGTTTGAAGATAGCAGTCGAAAGGTTATTCTCTAGCCAACAATATCCTAGACACTGTTACATCGCATGGTACTAAAACGAGTCAAAAATGACATTAACGTGGCCTGCGAGCTTCTTTCCAACTGTAATGTGATATTCATATGGAAACCTTACAAGGAAATCCGTACATTGTTTTATAACGTTTTTACTATACCAGTGTACACTTCGAAGCCATAGCTTCATCGTCAGGGTTTCTATTTTTAAAGGACCTTCAACCCGATATTGCCATGCCAGGAATGCGGATATTTTTTGTGACTTTTTTTATATGACATCACAGGGAAGCGGTTCCCACATATTGTTTATACTTTTATATCAACATTCACACAGTTTTTAAAGAAGTCACATCTAGAAAACGCTAGAGCTGCTCAATGTAATAAATCAACATTTGTAACATCTAAATACTACGAGGGCACTTCAATAAGTAATGCAACACATTTTTTTTCTCAGCCAATTTTGGTTGAAAAAACCGGAAATTTCTTGTGGAATATTTTCAAACATTCCCGCTTCGTCTCGTATAGTTTCATTGACTTCCGACAGGTGGCAGCGCTGTACGGAGCTGTTAAAATGGCGTCTGTAACGGATGTGCGTTGCAAACAACGGGCAGTGGTCGAGTTTCTTTTGGCGGAAAACCAGGGCATCTCAGATATTCATAGGCGTTTGCAGAATGTCTACGGTGATCTGGCAGCGGACAAAAGCACGGTGAGTCGTTGGGCAAAGCGTGTGTCCTCATCGCCGCAAGGTCAAGCAAGATTGTCTGATCTCCCGCGTGCGGGCCGGCCGTGCACAGCTGTGACTCCTGCAATGGCGGAGCAACTCAGTGCTCAACTTGACATCTCTGTTGGTAGTGCTGTCACAATTGTTCACCAGTTGGGATATTCAAAGGTTTGTTCCCGCTGGGTCCCTCGTTGTCTAACCGAACACCATAAAGAGCAAAGGAGAACCATCTGTGCGGAATTGCTTGCTCGTCATGTGGCTGAGGGTGACAATTTCTTGTCAAAGATTGTTACAGGCGATGAAACATGAGTTCATCATTCGAACCTGAAACAAAACGGCAATCAATGGAGTGGCGCCACACCCACTCCCCTACCAAGAAAACGTTTAAAGCCATACCCTCAGCCGGTAAAGTCATGGTTACAGTCTTCTGGGACGCTGAAGGGGTTATTCTGTTCGATGTCCTTCCCCATGGTCAAACGATCAACTCTGAAGTGTATTGTGCTACTCTTCAGAAATTGAAGAAACGACTTCAGCGTGTTCGTAGGCACAAAAATCTGAACGAGCTTCTCCTTCTTCATGACAACGCAAGACCTCACACAAGTCTTCGCACCAGAGAGGAGCTCACAAAACTTCAGTGGACTGTTCTTCCTCATGCACCCTACAGCCCCGATCTCGCACCGTCGGATTTCCATATGTTTGGCCCAATGAAGGACGCAATCCGTGGGACGCACTACGCGGATGATGAAGAAGTTATTGATGCAGTACGACGTTGGCTCCGACATCGACCAGTGGAATGGTACCGTGCAGGCATACAGGCCCTCATTTCAAGGTGGCGTAAGGCCATGGCATTGAATGGAGATTACGTTGAAAAATAGTGTTGTGCAGCTAAAGGATTGGGGAATAACCTGGTGTATTTCAATGCTGAATAAAACAACCCCTGTTTCAGAAAAAAATGTGTTGCATTACTTATTGAACTGCCCTCGTATAATTGTGAGGAAGGTGAGCAATATTCCTGACGCGTTGAGTATACTGCCTCTTGAACGTAGACCTGGTTTCTACCCAATGTAATCTGGCCTTTATTCCGTTATGTGCATCCTGTGTTACCTCATACAACAAGATAATAAATCTTATCCCGACAGATATCGACCAGCAAAGCTTAATAGTGCTGGTCTATTGAAATTTGTTCACTTCCGGTCACTATGTTTCTGCTTAAGTATGTGAGTAAATCGTTTAATCGAAATGAAAAAAACCCAGAAAGAATATAAGAACAGAGGATTACGATATGTCTAAACCTGCAGTCACATTTTGACGGGCAATTGTTGTTAACATTTATGGTACGGAATTTCTCGTAACTAGTGATAAATACATAAGTGCTTTCATAGCTATAGCGAATGTTTGTAAGTAAGCGGGTGAATAAGAGAACAGACACATTTTCTGATTTTTCCCTTCTCCTACAGACAGACCACATTTCAAGTTTCCAGCCACCAGCGGCAGTATCCAATATTGCTCATTTCACATTCATGAAACTGAACGCACGAACGTCTGACCAACGTTACTTTTTCATCCTTTTTTCGTTTCCTGAAATATTCTGTACCTGGTTTCTTTTCCCTTTTATGCAGTACAAAGCTTCTCTACGTTGCGACTTCTCCACAGATACAAATGCTGCAAAAGATAGTAATGCATGCAAATGCGTTTTACTTGCTGTTCTCTGCTGTTCGCCTACCATCCTCTATGACCTTACGGAATATTCCGGGAATATTCTTCTAGAACTCTCTCTCTCTCATATTTTTGTATGCATTCAAAATGATAACCTGATATGCACTAGCAAGTGCCCCTTTATAGACGCTACGTATCAAAAATAGGTTGCCGACAGTTCAGACTTATCAGTGGAGATGAAGAGAATAGTGGAAAAGCTTTCGTTACTGAATGCCATAGTATACAGTACAACTTTCGGACGTTCCTGGCCTTTTTCAAATACTGCAACTGACTGCCTCGTAAGCCATAAATGAACTTCACAAAACTGGACATTATACTCTTAAGTACTAAGCTGCAATCTTACGTTGCAAAGAATCAAAATACGAGATTATAACTGGCTTAATGTAACACTAACCTACTGGTAAAAGTATTTTTTCTAAGAGGCCGGTTTCGATTAAAGAACCAGTGAGCTTAGGTTAACAAAGAGTTACAGTGGTACAGAACGACATAAAAAAAGGAGCACTATGTCAAAAAGTCGACTGGAACTCTAAATGGAGTATACATGCATATGTTATATATATTTCGTAAATGATAATGTAATCGAACAGCAGACGTAGGCTGAAACATTTTAAAAACTTAGTAGTAATTAGTGTTATTGGGAAAGTTCACGCGCAGCATTACCTCATACTGACCTGTATGGGGTGATGCTATAGCGCTAATCTGTAAGTGTAAGTCTACAAAGTATTTCAAACAACATCTACTGTTCAACTATGTTACCATTTACGCATTCTGTGCTATGTAATCGTATCTACTTCCTATACAGTTTCCCATCGACTTTCTGACATTGCACTATTGTTTATTTCAGCCAGAAAAATCTGCAGTGGCGGACCATTGTCTTACTGAAGGACACAAAATGTTGCACGATGAGACCCAAGTGGTTGCTCCTGCGTCGACGTATTGGGACTGTGTAGTGAAAGAAGCCATTGAAATCCGGCTATCTGAAAATATTATAAACAGAGATGAGGGGTAACCTTCAAGTAAGAGTTGGAACCTTGTTCTCTTTGACATTAAGATAAAACGGTCCTTGCTTAGATCCTCAAAAACTGTCAATAGTGTTTGATATGGATTTATCGTTTGCGCGAGCTTTCACCACCGGTGTGCTGTTGTGCCAGTCGCTAGAGGGCAGTTATGTTCGCGCGGTGGGCCCACAGACGGTGTATAAAGGAGCCGCCGCGGTGTGTTTGATTTCAGTTCCGGCGAGACAGTGCGATGGCCTACTCTACATCTACATTTATACTCCGCAAGCCACCCAACGGTGTGTGGCGGAGGGCACTTTACGTGCCACTGTCATTACCTCCCTTTCCTGTTCCAGTCGCGTATGGTTCGCGGGAAGAACGACTGTCTGAAAGCCTCTCTCTAATTTTACTTTCGTGTTCTCCTCGAAGTAGGGGGAAGCAAGATACTCGATACCTCATCCAGAAACGCACCCTCTCGAAACCTGGCGAGCAAGCTACACCGCGATGCAGAGCGCCTCTCTTGCAGAGTCTGCCACTTGAGTTTGCTAAACATCTCCGTAACGCTATCACGCTTACCAAATAACCTTGTGACGAAACGCGCCGCTCTTCTTTGGATCTTCTCTATCTCCTCCGTCAACCCGATCTGGTACGGATCCCACTCAAGTATAGGTCGAACGAGTGTTTTGTAAGCCACCTCCTTTGTTGATGGACTACATTTTCTAAGGACTCTGCCAATGAATCTCAACCTGGTACCCGCCTTGCCAACAATTAATTTTATATGATCATTCCACTTCAAATCGTTCCGTACGCATACTCCCAGATATTTTACAGAAGTAACTGCTACCAGTGTTTGTTCCGCTATCATATAATCATACAGTAAAGGATCCTTCTTTCTATGTATTCGCAATACATTACATTTGTCTATGTTAAGGGTCAGTTGCCACCCTGCACCAAGTGCCTATTCGCTGCAGATCTTCCTGCATTTCGCTACAATTTTCTAATGCTGCAACTTCTCTGTATACTACAGCATCATCCACGAAAAGCCGCATGGAACTTCCGACACTATCTACTAGGTCATTTATATATATTGTGAAAATCAATGGTCCCATAACACTCCCCTGTGGCACGTCAGAGGTTACTTTAACGTCTGTAGACGTCTCTCCATTGATAACAACATGCTGTGTTCTGTTTGCTAATAACTCTTCAATCCAGCCACACAGCTGGTCTGATATTCCGTAGGCTCTTACTTTATCAGGCGACAGTGCGGAACTGTATCGAACGCCTTCTGGAAGTCAAGGAAAATAGCATCTACCTGGGAGCCTGTATCTAATATTTTGTGGGTCTCATGAACAAATAAAGCGAGTTGGGTCTCACACGATCGCTGTTTCCGGAATCCATGTTGATTCCTACACAGTAGATTCTGGGTTTCCAAAAACACCTGAAGATGGCGGCCAGGTGGACCGCCGAAATATTGTGTCCAGATGACGATATCTTCCGGCTGGAGACCCTACATGAATACAACTAATTATTACGCCGAGAAAGTTGACAGAGTCACAGTCTCTTCAGTGGATCTGTAACCATTTTGTGTGTTTTGCCAATAACACGCAATCTTTGATTTGCCTTCTCCAAACGTTATCTAAGTGATCGTTCCAATTTGAATTGTTCCCAAGGTATTTAGTTGAATTTACAGTCTTTAGATTTAAGTGACTTGTCGTGTAACCGAAATTTGCGAATTTATTTTAGTAGTCATGTGGATAACCTCTCACTTTTCATCATTCACAGTCAGTTGGCACTTTTCGCGCCATACAGATATTCTGCATACATCATATTGCAATTGGTTTTGATCTTCTGATTTATTTATTTATTTAATCGTATGGCTAGGGCTCCCCGTCGGGCAGACCGTTCGCCGGGTGCCGGTCTTTCAATTTGACACCACTTCGGCGATGAGGAAGATAGGATGAGATGATACTGAGAACAGCACAACACCCAGTCCCTGGGCAGGGGAAAGTTCCCCGACCCAGCCGGGAATCGAAACCGGGACCAGAGGATTGGCAATCCGTCACGCTGACCATTCAGCTACCGGGGACCGGACGATCTTCTGATGAGTTTACTAGACGTTGAATGACATCAGCCGGCCGGTGTGGCCGTGCGGTTCTAAGCGCTTCAGTTTGGAACCGCGTGACCGCTACGGTCGCAGGTTCGAATCCTGCCTCGGGCATGGATGTGTGTGGTGTCCTTAGGTTAGTTAGGTTTAAGTAGTTCTAAGTTCTAGGGGACTGATGACCTCAGAAGTTAAGTCCCATAGTTCTCAGAGCCATTTGAACCATTTGAATGACATCATTATCTCTAAACGGTCTATGACGGGCTATCAGACTGTCTCCTAAATAATTTATATGCCCTGATAAAAAAAAAATCGGAAAACTAAGAAAAACTAATGCGACATAAACGAGTTGGTAGGCGTGTTTCTGCATTCGACAGAAGATGTGTAATCAGACTACGCGCCAATCAAACAATGGCGCTAGTAACGCCACTATGACGATGTAAATCAGGTTCTCTTCAAATACCCACTGTAATGGTCGTGAGTGTTAGATACCTTCCAGGTTGGACGTGCTGGGTTGATATATATGAGCGTGTGGCATTGGTGGCCGGGTGACCCCTCGCCGGGCGGTTCGGCCGCCGTTCCACAAGTTCTTTAACGCCACTACGGCGACTTGCGAGTGAATGAGGATGAAATGATGATGAAAGACACACAACACCCAGTCATCTCGAGGCAGACCCCGCCGGGAATCGAACCGGGGACCCCGTGCGCGGGAAGCGAGAACGCTACCGCAAGACGACAAGCCGCGGACGCTTGGTTGATGTTAGTCAAGAACACCTTTAACGCGACAAAGATGCTACTATCACCACCTCACTGAGTTTGCAAGAGGTCGTGTAGTAGGGCTACGAGAAGCTGGATGTTCCTTCTGCGATACTGCGGAAAGGCTTGGCAGGAATGCAACCACTGTACATGACTGCTGGCAACGTTGATCACGAGAATGTATGGTCGCAAGACGTCCGGGCTGCGGACGGCCACCTGGTACTACCGAAAGAGAAGACCCTCCTGTTCGGCGCATGGTTCTGGCGCATCGTACTGCATCTGTAGCAGTTATTTGAGAAGCAGCTGGCACCGCAGTGGCACGACGAACAATTACAGATCGGTTACTTCAAATACAGCTCAGGGTCAGGCGCCCCGTAGCGTGCATTCCACAAACCCCAAAGCACCGCCGTTTACGATTTCAGTGGTGTCAATCGAGAACTCACTGAAGGGCTGAGGTCTGTTGTGTTTTCTGTTGAAAGCTGGTTTTGCTTCGGTGGCAGTGATGACCGTCGTGTTGCTTACAAGGAGGCCAGTTGAAGGACTGCAACCAACCTGTCTGCGTGCTAAACACACTGGACATACACCTGGTGTTATGGTCTGTGGTGATATTTCGTATGACAGTAGAAGCACTTTCTTGGTTATCCCACACACCCTGACTGCAAATTTGTACGTCAATGTGATGATTCGACCTGTTGTGCTGCCATTCATGAACAGAATTCTAAGGGGTGTTTTCCAATAGGCTAGCGCTCGCCCATATACCGCTGTTGTACCCTAGCATACGTGGAACATCATCGCACGACAACTCGAGCGTCATCCACAACCAGCGTTAACCGTCTCTGTATTGACCGACCAAGCCCAACGAGCATGGAACTCCGCCCCACAAACTGACAGCCGGCACCTGTACAACACAATGCGCGAACGTTTGCATGCTTGGATTTAACATTCTGCCGGTTACGTCGGTTATTAAGGTACCAACATTTCACATTGGCAATGGCTTATCTCGCGCTTCAAAAAAGCTATGGTTTTGTAATGTGAATCACTTAAATATGTTACCTAGATAAATGTATTCCCAAAATTTCGTTACTCTACATTAATTATTACCTGGTGTTATGATCATTTTGCCGTCAGTGTAGATTAGGGACAGCAGAGGGTCTGTAGCAGTTCCTTAGGGAACGCCAGATATCACTTCTACTAGGTCTACAACTTTGCTTTTCTCGAAGTGCGAGGCTTTATTGTGAAATAAAAAAATTATGATTCATAGTATTGCCCACCGCTGGCCACTACATTCTCCCATCTTTCGTATAGCATACGAATCCCGTAGCGGAAGAACTGGGCGTCTTTTGGGGGGATCCATGAATCGATTCAATGTAGCACCTGTTCATGTGTTCGGAAGTTTCGGAAGTGCTGGTCAGCCAGACTGTATGCCACTGACCGAAAAAGTTGGTAGTCAGAGAGAGCAACGTATGGAGAATACGGCGGGAGGGACAGGACTTCTCATTTCAACCTTTCCATGTATAATTTGACGGGTTTCGCGACATAGGGTCGGGCACTGACCTGCTGCAAAATTACCTTTACGTGTCTGTCGCTGTATTGTGGCCGTTTGTGTATCTGTGCTGGGCTCGGACGCATCAATTTCTCTCGATAATGATGTCCTGTGACTATATTCATCTGTTTCAGTAGCTACGAAAAGGTTCTCTCTTCCACGGCCGTGCCGGTCTTCGACACCAAAATCACCGGTCTTAAGGAGTTGAAAACATTCTCTGCACGTTCTTCCACTAATAGTTCCATCACCAGTGATCTTACCCAGCATTTTAAGAGCCACAGCCACAGATTTCTTCATGTTAGACCAGAAAATTAAAACTTCCCGCAGATGGCGAGAAATGGGTACGTAAGTTGACATACTTAATCGAAAATAACCTTATGATGCAATCACAAATCGCCTGCTATTTTTTTGGAATTATGTTTACAGATGCCTAAGCTTATTGTATTACACCTATGACCAACCAACTGAACCCCACTTGCCGCTACTGCCGTCTATTGCAAAACGGCGGAAGCAGAGCTGTAGACCTAATATTTTATTCGACAACTTTCCATCAATTACTACGAATTGTGACATTTCTGATGGGAAATCACGAATCCAGTCACACAACAGACGATGCTCCATAGGCACGCAGTTTGATTGAAAATCTCTTCTGAGGGACGGTATGGAAAGCATATTGCAAAGCAGGAAATATGGAATCAGTTTGAGTTCCCCTATCGATAACGCCCATGAGAAAAAACAGCTTGTTATGTTGCACACGAACGATACCTTCTGAATCCGTGCCGACTATGTGTCAATAGGTAATTCGTACTCTTTGAACACAGTATATGTTTCAAATTTTTACTGCAAATCCACGTTTGTGATATGGGACCGTAATACGGCGGATTACTCCTATTTTATTTCTTGAGTATTGGTGCGACCTGTGCAACTTTCCAGTCTTTACGTATGGATCTTTCGATTAGCGAGCGGTTGTGTTTGATTGCTAAATACGGAGTTATTGTTTCAGCATACTCTGAAAAGAACATAACTGGTATGCACTCCGGACCAGAGGCCATGCCTTTATTAAGCGATTTAAACCGCACCGCTACACTAAAGATACATACGCCTACGTTTTGTTGCCAGCTGTTCTTGATTCAACTTCTGGAATATTTATTTAGTCTTCTTTGGTGAAGGAATTTCGGAAAACTCTATTTAGTGGCACTGTCTTCGGTAACATTACCATCGCTATCGCACAGTGAAGATTTTGTTTGTGTCATGCCGCTGGTGTGCCTTATATACGACCAGAATATTTTTAGATTTTCTGCCAGATATCGAGACAGAGTTTCGTTGCGGAAACTAGTAAAAGCATCTTCGCACTGAAGTCAGCGCTGAATTCCGAGCTTCTGTACAACTTCGCCAATTTTGGAGTTTTCGTTATTTTAAATTTGACATGCTTTTCTCGTTGCTTCTCAGCAGTGTTCTGATCTGTTTTGTGTACCATGGGGGATCAGTTCTGATCTACATTGATCACACTACTGGGATCTGAACCTGGTATCTACGCGTCCCGCAGTACCACTCTAGATTATTATATGTATTTCATAGTACTAAATATCAGAACACATACTACGAAGTGAGAGCTGAAAGTTCGGGCATCACGGCAACTTGAGAACAAACATGCAGAACGTTAGTGACACAGTACCATCGCAAGGTAATTTGCATCAGCGCGATATGTTATTGAAAGGAAAGGGCGTAAATATTTTCCTTAGCATCTAGGAAGGCGTGTTAATATTGTTAGAGATTTCAACTACGGCGGTGGGCTTTCTTGTGCCTTCTTACTGACACAGAAATTACTCTCCTACGCGAGTTCTTCAGAACTACGCCCTGTTCTTAAGTGACGTATAATGTTTCTCAGCTGCGAAAAGCTGTAAAATAATTAGCTGCACTAAACGTGTCAACGGGGTGCACAGAAGTATTTAACTGGATTATTCTGCTAAAGTGACTTAATTTTACGAGGTCTGACTGCAACTACAAAAGAAAGATTAGGCCTAGTGTTAAAACTTTTGTTCTGTGTTGTTGCTTTATCCACATACGTTTCTTACAAAGTACATTCTAGCAGGCGGGTGCAGAAATGGGAACAAAAATAAACAAAGTTTTTACTAATCCTCTCATAGTCAGACCACTCTCCGCCCCCTCCTGCCTGCCTGCCTGCCTGCCTGCCTGCCTGCCTGCCTCCCTCCCTCCCCCCTTCCTTCCCCCCCCCCTCTCGCTCTCTCTCTCTCTCTCTCTCTCTCTCTCTCTCTCTCTCTCTCCAGTTCAAGGTTTTAACTCGGACCTAACAAAAAGAGCCACACTTTTCAACAGTTTGCATAAACACACGGTTTTATAAACTCTGAATGCTCTCTCAAATACTAGGCAGATCACCACTTTGAACTCTGAAAGTTCGCCTTCATGACTGCACACCACGCCACATCGAATTTTTATCCTCCAAAAGAAAGTCTTAGTTCTGTTCTTACTAGATTATCCGAAATTTTCTTTGACGTTATCCACGAATGATCATAAACTTTTACCGATAAACAAAATTGTCCTAAATTCTAGTATTACTCAGCTTTAACTTAAATGTGTAGAACTCCGGATCTCGTCACAATAGCTGACCCATAGGCTTCTTTCGTCCCATGCGCGAAATTCCTCTCCCAGTATCCAGTCGCACTGAAGATTCCTTCTCTAATCGGCCGAATGCCACTCTAGCCAAGCAGCCTCATATTTGGTTCACAGAAGCTAGTACTCTCCCTCTTTGGACCAATCCCCGTTATGAAGTCAGTTTACACGAGATTACAAAAAAGTTTTTATTTCTTCTCCATGGATTTTAATTCCTGCTCCAAATTTTTCTTTCGTTTCCTTTACTGCTTGCTCAATATATAGATTGAATAACATCGGGGATAGGCTACAACCCTGTCTCACGCCCTTCCCCATCACTGCTTCTCTTTCATGCCCCTCGACTCTTATAATTGCCATCTGATTTCTGTAAAAATTGTAAATAGCCTTTCGCTCCCTGTATTTTACCTCTCATACCTTGGGAATTTGAAAGAGAGTATTCCAGTCAACATTGTCAAAAGCTTTCTCTAATTAAACTGATAGTTCGGTAATTTTCACATCTCTCAACACCTGCTTTCTTTGGGATTGGAATTATTATATTCTTCTTGAAGTCTGAGGGGATTTCCCCTGTCTGATACATTTTGCTCATCAGATGGTAGAGTTTTGTCAAGGCTGTCAGTAGTTCTAATGGAATGTTGTCTACTCCCGGGGCCTTGTTTCGACTTAGGTCTTTCAGTGCTCTGTCAAACTCTTCACGCAGTATCATATCTCCCATTTCATCTTCATCTACATCCTCTTCCATTTCCATAATAATGTCCTCAAGTACATCGCCGTTGTATAGACCCTCTATATACTACTTCCACCTTTCTGCTTTTCCTTCTTTGCTTAGAACTGGGTTTTCATTTGAGATCTTGATAATCATACAAGTGGTTCTCTTTTCTCCAAAGGTCTCTTTAATTTCCCTGTAGGCAGTATCTATCTTACCCCTAGTGAGATAAGCCTCTACATCCTTACATTTGTTAGCCATTACCCATTTTGCACTTCCTGTCGATCTCGTTTTTGAGACGTTTGTATTCCTTTTTGCCTGCTTCATTTACTGCATTTTTATATTTTCTCCTTTCATCAAGAAAATTCTTTATTTTATATCAAGAGTTAGTTAAACAAAAAGCTGAAATTCTTAGTGTTGATAATTATCATCCTCATAAAAGCATGTATAAAGTTTCACAACAATTGTGTTTACTGCCTTTACTAACTGTGAGCAGTGTATGTAATATTCGATCGCTTTCCAGTGCAGGCGCATGGCTTGAAGAGCGGGCGTGATTCATATGCGAGTAGGTGATACTCTCAGCGCGCGAAAATGGTTCAAAATGGCTCTGAGCACTATGCGACTTAATTTCTGAGGTCATCAGTCGCCTAGAACTTAAACCTAACTCACCTAAGGGCATCACACACATTCATGCCCGAGGCAGGATTCGAACCTGCGACCGTAGCAGTCGCTCGGTTCCAGACTGTAGCGCCTAGAACCGCACGGCCACTCCGGCCGGCGCGAAAATGTTCCCTGGAATCACGACTCACTGTGTGTTGCACATGAAAGGCTGCTGCCGATTTTGTTGTTTGTTTACAATATTATTGTTCTAAGGTCCTCTCGTTTATCTTCAAACAACGGAGTTTGAAATGGCATACAATAAATCTGATTTACTTTTGTACGTATGCGAAAAGTCAGTATGTCTTGGTAATTCCAGAACAATGAATGAGTATCCCCCTTCAAGGGAGAGTGAAGTGTGATTATGAATCTAGTACCCTAAAAATTCTATATGTGTAAATCAGATGCGACACTATTTATTAAATTATGATAGCTGAATTTAAGACTACGTGCAACATTCAGTTGCCTGCACCTCAAAACTAGCATAACGCACATTCGTTGCTTTAGCATAAAGGGGACAAAATAGTAATTTAGTGAGTTCTCTTTCTGTTCTCTCATTTTCCTGAAGGCAAGTAGCTCGAACAGCATCGTTACGTAATAAATACGAGAAATAAAACAGAAATTTTGTAACAGGCTGCAAAACATACAGGTTGTAAATTTTAAGTTGACAAACCAGAATAACTAGAAAAATAAGCTTCACACGAAAAAATGTGTAGAGTCCAAAGTTGATTACTTTCGAGGGGGACATCTGCTGGTGCTAAAATTAGCCCGCCACCTGGAGGTGGGGCGGGAGGTAGCTTAAAAATTTCAAATGGGAGCGCCTATTTTTTATTGCAGAATCAGATTCTACACAAAAAACCACGTACATTTTGTCTTAAACGTTTGTTTTGTTTCTTGGTAGTTGGTGCTGTAGTTCAAGAAAATCCATGTTCTCATTTTTGCGTGGAAAATGGTTACGGATAAATAAAAAATACTTATTCAGTTCGTAGGATGTTTGGTTAGTTAGTTAGCTAGCCAGTTGATTTGTTTGATAATTAAAAGTTGTGTGGCCTCATGACCACGAAACAAACAAAAATCCGAATCTGCGGAAAAAATTAACATTTACAAAACTCTAATTCGTCTGTCTCAAACCCCACCCTACACGGGAAGGGGGGGAGGGTTTTAGTTTTAGCGAATCAAAATTTGCGAAGGAAACAAGTATTTTTTATTTATCCGTAACCATTTTCCACGCAAAAATGAGAACATGGAGTTTCTTGAATTACAGCGGCATCTACCAAGAATCACAACAAATGTTTAAGACAAAATGTACGTAGTCTTTTATGTAGAATCTGATTCTGCAATAAAAAATGGGGGTTCCCATTTGAAATTTTAAAATATACTTCCCTCCCCACCCCCAGGGGGGCTGAGGTGGCGGGCTAATTTTAGCACTAGCAGATGTCCCCCTCTAAAATAATCAACTTTGGATTCTACACATTTTTTCGTGTGAAGCTTATTTTTCGAGTTATTCTGGTTTGTCAGCTTAAAATTTGCACCCTGTATAACCGAGGGCGTCCCGAAAAGTAATGCATTCGAATGTTTTGTGTGAAAGCTTTTAAAGCTTTTTTAAATAAAACAACCGTTATTAACTTTCAACATCTTTATTCTTCATATATACAAATTTATTTCTCAAAACAGTCCCCCTTCGAACATATTTGTCCCAATGAGAGACCAGTTTGTTGATACTTTCAGGTTCACCTATGCTTGCGCTACTTTATCATTATTAAAGTAAAGTCCTCGAAGCTGTTCTTTATGTCTTAGAAACAGATGAAAATGGTATGGGGCCGAGGTGCGATTCTATGGAGGATGATCGATTAGGCGAACCCAAGTTAAAAATGGTTCAAATGGCTCTGAGCACTATGGGACTTAATATCTGAGGTCATCAGTCCCCTAGACTTAGAACTACTTAAACCTAACTAACCTAAGGACAGCACACACATCCATGCCCGAGGCAGGATGCGAACCTGCGACCGTAGCAGCTGCGCGTTTCCGGACTGAAGCGCCTAGAACCGCCCGACCACAACGGCCGGCCGAACCCAAGTCCTCAGATTCTTGCAGATGTCGCAGCACCTGAGTGTGGTCTAACATTGTAATGTTGATGGAGTGGATGAACTCTTCGTATTCGGAACTGGATTACGGCATGCTGTTTCTCCCTCATAGACATAGCTACATCGCACACCATCCTGTTACAGGCTACAATTCAGAGCCCTCTAGTGGCAAAGAGCTGCAAATATGTATACATGAAGAATACAGATGTAGAATGTTAAAACAGTGTGTTTCATTTAAAAAGCTCTAAGAGTATTCAAATAATAAATTCGGAGGCATTACTTTTCAATACGGCTTTGTAGAACCTTCATTATAATGGCCACTGTAATACAGTACTGCCTTTATGATATTCGAATAATATTTTTCGCCGTTTGATGGAAGCCCCTGGATCCTTTTCTGACAGTGTAGACTCGATGGTTCTGCATATTTAAGTGTTAGATTATTTCCAAGTGAGCAGGCCAGTAGGATGGAAGATCTGTGGCGAAAACCCGTCATCGAGGACAGCCACTGCACGTATTGTATCCACGCTCGACTCGGGTCGCTCTTGCAGAACCCCATTTGATGCGAACAATGGGGGAAGTCTGGGGCGACTGCTTTGTGCGGAAAGGCATCTAGAGAACAGCCAGGCAGACTAAAGAGAGACAGGCCGCGTGTTAGTCGGCCGGTGTTACACCGGAGACGCAGTCCTTCTCGGCTTCTTCGTCACATAAAATCTTCGTGGGTAAACAGCATCAGCAGACTATAGGCAGCATATCACTTGAATATGAGTAGATGTTGGCAGGGCATCGTACAGTTTCTTCTTCAATGATTGCGTTCATGAGTTAAGTAATGTCCTGCAGACCATAATTTTATATCCTTCGCGCCCATGTTGCATGTAACATATGGGTATTCTATTTTCTTGAACCCGTTACTGAGGATGGAATAAACTGACGGGACTAAATTTAAAACACTCTGTTAAAAGGACACACAGCCTGCTTTGCAACACTGTGGATGTTGCAAGAACCGTCCACTTGTACTAAACCTCCAGAAGTGTCTCAGTTTAGCCATTGAGTCTGTAAATGATAGCGTTAAGAGGTGTACAGTACGACTGGTCGTGCTCTTTCATCCGAGTTTTTCGGAGATAAAGACAATCCCTCCTTAGACTACCTTAGTGAGTCGTCGTGTAGGATTCCTTCTAGCTGTTTCGCCGAGAAGATCTCTTAAGTTTATGTTCCTTGCAGAAGCGGTATCAGCACCGCTTCCTGTGATTCTGCGTGATGTAGCAGGAAGCTATATTATTGGGAATAATGTTCAAAAGGGGTGCCATTATCATGTATTCATGTATTAAATACCATAAACTAATAAAACCGACACAATTAATAACGCTTAACTGGAATCTAGCAATTTCCTGACAGCATGGTCTTACGATAAAACTAGATCGGCAAGCATCCTATCGGTGACGGACGAATATGGCGCGCAACTGTACCCCGAGCTTAACACTCGTTATATTTCGTAGCCGTTCGTACATTTTCGTTAGCTTAAACATATGTTCCACCGGCTCCATCAGCCACCGTGGGAACTAAAATCTTCCTCTAGAGTGTCTGCGTTCTGCAATACTGCTTTACTCACTAAATGCTACATGATACTTGCAGACGCTCTGCAAAATAATAAAACTGGAAAATAAGGAAAAAATGTGGCTGGAATATAATGGGTATCTTAGAATGAGTACAACTGGTAACAGGCTCTACTGCGATCATCCACTGCAAAATTAACTTCTGGAAGTGAACTGAGAATCATCCGATTTGGCAAGTCTATATTTCTGAAGCTAATGAACATATACATTGAGTTTTGATTTTCGATGAACGAGAAACTCAAAATATTTTTTTTTCCATATGTGTACAATATGCCTCCCTTGAGATGCACGGCGTTTGCCAATGCGGTATTCAAATTGTTCCCACACTGCAGCGAGCATGTCTTGAGTTACAGCTTCCACAGCTGCTGTCATGCGATGTCTCACTTCATTCATTGCTGTTGGTTACGAAGGCACATAAACAGTCTTTTATAAACGCCCACAAGAAATAATCAGACACAGCCAGGTCCGGTGACCTTGGAGGCCAGTAATGTAAGACTGAATCATTTGGTTCAGTGTGACCTTCATTCAGTATTCGTT
Organism: Schistocerca nitens; assembly: GCF_023898315.1. NCBI lineage: Eukaryota > Metazoa > Arthropoda > Insecta > Orthoptera > Acrididae > Schistocerca > Schistocerca nitens. The sequence continues at coordinate 179,964,430 of NC_064617.1, read as the reverse complement.
TGATTTAAAAATTCCCGCACTTCCAGATGCCAGCGTGATGATGTCCCATCCCGTTGGCAAATGAAGTCGTTCGAATCAGTCTACAACGGTGGGAAAAGAAAGTTCTCAAGCATATCGAGAAATGAGCTTTCTGTAGCAGTGTTCTCGGCAAAGAAAACCGGATCATACACTTTTTTCCGTGAAACTGCACAAAACACATTAAATTTTGGAGAGTCCTTCTCATTTTGTATTACTTCATGTGGTTGTTCCGAACCCCTAATTCTCACATTTTGACCTTTCACCTTTCCATTTAAATACAATGTTGGATCGTCACTAAACACTAAGCGTGGAATAAAACTGTCATCCTACATATTGCCGAGAACGAAATTACAGAACTCCATAGGCTGTTCTTTGTCACCTTCACGAAGAGCTTGCCGTAGCTGAATTTTATGTGGTTTCATGTGTGAACGTTGACACAACACACGCCAGACGGACATCGGGGGCATGTTGAGCTGTCGAGCTGCACGAGAGCAGATTTCGGCAGACTTCTTGTGAAACTATGGCGGATGCGTTCGATGTCTGTGTCAGACACTTGGGGACGACCTGGCGATTTGCCTTTACACAAACAACCTGTTTCTCGGAATTGTTCATACCATTGTCTAATGCTCTGTACTGTAGGAGGACCCACACCATACCTAGAACGAAAGGCAACTGAACAGTTGTTACTGACTCGCACTGCGAAAAGCCTAAAACACAAAACGCTTTCTGTTGTCCTGACACCATTTTTACTAGAACTGAAGTGGCTGCACACTGCTGCTGCCTAGCGGGAACCACGTAAAACTCGAGAGTTTGTTCTTTCCAACAGTACGTTGTTCACGCGCATGTTACAAATAACGTAGAGGTAAAGGTGGATAAATGGGCCCCCACTTTGTTTTTTTTTATATAACACCTTTTATTTTTAGTATAATCACCTGAAATTAACATAAAACATTTCCCTAGTGTGTCCTGAAATAGTTACGACATGTTTTGGTCCAACTTTTTAATATTTAAAAAAAATTTTGTTTTTTTCTTGATACTCTCCATTTCGTTGCGTCAAGAATTTGTGCTGGTAATATGGGCCCCAAGGAAGTTTGAAATAAAAAGAAACAAAAATTTGAAAAATATAATTTTATCTAATTTTTCTGTATAATGAAAGAAAGATTCACTCTGAACATTGTTAATTAGTCTACTGGTGGGATGATTTTCACAGCCTACGCCTAGCCTATTTACAATAGTCACACACATAAGCATCTTTTTCGCATCCAGCGCATTCGTTTTGAGCCCACATCTCACAGGCTATACACTGGACCCAAAGTTCACCTTTTGTGTCCTTTGAAAAAATCCCTTCACAAAATAGACACACAGCGTCGTCAACATCAGGGACAGAAACACCAACTTTTTATTTCTTGTGCAAAGCTGGTAGGCCATGCGCCTGACGTCATTTCTGGTAAGGCTGTAGAATTTGGATTCCATAATGAGAAGATATTTAACCAGTTCGTCCTCAAGTCCCTGTGGTAAAACCGGTGGAAAGCCTTTGGAGCGTAGAACGAGGGACAGAGTACACTTTAACCGCTTTTTTCAACCCCATTTTTTTCTCTTTAATAGCTACAATAGCATTTGCCATATTTGCTTTGTCCCACGATTGCCGTTTCGATTTTTTTGGGGGTACAAGATGTGTTCGAGGCATCTGAAACATAAAGAGTAGCAATATCTGATTGATTTTACGGGGCCCATAATACCAGCAGCAAAAGGGGCCCATATATCCACCCTCGCCATCTTGGGAAAAACGATCTTGCCTACGGTTAGTTTGGTTCGCAACCGACGTTAATTAACGTAAAACGGAATCCCAACAGCAAGCCAAATACGTACCTTACCTTAGTTCTACTAATAACATGTTAGAAATTTGAGTTTTATTCAAGTAAACACTAACCTTTCAAACTTTTGATGATAGCGAAAAAATTCACAGCACAACTACTCACAAACCATAACAGCTACTACGTCTGCGCACTGTACAGTGAAGTTAGGCAACTAGCTCTAGTAGCTCATGTGCTCTCCGCTAGAATTCGTGGCCTGTGCTTCCAAATATGTAGGGGGCCCATAATTCCAGCAGGGGCCCATTTATCCACCTTTGCCTCTAATAGTTATGATATTTTAAAATCGAATGATTCTTTTTGATACACCCCGTATAATGAGCGCATTCTGAGCGACGTGGCGTGACATGACGACAGAAAGAATATATGGTGTTCTGACGCGCAAATGCCCGCACTCTACATACCTCCAGTCAGCTACTGTCCAATATCTGTGCTGTATACCCCGTGGCCCACTGAAGACGTGCAGCTCTTTATGGCGCTGTAAGGATTGGCATTTAGCGCAGTGTCTGACTCCAAACGTCCACTCCGATATCGAGTTGCCCGAGTCCTTGGTGTATCAACGCTGACTGTCTAACGTGTACACAAGGAATGCTATACCGCTCGAAGCAATGTAATATGGCACTAGAACAGTGGTTGTAAAAATATCCTAACCACCAGGAACTGGAGAGGGAGGGGCCTGCATTGTCAGTTACAGTCGGTTTCAAACTCGAAAGGGAATGAGATTGCCAAGTGTTCTTTTCTTCAACTTCATTATGAGTACGCTGTGAACACTTCCAAGGTGACTACAGCCGTGTTCACAGGGTTATTGGCGTATGAACCTGGTCTGACGAACTCTCAGGCACCTACCGCTCAATTTAAATTCCAAAGAAAATGCCTGGGACTATTTGAAACAGCGTCTGAAACGTAACAATTACTGCAGTCTGTTAGCTCTAGTGGATCTCAGTCGTTTGAGTGACTACAGATGGATATGACATACCTGAAGACATTCTCCGAGTTGAGGCCATTATCAAGATTGCAGGTGGTGTTACATGGTATAAGTGTGACGTTCGGTGATTTTTTATTTTTTGTGTATTATGTTCGTTGTTTCTTGTTTCAGCTCACGCCGCTTCTGTGGATTGCGTTCTCCTAATCTTCAGTGTAACTGTTTCTTTAACGCCGGCCGAAGTGGCCGTGCGGTTAAAGGCGCTGCAGTCTGGAACCGCAAGACCGCTACGGTCGCGAGTTCGAATCCTGCCTCGGGCATGGATGTTTGTGATGTCCTTAGGTTAGTTAGGTTTAACTAGTTCTAAGGTCTAGGGGACTAATAACCTCAGCAGTTGAGTCCCATAGTGCTCAGAGCCATTTGAACCATTTTTTTTTTGTTTCTTTAACACAGATGATTGTGATGATTGCGTGTAGAACGTATTGTCGTACTTGTGCCGATGATGACGGTAACAGAGAACGAAGACAGTGAAACAGAGTGTCGGCACGTGGCATACTCAATTTGAAAAGCGAAAAGCAACAAGAGAACAGTCAATAGACGCAGCATCGACGATATTTACATGCTCTTACTCAAGTGACACTGCGGTAGACGCCTGAATGTATCCTAGGTCAGGCCTGTTCAGGAGGCTGTTAGGAACGAGTTTAAATTTCATAGAGTGGCTCTGCGTCCACCATATTTGAAGCAAATTGAATTCCGGACCGCCATTTTGTATATGAAAGAGCGTCGTCTGCTGTGTCACATCCACTTGAAACTGACTTTGACTAACTTGAAATAGCTCATGCTAGCTTCATTTTTTCTCAAAAAAGTAGTTCATGCTAGCTTTTTCTTACATCGTAATCAGTAAATAGTTGTGATTTCTGTGTACACTAGTAGGAACATGGTAAGTCTTAGTCGAATTATGGAGCAACTTTTTGATCTAAATAAAACTGCAACGCCTCTATAAGACAACACGTGTCTGGCGCAGTTTTCAGATCGATTACTGCTGCTACAATGGCAGATTATCAAGATTTAAGTTAGTTTGAACTTGGTGTTATAATCGGTGCACGAGCGATGGGACACAGCATCTCCGATGTAGCGATGAAATGGGGATTTTCCCGTACGACCATTTCACGGGTGTACTGTAAATCCGGTAAAACATCACATCTCCAATATCGCTGCGGCCGGAAAGAGATCCTGCAAGAACGGGACCAACGACGACTGAAGAAAATCGTTCAGCATGACAGAAGTGCAACCCTTCCGCTGAGTGCTGCAGATTTCAATGCTGGGCCATCAACAAGTGTCAACGTGTGAACCATTCAACGAAACATCATCTATATGGGCTTTCGGAGCCGAAATCCCACTCTTGCACCCTTGATGACTGCACGACACAAAGCTTTACGCCACGCCTGGGCCCGTCATCACCGACTGTGGACTGTTGATGACCGGAAACATGTTAACTGGTCGGACGAGTCTCGTTTCAAATTGTATCGAGCAGGTGGACGTGTACGTGTATGGAGCCAACCTAATGAATCCATGGACACTGCATATCAGCAGGGGGCTGTTCAAGCTGGTGGAGGCTCTGTAATGGTGTGGGGCGTGTGCAGTTGCAGTGATACTTTTAGATACGACTCTGACAGGTGACAAGTACGTAAGCATCCCCTCTCATCACCTGCATCCGTTCATGTCCATTGCGTATTCTGACGGGCTTTGGCAATTCCAGCAGGACAATGCGACGCCTCACACGTCCCGAATTTCTGCACAGTGGCTCCAGGAACACTCTTCTGAGTTAAACACTTCCGCCGGCCACCAAACTCCCCAGAAATGAACATTATTGAGCATATCTGGAATGCCTTGTAACATGCTGTTCTGAAGAGATCTCCACGCCCCCGTACTCTTACGGATTTATGGACAGTCCTGTAGGATTCATGGTGTCTATTCCCTCCAGCACTAACTACTTCAGACATTAGTCGAGTCCATGCCACGTCGTGCTGCGCACTTCTGCGTGCTCGTGGGCGCTACGTAATATTAGGCAGACGTACCAGTTCCTTCGGCTCTTCAGCGTACGTGAAAGCAGTATGAATATCAAATTACATACTTACTATGTCCTGTTAGTAACTCGTTAATAGTTTTATTGACAAAATTATCGAAAGATCTTTCTGGGTCCTAGTTATACTATTTCATCTGTTTTTTTTTTTTTTTTTTTAATGTTGTAGAAAATATAAGATGGTTGGCACTGCCTTGGGAAATAGCCGCCTCTTATCATTTGTGTCTCACATATATTTTGTTCGATGTGTTTTGAACAGATGAAACCATTTGCCCTGTTTCATATATGTTACCCATTTTATCGTTAGCTCTTGTCAATTTGTTTCGTGCAATTGAGTACTGAATACACTTTAGGCATGTTTCATTTATATTTCGATCAACAAATCGCGAAGAAAAATTAAACGATTCACCAAATAAAGCAATTCACTTTCCACACAAACGATATACTGAATCCTCTCAATGTTCTGACCACCGTCAATATGGCGACCGAGTTAACGTTGGTTGCCGCAAGGAGCGCTGCAACTCCCAGTGTTAGCCACACTATGAAATTTAAACTCGTTTCTGTTAGGCGAGCGCGAGTGCTCACATTCGCTCGTCGCTTGGGTAGTGTGTGCTCGCGGTAAAGTAGAATGGTCAGACGTTATTACGCAGTGTAGGGGAAGCGCGAACTATGCGCTGCATACAGAGCAATCGCCGTGTAAGTTCGCCGTACCCTTAGACGTCAGCGTATAAATTTTCTGGCTTAGTCATTAAACTGGAGGACAGCTCTTTCTAAAACGATTAAAATCAGCATTGCGGCCGAGCTATGTACTCCAAAGTGAAGGTCAGATACACCGCCATCAATTTAGAAGGTATTGGCGCAGAATACCTACCTACAGTGTCACAGTCAGTTGCGCAATGAGTTTCATAATGAAATAAGTCTTGTACGATCGTATAAACATTCTCCTCAGCACAAATTTCTACAACTTCACAAGTTTGCAGCTACGACTATGTTGATGTTTGGAACTGCATACTTGTGCGAGCAACTTTTTTCGCAGTGAAGAGAACAAGATCTACCCACAGAAACTCGCTCACAGACTGCAACTTTCGAGGCTTATCCTCGAGTTAGCAGAGCTCAGAAAGTGGTACCACACATTGATGATTTAGTGAAAAGCAGAATTAGTAGAATTCATTGACATCCAGTGTTCTTATGCTCAACATGTTGGTAATACGCTCATGAAATACAAGTTGATGTCAGTTTAAACATCGTTCGAAAACAACATTTGTCATAAAGGTGCACCACTCTTAAGAATTATCAGGCTTCTTACTTAGCTGCCCCATGTTCTTTGCCCCTTCTATTGCAAGAAATGTAAGTTTGATTTGATTGTCATATCTCATTAATGCAACAGTCTTAGAAAATAAATTTGCCACAAAAGGCATTAATTAGCTACGGCGAAGCGATACATCTGCGTAGAACTATTATTAGCGACCGTAGAATACACTTGTTGACAATAGGTTCTCGTGACGAGCTGCCTTGTTGCAGTTCATCCTGGCCCCCCTTCCCCCCTCCCCCCCCCCCCCCCTCCCCCATTCCCCCACAATTATTCGCCGTGAGCCTGCTGGTTGGTCTATGTTGAGGTGTGGACGCGAGCCAGCTCGCATGAACAGTGAGCAGGCCTGTCCTAAACTACATTATGCGTACAGTATATAGTCTAGACGCCTCAAGGTTCCGCGTACCCTTGGCGGTAATTTTTCTTCTGCCACAAACCGAACGAACTACCTTCGCGTCGAAAGGCATCCCACCATATTGTATTACAGGCTACAGAGACATGCTTATGTAACATACACTGTACTTCAAATCATATGTGAATCTACCGTCATAGAGTTTAAATCAGTGCGTGCAAGAAGAGAATAGAGCTTTTTTTAATGTGGTGTTACAGAAGGATGCTTTGTGTGTGCAGTTATATGTAGGTAGAAATTTGTCGTTTACTTAATGGCACAAATTCTTCTAGTAATTTACGTGAATATATTTTGTTCACGACGGTCTTGAAGCTGTGGCACTGTTTCAGTAATAACAAATGAAAATAATTGCACGCTATAAAAAAAATGGTTCAAATGGCTCTGAGCACTATGGGACTTAACATCTGTGGTCATCAGTCCCCTAGAACTTAGAACTACTTAAACCTAACTAACCTAAGGACATCACACACATCCATGCCCGAGGCAGGATTCGAACCTGCGACCGGAGCGGTCACGCGGTTCCAGACTGAAGAGCCTTTAACCGCACGGCCACACCGGCCGGCGAATTGCACGCTATAAAATATATTCCTAGCCACACGAGTCCTTCGGCATTATGCGAAGATAATAGAAATATCTGTTAATAGGTTGTACAGGAAGAAGAACTGTATTACATGGCAGTATAGGTACTAGCGTATACGCTAAATGTTCTTTATGTACATGGATGTGTATTACAGTGTACAGTGAGGAACACATATTTACTCTCTCATAATAACAGGCTAAGGCCAGTATGGTGGATACGGTGGGAGAAGCGAATGATTTGCAAACATTATCTCGAAGGAGAAACTGCCTGCGAAACGTGTAAAATCTGCTCTTTGCGGTTGGTTGAGTTACCTGTTGGTGTTATCCGACGAGGTAATCTAAAGCAACCATGGTCCTCGCCTGTGTGCGAAATATCATCTAAAGCGTACAGACAACTAGTCAATGTCTCCATAAATACATACAAATCCGCGTTCAGCCTCTGATGCACCAAGCAGTACTTACCTTCGTTTGCTAATAACATCATTCGGATATGATCGGGGTCAGGAGAAATATACCCACCCCCACGCGCAACGAACTTGTGACGTCACTCTAGTTGTCTTGCCCGACATGCACTGATCAGCCAACTATCTAACAGTAGGTATGTTCACCTTTGGCACGGATAACAGCGGAGAAGGGTCTTCGCATGGAAGCAGTGAGGTCTTGGTAGGTTGCTGGAAGGAGTTTGCACCACCTCTACACACCCAAGTCTACCAATTCCCGTAAATTCCAGGGAGTGAGGGATGTGCTCTGCTCAGACTACGACATCTGTAATGAGGGGTGACCGCCCAGTCCCATGAGATCTGGACGTGGTTTAACCTCGGTTTCGCTACGTGTTTAAGACTCACCACAGCACTCCTCGAACCTCCTACAATCCACGCAGTTTCCGAAATGCTCGTGCCGAGCTAGTGGGCCATCACCATCTACCCTCAGCCAAATTCAGGTAGATCGCGCGCCTTCCCCACTCTACACACGGACAGCACGCTCACTGAAACTACATGCACCCCGTGTGTGTCTGACTGGCAGTCATTCCTCACCATACAGAGATATGTAAACATGCAGAATAAGGCGCTACCATCGGCAACGCCTACATAAGACTACAAGTGTGTGCAGTTGTTAGGTCGGTTGCTGCTACTACATTGGCAGGTTATCAAGAGTTAAGTAGCCGCGTGGTCTAGGGCGCCTCGCCACGGTTCGCGCGGAGGTTCGAGTCCTCCCTCGGGTATGGGTGTGTATGTTGTCCTTATTGTAAGTTAGTTTAAGTTAGATTAAGTAGTGTGTTAGCCTAGGGACCGATGACCTCAGCAGTTTGGTCTCATAGGAACTTACCCTAAATTTACAAATTTTTCCACGATTTGAATGAGTTTGAACGTGCTATTATAGTCGGCGCATGAGCGATGGGTAACACTCTCCGAGGTAGCGATTAAGTGGGAATTTTCCCGTACGACCATTTCATGAGAGTACCGGAATATCAGGAATCCGGTAAAACATCTAATCTCCGACATCGCTGCGACCGGAGAAAGATTAGGCAAGAACGGGACGAACGACGACTGAAGAGAATCGTTCAACGTGACGGAAGTGCAACCCTTCTGCAAATTGCTGCAGATTTCAGTGCTGGGCCATCAACAAGTGTCAGCTTGCGAACCACTCAACGAAACATCACCGATATGGGCTTTTGGAGCCGAAGGCCCACTCGTGTACACTTGACTGCAAAACATAAAGCTTTACGCCTTGCCTGGACATTGGACTGTTGATAACTGGAAACATGACGCCTAGTCGGAAGAGTCTCGTTTCAAATGGTATCGAGCGGATGGACGTGTACGGATATGGACACTGCACGTCAGCAGGTGGGGCGTGTGGAGTTGGAGTGATATGGGGCCCCTGATACGTCTAGATACGACTCTGACAGGTAAGCATCCTGTCTGATCACCTGCATCCGTTCATGTCCATTGTGCATTCCGAAGGACTTGGCCATTCCAGCAGGACAATGCAACACTCCACACCTCCAGAATTCCTACAGAGTGGCTTCAGGAACACTCTTTTGACTTTAAAAACTTCCGCTGGCCACCAAACTCCCCAGACATGAACATTATTGAGCATATATGGGATGCCTTGCAGCAGAAGAAATGTCCATCCACTCGTACTCTTATGGATTTATCGAGAGCCCTGCATGATTCATGCTGTCAGTTCCCTACAGCACTACTTCAGACACGAGTCTATGCCACGTCGTGTTGCTTACTATCGGCGGCCATTCACGATATTAGATGTACCAGTTTCTTTGGCTCTCCAGTGTATATCGATAGTAGGTCGGTGGTCAATGTTCTGGCTGATCAGTGTACATCGCTAACGCCAGGCTGTGTCCAGGGCAGGTGGGAAATCAGTATGTGAATGAAAAAGTACCTACGACGGTCATTAACTTTGTTCTGTTTTATAGAGAGCTTGACTGTATCGAAACGCACAGATACGTTAAAGTGACCTGAAAAAGTAGCTGGGTGGGCCGAGGTGGATACACCGGTTTCCGTCGGGCGTGGCCAGTACTTGAATGGGTGTCCGACCCGGGTCACCGGGTGCTAATGTTTTCCCCTTTGTTTTTACGCTGGAGAGGACAGGAGGGGTGGTGGCCTTATAGCCAGTCTTTGCGCGAAATGTTCTGGATTCAATTCCAAACCTTTCCGCAGTGTCTCATGAAATGAGGGAATGCAAGAGTGTTGGTGGTGATCCGCTCAGATGGGGGCGTGAAGTCGGCGGCCACCTTTGTGCTCTTCGACAGGAGTAAAATATGTCCCGACACCGGGTTTCACCCTATCTCTTCTTCCATTACACACACACACACACACACACACACACACAGTCAGTCACCTATACTTATTCACACAGCTCTCGAATGTGTGCCTGCGGGCGCGAAGGAAGGGGAAAACGTTTCCACTTATGCGGCTGACCCTGCCCTTGGGGGTCTCCCAGCAATTCATGACATGTGACTTTCCTTTTTAGTAGCTCCCTACCCGCCGATGACTGTCGCGGCGCTCGTAAGACCTACAGTGTCACGTGCTGTGACATACCACAGGCCCGTATATCTCGTTGGTCCCCGGACACGATATGAGGGTTTGGGTTTGTTGTCAGCTTCCTGGACTTTGAATCGCTAATTCTTACTCAAGCAGCTCCTGATCCGGCATTACGAGGCTGAGTGCTACCCGTTCCTCTCTCTCAAATAAGGAAAAACCCCTGGCAATACCGGGAACAGAACCCGGGTTCAGACCACTCACCTACTGAGGCGGTCAGTGCTTCTAAACAACTCAGTAAACTTGAAGATGGCGGTGTCCCGTAGCTCGTTAATTTTTGAAAAACATAACGATTCACCGCTAAGAGCTGCTGATAAAATATTTCTTTATGATACAGCCATTTTCTGTCCACAGAGAACCATCAGGTTCCATAAAATATTTACAACAGCTCGCAGGGCGACATGAAAAGAATCGCTTCAAATGATATAAAATTCATGATTCCTCACTGATGTCGATAAAAGTACAGTCATCACTAATCATGCATCACTAAGACTTGTATAGATTTAATGTAAATTAACTGAACCTGGTCGCTTACACAATATTTATATTTACAACAGATCTGAAGATGGCGATAAGCCGAAAGACGGTATGTATGACTGCCATACATGGCTATAAATATTTTATATTTTATTTTTCATCATGCTAATCAGGCTAAGGTCTGTATTGTATATTATTTGTACTTTTTATGGATTTCAAGTATGAGTCTAATTTCACATGTAGTATATCAGTATATGTTTTAATGACAGACGCTCGTTTAGCCAAGGGGGAAATTTTTTTTAACTGAAGACGGACTTGTGAAAATAAAAGTTATCTATAAATGAATGTACTAAATATTGTGGTTTTCTTTTAAACTTTCTCCTCGTGTAACGTGAGCATTAGATATCGCATTCAACTACGGAGCATGTGGACAGTGTCGTGAAACAAAACTGTAAACTTAGTGAAACATTGAATTTGAAATAACTAAAACTAGTCTAACTAAAAACAACAAGTAACTAATTGTGTACTCAATGAAAATTTTTGAATTAAACTCAGTACTGAAGTACAGTAACTTATGAAAGTTGCCGGACATGAAGTGCAGTTTCTGACTTGAAATGTTCAGAAAAATAAGACACTGTTTTCGAAAGCCAACAGAAATCAGTAGATGCAGCAGCTAAAGAAAAAAATAAACTGCTCACTACAAGATTTGTTTCTTGCCTGTCAGAAATAATCTGTGGCTTCGTGCAGCGTACGGTGAAATACACACACGACAAAATATTTAAAACTTTACTAAGAATGATGGAAGAGGGTTTTACTTTAAAGGAAGTCGCCCTTGATAGTGAAACTCTGATTATTGTCAAAAAAGACTCTACAGCAAAAGAAGACCGCAACAGTTACGAAATTCTTTCAATACAAAAATTACAGATATTCCAACCAGTTGCAACATTTGTGACATAATAAAAACAAAGAGATCAAATTAGCACTAATCGTGAATATTATTAGTTGTCTGAGTGACAAAGATTTTCTTCAATTAATAGCTACCGAGCGAGGTGGCGCAGTGGTTAGCACACTGGACTCGCATTCGGGAGGACGACTGCTCAAACCCGCGTCCACTCATCCTGATTTAAGTTTTCCGTGGTTTCCCTAAATCGCTTTAGGTAAATACCGGGATGGTTCCTTTGAACGAGCACGGCCGACTTCCTTCCCGTCCTTCCCTAATCCTATGGGACCGATGACCTCGCTGTTTGGTCCCCCCCCCCCCCCCAAAACCAACCAACCAACTAATACTTCTGACAAAGAAACATTTCATACTTGCACTTGCATTGGTTACCTTGATCAATGCCTCCAAAAAATCTTCTCCATCAATAGAATCGTTAACATATATTTAAAGACAAATTTTCATCTCCATATAAAGTATTCCAGGCAATCTCTCTCATATTCACAAATATCAAATCTCCTTCTATAAAACCTCAACTGCTCGATACTCTGTGTCTCAAATAAAAATGCACCAGCACTGCACGAGACACAGACAAGCAAACGAACCACAGATACACAGTCAAGGATGTTATTAAATACTATTACTATTCACGTAGCGCGTTCATTCATCTTTTTCCCAGTACAGCAGAGGTGAATTGTTTACAATGGCAGAAAACATACGAAAACCTTACAAATTATGATAAGTGATCACAACGAATCATATTTCGAGTGTAGATAGTCAATCACATTGGTCTTTTATAAATTACTGTGTTTCGTAAAAGAAGTTACCTGTTATTTTGTTTCACTCGCAGCAATTTAAGCTGTTCTGGTAACTGCTAACGTAAACAGAACCTCGGAGATTGTGACATATTCGGAAAAAACATAGCCGAGTATTTGTAATAACCAAATCTATAAGACTGAGCAATTCACATTGGTTACCGTATACTGTCACCCAATTCCCTGCAATCAACAATAGCGAATTACGTATCAGCAGCAGGTCGCAAAGGAAGAACCGTGGTCACTGTAAGTGTACATTATCACAGACGCCGTAAACGCGCTTGGATCCTGTTGTCGAATTATTATTATTATTATTATTATTATTATTATTATTATTATTATTAGTAGTAGTAGTAGTAGTAGTAGTAGTAGTAGTACCAAGCTTCACAAGATATGAAAGCTCTTCGCTGCTGACGTCACAAAGCTTTTGCCAGGTGGCATTTAATTTTCCAATTTGTCACAAAAAATATTTTCATATCTTTTGTGATGTTGTCGAAGTAGCGTAGTGTTGATCTTCTAAAAGGTCTCCTTCCTTGAGGATGTTCTGTGTATACTGATGCATTTTACTTTCTTGTGGAGCTCGAAGTACGTTTCCAATCTAAAGAGGTTTCCTAGCTTTCAGTTAGGATACAATGTCTTGTCCACATAGAACCTGTACTTCTTTGTTTGTTATGAATCCGCCAAATACCTCCCTCAAAATTTTCCTTTCAAAATTCCTAATTTTGCTGCTTCTGCTTTTGTTAATGTCCGTGTCCCAAATGCGTATGGCAGACCAGGTATGATAAATAAAACTCTTAAGTGAATCTTCGAATTTCTAGAAATAAATTTGGTTTTTAATACGTCTAATGAAGGTAAATAACACCTGTTGGATTTTTGTATTCTGTTAATTATTTCTCCTTTAATATTGTCGCCTGTAGTTAGCAAGGTTCAAAGATAAGTGAACTGCATAACTGTTCCGCTTGTCTCTGCATCAGTCTTAAGGGTATGATCTTTTGTTTGCCGTGAGACAGTGATGTATTTGGTTTTCCTGCTGTAAATGTCTAATCCTCATCCATATAAGCTGAAATGCAATGTTCTAGTGAGTCAACTTCTTGTTCATCTCCTCCTACAATCACCATGTCACCTGCACATGCCAGTATCAGGCATGGCTCGTATTGTCTGTGAAGCGAAATCGCCCCCAAAAATATGTTAAAATGTTTAGCTAGTCTTATGGCGCGCCTTGTGATGCCTGTTAGCTCTACGTCGTACGGACTCGGGTGTGTGGCTTCTACAGAATACAGCCCTTTTGTGTGGCCCGAAGGCTCAGCAAGCAGAGCCTAAGTGTGTCCTACCAACTTCCACATGGTTTTCATGTTTCGCTGCTTACATAAACAGGAAACGAACAGAGTGACTGACTTCCGTCGAATCTCTGTCGCTTTGTGTACCTATTATGCTCTGACGCACCGTTAATCAATGTTTAGCAATAATGTTTCAGATTTTTTTTTTGTTTCTGGCACTGGAAATTTATACGGCGTAGGAATTGTAAATGTATCACCAGAGTGCATTAGAATATGGTAACGTAAGTCACCACCTAGCAAGACATTCACGAGTGAAGAGAGGAAATACGCACAGAAAAAATGTTCTGTTTTTGTTATGAACAAGTTTGTTTTTGAGTATATAGTGCCTGAGTTCTAGTGAGTTTCATTTTCTTACAAATAACTGCATAATACCGCGAATCTGAAAACAGCGTGATACGAGGTGTGGCTAGAAAAAACCGGACTACTACTGGTGAAACAATAAAACGAATGCAGTAAGGCTGAAAGTCGCGTGGCCTGTCACGTGACTCTCGCTCCGCCTACTGCTCGAGTTTCATCTGCCTCCTGCACTCAGTCTGCCCGTGGCGTCTGTTTTAAGTAGTTGACGTTTTGTCTGTGCGTCGGAAAATGTTGAGTGTACAGAAAGAAAAGCGTGTTAACATCAAATTTTGTTTCAAACTAGGAAAATCTGCAAGTGAAACGTTTGTAATGTTACAACAAGTGTACGGCGATGATTGTTTATCGCGAACACAAGTGTTTGAGTGGTTTAAACGATTTAAAGATGGCCGCGAAGACACCAGTGATGGCACTCGCACTGGCAGACCATTGTCAGCAAAAACTGATGCAAACATTGAAAAAATCGGTAAACTTGTTCGACACTTTCCTTGGCAACTCCTGTTAACTCAGACACTGCTCTGATTGTTAAACGGCGATCTTGTCGAACAAGTTTACCGATTTTTTCAATGTTTGCATCAGTTTTTGCTGACAATGGTCTGCCAGTGCGAGTGTCATCACTGGTGTCTTCGCGGCCATCTTTAAATCGTTTAAACCACTCAAACACTTGTGTTCGCGATAAACAATCATCGCCGTACACTTGTTGTAACATTACAAACGTTTCACTTGCAGATTTTCCTAGTTTGAAACAAAATTTGATGTTAACACGCTGTTCTTTCTGTACACTCAACATTTTCCGACGCACAGACAAAACGTCAACTACTTAAAACAGACGCCACGGGCAGACTGAGTGCAGGAGGCAGATGAAACTCGAGCAGTAGGCGGAGCGAGAGTCACGTGACAGGCCACGCGACTTTCAGCCTTATTGCATTCGTTTTATTGTTTCACCAGTACTAGTCTGGTTTTTTTCTAGCCACACCTCGTATGTAAGAAGTTTGGAATTAATTGGCGAACATCGGAGCATAACTTTGAAAAAGAACTTGTCTCGAATGAAAAACAGCCCACAGTTGCACTAAATTATGTTTATTTTAAACCTTGACCATGGCTTCTGCTATAATAATATAGCCTTTCTCAGAAGTCGTACACACTAATCAATGAAAAATGTGTTAGCCCAGCGGCTCTGTCAAGACCAATAAAATATCTTCAACAGACATAAGCCTATTTGGAACATAAGTAAAATTACGTATGGCACCGTATGTCCTCCGCCACTACCAGAGGTAGTTGCGGAGGACATACATTCAAGGTAGGCGGTAGGCGTTTTAAAAACATTTTCATTAGGAAATGATGATAAAATCGACACTCTACCTGCAAACAGGCGTTGATATACATCATTGGGGACATGTTGAAAATGTGTGCCCCGACCGGGACTCGAACCCGGGATCTCCTGCTTACATGGCAGACGCTCTATCCATCTTTTTTTTTATTTTGTTCGGTATTGTTCGTTGTGTTTGACCTGGGCGGACGTCACAAGACACCCGTTCGAGCTGATCGTTGATTCCTTTACTCGGTTCTTTATTACAGAGGACGAACAGCCCACTGACCGAACACGCAGAGCTACCGTGCCGGCTAAATTCCATCTGAGCCACCGAGGACACACAAAAAAATTTGACGTAAAGTATTTGGTAATTGACTATTATATGCTTTAACTTTCTGTAACTCTGCTTTATAATTTATATAAAGCAAAGCTATTCCCCAGTCTTATAAATCACCATTAATGTGGAGCTAGTAGGCGGTAAGAAAAATTTACTGGTAATAGAGATACAAAAGTGGGAAATAGGTAATAAATGTTATCTGCCCCCAATGTAACTCGTGGATTCGACGCGTGTGGTGACTCACCTTCCTGCGTTCTGCGAAGTACGAACAAGTTATTACGCCGCTTTCACACTATACGGTTTTGACCGTACGGCAAAAAGCCGTACGGCTGTAGGTGTGAAGAAATGTATGGCGCCTTTCACATTATACGGCGACGGCAAAATGCCGCTGCCGTGCCGTGCTGCAGCCGTGTCTTGCCACTACAACAGACGGTCGCCGTACGGCAAGTTCGACAACAGTGGCCTACGTGACTAAGTGCATGCTTTCACACTGGACGGTTTTGAGCCGTACGGCGTCGACTAGTTCGTTGTAGTGTCGTTTTATTCATTTGTGTTTATTCTTGTTTACTGAAAAGTGTAGAAGAATGGATGAAATTGATACTGAACTTTTGATAACCTTGGTGGAAGTAAGACCTGTTCTGTGGGACAAAACTCTAGATGCGTATAGAGATCGTATTGCTACAAAGAATGCTTGGCGGGAAGTTTGCGTAGCACTGAAGCAAGATTTTGATGAGATGGAAGACAAAGATAAAAATGCGTTTGGTAAGTATTTATTTAATATATTAATATTACATTTAATACGTTTTAAACAGTTTTTATTTAACGTTATAAATTTTATTCTAAAAGTAAATCGTTTGTTTATAAGTAAATTACTGCTACCAGTCACGTTTTTTTTGTTTTGTTTATATTTTGCACGACGCGTTTCGGGAAATAATTCCCATCCTTAAGTGCGTTTTTCTCTAAGTTTTCATCATGTGTGGTGTCTTTTTATGTGTCAGGTCTTGCATTCTGTTTTCTTTACTGTAATTTATAAGAGAAACACGCACAAGACCTCACAAATAAAAAAACACTACACATAATGAAAACTTAGAGAAAAAAACGCACTTGAAGATCGGAATTATTTCCCGAAACGCGTCGTACAAAATATAAACAAAACGATTAAAAACGTGAGTGGTAGCAGTAATTTATTTATAAAGAAAACTATTTACTATACAGTCGCAGGCTTTCACAAACAATCTACAAAAAGGAAAAGGCTTGTTAATTTATATCTTTGACATCTGCCATGACACGCTTCCAGCATTTGTCATAAAATATTTACAAAGAGTGTTCCTTATGGCGTTGGCTGTCAGTCCTCCTCTTATGTTGGCATCTTGGGCTAAGTCTTCCAAACCAGTGAAGGATGTGGTGTCTTCAATTATAAATCCATCTCTCTGACGTACAAAATTGTGTAAAACAATGCAAGCTTTAACCATTTTTACTGCAAAATCTGGATGAACATTTAAAGGTCGGTGAAACAACCGCCACTTATTGGTGAGGATGCCAAAAGCACATTCCACATACCTCCTTGCTCTGCACAAACGGTAATTAAATACACGTTTCTCAACTGTCAAGTTTGTTCCCCCAAAAGGCCGGAGCAAATGCGTGTGTAGGCCAAATGCTGCGTCTCCCACGAAGAAGTAGGGTACTTTTGGACCTTCCGTACCAGGCAGACATTGGACGTCTGGAAATTCCAGGGAATTACTTTCTATTGACTTCCATAAACTGGACCGTCTGAACACTGAAGAGTCACAGTCTTTGCCATAACTTCCTACGTCGACATAAATGAACCTGTAGTTGGAATCCGCTACAGCCATCAGAACCACAGAAAAGTATTCTTTGTAATTGAAGTACATTGATCCGCTATTAAATGGGGCAGTAAGACGGATATGTTTTCCATCCACCGCTCCTAAGCAGTGGGGGAAATTAGCAGTACGTTCAAATCCAGCCGCTATTGATTCCCATACCTCTTTGGTCGGTCTTTGTATACATTCTTCCCGCAGTGATGACCAAATTGCTGTGCATACATCATTAACCACTTTACTTGCTGTAGAAATCCCAATTCTGTACTGGAAATGTAAGTCAGTGAAGGAACAACCGCTTGCCAGATACCTGAACAAAACGAAAAAAAATCAGTGACATTTAGTTTGCAGTGGACATTTTTTGTTACAGTTTTGCTTTTTTCTATACAAAATTAAAATGTTTTCATACAGTTTTGTTTTCTTTTGATGTAGGTATAGAAGTAATACGGAGGTGGACCAATCTACGAGACTCCTTTGTGAAGTCAAACATAAAAATTCAAGCTGCGAAAAAAAGTGGCTCAGCAGCAAAGAAAATGAAAAAGTATGTATATTCTGATCAGCTGCAGTTTCTAAAAAAGCTGTATGATGCTCGAGAGACGGAGGACAGTTTTCAATCGGAACGCACCGCCAGACTGGAAGAAGATATAGAAACGCAGGGCTCCGTCGAAAATACTGAGAATGTTTCTGGGCCATTTGATACAGCACCCACACAACAAACATCCAAAAGCGAGTGCCATACAAACAGAAAACATAGAAAACCTGATGCAATCGAAATGAAAATATTACGAGCTCTGGAAGAAGACAAACCTTGCAGCAAAATGTCATTTTTACTTAGTCTGAAGCCTCATCTGGAAAAATTTGATGAACAGGATTATCTTCAGTTTCAGATGGGAGTCCTCAAAGTTATAGAAAATATATATGAAAGGAGAAATATATTGACAGCTCAACCTCCTCCATTTACCCATTACACACCTCCCATGCCCTATAATAATAGATTTCAAGCTTATTCTTATTCACCTATGGAAAATGCTGCTCCAATATCCTCTTACCATACGCATCAGATTCGTCCTCCTCCAGCTGCACCAAACCCAACTACTTTTCTCGAACAACCATTACAGACTTCTCAAGGTCGCAGTTCTTATCAACGAATTAATAAAGTGCCACCACCATACCCTTCGCCTTCCACAAGTAGCCATGAAGGCCCACCATCAACAACGCAGTTCTACAACGTTTTTGCAGAGAGCCTGTCGCCACAAAGTGACAGTACAGTCAGTCCTGCTACAAACTCTTTGGTTTCAACTGCTGATATTGATATTGACTTTTCTACTTCATAATCTGAGCGTAATAAAAATGTAAAACACAAATAAATAAGTAAATAAACAGAACTAGTTTTTATGTATTAAATTACCTTAACGTGATAGCCAGCATTTGAACAGGTTGGATGCAATTGCGGAATTGTGTGTTTTGTCGTTGTAACACATCCTTTAGTTTTCTATGTAATTCGTCAAACGAGGTAATAGACATTCGGAAATAGTTAAAGAATTTATTTCCGTCGTTCCTCAAATCTTCAAAGAGTGTATAAAATAAACCCACTTCGTCTCTTCTCTGGTTAATGGGGTGTACCCACAAAAGACGACCTTTTCTTTTGCGGCGACGATGAAGCAACCACAAAGCAACAACTCGTTTACGGTTCATCTTGATACACACATTAAGCAAACTGAATAGACACCAACAACTGGTCACGTCAAAAAGCCGTGTAATGTGAAAGCAACACAGGCACGGCTAAAACTCGTACGGCTTTTTGCCGTACGGTCAAAACCGTATAGTGTGAAAGCGGCCTTATTGTACCTTCACAACATCAGTAACCCTTCTAGGAACGCCCCACTTCCGTGAAGTACACTAATAGTTCAGCGCCGTTTCTACGAAAGAACATCAGACGGCAGACGGGTCGGACACATGCAGCGACGCCGGCAGACGAGTCATCTCATGTTTGCATAAGCGTCGCGAAGCCGTAACGCCACTGGGGACGCGACTGGCACACGGCTAAGGAATGTAAATGGGACGGGCACCCCAGCGTGAAGAACGGCGTCTGTTGTCGCAGGTCCCTACTGACTGCGTGTTTCCGCCACATCAGGGGACGCTGTGTACATCCAGACGAGGGCGCAGCTGCTGCGGCTGTAAACCGACGGTGCAAGCGCCGCTGCGTGTGTCTCTTCTCTAAAAGAACCGCGCTGGCGCAGGGGGACTGCCAGCGCATACAGGGTTATTACAAATGATTGAAGCGATTTCACAGCTCTACAATAACTTTATTATTTGAAATATTTTCACAATGCTTTGCACACACATACAATAACTCAAAAAGTTTTTTTAGGCATTCACAAATGTTCGATATGTGCCCCTTTAGTGATTCGGCAGACATCAAGCCGCGTAGCATGTCCCCATCAGTGAGTTCGAAAGCATCGTTGATGCGATCTCGCAGTTCTGGCACGTTTCTTGGTAGAGGAGGTTTAAACACTGAATCTTTCACATAACCCCACAGAAAGAAATCGCATGGGGTTAAGTCGGGACAGCGTAGAGGCTATGACATGAATTGCTGGTCCTGATCTCCACCACGACCGATCCATCGGTTTTCCAATCTCCTGTTTAAGAAATGCCGAACATCATGATGGAAGTGCGGTGGAGCACCATCCTGTTGAAGTCGGCGCTGTCGGTCTCCATTTGTGGCATGAGCCAATTTCCGCGGGCTACGCGTGAAACTTGCCCGCACGCATTCAACCGTTTCTTCGCTCACTGCAGGCCGACCCGTTGATTTCCCCTTACAGAGGCATCCAGAAGCTTTAAACTGCGCATCCCATCGCCGAATGGAGTTAGCAGTTGGTGGATCTTTGTTGAACTTCGTCCTGAAGTGTCGTTCCACTGTTATGACTGACTGATGTGAGTGCATTTCAAGCACGACATACGCTTTCTGTGCTCCTGTAGCCATTTTGTCTCACTGCGCTCTCGAGCGCTCTGGCGGCAGAAACCTGAAGTGCGGCTTCAGCCGAACGAAACTTTGCGTTTTTCTACGTATCTGTAGTGTGTCGTGACCATACGTCAATGAATGAAGCTACAGTGAATTTATGAAATCGCTTCAATCATTTGTAATAGCCCTGTACTTACAGGCGTTTCTTAATTACTGCTGCAACTGTTAATCTTGAAGATTATTGAACATGCAAATACTGTCGTTTCATGTGATTATAGACATGTTTCAGCACCTATGAGCCACCATCAGTGGGATTTATTTATTAAAATCTATGAAGTATAAGCATGTTTTGAGTGATAACTGATCTATGAAAATTAGGTCTGAAGAACATTTTTGGTTTGTTTTTACCGTCGCCTTAATTTTACATCATACGCTGCTGCAGGATCATTTGTGCATTATCACGTACCAGTAGCGCTTCTTCTGCAACCAAACGATATTAATTGAAACGTACCCTTTGAAAAATTATGAACGACTGTGCAGGTAAACTTCCACGTTATTTGATTTTCAAACAGCTGAGCAAAGCTCAACGTACTCAAGCAGTTTTCTCTTTGCTTATTCTGATCATCACTAAACTGACAAAATATTTTTAGCGCAACGCAATCTGAGTTTCCCAAAAAAAGAATGGCCCTGACTAACAATAACCTATACCTTTCATGAATCACTTACCTCACAAAAATCTTCATTACTCGAACTACTGCAATAAAGCGAGCGCCGATACTGCTAGCTAAATAAAAGATTTTTAACTACTGAAGGCACCAGCTTCTGATAGGCATAGTTAGCAAATGAAGATTTTGATAGAGAACAAACAATGTATTTACCTTAATAGTGTTCAAAAGTTATATATAATCTCAGTTCATGACCTTCATCTTTACAAATTTCCTTTTTCTGGCGGACACACGTCCAGATGTCCTGATCGTTCGCTTATAGTAGCTTCTCAAAACTCACTCTCTCTCTCTCTCTCTCTCTCTCTCTCTCTCTCTCTCTCTCTCTCCACATCCACCACTGCTGGCGGCTCACATCCAACTGCCCAACACTACATAAGGGAATATTCCAACAATGAGTCCAACCAGCCACAGACTGCACACAGCACAGTCAGTGATTTTCATACAGAGCGCTACATGACATTACCAACATAAAAACCTAAACAGCCTGCTTACATAATGTGAATTTGGTTAGCAAGTTAATGCATCACTTTATGTTTAAACGTGATTTTGTTCTGCCAAGATACTTCGTGTATGTGTTTGTTTGCAATTATTTACGTTTTGTTTTGGCAGATACGTTTCCTTTTGCGTTACCATGAGTTATTAAGAAGCACATTCAAATACTAACATATTTTCAGGATTCCTTTTTTGTGACTAACCATTTCCATTTCTCCAAAACACAGTATAAATGTTGTTACTGGGTATCCTGTCCCAGTTGGGGTTCACTTGTTTCCTCCCTCCCCCGTCTTCTCTCTCTCTCTCTCTCTCTCTCTCTCTCTCTCTCTCTCTCGTGTGCGTGGTCTAACTACAAACACGCCAAATACAAGAGCAGAAAGTCTAAATTACGTTAACTTTTAATTTATTTCCCTACTATTTTACTGTTGCCGCCGTAGCCCACTTTCAAGAAAACTGTTAAAAGGCGACTAAAGTATTAAACAGAATACACTGTCTGATCAAATATGTGGACATGCCTATATAATGCGGAGTTAACCACTAGATGCCACAAAGGTGAGCCCGCCAGTATAAAAGGAAGCGGGGAATATTATGTTGTCGGTAGAAAAACAGTAAAGCTGAATGGGTCAGGCAGGGAGCTTATTGAGTTCGAATGTAGACTACTACCCGGCTGCGGTGTCCTAGCGGTTCTAGGCCCTTCAGTCTGCAACGACGCGGCTGCTACGGTCGCAGGTTCGAATGCTGCCTTGGGCATGGATGTGTGTGATGTCCTTAGGTTAGTTAGGTTTAAGTAGTTCTAAGTCCAAGGGGACTGATGACCTCAGATGTTAAGCACCATAGTGCTTAGAGCCACTACTCATTGGATGTCATCTGAGTAACAAATACTTCACGCATATTTCAACCCTTCTAAACCTGCCCAAGTCGACTGTTAATGATGTGATTCAGAAGTGCAAACGAGAAGAAACAACCACAGCTAAACCGTAGTGGGGGATGGTTGTAAAACATCGCATGAAATCATCGGAAGTAGTGCTAGCAGCTCTCCAGTTAGCACAGTGACTGTGAGTAGGCAGTTAAAAAGAACGGGGTTCAAAGATCGGGCAGCTCCTCATAAGCCACATATTTCCGCAGTCAATGCTAAGCAATTATTGAGGTGGTGCAAATAATAGCGATGCCACTGGGCGGTGGATGAATGGAAACGACTGATCTGGAATGATGAATTACGCTATGGCGTGTGGCAATCCGATGGGAGGGTTTGGGTTTGTCGAATGCCCGGAGAACGTTAGCTGCCATGTTAAATGCCAACAGTGAAGTGTAGAGGAAGCTGGTGTTACGCTGTGGAGATCTTTATGATTCTTAGGATGTGATTCCCTTATTGCCCTTAAGAGAACGCTAAATACGGAAGGATATAAACACAATTTACAGCGTTGTGCACAATGTACAGTAGGAAAAATTTGGAAATTTGTGGTAAAATCTATTGGGACCAAACTACTGAGGTCATCGGTCCCTAAGCTTACACATTACTTAATCTAACTGAAACTAACTTACGCTGAGGACAAAACACACACCCATGCCCGGAGGAGGACTCGAACCTTCGACAGGAGCAGCGACCCGACCTGGACCCAATGGAACACCGTTGGGATGAGTCAGAACGTCGAATTCGCTCCCGAAACCAACTCCAAAATCACTACGTTCTCTGCTTTTGGCTCTTGATGAAGAATGGGCGCCGGCCGGAGTGGCCGACCGGTTCTAGGCGCTACATTCTGGAACCGCGCGACCGCTACGGTCGCAGGTTCGAATCCTGCCTCGGGCATGGATGTGTGTGATGTCCTTAGGTTAGTTAGGTTTAAGTAGTTATAAGTTCTAGGGGACTGATGACCTCAGAAGTTAAGTCCCATAGAGCTCAGAGCCATTTGAACCATTTGAAGAATGGGCTGCCATTCCTCCAGAGACATTACGATGCCTCACTGGAAGCGTGCACAGGAGATTTCCAGCAATCGTAATGGCGAAAGGTGGACACACCCCATATTAGTGTTCACTAACAGTGTCAGGATATTTTCGAGCAAATCGTGTAGAAACTATGCAAGATGTAGTAAGTTACTAGACAGATTTGTTAACTCTTCCATCATAAATTGTCGATGTTGGCAAATGTTTTGAGAAGGTGTTGTTACAAAGAACTTAGGCCAAAGTTAGGATGCGTATTTATATACTATAGATATATGTGGAATGAGTATTCAGATGATGAGAGTAGTATTTTTGTCACCAAAATATCTTGACTCCAAGTGATGTGACTGAAAGGTTTGACCATAGCCTCTCAACAGATTCTGAATTTCAGTACATTGCTAATGTGTGCAGATCCCATTCAAAAGTACCGTGGACTTTGTATATGGGCTTCATTGGTAACTTAATATTCTGCATTCGATATCTGGAATGAACTTTTTCTAATGCTGAGAAGCAAGAGCACTGCCCTCGTTTGCGACTTGTGTCAGATCTTGCATGTCGATAATTTCTGTTATACAAAAATAAGGGAATGCCACCTTTAATTTTTAAGTTTTGTACTATACTTCATCGTATTGCTGGGTCTCTGTTTTAATAAACTATGATGTTGCTGCTTGGCAAAATAGCTTCCTAATACACCAAAGTGAAAGTGTAAGGAAAAAACATCGAATTTCGAGTAATGGCGTGTAGTAAATTATCGATTTATCACACTACTGAATATCTTCAGGGGAGGACTTCTTCCGATTTCAGTTTATGAATAAATCTTGGTAATATTCTTTCGCTATTAGTGAATCTGACCCATTAGTCGCAGATACTCATTCTCCACGTCATAGGTGCAGGGTGGGCAAAATAAGACTGACCTGGAAAATACTTACAAGGGAACCTCCCCATCGCACCCCCCTCAGATTTAGTTATAAGTTGGCACAGTGGATAGGCCTTGAAAAACTGAACACAGATCAATCGAGAAAATCGGAAGAAGTTGTGTGGAACTATGAAAAAAATAAGCAAAATATACAAACTGAGTAGTCCATGCGCAAGATAAGCAACTTCATGTACAGCGTAGACTCAGGAGCGCCGTGGTCCCGTGGTTAGCGTGAGCAGCTGCGGAACAAGAGGTCCTTGGTTCAAGTCTTCCCTCAGGTGAAAAATTTAGTTCTTTTTTTTCGCAAAGTTATGATCTGTCCGTTCGTTCATTGACATCTCTGTTCACTGTAATAAGTTTAGTGTCTGTGTTTCGCGACCTCACCGCAAAACCGTGCGATTAGTAGACGCAAGGACGTGCCTGTCCAATGGGAACCGATAATATTTGATAGCAAGGTCATAAGTCAACCGATTCCTCCACAGGAAAACACGTCTGATATATTCTATACGACACTGGTGACGGCATGTGCGTCACGTAATTGTCTGAAAATAAAAAAAATTAAAATATTCATTCGAAGGAGGATTTGAACCAAGGACCTTTCGTGCTGCAGCTGCTCACGCTTACCATGAGACCACGGCGCTCCTGCACACAAGTTGTCCTTGATGTTGCTTATGTTGCACATGGACTACTCAGTTTGTATATTTTGCTTATTTTTTTCATAGTTCCACACAACTTCTTCCTGTTTTCTAGATTGATCTGTTTTCAGTTTTTCAAGGCCTATCCACTGTGCCAACTTATAACTAAATCTGAGGGGGGTGCGATGGGGATGTTCCCTTGTTATAACAAAACCGACGCGGGATCCATAGCAGCAACCATATACCACCGCTGATTATACACCAACGGAAAAAATCGCAACGCCAAAAAATAATTAATGTAGAACAGTGATATTTCGGGAATAAATTCGTCTAGGTAACACGATTAAGTGATTAACATTGCGAGATCACAGTTTAATGAAAGAGCGAGATAAGCCATTGCAAATGTGAAATTTTGATACAATAGTAACTGCTGTGATTGCCAGAATGTTGAACACAAGTATGCAAACGTGCACGCGTTCTGTTGTAAAGGTACTGGATCTCAGTTTGTGGGACGGAGTCCCATGCCTGTTGCCCATGGTCGGTCAATACTTAGAGAGTTAATGCTGTTTGTGGATGACACTGGAGTTGTCGTCTGATGAGGCCCCATATGTGCTCGATTGGAGACAGCTCTAGTGACCCAGCAGGCCAAGGCAACATGTCGAGACTCTGTAGAGCATGTTGGGACACAAGAGCGGTATGTGGGCGAGCGTTATCCTGTTCGTAAACTCACCCTGGAATTCTGTTCATAAATGGCAGCACTGCAGGTCAAAGCACCAGCCTGACGTACAGATTTGCAGTCAGGGTCATGGGATAGCCACGAGAGTCATACAAAATCGCACCCGAGTCCATAACTCTGGGTATAGGTCCGGTGTGTCCAGCACGCAAACAGGTTGGTTTCAGGCCCTCAGCTCGGCTCCTCCTAACCATCATGCCCATGACTGGCACCAAGGCAGAACTAGCTTTCATCAGGAAACACAACAGAGCTCCACGCTGCCCTTCAATGGCTCTCGATTGACACCATTGAAATCACAAACGGCAATGATATGTGGTCGGTGGAATGCGCTACACGGGGCGTCTGGCTCGGAGCTGCCCTTGAAGTAACAGACTTGTAACTAGTGATGGGGAGCTCGTGAATGAGTCGTTTAAATGAACGCTTCACTCCAGTGAAGTGTGAACTAACCACTCAATTTCAATGAACTGGTACTTCAAACTCTCCACAGATAGTACACTCCACACTTTTTTTTTCTAGTTCGTTCACTCACTCTCTTCCCCTCTCCCTCTCCCACTACATTGGCGCTACGTCACTCATTCTCTCTTCACTTCAATCCTCCCTGTACTGCCCGTCGACGAATCGCGCGGTGAAATACACTTTGCTTTCACATAACCTAAATCGGCGAAGAAACCCCAAATTTCACTACTTTTACGCGAACGCGTGTTGCTAGCCATTGTATAAGCGTGAACAGACACAAAAACTGCTTTCGAATAAAATAAAGAGGGATTTTACCTGAAATCGTACCAATGACTACAGGTGACAGTTTACGTTTTGAATTTAGAGGGTTATTATTCTCAATAAAAATAAAATATCCAGGAAAACTTCTGAATAATTACTTAACGTAGGTATATAGACTTTGTGACAGTGGTAAACATACTCATTCTATTTTGGATTAAATTTTAAAAGGAACATAAACTTGGACTGCATTTCGTTGGTAACCCTAGTTTTCAGTCCATAAATACAACAAATAAGGTTTCACTTGGCAGATGAAGACTCTTTTTGGCGCTTCACGAGAAAATGTCGAGCAAGATTAAACGTAATACCTTCTTTATATGTGACAGGCTTCTCTGTTTATCTTTCCTTTGTCCCCTTCGACCATCCTGTATTTAAGTTAACTCAGACGCTGTAAGACGCAAAACGTTGCGGCAACGTTACTGCATAGTTCGGCCATCTGTTGGTAAAAATATGAAGTATTACGAAGCTTTATTGTACGAGCGAGGCGAAGCGAGCGTAGCCGCGGCTGAACGGCGAACTGGGCAACTTCGCCAGGCTTCCGTACTTCATGAATGAACTACTTCATTTGAACGCTTCACGGCAAAGAGTGAAATGAATGAAATACTTCACGGGAATGAACGAGTTCGACCCATCTCTACTTGGAACAAACAGTTCGTTGTGTCACTGCAGTGCTAACTGCTGCTCTAGTTGCTGCTGCAGATGCAGTACGATGGGGCAGAATAATGCTCCGAACACGGTGGTCCTCCCTCTCGGTGGTGCCATGTGGCCGTCCACAGCCACGCCTTCTTACAGTGCATTCTGGTGACCAACGTTGCCAGCAATCATGTTAAGTGGCTACATTCCGGCCAAGTCTTTCTGCAATATCGCAGAAGGAAGGAGTAGTTTCTCGTAGCCCTGTTGCACGACCTCTTTCAAAATCAGAGAGGTTAATCTCAAAGGTAACTAACGCCAACGACCGTTAAAGAATATATTTAAAGCAAACCTGATTTGCATCCTCACTGTGGCACCACAAGCGCTACTCTTTGCGCCTGGCACGAAATTTGAATAGACATCATCTTTCAGATCAGAAACACGCCACCAACTTTCATTTATGTCGCAGAACACCTTTTCGGTGTTGCGATTTTTGTCCTTCGGTGTATTAATAAAGAGCTGTGTGATATTAGGGCTACTGTGGTCTATGTATAATATTAAAGCTAGGAGGTATATATTTTCTTCACCATTAATCGGTCGTCTGCATTTGCAACACAAGGGTCCATGCTTATCAGTGATGTAATCAGTCTTATCAGTCACATCATCCTTCTCAGTGTTAAGCCGTGCCCATTCCCCCCTACCCCCCTACTCCTCTCCTCTTCCCTTCTCCCCTTTTTCAAAAAAATCACTGTGTAGTATTGATAATGAAAGACCCACTGAAGAAATACAGTATGTTGGAACTAACCCTATAGTGCTAGTGGGAAATTAGAAACACTTTCTCCTTCCACTCCCCTGCTTATGTTTAACCAATCACTGCGATGTATTAAAAATGAAACACCCAGTAAAAAAAATCCAAGTTGGCGGAAATAGACAAGCTGAGCTAGTGGAAAACTAAATACTTTCCCTCCCCTCTCTTTTTTCAAGCAATCATAGCGAAGTAAAAATGGGACGTAAAAATGGCGCTAGATGCGCAATAAAAAATCACAGTAACCTGAACTTGTAAGTCAAAGACGTCTGTTATTTCTGTGAAAGCAGTATACCTCTGGAGTAATATCAAAAGGGTGAATAACAGTGGTGGTAGGTTATATTACTTTCGAAAGGTGTACATATGCCTCTGTCTATTCAAATTACGTGAAAAACCGGTATCAAGTTACGTTACTTACATATTCATACGTACTTCTGGCGTAATATGAAAGTGATGTCAAGGTCAAAGGCGTGTATTATTTACTTTTAATTGCTCACACAAACATCCCTGTAGCGTTCTATTAAAATGACTCCAAGGTTAAAGATAAAGTGTGTATACACACACACACACACACACACACACACACACACACACACACACACACACACACACACACACATATATATATATATATATATATATATATATATATATATATATATATATATATATAATTTCATTTGTTAGTTTCTGTACTCATTACACCATTAATTACATCTCTCACAACATTAAGAAAAATCAGTTTCTTGTACCATATTCAAACATTCCGAGCTCTCTACATTTTTCAGCAGTAACACACACGTCACACACGTGCATGCAATACACATGTAACAGAGTACCAGCGCACCTTATCACTTACTGCTGCGAGGCAGAGTCAGGTGCCCGGTGCAGAGAGAGAGAGAGAGAGATCTCTGCACGCTATCTTGATGAGACGCAGCTTAGCTGAGAGTCTCTTAAGAAAGAGACTCGCTAAGCGTGTGTTGCATGACGCAAACGAGAGAGAGAGAGAGAGAGAGAGATTGGAGGAGGGGGAGGAGCAGAAAGGAAAATGAAAACTCAAAATACGCTACATACAAAATTTATCTTGAAAATTTTTTCATATGCAATGTTTTTACTTACAATGTTTTTTCACTATCTGACCAGTTACTATCGGGCATTAAATTTCTATAAAAAAAGTATACAAATCACAATATTTATGAGTATTCAGTGCAATTATGATTGATTACAAAATTTCCATCAGAAATGTGGCATTCATCTTAAGTCATAAACTACAATTTACATATTTATATTGTTTCCTTTTTACACTGAAATGAGATTATGATCAACCACTAAACTTCTATGGAAAGGAGGGTATTCATCACAAGTTACAGTCTAAACTCTACATTTTTTACATTTACCATGAAATCAAATCACAATTGCTCACGAACTTGTTGCACAAGAAAAAGATGGTATTTGCCCCAGGTTAATATCTACAATTTTAATTATTTAAATTATGTACAGGTATTTATATTGTTTATATTTTTTTTACAATAAAAGCAAACCATTATTCTTCAGGTTGGAGTGACCCCGCCCAACTGTGCTCACTTTGTCACCAAATATGAAAGGCTTATGTCTTTTGCAGAAAGAGCTTTATGGTGCGCAGCTTTGACCGAAATATTTTTTCAGCGTGATTTAACAAACACTTCGAATAATAGTCAGTGGTAAGTTCTTTTACTGGTGAGCGTTTCACACCTTTTGCTGATTGCATTACGCATCGACTCCAGCTTTCCAGAGCGTACATTTGTGTTATCAGCCCTATAAATTCATTAATAATTTCTGCAGACAATTCGTCTTTCATGAAAGCCACTTTCTTTTTGTTGACATAAGACGTTGTAAACGTTGTCAGAATAAGTTAAAGTGTCAAACTACTTATGCACATTGTTTTTAATATCATAAATACAGGGTTATTACAAATGATTGAAGCGATTTCACAGCTCTACAGTAACTTTATTATTTGAGATATTTTCACAATGCTTTGCACACACATACAAAAACTCAAAAAGTTTTTTTAGGCATTCACAAATGTTCGATATGTGCCCCTTTAGTGATTCGGCAGACATCAAGCCGATAATCAAGTTCCTCCCACACTCGGCGCAGCATGTCCCCATCAATGAGTTCGAAAGCATCGTTGATGCGAGCTCGCAGTTCTGGCACGTTTCTTGGTAGAGGAGGTTTTAACACTGAATCTTTCACATAACCCCACAGAAAGAAATCGCATGGGGTTAAGTCTGGAGAGCGTGGAGGCCATGACATGAATTGCTGATCATGATTTCCACCACGACCGATCCATCGGTTTTCCAATCTCCTGTTTAAGAAATGCCGAACATCGTGATGGAAGTGCGGTAGAGCACCATCCTGTTGAAAGATGAAGTCGGCGCTGTCGGTCTCCAGTTGTGGCATGAGCCAATTTTCCGCGGGCTACGCGTGAAACTTGCCCGCACACGTTCAACCGTTTCTTCGCTCACTGCAGGCCGACCCGTTGATTTCCCCTTACAGAGGCATCCAGAAGCTTTAAACTGCGCATATCATCGCCGAATGGAGTTAGCAGTTGGTGGATCTTTGTTGAACTTCGTCCTGAAGTGTCGTTGCACTGTTATGACTGACTGATGTGAGTGCATTTCAAGCACGACATACGCTTTCTCGGCTCCTGTCGCCATTTTGTCTCACTGCGCTCTCGAGCGCTCTGGCGGCAGAAACCTGAAGTGCGGCTTCAGCCGAACAAAACTTTATGAGTTTTTCTACGTATCTGTAGTGTGTCGTGACCATATGTCAATGAATGGAGCTACAGTGAATTTATGAAATCGCTTCAATCATTTGTAATAGCCCTGTATTTGATGTGCTTGCACGATATATTAGGCTACCTGTGTCGGTGTAAATGTGTTAACATTTTTTGGATTCACATTTCTTTAACGTAGGGTGTGTCATTTCTGCACTCCACAAGAAGTGCACGTGGGGGTGGAAGAATGGCTGGCGGTGACGGCCAATAAACTGCGGTTGGTGAAGTCAACAACTCGGTCATGGCGTTCCTCCCGCCGGTTGCTCAGGCGGGAGGAAGTGACCCTCACGCGTCTTCGGACTGGCCACTGTCCTCTCACACATAGCTTTCTATTACGGCGGGAGGATGCCCCGTTTTGTGACGCTTGTGGTGTGCACATCTCTGTCCGCCACATTTTCACAGACTGCATTTTATACCGCGGTGCAAGGGCAGAAGCACAAGTTGATGATGGGGATCTGCCCTGTGTTTTAGCTAATGATGAGACGTGTGTGTCTGTGGTTTTAAAGTTTTGTGGTTTGTCTGGACTCTGGCCTAAGCTTTTAGACTGGAGGTTTTAGTGTATTGCAAAGTGGCTGGCTCCTCCCCTTTTTTTTTCCTTGCTGTCAGCCGGCCACTTCCATCTGCTGTATTGTTTTAGCTCCCTCTACCACTTTTTTCTTGTGTTGTCCGTGTTTTCTGCTGACGGCGTGCTTCGTCCCACGCTTCGGTGTGGGTAGGTACATATTTTTCCAAGCTTGTTACCTGTCGTTTACGTTCTCTTTTATCTTCCTGTTCTGAGTATTTTCTTGACACCCGTCTCAATCTGTAACTGAGCGGACGCTGAAGACCTTGCTATCGTGCGCCCATACAACCCTCTCCATCATCATCATCATCATCATCATCATAATCATCGATGAAAATGTATGAGCAATGTCTCGGAAATACGTAGAATAGACGTCCCTACAGCTATAGGTTTTAATTTTTAAGTCCTCTCATTTCAGTTGTGACCAGATTTTCATTTGATACAACACTGCGCTTCCAGTTTGGTCTTGCAATTAATTCGCTCCCCCATATAGCCTTTCTCAGCTCACTACCTGTTCCACATCACTCAGTTTTCGCGTACTTTAAATAGTTTTGCCGAAAAAAATATTATTCAAAAGATTGAAGAAATGTTTTTCGAAATCATTCTTTGCATTCACGCGTTTCTCAGCATTAATATTTATGTTTTTATCCAGGCTGGTTGACAGAATGAGACTGTGCGGTGAATTTTGAGCAGAATAACTGGGCTAGATTAGAGACACGTAAGTCGCCGAAGTGGTGTCCAATGAAAGATTTGCAGCAGTGAGCTCCACGCAGCTATTGTCATTAGTTTACAAGTCGTTAGTTTATTTTTACCTCCAATCGTAGTAACTGAATACAATTTTCTGTTCTGCCTGAAAGTCACGGAGTCATTTCATTTGTCCCAGTCCATCCGTTTAAGACCTCTGAAAAATGAAATATGCACAACCTACTTCTTCAGTCAAAGAAATCACCGATTTGGAATTAGATGACATTTTACGAAAGCAAATTTTAAAGGTGAAAGTGAATCTGATACTTGCCACGTACAGTACAGAGACATCAAACGCTGGGAGCGGTGACGACTGCAGGCCATCTCCGTACCCAGCAACAATGTCATTCGAACATGGTTCGCTTCAGTAACTGCATCTCCAATTTCCGTTTATTGCGCTTATCTCGTCTGCTCTGATGTGCTCTCCGATGGTCGCCCTGATGCATCTGTCGATTGAGTCGTTCGCATATTCGGAGGACAATCGCTCCAGGTTCATTTGTTTCGTTTGTACCGACCACCGATGGAACTGGAGCGTCCAGACGCAGGGTACGGTTGATTAACGGGACGTCTGTAAACTGGAGGACTCAATGCTGACGCCCTTATCGACGAACCGCCTGACGCTGACATACAAAGCATATGTAATCCTCTCGTGCATTTGACAAATTTTCAATATGATTTGTGCCTTCCGCCAGCACAGGTTTGTGAAACATGGTAATGTACTTCGATCTTCGGAAATTATCGGCGGTAAACTAAAACCATTATTATGAAGCATGTTAACAATGGTCTTAACTGCTTTACGGTGATTCCTTATCTAAAACTCGAATGACTATTTTTACCCTCGGTCTGTTACATCTTTATTTGTAAATAAAAGACGATATAAGTCTCACACACTCAACCATTCATACCATGCAACTGAATATATCGACACATTTATAAAATATAATAATGTTAAGTATTCAAACAAGTGCAACGTATATCGTTTCTATGTGCCGGCCGGAGTGGCCGTGCGGTTCTAGGCGCTACAGTCTGGAGCCGAGCGACCACGACGGTCGCAGGTTCGAATCCTGCCTCGGGCATGGATGTGTGTGATGCCCTTAGGTGAGTTAGGTTTAAGTTCTAGGCGACTGATGACCTCAGAAGTTAAGTCGCATAGTGCTCAAAGCCATTTGAACTATTTTTCCGTTTCTATGTAAGCAGAGCCAGTAAGTACCAGTGCTGCTAATGCAAATCTCTCTAACATGAAATTATAAATGCTTGCTGTGTTATGAATCTGCTGAAACATTCGTTTTACGATACAGTTATGTCGGAATGCGTTGAAAACAAGTGTTGCATTTACTGAAAATCTCACAAGTTGGCTGTGCGTCCTAAGTTACCTATATTTTATACTGATATCGTACCTTTGTTGATTCCGAGACAGTCGCGGTAACTGTATATTATTATGGTCACAATTTATTATACATTAACCCTAACAATACCAAGGTATTTTTCGTGACGCGCGTTACCGAGGGAGGGGGTAATTTGTGCCCATCATAAAAGAAATATAAAACCAAAATTCGTTAATTGTTGTTGACTTACATTAACAACATACTTTTTAAGATGTACTGGTGTGCAACCAGGGCCTGAAAATGCCATTTAGCACACTCTTAGCAATATCAATAGTCTTTCAAGAACATGTACTACCGACTTTGAGACGTCCACAAAAATCATATAAAAATGTATATTTCGTTCATTTCTGTTGACTTTACCTCTCAAAATATTATTTTATAGAGATACTGAAGCTGGAAATACTGAATACGATATTCACTGGGGGAGTGACATCTACTACAGAGACTTAAATTTTTGGGTTAAGTTTAACTGAAAAATTTAAAACACATGGAATCTGGAAGAAGAATTCAATTTTTTCAAAAGGTGAACATAAAGCACCTCTTCCCCCCCACCCCCTGGTATTGCGAGGGTTAGGTAATGTCTTTCAGTAGTGTATCTGCAGAACGTCAAAAACGAAAAAATCCCTACACAAAGTTATTTCATTAAAAAAAACTGAATCCACCATCATTTAATGCTTCTCCTTTAAGAAAAGAAAGTTTATTCATATGAGTTTCGAGAGGAATGCAGTGTACTTGTTGCGAGAAATAACTTGGCCTATGCTGTAGTGCATGTGTCCACTGTTTTAAAGGTGTACCTAATTTGCTGAAAATGGAATAGTGTTTAGTTTCATTATTTAATTTCGGAATAGCCAATACAGCGCTTTAAATATTAACTGCACGGAAATACAGTCAGTGGTATGTTTTTAAGTTCACGTAAATTTGCTTGGCTGTTCTTGTTACGAATGTGGCTACTCCAAAGATGTAAGTCGTTCTCCCTACGTCAGGCTGTAGTAACGGTAGCAACAGAAAGTATCGCTGGTAGATATTTCTGTTCGACTAGAGGCTGACACTGTGGATTGGATTGTGTCTTAAATTCAAGCACTGAAAATTTAAAAAAAAATGATTCTCTTTCAAACAGCTGCAACAAAATACAATCCGTTGACCCAAAATACAATGAAATCCTTTCGCATGAGGTATATAGTTGGTATTCACTCGGTAATTTCATACACACACACAATTTTAGTTACAACAATGGACACCGACTCAATGATCAATTTAACTGATATCAAGTCTATTTATTTCAATATTTACTCTTGAAAAACTGATCAACGCTAGGCCCCCACAGTAAATAATGCTGACAACAATTGCACCTTCACAAGTTCTCATTCCCTAGCACAAAAGTTCGCGTAACTGCCACTTTCTGTTTACACCTCCACACTGTCGGTACAGTCAATTGGCTCTTTTCTTCTCTTAGTCTAACGGTAGTAATTATCTTCTCCACACACTGTCTCTGCAGTTGTACCGTCCACTCACATTTCCTTGACTGAAGGTCAAATTGATTTCATTCATTTTATGTCTCTTCTCTCTTAATAAATCTGCATCCAGAAATGTTAATTCAACATTCACTGACTCTAATCTTCTTCAGATCTTTGATTCTTATTCAGATCCTTCAGAAACTGAATATTCTGTATTCATAATATATTGCAGTTACAAGTCAAACAATGACGCGGTCATGAGCCTCTTACAAACTCATTATTACTCTCATGAAAATTTACTGAGAATGTTTCAGTCTAATTGTTTCTTTAAATGGTCCCTCTTTCTGGCTCCAATCTATCTCTCACTGTCTGAATTCAGCACGAAATAAATTTATTGCTTCCATAATTACCGGATGCGAAATTTTCCGTGACGTTATGCAATCAAAAGTGCACTCCTCTCTTCCTGTCCAAACCTTCAACTGTCGTCTTCACTTTTTGCTGTTCATTCATTATCACAAAATAAACTCTCTCTCTTCCACAAAATACAACTTGTTTCTCCACTAACAAAATTCCATGTCCTCTCTCCATTTTTTTTACTTCTGACTTCCACTGTCAACAGTCTGCCTGCTTGACGTTAACTGCAAAGAAAAATCTTTGATCTGTCGAGCCATAGCACTTACTTTTACTTTAAGATTACATTTACATATACTGATCAGCCAGAACCATCGACCTACTATCCACATAAACTCGCTCAGATGTTAAAAGCTTCACCTGGTGAGGAATGACTGCTAGTCAGAGACCACGCACGGTGCATGTAGTATCAGTGAGCGTTGCATGGGGGCTTAATTAAACTGAAGAACAATGCAAATAATTTTAATTTTTGTCGCTGTCTGTCCTGTTACGCAGTGTCGTAAACGGTTGGCCCTGACTAGTTTTAGTACGCAATCTGACTGCATAGAATAGCAACAAAGAATGAAAGAAAATTTCCGTTAACACAATTAATTAATTGAGTCCCCAGCGACTATAAAACGTACGAAACCAAAGTACAAGTGTAACTGTTCTGTGTGTGGAAGTGTGATTCAACGTACACATCTGGCACCGGTCTTCTTCAATAAGACAAGAAATTTTAAATACAATTTATACTGAAGTAATAAAAAAAATAGAAATACTATAATTGCGCAAGAAAACTAGAATTACACTCTAATACAAGAACACGAGCCAGATGCTTTGTTGACTGAACCTGTGACGAAGCATTGTTTAAGACACTGAAATAATAAAAAGAAAAGGGAATTTTTTTACCTTCATATACACTCCTGGAAACTGAAATAAGAACACCGTGAATTCATTGTCCCAGGAAGGGGAAACTTTATTGACACATTCCTGGGGTCAGATACATCACATGATCACACTGACAGAACCACAGGCACATAGACACAGGCAACAGAGCATGCACAATGTCGGCACTAGTACAGTGTATATCCACCTTTCGCAGCAATGCAGGCTGCTATTCTCCCATGGAAACGATCGTAGAGATGTTGGATGTAGTCCTGTGGAACGGCTTGCCATGCCATTTCCACCTGGCGCCTCAGTTGGACCAGCGTTCGTGCTGGACGTGCAGACCGCGTGAGACGACGCTTCATCCAGTCCCAAACATGCTCAATGGGGGACAGATCCGGAGATCTTGCTGGCCAGGGTAGTTGACTTACACCTTCTAGAGCACGTTGGGTGGCACGGGATACATGCGGACGTGCATTGTCCTGTTGGAACAGCAAGTTCCCTTGCCGGTCTAGGAATGGTAGAACGATGGGTTCGATGACGGTTTGGATGTACCGTGCACTATTCAGTGTCCCCTCGACGATCACCAGTGGTGTACGGCCAGTGTAGGAGATCGCTCCCCACACCATGATGCCGGGTGTTGGCCCTGTGTGCCTCGGTCGTATGCAGTCCTGATTGTGGCGCTCACCTGCACGGCGCCAAACACGCATACGACCATCATTGGCACCAAGGCAGAAGCGACTCTCATCGCTGAAGACGACACGTCTCCATTCGTCCCTCCATTCACGCCTGTCGCGACACCACTGGAGGCGGGCTGCACGATGTTGGGGCGTGAGCGGAAGACGGCCTAACGGTGTGCGGGACCGTAGCCCAGCTTCATGGAGACGGTTGCGAATGGTCCTCGCCGATACCCCAGGAGCAACAGTGTCCCTAATTTGCTGGGAAGTGGCAGTGCGGTCCCCTACGGCACTGCGTAGGATCCTACGGTCTTGGCGTGCATCCGTGCGTCGCTGCGGTCCGGTCCCAGGTCGACGGGCACGTGCACCTTCCGCCGACCACTGGCGACAACATCGATGTACTGTGGAGACCTCACGCCCCACGTGTTGAGCAATTCGGCGGTACGTCCACCCGGCCTCCCGCATGCCCACTATACGCCCTCGCTCAAAGTCCGTCAACTGCACATACGGTTCACGTCCACGCTGTCGCGGCATGCTACCAGTGTTAAAGACTGCGATGGAGCTCCGTATGCCACGGCAAACTGGCTGACACTGACGGCGGCGGTGCACAAATGCTGCGCAGCTAGCGCCATTCGACGGCCAACACCGCGGTTCCTGGTGTGTCCGCTGTGCCGTGCGTGTGATCATTGCTTGTACAGCCCTCTCGCAGTTAGAGATGGGCAAAACTGTTCTTTTCAGAGATTGGATCAGAACTGTTCACTCCCTGAAATGAATTAGCTGTTTTTCATGACTCACCACTCATTTACAAAAGAAAATAAATGAAAGGCACATTGCCCTTTAAACTTGGTTTATTCCAGTACTATACCTGTATTTTGATCTTATTTGATCCTATTTTGAAGTAACATAGATAATGAGTAAGAATTTTGTATTGTTTATTGAAATTTCCACGATATGACAAAGTTTTTGATTATTGATTTATTTTGCACTAGCGTGGTTTTTTGGGTGATCGGAAAATGTTGTAACTTGAGATTTACATTAACAATATATTTGGCTATAATGTATTAAAATTTCATTAACCTCATACAAATACATCGCAAGCCATATATTTTTCCTTTCGAAGACGCCTAAAATCGCAAAATCCGTACCAGAATAAGAAAAAAAAATATAAATTTGACTGTAAAACGAAAGTGCTGCATATAGCCTTACGCAGAATAAAACAAGGAAAATATTGGTGTATCACATTTTGCGATACGTTTATCGGTTCGCTCGTAATTAAAGCGTAAATTCGAGTGTCCATAATAAAAATCCTATAGTAAGAGTAGTCATCAGGAACCTAATCTAATCAGTTTAAACAAATAAAAATAAAATAAAAACAATTGATGTATACATAACATAATAATGTAATATACATAGCGGTATTACTATGAAGAACAATATCCAGTGGGGACAAACTCCGATGCAGAGGCGCTGAGTCGAGCAGGTCGAGCCGCGAGCTGTATTACTGCGTGAGCTGAGACCGCAGAGACCAGTGACACCAGAGTCGCTTTGCTCGACGCTCTGGCTAGAGTCGAGACGGTGGGGTGAGCGTTGAGCGGGCGAGTTCCGAGGGTGGGGGGGAGCTCACCCGCTCCGAGACAAATCGTCCGCTCCCTTGCGAGCAGGTTTTTGCAAGTAGTTCCTATGTTATCCGCTAGGTGGCTCTCTGTCCTGTTGCTGGCATCAACTGCCCAGAGGGCAGGACGTGCGACTGAAACGATCGCCGACAGAGTGCGATGCGAAGTTAAGCTGCGCCAGACACTGCACAGTGCACACGGCAGACGACGCACAGAGACGGCCCGGCATATGTGAAACACAAAATCCAATGGGGCACTGCACAATGCAGGCAGCCAAGGTAGAAGCAGGGCAGAGGCCGGCGCTGGCTGTGTTGTGTGGCGTGCACTGTGCTCTGACCAGCAGAGGCGCTGCTGATATGCTCCGTCTCTCTCTCTCTCTCTCTCTCTCTCTCTCTCTCTCTCTCTCTCTGCCTGGGAAACGTTTGGAGCTACCGTTCTTTTTTTCTGAATCACTGATTGTTCACTCCTTTGAAAGATTGAACTCTATGAATTAGTTCAAGAGCGGATCCCCCATCTCTACTCGCAGTGTCCGGAGCAAGTATGGTGGGTCTGACACACCGGTGTCAATGTGTTCTTTTTTCCATTTCCAGGAGTGTATATTGACGAAAAGCACTCTGATCATTACAATATCTCCATTCGAACAACATCTGCTGTCTAGCCCATCAAACAACTGCATACAACATGGAACAAGCACTCCCTACTACAACATCTCAACACCGACTCACTACTACCACATCTCTATAAGCACTCTCCACCACGACTTCTCGACAAGAACTCTTCACTACGACATCTCAGCAAGCACTGACTACTACGAGTTCTCGACAAGCACTGTCCACTACGACTTCTCGACAAGCACTGCCAGTGGAGGCGGCGGAATAAAACTCTTTGGCGCAATCTCTGCGCAATCTCTGGCGCTGTGGCTCAGTGTAGCCACCTTTCAGCGTGCTGTCCGTGTGTAGAATAGGGAAGGCGCGCGATCTGTCTGAGTTTGATCGAGGACAGGTTGTGACGGCCCGGAGGCTCGGCACAAGCATTTCGGAATCTGCACGACTTGTCTGGTGTTCGAGGAGTACTGTGGTGAGTGTCTTCAACACGTGGCGTAAACCAAGGTGAAACCACGTCCAGACGTCGTGACGTTGAGCGGCCACCCCTCATTGGATGTCGTAGGCTGGGCAGACTGGTAAAACAGGATAGGCAGCGAACTGTGGTGGAACGAAGATCAGACATTAATGCTGGGCAGAGTACAAGTGTGACTGAACACACAGTGTATTGAACACTCCTAATGATGGACCTCCGCAACCGACAACCCATGCATGTGCCAATGTTAACACACGAACGAAAAAATGGCTGACATCGAAATAAGTGTCCAAGGAATAGAAAAGCAACTGAAATCACTCAACAGAGAAAAGTCCACTGGACCTGACGCGATACCAATTCGATTCTACACACAGTACGCGAAAGAACTTGCCCCCCTTCTAACAGCCGTGTACCGCAAGTCTCTAGAGGAACGGAAGGTTCCAAATGATTGGTAAAGAGCACAGGAAGTCCCAGTTTTCAAGAAGGATCGTCGAGCAGATGCGCAAAACTGTAGGCCTATATCTCTGACATCGATCGGTTGTAGAATTTTGAACATGATTTTTGCTCGCGTATCATGTCATTTCGGGAAACCCAGAACCTACTCTGTAGGAATCAACATGGATTCCGGAAACAGCGATCGTGTGAGACCCAACTCGCTTTATTTGTTCATGAGGCCCACAAAATATTAGATACAGGCTCCCAGGTAGATGCCATTTTCCTTGACTTCCGGAAGGCGTTCGATACAGTTCCGCACTGTCGCCTGATAAACAAAGTAAGACCCTACGGAATATCAGACCAGCTGTGTGGCTGGATTGAAGAGTTTTTAGCAAACAGAACACTGCATGTTGTTCTCAATGGAGAGACGTCTACAGACGTTAAAGTAACCTCTGGCGTGCCACAGGGGAGTGTTATGGGACCATTGCTTTTCACAATATATATAAATGACCTAGTAGATAGTGTCGGAAGTTCCATGCGGCTTTTAGTGGATGATGCTGTAGTATACAGAGAAGTTGCAGCATTAGAAAATTGCAGTGAAATGCGGGAAGATCTGCAGCGGATAGGCACTTGGTGCAGGGAGTGGCAACTGACCCTTAACATAGACAAATGTAATGTATTGCGAATACATAGAAAGAAGGATCCTTTAGTGTATGATTATATGATAGCGGAACAAACACTGGTAGCAGTTACTTCTATAAAATATCTGGGAGTATGCGTATGGAACGATTTGAAGTGGAATGATCATATAAAATTAATCGTTGTTAAGGCGGGTGCCGGGTTGAGATTCATTGGGAGAGTCCTTAGAAAATGTAGTCTATCAACAAAGGAGGTGGCTTACAAAACACTCGTTCGGCCTAAACTTGAGTATTGCTCATCAGTGTGGGATCCGTACCAGGCCGGGTTGACGGAGGAGATAGAGAAGATCCAAAGAAGAGCGGCGCGTTTCGTCACAGGGCTATTTGGTAAGCGTGATAGCGTTACGGAGATGTTTAGCAAACTCAAGTGGCAGACTCTGGAGGAGAGGCGCTCTGCGTCGCGGTGTAGCTTGCTGTCCAGGTTTCGAGAGGCTGTGTTTCTGGATGAGGTATCGAATATATTGCTTCCCCCTACTTATACCTCCCGAGGAGATCACGAATATAAAATTAGAGAGATTCGGGCGCGCACGGAGGCTTTCCGGCAGTCGTTCTTCCCGCGAACCATACGCGAGTGGAACAGGAAGGGGAGGTAATGACAGTGGCACGTAAAATGCCCTCCGCCACTCACCGTTAGGTGGCTTGCGGAGTATAAATGTAGATGTAGGTGTAGATGATATCGGCAACTACGACTGAAATGGACACGTGACCATCGGCACTAGACGTTAGCCCAGTGGCAGAGCATGGTGTGATGAAACCCGATACCGCCTTCACCATGCCGATGGGAGGGCGTGAATCCGTCATCTTCCAGGGGAACAGCTTCTTGACACCTGTACTGCTGGACGGAGACAAGCTGGCGGCGGCTCCATTATGCTCTGAAGAACATTCACGTGGGCATGAATGGGTCCAGTGGAGCACGTGCAAGGCAGCATAACGGCCAAGGAGTATCGTACACTGGTTGCAGACCACATACATCCCTTCACGACGGACATGTTTTCGGATGGCGATGGCATTTTTCAACAAGATATTGCGACATGTCACAAGGCCGGGAGTGTGACAATGTGGTTCGAGGGATACCGTGGCGGTGAGTTCCAATTGATGCGCTGCCCCGCTCCCCCCTCCCCCTCCCCCTCCCCCCAACTCGCCAGACATGAACCAGATCGGACCCATCTGGGATGTGACTGAAAGTGGCGTCAGAGCTCATCGTCCCCTGCCAGGAATTTACGGGAATTAATAACTTGTGTGTGCACGTGTGATGGTGGCAATTCCCTCCAAAGACCTACCAAGGCCTCATTGGTTCCATGTCATGACACGTCGTCGCTGTTATCCGTGCCAAAAGCGGGCATACCGGCTATTAGGTAGATGGTCATAATGTTCTGGCTGGCCGGCCGCTGTGACCGAGCGGTTCTAGGCGCTTCAGTCCGGAACTGCGCTGCCGCTACGGTCGCAGGTTCGAACCTGCCTCGGGCATGGATGTGTGTGATGTCCTTAGGTTAGTTAGGTTTAAGTAGTTCTAAGTTCTAGGGGACTGATGACCTCAGAAGTTAAGTCCCATAGTGCCTAGAGCCATTTGAACCATTTTGTTCTGGCTGATAAGTGTATAACGTTGAAATTGTTTACATTCATGCTTCGTTGTAAGATTGCATTAACTCATGATTAAATCATAGATCATGAATGAAATATGTTACACAAATTTACAAGACAAGAGCAAAACGGTACTGTTAGCTTCTTAAACATTTCCACGCACTGCCATGGGCGTATATACTCGCAACTACATCAGTTGCCTTTTATAATGGCATCAAACAGATCAGAGTTGAGTATTTTAAGTCAATGAATGAACTGGTATAGAAGAACAAAGAAAACAAATTTAAAATGATTTTATTCAGCTGCCGTTTCGTGGTTAGGTCTTCTGACATTTTACAGGAATTATTACTTCATGGGAAACTAGACGAAATGCTTCAAGACTTTACAGAAATTGCGTTACGGTTATAAAGCATTGAAGTATGTAATTTGCATTTCCCACCCCATGAACCATGGGCCTGCTGTCGATGGGCTAGTTGGCGTGCCTCAGCCGTACAGACAGCCTTACTGTAGGTTCAACCACAGTGGAGGGCTATCTGTTGAGAGGACAGACAAGCGTGTAGTTCCTGCAGAGGGGCAGCATCGTTTTCGGTATTTGCAGGGGTAACAGTCTGGATCATGGAGTGATCTGGCCGTAACACCAATCAATATGGCTTGTTGTGTTGGTACTGTGAATGGTTGAAAGCAAGAGTTAACTACAGCCGCAATTTCTCTCGAGAGCACGCAGCTCTATTGTATGGTTAAATGCTGATGGCATCGTCTCAGGTAAAATAGTCATGAGGTAAAATAGTCCCCCATTTTGACCTCCGGGTGGGGACTATTCAGGAGGATGTCGTTATCAGGAGAAAGAAAACGCGTTCTACGTATCGGAGCATGGAATTTCAGTCGCTTATTAGGGCAGGTAGGTTAGAAAACTTAAAAAGGGAAGTGGTTAGGTTAAAGTTAGATATAGTGGTAATTAGTGAAGTTCGGTGACAGGAGGAATAGGACTTCTAGTCAGGTGAATACAAGGCTAAAAAACTAAATCAGTGGTATTGCAGGGATAGGTTTCACAATGAGTAAAAATAGGAACGCGGATAAGCTACTATGAACAGCATAGTGAAGGCATTATTGTAGCCAAGATAGACACAAGGCCCACGCCTATCATAGTAGTACAAGTATATATGCCAATTAACTCCGCATATGATGAAGAGATTGATGAAATGTATGCTGAGTTAAGAGAAATTATTCAAATAGTTAAGGGAGACGAAAACTTGAGTCATGGGGAAAGGAAGAGAAGGAAAAGTAGTAGATGAATCTGGACTGGGAATAAGGAATGAAAAAGGAAGCTGTTTGGTAGAATTTTGCACGGAGCATAATTTAATCATTGCTCACACTTAGCTTAAGAACCTTGAAAGGTGGATGCGTATGTGGAAGAGATCTGGAGACAGCGAAAGGTTCCAGATTGATTATATAATGCTAAGAGAGAGATTTAGGAAACGGTATTTAAATTGTAACAAATTCCCAGGGGAAGATTTGGACTCGGTCCACAAGATACTGGTTATGAACTGCACATTAAAGCTGAAGAAATTGCAAAAAGGCAGAAAATTAAGGAGGTGGTATTTCACTAAGTTGAAAAAACCTTAGCTTAGTTTCAGAGGGAGCATTAGGCAACAGATGACTATAACGGGGGAAAAGAATACAGCAGAAGACGAATGGGTAGCTATAAGAGATAAAATAGTGGAGGCAGCACAGGATCAAATAGGTAAAAAGAAAAGGCGTTGTAAAAATCCTTGGCTAACACAGGAGATATTGCATTTAATTGCTAAAAGGAGACAAATTAAAAATACAGTAAATGTTGCAGCTGAAAGGGAATACAAAAATCTAAAAAGTGAGTGACAACAGTGCAAAATGGCTAAGCAGGAATGGCTAGAGGAGAAATGTGAGGATTTAGAAGCATATTTCACTACGGGAAAGATAGACACAGCCTACAG
The DNA here is from genome assembly GCF_023898315.1 of Schistocerca nitens. Taxonomy (NCBI): domain Eukaryota; kingdom Metazoa; phylum Arthropoda; class Insecta; order Orthoptera; family Acrididae; genus Schistocerca; species Schistocerca nitens. The sequence goes on along the minus strand of NC_064617.1, from coordinate 179,919,880 downwards.
GAAAACTAAAGAGGCCTTTGGAGGGAAAGAGATCCAGCTAAGTGAACACCAAGAATTTAGATGGAAAACCAGTCCTGAACAAAGAATGGAAAGCTGAAAGGTGTAAAGAGTATACAGAGGGTCTATACAGGGGAGATAAACTTGAAAGCAGTATTATAGAAAGGGAAGAGGACGAAGATGAGGATGAAATGGGAGATAAGATACCGTGAGAATAATTTGATAGAAGAGCACTGAAAGATCTAAATAGAATTAAGGCCCCTGGAGGAGACGACACTCCGTCAGCACTACAGATAGCCTCGGGAGAGCCAGCCATGACAAAATTATTCCATCTGATGTGCAAGATGTATGAGACAGACGAAATACCTTCAGACTTAAAGAAGACTGTAATAATTACATTTCCAAAGAAAGCAAGTGCTGGCAAGTATGAAAATTACCGAACTATCAGTTTAATAAGTCATGGTGGCAAATTGCTAACAAGAACTCTTTGTAGAAGAATGGAAAGCTGGTAGAAGCCGACCTTGGGAAAAATCAGTTTGGATTTCAGAGAAATGTGGGAACACGCGAAGGGATACTGACCATACGAGTTACGTTAGAACATAGGTTAAGGAAAGGCAAACCTACGTTTATAGCATTTGTAGACACAGAGAAAGTTTTGAAAATGTTGACTGGAATACTCTCTTTGAAATTCTGAAGGTAGCAGGAAGCGTAAAGCTGTTTACAATTTGGACAGAAATCAGATGGCAGAGGCATGAAAAGCAAGCAGTGGTTGAGAAGGAAGTGAGAAAGGCTTGTAGCCTTCCCCTACGTTATTAAGTCTGCACACTGAACAAGCAGTAAAGTAAATCAAAGAAAAATTTGGAGTAGGAATTTAAGTTCAGAAACAGCAAAGGACTTGGAAGAGCAGTTAAACGCAATGTACATCGTCTTGAAAGGAGGATATAAGATGAACATCACCAAAAGCAAGACGGGGGATAATGGAAAGTAGTTGCTGAGGGAGTTAGATTACGAAATGAGACACTTAAAGTAGTAGATCAGTTTTGCTATTTGGGCAGCAAAATAACTGATGATGGTCGAAGAAGAGAGGATATAAAATGTAGACTGGCAATGGCAAGAACGTCGTTTCTGAAGAAGAGAAACTGGTAACATCGAATATAAATTGAAGTGTTAGGACCTTTTTCTCAAGGCATTTGTCTGGTGTACAGCTATGTATAGAAGTGAAAAGTGGACGATAAATTGTTTACACAAGAAGAGAACAGAAGCTTTTGAAATGTGGTGCTATAGAAGAATGCTGAGGATTAGATGGGTAGATCACATAACTGATGAGGAGGTACTAAATAGAATTGGGGACAACCTGTCTGGGTCATTCCACGTCAAACAACAAATGAAAGTATGATTATCAGCCTGACCCTCATGGACTTATTTGAAATTATGTATGCTTGTGGAAATGAAATGAAGTCCTGTGCTTCTTGACACAGCATAGGGGAACGATGCGAGAGACCTGCACTGCCGTACTAGGCAAGGTGGCTTTCCGTTGCCTTTCTCCAACCATAATGGGGATGAATCATGATGATGACGACGACATAACAACACTCAGTCATCACGGTGCAGGAGAAAATCCCTGACCCCGCCAGGAACCGAACTCGGGACCCTGTGTTCGGGAAGCGAGAACGCTCCCGCGAGGCCACGAGCTGCGACAAGTATGCATGTAGTATTTATAAATAGTAACAGAAAACAACTTTTTCAAATGTTTCTAAAAAAGGTAACTGAGTAATGCGTGCTCAAAAAAAAAAAACAATCGAATTTTTGTCTTAAAGAACAGTGTTGCTTTGTTCACAACTTCTGTTCTAATTAAGCTGGAACAATGAAAATGAGTTCATTTTAAAGATCTTTTAAAGGGCTTTCATATGTTATATAGCAAAATTAGATTTATGTTTATATACATTTGTAAATAAAATGTCATTATAGAATTTACTGATTTTTGAAAAACCGTTTTTAATATTCTCAACAACAAAAAATTTGTGAACGATATTTTGCTCTGAAAATTCTGTAAGTTTCAACTTAGAATGAGCATGGGATCACTATCAAAAGTATTTTTATGCTTAAGCTGGTGCTGTAAAACAGAGTAAAAAATTAATTTACTTGAAATATTTGGGCTATTTCTCATCAGCCATGCGTTACTGCTTAGCTATATCTGGACATCAGAATAAAATATCCTATAACAGGTGAAAAAACGATATTCACCTTATTAGTGTTGAATCCATAAATGCAGCAAGTTACAGACCTTTAAAAATCATTATAACTGAATACCAGAGATAGACCTTAAATCAGTCAATTTTTATCGTTATTTACCGAGATGAATTCCATCAGTTCAGTTCATTGTGATTTTAGCCACTCACTTTGTTTGACACCATTTCTGTGTGTGATAGTGTATGTGTTTGCCATGCGACAGTTCGAGGATTCTATTTGCCTTTACTTCCCTGCTGCTTTCGGAAACGACGCCTGCTTGACTGTTTTGGCAAACACACACATTTGTTCAGGTGTCGTGATTTGATTAGTGTGGGCGTTGCAGACTTGCTTAAACAGCCAGTCACTTGACTGTTCCACCAACATCATTACTAGGTCCTTTACCATTAGTGGCGGCTGAAAAATTCCACTGGGCTTCAATATGGAAGTCTTGTTCATGATAACTCAGATTGATGAAGTTTTTCCGTTCTTATAATGAACTGTAGCTCCGCTAAAGAAGGAATATGTTTTACTTGCCTTTTTTAAAAAAAATTTTTGTCAGAAAGTCACTCAAAGTAGGACTGGAACACATGCATAGCAACAGGATCGTGTGTGGGGCGTTCTGATATGATAAGACATGTGATCAAGCTTATTGCAGTCCTTGTAATAAGCTGCAAAGGGATGAATTGTTGTTTGTGTGTTAGTGGAATCGTAACATTAAACTTCATCCTCTACGATTCATGTTTACTGTCAGCAAAATCACAAATCACCAAAAAATCACCTTCTTTAAGCTCATTTTTCAATCTTTTTTGGGACGTTGATTGTTGACTAGTGACAAAAGAATGTCATTAAATGATTTTAATTTGTCAAAAAATAATAAATAAAGTCGTAAGATTTTGTAACAGTTTTTAGAGATCTACAATCAACAGAGACCCCCTGTAAGTTTTCTGGTTGATATCATTAGTATCCAACAATTCTTGTAAATACTTTCTAAGTGTTCCTGGTCCTGGACAGAAATGAGATTCACCAAAGTGGCTAATAGGCAATGATGGGTTACACACAGCTCTTGCGGTGTAGTCTTTGCAGGGTTTTATGCGTATCATCATTCACTGTCAGTTGAGGAATGTTACACCCAGTAAGCATAGGTTTGACGTTTTGGTGAGTAGTACAGACCCACACTATGACTACCACTGTTTCCAGCTAAAGCACACTTTTTGGGACATAGCTTGGCAAACTCTAAAAACCACTGGGGAGTCTTGGATGGTAGTCTTTTAAGTGTACATAAATTTCTTTCAAATTACTTAAAACTGATATTTATTGCACTTGAATTTTATCTCCATCAACTCTTACAGGCACAAAATCTTGTTTACCAGGCATTGACCTACCCATTAGAACAATAGAAATCTTTTTTTTGTTTTACAAAATCAGCAGTCATTTAACAGTCTTGCCTGGTTTTGGATTTGGAGAAGACAAAACACCCTTGGCCTTCATCAAATCTTTTACTTTTCTGGCCTTTTGTATATAGTCTTAATGTTTTTTTCCATTGTACTAAAATGTATATTTTAGATTTGTAGATCTATTTATTGATTCTGAGTTATTAAGGTAGCCAGTGTTATGCTTTAAAACACAGTTTTTTGTATGAAAAGTACAATTTTGTAGCCCAAGTAATTAATCTTACTATGATTTTGTAAAACTGTTTTGGAAGCAAAATTAAAATAACAATAATTCATGATCTGAATAACATTTGACAGAGTCGCAATAAATATAAAATTACTTTTGATAGTGATTTCATGCTCATCCAAAGTTAAAACTTTCAGAACATTTAGAGGAAAATAACATCTTTCACAAATATTTTTTGTCAATTTCAAAAACCCAATTTGTCAAATTTCAGTTAATTCAGTAATGATATTTTTGTGAAAAACTGTACATTTGCATTCGGCTGATTATGTCTTATATCATATGAAAGCCCATTGATCAGCTTTCAAGTTAGCTCAAATTCATTGGTCTAGCTTAATTAAAACAAAAGTTGTGAACAAATCAGTATTGTTCCACAAGTCAAAAATTCTATTGTTTTTACATTTTTGAGCAAGCTTTACTTGTCAATACTACATGTACCTAATTTAAAAGAAATCTAAGAGGATCACATTGTACCATTTGCTGATTCGAAATGGAAGAAGGGGTCGATTGATAGGACATATTCTGAGACATCAAGGGATCATGAATTTAGTACTGGAGGGAAGTGTGTGTGTGTGTGTGTGTGTGTGTGTGTGTGTGTATAGGGGGGGGGGGGTTAAAAACATTGAGGGAGACCAAGAAATGAGTGCAGTAAGGCGATTCAGAAGGATGCAGGTTGCAGCAGTTATTCGGAGATGAACAGACTTGAGCAGAATGGAGTAGCATAGAGAGCTGCGTCAAACCAATCTTCGGACTGAAGACCTCTGCAACAACATTTTATATTCATTCTGTTAATATTTCTACTACAGTTATTGCTGCTACTACTAAAGCCATTACTGTTGCTAGTAAAACTACTACTAGTATCAAACATAATATATCCGTAATATCGGGATTGTTCAGTGCACAGTTCTTGTTTTTAGACCTACTTCAGTTGTACTCTGTTTTAAATTACTTTGCATCTGATGTTTAAGGTCCAAAGTTGGCGACGTTCTCGGAAATGCTGACTGCAGTCTATTGAAATTCTCGGCTGTCGCAATATATGCTTAGTACAGATGTCTGTAGCACCTCTAACCTTGTCAAATCTTTCCCTAATTTTAATTAATCTGTCCCTAATTTTTTGAGAAGGATGAAATTTTCCGCACGTGCAAACAGTTTCAAACTTGTCACGCCACGCCTCGAAAATTACTGAACTCACTGAAATATTTCTTTTATTCGTTGATTACCAAAGAATTAGGCTCGGCAATGGATCTCTCCGAAGTTGCGTATCGCATTGCGCTTGCTACATAACAGCTTCGAGGAACAGTGCTTTTTTTAAAAATTTTATCAGTACTTAATTCGTAACATATATGAAGTTTGAAGTATTTATATCCTAAAATATCTCGTAAAGTTCTGAAAATCCTAATTGGTAAGAGATATCCATTGCGTTTTTAAGCAAGTCAAAGACACTACAAAGTTTAATTACAATTAGATTTAGGCCGTCACTTGATACAGGCGAACTTGTTATGACTGCAAACGTACTCTACTTGAGAACTGCCAAGCACAGAGCTTTGCGCAGCAAAGTGTCAACCGAGTGGTAGCCGACAATATCAACACAGCTCCTATTGGTGTGTTGCTGATAAGAGCAGTCAACCAACTACCTGAAACCGGACTATAGTACGCTGAAAAATTTAACTTCCCTCTGAATTTCACTTTTAACATCATGTTTGAAGTGACTGAGACATGTTTCCAGACCTAATTACGAGTATTATAACCTGGCATCAGCATAGTTGCTGTGGTTTCACAGGACAGTTCCCAAAGTGACACTAATAACAATATCACATTTAATAATATTACATTTAACATTTCTACTAGAAAAACAGAGGCATTGCAGTATTGCCTTTACACTGTTTTACTCATTTGGCTGGAAGCTGATTCGTGCTGAATTTCAGGTAACACTCCATGTGTTGAATTATTTGATTTATGAGGAAAGCAATGAATATATATACGTCGGAAAGATGTATAATATTAGCCTATTTGAGTCGCAGTCTGCAGTAAGTAAGAAGCAATAGTTCGTTTGAATAAGATGGGAGATAATGTTATGTAGTTGGCAACCCTGCCTGTACCAGAGGGGAACGGTTGCTTCTACGCTGTCGTAAGGATAAGTTGTTTAACTAGCAATAAATGGTGTTCTAGGGAGTTAGTGTCAGGTTGAAACCTTCTCCCGAGTTATATCTAGATACGATTCGCAAAAAAAATGTGAAATTGTAACACCGAAAATGTAGATAAAATACCTTTTTGCACCATCCAAAATTTTTCGCCGTTTAATATGCGTTGATATATTGTACTGTACTTCAAATTCTGAATCTGTAAGGTTTATTACAGAAACTATATTTCAAATGTAATGGATGTAATAGTGTATTTATTTGTAAATGTATATAATTCATTGCAATTATAATGTAGATATTGTAAATTTCTGGGTAATGGCATTTGTAAATGCATATTATTGATTGTAACTACACTACCGGCCATTAAAATTGCTACACCAAGGAGAAATGCAGATGATAAACGGGTATTCATTGGATAAATATATTGTACTAGAACTGACATGTGATTACATTTTCAAGCAATTTGGATGCATAGATCCTGAGAAATCAGTACCCAGAACAACGACCTCTGGCCGTAATAACGGCCTTGATACGCCTGGGCATTGAGTCAAACAGAGCCTGGATGGCGTGTACAGGTAAAGCTGCCCATGCAGCTTCAACACGATACCATAGTTCATGAAGAGTAGTGACTGGCGTATTGTGACAAGCCAGTTGCTCGGTCACCATTGACCAGACGTTTTCAATTGGTGAGAGATCTGGAGAATGTGCTGGCCAGGGCAGTAGTCGAACACTTTCTGTGTCCAGAAAGGCCCGTACTGGACCTGCAACATGCGGTCGTGCATTATCCTGCTGAAATGTAGGGTTTCGCAGGGATCGAATCAAGGGTAGAGGTCTGCCGGAGTGGCCGTGCGGTTCTAGGCGCTGCAGTCTGGAACCGAGCGACCGCTACGGTCGCAGGTTCGAATCCTGCCTCGGGCATGGATGTGTGTGATGTCCTTAAGTTAGTTAGGTTTAATTAGTTCTAAGTTCTAGGCGACTGATGACCTCAGAAGTTAACTCGCATAGTGCTCAGAGCCATTTGAAGGGTACTGCTAGTGATACGAGGCCGTTGGGATCTAGCACGGCGTTCCGTATTACCTTCCTGACCCCACCGATTCCACATTCTGCTACAGTCATTGGATCTCGACAACGCGAGCAGCAATGTCGCGATACGATAAACCGCAATCGCGATAGGCTACAATCCGACCTTTATCAAAGTTGGAAACGTGATGGTATGCATTTCGCCTCCTTAAACGAGGCATCACAACAGCCTTTCATCAGGCAACGCCGGTCAACTGCTGTTTGTGTATGAGAAATCGGTTGGAAACTTTCCTCATGTCACCACGTTGTAGGTGTCGCGACCGGCGCCAACCTTGTGTGCATGCTCTGAAAAGCTAATCATTTGCATATCACAGCATCTTCCTCCTGTCGGTTAAATGTCGTGTCTGTAGCACGTCATCTTCGTGGGGTAGCAGTTTTAATGGCCAGTAGTGTATAATGTCAATATTGTAAATTGCTGAGTATTAGCCAACGGAAGTTTATTTAAATTTATCGATAGAAATGACGAAATGGCAGTAACTGTGCCGTTGATTGTCTTTGCGTATGGAAAGTATCTGTCGCGCTGCGAACAGAGAGGAATCAGAGCAGCACGAGTCATGAAAAAGTGCGGAAGTGTTTGTTTTGCAATGTGCAGCTACAGTGTGGGCGCACCTACTTCGATAACCCCGAATATTCAGAGCACGGTAGGAGTGAACAGGCGAGGAAGCTGCAGTTCTAACTATTGCCTCTCCCATAGTTATCCATGGCTCTGGAGATGTCTGTGGTTCTCAAGCACCAGTAGCAGTAACAGCAACAGTTTAGTACTATCGCTGGATACGTTCTTCGTGGAGCGCACGGCTACAGCGTTGTAAGACTATGAACTGATAGAGTATAACTAATTTTTTACAGGCATTACCCAATGGCATTTCTTTCACAAAATCTGACTAACTTTCATGAATAATAAACTGCAATAGTTAAAACCTCTAGGGCAACTGTGTTGTCATTGTCGCCAGACATTATTACCAAGCAGGGTCCCTTTTCTTTCCATGCAGTCACAGAATGTCGTAAACATATGAAAAGCTGTTAACTATTTACTGCCAGTTTAGTTTTTTTTTTTGCTAAGGACCAGTTTCAGTCCCAAGTTTGCTGCCTCATTAACTGTTAATTTTCGTACTGCGCAACAGAAGCAGTTTTGAGTATTAACTTCGCACACTAAAAGTAACGTAAAATTTCACTTGCGAAACTGATAACTAAAGATACGGTACAAACTAAGAGTGCACAATTTCAAAAAATGGTTCAAGTGGCTCTGAGCACTATGGGACTTAACTGCTGAGGTCATCAGGCCCCTAGAACTTAGAACTGCTTAAACCTAACTCACCTAAGGACATCACACACATCCATGCCCGAGGCAAGATTGAAAGCTGCGACCGTAGCGGTAGCGTGGTTCCAGACTGAAGCGCCTAGAACCGCTCGGCCACTCCGGCCGGCGCACAATTTCATTCGTTCAGTATTTAGCTTACTGAGTGACTTCTGTTGGCTTGGTACGTATCTCATGGTTCTTACGTTAAAAGTAAATCAGTTGCTCACTGGCTTAAAGGAAATTAAGTCTTTCAGTAATTAAAACTGCCTGCATTTTTCCAAATTTTGCATTACGTTATGCTGAGGTTAGTGAAAGTAATTTTTTTCATAACAAGGTCTCAGTTACAGTCGATCATTCATTTAACTAGCAACTTCATTTAACTTTGCTATCAAAATTTACTATTTCAGAATAAGTATCTGCAACCTCAGTGCTTTCCGAATAATTTATTGTCTCGTTATGTTGTGGAAAAAAGGGAAAACCTTCTGTTGCCACACCGTTGATATTTCGCTTAATTTTGTTTCTCGTTACATTTTTTAAGATCCCAGATATTTGTTGCCCTGCTGGGCTGGCGACCTTTTAATCATCACATTTTTGTTAAGCCGTATTTTTATATATCAGTATGTTTTGTTAAAATATTATGTGGTACCCTTTTCCCCCCTGCATGGTTCGTGAGTGATTGCACTATATTGCTCCCATTTCAAAAGTATTATCAATATTTAGATTAGGTTTAGAATAGATTATTCCTTCAGAAGGGTCTGTTGTACGCTTTCCTCCTACTGAACGGTATTATTTTCCTTGGTAGCGATGCCATTACTCACTGTAAAATTTCATTACGCTTACACGATCACTTCAGTTGTAGCACAATCTAGTAGGCCGATTACGAAGGAGGAGGTTACAAACTCTTTCTGGATGCATGGTCTCCGTTTACAACATACATACCTTGAAAACTATACCTTCAAAACTCGTTGTGTACACAATACAATAAAGAAAGAGAATAACCTATGCATATATCCACAGATCAATACCTACATCATTAAATTATGTGATAGAAATAGAATCTGCGGTAATGTTAGTAATACTCCAATAGAAACGTCTGTTTTACTGTAATTTCTTCCATATTACTTATGCGAATTGGAGAGGGTAATTAGTTTAAACGAAATTAGCTACGAGAATCGCTGGTAGCCTTTAATAATTTTTAGAATGAGAATGTAGTATTGAGTGTATCACTACAACGAATTTTGATCGTATTATGTCATCGGGGGGGGGGGGGGGGGCGCTTTGAACAACACTTACCATTTTCGTAAACTAACCAGTAAGTCACTATTCTTTAAATGATCGAACAAACCATTATAAAACAGATTCCATGAGGTAATGTGCTGGATATTTGCGTTTAAGCATGTAAGCGAGACAAAATTTAGAAAAGGGCTGCAGTTATGCTTCAAGGCTGTTGGAAGTTTCTAAGTCCTGCCGTTATCAAACACCGGCCGAGTACAGCCTGGGTATTCGCCCTCTGTTTTAAGAAAAAGCTAGCTTTTCACACATATCAATATTTATGCGGCATGTCGCCTGAACTATATGTCATATAATGATATAATTTCGCAGGTACATTCAGCGGTGTATGTGGAAACTGTATGAAAAATGTATTGCGAATAGAGTTAATACGAGGGTGAGTCAAATTAAAACCTTAAAGTTGTAATAACAACTCGAAATTTCGCGCCGTTATCCTGTAAGTTGGTAAGCGTGCTACAAACAGCGTGCAGAATGGCCAGTAAGTGGCAGCATAGTGCAAATGCACACATACCGTCGCAGTATCAGTATAAAGATGGCCGCATCACTTGCGACTTGCACCAGGGAAGAACAGCGCTCTGTTACTCGGTTTTTGCGTAGTGAAGGTGTGAAACTTATTGAAATTCATTGACGAATGAAGGTTCAGTACGGTGATGCATGTTTGTCACAGCAGCAAGTCTACGAATGGAGTAGGAAGTTCGCAAATGTTGTGACTTCAGTGGAAGATGCTCCTCGTCTAGGTTAGGCACAACGAGTTGTGACTCCACACAACATTGCAGCAGTTGAAGCCATAGCGAAGGAAAACAGCCGAGTGACACTGAAAGACATTGCAGCATGTTTACAGATTAGTCATGGGTCAGCACACCACATTCTGCATGATGTGCTTCAGTTTCACAAAGTGTCTGCAAGATGGGTGCCACGGCAGCTGGCTCCTGAAATGAGAGAACGACGTGTTGATGCTTGTGAAGAACTTCTTCGGCGCTTTGAACGAGAAGATGATGGCTTCCTTGCAAGAATCGTTACTGGGGACGAAATCTAGGTTCATTTCCACCAACCGGAAACGAAGAGAGCGAGCAAGGAGCATTCCTAATCACTAAGTGATTTCCATATGTTTGGACCACTCAAAGACGCAATGAGAGGAAATAAGTTCCGTTCTGATGAAGAGGTACCCCACGCGGTGCATGAGTGGTTGCGCGGACTACCAAAAGAATAAACACTGGAGGACTTGCATTGAGCGTGGGAGAGATTATGTTGAAAAGTGATACAGCTTTGTACCACTTCTGCACAATAAATGTTTAAGGTTTTCATTTGACTCACCCTCGTAGTAAATGAGTACTAAGTTAAAACGTCATGCTTGATGCTAAAGTTTTACTACATGAAGAACGAAAATGTAGTAAACGATAAACCTTTTCCTTCCAGTGTTTTGTGAGGGCTGGGGGAGAGGGGGGGGGGAGGGGTAAGTTTCGTGAATGTTTCAAAGTTTGTTGGAACTCGCTAACTGCTCTCATTCTCAAATAACGGATGAATTTATTGTATGTATTTGCGCACCGTGAGTTAAATTCCCTGAAGACAATACGCAGTTTCTAACTGCACTACTTGTCTTAGAATGTTAAAACTGTAAAATAAGATTTTACCTCTTAATGAGTAGATTGTGACAGCATTTTAAGTTTTTAAATTCGGACAGTAATGATATCAAATGTTGAAAATAGAATTTTTGTTGTCCTGGAAGCCGTTAGACATACTGCAACTGAGTTTGGTTAACGTGCCCCTCCTTAGCCGCCAGATAATTTGAATTTCACCTGTGCTTTCCGTTTGACGTTCTTCTTGCGTCAGTCTATTAATATGACGCACCGTCGGATCCTACGAAGTCGGAATCGATTGACGTGACGTGGCGCCCACTATTTGGAGATGTAATCATTATTTATAATTGGTCGTTAGCGGAGCAATGCGGGCGAAGCTGCCGGTTTTTGTTTGCAGCTCTCACTCCCACAGCCTTGTCAATATGTCTGACAGTGCTGTAGCCAGAACCTCTGTTACTTTCTATCACAGCGATTTCCATTGTAATCACATTTTCCTGGTACTGTAACGATACGGGTAGCTAACATTTAATGAAAAATTCTGGTAGAAAACGGGGCCACGATTGGCTGGATGTTCACCTTTACAAGTGGCAGCGAGCAGGGAAACGACATCAGCATTAATTAAAAATATGCACTTAGTGTAACTTTCAGTACCAACGTGGCCGACATAGACAATACAAATGAGCTCTTCGGAAGGATCCGACTTTGTCAAGCGAGTGAGGTGGCGCAGCAGTTGGCACACTGGACGCGCATTCGGGAGGGCGATGGTTCAAATCTCCGTTCGGCCGACTAGATGCAGGTTTCCCGTGATTTCCCTAAATCGCTCCAGGCATATGCCGAGTTGGTTGCCGGCCGGGGTGGCCAAGCGGTTTTAGGCGCTACAGTCCGGAACCATGCGACCGCTACGGTCGCAGGTTCGAATCCTGCCTCGGGCATGGATGTGTGTGATGGCCTTGGGTTAGTTATGTTTAAGTAGTTCTAAGTTCTAGGGAACTGATGACCTCAGAAGTTAAGTCCCACAGTGCCCAGAGCCATTTGAACCATTTGAACCGGTATGGTCCTCTGAAAGTGCACGGCTGACTTCCTTCCCTGTCCTATAATCCAAATTTGTGCTCCGTCTCTATTGACTTGGTCGTCGACAGGACGCTGAACTGGCCGAGGCCAAGGATAAAATCGTAAACGACAGCTTTCATTCTGAACATTAAGCTTGACCATGTTCTCTGAAATTTATGAAAGACTGATGCGAAAATTGCTGCGTGTAATATCTACAAATTTGCTGTATTCACAAATTTCACGTAAAACTAGTACGCAGTAGCTGCTTACAACAAACCATCGATTCTAAAACTGACTTTAGAGTACAGATTTTGCGGTATTTGTTAATTATGGAAAAATGGCTCTGAGCACTATGGGACTTAACATCTGAGGTCATCAGTTCCCTAGAACTTAGAACTACTTAAACCTAACCAACCCAAGGACATCACACACATCCATGCCCGAGGCAGGATTCGAACGTGCGTCCGCAGCGGTCGCGCAGTTCCAGACTGAAGCGCCGGTCAATTATGGAAAAAAATTTCCTTAGTGTGTCTGCGATCACTGTGGATATCTGTGAATAAAACTGTCTAGTTCGCTTAATGCATTTATTAATAATTCTCTTTCGGCCACTGTCATCATCAAATCTCTACGATTAAAGGAATATAAGAATCAGCGCGGGTTGGATCAGATAAGTAAAAGCATCGAAGTGTTACAAAGAGCACCGAAAGGATATACCTTAAACATACTACAGAAGCTTGACATTTTTACCCACGAAAACAACTAAGGTACCTCTACTTCTACTAGCTATTGATGGCGGAGACTTGCCATGAGTACGTACAAGAGACAATTTGCGCAATGGATATTTTAACACTGAAATCGCCCTGACACTTATACGTCCCCCAGTGGGAGTACGTTATTCTCATTAATTATGTAAATTGTCGTGTGATAACCTACCCGTTTCCTAATCTTATCCTGTCGATACGACAGAATGTCAGGATAAGCCGACAAAATCCAGTGGCCCTTTTAACGAATAAGTTATAAATTGTATAAAATGTACACAAGAGACTAGATTAATTGGTACAGGAAAATGCTATCTACTAAATAAATGCCGTGATTTTAACACATTCATTCATCATAGAAAACAATTTAAAGGCACTAAACAATAGTTACAAATCTCAGGTTCTCCCTGTATTAACACTGGCCCTTAAACTGTCTGGCTTTGTCCTACAATGTACTCGTGATCTGTGATTAGGCGCGGAGTAACTGACATCCCTCGTTGTACTAAATAGTGGGAAGGAACTACTGTCTCGCCGGCCGCGGTGGCCGTGCGGTTCTGGCGCTGCAGTCCGGAACCGCGGGACTCCTACGGTCGCAGGTTCGAATCCTGCCTCGGGCATGGCTGTGTGTGGTGTCCTTAGGTTAGTTAGGTTTAAGTAGTTCTAAGTTCGAGGGGACTTATGACGTAAGATGTTGAGTCCCATAGTGCTCAGAGCCATTTGAACCATTTTTTGAACTACTGTCTCAATGAGCAGTGTGAAATTTCAGTGCAGAACGGAGTAGAACACGTGGTTCACCAATATAAATTCACCGTAATGATCAGAAGCTATAACAGCAGAACTTCTCGTCTCAGAGAGATAATAGCAACATTATACATCACCAAAATTACAGCCGAAGACGTCCGTCGACTGCCGTGGACCTCCAAGACCACTCTCCTGTTCTACGACCCCGCAACGACTCCCGTTTTACTGCCCTCCTCTTTTCGCTGCTCAAAGTCTTTTCTCCCCCTTAAATTTGGGTGGCGAATCATCTTTCCGGAAGGCGATGGTTTCTGAACGCTGACCAATCGCAATTTAGAATCCAGACCGAAGTTTCTGGACGTTCTTTCTATGTCCGTAGGAAAGTACGCGAATACCTGCTGCCATGTGTTTTTGGCCGACCAAGCCGCCTTCTCACGCCTGCCCGCCGGACACGCGCTCCCGTTTTGCAGGTGGTCCAGCTCACGGGCGAGTCGCGGGATTAGCAACGGAAGCGGCTGTGCCGTCCTGTTGTCCGAAGGAATGTGTGAGCTTCCTGTGTCCTTCCGTTCTACCACGAGTTTCGCAGCTCTGCTTGTTTCCCAGTCACCCAACATGCAGACATTGGAAAATAAATTAAGTGTACTAGACGATGTCAGTCACATACATGTTTTCAATGAACGAGCACTAACCTATCTTTTCTATCATTGAAGGGGGCTTACTTGTGTCGTATTGGATGCAAACGCGGTTTGTAAGTTGTAAAATAACGCCACATTACAAACAAAATTCTTCAAACAACGTTCCAGTTGTTTTTCACTAATTTTTCGCGGTGGGGTGTTCTCGTACTGTTGGCTTCATCACACCATACATCATGTCTCCGGGGCCAGTGGAGCTTCCGTGGCTACGCGGCAGCCGACCTGTCTCCGAGAGAAAGTTGCTGGCGGTTCTATTGTACGATCGAGCTGCCTTTCCGTAACCATTTAATGTATAATCAAATTGCTTTATTCTTTGAAATCTGTTTTGTAAGACTACACATTTAAGTGCACTTTTTGGCGAAATCTCGGCTCTTAATCTACGGCCACACCGGACGCACTTCGTTGGGGACTCTGCCGGTGCCAAGCGCTTGGATGGTTGATGGTCACACCGGAGCATCGGTGCCAGCCGCCATGGGCACATTGCTCGCTCACACTGTGGAAGTCTCTCTTCTAATGCTGAGTCAGAAAATGCTTCTGGCAGAAAGTATTTCTTTAAAATATAAACTGATGCGGAAACTACCGTCATGCTGGGTACATGTTCGTGCTAATTTTGAGATAAGTGAACGTGGCGGATTCAATATGATGTACAAACAACTTCGTGAGTTTCAAAACACATTTTTTGGTTATTTGCGAATAACTATAAAATCGTTCGACAACCTTCTCGCAGTGAGTCACGTAAGACGCTCTAACATTTGCCGGAAACGGCGTTTCGATATGTGTAGCCATTCACGAAATAAAAGGGATGTTATGTCTTACGCGATCGCAGGGTGCCACGTATCTTTGGGTTAAACTTCTGCGTCACAGTAGGAGACAATTTATCCTTAAAGTGCGCAGTGTGTGTGTGTGTGTGTGTGTGTGTGTGTGTGTGTGTGTGTGAGTGAGTGAGTGTGAGAGAGAGTGAGTGAGTGAGAGAGTGTGAGAGAGAGTGAGTGAGTGAGAGAGTGTGAGAGAGAGTGAGAGAGAGTGAGAGAGGATGTGTTACATTTACGTATGCGTTGTATTACTTATTCCTGCCATTTTTGGTTGTCGAACTCTCACCATTTAAACTGTGCGTTGTAATTCAACTTAGAATATTTGTAATTTTAAATACTATATATTAATTTGCATACATATGGCCTGAAAAATGAAGGAAACGAGTCCCCCCGCCACACCAAATTGAAGCCACTTCTCGGCGAGCCATTGTGTCTTGTACTTATGTAAACTTTTGGGCAGATGTGGCTGCTGAAGCCCCGCTTAGACCTAAGTTAGATTGAAACTCTCACTTTACATTCTAAAACACGTTATAAATATAAATGAGTGAATGCCTTAAACCTATTAAATCTTTTCTTCTTTTTTTTTTTTTTTTAACTTTTGCCGCCGGTCATGTATAAGTAACAGCTCTCATTCTTATATCTCTTTAATCACAGTTACAGATATGATGAAGACAGTAGTCGAAACACCGTTATAAATCAAGAATTACATGATGTCCATAATCTCCTATCATTTCAATAGGTCGCATATTGGGAACTATTATAGATAGGAAACAGTCGTTTGTTGTAAAATGTTTAGCAGCTCTCACACTTTCTTCCAGTGTCCGTCGTTGCAGATTTGATTTGGAATGAAGAAAAATGACAACAGACTAAGAAAAGACGCTGTGTGATCTGGTATGCAGAATCCAAATTCGTGACAATCCTACTACGTAATTATCACCGCCAATTTGAGAAGCCACCACTGGCAAAAACAAACATAATGAGTCGGTTAAAAAAAAATGGTTCATATGGCTCTGAGCACTATGGGACTCAACTGCTGTGGTCATTAGTCCCCTAGAACTTAGAACTACTTAAACCTAACTATCCTAAGGACATCACACACATCCATGCCCGAGGCAGGATTCGAACCTGCGACCGTAGCAGTCGCACGGTTCCGGACTGCGCGCCTAGAACCGCGAGACCACCGCGGCCGGCGAGTCGGTTAAGAAACGTAAATAAGACAGGTAGTGTCGTGATGGTTCCATCGCATGGCCCCTGCGCTCTCGCGATGTCACGCAATAACACTTCTTTTTGTGGTGTACGTCAAGTACAAAACACCAGTCAATAACGTTGCTACAATTCGTGCACGAATCAGTGGAGCAACCTGAACTGTTGATGCTATAATACTGACCCTTACATGGGCAGAACTTGAATATAGCGTTGATGCTCTACGAGCGGCCACTAGTGTACATGTTAAAATTCTGGCATTACGTGAAAAAGAGACTTTTAGAGTTGCTGATGACGATTGTCTGGTTGAAGGCATTTACGACACTCATCGGTGAAGAGAACGTGAGGCCAGTCCTGAGCGGTCCATTCGGCATGTTGTTGGGCCCATCTGTACCGCGCTGCATGGTCATCGGGGGTGAAATTGCGCAACATGCAGCCTATTGCGCACAGCTTGATCGTAACACGACGTCCTGTGGCTGCACTAAAAGCATTATACAACATGGTGGCGTTGCTGTCAGGGTTCCTCCGAGCCATAATCGGTAGGTAGCGGTCATCCACTGCAGTAGTAGCCCTTGGGCGGACTGAGCGAGGCATGTCATTGACAGTTCCTGTCTCTCTGTATCTCCTCCATCCGAACAACATCGCTTTGGTTCACTCCGAGACGCCTGGACACTTCCCCTGTTGAGAGCCCTACCTGGCACAAAGTAACAATGCGGACGCGATCGAACCGCGGTACTGACCGTCTAGGCATAGCTGAACAACAGACAACACGAGCCATGTGCCTCCTCCCTGGTGGAATGACTGGAACTGATCGGCTGTCGGACCCCCTCCGTCTAATAGGCGCTGCTCATGCATGGTTGTTTACATCCTTGGCCGGGTTTAGTGACATCTCTGAACAGTCTCTGTCTGTGATACAACATCAACAGTCAACGTCTATCTTCAGGAGTTCTGGGAACACGGGTGATGCAAAACTTTTTTTGATGTGTGTATAATCGTAAGACTGCATTGTAGCTATTGGAGGCTACACAACTAGCTGAAATCGTTGTTCTAGATAATCTGTCCTAGGTGTACTACAGATGCATCATGATGTTATACATTGTACAACATGTGTCGCCGCTGTTATTGTTGCCGTTATCTTCAGCTCTGAGACTGGTGTGATGCAGTTCTCGACGCTAGTCTACTCTAAACATGTCGCTTCTCTTCTGCTTCTGTACTGCCTTGGTCTTCCTCTACATCCACATTTACATCTACATCCACACAGATGCTCGCAAGCCACCTTACGGCGCGTGGAGGAGGGTACCCCGTACCACTACTAGTCATTTCCATTCCTGTTCCACTCGCAAATAGAGCGAGGCAAAAGCGACTGCATATATGCCTCCATGTTGTTGTTGTTGTGGTCTTCAGTCCTCAGACTGGTTTGATGCAGCTCTCCATGCTACTCTATGCTGTGCAAGCTACTTCATCTCCCAGGACCTGCTGCAACCTAAATCCTTCTGAATCTGCTTAGTGTATTGATCTATTGGTCTCCCTCTACGATTTTTACCCTCCACGCTGCCGTCCAATGCTAATTTTGTGATCCCTTGATGCCTCAAAACATGTCCTACCAACCGATCCCTTCTTCTAGTCAAGTTGTGCCACAAACTTCTCTTCTCCCCAATCCTATTCAATACCTCCTCATTAGTTACGTTATCTACCCACCTTATCTTCAGCATTCTTCTGTAGCACCACATTTCGAAAGCTTCTATTCTCTTCTTGTCCAAACTATTTATCGTCCATGTTTCACTTCCATACATGGCTACACTCCATACAAATACTTTCAGAAACGACTTCCTGACACTTAAATCTATACTCGATGTTAACAAATTTCTCTTCTTCAGAAACGATTTCCTTGCCATTGCCAGTCTACATTTTATATCCTCTCTACTTTGACCATCATCAGTTATTTTACTCCCTAAATAGCAAAACTCCTTTACTACTTTAAGTGTCTCATTTCCTAATCTAATCCCCTCAGCATCACCCGATTTAATTTGACTACATTCCATTATCCTCGTTTTGCTTTTGTTGATGTTCATCTTATATCCTCCTTTCAAGACACTGTCCATTCCGTTCAACTGATCTTCCAAGTCCTTTGCTGTCTCTGACAGAATTACAATGTCATCGGCGAACCTCAAAGTTTTTACTTCTTCTCCATGAATTTTAATACCTACTCCGAATTTTTCTTTTGTTTCCTTTACTGCTTGCTCAATATACAGATTGAATAACATCGGGGAGAGGCTACAACCCTGTCTCACTCACTTCCCAACCACTGATTCCGTTTCATGTCCCTCAACTCTTATAACTGCCATCTGGTTTCTGTACAAATTGTAAATAGCCTTTCGCTCCTTGTATTTTACCCCTGCCACCTTCAGAATTTGAAAGAGAGTATTCCAGTTAACATTGTCAAAAGCTTTCTCTAAGTCTACAAATGCTAGAAACGTAGGTTTGCCTTTTCTTAATCTTTCTTCTAAGATAAGTCGTAAGGTTAGTATTGCCTCACGTGTTGCAACATTTCTACGGAATCCAAACTGATCTTCCCCGAGGTCCGCTTCTACCAGTTTTTCCATTCGTCTGTAAAGAATTCCATATTAGCCCCAATTTCTCGTATTTTATCTTCGTGGTCCTTATCCGCAATGTATGCTGCTGGTAGTAGAATCGTGTGGCAATCAGCTTCAAATGCCAGTTCTCTAAACTTTCTCAGTAGTGTTTCTCGAAAAGAACGTCATCTTCCCTTCATTGATACCCATTGTATTCCCAAATCATTTTCATAGCACTGAGGTGTTGTTCGAACCTACCGGTAACAAATCTAGCAGCCCGCCTCTGAATTGCTTCGATGTCTTCCTTCAATCCGACCTGGTGCGGATCCCAAACTCTCGAGCGGTACTGAAAATTAGGTCGCACCAGCGTTCTGTATGCGGTCTCCTTTACAGGGAAACCACTCTTTCCTAAAATTCCCCCAATAAACAGAAGCCTTCCCTACCACAGTTCTCACATGCTCGTTATATTTCATATCGCTTTGCAGTGTTAGCCCAGATATTTAAACGACTTAATTGTGTCAAGCAGGACGCTAATAACTCTGTATCCGAATATCACAGGTTCTTTATTCCTACTCATCCGCATTAACATATATTTTTCCACATTTAGAGCTAACTGCCGTTAACAATACCAGCTATAAATTTTGTCTAAGTCGTCTTGTATCTTCCTACAGTCACTCAACTTCGACACCACAACATCAACAGCAAATAACAGCAGATTGCTGCCCACACTGTGTGCCAACTTATTTATGTATAAGAGAACAACAAAAGTCCTGTCACCCTTCCCTGGGGCACCCCTGACGATACCCTTGTCTCTGCTGAACACTCACCGTCAAGGACAACATACTGGCTTCTGTTACTTACAAGGGGAGGCCGCCAATTGTGAAATTCAGATTCGATTCATACTGCGCATAATAAAAGCTCCTGGCCAGACGTGTAATCTGGCAAAGCACCAAGATGCACTTCTCAGCCGTTGTCGAGAAAATCGACAGTTAAAAGAAACCGTTGCGGTGAAATACTCTCTACGATTAATAATTTTCTCCAGCGTCGTGGCGCAGCGGTAAACGCTCGGGTTCGTAATCCAAAGGTCTCCGGATCGAATCCCGCGCCATGCAATTTTTTTATAATGTTTTTTGTAATATATATATATATATATATATATACTATTAATGAATTGCTTATGCATGTTGGTGAAGGCGGATCGCTCTCCAATTTTACCGCCTCCATTTTTCCGTTTGTTTAACAGGGTGTACCAAAGCTCTCCCGTCCACACTGATTTTCGACGATGTTATAAGTTGCGCTAGGGACCGCATCTACGTTCTTAACTACGCTAGTTATGCGGCGGCTCGTTTCGGCCCATTCAACGTCTGTTCTTAAAGTGTAACGAGCGAGTAACGGAGTTTATATTTCATACCTGCTACAACAAATTTATGTTCGTGGGGTCTCTATTCTAATTCGAACGTTTGACTTACGCTATACGTATTCGTTTCGCAATATCGTTTCTACGTCTTCCGTTAACTATACGTGGTTAACATTATGAAGACAATTAATAACATTTGTGAAATACAACTTTGTTTGCGGAAAACATGATGATGTTCGAAGTCGCCAGTTTTTCCACGACAAACGACTTTCAACAACTTATTATATGCATAATTGTTGCAACTGATTGCCGGCAATTATATTTATATATTTGAATTACAAAAAACAAATACTAAAAAAAAAGGTTGCATGGCGCGAGATTCGATCCGGCGACCTTCGGATTACGAACCCGAGCGCTTACCGCTGCACCACGACGCTGTAGAAAGTTATTAATCGTAGAGAGTATTTCACCGCAACGGTTTCTTTTAACTGTCGATTTTTCGACAACGGCTGAGAAGTGCGTCTTCGTACTTTGCCACATTACACCTCTGGCCATGAGCTTTTATTATGCGCAGTATGAATCGAATCTGAATTTCACAATTGGCGGCCTCCCCTTGTTAGGGAAACTCACCCTCCCCCCCCCCCGCCCCCTCCATCGAAATCGATATAACTAAAGTGTTAGCTTACAATGAAAAGAAAATATGGAGGAAGCCATCAGCAGTATCCTTATCGTGAATGTTATTTCATACGTGAAATGATTTAGATAAACCGCGAAAAACGCAGCTCAGGCTCTCTGGACGGCGACTTTAGCAGTGACCCTGTCAAAAAAAGAAAGAGTCCAGTTGAAACATGGTTGCTTCATATGCGGCCATGTTTCGTATTACGAGTACCCGCGCACCAAAGCCGAGTAATTTGTTTCCTCAGAGACTCTCTCGATCGCGGGTGAATTTGTATGCAAGCGAGCAGTGTTACTGCGTGGCATCTCTCTGCCGCTCAAGAAGCTTTGAGATCTGACAGCCAGTCAATAGATTGACCACCATAATTCAGTTAAGGGACATGCTTGCTTGCTTCAAGTTTTGCTCCGAACATTGGTAGGTCCGTCAAATTGGTTACTACGGATGCTTGTCTTTCGTGTTTCGGGATGGCCGCATTCAGCTTGCTGTTTCATATGATTTAGCGAGGTAGCTGTTTGTTCAGTACATTAGCATTTCATCTAAATTACTGGAATTTCATGTATGGTTTAACGTATGCTACATCGAACTAACTTCTCTTGTCGCTTTTGCTGAGGGAACACAGAATTCTTTGTGGTCCATTCGAGTTCAGCTATGTACGTGGAAGCCATTATCCAGACTTTGTACATCCATTTCTGAATAAACCTGATTCATTGTATTTCCCTTTCTCACACACAACATCAAGTAACCAGCTTTTTAACACTTTTCTAAACGTCTGTTATGATATAAATTTGCGATGTTGAATGCCAAGAGTCGGATGGATAGTATTCGCCCATGAGGGGTAATTTATTGTGTATAACCATTCGAATTACTGTAATGCTTATTTAGCACTTTTGGTGTTCGTGCATTGCTTACGTTACATACTTTCCTTTCCGTATGTTTCCGGCCACGTTTCCCTCACCTGATCGAATTTATATGTACTACTGTTACATTTATACGTACTACTGTTGTTTCATATAATACGTCTCATTTTTCTTCAGTGTGTTATTTTCGTAGACAAAAGCATATAATTATGCAGCGCTATTGCTACTTCTTCCTTAGAATTTTCACAGCTTTACAGGTAACGCTTTGTTACGCAGTTCTCAGAGCCACGCAGTTGCAGAAACAGTGTCACCAGAATTCAATCCCTCCAGCATGCCAACTCACAGATTATCAGATTTTTGGTGCATTTAAGGTTACAGATGGCAATCACGAACTGAGTATAAGTTAAGCCTTAATACACCGCTGTAGAAATTATGCAGAGTGTATAATCAGAGATCAAACCCAAGTCTTTCAGAAACACTTCATAATAGTCCCTTGTTCTGCTTGTGGAAGTTCTGCAACATCCAGAATATTTAATGAAATAATAAGTAATCAGTTGCATAAAAGACATTTAATTTCTTTACCGTTTTCGGACCCGTAGTGCCTTTCTTCAGAAGGTTATACCTATGGCATTATTTGCGAGTGGCAAAAATAAGAAGCATACAACAAAATTTCATGGGATGTGGTTCATAGGGTCTGTACTACTAATTTTGTACAGACACTATGAACAACATGACCATGTCATTTTGCTGTATGAATCTTATTGTTGCTACTCGCCAATAATGCCATAGGTATAACCTTATGAAGAACGGCACTACGGGCCCGAAACCGGTAAATAAATTAATTTATTTTAAGCGACTGGTTGCTTATTATTTCATTATATTTATGACCACCTGTCAAAAGCCTGAATAACTATCTTTCGCAAGCGCAGACTGCTACGAGAGGTGCAGGAAGAGAGTAAATGAGGTTTTGAAATTTACCAACAGGGATATGAAGCCATGCTCACGTACCGTGGTTAGCTGCACTATATTTCTTGCTTGAGGGTCCATGGCAAGAACATCCCGATCGAGGTGTTCCCACAGTTTCTCGATTGGTTTTAAATCCAGGGAGTTTGGTGGCTGGGGTGTAGAGAAACTCATCCTGGTACACTTCAAACCACGCACGGACACTGCGAGCTGTACCACAAGTTACATTGTCCTGCTGGTAGATGCCATCGCGTCGAGGGAAAAAAAAAAAGTCACGAAAACATTCCCCGCACCATAACGCTCTCTTCTCCTACCTGGACCCTTACAACGACTGTTGCACGAATTTACAATTTGTACCATCACTGCCACAAACTTTTTTTCATAAATGACGGAATAAAGACTGAAAATAAGTTAAAGAGACTGTCAGATACAGTAATAACAAACATTGAAATATAAGTGTGGTGAAAACATTACGTCATTAAAAGAACCAACATGTTTATATGTAATTGAAATAAAATGACTGACAGTGTAAAATTATTATTATCATTGTTGTTGTTCGTTTGATGGAGAAGGACACTTTCGTATGTCTCGTTTCATGGAAGTAGGTCTCAATCGCCGCCACTAATGACGAAATCTGTAAAAACGTTGCCTGTCCGCTCTCGTCTGAGAATGTAAGTGTAATTCTGCGGAATATAGATTATAAGATGTATGTGTTACCTTTCATTTATCCAAAAAGTCATTTTCCGCTTCCCTATCCCATCATATCAATTGATTATCGGATTGGCCATTTGCTTGCAGTGTTGCTTAGTCAATGGCGGTTAGACGCCTTTGAACTAACAGTAAATACGAGGGCAGTTCAATAAGTAATGCAACACATTTTTTTTCTCGGCCAATTTTGGTTGGAAAAAACTGGAAATTTCTTGTGGAATATTTTCAAACATTCCCGCTTCGTCTCGTATAGTTTCATTGACTTCCGACAGGTGGCAGCGCTGTATGGAGCTGTTAAAATGGCGTCTGTAACGGATGTGCGTTGCAAACAACGGGCAGTGATCTAGTTTCTTTTGGCGGAAAACCAGGGCATCTCAGATATTCATAGGCGCTTGCAGAATGTCTACGGTGATCTGGCAGTGGACAAAAGCACGGTGAGTCGTTGGGCAAAGCGTGTGTCATCATCGCTGCAAGGTCAAGCAAGACTGTCTGATCTCCCGCGTGCGGGCCGGCCGTGCACAGCTGCGACTCCTGCAATGGCGGAGCGTGCGAATACACTCGTTCGAGATGATTGACGGATCACCATCAAACAACTCAGTGCTCAACTAGACATCTCTGTTGGTAGTGCTGTCACAATTGTTCACCAGTTGGAATATTCAAAGGTTTGTTCCCGCTGGGTCCCTCGTTGTGTAACCGAACACCATAAAGAGCAAGGGAGAACCATCTGTGCGGAATTGCTTGCTCGTCATGTGGCTGAGGGTGACAATTTCTTGTCAAAGATTGTTACAGGCGATGAAACATGGGTTCATCACTTCGAACCTGAAACAAAACGGCAATCAATGGAGTGGCGCCACACCCACTCCCCTACCAAGAAAAAGTTTACCGGCTGAGGGTATGGCTTTAAAGTCATGGTTACAGTCTTCTGGGACGCTGAAGGGGTTATTCTGTTCGATGTCCTTCCCCATGGTCAAACGATCAACTCTGAAGTGTATTGTGCTACTCTTCAGAAATTGAAGAAACGACTTCAGCGTGTTCGTAGGCACAAAAATCTGAACGAACTTCTCCTTCTTCATGACAACGCAAGACCTCACACAAGTCTTCGCACCTGAGAGGAGCTCACAAAACTTCAGTGGACTGTTCTTCCTCATGCACCCTACAGCCCCGATCTCGCACCGTCGGATTTCCATATGTTTGGCCCAATGAAGGACGCAATCCGTGGGACGCACTACGCGGATGATGAAGAAGTTATTGATGCAGTACGACGTTGGCTCCGACATCGACCAGTGGAATGGTACCGTGCAGGCATACAGGCCCTCATTTCAAGGTGGCGTAAGGCCGTAGCATTGAATGGAGATTACGTTGAAAAATAGTGTTGTGTAGCTAAAAGATTCGGGAATAACCTGGTGTATTTCAATGCTGAATAAAACAACCCCTGTTTCAGAAAAAAAAATTTGTTGCATTACTTATTGAACTGCCCTCGTATAAATTCATATTACACAGCCGTAATAACATTGAGAGCTGAATATAAAGCTTATTTATATCTGCAATATTAAAGTGTACGTAATTAAAAGTATTTAAAGCTTAACTTTCTTGGTGGCCAGCGGTCGGATATCCATTCATTACGTAAAGTTATTAATATCAAATGCAAATTAGTGAGCGTAATTGTTTATATCAGCCACTGCCAAAAATATGTTAAAAAACAGCCGTGTTACAAAAATTAATATCATATGCACGTGTGCTTGCTTGTGATTTGGGAGAGGTTAGTTAAACGGCAACCACAGCCACACACTTTATCTCTTCGCTTCGTAAGAAGCCAGTTCGCGCTCACGGTCGATTATTGTCCGATCGCAAACGCAGCGACTACTAAATTAGCAGCAATAACAATGTCTATCGCAATCGCCATAATTTGAAGCGAGCGCGAATTTCAGTTCTGCTGATGCGCTACACGCACACAAAATCAAATAAAAGATAGGCAGGTATAAAGTCAACGGCCGTCTGTCCGGTTGAGCATAAAATGTGTCGTGGACGACCAGGGACTGTCGTGCAAATTCTAGCCTTCGTCGGCACGGATGCATGAAGCAGACGCTTGCTGTGGAAGCCCATTCGCAGCAGAGTTCTCTGGACGGTCATTGAGCAGAGACTGTTGCTAGCCCCCTTGGTTCATCTGGGTGGTCAGTTACTCTACAGTTGCACGACTCTTCGCTCATACACATCTCCACAGCCGTCTCTCATCCCTGTCATTTGTGGTGCACCACAGTTTCCTCGGCAACAGTTTTGGGTAGCGCCATTTTACAATGTGCGTTATACACGACGGCACGCGTTTACAAACTGTTCGGAACGCTTCGGAAAATCTTCCACCCTTAGTCCTCCGGAAGTCAGTGACCATGCCCTTCTGGACGTCAGACACATCGCTCCGTTTCCGCACTACGACAACGACTGCGCTGCTTTCCAGACACGCTTTATATACGCTCCACTTCTACTGCTGCTACCGAGCGAGGTGGCGCATTGATTAGCACACTGGTCTCGCATTCGGGAGGACGACGGTTCAATCCCGCGTCCGACCATTCTGATTTAGGTTTTCCGAGATTTCCCTAAATTGCTTCAGGCAAATGCCGGGATGGTTCCTTTGAAAGCGCACGGCCAACTTCCTTTCCCATCCTATCCTAATCCGATGAGCGATGACCTAGCTGTCTCGTCCCCTCCCGTAAATCAACTATCAGCAGTCTGTGAGTAGCTGTTGCAAGTTGACATCGGACATAGGCGTTGGTCATATTAATGTGACTGCACCATGTACATAACTTTGGGGTAAATTTTAGAGCAAGCCATTAATACAAGAACAGAAACGGCTGCTTCTAGATTGGTGCGGTGAACGGGAAGCATGAGCTGCTGACGAATGTCGGTTCTGTACTACCCGGGATCACCATCGTAGGCAAGTACGGCGACGACCTGGGGTGAGGTGCCATTTTCCCCGTGTTTTGGAGAGGTACAGCGGCGTTAGTCCCGGCGTGACTTCAGGTCGTGGCTGGTAGTGATCGAGGAGACTGTGGAGGCACAACACCGTGTCCTGCGTTTTGATGTCGTACTGCTTACGCGACAGTATCAGGGTGTAATTTTCCAACACAACAATGCTGGTCCACACACGGCAAGTGTCTGCATGAACTGTCTGCACGACTTTGAGATACACGGCACGTTCAAAATGGTTCAAATGGCTCTGAGCACTATGGGACTTAACATCTGTGGTCATCAGTCTCCTAGAATTTAGAACTACTTAAACCTAACTAACCTAAGGATATCACACACATCCATGACCGAGGCAGGATTCGAACCTGCGACCTCAGACTGAAGCGCCTAGAACCGCACGGCCACACCGGCCGGCACACGGCACGTGTCTGTACGAATTATGATGTTGAGATATTGCCGTGGTCAACAAAATCCCCGATGAAATATGTTGACACCAGCTCAGACGTCCCCTTTGCGACACTCTTTCCAACCGAATCAGTGCATGCATTCAAGTCAGAGGCGGTGCAACACTGATCAGTGAGCTCATGGTGGTAAGTTCTTTTTAAATCGGACTCCAATTTGCAATGACTGAAATAACATGATGTACCCCCTTAACATGCGAAGCTTTATTTAATTGCTTTCTTCACTTTTTTGTGCTTCACTTTTTTCAGGTACTATCCATAATCGATTTCAGAACACTCGGTCCATATCATCTGATGTATATGGGAAACGAGTCACACCTGCGACTCAGCGGAATACGTCCTCTACGTCCATGCATGGGTAGCTGATAACCATCGGTATCCTGCCATACTATATTCTCAATTTAGTAAAACCACGCATAGTGATCCTTTTTTATGTGGTTGCGTTTCGTATGTGTTGTAAAAAAAGTGGCACAACTTTATTTGCCCGAAGCTCGTAATCGTGCGGTAGCGTTCTCGCTTCCCACGCCCGGGTTCCCGGGTTCGATTCCCGGCGGGGTCAGGGATTTTCTCTGCCTCGTGATGGCTGGGTGTTGTGTGATGTCCTTAGGTTAGTTAGGTTTAAGTAGTTCTAAGTTCTAGGTGACTGATGACCATAGATGTTAAGTCCCATAGTGCTCAGAGCCATTGGAACAACTTTACTTGATTTTACCTACTTGATAGAGCGGCAGGATACTGATGGGAATCGGCTACCAATTCATGGACATATTTCACTGAATCGACTGAGAAGTGACTGGTATTGAGTATACTTTTGATGATGGAATGTGTTATCCAAAATCGATCTTCTAGTTAAGTGAATAGCTAACATCAGCGGAGTTCAACCTGAGGGAGTCTGTCATCTTTAGCATGACAATATATTTATACACTACTGGCCATTAAAATTGCTACACCACGAAGATGACGTGCTACAGACGTGAAATTTAACCGACAGGAAGAAGATGCTGTGATATGCAGTTGATTAGCTTTTCAGAGCATTCACACAAGGTTGGCGCCTATGGCGACACTCACAACGTGCTGACATGAGGAAAGTTTCCAACCGATTTCTCATACACAAACAGCAGTTGACAGGCGTTGCCTGGTGAAACGTTGTTGTGATGCCTCGTGTAAGGAGGAGAAATGCGTATCATCATGTTTCCGACTTTGATAAAGGTCGGATTGCGGCCTACCGCGATTGCGGTTTATCGTATCGCGACATTGCTGCTCACGTTGGTCGAGATCCAGTGACTATTAGCAGAATATGGAATCGGTGGGTTCAGGAGGGTAATACGGAACGCCGTGCTGGATCCCAACGGCCTCGTATCACTAGCAGTCGAGATGACAGGCATCTTATCCGCATGGCTGTAACGGATCGTGCAGCCACGTCTCGATCCATGAGTCAACAGATGGGGACGTTTGCAAGGCAACAACCATCTGCACGAACAGTTCGACGACGTTTGCAGCAGCATAGACTATCAGCTCGGAGACCACGGCTGCGGTTACCCTTGACGCTGCATCACAGACAGGAGCGCCTGCGATGGTGTACTCAACGACGAACCTGGGTGCACGAATGCCAAAATGTCATTTTTTCGGATGAATCCAGGTTCTATTTACAGCATCATGATGGTCGCATCGGTGTTTGGCGACATCGCGGTGAACGCGCATTGGAAGCGTATATTCGTCATCGCCATACTGGCGTGTCACCCGGCGTGATGGTAAGCGGTGGCATTGGTTACACGTCTCGGTCACCTCTTGTTCGCATTGACGGCACTCTGAACAGGGGACTTTACATTTCAGATGTGTTATGACCCGTGGCTCTACCCTTCATTCGATCCCTGCGGAACCCTACATTTCAGCAGGATAATGCACGACCGCATGTTGCAGGTCCAGTACGGGCCTTTCTGGACACAGAAAGTGTTCGACTACTGCCCTGGCCAGCACATTCTCCAGATCTCTCACCAATTGAAAACGTCTGGTCAATGGTGGCCGAGCAACTGGCTCGTCACAATACGCCAGTCACTACTCTTGATGAACTATAGTATCGTGTTGAAGCTGCGTGGGCAGCTGTACCTGTGCACGCCATCCAAGCTCTGTTTGACTCAATGCCCAGGCGAATCAAGGCCCGTTATTACGGCCAGAGGTGGTTGTTCTGGGTACTGATTTCTCAGGATCTATGCACCCAAATTGCGTGAAAATGTAATCACATGTCAGTTTTAGTATAATATCTTTGTCCAATGAATACCCGTTTGTCATCTGCATTTCTTCTTGGTGTAGCAATTTTAATGGCCAATAGTATATAATGTAAAAATCGCTTACAGGACGCAGCAGAGAGAGAGGATGAAAAAGTTAAGAAAAAAAGAGAGAGAGAGAGCGAAATGTAACCAACAGCACCTTGGCGTAACCGTCCCTCCTACTGTTAGCACAAGTAACGAAATTGCAAGGTACAGTGTTGACACGAAATGTTTTGCCGAGAGAGAGCCCTGTGCGCCGGGTCTTGAGCCAGGGGCGGGGGGACGCGGCTGCAAAAGCTGTGGCGGGCTGCAGCTGGTAGCGACCACTTTGCGGCGGATGGCAGTCTGTGCGCAGCCGGCAGCTCGCGGGTCACACATTGTTCCGGCGCGCGCCGCCTAATGAAGAGCTGTAATTATTCCCGAGAGCTCCCACCCCACCCCACCGCCGACCGCCAGCGCTGCCTCGCCGGCCGCAAAATGGGACTCCACCGCAGGACGCAATCTGCCAGCTCGCGCACCACCTACAACTGTTCGCGCGACAGCTGGACCACAGCAACCGGCTATTACGTTCTCAACCCTTCCGTGAGCGCGTCTCTCAGATTCCTGTAAACAGCTGATTTGCACTTTTAAAGTCGGTAGGAGGAGGACGACGGTAAGGGTGGGTGGGGGGGGGGGGTCATGGGGGACATGATAGCGGTGGCGATTAGCGCTGAAACAACCGGTTCTCTATCGCATCATTTATTTCCGTCTCCAGTTTCATATGACTGTTAAAATTTCTCAATATAGCCGCTTTCTGAAATAATCGATGTTTGTTTTTTTCTTGCTATTACTTCTAGCTATAAACAAAGATTACTCCGGTTATTTGCGTCTTCAGTTTAACATAGTTACAATAGTTTTTTTATTGCAATTACTTCCAGTAAAAATGGAAATGCAGTGTGGCTAGGGCCTCCCGTCGGGTAGACCGTTCGCCAGGTCCAAGTCTTTTGACTTGACGCCACTTCGACGTCTTGCTTGTCGATGGGGATGAAATGATGATGATAAGGACAACACAACACCCAGTCCCTGAGCGGAGAAAATATCCGACTCAGGCGGGAATCGAACCCAGGGCGGTAGGTATGACATTCCTTCGCGCTCACCACTCAGCTACCAGGGGCCAACAGTACTTCCAGTAATAAATGTGGACTTCAGAGACTGATAAATTCTAATGAAGGTGAAGGAGTTGGATATCACGATCGACGTGGGGTTGAGGCTGTGGAAGAAATCGGTCTCATTGCCTCCAGCAAATACTGCCAAAGTGAAGGAGATAGGCTGTGGGGGAAATCGATTTAATTGCCTCCTGCAAATACCGCCAAAGTGAAGGAGATAGGCGCAGCGACAGCGAGAGAGAACGGTAACAAGTTGATCACTTCC
This sequence comes from Schistocerca nitens, assembly GCF_023898315.1. Lineage (NCBI taxonomy): Eukaryota > Metazoa > Arthropoda > Insecta > Orthoptera > Acrididae > Schistocerca > Schistocerca nitens. Next base: position 179,889,112 of record NC_064617.1, on the reverse strand, counting down.
CTGCATCCTCACTTCTGGATGGTATCAGTTTTTCATTCTGAAGCAACCACAAAATTGAGGTTATATGAAGATGGTATCTGTTGTTTCGGACATGTCCGAAAGAACAGATAGCATCTTCATATAGTTAAGGCTAACGGGCCATTGACCATCTTCTTCTGTGCTGGATGCACACGCATTGCCCATCTCTTCCGGGACTCTATAAGATTGTCTGCCGCGAGTAATGAATGTACTGGGCAGGGGCACTACGAATGTAGTGTGTGGACATTAAGTTGGAAATGTGGGTCTCACGGGGAGCGTGGAAGGGATAAATCCCTGTAGTCGCGCTATACATCTGTGCCCTCGGTGACTCAGATGGACGCCGGCACAGTAGCTCAGCGTGTTCTGTCAGAGGGCTGCTTACCCTCTGTAACAAAAAAACTGAGTAAAGGAAACAATGATCAACTTGAAGGGATTTCTTGTGGCGTCCGCCCAGGCCAAACGCAACGAACTATATAGAGGAAAAAAATGATGGATAGAGCGTCTGCCATGTAAGCAGGAGATCCCAGGTTCGAGTCCCAGTCAGGGTACACATTTTCAACAGCCCTCGGTGATATACGAGGGTCACTCCAGAAAAGCACACTATTTTTTTTTAAATCCATCTTTTATTCTACATGTCTGAAAGTTTTACAGTGTGTAGATACGTCCCTTAGGAACAATATTTTCATTTCTCCACATAATTTCCATCCCTCTTAACTGCCTTACGCCATCTTGGAACAAGCGCCTATATACTGTAGTGTAACGACGTATAGTTTGTATAAATGATTTTCTTTTAACATATGACCATGTGCAGACTGCGTCACCTACGTCAGTTACAACACACTTAAAATTATTTAAATTCTTTCTAAATTGTCTCTGAATGGTTCTTTAACGAAACTGTGAAACATCATCATTTGAGTCGTATGCGCAGAATTACATCACTCAGTCCTATTGGTTTGCGCAAACTTTTTCTCAATTTAGATGTCGTTTTGTTTCTTCTCAGAAGTTATATTAATGCAAGTTATCTGATTTAACAAATATTAGAACCACATTGAATAAACTTTCAAGACTCAAACTCGCGATGAATATTGTCAAAAATTAATAATCATGTCAAATAAATCAGTCATCCTTCTTCCTTAATATAATTCTTCATAAATAAATTCTCGGAACACGTATTTAAACTTTTGTAGTATACACTACTTTATTATCTTCATACATATAGACGTGAACCTGAGCGTTGACAAGATAGGACTGAACATTTACAACATGATTAAACTTTCTATGACGTCATTGTTGTAGTAACATTACAAATTATTATTTTTTCAGTTTTTAGAAGCACGACGCAACAACTCGGTTTCAACATCTTCTGTTGCTCTTTGGCTGTCGACCCGCGACGTATAGTAGCCAGCAATTTTCTCTCTGGTCCCGGCAGTGAAGATGCTGTCTCCGTTCGTTGCGCCGCCCTCTCCGTACATGAAACATAAAAAATAAATACAAAACTTTAGATAATTCACAGCAGTTACAAATATTACAAAAAATACATAAACAAAACACTAAATTAAACTTATATTCACCTGCAAACTGGGCTGACACTGGTGGATGGGTGACGCTTCAATTTCGCGTCCCACTACAATACCCGCACGGTAAAATTCTGTACCAACCTGTTGGAGCCACTGTTTGGCAGCTTGCACAAGGGAGTCATCATCTTCAAACCTTGTTCCACAAAGAGAATCTTTCAGTTTCCCAAAGAGATGATAGTCACATGAAGTCAGGTCAGGACTGTAAGGCAGGTGTTTCAGTGTTGTCCATCCGAGTTTAGTGATCGCTTCCATGGATTTTTGACTGACATGTGGCCGTGCATTGACATGCAACAGAAAAACATCCTGCTTTTGCCGATGTGGTCGAACACGACTCAGTCGAGCTTGAAGTTTCTTCAGTGTCGTCACATATGCATCAGAATTTATGGTGGTTCCACTTGGCATGATGTCCACAAGCAAGAGCCCTTCGAAATCGAAAAATACCGTAGCCATAACTTTTCCAGCAGAAGGTGTGGTTTTCAATCTTTTTTTCTTGGGTGAATTTGCATGATGCCACTCCATTGATTGCCTCTTCGTCACTGGTGAAAAATGATGGAGCCATGTTTCGTCATCTGTCACAATTCTTCCAAGAAATTCATCTCCACCATTCTCGTACTGTTCCAAAAGTTCGCTGCATACCGTTTTCTTGTTTCTTTGTAAGCCACTGTCAACATCCTGCGAAACCACCTATCACAAACCTCTTTTATCGCCAGTATTCTGCAAACACTTCCTTCCCCTATTCCAACGTAGCGTGACAATTTGTTCACTGTTATGCGTCTGTCAGCAGTCACCAATTCGTTAATTCTCTGCACATTGTCTGGAGTGTGTGCAGTACGAGGCCTGCCGCTGCGAGGACAATCCTCAATATTGCCGTGCCCGCTTACATCACGTAACCTGTTTGCCCACCGACTAACTGCACTGCGATCGACAGCAGCATCTCCATACACCTTTTTCAACCTCTTGCGGATGTTTCCCACTGTCTCGTTTTCACAGCCCAGGAATTCTATGACAGCACGTTGCTTCTGACGAACGTCAAGTGTAGCTGCCATCTTGAAGACATGCTGTGATGGCGCCACGCACGGGAACAGGTTGAACTAAGTTTGAAAACAAGCGGGAAGGATGTGTCTACACACTGTAAAACTTTCACACATGCAGAATGAAAACTATATTTTTACAAAAAATAGTGTGCATTTCTTTTGAAGTGACCCTCGTACTTCTAGCTATTAACAAATAAAGATTACTCCGGTAATTTGCGGCATCAATTTGACATGACAGTTAAAACCGCTCAAAGTAACCGGAGTCTGAAATATCCGATTTTAGCTTTTTTTTTTGCTATTGGTTCCAGTAATAAATGTGGGCTTCAAACAGACTGATAAATTCTAATGAAGGTGAAGGAGTTGGACAGCACGATCGATATGGGGTTGAGGTTGTGGAAGAAATCGGTCTCACTTCCTCCAGCAAATACTGCCAAAGTGAAGGAGATAGGCTGTGGGAGAAATCGGTTTAATTGCCTCCAGCAAATATTGCCAAAGTGAATGAGATAGGCGCAGTGACAGCGACAGCGAGAGAGAACGGTAACAAGTTGATCACTTCCCTGCATCCTCACTTCTGGATGGTATCAGATTTTCATCGTGGAGCAACCACAAAATTAAGGTTACATGAAGATGGTATCTGTCGTTTCGGACATGTCCGAAAGAACAGATACCATCTTCATATAGTTAAATCTGACGGGCCATTGACCTCCTTCTTCTGTGCTGGATGCACACGCATTGCCCAACTCTTCCGGGACTGTGCCCTCGGTGACTCAGATGGACGCCGGCACAGTAGCTCAGCGTGTTCGGTCAGAGGGCTGCTTACCCTCTGTAACAAAAAAACTGAGTAAAGGAAACAACGATCAACTTGAACGGATGTCTTGTGGCGTCCGCCCAGACCAAACGCAACGAACTATATAGGGGAAAAAATGATGGATAGAGCGTCTGCTATGTAAGCAGGAGATCCCAGGTTCGAGTCCCGGTCGGGGCACACATTTTCAATTGTCTTCGGTGATGTATATCAACGCCTGTCGACAGCTTAGGGTCTTGATTTAATCATCATTTCACAAAATTAAGGCTTCAGTTATTAACCCAAGTCTATGGCGCATCAATATAATTATAGGTGTACCAAATTTACCTTCTGTCCCAAGGAACATTGTGAATGTTTTCTACTTTGATGATGTTGCTAATTTTTTGTGCCTTTAAAACCAAATGGAGCACTGTACCCCATTGCTACAGCACTTGGCAAAAAACTAGAGATGGTACCATTCTGCAATCAACTTATGTCCGATAATGATGATAATGATGATGATGATGATGATGATGATGATAAAACGATGAGGGCAACACAGACACCCAGCCCCCAGGTAGAGAAAATCCCCATGTCCGATGATGACAGCGAGAAACTACCGTACAGACCACGTGGGGTAAACTCTTGACCTCTGCACGTTCACGCATTACCAACAGGTAGATTATTGTCTCTGCAATGCTATACCGATTCTTATATCATGTGTTTTTTGCTATTTTCTGATTGGAGGCGTTGTTATTAAAACAGAGGTGATCGCTATTCCAAATTTCTGTAATAACCGAATGTTACAAAGCAATAGAAATTTTGCGAACAAACATTACTCATTTTTAACTTTTATTTAAAAACCAAAATGTTTAGCACTGCTGCTATGGCAAAGTGATATAACGGTTTTTTACCAAGTTATTAGTAAAAAATTAAAAACACATGTTACAACTGACACCAAAGAAATATCGAAAAATACTAGTTATTTGGTACTAAAATAACGGTGTATATTTTAAGCGATCTGTTCTTCGCATCCATAGGTCATAATCACCCTTATTTTGTTTTAAGTAGAAGCGTTTATATTTTTACGTACATCAGTTCACAAATTTCACAGCTAACTTTCGGAGAGTAAAATAGCATGAAATGTAAGCGTCTCGAAAATGGTAAGAGATTCTAGAAGTTACAGGCTATTGTGGCGTTTACGTCACTTTGGAGATCATGATATGTCACAGTTTTGGAACTCCATACGCTGTTATGGCGATGCAAGCCGGTAGAAAAGACAGCTTACCCATTCCGTATGTGACGAACGGACACGCCATACTTACATATTACCTGTCTGGATGTGGCGTCTGCTGGTCTCTCGAAATATTTATCAAATAGATGTAGAGTGTTATAAAGAAATGGACGCGACCTCTTCCTATGGTCCAGAATGCGTCCAGTTATGAAGGATGGAGCTAGGGATGTGTGCCTCAGTATCATTGATACCTAATTTGTATTGTGACTGCCTGGGAACATCATGTCATCGACGCTACGTCTGGACCACTTCTGCGTGATTGGACAAAATACGCAAAATTGAGGAAAAAAAGAAAAATACATAAAACAAACATATCTCCCTTGGTGGGGTCTCTGCTTGTGCCACGTAATATTATTAGCAACAAATAGACACAAACTCTTCCTGTGCTCCAGAGTGCATCCAGTTATAAAATTGGAAAATTGTTGAAAATACAGTGTGATTCAAAAAGAATACCACAACTTTAGGAATTTAAAACTCTGCAACGACAAAAGGCAGAGCTAAGCACTATCTGTCGGCGAATTAAGGGAGCTATAAAGTTTCATTTAGTTGTACATTTGTTCGCTTGAGGCGCTGTTGACTAGGCGTCAGCGTCAGTTGATGCTAAGATGGCGACTGCTCAACAGAAAGCTTTTTGTGTTATTGAGTACGGCAGAAGTGAATCGACGACAGTTGTTCAGCGTGCATTTCGAACGAAGTATGGTGTTAAACCTCCTGATAGGTGGTGTATTAAACAGCAGCTATCCAAACTGTTACGCCTGATATGCTACAGAGAGTGTGGAACGAGTTGGAGTATCGGGTTGATATTGCTCGAGTGTCTGGAGGGGGCCATATTGAACATCTCTGAACTTGTTTTTGAGTGAAAAAAAAACCTTTTTAAATACTCTTTGTAATGATGTATAACAGAAGGTTATATTATGTTTCTTTCATTAAATACACATTTTTAAAGTTGTGGTATTCTTTTTGAATCACCCTGTACATAAAACTGGGCAGACTATGGAGACATACGTAAAAATGAGAGTACTTACATATCTGTCTGGGTACGGCCTCTTCTGGTGTCACATAATATTGATATCAACAAATTGACTTAGAGTGATGTAATTTGTTAACAATTACACACATCCTCTCCATATGCTGCCCAGCTGCTGAGTAGTCCCTCCCACACAAACTGGCTATAAAAGGTGAAGGTGCAGATGGGATGCATGATTCTTATTGCTGCAGAGGGGAGAGGGATTCCCACCATTTTTATGTCACATGACACAATTGCCTGGGTGATTTCCCTGGTTGACCATGATCAATTTCCGGGGCTTGTCGGGGGGAGAGTGAGGGAAACAAGGAATCAAAGTGTGCAATCCGACACTAGATGTCGTTATCAGTAATCTTGAGATAAGATCGTTGACTGCGCTCGAACATGAACTGTATTCCTACTGATCTCGATGCTCGCTCGTTTCCGGAGCGACTCAGTTCACTTCTACGTTCTGCATTCATGAAGGAAACATTATTGTAGCGGGAGCTGTGTTCTTGCATCACATTGTTTTCTTTGGTGTGCAGCTCCCACTATTACGAATTTTTCCTTTAGTCTTCGACAACAGGTGCCGCAATTACTTGTGTTCAACCCTCTCTGGTCCGCAGAAGCTGCAGCCAAGCAAATCTTCGTCTTCCATGAGGAATTCTACTGCAAAAGGATCAAGATAGGATGTTATTCAGTTACGAATTCTCATTTTGCGATATTGAGTTTTATAATCTTCTTTCATTATTTTAATGTGAATGATCTGCCGCGCGGGATTCACCAAGCGGTCTTAGGCGCTACAGTTATGGACTGTGCGACTGGTTCTGGCGGAGGTTCGAGTCTTCCCTCGGGAATGGGTGTGTGTATTTGTCCTTAGGATAATTTAAGTTAAGTAGTGTGTAAGCTTAGGGACTGATGACCTTAGCAGTTGTCCCATAAGATTTCACACACATTTGTACATTTGAATGATCTTGTATTTCTACTTGGATCTGTTAAGCTTATCTGATATTTCATACATTGCTCCAGAAATAGTTTTTATCATTAAGTCAATCCCTCTTGGGTTGGATACTGCGTACCACAGTCGTAGTTTAGGCCTTCTGTGCTTCCCTAAAGTCAAACCTAAGAATCTTGTGTGATTGCATAGCCTTTCTAATACTACGTACAGACTTGGAAAGATTGAAATATGTGGATTAAAAATCCAAGGTCAAGACTGCAAAAAATATCTTTATTGATAAATAGTTCCAGGTCATTGACGAGCCATCTTCAGATCAATATTAAATCATTATTTATTCAGTGAGTCTCAGCCGCCAGGTATTACACATCGCCAAAATCTGTTAAGGTGAATCGCTCCTGCTGAACTGAAAGATCGTACGGGCAAATATGTACTAAAGCAAAAATGAAATGACAACTTCAGAGACTTTATTGGTCTCATACATATATAATTTTATCTACGAGGGTAATCCCAAAAGTAAGGCCTCCTATTCTTTTTATAAGTACATAGATTTGTTTGTATCTACGATGGTTTACATCAGTTTACAGTTTGAACATTTAGCTACTTTTCGACATAATCAACATTACTCTCGATGCATTTTTGTAGACGCTGTGGTAGTTTTTGTATGCCCATGTCATACCAGCTTGCCGCCATGCTGTTCAGAAAGTTATGAACCTCTTCTTTCACCTCGTCGTCGGAACTGAATCGCTTTCCGACCAAATGTTCTTTTAACCTAGGGAACAGGTGATAGTCACTGGACACCAAGTCAGGGTCATTATGTTCCACTGAAACCGTTGCAGGAGAGCGACCGTTGTCATGGAGAATGTGTACGCCCTTGCTCAACATTCCTCTTCTCCCGTTCGGAATTGCCCTTTGAGTTTTTTGAGAGTCTCACAGTACCTCTCAGCGTTAACTGTGGTCCCAGTGATTCAGCTCCGACGACGAGGTGAAAGAAGAGGTTCATAACTTTCTGAACAGCATGACGGCGAGCTGGTATGCAATGGGCATACAACAACTGCCACAGCGTCTACAAAAATGCATCGACAGAAATGGTGATTATATCGAAAAATAGCTACATGTTCAAGCTGTAAACTGATCTAACCCATTGTAGAAATAATCAGGTCTATGTACTTATAAAAAAAGGAGACCTTACTTTTGGGATTACCCTCGTATATGGACTGAAGCGACGAGTGAAAATTTTTGTAACAAGGACGGGAATCGAACCTGGGTCTCCTGCATACTAGACCGGTGCATTAGCTATTAAACTACCTTGACACAGCAGTTCACACACCTGCACAGATTACACAGGCACGCCTCCCTCTTCGACCCGAATTCTCACTGCTGCCGCAGACGAGAGTGTGTCAACTGCTGCGCCAAGGTGGCTTAGTGGCTAACGCACATGCCTGGTAAGCAGGAGGCCTGAGTTCGGTTTCCGGGCTTGGCACAAATTTTCACTCGCTGGTTCAGTCTGTACACATAAAAACTAAATGAAAATGTCTCATTTTTTACGACACTGGCTATTCATCATACACAGATTCAGTGTTCCTATTGCCACACTTGTGTGTTAAGTGTAAATGTCGTCTGACTAGGGCCTCCCGTCGGGTAGACCGTTCGCCGGGTGCAAGTCTTTCGATTTGACGTCACTTCGGCGACTTGCGCGTCGATGGGGATGAAACGATGATGATTAGGACAACACAACACCCAGTCCCTGAGCGAAGAAAATCTCCGACTCAGCCGGGAATCGAACCCGGGCTCTTAGGATTGACATTCTGTCGCGCTGAGCACTCAGCTACCGGGGTCGGACACTTGCATGTTAATACAGAGTGATTGATAGCAGTAACAGTAAATTCAGATTGACGAACGGACGATCATCCCATACCTTCAGGATAATACGTTTCTACATCGTACTAATTTACTTACGAGGAATATCCAGCAGTGCGTGGAAAGAAGGAATCTGGTTCAAATGGCTCTGAGCACTATGGGACTCAACTTCTGAGGTCATTAGTCGCCTAGAACTTAGAACTAGTTAAACCTAACTAACCTAAGGACATCACACAGCCGGCCGCGGTGGTCTCGCGGTCCTAGGCGCGCAGTCCGGAACCGCGAGACCGCTACGGTCGCAGGTTCGAATCCTGCCTCGGGCATGGATGTGTGTGATGTCTTTAGGTTAGTTAGGTTTAAGTAGTTCTAAGTTCTAGGCGACTGATGACCACAGCAGTTGAGTGCCATAGTGCTCAGAGCCATTTTTTTGACATCACACACATCCATGCCCGAGGCAGGATTCGAACCTGCGACCGTAGCGGTCTCGCGGTTCCACACTGCAGCGCCTAGAACCGCACGGCCACTTCGGCCGGCAAGGAATCTGGTTTATAGGCAATAATTTCTCATATTTTTAAACCAGTGGACTATGACGGGAGGGGCTCTCGTGATGGCAGATACAGAGCTGTCGTCGATCCTGGACGGTGAAGTACCACACCCAGCAGCGATAAGATATGGACTGGTGGGTGGAGCAGGACTACGGCGACACTGGTGAGTCAGCTACGACAGCAGCCGTGAGCTACCGCACAGCTCTGCTGTCGTCAGTATCGATTGTGGGTACCAGTCCTAATTCAGCAATATCCTTATCTGGCGGTATTGCGGAGGACAGTGTCATGGAGTGAGAGAAATACGAGTTTCATGTTTTATTATTGCACTTCTGACACGGGAACCGCCCCATCTCACCCCCCCCCCCCCCTCAGATTTAATTACAAGTTGGCACAGTGGATAGGCCTTGAAAAACTGAACACAGATCAATCGAGAAAACAGGAAGAAGTTGTGTGGAACTATGAAAAAAATAAGCAAAATATACAAACTGAGTAGTCCATGCGCAAGATATGCAACATAAAGGATTGCCTGACCTCAGGAGCGCCGTGGTCCCGTGGTTAGCGTGAGCAGCTGCGAAACGAAAGGTCTTTGGTTCAAGTCTCCCTCGAGTGAAAAATTTTTTATTTTCAGACTATTATCAAAGTTAAGGCACTCAAACATAATCAACTTAGCTCTCCAAAATTCCAGGACATGTTCAGATTTGCTTGGACACATGCAGGATTTGACGGTCTACACACGGAAAAATTTGAAAACGTTAAAAACATATGTTTTGACACAACACAGGGAAAACTGTGCGACTGTGAAACTATTGCATTCATTTGTTGCAGTTCATGTGACAAACTCTTATGTTTTCATCACTTTTTTGGGAGTGATTATCACATCCACAAGTAAACCTAAATCGGCAAGGTAGAAGAATCTTTTTACCCATTCGCCAAGTGTACAAGTTAGATGGGTCTACAACATAGTCCTGTCAGGTGACGCACATGCCGCCACCAGTGTCGTATAGAATATGTCAGACGTGTTGTCCTGTGGAGGAATCGGTTGACCTATGACCTTGCGAGCAAATGTTTTCGGTGCGCATTGTAGAGCCACGTCTTTTCGTCTACTAATCGCACGGTTTTGCGGTGCGGTGGCAAAACACAGACACTAAACTTATTACAGTGAACAGAGACGTCAGTGAACGAACGGACGGATCATAACTTTGCGAGAATAAAGAAAGTAAAATTTTCAATCGATGGAAGACTTGAACCAAGGACCTCTCATTCCCGAGCTGCTCACTCTAACCACGGGACCACGGCGCTCCTTACCTGAGAATATGCTTATGTTGCGCATGGACTACTCAGTTCGTATATTTTGCTTATTTTTTTCGTAGTTCCACACAACTTCTTCCTGTTTTCTCGATTCATCTGTGTCCAGTTTTTCAAGGCCAATCCTCTGTGCCAACTTATAACAAAATCTGAGAGGGGTGCGATGGGGAGGTTCCCTTGTGAGTAATGTTTACGTCGCCTTTGTTGAAGTCAGTGTTAAGAATCTCCAAGTATTAGAAAACTAAGACTGTGCAAAGAAAACATAATAAATAAGCTTACCTCAGTCATGAGTCTGAAGACGGTTCAAGGCAATTTCGGAGTATTCTTACTATCTCCAGTAGACAAACTGCTGCTATTCTGCAAGCGACGTGGAAGCAACACTGTGATGCGACGTCGTGACACGACACGACGCGAAGTAACACAGAACTCTCTCACTTGGGTACAGTGCGGAAAATACGTAAAACTGACAATACTTACATATTACCTGTCTGGATGTGGCGTCTGCCGGTGGCTCGAAAGGTTGAACAAATAGATCGAGAGTGTTATAAAGAAAGAGACACGACCTCTTCCTATGCTCCAGAGTGCCTCGAGTTACAAAAGATGGGGTTAGGGATGTGTGCGCCTCAGTATCAGTGATACATAATGTGTATTGTGATTGCCTGAAAGTATCATGACATCGACGCGACGTCGAGAATAGGCTTGCGTAATTGGACAAAATACGTAAAATTGTGGAAAAAATTGTAAAAATAAAAAAAAATTGAGGGAAATACAAAAAATAGGTAAAACAGAGTGCTTACATACCTGCCTAGGTGTGGCCTTTGATGGTGCCACGTAATATTGTTATTAACAAATAGAACTCGAATGACATAATTTCTTATAAACAAACAACTAGCTTCCCTGCGTTCCAGAGTGCATCCAGTAATAAAATTGCAAAATAGTGGAAAATATGTAAAATTGGGGGGCCTATGGAAAAATGCATAAAAATGGGAGAACTTACGTATCTGTCCCGTTGCGGCCTCTTCTGGTGTCACGTAATACTGGTATTAACACCTAGAGTGATGTAATTTGTTATTAACAAACAGACACATCCTTTCCCTACGCTGTAGAACTATAGAGTAATCCCTGCCATAAAAATGTCCCAGATATAAAAGATGAAGGTGTTGCGGTTGTGCGTGATTCTCATTGGTCCATTGGGGAGGGGAGCGGTGTTCCCGCAGTTTTTGTATCACGTGACAACTCCCTGTGTGATTCCCCTGGGTGACGTTGATCAATTCGCGGTTGTTCCCCAGGGGAGAGGGAGTGGGGGAACAAGGAGCCAAGTGTGTAACCGGATGTCCTTATGAGTAACATTGAGATAAGATCGTTGTCTGTGCTTGAACGTACACTGGTTGTTGGTTGGTTGGTTGGTTTGGGGAAGGAGACCAGACAGCGAGGTCATCGGTCTCATCGGATTAGGGAAGGACGGGGAAGGAAGTCGGCCGTGCCCTTTGAAAGGAACCATCCCGGCATTTGCCTGGAGCGATTTAGGGAAATCACGGAAAACCTAAATCTTTTTTTTTTTTTCTCATTTTGTTCGCTTTTGTTCGTTGCATGTGCTCGGGGCGGACGTCGTAAGACATCCATTTAAGTTCATTGTTGATCGATTGACTCAGTTTCTTTATTACAGAGGGCACGTAACCCTCTGACCGAACACGCTGAGCTACCGTGCCGGCTTAGGGAAGGACGGGGAAGGAAGTCGGCCGTGCCCAAATCAGGATGGCCGGACGCGGGATTGAACCGTCGTCCTCCCGAATGCGAGTCCAGTGTCTAACCACTGCGCCACCTCGCTCGGTACGTACACTGTATTCCTACTGAGGTCATGTGCCGCCTTCCAGACATGGGTTTTGTATGGCGTCCCTGAATCACTTCATGTGAATCCTGTTATCAATCCATTCAAACGTCACGGCCAATTTTTTGCCCCATCCGTGGTCAGTGCTGCGTCTGTGATGACCACCTCGTCAACGGGACATTCAGCCCCGATCTGTGGTCCTATTTCCTTCCACCTGGTGCCTTCAGAGCTCCGCAGACGAATGCAGCTAACCGAAGTACGTCAAAAATGTGTTATTTCCGGAAGCTGAAATCTCAGGCGCATCATCGCACGTTCTGCCCGTGCAGTGAACCCACATTACCAGGTTCACGCTGTCTAAACACCCAGCCGAGAATAGCTAACTACGTCATCACTGACCTAATCTGATCAGAAGCCTGTTTACTGATTCTGCAGGTACGATTATTACTCATGTCAAATCAAGCTAGAACCAGAGATATCGAAAAATACACTGAACAGTACTGCTTGTTTCAGCGAGTATCCACTGTGTCAAACAGTGATTTAATTCGTTATTTCTGGTACCAAGAATGAGAAGTAGCATACTTCATTATGAGTTTTCTTGAGTACCTGACAATATAGTGTTTCAGTAAATGTGTAGAATCTAGCAGCACCTAGTGCGCTGATTTGCCTATAAGTCATAACAAGCTAAAAAAAAGTTTGCAACACTACCGGTAAGTAACACTGCAAAAAAACGAAAAGGTCATAACATTTTTCCGTTTTAAATTTTTCTGTGATTGCAGAGAAAATTTAAAATAGTGCCTTTAATTTTTTACGTTTTCTCATTTTTATTTCTGGTAATTGGTTTAGATATATTCGCAGTTATTGGAAACTTGTTAACACGATATCTGTCCCATTTGTAAAAACATGATCACCTATTTAATCAATCATTTTCTACCTTCTATTTATTCTCCGGCGTGGGTTCGTACTCAACGTCATTATTTCTCTGCGTTCTCAGAACAAATTCGGATTTGCGAATGTTTAAAGGCTGACGTTCTGCGATACAAGGGTTCTGAAAAAGAGAGATGCTCCCTCATTCTGAGTATTTATCTTACGTACACTGCTGATGTTTGCTTCAGTAATTGGTACAGTTATATAGTTACCATGAAGTGTTGCAAATGCTTGCTGCATCTTACTAATTTTGAGTCATGCTGTCCCGTAGCTTGCATGAATTTCGTGAACGACATCTTATTTCAAGGAACATCTCTCAACTGCGTTAAAAACTTTATTGTTATTGACTTCGATCATAGCCCATTATCATGGAAATTAACGTTATCTATCCAGCATGGTTTTTCGCTACATCCGATGGCATTCTTACACGTCATGATGTAGTAGTAGTAGTAGTAGTAGTAGTAGCTTTATTCATCCGTAGATCTCTTTTCACAGTGATAGAGGACATTTCAAAGTACTTCGAAATTTAGACCAATTTAAAATAAGCTAATTCGTATAAACATACATTTACAAACTTCTAGTTAGAGCCAATCATTAGATTTACTCCTGGTATACAATACTGTTTTTACAAATAACTTATTAAATAATGTAATGCCACACTGTTCACTCATATCCCACTATCAGTCACTGCACACACTATACACACCCTGGTGATCTCTGGGCTGTTTTCTGTATCGCAACTTCCCATTTGCTATCCTAAAAAAATAAGTCAGCTTCCCTCTATAATGAGTGAGATGTTAAGCTCAGAAAGAGGAAGAGGTGTTAGTATTGTGTAATGCTTAGCATGGGGGTACGTTTTTCTAGAAAAGGAAAAAAAGAAGGAAAAAACATAGTCATTGTTGTTGTTATTGCTGTTGTGGTCTTCAGTCCAAGATGCAGCTCTCCATGCTACTCTATCCTGTGCAAGCCTCTTCATCTCCGAGTATATACTGCAACCTACATCCCTATGAATCTGCTTACTGTATCCATCTCTTGGTCTCCCTCTAGGATTATTACCATCCAATCGTCCCCCCAGTACTATCCCTTGGTGCCTCAGAAGTGTCCTATCAAGCGATCTCTTCTTCTAGTCAGGTTGTCCCGCAAATTTCTCTCTACCCATCTAATCTTCAGCATTCTTCTGTAACACCACATTTCAAATGCTTCTATTCTCTTCTTGTCTGAACTGTTTATCCTCCATGTTTCACTTCCATACATAGTTACACTCCATACAAATACCTTCAGAAAGAACTTGCTGACACATAAATCTATACTCGATGTTAACAAATTTCTCTTCTTCAGAAACGTTTTCCTTGCCATTGCCAGTCTGCATTTTATAGCCTCTCTACTTCGACCATCATCAGTTATTTTGCTCCCCAAATAGCAAAACTCTTTTACTACTTTAAGTGTCTCACTTCCTAATCTAATTCCCTCAGAATCACCCGACTTAATTCGACTACATTCCATTATCCTCGTTTTGCTTTTGTTGATGTTCATCTTACATTCTCCTCTCAAGATACTGTGCATTCCAGTCAACTGCTCTTCCAAGTCCTTTGCTGTCTCTGACAGAATGAATATGTCATCGGTAAACCTCAAAGTTTTTATTTCTTCTCCCTGTACTTCAAATTCTATTACAAACTTTTGTTTTGTTTCGTTTACTATTTGTTGAATATACAGATTAAATAACTTTGGGGATAGGCTGCAACCTTATCCCACTCCCTTCTCAACCACTGCTTCCAGTTCGTGCCCCTCGACTATTGTAACTGCCATCTGGCTTCTGAAAAAATTGTAATTAGCCCTTCGCTCCCTGTATTTTACTCCTGCCACCTTTGGAATTTGAAAGAGAGTATTCCAGTCAACATAGTCCAAGGCTTTTTCTAGGTCTACAAATACTATAAACATAGGTTTCTCTTTTTTAACGTACCTTCTATGAGAAGTCGTAGGGTCAGTGTTTCCTCCCGTGTTCCTGCGTGTCTCCAGAATCCAAACTGATCTTCCCCGAGGTCGGCTTCTACCAGTTTTTGCATTCTTCTATAAAGGATTCGCGTTAGTATTTTGCAACAGTGAGTTATTAAATTGATAGTTCGATAATTTTCACACTTGTCAGCACCTGCTTGCTTTGGAATTGAAATTATTATATTCTTCTTGAAGTCTAAGGATATTTCGTCTTTTTCATACATCTTTCTCAGCAGATAGACGAGTTTTGTCATGTCTGTTTCTCCCAACGCTGTCAGTAGCTCTGTTGTCTGCTCCCAGGGCCTTGTTTCGACTTAGGTCTTTCAGTGCTCTGTCAAACTCTTCACGCAGTATCATATCTCCCATTTCATCTTCATTTACCCCCTCTTCCATTTCCATAATATTGTCCTCAAGAACATCGCCCCTGTATAAACCCTCTATATACTCCTTCCACCTTTCTGCTTTCCCTTCTTTGCTTAGGATCGGTTTTCCTTCTGAATTCTTGATATTCATACAGATAGTTCTCTTTTCTC
The DNA here is from genome assembly GCF_023898315.1 of Schistocerca nitens. Lineage (NCBI taxonomy): Eukaryota > Metazoa > Arthropoda > Insecta > Orthoptera > Acrididae > Schistocerca > Schistocerca nitens. Next base: position 179,873,460 of record NC_064617.1, on the reverse strand, counting down.
CGAAGGTCTCTTTAATTCCTGTAGGCACTATCTACCTTACTCCTAGTGATACATGCTTCTACTTTCTTACATTTCTCATCTAGCCATTCCTGCTTAGCCATTTTGTACTACCTGTCGATCTCACTTGCCTGCTTTATTTATTGCATTTCTCTCTTTTTATCGATTAAATTCAATATCTCTTGTGTTACCCAAGGATTTCTACTAGTCCTTGTATTTTTACCTTCTTGATCCTCTGCTGCTTTCGCTATTTCACCTCTCAAAGCTACGCATTCTTCTTCTGTTATATATCTTTCGCCTGTTCTTGTCAATCGTTCCCTAATGCTCTCTCTGAAACGCTCTACAACCTCTGGTTCTTTCAGTTTATCCAGGTCCCATCTCTTTAAATTCCTGCCTTTTTACAGTTTCTTCAATTTTAATCTGCAGTTCATAACCTGCTGCTGGAAATGTCTTACAATTTAAAATCTGTTTCCTAAATATCTGTCTAACCATTATATAACCAGTCCGAAATATCCAGGTGTTTCCAGGTCTCTCCCACGTATACAACATTCGCTCATGATTCTTAAATCAAGTGTTAGCTATGATTAAATTGTGAATAAAAATGTATAATAAAACGCACGTAGTACAATCGCATCGTTTCGTAGTAGGAATAAAATACTGTATTACAAGTCAATTACGGCCGCAAATGTATTCTCTGCTAGCCAATAAACGTCTGTACTACGTAATTCGTAAAAACATGTCCCATCTCTTTAAATTCCTGCCTTTTTGCAGTTTCTTCAGTTCTAATCTGCAGTTCATAACCAAGAGATTGTGGTCAGAATCCACACTGCCCCTGGAAATGTCTCACAATTTAAAATTTAGCCATTAACTGACTTGTGGTATGCTGTTCCCACTACGAAACGCTGCTAACATATTACGCGTGTGTACATCATGTGTAGTTTTTACAAATTCATGACGTGTATGAATGGCCCACATCAGTTACGTAACGAAAATCCATACCAAGTAGATAACTTTTTTTTCACAATGATGAATTAAGTCCGAAACCGGACAAACAAAGTTCTTAACGCAGCTGAGAGATGTTGCTTGAAGTACGACGTCATTTCTGGTATTGCAACATTAGGTCGGATAAATAAGAAGAAATAATAGGTCACATTTTTTTAAATGCAGGTAATTATCGAACCGACACTGAAGCTAATATCAAGACAAACACCATAATTTATGTGTAGAAGTTATGTTATAATCTTGTTGATAAATAGAACGTCTTTTATTTTATGTGTATCTGAATTTCTACTTCTTCTCAGTCTTAGAGATATGCGCTGATAAATAAAATGAAATTGCCATAGCTTTCAGCCGTGGGCTGATCCAGTGCACCTAGGCCTCGATGCAGTAGTTAACCGAGTCCTATATGAATCAAAATGTGATTCTTGGGTAGACGTAAGCCGAACTCAAGTGAATGAATCTTTAACTCCTGTCTTTCGTCTTTTGTTCCGCTCTCTTTCGTAATGGTCATTGCTCCATTTCACTAAATCTAGAAACATATTCCCAAACGTTTTCACTAGTCGGGTGTTAGCAGCGGTGGAAGCATTCTGTGCGTGGCAGAGTTGCAGTTCACGTCTGGATAAGGAGTCAAACAAATGGGAAGCGCTTTCGCGATAAGCTGCTGAGGCTACACGGTTGTCTAGGGAACTGAAATATGAAGCGGGAGGAAAAAAGACATCGTACATCCTCTTGTTTATCGTCGCTTGCTCCAAGGAGAGCGGAAAAGTAATGCAGGGAACGAGAAACGGAGCGGGTCAAAAATGTTCGAATGTGTGTGAAATCTTATGGGACTTAACTGCTAAGGTCATCAGTCCCTAAACTTACACACTACTTAACCTAAATTATCCTAAGGACAAACACACACACCCATGCCCGAAAGAGGACTCGAACCTCCGCTGGGACCAGCCGGGAACGCGTTAGTTGCCATAAATAGTGATAAGCGTTTAAACCCTGCCGTTGGTGAGCACTCCACTACCCAATAATTAATACCTTCATTTCGAGTTGCTGGGCTCTTCCTGAAAAAAATTTACTAGATACCTTTGAAAATTTGCGCTTTGACCATACAGTCATTCGTAACTGCGAGAGAATATCCGCTCAACATTTAATAACAGTGAATACCAAATTTTTCATTTTTTGCTATGAAGAGTATGTAGACTGGCTATTCAACGCAGTCGTCATATTAGAACTTGGTCTGGAAAAATCATAGCATTAATATCCCAACGGAGTTGCCGTGTCTATTCCTTTCTTCGAAGTGATAGGTAGCTACCCTGCCTATTTATAAGTGTGTAGCAAATTCCTAGACACCAGGTCATCCTTTTGTTGGCGAGAATCAAGCTAAGTGGTGGGAATGTAATGGAATATATCTTTGTTCACGTAGTATTCCTCAATACAGGGACAGCCAAGATGAGCAATGAGAACCATCTCTTACACTGAAATTAACAGAATTTTGTATTGTGAAGGTTTACTTTATCTTGCTCGCTGCTAGGTTTTGGAAACTGATTATTTATAAAAGCAAGTCCGAAACAAGCACTGAATTGCAAATGCCTTCTCATGGTTGCCGTAATTTCTGTGTGAGAAATCAGGACATTTCTCTTAAACTGATTAAAAATGGACGAAATTTGAGAAGCAGAAACCAGGACACGTTTAAGGTTAAAAAGTGAATTCTCGGCTTTGTATTTACTACCGTCTGTGGTTACATCAGAAAGACCCTCGCATAAACAGTGTCGCGCGCTAATATTGATTTCACAATTGTTGTTGATTTTGTTCTGCGCAGCATCACATTTTTTGCTGCGTCGGAATCATTAAAAAGTTTGTAGCTCAGCCCAGAATTATAACTCACTGATTTTAAAGACGTGTGATGTTTTCAGTATGATAGCACAAAGCTAATTCCACTGTTGTTACTAATTTTCGCTGTTTAAATGAATTTCAAACAAAATAACTGTCCATTTTTAAGCGCTTGCAGGGTAATCGTTTGATTTATGCTTTGCGCTAGCTTAATGCTCCTTAAAGGGATGGTTATAATCAAACTGCAGCTGCTCACAGAGGTCTCTTGTTGGCTGTAATTTATCGTTATGGCAGAAGAGCATGATAGATATTCTGATACGTTAATGCGGAACTGATTTACGCTGGAAAAAAATTAATTCCAATTTTGGCCGTAAGATGCAAATCTGGCGCTGTGAATGGAAGAAAGACGTATAGAAATGTTTCCATATGTAATGGATTAGGAACGGGACATGGGCAGAAAAGCTCAAGCTAGTGAGGAAAGCATAATGTTGATTTTATTATTAACCGCCGCTTACACTATGTTCAATATAAGCACAGGAGATGTCGATGAGATGCTGTACAACACCAGATTTGCACGTGGTAGCCAAAACAAACTAATTTTGTTTTCAGTGTATATTGGGTCCGCATTTTAATCATTAGCACATCGACCGAGTGTCAATTACAGCCCGCACTGGCCCTCAGTGAGTAACTGCACTTTAATTATAACCTCCCGGTATTTGTTCTTCCTCCATGTGCAATGGAAAAATAACGCAAATTACACACTCTACTTCATACACACTTCCCCTCGTTTTATGAAGAATGACTTTTTGAATATTTTTCTTGGAATGAACACTTCCTCTTTGGCATTTTAAGTTCGCTTGAAACAATGAAACACTTTAATAACAAATTAGCCGCAACACAACTCAGAGAAGCAGAGAACCACGTTGGTGAAAAGCTTAAACTGATGTGATATGAGAGTCAATAATGGAAAGGCAGCAGAGCTACCGCGCAAAAATATTCAACAGAAAATCTCAATATTTAGCTTAATAGCTGGAGATGCATGCAAGAACTTGGAGAAAAAATTAACAATATGCGAAGATTTCTGTGGAATCCGAAATCCTGGACAAACTGCCGTCCCGAAAGCATTTTGCGGGACACCTATTTCTTGAATCTAATACCAGGACTTTCTCAGGAAGCCGGGACATCTGGCGACGCCATCAGTCTTCTCATATACAATGTTTAGACCAAAGAATTTAAGAAGTACCTCAACTTGGCTGCTAAATTTGTAGAATGTGAATTGGACAGGAAAGACTGACTTTGCGCAGTAAGTTGTAATGGGGATAAAAAAAAAAGCAAATAGGTTTACATGAACATGATTAGTCATAACGGACATGACCAGCAGTTACACTCACGTGGCGTACAATGGATATGTCCATCCCAACTGTTATCACAGCTCACAAATAGGAGTTATCCAATAATCACACTTTATACAGGAACGGCGACGTTGCTAGCTGGATCACACCCCGTCACCTACCCCTACACCTGAAACTCATGTGCAAAAAGCTGCGTATTTCGTCGTGACTAGCTCAAGAGTTAACTGTTAGGCTGTTATTCGTTTCTTAAATGCAAGCGACGTGAAGGCTGCCGAAATTCATCGCGAGATTAGGAAAGTGTATGGAGAAAACGCTACGAGCGCTGGAATGGTTAGAAAATTGTGTAGAGTATTTATAGATGGACTTACAAATGTGCACGATGAGGAGAAACGTCTGCCATTACTGATGAGTGATGACATGGTGTAGGAAGTCGATAAAATCAATCGAGAATATAGACGCTACACGATTCATCATTATCCCATGCCTTTCCTCACGTTTCAAGAATTGCTCTGTATGAAATTGTACTTACAGTATATGAAGTTGTTTGCACGCTGGGTTCCAAATGAGTTGCACAAAACCAGTTTAGCCAGTGAAATGGCTTTCCTCTAGAGTACTGTGTCGAAGGGGATAAGTTTCGTCTTTTTTTCAGCCAAATTGTCGCCGGTGAGGGAACATGGGTTTTACTTTAGAATCAAAACAGTCCTTCGAATGGAGACATTCAAAATCCCTCAAGAAACTGAAGTTGCAGCAAACAATTTAAGCCCGAAAAGTTACGTGCACTGTGTTTTGGAATAGGCAGAGAGTTTTGCTTGTCGCTTTTTTTAGTCGGGAAGCACAGTTAAAGTATTTTGTTCATATGTGAGTTCACAGCCTACAAGAACTCCGTGAAAGAAAACATTGTCCGTAGTAGGTTGTATAGTTTTATTTGTTGTGCGATTGGCCAGTTTCATTTCTAAGTCGTTTTCCAGTACCTACAAAAATACATGAAGATGCAAACAATTACATTGAAGTATATACACTGTGCAATATAATTAACCATAACTGTAATTGTGTTGACATTCCATACAGGCATTCTTACTTATTCGTAAGCAGTATGATATACGGCCTACGTGTTGTGGCATACAATCGAAGAAACCATTCCATATGTTCATCCGTAAGTCGAATATTACAGCTGCATTGCAAATTGACATCGAAAACGTCGAACTAGAAGCAAATAATCACTTCATCACATGTCTAAACCAACAAGATTTTCATATTCAGACCGTGGCAGAAATTAGCTGTTCTTAAAGATAAGACAAATGACTATCGAAATGTACTTCTGTGCACATCACGTACTTTGGTAGCATGCCACTGGGTACAATTTAATCTTATTTCCAAAAACAGATTATATGAAACATACGTTACAACGTCGGAATAGACTACTGAACCATGGTCACAGTGTCAAAGTAGTACGCATAAAATAAACACGATAAAACAGTATTTAAACATATTGAAGGTAGAAATGCAAGTACCCCAATGTCTGCTTTACACTTCCACATATTCCTGTTATTTATCAGAGTAGTATAGCTGTAGGAGGAGCCTTTATTTACGAAGAAAAAGAGAGACGTAACTGGGGAAGAAATTTTAGATATGAATGTGACGTGAACATACCGTACATGCATTCATGAAATACGGCAATGTAAGGCGTACAGTAATTATATATTAAACAGTATTTACAAGACACGTTTTCTCTAATCACCATTATACAGCTCTCAGTGGTCTACCCATCTGTAAATATTGTTGTTCCGCATCGGTGCATAAAACATTACATTGCGTTAAGTAACTAAAATATACATATTAAAAATTGAGTGGTCTGTTATAAAAGATTAATGAAACCGTAGATAAATGTATGAAACACCTTCTCTTGCCAGTTTAGTATTTCTTTTTAGATGTAAGATAAAATTACACTTACTGGCACGCCAGAAAAGTATGTATTGTGTTCAGAGGTACATTATCGATAGACTCAGTTATTATCTGAAGTGTATTCCTTGCTAGAAATTAGAACATCTGATTTCTGACATAGTCTGGATGTGCTTCTAGCACGATGTTCCGAATCTCAGATTGCAATGCAGATGTTTTATTCTACGTATGGAAGAACAAATCGGTTTTTTCGATTGTATGCCACAACACTTGGGGCACATAGCGCACTGCTTGTGAATAAATAAGAAAGCCTGCCGCTGTGGAATCTAAACACAATTACAGTTATAGTTAATTCTATTCCACAGTGTACATACTTCAATGTAATACCTAGACATGTCCATGTATGTGGCAGGTGCTCGAAAAGAATTGCAAGGAGAGGTCGCCAGTAGTGGGGTCAACTTTCTCCAACGATCTCTGTCATTCACTCCGATGAGCCCTCGTTTGCAAATAATCGAGGGAAAAACAATGAAAATTTGCAGTTTCACGTGGCGGGCAGTAGCTTTAAAAAAGCATGGTATAGACTGGATGTGTAGTGTAAGAGCTAGGGTAAGGGTCTCATATGGAGAAGGATGTGAGTTCGAATCTCATGTGCTTAAAAATATTTTCATTTTTAAATGTTTATCAAGTTGACTTTGATTATTATTTTTATTCAATTAATGGGATTAATTGTAATTTTTTTTATTTCTGTTCCTTTATCACATCATTTTACTCATCACATCAACATTTTCATTTTTCTCATTTTTCTTCTTATCGTTCTTTTACTACTTGGGATTTCTGTAGATGTGGACCTAATTATATTTATTTATCTATTGTAATATTTAAGCCAATCTATCGGTCAAAAAACAAAAGACGAAATAACCTATTTATATTGACTGTGCACTGTTGTCAAAAATGTATTTTTCGTTAAAAAAAACGTTTGAAACATATTTCTGTTGTAGCGCGGACAAAATAATGCAGATGAAGATTTAAAAGAAAGAAAGGATTATAAGTAACACAAAATTGAAGCAAAATGAGGAATACAAGTATTGAATGCAATAACATGGACAAAAATATAGGATATAAAAAGAAAGCAATTAAATTGAGATCAATAAACAAGATCAATTAAAATCACATGAACAAAGATTCCAAGTGGAAAAAGAATGATAGGAAGACAAACAGATAAATTTAAAAAAATTGCCGCGATGATCAAACTGATGTGACAAAGGAACAGAAATAAGGAAATTAAATTTAATGCAATTAGCTGAACGAAAATAAAGAAGAGTCATTTACATAAATATTTAAAAATAAAAATTTCAAAGCACATGGTGAGACTTGAGCCGTCAACCTAAGAGGCCCTTACGCTAGCCATTGTATTACATATCCAATCTATACTATACCGCTTTTATAGAGCTATTTTAGTGTCACGTGAAATTCTGAATTTTCTTTTTGTCGGTTACCCGCAAACGAATGTCCACCAGGGTGAATGGCTGCACGGTGTGATACATGGGATCTTCACCTAAACCACCGTAGAGATGATTTCAAAACTTCGATCTCACCGCTGGGATCTGTCCTTGTTAGAGTCGAAACTGGCCAATCCAACAACAAAGAAAGGATAACTATACAGCAGCGTACAACGGACAATGTTTCTTTCACAGTCAAAGCAGATAGTTACTGTGAGATCTTAAAGAAATGGTGCCGTGCCTTGCAGACGTAGTGCTCAGTTGAGGAATCGTTTTTCTCCATGACACCGCCCGCCGACATGTGACTCATAGCAGTAAAGATCTCATTGTGTTGTATGGTGTGGAGCAATTTGATTACCCTCTGAGCAGGGCTGACGTGGCACCTAGAAGTGACTATCACTTGTTCTTGCACCTCAAGAAGCACCTCGCTGGTCAGCGTTACGAGGTTGACGACTTCAATTCATTAGTATCCGACTGGTTAAAAACACCGGACCAAAGATTTGTACGACGATGGAGTTCAGAAGCTGGTCTTACGAAATGATAACTGCATTAATTCAATTGGAAATTATGTTGAAAAGCAGAGCAAGGTCCACGCACTGGAGTAAAAATAAAGCTGTTATAATGTTAGTTCTGTTTTTTATTTGGTTTTAAGGAGAATTTTGGAACACGTATTATGTTCGATTATAATGACTTTTCTGGAGACTATAAATCTACTCTGTAGGAATCAGCGTGGGTTTCGAAAAAGACGATCGTGTGAAACCCAGCTCGCGCAATTCGTCCACGAGACTCAGAGGGCCATAGACACAAGTTCCCAGGTAGATGCCGTGTTTCTTGACTTCCGCAACGCGTTCGATACAGTTCCCCACAGTCGTTTAATGAACAAAGTAAGAGCATATGGACAATCAGACCAATTGTGTGATTGGATTGAAGAGTTCCTAGATAACAGAACGCAGCATGTCATTCTCAATGGAGAGAAGTCTTCGGAAGTAAGAGTGATTTCAGGTGTACCGCAGGGGAGTGTCGTAGGACCGTTGCTATTCACAATATACATAAATGAACTTGTGGATAACATCGTAAGTTCACTGAGGCTTTTTGCGGATGATGCTGTGGTATATCGAGAGGTTGTAACAATGGAAAATTGTACTGAAATACAGGACGATCTGCAGCGAATTGACGCATGGTGCAGGGAATGGCAATTGAATCTCAATGTAGACAAGTGTAATGTGCTGCGAATACATAGAAAGAGAGATCCCTTATCATTTAGCTACAATATAGCAGTTCAGCAACTGGAAGCAGTTATTTCCATAAATTATCTGGGAGTAAGCATTAGGAGTGATTTAAAATGGAATGATCATATAAAGTTGATCGTCGGTAAAGCAGATGCCAGACTGAGATTCATTGGAAGAATCCTAAGGAAATGCAATCCGAAAACGAAGGAAGTAGGTTACAGTACGCTTGTTCGCCCACTGCTTGAATACTGCTCAGCGGTGTGGGAACCGTACCAGTTAGGGTTGATAGAAGAGATAGAGAAGATCCAACGGAGAGCAGCGCGCTTCGTTACAGGATCATTTAGTAATCGCGAAAGCGTTACGAAGATGATAGATAAACTCCAGTGGAAGACTCTGCAAGAGAGACGCTCAGTAGCTCGGTACGGGCTTTTGTTGAAGTTTCGAGAACATACCTTCACCGAAGAGTCCAGCAGTATATTGCTCCCTCCTACGTATATCTCGCGAAGAGACCATGAGGATAAAATCAGAGAGATTAGAGCCCACACGGAGGCATACCGACAATCCTTCTTTCCACGAACAATACGAGACTGGAATAGAAGGGAGAACCGATAGAGGTACTGAAGGTACCCTCTGCCACACACCGTCAGGTGGCTTGCGGAGTATGGATGTAGATGTACTTATCTTAAAAACGCGCCTCGTAGATGCATGCTGGCTGTTGGCAACCTGAACCTTCTCTGGACTAAAATTATAAAAAACATAAGATAACACAGTGAAATGCTACATCTTTAGATCTCGGGAATTTCGAAATCGAGCCGGTGCTATCAACATACGCAGAGAACACCCAACAACCTCGTTACCATAGCGACAGCTATCGGGTGGTTAGCCCGGAAGCAGCGCCACTCGCAGGATGCGCGCCGCGATAAATCCGCTACCGACCAGAGGTACAGTAATTACGCACATCCATCAGGCGCCCGCGATCTGGACCGACTGTTGTGGCTGCCAGACGCAATAGAGCCGCCCTCACGCCCCACGTTGTGGCACATGTCGCACGCCAGCTGTCGTGTACACACTACACTACACGGCCCACGTACCACTAACGCCCCTGTTCTGCATACGGTGTAGACACCGCTCCCCCTGTTTTAATTGTAATTACCGTTGACAATGCATTTACGATTACACAGTCCGAGGTTGTAATCCGTCGCTCACTGTTGAAATTCTGCGCATTGCACTTGTCATGTATCCCTAATTCGAGGCACGGTCCGTTCTATATAGTGACGTAACCGGAACGCACTCTTACACTGAAGCGCCAAAGAGACTGCTGTAGGCATGCGTATTCAAATACAGAGGTATGTAAACAGGCAGTATACAGTGTTGCGGTCGGTAACGCCTATACAGGGTTGTCCATTGATAGTGACCGGGCCAAATGTCTCACGAAATAAGCGTCAAACGAAAAAAACTACAAAGAACTAAACTCGCCTAGCTTGAAGGGGGAAACCAGATGGCCCTATGGTTGGCCCGCTAATGGCGCTGCCATAGGTTAAACGGATATCAACTGCGTTTTTGTTTAAATAGGAACCCCCATTTTTAATTATACATTCGTGTAGTACGTAAAGAAATATGAATGTTTGAGTTGGACCACTTTTTTCGCTTTGTGATAGATGGCGCTGTAATAGTCACAAACGTATAAGTACGTGGTATCACTTAACATTCCACCAGTGCGGACGGCATTTGCTTCGTGATACATTACCTGTGTTAAACTGCACCGCTTACCAATTGTGGAAAAGGTCGATATCGTGTTGATGTATGGCTATTGTGATCAAAATGCCCACCGGGCGTGTGCTATGTATGCTGCTCGTTATCCTGGACGACATCATCCAAGTGTCCGGACCGTTCGCCGGATTGGTACGTTATTTAAGGAAACAGGAAGTGTTCAGCCACATGTGAAACGTCAACCACGACCTGCAACAAATGATGATGCCCAAGTAGGTGTTTTAGCTGATGCTGTCGCGGCTAATCCGCACATCAGTACCAGATAAATTGCGCGAGAATCGGGAATCTCAAAAACGTCGGTGTTGAGAATGCTACATCAGCATCGATTGCAGCCGTACCATATTTCTATGCACTAGGAACTGCATGGCGACGACTTTGAACGTCGTGTACAATTCTGCCACTGGGCACAAGAGAAATTACGGGACGATGACAGATGTTTTGCACGCGTTCTACTTAGCGACGAAGCGTCATTCACCAACAGCGGTAACGTAAACCGGCATAATATGCACTACTGGGCAACAGAAAATCCACGATGGCTGCGACAAGTGGAACATCAGCGACCTTGGCGGGTTAATGTACGGTGCGGCATAATGGGAGGAAGGATAATTGGCTCCCATTTTATCGATGGCAATCTAAATGGTGCAATGTATGCTGATTGCCTACGTAATGTTCTACCGACGTTACTACAAGATGTTTCACTGCACGACAGAATGGCAATGTACTTCCAACATGATAGATGTACGGCACATAGCTCGCGTGCGGTTGAAGCGGTATTGAATAGCATATTTCATGATAGGTGGATTGGTCGTCGAACACCATACCATGGCTCGCACGTTCACAGGATCTGACGTCCCCGGATTCCTTTCTATGGGGAAAGTTGAAGGATATTTGCTATCGTGATCCACCGACAACGCCTGACAACATGCGTCAGCGCTTTGTCACTGGCTGCGCGAACGTTACGGAAGGCGAACTACTCGCTGTTGAGATTAATGTCATTGCAAATATTGCCAAATGCATTGAGGTTGACGGACATCATTTTGAGCATTTATTGCATTAATGTGGTATTTACAGGTAATCACGCTGCAAAAGCATGCGTTCTCAGAAATGATAAGTTCACAAAGGTACATGTATCACTTTGGAACACCCGAAATAAAATGTTCTATCGTAGCTACGTTCTGTATTTTAATTTTAAAAAACCTACCTGTTACCAACTGTTCGTCTAAATTTGTGAGCCATATGTTTGTGACTAGTACAACGCCATCTATCACAAAGCGAAAAAAGTGGTCCAACCAAAACATTTATATTTCTTTACATACTACACGAATATGTAATAAAAATGGGGGTTCCTATTTAAAAAAACGCAACTGATATCCGTTTGAGCTATGGCAGCGCCATCTAGCGGGTCAACCATAGCGCCATCTTGTTTCCCCCTTCAAGCTAGACAAGTATCGTCTTTGTAGTTTTTTCGTTTGACGCTTATTTCGTGAGATATTTGGCTCTGGTCACGATCAATGGACCACCCTGTGTAAGACAAGTGTCTGGAGGAATAGTTAGGACGGTTACTGCTGCTATAATGGAGGGTATCAAGATTAAAGTTGAGTTTGAAAGTAGTGTTATAGTCGCCGCACGCGCGATGGGACACAGCATCTTCAGAAATAGCCATAAAGGGGGGTTTTCCCGTACGACCATTTCACGAGTGTACCGTGAATATCAGGAATCCGGTAAAACATCAAATCTCCGACATCGCTGCGACCGGAGAAGGATCCTGCAAGAACGGGACCAGCGACAACGGAAAAGAACCGTTCAACGTGACAGAAATGCAAACCTTTCGCAAAATGCTGCATATTTCAAAGCTGGCCCTTCAACAAGTGCCAGCGTGTGAAACATTCAACGAAACATCATCGATAGGGGCTTTCGGAGCCGAAGACCCACTCGTGTACCTCTTGACGGCTGCACGACACAAAGCTTCACGTCTCGCTTAGCCCCATCAACACAGACATTGCACTGTTGACGACTGGAAACATGTTGCCTGGTCGGACGAGTTTCGTTTCAAATTGTATCGAACGGATGGACGCGTACGCATGGAAACAACCTCATGAATCCATGGATCCTGCATGTCAGCAAGGGACTGTTCAAGCTGGTAGAGGCTCTGTAATGGTGTGCGGCGTGTTCAGTTGGAGTGATATGGGACCCCTGATACGTCTAGATACGACTCTGACAGGTGACACATATGTAAGCATCCTCTGTGATCAGCAGTATCCATTCATGTCCATTGTGCATTCTCACGGACTTGGGCAATTCAAGCAGGACAATGCGACACCCCACACGTTCAGAATTGCTACAGAGTGGCTTCAGGAACACTCTTCTGAACTGAAACACTTCCGCTGGCAACCAAACTCCCCAGACATGAACATTATTGAACATTATTGAACAATATTGGACGCCTTGCAACGTGCTGTTCAGAAGAAATCTCCACACCGCCGTACTCTTACGGATTTATGGACAGCACAGTAGGATTCATGGTGTCAATTCTCTTCAGCACTACTTCAGACATTAGTCGACTCCACTTCAGCGTGCTCGTGTGGGCCCTGCTAGATACTAAGTACCTTTTTTTTAATTGGGGGGGGGGGGGAGGATGGTTCGTTAGGTACTGTACTTGCTTTCCTTTATTATCATAGCACCGCCATTTCATTCCCACATTGTCACTCAGCTTGTTACTTTATAGTTTAAGTATGACCTTGTTGCAAGTCTACTGTTAACTCCAGATTATGACAAAGATAAATTACGCATTGTATTGCAGGGTTCCCACTAGGCTTCACTGCATAGAAAACTAGCTTAGCGCCTGCTGCTTCACGTACGTTGACTGTGTGGTCTGCATAGATTTTTTGTTTTCCTTTAACCGAATTTTTATGATGTTCACAGGCAACGTCTTCTAAACTTAGCGCGCTTATTAAGGCCGTAGAAGCATGCTCTTTTCCGAACTAACTCCTGACCACAAAGCGATTCTGGCAGCTAGAGTTGGAGGTTTTTGTTAATTTGGTCTTTTGAGATCTTGTGGTGTTATTTCCATAGAAACTTTCATTCCCCAACACATATTTACAAGTCAAATAAAAATTTTCACAAATATAGCTTTAAAAATGTTTAAATATAATGGAATGTATTCATAAAAATTTTCAACCCCTACTTCACCACCTTAGGGACTGAATTTCCAAAAACACTGAAACACGGTATATTTTATTTACAATCGAGAGACCAAATACAAATTTTTGTAGACTTAGCTTCCAAGATGCTTTCATAATGAAATAGTTCCATAAATAGTTTAACCCCCTATTTAAACCGCTTAGGGAGTTGAATGCGCAAAACCGAGAAGTCCAATACCAGTTTTCGTAGAGGTAGCTTTAAAAATGCGTTAGTAGTTATTTAATGACTTGTTTGAAAAAATCACCAACTACTTCACCGCCATAGGGATTAAAATTTTAGAAATGTTGAAACTTTTATTTCTTTATTTCTGACCGAGAAGCCAAATACCAAATTTCATATCTTCAGCTGCATAGTTGCGTCAATAATGACGTGGTTTCAAAAGAGTTTTCATTCATTCGCTATTTCATCCTCTTAGGTACGGAATTTAGTGGTTTGCGCTGGGCACTGATATGTCGGTGAGTGAGTCAGCCGGACATAGGTTCTTACAAATAGAGATAAACAGTACATCTTCTCTTTTTTTGTCACTTTTTTCTGCAGTTGCAGATATACAAGTTGTATATGTTAACTCCTCTGTTTTGCAACTGTAATGAATGTCTTATTAAGATCAGATGTGTTTCGCTTTATTTTAAAGCATTCTCAGTAGTCAGGTTGTGTTTTCTTTCCACGTGTGTGTGTTGGGTTTTCAGCTCACAGCACTTTCACTGCACTAAATGTATTGACGTTTCTGTGTTGAGAAGAACCACTGTCATCTCCTAATAAAGAATTTCTGCTCCTCTTCATGTGTACGTCAGTGCAGCGAATCAACTTTCCAAACCATGTATTGTCAACTGATGGAACGTCCAAGTTTTGATGAGACTTTCGTACTATGAGGCACAGAACACATTCAGAGTCATTTAATTTCAATAGATTTATTACCACGAACTAACAGAAATATCTTCGAAATAATAAAAGATTTAAATAAATATCAGCTTACTGTCCACATATCTAATGGAATTTTCACTCAGTTTCGGTCGTACTCAGTATCTTCAAGCGCCTAGGCATATCCTTCCTCTGTCAGACCGTATCCAGCGGCTGTAGCGAGCTGGCATCCATATCGCACTCAACAGCACGATTTTGAACTGAGCCGCTTAAGTAGTCACATACATCATAAATGAAATTTTCAGTATATTGTTATTCCTTTGTAAGACCCGATGACAGTAAATACACGGTCGAGTCACATTAGTGTGACCACCGCCTATGTTCGACGTTAACGTGCAACAACCGCTCATAAACGGCAAGTGGCCGTACTAGAAGTGGAGGATACACAAAGCGTGTCAGGGGGACGCGGAAGACAGTGCAGTCGTTTTCATAAAGCGGAAAAGGACCGATTTATCTGACGTCAAAACAGCATGATCATTGGCTTTCGAGCCTAGGAAGGAAGCATTACTGCGACGGTTAAGTTTGTTAACTGTTCGCGTGCCGCCGTGGTTAAAGTATACCGTGCATGCCAAAATCGCTCTATCCAAAAACGGCGCCGAGTAACTGTGGTGCACCACGGGCCATAGATGACAGGGGTGAACGACGGTTGCGGAGACAGACGTGCAATGTTGAAAAGCCGACCAGGTGAACCAAGGGGCTACCAACAGGGTCTCCTCAACGACCGTTCAGTGATCGGGGCCTCCACAACAAGCGTCTGTTTCATGTCCACATGCTGAATGTTGTTCATCGGCAACGAAGATTCGAATTTGCCCACCGACGACATCGCAGCTGGACGTTAACTGAGTGGCGGCAGGTGGTCCTTTCAGATGAGAGATGGCCGTTGGCGTGTACGACGTGAAAGATCTGGAAGCAAACAACCTGTAACAATTGTAGTAAGGGTCCAGGGTAAAGAAGGGAGCGTTGTAGTCTGGGGAATGTTCTCATGGTATTCCCTGGGTGACTCCATCATTCTGGGAGGTACAATGGATCAACACAAGTGTGCGTCTACCCTTGGGGACGATATCCAGCACTACATGGAGTTTGTTTTTCCTCGGCACGGGAACCTCGAGCAGCAGGACAATGCAAAGTGTCACATCGCTCTTAGTGTACGTGAGTGTTTCGAAGAGCACCAGGATTATTTAACCGTACTCCCCTGGCCACCAAACTCTCCGGATTTAAACCCAATCAAGGATCAGTGGGAGTACCTCGATCGGGCTGTTTTCGCCGTGGATCTTCCACCGAGAAACAGTGCGCACCTGGCCATAGTCGGCACGGCCGCTCATCCCTGTCTGTACCTTCCAGAATCTCACTGCCGACACTCTTCCCGCAGGTCTCGCAGCAGCCCGCACTGTACGAGGTGCATTCAAGTTCTAAGGCCTCCGATTTTTTTTCTCCAGAGTGGAAAGAGATAGAAACATGCGCATTGTTTTAAAATGAGGCCGCGTTCATTGTCAATACGTCCCAGAGATGGCAGCACCGTACAGCAGATGGAATTTTACCGCCAGCGGCGAGAATGAGAACTGTTTTACATACTTAAAATGGCAACGTTTTCCTTACTTGAACAGCATGCAATCATTCGTTTTCTAAATTTGCGTGGTGTGAAACCAATTGAAATTCATCGACAGTTGAAGGAGACATGTGGTGATGGAGTTATGGATGTGTCGAAAGTGCGTTCGTGGGTGCGACAGGTTAATGAAGGCAGAACATCGTGTGACAACAAACCGAAACAACCTCGGGCTCGCACAAGCCGGTCTGACGATATGATCGAGAAAGTGGAGAAAATTGTTTTGGGGGATCGCCGAATGACTGTTGAACAGATCGCCTCCAGAGTTGGCATTTCTGTGGGTTCTGTGCACACAATCCTGCATGACGACCTGAAAATGCGAAAAGTGTCATCCAGGGGGGTGCCACGAATGCTGACGGACGACCACAGGGCTGCCCGTGTGGCATGTTGCCAAGCAATGTTGACGCGCAACGACAGCATGAATGGGACTTTCTTTTCATGGGTTGTGACAATGGATGAGACGTGGATGCCATTCAATCCAGAAACAAAGCGCCAGTCAGCTCAATGGAAGCACACAGATTCACCGCCACCAAAAAAATTTCGGGTAACCGCCAGTGCTGAAAAAATGATGGTTTCCATGTTCTGGGACAGCGAGGGCATAATCCTTACCCATTGCGTTCCAAAGGACACTACGGTAACAGGTGCATCCTAGGAAAATGTTTTGAAGAACAAATTCCTTCCTGCACTGCAACAAAAACGTCTGGGAAGGGTTGCGCGTGTGCTGTTTCACCAAGACAACGCACCCGCACATCAAGCTAACGTTACACAACAGTTTCTTCATGATAACAACTTTGAAGTGATTCCTCATGCTCCCTACTCACCTGACCTGGCTCCTAGTGACTTTTGGTTTTTTCCAACAATGAAAGACACTCTCCGTGGCCATACATTCACCAGCCGTGCTGCTATTGACTCAGCGATTTTCCAGTGGTCAAAACAGACTCCTAAAGAAGCCTTCGCCGCTGCCATGGAATCATGGCGTCAGCGTTGTGAAAAATGTGTACGTCTGCAGGGCGATTACGTCGAGAAGTAATGCCAGTTTCATCGATTTCGGGTGAGTAGTTAATTAGAAAAAAAATCGGAGGCCTTAGAACTTGAATGCACCTCGTAAAAGGTGGTCACATCAGTGTGTCTGGCAAGTTCGTGTCGTTAATACCTCACACAAAACCACATAAGTTGAAACACTGATTTCTTCGTCTGTTTTACCTTTAGAAGAAAATATATGGTTAGCCGTACATTGTGATTCGCTTTTAACGTGGTACTCTCCAGTCTCCCACAGTTTACTAGGATATAATCACTATGCAGGACACTCACTACCGTGGTCGTGGCCTATAAGGCGTGATGCAAGGTGCAACTAGTCTCAGAGGTTGCTCGTTCCAGGTCTAATAATGAAAAAAATATCTTCATAGCCGTACTTCTGCTACAAAGACGTGGACAGACGGGTACCAAACAGTTTCGGTGCCAGTAGCATGGTTTAATTTACAGATCCGTACGCAATTTTTCATTAATAAGAAGTTCAGACTGTCATTCGAAACGATATATAGAAGGTGATGTCCTGACTTACTGACTGACTGACTGACTCACTCGTCATCGCCCAGCCCAAACCGCTAAGCATAGAAACTTGAAGTTTGGAGGGGGCGTGGATCTTATATTGTAGGCATCGTTTAAGAAGGGGTGGTCCGAAATTCCACTCCTAAAGGGGTGAAATAGTTGATGAAAGGCTGTTTGAAAGTATGTTGCTATTAAGGGGATTTTGAAGCTAGAGCTGCGAAAATTTGTATTTGGTTTCCAGTCCGAAAATGACAAATAAGTGTTACATCATTTTTAGAAATTCAGCCACTAAGCGGGTAAAAAAGTGAGTGAAAGTTTTTTGGAAATAAATAATTGCTAAAGAACTACTAAAGGAGTTTTAATGCTACATCTATGGCAACTGGTACTTGACCTCTGGGTTAGAAATTAAGAAAAAAAAAAGATATAATACGTATTTCAGTGTTTCTGGAAATTCAACTCCTAAGGGAGTACAATAAGGAATGAAAATTTTAAAGAAAATACTTCGTTACGTTAAAACATTTTGAAGGTAAATTTATGAAAATTGATATTTCACTTCTTGGTTAGATATAAAGAAATATTTGTTAGGGCATGAAAGTTGCTATGGAAATATCTCCACAAGAATGCAAAAGGCATGGTTAACAAAAACTTTTGACCTCAGCTACCAGAATCGCTTTTTGGTCAGGAGTACATTCGGAAAAGGCCATGCTTATACGGCCTTAATTAGCGTGAAAAGCTTGGAAGGTGTTGCAGTTTGTAAACAACATAAAAATTCGATTAAATGAAAACAAAAATATCTCTGCAGGCCGTACAGTCCACACGAGCAAAGCAGCGGCAGCGAAGCTAGTTGTTTAATAACTGTATTAACATTCTGCATCTTTCCAACCAATTGCTACGGTAAGCACATTCCTAAGAAAATTACAGTCTGTTGCCACATTGCTGTATCGACAAAACTGAAGCCCACAACAGGTAGCTAATTATGTGTGGTTAATACTCTGGCTCCCGAGGTAACATTCGAACATTTAGATTAAACAATAATTAGTTAATAAGCTCTTATATTGTGCAGTTGACTGTAGCACATGCTTTACACTGCAGGACTGAAATACAAATTACCTTATTTCGTATGAATTATTTACTGTGATTTAACCCCCCCCCCCCCTCTATGTTTCTATAAAGTTCTTTTTCCCGAGCACCACAATCGTAGAAGAACTGCTTTCTCCACAATAAAGAACTTGAAATTTACGTTAGTAACTTACTATTTTATTATACTATTATCAAATCGCTTTGTGATCGTAGGACCGATATCCTTTGTTTTTTAAATATTTATGGCTCTCAGACAAAATGAAAATGCTTGGCGACCCTATGCAATTCTTGACCTAAGTCTAGAGCAGAAATCTTCAATACAGACTCTAACGGAGATGAAGTCTCTGTCTCTGATTTTGGCTATAGTAGAACTCGCACAAGATGTATTTTGCATTCGACTGAGCATCCAGTGCTTTTCGGTCATTCCAAATGAATTATTCTTTTAAACAGTCCTCGTGTTAGCTGACGGTCAGTACCATCGATCCCACGTTCCTCTACCACAACACAACTGCTTATAATATATCCAGCTTTAAAAGAATCCTATAGATAAATTCCTTTACCACCATCTCCTCCCCGGGATCAACATGGATACTTATATGTCAGTTTTATTACGTCAAGATCGCCTAATTACTGCAATAATCATATTACCTGTTCGGCAGTTAATCCGCCATCTTGAGGTAATAAGTTATTATGTACAGATTTTTAAGGTTATATGTCTCCATTTGTTGATATTAGTCCTTGCATGCCTTCCGAGTGTCATCCTGTATACATACATCCTACTTTCACAGATACTTCCCACAATTAAAAGACCTCCTCAATCAGCTTTCATAGATAGTCCATCACTTTGTAAAGATACCTTACTTGAAGGTCTTTAAAGTTATTTCTCGCTTGACTAGCTTTCTAAATGAAATGACTTATCTGAATCGTTGTACCCAACGGAGAAGCGCGACTGAACTCATCTGGCACTTTCCTTCCTCATTTTTTCTCTGTGTATTTCTATTCGTTCGGCGTGTTTCTCTTTAGGTTCTTCTGTCCATTCCGAATTTTCTAGGGTGGCTTCTCAGTAAATTTTTGTTTCTGAATTAGAATTCTAAATGTTATTGTATCTCGGATAATTCGTTCATGAATATCAATTTCCTTTAGGTCTTTATTAATTTCTGTTAATCAGCTTTTGTGGTTTTTCATCGATAAAGCCAAGTTTACAATTTTCTTTACGAACCTATTGTTATGCATCTTTTACAAGTGACCATGAGACTGTAATCGGCGTTTCCTGATGGTTTGTAAGATTTCTTTCTTTAACTCGATACAGCACCTGTGACATTAATTACAATAATTTCTGAATGATGTTATGCATGTTGGTGACAAGTAATATCAGAGCGCATTTGGAGCTATAAACTCAAGTTTTTCATAGTGAAACTCGGAAAAATTCCATTGATCCACGTAACGGCAGCACAGTTATTTCTTACTTACTTATTGACCAAAGACATCAGACATACATCGACGGAAAAAAGTCGCAAAATCAAGGAGGAG
Organism: Schistocerca nitens; assembly: GCF_023898315.1. Classification (NCBI taxonomy): domain Eukaryota; kingdom Metazoa; phylum Arthropoda; class Insecta; order Orthoptera; family Acrididae; genus Schistocerca; species Schistocerca nitens. The sequence continues at coordinate 179,853,011 of NC_064617.1, read as the reverse complement.
ATGTGCGACATAAAAGAAAGTTAGTGGGCGTGTTTCTACATTTGAAAGATTGTCTATTCAAATAGCTGCGTAAGAGTGGTTCTAGTAGCGCTAGTATGAGAATGAAAATTAGGTTTGCAAACTGAAATGTTCAAATGTGTGTGAATTCGTAAGGGACGAAACTGCTGAGGTCATCGGTCCCTAGACTTACACTCTCTATTTAAACTAATTTATCCTCATAACAACACACACACCCATGCCCGAGGGAGGACTCGAATCTCCAGCGGGAGGGGCCGCGCAATCCGTGACGTGGCTCTTGAGACCGCGCGGCCAGTCCGCGCTGCTGCAGGCTTGCATTCTCGACCACCAGATCAACCTTCAATCGAGCACATGTGCGACATCATCGGATGGCAACTCCAGCGTCATCCACAAATAGCATTAACCGCCCTTGTATTGACCGATCAAATACAACAGACATGGAAATCCATTCCACAAACTGACATCCGGCACCTGTAAAACAATGCACGCACGTTTGCATGCAACATTTGGCGGTTACACCGGTTATTAATGTACCAGCATTTCATATTTGCAATGGCTTATATCGCGCTTGCATTAACCTGTGATCTTGCAATGTTAATCACTTAACTAAGTGACCTACACAGATGTATTCCGATATGTCCTTATTCTAAATTAATTATTTCTGGCGCTGCGATTTTTTCCCGTCAGTGTATCTGCTGAACCCTGCCAGCACCACGAATCATAAACGTCACCCTAATCTTGCGTACATGGATACTGTGTGGCTAGTAGCAAGGAGAAACAAATTCTCGTGCGTTAGGCAAAAGGTCACAGTTGTCTGGCATTGACTAAGTTTGTGGATTGCTTTCATATGAGCGAGAATCATCTGATCCTTACATACCTCTGTTAACAATACCCACGATAAGTGATCGTCTACAGGTGTTTTGCAGACATATAAATAGCTCACGTTCTCTCAAAGATACTCATAAGAAAATCCACAGGTCTCTTTTGAAGTTAGGTTTCGTGAGGACCATAGTCTAATCACCAAAGTCCAGCCAAATGTAACAAATATCTATTAGTTTTCGAACTGAAACGCCAGTAGGTTCATGAGAGAGCTGTAATAATTCCAAACAAACGGTGTAGTACAATGTTTTCCCATAGGCCCCTTGCCTCCTCGTTGAACATAGGCCACCTCGAGTTAGTGAAGTTGGAGGTCCTCAGGCCGATATTTAACACCTTTCTCATGTAGCTAGGGAAGTAGGGAATCTTTGCATCACGTGAAATATTTAAATTGGCGCACAGTCCTAGGTGCAACAGTGCTATTAGTCCTACTGCCACCGGCCACTGTGGTCGAGCGGTTCTAGGCGCTTCAGTCCGTAACCGCGCGACCGCTACGGTCGCAGGTTCGAATCCTGCATCGGGCTTGGATGTGTGTGATGTCCTTAGGTTAGCTAGGTTTAAATCTAAGTTCTAGGGGACTGATGACCTCAGCTGTTAAGTCCCAAAGTGTTCAGAGCAATTTGAACCATTTGAGTCCTCCTGCCACCGCACGTTGCATTATGAGAGCCTGTCTCTAGTCGTGGCCAAGGCGTCGTCTTTCACGAGTATGCAGAATATTACTGAGCGGCCGTGTGACTATATTCTACGTTCTTGAGTCCTACCGTGTGTTACCGTGCTGTTCCTCAGCGTCCATTCCAACCACCGCTGTCTAATGTCTACTGCGATCCAGCACAAGCAACTATTAATATACGGCGGTGTCCACTCATAAATCGCAGTCACAAATATCTAGCAAATATTGCGTGCATAGTTTGACAGTAAATACAATGAATATATCATTTCGGTCTACGCTGCCAGATGCTACAAGTAAAAAATTTGGAAATTTGTGGTAAGTTCCTATAGGACCAAACTGCTGAGGTCATCGGTCCCTAAGCCTACACACTATTTAATCTAAATTAAACTAACTTACGCTAAGGACGACACACACACACACCCATGCCGGAAGGAGGACTCGAACCTCCGATGTGGGTAGCCGGGTGGAGCGTGACAAGACGCCTCAGACCGCGCGGCTACCCCGCGCGGCGTTGCTACAAGTCTATGAGCCATTGTCGTGATGGTGCTGTGATCCACAGGTTTCGTAGATAATCGGAAGGTTCAACCCTTAACCTACGAACATGTGTGAGAGTCTCGTGGTCTGGTATTCGGGTAAAATGTAAACCTCACAGGCCTACCCCCTGCTACGTCGCTCGCGACTTGTAATGTGCGCACACCACACACATTACAGGACAGGCTCGTGATAGATTCTTATCATCTCTCTGTATCACACTCAGTTAAATGTTACTCTTGGTCACGTTCGCACGTCGAAACGTATGTTCTTAAATACTGGGAACGTATGCCCACAAAATGTTTTCAAAACGTAAGCGTTGTGATGACGACAGTGAGCGTCATCTCGGGACAGTGGAGTTAATCACTGTATGACAAAACTGCGGGTGACTTGTTATTGAGGATGATAGCGCTGACGAAGCCATAGGTTTGGAAAGAAATACGAAATACGAAATAAAAGAGCCACAACCTTACGTCTGGTAGGAGTAAGTAAAAGTGAACTAGATATATTAAATATAATATTTGATAACATATTCTGGGAGAATATTGTAAAAGAGACTAAGTGGTACGCAGGACAAATACGAACAAATGCAAATACACTCCTGGAAATTGAAATAAGAACACCGTGAATTCATTGTCCCAGGAAGGGGAAACTTTATTGACACATTCCTGGGGTCAGATACATCACATGATCACACTGACAGAACCACAGGCACATAGACACAGGCAACAAAGCATGCACAATGTCGGCACTAGTACAGTGTATATCCATCTTTCGCAGCAATGCAGGCTGCTATTCTCCCATGGAGACGATCGTAGAGATGCTGGATGTAGTCCTGTGGAACGGCTTGCCATGCCATTTCCACCTGGCGCCTCAGTTGGACCAGCGTTCGTGCCGGACGTGCAGACCGCGTGAGACGACGCTTCATCCAGTCCCAAACATGCTCAATGGGGGACAGATCCGGAGATCTTGCTGGCCAGCGTAGTTGACTTACACCTTCTAGAGCACGTTGGGTGGCACGGGATACATGCGGACGTGCATTGTCCTGTTGGAACAGCAAGTTCCCTTGACGGTCTAGGAATGGTAGAACGATGGGTTCGATGACGGTTTGGATGTACCGTGCACTATTCAGTGTCCCCTCGACGATCACCAGTGGTGTACGGCCAGTGTAGGAGATCGCTCCCCACACCATGATGCCGGGTGTTGGCCCTGTGTGCCTCGGTCGTATGCAGTCCTGATTGTGGCGCTCACCTGCACGGCGCCAAACACGCATACGACCATCATTGGCACCAAGGCAGAAGCGACTCTCATCGCTGAAGACGACACGTCTCCATTCGTCCCTCCATTCATGCCTGTCGCGACACCACTGGAGGCGGGCTGCACGATGTTGGGGCGTGAGCGGAAGACGGCCTAACGGTGTGCGGGACCGTAGCCCAGCTTCATGGAGACGGTTGCGAATGGTCCTCGCCGATACCCCAGGAGCAACAGTGTCCCTAATTTGCTGGGAAGTGGCGGTGCGGTCCCCTACGGCACTGCGTAGGATCCTACGGTCTTGGCGTGCATCCGTGCGTCGCTGCGGTCCGGTCCCAGGTCGACAGGCACGTGCACCTTCCGCCGACCACTGGCGACAACATCGATGTACTGTGGAGACCTCACGCCCCACGTGTTGAGCAATTCGGCGGTACGTCCACCCGGCCTCCCGCATGCCCACTATACGCCCTCGCTCAAAGTCCGTCAACTGCACATAAGGTTCACGTCCACGCTGTCGCGGCATGCTACCAGTGTTAAAGACTGCGATGGAGCTCCGTATGCCACGGCAAACTGGCTGACACTGACGGCGGCGGTGCACAAATGCTGCGCAGCTAGAGCCATTCGACGGCCAACACCGCGGTTCCTGGTGTGTCCGCTGTGCCGTGCGTGTGATCATTGCTTGTACAGCCCTCTCGCAGTGTCCGGAGCAAGTATGGTGGGTCTGACACACCGGTGTCAATGTGTTCTTTTTTCCATTTCCAGGAGTGTAGAATACGAAGAATGGGCAACAATTAGTTTCCTGCGGATTGTTTTTAAGTTAAAAGATATTTTGCATTGCTCTTAGTAATGGCGCAGGTGAAGAAACCAATAATTCAACTGAATTGGTGGAAGAGGGCTACTGTAGAAACGCCTATATTTAGAAAAACAATACCGCTAAAATATGTCTGGAAATTACAGGTTGCTGGCACTTTGTAAATAATGATCTGGTTGTCTATACAGACAAATTGAGCAAAATAGGACCAGTGACCAAGTATCTGAATAAAAATTTAAAGAAGTCTATACAGTGCAATAGGACATTGCAATCGATGAATCGCTCATAAAATTTAAGGGACGGATATCGTACGAACAAATTCATCCTTTACAAAAGGGCGCCATTTGATACTAAATTTTCAAATCGTATTTGTCAGATTTAAGTTACTGGTACGACTTCAAGGAATATACAGGTCATGATAAAATAAAATGTGATATTAGCTCTTTGAGAACATTTTCGGAGGCGCTATCACAGCCGGTCTTACACAGGGGGGCACACTTTATACTTGGATAATCGGTACTTTTCACCAAAATCGCACGAATAATAAAACAAATATCAGAAAGAATATGCCAAAAGATCTCTGTAAAGCAAAATTAAAAAAAAAGCAGTGAGGGGCGAATACAGAATTAGGAGCTGCAATCGTATACTCGCTGTAAAATGGAAAGACAGGCGAGATGTTCCTATTATGACGACAAAACACGAAACGTTACACAAGAGTTCAATCGTGCTTTGAAACCGAGTTGTGCTATTGAGTACAACAAGGGAAGGATTGGAGAATGCAATTGGTAGGCAAGATCAAATACTAGCATGCTTCCCAGTCATGAGAAAATATATGATAGGATATCGAAAAGTTTTCTTTTATCTGTTAGATATTGGTCTTTTCAAATCTGGCATTTTGTCCAACAAAACAAATAATGGGAAAAAACAGAGTTACGTTGATTATGGGATTGAAATAGCAGAATCCTAACTAAAGAATATACCCAAACCATATTATAAAGGACGAGGTCGAGTATGGTACGGAGATTTACCAGAGACACTGCACGCCAAACACTGGGTCCATTTAACTAAGCATACTGACCCAACAGCATCAGAATCAAGGCCATCAAGATTCTGTAAAGTTTGCAAGAAAAATGAAAAACAATGTGGATGTGCAAGAGATGAGAAGTTCCATTACATGTACCCATATGTTATGAACAATATCACACCCTTTAAGATTATTAGTTTGTGTTGTTGCTTGTTGTAAAAGTGCTAATTATGTGAACTGTGAATATTTCAGCAACTGGGGATAAATTGCATTGACTTACAATATGTTGTATTGATAATAACAATTATTGCATGACGTTGTAATTACTTATCAAATATTTCACAAAATTAAGCCAGTTGGATTTCAAACGTGTACTTACATTCCGTAAGTCGTGCACCGTTGGAATAACGTCGAAATGGACTGCCGAACCGTGGAGTGGCTCGAAGGCCACCGGTCATGTTTACATTTTGGGCCCAGGCTGTTGGAACTCAAATCTTTGGTTTAGGGGTTAATGTTGCAATAAGGTAATGTACCACTTTAAGTCGTATGTCATGCTCTTTGGTTTTATTGATGGTAATGAGTATTAACTTTCACATTATCGACTGATTTTTGTATCTCGTATACTTCAACATCTACACATACATACATACATACTCCGCAAACCACCATGCAGTGCATGGCGGAGCGTACTTGTTACACCTGCTTAGCGAAATCTTTCCTGTGCCACATGCAAATGGAGTGAGGCAAAAACGACTATCTGTATGCTTCCCAACGAACCCTATAGATTTCTCTTATCCTCGTGGTCTTTGCGCGGGGTGTAGGTTGCTGGCAGTAGGATCGTTCTGCAGTCTGTTGCAAATGCCAGTTCTCTAAACTTTCTCAGTAGTGTTTCGTGAAATGAATGCCTTTTTCCATCCACGGATTGCCATTGAGTTTGCGTACAGTTACCGTAATATTCACCCGTTGCTGGAACTTCGCCGTATCAACTCTAGACAAGACGTTAAACTTACAACACGCCACGCTCCAAATGGAAGTGACGTAAGAAGCGCCTCACTTTGCGCATGCGCAAAGCCTGCTCTAAATATCTGTGACAACGAATATCCTTCTCTTTGCTACTCGTGTCACTGGCAGCAATATAAGCTGTTCTATTAGATTTCTGCCTCGGATATATTGACACATTTGGCAATGAACAGCCAAATATTTGTGCCAATCGAGGAATTATGATTGTCATTGCTGTTCGTATCACTCGCAGCGACTTAAGCTGTCTTCTTAGGCTCCTGCCCAACCACACACTCAGAAATCGCCACATATTCGGAAATAAACAGCCAAACGTATATTTCATTCTTCATTTTCTGATCATACTGAAATTTAAACAACTTCGAATATTGCATAATTCATAAGAAAGTCGTAGAATGTGTCAACAACGCTAAGATGAAAAAGGAATATTAACACATAGCGGGATGTGAAACTACGTAGCAACTACATTTGGCATTGTAATCCACACTACGCCACGCCGTACTAAAAGGATTTCGATCTTTTATGTTACGTATTACAATGTCGCTTAAAGGCTTGTGTCATTGATGCAACATGAACTGATATATAATGATAATGCTGACGTCATTGTGATAAATCTTGTATGCGTCGTTACCTTGAAATGGCATTCTGCAAGTTCTGATACAAAACAGCTAAATATGCCAGACTAAATACGGCGTGCGCCGCATCGAGTCTAAATCTACAGCTACATACATAAGCCACAAGTCACCGTAGGTTGCGTGTCAGAAGGTATCCTGTACCACAAATAGTCATTTCCTCTCCTGTTCCACTCGCATATAGCGCGAGGGAAAAATGACTGTCCATATGTCTTCATATGAGTACTAATTTCTCGTATCTTATGTTCGTGGTCCCTACGCGAAATGTATGTTGGCGACAGTAGGATCGTTCTGCAGTCAGCTTCAAATACCGGTTCTCTAAACTTTATCAATAGTGTTTCTCGAAATGAATGTCTTCTTCCCTCCAATGAGTCCCACTTGAGCTCCCGAAGCATATCCATAACACCTACCGGTAACAAATCTAGAAGCTCGCCTCTGAATTGCTTCGATGTCTTCTTTCAATCCGACGTGGTATGGATCCCAAATACTCGAGCATTACCCAAGAATAGGTCGCACTAGCGTCGTATACGCGGTATACTTATAGATAAACTACATCGCCCTAAAATACTTCAACTAAACCGAGGTCGACCATTCGTCTTCCTTACTACAATCCTCATATCCACACATCAAAAAAAGTTTTCATCATCTCGGTTCCGAGAGTTTGGGAACCCGTATAGAAAATTGGGATAGAGATCAAGATAAAAATCATTTCCGCCCTTTTTATTACTCATGAAAACCACAGTTTGCATGTTGCACCACCATACAGCGAGACCTTCAGAGGTGGTGGTGCAGACTGCTGTACACACCGGTACCTCTATTAACCCAGTAGCACGTCCTCTTGCATTGATGCATGCCTGTATTCGTCGTGGCATACTACCCACAAGTTCATCAATGCACTGTTGGTCCACATTGTCCCACTCCTCAACGGTGATTCGGCATAGATCCCTTAAAGTGGTTGGTGGGTCACGTCGTCCATAAACAGCCCTTTTCAATCTATCCCAGGCATGCTCATAGGGTTCACGTCTGGAGAACATGCTGAAGGAAGTCTCACACACAAGATGCGCACGATGGGGGTGCGAATTGTCGTCCATGAAGACGAATGCCTCGCCAATATGCTGCCGATATGGTTGGACTATCAGTCGGAGGATGGCATTCACGTATCGTACAGCCGTTACGGCGCCTTTTATAGCCACCAACGGCGTACGTCGATTCCCACATACACCCCAAAACAGCACGGAACCTCCGCCTTGGTGCACTCGCTGGACTGTGTCTAAGGCGTTCAGCCTGACCGGTTTGCTTACAAACACGTCTCCGACGATTGTGTGGTTGAAGGCATATGCGACACTCATCGGTGAAGAGAATGTGATGCCAATCCTGAGCGGTCCATCCGGTATGTTGTTGGGCCCCTCAGTACCGCGCTGCTTACAAGGGAACCTCCCCATCGCACCCCTCTCAGATTTAGTTATAAGTTGGCACAGTGGATAGGCCTTGAATAACTGAACACAGATCAATCGAGAAAACAGGAAGAAGTTGTGAGGGCTATGAAAAAAATTTGTAAAATATACAAACTGAGTAGTCCATGCTCAAGATAGGCAACATCTAGGACAATGGGAGTCAAGGAGCGCCGTGGTCTCGTGGTTAGCGAGAGCAGCTACGGAACGAGAGATCCTAGGTTCAAGTCTTCCCTCGAGTGAAAAGTTTAATTTTTTATTTTCAGTTTATGTGACAAACTCTTATGTTTTCATCACTTTTTTGGGAGTGATTATCACATCCACAAGAAAACCTAAATCGGGCAAGGTAGAAGAATCTTTTTACCCATTCGCCAAGTGTACAAGTTAGGTCGGTCGTCAACATATTCCTGTCATGTGACGCACATGCCGTCACCAGTGTCGTATAGAATATATCAGACGTGTTTTTCTGTGGAGGAATCGGTTGACCTATGACCTTGCGATCAAATGTTTTCCTGTGGAGGAATCGGTTGACCTATGACCTTGCAATCAAATGTTTTCGGTTCCCATTGGAGAGGCACGTCCTTTCGTCTACTAATCGCACGGTTTTGCGGTGCGGTCGCAAAACACAGACACTAAACTTGTTACAGTGAACAGAGACGTCAATGAACGAACGGACAGATCATAACTTTGCAAAAATAAAGAAAGTAAAATTTTCAGTCGAGAGAAGACTTGAACCAAGGACCTCTCGTTCCGCAGCTACTCACCCTAACCACTGGAACACGGCGCTGTTGATCTCGCATTATCCTTGATGTTGCCTATCTTGCGCATGGACTACCCAGTTTGTATATTTTACTAATTTTTTCATAGTTCCACACAACTTCTTCCTGTTTTCTCGATTGATTTGTGTTCAGTTTTTCGAGGCCTATCCAGTGGGCCAACTTATAACTAAATCTGAGGGGGGTGCGATGGGGAGGTTCCCTTGTTAGTACGGTGGTTGCAAAGATGGACCTCGCCATGGACGTCGGGAGTGAAATTGCGCATCATGGAGCCTATTGCGCACAATTTGAGTCGTAACACGACGTCCTGTGGCTGCATGAAAAGCATTATTCAACATGGTGGCGTTGCTGTCAGGGTTCCTCCGAGCCATAATCCGTAGGTAGCGGTCATCCACTGCAGTAGTAGCCCTTGGGCGGCCTGAGCGAGGCATGTCACCGATAGTTCCTGTCTCTCTGTATCTCCTCCATGTCCGAACAACATCGCTTTGTTCACTCCGAGACGCCTGCACATTTTCCTTGTTGAGAGCCCTTCCTGGCACAAAGTAACGATGCGGACGCGATCGAACGGCGGTATTGACCGTCTAGGCATGGTTGAACTACAGACAACACGAGCCGTGTACCTCCCTCCTGGTGGAATGACGAACTGATCGGCTGTCGGACCCTGCGTCTAACAGGCGCTGGTCATACATGGAAGTTTACATCTTTGGGCAGGTTTAGTGACATCTCTGAACAGTCAGAGGGACTGTGTCTGTAACATAATATCCACAGTCAACGTCTATCTTCAAGAGTTCTGGGAACCGGGGTGATGCAAAACTTTTTTCGATGTAGGCTATGTGTTTCATATCTCTTCGCAACGTTACGCCGAGATATTCGAATGACATGATCAGTCAAGCAGGACACTACTAATGCTGTATCCGAACACTTTAGGTTTGTTTTTACTACTCATTCGTATTAACGTGTAATTTTCTACATTAAGAGCCAGCTGCCATTCAACTAGAACTTTTGTCTAGGTCATCTTGTATCAACCTACAGTCGCTCACGACAGCAATATCAGAGAACAGCCGCAAACTGCTGCCACCCTGTCTGCCAGATCATTTATGTACGAGGGCAGTTCAATAAGTAATGCAACACATTTTTTTTTCTCGGCCAATTTTGGTTGAAAAAACCGGAAATTTCTTGTGGAATATTTTCAAACATTCCCGCTTCGTCTCGTATAGTTTCATTGACTTCCGACAGGTGGCAGCGCTGTACGGAGCTGTTAAAATGGCGTCTGTAACGGATGTGCGTTGCAAACAACGGGCAGTGATCGAGTTTCTTTTGGCGGAAAACCAGGGCATCTCAGATATTCATAGGCGCTTGCAGAATGTCTACGGTGATCTGGCAGTGGACAAAAGCACGGTGAGTCGTTGGGCAAAGCGTGTGTCATCATCGCCGCAAGGTCAAGCAAGACTGTCTGATCTCCCGCGTGCGGGCCGGCCGTGCACAGCTGTGACTCCTGCAATGGCGGAGCGTGCGAACACACTCGTTCGAGATGATCGACGGATCACCATCAAACAACTCAGTGCTCAACTTGACATCTCTGTTGGTAGTGCTGTCACAATTGTTCACCAGTTGGGATATTCAAAGGTTTGTTCCCGCTGGATCCCTCGTTGTCTAACCGAACACCATAAAGAGCAAAGGAGAACCATCTGTGCGGAATTGCTTGCTCGTCATGTGGCTGAGGGTGACAATTTCTTGTCAAAGATTGTTACAGGCGATGAAACATGGGTTCATAACTTCGAACCTGAAACAAAACGGCAATCAATGGAGTGGCGCCACACCCACACCCACTCCCCTACCAAGAAAAAGTTTAAAGCCATACCCTCAGCCGGTAAAGTCATGGTTACAGTCTTCTGGGACGCTGAAGGGGTTATTCTGTTCGATGTCCTCCCCCATGGTCAAACGATCAACTCTGAAGTGTATTGTGCTACTCTTCAGAAATTGAAGAAACGACTTCAGCGTGTTCGTAGGCACAAAAATCAGAACGAACTTCTCCTTCTTCATGACAACGCAAGACCTCACACAAGTCTTCGCACCCGAGAGGAGCTCAAAAAACTTCAGTGGACTGTTCTTCCTCATGCACCCTACAGCCCCGATCTCGCGCCGTCGGATTTCCATATGTTTGGCCCAATGAAGGACGCAATCCGTGGGACGCACTACGCGGATGATGAAGAAGTTATTGATGCAGTACGACGTTGGCTCCGACATCGACCAGTGGAATGGTACCGTGCAGGCATACAGGCCCTCATTTCAAGGTGGCGTAAGGCCGTAGCATTGAATGGAGATTACGTTGAAAAATAGTGTTGTGTAGCTAAAAGATTGGGGAATAACCCGGTGTATTTCAATGCTGAATAAAACAACCCCTATTTCAGAAAAAAAATGTGTTGCATTACTTATTGAACTGCCCTCGTATATAGAAAATGGCAACGGTCCTATCACACTTCCCTGGGGCATTCCTGGTGTTACTCCTGTCTCCAATGAACACTCGCCGTCGAGGACAACATACTATGTTCTATTACTTAAGAAGTCTGTCACACATCTGGGAGCCTGTTCCGTACGCTCATTCCTCCGTTAACAGTCTGCAGCGAGAACCGTGTCGAAAGCTTTTCGGAAATCTAGAACTATTGAATCTGCCTGTTGCGCTTTCTCCATAGTTCGCAGTATATCATGTAAGAAAAGAGCTAGCTCGGTTTCGTACGAGCGACGCTTTCTAAAGCATCTAAATATCTAGGAAATTTATTATAACTGAGAATATGTTCAAGAATTTTGCAAATAACAGATGTTAATAATATTGGTCTCTAATTTTGCGGGTCCGTTCTTTTATCTTTCTTATATAGAGGAGTCATCTGCGCCTTTTTCCAGCCGCTTGGCACTTTGCGCTGTTTAGATTAGATTAGATTAATACTAGTTCCATGGATCATGAATATGATATTTCGTAATGATGTGGAACGAGTCGAATTTTCCAATACATGACATAATTAGGTTAATTTAACAACATACTTAAGTTAATATAACAAATTTATTTTATTGTGTTTTTTTTTGTTTTTCTTTATTTTATTTTTTTCCCCTTCTTAATTTATATCTAAAAATTCCTCTATGGAGTAAATTCTTTTAATTTCTTCTTAAATATGTGTTGGTTATCTGTCAGACTCTTGATACTATTTGGTAAGTGACCAAAGACTTTAGTGCCAGTATAATTCACCCCTTTCTGTGCCAAAGTTAGATTTAATCTTGAATAGTGAAGATCATCCTTTCTCCTAGTATTGTAGTTATGCACACTGCTATTACTTTTGAATTGGGTTTGGTTGTTAATAACAAATTTCATAAGAGAGTATATATATACTGAGAAGCTACTGTGAATATCCCTAGATCCTTAAATAAATGTCTGCAGGATGATCTTGAGTGGACTCCAGCTATTATTCTGATTACACGCTTTTGTGCAATAAATACTTTATTCCTCAGTGATGAATTACCCCAAAATATGATGCCATATGAAAGCAATGAGTGAAAATAGGCGTAGTAAGCTAATTTACTAAGATGTTTATCACAAAAATTTGCAATGACCCTTATTGCATAAGTAGCTGAACTCAAACGTTTCAGCAGATCATCAATGTGTTTCTTCCAATTTAATCTCTCATCAATGGACACACCTAAAAATTTGGAATATTCTACCTTAGCTATATGCTTCTGATTAAGGTCTATATTTATTAATGGCGTCATACCATTCACTGTACGGAACTGTATGTACTGTGTCTTATCAAAATTCAGTGAGAGTCCGTTTACAAGGAACCACTTAGTAATTTTCTGAAAGACAGTATTGACAATTTCATCAGTTAATTCTTGTTTGTCGGGTGTGATTACTATACTTGTATCATCAGCAAAGAGAACTAACTTTGCCTCTTCATGAATATAGAATGGCAAGTCATTAATATATAATAAGAACAACAAAGGACCCAAGACTGACCATTGTGGAACCCCATTCTTGATAGTTCCCCAGTTTGAGGAATGTGCTGATCTTTGCATGTTACGAGAACTACTTATTTCAACTTTCTGCACTCTTCCAGTTAGGTACGAATTAAACCATTTGTGCACTGTCCCACTCATGCCACAATACTTGAGCTTGTCTAGCAGAATTTCATGATTTACACAATCAAAAGCCTTTGAGAAATCACAAAAAATCCCAATGGGTGGTGTTCGGTTATTCAGATCATTCAAAATTTGACTGGTGAAAGCATATATGGCATTTTCTGTTGAAAAACCTTTCTGGAAACCAAACTGACGTGTTGTTAGTACTTCATTTTTACAGATATGTGAAGCTACTCTTGAATACATTACTTTCTCAAAAATTTTGGATAAAGCTGTTAGAAGGGAGATTGGACGGTAATTGTTGACATCAGATCTATCCCCCTTTTTATGCAAAGGTATAACAATAGCATATTTCAGTCTATCAGGGAAAATGCCCTGTTCCAGAGAGCTATTACACAGGTGGCTGAGAATCTTACTTATCTGTTGAGAACAAGCTTTTAGTATTTTGCTGGAAATGCCATCAATTCCATGTGAGTTTTTGCTTTTAAGCAAGTTTATTATTTTCCTAATTTCAGATTCACGATAAATGCAAACTAAGTAAGGGGCCAGTGACTTAAGAGTACTCTTTGTAAAACCGAACTGCGATTCCATCAAGTCGTGAAAACTTATTTGTCTCTCTACGCTAGGGGTGGTTGTTACTGTGTCTTCCATACCGAACTGTGTGCGATGGTCAAACGACGGTACATTTGTACGATTCTCCTGCGAGAGCGATTGCTTAAACGTGGAATTTAAAACTTCGGCCTTCCTTTTGCTATCTTCTACTGGCAAACCAGCCTGAGCAACGAGTGACTGGATGGAAACCTTAGACCCCCGCCTAGCGATTTTACATAGCACCAGAATTCTTTCGGGTTTTCCGCCTGAGCTTTGGCCAACGTATGACGGTGGTTGCTGTCGTATCCTTCGCTCATAGATCTTTCCACAATCGCACGAATCTCTACTAATCTTTGCATGTCGTCAATTGCGCGTCCTCTTTTGAACCGAGAGTGCAACAGCCTTTCGTTATTAAACCGCAGTTGGTCTTTTCCGTCCTTAATCAACTTACTAGGCACATACTTGTCCAGAGCACGATTTACAATCTGTTTAAACTTTGCCCATAGTTCGTCCAAGTCCATCATTCTGGAACTGGATGATCTCAGTTCATTGTCTCCAGCACTCCCCTAGTCAATGCAGATGCGTGTTGAAGGTTTAACGTCTGCACAAATCTAGTAGCACGACGCCGAATGCTTCGATGTCTTTGTTTAATCCGACATAGTGAAGAATCTAAGCACTTGAACAGTACCAGTACTCAAGAATGTATCGAATAAGTGTTTTGCAAGCTGCTGTTCATCACACCAAATAGAATAGAAGTCATCCTTTACCTCCCTACAGTCACTTAGAAATAACACTGTCACATAAACTGCAGCAGTCACAGATTGCAGCTCACGCTATAATGCATTCGCGTCTTGTCTTTCCCCTTACCTTTTACAACGTACCGCACCAACGCTAATGCATCTCAATGCCAGATACTATGCAGTACATTTACAGCATTCCGTCTTGTGCAGTTACAACATCTCTGCAGATGTTTGTGTCACGAACTATCAGAATTTCGCAAATGAAGCTTGCTAAACAACACTACACTTACACCTCCTTCCTGTCGATACAGCTAAGCAGAGACCGTACACAATGTTCATAGTATGTCATTAATGACATGAAAGGGAAGTCGTAGTTCAGAAGGCAGTGAGAGAGGGCTGTAGCCTATCCTCGATGTTATTCAATCCTCACAGTGAGGAGGCAGTAAAGGAAACCAAGGAGATATTTCGAAAGGGAATTAAAGTTATCAAAGAAGAAATAAAAACTAAGGTTTGCCGATGTCAGGGACCTTTGAAGAGCAGTCGAAAAGAATCGTTAGTGTCTTTAAAATAGGTTATAAGACAAACATCATTAAAAGTAAATCATCAATAAAAGTAAAACTATGGTGGTGGAATGAAGTGGAATTAAATCAGGTGATGTTGAGGGTACTGGAATAGGAAATGACAAACCAAGAATAGAGGATGAGTTTTGCTATTTGGGCAGCACTATGAGGGTGCAAATCAGGTTTGCTTTAAATACACGCTATAACAGTCGTGAGTGTTAGTTATGCATGTTTGCAGGTGGGTATATTCAGCCGCCAAATAATTATTAAAATTCATGGTTCAAATAGTTCTGAGCACTATGGGACTTAACATCTGAAGTCATCAGTTCCTTGAACTTAGAACTACTTAAACCTAACTAACCTAAGGGCATCGTACACATCCATGCCCGAGGCAGGATTCGAACCTGCGACCGTAGCAGTCGCGCGGTTCCAGACTGAAGCGCCTAGAACCGCTCGGTCACAACGGCCGGCATTAAAATTCATGCTGAAACCTTCAGATGTCATTTATTTTGCACAGTTCGCTACTAGTTTCGGTCAGTGACCATTATCGAACTTAGCTGGTGCTAACAGAAGGAAATTTATACTATAATGTGAACACAAGTAATTTGCTTTTTTAAGCCCACTGTAATAAGTAAAAAATTTCTCGCAATAACAATTGTGTACAATTTTCTTCAAAAAGCAAGTCCACATAGACTTGTGTAGCTAGTAGCTGTAGGTGTTAGTAGCTGTTGCTGTGGATATACTTCTTGATGAAAATTATCTTACATAGATATTATTGTGAGAAATTTTTTACTTACTATGGTGGGCTTGAAAGAGTAAATTACTTTTGTTCAAATTATGGTATAACTTTCCTGCCGTTTATGCCAGATAAGCTTGATGATGGCCATTGACCGAAATTAGTAGCGAATTGTGCAAAATAAATGACAGCTAAACGTTTCACAATGAATTTTAACAGCAAAGTTATCTCTGAGACTGGGCGTAGTGAGTTGATGCTAGTCAATAATGCCTTTAAGGCGACAAAAACGCCATTATCAACACCTCACTGAGTTTGAAAGAGGTCGTTTAATGAGACCACGAGAAGCTATATGTTCCGTGATACTGTAGAATGTAGCCACTGTACACTTTGCAAGCTGGAGTGGTCGTGGGAATCAATGGTCCAAAGAAGACAGGGTTGCAGAAGGTCACGTGGCTCTATCGAGAGGTAAGACCGTCGTTTTCGACGTATGGTTATGGCGCTTCGTACTGCGTCTGCAGCTGCAATTGGAACAGCAGCTGGAATCACAGTGAAACAACGATCTGTTACAAATCGGTTACTTCAAGGACAGCTCCGAGCCAGACGCCTTGTAGCGCGCATTTCGCTGACTCCAAATCACCACCGTTTGCTACGTCAGTCGCGTCAAGCGAGAGTTGGTTGGGGGGCAGGGTGGAGGTCTGTAGTGTTTTCTGATGAAAGCTGGCCCTGCCTCGTTGCCAGTGATGGCCGTGTGTTGGTTAGAAGGAGGCCAGTTAAGGGCCAGCAACCAACATGTCTGCGTGTAGGACATACTAGACCTACAGCTGCATTTATGGTCTGGGGTGTGATTTCTCATGACAGCAGGAGCACTGTGTGGTTATCCCATGCACCCTGACCTAAAAGTTGTTCGTCACTCTGCCATTCATGAACAGCATTCCAGGGAGCGTTTTCCAACGGGATAACGCTCGCTCACATACCACTGTTGTAACCCAACATGATCTACAGAGTGTCGACACGTTGCTTTGGCCTGCCCAATCACCATATCTATCTCTAATCGAGCATATATGTGACGTCATCGGACAAAAACTCCAGCGTTATCCACAAACAGCATTAACCGTGTCCGTACTGACCGACCAAATGTAACAGGCATGAAGCTCAACCCACAGACTGACATCCGGCACCTGTACATCATCATACATGCCGTTCGCATGCTTATATTCAACTTTCTGGCTGTTACGCCGGTTATTAAGGTACTAGCATTTCACATTTTCAATGTCTTATCTTCTATTTGCATTACCTGTAATCTTGCAATGGTGATCAGTTAAATATGTTAACTAGACAAGTGCGTTCCCGAAATGTCATTACTCTAGATTCATTATTTTTTCATGCTGCGATTTTTTTGCCGTCGGTGTAACATGATGATGGCCTAAGTAGAGAGGATATAAAATGCAAACTGGCAAGAGCAGGAGAAGCCTTTCTGAAACAGAGCAGTTTTTCAGTACGTAATATCAATTTAAGTGTTATGAATTCTTTTCTGAGGATTCTTGTCTGGAGTGTAGGCTTGTACGGAATTGAAACGTGGAGGTTAAGCAATTTAGACAAGAAGAGAATAGGAGCTTTGGAAATGTTCTATATAAGAGTGCTGGAGATTAGATGGTTAGATCGAAAAACTTATGAGGAGCTACTGAATCGAATTGGAGAAAAAAGGAATTTGTGACACAACTTGACTAAAAGAAGGGAACGGTTTATAGCAAACATCTTTAGGCGTCAAGGAATTGCCATTTTGGTAATGGAAGGAAGTGTGGATGGGAGGGGGGGGGGGGGTAAAAGTGTAGAGGGAGACCAAGGCTTGAATACAATAAACATCTTCAAATGGATGTAGGTTGTTGTTGTTGCTGTTACGCGGAGATGAAGAGGCTTACAGGCTTACACACGATAGAGTTGCACATGGAGCTGTATCAAACCAGCCTTCAGACTAAAGACCACAACAGTAACAACAGCATTCAAAGAAGTAGTACGACTTCTTCTGATGTTGGTCAGACCAACATCAAGAAGTAAAACCGGACTCTTCTTTCTCCGTACAGAGTATAGAAGTCCATACAGGCATATTTAATATTTTAAAACGAAATGTGTAGTAGAAAACGCGAGAAGCGAAGAAGAATGAAACAAATGAACCTCTGAATAGGTACAAATCTACCTCTGTACCAGGAAAGACGACTTTAATTCTGTTATGCGATAGTTCTTGCAACAAATATGAAACGTTACAAATGTGAATCGTTACACTTTATATTACTATACAAAGACAATACGTTGTTTAACATTGTTACCAAAAATATCAAAAAGTTCCTGACCGATTTACTTACGTTTCTCCACGTAACTGTAATAAACATTTGGACAGACATAGGTTATAAATTTTATATATACCATAAGGAAAAGATGTCAGCAAAAATCTCTCAAGATTCTTGACCGACCTACTTCAGAAATTTTCTAGATACTTTAACAAATGTTCAGATAGACGGAAACTAAAATTTGTTTAAACAACAATGATCACAGGTTTTCTGTTAAAACCTAATGCGAGATTTGTTGTTTCGTTTCCTTTCTCACAGTTAATTTCACCTGCGATAGCAAGACATTTAAACTGTTAGAGGAACAGTTTCTCCCATAAATGTTCTTTAGTTCACCGGGTCAGATATATATATATATATATATATATATATATATATATATATATATAAGTATCTGACCCGGTGAACTCTGTTCCGCCTTAAAGCCAATACTTAATCATTTTTTGGATGTTAAGTTCAGTTTTTTATTAGGAAATAGAAATTAAAAAATTATCTACTTGTTGATCTCTGTTGTTCGCTCGATGATTTAGCATTGCCAATCGAGCCGTTTCTCGGGCTGCTTCACTTTGCTCTTGTGATTGAGAAGCACGAAGTCCAGCCATACTAACGCGGTGTTCTTCACGGGTAATTTGTTGTTGTTCTTCAGTCCTTTCATTGCCAATGTTTTGTATCCTTCTTGCATTACGGCTTTCTCGAGAAATATTCGATCTTGGTCGCGGCATTGTTAATGATGATTAAAAAAAATACAAATTATTTCTTTAAATTATTAATTAATGATATATACTGATACTTAACCATAGACGTTTAGCTGTCATTTGCGTTTTGTTATTCCATGTCAGACGCGCTTTTGTTATACCACGTTTTATAGTGACGTTTAGCTGACATTTGCGTTTTGTTATTCCATGCCAGACGCGTTTTTGTTATACCACGTTTTATAGCGGTCGAACGAGATAACAAGAATCCTATATCTGTCTCCTGGTTCTAAGCTACCTCTTCACCAATCTTCAGCCAAAAGCGGTCCAGCCGTTCTTGAGTTATAAACAGTGTAACTAACACGACTTTTTGTTATATATATATAAGGAGAAAGAGTGAAGCTATGCGAAATGCTATCACTGAAGGGTCCTCACAAATCCAGCATCTGAAGTAGTCTCCCTCAAACACCGTATTCCAATGATCCCAAGCCATTTACCCATTCATTTTAAGCGACTTTAATTCCCAATTAAGTCTTTGTTTGTAATAACATAAACAAGACTCTAGGTCGAAAAGAGGGTGGGGGGAGGGAGAGGAAATGGACAGAAAGGGATGGGGGGAGAAGAAAATGGACGTAAAGAGTGACGACAAGCATATGGACAAAGATAAGGGAGAGGAGAAGATGGAGAGTGAGAAGGAAGAGGATGAGATGGAGGGAGAGAGAGAGACACGGAGAGAGGAAGGAGGTGATGGACAAAGAGTGGGGGAGGAAGAGATAAGATCATACGTCCAATTCCCATGCTTATTTAGCAGTTGCGATGCACTGCCGGGTTCGGTAGTGTGTGTTATATGGACAATGAAACTGAAACAGAAAATGTAGGCAAACAACACAAAATAAATTCTTGTGTTCCGTTTATTTTCAGTCAGAAAATGGGCACCTATCGCATCCTAATTTCTAGTATTTATTGGAATACCAAATACTTTTTTTTTAATTGCGGGTCTTCTATAGCAGTAACACGTCTATAAACGCTGCCACCGTTTAAAACCCCCTCCCTCTGCATCGGATTCCACAGCGAGCGCTCGGGCGTGACGGCAGACGTGTTTACGCGCACTCCACGCAGAGCGGGAAATGAAAGTTGGGAAGTGATGGCCGCGATCTGCGGAAGCAGCGCAGATTTATGAAATGCCGGCTTCTGTTTATGGCCAGTTATCGGATGGGCTGCCGCTCCATGTGGTCACCCGCATATGGCGGTGGACAGATTCATTTCTCCGTCACCGATGAAACTGTGACGCGCAATCGGATGAGAGCGGCTTCGCCAATATTAATTGTGAAAGAGAGGCAACACGATGCAGAGTTGTTCGATTACAACGAAAGAAAAGTAAATATGTTAATATTATTCTAGTTTCATTCGTAATGAGCTCAAGAAGATTGTTCTTGTCTAAAAAGTTTCCCATTCTTTTTTGCTGTATCTGATCTCAGGCTCCAGTGATCAGTTTCTATATAGAAACGTAATTTTCATTACGTGAATACTGCATGCGATAATCATTAGCATCGAATCTAATTTTCGAATCACTCACTGCGAACGTGTCTTATAGAAAAATAAATTTCATAACTGTATTTAAATCCTCTATTCACGTTAAAGCTTTAAGTTTTTTGAAAAAAATTAGACTACACTAAGCTTTACATCAACAACTGAGACGATTTAGTCGACGTCTCTTTACAGAGATTGACGACAAAATCAGAATTTACAAAATATAAATACAGGCTGAACCCTAGCTACATCTACAATATTTGGCGGTTGTTCGAGGATACTTTCTTAGTTTTTTGGTACAAGGGACTCGTGACCTCGTTACAAAGAAATAATGTGATTATGATTAATCGGAATTGTTACTCCAGTTACCTTTCTGTTGAAACGCATTCAGAACAGTCAAAAAGCCTGTAATATGCTATCACCAAAAAGTGCAGTACAAACGCGAAGTACTGCAACAACTACCAGAGGCAAAAGTGCAGTGTACGCGCGGAAATACGGAGACTGATTAATATGGAACACACGGGAGCGGCAATCTGAATACATACGCCGCTACTCGTTACTTTCACCATATACGTATGCTATATTCACTGTATAAATAAAGTTTTCTAGCTATCAAAAAGTTTTTAATGCAGTAAATTTACTTGCATTTTAGATTTTTGTATATTAACATCCACACAGCTGTTTCATGCCCACAAAATTCCGTATTTTGTCACTGTGTTTAAACAAAACGAAGATCTTTGGACGAATGCATTTCAGTAATTGTGATTATTAAGGAAGTAATATAGGTTGTATACAGGCCTTTGCGACCGTAGTGAAAGTTTTCTTTGGGCCATACGCGTTTCGTTGTATTTTAAAGAATCTTCAGTGGTCGCTGTAATTGTGTAGTTTTTTTGCCCAGTTGAGAAGATCGTAAACAGTTCTCATGTTTTAAATTACTGCTATTAAATAGTATTAAATTACTGTTAATACCATCTTATGTTTCCTGCTTCATTCGTAATGTTTTTCTACACGTAGTTGTTCGCTTTTAGTACGCTGCGCTTCAGTGACACAGAATGTATTTTTGTTTTCATGTTGTGCAGATCAACTTACTACTCCGGAACTTTGTTATGTTGCGTGGAGCGATCGTTTTTTGTTTTGTTTGTGAAAGCGTCTGTTATTCCTCTGTGTATCTGTTTATATTTATCGAATCGTTATGTGTGTGTGTGTGTGTGTGTGTGTGTGTGTGTGTGTGTGTGTGTGGTGCCATTTCTGCTGCATAGCTTATTATCGTAATAAATTAATGGTTTTACGATACCATTAGCGTTGGTCATTTAATGGTTATCTTTACCCAATATACATCACAAAAAAATAGCTTCGAACGTAACCAGGTATGGATAGGAATTTGAAGTTTTTCAAACTTTTTTCTAGTTGAAACCATTATGTTCAACTAACTTAGTTAGTAATTACGCCCTTTCCATAACAATTATTAGCTGTGTAACCTGTATTGGGTATATTCTAGGAATGTGGAGCCCTTAAGAGATTTATGAAGTCGCTTCGTCACCACTCATGACGAAATTAATAAATAAAAGAGATGAAGTACGATCGTTTCAGGTGGCAACTAGAAATTCATGTGGATATATAGTTTATCACAAGCGTACCTGCAACTTTGTCATTTCTTCATGTAATTTTTGAGATTAATTAGGGTCAACAGCGAAGCTCATAACCTTACACGGGTGATTCATTAATAGTGTCTCTGAGTCTTTAGGGAGAGAGGGAAGACAGCAGACAAGTAACAGTGGTGCATTAGATGAATCTAAAATTCGTAGCCGGCCGGAGTGGCCGTGCGGTTCTAGGCGCTACAGTCTGGAACCGCGTGGCCGCTACGGTCGCAGGTTCGAATCCTGCCTCGGGCATGGATGTGTGTGATGTCCTTAGGTTAGTTAGGTTTAAGTAGTTCTATGTTCTAGGGGACTGATGACCACAGCAGTTAAGTCCCATAGTGCTCAGAGCCATTTGAACCATAAAATTCGTATATCGGTCTCAAACAAACAGAACAAAGCGAGGCAGCCTTCACAGTAAGGAAGAAAAAGCTACGAATCCATTTTTCTGGACTACTTTTGGCTCAAGCAAGCTATTCACAGAAAAAGAATACACAAAAGAACACAATAAAAATAGCGGCGAGAGTTCGTTCCAGGTTGGGTTGGTTGGTTTGGGGAAGGAGACCAGACAGCGAGGTCATCGGTCTCATCGGATTAGGGAAGGATGGGGAAGGAAGTCGGCCGTGCCCTTTCAGAGGAACCATCCCGGCATTTGCCTGGAGTGATTTAGGGAAATCACGGAAAACCTAAATCAGGATGGCCGGACGCGGGATTGAACCGTCGTCCTCCCGAATGCGAGTCCAGTGTCTAACTTCGTTCCAGGTCTTAGGAAAAATTACTAGATGTATCGAGAGAAAGAGCGGGCTAATCTGAAGGAAATAAGCAAGAAGTTAATGAGCCATGAGAGTAACAGATAGGAGAACGAGGGCGTATGTGTAAGTGAGCGTAGCTTGCCACGGCAGCATGCTGGTCCTAGGCTGCTCGTAGAAATGGATGCGAGTGTGTGTTGTTACTGCGATCGTGGAAATAGCGTTGCGTCTTCTTGAGATACGACCGGATTCCCATCGTGAGAGTCCAGTACACGTCTCACTCCCCGGTAATGAAGTTCACCGCATGTTACAACTAAAATGGCGGCGGACTTGCACGTCAGTCTTCACAACGAGCTGCAACCAACCGATCACGAATAGATAATGCTTCGGAGTAAGTTGGAGAGTGCTTCGCCGTTTTATTTATTTATTTCCTTATCCTGTGTGCCACTCCTGTAAAATATAGTCCTTGCTCCCAACCTTACACGGGAGGCTGCGCTGACCTCCTGTGCGATATTTGATGATTGAGTTGCAGGGGAACTTAAGTTTTTTATATTGGCTAGTTCAGAGTGGCAACAGTCCAGATTTACTGAAAAAAGGGTGTTCTTCCGCGACGCCGTTGCAGGGAAGCAACTGTTTGAGATTATCTTAATAAACTGATATCCAATATGTATGTTTGCAGGTGGGGATATTCAGTCGCCAAATAATTGTTAAAAATTCATGGTGAACCTTTAGCTGTCGTTTATTCTGCTCAATGCGTTTCGCTACTAGTTTTGGTCAAATGTCTGTCTTCAAATATAAGCTAGCATCAACAGCTGGAAAGTTGTACCATAATAAGAGCAATTTGTTCTTTTGAGAGCACCGTAACAGTAAGAATTTTTTAACAATAATAGCTGTGTACAATAGTTTTCATAAAGAAGCAAAGTTCATAACGACAGCTATTCAGACGCTCAGTTTCCAATAATCTCAAAGTTATGCGGACCTTTTCGTCCTGTGCGGTCCCTTTCCTTCGCAATAACTTAATTTGTTCGGAATCGCGGGTAAAATTACTTTTTTGGGGGGAAATTTGCCTATCAGATTTACCAGCTCATTGATTACGCACGCAGCATCGACCTGCGATTGGGGTCTTTTGGTTTGTAATCTCTTCTACAGTTCTAATCTGTGATTTGATTTTGTATTAATGAAGTATTTCGCGAATTCTTAATAATAGGGGCTGGTGCCTCTCCACGTTTGTGCGCTACAGCTATAAAAGTCTCCCACAGCGGTGCCAAGTTGGTTTATAACGGTCACAATCCGCACGCTCGAAGCTGATTGGCTGTCACTTTTATGACCGTAGCTCCACAGCGGTGCATTTACGACCTGTGATTATCTGGAAATCGGTGCATTTACGACCAGTGGTTGTCTGGAAAATTTGGCTTGCTTCGTCGTGCTGTACCCTGCTCTGACCTTGTTACCAGGTTGTTTTTCTCTCGTCCCATTTAGCCGGGAAGCAGGTGACACCTTATTCTGCAGTATGTTCATTGAGTAGCGTCTCGTAATGCATCTACCTTCCCAGCATCACTTCGAATAATAAAAGCCTGTTCGAGCGGTACAGTATGCAGTGTGAGCAAATCCCGGAATTTGAATAGCACACCTCTATTTGCCAGATGTCTGCCCCCGGTAGCTGAGTGGTCAGCGCGACAGAATGTCAATCCTAAGGGCCAGGGTTCGATTCCCGGCTGGGTCGGAGATTTTCTCCGCTCAGGGACTGGGTGTTGCGTTGTCCTAATCATCATCATTTCATCCCCATCGACGCGCAGGTCGCCGAAGTGGCGTCAAATCGAAAGACTTGCACCCGGAGAACGGTCTACCCGACGGGAGGCCCTAGTCACACGACATTTGCCAGATCATTTGCGGTTGTGGTGCTGAACTTATCGCAGCGGAAACATGAACGGGCTTGCGTCCGATAACGGCTTAGTAGACTTGCGAGATAAGCGGCAGTGTGGTCAGTCAAACAAGTCGGACCCAGATAAGCAGCGAGCACCGCGCTGGGAATTGGTGCTGCTGCCTTTGTGGAGCTGCAAGCGTCAACAGACAAGAGAGCCGTGTTGTTTGTAAACAGCTGCGGCACACGAAAAATTTCGCCCACGGTCCGACGAACAGCTTACCGAGTGGCAGAAAGTCTCTACGATTACATTGCCTGTTAATGAACAGGTGCGCTACAGTGAGTGACGCTTCGTCACATAACGTTAAGTCATTATGTGGGATGGAGCGGGGATACCAGTCTTAGATCGGTCATACAGTTCAATGGTTTCCTTGAAGCCCTTCAGCGAAATGTCAATAATTTTTCCCTTGATTGGACCACTACGGAATTTTAAACTCATCCCTGGCGAATCAGACTCTCATTTCCCTCCTTTCCATTTTACTTACTGGTAGAGAGGGTCATAGGAAACAAGCACATATTATGTTGAAACTTCTTTATTTAAATGAGCGTGGGTTTACTTAAATTGCTGAATGACTGAGATCCACAATATCCTAGCGCAACGCAATCTCACTGCAAAAAAAAAAAAAAAAAAAACAAAAACAAAAACCCTAACTTCAAATAATTAATTCAAATCAATGGCCCTGACAAAAATCTTCATTACGTGAACTACTGCAATACAGCGAGCATCAATACTGCCAGCTAAATAAAAGATTCTAACTACTAAAGCCACTAACTACTAATAGGCATGTGGTTAGCAAAGGAAAGATTTTGTTGCAAACCAAATAATGTATTTTTTTTACCTTAATAATCCAGTTCAGACACGAATATAAATCGTCATTGACATCTAGAACCAAGGTATATAATCCTGAATAATAATGGCTCTGAGCACTATGGGACTTAACAGCTGTGGTCATCAGTCCCCTAGAACTTACAACTACTTAAACTTAGAACTACTTAAACCTAACTAATCTAAGGACCTCACAAACATCCATGTCCGAGGCAGGATTCGAACCTGCGACCGTAGCAGTCGCGCGGTTCCGGACTGGGCGCGTAGAACAGCTCGGCCACCGCGGCCGGCCATTAATAATATTCAGTCTCCAAGTCGAACATGTACAGATCAGTAGCCTACGCTAACACTTCAGACCTCTACCCTCCATCAATGCTAACTTCTCACATCTAACATCCATCACTGCTGGCTGTTCACCTCCAACAGCCCAACAGTACTTCCATCACTGCTGGCAACTAACTTCCAACAAGTCCAACCAGCCACAGAGTCTCTTACGAAGTGCAGTCAGAGATTTAATACAGAGCGCTGCATAGCGCTACCAACATACGAATACCTAAACAACCTACTTTCAATGTATCTGAAACTTCTCCACGGTTTCAAATTGTGTGTCATATCGAGTCTCATACCCGAGCCACCCTTGTCGTTGCATGCGAAACTTTTACCTGCTAAGCTATCCAGGCATGTTTCTCTCTGCTGCTTCCCAGATTCCACTGAAACTTCTCTCCACACCTTTCTGAGCTAGCTCTCTCGGAAGAAAGAATACTTGAGATAAATGGGTTTGCCACAAAGAAACTATAGATTGTTTCCAGAATAGGTCTTTTGTTCGGCAGCGGAATGAATTCTGTTGTTAATCATTAGAGACATAAAAATTTCTTGAACTACCGTGACTGAAACGCTGACGTTTCATTTTCCTGTGGCTTCAGCTAAGCCGTAGATCTGTTAAATCTACCTCTGGCGTCTTTCGAAAAGTTTGGGAAGTTCGCTTTTCGAAACCTTATCAAAAAGTGTCGATTCATAAATCTATACTTCGCAGTTAAAGTTCATTTCAAAAACATTGTGCTAGGTGTGTGATCACGTTATTATGTGATAAAAGTGCTATCAAGTTTTGGCTACTATTGCAGACAGCCTTCATCAGGCTATTCTCATGATAGTTACCCACAATACTAAGCGTCACTGCTCCTTTTTGTTATATCATGAGACGGTGACACACTCATAAGAACATAATTGAAAAAGAATCTTTAAGGTGGGCCACTGAAATAATTCGTTGTCTTATTTGTAGCTATTTAAGTATAAAATGTACCGGAGATTCGCGAAAACGTGAAGGTCAGTGCTACAAGGATTGTGAATGGCTTACTAAAAGAAGTGGACAAGTATTCTATAAGGTAAAGCCGAAATCACATTGCCATGCCCGTCGACAAATTACAGCCTACAACGCTTAAATTGTGTTACGTACTATTGTATTCATTACAGCCTCCTGGACTTCCGCGCGTTAACATGGGCTTCGGAGATTCAGGGAGGCGCGCCGGCCCTGGATGGATGAGAGTCGTTGTGACGGCCAGCATGGATATGTACTTTTTAGGTGGTTTCCCACATACCGGGTTGACAATGTTCTTCGTGAGTCCCACGATTCGAAAACATTTAGAAAACGTGCGCACATATTCACATTGGGTATCACTGGATGTAGACAGTTTGGTTGCACAAATTTCTTCAAAAAATGGTTCAAAATGGCTCTGAGGACTATGGGACTTAACATCTGTGGTCATCAGTCCCCTAGAACTTACAACTACTTAAACATAACTAACCTAAGGACATCACACACATCCATGCCCGAGGCAGGATTCGAACCTGCGACCGTAGCGGTCACGCGGTTCCAGACTGAAGCGCCTAGTACCGCAAGGCCACACCGGCCTGCACAAATTTCTTCCCAGGTGGAAAAAGGATTGGCGACGTGAAGGGCATCCGTCCACCCTGCTACTAAGATTGGCAAATCCGAAAATTAACACGAGGACCTCGTGATGATACGGGAAAAGACCAGGAAAAGAAAACTGTTATATTCACCAAATACTCGCGGCACCAAACACCGAAAGCAGTTGGGTGGTTAGGAGACCATACTGCGAGGTCATCGATGTCATCGGATTAGGGAAGGATGGGAAGAATGTCAGCCGTGACAATTCAAAGGAACCTTGCCAGCATTTTCCTGAAGCGATTTAGGGAAATCACGGGAAACCTAAATCAGGATGGCCGGACGCGGGATTGAACCGTTGTCCTCCCGAATGCGAGTCCAGTGTCTAACCTCTGCGCCACCTCGGTCGGTAAAGCAGTTGGTGTTAGAGGTTGGCTTGCTTACTAAGGGAAATGTTATGGTAACACAAATAAGCAACAATCAGCAATTTACAATAATTTATTGAAAGAAATTATGTGTTACGTATCTTGAGTATGGAGAGGACGCGTGGCAATGTAGTTAAAAGTTCACTTCCACTGGTCTATCCTTTGGCACTGGTCTACCCTGAATCCAGTGCATGATGAACTTAAGTAATACATTATGCAAACTGAAGGAGTAGTGGGAGAATGATAAAGAAAGGAAAGGGATTATTGATATCCGCTGCATCAGGATTTTGTGCGACATCAGTGGCGACGATTGAAAATGTTTGCAAAGAGGGATTCGAACCCAGGATCTCCTGCTTATAAGGCAGTGGCGTTAACCATTGCGCCACCCGGACTCAGTGTTTCGTCGCAACTGTAGAGACTATCTTTGGCACCCCTCTCGGCCAACTCATCTTCCCACCTAGCGCCACCTACCCGCAGTTCCTGCCCATGTCCTCCATGCTCACTACTTAAGACTTTCCTGCAGGAGGTCAGACGTAATTTTGTATCCGCACTGAATGTGGTGGAGCCATTGCCAATCGAGGCGAATCAACTGTAAAAGATGGGGCAATGAAGTGGCTCAGAGGAATGGATACAGTTGGATGTGACTCTCTCATACTGCTGGAATCATTGTGCAGGGAGCTGTTGGATATGGTCATTGTTGAAGGGAAGTTGAATTCTCGGCAGTATGTGTTAACTATGGCAAACCCTTCACGACCAGGGTACTAAATGGCATATTCCAGCAGGACAGTGCAAGAGCACACACTGCAGTTCACGCCACAAACGCCTTGAGGATGAGGATGTACATATCCTTGACTCCTTTGCTGGTCCCCTGATTTGTCACGTGTTTTTCGCGATGGGAAGACGTAATTACCATATTAGCTTCCTGCCAGCAATCTTCCAGAACTGACACAGCATGTGTTTCAGACATAGCAAGAAATTTTGCAGGATGACGTCTGGAGGCTGGATGCTTCCTTGCCACAGCGAATACAAGAGTGTATTTATACCTGTTGGGGCTATTTTATTTAACTGATTTTAACATCAATAATTGTTCAAATATTTCATCTTCCATGTTCTGCTTATGTCGTCTCATTATTATTCCACGAAAAGAAAGCAGTTGTTCATCAAAAGCAAGTTCGCTTTCTTTTTTGTTATTTGCGAACTGACCACTTAGGATCACTCAGCAGGATTTGACATTAAAGGATTTTTTTTTTAAAGTTAGATACCTCTTCGAGGAATCTAGACTACTTCCAGTATCTTTTAAATATTGTAGCGTTTGCAGATCTATTGTAGTGTTGCTACTATACCTGGCTACAGAATAAACAGAGTCGTCATCAAACATGTTGCAAGTTCTTCCCACCTTCTTCCTATTTCGCCTTCTGCACTTCTGAAATTAACAGTTCTTTAACGTATTCTCTGCTATTTTCGGCACTCATTTCGATTGAAGAAAAAAAGGGTATAATACGGATGCTAGTATGCCATCGTTTGCATTTGGTTTCTCTAAGTTATAGTATCTCTTAAAATGCCAATTACGACTTTCTTTAATAACTTGTGTTAGCACACCGTAGTACATTGGTTTATCCATTTGCACACTGCGCAGTATTCTCTCCATTCTCATTATTTCTGCCAGAAGACAGCGATAGTAGGTATCTTTGCCCCTTCTAAAATCCTGATGCCGTCAGCTCATGTATTCATTAAGAAACAGTATTTTTATTTCTTTAAAAGGTGCTAATACGATTACCCTTAAAGTTTAATTTAGAGTATCCTTGACTGTGAGTAGATCTTGAATTCCATCGTGTTGGACATGGATAAGCAGGGGAGTTTCCATTTGATGCTAAATATGCTTCATAAGCTTTAGGAGACCCTGAATACAGATTCCGAAGTGCTTGGCATTTTGACATTGCTGCATCATAATTTATTTGTATGAATTACTTTGACATCTGCCTTATACTGAAACTTCTTTATTTAAATGTGTGAATCTGTACTTAAATTGCTGAATGGCTGAGAAGATGAAACTTCTACGTTATTTGATTCTGAAACAGCTGAGTAAAACTGAACGTACTGAGCCTACTTTCTCTTTACTTTTTCTTATCATGTCAACACTGACCCACAATATTCCAGCGCAACGCAATCTGACTGCTCAAAAAAAAAAAAAAAAAATAAAGTAAAGTAAAAAAATAAAATAAATAAAAATAAAATAAATAAATAAAATAAATTAAGACCTGACTTTAAATAATTAATACAAAAGAATAGCCCTGAATAAGAAGCAGTCCTGACAATAACTTACACATTTCATTAAGCACTTACCTCACAAAAATCTTCATTACGCGACCTTCTGCAACACAGCGAGCCAGCTAAACAAAAGAGTCTAACTACTAGAGTCACTAACTACTAATAGGCATGTGGTTAGCAAAGGAAAGATTGTCGCAAACCAAATAATGTATTTTTTATCTTAATAATGTGATATCCAGTTCAAACACGAATATAAATCGTCATTGATATCCACTACAAAGATATATAATCATGAATAATTTTCAATTTCCAAGTCGGATACTTCCAGAATTTTAGCCTACGCTAACACTTCAGACCTCTACCCTCGATCAATGCTAACTTCTCACATCTAACATCCATCACTGCTGGCTGTTTACCTCCAGCTGCCCAACAGTACTTCCATCACTGCTGGCGACTAACTTCCAACTGTCCAACACTACTGGCGATTAACTTCCAACAACGAGTCCAAACAAAGCGCAGTCAGAGATCCAATGCAAAGCGCTACACAGCGCTGCCAACACAGAAGCAGTCCACTTGCAATACATATCTCTCTTAAAGCTGTTTAATGTAATGTGTGTGAGCTCGCTGCTCATTGATTCAATTCCTTTGCTATTATCAAACGATTTCGGTACATTTTACATTAAACAAACAATAATGGGGTACGTATAACGCGTACTCAAGCATTACTGCCTTTTCTAATAATTAGGGTCACATTCACTTGACTATTGCACCCTCTGTATACGTCATGGAACTACTTTTGTTTAAACAAATGGCCCTTTAAATGAATCTAAACTATGGAGTATGAAATCACAATACCAAAAGAAGCATTTTTTCTCTCTGAAAATATAACATATGTATGTGTTAAGTATATCAAATAAAATAGAAAATGCGTTTTGAAAAAAGTATTTCAAATACAAAATATAAATAGGTGTTTTGCATTTTGTATTTGCATTTCAGATACATGTATTTCACATAATTCACATCTCTGAGATCTGGTTATCAACGATGCAATACTTTCCATCTGTGTAGTACCAATGAAGGATACAGTGACTGCAGTGTGCGTAATACGAGTCTCAATGATATTAACAGTGTATCTTTGGCTGAGATTGCATCACTTGTCGCTCTTCATTGCACAGTTCGCTGATCAGAGATACCATCCTCTATACAGGCGCTGTTCCCCACAAGGAACACAACCGTTTTGGTCAAGTAAAGAATGCTGATGTTAAAATAGCGTGCTCGAATAGTTTGCAGTCAGTCTGTAGGCTTCAATAACTTCCTGTAGGGAATAAGGTAAGGGCAATCCGTATCACTAAACACCATGTGGGAAATCACACATTTTGGTGAAAAATGCCGGTGGTAGTAGCTCGTGCTTATTAACAGTAGCTGTAGAACAGTCAGTAAGCATAGAGTGAGTCCCCTTCGGGAAAGGAGCAACCTTTCCTGGGCTGGGCACATACGTAACTGATTGGCTGGATCCATCTCTTACGTTACTTATTGCTTTGTTCAAATTTAGATCAGGTTGTTTTACCCTTATTTATTTATCGTTATAGTTAGTAACTTGTAGGTTCACGTTTGAATTTTTCCATAAATTAAACTTCTGTGTGACAGTATAATTCAATTTGTGACTATGTGCTCTATTTACAAATTCCATAAAAATTGTTAACTCCGCGATCAGGCCAAGACGACAGCGCTATGTCGACCGGCCACCGTGTCATCTTCTGCAGTAAGATGTCATTCCTATGCAGTATGGAGGAGCGTGGGAGTCAGCAAGTCCTCCTCACGGCCGTTATCGGCTTTTCAATCCTTGGAGCCGCTACTTATCACTCAAGCAGAATTGATATCACGAGGCTAAATGCCAGTACTGGGAGTTGAAGCCGGGTCTTCCGTATTGCAGTCACACACGCTGAGCACTCAGCATCAGAGGTAAACTTTCTAATCATTTTTTTTTTTTTGTCATCAGTCTACTGACTGGTTTGATGCGGCCCGCCATGAATTACTTTCCTGTGCTAACCTCTTCATCTCAGAGTAGCACTTGTAACCTACGTCCTCAATTATTTGCTTGACGTATTCCAACCACATGCAGCTTCATCTTGTTCGTAACATTTACAGTCTTTTTTTGGCCCACCTCCCGAAAGCAACAAATGACGATCCAAGTGTCAATAGTTATAATGCATTCATGTTTTTCCATTTGCTTTGCAGTCGTCAGCGCGAACACTGACTTAGTACCGCTCTTCAAGCTAGCCAATCCTGTGAAGGCCGGTCATCACTTCATATCTACTGCCGTCTAGGTCCACCTGAGGACACTGGTTGCTTTACTCAAGCCTTGGTATCACTCTGCAATCCCCCCCCCCCCAACACGCCGGCCGCAGTGGCCGTGCGGTTCGAGGCGCTTCAGTCTGCAACCGCGCGACCGCTACGGTCGCAGGTTCGAATCCTACCTCGGGCATGGATGTGTGTGATGTCCTTAGGTTAGTTACGTTTAAAAACAAACACAAACGCGCGCGCGCGCACACACACACACACACACACACACACACACACACACACACACACACACACACACACACACAGTCCTTAATGTCTCAGGCTCTCTACTAACAACTTGTCCCTTGTTTTACTCACTGTTTTTTCCTCAGTTCGATGCATTTCCTGTTCATTACCTATTCGATCTATTCACCTAATGGTCAATATTATTCTGTTTCAAAATCTGCTATTCTTTATCTTCCACTACTGCTCGTCGTCCATGTTTCGCTTTCGAAAAAAGCTTCCGAACACTTAAATATGTCTTAAATGTTAAAATATCTCTTTTTCACAAACGATCTTCTTGTTATTGTCAGACTACTTTTTACGAGTATATCCTCTCTAGGCGGCCGCTGTGACCGAGCGGTTCTAGGCTCTTCAGTTCGGAACCGCGCTGCTGCTACAGTCGCAGGTTCGAATCCTGCCTCGGGAATGGATGTGTGTGATGTCCTTAGGTTAGTTAGGTTTAAGTAGTTCTAAGTTCTAGGGGACTGATGACCACAGATGTTAAGTCCCACAGTGCTTAGAGCCATTTGAATTATATCCTCTCTACTTTCCCCTTCGTCAGTTAATTTGTTGCCCAAATAGCAATAACTTGTGTACTACCGTTAAACTGGGCTGCTTTGTGACACTTTTACCTCTTTTTGTAAAACAACCCCATACAAATATATACTGCGACATTTAAGTTCCAACTCTTATCCTTTAGTTTGGTATCAGTGAAGTTTTTACGTGCTTTGAGATATTCGGAATATGAAATATTAAGTCACAAAATTACCTCCCATCTCGGAGCAACATTGTAACATGAAGTTCAAATGGTTCAAATGGCTCTGAGCACTATGGGACTTAACATCTGAGGTCATCAGTCCCCTAGAACTTAGAACTACTTAAACCTAACTAACCTAAGGACATCACAAACATTCATACCCGAGGCAGGATTCGAACCTGCGACCGTAGCGGTCGCGCGGTTCCAGACTGTAGCGCCTAGAACCGCTCGGCCACTCCGGTCGGCTAACATGAAGTCTAGGACAGGAAAACAGAGACAAATTCATGTGTCAGAAAGATGACCTAGTGTCTGTTTATCACACAGCTACAACGTTGTTACAAATTTGAGGAATTTTATGGGTTTTATTTTGTCCATGGACAGGGAAACATTTATCACTGAGTTTTCCAGTTTGCTGAACTTTAATTTTCTAATCTTAAAATCAAAAACATTTTAGGTCTATCCTAATTGTCACAAAATAGGAACGGAAAGAAAGTAAGCTACGTTAAAAAAGGTAATTAAACAAAACTTTTACACGCTTATTTACGCATCTATTCAGCGAAACTGTGTTAGGAAATAAGGAGGTCAACGCACATTTAACACAATATCCTCTAAGGTAGGTAATAAGTTCAAACTGTCTGACACCTATTACAGGTTGACTAGTAAGAGAAAAAACACAGACATGACATTTTTAATACATTGTTGTGAATAACTGTATGTTACATGTACTATGACATTTTTAATACATTGTTGTGAATAACTGTATGTTACATGTACTATCTTTTTTACATTTACAGATATCCCTAATTTCATTAATGAGGCTGGTAACGGTTTTCTACAATTTTAATTGTTACATTTGCTTTTGAAGCTGTACGTGCTGTCACAAAGTTACTCCTATAATGCGTGGGAAGAAATGTTTTATAAAATTTAACTTTCATACGTAATGGTCTGCATATACAGGGTGTTACAAAAAGGTACGGCCAATCGTTCAGGAAACATTCCTCACACACAAAGAAAGAAAATATGTTATGTGGACATGTTTCTAGAAACGCTTACTTTCCATGTTACAGCTCATTTTGTTACTTCTCTTCAAATCACATTAATCATGGAATGGAAACACACAGCAACAGAACGTACCAGCGTTACTTCAAACACTTTGTTACACGAAATGTTCAAAATGTCCTCCGTTAGCGAGGATACATGCATCCACCCTCCGTCGCATGGAATCCCTGATGCGCTGATGCAGCCCTGGAGAATGGCGTATTGTATCACAGCCGTCCACAATACGAGCACGAAGAATCTCTACATTTGGTACCGGGGTTGCGCAGACAAGAGCTTTCAAATGCCCCACTAAATTAAAGTCAAGAGGGTTGAGGTCAGGAGAGCGTGGAGGCCATGGAATTGGTCCGCCTCTACCAATCCATCGGTCACCGAATCTGTTGTTGAGAAGCGTACGAACACTTCGACTGAAATGTGCAGGAGCTCCATCGTGCATGAACCACATGTTGTGTCGTACTTGTAAAGGCACATGTTCTAGCAGCACAGGTAGTGTATCCCGTATGAAATCATGGCGGTGAATCAAGGAAGTACAGTACATACTGACGAAACTAAGATGAGCTCTAACATGGAAATTAAGCGTTTCCGGACACATGTCCACATAACATCTTTTCTTTATTTGTGTGTGAGGAATGTTTCCTGAAAGTTTGGCCGTACCTTTTTGTAACACCATATATATATAATCAGTCTACCTACATTTATCTCTTCAAAATTATCGCCACTAGAAGAAATTTTCTAGAAATCTGCGCATATATTTTTCCACCTGCAAGCAAACTGAATTCGTGTGTAGATCAAGTGTAATATACGTACTTCCAGCTTCCACCACTAATAGCAGCACGTGGAAGAATTCACTGTAACATAGCTATACAGGTACGTTGAATGTTGACGCCAGTTTCAATATCTAAAAATAAAAAAAAGCTGGAGTGCACTGTTGTCACAAAGTTTCCCAGTTTCACGGGACTTTTAGTATCTCGTTTCCTAACGCAATTCTCCAAGCATAGTTTGATTTAATTGGACTACACTACGCTTATATTGTAAGCCTCTTTGAAGACATTGTCCACTCTAATCAACTGCTCTTCCAAATGCCTTGACATCTATGACAGAATTACGAAATCCTTGGCACATGAACTCTGACTACCTCTGGAAACGTATCTTTGGTTTCCTGTACTACTTGCTCAGTATACAGACTGAACAACATTATAGTAGGCTACAACCGTACCTCGCTCCCTTGTCACCGACTGCGACAGATCACACAGTCGGAAACCAGTGCGTCATTCATGGCCTGAATTGCTTCCGCAGCCGCTCGCTAGGAACATTTGAGGCATTTCCATGTGTTGCTGCCCAGCAACAGGTTGCGGAAGTCGACGGCCCCTTTCGGCGATGACGCAACAGCTCCGCGTCCCAACGATGCCAGCGCCGCTGTGCTCGCAGCTAAACGGCTTGTCCATGAGTGCAAACTAGCTTCTGTACGAGTGTACCTACTATATGCAGTAGAGATGGGCAAACTCGTTCATCTTTGGGAAGTAGTTCACTAGTGATCGCTCTTTGTTGGGAACCGTTCATTTTTACTCGTTCACCGTTCATTTGTGCTTGGTGTATGGTTCTTATGAAAAATTGAAAATTAGTAGCATAAGTGACTGAAGATGGAAGGCGCCAAGAGGGAGCACTTGCCTCCAAAATGAAATGGTTCAAATGGCTCTGAACACTATGGGACTTAACTGCTGAGGTCATCAGTCCCCTAGAACATAGAACTACTTAAAGCTAACTAACCTAAGGGCATCACACACATCCATGCCCGAGACAGGATTCGAGACTGCGACCGTAGCGGTCGCGCGGTTCCAGATTGAAGCGCCTAGAACCGCTCGGCCACACCGGCCGGCCGCGCGCGATTCCACTGTAGCGTTATGTGGCTGATCGCAGTGAAATAATGTAAGGTGGCGCACGAAATACCGGCCCCAAGTACAGACTGCTCGCCAATTACGCACGATTTGTTGACCGCTACGAGCAGAATAGATAAACATGTAATAATTAGGCAGTGAAGAAATAATAAATAAGCTAATGCAAACAACAACTTCGAAACAATAGATGACGATTGGTGGGCGACAATGAGCAGTCTAGCACTCGGGGCCGATTTTTCTTGCGCCCCCCTGTACCACTGAAATAATATTGTAGAAGTTATCATATTCTCTTTACAACATGTGACACCAGACACTCTATTATGGAGCGCGGGCTTCATTCGATTGTAAGTCGGTCTGTCTTCCATAACAATGAACATACTCTTTTACCTTGGATCAAAAAAAGACGGCAAATGGCCACTTGTGTGTGCCGTGGGGACTATCTTTGCATGTGTAATAAAAAAAAAATCTTTCAAGTATTTCTTCTGCTGTTTATCGAAATAGTGAAGTAAGTTGATATGTCGTTTTGTTACCTGAATATATGTATTACATACCACGTAATTTTTATGTAATTTAGGTAATTATAAAATACATTTTAATTACCGGTTATGGACGCTGAATAGAATACGAAAAGAACCAGAAGTTCAGAGTTCAAAAAAGGTTTGAAACAGACCTAGAATGGGCGTGCGCAGTGAACGAAACGAATAACGACTCGATACTGAACATCTATGAGCAGTCAGCAGTGGAACTGCGACGATTGGCCACGCGAAGAAGGAAGAGTCCGGCCGAGCGAGACCGAGACAGACGGGAACGGGACCGAGGCTGGAACGAGACCGGCCGGCGTGCCGTTGCGGGAACCAGACCGACCGTTTTCCGTTCCCGGGAACTATAAGTAGAAAGCCGCGACCGAAATGATGAAAGACCGTTCCTTAGAATTCGTTCCTCGCTCGTTCCGTTCATCTTGATGACAGTTAGTCCGCGAACGACCCATCTCTAATATGCAGCAGCGGTCGTTTCCAGGGGCTCGCCGGACAAACTCCCTCTCAAAAACGGTCTTCGCTTTCGAAGGTTTTAGATGACGTTGAACTGGTACCAGGCCGTCATCTGACACTTCACCACTGACTTAAGGGGCTCCGGAACGCCCTATACTTGCAATGTTAAAATAACGCTTATAAATTACATCTTTCCTCACAAAGTATTTGAGGTAGGAAGTTGAACTTTTTACAGATTACTTATTGGAATATGGGCTACAACTTAACACAGGGATTTTACAAAATTTTAGTTCAGTTATTAAAGATGATTTTTTTTTCAATTGTAATGAAAATTCACAACATTTTTTTGCAATTTTTTGTTTATATATTCAAAAATATACAGTTTTTTGGAAAAAGGCTGTGTTAAATTATGCAGAAGGTACTGTGTAACATTTACTGAAAGTTTGAAACAAATATGTTTGGAAGATCCTTAGAAAACATGTAATTAGTATGAGAAAATAAAAGTTTTGGGAATCGAGCGACAAAGATTGGATTAACTTTTTAGTGCATTCCAGGTCCATAGGATGGATTATCTTCATCCTCTGCAAACTCCTCCTCCAGCTTCCTCTTGTTCCTCCTCCTGTTTACTCTTGCTTGTATTTCTAGACTCTTTACAGCCCTGTCTGCAGCCCGAAGGCGTTCCTTGTCTAAAGCAAGCATCGCTCGTACCATGTTAGAACCTATCTTCATTCCCATATTTCTAAATACCTTGCACCTTACAATGTTGCCATCATTGAAAGTCGCAACAGGATCATACACACCAAAGTGAAGTGTTTCTATTCCAACAAATACACTCTTGGGGATTCTCGACCATATAACACTATTTACACTTTCATTGGGGTTTTGAGTTTTTCCGTGAATACACTTTTTCAACAGTTCAGGTGCTGCTAAGTCTCTGAAAATAGGTTTTATCACCTCCATTATTGCATGAGGCAGACTATGCTTATGAGTGTACACTTCACCAGTTAGCAATCCTTTGTTATATTTACACCAACTGTCTTCTTCTTTGGGACACAAGCTATGTTGGGGATTTTCATCGTATTTGTTGTTTACAGTAATAACACATACCTTTGGCTTTCCAACATTTCTCCTTTTCTTAAAAGCTTTCAGAGGATTTCTAATAACTTTACTTTTACTCATTATTATACTTCAACAAAACAGAGACTCAAGAAACAGAATTAATTACGAATATTTTCGAGATAACGACAGAGTAAATAAACATGAAACAATCGACAATCACACCAGCGATATATATTGAACCATCACAGGTTAGCCACAACACATACTTTATCTCACATCACTAAAATGTACCTGATGAACACGGACGTTAATAATAACACCATTTGACAGCAGTTTAACAGCGCCACAGTGGGTCACACCCATGTAGAACACATTTCAAAAAAAATTTAAAAATAGTTGTAGTCTTCGGAATTGAATAAATTATATATCTATTAAAAGATAATTGCAGATTCAGAAAACGCAAAAAAGTAAAAATTGAACTTTTCATGATTTTGAGCCTTTCCGGAGCCCCTTAAGTAAGTAACAGCGAATTAAAATGAAACAACAGGAAGTCCAGGATGGAATAATGACAGTATTATGAAAAGGATAGATTGCTACTCACCATGCAGTGGAGATGTCGAGTCGCAGACAGGCACAACAGAAACTGCTAAAAGAGTAAGCTTTCAGCCTTCTTCAGAATGAGACAACACACGCACCAACATTCACGCAAACAGCTCACACACGCACGGCCACGTCTGTGGCAGCTGAGGTCAGACTGAGTAGCCAGAGACGGTGGCCATCCGTGTGAGAGTCGTGTCTGCTTGTGTTCGCTGTCTTCTTCGGAGCAAGTCCTTTTGGCCGAAAGCTTACTTGTTTATCAGTCTTTATGTTGTGCCTGTCTGCGACTCAACATCTCCACTATATGGTAGGCAGTTATCTATGCTTTTAATGGTACTGTCAGCGAAGTAAAATGAGCCGGCCATGTGGCCGACCGGTTCTAGGCGCTTCAGTCCGGAACCGTGCTGCTGCTACGGTCGCAGCTTCGAATCCTGCCTCGGGCATGGATGTGTGTAATGTCCAAAGGTTGGTTCGGTTTAAGTAGTTCTAAGTTCTAGTGGACTGATGACCTCAGATGTTACGCCCCATAGTGCTCAGAGCCATTTTAACCATTTTCTAGGGGACTGATGACCTGAGATAAGTCTCATAGTGCTCAGAGCCATTGGAACCATTTTTGAAGTAAAATGGGCCGACGTGGGGACGTGACAGAATGCCCTGAAATGAGATACCGTATATGGATGTGCCCATGACAATACTGTGAATCAAGTTACATGTTTTGTTGTTGTATCGACGTGCACTGTTCATCGTTTCAGCAAGGAATGGCATACCACTTGCTACCATGTAACATGGCGTAAGAACAATGGTTGTAAAAAAAAGATCCTAACCGACAAGGGCCGCATATTTAAGTGTCACGCCTTGTCAATGTCAACTTGTCTCAAACTCGATAGAAAATGCTGCTGGTTTCAGCCGATGTAAGTTCTGTCTCAACCAGTTTCCTAGAGCTCATTGTGAAAATAAGTGCAGGAGGAGGAAGAAGAGATTAGCGTTTAACGCCCCGTCGACAACGGGGTCATAAGAGACAAAGCCCTGACTAGGGAAGGATGGAGAAGGAAAGCGGCCGTGCGCTTTCGAATGAACCATCCCGGCATTTGCGTTAAGCGATTTAGGGAAATCATTAAAAACCTAAATCAGGGTGGTCGGACGCGGGTTTGACCGTCTTCCTCCCGAATGCGAGTGCAGTGTGCTAACCACTTTGTTATCCTGTTCGATAAGAGCACGGTATCTCAAACACTCGAGCAGTACTCAAGAATGGGTCTTACTAGTGTTCTTCCAATAAACCGAAGTCGACCAGTCGTCTTCCTCACCATAGTCCTTATATGTTTGTTCCATTTGATGTCGCTTTGGAACGTTACCTCTGGATATTTAGTCGAATGACTGTGTCAAGCAGCACATTAATAGTACTGCACGCCAAGGCCAATAGCCCTGCGCAGAGGAATTTCCGTTTCCCGTCAGATGAACGAATATAAGGGCTGTCGGGCTTGCTCTTGGATGGGTCACCATCAGCGCCTGCCGAGCGCTGTTGGCAAGCGTGGTGCACTCAGCCCTTATGAGGCCAATTGAGGAGCTACTTAATTGAGAAGTAGTGGCACCGGTCACGAAAACTGACAACGCCCGGGAGAGCGGTGTGCTGGCCACGTGCGTCTCCGTATCCGCATCCGGTGACGCCTAAAGTTTGAGTACGACACGGCGGCCGGTCGGTACCGTTGGGCCTTTAATGCCTGTTCGCACGGTGTTTTATTTATTAGAATATTATGGGATTGTTCTTCCTACTAATCTTCATTAACTTACATTTTTCCGCATTTCTTCCATTTATCACACGAACTAGAAATTTGTGTACGTCCTCTTGTATCCTCTTACAGTCACTCAATGACGATACCTCCCCCTACATCACTGCGTCACAGCCACAGATTGCTGCTCACCCTGTCAGTCAGATGATTCCTGCGTGTAGAGAATAACAGTGGTGCTATCACACTTCCCTGGGGCAGTCATGACGACACCCTTGTCTGTGATGAACACTCGCCGTCGATGACAACGTACTGGGTTCTGTTACTTAAGAAGTCTTCGAGCCCCTTACATACTGGGAACCTATTCAGTAGTTATTTAGTGAGTTAGTTACATGTTCCATGGATCATTTGAACGATTGTTTTATCAAAATGATGTGGAACGAGTCAATTTACAGGAAATATATGCATTATTATCGTTAACATTATACAGGTTGATTCAAAAAGAATACCACAACTTTAAAAATGTGTATTTAATGAAAGAAACATAATATAACCTGTTATACATCATTACAAAGGGTATTTAAAAAGTTTTTTTTTTCACTCAAAAACAAGTTCAGAGATGTTCAATATGGCCCCCTCCAGACACTCGAGCAATATCAACCCGATACTCCAACTCGTTCCACACTCTCTGTAGCATATCAGGCGTAACAGTTTGGATAGCTGCTGTTATTTCTCGTTTCAAATCATCAATGGTGGCTGGGAGAGGTGGCCGAAACACCATATCCTTCACATACCCCCATAAGAAAAAATCGCAGCGGGTAAGATCAGGGCTTCTTGGAGGCCAGTGATGAAGTGCTCTGTCACGGGCTGCCTGGCGGCCGATCCATCGCCTCGGGTAGTTGACGTTCAGGTAGACGATAAGGTTTCATAACTAACCTTTTTCGTAGGACTCTCCATACAGTTGATTGTGGAATCTGCTGCTCTCTGCTAGCTCTGCGAGTCGATTTTCCTGGGCTGCGAACAAATGCTTGCTGGATGCGTGCTACATTTTCATCACTCGTTCTCGGCCGTCCAGAACTTTTCCCTTTGCACAAACACCCATTCTCTGTAAACTGTTTATACCAACGTTTAATACACCACCTATCAGGAGGTTTAACACCATACTTCGTTCGAAATGCACGCTGAACAACTGTCGTCGATTCACTTCTGCCGTACTCAATAACACAAAAAGCTTTCTGTTGAGCGGTCGCCATCTTAGCATCAACTGACGCTGACGCCTAGTCAACAGCGCCTCAAGCGAACAAATGTACAACTAAATGAAACTTTATAGCTCCCTTAATTCGCCGACAGATAGTGCTTAGCTCTGCCTTTTGTCGTTGCAGAGTTTTAAATTCCTAAAGTAGTGGTATTCTTTTTGAATCACCCTGTATAATAATAATTTCGCGTGGCTCATTGATTGGTACAAATATTTCTACTGGACGCCACTCCGGCGACTTGCGTGTCCCTAAGCTACCCTAATTATCCAATCCGAAAAGGGGGACTTAGAGATTAACCTGGAATCCGAAACACGTGTCTCTTCTGGAGGTTCCTCACTTCGCTGAGAGGTGAAGGCTAGATTAAACCGCCCTGGCCGCATCGGAGATTTTCTCCGCTCTGGGACATCGTGTTGTGTTGTCCTCACGTTCATGCAGTCCTAAATGAGATTGCACTCTTGAGACGGCTGTATGGGCGCCTCCTGAAGACCAATAAAAAAAAGAAAAAAAGGTTAAAACGCAGACCGAAAAACCCAAGGCCCGACCGGAATTTGATTCCTCTACCGCTCGGTTTCCATTAAAGCACTTTATCGCCAGACCACCAGACCCGAATTGTTAACATTAATGAACATATTATTTTAGTCCTACTCATACAACTACACGTTTTTTTTGTAAAAACTTGTGAATGCACTAGAAATTGTCTAGGAGAAATGATTTTAAAACTTGCTTTGCTACCTGTGAGGCGTTTTATGTAATTAGGTAAATGTTTGAAGATTTTTGTAGCTGCACATATTGAACACCTTTCTGAACCAATGACAGCTTTGGTAATGGACAATAAAGGTATGCTCGTACCTCCGTTAAGAGTCTACCGTGGGGCACCGTGTCAGACACTTCTCCGAAATCTAGCAATGTTTTGTAGGACATGACATCATGTGAGTAAAGGGCAGGGTAAAGAAATTTCTGTATCTAGGAAACTGTGAAAGATACTGATTTGAAATTCAAATGAAAAATGCATACTTTTTATAGCTGAATAACATAAAGCGCCATTAGCATAGGTTCATGGAAACGGATAAAAGTTGAATCGCAGTCTGGTGCACGTTTTAGCTTCTCGCTGCATGCTAGCACACTGCAGCCTGCCAAATGCGCATTGCATTGCGCGAGAAACAGCCACCTGGGTCTTCTCCTCAGAGCATCTGCAGAGACTCCAAACTGCCATGTTACTGCGCCGCACCACGGGAGAGCGTCACCAAAATACAGAAATACCTGAACCGATAGACTAGTGAAGATAGACGTGCAAAACCCAACGAAAGAAGTATTAAGTGAGGAATCTGAGAAAATACTAGCACTCCACGCCTATCGCACCCATAGGAATCCCAAAGACAAGAACAGGCTAATTAAAACCTCACACAGACGTTTTGCAGTCGGCCGGCCGGTGTGGCCGAGCGGTTCTAGGCCCTTCAATCTGGAACCGCGCGACCTTTACGGTCGCAGGTCCGAATCCTGCCTCGGGCATGGATGTGTGTGATGTCCTTAGATTACTTAGGTTTACGTAGTTTTAAGTTCTAGGGGACTGATGACCTTAGATGTTAAGTCCCATCAAAACGGATACAGGGATTAGTGAACACAGGGTTGTCGTAGCGAGACTGAATGTTGTAACCCCCAAATCCTCCAAAAATAAACGAAAAATATACCTATTCAAAAAAGCAGACAAAAATTCACTTGGCCGAGCGGCTCTGGCGCTTCAGTCTGGAACCGCGCGACCGCTACGGCTAAGAGATCAAGTGTGTTTTCACAACCTTTTACTATTCGCATGGGCTTATGAACCAACTGCTCGAAATAATTTTCAGAGAATGCGTTTAGCA
Organism: Schistocerca nitens; assembly: GCF_023898315.1. Classification (NCBI taxonomy): domain Eukaryota; kingdom Metazoa; phylum Arthropoda; class Insecta; order Orthoptera; family Acrididae; genus Schistocerca; species Schistocerca nitens. The sequence goes on along the minus strand of NC_064617.1, from coordinate 179,809,152 downwards.
CCATTTCTGATGATGTTTTATGTGTCCCTCCGGAATTAAACATGTATTTTTGCCAACATATCGAAGGTAAATTAATGTCACCATCAACTATAATCGTGAGCCGCGTACGTGTTTGAAATCAAACTCAAATTTTCTTTGAAGCTTTCGGCAACTGTATCATCTGAATTGGGAAGTCGGTAAAAGGATCCAATTATTATTTTATTCCGGTTGCCAACAATGACCGCTGCCAATACTAACTCACAGGAACTATCTACTTCAGTTTCGCGACAAGATAAACTAATTCTAACAGCTACAAACACACCACCGCCAACTGTGTTTAGCCTATCCTTTCGGAACACCGTTAGATTCTTCGCAAATGAAGTGCTTCGATAAGTGCCGAAGTGATAAGGAATACCATTCAATCCATGATAAGAGGATTGCAGCACTGCATTGATACCATTGGTCATCACTCCGAAACGCTTCTGTAAAAAGACGTTCATGCCACCTTTTTGACCTTCGTTGACCGTCAAAGACCTCACTGTTACACATCACTAGATTCGTCTCGATAGCAGAAAATAAGTACCAAATTACAGCATTCCATTTAAAAAACAAAGTTGCCCTTCATATCTCTGACGCGATTCCACCTAGCAACAAAAAATCAACGTCACAATATGGCCCCCGTTGTCGCGAGCAACATTTGTCTCACAAACTTTTCAACTCCTGTAATACTTTCGGAGTTATTCTAGGTGGCAACAGTTAGTGACTCCCCCTGTTTATCAAATATTGTACTGCCTCATCAGTAATTTTGAATTGCTTAATTGTCTTTTATGATTTAATGTTTCGTTACTGTCACAGCCGTAAGAAAAAGAACTTAAGTGCATGTAGTATCATTTTACACAGGTTAGCTCAAGTGCTTCAGAATAATGTCTGTTAACGTGGAAACGTCCATACGTCTATTACAGTGACAGTCGCTCGAATTTCCTTGCGTGGCAGAATACCGTTCGATTGAAATGGCTAATAACTACGAGATTAATAATGCTTAAACAAAGCTTGTGTGTACAACGGATAGATCATTATTTGGGTTGCCAGTGACGTCATCGTACCAATTCGTGCGCAATGCGTGATTATTCAGCATTGGATTAGTGTAAAGTTATAAACTGGTGTTGTGTGGAAAGAAGTTTAGCTAGGACATTGATTAATGGGATAGAAAAAATATTTCCCGCAGTGTACGTGAAAGTCGGCATTATTTTGAAAATCACAAAAGAGTGAATGATATACTATCATACGATCGTGAATATCTCGGTGTTATAGAAAACACAAGTCAGATGAAAAACTCGCGACGGAAAGACTCCAAAAAGGCTAAAAACCTCAATGCCGAGCGAATGCAAGGTCTACTGCAGCTCGAAAATGAAATGAAGAAACTGCGCAAAGCCATTATGTAGCTGGCCCATCAGACATGTGTCCAGCGACAGACTAAGCGCTATGCATCATGTTCAGGTGTCACTGGAAGACAATACAGTGATAATACAGACAGATGGGAGTGTGACAGCGCCATAGGTATATCTACCGCGACCACCAAATATCGTGGTATTGCCAGCCGACGCTACATGCGATAAACTTGTGATTTATCTAGTCTTTAACCTTTGTCTCTGTGTAGTCATTGTCTCTATGTAACCACTGTAATAAAGAGATTGATAATTAAATAACATGTTAATACGAAAATTTTTTTTATGATTTCATCTCAAGGTTGTCACGGACAATTTATGGCGCGGATGCGTCCTGCACTCACATAAATCTACTTTCCAACATTATTAAGTATGTTGTAATGTATCAGATTAATGGTTTACCTCGTATTAAACTGAAGCCACTTTCAGATGAGGTAAATAAAATGTATTACATATTTTACACTGACAAAAAATAAGTTAAAAGCATGTCACAAAATAAATAAGTTAGAAATCATTTTTAATGCGTTTACATTTAATTTGTTGATTTTTGCGTATACATTTACACAAATAAAATAAATTTTTTACGCCGCAAAATCAGCTACAGTCCATATGACATGGTTTAATTCATGTCACGCAGTGGAAACTACACTCCTGGAAATGGAAAAAAGAACACATTGACACCGTTGTGTCAGACCCACCATACTTGCTCCGGACACTGCGAGAGGGCTGTACAAGCAATGATCACACGCACGGCACAGCGGACACACCAGGAACCGCGGTGTTGGCCGTCGAATGGCGCTAGCTGCGCAGCATTTGTGCACCGCCGTCGTCAGTGTCAGCCAGTTTGCCGTGGCATACGGAGCTCCATCGCAGTCTTTAACACTGGTAGCATGCCGCGACAGCGTGGACGTGAACCGTATGTGCAGTTGACGGACTTTGAGCGAGGGCGTATAGTGGGCATGCGGGAGGCCGGGTGGACGTAACGCCGAATTGCTCAACACGTGGGGCGTGAGGTCTCCACAGTACATCGATGTTGTCGCCAGTGGTCGGCGGAAGGTGCACGTGCCCGTCGACCTGGGACCGGACCGCAGCGACGCACGGATGCACGCCAAGACCGTAGGATCCTACGCAGTGCCGTAGGGGACCGCACCGCCACTTCCCAGCAAATTAGGGACACCGTTGCTCCTGGGGTATCGGCGAGGACCATTCGCAACCGTCTCCATGAAGCTGGGCTACGGTCCCGCACACCGTTAGGCCGTCTTCCGCTCACGCCCCGACATCGTGCAGCCCGCCTCCAGTGGTGTCGCGACAGGCGTGAATGGAGGGACGAATGGAGACGTGTCGTCTTCAGCGATGAGAGTCGCTTCTGCCTTGGTGCCAATGATGGTCGTATGCGTGTTTGGCGCCGTGCAGGTGAGCGCCACAATCAGGACTGCATACGACCGAGGCACACAGGGCCAACACCCGGCATCATGGTGTGGGGAGCGATCTCCTACACTGGCCGTACACCACTGGTGATCGTCGAGGGGACACTGAATAGTGCCCGGTACATCCAAACCGTCATCGAACCCATCGTTCTACCATTCCTAGACCGGCAAGGGAACTTGCTGTTCCAACAGGACAATGCACGTCCGCATGTATGCCGTGCCACCCAACGTGCTCTAGAAGGTGTAAGTCAACTACCCTGGCCAGCAAGATCTCCGGATCTGTCCCCCATTGAGCATGTTTGGGACTGGATGAAGCGTCGTCTCACGCGGTCTGCACGTCCAGCACGAACGCTGGTCCAACTGAGGCGCCAGGTGGAAATGGCATGGCAAGCCGTTCCACAGGACTACATCCAGCATCTCTACGATCGTCTCCATGGGAGAATAGCAGCCTGCATTGCTGCGAAAGGTGGATATACACTGTACTAGTGCCGACATTGTGCATGCTCTGTTGCCTGTGTCTATGTGCCTGTGGTTCTGTCAGTGTGATCATGTGATGTATCTGACCCCAGGAATGTGTCAATAAAGTTTCCCCTTCCTGGGACAATGAATTCACGGTGTTCTTATTTCAGTTTCCAGGAGTGTATATGATAAAATAACATATGGAACAGTAGTTTTTAATATATGAATTTAGTACACATTCTTATTCACCTTCAACACTTTTTACGATTTCATCTATTGCTAAGTGTACATTACTACAAATTTAGTAAATATGTGAAATATCTCCAGCAGCTAACCAAGTTTCAGCACCTACTCTGCCTTAATAAAATCAAATTGACACAGAGCTGCGTTTTATAGGCAAAGAGTATACAACATGAATAAGATTTAGTTATCATTTAGCTAACAGTTTACTGCACTGAATCAGAAACAGTTCAGCGTAATAAATACGAGAGTTGGAACTTAAATAGTGGCAACTATTTATTCACAACCGATACAAAAAAATGGTTCAAATGGCTCTGAGCACTATGGGACTTAACATCTGTGGTCATCAGTCCCCTAGAACTTAGAACTACTTAAACCTAACCAACCTAAGGACACCACACACATCCATGCCGAGGCAGGATTCGAACATGCGACCGTAGCGGTACAACCGGTACAAAAAAGGTACATCTTTGCACCTGCTACTGTCCTTCAAAATAGTCACCATCGTTGTGTATAACCCGTTGCCAGCGATGTGGAAGGCGTAGTATACCGTTAGCAGAGCCTGTTCTGTTGATGGTGCGAATGGAGCGGTCTACTGCCCGTTGAATCTCTGGAACAGTTCTGAAGCGAATGCCACGAAATGGTTCCTTTATCTTCGGAATCAAATCAGAGTCACAAGAAATTAAGTCCGGGGAGTATGGTGGATGGTACAGTACTTTCGAGTCCCATCGACCGAACAGAGCAGTCACAGCTTGCGCTGTGTGCGCCCGCGCATTGTAGTGCAAAATGATGGGTGGGTTGCGCAGAAAGTGCCGCCGCTTCTTTCGCAAAGCTGGTCGTCGGTGATGCTCCAAAAACGAACAGTAATACTGTGCACTGACGGTCTGCCGTGGAGGAACGTAATGCGTTAGGATAACACCATCATAGTCGTACACCGTTACGTTAGACCGCTCGCTCACAAGTGACTGTTTTCCTCGATTGTGCGCAGGCCGGTGACGTGGGACGGGCGAGTCCATTTACTCGGAGGGAAGGTCGGTATGCCAACAACGTGTGCTATCAGCTACAATAGTAGATTCCATTGCATAGTGTCTCCACAGCAGCGTTGCCACTATTTAAGTTCCAACCTACGTACTTTCATACGTATCACGCAATTCAAAGACAATCAAGTGTTCAGATTCTGTAAGCAGTCTTTCTTGAGCAACTGTATTAGCTTCGCATTTATTTCTCGAAAGTCGTTTAGGTCAGTGACCTTGCATGTGTAAACTAAACTCTCCTGTGAATTAAAAACAGAATCGCAACAATCTCCCTTCAGGTAGTGAACATTAATTTCTCTTATAGTTTTACTACATGATACATTACGGACAGGAATTGAGACTTTACACTCTTATGCCGCGCGGGATTAGCCGAGCGGTCTAGGGCGATGCAGTCATGGACTGTGCGGCTGGTCCTGGCGGAGGTTCGAGTCCTCCCTCGGGCATGGGTGTGTGTGTTTGTCCTTAGGATAATTTAGGTTAAGTAGTGTGTAAGCTTAGGGACTGATGATCTTAGCACTTGTTGGGGGTTGGGTTGTTTGGGGAAGGAGACCAGACAGCGAGGTCATCGGTCTCATCGGATTAGGGAAGGATGGGGAAGGAAGTCGGCCGTGCCCTTTCAAAGGAACCATCCCGGCATTTGCCTGGAGCGATTTAGGGAAATCACGGAAAACCTAAATCAGGATGGCCGGACGCGGGATTGAACCGTCGTCCTCCCGAATGCGACTCCAGTGTCTAACCACTGCGCCACCTCGCTCGGTAGCACTTACGTCCCATAAGATTTCACACACATTTGAACATTTTTTACACTCTTATAATATGCACTATTACTGTATGTACACAGCTGTTACTTGACATACGTGCAAACAGTAATTGTACGTCTACAATGTTAAATCTTGTGACTACTGTCGAAATCAACTTACAGCACGTTTTCTTAAAGGCTCTAAGCACTATGGGACTTAACATCTGAGGTCGTCAGTCCCCCAGACTTAGAACTATTTAAACCTAACATCACACGCATCCATGCCCGAGGCAGGATTCGAACCTGCGACCGTAGCAGCCGCATGGTTCCGGACTGAAGCGCACGTTATTTACCCTATAGCAGTAAATCATGCAAAGATCGAGAGTGTCAAGTTCCTCATCACTGATAGCTGAGGAGCTTACTGGTAGATATACCACACAGTTCAAATAAACGTGTAGTGGTGATCCAGATTTTGTGTCGACACGTCTTGTGTTCAAGATTAGGCTCTTTTCTCCCTTCTCTGGTACTGGTAACCTTCCGTTGGGTTTTTCGAAAGCCTTCGATGACACACGTAAAAAGAACAGCATCATCATCATCATCATCAGCAGCAGCAGCAGCAGCAGCAGCAGCAGCAGCATCACTGACTTACTTTCCACTTGGTCAGCAAGTCACTACTTTCGCAATCTTCAAGCATGTCGTATTTCGCCGACTCAGCATAACTGCGTGTGTGCTTCGCAGACAAGTCATTCAAAAGCCACTCACGAAATCGTCACATTTCGCTGAGCCGCCTCAAATTCTTTGATCCAGAAGCCTCGCCTAATCATCTGTGAGCTACATAAGAAACTATATCCCGAAAATGCTTTATAAAAACATCCACTGGCTATATAACAGTAACTGCTGGACCAATTCGTGGTTGACCGTATCGTGAAATTAACTGCTGCGAGGCACACAAGGATGCATGATTACATGTCATACGAATCGCGCACTTTGATAACAAAAACCCCCATCGCCTTGCCGCCTATGAGTAGCGCTGTGGTGGACAACTTACGTTACCGGCACTATGTGCTAGCGTCAAAGTAAGTTTTATGTCAAGCATTTGAAAATGTCATAATGCAAAGCTGAGAGACAAGAAAGGCGAACACGGGACATCCTGTGTATGCTACGAAAGTTGAAATTGGCAGAATATTGTAAGTTCTCACATCTTTTTCCTTTCCTCCACTTCCGTAACAGTCGCAATGGCGAGCATAGCCTTCTAACACGTACGATCGATTATGATTTTTGTACCGGCATGTGAGACAGATAACACTACTTAAGAAATTTAAACTTTTTTTCTGCATCTGGTTTGCAAATTGGTGGGTTTACCTAATTTTGAGGCACTGAATACACTGGTAAAATCAGTCTTTCTCTATGACGTCACATTTAATAGATACACAGCAGAATAAAAAATGGTAACAACGGAAATCGATACAATGAAGTCAAACAAAAATACGCATTCAGAACGTTTGAAATCAATACTATTTTGTATGTATATTTGGGCATGTTCTGAAAGTATTTGTATGGAGTGTAGCCATGTATGGAAGTGAAACATGGACGATAACTAGTTTGGACAAGAAGAGAATAGAAGCTTTCGAAATGTGGTGCTACAGAAGAATGCTGAAGATAAGGTGGGTAGATCACGTAACTAATGAGGAGGTATTGAATAGGATTGGGGAGAAGAGAAGTTTGTGGCACAACTTGACTAGAAGAAGGGATCGGTTGGTAGGACATGTTTTGAGGCATCAAGGAATCACAAATTTAGCATTGGAGGGTAGCGTGGAGGGTAAAAATCGTAGAGGGAGACCAAGAGATGAATACACTAAGCGGATTCAGAAGGATGTAGGTTGCAGTAAGTACTGGGAGATGAAGAAGCTTGCACAGGATAGAGTAGCATGGACAGCTGCATCAAACCAGTCTCAGGACTGAAGACCACAACAACAACAACAACAACATTTGGGCATGATGTCAACAAAAGGTCCGGATTAGTTCAGAAGATAGTTTCATCTTTAATCGTATTTGGTTTTTGAAAAATGCGACGACGGAGCTCTTCTCTTGTTTGCCGTTTCATCACTCTCCCTAACAAGACCCCAGCAGTAGTAACCCATCATCGAAGGGTTCCAAAGGCCTTGGTAACGGTGTTCCATGGTAACAATGTCTCGGTGAAAGCGTTCACCATGCTCATCGCTTACGGCTCCCAAATTTTCCGGGAAGAAATCAAGGTGAGAATGTAAAAAGTGAATTTTAAGCGACATTCTACACCCCATGTTCTTATAGTTGTCCAGCAGATCATTTACAATGGTGACATAGTTTTTGTCTTTTCTGTTACCCGAAAAGCCCTTCACAATTGCTTTAAAAGAAGACCAAGCAGCTAATTGGATTTCCGTGAGTTTGGTATCAAAGGTTGAATCTTTCAGCAGTTTTCTTATTTGTGGTCCAACAAATATACCCTCTTTCAGCTTTGCCTAACTTAATTTGGGAAACTTTTAGGTGACTGAAGGCCTCACCTTCTTTATCCAGAGCTTTTACAAAGTTCTTGATAAGGCCCAACTTGATATGAAGCGGAGGCAAAATGATTTTATCGGGCTCAACCAATGGGGTATTGTTCACACTTACGTTTCCAGGAATATATGACTTCCTTATAGGGCATCCATTGACTGTTAGTGGTTCTTGGTGTCACGGCTGTCCCAAAGGAACAAAAAGGAGCAGTATTTCGTGAATCCAGCCTGTAAACCGTAAGGAGTGCAACAACTTTTAAATCACAGCAAATCTGCCATTCATGATCCTTATATTTGATTGCCTCCAGCAGCAAAGTCATGGTTTCATAAGTTTCTTTCATGTCTACTGCGTAAGCCAAAGGTGCCGATAGAAACGCATTGCCATTATGCAGTAGTATTGCTTTCAAGCTGGGTTTACTGGAGTCAATAAATAGTCGCCACTCATGTGGATTATGTTGTACACCTAGCTGCGTCATCAGGCCATTGACATCTCTACATACACGCACTGAATTCTGCATATCAAAATATTGAGCGAAAGCAGAACCTCTTGAAATTTTTGTCCCTCGAGCTAGAAGGTTCCGTTGTTGCAGTCTCGACCCCAAGAGTTCAGCTTGCTGTTTCTAAAGTTTTAGATCGCGAACCAAATCGTTCAGTTCCTTTTGTTTAAAGAGCTGAGGCGAAGTGTCGTAATATTTAGGGCAGTACTCTTCTACGTGTTCAATAATTTCTGATTCACTTGACACGGTGTCTGGTTCTGTGGCTTTCAAGTTACAGACAGGATCAGGCAACCTCTCATCATGGGCCACAGACGAAAGCACGGGAGATACATTTGGATACTTTATTTTATGTCTAGTTTTGCTTGAATGTCCCGAAATATTTGTAAGACACAAGTAACAATCTGAATAATGGTCATTAGGCTCACACCACACCACCGGAACAGCGAATGGTATGGCTCGGCGTTTTCCTTTCTACCACTCGGTTAAGGCTGTAGGCCGGCCGCGGTGGTCTCGCGGTTCTAGTCGCTCAGTCCGGGACAACGTGACTGCTACGGTCGCAGGTTCGAATCCTGCCTCGGGCATGGATGTGTGTGATGTCCTTAGGTTAGTTAGGTTTAAGTAGTTCTAAGTTCTAGGGGACTTATGAACACAGATGTTAAGTCCCATAGTGCTCAGAGCCATTTGAACCATTTTTTTAAGGCTGTAGTACAGGATATGCAGGCAATATGAGGTGCAAAATTTCTTATCTTGATCACCAACAGGACAACCAAAATACAATTTACATGCCTTCTTCACCAAATCAGTGATTGGTTTTCTTTGGGCTTTTGGAGTGAATTTCCCACACACATAACGGAAGTTTTCGGGGTGGTTTAGACAGCAACGAGATTTACTAGCTGCCACTTTTCTTAGTGTAAGTTTTAAACACAAAAAGTCTGCGCTATCTTTCACAGGAAACACTCACTGAGGATCTCTGTCACACCAATGGATTATCACACCAACTATTTAGTGACGATTTGTAGATTCTCTAGCTCTCCTCTGCAAATCAGAAACAATTAAACATCAAAACAGAAGACCAGAAAAAAGCGAAACACTGAATACGAAAAATAAAAAACCTTTAAAAGCTCAAAAATGGTATGTGCTAGAACATTCTGAAACGTATATTCGGATTCTACACACCAAAATACATACTAGTTGATGTACCACACCCCAGATGCAAAATGACTGTTGACTAGTGTAATCAACGTTAAAACTAAAAAGAACTCTGTCCGAACAGACATTGGAAGGCCCAACGGTACCGACCGGCCGCCCTGTCATACTCAGCCCACATGCGCCACTGGACGCGGATATGGAAGGGCATGTGGTCAGCACACCGCTCTCCCGGCCGTATGTCAGGTTACGAAACCGGAGCAACTACTTCTCAATCAAGTATCACCTCAGTTTGCCTCACAAGGGCTGAGTGCACCCCGCTTGCCGGCGGCGCTCGGCAGACCGGATGGTCACCCATCAAAGTGCTAGCCCAGCCCGACAGCGCTAAACTTCGGTGATCTGACGGGAACCGGTGTTACCACTGCAACAAGGCTGTTGGCGCTAATCAACGTTATTTCGCATGAAATAAAACTTTTGGACCATTGCCCACATAGACTCTGGATAAACAAACTAGCCGAGTGGTCAGTGTGTTGTACAGGTAGGGTAACAAGTCCCTCCATCCGAACTGGCTTCGGAAGGTCCAACGGTACCGACCGACCACCCTGTCACTATCAGCCAAGAGGCCTCGTCGGATACTGATATTGAGATGCGTGGAGTCAGTACACCGCTCTCCCGGCCGTTGTCAGTTTTCGTGACCCGGAGTCGCTGCTGAACGCTCAAGTAGCTCGTCAGCTGCCATCACGAGGCTGAGTGCACCCCAGCAGGTCAACGACGCACGGTGCTCTGCATCCAGTGCTTAACTTGGGTGATATGGCAGGGACCAATGTCTCCATCGCATCATGGCCATTGGCCGCAGGGTAACAACTTTTCCATATTTTTACCATTTTTACCATGACTCGAATTACTGGTAAGCAGAACTGATACTTGGCTGCCTTTGCAACCGCTCACTTGTGTAGACTGCCTCAAAATAAATTTCTTATTACAGCTCTCGCCAGTCTAAAAGGTTTGTAACTCCGGATACGGCAAAATTTCACAACATGCTAGGTGAAGTGTCGAGACAACATGTAATTACACCTTTTACGCAACGACACAAACTCAGCACAGTAGGCTGTAGTGTGGTAGGATTGGACCAAAGTAACACATCAGGCAATCATCATCGACAGTTGCACCTAACATTTTATTTGGTACCTTTAAACAAGAGAGCTTGACCAATAAAATCATCACATGTTTAAAACTACAACAAATCTTTAAAATTTACCATTCACGTGAAAATAAATTGGTTCAATTTTAAACACTCATGGCCTATTACACATTTACTGAAATGATTTAAATTTTATAGCCAATGTACTCTTTCATTATGATAGTGATTGTTATCAGCAAAATAATTCCGTTAATTTAGCATATAACATAAAATTTCATGTGAGCAAACAGGCTCGTGAGATTCAACAACTACACTCAGAAAACAGCCGCCCGCCCATTCAGCTGTTTCCAACACAGGCTCGGCATAGACCACCAGACGGGAGCAGCAAGGGTCACGAACGGGCACGAGAAAGTGCCAGAACTAATGGGTATATACAACAGACTGATATCTGCCTTAGCCGGCCGCTGTGGGCGAGCGGTTCTAGGCGCTTCAATCTGGAACCGCGCGACCGCTGCGGTCGCAGGTTCGAATCCTGCCTCGGGCATGGATGTGTGTGATGTCCTTAGGTTAGTTAGGTTTAAGTAGTTCTATGTTCTAGGGGGCTGATGACCTCAGATGTTAAGTCCCATAGTGCTCAGAGCCATTTGAACCATTTTTGAACATCTGCCGTAAGTAACTAGAAACACAATAACTCATTACCCGGGTTCCCGGGTTCGATTCCCGGCGGGGTCAGGGATTTTCTCTGCCTCGTGATGGCTGGGTGTTGTGTGCTGTCCTTAGGTTAGTTAGGTTTAAGTAGTTCTAAGTCCTAGGGGACTGATGACCATAGCTGTTAAGTCCCATAGTGCTCAGAGCCACTTTTTTTTAACTCATTACAACACACCAGTAAAAATAATACATGAAATTAATACAATATCGATCTACTGTCATAGAAGTAATTCTAGTACCACCATCAATAGAACCCTTTCCAGGCCATTATACACACAATAACAACTGGCCTCTCAATAACTGGCAAGAATTTAGTAAAATACTGATTTCAAAATTATACACGTGTCTCTCAGACACGCTATTAGTTCAAACAGAAACATAACAGTAATGTTATTACAATTCAGAGATAAATATATCCAGGGATATATATATATATATATATATATATATATATATATATATATATATATATATATATACACTCCTGGAAATTGAAATAAGAACACCGTGAATTCATTGTCCCAGGAAGGGGAAACTTTATTGACACATTCCTGGGGTCAGATGCATCACATGATCACACTGACAGAACCACAGGCACATAGACACAGGCAACAGAGCATGCACAATGTCGGCACTAGTACAGTGTATATCCACCTTTCGCAGCAATGCAGGCTGCTATTCTCCCATGGAGACGATCGTAGAGATGCTGGGTGTAGTCCTGTGGAACGGCTTGCCATGCCATTTCCACCTGGCGCCTCAGTTGGACCAGCGTTCGTGCTGGACGTGCAGACCGCGTGAGACGACGCTTCATCCAGTCCCAAACATGCTCAATGGGGGACAGATCCGGAGATCTTGCTGGCCAGGGTAGTTGACTTACACCTTCTAGAGCACGTTGGGTGGCACGGGATACATGCGGACGTGCATTGTTCTGTTGGAACAGCAAGTTCCCTTGCCGGTCTAGGAATGGTAGAACGATGGGTTCGATGACGGTTTGGATGTACCGTGCACTATTCAGTGTCCCCTCGACGATCACCAGTGGTGTACGGCCAGTGTAGGAGATCGCTCCCCACACCATGATGCCGGGTGTTGGCCCTGTGTGCCTCGGTCGTATGCAGTCCTGATTGTGGCGCTCGCCTGCACGGCGCCAAACACGCATACGACCATCATTGGCACCAAGGCAGAAGCGACTCTCATCGCTGAAGACGACACGTCTCCATTCGTCCCTCCATTCACGCCTGTCGCGACACCACTGGAGGCGGGCTGCACGATGTTGGGGCGTGAGCGGAAGACGGCCTAACGGTGTGCGGGACCGTAGCCCAGCTTCATGGAGACGGTTGCGAATGGTCCTCGCCGATACCCCAGGAGCAACAGTGTCCCTAATTTGCTGGGAAGTGGCGGTGCGGTCCCCTACGGCACTGCGTAGGATCCTACGGTCTTGGCGTGCATCCGTGCGTCGCTGCGGTCGGTCCCAGATCGACGGTTACGTGCACCTTCCGCCGACCACTGGGGACAACATCGATGTACTGTGGAGACCTCACGCCCCACGTGTTGAGCAATTCGGCGGTACGTCCACCCGGCCTCCCGCATGCCCACTATACGCCCTCGCTCAAAGTCCGTCAACTGCACATACGGTTCACGTCCACGCTGTCGCGGCATGCTACCAGTGTTAAAGACTGCGATGGAGCTCCGTATGCCACGGCAAACTGGCTGACACTGACGGCGGCGGTGCACAAATGCTGCGCAGCTAGCGCCATTCGACGGCCAACACCGCGGTTCCTGGTGTGTCCGCTGTGCCGTGCGTGTGATCATTGCTTGTACAGCCCTCTCGCAGTGTCCGGAGCAAGTATGGTGGGTCTGACACACCGGTGTCAATGTGTTCTTTTTTCCATTTCCAGGAGTGTATATACTACTGGCGATTAAAATTGCTACACCACGAAGATGAAGTGCTACAGATGCGAAATTTAGCCGACGGGAAGAAGATGCTGTGATATGCAGATGATTAGCTTTTTTCTCATACACAAACAGCAGTTGACCGATGTTGCCTGGTGAAACGTTGTCATGTCTCGTGTGAGGAGGAGAAATGCGTACTATCACGTTTCCGATTTTGATAAAGGTCGGACTGTAGCCTATCGCGATTCCGGTTTATCGTATCGCGACATTGCCGCTCGCGTTGGTCGAGATCCAATGACTGTTAGCAGAATAGGGAATCGGTGGGTTCAGAAGGGTAATACGCAACGCCGTGCTGGATCCCAACGGCCTCGTATCACTAGCAGTGGATATGACAGGCATCTTATCCACATGGTTTTAACGGATCGTGCAGCCACGTCTCGATCTCTGAGTCAACAGGTGGGGACGTTTGCAAGACAACAACCATCTGTACGAACAGTTCGACGACGTTTGCAGCAGCATGGACTATCAGCTCGGAGACAATGGCAACGGTTACCCTTGACGCTGCATCACAGGAGCGCCTGCGACGGTGCACTCAACGACGAACCTGGGTGCACGAACGGCAAAAGTCGTTTTTTCGGATGAATCCAGGTTCTGTTTACAGCATCACGATGGTCGCATCCGTGTTTAGCGACATCGCCGTGAACGCACATTGGAAGCGTGTATTCGTCGTCAGCATACTGGCGTATGACCCGGCGTGATGGTTGCACGTCTCGGTCACCTCTTGTTCGCATTGACGGCACTTTGAACAGTGGACGTTACATTTCAGATGTGTTACGACCCGTGGCTCTACCCTTAATTCGATCCCTGCGAAACCCTACATTTCAGCAGGATAATGCATGACCGCATGTTGCAGGTCCTGTACGGGTCTTTCTGGATACAGAAAATGATCGACTGCTGCCCTGGCCAGCATATTCTACAGATCTCTCACCAATTGAAAACGTCTGGTCAATGGTGGCCGAGCAATTGGTTCGTCACAATACGCCAGTCACTACTCTTGATGAACTGTGGTATCGTGTTTAAGCTGCATGGGCAGCTGTACCTGTACACGCCATCCAAGCTCTGTTTGAGTGACTGCCCAGGCGTATCAAGGCCGTTATTACGGCCAGAGGTGGTTGTTCTGGGTACTGATTTCTCAGGATCTATGCACCCAAACTGCGTGAAAATGTAATCACATGTCATTTCTAGTATAATATATTTGTCCAATGAATACCCGTTTATCATCTGCATTTCTTCTCGGTGTAGCAATTTTAATGGCCAGTAGTATATATATATATATATATAGCGACTGGCCATCTTAACTCCGTGGTGTGATATAAATACAATAACCAGGTGGTACGTAAACAAGGACCCGCAAACTGTTTCCAATGGCGGCTAAACTTTGACAATAGGGATCTACAACGGAATGCCTCAGCACACAAGGCCCTCGTAAATGTTAATGATCACACCACATACACCTTAAAACATTACGTAATAAACCAATTAAAATCAACCCATTGTAGGCCAGACCCAGTAGGAGTAGCGACGGCCGCCCAAGAAAATACAGTCAACCGCACAGAGACCAGTAGTGGATTCCGACCACAATTTACAGGACAAGCAAGGCCCTTAACCTCCTGCTTGTTCGACGAAGCCAGCCGCCGCAGATCCCGATGCCAGGAGACATGAAGCAAGTGGAAAAACTACACCAATGGTTACCCAGTAACGTCTCTTTCCTCGCTGGAGATATTTGCCACGGAGACGTCACCTGTGTAAACAGCCCCTTCTGGACGTGCCCTGCTTGTTGGCTGACACCGGACCTTACCTGTCCGCCACAGTTCCCAAAACGCCGTTACTGCTCGGCGTCCCAAAGCAAAATCACTCCCCCTTCCTCAGCTTTTCCTCTCGCTCCCGATCGGCCCGGTAGGTGGCGCCAGTGCGCGCACTGCGCACACCGCCGTGAAACATGACCTATACCGGCGGCGGGAATATCCCTGATCGAGCCACGCGGCTCACTAGGTAGTTCTGTGCCACACAATAATACATCGAGGTGACAAAAGTCACGAGATACCTCCTAACGCTGTGTCAGACCTCCTTTTGCCCGGAGCAGTGCAGCAGCTCGACGTGACGTAGACCCAAGTCATTGGAAGTTCCCTGAAGAAATATTCAGCGATGCTGCTTCTATAGCCCTCCATAATTGTGAAAGTGTTGTCGGTCTAGAATTTAGTGCACGAACTGACCTCTCGATTATATCCCAGAAATGTTAAATGGGAGCCAAATTTTTCTCTCGAGTTGTCCAGACGGTTCTTCAAACCAATCACGAACTACTTGTGGTCCGACCGGTAACATGCCGCATTGTCATCCATAAAAATTCCATCGTCATTTGGGAACATGAAGTCCATGAATGGCTGCAAATGGTCACCAAGTGGCCGAACATAACCATTTCCAGTCGATGATCGGTTCAGTTTGACCAGAGGGCACAGTCCATCCCATGTAAACACAGCCCGCACCATTACGGAGCCACCACCAGCTTTACAGCGCCTTGTTGACAACTTGCGTCCACGGCTTCGTAGGGTCTGCGCCAACTCGAACCCTACCATCAGCCCTTACCAAATCAAATCAAGACTCATCTGGCCAGGCCACGGGTTTCCAGTCGTCTAGGGTCCAACCGATATGGTCACGAGCCCAAGAGAGGTGCTGCAGGCGATGTAGTGCTGTTAGCAAAGGCACTCGCGTTTGTCGTCTGCCGCCAATGCTTATTAGCGTCAAATTTCGACGGTCTGTCCTATCGGATACGTTCATCGTACGTCCCACATTGCTTTCTCTGGTTATTTTACGCAGTGTTGTTTGTCTGTTGGCACTGACAATTCTACGCAAACACCGCTGCTCCCGGTCGTTAAGTGAAGGCCTCGGCCACTGCGTTGCCCGTAGTGAGACGCAATACCTGAATCTGGTATTCTCGCCACACTCTTGACACTTTGGTTCACGGGGTATTGAATTTTCTAACGATTTCCGAAATGGAATGTCCCATGCGTCTAGTTCCAATTACCATTCCGCATTCAATGTCTGTTAAGTCCTGTTGTACAGCCGTAATTAGATCGGAAACTTCACATGAATCACCTTAGTACAAATGACGGCTACACCGATGCACTGCCCTTTTATTCTTGTGTAGGCGGTACTACCGCTGTCTGTATATGTGCATATCGCTATCCCGTGACTTGTGTCATATCACTGTATCTTTCGGCGCGCGGTCTGGTTGGAGGTTGTATAAACAAATAATTTTAGGCGAGTTTTATCGACAATTTAGAAAAAAGAACCTATGAATTGACCATATCTTCATAAACCTTCGTTGTCTCCTCGGTTTTTCAATAATTGATGAATGACAAATTTTGGTCTAGGTAAATAGATCCACCTTGAACTCAGTCCCGTTTTTATGGGGCAGTTTGATACGAAAAGCACCTATAAGAAATGGAAATTGTTTAGACGAATATTGTAATCAACAGCAGATCACATGAAGCCAGGTGGTGCTAGTCGGTGAAAACAATAGTATGCTATGCTAGGTCGCTAAACTGCTGGAAAGGGGACGCTACAGCAGCGTTAGTACGGAACAGAGAGACTTAAATTGATCGGGAGAGTTAGGGCTTAAGAGTGACTACGGCGAAAGATTTGAGTGTTTTGTGGATATGCTGAGGTGATTAACAATTTTAACAGAATACTAAGGGTTCGAGATAGGTGTGACTCTTAAATAAGAAACTTATCTAACAAATTTTATTTTAGAAAAGTGATGAATAGAGTGTACACTACTGGCCATTAAAATTGCTACACCACGGGGATGACGTGCTACAGACGCGAAATTTAACCGACAGGAAGAAGATGCTGTGATATGCAAATGATTAGCTTTTCAGAGCATTCAGACAAGGCTGGTGCCGGTGGTTACACCTACAACGTGCTGACATGACGAAAGTTTCCAACCGATTTCTCATACACAAACAGCAGTTGACTGGCGTTGCCTGGTGAAAAGTTGTTGTGATGCCTCGTGTAAGGAGGAGAAATCCGTACTATCACGTTTCTTTCTCTGATAAAGGTCGGATTGTAGCGTATCGCGATTGCGGTTTATCGTATCGCGACATTGCTGCTCGAGTTGGTCGAGATCCAGTGACTGTTAACAGAACATGGAATCGGTTGGTTCAGGAGGGTAATACGGAACGCCGTGCTGGATCCCAACGGCCTCGTATCTCTAGCAGTCGAGATGACAGGCATCTTATCCGCATGGCTGTAACGGATCGTGCAGCCACGTCTCGATCCCTGAGTCAACAGATGGAGACGTTTGCAAGAGAACAACCATCTGCACGAACAGTTCGACGACTTTTGCAGCGGCATGGACTATCAGCTTGGAGATCATGGCTGCGGTTACCCTTAACGCTACATCACAGACAGCAGCGCCTGTGATGGTTACTCAACGACGAACCTCGGAGCACGAATGGCAAAACGTCATTTCTTCGGATGAATCCAGGTTCTGTTTACAGCATCATGATGGTCGCATCCGTGTTTCGCGACATCGCGGTTAACGCACACTGGAAGCGTGTATTCGTCATCGGCATACTGGCGTATCACCCGGCGTGATGGTATGGAGTGCCATTGGTTACACGTCTCGGTCACCTCTTGTTCGGATTGACGGCACTTTGAACAGTGGACGTTACATTTCAGATGTGTTATGACCCGTGGCTCTACCATTCATTCGATGCCTGCGAACCCTACATTTCAATCGAATAATGCACGACCGCATGTTGCAGGTCCTATACGGGCCTTTCTGGATACAGAAAATGTTCGACTGCTGCCCTGGCCAGCACATTCTCCAGATCTCTCACCAATTGAAAACGTCTGGTCAATGGTGGCCGAGCAACTGGCTCGTCACGAATACGCCAGTCACTACTCTTGATGAACTGTGGTATCGTGTTGAAGCTGCATGGCCAGCTGTACCTTTACACGCCATCCAAGCTCTGTTTGACTCAATGCCCAGGCGTATCAAGGCCGTTATTACGGCCAGAGGTGGTTGTTCTGGGTATTGGCTTCTCAGGATCTATGCACCCAAATTGCGTGAAATTGTAATCACATGTTAGTTCTAGTATAATATATTTGTCCAATGAATACCCGTTTATCATCTGCATTTCTTCTTGGTGTAGCTATTTTAATGGCCAGTAGTGTAGTAATGTGGTGTAATCCATGGTAAGGTGGTACGATTTATTTCTAATTTCTCCAAAAGTCGTGTTCCTAGGTCCTGCGTGTTTTGTTTGTATGCGTACTCCCTCTCTGTACTCCAACCAGACTGACAGCAATCGTTGGTCTTACGCCGCTATTTATAGCCGAGTTCGATTCCCAACGCACACTACATTTTTTGACGCTCTTTCGTTTTTCAGAGCACGAGCTGACATTCCGGGAAACGGAAATTTTCTCAGTGTTTTCCAACTCTGGTGATTGCGATGGCGGCGAGATTTTAAGAAATTGAGTGTCGGACGCTAAGCGTTATTTAAATTGAAACGACCATCTCTATTTTTTAGGTTTTCTGACACCTTTGTTTCGATAGACTCCTCAATTATGCTGTTTCAGAAACTTGGCGTTTGCACCTCGATCCTGGTCCCATCATTTTTCATTTCATGATTACATTCAAGGCAGTGCTCTGCGACATCTGATTTGCCTGGTTATTTTAGTCGTTCCTTGGATATCACCCTGTCTGTTCTGATAGTCTGCCCACGTAAGAGACGCCACATTCGCGTGGAATGTGATACAGACTCGGTATTGGGAGGCGTAGGTTATGTTTAAAGGTTGCAGGGTGCGAAATACACTGGATGCCATGTTGGCAGGGAGCAGTAGATAATTTCATGGGCATATCTCTGGTACTTTGATGTCATGAACGCGTAAGCACCTTTGTACTGTTTGAAATTACGGGCGCGCAGTGTCATCAGAGATGCTGTGTCGCCTGGAGGCTTGCTTGGGGCATCTATGCTTTGCTACTTATATTTACGGCTACTAGACGGCACTCTTGGGGTAATGTTCACGTGCCCGCACTTGTTAAAGCAGGCGCCTCAGTCTGTTGCTACCTGTGGTTTTATAGGTATGAGCAGCCCACAGTGGCTCGCCTTCCATGTTTTATTTTTAAATTTTGTGACTAAAGCCTTTCTCGCTTGATATTTATTTTATACGTGACATGTAAGTACTGTTTCTTGTACTGTTAGGCAGTCCTTACACTTTTACATTAAAAAAATTTCCCCGAAATTTGTACTTTTAGGCCAATTTGAATATTTAATTTCTGAGGAATGCACTCATAGAAGTGTTGAAACCTGGTCAAAAGATTTAAATCTTATGACAGAGGGTTGTAACTGCTTTAACTTCAGTTTGTAAACGGTCACTGAACTAAGAAACCATGTTTAAACTTTAAATTTCAGTAGTTATAGCTCTGCAAATGTGACACGCTTTCAAGCTGCTTCCATTGTGCAACAAATAAGCCAAAATTAAACAATAAAAACAGGGAACATTGAGATTTTCCAGGGCCAGTTTATCCGTTTACAAGATTAATGATTCACAGTGTTGAATTCAAACAGTATTCTTGCCATTACGAACGTTTAAACAGACACTGAACGAGATAGGCACTTTCAAGTTTACTTTCTCGTAAGTCAGATCCTGCGAGACATTCTGGGAGTCAAATTCTTATGTTCAATCTGTGCGAATTCCTCAGTTGAAAATATACGTAAACGTACGGATAGCTTACTCTACCAACAAACAAATCTTCTACTGAACAGCAACAATCATTATTTCCTCGGTCTTAGTCTCCTTTACAGGTGTTCTTGATTTCGACTGCATCTACCGTTCTATTTGATGGTCTGAGAACCCTATCATTCGGGAAACTATTCGCAGGTGATTTAACCCCTCGGTGAGGCTCTCTTTGTCTGAAAGTGTTCAGGAAAACTCCCGGCCCCAGAAGAAGATGGCTGTATACAATGGAAACAACAACTCGACAGAACACTCGGTAGCGCACTATTAATCAATTGCGCAGAGAAAAGCTGAGAGATCGCAGCTTAAGTCTATTACTTCATTTATCACTTAGCTACGAATAAACGTCAGTAAAATATTGACGGCCTCAAACTGAGCTATGCGTCATCTCAAACGTAACACTCAGCAGATTATACACATATATAACAGAACACTCTTTCAAGGTAAGGACTGGGAATTTCAGAGATCCACATTAACGTTCGTATGTAGCAGATTGTTTTATAAACGTTGCATAGCAGTCCGACTACATCATATGAAAATCCGCTACGGAAACAAGCATGTAAAAATAAACGTGTAGAAATTAAAAACATGGAAAATTCAGTAGCAGGAACTGTGCTGCCGTGCCAGTATTATAACAAAAAAAAAAAAAAACTGCATGAACAGTTCGTAATGAAAGGCCGCGTTATAAATGGCTGTTGAGAATAATATGGCACAAGTTCCTAATAATGCGAAGCGAATCGTAGTAGGACATGACATGTAAATAAAACCGTCGACCCAATTTGTAATACGTTAAATGTTGTTTAATGAACACACATAATTTTATATCAATGATCTATTCTTTCCCAAGCTTTAAAAATACTGCAGTATCATTCGCTCATGGTCCTGAACACTGTTGTAACTTTGAATTCTAAACTGCTAACGACATTTTTTCCATTGGACACCTAGTCAGCATGATGCGTAGCCCTGAAAACCGCCGGCCGGGGTGGCCGAGCGGTTCTAGGCGCTACAGTCTGGAACCGCGCGACCGCTACAGCCGCAGGTTCGAATCCTGCCTCGAACATGGATGTGTGTGATGTCCTTCGGTTACTTAAGTTTAAGTAGTTCTAAGTCTAGGGGACTGATGACCTCAGAAATTAAGTCCCGTTGTGCTCAGAGCCATTTGAACCATTTTGAACCTGAAAACCTTGGTACTGCGTGTGCTGCGCGGATAAGCCGCTTCTAGAATTTTTTGTATGTTTATACTTTTAGCAGGACGTCTCTGGGACGACGGCCGTTTACTATCGTGACAAAAAATAAAAACACCTAGAGCCGTCCTTGTGATTTTATTGTATTTTGTCGTTACCAGATACGACGCTTCATTGCGCCATCTTCAGGCTGTTTTGATGCAGTACAGGTTGATACGATCCCCATGCATAACCCATCAGTTGCCAGCGTTACTGGATTCGTAGATAATGTGCCAGCACTCCAACCATCAACCATCAACCATTGATGGTTGGAGTGCTGGCACATTATATGCGAATTCGGTAATACTAGCAACTGATGGGTTATGCATGGGGATCGTATCAACCTGTACTGCATCAAAACAGCCTGAAGATGTCGCAATGAAGCGTCGTATCTGGTAACGACAAAATACAATAAAATCACAAGGACGGCTCTAGGTGTTTTTATTTTTTGTCGCTTCTAGAATTGGTACTCGGCGTACACTTACAGGTTGAACTCGCAAATTGCGAATATGGTTCCACATCAGCTGTAGAATAGTTTAGAAGAAATGAAAATGTTTACCGGATTTGGATTCGAACCCGGATTTTCCGCTTCTCGCGAGCGGTCGCCTTAACCACCAATTCTTTTTTTTTTTTTAATTTCCTGGCGCTCAGAGGAAGGGGTGAGGGCAACCCAAGGGCTACCTACAATGTCTTGTTCCCTCCTCGCCCATGAACCAAAGGAAGCGTAGGGGACGTGGAGTAGAGGTACAAAGCACATCAATGAGACGAGTTTAACTAATTTTATTGATTTTTTTACCACCGAACGTAGCAGGAAAATGACGTCGCTGAGAAGAAAATTCCAGTGACCAGAGAATAACTAATAAGAGTGGAAAATGCGTGGATCAGGTCCTCACTGCAGTAACACCCCAATTCCGCGGCTGGTTAAGAAACATATTACAAAGAAAAGTAGAGAAAAATTGTCTGTATTTGGGACTGCGTAAAACTGCACAATATCGTTCATTAAGGAAGTGCCAAAAGTCAAGGACATTTTTCTTGCCATCAACAAACAAGTAATAAACTGCGTGTCCACAAATCCACTTCACGCAGTTCGTCTTCGTTTGTGGGAAGTATCCCGAGTCCAGAAGGAGGAGCAGGCGAAGAGGTATCTGATGACGAGTTGTACGGGTAATAAAAACCAGCATGTGTCGCGCTAAGGACCAGGCATCCATCGCCTTTCAGCACACCAGGCGATGCTCGTTTGTGTCCCATCACAGGCGACACACAGTGGGTGTCGGCAAGGTGAATCCAGTGAAGACGTGACCAGCATACTTGCTTCCCATTGACAGTAAGGTACCAGGCAGACTGGACGTCAGTGGCAAGATCAGGAGCGCACACCGATCGCCAGACGGCATGCCAGTCGATGTGGGTATGCTTCCATTCAACCATATTCGATGACCTGTTCTGCTGAAGATTGCCTTCGTGGACATCAAGCGCGTTGACAATATCGCACTATGTAAGTTCGGCTATTCGAGCACGCCTCCGCAAGCGGCCCAAATCTCCATTTGTCCCGCTGTCTTCATTTCCCATGTGCTGGCGTTATATTACCGTGATCTCCGCACAGGTTGACACACTGTTTTCTCTCGTCCTTCCGTAGCTATGGCCTGAAATACTGTAATGCAATGTGAGAGCGTTGACGAGAGGGGCTCGGATAGCCAAAGTTGTTCAGGTGAACACTCGCGACAAGCGGGATATTCAGATTGAACTCCCGGTCCGGCACAAATTTTCATTTGATCCGATATATTGTCCCTACGTCTACACTGACACTCTGCAAATCACACTTAAATGCCTGATAGAAGGTTCATCTAACCACGTTCACAATAATTCTCTATTATTCTAGTCTCGACAGCGCGCGGAAAGAGCCAACACCAACATCTTTCGGTGCGAGATCTGATATCCCTTACTTCCTTTATTTATGTATTCTACAACTGAGGCAGTTCGCGAGTTCATTCTTGAAATGAAATGAAATGAAATGAAATGTCTACCAGTGGGGTAGACCGTTCGCCTGGTGCAGGTCTTTCGATTTGACGCCACTTCGGCGATCTGCGCGTCGATGGGGATGAAATGATGATGATTAGGACAACACAACACGCAGTCCCTGAGCGGAGAAAATCTCCGACCCAGCCGGGAATCGAACCCGGGACCTTAGGATTGACATTCTGTCACGCTGACCACTCAGCTACTTGGGCCGGACGAGTTCATTCTTAATTAAGTAGGCTGTTGATCGTCAACGCCGTGCCTCACACTGCACTACAAAAAATGGCACTGAGGACTATGGGACTTAACTTCTGAGGTTATCAGTCCCTTAGAACTACTTAAACCTAACTGACCTAAGGACATCACACACATCCATGCCCGAGGCAGGATTCTAACCTGCGACCGTAGCGGTCGAACGGTTCCAGACTGAAGTGCCTTGAACCGCTCGGCCACACAGGCCGGCCCATATGGCAAATTGTCATCCATAAAAATTCCATCGTTGTTTGCAGACGTGAAGTCCATGAATGGCTGCAAATGGTCTCCAGGTAGCCGAAGTTAACAATTTCCAGTCAATGATCGGCTCTGTTGGACCCAGTCTATTCCATGGAAACACAGGCCACACTATTATGGAGCCACTACCACCTTGAACAGTGCCTTGTTGACAACTTGGCTCCATGGCTTAATGGGGTCTGCGTCACATTCGAACGCTACCATGAGCGCTTAGCAACTAAATGGCACTGACAAGGGAACCTCCCCATCGCACCCCCCTCAGATTTAGTTATAAGTTGGCACAGTGGATAGGCCTTGATAAACTGAACACAGATCAATTGAGAAAACAGGAAGAAGTTGTGTGGAACTGTGAAAAACCAAGCAAAATATACAAACTGAGTAGTCCATGGGCGACATAGGCAACATCATGGAGAACGTGAGCTCAGAAGCGCCGTGGTCCCGTGGTAGCGTGAGCAGTTGCAGAATGAGAGGTCCTAGGTTCAAGTCTTCCCTCGAGTGAAAATTTTACTTTCTTTATTTTTGCATATTTATTATCTGTCCGTTCGTTCATTGACGTCTCTGTTCACTGTAATAAGTTTAGTGTCTGTGTTTTGCGACCGCATCGCAAAACCGTGCGATTAGTAGACGAAAGGACGTGCCTCTCCAATGGGAACCGAAAACATTTGATAGCAAGGTAATAGATCAACCGATTCCTCCACAGGAAAACACATCTGATATATTCTATACGACACTGGTGACGGCATGTGCGTCACATGACAGGAATATGTTGTCGACCCACTTAACTTGTACACTTGGCGAATGGGTAAAAAGATTCTTCTACCTTGCCCGATTTACGTTTTCTTGTGGATGTGATAATCACTCCCAAAAAAGTGGTGAAAACATAAGAGTTTGTCACATAAACTGAAAATAAAAAATTAAACTTTTCACTCGATGGAAGATTTGAACCAAGGACGTTTCGTTCCGCAGCTGCTCACGTTACCACGAGACCACGGCGCTCCTGCAGGCTCAGTGTCCTTGATGTTGCCTATCTTCCCATGAACTAGTCAGTTTGTATAATTTGCTTATTTTTTCACAGTTCCACACAACTTCTTCCTGTTTTCTCAATTGATCTGTGTTCAGTTTCTCAAGTCCTATTCACTGTGCCAACTTATAACAAAATCTGAGGGGGGTGCGATGGGAAGGTTCCCTTGTGAGCACTACGGGACTTAACTTCTGAGGTCATCAGTCCCCCAGAACTTAGAACTATTTAACCCTAACCAACCTAAGGACATCACACACACCCATGCCCGAGGCAGGATTCGAACCTGCGACCGTAGCGGTCGCGCGGTTCCAGACTGTAGTGCCTAGAACTGCTCGGCCACTCCGGCCGGCGCTTAGCAACTAAAATTGGGACTCATCTGACCAGACCACGGCCTTCCAATCGTCTAGGGTCCAACCAACATGGTCATGAGCCCAGCAGAGGTGCTGCAGGCGATTTGCTGTTAGCAAAGTGATTCCCGTCGGTCGTCTGCTGCCATAGCCTGTTAACGACAAATTTCGCAACACTTACCTAACGGATACGTTCGTTGCACGTCCAACATTGATAACTGTCGTTATTTCACGCAGTGTTGCTTGTCTGTCAGCACTGACAACTATGCAAAAGCTTCTGATCTCGGTCGTTAAGTAAAGGGCATCGGCAACTGCTTTGTCCGTGATGAGAGAATCCTTGAAATTTGATATTCTCTGCATAATCTTGACACTGAGGTTCTCTGAATATTGAATTCCGTAACGATTTGCGGAATGAAATGTCCCATGTATATAGATCCAACTATCATTTCACGTTCAAACTCTTCATTCCCCGTCGTGCGACCATAAACACGTCGGAAACCTTTTCACATGAATCACCTGAGTCCAAATGACATCACCGCCAGTGGACTATCCGTTTAAACTTTCTGTTCTCAATACTACCGCCATCTGTGTATGTGCATATCGCTCTCCCATGACTTTTGTACCTGAGTGTATAAGTTCTTTACCTCAACTAAATAATTTCCGACTGCCTACAATTTGATCCGCGACCGCTACTAACCGTCAAAAATTAGCGAACGTGGGGGGAAAGTTGTGTGTGCCAGCATGAAGCTATGGCATTTTACATCTACATACATACTCCGCAATCCACCATACGGCGCGTGGCGGAGGGTACCTCGTACCACAACTAGCATCTTCTCTCCCCGTTCCACTTCCAAACAGAACGAGGGAAAAATGACTGTCTATATGCCTCTGTACGAGCCCTAATCTCTCTTACCTTATCTTTGTGGTCTTTCCGCGAAATGTAAGTTGGTGGCAGTAAATTTGTACTGCAGTCAGCCTCAAATGCTGGTTCTTTAAATTTCCTCAGTAGCGATTCACGAAAAGAACGCCTCCTTTCCTCTAGAGACTCCCGCCCGAGTTCCTGAAGCATTTCCGTAACACTCGCGTGATGATCAAACCTACCAGTAACAAATCTAGCGGCCCGCCTCTGAATTGCTTCTATGTCCTCCCTCAATCCGACCTGATAGCGATCCCCAGCGTTCTAAAAGCGGTCTCCTTTGCAGATGAACCACATCTTCCCAAAATTCTACCAATCAACCGAAGACGGCCATTCGCCTTTCCCACAACTGCCGTTACATGCTTGTCCCACTTCATATCGCTCTGCAATGTTACGCCCAAATATTTAATCGACGTGACTGTGTCAAGCGCCACGCTACTATTGGAGTATTCAAACATTACGGGATTCTTTTTCCTATTCATCTGCATTAATTTACATTTATCTATATTTAGAGTTAGCTGTCATTCTTTACACCAATCACAAACCCTGTTCAAGTCACCTTGTATCCTCCTACAGTCACTCTACGACGACACCTTTCCGTACACCACAGCATCATCAGCAAACAGCCTCACATTGCTATTGATCTTTGACTTTCACACTGCAGTGCTCCATGTTGTTCTGCGTAGAGAATCCATCAGGATGTGGTAAGGAGTGTTGAGGACGGCTTTCGGCAGCTCTGGGCCTGTTGCGCGTCCAAGCAGGAGCAGTGGAGCGGAGTGTGGTGTAGTGTAGTGTAGTGGGTCAGCTTCTCCGTGCTGCAGACAGGCGCGGCGGTGTCGCGTTGTAGGCGTGTCCCGGCCGTGCGTCAGCGCCCGTGCCGTCCGTGCGATCGCTGCGCTTTAAAGCCGAACGCACGGCGCGCCACCGACTCCGGCCTCCTACACCAGGCGCCAATCGCTGCTTGCTGCAGCGCTTCCGGCGTTCATCTGGAGTTACTTAAGTACAATACTCTGCACATCTTAAGGACGGGATACAGAAAATAAAATAACGTATTAACAACTCGGCGGACAGAAGGAAGGTACGTAAGCGTGTTGCCAGTTGTATTCCAGTCGTTCACAGAAAGCTGGAGGTTACGTGGCGTGGCTATAGCGCCAAAGAGGTCTGGCGTCGCAACAGCTCAAGGAAAGGGGAATAACAGGGTGATTTAAAAAGAATACCACAACTTTAAAAATGTGTATTTAATGAAAGAAACATAATATAACCTTCTGTTATACATCATTACAAAGAGTATTTAAAAAAGTTTTTTTTCACTCAAAAACAAGTTCAGAGATGTTCAATATGGCCCCCTCCAGACACACGAGCAATATCAACCCGATACTCCAACTCGTTCCACACTCTCTATAGCATATCAGGCGTAACAGTTTGGATAGCTGCTGTTATTTCTCGTTTCAAATCATCAATGGTGGCTGGGAGAGGTGGCCGAAACACCATATCCTTAACATACCCCCATAAGAAAAAATCGCAGGGGGTAAGATCAGGGCTTCTTGGAGGCCAGTGATGAAGTGCTCTGTCACGGGCTGCCTGGCGGCCGATCCATCGCCTCGGGTAGTTGACGTTTCATAACTAACCTTTTTCGTAGGACTCAACATACAGTTGATTGTGGAATTTGCAGCTCTCTGCTAGCTCTGCGAGTCGATTTTCCTGGGCTGCGAACAAATGCTTGCTGGATGCGTGCTACATTTTCATCACTCGTTCTCGGCCGTCCAGAACTTTTCCCTTTGCATAAACACCCATTCTCTGTAAACTGTTTATACCAACGTTTAATACACCACCTATCAGGAGGTTTAACACCATACTTCGTTCGAAATGCACGCTGAACAACTGTCGTCGACTCACTTCTGCCGTACTCAATAACACAAAAAGCTTTCTGTTGAGCGGTCGCCATCTTAGCATCAACTGACGCTGACGCATAGTCAACAGCGCCTCAAGCGAACAAATGTACAACTAAATGAAACTTTACAGCTCCCTTAATTCGCCGACAGATAGTGCTTAGCTCTGCCTTTTGTCGTTGCAGAGTTTTGAATTCCTAAAGTTGTGGTTTTCTTTTTGAATCACCCTGTACAGTGTGCCAATCAGCGAGCTGTTACGTTGCACTGTGTTATGGCACGGACACAACATTTGGATGACTTCACACCAGGAGTAATCATCAAGAAACTGGAAGGAGGGCGAAGCCTGGCGAGTGCAGCCCAGGAGTTTGGTGTCGCTCACTGAATAGTTTCACGGGCATGGGGAGCGTTCCGAAGCCACAGGTAGTGCTGCCCGAAGGAGAGGAGGTGGTCGATCACACTCAGCTACAGCTGCAGATGACTGCTACAATGTGCAAGGAACCCAAGTCAAAAAGCAGGTGCAATGGCAGCCACATGTAACAACACTGCAAGACACGCAGTATCACGCTCCACAGTGGCACGATGACTGTATGAAGGTGGTCTCTTTGTGCAGCGACCAGTACGTTGTAGACCGTAGACATACATTGGCGATAATGTCTGCGATGGTACGAAGAGTATAGGGACTCAACCAACTAGGAGAGGAATTAGAATTCAGCTGATAACGGGCGTTGATATACACTCCTGGAAATTGAAATAAGAACACTGTGAATTCATTGTCCCAGGAAGGGGAAACTTTATTGACACATTCCTGGGGTCAGATACATCACATGATCACACTGACAGAACCACAGGCACATAGACACAGGCAACAGAGCATGCACAATGTCGGCACTAGTACAGTGTATATCCACCTTTCGCAGCAATGCAGGCTGCTATTCTCCCATGGAGACGATCGTAGAGATGCTGGATGTAGTCCTGTGGAATGGCTTGCCATGCCATTTCCACCTGGCGCCTCAGTTGGACCAGCGTTCGTGCTGGACGTGCAGACCGCGTGAGACGACGCTTCATCCAGTCCCAAACATGCTCAATGGGGGACAGATCCGGAGATCTTGCTGGCCAGGGTAGTTTACTTACACCTTCTAGAGCACGTTGGGTGGCACGGGATACATGCGGACGTGCATTGTCCTGTTGGAACAGCAAGTTCCCTTGCCGGTCTAGGAATGGTAGAACGATGGGTTCGATGACGGTTTGCATGTACCGTGCACTATTCAGTGTCCCCTCGACGATCACCAGTGGTGTACGGCCAGTGTAGGAGATCGCTCCCCACACCATGATGCCGGGTGTTGGCCCTGTGTGCCTCGGTCGTATGCAGTCCTGATTGTGGCGCTCACCTGCACGGCGCCAAACACGCATACGACCATCATTGGCACCAAGGCAGAAGCGACTCTCATCGCTGAAGACGACACGTCTCCATTCGTCCCTCCATTCACGCCTGTCGCGACACCACTGGAGGCGGGCTGCACGATGTTGGGGCGTGAGCGGAAGACGGCCTAACGGTGTGCGGGACCGTAGCCCAGCTTCATGGAGACGGTTGCGAATGGTCCTCGCCGATACCCCAGGAGCAACAGTGTCCCTAATTTGCTGGGAAGTGGCGGTGCGGTCCCCTATGGCACTGCGTAGGATCCTATGGTCTTGGCGTGCATCCGTGCGTCGCTGCGGTCCGGTCCCAGGTCGACGGGCACGTGCACCTTCCGCCGACCACTGGCGACAACATCGATGTACTGCGGAGACCTCACGCCCACGCCCCACGTGTTGAGCAATTCGGCGGTACGTCCACCCGGCCTCCCGCATGCCCACTATACGCCCTCGCTCAAAGTCCGTCAACTGCACATACGGTTCACGTCCACGCTGTCGCGGCATGCTACCAGTGTTAAAGACTGCGATGGAGCTCCGTATGCCATGGCAAACTGGCTGACACTGACGGCGGCGGTGCACAAATGCTGCGCAGCTAGCGCCATTCGACGGCCAACACCGCGGTTCCTGGTGTGTCCGCTGTGCCGTGCGTGTGATCATTGCTTGTACAGCCCTCTCGCAGTGTCCGGAGCAAGTATGGTGGGTCTGACACACCGGTGTCAATGTGTTCTTTTTCCATTTCCAGGAGTGTATATCAACGGGGACAGGTGAAAATGTGTGCCCCAACTAGGACTCGAACCCGGGATCTCCTGCTTACATGGCAGCCGCCCTATCCATCTGAGCCACCGAGGGCACAGAGGATAGCGCGACTGCAGGGACTATCTCGCGCACGCCTCCTGCGTGAGCCACATTCTCACCTTGTATGTCCACGCACTACATTCGTAGAGTCCCACACCAACACACTCATTACTCGTGGAAGACATTCTTACCAAGTCCCGTAAGAATTCGGGGAATATGTGTGCATCCGCACAGAAGGAGGTCATGGTCGGTGTTGCCAGAACTATATACCTGTATGGATGTGGTGTCCGTTCTTTTGGACATGTCCGAAAGAACAGACACCATATCCAACTAGGAGGGGGTCGCGTTCTTTTTTTCGGATGAGAGGGGATTCAGTCTCAGTCGTAATTCTAGACGTACCCTTGTTTCGCGAGAAGTGGGACCACGTAATGCACCCAGGAAAATTGTCGACAGGTGATAAGCGAAGGGATCGCTACGTTAAGAAATCTACGGATACCAGCCACTGAAGGTTGGCCCCTGTTTTGACTGGATTAGATGTGGGATTGTTCCCAAACATCCGTCAGGTAGCCTGAAGATGCCGTAATGTAGCGCTGAAACTGGTTGCTCAAATAAAATAACTGGAAATTTATATGGCTGAGGTTGTTACGGTTCGACATTTTATATTGAACAGCCGAGGTCCCGCAACCATCAGTATAAAGATGAACTTACAGAGACTTGTCGAATATGATCCTCTTGGTCGTCCAGGTGCTATGGTGTGGGCAGGCGTAATGTATCGTGGGCGTACCGACCACCAAATCTTTGAACACGGCACACTCACCAGTCAACGTTATTGTGACACTGCACTCTGTCCCCATGTGCGTCTTTTAAGGGGTGCATTTGTACTGATGACAATGCGCCACCGCAATGATCATTGCAGGCGTAGCAGCTCTTGGAACGAGAGGGTATCCCGCGGATGGAATGGACTGCCAGTTCACCCGACTTAAATCCGATTGAGCACGCGTGAGATGCGTTGGTAGACGTATTGAAGCAGCAACGACCATCCAACAGTTCTCATCTGCGCTGGGGAGGAGTGGAAAGCTATACTGCAAAGACACCTACCAACCTTGTGGCGCGCATGGCAGCACGTTACAGTCCATGCATTGCCGTCCCGCTATTAAGAAACGTAGGCAACGGCCTTGCGGCAGTGGATACACCGGTTCCCGTGAGATCACTGAAGTTAATCGCTGTCGGGCGTGGCCAACACTTGGATGGGTGACCATCCAGCCGCCATGCGCTGTTGCCATTTTTCGGGATGCATTGAGCATCGTGATGGCAATTGAGGAGTTACTCGACCGAATAGTAGCGGCTCCAGTCAAAGAAGACCATCATAACGACAGGGAGAGCGGTGTACTGACCACACGCCCCTCCTATCTGCATCCTCAACTGAGGATGACACGGCGATCGGATGGTCCCCATGGGCCACTTGTGGCCTGAAAACAGAGTGCTATTAAGAAACGTGTCTCGTTTCATGTCAGTTTTACAATTATATTGGGGTCTTCGAAAAGAAAGACGGGTTCGATACAGATCAAATCATGAACTTCAGTTTTTTTCAGTTTTTACGAGGGCAGTTCAATAAGTAATGCAACACATTTTTTTTCTGAAACAGGGGTTGTTTTATTCAGCATTGAAATACACCAGGTTATTCCCCAATCTTTTAGCTACACAACACTATTTTTCAACGTAATCTCCATTCAATGCTACGGCCTTACGCCACCATGAAATGAGGGCCTGTATGCCTGCACGGTACCATTCCACTTGTCGATGTCGGAGCCAACGTCGTACTGCATCAATAACTTCTTCATCATCCGTGTAGTGCGTCCCACGGATTGCGTTCTTCATTGGGCCAAACATATGGAAATCCGACGGTGCGAGATCGGGGCTGTAGGGTGCATGAGGAAGAACAGTCCACTGAAGTTTTGTGAGCTCCTCTCGGGTGCGAAGACTTGTGTGAGGTCTTGCGTTGTCATGAAGAAGGAGAAGTTCGTTCTGATTTTTGTGCCTACGAACACGCTGAAGTCGTTTCTTCAATTTCTGAAGAGTAGCACAATACACTTCAGAGTTGATCGTTTGACCATGGGGAAGGACATCGAACAGAATAACCCCTTCAGCATCCCAGAAGACTGTAACCATGACTTTACCGGCTGAGGGTATGGCTTTAAACTTTTTCTTGGTAGGGGAGTGGGTGTGGCGCCACTCCATTGATTGCCGTTTTGTTTCAGGTTCGAAGTGATGAACCCATGTTACATCGCCTGTAACAATCTTTGACAAGAAATTGTCACCCTCAGCCACATGACGAGCAAGCAATTCCGCACAGATGGTTCTCCTTTGCTCTTTATGGTGTTCGGTTAGACAACGAGGGACCCAGCGGGAACAAACCTTTGAATATCCCAACTGGTGAACAATTGTGACAGCACTACCAACAGAGATGTCAAGTTGAGCATTGAGTTGTTTGATGGTGATCCGTCGATCATCTCGAACGAGTGTGTTCGCACGCTCCGCCATTGCAGGAGTCACAGCTGTGCACGGCCGGCCCGCACGCGGGAGATCAGACAGTCATGCTTGACCTTGCGGCGACGGTGACACACGCTTTGACCAACGACTCACCGTGCTTTTGTCCACTGCCAGATCACCGTAGACATTGTGCAAGCGCCTATGAATATCTGAGATGCCCTGGTTTTCCGCCAAAAGAATATCACTGCCCGTTGTTTGCAACGCACATCCGTTACAGACGCCATTTTAACAGCCCCGTACAGGGCTGCCACCTGTCGGAAGTCAATGAAACTATACGAGACGAAGCGGGAATGTTTGAAAATATTCCACAAGAAATTTCCGGTTTTTTCAACCAAAATTGTCCGAGAAAAAAAATGTGTTGCATTACTTATTGAACTGCCCTCGTAACATATTGGATAAACATGTCTGTCGCACCTTCCCGTTTCAGGTGCGGAAAACGATGTCTGGCGTATGAGATTACTTCACTGGCATGCAAGAACGCTGTCAGTGAAATTCACTATGACAGCCTGACAAGACCCCTCCTGCGTTTCGCCAATAATTTCCTCCTTTCAATAGCGATTATTTCGGGGTTTATTTACATGCACCAATGATGTAAAATCAAACAAAGAATAGCGCAAGGAATTGTCACATTACCTTGGAGGCCACCGTTGGTCATCGCTAACAAGTGGGACGAGATGATCCGGAAACCGCACACGGAGCAACTCAATGGTTTCGCTAGAAGTGTGGCAAATGACTTCCACATCCCTTCAGAGTCCTTTCCATGGAAACGAGACTACAGAAAATCTTTCATCATTGTCCGCTATCGATTTCCGTTAACCACCGCAGCCTGTCCTTCCTATCTTCAAAAATGTAGGGGCCGATGATGCCGCTCATACAAAAGCCGCACCAAACCGACACTCACTGTGTGTTTCACTGTCTTGAACCACACAAGAATTTTGTGACTTCTTGACGTGGCAGTTCTCTTTGCTCAATTACCTATGCAGGTGAAAGTGACCCTTGTCATTGAAGGTGATGTTCATCGGCAAAACGGCGTCTTTCTGTCGTCTCCTCAGATCCCAGTCAATGAAATGTCTTTTCTCATGGCTCTCTTCTTTCAGCTGCTGCCTTAATAAGATTATTCTAGAGTGGCTATAGAGATCATACCGGGGATTTCGCTGTTCTGGATATCATATGCCCAGTTCTTAGAAACAGCGAACAACCAACGTCACTGGATTACGTACCGCACTGTCACGAAACACCGCAGTGCACTGCACAGATGGTCCAGAATGAGGGCGCACAGAACTCTTTTCAGTGCTCCTAGAATCAGGAGATGACGTCTAACTGTTGCTGCATAACTTTGTCCGTTCCGATAAAATGTTGCCGCTGCGCAATAGTACACCGCTTCAGGGTGAGACACACAAGGAAGAGATGCAAGTAATTCAGGCTGAAACAACAGTCAGTATGTTTATGAAAACCAAAATGGTACACAGAAATGTGGTCAACCGAAACAAGAAAACTATAGTACACGATTCAGAACCAGCGCGCTGTACACCCTTTAGCATACATTATCAGCATAAAATAAGACAACAAGCTGACCGTTAAAATGATTTCGTAGGTTATGAGGTCTTTTTACATGCGTGCAGTGATTTAAACGTAACTATATTCCATTTCACCCTCTCTCTATCTCCCCTCCCCCTCCCTCTCTCTCTCTCTCTCCCCTCCCCCCCCTCTCTCTCTCCCCTCCCCCCCCCCCTCTCTCTCTCTCTCTCTCTCTCTCTCTCTCTCTCTCTCTCTCTCTCTCTCTCTCTCTCCCTCCCCCTCCCCCTCCCCCTCCCCCTCCCCCCCACACACAATACTACGCACAATACTATTACCAGTTCTGAAAGTCTTCTATGGATTTTCGAGCTTGTACGACTTCAGCCTGTGTTTGAAGTTAGCTTTATTGTCTGTTCACTCACACCGTAGGTAGTGAAACTGTTTGCGGCAGAATATTTCACTCCTAACTGTGCCATGCTAAAGCTGAACGATCAACGGAGTACGTTACTTCTCCTACTAATGTTGTATTTATGAATGTAACTGCTGTTTAGAAACTATGTGTGATTGTTCTCAACAAGGTGAATAAGGGAGTATGGTTACTCTGAGGACATTATCAATTCGGTATACCCAAATGATTAAAGTGCTGTCTACAAGGGATTATACAGTGGACGCCACATATTTCCACTATTCCACGCTTCTGTGCAACAAATGCTTTTTTGCTGAATGTCGAGCTACTGAAGAACATGCTGACAGTGAATGAAAATAGAAAAAAAATCATTTTTCGACATTTTAATCTACAAAATCTGATATTATCCGTTGCACAAAAGTTGCAGAAGTTAATCCTTTAAGAAAGTCTGTAACATTTGATTTACATTGCAGGTTCTTGTCAATATAAACACCCCAGAATCATGGTTTTCTGTTTCATTTATTAATTAACCCTCATGTATCACTAACAGTAGTGTGGTCAGAGATTGTGAAGCACTGAAATTCACGTCTTGTGTTTCATCTAAATGTATTGATTAGTCTTTTGTATGCTGTTCTACAGCTGCAAATTGTATGAAATGCATTATAATGATAGTCTACCA
This sequence comes from Schistocerca nitens, assembly GCF_023898315.1. Taxonomy (NCBI): domain Eukaryota; kingdom Metazoa; phylum Arthropoda; class Insecta; order Orthoptera; family Acrididae; genus Schistocerca; species Schistocerca nitens. The sequence goes on along the minus strand of NC_064617.1, from coordinate 179,773,838 downwards.
GAGCTGCTTACATATATGTTATATATCAGTTCCGAGCATGGCCCGTTTTCAGTCGGTATAGTCAAGCTATTGTCAATATATAAATGTATAAGATTTGTTTGCATTATGTTATCTTATTATTTTTAAAAAAGGTATTAAAAATAGCTCTAGTGAACAATCTTTACAATTTATTTCATAAATTCATTGACAGTTCACGCTCAGAGAACCAGTAATTATGTTTCAAGAAATTACTATTGACATTTTCAAGTGTCAGTAGCTTTAATCATAACATCTGCCTCGTCGGCAAAAAGAAGAATTTTTGTATTTTAGACATATGATGGAAGACAATTTGTATATAACAAGAAAAGCCCCTGTATCGGTTCCTGTGGTATAGCTGTAGGCGGTATACAGAAGAAGAGACAAACGATAGTTGTGGAACACTCTGACACAGAGCTAACACTTTCCTGCAAAGTTTAAAAAGATGAATTACTTTTGAATGCATTACAGGAACAGCAGTGATCAATTTCTTATAAATAATTACTATTAAAAACAGTCTTGATCACGATTTATTTAACAAGGTGACCGCTTTCGACCACTACTGTGGTCATCTTCAGACCATTGAGTAGGAACTACTGTGGTCATCTTCATTGAGTAGGAACCTCTTTCTGTTGGAGAATCACATTCTGATTCTCCAACAGAAAGAGGTTCCTACTCAATGGTCTGAAGATGACCACAGTAGTGGTCGAAACCGGTCACCTTGTTAAATAAATCGTGATCAAGACTGTTTTTAATAGTAATTATTTAAAAAGATGAATGTTATGGCGAAGAGAATATCATTTATTTATGTTTTCTGTGTCACAGAACCTGAAAACGAGTCTAAAGTGTATTGACTAGCGCTTTTTCGAGTGCCTTTAATGTATATATCCTCCCAGAAAATGTGTGTGAGGGCTTAAAAATAGTACGTATACCTAAAGAACACATCATTTTGGTCAACATATGATACTGTGCTGCAGGAGCGTTCCTTTTCAATATCAGCAATAACCACATGGTAGAAATCCAATCTCTTTTCAACATCTGCTTCGTAAGTGAATGATCCTGGTGAAGCTCCCACTGTACTCATAGCTCACATTACCACAATCCGACTGGAAGAACTCCAGGCTCGATTGCAAGAACTGCACTCTCAGTGACTTGGTACATTGCGGCTATTCATATGAAGCACATCAGATGACCTACAAATTCTTTGAATTTTTTTGCTTTGAATATCCCCATAAAACCATTAAATGCTGGCCTCCCTATTATCTCCGTGTCCTTTAGCACAAATTCAGTCCGAACGTCGTTGAAAAGTTCTGTGATCTGTGAATCGCTAACCACACCTCCTTTCACTTTTTAAAAACTGAGACTGGGGAAATTGTGAGTTTGAAGAGCTGTTTACATTTAAAACTGTTACTTGTAGTGCCGATAGCAAGACTTTGCTCGTTTCACTCAGTGGTTCATACACAACGCTTTTCGTTCCGGGAGTTAATGACTGTCTCTCAGCCCAAATTTTTTGCGAATGGTGTTTTCGTCACGACAGTTCTACTCGTGCAGAGAACAACAGTACTCGATACAGTCTGATTGCAATCGTAATAATGTAACTGTACACAGTTCTCATGAAAACGATCGAGAATTGTCAAATTACAGCAACTTTATTTTTCAGCTCCTACCAATTGAAAACTATTCCATTGCCACAGCGCAACTGATAACGTCATGAACATGTGCAGAGTATGTACCTGATCAGGTGATGGTAATTCTCTACGAGAATTACGCATTGCTCAGGCAGCACCATCAACTGTTTTTGTACGTGCTGCTAGGGTAATTACAGGCAATGCTTATAGTGGAAAAATTATAGCTAACATACAAATTTTAATATCAGGTGCTTGTTCAGTGCCACAAACTCAACATAGTTAAGCTCATTTCATTTCCGTAACTTCTGTATGTGGAACGGCGTAATTATAGTTAACACTAGCGACGGGACAAACTGTTTTTCCCTGTTAACGATAAAGAGGCTACTCGAATTTATGTGTGGAGCTTCCGAGAAAAGTAAATAAGTAACTTGGTGCTTAAAATGACCTTAGAGAGGAATACGCAAATGCTGAGATTAGATATACCAGGGAGAGGTAAGGAAGATGTGCTTATCTTAAGTGAACACGGGAAATTCTGTAGAATCAGGAACGTCGTAGCAAATCAAATACTTACACAGCTGAGACCTGTGAACAGAGCAGTGCAGTAAGCTGCTGAAAATGGGATAAGAAAGTTTATTAATAGGGGATTAAAACACCGATTTGCTCGGACTTGTTTCACTTTTTGAAATGGCAAGTCTGCTTTAATATGCTGGTGTCTCTCGTTCCACACTCCTCGACATCAGTTTGCGTACCATTCGATGAACCGACGACACAAGGAATATGATTGTATACTATGCAACGGTTGGTAATTAATTATGTATCTTTATACTCACAAAACGTACTGTATATAGCCACTTAATTCCTCATAGTGAGCAAATTTTTGGCAATGAAAAAATATAAAAATTATCCACAACAACACGTAGATTTAATAGACGCCTGTTTTCATCCAGGGCGTCAATAGAGACCCGAGACCAAAATCAGAGTGTAATTGGAGGATTTAGTTACTCTGCTGTATTTCCTCACTGTAGTTCGCAACTAACTTGTTACCAAGTTTCGAGATTTTCAATGACTTAACGCTATAAAGCGTGATACACAAAAGATAGTGATCCAGATGAAATGCAGGACATTCCACCTGGCATGTCAGAACACAAAATAGCAAATGTTCTTCATTCCCTCGATTCTGATATCTTTTTGTGGCCTTCAGTCTGGAAACTGGTTTAATGGTATGTGATGTATATTAGTGTAAACTAGTGAACTAAGAGTCGGTTACCGTAACTACTAGCCTCAAATATATTCATCATTTCACAAAAATAATTCTGTGGTTTTTGTAGCCTTTACTGTTATTCACGATACGAAGAAAGCTACTCGACCTTCTTATACTCAAGGAAACTGTTCTAACGATACTGCATTTGGGGTTTGTGCTGTCTTCTAGCAGTGCTTTTTTTTTTTAGTTGTTGTTGTTGTTGTGGTCTTCAGTCCTGAGACTGGTTTGATGCAGCTCTCCATGCTACCCTATCCTGTGCAAGCTTCTTCATCTCCCAGTACTTACTGCAACCTACATCCTTCTGAATCTGCTTAGTGTATTCATCTCTTGGTCTCCCTCTATTATTTTTACCCTCTACGCTGCCCTCCAATGCAAAATTTGTGATCCCTTGATGCCTCAGAACATGTCCTACCAACCGGTCACTTCTTCTTGTCAAGTTGTGCCACAAACTCCTCTTCTCCCCAGTTCTATTCAATACCTCCTCATTAGTTATGTGATCTACCCATCTAATCTTCAGCATTCTTCTGTAGCACTACATTTCGAAAGGTTATATTCTCTTCTGGTCTAAACTATTTATCGTCCATGTTTCACTTCCAGAAACGACTTCCTGACACTTAAATCTATACTCGATGTTAACAAATTTCTCTTCTTCAGAAACGCTTTCCTTGCAATTGCCAGTCTACATTTTATATCCTCTCTACTTCGACCATCATCAGTTATTTTGCTCCCCAAATAGCAAAACTCCTTTACTACTTTAAGTGTCTCATTTCCTAATTTAATTCCCTCAGCATCACCCGACTTAATTCGACTACATTCCATTATCCTCTTTTTTTCAGTATCTTAAAAAATTCCGCATATTTCGTAATTGTGATTGTTAGTATTTGCTTGAGGTTAAAGACGTCCACAGAGTGACGAATAACAACATAGCGTGTATTCTATTCAGTGTTAAAAAGCAAGCTCAACCACCTATTTACAGCTTAAAAAAAGAAACACCGGAATTTACGAGTTTCGAAGGTCAAGCCTTGATCTTCAGAATTACTATACGAGAAAGAAACCTGTAAGAGCGATCAATATAAAACACACACAAGAGCAGTCAAACAACGTGCCTACTTTTCTTGCAGCCGTGTTTTCGTAAGATGAACATCCACACTTCAGCAACTGATAAAATACGTTAAAATGGAATAGCCCATGTACCTCATGTTGGGGTACTGGAAGCGTCACAGTAACAGCTTGTAAGTAGGCTGTTTAGGTTTTTTTATTGGTAACGTCACCTCTGTATGAAAATTGCTTTGCATTGTTGTAATACTCGCCATTGTAGTGTTAGGCAGCTGGCTCTGAACAGCGCGTAGCGTTGCGCAGTTGGAGGTGAGCCGCCAGCAGTGGTGGATGTGGGGAGAGAGATGGCGGAGTTTTGTAATTTGTCATGAACTGCTATATATATTATGACTATTAAGGTAAATACATTGTTTGTTCTCTATTAATATCTTTCATTTGCTAACTATCCCTATCAGTAGTTAGTGCCTTCCGTAGTTTGAATCTTTTATTTAGCTGGCAGTAGTGGCGCTCGCTTTATTGCAGTAGCTCGAGTAACCAAGATTTTTGTGAGGTAAGTTTTGTGAAATGTATAGTTTAATGTTAGTCAGGGCCATTCTTTTGTAGGGATTATTGAAAGTCAGATTGCGTTGCGCTAAAAAAAAAAAATATTGTGTGTCAGTTTAAGCACAGTCGTGCATAATTGTTCAAAGGGGACGTTTCAAGCTCTATGCGTACACAGTTCGTGTATCTTCCCAACACCCACTTCCCGCGGACAAACATGGAAGTAACGCTGGTGAGCTCTTCATGAACGTAAACACGAAATCAGAGATACTGAAGAAACAAACATGCAGAAAACTAACGGTGTACTGCAACGACGCTAAATAAGTACTGATATTTTTAAAAAAATCTGGGAAGTTTCTGAAAAAGTTAATTGTTTCGTAATTTTTTCATAATGTGGGGCCACGGTCATAATATATTTCTTTAAAGTCAGTACCGCCATTAGACTGTTTTTTGATTTGCAGTGTTACATTTACACGATCATGATTTCGGCTTTAAGTTGGCATTATCAAGTATTTTACTGTTATACAGTGCCTAAGATGGCATACTGTCGTATTTAAAATATGTTATTAGACATTGTGTAAGGATCAATATTTCTGGTAAAAGCCTACTGCTTTGTTTTATCACTGAGTATACCATCTTGAGTCAATACGACAGTATGCCGTCTTAGGCACTGTATAAGATTAAGACACTTGATAATGGCAACTTAAAGCCGAAAGCATCATCGTATAAATGTAACGCTGCAAATAAAAAAAGTCTAATGGTGATACTGACTTTAAAGAAATTGTTTGTTTTGCTTAGTAAGATGTTAATCTAATGTATTTCATTTATCACGCTACGTATAATAATCTCTAACTGTTCTAGTAGCTCCAGCTTTTTGCCTTTATCTTGAATATGCTAAGTTGCGAGATATTCATTTAGTTTGGCCAGCGTTTCGTATTCCACGTATTACATGGACTTTAGTAAACTGCAGCTCTCTCGTATTTGTCGACTTCATTTGTAAGTTGTTCCTTAACATAAATCGCAGTGTACTGTTGGTCTTAAAGCACTTTCTGAGGAAGATTACCAAGTATGGAACTGAGACTCACTTTATATTCGTGCGCTGTCTTTTGCTTATTAATTTATGCACACCCATACATTATGGATAAAATCAAAATGTATTTTGTTTGTGTATCATGGACATGAGTCGACGACCTACTCGATTTTCGCTTTGTTTGTGAAGGTATCGAATATTTTCTCCAGACTGGTCTAATCTCCGCATTGGTTTCTTATCTGTCTTTCCGTAAATGGTTACGGGAAGATTTTCGTGTTGGCAAAATAAAAGGAATGGCGCAAGAATGACTATCTCGTATTCCTGGAGTTCCATGGCTCTGTTTACAAAATGAATATAGTACCAGTAATATTTATAAATTGCAATACATTGCCGCACACTCTGGTGCACTTGATAAGGCTTAGCGGAAAGTACGTTGTCTGGCGTGTTGTGGATCTGCAGTTCAAACCCAGGCACCAGGAATTATTTATTATTTTGTAGTGTTATTAAGGGAAGTCTTAGTAAAATCTTCCGATGGTCTTGCTACGTCAGGCCGGACCAATGCAACTATCACTTTTTCAGTCAAGGCCAAGATTGGTCTCTTCCAAATTGTATCGCCCGTTTCTATTCTCTTTTGGCACTTACACGGCTTTGTTGCTGACTCTAATGTAAAATGAGGACAAAAGATGAAAAAGAAATATAAAAACGATTTATATTTCCTTAAGAGAGCCTCGAGCTTAAGATCTGCAGGCACTTTTTTTGTCAGTCTTCTGACTAGTTTGATGCGGCCCGCCACGACTTTCGCGTCCTGTTTCAACCTCTTCATCTCATGCTAACACTTGCAGCCTATATCCTCAATTATTTGTTGAATATATTCCAATCTCTGTCTTTCTCTACAGTCTTTACCGTCGCAGCTTCCTCTAGTAGGCTACCATCGGAATTATTACGTGATGTAATAACAGATGTCCTATCATCCTGTCCCTCCTTGTGTTTTCCATATATTTCTTTCCTCGCTGATTCTGCGAAGAAGCAGCGCCTCATTACTTACCTTATCAGTCCACCTAATTTTCAACATTCTTCTGTGGCACCACATCTCAAATGCTTCGATTCTCTTCCGTTCCGATTTTCACACAGTCCATATTTCACTGCGCTACAAAAGTACATTCTCACAAATGCCTTTCTCAAATTAAAAATCATGTTAGAGTTATAGACTTGTTTTGCGTGGGAATGCATTCTTTGTATGTGACAGTCTGTTCTGGCCGAGCGATTCTAGGCGCTTCAATCCGGAACCACGCAGCTGCTACGGTCGCAGCTTCGAATCCTGCCTCGGGCATGGATGTGTGTGATGTCCTTAGGTTAGTTAGGTTTAAGTATTTCTAAGTCTAGGGGACTGATGACCTCAGATGTTAAGTCCCACAGTGCTTAGAGCCATTTGAACCATTTGACAGTCAACTTCTTATATCCTTACTTCGTTTCTCATGCATTATTTTGCTTACAAGCTACCAGATTACTTTCATTTTCTCTACTTTGTGGTCCCAGATTTTGATATTAAGTTTGTCGGTATTAAATTTGTGCTAATCGTCATTACTTTCATTTTTCTTGGGTTTACTTCCAATGTATAGTCTGTTTTTATTACACTGTTAACTCCATACGGCATGTCTTGTAATTCTTCTTAATTTGTACTGACGATAGCGGTGTCATCAGGGAATCTAATCATTGGTAACTATTCATCCTGAATTTTAATCCCACCCTTGAACCTTTACTTTATTCCCAACATATTTTCTTCGGTGTACAAATAAAGAGTAGAGGATGAAGACTATATCCGTGTCTTATAGAGTTTTTAATCCGAATACATCGTTCTTGGTCCTCAGTTCTTATTGTTCCCTATTGGGTCTTGTAACTGTTGTTCATTCCCCTATAACTTATACTTATTTTTCTTTGTAATTTAAACATTTTGTAGAATTTTATGTTGTCGAATGCTTTTTCTAGGTTGACAAATCCTGTGAATGTGTCATGATTTTTCGTTAAGTCTTGTTTGCATTATCAAGTGCAACGTCAGACCAACCGCTCTGTTGCCTTCCTCTTTCCAAAAGCAGAACCGATCATCATCTAATGGATGCTCACTTTTCTTTGCAATTATTCTCGAAGTTATATTATTACTGTCAGCAACTGGGATAGATGAGCTATTAAGCTGATTTGTTTCCCCGTGCTATACTCTGAATTATTTGAATGATATTTTTCCTGAAGTATGATTCTGTGTCTCAAAGACTCTACACGCTAACTTGAATAGCCGATGGATGGTACAGCCCCCGAATGATTTTAGAAGTTCCGAAGGAATGTTATCCATTCTTTCTGCCTTATTTTATCTGAAGTCTCCCAAAACTTCTTCAGGCCTGACTTTAATACTCGACTCCCAATGTCTTACAAACCGACTCCTAAGTCCTGTTCTACAACGTCAGCAGACAATTACTCCCCCCTCACATTCGCCTTCAATATACTGTTTCCAGCTGTCCGCTCTCTCTTTTAAGTTTAATAGAGGAATTCTTTTTGCTTTCTTAATGTTGAGGCTGTGATTTTCCTGACTTTTCTATAAGCTAAGTCTCTTTTTCCGACGAAGATTTACTTTATTTCAAATTTTTCCTGCAGCAGTTTCGCTTTGGCTTTCCTCTAATTATTATTGATTTCATTTCTAAGCGACTTATATTGCTGCATTTCTCAGCATTATTACTCCCTTCCTTCGATCAAATGAAATATTTCTCCTGTTACCCAAGATTTCTTCGCAGCTACCTTCCTTGTACCTGTATTTGTACATACAACTTCTGACAGCGGCTCAAGATAGCCTATTATATATTCTAACATAACGATCCCGGCATTTCTAATTTTGTTGTGAACATGTAGGTGAGAAAGTATCTCGCTTCGATGTTGCTAGAGTGTACCCAAGCGTAGAGAAGGCCATGGGAAGTTGTAACGCATACGTGCATTCCCTTCACGTGTTTAGTCCAAGTATTACGCATATTTATGCGATCGGGAATGCTCAGAAGCAGCCAGGCTACATCTACATCTGACAACTATGCGTCAGCAAGGAGCATTAATGATAATATCAGCCGGCCGGGGTGGCCGGGCGGTTCTAGGCGCTACAGTCTGGAATCGCGCTACCGCTACGGTCGCAGGTTCGAATCTTGCTTCGGGCATGGATGTGTCTGACGTCCTTATGTTAGTTAGGTTTAAGTAGTTCTAAGTTCTAGGGGACTGATGACCTCAGCAGTTAAGTCCCATAGTGCTCAGAGCCATTTGAACCATTTTTTTTTTTATATGTAATATCATAGGAGGCAATGTTGTGCAACCTTAGTAGGGACAAGATCCAACTATTCGGGAGTAGGATAGTACAATCTGAGACAGTATTCCGAGACAAACCTCCGTCCCAATGACCGCAAATGTGACGTCAGAGGTCGTGCGGTAGCGTTCTCGCTTCCCACGCCCGGGTTCCTGGGTTCGATTCCCGGCGGGGTCAGGGATTTTCTCTGCCTCGTGATGACTGGGTGTTGTGTGCTGTCCTTAGGTTAGTTAGGTTTAAGTAGTTCTAAGTTCTGGGGGACTGATGACCATAGATGTTAAGTCCCATAGTGCTCAGAGCCATTTGAACCATTGTGACGTCAGATCTGCCTAGCAACAGTGTGTGTGTGTGTGTGTGTGTGTGTGTGTGTGTGTGTGTAGGAAACGAGCTAAGTGTCCTTATTGGCTGAGGGAGAAAGGTGGGGTCTCTCTTGTCCTCCGGGAAGACAGGGTGAGTTAGTAACGAGGCGCCACTCAAAACACACGGTCAAATAACCGGGGGCGGCTCCAAAAGAACGGTAGCGAGTAAATATTCCAACTGTTAAACATGAGACATACAGTGAAGGTTAGTTATCAGTGAACGCCACGTGTCGTGGGCAATGTATATCACGAGTATGGAAAGTGAGAAATGTGTTAATGTGTCGCACAGTGTTGAATAACGGCGTAGCCAAGAGCCGCAATATTGCAAATTCTGCGAAGTGTGTTTCAAAGTATTCTTTATTAAAACGAGTATAGCACAAAACGTTGTTAACATTTAACAACTGGCATCCCGACCCACCCCACTTCAGCAGGATCACAAACCTACATTGAACCTAGCGCCTGAGCGCTACTATTGTGCGACGAGGCACTAACGAAGCGGCAAGACACCAGGTTGGTGATACAGAAACCAGAGAACTAAGGTAGAGTCGCTTACCTCTCGCTACAATGCCACAGAGGGCATTGAAAAGTGCTCCTCCATTCCTCTCTCCCTCCCCTCATCCTCCCTCCACCTGTCCTATAAAAAAAAAATATATGATCTTCGCAGATGTGAGTGGTGTATGATCAAACAAAAGTAACTACGTAGTGGGATACTTTGCTGAAGACGTGGTGCACTCAGAGGAAGCGAACACACCCATCTCTCTTCCAGAAATGTTGAAATGTGAATATTGGATTTTATTCACTGTACTGTAGGTTTATTCGGTAGACATACAATGTGTGTCCAAAACATTCCGAAACTGATTTTGTAATGTTCTTATATGTTTTGAACTGGCGTTCGTAAGTGTCAATTTGATATCTGAGAAATGTGTAAAGCTTATTTTGATATCTAAACATGTAAATATCTGTGCAGGGCGACGGAACCTTATCAAAATTGAAATTTGAACGCTTGTATGAGGAGCTCAAGCTATACGATGCAAAATCCAGACTAGTCAGTGAACCAAACAATGCGAGAAAGAAATCGGTTTTCAATGAAATTTACGTATGCCATCTGACTGCAAAACGAAGTGACTCAGACTAAAATTATGGCACTGAATATTGCTAATCTTTATCTTTAGTCTTGAAAACAATCACTGTACCAGAGCTGTTATTCTAGTTATACAACAAGTTAACAAAAACATTAACGCATCTGACTTTCTGATTAAACTGCTTGAAAATTCAAAAGATAGCAGTTCATTGAAATCATCTACTGGTATTAAGACCCTGAACTGATATAATATTATTTTCACAAATTCACTCTGACAATCACTGTGGCTTACAGTGGATATGAACTTTGATGATTATTAAATCTATTGGCCTACCTGTGGGCACAGAATGCTCGTCTGCTCTGCAACATGTTACTATTAGAACTAATGATGTGACTCTCGAAAAATCAAATTTCATTTGACGTACTTGTGACGTGAAATACAAGTCGGTATCTTACCAATTCACGTAAATGCTACTCAGTTCACAACTCGCGATGTGCAATACGAGTGTGCAAACAGAGTCATGGAAGTAGGTGGAGATGAGGAATTAATCTTAACGACAGATAAGTGAGAACAAAGACTCCAAGTTTAACTACGCAACATTAAGCCATGACAACAATACATCTTTTCTTAAAGTTCTCTCACCTAGACAAATCAACAAAATATTTCTTAATGACTTTCTTGTATGCAGTTGCCTTCCTTGACACGTGTTTCAACTGTAAGACAAGGCCATGTGCTTCATTACAAAATTTCTACAGCAAACTTCAACCATAAGCAATGTTGTAGCAGTACCGGTAAGAAACTACACAATTACAAATAGAAAAACACCGGATTACCTTAGAAGTCGGCTCTTATCATTGTTCCATTAATATAATCTCATTTGCTCAAGATATTTCCTCAAAACATATTATAACAAAATCCTTTTTAAGTAATGCTGCCTTAACTAAACAGCAAGCCAGTTTCCGTCCTTTTTAAACCAAGTACATAGCTAGACTACCAACAGGAGACTGCTACTGCTACTCTCTGACTTACTCTGAGCAACATCTCTGGTCTCAAACACAGTCTTACAAAGAATATGATTGTATCGATATTGCCGAGGTTGAGTACATTTATCAAAGTCGTAGCTTCAGTCACATTTATGGCTAAATCATCCTGAAAACCGTCATGGCAACTAGGACAGCCCCTTTTCAGTTTTCTTCCTACAAACGTATAGGCGACGTCAACGCAGTAAGTGCGGTGGCATCTTGAACTATCAACCGTAAGGATGCGTATTCGGCCATTCAGTTGCGAGCAGGCGTGCGACCCTAATGTGTCGTCTTTGTTGTGTCACAAATCTCAGTGCCGAAACAACTCTCAATCAAGTGTTCAAGATATTCTCCAGAGTGTTTTGAAGCAGAGAAAAGTGTGTGCAAAGTTTGTTCCACACACCTTGACTCCAGAGAAAATACCACGACGCTTGGACGCCTGCTGCGACTTGATTGAAATGTAAAATGCGGACAGTCTTTTCAGGAAAAAATCAACACGTGTGATGAGAGTTGGTGGTGTCAGTACGAACGTACCACAAAGACGAGATGCAGTAATTAACGTGAAGAGTCAAACTTTGAAGGCATAACAAACATTCAAAGCAGCGTGATGTGTGAGTTGAACAACATTCCAAAGGAGGATTTTTATGACTGTTCCACAATGTTGTATGAACGTCCTCTGCGTTTTATTCAAGTTGAGAGGATATGATGGGGGCATTGAAACCACCAACTTAACTTTTCTCCGTTTTTCATTAATCCAAATCCTGAATCCCTTTGGACTGACGTTACACAGGTCGCTTTACAACACAGATTACATGTTTCTATACATTGTACAATGGACATAGCAGATAAAATTTTTTATAGGATCCGTTTCCATATTACTAGAAAAACAATTCAGACTCATATTTTTACAACTTGAGCGAATTTTGATGTCTCGTCTAAAATTCGATTGAAATAACGATACATGTGTTTGTTGTACAAATTGTATCTGTGTGGTTCGTTATGATGCACGCGGTCAAAAAGAGCTGGTGTAGAGTGTGTCATTTCTACTTTCCTGTCACAAAAAAAGATTAGAATCTTCGCGAATCGAGCTCGCACCCGGCGCTGTCACACTGGCGGATATATCAGTTCAGTGCCAGTTTGAAGAGAGCCGGAACATGTACTGGGTAGTGCTTCCAGAGCCATTTTCTGATAAATCTCAAAACTAAATATTTCCATAAACTAAATTTTTCCGTGAACAAGACAAGAAAGACCAGAAGAGCCAAAATAACGAGTAGTAACCAACTAACTGAAAAAGTCTTTAACTTTAGCTACCATATATATAATATATCTTTTGACTACAACAGAGACATACATACTAAATTACGTAAATATCAAATGGTGTGAGTCACCATAAGAGCAACATTAAAAAACACCATCCTGAATGAAATGGTTCTCCCTTTGCTGCTTTATGGAAGCGATCATGGATAACGTGACAGAGGTAAATGCCGCTTATAAACTGCGGAAATGGAATTTCTGACGACTGTAAAACGATTTTCTAAACGAGGTCGATTTAAAAATGAAGAGATTAGAGAAGAGTTGCATATATATAACGTAAATGATAAAATACAACTATATAAAAATGAGAAGACCATATGGTACGTATGAGTGAAAGCAGACTACCAAAACCAGCAAGTAGACAGAAGCCAATCGGAAGAAGAAATGTGGAAAGACCAAAGAAATGATGGGAATAATTCCTATCAATCCGGAACAGCTCACTAAGGCCTAATCATTGTTAGGAAGAAGAAGAAGAAGATCGTTCGCAACTATTCTCCCAGTAACTAAAAATACCAGACGGCTCTGAGTTCTGAAAAGATTCCAAGTGCGTTTACCATCAATTACAAAGTGTTTCTTCTCGTGTTTCCAGCCAATGTCGAAAATTCGTAATATTGTGAATATAGAAATAGTGTCCCATTTATCTTGACCACCCTAAATAACTCTTTGTCCAGGTGCAAATTACAAAATGTTTCAAGCAAATGTTCTTTAGCGTCAGGGTGACATCTATCGGCATGATTGCCTTCGTTGTAGCTTTGTTCTTTACATAAAGATATGAACAGCGGTATCAAAATGGTTCAAATGGCTCTGAGCACTATGTGACTTAACATCTGAGGTCATCAGTCCCCTAGAATTTAGAACTACTTAAACCTAACTAACCTAAGGACATCACATACATCCATGCCCGAGGCAGGTTCGAACCTGTGACCGTAGCGGTCGCGCGGTTCCAGACTGAAGCGCCTAGAACCGCTCGGCCACGTCGTCCGGCCTCATTTCCTCTCCCAAAGACCTATTCAAAAATGTATCACAGTGTACCATTCTCTGAAATACGACGTTACTAATTACATAGCACAACATAGACGTTGACGCTCCCAGCGCTTAGTGCAGGTACTCGGGGTAATGGAACATATCCACGAGCTGACGTTGACAGAGGACAAGTATAAACGTAAATAGAGTGCACACCCATCATTCCGTCAACCATCGTCAGTTGAAGAGTTGTGTGAGTAGAATGTACACCAACGAAGAGAAGGTGGAAATGCTACTCATCTATGGGGAATGTAAGTTAGCAGAACAGTAATTGCAATACTGTTTTCTTATGTACGGGTACATTTAGTACAGTAGTTTAGTCCTTTTACATACTGTTGTGTAGAGTAGGCATACAGTAAAGGCTGCCCTTCCTACAAACTGCATCGAAATAACGTTTCTTTTATTGTTGTTGTTGTTGTTGTTGTTGTTGTTCAAGGTAGGCGAAATGCTACGCAGGCAGCGGAACTGTACAGAGAGCGATATCCTGACAAGAACCCACCTTCCTGACGGATGTTTTCTCGTCTTGTGGCGACGTTTCAGGAAACGGGAAGTTTCAACCACGACAACGCAATCGTCGTAGCACTCGCACAGACGAAGCTGCCGAAGTTACTGTTCTCTCTTCCGTTGCTATGAATCCATTTGTGAGTACACGACATATTGAACACGAGATTGGCATCGCTAAAACTAGTGTGCACCGTATTCTTGTACGTCACCGGTTCCATCTTTACCATGTACACCTACATCAAGAATTGCATGGGAATTATTTCCAGAATCGTCTACAGTTCTGTCAGTGGGCACAGCAACAAATCCTCGCCAACCCGAACTACTTCTCCAATGTTCTAGTTACGGATGAATGTTCCTTGTCAAACAAAGGACGGGTAAATACAAGGAACATGCATTATTGGTCCAGCGACAGCCCACGATGGCTTAGACAGGTGGAACATCAGCGTCAATGGAGAGTTAACGTCTTGTGTGGGATGCTTAGTACTACGAGGGCAGTTCAATAAGTAATGCAACACATTTTTTTCTGAAACAGGGGTTGTTTTATCCAGCATTGAAATACACCAGGTTATTCCCCAATCTTTTAGCTACACAACACTATTTTTCAATTTAATCTCCATTCAATGCTACGGCCTTACGCCACCTTGAAATGAGGGCCTGTATGCCTGCACGGTACCATTCCACTGGTCGATGTCGGAGCCAACGTCGTACTGCATCAATAACTTCTTTATCATCCGCGTAGTGCGTCCCACGGATTGCGTCCTTCATTGGGCCAAACATATGGAAATCCGACGGTGCGAGATCGGGGCTGTAGGGTGCATGAGGAAGAACAGTCCACTGAAGGTTTGTGAGCACGTCTCAGGTGCGAAGACTTGTGTGAGGTCTTGCGTTGTCATGGAGAAGGAGCAGCTCGTTCAGATTTTTGTGCCTACGAACACGTTGAAGTCGTTTCTTCAATTTCTGAAGAGTAGCACAATACACTTCAGAGTTGATCGTTTGACCATGGGGAAGGACATCGAACAGAATAACCCCTTCAGCGTCCCAGAAGACTGTAACCATGACTTTACCGGCTGAGGGTATGGCTTTAAACTTTTTCTTGGTAGGGGAGTGGGTGTGGCGCCACTCCATTGATTGCCGTTTTGTTTCAGGTTCGAAGTGATGAACCCATGTTTCATCGCCTGTAACAATCTTTGACAAGAAATTGTCACCCTCAGCCACATGACGAGCAAGCAATTCCGCACAGATGGTTCTCCTTTGCTCTTTATGGTGTTCGGTTAGACAACGAGGGACCCAGCGGGAACAAACCTTTGAATATCCCAACTGGTGAACAATTGTGACAGCACTACCAACAGAGATGTCAAGTTGAGCACTGAGTTGTTTGATGGTGATCCGTCGATCATCTCGAACGAGTGTGTTCGCACGCTCCGCCATTGCAGGAGTCACAGCTGTGCACGGCCGGCCCGCACGCGGGAGATCAGACAGTCTTGCTTGACCTTGCGGCGATGATGACACACGCTTTGCCCAACGACTCACCGTGCTTTTGTCCACTGCCAGATCACCGTAGACATTCTGCAAGCGCCTATGAATATCTGAGATGCCCTGGTTTTCCGCCAAAAGAAACTCGATCACTGCCCGTTGTTTGCAACGCACATCCGTTACAGACGCCATTTTAACAGCTCCGTACAGGGCTGCCACCTGTCGGAAGTCAATGAAACTATACGAGACGAGGCGGGAATCTTTGAAAATATTCCAGAAGAAATTTCCGGTTTTTTCAACCAAAATTGGCCAAGAAAAAAAAAATGTGTTGCATTACTTATTGAACTGCCCTCGTACAATTATTGGTCCTTATTTCATTAGTGGTAGCCTAAACGGCACAGCGCACGCCAACTTCTTCAGACAAATTCTTCCTCCTCTTCTGGATGAAGTGCCGCTAAAAACCAGAATGCTTATGTGGTATCAACACGATGGATGTCCGGCACATAAAGCCTTGCGTGCACGGCGTGTTCTGAACCAAAGGTATCCTACCAGATTGATTGGTCGAGAAGGAGCATTTACTTGGCCTGCTAGGTCTCCTGATTTAAATCCTCTGGACTTTTTTCTTTGTGTATGCATTTCAACAACTCCAGAGGGCATGCAGGAACGTATCGTGCTTGCTAATAATTCTCTTCAGCAGGCAACACTGGAAGCAGTAAATAATTTTTTCATTCAACGATTGCACCAGTGTTTAGGGTGACCACTTGGAGCACCTTTGAATGTTCTACTCCTGGGCAAGCCCGACAGCGCTTAACTGTGGTTATCTGATGTAAACCGGTGTCAGCACTGCGGCAGAACCACTGGCACAAAGGACGCTGTCTGACAATAAAAGTGAAGCATCCAGAGGACACGGTCGGATGTTGATGTAACCTCTCGGGTATGACCTCAGGACACAAGTGGTAATGATTCAGGGAAAGCGTATGGCACAACAGTACGTCATGGACATTCAATATCCGGATGTGTTACCTCTCATGTGACAGTATCGTAACATCATTTTTCAACAGGACAGTGCTTGTCCACACATAGAACGTGTCTCATAAACTGTCTGCGTAGTGTTGAGGTACACCTGTGGCCACTAATGTTCCCCAATGGAAGATGTGTGGGACCATCTCGGATGTCAACTCCATCTCAGTGCCAGTATCCGGGATATTAAGGATCATTTACAACAGTTGTGGACAAGCTTGCCGCAGGAGGGGATACAATGACTTTATCACACCCACTCAACCGACTCAGTGCGTGCGTGCAGGCCGGAAGGGATGGAACGAATACTGACAAGTGAGCAAATAGTTTCAAGTTATTTGTAACTTTGACTCGATTTTTGACTTCAAGAGCCATGATCACTAGTTCACATTCATTAATGTGAAACACATTTCATCTGCCGAACAAGTGGTCATAGCTCTTAAGATATACACTCCTGGAAATGGAAAAAAGAACACATTGACACCGGTGTGTCAGACCCACCATACTTGCTCCGGACACTGCGAGAGGGCTGTACAAGCAATGATCACACGCACGGCACAGCGGACACACCAGGAACCGCGGTGTTGGCCGTCGAATGGCGCTAGCTGCGCAGCATTTGTGCACCGCCGCCGTCAGTGTCAGCCAGTTTGCCGTGGCATACGGAGCTCCATCGCAGTCTTTAACACTGGTAGCATGCCGCGACAGCGTGGACGTGAACCGTATGTGCAGTTGACGGACTTTGAGCGAGGGCGTATAGTGGGCATGCGGGAGGCCGGGTGGACGTACCGCCGAATTGCTCAACACGTGCGGCGTGAGGTCTCCGCAGTACATCGATGTTGTCGCCAGTGGTCGGCGGAAGGTGCACGTGCCCGTCGACCTGGGACCGGACCGCAGCGACGCACGGATGCACGCCAAGACCGTAGGATCCTACGCAGTGCCGTAGGGGACCGCACCGCCACTTCCCAGCAAATTAGGGACACTGTTGCTCCTGGGGTATCGGCGAGTACCATTCGCAATCGTCTCCATGAAGCTGGGCTACGGTCCCGCACACCGTTAGGCCGTCTTCCGCTCACGCCCCAACATCGTGCAGCCCACCTCCAGTGGTGTCGCGACAGGCGTGAATGGAGGGACTAATGGAGACGTGTCGTCTTCAGCGATGAGAGTCGCTTCTGCCTTGGTGCCAATGATGGTCGTATGCGTGTTTGGCGCCGTGCAGGTGAGCGCCACAATCAGGACTGCATACGACCGAGGCACACAGGGCCAACACCCGGCATCATGGTGTGGGGAGCGATCTCCTACACTGGCCGTACACCGCTGGTGATCGTCGAGGGGACACTGAATAGTGCACGGTACATCCAAACCGTCATCGAACCCATCGTTCTACCATTCCTAGACCGGCAAGGGAACTTGCTGTTCCAACTGGACAATGCACGTCCGCATGTATCCCGTGCCACCCAACGTGCTCTAGAAGGTGTAAGTCAACTACCCTGGCCAGCAAGATCTCCGGATCTGTCCCCCATTGAGCATGTTTGGGACTGGATGAAGCGTCGTCTCACGCGGTCTGCACGTCCAGCACGAACGCTGGTCCAACTGAGGCGCCAGGTGGAAATGGCATGGCAAGCCGTTCCACAGGACTACATCCAGCATCTCTACGATCGTCTCCATGGGAGAATAGCAGCCTGCATTGCTGCGAAAGGTGGATATACACTGTACTAGTGCCGACATTGTGCATGCTCTGTTGCCTGTGTCTATGTGCCTGTGGTTCTGTCAGTGTGATCATGTGATGTATCTGACCCCAGGAATGTGTCAATAAAGTTTCCCCTTCCTGGGACAATGAATTCACGGTGTTCTTATTTCAATTTCCAGGAGTGTACATTTCCAAGCCCATTTTTCTTTACATATCCCTGAATACTGACCATTCCTCCTGGGACACCGTGTATATGCGTAGTCTGAAAAGGACATTCTAGCTCCTACCGTCATACTGGAAGAAGATCTGCAGAAGAGAAGCATAGTTGTATTCTACATTGGTTCTTAGGATTTCACATGGCAAGTTTCATCACGTGTGCTTCCGTGTTCATGTGCAGCAACTTTTTACTTAAGTCTTTTTATACATTGATTTATACGTTCCATAAGTCTGGTCGTACGAGTATCATATTTATGGAAATCATGTCTACTGCTGGGCTGACCCACCCAAATAGCCAAGCGTGTTAAGGCGCCGTCACTGTGACGGGGAGCTGCGCCGCCCCCGTATCGAATTCGCCCAGCGAATTAACGATGAAGGTCGGTGTACCGGTCAGCCCCGCTGTATTTTTCGATTTTTGGAGGTTTCCCACATCCCATTAGGCGAATACAGGGCTGGTACCCAAGTCCAGTTTCAGCTACACGATTCGCAAATATTTAGGAAACTTCGGCTCACTGTCACACTACATGCAGACAGCTGGGGTACACATATTCCGTACCAGGGGTAACAGGCTAGCGACAGGAAGGGCATCCGGCCACCCCTTAAACTAACCACGCCAAATCCGTTAATAACCGTGCCGACCCTGCGCCGATGCGGAGCAATTGTACAAGAAAAAGGAGAAGGAGACGAGAAGATAGCTCTCGCAATGCTGGTGAACCACAATAAAATATCAGCGTAAAAATGTGATCCTTACTTCAAATTTACCTTAATGAATGTCTTGAGACCTTCCAACAAAGCGTTGCTAGCTTTGGGCATCAAGAGGGATATCGATGAGAAATGCGCTTTACGAGAAATTCAGACTTCTATATGAACCATGACACCCAAAACCGAAGCGTGATCGCCTATCTAGTTGTAACCGGTATACTGCCTCTCACATTGGTAATGGTATTCCATTTCTCGGACCAACTGCATTTACGTCACATTCAGAATCGTATTTTCAAAATTTGGTGAAATTCCAGAAAACGGGTGTATCCAGCATCAGTTCACGCTTAAAGTTTCGCAAGCAGTTCTCTTCCCTATCAAAGAACTCATCCACAAAGCTTGATTTCTCTCTTCCTCATTAAAAGTTTTCCTTGTGGAATGCACAAGCAATAGAACGCACTCACCCGCCCTAGTTGACAGTCTTCTATTTCGCGGTAAACTGGGGCTCGTGTAAACAATTGTGGTCCGGAAGTATATTGTTACAAGCATTGCTGGACAGCAATGACTAACAATGTTGTTGCAATTCGTATACCCAGCAATGATGCGAGAGCAATATGCTATTTATACGGCTCGTGTTAACGAGCCTTTAGTGTATCCCCTGATCGGACGTCGTTGAGAATACAGTAACAGTGTATTCCGTGATGATACACGGGATTATGAGTGTGAGATGAAGGGCACTTTTCTTTATTAGATGCACATCGTTTTAATTAGCTCAGCTCTGACTCCAGCAGCGACTGGTACGTCTGCGACTTCCAGCGCGCGGTTGTCGTAGTTCAACCAGATATGCACGTAAGCTGGAAGCCAGCACGCTTCCTCGGGCAGTGTGCAGGCGAGCCGTCCAGCCTGTCCAGTCTTTGAAGCTAATGTTAGCGGCGACCAGTTTATTTCCAGAAGAGCGCCTGAGTCCCGTTCCGGCTCCAACTCGCCTATTAATAGATCCCAAACTCTGGACGTGATTTACTGACGGCACGTATGCTATGAAAAACAGAGAAATGGACAATAAACGGAGAGCCGTTCATAACTCTTGGAGAAATCTTAAACTTCCAGTACCCAACATCAACTGCTTCTCTTTACAGTAGATTCATGCACTCCTGCTTTGTCCTAATCTTTTCTTCATCATCATGTTGTAATAAGTGGCGATTAACAAGTTTCCGTTTGAGGGTTTTGTTGCAGCGTTTATACAGGGTGTTCAAAAAAAGTGTCGAATACGTTGAGAGGTGGTAGTACTCATCGAAACATGAAGAATAAGCCCAATAAACATGGGTCCGGAAATACATACTGTCTATGTCCAATAAACAAGACTCCGGGAATGCATACTTTCTGCGATAAACAAGTGTTTACAGGTGGTGTCCAAAAAAATGGCTCTGAGCACTATGGGACTTAACTTCTGAGGTCATCTGTCACCTATAACTTAGAACTATTTAAACCTAACTTAAGGACATCACACACATCCATGCCCGAGGCAGGATTCGAACCTGCGACCGTAGCGGTCGCGCGGCTCCAGACTGTAGCGCCTAGAACCGCACGGCCACTTCGGCGGGCCAGGAGGTGTTCACGCGGCGCCCATTCATGACAGCGCACCCCTCTCCTCCGGCGTAAGGAATGACGCACCCTTTGTAGTATACCCAGTTGTTTTTATTGTACTTGCAGCCACGCACTGAAGACGCAATCCTGTAGCACCTGCACATCAATGATTGGCCTGCCGTAGACCAATTCCCTCAAGTGTCGCGATTACCAGAAGTCTAGGGAACGACCAGACCAAGGTGTGCCCCCTAGTCCCCCCTCCCACACGATCAGTCAGCGGTCCTGAAACTGCGTCATATGTTCGCGCACATTGCGACGAAAGTGTGCTGGTACGCTATCATGCATGAATCACATTTGTATTCGTTGCTGCAGTGGCACAGCATCCAGCAGGGTAGGTAATATATTAATAAGAAAGTCCAAGTAATACGCCTCAGTTGAACTTTGTGGTAGCACGTATGGCCCTATTAATATATCTCCAAGTCTGCCTGCCCATACGTTAATTGAGAATCGGTGTTGATGCCCTCTTTTCTGAATTGTTTGGGGATTTACATGAACGCATACATGTTGGTTATGTAAATAATACCGTCTTTTGTGAACCCTGTCTTGTCGGTACACACTTCTGTAGCCGCCATCTGCCATGATAATCTTGCGGCCTTAGGGCATGAGCGCGCTCTAGATGATATGGGTACAGCAATTGTTCATGCACCCAGATAAGAGAGTGGGACACGCCTTCGACACTGGTCCCTGGGGTTTCTTCCACCGAATGTACAATACGCTCCTCCGTGTCAGGCGTGCGGACTATGCGAGGTCTTCCACTGTCAGTCTTCCGACACGCAAGGGTGGCTGTGTCCCTCAGACGTTAGAAAAGTGTGCCGAACAGCTTATCAGAGGGCACTCTTGAAAGGTCTCTGTTGGGTTCCTTTCATGTTTAATTTCTCAAATTTGTTGTCTTTTAAGGAATAAATTCCTCTTCTAAATTTACTGTGGCGTTTCTGACTATCTGGGAGGAGACTGAGTAGTGGAACGTGTTACTTTTACACGTAAACAACAACGATCTCTCACACTACTACACTTTAAAGCACAGTTTATATGTAATTCTTATATGTAATTCATGTCACACAGTCTCATACGGAACCTACATCCGCTTTCTTTTATATACTGTGTATGATAAGATACTGTCATCCCCCTTCCCTTCTGTGTGAGAGGATGAATGATCAAATGTGTTTGTAGCTGCATGCTTGAGGGTAGCAGACAAGGCTGTCTGCTAGAGAACAGTAGGACCAACGTTGAAACAGGTAGCTACGCTTCCTAAAAGCAGAGAGGTTTCCATTCTTAGTATGGTCCGGTCCGTCCCCTGTCATGTTGGTATAGGAAGCTGCCCCTCTGGCGCCTTCCGTTGGTCTTTGTGAGCGACTCGCGGGAGCACGCTGGGTAGTTCAGTGGGAGTCTGGAGTTGGAGAGTTGCAGCCGAGCGTCTGAAGTGGTAAGATCTCCGGCCAAGCGCGTGTCTGTTAAGTCCATAGGACAATGGATTTGTTAAGTTCAGGTTAACTGAGAATTTAATCATTTTATTTCGGGTTAGCTTTAAAATAGCTAAGGTTATCTTTAATTGCAGCGGAGTGTAATTCTCGTGTCCAGTTCAGATTAATTTGCGGTAGTTGCTTTGTTACTACTTTGTGAGTAAAGTGGAACCACGTGTTGGTCAGTAACTCTAAGTAAGATCAATCTTAAATGCAAATGCTTGTGTGATTATAACGTATCGTCTTGAAAAGATTTTGAATATACCAACTTTTCTTTATGTTCAACCCACGTGGCGTGTACTTTGTGAGACCAGTACCACGTGCTTATATAACTGTTTGACCCATCAGGTTAATAGTAAGACGTTAGTAACCAGTTCGAGGTTTTTGTTTTGTAATTTGCTTTTTGATCTAATTTATTTTTAATATCTAAATTATTGCGGAGTTATACGCTTTCTGTAAACCAAGTTGACCACGTGAAGGGTAATTACAAGACGGACAGGATTGTGCTACGAAAATAATTTCTTTAACTGAAAATTTGAATCTATTGGTTGTGGTTAACTTTCTGTTGCATGTGTTTCAATGTTCTTTGTGTGTTGTTTTATGAATGCAGTGTTGTACCCAGTCTCCCAATCTTGGCTCCATATTTTATGTGTTCCGTAATATTCCAATCTCACAGTCTCACAATCGTAAATAAGGCACCAGCTCAGTTATAACTCACGTATAATATGCTGAAATTTCAATGAACAATCTTTAAAATAAATTTGCAAATATAAACTGATTTCTTTCTTTTTATTTAAATTCTCCTTTTATATAGCTATATTACCGGTTGTTGTATGACTGTAAAAGATTATAATCAATGATAGTCTGATTGGTAATGTGGTAAACCTAGACTAGTTACCCAGTCGTGAAACAGTGGCCAAGTAAACGCACGGTTAACTTCTCCCCAGACAGCTCAACGGCTTGTAACCAGCTTTCACTTTTATTGATTAGCAGTAACGCTTCCAGCATACCAAAATTCATGATACAATCTTTCACATGGCGACCCTGTTCTGTGATTCCGCTAGACTCTGGAATCTCTGAGACGTTAGATTGCGAGCGTGTTATAATCTTAATTTTTTTCCCCTACAGCGCTCAAACAACTTTTGCGTTGTTTCCGAGCAGACGTTCAAAAGATTCACGGCGTTGTTGAGCGGCGTTGTGTTGTTTGTCTTGTTGTTTTGTTTTCTATATTTGTGTGTTTTATATGTGTGTGTGTTTTTTTGTTCTCGCTTGTACATTGCACTGTTTCGATCAAAGAGAAAAATTTGTTTTGCGTGTGAAAAAGTGCGTACTAGGTTGGGTATCTTTCGTGTGACTGTCGTAATTTTTGGGGGACACATTTATTGAGATTAGTGTGTTGCGTACTGGGTGTAAATTGCACTAATGCTGACACGTAACCAAGCTAAAAGTAAGCGGTCCGACAACTTAAGCAACATGGACCAAGGGGATAATTTGATTTCCAATATTAACGCGTCGGGCGGTTCCGAAAATGCAATGGAAAATACTTCAGACGAAATGCAAAACAGCACGAACGGGCTCACATCAGAGCCAGAAATTAGTTTGCCCCCAACTAAGCAAATTGATTTGGCAGAATTCATGAAAGCCCTATTGCAACAAAATAAAGAAAACGCAGAGAAATCTGAAAAATCGATCCGCGAGCTAGGCGAACAAATGACGCAGAAATCAGAAAAATCTGAGAAATCGATCCGAGAGCTAGGCGAACAAATAGACGAAAAACTAATCCAGCAGACAAATAAAGTCGACAAGTCGATGCAGAGAGTGTCCGATGATATCTCACAAAGAATAAACAATCTGGCAAGTGAAATAAAAAGTGACATTATGAAAGAATTAGGCCGTACATTTGAACAAATCGACGACCGTCTGCAAGCCCTAGAACAGAGCAAGCGGTGTGGCGAGGCCGAATCTAAAGAAAGCGAAGAACGGCTACTTAGGAATTTCCAAGAGCTGAGAGAACAATGCCAAAGAGATCGTCAGCAGGTACTCTCGAGGGTCCAGAAGGCTGAAACGCATTGTCCCACGGTCGTTAGCAACACAATAGCGGACAACAGTTTAGCGATCCACGCGTTGGAACTGCAGGTCGAACAATTGAAGCAGACTGGGGCGGAGGACAAGAGACAAATAGATGAGAAGATCGCGGCATTAGCGGACATTGTAGGCAGGATGAAGCTGACGGAAAACGAGAACAATATCACACAGGTAGCGGCCGCAGAGACCGAAGAAGTGCGTTCGCTTCTTAAATTCCAGAAGGGACAGTTTGAAGTGAACAGACAGCACAAAGCTGTAACAGGCGATTTACAAGAACGCGTGGCGCATCTGGAAAACCGCATGGCGTGTGATTCCGAACTCGCCAATAGCAATAAAAATAGCCGTACGAACAGTGCAGAGAGGGACTCCGGCCACGAGGGAGATTTTGACGACAGGGAAGAATGTAATTTAAGGGGCAGACATGAGACAAATAGAAACATTCAAGGGCCTCGCCAGGAGGAAATGCGGGGATTTGATTTCAAACATTTCCTTACGGTAAGAAAATTTGAGATATTCCGTAATTCTCAAAAAGGCATACATCCACGAGCATGGCTCGAGCAATTTGAGTTCTGTCTTCCTCCCGACTGGGCAAGTTCACATAAAATAGAGTATATGTGTGGCTATTTGGAAGGCGAACCGGCGAGTCGTATGAGGTCGGCAGCGCGTCACTGCAACTCCACTCGGGAGTTTCGACAAGCCTTTCTCTCCGCCTATTGGTCGGAAGCGGCACAAGATAGGGTCAAACATGGCATAATTATGCTGCCAAATTTGAACCAGTCTGGTTTCGGCAGCCCTGCACGCCTATTCGACCACATGCTGCAGGCAAATCAATTTTTATACGACCCATACGGACCTGCGGAACTAATTAGGATATGCATCACCAAATTGCCGATGCACTTGCGGCACGTCATTCTTGCGGGACGATGCAAAGAGGACGTGGAAACGTTTAAAACGCTTCTCCAAGAGTTGGAATACAATACACCAGAATGCCCGCCTAATCAGGCACAAAGTTATTACGGGGCTCAGCAGCGCGATCGCAGTCGTGGCCGTATTACTAATCAACGGCGTGACTGGTCGTCGCGACGCGAACGAAACAATAATCGAGACAGGCCGTATAGAAACTGGGGTAACAGTCGCGAACACAGATGGAGCAACAGAAATGATAGAGGATGGGGACAAGATCGTGAACGCAACAGGTACGGCAACCAGCATCGTTACTACGATGAACACGGTGGGAGTAGAATTGTAGGCGGAGCCCCACATGATGTCGAAATTCGGCCGGCCAACCCCAGACATAATCCAACAAATGGAAATGAACGAAACCGGCAATGACAAATGATCAGCCCAGAAGGCGCCAAATCGGAACAAATGAGCGACATGGCAAATGAGTAGAGAGGATGGTGAAGAGAATGAATTGATTAGTTTAAATTTGTGATGTATGCATTTTGAATAATATGATGGTAAATATAGTGATAAAGATATTTTTATGTGATTGATTGAAGTGATGTTGTTAATTTGTTTTCTTTCCTTGTGCAATTAGGATTTAGTTTGATTCAAACGTAAACATAAAAGGTTTCCTTGTGAACAAGTGAAATGCTTTTTTTTTGTGTCAATTGAAAAGAGTTGCTCCTGAGAGAAGCAAGATCGTTGCTGAAATTGCAAGAAACTCAGGGGAATATCCGATCTGTGGGTATTATGGGTCTGGCAAACCCAGGTCCCCAGCTGTTAGTAGCCTTGTTTCCGATTTTCTGCTTTCAGTGCTACTATCTATCTATTACTATTCTATATCTGTCAGTATAAATGAGGATCTCTTACTATAGTATGCGTGCTGTATGAAAATTTTAAGTTACGAGAACTCTGAGAAAGGAATGAGTAAGTTTGGAATCTTGAAAACAGGATGTGATAATACGATTGTTTAACCATTGGCTTCCCAATATACGATGATTTGTTAATATTGGTGATATATGTCTTTTTTGTTCTTTATAGCTGAGTACGTAAAGTGATGTCTGTGGATCTCGTAAGTATATTGATTCCCTTCAAGGTGAAAGAAGAATTGTGGTTTGTGTAATTTACGTGGCCCTGAAATATTATTGTGGTAGTCATACGAGCGGTTTTTTCAGCAAATGGAGAATGGAACGGAAATATGGATCCTTTTTGTAGTCTTGATTGATGTTGAGCCAAAGCCCGAAAAATTATTCTGCGTGAATACTTGTCCCAGAAAAGCGACGTTTATGTGTTTTGTGTTTTGCTGATGCTGTGAGCATTACAGCCTACTGTTTTCGCTGGTGCGGGATGCACTGCAGCTTATATGGTTTGTACTGAGGAAGTTTCCCTCTTGAAGGTAGAGGATGATTAAATAATTTTGATTATGGGAACGAAGGAAAGCTTGGTTTAAGGTAATAAGGATGAAGCAAAACATTTGTCATTTAAACCACAGGAGGATTCGGATCTTTTGTGTCTGTTGTAAGTTCAATGTTAAGATGAAACTGTTTTACAGAATAGAGGTGACCACAATTTTGCCATTCATGAGAAATGAATCCAGAATAACCACCACAGGCGAAATAACTGATTTGGAAGCGAAAGGTAACGTAAAGAAGGAACGAAATCGAAGCAAAATGGGTAAGAAAATGTAGTATAACCTGTATAATGCAGACATCTTTACCGTTTTCAGAGTCATCTGCGTGATTAATTCTTGTTATAACGTAATTTTAGATGAGATTTTCTTACTGTTTTATGTGTGAATATATGAAAATGATAAATGTATAATTGCGAGTATCTTTTCAGGTGTGTGAACTGGTATAAATGTTTTTGCGTGTAAATAACCATTGTTCTTTTTACTGTGTATGTTTAAGGAAAGTTTCTCCATATTTATCATGTGACAAGACGTAGGCAGCGAGCGTCAAGAAGAGGACAAATTAGAACATTGCTGTAGTGGTGTATACACGGTGTTGGAAGTAGCATTGAAGTAGCTTGTTGGATTAATTAGTAGTGGATAGAAGTAGAATTTTGAGTAATGCATGTTTATGGGTAGTTAGTTTGTAGAATAGACAACAGGTGTGCATGTGTGTGTGTAAATAAAATGTGAACCCCATGCTCTCCTAACCTATACTTGCGCA
This sequence comes from Schistocerca nitens, assembly GCF_023898315.1. Lineage (NCBI taxonomy): Eukaryota > Metazoa > Arthropoda > Insecta > Orthoptera > Acrididae > Schistocerca > Schistocerca nitens. The sequence continues at coordinate 179,746,276 of NC_064617.1, read as the reverse complement.
AGGCATAACCCTATTCATTTTAGTGAATTAATAAGTAGCACTTGATTTATTAAAACGTAAGTGAACCACATTAGTGATGTGGATTTAAATATGATATTGTCAGTTCATTTAATTTTAATTTTTTTACATTGTCAAGTCATTTCACTTTTATCTTTTTTATATTGTCAAGTCATTTAACTTTTAATTTTATATTGTCGATTCATCTAACTTTGTTCTTAAAAATTGTGAAAGACAATACTAAGTGGTATTATGTATGACATTGTGTAATCACATAAGAATGATGAAAAATTTCTGTGAATGCAGTTGAGAACGTGAAAGCGAACCGACAAAACTCTTAAGAGACAGCGGGAGCAGCCAGCTAGTTGTAAACTGGCGGGTTTCCCAGCGGGACACGCTGTCAGCCAGGCCACTTCGGGAGCGCGGCCGACAACAAAAGACCCTACGCCGCAAACACTTTCCCGTATACCTGCAGCTAATGGGCGGCCGCCCGCGCGACCCTAGCTGAAGGGAATGACCTGAGATGGGCGAGCGGTCCACCGCGCGGAAATCCATCTCCTGGCAACGCACCTCACGCACGCGACGGTGACGTGACGGCCGCGGTGAAACAACACAAGGGGCGTGGAGCCTTTTGACAGGTACTGTCCAAAGAAACTTGCAGACGTCAACGACGCCTATCGACATTTCCTGACGGATGCCCACTGTCAAGCGACAGTAATTCATGGTTCGATGTTCTCTGGTCGCTAAGGGTGACACAAAAGAAGAGCCATTGAAGTGTCATCCTTGCCCAAGAATATCAACCTGGCATGTCAATAGAGGATACCACACGAATTTGACAATACAAACATGGAACAAAATCGAGATGTACGTGACACAAGAGAAACTTCATGAGAGGGCAGAGACGGCGGGATCGCACGCAACAGATGGACAAAAATCCCTACTGACAGCTGCGGCGACGAACCCCCTCCCCCTCCACTTATATTGTGCCGCGGAACAGTGGAACTAGTGAGTGTATTAGTGAACAGTGATTATACGTTTCTTAGTTCAATGCATATACGTGTGTTTCTGTCACAGAAACTTTGACTCGTGTGTTTTGCAGGGACTCGATTTATTGGTCTTTATTAAACTTTGACTCTTGTATTTTGCAGGTGTTCTATATTTTTTTAAAAACTTTGACTGTTGTATTTTGCAGGTGTTTTATTTATTGGTGTTTTGTTTTAGATGTTGACTATTGTACTGTTTTATTGATCAATGTTTGTTCTTGTGTTAGGTATTGGATCTGTGATATTTTGTTTAGAAAATTCATTGCTGTGGCACTGCTTCCTTTATGAGTCAGATAGCTATTCATTCTCATTGGACTGTGATCGATTAGCCTTTGCATGGGGCATATTTATTGTGAGGAACCCCTTAAGGGTAACAATCACACAATTATTGTACTTTCAGTATAATGACACAGTGCTCATTGTTTGCTAACTAACTGAAATATTGTAGAGTGATTAAATTAGTGCCACATAGTTAGGTTAATCCTACAGATTATTAGTTTTATAAGGTATAGAAATTTTTTTGCGATAACCACTTAGTAAAACATGTTTTTTTTTGTCGATTTTTTTGCTTTTGCGAATTGTGCATTGTAATGTTCTACTTTATGATACTGATGTTATTTGATGTTCTTTTTTTAATTGCTGTGGCACCTTTGCTATTTTCATAAATTTTGCCTGTTAATAAACAGTCATAAATTTGCCTGTGATCAGTTGGCTCTTGCAAGGAACAAATACTGGTGAACTCCATAAGGGTAACAACCAGAAATTGTTTTCATATTAATGACACAGGAACCATTGTTTTTACTTGCTGACCGATTTAGGTCTACATGATCTTTTAAATAGGTGTCACAGATTGTGTGTTTTTTTTTTCTCTCTTTGAAATTGGTAGATTGTAAAGATGTTTGAAATTATTGTGTTTTAGCAAGTAGCTGGTGACCTTTTGCCTTTTCTTTACACTTTTACTTTAAGTAGGGTGTGAGAAGCCTGCTTGGGAATGTCCTAGCATGGCTAGAAAATTCCCTGCACAGTCTTTTCCCGGAGCGTAGGGGTTATGAAAGGTCTCTGTTGGATTCCTTTCATGTTTAATTTCTCAAATTTGTTGTCTTTTAAGGAATAAATTCCTCTTCTAAATTTACTGTGGCGTTTCTGACTATCTGGGAGGAGACTGAGTAGTGGAACGTGTTACTTTTACACGTAAACAACAACGATCTCTCACACTACTACACTTTAAAGCACAGTTTATATGTAATTCTTATATGTAATTCATGTCACACAGTCTCATACGGAACCTACATCCGCTTTCTTTTATATACTGTGTATGATAAGATACTGTCATCCCCCTTCCCTTCTGTGTGAGAGGATGAATGATCAAATGTGTTTGTAGCTGCATGCTTGAGGGTAGCAGACAAGGCTGTCTGCTAGAGAACAGTAGGACCAACGTTGAAACAGGTAGCTACGCTTCCTAAAAGCAGAGAGGTTTCCATTCTTAGTATGGTCCGGTCCGTCCCCTGTCATGTTGGTATAGGAAGCTGCCCCTCTGGCGCCTTCCGTTGGTCTTTGTGAGCGACTCGCGGGAGCACGCTGGGTAGTTCAGTGGGAGTCTGGAGTTGGAGAGTTGCAGCCGAGCGTCTGAAGTGGTAAGATCTCCGGCCAAGCGCGTGTCTGTTAAGTCCATAGGACAATGGATTTGTTAAGTTCAGGTTAACTGAGAATTTAATCATTTTATTTCGGGTTAGCTTTAAAATAGCTAAGGTTATCTTTAATTGCAGCGGAGTGTAATTCTCGTGTCCAGTTCAGATTAATTTGCGGTAGTTGCTTTGTTACTACTTTGTGAGTAAAGTGGAACCACGTGTTGGTCAGTAACTCTAAGTAAGATCAATCTTAAATGCAAATGCTTGTGTGATTATAACGTATCGTCTTGAAAAGATTTTGAATATACCAACTTTTCTTTATGTTCAACCCACGTGGCGTGTACTTTGTGAGACCAGTACCACGTGCTTATATAACTGTTTGACCCATCAGGTTAATAGTAAGACGTTAGTAACCAGTTCGAGGTTTTTGTTTTGTAATTTGCTTTTTGATCTAATTTATTTTTAATATCTAAATTATTGCGGAGTTATACGCTTTCTGTAAACCAAGTTGACCACGTGAAGGGTAATTACAAGACGGACAGGATTGTGCTACGAAAATAATTTCTTTAACTGAAAATTTGAATCTATTGGTTGTGGTTAACTTTCTGTTGCATGTGTTTCAATGTTCTTTGTGTGTTGTTTTATGAATGCAGTGTTGTACCCAGTCTCCCAATCTTGGCTCCATATTTTATGTGTTCCGTAATATTCCAATCTCACAGTCTCACAATCGTAAATAAGGCACCAGCTCAGTTATAACTCACGTATAATATGCTGAAATTTCAATGAACAATCTTTAAAATAAATTTGCAAATATAAACTGATTTCTTTCTTTTTATTTAAATTCTCCTTTTATATAGCTATATTACCGGTTGTTGTATGACTGTAAAAGATTATAATCAATGATAGTCTGATTGGTAATGTGGTAAACCTAGACTAGTTACCCAGTCGTGAAACAGTGGCCAAGTAAACGCACGGTTAACTTCTCCCCAGACAGCTCAACGGCTTGTAACCAGCTTTCACTTTTATTGATTAGCAGTAACGCTTCCAGCATACCAAAATTCATGATACAATCTTTCACTCTGCACTGTGGACATTTTTCAGCGTAGAGGGCACGGGCTTGCAGGCTAGGTTCAATATCGTATCCGCCATCTCACTTATCTAGTAGTAGGCTTCTATTGCTCACAAGTGGTTGAAGAGAGAAAATCTAAATGTACTGCATATTTGTACGTACAGACAGCGCAATAACAGTAAACACGAAAGTGAATCCACGTTTGGGAGAAGGTAAAATACCACGACATGTACCCAGGGTTGACAGTACTGTACAATAACGCACACAATCACGACGAAAACTAACGTAGCCTACAACACTACTCGAACCACACATCAGACTGCAGACCACCTAACGGTAGGTAGAGTAATGTGAGTAAGACATCTGATACTGCCGACACATTTGACGGAGTTCCAATGATACGGCTGTGCTAATATCCGCAACAAAGCATCGCGCTGCCCTTCTTATAGACATGTTTTTATCTCAGAAAGCTGAAAACGAGAGCGTCCTTATCCCCGCTGCCTTTCTGGACGGCGGGATTTCTCACCACAGGGATGTTCGAGTTACCCCGCCTCGACGAGCTGTTAAGAAAGTTAGAAAATTTGCTTGCTCTCTGAATTAGACAGAAAACTGATCCTGACGTAGCTGTAAAATGAGCCCCAAGTGTAAAGAGAGGATGGGGACCAAAAGGAAGACTCATCTGCGTGGGGTAAGGAGTAACAGTGTCGCTTGGAAGACGTAGGCTTAAGCTCAGAAATATCGTTAGACAGGCAATCAATAGTATTTATGAGGTAGCGTAATAAGACACTCCGTATATTTTACGTCGTGGAACAGTGAAAGCCGGCCGGTCTGGCCGAGCGGTTCTAGGCGCTTCTGTCTGGAACCGCGCGACCGCTACTCTCGCAGGTTCGAATCCTGCTTCGGGCATGGATGTGTGTGATGTCCTTAGGTTAGTTAGGTTTAAGTAGTTCTAAGTGCTATGGGACTGATGACCTCAGATGTTAAGTCCCATAGTGCTCAGAGCCATTTGAACCATTTGAACACCGAAAAGGACAGTATGTAAGAAAAAGTTGTTGCCAAACTCACAGGAAACAATCCTCGCACGTAGAGAAAGAAAATATGTTGTATAGACATGGGCCCGGAAACGCTCAATTTCCATGTTAGAACTCAGTTTCTACAACTCTTCAACACATTAATCATGAGAAACGCGCAGGAGAAGGAAGTATCTTCACAGTATAGATCACTTTCCTAAATGAAATATTCAAAATACTCTCCGTTAGCAAGGATACTTGCATCCACCCATCGCCATTAGAATCTAAAGCACTGATGCATTACTGGAGAAATGGGTATTGTTTCACCGCCTTCCACAATACGAACATGAATACTCTGCACATGTCCTGTAATGGGATTCTGCAAGCAAGAGCTTTGAAATGCCCCCAGAAATAAATGTCCAGTGGATTTAGGTCTGAAGATTGAGCTCGAGGAAGCGATGGAATTGGTCCAGTTATACCTATCCGTCACGGAATCTATTACTTAGAAGCCTACAAACGTTAACACTGACACGAAGACAAGCTCCTTTGGGCATGAAGAACCGTTGATATCTTGTAGCACTCGTAAAGGCGCGTGTTCCAGCTCACCAGGCAGAGCATTCTCTAAGAAAGCGTGGGAAGTTTCTCTGGTGAGCCTGGGTGGAAGAACATGAGGGCCTAAAAGTCACCAGCAATGCCAATTCAAACGTTGGAATGAATGCAGTTTTGTGAAGGATCTAGATAGCCCATGATAAGGAATAGGAGTGGACCAAAAATTGAACGTTGTGGGATTCCGTGATTTCTTCCTTGCCATTAAAATTTTGTTTCCTTTCAGCATCGTGAGAATTTTCAGCACATGTTTTTCCGTCCTGTTTGTTAAGTACGATTCAAACCAGTTGTTTCCCTTACCATGATTATGAAGAGTAGTAGGAAAAGATCACTATTATGGTGATAAGTGTGTCCAGACCCATGTCCATGTGTGAGGAACGTTATCTGCAAGATAGCCACATTTTTTGTTATACCCTGTACAGGTTCATTAGAAACATTCAACAGCCAAGATCGCATAAATATTTCTTTATTTAAAACAACCGGTTTCGACAGACTTTGGTGTATCTTTAGGTCTTAAGAAATTTTTTTTCTTTTTTTTTTTTGTGAAACATGTTCATATTACGTTGGACCTCACTCCATGTGAATGAAAATCAGCCCATTATAAAACGATTGTCATAACTACAATATTTAAAAACAAAAGAAATATATACACTACTGGCCATTAAAATTGCTACACCAAAAAGAAATGCAGATGATACACGGGTATACATTGGACAAATACACTCCTGGAAATGGAAAAAAGAACACATTGACACCGGTGTGTCAGACCCACCATACTTGCTCCGGACACTGCGAGAGGGCTGTACAAGCAATGATCACACGCACGGCACAGCGGACACACCAGGAACCGCGGTGTTGGCCGTCGAATGGCGCTAGCTGCGCAGCATTTGTGCACCGCCGCCGTCAGTGTCAGCCAGTTTGCCGTGGCATACGGAGCTCCATCGCAGTCTTTAACACTGGTAGCATGCCGCGACAGCGTGGACGTGAACCGTATGTGCAGTTGACGGACTTTGAGCGAGGGCGTATAGTGGGCACGCGGGAGGCCGGGTGGACGTACCGCCGAATTGCTCAACACGTGGGGCGTGAGGTCTCCACAGTACATCGATGTTGTCGCCAGTGGTCGGCGGAAGGTGCACGTGCCCGTCGACCTGGGACCGGACCGCAGCGACGCACGGATGCACGCCAAGACCGTAGGATCCTACGCAGTGCCGTAGGGGACCGCACCGCCACTTCCCAGCAAATTAGGGACACTGTTGCTCCTGGGGTATCGGCGAGGACCATTCGCAACCGTCTCCATGAAGCTGGGCTACGGTCCCGCACACCGTTAGGCCGTCTTCCGCTCACGCCCCAACATCGTGCAGCCCGCCTCCAGTGGTGTCGCGACAGGCGTGAATGGAGGGACGAATGGAGACGTGTCGTCTTCAGCGATGAGAGTCGCTTCTGCCTTGGTGCCAATGATGGTCGTATGCGTGTTTGGCGCCGTGCAGGTGAGCGCCACAATCAGGACTGCATACGACCGAGGCACACAGGGCCAACACCCGGCATCATGGTGTGGGGAGCGATCTCCTACACTGGCCGTACACCACTGGTGATCGTCGAGGGGACACTGAATAGTGCACGGTATATCCAAACCGTCATCGAACCCATCGTTCTACCATTCCTAGACCGGCAAGGGAACTTGCTGTTCCAACAGGACAATGCACGTCCGCATGTATCCCGTGCCACCCAACGTGCTCTAGAAGGTGTAAGTCAACTACCCTGGCCAGCAAGATCTCCGGATCTGTCCCCCATTGAGCATGTTTGGGACTGGATGAAGCGTCGTCTCACGCGGTCTGCACGTCCAGCACGAACGCTGGTCCAACTGAGGCGCCACGTGGAAATGGCATGGCAAGCCGTTCCACAGGACTACATCCAGCATCTCTACGATCGTCTCCATGGGAGAATAGCAGCCTGCATTGCTGCGAAAGGTGGATATACACTGTACTAGTGCCGACATTGTGCATGCTCAGTTGCCTGTGTCTATGTGCCTGTGGTTCTGTCAGTGTGATCATGTGATGTATCTGACCCCAGGAATGTGTCAATAAAGTTCCCCCTTCCTGGGACAATGAATTCACGGTGTTCTTATTTCAATTTCCAGGAGTGTATGTTAGAATGAAAAAATTATTACATGAAGGCCCGTATATTGGCAGCCATACATCGTTAGAAAAATATATTACATAACAGGCAGTGAGCTAAAAGATAAGAAAGTGCATTATAGCTTCCTGAGGAAATGGAGTACTGAGGTTACTAGCATTTATGTTATATATTAAACAGTACGGGTTTGAAGCCTTCGAATAATTGTCTACAGGCGAGGTTCAGCTGATCATTAAGTATATTGCCGTCTTTGAGCTCAAGATGTTTGAAAATAAATAGCTCTTCCCACAGATCTAGTCTCCGTCCTTTGACTTGTCTGTGTAGAATAACCGTGTCTTCTAACTGTTTTGGCGTATGGCCGGCTATCAAGAGGTGTTCAGCAAAAGTAGAGTTGCGAAAATTTATTCCTTTTTTACCTAATAGATGCTCTTTATATCGTGTTTTCACAGCTCTGCCTGTTTGACCAATGTAATATGAGGGGCAGTTATTACAGGTTAGTTTGTAAATACCTGAATTAGAAAACCAATCCCTGGCAATCTCTACTGACTGTACAAGATTTCTTTTTAAACTGTTGTTTGTAGAGAAAGAGACGTTACAGTTATATTTTTTATTTAGAAGACGTTTGATCCTATACGATATGTTACCCAAGAAGGGGATGGAAATAAATTTTTTAGTTTCTATGGTGTCTGTGGGGAGGTTATTTCTCAAAGTCGAGCAATTTTGGGAAATTTTCTTATTAAGCAGGTAATCGATCATATTCTGGTTGTACCCATTATTGACCGCAATAGCTTTGATGACATTCAATTCCTTTTTTTGGGCCGCTGGTGACAAAGGAGTGGTTACCATTCGATGAATGGCGGAATGAAAAAAATGCCAGTTTATGAGCTTTTGGATGAGTTGAGTCAGCAGGAATAATATTATCTGAATATGTTTCTTTGCGAAAGATACTGAAATGGAAGGTATTATCTTGTATAGAAATTGTTAAATCTAGAAAATTTAGTTCGCGTTTATCATTTTGAAGTTCTTTAGTGAAGGAAATTTTTTCATGTAAACCGTTGAAAGTGTTAAAGAGAAGCTCTAAATCATAATCTGTGCCGTCAAAAGCAATGAAAATATCATCAACATAACGTGCATAATAGCCGATTTTTTGGCGTAATTCTGAACTAGAATTGAAGAATTTTGTTTCCAGGGCGTTGATGAAAATCTCTGCTAGAATACCGGCAAGTGGGCCACCCATTGCTAAACCATCTGGCTGTACATACATTTTCCCATTAAATGTGAAATAATTGTATTTTAAAGCGACCTTAAGCAAATTAATGAGTTCCGCAATCTGTGTTTCACTTAATTTTTTATGCTTGAGAAGATTCTCTTTTACAAGGTCTATAGTTTCATTGACCGGGATATTTGTGTAAAGGCTGACGATATCAAAGGACACCAGTCTAGTGTCAGGTGTACAAAGTATAGACTGAATGTTATTAATTAATTCCTTACTGTTTTTTATGGAAAAGTTATTTTCAAATGTGAAAGCATCTTTAATTTTAAAATGGAGGCGCCTAGCGAGCGTATGATGTGGACTACCTATACCATTCACTATAGGGCGGATAGGGTGATTTCGTTTATGCAGTTTAAACTGGCTTCTGAGCACGGGTGGTTTTGGGTTCATGTTTATAAGCTCTTTCTTTTGAAACTTATTGAATAGGCTGACGGAATTAGTTGAAGTACGCCGGATTTCATTTTGCAGTTCAGCAGTAGGATCTACAGTAACCTCAGTGATGTCGTTTTCCTCAAAAAACTTTACAGTCTTTTCTATATATTCATTTTTATACGCCACGACGGTGGTGTTCCCTTTGTCACTCTTAGTGACTAAGGCATCGTGCTCTCTAAGTTTATGATTAATGCTTTTTACAATACTAAATTCGTCCGACTGCACATTAGGAGATAATTTAATTTCTTTTTCTATTATGTTGTTACATTCATAGGCACATTTGACTTGCTCAGTTTTCTCTAATTTCAGAGATTCTAAACCGATTTTTAGGTCTACAATGAGATTACAAACAGCAGGATATTTATCGAGTTTAGTAGGCAAGTTATATTTAAGGCCTTTGCACAACAAGTCATTTTCAGCCTGCGTAAAAGTAATATTGGTTTTATTTAGTACTCTATCGTAAAATAGGCGCTTGACACTATTATCTGCTGTCTTAACACTTTTACTTGTGGTCCTATTACTAAACTTCAAAAGCTTTTTTTCATGTCTAGCTTTGATTACTTCTTTAAGATTAAAGAGCCATTCGTTAATACTATTCCACAGGTGGTCAATTTGAAAATTACAAAGATCTTTAAAGGCTTTAGTTAAAAACAAATGTATACAGTAGGCTTCACTATTAAGAACATCTTTTTTCTTATACAAATTTACTGTGCTCTCCGAAATAGTTAAATGCACTAGCTTCTTTTTAATAGAAGGAACTCTGTTACACTGTTTAAGGTTTACGTACGCTTTCACATAATCAGGAATAATGTCTTTCTCTAGGCACTGGTGATTAAAGTCAATAGCCATACCTGCTTTCACAATTTTTAATTTGATGTCCATATACCTGGATGCAGCTTTTGATACCTCGGCGGGCAGGAATTTCAGTATTTTAAACATAGCTGCGATACAGCAACGGTTCCACGTCAAAAGATTAAAAAACAGCCGACCAGTTGCAAAGGATAAAGTAAGATAAAGAAGATTAAGAAGATCTTTTGCGGTCAATAATGGGTACAACCAGAATATGATCGATTACCTGCTTAATAAGAAAATTTCCCAAAATTGCTCGACTTTGAGAAATAACCTCCCCACAGACACCATAGAAACTAAAAAATTTATTTCCATCCCCTTCTTGGGTAACATATTGTATAGGATCAAACGTCTTCTAAATAAAAAATATAACTGTAACGTCTCTTTCTCTACAAACAACAGTTTAAAAAGAAATCTTGTACAGTCAGTAGAGATTGCCAGGGATTGGTTTTCTAATTCAGGTATTTACAAACTAACCTGTAATAACTGCCCCTCATATTACATTGGTCAAACAGGCAGAGCTGTGAAAACACGATATAAAGAGCATCTATTAGGTAAAAAAGGAATAAATTTTCGCAACTCTACTTTTGCTGAACACCTCTTGATAGCCGGCCATACGCCAAAACAGTTAGAAGACACGGTTATTCTACACAGACAAGTCAAAGGACGGAGACTAGATCTGTGGGAAGAGCTATTTATTTTCAAACATCTTGAGCTCAAAGACGGCAATATACTTAATGATCAGCTGAACCTCGCCTGTAGACAATTTTTCGAAGGCCTCAAACCCGTACAGTTTAATATATAACATAAATGCTAGTAACCTCAGTACTCCATTTCCTCAGGAAGCTATAATGCACTTTCTTATCTTTTAGCTCACTGCCTGTTATGTAATATATTTTTCTAACGATGTATGGCTGCCAATATACGGGCCTTCATGTAATAATTTTTTCATTCTAACATATGTATTAACTGGATTATAGCCCAGGTTTCATAATTATGACTTAAGAGCAATTACGATTTTCTAAAATTTGTTACTTATATACATCGTATGTGTTTCACTATTATGGTAATATAACCGTTATATTCTGGCTGTATATGCCACTACATATTACTCATGGCGGAAGCGCCACCTGTCCTGTTTTTGATGAATGTTCTACGTGATTGCGCCTATAACTCCCAGTATGTCACAACGGGAGTGGTAAATGATTTTATTTATTTTTGTAGCTCTATCTAAGGATGCATTTAATATTGATACCTCACATGTTACTTCAGTACGCCAATCGGCAAATAGTTTGCGACCTGAGCGCCACCTGCCCTGGCCGCAGTGCTACTACGCTGGCCGATTTTACTCAGTCGCCCATGCGCTCATCAACTACTATGTTCTTAATTTCTATATGTTTGACAAACCCTGTACTCAGGGCTATGTTTTATTTGGATCAACTGAGTTATGTAAATGTTTGCAAAAATGACTAAGATACTTCACTCCATGTTACTGTAATATTGTAAGTATCAGCAATCCTTCTCACATGTTGTAATACAAGATTTTCCTAATATATGTTACACTTTATTCTTGACTCATGTATCTTACCTTGGATATAAATTATGATGTTCATTGTCCCCAGGCCGTCTTCTGAAGAAGATAGATTTATATCTATTGAAACCTAGGTAAAGATTACTTTATCCTTTGCAACTGGTCGGCTGTTTTTTAATCTTTTGACGTGGAACCGTTGCTGTATCACAGCTATGTTTAAAATACTGAAATTCTGAGTTAGTTTTCATGGTATCTATAAATGCATAGGGTGGAACGTCTGCCGAGTCGGTACTACATATAAAGTAAAAATGCAATAAAAACTGCCAGCAATTCAAGTAGACCCCAGCAGTCGATGAACTTAATTCCGTTTCCGACCCGATGTTTCGCCTACGTACAATCCATCTGTTATCTGATAGACGAAGGTATCCACGACGGCACTGGCAGGAAACCGATATGTCCGTTCCAGAAGTGGATTACATCCCACTGCATGCCTGAAATCTCGTCGATTACTCAGTACGCCGGAAAATATGAAGATTGACAGGCACTAACGATATTGTGCGACATCCAATATAGCCAGATACCCTCTGGCAGACGATGTAATATCCACTTTTAATATACAAGATGAACTAAAAACACTTGCAGAAGTTTTTCAGAGGTTTCTCAGGGTTGTTTTCCGAGATTTATGATATAAAACATTTGTATGCTTTTTACAATGTACTTCATTCGATTTGTTATCAAATTTATTTCCTTACTTACATTGTGAACAATTCGTTTCCATTAACTTACGATGCGCAATGTTTTACAAAAAATGACGAACTACATCGTATGACACCTCCCTTCTATCTTTTCCGTAATCATTAGCGTTTTATATATTTGATTTGGGTATCAGTCTCCTCCTGTGCCATTTTTTCTCCTTTGTGTGCTAAAGGAACTCAAACGTCTTCTCCATGGTGTATTTTTCTACGCTGACTTTTATCTGTCGCTACAGACGTACTCCTTACTATCCGTGGAGGGTGTGGAGTGGAGTGTACAATATTATTCTTTGCATAAATCAACAATCTTCTCAAAGAATCGGAGTGTTGTCAATGCTGTGAGTAGTGGCTCAAAATGGCTCTGAGCACTATGGGACTCAACTGCTGAGGTCATTAGTCCCCTAGAACTTAGAACTAGTTAAACCTAACTAACCTAAGGACATCACACACATCCATGCCCGAGGCAGGATTCGAACCTGCGACCGTAGCGGTCTCGCGGTTCCAAACTGCAGCGCCAGAACCGCGCGGCCACTTCGGCCGGCTGTGAGTAGTGATAGCATAACATTTAACCATCTCTCGCGGCTAAATGCTAGACTAACGAAGACAGGAAGGAAATACTATTTCTGAATTTGTCTCGTAAAGTGTGCTAGCAGCAGATGTCTGTCAAAATCGCACCACATTCACAGTCTGTGGCTGGGTGGGTGAATTCATACGTCGCTGTTGGGAAAGGGTAATACTAATTACAGTAGGACCATCCCTTGTAAACTAGCTATATATTTCTCTTGAATATTAGTTACGTGAAGGATGTTGTATAAATGGCACCACAGATAACTCACCGATAAAGTGTGCGCTGGTCGAGTACAGACAACGTCTCGAGGATGAAAGAACATAATTCCACACGATACCAAGCACATACATCTTTATGATTCAATTGAAAAGTTACTTGCAATTAGAACTTAGAATGTCATTCTTAATGGAAAGAAATTTTCGGAAATAAAAGCGACTTCTGGAGTATCCCAAGGGGTATTATAGGATTATTACCGTTCACACTATACGAGGTGTGGCTAGAAAAAAACCGGACTAGTACTGGTGAAACAATAAAACGAATGCAATAAGGCTGAAAGTCGCGTGGCCTGTCACGTGACTCTCGCTCCGCCTACTGCTCGTGTTTCATCTGCCTCCTGCACTCAGTCTGCCCGTGGCGTCTGTTTTAAGTAGTTGACGTTTTGTCTGTGCGTCGGAAAATGTTGAGTGTACAGAAAGAACAGCGTGTTAACATCAAATTTTGTTTCAAACTAGGAAAATCTGCAAGTGAAACGTTTGTAATGTTACAACAAGTGTACGGCGATGATTGTTTATCGCGAACACAAGTGTTTGAGTGGTTTAAACGATTTAAAGATGGCCGCGAAGACACCAGTGATGACACTCGCACTGGCAGACCATTGTCAGCAAAAACTGATGCAAATATTGAAAAAATCGGTAAACTTGTTCGACAAGATCGCCGTTTAACAATCAGAGCAGTGTCTGAGTTAACAGGAGTTGACAAGGAAAGTGTTAGGTAGATTCTTCATGAAAGTTTCAACATGAACAAAGTGTGTTCAAAAATGGTTCCAAAGTGTCTCACAATTGAACAGAAGGAACGCCGAAGAATGATTTGTTCTGACATCCTGGAAAACATTGAAAGTGATCCCACCTTCTTACAAAATGTTATTACTTGCGATGAATCGTGGTTTTTTACTTACGATCCCGAAACTAAACGCCAATCGATGCATTGTAAAACTCCTGGTTCTCCACGACAAAAAAAAGCACGAATGTCAAAATCGAAATTCAAGGCAATGATTGTTTTTTTTGACATCAAAGGGATTGTGCACATTGATTGGGTACCAGAGGAGCAAACAGTGAATCAGCATTACTACATTAGCGTCCTGGCTACCCTACGTGAGCGAGTACGGAGAAAACGGAACGATTTGTGGAGAAAAAAGTCATGGATCCTTCACCAAGACAATGCCCCAGCTCACAGTGCGTTGTCAGTGAAGACGTTTTTGGCAAAACACAACATTCCCATCTTAGATCATCCACCCTACTCACCTGATTTGGCCCCCTGTGACTTTTTTCTTTTCCCTAAAGTCAAGTCAGCTTTGAAAGGAACTAGATTTGAGACTGTTGAAGCAGTAAAAGAAAAAGCGACGGAAGTAATGTATGGACTTACCGAAAATGATCTGCACCATTGCTATGAACAGTGGAAAATTCGTATGGAGCGGTGTAGAGACCGAGGAGGAGAGTACATTGAAGGAGATAACATGAAATTGTAAATAATTGTAAATAAATGTTTTTTCCAGCATCAGTCCGGTTTTTTTTCTAGCCGCACCTCGTATATAAGCGACTCAGTAGATAACGTCGGGAGCTGCGGGAGGCTATTCGTGGATGATGCAGTTGTATACAGACAAGTCGCCAAGGAAGAAAATTGTAGCGAAAAGTAGGAAGGCCTGTGGAGGATCGACGCTTGATGCAATGTCTGGTATCTGATGCTCATAATAATTAAATGTTACGTATTACGCATAAAGAGGCGGAAATAACCTTTAATGCATGAGTATACTATTGCCGAACAGCGAATGGCAGCAGAGACATACATTATCTGGCAGTAGGCGAAAGAAGCGAAGGGCAGATGCACATAATTAAAGGCCTATGTCGTTGACGCCTATCTGTTGTAGAATTATGAAATATGCTTTGTGCACACGTGTTGTGATGTTTTTGGAGAACGAAAATTTCCTCTGTAAAGATCAACATGGACTCCGCAAACAGATATCTTGCGAAACGCAGCTCGCTCTGTTTCTCCATGAGATCCAAGGCGCTGAAGACAACGGCGCCCAGGTTGAGGCCGTGTTCCTCGTTTCAGGAAGGCTTTTCACAGTCCCACACTACCGTTTAGTGAGAAAAATGCAAATTTATCAAGTATCGGACCACATTTGCGACTGGGTGCAAGGCTTTCTTACAGATAAGACTCAACACGTCACTCTTAACGGAACAAAATCGACAGACGTAAAGGCATTTCCGGAGTACCCCAAGGAAGTATGACAGGAACGTTACTGTTTGCAATGTATATAAATCATATAGTAAAAAGCGACGGCAGATATTTAAGTCTGTTCGCAGATTATGTAGTTTTCTACAAGAAAGTAGCAACGCTAGAAGACACTATCGGTTTGCAGAATGACCTGATGAACGGTTGACCCTGAACGTAAACAAATGTAACGTATTGCGCATACATAGGAAAAGAATTTCACTACAGTACAACTACACTATTTGCTGTGTTGGCAGAAGAGCCAACACCGTGTTGCTAGAGGAGGCCGAAATGCACGCGTTTAATTACACGCAGACTGGCGTGAGGTCTGAAACAGGACAATGTCTTGAGAATTGCAAATAAAGTACGAAGATCTTTGAATACTTAACTTTAATCCATAATTGGTGTACATCGCTCTTGACGGTACATGTTTCACAAGATAAATATCAATTGAATACGGCGCCTTGCTAGGTCGTAGCAAATGACGTAGCTGAAGGCTATGCTAACTATCGTCTCGGCAAATGAGAGCGTAATTGTCAGTGACCCTTTCCTAGCAAAGTCGACTGTACAACTGGGGCGAGTGCTAGGACGTCCCTCTAGACCTGCCGTGTGGTGGCGCTCGGTCTGCAATCACTGACAGTGGCGACACGCGGGTCCGACGTATACTACCGGACCGCGGCCGATTTAAAGGCTACCACCTAGCAAGTGTGGTGTCTGGCGGTGACACCACATTCCTCCCCCGCATATCGGCGTACGGTTGTGTTACAAGGCTTCCGCCCGCCGTGGGGAGGACCCCATGTTGACGTATGCGACGAGGTGGGGAGCCTAACAACAGGCGAGGCCGTGCCACCCGCACCCGGCCATTCGGTCCGAGGGGAGCTAGGAAACGCCTGAAAACCTAGTCCAGGGTGCACGCCAACATGCGGTGTATGCGCCCTTAGAGAGACAGGAGGGGCCGAAGGGCTGACCTCCATCGGGGCTGCACCCGACGGGCGAAGACGACATCTGGTCCGGAGCGGGCAAGAGTTCCATGTCGGAGGACAGCATGTCACGGGAAGCGATCGGCGGCGCGTGACCCAGGAAGGCGCCCGGCGGTTGCAGCGACGCGTCCACTGCGGGCGTCGCCGGCGGGAGAACAGGCGGCGGCGGCAGCAGCGCGTCGCCATGGGGCAAAATGGAAGGCAGCGTCGGTAACACCTGGGGCTGAGGCGGGACAGTAGATGGGTCCCCAGGGCGCTGACCGGACGGCACCGTCGCTGAAAGCAGGCGGGGAGCGGCAGAACCCGTGCGACGACAGAGGCGCAGCTGATTGAGATGCCGACGCACCTCACCAGAGGCCCCCAAAACCAGATACGTAGCGCGGCCGAGGCAGCGAAGAATGCGCCCCGCGAGCCAACGCCGTGAACCTCGATAGTTGCGAAAGAATACAACGTCGCCTGGGGCAAAAGCAGGTGGCTGCCGCTGCACAGGAACCTGATGCGGCGGATGCAGCAAAGACATCAAGGTTCGATGAGGACGACCGTGGAGCAACTCAGCCAGCGAGCGACCATCTCGGGGCTGAGAGCCATACGAGGACAAAAAGAGCAATAACGCGTCCTCCCGAGAATGCGACTCTTTTCAGCTTCAACATCTGTGACTTGAAAGTCCTGACCAAACGTTCAGCAGCACCGTTTGCGGATGTCAGATGTTGAATACCATTGGCCTTGCAGAATGACTGAAATTCTGCGGACATGAATTGAGGGCCATTGTCGGAAACAATAGTCTGCGGAAGACCTTCAATGCAAAAGATAGCAGACAACGCTTGAACGGTGGCAGATGACGTTGTGAAAGACATCCGGACAACAAAAGGAAAATTACTGAATGAATCTACCACAACCAACCATCGAGCATTCCAGAATGGACCAGCAAAATCAATGTGTAAGCGTTGCCAAGGGGAAGTGGCTTTTGGCCATGCAAAGAATTCCCGCGGTGGTGCGGATTGTTGTTCGGCACACGCCATGCAAGAAGAGCACATATTCGTAATCGCGGCATCGATTCCGAACCAAGTACAGTGCTGATGAGCAAGTTGTTTCGTTCACACTATACCCCAATATCCTTGGTGGAGAAGCCGTAATACAGAGGACTGTAACGAACGTGGGACCACGACCCTGGACTGATCATTATCAGAACGCAACAGCAAAACACCACGTCGAACAAAAAGTCTCTCCTTGTGAGCAAAAAATCGGCGAACCAACGGATCCTCGATCCGTGACTTTGACAAGGGCCATTGCGTAGCAACAAAACGCAAAACGGTAGCAAGGACAGGGTCAGCAGCTGTGGCTGTAGCTACACGACGAAAATCAATCGGAAACGATTCGACCACGTCATCGGTTTCCGAATCAATGAACATGCAAGCAAGTTCGGAGGAATCGAATGCTCTATCCACAGCAACAGGCAAACGGGGCAACGCATCGGCGTTTCCGTGCTTAGCAGTGGACCGATACAAGATATCATAGCGGTACTGCGAGAGGAAAATAGACCAGCGAATGAATTTCTGCGCTGTACATGGAGGTACAGGCTTGTTCGGATGAAAAAGCGATGTCAAAGGTTTGTGGTCTGTGATGAGGTAAAGTGACGACCATACAAGAAATCATTAAACTTTGTAACACCAAATACGAAAGACAAAGCTTCTTTCTCTATCTGGGAATAATTTCTTTGCGCAGACGAGAGCAATTTGGACGCAAAGGCAATAGGGCGATCATGCGATCCATCTTCGTGCGCAAGCACAGCACCGATCCCGAAATCCGGTGCATCCACCATCAACAAAAGGGGTTTCTGGGGATCGAATGGCGTAAGGCAAGTATTTGAAAGCAACGCCGATTTCAACTGGCGAAAGGCGCATTCGCATTCCGTCGTCCAGACGAACGGAACACCTTTACGGCGTAAGCGATGAAGCAGAGCTGAAATGGAAGAGGCATGTGGGATATATTTATGATAATAGATAATTTTTCCCAGCACACTCTGTAGCTGCTTCAAATTCTGCGGCGAAGGCAAGTCTTGTATGGCACGGAGGTGCTCTGGACTGGGATGTATGCCTTGGGCATTGATTACATGTTCCAGATAGGGTAAGTCACGAGCAAAAAACACACATTTGTCCTTCCGCAAGCGAAGACCATTTTATCGCAAGACCTGAAATAATGTTCGGAGATTGGCTAAATGTTCTTCTTCCGTCTTTCCGGAGAACACAATATCGTCCAGATAGTTTGCTGCCGTAGGGACAGACGCACAAACAGTTTGCAGATATTGCTGAAACAATGCAGGGGCGGATGCACACCCGAATGGGATTCTTTTGAATCGATACAAACCAAGATGCGTGTTAACCACCAAGACGCGCTGGGATTCGTCGTCCACTGGTATTTGCAAGTACGCATCTGCTAGGTCCAACTTCGAAAAATATGTACCCGGGCACAGTTTGTCAAAAAGATCTTCTGGGCGGGGTAAAGGAAAAGTTGCAATCACTAGTTGTGGATTCACTGTAGCTTTGAAGTCCACACCAAGTCTCAATTTGCCGGAAGGTTTTGGCAAAATTACTAAGGGTGATGCCCAGAGAGAAGCCTGCACATGTTCAATCACACCTTGTGATTCCAAATCGTGTAATGTTCTTCCGACCTCATCACGCAATGCGTGGGGAACAGTGCGCGCTCTGAAAAATTTCAGTTGCGCGTTTACTTTCAGTTCCAAATGTGCTTCATAGTTCTTAGCGCAACCAAGGCCCGGTGCAAAAATGTCAGCAAATTCTTCACATAGACGAGAAACACTGAAGGCACAGTCTGGTTCACTGATAGGACCTGATTGACTATAGACAAGTTAAACAACTGAAGCAAATCTAAACCAAACAAGTTCACTGCAGAAGAAGAACGAAGGACGTACAATGACACAAGTTGTGTTTGTCCCTTGTATGTTGCAAGAAGGCTGCACTGTCCTAACCCAGGGATTGCTTGTCCTGAATAACTATGTAACTGAACATTCGCGGCACGCAACGGAGGTTTGCCCAGCTGTTGGTACGTGTCGTGATTGATTAGTGAAACTGCAGCTCCGGTATCGAGCTGGAATGGTATGACCTTGCCATTAATGTCCAAATCTACAAAAAGTTTATTGTCCTGCTGACGACGATTGTCTCGAGCAACGTGAACTGACACTGGTACAGAATCACTTGCGACTTGACGTGATTTCCGACGATGTCGACGCACACTTTTCGTGGGACGAACACAGTCACCGTTAGAGAGAGTGGCACTGGGCGGAGTGGAATGAACTACATGAATGTCCATGGGCGAAGGCCCACGAGCCCGAGTATTCTTGGTTCGATTCCGGCGCGAAGCAAAGGGCCTGGAATGGTTGTTAGTGTCCGATCTTAGCTTTTTCTGGCAAACACTTTGAACATGTCCTTTTTTCTTACAGAAAAAGCAAATAGTTTGGCGTGACGGGCAATTCTCACGCGAATGTCTATTAGCACACCGCGGGCATGACTTTAGCACTGCATTTGCTTGCTGGCGCGGCAAACGTGTTGGAGAGCTTGGCGGCAGCTGCGCGGACGGGCGCGAGGGGTGTTTACTGTTCCGTGCAGCGCGCCCGGCGGGCCGGTTAATGTGACACACGGCTGGCGAAGTTTCAAATGATTCCTGAGCAAAGTCAAGTGTGTCTTGCCGATCCAATATGTCCATCACTTGTTGAAGGGAGGGATTGACTAGTTTCAAAATCTGTTCCCTTATACGAATATCAGAAACGTTCTGTGCAATTGCATCACGCACCATAGTATCTGAATAAGGGAGTCCACATTCACACTCAAAAGCACAATCCCTAGTAAGGCCTTGCAAAGTTGCAACCCACTCCCGATTAGTCTGACCGGCTGTACGTTTTGTACGAAAGAAAGCATACCTTTTTGCAACGACATTGACTGATTCTTTGAAATATGCATCTAATGCAGACAAAATTTCTTCGTGGGACAGAGTTGCTACGTCGCGTCGGGGAAATAATTTCACTATCACTCGGTACGTGGACACGTCGACACACGCAAGCAAAAAAGGCTGCCGCTCATTACCTTGAATTCTGTAGGCGGCGAGATGGAATCCAAATTGGCGTGACCACTCCGTCCAGCTTTCCAGTGCCGCATCAAAAGGACGAAAAGGTGGTGCAACTGCGTGTTGTGGCGGCGGTAGCGGTGAAGCGGCGGCTGCCGCATCGTTTTGCAGTACACGTTGACCCTGGACGAGCTGTCCAAGGGCATCCAATAAGGCCTGCGTCTGCTGGTTCTGCAAGCGATAAAATTCGGACAGTACATCTGGAGATTGTGGCGAAGCCATTACACAATGAAATTTAAGCAAGCATAAAGAAGAAGACCCTTTTTAGACTCTTTTTAGACTCGTCGCCATGTGCTGTGTTGGCAGAAGAGCCAACACCGTGTTGCTAGAGGAGGCCGAAATGCACGCGTTTAATTACACGCAGACTGGCGTGAGGTCTGAAACAGGACAATGTCTTGAGAATTGCAAATAAAGTACGAAGATCTTTGAATACTTAACTTTAATCCATAATTGGTGTACATCACTCTTGACGGTACATGTTTTACAAGATAAATATCAATTGAATACGGCGCCTTGCTAGGTCGTAGCAAATGACGTAGCTGAAGGCTATGCTAACTATCGTCTCGGCAAATGAGAGCGTAATTGTCAGTGACCCTTTCCTAGCAAAGTCGGCTGTACAACTGGGGCGAGTGCTAGGACGTCCCTCTAGACCTGCCGTGTGGTGGCGCTCGGTCTGCAATCACTGATAGTGGCGACACGCGGGTCCGACGTATACTACCGGACCGCGGCCGATTTAAAGGCTACCACCTAGCAAGTGTGGTGTCTGGCGGTGACACCACACTATTGATGAAAAATTGTTGAGAACGGTATCTATCTAAAATATGTAGGCGTAACTATCCAGAGCGGCCTTAAGTAGAACGACAGACGGGAAAAAAATATCAGGAGAAGCCAACGTCAGACTGAGATTCATAGGAAGAATCTTAGGAAAATGAAATTCATTGACAAACGAAGTGGGTTAC
This sequence comes from Schistocerca nitens, assembly GCF_023898315.1. Taxonomy (NCBI): domain Eukaryota; kingdom Metazoa; phylum Arthropoda; class Insecta; order Orthoptera; family Acrididae; genus Schistocerca; species Schistocerca nitens. Next base: position 179,724,819 of record NC_064617.1, on the reverse strand, counting down.
AAGGCCCTTGTTAGACAGATTCTTGAGTACTGTTCATCAATCTCGGAACCTTACCGAGTAGGACCTACAGAAGATAAGAGAGAGAGAGAGAGAGAGAACAAGAATATCCAGCGAAGAGAGGCGCGTTTCGTTACGGAATCTTTTAGTCACCGCGAGAGCGCCGGCCGCTGTTGCCGAGCGGTTCTAGGCGCTTCAGTCCGGAACCCCGCGGCTACTACGAATACAGAGGCTAACGGTTAAGAAGAATTCTTCCCACGCGCCAATTCGCGAACGGAACACGAAGGAGGGCGGGGGGGGGGGGGGGGGGGGAAATCAGCCTGTGGTATCAGAAGCCATACACATACACATCACCGTTAGGTGGCTTTCAGAGTATGATGTAGCGATTGAAGGTAGGACACATGCGAGACAGATTGGAAAGCTCTGCAGGAAGTGTCGTCCACCCACAAAACCTTTGATCGACCGATACTTGAGTATTACTCGTCTGTCGAAGACCTAAGCACACGGGGTTAATGAGACAGATGAATCTATAGAAGAATAGCGGATTTCAACACAGATTCGTTTAGAAAGCGTCACAGAAACGCTCACTCATCGTCACTGGCAGACGGTACAAAAGAGCCGTTGTGCATCACTGTATAGTTTACTGTTAAAATTCCGAGAGCGTACGTGCCTAGAAGAGTCTGCCATTACGTTGCTTGCTCCTATGTATATCTCACGAAGAGGCCATAAAGACAAATTTAGATTCGAACTTGCAGGAGGCTTACCACTAATCGTTCTTCCCGCAACTGGAACAGGGAAGGAGAGAAATGCCAGTAGTCCACAAAGTACCTAGCACCATACTCCGTACGTTGGCTTGCTGTTTATAGATGTAGGTGTGTACTGCATGTTGATGCACAAACGGATTTCTTGGCAATAATCTAAACTTTCAGAAAGAATCTAAATAAGTATATGCGCTGATTCGTAACAGTGGTTGAGGAGTGTGCGTATCACTTTCTTTGCACTCGTCCTGTAAGGAAGTAATCGATCTTCCTACAGTTAGTCGCTTAGTACTCCATACATCTTATCAACGTACAAATTACCAGGCAATAGTGTTGCTGCATTATCTTCATCTGCTTTCAGTACCAGTATGTCAGGATCCTCTCGAAGAATTGGTAGTGCAGCCCTTTCTGTGGAGGTTAAGTTACTGCATTGTGGAAGAGCTTCCAGAAGAGCACAGTAAGTTTCGCAACTTATTTTTTCTGCAGCATCAAAAGGAAAGTGTTGTACGGCTGCTGTTACCACAGCACTTGCGGGGAAAACTTGCGGATATGCACATATAAAGATGGCGATAATATCGCGTACATAAAGTATAAAAGAACAGTACGTATTTATACAGTGATCTCCAGCAATGTAAACATGTACATGAATGTATAGACACCTGAGGATGGGCACAAGCCCGAAACCGGTCGTGTGACAGTAAACAACCTTTTATTGTGACTGGTAGCGGAAATTTTTCTACACCCTATGGCGAGGATTTGCTGCTTTGCCCACTGACAAAACTGTACTCGGTTCTGGAAATCATTCCCATACAATTCGTGATGTAGGTGTACATGGTAAGGATGGAACCTGTGACGTGTAAGAATACGATGTACAATGGTTTTAGGAATGCCAGTCTCGAGTTCAAGCTGCCGTGTGCTCACATGTGGATTCATAGCAACGGAAGTTAGAACAGTAATTTCGGCAGCTTCGTCTGTGGGAGTACTACGACGATTGCGTTGTCGTGGGTTGAAACTTCCCGTTTCCTGAAGCGTCGCAACAAGACGAGAAAACATCGTAGGGAAGGTGGCTTCTTGTCAGGATATCGCTCTCTGTACAGTTCCGCTGCCTGCGTAGCGTTTCGCCTACCTTCAACAACAACAACAATAAAATACACATTATGTTGTTGCAGTTTGCAGGAAGGACAGCCTTTACTGTAGCCTACTCTTCACAACATTATTTAAAAGGACTAAACTACTGTACTAAATGTACCCGTACATAAATAACAGTATTGCAATCACTGTTCTGCTAACTTACATTCCCCATAGATGAGTAGCATTTTTACCTTGTCTTCGTTGGTGTACATTCTACTCACACAACTCTTCAACTGACAATGGTTGACGGAATGACGGGTATGCATTCTACTTTTGTTTACATTTGTCCTCTGACAATGTCAGCACGTGGATGTGTTCCATTGCCCCGAGTACCAGCACTAAGCGCTTGGAGCGTCAACGTCAGTGTTACGTAATTAATAACGTTGTGTTTCAGTGAATGGTACACTGTGGTACATTTTTGAATAGGTCTTTAGGTGAGGAAATGAATTACCGAATAAAAAATACAGGGTGCCATTTAAAAAAAGTCATACCGCTGTTCATATCTTTGTAGAAACAAAGCTACAACGAAGACAATCATGCAAATTAATGTCCCCCTGACGGCTAAAGAACATTTTCTTGAAATATTTTGTAATTTTCATCTGGACAAGCAGTTATTTAGGGTGGTCAAGATAAATGGGATACCTTGTATGCAAAAATATTATGTTGTCGTTGGGACCCCTTTTATGCGGCTACTATACAGGAGTTCCATCACTTTAAAGTTTGTGAGCAAAGTGTGTAGAGCTCTATACAGGAGTTGTTGAGGGCAGTATATCAGCCTGAATTATTAAAAACATCTCATCACTGGAAATATCCCAGATGACAAAAGAGATGGAATCCGCCCAGTTATAAAATTGGAGAGTGTTTAAGTGTAAAATCGTGTAGTCTTAGGAATAAATCTGAAAGCTGTGTTATATCTAATGACGTCAGTTGTGGTAGGGGCACACAGACTTAGCAGGCAATATGTGACAGGTAGGTCTGCAGTTTGCGATTGTCTGCTGATATTGTTCTCTGTAATATCTAAATGTTTAATACGTTGTGCACATTATATGTGTTGAGAAAATATGAACTATAAGAGAATTACAGGTGAGTAATCGAAGCCAGAACCTTTCTCCTTGCGTGAAGTCTGGAGCCTCGTTGGCATAGGCAGAGCCATCATTTCCAGCATTACCCGCTCGCCGTTTCATCGTAATAGTATGGAAGAAGCAGACTGTTAGGATTTCGTGTCTTCAGTCTGATTAAGAGATGAAAGATTATATTACTTTGAGTGAAACGAACATCAGTGACATTTGTATTATTGCGGGTCATAAAAGTTCACCTGTTTTTTCCGAATATGTCGCGAGTACAAAGGGTGCGGATAGGAAGGAACCTAAGACTACAGCTGACTGTTAGATTCCTGCTTGTCACAAATATTGAGCTGTTTTCTCTAAACATGTCGTGATTGCCACTCTCACAATGGAGAAGCTAGTGTCTCTCACGTTGAGCATCCACTTTGGTGGTCGTAGCGAGTCTTGACGTCGCTTAACAGTAAGCTTCTAGTGAAGCCAGAGTGTTCCTTGCGCTTCCAGGAGGCATCATTGTTAGCCTTCTTGCTGTTTTTCATTAGCCTCATTTGCGGTCTCCCATTTCCTTTTCTTTTTTATATACGTACAGCACCAGTGCCAAAGAGGTAAATTCTGGTGAAATGTGCATTAAGAAATCACATACCCTTTGTGAACAAGAAACGTAGAAGGAAACCCTATCAAACGCAAACGTAAATCGTGACGAAAAGACGTACTGTAATAGTGGCATACACTGTACCAGAATTAATAAACTGTTTAGATAGTAGTCACCGGTACCATGAACAACAAAATAAAGAATTTGACCCATATTATTTCGGAAGTATCAGTGCGCAGAAAACGTGAGACGATATAATATATTTACATCAGTCTAACATCGTCAAGTCAGTTATAGATAAAACACTGACGCAAAAGCATTCATGAAAATGGTTTATAAACATCGCGTACTATCCTGCTCTAGTGTATGTCGTATGGTCACTCGACTCGTTTTCCCCCTCCCGTCGCACGTATTCTTCTCACCAGTGGACAACAAGACACTTGTTGAAACGTTGGACCAGAGCGAATGTTCTCTAACTAGCCGGCCGGTGTGGCCGAGCGGTTCTACGCGCTTCAGTCCGGAATCGCGCTGCTGCTACGGTCGCAGGTTCGAATCCTGCCTCAGGCATGGATGTGTGTCGTGTCTTTAGGTTATTTAGGTTTAAGTAGTTCTAAGTTTAGGGGACTGATGACCTCAGACGTTAAGTCGCATAGTGCTTAGAGCCATTTGAACCATTTTGAACTATTCTCTAACTGATCAAATCAACACGGACACTCCTATATGTAATCCAGAACTGACCACTAGATGCCACGAGAGTCGGACCCACCAGTAGAACAGGGCTCTCATTGTGCAGGTATCACCTGAAGCGCCTAGAACCGCTCGGCCACATCGGCCGGCTAGTTAGAGAACATTCGCTCTGGTCCAACGTTTCAACAAGTGTCTCGTTGTCCACTGGTGAGAAGAATACGTGCGACGGGAGGGGGAAAACGAGTCGAGTGACCATACGACATACACTAGAGCAGGATAGTACGCGATGTTTATAAACCATTTTCATGAATGCTTTTGCGTCAGTGTTTTATCTATAACTGACTTGACGATGTTAGATTGATGTAAATATATTAAATCGTCTCACATTTTCTGCGCACTGATACTTCCGAAATAATACGGGTCAAATTCTTCTACGCTGCCGAAATATCGTGTTACGAAAACGATTGCACCAGCTTGACACCCGATAACACTACAAACAGTTGATTCGCCGGAAAAACCTAATATTATACAGTATAAAAGGAGACCGGGTATATCATGCTGTCAGTAGAGACGCAATAGAAGCAGAATGGAAAGGTCAGGAGAGGTCGGTGACTTGAGAAGTGGACTGCTCATTGGACACCTGAGTAACAAATCCAACAGATACATTTAAACCCTTCTAAAGTCACTCAGGTCGACTGTTGGTGATTTGGAAGTGGAATTGCGAAGGAACAACCACAGCTAAACGAAGACCAGGCAGTCTCATATACTGACGGTCAGGGACCGTCGAGCACTGCGGAGTGCGATTGTAAAACTGAACATGAAAGAAAATCAGCGGAAGGAGTCATTCTTCAGTTTCGAACTGCTACCAGCAGTCCATCTAGCACAATGATTGTGGGTCATGAGTTGAAAAGAATGGGGTGCAATTGTCGAGCAACTCCTAATAAGGTACAATATTTCTGTAGACATTGCTAAGCAATGCTTGAGCCAGTGTAAAGGGCGACGGCACTGGACGGCGGAAGACAGGAAACGAGTGATTCGGAATTATAGATCACACTGTACCACGTGGTAAGCCGATGAAAGGGTATGTGTTTGGCGAATGCCTGGATAACGTAAAGTGTCGTCATGTGTAGTGCCAGCAGTGAAGTTCAGTGTAGGTAGTGTGTCTTTCATGGCGTGGTTCCATTATTACGCTTAACAAACGATACGTGCGGAAGGATATGAACACCTCCTATTGTACTGTTTATGGCGTACTGTAGAGGAACAATGGTTGTAACAGCATGATAACGCACCGTATCACAAAGCAGCATCTGTGAAGCAATTGTTTGTGGGCAATAACAATCCTGAAATGGATAGGCCTGCCCAAAGTCGCGAACTGAACCCAATGGAACATCTTTGTGATGACTTAGAATGTCAATTTCGCTCCAGATCCCAACCTCCAAATCGCTACCTTCTCTGGTTCCGGCTCTTGAGCAAGAATTGGCTAGGATTCCTTCACAAACATTCAGAGATCTCACTGTAAACGTCTCCAACACAGTTCAAGCCGTCATAAAACGAAGAGTGGACACACCACATATTAATATCCACTAATAGATGTGCAGATACTTTCGATCAAGTTACAGGAAACACCTACCACCGTAAAATGCCTTGGAGTATCTATCTGGAGCGACCTTATGTGGAATGACAACATAAAACAAACAGTGGGAAAAGCAGATGCGAGACTGAGGTCCTAGGGAGAATCTCAAGGAAATGTAATTCATCCACTAACGAAGTCGGTTACAAGGCACTTGTTCGACCGATTCTTGAGTACTGCCCTACAAGACAAGAGATCCTGGGTTTACATTTCAGCAGGGTAATACCTTGCCGCACACGGCGAGTGTTTCTGCTGCTTGCCAAACCCTATCTTGGCCAGCAGGCTCACCGGATTTCTCCCCAACTAAGAACGTTTACAGCATTATGGACAGGGCCCTCCAATCAACTCGGGATTTTGACGATCTAACGCCTCAATTGGACAGAATTTGACGCAGTATACCTTAGGAGGGCATATAACTACTCAATCAATGCCGAGTCAAAAAACTGCATGCACAAGGACCAGAGGTGGACCAACGCATTATTGACTTGGTCAATCTGTGAAGCTCTTTCTCTTGAATAATCATGCATTTTTTCTGAAATTGTAATCATTTGTTTGTCTGTAAATGTGCATCACATGTACCTATTTCCGTAACGTTCATGCGATTCCTTCGTGGTGCGCGCGTTTTTGTCTTAGAGTGTCAATTACTCACATTTGCTGCAGTTCTTGAATGGGATTCTGGTATATTTACTTCGTCTTCTTCGGTACAGGTATTTTGGAAAACCGTATTTAGTTACTCCGCATTAGTGGCACTGTCATCGAAACATTACCATCGGTATCTCGCAGTGAAGGTATTGATCGGGTCTTGCCGCTGGTATACTTTGCATACAACCAGAATCTCTTTGAATTTTCTGCCATTTCGAGACAAAATACAGCGTTTATTGTATTTTGTTATTTCTAATATAGTTACCTAAGCAACCTGAAGAAACTTGTGGTGTCTGCTTGACGAACTGAGTCCGATATCGATCTTGGAGACTAAGTTACGCAGCATTAACGCAATGTATCCTGAGGTCAATTGATCTTTTATGCTACGTATTTATCACAAGTTTCTCAGTTTTACTCTAGTAAAAGCTTATTTAAACTGGTACAGCGTTATGTAGGCTGAAATGCATGTTTTCACATGCACAATATGAGATATTATTTTCGGATTACCTTCCTGTGTTTAACTGGGCGTGAATGACAGTCTGGGTGTGGTCTGCTACCACGTCACTTCTGCTATCTTCTGTATTTGCAACCGTGAACACAGCTCTAGAGACATTTCGGAGTACGACAGTAAGAAACCCAGACACTAACGTCTATGGAAAGTTATAAAAGTTCTCAAATGCTGGTACTGTATAATTGCATATGAAGCTGTTGGTATAGCTTGACGTGTGAATTAAAAGGCAGTAAAACTTAATTCAAATTTATAGTATTTCAAAAGCGTTCATGTTAACAACACATGGTAAATTAACCAGATTCCAGCAAAACATGTTTCTGAACAATATTCACTTACTGTAACAGTGAACCTGGTATTAAATAACGACTCACTTGTTGGTATCATTGATCATTTACATCTAAAAACACATCTGCATACATCTGTGGAAACCACTGCGAAGTGCGTGTAGATTGTACTTAGCATTATGCAATGGAACCTTTTCAACATTATACTGACACTAACATCGACTACAAAGTTAAAATAATGTTCAGTAACTTTATTTGGGTAACTGTTGAGCACTGATATTCCACTTGCTTGTCATTTGCTGGAATCAGTTGTCAGTATGTAGCCCTCATTTAATGGTCTGGAGGTACGTGATTTGGAGGTATTGAAGAATTGCGTTTCTTCTATCTCGCAAGCGGTAAAAGCGTCCCAAGTGTTTTAAATGACTGTGTTCGATTGAAAACATGAATAGTATGTTCAATTGCAAATTATTGTTCATATGTTTTAATTTATTCAATGCGAAGCAACTGGCTAGATTATACGTGTAAATAATGAGTCATTTGAGTCATATGTAATTCTCAAATGATGAGACTACAGCAAAACATGTGCGCAGGCATGCGACGTACTTAATTGGTATTAATGATCATCCACATACAAACTTTGCAAGCCGCTGCGAAGTGCATGGCAAATATTGCTTGACATTATAGAAAGGCACATGTTTAACATACTGCACACTAACATCGACTACTAAGTTTAAGTAATATTTAATAATTTTATTTAGATAACTGTTGAACATTAATATCCATCCTGGATTTTCGATTGTTTGATTGTTGAACATTAATCTTCGACTTACTCATCATCTGTTATAATTAGCACCGTGCTTTCATTTAATGGCCAGATGCTATCAGGTTCGCAATTATTTTTACGTCACAACGAAGGATAGTTTCGCCTCTGAGCCAAAGAATGCATTCAGTAGTGGCATACACAGTACCAGGGTTAATAAACTATTTAGGCAATAGGTACTGATGACATATTACTCCGGAAGTGTCAATGCACAGAACAATTAAGATGATTTAGTATCAGCAAGACCATCAAGTCAGTCACAGCTACGATACTGACGTAAACGCATTCATGAAAGTGGTTTGTAAACAGCGCGTACTGTTCTGCTCTAGAGTATGTCGTCATGCCCACTCGACTCGCCGAACTTCTGTCGCACGCATTCTTTTCAACAGTGGACAGTAAGACACTGCCTGACCAAAAGAATCGCGACACCTCTACGTGATGCGGAATTGACTATTAGATGGCGGACTAGCCACTATAAAATGAGAAGGGGAGTACTGTGTTGTCAGTAGAGACTCAGTAACAACAAAATGTATTGGTCAGAAGAGGTCGGTGACTACAAACGTGGACTAGTCATTAGATGTCAGCTGAGTAACATCCAAGAGACGTTTAAACCCTTCTAAAGTTGCTCAACTCCGCTGTTGGTGATGTGACTGTGAAGTGGAAATGCAGAGAAACGACCGCAGCTAAACCGAGGCCAGCCAGACCTCACTCATGCACTGACGAACAGGGACCGTGGAGTATCGTGGCGGATGGTTCTACTCTAAGATGCTACTCCAGGCGGGAGTAAAAATGAATGTGCGCAACGGAAAATACCGAACACGAAAATGAAGATATGGCCCTGTATGATTACCCCCTGAAGCAGATCTTAGGATCTGTTAATGGTGATATTATCTCCTCCTTCTTGCTATTTAACATACAAATTACAACATAAACATAAATGAATGGTTAAGGGAACTAGTAACTACGAAATGATAAATGTGACTTTCATATAAAATTTCCAACTTATTCAAGAAGAAGAATGTCAAAATCAGTTTCTCTACCAATAACAAACTCCAACAAAGAGTCCTACACTCACTCCCAAACAATAGCATACCCCATAACAGATCTGGAATTTATAAACTCAAGTGTAACAACTGTCCTAAATTCTACATTGGCCAAACAGGTAGAGCTTTTGAAGCAAGATTCAAGGAACACCTTGATGCCCTACGTCTGAAAAACCTAAGCAAATCTGCTTTTGCCACCCATCTTGCAGAAAACAATCATACAGTTGAGAATATAGAAAACAACCTGCAGATATTACACCTCAAGGCAAAGGTTTCACATTGAATCTCCTAGAGGAGATTGAGATTCATACACATAAAAACAGGTTCCCTGATCTCATTTTGAATGAAAAGACAGAGTCAGTTAACACCCCCTTCCTAAACAACTTTGAAGAAGTTTTCACTTTCTTAAAATAACCTAAGCCTAATATTCCATCAAAAACATTCAGCATACAGGCCCCAAAAACTGCTTATATGTCATTGAAAAATTGCATAATGAAAACATGTGCATTGCTTATTATGTCATATATTAGAATTTATCTCCTACTATGGTAACAACTAATTAGTAACACACAGCAATTTGTACTACATATAATGTTTGTAATCTTATTTGTATGTAATTTTATTTATTCCGTTTTAGATTAATTTCATACAATAGCAAAGAGATATTTTACTGTACCCATATCGACTATACAGCATCTGTAAGTTAACATCGTTATGACTGTAAGCTCTTTGCAAATATTGTTCTCGTTTGTAATGTGAAGCTGGGCCACGTTTTGTAAACGTTATTCGTGTGTGCTGCGTGTGTAATTAAGATGATGAGGTTGAAAGTAACGTCCATTGACTGGAATAGCACTCACATAGTGTATATTGAAAAGTGTATTAAGCTTGCGTTCGAAAACATAAAGGCAAGAATATTTCGTCAGGCAGAACTACACAGCTCGTAAGTACACTAACCTGCAAGTTTACTGATGTTTATAAAAACCATCTCATGAGCAATTAGATTTTGTAAAAGAAGTAAATCTTTCGTAAAAATACCATTACCGATATGACAACAAAAATATTTCTTTTCTTTCCCAGTGCAACAAACGAATAACAAAAACAAAACTAGGTCCAACTAAGAATGCTTGTAACTGCCATCTGAAGATGGATTTGTAAAGAAAAATCCGAAAACGGTCATGGTCTGAAGATAATAAACCTTTTAAAACCATACATGTGGCTGGTAGCTGTTTTTTATATAAATTATAAACCTGAAATGATAAATGTTGTTTCCGCTTATACAGGGTGAGGCAGAAAGGATGAACGGTTTTCAAATGAACAATACATCGTTAGGAGTGCTTCAAAAAATTTTTAATTACGGAATACCACTCAAATAATGTTGCCATTTAACAGAATTAATGCTTGAAAACGACATCTCGCTGGTGACGGCCGTTTTCAGCGATGCACTTCTCAAGGCGCTCTCAGAAGTTCGCCTCAACTCTCTGCAGCGTGCCTATGTCTATTTGGACGATTTCCACACGAACAGCTTCCTTCAGTTCTTCAATTCCACGTGGTTTAAGCACGTACACACGTGATTTGACGTAACCCCACAAAAAGTAGTCACGCATGGATAGGTCAGGGGAACGAGGAGACCAATGAATGTCCCCGAACCGGGAAATAACCACGAAAAACGGTCTTAATTGCTTCGTAATAAATCTTGCCGTGTGAACTGTAGCTCCATCCTGCTGAAACCACACTCGCCAGATAGGAATACATTTTCTTCTTAATTCAGGTAGGAAGGATTCAGTGATCACCTCTCTGTATCGTTCAGAGGTTATGGTTACAGTGTTCCCGTTCCCGTTCTCGCCTTAGAAAAAGTCTGGACCAGTAACATCTGTACCTGTCACAGCACACCAAACAGTCGCCTTGGGACTATGTAACGGTTTCTCATGCAGTAGTTTTGGGTTTTCACTGGCCCAATAACGACAGTTCTGCAGATTTACCGTTCCATTCTAATGGAAATGAGCTTCATCACTCATAAGCAAAATAATGTTGTCATTTTGCTCATTTTATGGCCTCCATTTCTCGGGCAAAATTTAGCAGCTGTTCATAATCTCTTGGGTTTAATTTTTGCACAGTGGCTATTTTGTAGAGATGAAATTTTAGGTTAGTATGTAAAATACGCCTTACCGAGTGATTACTGAGGCGCAGCTCAGCCGAGTGTCTTCTAGCAGATCGACCAGGACTACGGAGTATGGCTTGCCGAACTCTTTCCACATTTTCTTGTGTCTGAACTGAGCGAAGAGCTCCTGGTGGTTTTTTGTTCATAACTGTTGCTCGTGTTCGAAATGATTCTACCAAACGTAAAATGGTGTTACATGTGGGAACACTATCATGTCTAGCGAGACCAAAATGGCAACGAAACTCACACTGCACTGCAACGATAGACTCGCTATTGTAGCTAAACACACAATGTTGCACAGTCCATGACTCCATGACCTTGACTAAAGAAGATGGCAGGAGCTATCGATCACATTACCACATCACTCCCCCCACTGCGACCGCCTGAGCCTGAATACCAGCTGTTCTAAAAACGTCCGTCCTTTCTACCTCACCCTGTACATTTATTGTAGATTAAAACCCCTTTTATATATTACAAATGTTCATATGTCAATGTCCAATGGACATAAAGAGATACAAATGAATTTCCTAACTAATATTACTGATCAATTGCCCAAATCTGTCCCTTTTTATGTCTACGTGATCTAATATAAACATTGCAAGATGACTGCCATCATCTACGTACCAAACACTAGAAGACATTACTTTCAAAGATGATCTACAGTGGTGTGCAAACTCAGTGGAAATAAAACTCACGTGGCCACAGCTGTTTAGCTTTATAGTCCTAATAAGCCGAAGCAATTAGTAATATCACCATATGTACTGCGTCCAGTGCGTCAGAGATGGTTCTCGTACACGTCTGTGACAATGGAAGAACTCCAGCCACAAAATAAGAACCCTATTCAAACACTAGGACGTCAGAAGGTGGTCGTTTGACTAGTATAATCTAATACTGTCTTCGCCTTTCTGTGTTCTACAGACAACGCGATCTCCCAGCCACAAGGATGGAATCAGATAACGTCTCCACATGAGTATAGGCAGATGAAGTGCTCTCAATCACTGAACACTGCGAACTCAACGACGACTCCCTACCCAGAGGCGAAGTCCAGAATCGTATAAGTTCGCAACAGTACAGTGCCTAACCGTTCTAACTATAAAATCTCCTGAGAGCAAAGACAGCAAGTCCGTCTGTACGTCGGCCGCAGTGGCCAAGCGGTTATAGGCGCTACATTCTGAAGCCGCGCGACCGCTACGGTCGCATGTTCGAATCCTGCCTCGGGCATGGATGTGTGTGATGTCCTTAGGTTAGTTAAGTTTAAGTAGTTGTAAGTTCTAGGGGACTGATGACCTCAGAAGTTAAGTCCCATAGTGCTCAGAGCCATTTGAACCACTTTTTTTCCGTCTGTACCAACAAAAGCTGATACTGAGCGACCGTCAAACACGGGCGCTCAAAACGGAAGACTCCTTTCTCTCCACCGCTGGCTTCCCAGCAAAGCTCGGCTGCCCTCCCTCATAACTGCAGAAGGCGAATCATATTCTCGAAACCATGGAATATTCTCCCTCTCTACAGATTCTTCCGAACGCCGACCAACCTTATTTTAGTCTTTCGTCGTCCAGCGCCGAAAGTTTGCGAGGAAATACTTATCCTCGTTAATTACGAATTCATACAGTGGTACGCTTCTCAGAGTAAAAATCCTGAGAAATAACCCAGCCTGCGTGATTTCCGAGGTAGAGCTTCCTTGTTCCTCTCTGCTGCGTCCAAGATTTTCAGAGTTTCCAAAGTATTATCTGATTATCCTTCCGACCTAGCTACAACACCGGCCAACGGCCACTCTACTGTTCTTCAGAGCTCAGGTGCCCCGACCGTCCGTCTTGGGCTACTTCCTGTGTTAAGCAGGACTAACACACCTGTGCGGGCTTTTCCACCCAGGGCCTGAGTTACGCCTGCCTTTTCATTTCCACTGGCGTTTCGACCTCTGCTAGTATAGGCAATCATTCATTATGTCGTTTCGATAATAAAGACAATCCATCACCTTTCATGCTATAAGCGTTAACAACTAATTACAATGTCAGTCTTCTTTAAATATTCATATATTCGATGTACAACCTATCAAATGATACCTAATTCTGATCGTAAATAACGGCAAAATGTGTAGATGAGTGCTTGTAAGGTGCAAAATTATACAAATGGTTCAAATGGCTCTGAGCACTGTGGGACTCAACTGCTGTGGTCATCAGTCCCCTAGAACTTAGAACTACTTAAACCTAACTAACCTAAGGACATCACACACATCCATGCCCGAGGCAGGATTCGAACCTGCGACCGTAGCAGTCGCACGGTTCCGGACTCCGCGCCTAGAACCGCGAGACCACCGCGGCCGGCGCAAAATTATAGCCACCTTACACTAGGAGTATAGGCAATGCTAACAAGGGAAACTCTTCATCACATCCCCTCAGATTTAATGGGTAAGATGGCCGAGTGGACAGCCCGTCAAAAACTGAGCACAGATTAAGCATGAAAACGGGAAGAAGTACTGAACTGTGAAAAAAAAAAGTAAAGTAGAAACAGTGAACGATCCAAGCATAACAAGTACAATAACACAACATTATCAACTGTCCGTCCCATCATTGAAATGTTTGTTTTGTATGTAGGCAGTTGTCATTACTATACATCGGTTACAGAATATGAGTCATGTGGGAAGAATACGTTGCCGTCGCAAGTAAACTTGATGAATAGTGAGAGCAGGCGAGATACCAAGTAGACGTCTCTCATAAACGGAAACAACAAACAAATTGGTGTGAAACATATTACAACAAAGACTCAAAACTTCCAAAACGGAACGCACCTTCAAAAACGTTAAAAACATATGCTCTGAGAGAGAACAGAGACACTTGGTGATTCTGAAGCTGTTGCGTTCGTTTGCTGCAGCTTATGTGACAAACTGTTATTTTTTCATCATTTCCTTGGGAGTGATCACATTCACATTTATACGAACACCTAAACCGGGCCGGCCGGAGTGGCCGAGCGGTTCTAGGCGCGACAGTCTGGAACTGCGCGACCGCTACGGTTGCAGGTTCGAATCCTGCCTCGAGCATAGATGCGTGTGATGTCCTTAGGTTGGTTAGGTTGAAGTAGTTCTAAGTTCTAGGGGACTGATGACCTCAGAAGTTAAATCCCATAGTGCTCAGAGCCATTTGAACCATTTTGAACCTAAACCGGGCAACGAGGCATGTCACATTCACATAGCAGGCGCACAAATTAGGTGCGTCGGTAAGAGATTCCTGTCATAGGAGACACGTACTGTCAGTAATGCCGTGTATAGCACACCAAGAGCTTTTTTCAGTGGGGGATTCGGTTGACTTGTCGCCTTGTCATCAAACGTTTGCGGTTCCCATTCGAAAGCCACTTCCTTTCGGCTGCTGATAGAGTAGCTGTGCAGAATCAACTGTCGTTTCAGGTCCCATTCTTACGCCTCGCTGTTGCAAACGGACACACAATTTCAATACAGCGGACAGAAAAAAAGAACAGAAAAGAAAAGAAAAGAAAAGAAAAGAAAAGAAAAGAAAAAGGAAAGAAGGAGGTTTGAATGCCGCTGGTCCACCACGAAGTCCAACACCGTGACCACTTAAACACGATGCCGTCGCTCTTTCAGGCTGCTCTATATTGCACTGCTTGTCCTTGGACCGTTCATTGATTCTATTTTGCTTTTTTTTTCATCATTACACCTTCTTCCTGTTTTTATGCTTGATCTGTGTTCAGCTTTAAGCAGGCTGTCCACTGGGCCCTCTTACCACTAAACCTGCGGAGGCGGAGGGGGGAGGGGTTACGATGGGGACTTTTCCTTGTAAGCAGTGCTTGAGGTGATGTAAGAAAGGGACGGCACTGGACAGTCAGTGACAGGGAAAGGGTGATTTGAAGTGATGAATCACGCTGTACCCTGTGGTAATCCGATGAAAGGGTAGGCTTTTTGCAAATGCCTGGAGAACGTAATGTGTCATCAAGTGTAGTGTCAGCAGTGCAGTGCGGTGAAGGCGACGTTAAGGACTGTTTTCTTGGTTAGGACATGGTCCACTTATCGTGCATCACAAAACGGTACATACAGAGGTATATAAACAGATTCTACATCATTGTACACCGTGTACAGGAGAGCAACAGTTCAGAGACGTTGACTGTATCAGAATAGCATTACCGCTATCATAAAGCAACATCTGTGAGGCAAGTCAGTGGACAATAACATTCCTGAAATAGACTGGTCTACTCAAGGTCCCGACTGGCGCCCAATGGAACACATTTAAGATGAGTTAGAATATTGACTTCGCTCCAGACGGGAGCATCCAATATCACTACTCCGGTTTCGGCTGTTGAGGAAGAACGGTTTACCATTCCACCACAGACATTCAGACACAACACTGAAAGCGTCCGCAACAGAGTTCAAGACGTCGTAAAGATGAACGGTGGACACATTTAGCAATATGCACTAATAATTGTCCAGATATTTTTCATCAAACACTGTGGTGTATTACTTGGCTGGTACCCCGAGAACAACTCACTTGTCCTCTTAATTTTATATTAAATAATTTAACGACCTTTTGTGTTTAGAGTAACGAAGGTGCATGTGATATACACTACTGGCCATTAAAATTGCTACACCAAGAAGAATTGCAGATGATAAACGGGTATTCATTGGACAAATATATTATACTAGAACTGACATGTGATTACATTTTCACGCAATTTGGGTGCATAGATCCTGAGAAATCAGTACCCAGAACAACCATCTCTGGCCGTAATAACGGCCTTGATACGCCTGGGATTTGAGTCAAACAGAGCTTGGATGGCGTGTACAGCTACAGCTGCCCATGCAGCTTCAACACGATACCACAGTTCATCAAGAGTAATCACTGGCGTATTGTGACGAGCCAGTTGCTCGGCCACCATTGACCAGACCTTTTCAATTTGTGAGAGATCTGGAGAATGTGCTGGCCAGGGCAGCAGTCGAACACTTTCTGTATCACGAAAGGACCTGCAACATGCGGTCGGGCATTATCCTGCTGAAATGTAGGGTTTCGCAGGGATCGAATGAAGGGTAGAACCACGGGTCGTAACAGATCTGAAATGTAACGTTCACTGTTCAAAGTGCCGTCAATGCGAACAAGAGGTGACCGAGACGTGTTACCAATGGCACCCCATACCATCACGCCGGTTGATACGCCAGTATGGCGATGACAAATACACGCCTCCAATGTGCGTTCACCGCGATGACGCAAAACACGGATGCGACCATCATGGTGCTGTAAACAGAACCTGGATTCATCCGAAAAAATGACGTTTTGCCATTCGTGCACCCAGGTTCGTCGTTGAGTACACCATCGCAGCGCTCCTGTCTGTGATGCAGCGTCAAAGGTAACCGCAGTCATGGTCTCCGAGCTGATAGTCCATGGTGCTGCAAACGACGTCGAACTGTTCGTGCAGATGGTTGTTGTCTTGCAAACGTCCCCATCTGTTGACTCAGGCATCGAGACGTGGCTGCACGATCCGTTACAGCCATGCGGATAAGATACCTGTCATCTCGACTGCTAGTAATACGAGGCCGCTGGGATCCTGCACGGCGTTCCGTATTACCCTCCTGAACCCACCGATTCCATATTTTGCTCACAGTCATTGGATCTCGACGAACGCGAGCAGCAATGTCGCGATACGATAAACCGCAATCGCGGTAGGCTACAATCCGACCTTTATCAAAATCGGAAACGTGATAGTACGCATTTCTCGTCCTTACACGAGGCATCACAACAACGTTTCACCAGGCAACGCCGGTCAACTGCTGTTTGTGTATGAGAAATCGGTTGGAAACTTTCTTAATGTCAGCACGTTGTAGGTGTCGTCACCGGCGCCAACCGTGTGTGAATGCTCTGAAAAGCCAATCATTTGCATATCACAGCATCTTCTTCCTGCCGGCTAAATTTCGCGTCTCTAGCTCTTCATCTTCGTGATGTAGCAATTTTAATGGCCAGTAGCGTAGATACTAAAAACTCTTCTGGGCGGATGACAGTCTAGATGTAGTAGCAGAACGTCAGCTTTAATACAGCCATTGGACTAGAGACAGATGTGTGTGTGTGTGTGTGTGTGTGTGTGTGTGTGTGTGTGTGCGACACATGCAGTAAGAGAGAGTTTGGGCGTGGAAAGTGACGTGAGGAGAGGGTGGGAAGAGGGAAGGAGTTAGAGAAGGAGGAGGAAGAATAAGGACCAGTAACAAGGAACTAGAGAGAACGAACTTTCAAAGCGATGCGAGTCCAGTGAAGAAAGAAGTAGCGAAACAGGGGAGTGGGCCAGCTGTGGCCCAGGCTGAGTGCCGGCCTCACAATACTGACTAGAGTGGATGGGGGGGGGGGGGGGGGGAGTTGGAGGGGTGGCAGTGGTATTGGGCGCTGGCGCTGCCGCACGCGTGGGCCCGCCCTCTCCCGTGCCGTGCCGTGCCGTGCCTTGGTGTCCTGTCGATATCCGGGCCCGAGGCTCCGAGCCTTCCCGCTACGTCACGACTGCCCTTTCACTGCCTGTTTCGTGGCGGCAGCGGCCGATGCCTTGTGTCCACTCCCGAGTCACTCTCTACGTGGTACCTAGCCAGGGGGTGCGATAAGACCGCACCAACGGAAATCAAACGTGTTTCACCACGCAGCACCATTTTTCAATCTTTGAGAAAATATTCATCTCTTTTCTTCTTTTTTAAAAAATGAGCCATCAGTTTTCCGACTAGTTTAACGCGGCCCGCCGCGAATTCCTCTCCTGTGCCAACCCCTTCATCTCAGACTAGCACTACGTCCACAATTATTTGCTGGGTTTATTCTAATCTCTGTCTTCGTGTACACTTTTTACCCTCCACAGCTCTCTGTAGTACTATGGAAGTTATTCCGTGACGTCTTAACAGATGTCCTTCCATCCCGTCTCTTCTTCTTGTCGGTGTTTTCCGTATATTCCTTCCCTCGCGATTCTACGGAGAACCTCCTCATTTCTTAAATTGTCAGTCCACCGAACTTTCAACATTCTTCCGTAACACCACATTTCAAACGCTTGGATTCTCTTCTTTTCCGGTTTTCCCATAGCCCACATTTCACTACCATACATTGTTATACTCCAAACGTGCATCCTCAGAAATTTCTTCCTCAAATTATACTTGGTTTTGGTAGACATCATGTGACCAGCCTTTGCTAGCCTGCTGATTATGTCGTCCTCGCTCCGACAGTCAGGATTATTCTGCTGCCTAGGTAGCAAAATTCCTCAACTTCGTCTGCTCCGTGATCGCCGATTCCGATGTTGGGTTTCTCACTGTTCTCATTTCTGCAACTTCTCATTACTTTCGTCTTTCTTCTCAGTCCATATCCTGTATTCATTAGACTGTTCATTCCATTCAGGAGATGCTGTAATTCATCTTCACCTTCCCCGAAAATAGCAATGTCATCAGCGAGTTGATCATAATATCCTTTCACCTCGAATTTTAATCCCACTCTTGAACCTTTCTTTTATTTGCATAATTGCTTCTTCGATGTGTAGATTGAACAGTAGGGGCGAAAGTCTACATCCCTGTCGTACACCCTTTTTAATCCGAGCACTTCGTTCTTGGGTCCAACTCTTATAGTTACCGCTTGGTTCTTGCATACTCCGTGTATTGGCTACTTTCTCCAGGTCGACAAATCCTATTAACGTGTCTCGGTTTTTCTTGAGCCTTGCTTACATTATCAACCGCAACGTCAGAACTGCCCCTCTAGTGTCGTTACCTTCCCTAAAGCCAAACTGATCGTCATCTAACAGATCCTCAATTTTCTTTTCCATTCTACTGTGTATTCTTGTCCGTAACCTGGATACAGGAGCCGTCAAGCTGATTGTACGATAGTTCTCGCACTTGTCGACAGTCTTGCGAACTGTGTGGCTGATGTTTTTCCGAAAGTCAGATTGTGTACCGCCAGACTCATACATTCTGCTACATAGCAACGTGAATAATCCTTTTGTTGCCACTTCCTCCAATGATTTTAGAAATCCTTATGGAATGTTATCCATCCCTTCAGCCTTATTCGCTCGTACCCGCTATCTCTTCTATATCGACTCCTGTTTCTTCTTGTATCACATCATCAGATAAGTCCCCCCCACCCCCCACCCCACCCACCTATCTGCTCTCTACTCTGCATTTAACACCCGAATTCCCATCGCTCCCTTAATGTTACCACCCTTGCTTTTAATTTCACCGAAAATTGCTATGCCTTTTCTGTATTCTGAGTCAGTCCTTCCAACAATCATTTCCTTTTAGATTTCTTCACATTTTTCCCGCCACCTTTTCGCCATAACTTCCTATTTATTACGTTCCTATCCGACTTGTATTTCTGTATTCCTGTATTTCCCTCAACTTTCTTTTTCCTCCTTCTTTCTTCGATCAGCTCAAGTATTTCTTCTGTAGCCCAAGGCTTTTTCGCAGTTACCTTCTTTGTACCTATGTTTCTCTTTCCAACTTCCGTGAATGCCCTTTCTAAAGATGCCCATACCTCTTCAACTGAACTGCCTACTGAGCTATTCATTATCGCATTATCTCTAGCCTTAGAGAACTTCAAGCGTTCCTTAGTACACTCCTGGAAATTGAAATAAGAACACTTTATTGACACATTCCTGGGGTCAGATACATCACATGATCACACTGACAGAACCACAGGCACATAGACACAGGCAACAGAGCATGCACAATGTCGGCACCAGTACAGTGTATATCCACCTTTCGCAGCAATGCAGGCTGCTATTCTCCCATGGAGACGATCGTAGAGATGCTGGATGTAGTCCTGTGGAACGGCTTGCCATGCCATTTCCACCTGGCGCCTCAGTTGGACCAGCGTTCGTGCTGGACGTGCAGACCGCGTGAGACGACGCTTCATCCAGTCCCAAACATGCTCAATGGGGGACAGATCCGGAGATCTTGCTGGCCAGGGTAGTTGACTTACACCTTCTAGAGCACGTTGGGTGGCACGGGATACATGCGGACGTGCATTGTCCTGTTGGAACAGCAAGTTCCCTTGCCGGTCTAGGAATGGTAGAACGATGGGTTCGATGACGGTTTGGATGTACCGTGCACTATTCAGTGTCCCCTCGACGATCACCAGTGGTGTACGGCCAGTGTAGGAGATCGCTCCCCACACCATGATGCCGGGTGTTGGCCCTGTGTGCCTCGGTCGTATGCAGTCCTGATTGTGGCGCTCACCTGCACGGCGCCAAACACGCATACGACCATCATTGGCACCAAGGCAGAAGCGACTCTCATCGCTGAAGACGACACGTCTCCATTCGTCCCTCCATTCACGCCTGTCGCGACACCACTGGAGGCGGGCTGCACGATGTTGGGGCGTGAGCGGAAGACGGCCTAACGGTGTGCGGGACCGTAGCCCAGCTTCATGGAGACGGTTGCGAATGGTCCTCGCCGATACCCCAGGAGCAACAGTGTCCCTAATTTGCTGGGAAGTGGCAGTGCGGTCCCCTACTGCACTGCGTAGGATCCTACGGTCTTGGCGTGCATCCGTGCGTCGCTGCGGTCCGGTCCCAGGTCGACGGGCACGTGCACCTTCCGCCGACCACTGGCGACAACATCGATGTACTGTGGAGACCTCACGCCCCACGTATTGAGCAATTCGGCGGTACGTCCACCCGGCCTCCCGCATGCCCACTATACGCCCTCGCTCATAGTCCGTCAACTGCACATACGGTTCACGTCCACGCTGTCGCGGCATGCTACCAGTGTTAAAGACTGCGATGGAGCTCCGTATGCCACGGCAAACTGGCTGACACTGACGGCGGCGGTGCACAAATGCTGCGCAGCTAGCGCCATTCGACGGCCAACACCGCGGTTCCTGGTGTGTCCGCTGTGCCGTGCGTGTGATCATTGCTTGTACAGGCCTCTCGCAGTGTCCGGAGCAAGTATGGTGGGTCTGACACACCGGTGTCAATGTGTTCTTTTTTCCATTTCCAGGAGTGTACTTGCATATCGCACTTATTTGCACATTCATTTTTCCACTCTTAAACTTCAGCCCAGATTGCGACCTGAGTCTCTATCTGCTCCTGGGTATACCTTACAACGCAGTATCTTATTTTGGAATCTCTGCCTGACCATTACCTAATCTCACTGAAATATTCCACAACCACACTCCAATCCCTCATGACTATTAGATTTTCATCCCCTTTACGTACTGAGTTACCCGTTCAATATCCTTTTTCTATCTCTCCATCTTCATGTCGGCATGTATACCTGAACTATTGTTGTTGGTGTTGGTTTGGTGTCGATTCTGAAGAGAACAACTTTCCCTCTGAACAGTTCACAGAAACTCACTCTCTATCCAACCTTCCTATTGATAACAAATGCTACTCCCATTACACCATTCTATGCTGCTGTTGATATTACCCTATACTCTCTTGACCAGAAATCCTTGTCTTCTTTCTACTTCACCTCGATGACTCCCACTATCTACAGACTGAACCTTAATATTTTCCTCCTGCCGGACTTCCGAATGGCGGCTATTTCGCAATCTTTTGCCAATGGAGAAATCATCATGACACTTTTCCAATCACAGGCCACATGTCCTGTAGGTAGACATTATGTGTATTTGATGCGGTGGTTTCCATTGCCTTCTGCATCCTCATACCGTTGATCATTGTTGATTCTTCCGCCTTTAGGGGCAGTTTCCCAATCCGAGGGCAAGCGAGTGCCCTGAGCCACTGTCCGCTTCTCCGCTCTCTTTCACAAGGCCGTTGGCAAAATGAGGATGTTTTCTTATACCAGAAGTCTTCGGCCGCCATTGCTGATGATTTTTACTCAAAATGTAAGCGGTGGCGAGGTTCGAATCCAAGATCAAGGACATTTTGATTACTTATTAAAGACGCTACGCTAGACCACGGACACTTATATTAATCACTTACGTTCTTTATTCATCACAAGGAGCGAATCCAGGAGGCACGAGGAGAAAGGGGGTGGGGGGGGGGGAGAGTAAGGGAACTGTTACCGCCCCCTCCCTCCTCAGACATACAGCTTATTCTTCTTTATCTTCAAAAAAAAAAAAACTGCCGTATACACTGATGGAAAAAAATTGCAACACCAATTACAAGGTGCGCGACGTAAACGGAAGTTGGTAGGCATGTCTCTATATCTGAAAGACGATGTCTATTCAAATTTCGCGCCAGTCGCTTAAGAGTGGCGCTAGCAGCGCGAATTTGAGGATGCAAATAATGTTTTCTTCAAATACACACTGTAACGATTGTGGATTGTGGGCGGTAGTTATCTTTGAGATGGAACGTGATGAATTGATGTTAGTCAATAATGCCTTTAAGGCGACAAAGACGCCATTATCAACACTTCACTGAGTTTGAACGAGATCGTGTAAAAGGGCTACGACAAGCTGAATATTCCTTCCGCGATACTGCAGTAAGACTTGGCAGGAATGTAGCCACTGAAGATAATTGCTGGCAGCGGTTTTCGCTGGAATGTACGGTTGCAAGAAGACCGGGCTCCGGACGACCACGTGAGACTACCGAGAGGGGAGAACATCGTGTTCGTATAGCTCTGGCCTGTCATACTGCATTTACATCAGCAGTTCGAGCAGCAATTGGTACCACAATGACACAATGAACTGTTAAAAATCGGTTACTTAAGGAACAACTACGAGCCAGGCGCCCTGTAGCGTGCATTCCACTGACCCCAAACCCCCACCAGTTGTGACTGCTGTGGTGTGAAGCGAGAGCTCATCGGAGGGCGAGGAGGAGGTGTGCTGTGTTTTCTGAGGTAAGCTGCTTCTACCTCGGTGCCAGTAGTAGCCGCGTGTTGCTTAGGAGAAGACAAGTCGAGGGCCTGCAACCAACCTGTCTGCTTGCTACACACACTGGACCTACACCTGGAGTTATGAACTGGGTTGCGATTCCTTATGAAAACAGAAGCACTCTCGTCGCTATCCCACGCACCCTGACTGCAAATTTGTACGTCGGTCTGGTGACTCGACCTGCTGTGCTGCCATGTGTGAACAGCATTCCAGGGGGTGTTTTCTAGCAGGATAACGCTCGCCCACATACCGCTGTTGTAGCTGAACATGCTCTACAGAGTGTCGAAATGCCTGTCCGATCGCCACATATTTCTCCAATCGAGCACATGTGGTACATCTTCGGATGACAGCCGCAGCGTCATTCACAAATAGCATTAGCAGTCCCTTTCTTGACCGACCACGTGCAACAGGTATGGAGCTCCAACCCACAAACTGACATGCACACCTGTACAACACAATGAAGACACGTTTGCATGCTTGCATGTAATATTCTCGCAGTTACACCGGTTACTAATGTAACAGCATTTCACATTAGCGATGGCTTATCACGCTTCAAAATGGTTCAAATGGCTCTGAGCACTATGCGACTTAACATCTGAGGTCATCAGTCCCCTAGAACGTAGAACTACTTAAACCCAACTAACCTAAGGACATCACACACATCCATGCCCGAGGCAGGATTCGAATCTGCGACCGTAGTGGTCGCGCGGTTCCAGACTGTAGCGCCTAGAACCTCTCGGCCACACTGGTCGGCCCTTATCACGCTCTTACATTAACCTGTGATCTTGCAATGTTAACTGCTTAAGCATGTTACCGAGACAAATGTATTCCTGAAATTTAATTATTCTACATTAATTAGTTTCTGGCGTTGCGATTTTTTTCTGTCAGTGTACCTTTCAGACCTAATAGTATCGGAAATTTTCTCGCTGTTATCAATGGCTGGCATTACAACAGATTAAGAAAACACCTTAATTCACTTCACTCTACACAATTTCGAGACGGCATGGTGAGACAAAATTTCTATTAGCTCAGCCGCCTCCTCTCCTCCGCCCCCTCCTCCCCTCTCGCCCAGAATCCAGCATTCGACGAATCGTTTCGTCACACGGAGCCGTACCGAGGTGATCCTGCGCCCTTGACAGAAGAGCCAAAGCTGATACAGATCTGTCTTGTGCATATTTCGCAGAGGCAGTAGAGTAACAGAGGACTTGACACTGAGGACGTCTCCGCGCACAGGAAGCGCGGGCAGTGACGACAGACGACTCAGATGTCTGTTCACAGGTCTCAGACGCGGCGAGGCAGCGCAAGAAGGACCCGACGGTCATTCCCGTCGCCGCTACCGCAGCCGGGACAACCGCAGCGCGCTGATCCCGGAGCTCCATCGCAAAGAAGAAAAAGACGAAGGCGTAGCGGTCCACTCCTGCGCCTGCTGCCGCGCGGCAGCCAAATGAGAAGGCTTTGTTGACCCGGGCAGGCGGCACACACCCAGGTGCGGTCCTACCACAAACAGTTTCGAGGACGAGGACGGCGAAATAGTGGACGATGGCTAGGCGTCTGCGGCGCCACCAAAAAGCTCTACAGCCGCCACCTATTGTCGTACTGCTGAGGGTGGTGGCCCGCCACCTTCCACTAAAGTTTGAGCGGATAATCTTCGAGAAGAAATCGAGGATATGGCTTTGGCGTCGGGTTCACCGGCCTGACGAAGTCGCTGCGCACCCACCAAGACATGCCGCTGTACCAGGTAGTCCTCGATGACAACCTGGACGTGTCAAGGTGACAGTGGAGCCACTCCAGGCCAAAGGCAAGAGAGCCCAATGCTATTCTTGCCAGCGGCTCGACCACATCTCGAGGTACTGCTCTATGGTGGCCCCTGTGTCAAGTGCACAGGCCCACACGAGAGCAGGGACTGCGGGTTTTCCTCAGAGGAGAAGCCGACTTGCTGTAATTCCAGCAGCGTCGTACCACGCGGAGTCGAGCCTTTGAGAGGAGTGCTGCTCCTCCGTACTCCTTCGTCTCCAACGCTCGCATCGCCTGCTCCACCAGGCGCAGCAGCTGTTGGGTTGTGGAATGGCCACTTCGGAACCTGAACTGCTGCTCTGGGATGAGCTGTTCCGCCGTGACGTGGCGTAGCAGCCACCCCTCATACAACCTATGAAAGACTTTTGAGAGGGACAGGAGTAGGCTGATCGACCAGCAGTTTCCTCCCAGTCATCGGTCTTTGCTGCTTTTCGGCATGGCTACGATCCCTCTGCGTGTTTCCACGGCGAAGGAAAGACACTGGAGCTCAGAATGCTGCTGAAGATGTCCGCCAGGGGCTGACGGACCTACGCTGGCAGCCTCTTCAACAGAAGGTTGGCAACAGCGTCAATACGACCCGTTTCTTCACGTAGAGGCAGCGAAGTTGCCGATCGACCTCCGCAAGCGTGATCGCTTCGATCACGTCGTCGGCATCTCTAGCTGCAAGGAAGACAGTCGGTCCTCGAAGAGATGGATATGATCGACATCGATGACATCCGCGGCTGGCTGGACGTTTTCGGCAAATGCGTCGGCTAGGACTCTGGCCTTAGCACGAGGCTCGCAGATTGTGTCAACCCCACGTGGAGCGGCGGGACTCTGATGGAGAAAGCGCTCGACAGCCAGTTCCGTCGATCGTATCTAGGGTAGCCACAAAGCCCACGCAGTCACTGTTTCGGTGGTCATCAGTGGCGGCCCATATCTCGCGTCGTGCCCTACTGAGGCGGCGCTTCGCCTCAGAGAGGCGGGTAAACTGCCATTGCGGAAGAGGCGATTGTTGTCAGTAATCGCCTCTAAGATGTGCGCTGGAAGCTGGCGTGACATCTGGCGTGGCCGTTGCGGTCGCCTGGGAGTGGCTGCCTCGACAGCACCGATCGGCTGCCAGGCGAATAAGGGCAACGCATCGTCGGCAGAATCTGGCGCGCCATCGAGTGGACCGAGCAGCGCGGATCGGAATCCGTTGTCGTCGATGCTGCGAAAGTTGCGGCAGCTAGCAAGCACGGATGCATCGATTTCTCCGTCTCGAACCCACCAGAAGGTGGTCAGACGACATGGCGCATCGCACCGTGGCCGTCGTAAACTGGCCGACACTCTTAAGGATTGCGACGTCGAGTATCGGGCTGGCCGCGAACGTGGAGTACCATGTGGTTCGTAGGACCCCAGAATCATCGCGACATGGCGCGAAGCAGGCGGCGCCCACTAACGGGAGTTTCATTGCGCGCTTTTGGCGTTGAAATCGCCCGCAATGTGAAAGTTTCCCGCGCAGCGGCAGCAGAACGTCGAGGTTTGCGTCCTGTAGCAATCCTGTCGACAGCCGGTGAGCTGCTTCGAAGGTGATTACACCAGCCGTGGTAATAACAGCCCCCCTCCCCCCACCCTCGCAGTGGCCATGAGGGCGAGAGGCGGTAGCTAGCTATTGAGGGAAGTCTTCCCGTCGTAGACGGCAGTCCCTTCACCGGCGGTCAGCCTGTCGGTGCGGAAGCACGATAGTTTGCAACATCTACAAGATTCCAGGTTTCAGGAAGGTCTCGCACACGACGCCGATGTCAATCGCCTTTTCATGCAAGAACTCTCTGAATTCCCCCTCTGGGGCACCAAACTGTTAGCTTTGTTTGTGAGACCATGAATATGCTGGTTATTCATGTCTGATCGCAGAACGCACGACGCCGGCCTGGAGGGCAGCGGTGACCAGCAACGGAAGTTGTTGGAGCAACTGGCTTAAAATCGCTGGAGCGATCGCAGTTCAGCCGCATCTTCAGCCCCGGGCTCCACCGTGGGGGCTTCTGACTGTGGCCACTCCATACGTGGCGGCTGCTGCACGGCCTCAGATGCCGGCTCTGACTGCTGCGCAGCTGCCGTTGCGACGCATTAGTGGCAGGCTGCAGTGGAGCTGCGGGGACGGCTGACCCATTTGGCCAGCGGCACCTGCTCGGGCGGCAGCCCGCGCGCTAGCCGTGGCCGCGGGAGTTGCCGCCGCCCCAGGCGTAACCACCTACGATGCAGATGGCTACCGTGACTCACGCACTTCGGCCGCCGGCCGGCCGCTTCGGAGTGAGAAGTGACCACCGGAATAAAACGAGAGAAATGGAAGCTCTCAAGGCAAGATTAAGGTATTCATTTCTCCCACGTGCTATCAAGAGAAATAGTCTGCAAGTGGTTCTGTGAATCCACTACCTAACACTTAAAAATAAACTGCAAAGTAATCACGTATATGTAGACACGAGTTAATTCGCCTCCCAGAGATATTTTTTTAACTCACTGAAACAAGTCGTCACCGAAGATTCAAAATATTGCACTTGTATTAAATCGCATCGTAACTGTAATTTGCAGCCACGCCGACACCACTCATTGTGACAATGGGTGACACAGGTGTCAGTCAGCCAGAGGGGTGGACGTCGGGGGCAAGACGGGGGGACCCTTCTCCCCCCCTCCTCCCCCTTCCCGCCCCCTGATCTAGACTACAGAGATTTTATCCACTCAGACTTCTCAAACACTTCTAGAAGTTATTCTGCAAAATCTCTCATTTAGCCAGTTGGATCATTGTATGCCTGATCGCAGTGACACAATACAATTGCAGTTACCATCTTCTCTTTAGAAAATGTATCACCATATACTCGATTACGGGGCACAGGCTTCATTCGTTTGTGAGTAGTTCTCCCTTCCATAACAATAAGCACGCTAATGTACAGCGGATCAAAAGAGGGAAAAAAAACCGCTCTTGTGAGTCGTGCGTGTTTCTTTATTGGCCTCTTCGAAGGACTGTTGTCAGGTTGGCTACCAGGCGTACTACTCACGAACTGTAACTTAGCATCTCGCTATGGGGGTTGTGGTGAGAGCGGAAAGGGTTTGCTGCAGGCAGAGGTGGAATACTGGTAAGGCTGTCCGATTTCTCGGTCGTCTAACCCGGGACATTATCGATTTAACGGTCATCAATCCGGAACATCATGAAGAAACGCACCTCAAATTGTAGTATAAAGTACGATTATTAAGAACAAAAACGAAAAACATATATGAACATGTATGTCAATAATACTTGTGTCTTTATAAGGGCTGGCCGAGCGGTTCTAGGCGCTACAGTCTGGAACCGCGCGACCGCTACGGTCGCAGGTTCGAATCCTGCCTCAGGCGTGGATGTGTGTTTTGTCCATAGGTTAGTTAGGTGACTGATGACTTCAGCTGTTAAGTTCCATAGTGCTCAGAGCCATTTGAACCATTTTTTTTCTTTACAAGGTATATATGTTTTTAGCAACAAAAACAATAAGCACAAAATAATCTCATATATTTTACAACGTAACTACATACGATATCACAGAAATAAAAACAAACTTTCATTCTTCTTATTTGTAGAGGCAAAGGTGGAATAATGGGCCCCTGCTGGTATTATGGGCCCCCTACATATTTGGAAGTACAGGCCACGAATTCTAGCGGAGAGCACATGAACTACTAGAACTAGTTGCCAAACTTCACTGTAGAGTGCGCAGACGTAGTAGCTGTCATGGTTTGTGAGTAGTTGTGCTGTGAATTTTTTCGCTGTCATCAAAAGTTTGAAAGGTTAGTGTTTACTTGAATAAAACTCAAATTTCTAACATGTTATTAGTAGAACTAAGGTAAGGTACGTATTTGGCTTGCTGTTGGGATACCGTTTTACGTTAATTAACGTCGGTTGCGAACCAAACTAACTGTAGGCAAGATCGTTTTTCCCAAGATGGCGAGGGTGGATATATGGCCCCTTTTGCTGCTGGTATTATGGGCCCTGTAAAATCAATCAGATATTGCTACTCTTTATGTTTCAGATGCCTCGAACACATCTTGTACGCCCAAAAAAATCGAAACGGCAATCGTGGGACAAAGCAAATATGGCAAATGCTATTGTAGCTATTAAAGAGGAAAAAAATGGGGTTGAAAAAAGCGGTTAAAGTGTACTCCGTCCCTCGTTCTACGCTCCAAAGGCTTTCCACCGGTTTTACCACAGGGACTTGAGGACGACTGGTTAAATATCTTCTCACTATGGAATCCAAATTCTACGGCCTTACCAGAAATGACGTCAGGCGCATGGCCTACCAGCTTTGCACAAGAAATAAAAAGTTGGTGTTTCTGTCCCTGATGTTGACGACGCTGTATGTCTATTTTGTGAAGGGATTTTTGCAAAGGACACAAAAGGTGAACTTTGGGTCCAGTGTATAGCCTGTGAGATATGGGCTCAAAACGAATGCGCTGCATGCGAAAAAGATGCTTATGTGTGTGACTATTGTAAATAGGCTAGGCGTAGGCTGTGAAAATCATCCCACCAGTAGACTAATTAACAATGTTCAGAGTGAATCTTTCTTTCATTATACAGAAAAATTAAATAAAATTATATTTTTCTAATTTTTGTTTCTTTTTATTTCAAACTACCTTGGGGCCCATATTACCAGCACAACTTCTTGACGCAACAAAATGCAGAGTATCAAGAAAAAAACTATTGCAGGACATACTAGAGAAATGTTTTATGTTAATTTCAGGTGACTATACTAAAAATAAAACGTCTTATATAAAAAAAACAGAGTGGGGGCCCATTTATCCACCTTTACCTCTACTTTGCATTTTGCTTGGCCATTTTTAATAGAGACTTATTATTTGATAAATGAGCGTACATTTCGAAAGAATCAAAATCAATAGTATCGACTGAAAGTTTATCGCTCTCGTCCATCCGCTGTATTTCCCTCAAAGAAAATATTCTTTCTGCGTTACCGTTGTCGTCTGGTATGTAACAAGATACTCGCACACGAAATGTAAATCTTTATAGTGCTTGTGAAATTCCATTTCTAATTTGGAAAATACAACTACCCATTTTTCGCAGCTGTCTTTTTATTTTTTTTTCCCAATCTGAAGACCGCAACTCACAGTTCTCAGTCGATGTAATAACATTTAAAACTTCTATAACTGACTTTTTATCTCCCTTCAATTTTTAATACTTGAATGTGGAAAGTACAACATAAGCTCTGAAGAAACCAAAGATAGACTTTACTGAGAGGACTTACAAAAAGTAGAATTTTCGGCGCCTTTTTTTCCGACTAAAAAAGATTTTAAAGCCTCAAATAACTTTGTAGTACGTTAAATAGCCGGTGACAATGACATCGATTTCGCTTTAGAATATGAAAGCAGTGTTTTATTTGTTACATTCACAAATTCACAAAAATCTTTTAGCCTTTCTACCGTGTCAACGTGTATCGGAAAATAGTTAAATAATTATTGAATTCTTTGGTCAATGTTGGTTATGAACTGTAGACTAAAACTAAAGAAACTGCAAAAAGGTGGGAATTTAAGGAGTTGGGACCTGGATAAACTGAAAGAACCAGAGGTTGTAGAGAGTTTCAGGGAGAGCATAAGGGAACAATTGACAGGAATGGGGGAAAGAAAGACAGTAGAAGAAGAATGGGTAGCTCTGAGGGATGAAGTAGTGAAGGCAGCAGACGATCAAGTAGGTAAAAAGACGAGGGCTAATAGAAATCCTTGGGTAACAGAAGAAGTATTGAATTTAATTGATGAAAGGAGAAAATATAAAAATGCAGTAAATGAAGCAAGCAAAAAGGAATACAAACGTCTCAAAAATGAGATCGACAGGAAGTGCAAAATGGCTAAGCAGGGATGGCTAGAGGACATATGTAAGGATGTAGAGGCTTATCTCACTAGGGGTAAGATAGATACTGCCTACAGGAAAGTTAAAGAGACCTTTGGAGAAAGGAGAACCACTTGCATGAATATCAAGAGCTTTGATGGAAACCCAGTTCTAAGCAAAGAAAGGTCCGCATCTCGTGGTCGTGCGGTAGCGTTCTCACTTCCCACGCCGGGTTCCCGGGTTCGATTCCCGGCGGGGTCAGGGATTTTCTCTGCCTCGTGCTGACTGGGTGTTGTGTGCTGTCCTTAGGTTAGTTAGGTTTAAGTAGTTCTAAGTTCTAGGGGACTGATGACCATAGATGTTAAGTCCCATAGTGCTCAGAGCCATAGTGCTCAGAGCCATTTAAGCAAAGAAGGGAAAGCAGAAAGGTGGAAGGAGTATATAGAGGGTCTATACAAGGGTGATGTACTTGAGGACAATATTATGGAAATGGAAGAGGATGTAGATGAAGATGAAATGGGAGATATGATACTGCGTGAAGAATTTGACAGAGCACTGAAAGACCTGAGTTGAAACAAGGCCCCGGGGGTAGACAGCATTCCATTAGAACTGACAACCTTGGGAGAGCCAGTCCTGACAAAACTCTACCACCTGGTGAGCAAGATTTATGAGACAGGCGAAATACCCTCTGACTTCAAGAAGAATATAATAATTCCAATCCCAAAGAAAGCAGGTGTTGACAGATGTTAAAATTACCGAACTATCAGTTTAATAAGTCACAGCTGCAAACTACTAACGCGAATTCTTTACAGATGAATGGAAAAACTGACAGAAGCCGACCTCGGGGAAGATCAGTTTGGATTCCGTAGAAATGTTGGAACACGAGAGGCAATACTGACCCTACGACTTATCTTAGAAGAAGGATTAAGGATAGACAAACCTACGTTTCTAGCATTTGTTGACTTAGAGAAAGCTTTTGACAATGTTGACTGGAATACTCTCTTTTAAATTCTGAAGGTGGCAGGGGTAAAATACAGGGAGCGAAAGGCTATTTACAATTTGTACAGAAAGCAGATGGCAGTCATAGGATTCGAGGGGCGTGAAAGGGAAGCAGTGGTTGGGGAGTGAGACAGGGTTGTAGCCTATCCCCGACGTTATTCAATCTGTATATTGAGCAAGTAATAAAGGAAACAAAAGAAAAGTTCGGAGTAGGTATTAAAATCCATGGAGAAGAAATTAAAACTTTGAGGTTCACCGATGACATTGTAATTCTGTCAGAGACAGCAAATGACTTGCAAGAGCAGTTGATCGGAATGGACAGTGTCTTGAAAGGAGTTTATAAGATGAACATCAACAAAAGCAAAACGAGGATAATGGAATGTAGTCGAATTAAGTCGGGCGATGCTGAGGAAATTAGATTAGGAAATGAGACACTTAAATTAGTAAAGGAGTTTTGCTATTTGGGGAGCAAAATAACTGATGATGGTCGAAGTAGATAGGATATAAAATGTAGACTGGCAATGGCAAGGAAAGCGTTTCTGAAGAAGAAAAATTTGATAACATCGAGTATAGTTTTAAATGTCAGGAAGTCGTTTCTGAAAATATTTGTATGGAGTGTAGCCATGTATGGAAGTGAATAAATAGTTTAGACAAGAAGAGAATAGAA
Organism: Schistocerca nitens; assembly: GCF_023898315.1. Classification (NCBI taxonomy): domain Eukaryota; kingdom Metazoa; phylum Arthropoda; class Insecta; order Orthoptera; family Acrididae; genus Schistocerca; species Schistocerca nitens. The sequence goes on along the minus strand of NC_064617.1, from coordinate 179,692,456 downwards.
TTTTTCGAATGTGGTGCTACAGAAAAATGCTGAAGATTAGATGAGTAGATCACATAACTAATGAGGAGGTATTGAATAGAATTGGGGAGAAGAGGAGCTTGTGGCTCAACTTGACTAGAAGAAGGGATCGGTTGGTAGGACATATTATGAGACATAGAGGGATAACCAATTTAGTATTGGAGAGCAGCGTGGAGGGTAAAAATCGTAGAGTGAGACCAAGAGATGAATACACTAAGCAGATTCAGAAGGATGTAGGCTGCAGTAGGTACTGGGAGATGAAGAAGATTGCACAGGATAGAGTAGCATGGAGAGCTGCATCAAACCAGTCTCAGGACTGAAGACCACAACAACAACAACAACAGTGGTCAATGTCGGTCGATAAACGGTCAGCTGCTGTTTGTAATGTTTTATGTAATGTATGAGCAGAGCATCCCATTCCTCCAGTATCTGCTTCAGTTTCTAGTTTTAGTTTATTGTACCATGTCTCCCCGTCCATAACATTGAAGTTAGCACTGTCGTCTCCAAATCCGAAGCACTTCTTCAAGTCAATTTTTAAATCCTTAAAAACCTGTACACAAATATTGATAACCATACCTGACTTCCCAGTTTTATATGCATGTCCGTAATGGTAAAATACCGAATAAAAAGTGGATTTTTTTCATTTTTATGGTTACTTGTGTCGGGCTAATGCTATGAAATGAGCTACTATGAAGTTAATTACGAATGACATCAATTCAATGAGGTTCAAGAACTTGCTTAATCAAACATGTTCTTTTTTGTAACTGAGGCATACTAGCGGCAATTTTTGAATTATTAATTATTTTTGGTGTTGACTTATTAAGGCAGTCTGTATCTTTAAATTCGATGTTTTTTGACCACGTGGTATGCAAAACACAATTCTGCTGCAGTAATTTTTCTTCATTTGAACTATCGTATTTTACGAAATAATTAGTGAGAGGACTTGAGGATGTTACGTTGGACTTATGATTTTCCTTTCCAACGTGATGCTTTATAGCTGCAGTTCTTCTAGGATCAATACTTAAATATGAGTTACAGAATTTGCAGAAGACTTCATATTCCGTTCTGCCTTTTTTAATAACGGGCCATTAATCTCTATATTTGTCGGAAAATTTGCCCTTTCTGTTAGACATTGTTAGCAGAGCTAAAAATTATAAAATAAGGTATTTAGAAACTTCGTCTTTAATTTTAAGAGAAGCTATATTTCATGTACAATAAGACAACTTTGTAAAGAGATCAGTTTAGAAGGGAGTGAGAGGGAAAGGGCAGTGCAGGGGTGAGCAGTTAACAGCATTTTGTGCATGACGGACAACATAAACATTGACGAATCTTCCACTACGGTAGCAATGTCCCACGAAAATATCAAGGTTTCGAGAATGCGCACTGTAAGGGTGATCTCATTCAAATATGATATTATTTGTATTAGTAAATCTCTATAAATAAAAACGCGTTGTCCGTTTCTTCAGAATCGTATATCTCCGATACTTCTTGAGCGATTGTTTTGAAATTCTGACAACGTTGCATTATACTCTGAAGCGCCAAAGAAACTCGTATAGCCATGCGTATTCAAATTCAGAGATATGTGAACACGACCCTGCGGTCGGCAACGCCTGTATACTCGTAGGACAACAAGGGTCTCGCGCAGTTGTTAGATCGGTTACTGCTGCTACAATGGCTGGTTATCAAGATTTAAGTGAGTTTGTACTTGATGTTACAGTCGGCGCACCAGCGATGGGACACAGCATCTCCGAGGCAGCGCTGAAGTGGGGATTTTCCCGTACGATCATTTCATGAGTGTACCGTAAATATCAGGAATCCGGTAAAACATCAAATCTCCGACATTGCTGAAGACGGAAAAAGATCCTGCACGAAATTGAAGAGAATCGTTCAACGTGACAGAAGTACAACCCTTCCACAAACTGCTGCAGATTTCAATGCTGGGCCACCAACAAGTGTCAGCGGTCGAACCATTCAACGAAACATCATCGATATGAGCTTTCGGAGCCAAAGGCCCACTCCTGTACCCTTGATGACTGCACGACACAAAGCTTTACTTCTCGCCTGGGCCCGTCAACACCGACGTTAGACTGTTGATGTCTGGAAACATACAGCCTGGTCGGACGAGTCTCGTTTCAAGTTGAGTCGAGCAAATGAACGTGAACGGCTATGGAGACAACATCATGAACCCATGGACCCTGCCTCTCAGCAGGGGACTGTTTAAGCTGGTGGAGGCTTTGTAATGGTGTGTGGCGTGTACAGTTGGAGTAATATCGGAACGTTGATACCTCTAGATACAACTCTGAGAGTTGAAACGTACGTAAACGTCCTGTCTGCATCTATTCATGTCCATTGTGCGTTCCGGCGGACTTGGGCAATTCCAACAGGACAATGCGACATACCACACGTCCAGAAATGCTGCAGAGTGGCTTCAGGAACACTCTTCTGAATATAAACACTTCCGATGGCCACCAAACTCCCCAGACATGAACGTTATTGAGCGTATCTGGGATGCCTTGCAATGTGCTGTTCATAAGAGGTTTCCAGCCCCTCGTATTCTGACGGATTTATGGACAGCCCTATAGGATTCATGGTGTCAGTTCCTTCCAGCACTACTTCAGGCATTAGTCGAGTCCATGCCACGTCGTTTTGCGGCACTTCTGTGTGCTCGAGAGGGCCGTACGCGATATTAGGCAGGTGGACCAGTTTCTTTGGCTCTTCAGTGCAATATAGGTTTGTTTCTAGGTACCAACCCCTTTAAAAATGAATATATGTATATTTAACTTTCGAATTTTGTAACAACGTTTCCCTATCATTAAATTTATAAATAATTTTCTATTCCTACATTAAAAAATAATTGTATAAAAACACATGCGTATTTCAGTGCAACGTTGTGTCAATATTTCGAAGCATTAGAGTCAAAAACTTTTGGAGACTTGCGATTAGGAACATTTGCAGTTTCTGTGTACATTAAGTGATCAAAAGTATCCGGACACCCCCAAAAACACGTTTTTCAATTAGGTGCATTGGGCTCCCCCCTACTGCCGGGTACTCCATATCAGCGACCTCAGTAGTCATTAGACACCGTGAGAGAACAAAATGGGGCACTCCGCGGATCTCACGTACTTCGAATGTCGCCAGGTGATTGGGTGTCACTTGTGTCATACACCTGTACGCGAAATTTCCACACTCCTGAACATCCCTAGGAGCACTGTTTCCGATGTGATAGTGAAGTGCAAACGAGAAGGGACACGTACAGCACAAAAGCGTACAGGTCGACCTTGTCTTTTGACTGACAGAGACCGCTGACAGTTGAAGAGGGTCGTCATGTGTAATAGGCGGTCATCTATCCAGACCATCACACAGGAATTCCAAACTGCGTCAGGATCTACTGCAAGTACTATGGTAGTTAGGCGGGAGGTGAGAAAACTTGGATTTCCATGGTCTAGCGGCTGCTTATAAGCCACACATCACGGTAGTAAATGCCAAACGACGACTCGCTTGGTGTAAGGAGCTTGAAAAGTGGAAAAAACGTTGTGTGGAGTGACGAATTACTGTACACAATGTGTCGATCCGTTGGAAGGGTGTGGGTATGGCGAATGCCCGGTGAACGTCATCTGCCAGCGAGTTTAGCGCCAACAGTAAAATTCGGAGGCGGTGGTGTTACGGTGTGGTGGTGTTTCTCATAGAGGGGGGGTTGCACCCCTTGTTGTTTTGCGTGGCACTATCACAACACAGGCCTATACTGATGTTTTAATCACATTCTTGCTTCCCAGTGTTGAAGAGCAATTCGGGAATGGCGATTGCATCTTTCAACACGATCGAGCACCTGTTCATAATTCACGGCCTGTGGCGGACTGGTTACACGATTGTAATGGACTGGCGTGCACAGAGTCCTGACCTGAATCCTATAGAACACCTGTGGGATGCTTTTTAACGCCGACTTCGTGCCAGGCCTCACCGACCAACACCGATACCTCTCCTCAGTGCAGCACTCCGTGAAGAATGGATTGCCGTTCCCCAAGAAACCTTCCAGCACTTGGTTGGTTCAAATGGCTCTGAGCACTATGGGACTTAACATCTGCGGTCATCAGTCCCCTAGAACTTAGAACTACTTAAACCTAACTAACCTAAGGACATCACACACATCCATGCCCGAGGCAGGATTCGAACCTGCGACCGGAGCGGCCACGCGGTTCCAGACTGAAGCGCCTAGACCGCACGGCCACACCGGCCGGCCACAGCACTTGGTTGAACGTATACCTAAGAGAGCGGAAGCTGTCATCATGGTTAAGGGTGGGCCAGCACCATATTGATTCCAACATTACCGGTGGAGGGCGCTACGAACTTGTAAGTCATTTTCAGCCAGATGTCCGGATACTTTTGATCACATAGTGTAAATACAAACGTAGATGTTCATTTCTTCAAAATTTCAAAATCTCTTCACAGATTGCTTTGACATTTTGGTACAACACTGCATTCGAATATTCGCATGTTTTTATATATCTACTGGGACGCCGTTTCGTATATATGTAATAAAAGCGGAAACGTTATAAAAATGTAAATATGGTTTTTTTCAGAATCATTAATCTCCGAAAGTTCTTGACTGAATGCTTTGGAATTTTGATACAACATTGAATTCTAATACGTGAGTGTTTTTAGGTACCTAGTTCTTTTATACAGGGTGGTCGTGACCGGTCCAAATCTCACGAAATAATCGTCAAACGAAAAAACTACAAAGGTACATGTATCACATTGGAAAAACCGAAATAAAATGTTCAAACGCACCTACGTTCTGTATTTTAATTTAAAAAACCTACCTGTTACCAACTGTTCGTCTAAAATTGTGAGCCATATGTTTGCGACTATTAAAGCGCCATCTATCGCAAAGCGAAAAAAGTGGTCCAACTAAAACCTTCATATTTCTTTACGTAATACAGGAATATGTAATAAAAAATGGGGGCTCCTATTTAAAAAAAACGCAGTTGATATCCGTTTGACCTATGGCAGTGCCACCCAGCGGGCCAACCATAGCGCCATCTGGTTTCCCCCTTCAAGCTAGACGAGTTTCGTTCTTTGTAGTTTTTCCGTTTGATGCTTATTTCGTGAAATATTTGGTCCCGTCACTATCAATGGACCACCCTGTATATATAAATGTCAAGTCTTGGAGGTAGCACTCGAAAAACGAATTCGCAGCATACAGATACTGATGGCTCTAGTATGCTAATGTCCATACATTTGACTGTCCATATATGGGGCTTGAAGATGGTATATTGAAATGCCGAAACTGGTTGTTAAAATAAATGAAGTACTTCTCAAAATGTACCGCTGATTGGCGATTTTCTAAGTTACAATCATCAGTGAGCGTAGTGTATATGGTCGTGGTATTGTGCACAAGATACCGTTTAATTCTAAAAGTTTTATTTCTTACAAACCTTTGTATAATGTGCTACATTTTATCTACTAGTATGACAACATGGCACGAGGTTCCAAATCACAATGAACACGTTTTATAACAAGAAATTCTTGAAGATCAGAAGGTGACAGTTATATTTGTCGAAACCGGTTGTCAGAAATAATGAAGAATTTATGCGATCTTGGCTATAGAAAGTCTTCTCCCAAGTAAAACAGACCACTCCTAATATCTCAAGGTGACGAAATTCAGTCAAATGATAACTTCCTATCTGAAGCAACAGTGTGGTATAATTTTTGGTCAATGAGAGCACAAAAACCGATAAGTCTATCAATCACTAGTATTACTGATAAAGATACGGAACTTTTTGCTGGTATGAAAAAGATTCTATTAATTGCTCTTGCTTTTTTGCAAATACACACGCAACTGCCCGATCCTTTAGTACTCTACGAAGATTAAAACTGTTGCTGTGTTCTAGAACGAGCGAAAACAGGTTATGTGAGCTGTACACGAAAAGTGTACACAGAAAAGAAATGAGTGACAAACATGATTTCACTAACATAGTTATTGACACTCCGCCTGCTTAGCTGGGTGGTAACATGCTCGCCTTCGATGCAAGCGGGCCCAGGTTCGATTCCGGGGCGGATGGGAGATTTTTCCCGCTCGTTGATTGGGTGCTGTGTTGTCCTCATCATCATTTCATCCTCACCACCGGCGCACAAGTCGCCCAATGTGGCGTCAAATGAAATAAGACTTGCACGGCGGCCGAACTTCCCCGGATGGGGCCTCACGGCCAACGATGCCACACGCACATTTGATTTCCATTGACAAATTTTGGCAGCAGCCGCAGCTTCAAACGACGTCAGCTGCAACATTAAATTTTGTGTAGTTTCATGTAACATGTGGTTCTTCATGGTTAGTCTTTTATTCATCAGCTCTTTTTTTAGAAAAACAATTAATCATTTTCTTATTTCAAACAGTAATTTGTAAGCTATCATTTATTACGGCTGAAACTGCTTTTTGTGATTGTGAATAGATGTACTTTTTGCAAGGAGAGTTAAAATAACAGTGCATTAGCATTTTTAAAATTTGTTCTCCTCGTTTTCACTTTCGAGGAAGATTAAGACTCTTCATGGCTGGTTTTTTTTTTTTTTTTTTTTTTTAATACTCAACAGTATTCTTATTTCTGATTTTTTTCTACTTAGAGTTTTCACATTCAGTATCACAATTTAAAGTTACCGGTATAGGAATAAAAATATCTTTTTTAAAGTTTTACTTCTTTCCTTCCTAATTTATTGATCGTTTTGTTGGATGTAATATGTCAGATTTATTCGTGAAAAGATATAATTTAAGATTATCAACTTCAAAAATGTGTCATATCCATAATCATTCTTTATAATACAAAACGGTTTACTTTGAACGTAATCAGGAAATCGTGCTTAGTTTTCAGGTATTAAGATAATCTACCTATAACAAATACTGAGCGTATAATCATCAATTTTTTGAGACATACAATAAATGTCAATTTTAGAGCTACGCTTGCCCCCCCCCCCCCCCTCACCACCCCACAGAAACATTTCTGGAGACACCCATGATGGGTGGCCAACGTAATGCGATAGGGAGAAGCGTGAGGCGAGGTAATGCGTGTGAGTGTGTGTGTGTGTGTGTGTGTGTGTGTGTGTGTTTGTGTGTGTGTGTGTGTTTGTGTGTGTGTGTTTTCAGTACACCCAAGATAAACTGAGTTTCCTTCCGAAGTTGTTGTAGGTACACATCGGCACCATTCTTTTCGGCTTTCTTTTGTTTACCGACTACGAACAGTCTCAGCAAAACTAGAGAGCAAAGCGACTCTGCTATGGAGACAGACGTTAGCACTTAATGTTTAAACTATAAATTGTGGTTTTATTGTTATGATTATAAGAAACTATTTTTCGAAAAACTGAATTTCAAACACTTTTTTTGAAAAAAGTTAACTCATTCTACGTTTTATCTGAAGTTTTCAACACTGGGGAGGTGGGTTGTGTGGTTGAAGAGGTGCGTTCTCGTACCTAAAATTTTTGAAATTCAGCACTGAACGTAGACGTACATTCCGAATAAACCTCGTCATAAAACATACTAAATTCAAAAGTCCCGTTAGTGGTAGTGATGTTTTTGACAATATCGACAATTCTCTTTAATTTCCCCCTGCTGCCTTAAGTTTTCGTTCTACTATTATTTCCGAACAAAAAACATTCAGCAGCCTAGATCGCATAAAACATTTCTTTATTTAAGACAACCGGTTTCGGCAGATTTTACTGTCACCTTCACGTCTTAAAAATCTTTTTGTTGTAACGCATGTTCGTTTGTCCAGCTTAGGTAAACAAAGGTGCTACTGTGTATTGTGTTTTGTGAGGTAATAAACATGTGCGAGCGATATACGTATGGACATGACCTTTTGCACACGGCCCTTTAAGTTTTTAAATATTTTAGTTATGACAAACCTTATTTAATATTACGAGTAGTATTCACTTGACAGTTTTGCATGTAGTTTCTACGTACAACGAATATGTTTTACAACCAAAAGATTTTTAAGACCTGAAGACAACAGCAAAGTCTGTCTGAAACGGTTGTCTTATATTTTATGCGCTCTAGGATGATGAATGTTTTTTAGTAAGTAAAACAGATAGCACCTTCAGTACTCTCAAAATGAGAAAATTAGATTAAATATTGTTTCCTAGCTGATTCATCGATCAGGTCCTGAAGACAATGTGCTGCTGATCGAAAGCCGTGGGTTCCTCTACCAGCGCTGTTATTGGTTGCGTATTGGAGGGACGTGGAGTCAGCACACAGCTCTGTCGGCCGTCGTCAGCCTTATGACCTTGGAGCCTCTACTTCTCGCTCAAGTAGCTCCTCAGTTGGCCACACGAAGCTGAGTGCTCTCCGTTCCCGTATTCATACCAAGCAAAAAATCAATACGGTATCGGGTATCGCGCCCAGGACTTCCGCATGCTAGCCATCCACGCTGACTGCTCATTTATGGAGGCAGTCTGTTTCCAGTAAATGCTGTATGTCGTCATGACGGCAGTAGTATGCAGTCAGTACAAAAGAAGGCAGGAGGTTTACTATCTTTGGCCCGAAAAAAGCACGTTCTTTGAGAATTTTTTTTCTCGGGATATGTAACAGATATCAATGTCAAATTTGGTCAAAATTTTTGTTGATATTTCCTCCACGAACTGGAATTTTTTCGATCGGAAGTGTCGAAGAGCAAAGGCGGAAGTGCTGTCGGACCGAAACAAAATTTCGATGTAGAACTCTACGCGCAGTATGTCACAGTGCAGCTGGCTGAAATCAAAACTGAGTTGACGTTAGCGAAGTATATAAGATTCTTTAGGAGTTGTACCTCGCTTAAGTTATTTGGACCATAGGAAACAAAATGGCGTCATTTGAAAAAAAATGGGTTTTTTCATCGATTTTTCGATTTCGTCGGCCAAGTAAAAATATTTATAGTTGATGGATCGGAATAAAAATGGTACAACTCCTAGACAATTTAGTTAGCTTCGTCGGAAACAAAGAATCATGCCAATCCGTTCAGTAGATTTGAAGTTACCATACAGCGCAATAAAAAAAGTCATTTAGAGAAAAACGCGTTTGAAGTTTTGACTACATATAGATGCAATATTAGGCAACGTATGTTCAATATGCTATTCCGAGTCCATAAACTGGTCCTTCCTCTTCCTCATAGAAGGCGTTCTTCTCGATCTGGGTCATCCTGCGTTGCTCCAGAGCCGCTCGTATGTCCGGTGACAAGAAGTTTTCGGCCGCTTGAATCCGGTGCTCGTCCCCTAGAACTTAGAACTACTAAAACCTAACTAACCTAAGGACATCACACACATCCATGCCCGAGGCGGGATTCGAATCTGCGACCGTAGCGGTCTCGCGGTTCCAGACTGTAGCGCCTAGAACCACTCGGCGACACTGGCCAGCGGGAGTGTATTTAAGGAAGGACACAGAAACCGCATTAGAACATTGTTTGTTTGTAAGAAGACCATGTTAAGCCTCGGGCACGGAGGAGAAAAGTCTACCAGTATAGTGGGAGGGCCGTTGTCTGTCACGACTACAATTAACCATTCCGTTATTTTGCAGCTCGCGTTGGACGGGTTGCCACGACAGTTATGAGAATTTGGAATCGATGCTTTCCGGAGGATAACAGTCAGCACCATGCAGATTTTGAACAGCCCCACGTGACAAGCGCCCGAGAGGACATAAACAGTTCTCGCTCTATTGAGTAGGGCCGTGATGGCACGACACGTATGTTGAATCCGGAAATGGCCTTGTTTACAGAAGGACAAGTATCCACACCACGAACTGTCAGTACGGCGAACATTGTTACCATTTCCCTTGGCGCTGCAATAGACAGAGGTGCGCCAGCGAAGTTACACCAATGACAATACTGCACATGACAGTGCCACCACAACGTCTTTTCAGACCAGTCACGGTTCAGAGTGCAACATCTCAATGGATGTTTCCTTGTCTGGGGGCTCCGGGAAGAACGAATGTAGTCACGGTGCATTCGTCATTCTCATGCGCACCCATCACCCTGCGTGATGGTATAAGCTTCCGTTACATACATAACACGGCGGTCTCTGTTTCCCTTAGCTCAGAGGTCACCAAACGTTTTTCACATAGAGCTGCCTAACTGACAAAATGACGAGCAGGGGCCGCATCATCATTCTGTACAATACTTGCAAGCCAGACCAAAAGCACTAGGAAAAGAGACGAAACGCAAAGTTCTGCATTCCGTATTAATCATAGGTGAGTGGCATGCAATGCACAAAATGCAAGTACACCAAACATATTTATGTACAACAAAATTCTCAAAAGAGGCGGCGTTGTAAAAAGATATTTACATTTTTCATTGAAAAAAAAAAAAGAACATTTAGTTTCTGAGCTCGTAAAAACGAAACAGGCGGCTGAGTTTTACCACAGCTGAGCCACTTCACTAAGATAAGACGACTCACAGAATTCAGAACCAATTTCTTAAAGAAAAACCTGGAACTGACTGCGACTGAGTGCACGTCCCCGAATTCACAGCGGAAACGACTGGTTTCAGTACGCAATAAATACCTAATCTTTTCCACAGAGTGCTTGCTATTGTATGATGAAGTGTATGAATTTGGAAATTTTCCAACTGATCTGGCCCATAAGATTCTTTCTCAATTAAGCCATGTTTTCTTTCTCAATCAACTGTAACACCCCGAAGCCGATTCCATTGAAGATTACAGTCTTGCAAAATTTTTTGCACTACCATGAAGATGTCTTCTCCTGTTCTTCTTTCATACGTGCTGCGAAACGGGCACCTACTCTTCCGTTACCTGAAAGTCTAAATTGACATCAAGAATGAACATGAGAAGTTTTTTCATACTCGAGAGGTCAACAGACTCGTCCAGCACCAGAGAATATCACAAAAGTATGTAGGTTTATAGCATATGCTAGCACCATGCTCCTTCCAATATCTTCTGTTCTCCGCGCAATGGAGTTGAAGGTGACGACCCTGTCCCAATTTTGTAGGCATTGTCGCTACTTTTTTTTTAAATAATAGTCGTCCAGTCTCGCTACAAGAGTACGATAGGTCAGAGTAGAACGTAAACAATTCAACTTTTAAATATTTTAAGTTGCAAGTATGATAGTTATAGTGTAGTTTTGGACTGACAGTGTCACCTCTCAAATATTTTATGTTTCATGTATGGCAGTTGTAGTTCAGCTTTGGTTTGTTGTTGTTGTGGTCTTCAGTCCTGAGACTGGTTTGATGCAGCTCTCCATGCTACTCTATCCTGTGCAAGCTTCTTCATCTCCCAGTGCCTACTGCAACCTACATCCTTCTGAATCTGCTTAGTGTATTCATCTCTTGGTCTCCCCCTACGATTTTTACCCTCCACGCTGCCCTCCAATACTAAATTGGTGATCCCTTGATGCCTCAGAACATGTCCTACCAACCGATCCCTTCTTCTGGTCAAGTTGTGCCACAAACTCCTCTTCTCCCCAATCCTATTCAGTACCTCCTCATTAGTTATGTGATCTACCCATCTAATCTTCAGCATTCTTCTGTAGCACCACATTTCGAAAGCTTCTATTCTCTTCTTGTCCATTGTCCATGTTTCACTTCCATACATGGCTACACTCCATACAAATACTTTCAGAAACGACTTCCTGACACTTAAATCTATACTCGATGTTAACAAATTTCTCTTCTTCAGAAACGCTTTCCTTGCCATTGCCAGTCTACATTTTATATCCTCTCTACTTCTACCATCATCAGTTATTTTGCTCCCCAAATAGCAAAACTCCTTTACTACTTTAAGTGTCTCATTTCCTAATCTAATACCCTCAACATCACCCGACTTAATTCGACTACATTCCATTATCCTCGTTTTGCTTTTATTGATGTTCATCTTATATCCTCCCTTCAAGACACCATCCATTCCGTTCAACTGCTCTTCCAAGTCCTTTGCTGTCTCTGACAGAATTACAATGTCATCGGCGAACCTTAAAGTTCTTATTTCTTCTCCATGGATTTTAATACCTACTCCGAATTTTCCTTTTGTTTCCTTTACTGCTTGCTCAATATACAGATTGAATACCATCGGGGAGAGGCTACAACCCTGTCTTACTCCCTTCCCAACCACTGCTTCCCTTTCATGTCCCTCGACTCTTATAACTACCATCTGGTTTCTGTACAAATTGTAAATAGCCTTTCGCTACCTGTATTTTACCCCTGCCACCTTTAGAATTTGAAAGAGAGTATTCCAGTCAACATTGTCAAAAGCTTTCTCTAAGTCTACAAATCCTAGAAACGTAGGTTTGCCTTTTCTTAATCTTTCTTCTAAGATAAATCGTAAGGTCAGTATTGCCTCACGTGTTCCAGTATTTCTACGGAATCCAAACTGATCTTCCCCGAGGTTGGCTTCTACTAGTTTTTCCATTCGTCTGTAAAGAATTCGTGTTAGTATTTTGCAGCTGTGACTTATTAAACTGATTGTTCGGTAATTCTCACATCTGTCGACACCTGCTTTCTTTGGGATTGGAATTATTATATTCTTCTTGAAGTCTGAGGGTATTTCGCCTGTTTCATACATCTTGCTCACCAGATGGTAGAGTTTTGTCAGGACTGGCTCTCCCAAGGCCGTCAGTAGTTCCAATGGAATGTTGTCTACTCCGGGGGCCTTGTTTCGACTCAGGTCTTTCAGTGCTCTGTCAAACTCTTCACGCAGTATTGTATCTCCCATTTCATCTTCATCTACATCCTCTTCCATTTCCATAATATTGTCCTCAAGTACATCGCCCTTGTATAGACCCTCTATATACTCCTTCCACCTTTCTGCTTTCCCTTCTTTGCTTAGAACTGGGTTTCCATCTGAGCTCTTGATGTTCATACAAGTGGTTCTCTTATCTCCAAAGGTCTTTTTAATTTTCCTGTAGGCAGTATCTATCTTACCCCTAGTGAGATAAGCCTCTACATCCTTACATTTGTCCTCTATCCATCCCTGCTTAGCCGTTTTGCACTTCCTGTCGATCTCATTTTTGAGACGTTTGTATTCCTTTTTGCCTGCTTCATTTACTGCATTTTTATATTTTCTCCTTTCATCAATTAAATTCAATATTTCTTCTGTTACCCAAGGATTTCTACTAGCCCTCGTCTTTTTACGTACTTGATCCTCTGCTGCCTTCACTACTTCATCCCTCAGAGCTACCCATTCTTCTTCTACTGTATTTCTTTCCGCCATTCCTGTCAATTGTTCCCTTATGCTCTCCCTGAAACTCTCTACAACCTCTGGTTCTTTCAGTTTATCCAGGTCCCATCTCCTTAAATTCCCACCTTTTTGCAGTTTCTTCAGTTTCAATCTGCAGTTCATAACCAATAGATTGTGGTCAGAGTCCACATCTGCCCCTGGAAATGTCTTACAATTTAAAACCTGGTTCCTAAATCTCTGTCTTACCATTATATAATCTATCTGATGCCTTTTAGTATCTCCAGGGTTCTTCCATGTATACAACCTTCTATCATGATTCTTAAACCAAGTGTTAGCTATGATTAAGTTGTGCTCTGTGCAAAATTCTACAAGGCGGCTTCCTCTTTCATTTCTTAGCCCCAATCCATATTCACCTACTACGTTTCCTTCTCTCCCTTTTCCTACACTCGAATTCCAGTCACCCATGACTATTAAATTTTCGTCTCCCTTCACTATCTGAATAATTTCTTTTATTTCATCATACATTTCTTCAATTTCTTCGTCATCTGCAGAGCTAGTTGGCATATAAACTTGTACTACTGTAGTAGGTGTGGGCTTCGTATCTATCTTGGCCACAATAATGCGTTCACTAAGCTGTTTGTAGTAGCTTACCCGCGTTCCTATTTTCCTATTCATTATTAAACCTACTCCTGCATTACCCCTATTTGACTTTGTGTTTATAACCCTGTAGTCACCTGACCAGAAGTCTTGTTCCTCCTGCCACCGAACTTCACTAATTCCCACTATATCTAACTTTAACCTATCCATTTCCCTTTTCAAATTTTCTAACCTACCTGTCCGATTAAGGGACCTGACATTCCACGCTCCGATCCGTAGAACGCCAGTTTTCTTTCTCCTGATAACGACATCCTCTTGAGTAGTCCCCGCCCGGAGATCCGAATGGGGGACTATTTTACCTCCGGAATATTTTACCCAAGAGGACGCCATCATCATTTAATCATACAGTAAAGCTGCATGCCCTCGGGAAAAATTACGGCCGTAGTTTCCCCTTGCTTTCAGCCGTTCGCAGTACCAGCACAGCAAGGCCGTTTTGGTTATTGTTACAAGGCCAGATCAGTCGATTGCAACTACTGAAAAGGCTGCTGCCCCTCTTCAGGAACCACACGTTTGTCTGGCCTCTCAACAGATACCCCTCCGTTGTGGTTGTACCTACGGTACGGCTATCTGTATCACTGAGGCACGCAAGCCTCCCCACCAACGGCAAGGTCCATGGTTCATGGGGGGGGGGGGTCAGCTTTGGTATGAGAACGAAAAACGGACGAACGTTAGTAAAAATTGACATTAATATATTAAATATTACCTTTTCTTTGAAGTGTCCCAATTTTTTACGTGCAAAGGGGCGAAGGCACTGTCGCGGCTTTTGACTTGCCAAAACTGGCAACCCTACATAGTGCTGAAGGAGCATGGACTGACGTGCTCGTACTGTTATCCAAGCTCTGATCGACTAGATGCCTAGTCCAGTCAGAGACGTTGTTGCTCCATAGTTCACAGGTTTCCGTGCTATATTTCACGCCCTGTATACATATATCTGAATCAGCTACAACTTCAGCCTTATAATCTTTCTACTGTGTTGTATACGCACAATACGTAAAATATCTTTATTTGACCAGCAGTGTATGACACCTAAGTGGTATGAAGTGTAACCGCTTTCTGTAACAAATCGGTCGCGATAAATGTGTACTTCGCGCAAATTAATTAACACCTACACTGGCTAAGTTGCCGGAAGATAAAAGTGTCACATAGTTCTAATACTAACGGAAAACGGTAAACACACTTAAGAATTATGTATCTGTCTCTCCACGTCAGAAAACCAACTGTATTAGTATTGGCATGTAATAGGTCTTTCGCATAGGTAACAACAAACACTACCCTTGAGATAACCGTAACTAAGATTTTATTGCTGCAGTTCTCGGCACTAGCGTACCCTGTACAAGCTTCTTCCTCTCCGCGTAACTACGGCGACCTATATCCGTTTGAAGTTCCGTGCTGTGTTCAAGCCTTGGTCTTCTTCTACAATTTTTACCCTCCATACACCCTTCTGCTATCGAGATGTGCGTTTGCTTAGCTGAGTGCCGGCACGGTCGCTCAGCGTGTTCGGTCAGAGGGTTAGCTGCCCTCTGTAATAAAAAACTGATTTAATCGAACAACAGCGAACTTTAAAAAAACGGATGTATTACGACGTCCGCCCCGAGCAGATTCAACGAACAAAAGCGAACAAAATGATATTAAAAAAAAAAGTGGTAACGTGCTTGCCTCCCATGCAGCGGACCCGGGTTCGATTCCCAGCCGCGTTGAAAATTTTCTGCGCTCATTTCATCCTCATCACTGGCACACAAGTCGGCCATGTGGCGTCGACTGAAACAAGACTTTTGCACTCGGCGACCTAACTTCCCCGGATGTGGCCTCCCGGCCAACAATACCTCACGCTCATTTCATTTCATTTTGTTACCAAACTAACTATTCTTTGATGCTACTGGACGTTTACCATCAACTGACCCTTTCTTTTAGTCGTGTTGTGCAGTAAGTTTCTTTTTTCTCCAATTCCATTTACTACCTCCTCGTTTGTTATTCGACGTTTCCATCTATTCTTCAGTATTATTCCGCATACCCACATTTCAAAAGTTTCTATCCCTTTCAGTGTGAACTGTACACATATCGTCCACGTTTCACTTCTGTTCAAGCCTACACTTAAGGCAAATACTTTCAAAAAAATACTCTCTAACACCTAAATTTATATTCCTTGTTAACAAATTTCTCTTTGAGGGTTGAATAACACTTAGCCGGTTTCCTGTTCTACTGATTTTTATTTGTATGTACTCGTTTACGGCTTATTAGGCCATCTTCAGATAACTACCGGCTACTTTTTACAAGGACCTTGTGTTCTTACGAACCAGACATTCTGGACTAAGATACAAAACTCTTACATACGATCTTTGGTTGTGGTATTAGAGGAGGAGGAGGAGATTAGTGTTTAACGTCCCGTCGACAACGAGGTCATTAGAGACGGAGCGCAAGCTCGGGTGAGGCAAGGATGGGAAAGGAAATCGGCCGTGCCCTTTCAAAGGAACCATCCCGGCATTTGCCTGAAGCGATTTAGGGAAATCACGGAAAACCTAAATCAGGATGGCCGGAGACGGGATTGAACCGTCGTCCTCCCGAATGCGAGTCCAGTGTGCTAACCACTGCGCCACCTCGCTCGGTAGTTGTGGTATTGTCTTTGGAATTCTGAAACGGGTCTTTTGACTTTTTGTTCTGTAAAACCGTTCTTTAACATAATAAATCACGTTTATGGTTTGTCAATACCATGTCACATAGTTCTAATATCAACGCAACACGGTAAACACACCTAAGAATTATGTATCTGCCTCTCCACGTCAGATAACTAACTGTTTTAATATTGTCATGTAATAGGTCTTTCATTTTATAGTTTGTCAATACCATGTATGACAAACCATAAAATATGATTTATTATATTAAAGAACAGTTTTACAGAACAAAAAGTCAAAAGACCCGTTTGACAATTCCAAAGACAATACCACAACTAAAGATCGTATGTAAGAACTTTGTAACTTAGTCCAGAATGTTTGGTTGGTAAGAACACAAGCTCCTTGTAAACAATAGTCAGTAGTTATCTGAAGATGGCCTAATAAGTCGAAAACGAGTTCATACAAATAAAAATCAGTAGAACAGGAAACCGCCTAAGTATTATTCAACCCTCAATATGGAATTGTTCTATCAAGAAATTCTATCAAGAAGCTACGGAAGAATCCATAAATAAAATATCTCTTTTTCAGCAACGCTGTCCTTGTTATTTCTAATCTATATTTTACATGCCTTTTACTTTAGCCATCGTCAGCTATTTTTCCCATATCGCGAAATTCATTTACCGCGCTAAGACTCTCGTTAATAACATGCAGATGTATAAACATGGCTCGCGGGTTCTACGGCTCCAAGAAAACTACCGAGTTATTCACCCTCTCCTGCTTTTCTTTCTCCTTTATTCTTTCTGTATTCTTCTTTTTGTGTAGCGAACGGTGTCCATATTTCTCAGATTTTTGTTATGACCTTGTTGTGGCATGACTGTCGTCCAGTAGCACTTCACCTCAACACGACTGCACCACTGTAGTGTCTAGACAACTATACAAATAAATAATCCAAGTAAAATAACAATCAAACAGGAAGTAGAACTCTGGTATAGTTGAACACAATTAGTACTTCCTCGACCAGGCAGCTTCCAATAACTAACACCGCAGCTTGACATGCAATACAAGTGTGATAGTTCGATTTACGTCTGTATCTTCTAAGTTATGTCTGAGATGACTTCCTAGATATTCATTGTGGTAGCACTCTCCGATGGCTGCCGTAGACGGTCAGGGTGCGATTTGTGCTTTTACCAGTGGGGGGGGGGGGGGAGATGTCTTAGGGCAGGGCTTCACAGCATACGTGCTCGCGGAGCAAGCTGTGAGCAGCAAGGCGCGAGCACGGAGCAGCGCGAGCACGCTATCCCCACTACCGGACCAGAGCGGAGAGTGGGGGGAGTCACGTGGGATACACAACAGCTGCCGCCAGTCGATGTAAATCCGCGGCCACCTGCAGGGATATCACTCACGAATTATTACTGCGACAAATGAAACAAATAAAGGAGAATGTACACGTGCCTCATAATTTTATTAGCTTAGTGTATACCTCTACCATCTGTAGACACTGAAACTAAAGAATTCCACGACAATCCTATATTTTCAACACTTTCTTCAACACTACTTAAAATATCACCTCCGGTTGTAGTGTTCTTCATGGCTACTACATCGAGGAGCTCCTCCCTCACCTGAAGATCTCTATTAACACCTCTAATAAATATGGCAAGCTGCGCTGTTCCAGTGATATCAACACTTTCGTCCAGAGCTAGAGAAGACGCCATAAAATCTTTACAGATATTTGCAAGCTGGCTCTGGACGTCGTCTGCCATGTCCTGTATGCGACGCATAATGGTCATGTTAGATAATGGCACAATCCGAAACTGTTCAACTTCAGATGGACACAAATGTTCCACTGCAACTACCAAACATTCCTTTATTAAATCGCCATCAGTTAAGGGGCGCAGGGATTTTGCTAAAAGCAAAGCAATTTTGTAACCCACTCTGAGAGCTGCCTCACTTGATTTTTCTTCGTCATCCAGATCTTCTTCGGATAGCTTCCTTTTAAGTTTAATAACTTCCTGTCCACGATCTGGTCAATCACATTTTCTACGTCCGTAGTCTTTCGCGTGGTACGACATATAATGTCGCTGCAAATTAAATTTCGTAAAAGAATTCAGCGTTTTGTGACATACTAAACATTTTGCAACACCATCTTTTTCAGTAAACAGATACAATTCCTCCCAATGGGGGTTGAACTGCGAAAGCATGGTTGGGGTTACACAACGGCGACTTCACATGTTTCTTAACCAGCGAAGTGACTGTCAAGAGCTGATCGTAGTACTTTAAACGTTACACAGTCGGCGCGAATTCAATAGGCACGCTGCGGCCCTATTCAAACGTGCGCGCGCAGTTCCCCTCCCTCCCCACCCTCCCTACTCCGCGACCTTGCAGCTGCTCGCGAGCACGTGCCTGAGCAGACCCGAGTAGCGAGTACTCGCGCTCAAAACCGGCCAGTTGTTAAGCCCTGTCTTAGGGGGTTAGTATAATTACATATGTTACTAGCTTGGACCGCGGCGTTACCCGTGGTTAAACAGTTATTTATAAATAGATGTTAAGGCCGAAACTCACTATGCACGCGTATGCACTATCAGAAAATTCATCCCTTGTTATATCTTCAAAAGTTCATTATAGGTAAAGCTTATTTACAAAATCATCTACATACAGGTATACGACGGGAATTCAAAAAGTAAAGGCACATTTGTGAAAAGCTGTACTTATTCTGATGGTAGAAAACTGAAACATGCGTTATTTTTCTACGTAACCTCCCTGGACTTAATGTAGTTTTCCCGACTTTTTTTTTTATTTCATCAGAAAATACGTTTTTCGGTTGCATCTGTAACCAATTTTGCACCGCAGCAATGGCGTCTTCATCACTTTCAAATCTTCCGTTAAGGCTCCAAACATGTGAAAATCACTTGGAGCCAGGTCTGTACTGTATGGTGGATGTTCCAGCACCTCGAATCTCAACTTGTTTTTGCGTCGGCTGTCCGTTTGGCAGAATGTGGGCGAGCGTTATCTTGCTGCAGGATGACACCTCTTCACAGTTTTCCACGACGTTTGGATCTGATTGTAGGTTTTAGTTTCGTACGCAACACATCACATCCACCATACAATACAGACCTGGCTGTAAAGCCTCGTTTACGCTGGGGCGACGTCTTGCAACATTGTGGCATGGTACGGAAATGTGGCGTGCGTCGCCTTGTAGCATGCTACAAAAGGCAACATCTTGCGGCGTATGTTGCATGCGGCAGGTTAATTTATACCAAAGCAACAGAATTTGTGCCACACGTGTGTCGGTCTTGCAGTATAAATGATGATAAAATATCGCAGCGGCGGCCTACTTGGTACTTGCACATGCAGCTAACAACGGAAATGAAAACGAAAGGAAAAGAAAACGATGGTGGAAGAGAAGAGTATTTGAAGAAGGTCCACGAAATAGTATCCTAGGAACTAGAAGCACACGATGGTGCGCTATTTAGTAATATGTGCTTTCGTCCCAGGCGCGTTAGTCCGCGTCATACCGTTGCCAAAAGGTGGCCTAACGGTAAATGTTCGCACAGGCACCGGGCCGGTCACAACAACCCTGTGTCAGGGCCCGGGGTGGGAATTTCAGCCCCCAGATCACCCAACTCTGCGGTACGACTGCTGCGGTATGACTGCCACACTACTTCCCTGGCAAGCTCGCAAGTAAACGGATGACGCACCTTAGACGAAAGCAACAATGACAACATGAGAATGGTGCTTTAGTTCTAAATGTTTTGAAATGCTTAACTACTACGTAACACTTTTTCAAAATTAATAAGCAAACCTATTAATAGTAAGACTGTATTAAAAACTTTCAGTGTTCGGCTCCACAAATTTAAATTACATGAGTTTTACTCCAGTGCATGGGAAATAAACATCCCAGGTTTGGATGCATAAACTAAAGCCAGAAGAGGGGATGGTCTGATGCAGAGGGGGGGAAATCCCCCCCATCCCCCCTTGCAAATCGCACACTGCGTAGACCGTAGCTGGCTTCTTCGCGTCAACTGCAACCGTGGGCTGGTCGCACCGTCAACCCACGGTGAACTCGCTGTGGACTGAGCGTGGACTTTTTTTTTTTTTACTTTATTGTTATTTGAACACCTGAACGAGCAGGTAGGCTGGCAGCCGCATGCTACGCCGCTCTTCAGCCATAGTGGTGACAATAACAGTACAAGAACGGAGAATTAAAATGAACAGAGTGATGGGCAAAAAATAGTGGTCACAGATACACAAAAAACACGGAGCCGTTCACACGCGACGATAACGACACTGAAAACACGTTGACACGGCGCAGATAACACTGATGAATCCGACGGCACAAGTGAACGTAGAAGCGGGACCGCGGACACTAAAAACACAAAACGACGTCACACACACGAGACACAGATGGCGATGATCTCTGGCGCGCGAAAGTTCACGTAGCGTGTGCGAGTCCGAGTCCGGGGACCTGCCAAGAGGGGAAGAAGGGTGAGCGTGGGTGGAGAGGGTGGAGAGGGGAGAACATAGATGCCAATGGCTGAGGAGATGGTAGGAGGAGTAGAAGGACAGGGGAGGGGAGGCCCAGGGGAGGAGTGGGGAGAAGGGGAGGAGGGATGGAGGGTGCCCAAAGGAACAGATACAGGAAGAGGGAGGGAGGATCAAAGTTGGTAGGAGGGGTAGATGGGGGGGAGGAGGACATCATCAGGGAGGGGGAGCTGGCGGAAGCCACCTTGGGAGAGGGTAAGGAGGGTGGAGAGATGGAGACCGGGTGGGACGTGCGAATACAGGCGCGGCAGTGGGCGGGGGTGGGAGAGGATCGGGGAGACGAGCGGGTGAGGAGGATCGAGTTTATGGGAGGTGTACAGGATCCGTATCCTTTCAAGGAAAAGGAGGAGGTGGGGTAAGGGGATGAGATCATACAGGATCCGCATAGGGGAGGGGAGACGGATGCGATAGGCGACGTGGAGAGCATGGCGTTCAAGGATTTGGAGGGATTTGTAAAAAGTAGGGGGGGGGGGGGGGAACGGAGATCCAAGCCGGATGGGCATGACAGAGGATAGGGCGGATGAGGGATTTATAGGTGTGGAGAATGGT
The DNA here is from genome assembly GCF_023898315.1 of Schistocerca nitens. Taxonomy (NCBI): domain Eukaryota; kingdom Metazoa; phylum Arthropoda; class Insecta; order Orthoptera; family Acrididae; genus Schistocerca; species Schistocerca nitens. The sequence continues at coordinate 179,670,950 of NC_064617.1, read as the reverse complement.
GGAGGGGTCCAGACCCCATGAGCGTGGACTCAGCAGCGCTGGTTATATGATCACGCGGATGATTACAGTCAGTCCTTGTGATTGGCTCCCGCTGGCCGGGATGACGAGCTACTTGCTCATTGGCCCTCTGCGTAACGTGATGTCATGCCACGGGTGACTGGCATCTATGGAAGGTGTGGCAACGTAGTACCGTCGGCTGCGGTACCCTCTCGGAGCGGACGTAGTTATCAGCCTTGTCGAACGGCCGCGCCAGCCGTAAAAAGTGGTGTCGTCCAGGTGGCGTAGGAGGATGTAACAGCTCTGATGAATCACTGCAACCTAGAGAGACTGTAATTAAAATCGAATAAAAAAAGTCTGTTCTTAAAAGACTTCGTATTCATTGACTGTATTACAATTTACTACTATGACAACTATCGGAAATATGGACCTTTTGGTCATTTTCAAGCGGCTACAGCTGCTATCAATAACACATCGATGTTAGACATACCACTTACAGAAATACACTTTTCGCAGTACAGCCATGAAAAATGTAAGTTAAAATAAACGTCAATTTCTCCACTCTTACTTTAAGATTAGCATCCAAGAGTATACTGGTCTATATTGGCAATGGTTTTGTGTCAGGACGCCTGCTTGCGTCTTAAATATAGTCCGAGAAACTCCGTCAGAACAGGCCTCGGAAGGCTCAATGGCACCGACCGGCCATCATCTTCAGCCGATAGGCGTCACTGGGTGCGGATATGAGAGGCATGTGGTCAACGCAACGCTTTCCCGGCCATTGTGTTTTCGTGACCGGAGCCGCTACTTCTCAGTCAAGTAGCTCCTCATTCGACCTCACAAGGGCTGAGTGCATCCCGCTTCACAACAGTGCTCGGAAGGCCCGGACGGTCACCCATCCAAGTGCTAGCCCTGCCCGACACCGCTTAACTTCAGTGACTTGACTGGAACCAGTGTTACTACTGCGGCAAGGCCGTTGGCAAATATAGTTCAAATGGCTCTGAGCACTATAGGACTTAACATCTGAGGTCATCAGTCCCCTAGAACTTAGAACTACTTAAACCTAACTAACCTAAGGACTTCACACACATCCATGCCCGAGGCAGGATTCGAACCTGCGACCGTAGCAGTCGCGCGGTTCCGGACTGAGTGCCTAGAACCGCTCGGCCACTTCGGCCGGCGGCAAATATAGCCTTTGGCTAACGTGTAAATGCGTTAGATCTGGTTCCCACCTGTTTTGAACAATTAAGTTTTCGTTACTGACATGTGCTGTAAGCACGAATTCAGTTTCGTGTGTTTTCCTTCTGCCACATATTGATAAAATTAGTTAAGAGTGCTGCATTTATCTGTGCGTTTAATGATATGTTCTCATAACATCATGATGAATTTTATACTTTATATAGACTGTGCATGTTTTTTTATTAATGCTTTTGACTACTATGTTTTCAGCACGTGAGTAATTTTCGGTTTAAGTCATATTTTTCATCGTCGTACTGTGAAATGTGTGTGTATTTCTGCAGTGGTATGCTAAAGTTCAATGTATATATTAATTGCAGCTCTAACCAACTGGAAATGATCAAGACGTAAACATTGTAGTATAATGTTAATTAATATTGTGTTTATACTGGTTGCTGGTGAGGAGGAAAGTTACTTATTAGTATTTTATTAATGATCTCATTCATAAGCAGCCGTATCACAGTCATCACAGTCGCTCAAGAAAGTTGTAATTAAGCTTTACTTGTTTAATCAGAATCGGACGATGACTCTCCTTGTCCGCAGTCTCGATGATTCAAAGGGATCTGCAATCCTGTGTAAACAAAATGTCTTGGTTTTCTTGCGTTGCGTAGTCAGTCGGGAAACCTCAGATCAAGCAGAAAGTTTGCTTTGATAGAGTTTCATTATCCGATGAAATAATGGAGCTCTTGGATCTATCAATTGCAGGTTCGTTTCCAATTCATCGGAAGGTCCCTTCTGAACACCAATGAAACGACACCTCCGTGCAAATTTCCAATTAGAGAATACATATATAATGAAATTCCTTACACACCTTTGATGTAAACGCTCAGTATATATTTCCTTGAATAACATACAAAACATTTTCAATCTCTTTCTTCCAGTAATCTCGATAGCAAAATTACACTTATTCAATGGGCTATTCGGCACGGAGAAGATCCTAGAAGTCCTCTCAACATACCAGAGAGAATATTACAAAGAGTAATTATGCGCTCATGGAATAGTAATAGTACTGTACTACTTTGCACATCGATTCTGCGAGTATATATATGGTTAAGTAGGAAACGTAATTCACTCATAGAATTGTCCGGGGATAATTAGTAGAATATAAAGAGATATTACAGTAGTAGTGGATACTGTAATAAATGCATAGTCAGTGGTGAATATGAAGTCTTTTAAAAAGTTCTACGTGATTGTGAGCCCACAACAAATACAGTTGTAAAAGAGGATAAACTGCCAGCGCACAACACGGAGTGGGACACGAGAAACGACGCTTAGGCCTGTTGGGATTAGGACCTGCTCCATAGCGCTCTCGCCGCCTACAGCTAAGCAGGCTAAGCAGCTCAGACAACAGCGCGACCCGTCCTAAGTAGTTAGACGATGCGACGGGCTGAAAAGGCGGCAGCAGTACAGAAGAAAAGAATCCTACGAAACCAGTCGAAACGTGAACGAACAAGAATACGGAGGAATGAAGAAACAAACAATGACCAACTTCTTTTCGGCGGCATCGCAATACCATACCAGAAAGCGGTGAAGAATTGGGTGTAATTTTGGATGGCCACATCAAAAGGGCAGAAAATATTGTTGTCACGTGCAGGTAAACTCGATCTTGCCAAAGTGCCTTTCAGAGATTTCGAAATATATTTCGACAGGATGTGAAACGCACACTCGCGCGTTCACTCGTTCCGCCGAACCTACACTACTGCGAGGTGGTCCAACACGGCAAGTGCGACTTGAACCGGGTGGTCGGGGATAGATGGTGCCTGACAATGGAGCAGCCGCTATACCTCCACGAACGCTAACAGAAGTTAGCTGATGGTCTGAAGATGGTCTAAAACGGACCGAAACCGGTAACTTTACATTAAAAAAAGTTTATTGAGGTTGTGACAGATAATATTCATTTTTAAGTAATACATAAACCGCAGTACTCCAGAGAGACATGTTATCAAAAATTAACAAAATATATCCAAGTTCTATGCTGACTGCTGTGTATGAAAATTCTTCAGTGTCTGATAATCAATTTCAGTTTTTATGTTTGCAGGTTCGTCTTTCTACTGCGTGATAAGGAAAAGATTATAGCATCCGTAGAGCAGGGAGGACGACTGTGATAAGTTTAAGATCAAATCAGAATCAGTCGTCAGATGCTTTCTCTAAAGCGCTCCAGAGCGGCGCAGAACTTCTATACATCGTTAAAATAATAAATCAAACTCTTCTCTCTTAAAAGCACTCCGTTTTCAGGCCACGAGTGGCCTACCGCGACCATCCGACCGCCGTGTCATCCTCTGTGGAGGATGCGGATAGGAGGGGCGTGGGGTCAGCACACCGCTCTCCCGGTCGTTATGATGGTATTCTTGACCGAAGCAGCTACTATTCGGTCGCGTAGCTCCTCAATTGGCATCACGAGGCAGAGTGCACCCTGAAAAATGGCAACAGCCCATGGAGGCCTGGATGGTCACCCATCCAAGTGCCGACCACGCCCGACAGTGCTTAACTTCGGTGATTTCACGGGAACCGGTGTAACCACTGCGGCAAGGCCGTTGCCATTCTCTCTCTTAAAGTTGTATTCAAATGTCTAAGTAATTCAATTATATTTTGTCGTACGACCTAAAACCACCTCTTCAGCCTCACACGTATAATAAAAATTTGTAACATATTTTTCAGATAAAGTTAATATTAGTCTGTAGGCCAGTCCTGACCAAACTCTAGCATCTGGTGAGCAAGATGTATGAGACAGGCGAAATACCCTCTGACTTCAAGAAGAATATAATAATCCCAATCCCAAAGAAAGCAGGTGTTGACAGATGTGAAAATTACCGAACTATCAGTTTAATAAGTCACAACTGCAAAATACTAACGCGAATTCTTTACAGACGAATGGAAAAACTGACAGAAGCCGACCTCGGGGAAGATCAGTTTGGATTCCGTAGAAATGTTGGAACACGTGAGGCAATACTGACCCTACGACTTATCTTAAAAGAAAGATTAAGGAAAGGCAAACCTACGTTTCTAGCATTTGTAGACTTAGAGAAAGCTTTTGACAATGTTGACCGGAATACTCTCTTTCAAATTCTGAAGGTGGCAGGGGTAAAATACAGGGAGCGAAAGGCTATTTTCAATTTGTACAGAAATCAGATGGCAGTTATAAGAGTTGAGGGGCATGAAAGGGAAGTAGTGATTGGGAAGGGAGTGAGACAGGGTTGTAGCCTCTCCCCGATGTTATTCAATCTGGATATTGAGCAAGCAATAAAGGAAACAAAAGAAAAGTTCTGAGTAGGTATTAAAATCCATGGAGAAGAAATAAAAACTTTGAGGTTCGCCGATGACATTGTAATTCTGTCAAAGACAGCAAAGGACTTGGAAGAGCAGCTGAACGGAATGGACAGTGCCTTGAAAGGAGGATGTAAGATGAACATCAACAGAAGCAAAACGAGTATAATGGAATGTGGTCGAATTAAGTCGGGTGATATTGAGGGAATTAGATTAGGAAATGAGACACTTAAAGTAATAAAGGGGTTTTGCTATTTGGGGAGCAATATAATTGATGATAGTCGAAGTAGGGAGGATATAAAATGTAGACTGGCAATGGCAAGGAAAGCGTTTCTGAAGAAGAAAAATTTGTTAACATCGAGTATAGTTTTAAATGTCAGGAAGTCGTTTCTGAAAGTATTTGTATGGAGTGTAGCCATGTATGGAAGTGAAACGTGGATGTTAAATAGCTTAGACAAGAAGAGAACAGAAGCTTTCGAAATGTGGTGCTACAGAAGAATGCTGAAGATTAGATGGGTAGATCACATAACTAATGAGGAGGTATTGAATAGAATTGGGGAGAAGAGGAGCTTGTGGCACAACTTGACTAGAAGAAGGGATCGGTTGGTAGGACATGTTCCGAGACATCGAGGGATCACCAAATTAGTATTGGAGGGCAGCTTGGAGCGTAAAAATCGTAGAGGGAGACCAAGAGATGAATAAACTAAGCAGATTCAGAAGGATGTAGGCTGCTGTAGGTACTGGGAGATGAAGAAGCTTGCACAGGATAGAGTAACATGGAGAGCTGCATCAAACCAGTTTCAGGACTGAAGACCACAACAACAACAACGCAAATCTAGCATTAACTTCACAGCTTCAAATAATTTATTTTGTGTTATAAGGTTTGCACCTCTGAATGAGCAAGCCCATCTGCTAAACACTGCAGTCAGCTCAAAACCAAATGTTACGTTATAAAATAATACGAGATCTCATGGCGAAAACAGGGATAATACTTGATCGGTTGCTTCGAGAGACTATGGCCTTTGGCGCGTTGAGTTTTGTTACCAAATAATCGACAGAGTGTTCTATCTTGAAAGGCGTCACACATTCTCCCCGTGTTCAACAATTACATGAAAAGACAAATACACCATTCCTGCAGTCTCATATCAAACACATTTTTTAACATGGAAAACAGCTATAAAACGGCTTGTACAGACATTGAGTAGACGATCACAAGTAGCGAGACTAACCGACAATTTCGTGACGCTGCAGCGTTTAGAATGTAGGACAAGTGGTACCGGCCGATTTGAAGCTGTGAGGGCGGGTCCTGAGTCGGTAGAACACTTGCCCCCAAAGAACATCTCTCCCAGGTTCGAATCCCGTTCCACCACACAGTTTTAATCTCCCAAGAAATGTCAGAGTAGCGCACTATACGCTGGAGAGCGAAAACTCATTCTGAAAGTAAACAAAGTGCCTCCATCTTCTCCAAGTTGTAGTTTTTTCTCTTTTTGAGTTCCAGCTAATTATGTCACTCCCTTTTCCCATAACTTCATTACTTGTTTCCTTTTTTTATCACGTTCCTCTTTCTCTCTCTTCTCTTCCGTCAACCGCTGCCACCACCCTCAGGTTAAATGTACCTGACAATAAAAGTCGTTCTTGTCACCACTTTCCTCAACTAATATAAACTCTGCCTGTAATCTAGGCTTGTTGTCGTAACATTCAAACAATGGTTCAAATGTCTCTAAGCACTATGGGGCTTAACATCTGAGGTCACGTAGACTTAGCTCTACTTAAATCTAACTAACCTAAGGATATCACACACATATATGCCCGAAGCAGGATACGAACCTGCGACCGTATCAGGCGCGCGCTTCGGGACTGAAGCACGTAGAACCGCTCGACCACAGCAGCCGGCTAGTGACATTCATGAACCAATATAAATTCTGCGGTTTTTCTACTATAATTACCACTGTTTCCTATTGCAGTAGTTATTTCTGTGTTGTACCCATATTAAAGTAAAACCTTTTCTCTTATAAGCGTGCCGGCCGCGGTGGTCTAGCGGTTCTAGGCGCTCAGTCCGGAGCCGCGCGACTGCTACGGTCGCAGGTTCGAATCCTGCCTCGGGCATGGACGTGTGTGATGTCCTTAGGTTAGTTCGGTTTAAGTAGTTCTAAGTTCTAGGGGACTGATGACCATAGATGTTAAGTCCCATAGTGCCCAGAGCCATTTGTACCATTTTGAATGTTATAAGTGTCGTCATGAAAATAATATAAAATATTTGAAATGTTTGGTTTTGTATAAGAGAAGGTCTGACAGAACTAATCTTGCCAGGATAAATATATCAATGAATCGTAATTGACGCCATGTCACAGAATTGTAATCTCTTTTATTATTGTAAATAAACAGTCACTGTCTGGATTGCATCTTGTATTGCCGACTATTGTTTTCAATCTGCGGTGCAGATAATCTTCAGGTCTAACGCCTCGAAGACCAGTTCCTTAACTGACATTGACGATGTTTGTTTATTTGCTCAGTCACTAAATAACAAAACCATAGAAATGAGTGACGAAATCCGATATTTTATTGCGATATAATAAACCACAAGCCACTTCAGACAAAACGTCAAATGAGAATATAATGTGCAGAGGGAAGAGCAGAACGTGAAGCGATAACGATAGAGTCAGGAGATTCTTATGTAAGTCGTAGTTGACCACTAGATGTCACGACAGGTGGACTCGCCAGTAGAAAAGGAGGTGCAGAGTATTATGTCGTCAGTAGAGAAGCAGTAACGGCAAGATGGGTCGGTCAGTAGAGCTGTGACTTCCAACCTGGACTAGTCACTGAATGTCACCTACGTAACAAATCTACCATGGTCATCTCATCCATTCTAAAGCTGCCCAAATCGACTGTTGATTATGTGAATTTGAAGTATAAACGTGAAGTAACAGCCAATGCTGGACCAGACCAGACAGACCTCAAGCTTTTGGGAGGGTGATTGTAAAAAATCGCATGAAATAGGGGGAAGGAATCACTTGTGAACTAGAAAGTGCTTGCAGCAGACCAGCTAGCAAAATGGCTGTACGGAGGGAGTTAAAAATAATGGACGACAACGTTCAGGCAGCCTCTCGTAAGGCACATACTTCTGTATTCAATACTGAGCGGTGCTTGAGCTAGTGTAAAGAGCGACACCTATCGAGAGTGGATGACCGTAGCAATTTGGAGTGATGAATCACGCTGTGCCCTGTGGCAATACGATGACGGGGGGAGGGTTGGGTTTGGCGACTGCCTGGAGAATGTTACGGGTCACAAAGCAGCATCTGTCAGGCAAGGGTTTGTGGACAATAACATTTCTGAAATAGACTGGCTTGCTAAGAGTCCCGACCTGAATGCCATGCCACGTCTTTGGATGGGTTACGACGTCGATTTCCCTCCAGACCGCAGCGCTCAGCATCACTACCTCTTCTGGTTCCGTCTCTTGAGAAACAATAGGCTGCCATTCCTCCACAGCCATTCAGGCACTTCGTTGAAAGTGTTTCCAGCACAGTTCAAACCATAGTGAGGGCGAAGGGTGGACACATCCTGTATTAATGCCCACTAATAGGCGTCGGGGCACTTTTGATCATCAGGTATACATGAAGTGGCGTACCAATCGCAACCAAAAAGATGGTTCAAATGGCTCCGAGCACTATGGGACTAAACATCTGAGGTCATCAGTTCCCTAGAACTTAGAACTACTTAAACCTAACTAACCTAAGGACATCACACACATCCAAGCCCGAGGCAGGATTCGAACCTGCGACCATAGCAGTCGCGCGGTTCCGGACTGAAGCGCCTAGAACCGCTCGGCCACCGCGGCCGGCAATCGCAACCATGTCGCACGGCGTATGAACAGTGTTCGGAGAAAGATCCCAGCGGACAGCGACCATAGATGACTGTTACGCCTTGTCAACGATGACCGGTTTTAAACCGGACAGGAATTTCTTCTTTCTCTGAATGGAGGCCCGTCTTAACCTGTTTCGCAGTGAACATAGCGAGGGGAACTGCATAGAATGGACATTTGGAGTCGGGTACCTCCCAGATTGTCATTGCTTTCGGTGGCACATAAAGCTGTATGACTTCAGTGAGCTAGCCAACATAGGAACTGGACAGTAGCTGACTACAGGCTGACTGCAAGTCGCAATTTTGCAATTTTGCCTCTTTTCAAATGATGCAAGGCGTCAAGGTCACCGACGGAAAAATGAGACGTTTAACCCTCCGTGTATGACGTGTGTAGTTCATTACTTACAGCAAGAGAGGCTTTCAATAAGTAATGCAACACTTCTCTTCTGAAAGCGGGTTTGTTTTATTCAGGATTCTAATACACCATATTATTCCTTACTCTTGTGGCTACAATACCTACAACACCCTCATTGGCATTGCAGCGAGAAGGAAGTACTTCTCTGAGCGGTGTCACTAACCTGGTGTCTTGCTGCTTCGCTAAGTCCCTCGTAGCACAGTAGTAGCGCTCAGTCGCCAGGTTCCATGTAGGTGGCGATCCTGCTGAAGTGGAGTGTTTAGGGATGCCAGTTGTTAATTGTCAACAAGATTTGAACTATACTTGTTTTAATACAGAAATTGCTTTGTCACGCACGTCACAGAATCAGTATTTGCAATATGGCGGCTCTGGACTACGCCGTTATATTCGACCCTTTACACACATTAATACAGTTTTCTGACTCTACATAATGATAGACAATGCCCACTACACGTGGCGTTCTTATAACTAATAACGTCACTTTATATCTTGTTTAACATCTGAAATGTGCACTCGCGACCGTTCTTTTAGAGCCGCCCCGGCTACTGGACCGTGCTTTTTGAGTGGCTCCTCTTGACTAACTCGCCCTGTCTTCCCGAAGGACAAGAGAGACCCCCCCCCCTTTCTCCCTCAGCCAATAAGGACACATCTGTCGTTTCCTACATATTTGTATATCCAAACTTTCAGCCAATGGGCGTTCAGATCGCTGTTGCTAGGCGGATCTGACGTCACGTTTGCGGACATTGTGACAGAAGTTTGTCTCGGAACATTGTCTCACATTCTAAGATCCTACTCCCGAATAGTCCGATCGTGTCCCTACTAAGGTTGCACAACATTGTCTCCTATGATTTCATCACTCTTTGCTGATGCATAATTGTTAAATGTACATGTAGCCTGGCTGCTACTGAGCATTCCCGATCGCATAAATGTGCGTAATACGTGGCTTAAACACGTGAAGGGAATGCATGTACGCATTACATACCCCATTTTTCATAATTATCTCCATTCAGTGCGACGGCCTTACTCCACCTTAGTGCGAGGGCCTGTATGCCTTCTTGGTAGCACTCTACTGGCCGCCATCAGCGTCGACGTCGTGCTGCATTGATACCTCGCCACCATCGACATAGGCCAGCCCCTCGGAGTGCGCCCTTCATTGCGTACCACAAATGGAAGTTGGAAGCTCTGAGATCCCGGCTGTAGGGTGGTTGAGTGAGACCAATCCAATGAAGTTTTGCCAGCGTCCTCTCGGATGCGCAGATTTGTTTGCGGTCTTGCATTGTCATGAATAAGCAGAAGTTCTTTTGCATTTTTGTGGCAACAAACATGCTGAAATTGTTTCTTCAGTTTTCTGAGGTTAGCAAAATACCCTTCCCAGTTGGTCGTTGTATCATGAGGGAGGAATTCAAACAGAATAACCCCTTCAGAGTCCCAGAAGACCTTCGCCATGACTTTACTGACTGAGGGGTGAGGATTTGAACTACTTTGGAGGAGAGGTGGTGTAGCGCCATTCAGTGAATTCCCGTTTTGTTTCTACATCCACATCTACATCTACATTTATACTCCGCAAGCCACCAAACAGTGTTTGACGGAGGGCACTTTACGTGCCACTGTCATTACCTCCCTTTTCTGTTCCAGTCGCGTATGGTTCGCGGGAAGAACGACTGTCTGAAAGCCTCCGTGCGCGCTCTAATCTCTCTAATTTTACATTCGTGATCTCCTCGGGAGGTATAAGTAGGGGGAAGCAATATATTCGATACCTCATCCAGAAACGTACCCTCTCGAAACCTGGCGAGCAAGCTACACCGCGATGCAGAGCGCCTCTCTTGCAGAGTCTGCCACTTGAGTTTGCTAAACATCTCCGTAACGCTATCACGGTTACCAAATAACCCTGTGATGAAACGCGCCGCTCTTCTTTGGATCTTCTCTATCTCCTCCGTCAACCCGATCTGGTACGGATCCCACACTGATGAGCAATACTCAAGTATAGGTCGAACGAGTGTTTTGTAAGCCACCTCCTTTGTTGATGGACTACATTTTCTAAGCACTCTCCCAATGAATCTCAACCTGGTACCCGCCTTACCAACAATTAATTTTATATGATCATTCCACTTCAAATCGTTCCGCACGCATACTCCCAGATATTGTACAGAAGTAACTGCTACCAGTGTTTGTTCCGCTATCATATAATCATACAATAAAGGATCCTTCTTTCTATGTATTCGCAATACATTACATTTGTCTATGTTAAGGGACAGTTGCCACTCCCTGCACCAAGTGCCTATCCGCTGCAGATCTTTCTGCATTTCGCTACAATTTTCTAATGCTGCAACTTCTCTGTATACTACAGCATCATCCGCGAAAAGCCGCATGCAACTTCCGACACTATCTACTAGGTCATTTATATATATTGTGAAAAGCAATGGTCCCATAACACTCCCCTGTGTCACGCCAGAGGTTTCCGGTTCAATATGATGATCCCATGTTTCATCGCATGTGATGATGATTAACAAAAAATTTTCACGATCAGCCTCGTAACGCGCAAGCAATTCCGCACAGATGGTTCTTTGTTGCGCTTTATGGTCATCTGTTAGGTGGCGAGGAACCTAGCAGGCACCCGCGTTTCAGTACCACAACTGGTGGACGAGTGTCTTAGCACTACCAACAGAGAAGCCCAGTTGAGCTCCGACAGCAGTCACAGCTATGTGGGGCCGGCCGGCAAACGGCAGTTCAGACAGATTTCCGCGACCCTGGTTCAAAAATGGTTCAAATGGCTCTGAGCACTATGGGACTCAACTGCTGAGGTCATTAGTCCCCTAGAACTTAGAACTAGTTAAACCTAACTAACCTAAGGACATCACAAACATCCATGCCCGAGGCAGGATTCGAACCTGCGACCGTAGCGGTCTTGCGGTTCCAGACTGCAGCGCCTGTAACCGCACGGCCACTTCGGCCGGCCCCGCGACCCTGTTGCGATGATGACACACGCCACGTACAACGGCTCGCCGTGCTTTTGTTAACTGCAAGGTCTCCGTAGACATTCTGTAAGCGCCTGTGCATATCTGCGATGCTCTGGTTTCAAAAGAAATTCAGTAGCAGCTCCCTGCTTGGGACACCCCTCCGTTACAGTCGCCATTTTGAAGGCTACATATACCGCCATCACCTGTGGGAACGTCATGAAACTACAGGCACTGAAGCAGGTACACACATTAAAAAAAGTTTTGCATCGCCTCGGTTTCGAGAGTTCCGGGACCTGTACAGAAAACTGGAATAGAGATCAACATAAACATCATTTCCGCCCTTTTTATTGCTCATGAAAACCACACATTCCGTATTGTACCACGATACAGCAAGACCTTCAGAGGTGGTGGTACAGACTGCTGTACATACCGGTACCTCCATTAACCCAGTAGCACGTCCTCTTGCATTGATACATGCGTGTATTCGTCGTGGCACACTATCCACAAGTTCATCAAGCCACTGTTGGTCCAGATTGTCCCACTCCTCAACGGCGATACGGCGTAGATTCCTCAGAGTAGTTGGTGGGTCACGTCGTCTATAAACAGCCCTTTTCAATCTATCCCAGGAATATTCGATAGGGTTGATGTCTGGAGCACATGCTGGCCACTCAAGTCGAGCGATGCCGTTATCCTGAAGGAAGTCATTCACAAGATGTGCACGATGGGGGCGCGAATTGTCGTCCATGAATACGAATGCCTTGCTAATATGCTGCCGATATGGTTGCACTATCGGTCGGAGAACGGCATTCACGTACCGTACAACCGTTACGGCGCCTTCCATGACCACCAGCGGCGTACATCGGCCGCACATAATGCCACCCCAAAACAGCAGGGAACTTCCACGTTGCTGCACTCGCTGCACAGTGTGTCTACGGCGTTCAGTCTGGCCGGGTTGCCTCCAAACACGTCTCCGACGATTGATTGAAGGCATATGCGACACTCATCAGAGAAGAGGACGTGATGCCAATCTGAGCGTTCCATTCGGCATGTTGTTGGCGCATCTGTACCGCGCTGCATGGTGTCGTTGTTGCAAAGATGGACCTGTGGTTGCAAAGATGGACCTCGCCATGGACGTCGTGAGTGAAGTTGCGTACCATGCAGCCTATTGCGCACAGTTTTAGTCGTAACAGGACGTCCTTAGGCTGCACGAAAAGCGTTATTCAACATGGTGGCGTTCCTGTCAAGTTTCCTCCGAGCCATAATCCATAGGTAACGGTCATCTACTACAGTAGTAGTCCTTGGGCGGCCTGAGCGAGGCATGTCATCGACAGTTCCTGTCTCTCTGTACCTCCTCCATGTCCGAGCAACGTCGCTTTGGTTCACTGCGAGACACCTGGACACTTACCTCCTTGAGAGCCCTTTCTGGCACAACTAACAATGCGGACGGGATGGAACCGCGGTATTGACCGTCTACGCATGGTTGAACTACAGACAACACCAGCCGTGTACCTCTTTCCCGGTGGTATGACTGGAACTCATCTGCTGTCGGATCCCGTTGTCTAATAGGTGCTGCTCATGCTTGGTTGTTTAGATCTATGTACAGTCAAAGGGACTGCGTCTGTGATACAATGTCCACAGTGAACGTCTATCTTCAGGAGTCCTGGGAACCGGGGTGATGCAAAAGTTTTTTTGATGTGTGTGTATTCCACGATGCCACATAACAATTTCCGAATTTTTTTCAACCGAAACTGGACGAGAAAATAGTATTGCATTACTTATTCAACGCCTCTCGTACTATGTAAATCGTTTTCTGAAAAAGGGAAATGGGAATTAATCCCTCAGTCGGCTCTGTGGTCATTAGAGATGGAGCTTGACTCGTATGAGGCAAATAGTTGTACAACGCTGTTGAAACGAAACCTTCGGCATTCGCTTACATTTATTATGGGGAAACGCACGAAGCAAAAATCTGGCTAGTCCGACACGGATTTGAAGACCTCTGCCGCTGCTCACTCGGTAGTTTTAATTCTCCTGAACTTCAGGTGCAACTTGCCCTTGAGCGCTTCAGTATCATCAACATGTTATTCATTTTTTTATATAAATATTTACCAGAATTATAATACGAGGGCGGTTCAGAAAGTAACCTCCGATTGGTCACAGTGCGGGTTGTGGGGGGAGTAGCGACGCCATCTATGCGTTCACGCACTCAACAGGTCAGTCGGCATCAAGCCGTGGTCGAGTGAACGTCGTACCTGCGCTAGTTTAGTTTTTGTGGCAGTTTGAAATGTGTGCTGCAATAGAAAACCCCGCCAAATGTGAAGTGCGTGCTGTCATAAGGTTTTTTACAGCCAAAGGATATTCTGCAGCAGCTATTCATCGTGAGCTTTGTGCCGTGTACAGACCAAGAGTTATGAGTGAAGGAGTTGTCCGTGAATGGGTACGTTTATTTAAAAGTGGACGAGAAAACGTTCATGATGAAGAGAGGAGTGGTAGACCATCATTGGTGACTGACAAACTCGTTCAGACAGTTGATGCAAAAGTTCGTGAAAATCGACGTTTCTCAATGTCGGAGTTGTCTACTGGTTTTCCACAGATTTCTAAGACTCTCTTGTACGAGATAGTGACAGCAAGATTGGGTTACCGTAAGTTCTGTGCACGATGGGTGCCCAAAATTCTTACCGACCATCACAAAACTCAAAGAATGGCCTCTGCATTAGACTTTCTGTCACGTTATGAGGACGAAGGAGAACCATTGTTAAACAGAATCGTGACCGGTGACGAAACCTGGATTAAGTACGTGAACCCTGAGACAAAAGAACAATCAAAGATGTGGGCACATTCAAATTCGCCTACCAAACCAAGAAAAGCCTCGCAAGATTTTTCTGCCAGAAAACTGATGGCAACGGTGTTTTGGAATGCCAAAGGGGTGTTGTTGGTTGAATTCATGGAACGTTGTACGACCATTAATCAAGACGTGTACTGTGGAACAATGAAAAAGTTACGACGGGCTATACAGAACAAACGCCGTGGTATGCTGACTTCCGGTATCGTTTTTTTGCACGATAACGCCCGTCCTCACTCTGCTCGCAGAACAACGGCCCTTCTTGAGTCCTTCAAGTGGGACGTTATCAACCATCCACCTTACAGCCCAGACCTGGCGCCAAGTGATTATCACCTCTTCATGCATTTGAAGAAATGGCTCGGGTCACAGCGGTTTGATGATGACGAAGAGCTCAAAGATGCGGTCACAGGCTGGCTCCAGGCACAAGCGGGTGATTTTTATGCAGAAGGAATTTCAAAGCTTGTGAAGAGATACGATAAGTGCCTCAATCGCTATGGAGACTATGTAGAAAAATAGTGCAAAGATGTAGTTGTAAGATGTATATATTAAAATATTTTTATTTAACTTGGTGTATTTTTTTAAATCAACCGGAGGTTACTTTCTGAACGGTCCTCGCAGTTTAAGCATATCCCGTGTCCTGTGCCTATCTGTAGTTACTTTTGTAGTATGTATACCATTCGTCGCTGTTTCTTGAGGCGGATCTCTTCCTCTCCTATTTGGCGAATCGTTACTTAAAACCATATTTTCTACACTCTGCTTGTCATCAGCATATACTCGTATGTAGTATATGTCAGCAATAAGTGGAATTACCCCGATTTCAGTATTAAATAATATTTCACCTAGCTTTTCCGGAAAGTCATAGTGGCTTCTCGTTGTTCCAGGGTTGATCTGAGGTCCACAGGTTTTTCTATAAAGCATGGAGTTATAAATTCTAATTTCAGAATGCGAACAATTTATCCTGCTTCAATGAAGTCGAACTTATCACACACATCTGTCCACCATATTGTCTTTGTCTCTTTTCACAGACACACAACATCTTTACAGAGACAAATGCGCATCACGTAATTAGCGTATATCAGTTTTTACAATGTGTAGGCAATAATGAACTGAATACAACTGATCTCTCGAGAACTGTTGGTGCTGCTGCTTAAAAACTTTCTAGAGATTCTAACACAAATAAACATTATGGAGTAGTCAAATAATTAAAATTGCAGTTCCGGTCTTTATCTGTGCTATTACATTTTAAATCAAATACATTATTGTGAATTAACATGGTTGTAAATTCATATTTAGGTTATGAAATTTATGTAAGTTGCGAAAATGACATTCAAAGTAAATCGCTCTTTTGATTTAGTATTTTTTAAATATTTTTCACAAATCGAATATAAAATATGTTGCATCAATTTGAGTTCGGTTTTGAGTGTTTTTTCATGAGTAAACAATAAAAAGTGATACAATGCGTAATAAATACTTGCTGGAATCGTTGCAAAACAGAATTGTGTATTTCGTGACAGCAGATTTCTGCTCACTTCTGTTCTCCAATTTACACGAAGTACATGTTTTGAGAGGCGTGTGAGTGTCATAAACGAAATAATTACTCGGATAATAAGAGTGAATATCATTTTGACTCATTTTCTGACTCGTTCGTGCTTCTGCTAAATGTTACGAAACATGTGTAAAGATACCCAGTAACGGTTTATAATCAAATATTTTTTTATGAAATTAAGTTTTAGTTCGGATATCGTAGTTTGCAGTAAATTATTCCCATTGATATGATCCATTAGATGCTGATACATTTTCTATACGCTGGTACAGCTTATAGTGAACGACTTTGTCTAGCAACACTTCTCGCTTCGTCTTGGCTCTGAATTTCATTAATATGCTGATTGTTTCAAGGAAGAATACTTTCCAATCTATTACCAAGAAGTAGTTCAGTAAAAGCCAAATTTGTTCCTCTCTTTAAAAATCGTACCCAATGCAGCGGTACCTTCACCGCTTTGTTCCATTTCCCTAAATCAGGAATGTTTAGCTCTTTATAACTCGTAAACAAGATTGCTTTAACTATCTCAAGATTTAAAGGAGGTTGCTACAGGTGTATTCCCATGGTGTTTAAGACACTAGATCCAATGGGCTAGACAATGCAGCTTCAAAATTAGTTAGTGGAAGTAATGATACGAGATATCGAACTAGGACGGAATAGCCAGCGGACTGTGCACAATGCGACTTATTTGACGGAAGTAACGGCATCTCTGTTCTTCGTGAGCCACGCGGAAGACAGCGCTTGCAAACGGAGTCTCACTACGACTCCGCATAAGATTAAATTCATAAGTACGTGGGTAAATGTATGACTCTATCACGTGTTGGTGGCACACTTACTCGAACTTGAACAAGGAAGTAAAAAAAAAGTCACGGATAATGATCTTTGTCAGATGAAATCTTTATGATGATAAGATTGATTTCGATCTAGGAAACATAGAACGCCATGAGTATTTAAAATCTAATTACAACCATGTCTATGTGCTAACGAGAGGGTCCTCTATCTGTCTGACTGTAGTACAATGTCTGTCGTGTGTACATCGTAGCTGTCAAACGCGAAACGGCCAAACTTCTTGATCGTCTTGGGTACTACTGTCACAGGATGAAAACATGAAACTGGTGGACAGGGCATTGAGTCTTATATTACAGGCCCTTTGTTATCCCTTATACCATATGGAGATGCATCTGTGACAAGCACTCACTGTTTCAAATAGTTCGCATCAAATGCCTTAGGGTGATGGACCACGTCATAGGGAACAACTTCTGTTAGAGACAAACGCTGACGCTTCTCGGCGCCCTTCACTATCTGTCACTTTTGGGGCGAAGAGATTTCCCCGAACTTGCTGGGTCTACTAAGCAGCTGTGGTGCATACTACCTACCCCAGTAAATTCATAGTTTATTTTCAACAACGAAATCTTAAGGATGGGAAAGATATTTTAGAAGCGAAACAGTAGTTATAAGTTTTAAATGAACGCATTACCATTTGACAGTATTGTTGTTTATTTAATTACGACCCAGGTTTCGGCCTTTTAATGTCAGTTTCAAGTGACTGAGCTTACGTCATTAACATATATTGCATGACATAAACTCAATCACTGAGTGTGAGTGATTGAGTTTATGTTATTAATATATATTGCATGACAAACTCAATCACTTGAAAATGGTATAAAAGGCCGAAACCTGGGTCGTAATTAAATAAGCAACAATACAGTCTAATGGCGGTGTGTTTATTTAAAAATTATCGTATGACTTTGCTCAGCAACATCAAAAACTATTTAGTTATTTTTAATTTTGCTCAGTCTATACCCTTACACGCAGAGCAGATGTCTGGATTATAGGCAAAAATATCCGGAGAATATCTACACCCCGCCGAGGGAAGACTTGAACCAAGGACCTCTCGTTCCGCAGCTACTCACACTAACCACGGGACCACGACGCTCCTGTGTCTGTGTTATCCTTGATGTTGCTTATCTTGCACATGGACTACTCAGTTTATATATTTTGCTCATTTTTTCATAGTTCCACACAACTTCTTCCTGTTTTCTCGATTGATGTGTGTTCAGTTTTTTAAGGCCTATCCACTGTGCCAACTTATAACTAAATCTGAGGGGGGTGCGATGGGGAGGTTCCCTTGTAAGAAGTCGAAACTGGTAATGATCCATCTGTGTGACCTAAGGTTGAAGTACATGAAGATTTTGGCTTTAAACGGTGGGCCGGCCGAAGTGGCCGCGCGGTTCTGGCGCTGCAGTCTGGAACCGCGAGACCGCTACGGTCGCAGGTTCGAATCCTGCCTCGGGCATGGATGTGTGTGATGTCCTTAGGTTAGTTAGGTTTAACTAGTTCTAAGTTCTAGGGGACTAATGACCTCAGCAGTTGAGTCCCATAGTGCTCAGAGCCATTTGAACCATTTTTTAAACGGTGGTAAGATGCACACGATGAGAAATAGATTTTTTGCAAGTAAAACACGGTACTTTGTGCACTTCATTCGTATTGGCTGATAATTCCGCGAAATGGCAGCTCTGTCTCTAATGTCATATGTGAGGATTTGTGCATATGAACAGTTGTTTGTGTTGTTTTCGTTGCTGTCTTCAGTCCGAAGGTTCAAAATGGCTCTGAGCACTATGCGACTTAACTCCTGAGGTCATCAGTCGCCTAGAACTTAGAACTAATTAAACCTAACTAACCTAAGGACATCACACACATCCATGCCCGAGGCAGGATTCGAACCTGCGACCGTAGCGGTCGCTCGGCTCCAGACTGTAGCTCCTAGAACCGCACGGCCACTCCGGCCGGCTTAGTCCGAAGGATGCAGCTCTTCATGCCACTCCATCCTGTGCAACCCTCATCATCTCTGAACAACTACTGCATCCTACATTCTTTCGAATCTGCTCACTGTATTCGTCTCCCTCTACGATTTTTACCCCTCACTCTTCCCTCCAGTGCTAAATTGGTGATCTCTTGATGTTTCAGAATGTGGTCTATCAATCGAGCCCTTCTTTTGGTCAAGTTGTGCCACAAATTTCTTGTCTCCCCCTCAGTAGTTACGTGAGCAACCCATCCAATCTTCAACATTCTTCCGTAGCACCACATTTCGAAAGCTTCTATACTCTTCTTGTCTAAACTGTTTATCGTCCATGTTTCATTTCCATAGACGGCTACACTCCATGCAAATAGACAGTGGTAAGTGACAAAAACAAGACTGTTGGTAGTAGTAACGTGTCCGGTTTCGTGCCCGGGAAATTCTTTTCAGAGAAGATTTGTACAAATCTGATGATGTTGTGGATAACTACTACTCATATAAAGATCCTGAATACGTTCCTGAACACAAATGAGCTTCAAAGGCTGTCGCTAATCAGGTAAATGTGAAAAATTCTTTAAGCAACTACATAATGTTGTGCCTGTCATCACATACTACGTGAACTTAAGTGAGTGTGACGGCAGAAATATTAAAGGGCATCCTTAGCATTGTTTACGCGCTTCGGTAAGGCGATGATAAAATTAATTTTATATTGTGTGCAATCATAGACTGTCATACTTCGTTATTTCAAAAACTGGTAGTGCAAGTCTTAATACCATAAACTGAAGCAATTCGGACCCTTCAAATTTGTATTTTTGAGGGGTTTCGCAGTATTGTTTCGGTAACTTGCCAGACAAGCAAACTATGGAAAGTCATAGGTAACTGACGTTAAATGCTCTCAATTTGCAAGTAAACAACGTTAAGTAACGTACCTTTAAGAATAAAATTTTGGATAGAGTGTTCGATTCTAATAATATCTCATTATTTTAGAAATATTTGATAACAATGACTTATCTGAATAAAAAAGATGACTTTGCCTGTATCTGAAATATCCTATTTATGAAATTTTATTGAGTCTTTATTGTGCAATTTTTCAGACAACCAACTTCTCCCTTACCTTCGTTTACAACCAAGAAGTTAACTTAATAAAAAATTTCGTTTCCAAGACGGTCACTCTTGTTCCCCTGTGGCAGTTCACTGAGGCTGTATTCAGCTGCTGCAGCATGTACTCACATCCCCAAATTGCTCATCCCACTATCCCGTACTTGCCTCGCATTCTCTTCTCCTCTTTCAATATTGTTGTGCTCGTCAGGAGTGAGCAGTATGGGAAAATCTTACGCCGCTTCTTTCTAGAATCGCGATCTGGCTGGTTGCTCGAAAAGATATATTGCCCCGCTGTCTTGTTAACTTCCGCTACGCATGAGCAATAGGAAATTGAATTTAATTTCTTTCTCAGTCTCGACCGTGGAGAGCTATCGTTCTCACATCCACCTGCAGGCCTCTACTTGGAGCGCTTCCAGCATGTATACATAAAAACTGCGCCCAATGAAATTTGCGCCCACACAAAAATCTGTAAAATTTGCGCTCCGTATTCATCGAAACTAACCCGTCCTTAAGTCACAGTCGACTTGCACGCCGAGAGCCGTCGTCCACTGGAAGTCTACGTGAATTCCGGAAGTCCTCGCCCAGCCCATAGGACATGATGATCTGCTTGGCTGAGGTACGTGTTGCTGAAGTTGGCCTGTGCCCGCAGCGAGGCGCAGGCTGCCCTGTCCGAGCTGCGTCGACGCCTCCACGCAGATGACCGACGTAAACATCCTGCTGCCGGAAGAATGGCCGACACAACGTTCTACGATATGCCCTCTTACGTACGCATACTGCACTAGTCCTAGTCGTTTTAAGACTAGATGCTGAATTTCCTTCGTTTATCATGCGGACTCAGTCTTACAAAGAAAAATCGTCTTATGCATTATAACTTTAAAATTTTTTTGTTCGTTATTACGTAAATTATTTTGTTGTTTACTCTGTCATTTTAAAGTATATCTTACTTAATATACAATATCTTCAACTTAGTGACACTGACGATTATAGGCTAAATAAAATTATAAAGAAAATTTTAGTTTGTTTGTAATTACGTAAGTTATTTTATGATGTGTACTCCGTCCTTTTAAGGTGCCTTTTACTTGATACACAATTTTATAATGCTTGTATATGTTCCACTTGTCAATAATGACGACAATATGCAGGATAATAATTATAAAGAAAATTGCTTCCATGTTCTGAAGTCACATATATAGAACGTGCCAGTCTAACGTAGGGAATGGGAGGAGAAGCTGTGCAGCGTTTATGTCACCCATGTTGTTGTTGTGGTCTTCAGTCCTGAGACTGGTTTATTGCAGCTCTCCATGCTACTCTATCCTGTGCAAGCTTCTTCATCTCTGAGTAACTACTGGAACCTACATCCTTCTGAATCTGCTTAGTGTATTCATCTCTTGGTCTCCCTCTACGATTTTTATCCTCCACGCTGCTTGATGCCTCAGAGCATGTCCTACCAACCGATCCCTTCTTCTGGTCAAGTTGTGCCACAAACTCCTCTTCTCCCCAATTCTATTCAATACCTCCTCATTAGTTATGTGATCTACCCATCTAATCTTCAGCATTCTTCTGTAGCACCACATTTTGAAAGCTTCTATTCTCTTCTTGTCCAAACTATTTATCGTCCATGTTTCACTTCCATACACGGCTACACTCCATACAAATACTTTCAGAAACGACTTCCTGACACTTAAATTTATACTCGATGTTAACAAATTTCTATTCTTCTGAAACGCTTTCCTTGCCACTGCCACTCTACATTTTATATCCTCTCTACTTCGACCATCATCAGTTATTTTGCTCCCCAAATAGCAAAACTGCTTTACTACTGTAAGTGTCTCATTTCCTGATCTAATTCCCTCAGCGTCACCCGAGTTAACTCGACTACATTCCATTATCCTCGTTTTCCTTTTGTTGATGTTCATCTTATATTCTACTTTCAAGACACTGTCCATTCCGTTCAACTGCTCTTCCAGGTCCTTTGCTGTCTCTCTGACAGAATTACGATGTCATCGGCGAACCTCAAAGTTTTAATTTCTTCTCCATGGATTTTAATACCTACTCCGAATTTTTCTTTTGTTTCCTTTACTGCTTGCTCAATATACAGATTGAAACCCTGTCTGACTCCCTTCCCAACCACTGCTTCCCTTTCGTGCCCCTCGACTCTTATAACTGCCATATGGTTTCTGTACAAATTGTAAATAGCCTTTCGCTCTCTGTACCCATTCAGTTATTATGGCAAGACATCTTAGGTACATTACATGTACCATATGACGATCCACGGCTATGAATATTGTATGTTTATTCGTCAAGTAGAAGAGATACGATTTTTAAATTTCGTGATTCTGATTTGATTTTTATGTTCCCCTTTTTAGTTTCAGGAGACCCAACCAAAAGTAGAAATTTAGTGATCGTGTCAGGCAGAAGTGCAATAAATAATAACCACTTCCATTTTTAAAAAATATTAGCACTGTAGTTCTCATTCGAGCGTCTACAGTCCTCTTTATCAGTTCACCACGTACGTAAGAGCCGTCGGCTCCTCTGCCTGCAACAGGGGGATTAGTGCATCTTTACCCGACCTCTTCTGGGCGCACATTTCACTAGGCGCACTTTACAGTGCAACTTCAAGTATAGCTACTTACGAGACTGAGGATGGTGGGCAAAGGCCACAACACAGAAAACCGACACAGAGAGGTTTTCCCTAAGGTACGACTCTTGTCGCCTACTGCTTATTTAATAAGACACTCTGTTTCACGATTCTGTCGCATTAGCTACTGCACGGTCATTTTGAGCAATTTATTCTGTGTTTTGGCAAAAAAAGGCAAAATTAAACCTGTCCGCAAACCTGTTCTGGTACCTGATGACGCTCCTTCAAATGATAAATAGTTAACAATTCAGACAGAAATAAATCTCCTGTTGAAATTTTGGAGTAATCCTGTAACGCACCGTATTTTAAAAAATGAACGACTGGAATAGAAACATATGGAAGGATTTTGTGGTGTCACCGCCAGACACCACACTTGCTAGGTGGTAGCTTAAATCGGCCGCGGTCCATTAGTACATGTCGGACCCGCGTGTCGCCACTGGCAGTGATCGCAGACCGAGCGCCACCACACGGCAGGTCTCGAGAGACGTACGAGCCCTCGCCCCAGTTGTACGGACGACATTGCTAGCGACTACACGTACGAAGCCTTCAGCTAAGTCCATGGCTACGACCTAGCAAGGCGCCATTAACCATATCTGGAGAGAGTCTCACTAGTATTATCAAGAGAAATGTACCATAATTAATTAAAGTTAAGTATACGAGAAGCTCCGTTCTTTTCTTTGTAGCATTCATAAAGTATCCTGTTTCAGACTTAACGCAAGACGGCGTGAGTTGACGCGTGCCCTTTCGGCTACTTCTCAGTGTGGCGTAGCTAGCTTGTTACGCCACAACAGATTTTCCCCCTGTTTTTCATCTGAGAAATATGGAAATAATGCGCAACGGGGGAGGGGGGGGGATTACATGTATTTGTAATCTTCTTTAACCTTAATGAGTAGTCTGGAGCGGTCCATAAGGTAATGAAACAATGTAATTTTTTAGAGCCATCCATAGGCAATGAAACGACATCTACTGTGGGCTTTTGCAAAACAACATATGTGAAAAAATTACACGTTTAATTTTCATATCGAGGATGTAGTTCTTTCTAACAAGGGAACCTCCCCATCGCACCCCCCTCAGATTTAGTTATAAGTTGGCACAGTGGATAGGCCTTGAAAAACCGAACACAGATCAATCGAGAAAACAGGAAGAAGTTGTGTGGAACTATAAAAAAATAAGCAAAATATACAAACTGAGTAGCCCACGGCTAAATACGCAACATCAAGGATGGTGCAAGCACTGCAGTGTTGTGGTCCCGTGGTTAGCGTGAGCAGCTGCGGAACGTGAGGTACTTGCGTCGAATCTTGCTTCGAGTGAAAATTTTAATTTTTTATATAATCAAATTCGCTATCCAAAATTCCAGGACATGTTCAGATTTGCTTGGACATATGCAGGATTCGACGGTATACGCACGGAAAAATTTGAAAACGTTAAAAACATATGTTTTGACAGAGCACAGGAAAAACTGTGCGACTGTGAAACTGTTGCATTCATTTGTTGCAGTTTATGTAACAAACTCTTATGTTTTCATCACTTTTTTGGGAGTGATTATAACATCCACAAGAACCTAAATCGGGCAAGGTAGAAGAATCTTTTTACCCATTCGCCAAGTGTACAAGTTGGGTGGGACGACAACATATTCCTGTCATGTGACGCACATGCCGTCACCAGTGTCGTATAGAATGTATCAGACGTGCTTTCCTGTGGAGGAATCGGTTGACACATGATCTTGCGATCAAATGTTTTCGATTCCCATTGGAGAGGCACGTCCTTTCGTCTACTAATCGCACGGTTTTGCGGTGCGGTCGCAACACACAGACACTAAACTTATTACAGTGAACAGAGACGTCAATGAACGAACGGACAGATCATAACTTGGCAAAAATAAAGAAGGTAAACTTCTCACTCGAGGGAAGACTTGAACCAAGGACCTCTCGTTCCGCAGCTGCTCACGCTAACCACGGGACCACGGCGTTCCTGAGCTCACTCTGTCCTTGATGTTGCTTATCTTGCACACGGACTACTCAGTTTATATATTTTGCTTATTTTTTTTTTTTTCATAGTTCTACACAACTTCTTCCTGTTTTCTCGATTGATCTGTGTTCAGTTTTTCAAGGCCTATCCACTGTGCCAACTTATAACTAAATCTGAGGGGGATGCGATGGGGAGGTTCCCTTGTAAGCAGTTGTCCTGATTTGTCCTCAGTTCCACAGGTGCAGAAAGAAAATGACTTGCTAAGTGGCCGGCCGAAGTGGCCGTGCGGTTAAAGGCGCTGCAGTCTGGAACCGCAAGACCGCTACGGTCGCAGGTTCGAATCCTGCCTCGGGCATGGGTGTTTGTGATGTCCTTAGGTTAGTTAGGTTTAACTAGTTCTAAGTTCTAGGGGACTAATGACCTCAGCAGTTGAGTCCCATAGTGCTCAGAACCATTTTTGAACTTGCTAAGTTTCAGTACCATCTGTTCCTTATTAAAAAGACAGTGGGTTACAAGATCACTCTGAAATTGCAACAAAAGTAACGATTTATCTTGGCCTAACTTGTTAACCCCCTCTCAGTCATCAGTGGCTATTTTTGGCTAAAATGTTTAAGAACTCAGATGAAAATAAATTTCCAATTCTGTTGTAATTTCACTCTGCAACTTGTTTCTTTAATAATGAACAGCTGGGGCTGAAGCTTACCGAAGGATTTTCTTTCTACATCCCAGTTGTACTTGACATACGAGAAAGTGCAGCAAATATCGTATGTCCTATCCTGTTCCTATCCCTATACAAAATGAGAAAGTGAATCTTCTTACTACCAATATTTTTTAATCCATCACTGATATTGACTTCGACAAATATCTGGCAAGACTCTGCAAGTCTTAGTGCGTTCACAGCTTCAGAGTTGCGAAAGAGTTTTATTCCACAGCAAAAATGCAGTGGTATTCCATTAGAAATACCAAATTTGGTGCCTGTGTACCTGTGAATAAAAGCGTCACAAAAACATGATAGTCATTATTTTATGAACTGCTTGAGACTATATTGTATCTTTACCATATGGAAAGATTATTATGATGGAGAAGTCCACTACTTCACTCTAAATGGGGGTGGAACAGAAACGCGATACACTGTCTGCTGCGAATTATTTTCATATTTCTCAGATGAGACACAGGGAGAAAATCCTTTTGTATGTTTCCATTTCAGTCGTTCACTTTTTAAAATACTGTGGGTTACAGGATTCATCCAAAATTGCAACAGAGTTGGCGATTCATTTCTGCCTGACTTGTTAACCATTTCTCATTTGAAGATGCTTCGTCAGTTATGAAGAATGGCTATGTTTTTCTTCTTGACAGGTTCAGTTCTGCTTTTTTGCGAAAACACAGTAAATGTCACAAACTCCCCTGCAATGGCTATTGTGCAAGAATCTTGGAACAGTGTCTTGTTAAACAAGCAATAGTCGACCAGAATGGTCAATACCTTATGGGAAACCTCATTGTGTCAATGTGCTGTAGTATATGAAATTTCACGTTTATTTTCGGACCAGCTATCACTAGCTATCAATGACTTTTTAAAAATTACAATACTGTATTGACAAAAGAAATAAAAACCATAGCTTCTGGTTTATCCATATAGATAAGAAAGTTCCGTATGTTAACCATACAGCAAAATACTCCCCTCTTTGTGTGCTCTCACTTGCCAAAATCTCATATCAATATATATATGAGGTATGTTTTAAGTATTTCACTCTCACGTATGTGCAGTCGGAAGTGTATGTGCTATACAAATTCCATTTTCTTGAGATTGAAGACGGATAGAGACCTCTTCCCAACTCTAAGGAAAAATTCGGTATGTTGACTAAATTTCATTCGCAACAACATTTGATGAAATATGCACCAAACGCAAAATCATAGCAATCCATATTTTTCACTGCAAACTTTTTCGAATTGCGTGCGCAGCGTCTTATTTAAATCAGGATATCACAATAAGTATGACTATTACCGAATTTTTGGGCATTTTACCACGAAGATGACGTATTTGAACAGTTCTCGGGTATCCGACCGGGTAGCGTCGTAATTTCTCCACAATATTTCGGCAGACGTACACGCTGCCATCTTCAGGTGGTTCCTGACGAACGCTGTGCTGTTCCTCTCGGCGCCGTATATGTACTAGCCGTTACCCCCTCCACCGTTCCTCTCCTGGTGTCTTCGGTGCGGCCGGCGCGGCGGCTACTGGAGGTGGTGGGGGAAGCGGCGCCTGGGTCTGAACTGGGGTCTGCAGTCTCCCTGCTGCCGCCGTCGGGGGTGGTCCTCGATCTCTGGGACCACATCTTTCTCTCCAGGCTGAGTGCAGGGTTCCAAGCCTGACTAAGTTGAAGGCCGCTGTCTTCATTAAGTAGATCGTCCTGTAGTCGGATTTCGATGGCCTCTTTAGTAACGCAGTCCCTGAAGTAGGAGGATTGACATAGTATTTTTGTTTTTTCATAGTCCATAGTATGGCCAGTCTTTATACAATGGTCAGCCACGGCTGATTTAGTGCCCTGGCGTAATTGGGTATGGCGCTTGTGTTCGCGGCACTAAATCAGCCGAGGCTGACCTTTGTATAAAGACTGGCCATACTATGGACTATGAAAAAACAAAAATACTCTATCAATCCTCCTACTTCTGGGACTAAAGAGGCCATCGAAATCCGACTACAGGACGATCTACTTAATGAAGACAGCGGCCTTCAAATGGCTCTGAGCACTATGGGACTTAACAGCTGTGGTCATCAGTCCCCTAGAACTTAGAACTACTTAAACCTAACTAACCTAAGGACATCACACACATCCATGCCCGAGGCAGAATTCGAACCTGCGACCGTAGCAGTCGCGCGGTTCCGGACTGAGCGCCTAGAACCGCGAGACCACAGCGGCCTTCAACTTAGTCGGGCTTGGAACCCTGCACTCAGCCTGGAGAGAAAGATGTGGTCCCAGAGATCGAAGACCGCCCCCGACGGCGGCAGCAGGTAGACTGCAGACACCAGTTTAGACCCAGACGCCGCGTCCCCCACTACTCCAGTAGCCGCCGCGCCGGCCGCACCGAAGACACCAGGAGAGGAACGGTGGAGGGGGTAACGATTATAGGGCGCCGAGAGGAACAGCACAGCATTCGTCAGGAACCACCTGAAGATGGCAGCGTGTACGTCTGCCGAAATATTGTGGAGAAACTACGACGCTACCCGCTCGGCTACCCGAGAACTGTTCAGATTGGAAATACGCCGGGAATACTTCAGGTCGCATATCAAGATGACATATGAAACTATAAGTAAGGCCTGCCGCTGTGGCCAGGCAGTTCTAGGCGCTTCAGTCTGGAACCACGTAACCGCTACGGTCGCAGGTTCGAATCCTGCCTCGGGCATGGATGTTTGTGATATCCTTAGGTTAGTTAGGCTGAAGTAGTTCTAAGTTCTAGGGGACTGATGACCTCAGATGAAAAGTCCCATAGTGCTCTGAGCCATTTGAACCATTTTTGAACTATAAGTGAAAATCATTTTTTTAACGATTAGTTCTGTAAAATCGTTTGAGAATGATTGCAGGGTATGCTCTTCGCTTCTGTCCGTGCAGCATACAGTCAACCGGCCCTTCGAAAGCGGGCAAAGAATGTCTTGCTCATTGCAGCTCGCCAGCAGCCGCGACACAGCGTCACCCAGCGCCGCCACCTGGCTGCCATTGTATGCTGACTCGTTAGATAACAAGGGGTTATTTATCGCAGTGGGTCAAGCCGCCCCGCGCTGGCCCCCCCTCCCCCCCCCACACACAGGGGTGAAAGCTGTATGGGAGAAGAGGCAACAAGCCAGGTAGTTACTTCCCGACCACTAGAGGCGCTATGGGTCAAACGAAGCTGCAATTGACCAATGAGAACTGTCCAATGGCGGTTATTGATATTATATCTTGCTCTGTACTGAAGTCCACGGTTACAGTCGTCTTTGTATATGTTTCATATTTACATACTACTGATCTTCATTATAAACAGGTTTATTACTTTAAATTTCATAAAGTTCACTGTAGAACTGAAGAGATTTCCTGCTGAAAAAATATCCGCAATTAATCCTAAGGTAAGAAATTTAATTTTCTGTAAATAATCTCGTAGCCTATAAATGAAATGTATTCTCTTCTTTCATGAATGAAGCTGTGTGATTTCTGTTTGCTTACTTAAATAACTTTGATATGTCATCAGTAGTAGTTTTATTTGATGAAAAATTTTATGTTTTTCAGAATATTCAACACAACAAATTGACATAGAAATACTCCTGTAAATTCCCTGGCTGTTCATCAGGATATTACGTCGGTTCAACGGAGATAGTCAGGAACAAGCATTTCAACAGGCTTCCAAAACTACTTCAAGGATTGCTTCTGAAGCGGAAAAGTGTTTGTAAACTGTGACCTGGTGTGAATTGTGCTACGTATTTTGTTTGTGAATATCATTTTTTCGAGGAAGATTTTATGAATAAAACAGGCTAAACAGGGGTGAGTTTCCAAAACATGTGGCAGGTGTTCAATGTGAAATTGTTAATATCATTAGTGAATCAGGTGAAACTGTTGCTCATAGTGAAATTTTTATTGTGTGCTTAACAAATAAAAAGTAAGTTTTGTTTTCATTTCACTGTTTTTATCCACCTTTGCTATTTTTGGTACTTAATATTGATGTCTTCTTTTTTGTGTTGAAGCGTTTACAGTTGTAAGATGTAGGAACTTTTTTAAGAAATTCATGGTGAGTAGTGCACGTTTCCTGGGCAATTACTCAGAGATTACAGTCCTGAAACATAGTTGTAACAAATTTTAGAGTTCTTCATTCATTAACACTGTGACATAGATTTCTTAATTGAACCTCTTTAACTGCCGATTATTCTCTTAATAATAGTTTTTTTTTCTTCCATTGACCGCACAGCTTATAAGATGTCAAAGTATGACATTATTCAGGAATGTTTGTGGTCCAATTTATATGCAACAATTTTTATTTAGCTTGAAACAGTTATTTAGACTACAAGCTTGTTTCGACTTACTGTCAGTTTCACGTGTTGCGTCTAGTTTTGTAACTCACAAAACGTCCTGGAGCCCTTATATGTTGATAGAAATCAATATAAGTGTGTCAGTTTGCAAGTCTATTCTTGATGTTTGCGCCTGACTGTTGCTACTCAAGAAAAGATCATAGAAGCAGCGACCGTCATACGCAAACTTCAAGAATATACTTGTAAACCGACACACTTATATTGATTTCTATCAACATATAAGAGCTCCAGGATGTTTTGTGCGTCATAAACACTAGACGCAACACTTGAAACTGACAGTAAGTCGAAACAAGCTTGTAGCTTAAATAGCTGAAGCTAAATAAAATTGTTGCAGCTACATTGGACTACAAATATTCCTGAATAATAGGTTGTCACTGCTGTATTGCAGTGTGCTGTAGCTGTGTTTAAATTATTTTATTATGATGCTAGCCAAAATAATTACATAGCACGCCCAGAAAACTGAGATAAGAAAATTAAAAGAAAAAAAAACAGCGTACACAAGCTAGGAGGGATGCAACCCGCAATGTTTATCCTTTTTTAGTTCATCTCCATACCACTAGAGGCGCTGCTATCGGTCAGTGTTGTCCTCTTTTAGAGGCGCTGCTATCGGTCAGTGTTGTCCTCTTTTTCACACGGGAGTTGCGGTTCTCTCTTCTGTGGGCACGGGGGTACAGTAAGAGTCTCTTGTGACAGAACCCCTGTTGACTGTGTGTGCAGGCTTCATCGTGGTGGCGGCCTGCGTGATGACGTTCGAGGCGCGGGACAGCGCGGCCAAGGTAGTTCCGGCGCGGCTCAAGGTGACGGGGTCGGCGCGTGCGGGCGGGCAGTCGCCGCAGCCGGGCGCGCATGCGCACCAGGCGGCGTTGGCCGCAGGCAAGCAGGGCAGCTACCGGTCGGACGCGGGCAGCGCGCGCCGCAGCGCCAGCTGCCAGACACGCTGGGACAACCACCTCGGCCTCTTCCGCGCCATGCAGCTCAGCAACGGCGCCGTCGACTGCGGCACGGCGGTGAGCCGCCCCACTCCTCTTATACCGCCAGCGTCCCTCAGCCGAACTACTGCGGCTCCCACCTTGTCTGAAAGAGACAGCCAACAACCTTGAAACCGTCCTCACACGGGACTTATTTATCATTAAGGGTGATAGGACGTCAAACGGGCCGACTTGGAGCAGAAGAGGCACCACAGGACATTTTATTTTCTACTGTCTATACTTTTACAAATAAATTCATAAAACTTTGACAGCATGACCGGGAAGGATTCAGGATTCACATTCATAGCAGTGGCATTTTTCACTTACTGTTGATTGCATTTGTTGCTATAAGTACATTTTTCTTCACAAGTAAGAGAGATTCTTTGATGAATTTTGCACAGTATACAAACCATACTTACAGGTGTATGAAACTCTAGAATTTTCCAAATCTATTAAAAACTGTGGTAAAAACTGAGATAATTAACAACAAATTTAATTTTTTTCTAAACATAAAGTTTAAAACGTAACCGCTCATTCATTTTTTCATAAATTAAATAGATTCTGGAGTTTCAGACACCTGTAAGTACGGTTTGTATGCTGTGCAAAATTCATCGAACAGTCTCTCTTACTTATGAAGAAAAGTGTACCTATAGCAACAAATGCAGCCAATAGTAAGTGAAAAAATGATGAAATTTCACAGGTAAAAAAAATTATTTTGTTATGTTTTTGAACTTTTGCTGCTACGAGTGTGAATCCTGAATCCTTCCTGGTCATGCTGACAAAGTTTTATGAATTTACTTGTAAAAATATAGACAGTGGAAATTAAAATGTCCTCTGGTGCCTCTCCTGCTCCAAGTCAGCCCGTTTGACGTCCTACCCCCCTTGAACTTTTTTATAGGATGGGGCCCCTGTACGCCCACACCAACGTGGTGACGAAACCAAAAGTGCTACTGTCACCTCCGTAAAACATGTTAGTTTTTGAATCAGGAGTCACAGGATGCGGGCTGTGGTGTTACCCATGCGTCTGGGTAAGATTACTCATTAACATGGTCCATCAGGAGACAGAAAGTCGACGAAAGTAATCGAAGGGTAGCGGTTGTAACAGCAGAGGAAGAAAAAGTGCCGAGGCAAGCGACAAGGGAAAAAAACCTCTGCGACGGTAAGACGGGTAGTAATGGCAGTAGCGGCTTGCTAGCTGTGACAGTGCATGCAAGGTGTAGTTATGTTAGTGCGAGGTATCGTGCATCGTTACCTTTGTCGTCGCGGAAGCTCGTTGTAGGCCTTGCTGCAGTTGCTGCAACAGTCCAAGGTCGTCATACATTAGTGGGCGATCGGTCATACATCGGCTCACAGACAGTGTATGGGGTGTGTGTGGCTGGTTTGCGTGCTGTGTACAGTACGGTTTCCCTGCGGTTCCCTGTTTTTCGGCGGGTCGAGCAACTGGGGTTACCAGTAGTAGCTGTATTGCAGGGGCTCGCCAGTACTGTCATGTTAGCGTGCTATGGACCATATACACTCCTGGAAATGGAAAAAAGAACACATTGACACCGGTGTGTCAGACCCACCATACTTGCTCCGGACACTGCGAGAGGGCTGTACAAGCAATGATCACACGCACGGCACAGCGACACCCCAGGAACCGCGGTGTTGGCCGTCGAATGGCGCTAGCTGCGCAGCATTTGTGCACCGCCGCCGTCAGTGTCAGCCAGTTTGCCGTGGCATACGGAGCTCCATCACAGTCTTTAACACTGGTAGCATGCCGCGACAGCGTGGACGTGAACCGTATGTGCAGTTGACGGACTTTGAGCGAGGGCGTATAGTGGGCATGCGGGAGGCCGGGTGGACGTACCGCCGAATTGCTCAACGCGTGGGGCGTGAGGTCTCCACAGTACATCGATGTTGTCGCCAGTGGTCGGCGGAAGGTGCACGTGCCCGTCGACCTGGGACCGGACCGCAGCGACGCACGGATGCACGCCAAGACCGTAGGATCCTACGCAGTGCCGTAGGGGACCGCACCGCCACTTCCCAGCAAATTAGGGACACTGTTGCTCCTGGGGTATCGGCGAGGACCATTCGCAACCGTCTCCATGAAGCTGGGCTACGGTCCCGCACACCGTTAGGCCGTCTTCCGCTCACGCCCCAACATCGTGCAGCCCGCCTCCAGTGGTGTCGCGACAGGCGTGAATGGAGGGACGAATGGAGACGTGTCGTCTTCAGCGATGAGAGTCGCTTCTGCCTTGGTGCCAATGATGGTCGTATGCGTGTTTGGCGCCGTGCAGGTGAGCGCCACAATCAGGACTGCATACGACCGAGGCACACAGGGCCAACACCCGGCATCATGGTGTGGGGAGCGATCTCCTACACTGGCCGTACACCACTGGTGATCGTCGAGGGGACACTGAATAGTGCACGGTACATCCAAACCGTCATCGAACCCATCGTTCTACCATTCCTAGACCGGCAAGGGAACTTGCTGTTCCAACAGGACAATGCACGTCCGCATGTATCCCGTGCCACCCAACGTGCTCTAGAAGGTGTAAGTCAACTACCCTGGCCAGCAAGATCTCCGGATCTGTCCCCCATTGAGCATGTTTGGGACTGGATGAAGCGTCGTCTCACGCGGTCTGCACGTCCAGCACGAACGCTGGTCCAACTGAGGCGCCAGGTGGAAATGGCATGGCAAGCCGTTCCACAGGACTACATCCAGCATCTCTACGATCGTCTCCATGGGAGAATAGCAGCCTGCATTGCTGCGAAAGGTGGATATACACTGTACTAGTGCCGACATTGTGCATGCTCTGTTGCCTGTGTCTATGTGCCTGTGGTTCTGTCAGTGTGATCATGTGATGTATCTGACCCCAGGAATGTGTCAATAAAGTTTCCCCTTCCTGGGACAATGAATTCACGGTGTTCTTATTTCAGTTTCCAGGAGTGTAGTTTCTTGCCAGTAGTGTCTTTGGTCTATTATGTTTCCATCTATGGTTGTGGTCGTAGTTACCCAGAGAAAGGATAAACGGGTTACGCGAGTGTCTCGTCTTATTGTACAGTCGTGTAGAGAGTTTTTGGATTACCTGCAAGATGGTATCCAGCCGATATTCCCGGTGGTCCGCGGTGCGTGTGTAGCGAGGAGCGTTGCTTATGATTCTGAGTATTTTGTTCTGTATAAGCGGCAGACGGCGCAGGCGTGTGGGCGCAGCGTATCCCCAGACAAGGGACCTAGACACCCTCCTATTCAGTGTGCTACGCCTGTTAAGCATAGGGTAGCGTTGTTTGAGCCTCGCGTTTGCTTTGTTGGTCACGTGTTGAATGTGGTCCCCCCAGAGTAGTTTCCGGCCCAGCCAGACACCGAGGTATTTGACATTCTCGCGGAAACGTATTGAGCGTGCATGTAGTGTTATTGGGTTGCAGGAACAGAACGGCTTGGCACTTGTCGACGTTTACTCTAACACGCCATTTCACCAGCCAAGGCTCTGCCGCTCTGAGTGCAGTCTGTAGTAGTGAGTTAATGTTAGACGGCTTCCAATCTTGCGCAAGGATGGCAGTATCATCCACGTAGATTGCCACCGTCGTGTATGTGTAGCTGGGAGGTCGTTGATGTAGAGGTTAAACAGTAAGAGCCCTAGGATGCTTCTATGGGGTACTCCTGCCTGGATACCATGTCGTGTCGATTGTTTGCCCTGCACGTCGGTGTTGAAACTCCTGTCGTGAGGTATGAGTATATGAGACGTACGAGCCCGTCGGGGAACCCTGCGTCGCTGAGTTTGCGTATGAGGCCGTTGTGCCACAGACGATCGAAAGCCTTTTCGATGTCCAGGAACACCGACCCAGTTGTTTTGTTTGTGTCTTATCCATGTGTTATGTCTTCAACGACGCGGAGGAGTTGTGTTGTCGAGTGGTGATTCCTGAAACCGAATTGCTCCGGTCTCAGGATGTCGTTTGTGATGAAGTGCCTGGTGAGTCGTTTTCGTATTACCTCCTCAACGATCTTGCTGAGCGCGCTCAACAGACTGCTGGGTAGGTAATTTTGTGGGAGGGAGTGGTATTTCCCCGGCTTCCTGAACATCAGGACCTTGGCCGTCTTCCAAATGCATGCCAGCTGTGGTTTATATCGCGGTTGGTGCACGCTCAGAGTCGAGCCGGTGCACAACACGGAACGTGCTCCTCATCATGATTTGCGACACAGCGGCAACTGTCGGCTGCAACTGGCTCGCAAATCACACGTTGTTTTTTTTTTTTTTTTTTTTTACACAAATGGACGGGCGCAAAGCTGCTACGTTACCACTGTTCAAACTCTCTTTCGTTCCTTGTCCTGTTGTTCTGTCTGTTATATACGTAAGTAAAAAATTCAATGTCCATGAACATGTTATGAGACAAAAAGGGAAGTTCCACGTCCTGTCAGTAAGGACATCAAGCCTTAAAAGTTCCACTAAAAAAACAATCAAACATAACTTTACAATCGTCTTCCACATAAGTTGAAAATTACTTCGCCGTTCCCATTTTTAGTAAAATCCTAAGCTCATTGTTACTAGGTTACTGCTTTGACTCAATAGCAGAATTTTCAGAATAAGTGAAATAGAGGACTTAGGACAACAAAGTACAAAATAACCTGTTGTACCTATTGCAACTAGTGCAAGCTCTCTTGCAGATACAGCCAAAAATAACCTATGTACTGCAATATCACTCTTACATTTTCTCTGTACTTCATTTGTGTGTGTGTGTTTGTTTGTTCGTGTGTGTGTGTGTGTGTGTGTGTGTGTGTGTGTGTGTGTGTGTGTTCGTGTATACTCATGCTCATATGGTGAAACAACGCTCTGGTGGGCGGTTCACGGGTTTAAATCACCTCGGGGTATGACCATGCGGTGCATTTGATCTGCGGTCGTCGCACGGTGGCCCTGGCAGCAGTCCACACACGCAGAGGTGTGTTGGTGCATGTCAGACTACAGTGCAGCGAGTAAGTGTGCACACGTTTTCAGACGTGCTAATGGTGACTGTGATATTGATGACGTTATGGGGGGCAGAATACTATGGCGACTGGAGGGTGTTCAAACACAGCAGATCATAGCATGGGCCCTCCGTGTGCCACAAAGTGTGATCTCAAGATTATGGCAGCAGATAGGAAACGTGTCCATGCGCTACAGTACGAGACGTCCACAGTGTACAACACCACAAGAAGACCGATATCTCACCATCAGTGCCCGCAGACGGCCACGGTGTGCTGCAGGTAGCCTTGCTCGGGACCTTTCCGCAGCCACTGGAATAGTTGTCTCCAGACACACAGTCTACAGACGACTGAACAGACATGGTTTATTCGCCCGGAGACCCGCAAGGTGTGTTCCACTGGCCCCTGCTCACAGGAGAACCCGTAAAGCCTGGTTTCAAGAACACAGTACATGGCCAGTTTATGTTCACGGACGAGTCCAGGCATAGTCTGAACAGTGATTCCCGCCGGGTTTTCATCTGGCGTGAACCATGATCCAGATACCAACCCGTTAATGTCATTGAAAGGGACCTGTATGGAGGTCGTGGTTTGATGGTGTTGGGTGGGATTACGATTGGTGCACGTACACCCTTGCATGTCGTTGACAGAGGAACTGTAACAGGTCAGGTGTATCGGGTCCAGAGTATGCAAACCCGTTGTGTGGCCTTTGTATGTGTGCATAGTAATCAAATGGTTCAAATGGCTCTGAGCACTATGGGAATTAACTTCTGAGGTCATCAGTCGCCTAGAACTAATTAAACCTAACTAACCTAAGGACATCACACACACATCCATGCCCGAGGCAGGATTCTAACCTGCGACCGTAGCGGCCCCTTGGCTCCAGACTGTAGCGCCTAGAGCCGCACGGCCACTCCGGCCGGCCATAGTAATCACATCCCATATTTATGTCGGGGTCCATGCGCAGGAAACAGTGGCGTTTTGTAGCACATGTGTTTCGGGACGGTTTTCTCAACTTATCACCAATACCGTGGACTTACAGATCTATGTCGTGCTTGTTCCCTATGTGCCTATGCTATTAGCGCCAGTTTTGTGCAGTGCCACGCTATGTGGCACCACATTCTGCAATTATCCTTAATTTATGAGCATGAGTGTATATTTTTGCACACAGTCATAAGCAGTGTAATGTTTATTATGTATGCCATAATCTAGAAAGTTTTTGGATGAATAAATAAATACTGAATTGCGATGAAGTGAATCACTAACGTAGAAACTACCCTCGCAATACGTTGCTCTATATTCGCAGGCGTGTTCACAAAAGCGAACGCACGCAACTCCTGAGAGCGAGCAGTATTATATTTACGTAATACTGAATACTAAAGAATATATTTCTATTAAACTGATACGAAAGCCTTAATGGCTCTGAGCACTATGGGACTCAACTGCTGAGGTCATTAGTCCCCTAGAACTTAGAACTAGTTAAACCTAACTAACCTAAGGACATCACAAACATCCATGCCCGAGGCAGGATTCGAACCTGCGACCGTAGCGGTCTTGCGGTTCCAGACTGCAGCGCCTTTAACCGCACGGCCACTTCGGCCGGCCGAAAGCCCTAGAACGTTTTCTGAAACCCTAAAGTGAATACAAAAATCTATTGATATAGAGAACGCGAACCAACCACATCTGACTTGGTAACGCCACGCCCCACTACACTAGATGATCATAATACCACTACCCCGTGTATTTCATGTCATTATTTCCTAAAGGCTTTAACTGCCGATATATTGTTCACGGGTAATTATAACAGTCTTATCAAGAACGATGCGCGGTTGATAAATCTTCAATGTGCCGTTGCCTTGAAACAGCGTACTTTCACAACATGCAAATTTTACGACAGGGTCGCCACGAATTCGTCTGGCGAGTCGTGCCCTGGCCTAGGTGCCTTAGTGCTCAGTCGGACGACAGTACATTTCCCCACGGCCACGCCACGCTGCCTGAACGTGAAGACGGGTAAACGGCGAACGCGCTGCGTTTAAATGGCAATGTACTCATACTGCGTACTACTTGGTTTCATATTTCACATTTCTCAACAATACAGATCACAAACGAAACAAATTTTCGGTATTAATTTCTGAAGACATAATGTAATTTCTACCTGGTACAAACTGTCAGCATACAGGCAGACGGAGACGGTTTCACAGATTTTCGCCCAGGTTGTCATATAATAGTGACTTGTTTGCTTTCGTAATTGAAAAAAAAGCCTATCACACACACACACACACAGATATACATAAACATGATGATCGAAATATTTTATAACGTTGCAAACTCATTATGGAGACCCAGAAACTCTCCCTGAGGACGGCGTCCTGGACAGTTTTAACGTAAAGGGAATTGTCTTTAAAATGCAAATTACGAGGGCAGTTCAATAAGTAATGCAACACATTTTTTTTCTCGGCCAATTTTGGTTGAAAAAACCGGAAATTTCTTGTGGAATATTTTCAAACATTCCCGCTTCGTCTCGTATAGTTTCATTGACTTCCGACAGGTGGCAGCGCTGTACGGAGCTGTTAAAATGGCGTCTGTAACGGATGTGCGTTGCAAACAACAGGCAGTGATCGAGTTTCTTTTGGCGGAAAACCAGGGCATCTCAGATATTCATAGGCGCTTGCAGAATGTCTACGGTGATCTGGCAGTGGACAAAAGCACGGTGAGTCGTTGGGCAAAGCGTGTGTCATCATCGCCGCAAGGTCAAGCAAGACTGTCTGATCTCCCGCGTGCGGGCCGGCCGTGCACAGCTGTGACTCCTGCAATGGCGGAGCGTGCGAACACAGTCGTTCGAGACGATCGACGGATCACCATCAAACAACTCAGTGCTCAACTTGACATCTCTGTTGGTAGTGCTGTCACAATTGTTCACCAGTTGGGATATTCAAAGGTTTGTTCCCGCTGGGTCCCTCGTTGTCTAACCGAACACCATAAAGAGCAAAGGAGAACCATCTGTGCGGAATTGCTTGCTCGTCATGTGGCTGAGGGTGACAATTTCTTGTCAAAGATTGTTACAGGCGATGAAACATGGGTTCATCACTTCGAACCTGAAACAAAACGGCAATCAATGGAGTGGCGCCACACCCACTCCCCTACCAAGAAAAAGTTTAAAGCCATACCCTCAGCCGGTAAAGTCATGGTTACAGTCTTCTGGGACGCTGAAGGGGTTATTCTGTTCGATGTCCTTCCCCATGGTCAAACGATCAACTCTGAAGTGTATTGTGCTACTCTTCAGAAATTGAAGAAACGACTTCAGCGTGTTCGTAGGCACAAAAATCAGATCGAACTTCTCCTTCTTCATGACAACGCAAGACCTCACACAAGTCTTCGCACCCTAGAGGAGCTCACAAAACTTCAGTGGACTGTTCTTCCTCATGCACCCTACAGCCCCGATCTCGCACCGTCGGATTTCCATATGTTTGGCCCAATGAAGGACGCAATCCGTGGGAGGCACTACGCGGATGATGAAGAATTTATTGATGCAGTACGACGTTGGCTCCAACATCGACCAGTGGAATGGTACCGTGCAGGCATACAGGCCCTCATTTCAAGGTGGCGTAAGGCCGTAGCATTGAATGGAGATTACGTTGAAAAGTAGTGTTGTGTAGCTAAAAGATTGGGGAATAACCCGGTGTATTTCAATGCTGAATAAAACAACCCCTGTTTCAGAAAAAAATGTGTTGCATTACTTATTGAACTGCCCTTGTACATCGCAGATCAATTACATACATCTGCGCATGCAACGCGGCGTTTTCAACTGAGACGGCAAACGGTCTCGAAGCAGATGTAACATTGGCAGTATCCATGTAACTCTTTCTAGGCCGCAGTGAATTCTTGAAACCTCGCATTTTCTTTACGCCTGTGAGCTTAGGGAAGTAGATTGTGATTTTTTCCAGAATTTGTCCCTTCTACAATGCGATTTTATTTTTAAATGGGTACGTATCAAATCAGAGATAAGTTGTTTCTCAGTTTGTAATGTATTACTATGTGCAGTGTGCAACCAAGACCTCTTGAAATGTGTGTTCTGCAATCCATTCTGGATGTTCCAATTTTCGTTCCTGCACTCCTCCTTCGTTCATCAATTCGACAACAGCAGGCTTCAAACCGAAGAATCGTTTCAAGTTCCAGGCATGCCCCTTGACTTAAGCAACGTACTTTGCGGTAATGTACTAAGTCTCCATACTCTCCGCTCAATTCTATAGAAAACTGTTTCAACAGACAGTGGGATAAAGCACACGACCTTCTGAAATTCAATTCAATTTCTTCACGTGCCATGTGCCCGCAAATTTAGCACAAAAGTACCGAAAAATGAACCCTATCTCTCGATCGTTGCAATTGATTGCTCTTTCATACTCAGGTTAAGTCTTAATTCTTTCTGCACAGTGTTGCAATGTCGTTTCATAGCAAAATTACTCTACACATCGATTATGCAAGTTGTCAGGTGGCAGAATAAATGGTCAGATTCGCACCTTACATGAGAGCATTATACATCGCAACGAGAAGGTGACTATGACACCTGATGTAATTTGGCGGTTATGAGAACATTTGCCCATCAGTATGAAATGCAAAAAGGGATGACAGTCAATCAATGGTAACTA
The DNA here is from genome assembly GCF_023898315.1 of Schistocerca nitens. NCBI lineage: Eukaryota > Metazoa > Arthropoda > Insecta > Orthoptera > Acrididae > Schistocerca > Schistocerca nitens. Next base: position 179,630,743 of record NC_064617.1, on the reverse strand, counting down.
ACACACTGTTCCTATACAATGCATACCTTTGAGCGGAAGGTGGAACAGGCAACATGAGTTGTTTTTAATTTGAAAAACCAGGTGGACAACGGCGTAGCGAAGGCGCTGCAGGAGTCGCGACGAAAACCACTTAAATGGATCGCAGGAGGTACGTTAGCGACCCCGACTAGGTGATTCAGGAGGGAGGACCGCGTGTAGCTTCACATCTGCACAAGGGCAGAGAAAAAGCTTTAGAAAGGTGAGTTTCGTAATTCCAACGGGATAAAAAAAAAAAAAAAAAAAAAAACCACTAACGCATTTCGATCACGTGTCCAGTGAGTGCGACACACGGAACGGTCAATGTGCTTTAGAAGTCTAGAATGGGCACAAAACGTCCGATTGGGGGAAACGCACTAGGAAGGAGAAAAATATTGAAGTTTCGACGAAGCTTGATAGAAGGGACATTGCGATTGGTAGAGAGAGTTGCCACAAAATAAGAGGAACGCTCCTATTGGTCGAAAAAAGCCGTGACGTGAAGAACGAATGAACCCAAATGGGGGAGAAGGGCAAGAGAGAAATTTTCGAGGACTCTTCTCTGAACTGGTATCAAGCGCAGAACGGAGTACTCAACGCTCTTTTTTTTTTTTTTTTTTTTTTGTGGGGTTTAAGGGCGCTCAACTACTGAGGTCATTAGCGCCCAGTCACAGTTGTTAGAGCACATGGAATCTAGTAAAACTCAAGGGGAGGGGGGGACACCAGAAAGTCCTGACAAAGATGCAGATAAAAGACGTAAAAAAGTTAGATGTCTTTGGACAAGCCAGTCAAAGTTATAAAACGCAGAACACGAGCAGCTGCTCGAGCGTCATCAGCTAAAATATCCGGTAAAGTAGATGGCAGGGACAGGACAACACGAGATTGACTAAAGCGGGGACACGACAATAAAACATGGCGCACTGTTAATGCTTGACCACAAGGGCACTGCGGGGCTGGGTCACCGGAGAGCAGGTAGCGGTGGCTAAACCGGCAATGCCCAATCCGCAACCTGGTCAGAAGGACCTCTTCTCGCCGAGATGGATGGGAGGAGGATGTCCAAGCAGTTGGGAGCGGTTTTACTGCCCGGAGCTTGTTTCCTTGGAGGGATGACCAAGCATCCCACCACAACGATACAAGCCTCTTACAAACAACCCCACGAACGTCAGATGACGGGACACAATGGGAGGCTGGCCGAGGCAGGAGGGCTGCAGCCTTGGCTGCAGCATCTGCAGCCTCATTCCCAGGCACTCCTACATGTCCGGGAACCCACAGAAAGCTGACAGGTGAACCATTATCAGCGAAAGAATGGAGGGACTGCTGGATCCGTTGCACCAAGGGATGGACCGGATAGGGAGCTCCAAGGCTCTGAAGAGCACTGAGGGAATCAGAGCAGAGTACATACGATGAATGGCGGTGGCGGCGGGCATACTGAACGGCCTGATGGAGAGCAAAAAGCTCGGCCGTAAAGCTGGAACATTGGTCGAGGAGCCGGTATTTGAAGGTGGCGGCCCCGACGACAAAGGCACAGCCGACACCATCGTACCATCGTCAGTTTTGGAGCCATCGGTGTAAATAAAGGTGTGACCGGCAAGTCGAGCACGAAGTTCGACAAACCGTGAGCAATACACTGCAGCCGGAGTACCCTCCTTCGGGAGTGAGCTGAGGTCGAGATAGATATGAACCGGAGCCTGGAGCCAAGGTGGTGTCGGGCTCTCACCCTCCCTGAAGGTGGTAGGGAGGGCAAAATCCAATTGTCGAAGCAGGTGACGGAAGCGGACTCCAGGGGGCAGCAGGGCAGACACATACAACCCGTACTGACGGTCGAGAGAATCGGCGAAGAAGGACTGATAAGAGGGGTGGTCGGGCATTGACAACAGCCGGCAGGCATACCGACACAGCAGTACGTCGCGTCGGTAGGTCATTGGTAATTCGGCAGCTTCAGCATAAAGACTCTCGACAGGACTAGTGTAGAAGGCTCCGGTCGCAAGACGTAACCCCCGATTGTGGATGGAGTTGAGACGGCGTAAAAGGGATGGCCGAGCAGACGAGTAGACGAAGCTCCCATAATCCAGCTTCGATCGGACTATGGACCGATACAAGCGAAGCAGGACAATGCGATCCGCTCCCCAAGATGAACCACTAAGAACTCTGAGGACATTAAGGGAACGTGTACAACGGGCCGCCAAATAAGAGACGTGCGGAGACCAACAAAGTTTACTGTCCAATGTGAGCCCTAGAAACTTAGTTGTTTCCACGAATGGGAGAACAACGGGACCGAGATGTAAGGATGGCGGAAGGAACGCTTTATATCGCCAAAAGTTGATACAAACCGTCTTCTCTTCAGAGAACCGGAAGCCATTTGCCACGCTCCATGAGTATAGGCTGTCTAGACAACGCTGAAGGCAGCGCTCCAGGAGGCATGTTCTCTGGGCACTGCAGTAGATCGCGAAGTCATCGACAAAGAGAGAGCCTGAGACATTAGGTGGAATGCAATCCATAATTGGATTGATCGCGATGGCAAAAAGGGCTACGCTCAAGACGGAGCCCTGAGGCACTCCGTTCTCCTGGAGGAAGACGTCGGACAATACGGAACCCACACGTACCCTAAACTTTCGATCCGTTAAAAAGAATCAATAAAAAGGGGCAGGCGACCGCGTAGGCCCCACCTGTGCATAGTGCGGAGGATACCTCCTCTCCAACAGGTATCATAAGCCTTCTCCAAATCACTCAACGCTCTGCACAACACAGAGAAGAAATTTATGTGGACACTGCGTTCACAGCGGCTGCAGTCCAGCTATAAATTAGCTGTAGCAACGTTTAGCTCCAACTGTGGAGAAACGAACCAGCCAAATTAGTTAATTGTTGTTGCGCGAACTGAGAGGACACTATAATATGCACGCTGCTCCAACCGTGCACATGTATATCGCTACATAATAAGACTAGGGCTGAGTACATGTTTTCTCGCATAACGAGAAACATAGGGAAAGTTTCTGCTGTAAAGTTCAGCAAAGGCCAGATTAGTTTTGTAGGAATTTCAGCGGGAGAGGGCGGCCTTGCAGTCGGCAGCTCGTCGCAGCTTAAGGTAAATACCGCGTGCAGAGGCATAAACTTAGTTGGTTCATCTGCTTGTGTCCACTGTAAACTCTAGCTGCCTTGGCTAATGTTGCGCCCAAATTTGTCACATATCTAACCATCCACCATAGACAGATTGTCATCTTAAATAGTACCGAACTTTGAACCGGAATCGGACGATTTTCGTAGTACTGACCAACATCATAACGTATGTGAAGGAGCAATTTTGTAAAGAAACTTCTAATTAAACTTTCATATTATTGTGCTTAGTATTAATGGTCTTTCAAAGAGTTAATGTTTAATAGTGTTGTGTATAGGATTATCTCACGTTTTGATGTTGGCGAGATGCGTTGTCCATTGCGCTGTTTGTATGTTGTTGAGTTGAAAACTGTGTAAAAGCTGTAATTTTTGTGCTAAAATTTGCGACATTAAACTTGTCACACCAACTTACACAGTTGTTCTCAATTCTAGAATAAGCACCCACGTTACAAAGTGCATAACAGATATTGAGAATACTCGCCACTCTCTTCTTTCATTTTTAAAAGCTTCTGACGATAGACCGATGGCTGCCTCTTTTTGTGCACACAGCCACTGGACCTGTAAACGTCCTTGATGCGATGAACAAACAGGGAAGGGTAAACAGCATTGACACCGCAATTCATGCCGACCGAAAAGTGTCGCACCACGATACTAAATGAAATGTCACACTGTACTGACAAGGGAACCTCCCCATCGCACCCCCCTCGGATTTAGTTATAAGTTGGCACAGTGGATAGGCCTTGAAAAACTGAACACAGATCAATCGAGAAAACAGGAAGAAGTTTTGTGGAACTATGAAAAAAATAAGCAAAATATACAAAATGAATAGTCCATGCGCAAGATAGGCAACATCAAGGCTGCTCTGAACTCAGGAGCATCGTGGTCCCGTGGTTAGCGTGAGCAGCTGTGGAACGGAAGGTCCTTGGTTCAAGTCTTCCCTCGAGTGAAAAGTTTAATTTTTTATTTTCAGACAATTATCAATGTTCAGGTACTTACACATAATCAGCTTCGCTCTCCAAAATTCCAGGACATGTTCAGAATTGCTTGGACATATGGAGGATTTGACGGTCTACACACGTAAAATTTTGAAAACGTAAAAAACTAATGTTTTGACAGAGCACAGGGAAAACCGTGCGACTGTGAAACTGTTGCATTCATTTGTTGCAGTTTATGTGACAAACTCTTATGTTTTCATCACTTTTTTGGGAGTGATTATCACATCCACAAGAAAACTTAAATCGGGCAAGGTAGACGAATCTTTTTACCCATCCGCCAAGTGTACAAGTTAGGTGGGTCGACAACGTATTCCTGTCATGTGATGCACATGCCGTCACCAGTGTCATAGAGAATATGTCAGACGTGTTTTCCTGTGGAGGAATCGGTTGACCTATTACCTTGCGATCAAATGTTTTCGGTTGCCATTGGAGAGGCTCGTCCTTTCGTCTACTAATCGCACGGTTTTGCGGTGCGGTCGCAAAACACAGACACTAAACTTATTACAGTGAACCAGAGACGTCAATGAACGAACGGACGGATCATAACTTTGCCAAAATAAAGAAAATAAAATTTTCAGTGGAGGGAAGACTTGAACCAAGGACCTCTCGTTCCTCAGCTGATCACGCTAACCACAGGACCACGGAGCTCCTACGCTCATAATAGCCTTGATGTTGCCTATCTTGCACATGGACTACTCAGTTTGTATATTTTGCTTATTTTTTTTCATAGTTCCACAAAACTTCTTCCTGTTTTCTCGATTGATCAGTGTTCAGTTTTTCAAGGCCTATCCATTGTGCCAACTTATAACTAAATCTGAGGGGGGTGCGATGGGGAGGTTCCCTTGTGAGAACTTCCGGGAATTACCGAGCAAATTTGAGGCAGGCCGAGCTTGGGCCTGCCCGTGGCTCACACATGGTGCCCGCAAGCCGTTTGGTACACCGTGGCCGGCTCTGTTATGTCCATTCACATTGTGACCACCTGTCAAAAGCCTGAATAGCCACCTGTTACAGCGCGGAACACTGCGAGGCGAGCAGCAAGAGAGTCAGTCGAGTACTGGACAGTACGGACGCGAATGTGCACCCATGCCATCTCCAATACCGTGGCCAAATGCGCTAGGTTTCTTGTTGAGGACCCATGAAGTGAATGGCCCGATCAAGGTGGTCCCACAGGTTCACTGTTAGGTTTAAAAGCGGATATATTGGTGTCCAGGTGTGTGTGAAAAACTCATCCTGGTGCTTTTCGAACCACGCACGCACACTCCGAGCTGTATAAGACCTTACACTGTCCTGCTGGTAGATGCCATCGTGCCGAGCAAAAACAGACAGCTTGTAGGGGTGGACATGGTCCCCAGGGAGACATGCATACTTGTGTTGATCCATTGTGTCTTCCAGAAAGATGAGATCACGCCGGGAACACGGAAACATTCTCGAGACCATAACGCACGCAGGATGTATGCTATCAGACGTTTCGCGCCGTACTCGCCAACGGCCATCTGTTCATCGACATCTACATCTACATACATACTCCGCAATCCACCATACGGTGCGTGGTGGAGGGTACCTCGTACCACGACTAGCATCTTCTCTCCCTGTTCCACACCCAAACAGAACGAGGGAAAAATGACTGCCTATATGCCTCTGTACGAGCCCTAATCTCTCTTACCTTATCTTTGTGGTCTTTCCGCGAAATGTAAGTTGGTGGCAGTAAATTTGTACTGTAGTCAGCCTCAAATGCTGGTTCTCTAAATTTCCTCAGTAGCGATTCACGAAAAGAACGCCTTCTTTCCTTTAGAGACTCCCACCCGAGTTCCTGAAGCATTTTCGTAACACTCGCGTGATGATCAAACCTACCAGTAACAAATCTAGCAGCCCGCCTCTGAATTGAATCCGACCTGATAGGGATCCCAAACGCTCGAGCAGTACTCATGAATAGGTCGTATTAGTGTTTTGTAAGCGGTCTCCTTTACAGATGAACCACATCTTCCCAAAATTCTACCAATCAACGACTATCCGCCTTCCCCACAACTTCCATTACATGCTTGCCCCACCTCATATCGCTCTGCAATGTTACGCCCAAATATTTCATCGACATGATTGTGTCATGCGCTACACTACTAATGGAGTATTCAAACATTACAGGATTCTTTTTCCTATTCATCTGCATTAATTTACATTTATCTATATTTAGAGTTAGCTGCCATTCTTTACACTCTTTACACCAATCACAAATCCTGCCCAAGTCATCTTGTATCCTCCTACAGTCACTCAACGACGACACCTTCCCGTACACCACAGCATCATCAGCAAACAGCCGCACATCGCTATCCACCCTATCCAAAAGATCATTAATGTAGATAGAAAACAACAGCGGACCTACCACACTTCCCTGGGGCACTCCAGATGATACACTCACCTCCGATGAACACTCACCGTCGAGGACAACGTACTGGGTTCTATTACTTAAGAAGTCTTCGAGCCACTCACATACTTGGGAACCAATCCCATATGCTCGTACCTTAGCTAGGAGTCTGCAGTGGGGCACCGAGTCAAACGCTTTCCGGAAGTCAAGGAATATGGCATCCGTCTAATACCCTTCATCCATGGTTCGCAAGATATAATGTGAAAAAAGGGCGAGTTGCGTTTCGCAGGAGCGATGCTTTCTAAAGCCGTGCTGATGCATGAACAGCAACTTCTCTGTCTCAAGGAAATTCACTATATTCGAACTGAGAATATGTTCGAGAATCCTGCAACAAACCGATGTTAAGGATATTGGTCTGTAACTTTGAGGATCCGTTCTTCTACCCTTCTTATATACAGGCGTCACCTGCGCTTTTTTCCAGTCGCTCGGGACTTTACGTTGGGCAAGAGATTAGCTATAAATGCAAGCTAAGTAAGGAGCCAATGCAGTAGAGTACTCTCTGTAAAACCGAGTTGGAATCCCATCAGGACCTGGCGATTTATTTATTTTCAACCCATTCAGTTGCTTCACAACCCCAGGGATGTCTATCACTATGTCCTCCACACGGGCATCTGTACGAGACTCAAACGGCGGTATGTTTGTACGATCCTCCTGCGTGAAAGATTTCTCAAATGCTAAATTTAAAATTTCAGCTTTCGCTTTGCTGTCTTCCGTTGCCAGGCCAGACTGATCAGTGAGTGACTGGATGGAAGCCTTCGACTCGCTTACCGATTTTACGTTAGACCAGAATTTCCTTGGTTTTTCAGCAAGATCTTTTGCTAAAGTATGACGGTGGTAGTGGCTGAATGCTTCGGGCATCGCTCTTTTTACAGCACCATGAATCTCTACTAACTTTTGCCTGTCCTCATTCTCCCGATCTTTCTTGTACCGCTAGTGCAACTGTCTTTGCTTCCTGAGCATTCTCCGAATTGCGCTGTTAAACCACGGTGGGTCTTTTCCGTCCGTAACCCACTTTTTCGGCACATACTTCTCCAATGCGTGATTTACAATGTGTTTAAAATTTGTCCATAATTCTTCCGCGTCCAGCGTACCGGAAGCAAATGAAGTCGATTCATTTACTAAGTGGGATGCTAACAACTGCTTATCTGCTCTTTCTAGTAAGAATACTCTCTTAGCCTTTTTGACCGACTTTTTAACTTTCGTAACCACAGTCATAATAACAACATCATGATCACTAATCCTTGTCTCAACACTGACACCGTCGATGAGGTCTGGTCTGTTCGTGGCTACCAGATCTAAAATATTTCCACTACGCGTTGGCTGTCGATTTAGCTGCTCAAGACAGTTTTCGGATAATGTGTTCAAAAGTAATTCACACGACGGCTTGTCGGTAGCACCTGTAATGAATCCATAGACATCCCAGTCTATACTAGGTAGGTGGAAGTCGCCTCCGATTAATATAGCGTGATTCTGCGATACAGAGTGTAGACTCCCTTTGAATAATTCTAGAACTGTCACGGTGGAACCTGGTGGCCGGTAATAACACCCCACAATTAACTTTATTTCCCCTAGCCCTGTTAAACGTGTCCAGATAACTTCACAATCACACTCTACTTCGACCTCAGTAGACACAACATTTTTATCAACTGCAATGAAGACACCACCTCCTACGGTGTCTAATCTGTCTTTCCGATACACGTTCCAACCCTCACTAAATATTTCAGAACTTCCTATCTCAGGATTCAGCCAGGTCTCAGTCCCGAGAATAATTTGCGCGCCACACGCTTCCTGGAAGGCAGTAAATTCAGGCACTTCATTTCGAACACTCTGAAAATTTAGTGCTAATATCTTGATAGCTGAAGTGTCTTTACACTGAGCGCGTCCTGATTTCCCTGCCTGCACGTCGACTGGTGAGTGTTCATCAGGACACCTCGCACTACTGCCTACATCTACATCTACATCCATACTCCGCAAGCCACCTGACGGTGTGTGGCGGAGGGTACCCTGAGTACCTCTATCGGTTCTCCCTTCTATTCCAGCCTCGTATTGTTCGTGGAAAGAAGGATTGTCGGTATGCTTCTGTGTGGGCTCTAATCTCTCTGATTTTATCCTCATGGTCTCTTCGCGAGATATACGTAGGAGGGAGCAATATACTGCTTGACTCTTCGGTCCTAAAAAAACCCATGTGCACGCCATGGGGTGTAAAACGTGATTCATCTGAAAAGGACACCTGTTGCCATTCAGTGGACGCCAAGTTGCGGTACTGGGGTGCATATTCCAGCCTTCGACGCCGGTTAACAGCAGTCAGCATGGGAGCAATGTTCGCTGAACGGTCGTTGAGGAGAAACACTTGGTAGCACCCTGTTTCATCTGGGCGGTCAGTTGCTCAAGAGCTGCACGTCTCTTTGCCTGTACACATCTCCATAGCCGTCGTTCACGCCTGTCATCTGTGGCCCGTGGTACACACCAAATGGGTCAGCGCCGGTTTTGGATATCAGTACTTTGCCATGCACTTTATACTCTAACCACTACGGAACGTCAACAGTTTACAAATTTAGCTGTTTATGAAATACTTCCATCCTCGTCCCAAAACCAATGATAATGCTCTTTTGGACATCTGCTCTGCTTCCACATTACGACAGTGACTGCACTGTTCTCCGCGTTCCCCCCGACATGATTTATATATCCTCCACCGCTAGTGTTGCCACCTGTCGTCTTTGAGCGGTGATTGCACGTTGACGTCGAATATAGGCGATAGTCACATTAACGTTACTCCACCGTATTAATGTCCGCCCCCGGTAACTGGATGGTCAGCGTGACGGATTGTCAATCCTCTGGGCCCGAGTTCGATTCCCAGCTGGTTCGGGGAATTTTCTCCGCCCAGGGACTGGGTGTTGTGCTGTCCTCATCATCATCCTATTACCCTCATCGACTACAGTTCGCCGAAGTGGCGTCAAATTGAAAGACCGGTTCCCGGCGAGCGGTCATCCCGACGGGGGACCAGAGCCATACGATTAAATAAACATAAATAAACCGTATTAATATAAATACAACTGAACACGAAGATTCTTTAAGCACAAACGACGTTTCTCATCATTTTATTACAACAAATCGTAAGAATAACTACGCTTTTCCGAGCAGTCCTCAGTGTGCTGGTGCTTTGAAACAACATATATTCATATGACGTAAGTTCATATACCAAGTCCACTAAATATGGACCTTCACCTGAAGACGACACAATACAATTTGGCGCATCCCAATGTCTGCTTGTAAAGAAGGACGTGATTTTGCATTTCATTGGCCACGTTCCTCTCCACGGAGCAAAAATCTGACTTGTCTTATTCATTCATGTATCACGCTACGGAATACAGTGGAGTTTGAAATTTCACGCTGTGCCTTCACAAAACGACTAGCTCCTAGTCTAAGAGTGCTTTCCCGGCTTCTGTGAGGACGGCTTACGCCTGTGGTCACACGAACAGACGGGAACTACACAGGAAACGCACGCGCTGCTATTGCGCACGCTATTAAGCCCTTTCTACACAATTGACTTTCTTGAAAGATTTGACTACCGCAGTCTACCGCAGCGTCCCTGCAGTTTTATCTTGCGCTAAGTCTCGTCTGCCACGAGCGGTCATTTTCGTTAACACATAAGCACAAACACTAAGATTGCTGTGAGAGCTGTCTGCTGTGTACTTTGGCACTTGAATAGTTAAAGTATGGTTATGAGTAATTATTCATTTTACGAAACAGTCGACATATAGTAACAAAATGCAGTAACAAGCAGTGATAACACAGTTCATTAATGACCAAAGAAGAATTTGCAGTCGGTGCACTTGTCAAAAGTCCTGTGGCAAATTCTCTACACATCTGAGAACTGAAAGAATAAGATTAGTGTCGTCCAAACATTTCAAAACGAACATTTCTTTGCTAGAGAAAATATATACCTACAAACACATCAAACAATACCTAGAACGCAGTACATAGCGCCTTTTTACTTTAGCCTCTGAATCTTGTTTTCTTGCCAAGTGCTAAACAACATTTCTTTGCTCGAGAAAATATATACCTACAAACACTCAAACAATACCTAGAACGCAGTACATAGCTCCTTTTTACTTTAGCCTCTAAATCTTGTTTTCTTGCCAAGTGCTAAACAACATTTCTTTGCTCGAGAAAATATATACCTACAAACACATCAAACAATACCTAGAACACAGTAAATAGCGCCTTTTTACTTTAGCCTCTGAATCTTGTTTTCTTACCAAGTGCTAAACAACACCGAAAATTATTTTTCTCGTAAAATAATTATGACTTTTTCACTGTTGAAAAACTTTTCCCCGAACACGTTTATCTATTTTCCTTCTTATTCTCTGTAAAACGTGAATACCTTTTTGCTTTTCGATATTTCGGCTCTAGCCAGCCGAAGTGGCCGAGCGGTTCTAGGCGCTACAGTCTGGAACCGCGCGACCGCTACGGTCGCAGATTCGAATCCTGTCTCGGGCATTGATGTGTGTGATGTCCTTAGGTTAGTTAGGTTTAAGTAGTTCTAAGTTCTAGGGGACTGATGACCTCAGAAGTTACGTCCCATGGTGGTCAGAGCCATATTTCTGCTCTCTTGTAGCAGAACGCTAGCAGGAAAAATGTCAGGACCTCGTCTAATCCTTTCACTGTGTCCCGAAACATGCAAATATGTCCTCGCATCTAATCCATGTATGTTAAGCCAAAGCTGCTAAATAAATAACACAAAGCAAAGAACGCAATCAAGATTAAGGAAATACGGAACCACAAAATCCATTTCTATACTAGGAACGAGCTCAGCCGGGATAGGTCAACTTCCAATTTTAGCAGACGACGGCGCAGTGCTCTGTGCGCATGCGCAGTGTGCAGCATAGTCGGAAATTTAGAACTCCACGCTCGGCAGAATCTATAAGTAACTGATATCGCACCACGGACACACCGCAAAGTGGTGGGCTGCTGATTTACACACAGGCACGGAAGTCGCACGCTCTTCCGAGCAGTCGATTTCGGCCAGAAAGTCGCTCGTATAAAACGGGCTTTAGGTGCGGCAGCCCACACAGGGTGTGGGTGCTGAACGTCGCCGCTCCCCAGCCACGTCCCACATAGGAATGGAAATCGCACGGCGGAAGTCGCAGTGCTATGGGCCTACGGTTGCCAGGTGTACGACTCTACCCGGATATGTTCGGCTTTTTTGCAGTCGCGTCCGGCCAAATACAGAGTGATTTTTTCCGCCGTGTACCAACTGTAGGGGCTGATCGATGAGAGGACTGTGTTATTGTGGTCTTCAGTCCAGAGACTGGTATGACTTAGGAAGTCGGGATTAGCATGGAAGGTCAAGGCCCCTATAATGTTACTCCTTAAACGCAACAACTAGCAGATCAATAAATTAACAATTTATTCAACACCACATTTATAAAACAGCTAACTTACAATCAACACGTGGCCGTCTTAAAGACAATATCCAAAATAACAGATAGCTTCCTTCTCAAGCAAGCAGCAAATTAGAATTACTTAATGAACAATAAATTACAATCTGAAGTAATTTAAAAAAGTGGATCAGATAAAAAAAATTGAGCAATAACACAACCAGCAAAACACGTTACACTTAATATAATTCATTGGCAAGCAAATTTAAATTTTTTTAAATATACATATGAGATGTTGAATGGTTATCAAATGGGCAGTGACGCGAGGCTGCCCTGGGCAATAGGTGACTTAACTTAAAATGCCGGAAGCAGCAGACCAGCCGTCCGAAACAACACCTAAACCCCAGGGCAGAACCGGGAGTCACTTCCCATTAGACGCACGTCACAGCTTCTGTGCACCGAAGCGGAACGTGGCGCCGCACCCACACACCCCAACTCGCAGAAAACTGGAACACAAACAGGCCGCAGAAGACACGGCAGACACCACGCAAACATCAATTAATATAACGTAAGATATCAATTAACAACAATATAAGTATAAAAATCAATAAGTGCTTTCAATAGAAACGACTTCAATTTTGCAGCAATCTCAATGCTGTAAAACATTCAAACTAAGACTTGTACACTAATCCAATGCTGTAAAATAGTATCAGACTTTTACACTCTCATAGTTTGCCAGACAATATGTGCACATACGATTAAGGCCGACAATGTGTACAAAGATGAAATGGAAATAAGTTCAAGATAATATCACATTATTCAAATGCACAACTTCACAACTGCACTTTAATTTCGTTGCATAGGCCTACAATGCAACTGCCAATTGTGTAAGCTTGGTATGCAGAAAATTACAACTTGACTATGACCGAATATCTTTAGTATCTTGCAGTTCAACATCTTTTGGGGACGCTGATTTCCATATAGGAAGTAGTGACTGCTGGTCTCCATGCGATCACACACCTTGCCGGCTGCTCTTACTTCAACAACACCAAAAAGCGACAGTCGCTACAACGCAAATGGTTCCACGAAACGAAGGCCGGGGTGGCCGAGCGGTTTTAGGCGCTACAGTCTGAAACAGCGCGACCGCTACGGTCGCAGGTTTGAATCCAGCCTCGGGCATGGATGTGTGTGATGTCTTTAAGTCAGTTAGGTTTAAGTTGTTCTGAGTTCTAGGGGTGCAAATGGCTCTGAGCACTATGGGACTTAACATCTGTGGTCATCAGTCCCCTAGAACTTAGAACTACTTAAACCTAACGAACCTAAGGACATCACACACATCCATGCCCGAGGCAGGATTCGAACCTGCGACCGTAGCAGTCGCGCGGCTCCGGACTGAGCGCCTACAACCGCGAGAAGTTCTAGGGGACTGATAACCTTAGAAGTTAAGTCCCATAGTGCTTAGAGCCATTTGAACCAAAACCACCTACACCTTCGATGGAGAGCGTTGCTCGAGAAGGTCTTGAGGGATGGGTCTCTCCGAGAAAACAGGCACCAAAGCAATGCAACGAGCACCGTCCGGAGTTGACATCGGGCAGGCGCACCACAAACTCGCGACCTTCCTGCATGGTAGACGGCCGGGTCGCTGCTGCCCGAGCCCGCGTGTTTTGCTCCTTCGTCCCCTCAAGCACGTCCTAGCGCCTCGCAACGAGTCCGGCGATCACCTCCCGACCGCAAATACTCGCCGCCAGATCGCAGCAGGGGAAAAGATCGTAGTACAGCCGGATAATCGATAGTCGTGCCAAAGAGCTGATGTGGCAGAAAAGGCGCACCTCGGCTCAACTGGTTTGATGCGGCTCTCCATGCTACTCTATCGTGTCCAAGCCTCTTCGTCTCCGAATAACTATTGCAACCTACATCCTACTGAATCTGCTTACTGTATTCATCTCTTGGTCTCCATATACGATTTTTATAGTGCATGCTTCCCTCCAGTACTAAATTGGTGATGCCTCAGAACGTGTCCTACCAACCGATCCCGTCTTCTAGTGAAGTTGTACCACAAATTCCTCTTTTCACCAACTCTATTCAGTACCTCCTCATTAGTTACGTGATCTACACATGATGAGAGGATATGGATCAAAAAAGGTCCAATGAACTTGTGTCCGGTAATGCATGGTTTCCATGCTAGAGACCATTTACTCAATCATTGTTACAAAAACCGCGGTCTAATATGCGCTGTACCAGGTAGCCACTGTTACACTATGGATTGTTTCCCCCTAGAGGGTGGTACTGTTCCGCATACGTCATGCCCTAGCTCCCTCTCCTGCCACAGTAATTGCTAATGTATCCGAATCACTTCTCTTGCTGACTCACCCTATAGTGGATGCGATTCAGCGTTGTACACAGCGGTTCTGTATTCGAATCGAGAGCTTGCCGACATGGTGTTTACTTACGGAAGGGCAAATGGCAACGGACGGCTGGCAGCAACGTTGTATTAGGATACCTATCCCCGCCGACAAGAACCACAGCATTCGATGTTTGCAAGTGTTTCGCCGTTTGTCTGAGACAGGGTCGTTTCGGGAATCAGGGGATCGTGAAGGACGTACCCGAAATGTTCGGACACCAGACCTCAACATCTACATCTACATCTACATGGATACTCTGCAAATCACATGTAAGTGCTTGGCAGAACGTTCATCGAACCACCTTCACAATTCTCTAATTATTCCAATCTCGTATAGCGCGCGGGAACAATCGACACCTATATCTTTCCGTACTAGCTCTGATTTCCCTTATTTTATCTTGGTGGTCGTTCCTCTCTATGTAAGTCGGTGTCAACAAAATATTTTCGCATTCGGAGGAGAAAGTTGGTGATTGGAATTTCGTGAGAAGATTCCGTCGCAGCGAAAAACTCCTTTATTTTAATGATGTCCAGCCCAAATCCTGTATCATTTCTGTGACACTCTCTCCCATATTTCTCGATAATGCAAAACATGCTGCCTTTGTTTGAACTTTTTCGATGTACGCCGTCAGTCCTATCTGGTAAGGATCGCACACCGAGCAGCAGTATTCTAAAAGAGGACGGACAAGCGTAGTGTAGGCAGTCACCTTAGTAAAATGGTTCAAATGGCTCTGAGCACTATGGGACTCAACTGCTGTGGTCATAAGTCCCCTAGAACTTAGAACTACTTAAACCTAACTAACCTAAGGACAGCACACAACACCCAGCCATCACGAGGCAGAGAAAATCCCTGACCCCGCCGGGAATCGAACCCGGGAACCCGGGCGTCACCTTAGTAGGTCTGTTACATTTTCTAAGTGTCCTGCCAATAAAACGCAATCTTTGGTTAGCCTTCCCCACACCATTTTCTGTGTGTTCCTTCCAATTTAAATTGTTCGTAATTGTAACACCTAGGCATTTAGTTGAATTTACGTCTTTTAGATTAGACTGATTTACAGTGTAACCGAAGTTTAACGAGTTCCTTTTAACACTCATGTGGATGACCTCACACTTTCCGTTATTTAGGGCCAACTGCCACTTTTCACACCATTCAGATATTTTTTCTAAATCGTTTTGCAGGGTAGTTTGACCTTTTGATGACTTTATTAGTCGATAAACGACAGCGTCATCTGCAAACAACCGAAGACGGCTGCTCAGATTGTCTCCCAAATCGTTTATATAAAAAAGGAACAGCAAAGGGCCTATAACACTACCTTGGGGAACGCCAGGAATCATTTATGTTTTACTCGATGACTTTCCGTCAGTTACTAGGAACTGTGACCTCTGAGACAGGAAATCACAAATCCAGTCACATAACTGAGACGATATTCCATAAGCACGCAATTTCACTACGAGCCGCTTGTGTGGTACAGTGTCAAAAGCCTTCCGGAAATCCAGAAAAACGGAATCGATCTGAAATCCCTTGTCAATAGCACCCAACGCTTCATGTCAATAAAGAGCTAACTGTGTTTCACAGGAACGATGCTTTCTAAACCCATGCTGACTGTGTGTCAATACACCGTTTTCTTCGAGGTCATTCATAATATTTGAACACAATATATCTTACAAAATCCTGCTGTATATCGACGTCAACGATATGGGCCTGTAATTTAGCGGATTACTCCTACTACCTTTCTTGGATATTGGTGTGACCTGTGCAACTTTCCAGTCTTTGGGTACGGATCTTTCGTCGAGCGAACGGTTGTATATGATTGTCAAGTATGGAGCTAACGCATCAGCATACTCCGAAAGGAACCTAACTGGTATACAGTTTGGACCAGAAGACTTGCTTTTGTTAAGTGATTTAAGTTGCTTCACTACTCCGAGGATATTTACTTCTACGTTACTCATGTTGGCAGCTGTTCTCGATTCGAATTCTTGAATATTTACTTCGTCTTCTTTTGTGAAGACATTTCGGAAGGCTGTGTGTAGTAACTCTGCTTTGGCAGCGCTGTCTTCGATAGTGTCTCCATTGCTATCGCGCAGAGAAGGCCTCGATTGTTTCTTGCCGCTAACATACTTCACATACGACCAAAATCTCTTTGGATTTTCTGCCAGATTTCGAGACAAAGTTTCGTTGTGGAAACTGTTATAAGCATCTCGCATTGTAGTCCGCGGTAAATTTCGAGCTTCTGTAAAAGATAGCCAATCTTGGGGATTTTGCGTCTGTTTAAATTTGGCATGTTTGTTTCGTTGTTTCTTCAAGAAAAATGTTATTAATACTGTGGCAGGCGACCAGGGCGTTTGCCCGTCAGTACAGGATAAGCCAGACGAACGTGTGGAACATTCTCCATGACAGTTGTTACTATCCTTATCACATACAGTATTTGTAGGGCATGATAGCGACAGACTTTCCACACGGGGAGCAGTTTTGCCACTTGTTTTTCCACCAAGCAAACACTATTACGGGATTTGTGTCGTCCATCCCATTCACAGATGAGGCCGCCTTAACGTGGAGTGGTACCTTCAACTTTCATAACAGTCATCTCTGGGATAGTATGCAGAACATCCATGGCATGCTGATAGCGAATCATCAGCATAGGTGCAACCGGAGTGTGTGGTTCGGGATAACTGGCGAGCGTATTTGGAACCAATCTTTCTTCCACGTCGCCTAACAGGCCGGAACTTTCGGCGTTTCTTGCGGGTGACTTCGCCTCCCCTGCTGGAAGAAGTGCCATTGATGATTCGAATGGTTATGTGGCTGCCACATGATGGTGCTCCAGCCCAAGTCGCCGTTAACGTCCGCACGCATCTCAGTCGCGTCTTCCCTGGTCGGTGGATCGGACGAGGGGGTACATTTACATGACTTGCTCGTTTACCGCATGTCAACTCTTGTGATTTCTGATTATGGAAGCATCTCAAAAGTATCGTGTATGCAGAACCCAGAACCCATTCCAGATGTGGAGACGCTGGAGTAGCGTATTCATGTTACATGTGACACTGTTCGGATGGAGCCTGGCTGGCGTGATAGTGTCAGACAGCACAAGGTACGGCGCGTACTCGCATGCGTTGAGGCACATGGGAACATTCTGTAACTGTGACTGCGTGCTACAGCGCATGTTAGATCGCAGTCTCTGTAACCATGTATGATTGAATAAATGGTGTCTATCATATAAAAACCATGCATTTCCACCGGCGGATATGGCCGAGCGGTTCTAGGCGCTTCAGTCCGGAACCGCACCGCTGCTACGGTCACAGGTTCGAATCCTGCCTCGGGCATGGATGTGTGTGATGTCCTTAGGTTAGTTAGGTTTGAGTAGTTCTAAGTCTAGGGGACTGATGACCTCAGACGTTAAATCCCATGGTGCTTAGAGCCATTTGAACCATACATTTCCGGACATAAGTTAATTGGACCTTTTTTGTTCCGTATCCTCTCATCGATCAGTCCCTAGAGTTAGTACAGGGTGGAAAAATCACGATTTATATACAAGTCCAGCCTGTACGGCTTTTGTTAGGCTGTGATGAAGTGGAGAACGCACAACTAAGGCTCGTTCCAGTCTAATGACGTAAGCCCGAAGAATAAGAATAAGGAGAAATAAGAAGATATACCTTAGGAGTGTGTAGATATACCCACCATACCAATGCTATTCTTATGCCTGTGTCCCATGATTTCTCCGTAGGCCGAACGAGCCTAACACCCAGTGTAAAACCACGCTACGCGCAGGGACAGCGATGCGAAGTGGACTTAAATGTGATGTGAAAGTCGATGGCAGCATGTCATGACCTCACACAAATGCAGGATGCTTTTCTATCGGTACCCCTGGGATTTTCAGTGGTATGATAGAGGCTAGCACGAGTGGGGTGGCCGTAGGAATCTGGAACATTCTATAATAATTAGTACTGGAATACTTTAGTAAATAGCTTTTACTGAACTTTGTCCTGCTACTGCACTCCAGGAACATACCTAATAACAACTATCTTTTTGAATACAAATGACTCATTAACAAACAACTGGATTATACAACAAGCAGGATAACACAATTCTGGTATTACGTGCGTAATACATGCGCGAACTAGAGGCTGCGAACCTAGCGAGCTGAAGGCTACTCTGTCTTCGCTCACGACCTGTAGCTGACTCGGCCGGTGCGATATGCAAGTCTCTGTCCGGAGAGGTTGCAAGTGCTGGACAGCTATCGATTATCGCAACCTCTAGCGTGGTGCTCAACAGCCGATGCCAGTCCACGCCCCCTCACCCCCCACCTCCATACCCCCTCCTTGCCACGCTGCACCTCGCCACGCTACGCCAACGCGTCGCTCGTACACGCAAGTACGGGCAACTTATTTTGCTTAATGGAGGACTTTTAGTTTATTTTGACATAAGGTTGTCGTCGGTAGAAGAGAGAACAATGAAGAAGACTGAGCACTTACACTCCTGGAAATGGAAAAAAGAACACATTGACACCGGTGTGTCAGACCCACCATACTTGCTCCGGACACTGCGAGAGGGCTGTACAAGCAATGATCACACGCACGGCACAGCGGACACACCAGGAACCGCGGTGTTGGCCGTCGAATGGCGCTAGCTGCGCAGCATTTGTGCACCGCCGCCGTCAGTGTCAGCCAGTTTGCCGTGGCATACGGAGCTCCATCGCAGTCTTTAACACTGGTAGCATGCCGCGACAGCGTGGACGTGAACCGTATGTGCAGTTGACGGACTTTGAGCGAGGGCGTATAGTGGGCATGCGGGAGGCCGGGTGGACGTACCGCCGAATTGCTCAACACGTGGGGCGTGAGGTCTCCACAGTACATCGATGTTGTCGCCAGTGGTCGGCGGAAGGTGCACGTGCCCGTCGACCTGGGACCGGACCGCAGCGACGCACGGATGCACGCCAAGACCGTAGGATCCTACGCAGTGCCGTAGGGGACCGCACCGCCACTTCCCAACAAATTAGGGACACTGTTGCTCCTGGGGTATCGGCGAGGACCATTCGCAACCGTCTCCATGAAGCTGGGCTACGGTCCCGCACACCGTTAGGCCGTCTTCCGCTCACGCCCCAACATCGTGCAGCCCGCCTCCAGTGGTGTCGCGACAGGCGTGAATGGAGGGACGAATGGAGACGTGTCGTCTTCAGCGATGAGAGTCGCTTCTGCCTTGGTGCCAATGATGGTCGTATGCGTGTTTGGCGCCGTGCAGGTGAGCGCCACAATCAGGACTGCATACGACGGAGGCACACAGGGCCAACACCCGGCATCATGGTGTGGGGAGCGATCTCCTACACTGGCCGTACACCACTGGTGATCGTCGAGGGGACACTGAATAGTGCACGGTACATCCAAACCGTCATCGAACCCATCGTTCTACCATTCCTAGACCGGCAAGGGAACTTGCTGTTCCAACAGGACAATGCACGTCCGCATGTATCCCGTGCCACCCAACGTGCTCTAGAAGGTGTAAGTCAACTACCCTGGCCAGCAAGATCTCCGGATCTGTCCCCCATTGAGCATGTTTGGGACTGGATGAAGCGTTGTCTCACGCGGTCTGCACGTCCAGCACGAACGCTGGTCCAACTGAGGCGCCAGGTGGAAATGGCATGGCAAGCCGTTCCACAGGACTACATCCAGCATCTCTACGATCGTCTCCATGGGAGAATAGCAGCCTGCATTGCTGCGAAAGGTGGATATACACTGTACTAGTGCCGACATTGTGCATGCTCTGTTGCCTGTGTCTATGTGCCTGTGGTTCTGTCAGTGTGATCATGTGATGTATCTGACCCCAGGAATGTGTCAATAAAGTTTCCCCTTCCTGGGACAATGAATTCACGGTGTTCTTATTTCAATTTCCAGGAGTGTAGTTCCTAACTTACAGGTAATTGCCGGCCGGAGTGGCCGTGCGGTTCTGGGCGCTACAGTCTGGAGCCCAGCGACCGCTACGGTCGCAAGTTCGAATCCTGCCTCGGGCATGTATGTGTGTGATATCCTTAGGTTCGTTAGGTTTAATTAGTTCTAAGTTCTAGGCGACTGATGACCTCAGAAGTTAAGTCGCATAGTGCTCAGAGCCATTTGAACCATTTTGAACAGGTAATTGCCGAACTATAAGGCTGTTTACTGATTTTCTTATTAGTTTAAGCACGTTAAGGTTGATTTCACCAAAACTAATGTAATTGTTTATTAATAAACGATAGAAAATTTCCACCTGACTCCGTTTCCGTTTAAAATTCGATTAAATCGTTCGGTCTTTAGTGTAATACGTCGGGTTAAATTCAGTGATGGAAAAAATCGCAAGTTAGAGTAATAAAATTTGTGGAAAGCATTTGACTAGGTAACATATTTAAATGATCGACATTGCAAGATCGCAGGTTGATTTAAACGTGGGTTTAGGGGACCACACAGAGGTTCAGGACGAAAAAAATCGATTTTCGGTTTTCATCATATTTCGATAGATTAAGGTTTTATTTAAGTACGCTGAAAAGTATTTTGCTAAAAAAAAGTTTTTCGAGCATTTAATGAGCATTTCCCTACCACGTGTCTTTATGTTCCACGCCCACTTTTCTGTCACCAACTGTCAACTCTGAGCCATATCGAGATGCCATTATTAGCAAAATAGAATGTGTAGGCCATGTTCAAAAACGTTCGGGAACAAGGCTGAGAAAACTAACTGTTGATATGAGAGGAAAAAAATTGTTGTTGTGGTCTTCAGTCCTGAGACTGGTTTGATGCAGCTCTCCATGCTACTCTATCCTGTGCAAGCTTCTTCATCTCCCAGTACCTACTGCAACCTACATCCTTCTGAATCTGCTTAGTGTATTCATCTCTTGGTCTCCCTCTACAATTTTTACCCTCCACGCTGCCCTCCAATACTAAATTGGTGACCCCTTGATGCCTCAGAACATGCCCTACCAACCGATCCCTTCTTCTAGTCAAGTTGTGCCACAAACTCCTCTTCTCCCCAATCCTATTCAATACCTCCTCATTAGTTACGTGATCTACCCACCTTATCTTCAGCATTCTTCTGTAGCACCACATTTCGAAAGCTTCTATTCTCTTCTTGTCCAAACTAGTTATCGTCCATGTTTCACTTCCATACATGGCTACACTCCATACAAATACTTTCAGAAACGACTTCCTGACACTCAAATCTATACTCGATGTTAACAAATTTCTCTTCTTCAGAAACGATTTCCTTGCCACTGCCAGCCTACATTTTATATCCTCTATACTTCGACCATCATCGGTTATTTTACTCCCTAAATAGCAAAACTCCTTTACTACTTTAAGTGTCTCATTTCCTAATCTAATCCCCTCAGCATCACCCGATTTAATTGGACTACATTCCATTATCCTCGTTTTGCTTTTGTTGATGTTCATCTTATATCCTCCCTTCAAGACACTGTCCATTCCGTTCAACTGCTCTTCCAAGTCCTTTGCTGTCTCTGACAGAATCACAATGTCATCGGCGAACCTCAAAGTTTTTACTTCTTCTCCATGAATTTTAATACCTACTCCGAACTTTTCTTTTGTTTCCTTTACTGCTTGCTCAATATACAGATTGAATAACATCGGGGAGAGGCTACAACACTGTCTCACTCCTTTCCCAACCACTGCTTCCCTTTCATGTCCCTCGACTCTTATAACTGCCATCTGGTTTCTGTACAAATTGTAAATAGCCTTTCGCTCCTTGTATTTTACCCCTGCCACCTTCAGAATTTGAAAGAGAATATTCCAGTTAACGTTGTCAGAAGCTTTCTCTAAGTCTACAAATGCTAGAAACGTAGGTTTGTCTTTTCTTAATCTTTCTTCTAAGATAAGTCGTAAGGTTAGTATTGCCTCACGTGATCCAACATTTCTACGGAATCCAAACTGATCTTCCCCGAGGTCCGCTTCTACCAGTTATTCCATTCGTCTGTAAAGAATTCGCGTTAGTATTTTGCAGCTGTGACTTATTAAACTGATAGTTCGGTAATTTTCACATCTGTCAACTCCTGCTTTCTTTGGTATTGGAATTATTATATTCTTCTTGAAGTCTGTGGGTATTTCGCCTGTCTCATACATCTTGCTCACCAGATGGTAGAGTTTTGTCATGACTGGCTCTCCCAAGGCCATCAGTAGTTCTAATGGAATGTTGTCTACTCCCGGGGCCTTGTTTCGTCTCAGGTCTTTCAGTGCTCTGTCAAACTCTTCACGCAGTATCTCATCTCCCATTTCACCTTCATCTACATCCTCTTCCATTTCCATAATATTGTCCTCAAGTACATCGCCCTTGTATAGACCCTCTATATACTCCTTCCACCTTTCTGCCTTCCCTTCTTTGCTTAGAACTGTGTTTCCATCTGAGCTCTTGATATTCATACAAGTGGTTCTCTTCTCTCCAAAGGTCTCTTTAATTTTCCTGTAGCGGTATCTATCTTACCCCTAGTGAGACAAGCCTCTACATCCTTACATTTGTCCTCTAGCCATCCCTGCTTAGCCATTTTGCACTTCCTGTCGATCTCATTTTTGAGACGTTTGTATTCCTTTTTGCCTGCTTCATTTACTGCATTTTTATATTTTCTCCTTTCATCAATTAAATTCAATATTTCTTCTGTTACCCAAGGATTTCTATTAGCCCTCGTCTTTTTACCTACTTGATCCTCTGCTGCCTTCACTACTTCATCCCTCAGAGCTACCCATTCTTCTTCTACCGTATTTCTTTCCCCCATTCCTGTCAATTGTTCCCTTATGCTCTCCCTGAAACTCTGTACAACCTCTGTTTCGTTCAGTTTATCCAGGTCCCATCTCCTTAAATTCCCACCTATTTGCAGTTTCTTCAGTTTCAATCTGCAGTTCATAACCAATAGATTGTGGTCAGAATCCACATCTGCCCCTGGAAATGTCTTACAATTTAAAACCTGGTTCCCAAATCTCTGTCTTACCATTATATAATCTATCTGATACCTTTTAGTATCTCCAGGATTCTTCCAGGTATACAACCTTCTTTTATGATTCTTGAACCAAGTGTTAGCTATGATTAAGTTATGCTCTGTGCAAAATTCTACAAGGCGGCTTCCTCTTTCATTTCTTCCCCCCAATCCATATTCACCTATTATGTTTCCTTCTCTCCCTTTTCCTACTGACGAATTCCAGTCACCCATGACTATTAAATTTTCGTCTCCCTTCACTACCTGAATAATTTCTTTTATCTCGTCATACATTTCATCAATTTCTTCATCATCTGCAGAGCTAGTTGGCATATAAACTTGTACAATTGTAGTAGGCATGGGCTTTGTGTCTATCTTGGCCACAATAATGCGTTCACTATGCTGTTTGTAGTAGCTAACCCGCACTCCTATTTTTTTTATTCATTATTAAACCTACTCCTGCATTACCCCTATTTGATTTTGTATTTTGAAACCCTGTAATCACCTGACCAAAAGTCTTGTTCCTCCTGCCACCGAACTTCACTAATTCCCACTATATCTAACTTTAACCTATCCATTTCCCTTTTTAAATTTTCTAACCCACCTGCCCGATTAAGGGATCTGACATTCCACCCTCCGATCCGTAGAATGCCAGTTTTCTTTCTCCTGATAACGACGTCCTCTTGAGTAGTTCCCGCCCGGAGATCCGAATGGGGGACTATTTTACCTCCGGAATATTTTACCCAAGAGGACGCCATCATCATATAATCATACAGTAAAGCTGCATGTCCTCGGGAAAAATTACGGCTGTTGTTTCCCCTTGCTTTCAGCCGTTCGCAGTACCAGCACAGCAAGGCCGTTTTGGTTAATGCTACAAGGCCAGATCAGTCAATCATCCAGACTGTTGCCCTTGCAACTACTGAAGGCTGCTGCCCCTCTTCAGGAACCACATGTTTGTCTGGCCTCTCAACAGATACCCCTCCGTTGCGGTTGCACCTACGGTACGGCCATCTGTATCGCTGAGGCACGCAAGCCTCCCCACCAACGGCAAGGTCCATGGTTCATGGAAAAAAAAAATAAATAAATAAATAAAAATTAGAAGATCGAAAATTGTTGACCGGACAGGGTCGGTTAACTAAAATTGAAATAGAAAACTTGTAGGTATACCATGGGCAGGTAATTAGGAGAAATAAAGAAAATCTGGAGGCAATGAAAGATGTCTGGACCATATTCTTCCATAAGTCCTCAACTGATGATGAGTCATGTCATGGATTGTGTCCATCAGGAGAAATTTCGTGGTGAAAATACAGTAGGGCTCAGGCAACTGGAGAATCTTATTCTCACCAGCATTCTCTTCCTGTTACAGCAATTAAACCTATTTTCAGAGACTTGGCTCACCCTGAACTCCTAAGGCGGGGGCGGGCAAACGTTTCACGCGGCTCATGAGCACACAGCGCCGCACATGTGCTGCTTGCGTGCAATCGTCGAAAGGAGCAGTGGCGACAGCCGGCAGGTTGCCGCAGTGTAGTTCCAGGCTAAGCTGCGGACGTTGAAGCGAAGCGGCCACTACGTAGTGAATTTCAGTAACCGGAAAATGCAGAGTGAATCAAGGAAACGGAGAATTGGAGATTTGCTATCTTTTAAAAAGGAATGGGAGAATCATTTTTTCTCTGTGCAAAAACGTGAAAATTGGAAATGTATAATATGTGACAGTATTCTCGCTGGTCAGCGGAAGTTTAATATTGAACGCCATTATAATAAATTTCAGTATGTTGCCGTTCTTAGTGCAATAAAAGAGGAATTTCTCAAGCGATTTGGGGATATATCTTACTTATCCCAAGGTTTTGAATAGTTCTCGAGACAATCTGCTGTTTCTGTAGATGATATTCATCCCAGTTTGCAAATGGAATTAATAGGTCTACAGCGTATTTCTCGTCTGAGAGACAGGTTCCTTTTGGCAAGACGTGTGATAGATTTTTATCACGACTTTCCACAGCAAGTTTCCTCGTCTCCATCGTGAAGCCGCGAAGATAATGTCAATGTTTGGCTCGACATACGTTTGTGAGAGATTTTTTTCTGTTATGAAAATTAATAAGTCTCGGTTAAGAGCAAACATCAGTAATGAAAATTTGCGTAACTGTTTGCGTTTGTCTGTATGTAGAAATTTTGTTCCAGACATTAAACGTATTGTAAACTCCACCTGTGATAATTAAATAAAACGTATCGTAGGTAATAGGTACTCTTTCAAACGATGATTACTTTCAAGCACTCCTACTACCCTTATTCCTTCATTCAATAAAGCAGGCCAGGGAACAAAACGCATTACAGAGGAAGAAGCGGAGAGACGGTATGGTGGGAAGGGGAGAGAAGCGGGTGGCCAGCTTGCCCCTGTGTCACGCAGAACACCTGTTAACTGCACACGTGCATGTGCACCGCACCGCAGAATTCCTGCCCGCCCCTGTTCTAAGGAAATGTTTGCATGGGCAGACACAAAACCCAAATGAATGTTTGAATAGTATAATTTGGAACCGTCTTCCTAAAACTGTATTTGTAGGCACGCATACAATGAAACTAGGAGTTCATGCTGCTGTTATTACATTCAGTTGTGGTAATATTGGAAAGTGTTGGGTACTGGGAATTAATCCTGGTGAAAATATGATCACCGGACTGCAACATTACGATAAAATGAGGATAGCCGATGCAGACAGGTCTGCATCTAATATGTCCAAGAAAGCAAGACAAACATCCAGGAAGGTGAAAAAGAAGCTGGATGACCTGCTAGAGGCCAAAGAAGGGCCATCATATGCAGCAGGACAGTTTTAATTAACTGTAACAAATTTCAAAAGTTTTTTCTTTAAAGTCAATTTCCCACAAACTAAAATTTTCAGTACATATGCCCCATTATATCAGAAACTATCATAAAGAAATGAATGAAATTTTCAGAGACTCTGCATAACATAAAAAGCCACCTCTGTTACTACATTCATTAATATTTCCCCTTTAGGAACTTCATAAAAACTATTTTCTGCAGAGGAAACTTAATATTTTTTGTTAATATATTTAAAAAAGTATTTCTTAAAAACTATAAAATGGATAAAGTAGATTTTAGTACAGTTGACTCTATTAGCATCATGTAACATACGGTAAATATATAAAGGTCCTTCATCAAATAGTTTTTTCAGAAATGGGTGGATACTTGCCTAAATTAACATGGGTTAGATAGGCAGGGTGCTGTCCCCTTAAGCCACTGCAAATGTGAAATGCTTGTACATTAATAACCGCTGTCACCGCCAGAATGTTGAATGCCAGCATGCAAACGTGCATGCGTTCTGTTGTACAGCTGCCGGTTGTCAGTTTGTGGGATGGAGTTCCATGCCCGTCGCACTTGGTCGGGCAATACAGGGAAGGTTAATGCTGATTGTAGATGACGCTCGAGTTGTCGTCCGATATGTCCCACATGTGCTCGACTGGAGACAAATCTTGTGATCGAGTAGGCCAAGGCAACATGTGGGCGCTCTGTGAAGCAAGTTGGTTACAACGGCGGCGTGTGGGCGAGCGATATCCTGTTGGAAAACATGCCCTGGAATGCTGTTCATAAATGGCTGCACAACAGGTCGAGTCACCAGACTGACGTACAAATTTGCAGTCTGGGTGCGATGGATAACAATGAGAGTGCTCCTGCTGTCATACGAAATCACACCCCAGGCCGGGGTGGCCGAGCGGTTCTAGGCGCTACAGTTGGGAACCGCGGGACCGCTACGGTCGCAGGTTCTAATCCTGCCTCGGGCGTGGATGTGTGTGATGTCCTTAGGTTAGTTAGGTTTAAGTAGTTCTGAGTTCTAGGGGACTGATGACCTCAGATGTTAAGTCCCATAGTGCTCAGAGCCATTTGAAGCATGTCTCCATGTGTGGGCCAGAGTGTCTAGCACGCAGACAGCTTGGTTGCAGGTCCTCAACTAGCCTCCTCCTAACCAACACACGGCCACCACTGGCACCGTGGCAGAATCACATTTCATCAGAAAACACAACAGATCTCCACCCCGACCTCCAATGAGCTCTCGCTGAAATCGCAAATGGGGGTGGTTTGGGGTCAATGGAATGCACGCTACAGGGTGTCTGGTTCGTAGCTGTCCTTGAAGTAACCGATTTATAACAGGTCATTGTGTCACTGTGATTGCCAACTGCTGCTCATATTGGTGCTGCAGATGAAGTACGATGCACCAGAGCCATACGTCGAACACGATGTTTTTCCTTCTCGACAGTTCCAAATGGCCATCCGGAGTCAGGTCTCCTTGCGACCGTACATTCTGGTGACCACCGCTGCCAGCAATCACGTACAGTGGCTACATTCCTGTTCAGTATTTCACAAAGTGACCTAAAGGTAATTCGTCGATCCTCTCTCACAATGACAGCAGCAGTGTTGATGTTAATCTTCCGTGGCCACCTTCCTTTGAAATTGATTGTCTCCCCTCTTTAAACATTGTAAACCACCACCGAGCTGTGCTGTAGGCAAGAACAGACTCTCCATAGGCCCCCTGTAACATTGCATAGGTCTCAGCTGAAGATCTGTTGAGACGAATGGAGAATTTCACAGCCGCGTATTGTTCGCCGCGTGTTATCTCCATTGCAGCGGCAGGCATACTGAATATATCCGACCTTGCCTGCCTCTCACAGACGGGAACCAGGAGTCCCAAGAATGAAACTACTGCGGCGTGTTTGTTGCACATTAAACTAACAGAATATCATAAGATTAAATTTTTGTGCGAGAAATTATGACCTTAAAAAATTATGATCATTCTTTATTGAACAGCCCTCGTACATTACATGTAGCTGTTAAGTTGGTTTTAAGATCCACACATAGCTTTTCTGTTGCTAGGTGCACAATGTCCAGTCCACCATGTTCAGATACAATGTAGCTGTCTTTATTAAGCAAAACGAAATGGGAATGCATGTTTATAAACAGATTTTTCATGTCTCCTTTAAAACAGTTAACATCCATGGATCCATTTGTTTCTGCGAGTACCCCAACGGGTAGACACTGTCCATTGGTGTTTATAGTAATGCTGAGCTCTTATACTCCCCAGTTGTTGCCAGATTTTTCCATACATTGTGTTTAAAGTCATATGTAAGCCTTGTCTGCACATCTGCACAAGATTCTTCTTTTTCCAATTGCAGTTTGTATTCTTCTATTATACCAATTACTTTCACTGTATACTCCTTTATTCGTTTTTTGACTTTGCTGTCTTCCATTTCCAATTTTATTTTCTGTACACATAACACGTTAACTGATTTAAAGGAGAAATTTGTTTGATGGAGTTTGGTTTGAGTCTGTTTCATACGTTAGTTCTCTTTCTTAAGACCTGTGGAGTAACATTATTCGTAGGAACCAATCCGAATTCAGCTATATCTATATTTGATGGTATTGTTGAGAACAGTGTTCTGGATTGAGAAAACTGTGTTTCTCTAGCTTTGATACAACACTTCTGTATAAATCTGATGTTGTCTTTATTGGAATCTTTTATAAGTATCTCCACATAGTTTACAGACAAATAATTAAAACTGTAGGTAGACAGTACATAATTTATAATTTTTTCTTGGTCTCGAGTGCGTTGAATGCTTACTTGTACACCACTCAACTTTCTTGTATTCTTATTGCCCCAGTAGACGAACTGCAGAACACTATTAGACTCCGCACAACAACTGTTCTCTAAGCTAGTTGATAATTTTCGCAACATAGGATCAGTTGGCGTAGGTCACACCGGAGCACAATACAAATACTGTTTCTTTTTTTTTTAATGCACTTAAACAATTTTTCACGGGGTCGAATACCCATCCAGTCTGTAGCTAAAAACTGTAGCTCCTATTCTGATAAAACCACGTTCTTTTGCCAGGTAAGGCGTAAAAGGTTCTCGTAGACGCATGTCTAGACACTTTAAAAAATCGGTAAGACGGTTACCAATATCTGGGCCGCGCTCAAAAGTATGTTCACTCCTGTGCTCGAGATTTGATGTATGAATTTGTTATACAGGGTGTTACAAAAAGGTACGGCCAAACTTTCAGGAAACATTCCTCACACACAAATAAAGAAAAGATGTTACGTGGACATGTGTCCGGAAAAGCTTAATTTCAATGTTAGAACTCATTTTAGTTTCGTCAGTATGTACTGTACTTCCTCGATTCATCGCCAGTTGGCCCAATTGAAGGAAGGTAATGTTAACTTCGGTGCTTGTGTTGACATGCGACTCATTGCTCTACAGTACTAGCATCAAGCACATCAGTATGTAGCATCAACAGGTTAGTGTTCATCACGAACGTGGTTTTGCAATGTTTGCAATGTTTACAAATGCGGAGTTGGCAGATGCCCATTTGATGTATGAATTAGCACGGGGGAATAGCCGTGGCGCGGTACGTTTGTATCGAGACAGATTTCCAGAACGAAGGTGTCCCGACAGGAAGACGTTCGAAGCAATTGATCGGCGTCTTAGGGAGCACGGAACATTCCAGCATATGACTCGCGACTGGGGAAGACCTAGAACGACGAAGACACCTGGAATGGACGAGGCTGTTCTTCGTGCAGTTGACGATAACCCTAATGTCAGCGTCAGAGAAGTTGCTGCTGTACAAGGTAACGTTGACCACGTCATTGTATGGAGAGTGCTACGGCAGAACCAGTTGTTTCCGTACCACGTACAGCGTGTGCACGCACTATCAGCAGCTGATTGGCCTCCACGGGTACACTTCTGCGAATGGTTCATCCAACAATGTGTCAATCCTCATTTCAGTGCAAATGTTCTCTTTACGGATAAGGCTTCATTCCAACGTGATCAAATTGTAAATTTTCACAATCAACATGTGTGGGCTGACGAGAATCCGCACGCAATTGTGTAATCACGTCATCAACACAGATTTTCTGTGAACGTTTGGGCAGGCATTGTTGGTGATGTCTTGATTGGGCCCCATGTTCTTCCACCTACGCTCAATGGAGCACGTTATCATGATTTCACACGGGATACTCTACCTGTGCTGCTAGACCATGTGCCTTTACAAGTACGACACAACATGTGGCTGATGCACGATGGAGCTCCTACACATTTCAGTCGAAGTGTTCGTACGCTTCTCAACAACAGATTCGGTGACCGATGGATTGGTAGAGGCGGACCAATTCCATGGCCTCCACGCTCTCCTGACCTCAACCCTCTTGACTTTCATTTATGGGGGCATTTGAAAGCTCTTGTCTATGCAACCCCGGTACCAAATGTAGAGACTCTTCGTGCTCGTATTGTGGACGGCTGTGATACAATACGCCATTCTCCAGGGCTGCATCAGCGCATCGGGGATTCCATGCGACGGAGGGTGGATGCATGTATCCTCGCTAACGGAGGACATTTTGAACATTTCCTGTAACCAAGTGTTTGAAGTCACGCTGGTACGTTCTGTTGCTGTGTGTTTCCATTCCATGATTAATGTGATTTGAAGAGAAGTAATAAAATGAGCTCTAACATGGAAAGTAAGCGTTTCCGGACACATGTCCACATAACATATTTTCTTTCTTTGTGTGTGCGGAATGTTTCCTGAAAGTTTGGTCGTACCTTTTTGTAACACCCTGTATATCTTGACAATTGGAGCTTCACACTGCTGGTTCCTAGTTTTTCATCTTGCGCATAGTAGTTATGGTTTGATGTTAGGTACTGGCACATCTCCATTCTGTGAAAACTCCCAGCAAAATATTGCGTTATATCGAAGTCTGTAAGGCAATAGTTGTCTACACGAAGTGTTGCAATAACTAATGTCTCTTCCATTAATACGGCCATATTAACGTCAGCCAATTCCACTTTATATGGAATAGGCACAGGATTTTTATATTTCCTCGAAATTGTTTACGGTGCTTGCTTGTTGATTTTTTCACTGTATCACTTACTGTTACATTCTCATTCCTCTGTAGGAGAAATAGTAGTTTTGCCTTGACACCATGTCTCACAGAGGTGAACTTGGAGAATTTACCACGTGGATAATTGTTAAATGCGCCACACATTTCTTTCTTTAACATAACAGATAATCCCTTTTCTAATTGTTCTTGTTGGTCCACTTGATAACAGATTTTAATCACCTTCATGTCACAAAATTGTTCTGTGATAGAAGTAAGCACTTTAAATTCATCTTGCTAAGGAGCATGATTTTTTTTTCGGCGTAATTTATACCAATGTCAGTAACTAGATTGTTCAGGGATTCCAGAAATAACCACACTCCAAAGTGTTCGTCTTCCTTATGTTCGTCTTCCTTCCAAACAACTGGGAGATGTTCAGCACTTTGAACGAAGCTATGTTCACATTTCTCGCTACCAGAGCAAAAATGATGACCTGCAGCTATCAAGGCTTCTCATATAGACAGAATGAAGGTCCATAGAACTTGCAAGTGTGATAATATTTCAAAGAGAAACAGAATAATTTGAATCCTAAATAAACCCCTTGCCAAGCCTCACTGGAGAGGTCCATTAGTGTTGGTGCTACCCTACCAAAAAGCACAAGAAAGTCTCTGTTTCGCTCGCCGGCTTATTTAAACTACAAACACCCACACGTTAATTCTCGCAGAGATTATTTTTTTATAAGTGGATAAGAAGAGAAAGCTGGTCGTTGCTCAAAGCAAATACAGTCACACCATGCGCATTTTCTTCCCAGTGGCTGCAAAATCACAGAAACAAAACAATGTGGGCTTACACAATGATCTTTCAACGTGATAGAAACAATGTGAGCCAGAAAATACAATGCAAAGTGTGCTGGACTCTCCATAGCCATACTATTTTCGTCCAATATAAAATTTATCAAGTAGATGTTGCTTATCTTTTTCTAAACAAAAAAAAAAGGTTTCGACAATAATAGTCACTGATTCTTTCTTGAACGAGACTGTCACTGCATGCATGATAAATTAATGCATACAGATATATCTACCATAAGATCTGCAGTTGTCCACC
This sequence comes from Schistocerca nitens, assembly GCF_023898315.1. Classification (NCBI taxonomy): domain Eukaryota; kingdom Metazoa; phylum Arthropoda; class Insecta; order Orthoptera; family Acrididae; genus Schistocerca; species Schistocerca nitens. The sequence goes on along the minus strand of NC_064617.1, from coordinate 179,598,526 downwards.
TCTTGTTTTAAAATAAAAATACAGCGATAAGCAAAACATTATGATCACTACGCACCACGAGGTTGGATGCCACCTGGTGACAAAAGTATGTAAGCAGAGCGGACACGGACAGGGGATCATGCGTTCGAAGATATGGGCTGAAAATGAGGAAATCCATTGAGATAAGCGTATTTGACAAAGGGCAGATTACCATTACGCAGAGCCCGTGACCGAGTATCACGAAAACCGCGAAGCTGGTCGAATGTTCACCTGCTACTGTCGTGACCATCTACGGAAAGAGGCAGGATAGTGAAACTACCACTAGGCGCTAAATGATTGGACGTCTACGACTCTTCACAGAACGTGGGGTTTGGAGGCTTGTCTGCTCTGCAGAGTGCGGTAGATGATGAACTGTGGCATTTCTGCCGAAAGAGCACAATGCGTGTGCACACACAAGCGTTTCGGACGCAGCGTTCATCGTACGTTGTTGAACATGAAACTCCGCAGCAGACCACCCCTAAGTATTCAAATGTTGACCCAATGACATTATCAATTACGATTACAGTTGGCACGTTGCCATCAAGATTTCACCGTCATTAATGGAAGCGTGTGGGCTCTTCGAGTGAATCACATTTTTGCTACACTAAATCAATGGTTACAGGAGAATATGGGCTGGGTACAAGGAGTGAGAGAGGAGAAAGACTAATTGAGTTCTGTAATAAAGTTTAACGAATAATAGCGAATACTCTGTTCAAGTATCACAAGAGGAGGGTGTATACTTGCAAAAGGTTGGGTGATTTCAGTTAGATTACATCACGGTCAGGCAGAGATTCCGAAATCAGACACTGGATTGTAGGGTGTAAACAGTAGCAGTTACAGGCTCAGATCACAATGTAGTAGTGATGATGATTAGGCTGAATTTTAACAGGTTAGTCAGGAAGAATCAATACGCAAAGAAGTGGGATACGGAAGTACTAAGGAATGACGAGATACGCAATACGGAAAAGAATGCCTGCTAATTATTAGGCAGCCATGTCAGACTATAAGATGCGAAAGAATCAGGTTTCTTTATCGAATAACTAGCGGCGAAACCCGGCGTTGCGCAGGTATCTATTTATAGCTGTACGTCCACGCCCGTGTGTAATGTTTATGAAGCCGTATCTCCTGAGCTGTGTGTCCTACAATGATATAGTTTTGTAGGAACACTCGGCGGTATATGTGGACACTGTCTGCGAAATTTATTGCGAAGAGACTTAGTAGCAAAGAAGCAATAAATTTAAACGTCATGCATTACGCGGCAGTTTTTCACGAATCTCAATGCTTATGGCGTCATACCTCGTGAACTGTGATTCGCACAATGATATAATTTTACACTTACATTCAGTGGCGTGCATGTATATTGTCTGTAACATGTGCCACTAATACCATTAGAAGTAAAGAAATAATAAACTATAATGTCGTGCCTCATGAGGTACTTTTACTGCATGAGCAGCGGGAAAGTAGTAACCGATAAACATTTTGCCATCATTTTGTAGGGGTTGTTAGCGGCAAAAAATTTCGTAAAGGGTTGGAATTATGTGTAAAGTTTGTTGCAAGTCGCTGAGTGCTCTCATTCTTAAATAACGGATGAGCAAAGTCTGAGAATTCACACGTCGCGAGCTAAGTTTTTTTTCACCCTCCTCCCACCCGCACCCCTCTGACAGGTAGGTGTTTTTTACCCCCACAGCGATTGTCGTCTGACACTAAGGCATGCACGTGCGAAGTTTGGTTGAAATCGGTCCAATGTTTTAGGAGGATATGTGGAAAACACACACACACACACACACACACACACACACACACACATATATATATATATATATATATATATATATATATATATATATATATATGATGTGACTTACCAAACGAAAGCGCTGGTAGGTTGATAGACACACAAACAAACACAAACATACACACAAAATTCAAGCTTTCGCAACCAACGGTTGCTTCATCAGGAAAGAGGGAAGGAGAGGGAAAGACGAAAGGATGTGGGTTTTAAGGGAGAGGGTAAGGAGTCATTCCAATCCCAGGAGCGGAAAGACTTACCTTAGGGGGAAAAAAGGACAGGTATACACTCGCACACACACACATATCCATCCGCACATACACAGACACAAGCAGACATTTGTAAAGGGTGACATCCAATGATACCAAACTCGACCCCCCCCCCCTTTCGTGCACGAGTAGCGGGGCCGTGGGGGAGGGGGGGGGGAGGGTAACTTTGAAATCTTCAGTGGGAATCCCAGTTTTTTATTGCAGATTACTGTTCTATATAGTTTTGTCTGAAGCATTTTCTTCGTTTCTCCAGAGATGGCGCTGTAATCGGGGGAACAGAAATGGTACACAGTCGTAATTTCCGATATGCTACTCAATGGCCTTGAATATCCGATGGCACGTGGGACTCCACCTCCATGCTGCGAGGGTACGACATGCCAGTATTTCATAGCTCCTAACTGGAAACCTCATTCGCAACGTTGTATTCCTCCGACACATCGAACAGGGGACTACTCGACGCGCTACTGCGGCTATGGCTCTGACGCTACTCTGCTTTTCCAATAAGAGTTAGTGTTCAAACTTAGTAGCACAAACTTCAATGCACTTACAGATCCGATCTTCAAATCACCCTACTCAGGACAGAAGCATATCTGCGGGAATGTCAGCACAGGCGTTTCTGATGCGGTCGACCATGTCTTCTCTGCCTGTTGGCACACCTTCTCTTTTAAATATTCCCACAGAAAGAAATCCGGTGGCGGGAAATCCGGCGAACTAGCGTAGTAATTAACAGGGCCACCTCTGCCGATCCACCGACCAGTGGTTCAAAAATGGTTCAAATGGCTCTGAGCACTATGGGACTTACCATCTGAGGTCATCAGTTCCCTAGACTTAGAACTACTTAAACCTAACTAACCTAAGGACATCACACACATCCATGCCCGAGGCAGGATTCGAACCTGCGACCGTAGCAGTCTCACGGTTCTGGACTGAAGTCCCTAGAACCGCACGGCCACCGCGGCCGGCCCGACCAGTGGAAACATGGTCTAATCCTCCCGCGCTTCAATTGCGTAATGCTCTGGTCAACCGTCCTGTTGAAACACATACGTTGGACGTCCGAGGCAACAGCCTGCTGTAGCACCTGTTAGAAAAACGTTCGACATTTGCTGCTAATACCGACCAATCAGTTTGTTCCTCATGATGCCACGCCATACGTTAACCGACTAAGGACTTTGATGGTCAACTTGCCGTTACCATGAGGATTGTCTACACTCCATAATGCATGTTATGCCGATTAACACTATCATGGTTTGTGAATGAAGACTCGTCGGAAAATTCTACCTCGGCAAAGAACGTGGGGGTCGTATTCATTTGTTGACGCGCCCATTCACAAAACAATACCCTGTTATGGAAATCGGCGATGCAATGGCACGTGGTATGGATGATACTTACGACGATGCAGTATTGTGACAATCCTACGCATGGACATACTGGAATCGCGGGATAATTGCCGGGCGTTTATCCGCGGGCTGTGGTGTACTGCCGCCAGTACAGCTATTTCGTTAGCTTCTCCTGTAACTTTTCCTTCGTTTCCTTTGCCTGCCGGCCGCGGTGGTCTCGCGATTCTAGGCGCGCAGTCCGGAACCGTGCGACTGCTACGGTCGCAGGTTCGAATCCTGCCTCGGGCATGGATGTGTGTGATGTCCTTAGGTTAGTTAGGTTTAAGTAGTTCTAAGTTCTACGGGACTGATGACCACAACAGTTGAGTCCCATAGTGCTCAGAGCCATTTGAACCATTTTTTTTCCTTTGCCTGTCTGTACGCTGTCATCAGACAAAAAGGTGTTCAGAACTTTGGGAAAACGCTAGGCGTAAAAGACAACCGCAGCCTCAACATATCTCTACATCCTCCGAAAATCAGGATCATTTCATTTTTGTCTTCTGTGGTTGCAGCATTCATCGTCCCCTTGCGTGTCTGTTCTCTAATGATAGGTAGGCGTTCAGGCAATAAACACGGCACAAGTACTGTAATGTTTGGAGCCGCTATCTGTTCTACGTCTGCACAATACCTGAGCTCCGGTAGCAGTGTACTGCACCCACGTTACTCATCTGATCTTACGCCCGCAGACTTTCACCTTCGCCGCTGTCTATCGAACAACTTTAAAGGAAATTGCTTTCCGGACAAAAATGCGTTCCAAACATGGCTCGACGAGGTCACCGCCATAAAACCACGTGATTTCTACAGTCTCGAAATCGAAGAGTTACCCCATCGTTGGCAGACTGTTGTAAATAATAAAGGAGAATATATGAGTAAAGCATCTGTTTTGTGTGTCTGTTGTGTTTGTTAAACATGTGGAAAAACGCTACGAACTTATACACCAACACAATGCTTTTCTTACTGCATCATGTGCCCACAACTCCACCAGGCAACATTCAAACTAGCGATGTCAGTGGTCATAACGTTTGAACTCAACCTAGTATATCGCCTATTTTTTTTTTTGGCAAAGAGGTATGGTACCACTTCAGGTTTTAAAAATAATTTAGATATGTTGGCTGCATTCATACATAGACAAGTAGTACCCAAAACGTACCAAACCTAATCTGACCGCCAGCCGGTGTGGCCGTGCGGTTCTAGGCGCTACAGTCCGGAACCGAGCGACCGCCACGGTCGCAGGTTCGAATCCTGCATCGGGCATGGATGTGTGTGATGTCCTTAGGTTAGTTAGGTTTAATTAGATCTAAGTTCTAGGCGACTGATGACCTCAGAAGTTAAGTCGCATAGTGCTCAGAGCCATTTGAACCATTTTGAACTAATCTGATCAGCGAGTACATTTTTCACTGTAAAATTTTCGAAATATATGCAGTGGGTTACTTAATTTCGAACTATGTAATAACTTGGAGCAATGACGAAAAGAGAGCCATTTCATCATTAGATTGGGATGGGAGACGGTATCGAATAGATTCCTCAAAATCGCATGACAGAGATTGTTCAGGAGAGAACATATGGTTTTAGTTTTTTACGCGAAAAGTAGAAACTAAACACAGAAATGGATGTTCTTAGATTCTTTCGCATCAAACAGTTTTTTTGAAGGTACATCAGAAGATTCGAAATTCGGCCGCTAGGAGCCCCCCTTCGGACCCCTGACACTAACTATGGTTGTAATAACTCAAAACAGCAGTTGCTACGTTTACATGAGACGCAACTTCCAGAAGACGAAAACAGAATTTCGGAAATTGTTTTGCGGTATCGTGTTTACAAGTTTAGGACTGAAGGTTTTGCAAGATCGGTCAAATATCAGTTTTTCGATAGCAGTTATTTTACGCAAATGACCTCTGGAACCGTGTGATCCGGTTTCTGATTAACTGAGCACAGTGGCTGTTTCTCTTCAGTTAAATACCGAAGGTCGACAACTCCAAGCTCAGTCTAATACACTGACATCACCAAAGTTAGGAGATATCTTCTAATACCGTGACTGTCCGCCCCGGTAGCTAAATGGTCAGCGTGACGGACTGTCGTACTAAGGGGTCCGGGTCCGATTCCCGGTTGGGTCGGGGATTTTCTCTGCTCACGGACAGGGTGTTGTGTTGCCTTCATCATCATTTCATCCCCATCCTGTGGGCAGGTCGCCTAACGTGGCGTCGAATGCAATAAGACCTGCACGAAGGCGGCCGGGCCTTCCCCGTAAGGGGCCTCCCGGTCAATGACGCCAAACGGTCATTTCCATTTCCAATCCCAAAGAAAGCAGATGTTGACAGATGTGAAAATTACAGAACTAGCAGTTTAATAAGTCACAGCTGCAAAATACTAACGCGAATTCTTTACAGACGAATGGAAAAATTGGTAGAAGCCGACCTCGGGGAAAATCAGTTTGGATTCCGTAGAAATGTTGGAACACGTGAGGCAAAACTGATCCTACGACTTATCTTAGAAAATAGATTAAGGAAAGGCAAACCTACGTTTCTAGCATTTGTAGACTTAGAGAATGCTTTTGACAATGTTGACTGGAATACTCTCTTTCAAATTCAAAAGGTGGCAGGGGTAAAATACAGGGAGCGAAAGGCTATTTACAATATGTACAGAAACCAGATGACAGTTACAAGAGTCGAGGGGCATGAAAGGGAAGCAGTGGTTGGGAAGGGAAAGAGACAGGGTTGTAGCCTCTCCCCGATGTTATTCGATCTGTATACTGAGCAAGCAGTAAAGGAAACAAAAGAAAAATTCGGAGTAGGTATTAAAATCCATGGAGAAGAAATAAAAACTTTGAGGTTAACCGATGACATTGTAATTCTGTCAGAGACAGCAACGAACTTGGAAGAGCACTTGAACGCAATGGACAGTGTCTTGAAAGGAGGATATAAGATGAACATCAACAAAGGCAAAACGAGTATAATGGAATGTAGTCGAATTAAGTCGGGTGACACTGAGAGAATCAGATTAGGAAATGAGACACTTAAAGAAGTAAATGAGTTTTGCTATTTGGGGAGCAAAATAACTGATCATGGTCGAAGTAGAGAGGATATAAAATGTAGATTGGCAATGGCAAGGAAAGCGTTTCTGAAGAAGAGAAATTTGTTAACATCAAGTATAGATTTAAGTGTCAGGAAGTCGTTTTTGAAAGTATTTGTATGGAGTGTAGCCATGTATGGGAGAAGAATGCTGAAGATTAGATGGGTAGATCACACAACGCATGAGGAGGTATTGAATAGAATTGGGGAGAAGAGGAGTTTGTGGCACAACTTGACTAGAAGAAGGGATCGGTTGGTAGGACATGTTCTGAGGCATCAAGGGATCACAAATTTAGCATTGGAGGGCAGCGTGGAGGGTAAAAATCGTATGGGGAGACCAAGAGATGAATACACTAAGCAGATTCAGAAGGATGTGGGTTGCAGTAGGTACTGGGAGATGAAGCTTGCACAGAATAGAGTAGCATGGAGAGCTGCATCAAACCAGTCTCTGGACTGAAGACCACAACAACAACAACCGTAACGGATTTCCTTTTGCCAGGCGAAGTGCAGCAAGTCGACGCGGCATGGACGCAACAAGTCGCTGGGTGTCCCCTGCAGAAATACTGAGCAATGCTGCCTTTACAGCTGTCCATAATTGCTAAAGTGTTGCCAGTGCAGAATTTTGTGCACGAACTGACTTCACATCTACGCCCCACAAACCTTCGATGGGATTCATGTCGGTCGATCTGGGTGGCCAAATCATTCGCTCAAATTGTCCAGAATGTTCTTCAAAGCAATCGCCAATAACTGTGGCCAGGTAACATCGCACATTATTTGTTATCCGTAAAATTGCTTCGTTGTTTGGGAATATGAATTCAATGAATGGCTGCTAATGGTCTACAAGTATCCGAACATAACCATTTCCAGTGAGGATCCATTGAACTGGACCAGAGGACGCCGTCTATTCCACGTAGACATAGCCCACGCCATTATGGAGGCAGCACCAGTTTGCACAGTGCCTTGTTGACAACCTGGGGTCTCCGCCACTCTCGAATCCAACCTTTAGCTCTTACCAATTGCAATCGGGACTCATCTGATCCGGCCACGGTTTTCTAGTCTCCTAGGGTACCAATCGATATGGGTAAGTGTCCTGGAGAGGCGCTGCAGGCGATATCGTGCTGTTACAAAAGGCACTTGCGTCGTTCGTCTGCTGCCCTAGCCCGTTATGGCCAAATTTCGCCACACTGCATTTACGGATACGATCGTTGTACGTCCCACATTGATTTGTGCAGTTATTTCATGCGGTGTTGCTTGTCTGTTACCATGACAACTCTACGCAAGTGCCGCTGCTCTCCGTCGTTAAGTGAAGGCCCTCAGCCACTGACTTGTCAGTGGTGTGAGGTAACGTCTGACATCTGATATTCTCGGCACCATTTAACACTGTGGATCACTGAATAGTGAATTCCCTAAAGATTTCCGAAATGGAATGTCCCTCGGGTCTAGCCCCTGTTACCATCCCGCGTTCAAAGTCTGGTAATTCCCGTCGTGCGGTCATGTGTCGTAAACGTTTTCACATGAAACACCTGAGTACACATGACAACCCCACCTACGCACTGTCCTTTTATACTTTGTGTATGCGATAACACCACCATCTGTACACATGCATATCGCTATCCCGTGACTTTTGTCATCTCAGTGTATTTCTGCTTCCCCTTCATTCTTCAAAATCCGGCAGCTAGAACCACATTTCCAGAATCCGGATGCGGTATTGGGACATAGCTTAAGGATACCTGAGAGGTTCCATGCCCTCTTTTCCATGTCGCCTCTCATTTTCATCAACTTTATTAATGTTCTATGCCAATGCACGGTGGTAACAGACCGAATAAGGTTACTGTAATGAGAGTATTTGTACTGAGAACTCAAAAATACTTTTCACTTGACTCCTATGCATGTTGGGTTAATTCCCTGTGTGGCCTGTGCGAGGTGAGCATCGGAGGACGCGGCACACTGCATTTCCGGTTGGGGACTGCACTTCCCTGAATTCTGAGAGGTTCGTGCAATGGGTTCAAGCGCCTGGCGGAACGACTGACGTCGGTCACGTTTCGCCTATTGTATGCAGGGATAAACGATTTGTGAGACATATGAGTGTGGCCGCAGTTTATGTGTTTACCCTTCCGGCACGTCCGGAACGAAGATTCCTGGCACCGACTGCCTGAATTGTCCTCTTGATTCTGAGAATACTTATGGACCGTGCCCTGCTGGGTGGGGCTGTCTGGCGCCAGATGGCCGGCGGTCTAGGCATGTTGTTTTCGTAGCAAGTAGAACGGCAAGTTCAGTGCCCTTAGCTGAATAGCAGAGGCATGATTGGTCAACTTAAACTGAGGCTAGTTGACGTCATAAAGCCCTGCTCGAAATTGGAGGGAACGGTTGCTATTGTCGCGAATGATGTTCTGAGACAGTGTGGGGGAATTTTGGAATCAGCACTGAATGCTGATTCGCAGTTTTCGAGGAGAGTAGGGAGTTGAGGAATGTTGGCTTCGCTCGCGTTGCGCGGGCAGGAAATTCGGGATCTGATCTTCGACGGAGTCGGACGGTCTTGCGACTTTGTCGCATATTTTTTCGGCAGAACTTAGAATTCTCGGACACTCTTCGAGGCCAGGTGTTGAAACAGAGTTATTGCACACCAGAAGTCAACGCCTACTTCGTCAGAAAGCTGCCTAGCGACGACCTACTACAAATTTCAGGATTGGTAAACTATTTTGCGGCTCCGGCATTGTATAACCTATCAATTTTATACTGAAGTCCTCATCTGCACGCTCGCTTACTTTGCCACAAGTCCACCTTGCTTGTTTCTGCATGTGATCCCATGTGAGCTCTCACTACTAATCGCGATACTGCAATATAGTCAAGAGAGTAATATTTGATTGATTAGGACCTCCAGTCATTATCGTCAAGCAATTGCATCACAGAGAGTAGGAGTCCTTGTTCTCGAGCCAACTCTTATTCTCATAATAGTTTAGTATACCCTATCCTTTGAACTACTGTTTATGTCGATAATCATGTGCCTTTACGTTCTGATGAATAATAAATCTCATTGTAATATTTAATCCTCATATCATTTCGTGGATACCGGGTGATCAAAAAGTCAGTATAAATTTGAAAACTTAATAAACCACGGAATAATGTAGATAGAGAGGTAAAAATTGACACACATGCTTGGAATGACATGGAGTTTTATTAGAACAAAAAAAAACACCCCATATTGCTAGACGCATGAAAGATCTCTTGCACGCGTCGTTTGGTGATGATCGTGAGCTCAGCCGCCACTTTCGTCATGCTTGACCTCCCAGGTCCGCAGACCTTTGGGGTTACCTGAAGTCGCAAGTGTATCGTGATCGACCAACATCTCTAGGGATGCTGAAAGACAACATCCGACGCCAGTGCCTCACCATAACTCCGGACATGCTTTACAGTGCTGTTCACAACATTATTCCTCGACTACAGCTATAGTTGAGGAATGACGGTGGACATATTGAGCATTTCCTGTAAACAACATCATCTTTGCTTTGCCTTACTACGTTATGCAAATTGCCGTGCCGTTCTAGGCGCTGCAGTCTGGAACCGCGAGACCGCTACGGTCGCAGGTTCGAATCCTGCCTCGGGCATGGATGTGTGTGGTGTCCTTAGGTTAGTTAGGTTTAACTAGTTCTAAGTTCTAGGGGACTAATGACCTCAGAAGTTGAGTTCCATAGTGCTCAGAGCCATTTGAACCATTTGTTATGCTAATTATTGCTATTCTGATCAGAGAAGCGCCATCTGTCGGACATTTTTAATGTTTGTACTTTTTTTTGTTCTAATAAAACCCCATGTCATTTCAAGCATATGTGTCAATTTGTACCTCTCTATCTACATTATTCCGTGATTTATTCAGTTTTCAAATTTATACTGACTTTTTGGTCACCCTGTATATGCAGAATCCCATTCCCTGTTGTTTGTTATGATAAAGTTCTCTTTTTTTTATCTGAGTAGATTACAATTTTTATTAAATTATTGTGAGTGTGCACTTCTTATTTTACCACATAGCAAGGTGCACCATCATTTCCTTCAATTACCATTGTGCGCATAATTAATTAGGTGGTAGATAAGGAGGGGGTCGAGTGCATGTCTCGTTCTCATGCAAAATTCGTCAGAATTAAAGAGGTACAAACTCTTCTCCACCCCAGCACCTCGCAAACCCGCATTTGGGAGCCTCGTGTAATCACTGTGAATGAAAGCATAGCGCTTACACAGCATTAGCTCGCCCAAAACATGCGCCGCAGCGCAACCAGGAGGCGACAAACAATTTGGCTGTCCGTGTTGGCGGACGCGCCAGCGCTGGTCACCGTTGTGTCTGTGGCGGGCAGCGCAGTGGCCGCTCGCTGGCCACCCCAGGCCACGTGGCCGTGTTGACAGCCCGTGCCTGCTCGTTAATCACGTCGCCCGGCACACCCACTGTGTGCGCCGTCCATTAAACGCCACTCCGCAACATCTCGATCGAGGTTCGTTTCCTGCTTAATACACTGTCCGCACAAAGTCATTAAGTGCGGACGTTTAAATACACTGTTGTTCCAGCGTGTTTACGTGTTGTCACAGGCCGGCCGGAGTGGCCGTGCGGTTCTAGGCGCTACAGTCTGGAGCCGAGCGACCGCTCCGCTCGCAGGTTCGAATCCTGCCTCGGGAATGGATGTGTGTGATGTCTTTAGGTTAGTTAGGTTTAATTAGTTCTAAGTTCTAGGCGACTGATGACCTCAGAAGTCAAGTCGCATAGTGTTCAGAGCCATTTGAGCAATTTAAGATGAACATCAACAAAAGCAAAACGAGGTTCAAAATGGTTCAAATGGCTCTGAGAACTATGGGACTTAACCTTTGTGGTCATCAGTCCCCTATAACTTAGAACTGCTTAAACCTAACTAACCTAAGGACATCACACACATCCATGCCCGAGGCAGGATTCGAACCTGCGACCGTAGCGCTCACGCGGTTCCAGACTGCAGCGCCTAGAACCGCACGGCCACAACGGCCGGCTGCAAAACGAGAATAATGGAATGTAGTCGAATTAAATGGGGTGACGCTGAGGGTATTAGATTAGGAAATGAAACGCATAAAGTAGTAAAGGAGTTTTGCTATTTGGGGAGAAAAATAACTGATGGTGGTCGAAGTAGAGAAGATATAAAATGTAGACTGGCAATGGAAAGGAAAGCGTTTCTGAAGAAGAGAAATTGGTTAACATCGAGTGTAGATTTACGTGTACTTTCTGAAAGTATTTGTATGGAGTGTAGCCATGTATGTAAGTGAAACGTGGACGATAAACAGTTTAGACAGAAGAGAATAGAAGCTTTCTAAACTACGGAAGAATGCTGAAGATTAGATGGGTAGATCACATAACTAATGAGGAGGTATTGAACAGAATTGGGGAGAAGAGAAATTTGTGGGACATCTTGACTAGAAGAAGCGATCGTTTGGTAGGACATATTGTGAGGCATCAAGGGATCACCAATCTTGTATTGTAGGGCAGCGCGGAGGGTAAAAATCGAAGAGGGAGACCAACAGATGAATACACTAAACATATTAAGAAGGCTGTAGGTTGCAGTACGTACTGAGAGATGAAGAAGCTTGCACAGGATAGAGTAACATGGAGAGCTGCATCAAACCAGTCTCCGGACTGAAGACCACAACAACAACAACGACAACAACGGTAGTTTTATCCTCAGAAAGAGAAATTACAGCACATGTGTGATTTCCGAGGTTATCTTTGAAGTGCCATACAAGCGGACAACTTTTTGACAGTTTTAGCAATTTTTGTTATACAGAGGGTCCCAGAAATCTTTCCCTGATCACAAATATGCATAACGCAGAAAATATGAATCGCAGACTCATCTCTTATTATCTTGAAGTGCAGGTAAAATATACACTTACACAATTAATAAATTTCGACGTGTGCTCGTTTCGTTGCCCGAATGATATCCAGATGATATTCCAATTCCATCCATACGCTTTGTCAACATTTCGTGAGGGATAGATGTTGTGACCAGTAATTCTGTGCCGTTATGCTGCGACAATGTTCATTGCTGTTGGGTAAACCCGGTCCTTGACATAACCCCAAAGGAAGAAATCCAATGATGGTACGTTCGGTAATCGCAGAGGCCAGGTGATGGGACCACAAAGTCCGATCCATTTTCCCGTAAATGTTGTATCCAGATAGGCACGTACATCTAGCCCCCAATGACATGGCGCACCACCTTATCGGAAAATTAAGTCCCAAATGTCCTAAATCTGTGACACAACAAAAGCTGCAACAAATCAAGATACGTACTGGCTGTGATTGTCATTCCATTGAATAAGAACGATCGTATGAGTTTATTGTGCATAAAACCGCACTACACGTTCAGCTTAGGGCTGTCTCTGACGAGCCCGCATCTCGTGGTCGTGCGGTAGCGTTCTCGCTTCCCACGCCCGGGTTCCCGGGTTCGATTCTCGGCGGGGTCAGGGATTTTCTCTGCCTCGTGATGGCTGGGTGTTGTGTGATGTCCTTAGGTTAGTTAGGTTTAAGTAGTTCTAAGTTCTAGGGGACTGATGACCATAGATGTTAAGTCCCATAGTGCTCAGAGCCATTTGAACCATTTTTTTGTCTCTGACGGTCTCAAATAAAGAGTGGGGTTTTCCAATCCCAATCCTAGTACTTTGTCGATTGACAACACCGTTTAAATTAAATGTAGCCTTACCTGAGAAAAGGACACGTTTCAGATAGTCATCATCTTCCTCAATCTCAGCCAGCATGGCAACAGCAAAGTCATCCGTTTGTTGGAGGGACTGCATGATATGCACTTTGTACGCACGGCAAGAAGTGCAACTCACGTGAGGATCTGTGGACTGACTTTTTGAGACTTCTCACGAAAGCGTCTCTCGTTGTCTGAATTGTATGTGCATTAGGTCGAGGCCTGCCTGTTCTAGGACGATCACAGGCGCTACCTGTTTCCTAAGTTCACATACCACACCTTGATGCTCTTCAGATCTGGTGGCTGCCTACGGTACGCCGTCTGGAATTTCCTCTGGGCTGTTTTTGATGACTGTGTCTCGTGATACCAGACGAAAATATGGTTCAAATGGCTCTGAGCACCATGGGACTTAACATGTGAGGTCATCAGTCCCCTAGACTTAGAAGTAATTAAACCTAACTAACCTAAGGACATCACACACATCCATGCCCGAAGCAGGATTCGAACCTGCAACCGTAGTAGTCGTGCGGTTCCGGACTGAAACGCCTAGAACCGCTCGGCGACCGCGGCCGGCTCCAGACGACACATTGGGCTTTCTTCCGGTTTGAGTACATCTGCCGGCCGAAGTGGCCGTGCGGTTAAAGGCGCTGCAGTCTGGAACCGCAAGACCGCTACGGTCGCAGGTTCGAATCCTGCCTCGGGCATGGATGTTTGTGATGTCCTTAGGTTAGTTAGGTTTAACTAGTTCTAAGTTCTAGGGGACTAATGACCTCAGCAGTTCAGTCCCATAGTGCTCCGAGCCATTTGAACCATTTGAGTACATCTTGTTTGCAAATGGTGTCCAATTTCGCTGTTGTTACGTCGCTCGACCCTGTAACAAACCAAAAAGAAAAAGGTTAACTTTGTATGTACACAAAAGGTCGATATGTCATACGCACTTCAAGATAAAATATATGTGTCTATGTGTCATATTTTATGCCTTATTAATGTTTGTAATCAGGAAAGATTTATGAGACACCCGGCATAATCCGTATCAAATTATGATCACACACATTCAGTATCCACGTATATGGAATTTTATAACCTTTATCCTTTAATTTTGACAGCAATAAAGGCTTTCCGTGCAGGCAACTATTCGTAAAATAGAATATTAATCGTCACGAAGTTAGTCCCTAGCTCAGGACTACATTATGGCATAAAGTCTAAGACAGGTAAAATGAAGTTAAATTAATCTTTCACAAAGTTGAGCTGACCTAGTATTCCTTTACAGCAAACAGTTATAGCTTTGTTACAAATTTTCCTACTTTTATGAGTTTTAACTATACGCAGAAAAACATTTGTCGCAAAGTTAGCCAAATTGGTGACATCTCTTTCGCGAATCATCCTAAAATCCAAATAATTATGATCTTATGCTCACTGAAACAAAATAAGAATGAAGAAAACAATGGCCTGAATTTAGCAAGGCACTAGTTAAACAAAACTGTAACATCCTTATTTATGTACCTGTTCATTGGGAGTGCATGAAAAAAAAAGCTTGTGTCGACACATTTAACGTAGCGTAGCCAGCCGCTGTGGCCGAGCGGTTCTAGGTGCTTCAGTCCGGAACCGCGCTGCTGCTAAGGTCGCAGGTTCGAATCCTACCTCGGGCATGGATGTGAGTGATGTCCTTAGGTTAGTTAGGTTTAAATAGTTGTAAGTCTAGGGGACTGATGACCTCAAATGTTAAGTCCCACAGTGCTTAGAGCTATTTGAACTATTTAACTTAACGTTCTCTAAGGATGTTACTTACATCACACTGCTGGACACTTATTTACAAGCAAAATCACAACACATTTAATAGAATATTCTGAATAGCTGTATACTATTTTTAGAAACAAAGCTATAGTGGGAAATAAGGCATTGTGTTTTTGAATAAAGCATTTACAAATTACCCTAATTTTATTAATGATGCTTGTTTTCTACAGCTTCACTGTTACACTTCTTTCTACAGGTTGGTGTGCTGTCACGAAGTTACCTCTTTACTCTACGAAAACTATTTTCTTCGCTTTCCAGTGTCCACAGAAAATGTCAGTAAAATTTAACTCTTTTACAGAATGCTCAGCGCATATATCGGTACTGAGGATGTTACACCACCACTTGGCAAATGCGTGATATTTTTACTGCAACATGTTTCGGGACAACATTATCCCATTATTAAGTCCTGTCCAACAAGGAAACCAATAAATAAACTGCAGTACTAGGCGAACTGACAAAAGAAAAATATTTCACTAGTCACTGATGATGAGTGGTACTGGAATTCCAGCTTGCCCTGCAATTCTCTGCTTATGGAGCTCCCTTAGTGTTGTTTTGCTGCTGACAGGGTTCGCGTCTTCGGCACTCAGTGCTACAGTGAATTTTGCAGTTGTCGTCGTCTTATTTTTCATCACAATCCCCTTCCATGACCGTCCGCGTTGTGACTTAGTGGATGATGTCTTCGTGCTTTCCCTGTTGTTGTTGTTGTTGTGGTCTTCAGTCCAGAGACTGGTTTGATGCAGCTCTCCATGCAACCCTTCCCTGTGCAGCTTCTTCATCTCCCAGTACCTACTGCAACTTAAATCCTTCTCAATCTGCTTAGTCTATTCATGTCTTGGTCTCCTTCTACGATTTTTACCCTCCACGCCGTCCTCCAATACTAAACTGGTGATCCTTTAATGCCTCAGAACGTGTCCCACCAACCGATGCCTTCTTCTAGTCAAGTCGTGCCACAAACTTCTCTTCTCACCAATTCTGTTCAGTACCTCCTCATTAGTTATGTGATGTACCCATCTAATCTTCAGCATTCTTCTGTAGCTCCACATTTCGAGAGCTTCTATTCTCTTCTTGTCTGCACTAATTATCGTCCACGTTTCTCTTCCATACATGGCTACACTCCTAACAAATACTTTCAGAAACGACTTCCTGACACTTAAATCTGTACTTGATGTTAACAAATTTCTCTTCTTCAGAAACGCTTTCCTTGCCATTGCCAGTCAACATTTTATATCCTCTCTACTTCGACCATCATCAGTTATTTTGCTCCCCAAATAGCAAAACTCATTTTCTACTTTAAGTGTCTCATTTCCTAACCTAATTCCCTCAGCATCACCCGATATAATTCGACTACATTCCATTATCCTCGTTTTGCTTTTGTCGATGTTCATCTTATATCCTCCTTTCAAGACACTGTCAATTCCGTTCAATTGCTCTTCCCGGTCCTTTGCTGTCCCTAACAGAATTACAATATCATCGGCGAACTTCAAAGTTTTCATTTCTTCCCCGTGGATTTTAATTTCTACTCTGAATTTTTCTTTTTTTTCCTTTAATGCTTGCTCTATATATAGATTGAATAACATCGGGGAGAGCCGGCCGAAGTGGCCGTGCGGTTAAAGGCGCTGCAGTCTGGAACCGCAAGACCGCTACGGTCGCAGGTTCGAATCCTGCCTCGGGCATGGATGTTTGTGATGTCTTTAGGTTAGTTAGGTTTAACTAGTTCTAAGTTCTAGGGGACTAATGACCTCATCAGTTGAGTCCCATAGTGCTCAGAGCCATTTGAACCATTTTGAACATCGGGGAGAGGCTACAACTCTGTCTCACTCCCTTCCCAACCACTGCTTCCCTTTCGTGCCCCTCGACACTTATAACTGCCATCTGGTTTCTGTACAAATTGTAAATGTGATTTCCCTATATGCGGTATAAATCTTGGATACGGTGCCTCTTGAAACACCAAACACTTCGATTCCCTTATTTTCGGAAGCACACACCATACGAACTCCAAAAATTTGCCCTCGTTCGAACTCACTTAGCTTGCACATAATGGTCTCACAACTACACAGAACACTGTTCTGACCACGACTCAAATTTTCAACGTACCGAGGGCATTGCACAGGTGCCGTTCGTGGTCAAACGGGACAGCTCTACCTGCAGGCTTGGCCACCATCTGCATTTATGTTCAAGCATGCATTATAGCGGTGTTTCCATATTTCTGTCCAACACCTGTAGTTTCAGCAAAAGCGAGTAAACATAGAAAAAATGACCGTCTATTGATTCCATATCGTCACTATCTATCTAGTAAGGCAGGTGTTTTACGGGGTGCCTGTTTACTGATTCACGTCATTCATTAAGTTTATAAAATATATTCGCAAACCGCAATTATGATATTACGTCATTCGTATATTTTTACTACAGCCACACGTAATTTTGTGCCAGACCGGGACTCGAACCTGGTTTTCTCGTTAATCGCGAGCGGCTGTGTTAACCGCATATGTTATTCGTGCACGCTTCCTGCACAGATCCAAACTTCTATATGTCATCGTATCTACGTCCCATACTGCTCGCACACTGTTCGTGTGGTTCCCGCACATGGGGAGACAATGTATTTCTCATCTGATTCCCTTCCTTTGATATGCGCGGGGTCTGTGTCAGACAATGTCTATGTGTTTCGATGTACAGGAACAGATACTGCTAACGATCTACAGCCATGTTAAATTATGAAATGTATACACAAATTGCGAATACGATATTACATCAGCTTATGGTTGAACACGATATTAGGTCAGCTACAAGGGTAGAGACTTTGTAGACAGAGCAAGCTTTTGACAATGTTGACTGGAATACTCTCTTTCAAATTCTGAAGGTGGCAGGGGTAAAATACAGGGAGCGAAAGGCTATTTACAATTTGTACAGAAACCAGATGGCAGTTATAAGAATCGAGGGACATGAAAGGGAAGCAATGGTTGGGAAGGGAGTGAGGCAGGGTTGTAGCCTCTCCCCGATGTTATTCGATCTGTATATTGAGCAAGCGGTAAAGAAAGCAAAAGAAAAATTCGGAGTAGGTATTAAAATCCATGGAGAAGAAACAAAAACTTTAAGGTTCGTCGATGACATTGTAATTCTGACAGAGACAGCAAAGGACTTGGAAGAGCAGTTGAACGGAATGGACAGTGTCTTTGAAGGAGGATATAAGATGAACTTCAACAGAAGCAAATCGAGGGTAATGGAATGTAGTCGAATTAATTCGGGTGATGCCGAGGGAATTAGTTTAGGAAATGAGACACTTAAAGTAGTAAAGGAGTTTTGCTATTTGGGGAGCAAAATAACTGATGATGGTCGAAGTAGAGAGGATATAAAATGTAGACTGGCAATGGCAAGGAAAGCGTTTCTGAAGAAGAGAAATTTGTTAACATCGAGTATAGATTTAACTGTCAGGAAGTCGTTTCTGAAAGTATTTGTATGGAGTGTAGCCATGTATGGAAGTGAAACATGGACGATAAATAGTTTGGACAAGGAGAGAATAGAAGCTTTCGAAATGTGGTGCTACAGAAGAATGCTGAAGATTAGATGGGTAGATCACATAACTAATGAGGAAGTATTGAATAGGATTGGGGAGAAGAGGAGTTTGTGGCACAACTTGACTGGAAGAAGGGATCGGTTGGTAGGACATGTTCTGAGGCATGAAGGGGTCACCAATTTTGTATTGGAGGGCAGCGTGAAGGGTAAAAATTGTAGAGGGAGACCAAGAGATGAATACAATAAGCAGATTCAGAAGGATGTAGGCTGCAGTACGTACTGGGAGATGAAGCAGCTTGCACGGATAGAGTAGCATGGAGAGCTGCATCAAACCAGTCTCAGGACTGAAGACCACAACAACAACAACAGGGGTAGAGAGTGACTTACAGTGAATAGTTCAGTGGTAGGGCTATTCTTATCAAAATCAAAAGGAAACCAACACCGAGAACGACAGTTATATATGCCGATGTCTCAAGCCAAAGATGAAGAGATAGAGAAAGTGTACTAGGATGTTGAAGAGGTAATTTAGTACGTGAAGTGAGATGAAAGTCTCTTAGTCATGGGGTATTGGAGTGCAATTGTAGGCGAAGAATTAGAGAAGGGTTTGCGCGAGAATATGGGCTTGGTACTAGGAACAAGAGAGGAGAAAGACTAACTGAGTTCTGAAGTAAATTTCGGCTAATGATATCGAATATTCTGTTCAGTAAACACGAGAGGAGGAGGTATAATTGCAAAAGGGCACATTTAGTGGTAAGATGGCCCAGTGGATAGTCCGTGAAAGCCTGAACACAGATCCATCGTGATAATGGGAAGAAGTTTACTGAGTTGTGAAGAAAGAAGCAAGATAGAAACAGCGTAAGGTTCAAGCGCAAGATGTGCATCATCGAGCGAGTTGGAAGAGCCATCGCGTCGTGGTTAAGTGGTCCTAATATTAGACTACAAAGGAAGAGATCCGTGTTCAAATCTAACTCCTCTCCCATTTCCTTTTTTTACAAAATTACAAACTTTCCGTCAGGTTATTAACGTGTTTGTACGCTTCATTCAAATTCGTATCTCTGTCGTAGTGTAACGTCGGTTTGCAACAACTAATTCTATGGAAGGGACCCATAATGAAAGCTGATTCCGCGCAACTACTCTATCAGCAGCCGAAAGGAAGTGGCTCTCGAATGGGAACCGGAAACGTTTGATGACAAGGCGACAAGTCAACCGAATCCTCCATCAGAAAGCACGTTCGATGTGTCATATACAACAGTGGTGATATGTGTGTGTGTCATATGACAGGAATCCCTTCTCGACGCAGCCGACTTTTACGCCTGTGAGTGAGTGAGATATTCCTTTTTGCCCGATTTACACTGAAGAGCCGAAGAAACTGGTACGCCTGTTTAATGTCGTGTAGGGACCCCGCGAGCACTCAGAAGTGCTGCGAACGTCGTGGTATGGACTAATGTCTGAACTAGTCCTGGAGGCAACTGACACCAGGAATCCTGCAGGGCTGCCTTTAAATCCGTAAGAGTACGAAGGGCGTGGAGATCTCTCCTGAACAGCATGTTGCAAGGCATTCCAGATATGCTGAATAATGTTCATGTCTGAGGAGTTTGGTGGCCAGCGGAAGTGTTTAAACTCAGAAGAGTGTTCCTGGAACCACCCTGTAGCAATTCTGGACGTGTGCGGCGCCGCATTGTCCTGCTGGAATTGACCAAGTCCGTCGGAATGCGCAATGGACATGAATTGATGCAGGTGAACAAACAAGATGCTTATGTACGAGGCACCAGTCATAGCCGTATTTAGACGCACCAGAGGTCCCGCATCATTCCAACTGCACACGCCCCACACCAATACTGAGCCTCCACCAGCTTGAACAGTCCCCTGCTGACATGCAGAGACCATGGCTATGTGAGGTTGTCTCCATACCTGTACACGTCCATCTGTTCGATACAATTCTAAATGAGACTCGTCCGACCAGGCAACATGTTCCAAGTCATCAACAGTCCAATGTCGGTGTTGACGGGCCCAGGCGAGTCATAAAGCTTTGTGTTGTGCAGTCATCAAGGATATTCCCTCTTGCGCGATTTACACTGAAGAGCCAAAGAAACTGGTACGCCTGTTTAATGTCATGTAGGGACCCCGCGAGTGGGCCTTCGGCTTCCAAAGCCTATATCGATCATGTTTCGTTGAATGGTTCGCAAGCTGACACTTGTTGACGGCCCAGCGCAGAAATCTGCAGCAATTTTCAGAAGGATTGCACTTCTGTCACGTTGAATGAATCTCTTCAATCGTCGTTGGTCCGTTCTTGCAGGATCTTTATCCTGCCGCAGTGATGTCGGAGATTTGATGTTTTACCAGATTCCCGATATTCACAGTACACTCGTGAAATGGTCGTACGGGAAAATCCCCACTTCATCGCTACCTCGGAGATGCTGTGTTCCATCGCTTGTGCGCCGACTATAACACCACGTTCAAACACACTGAAATCTTGATAACGTGCCATTGTAGCAGCAGTAACCGATATAACAACTGTGCCAAACTCTTTTTGTCTGATATAGGCGTTGCCGACAGCACCGCCATATTCTACCTGTTTACAAAATTCCATATTTGAATACGCATGCCTATACCAGTTTCTTTGGCGCTTCACCGTATGAATGTGGATGTGATCACTCCCAAAAAAAGATGGAAACATAAAGCGTACAGTTTTCTCTGTGGTTCTCAAAACATAGGTTTTTCGCGTTTTCAGGTTTTCCGCGTGTATTCTATCAAATCATGCATATGTTCAAGCAAACCGGAACACCTCCTGGAATTTCGGAGAGCGAAGCCGATTATGCGTCAGAGCTTGGACTTCGATAATAGTCACACAATGACGTAAACAATACTGCTCTGTGTATCCGTACAGATTCGCTAAATCGTAGAGTCTTTTTCACAAAGTATTTCACTTCTCTAAAGCCAAACACAGGAGGTGTACAACCTGGAGCAATGCTAATGTCCACTTCCACACCAAAATTGTACAATTATTGATCCTTGCAGTCAAGGAGAGAAGCAAAAACTTTGTTCGCGTAAGGAGCAATCGCACGACCATTAAAATCTTTCATTAGTCAAATTGTTCAAATGGCTCTGAGCACTATGGGACTTAACATCTATGGTCATCAGTCCCCTAGAACTTAGAACTACTTAAACCTAACTAACCTAAGGACAGCACACAACACCCAGCCATCACGAGGCAGAGAAAAATCCCTGACCCCGCCGGGAATCGAACCCGGGAACCCGGGTGTGGGAAGCGACAACGCTACCGCACGACCACGAGATGCTGGCCTTTCATTAGTCTTTCCTCCATTTTTCTTTATGCGTGACAATTCACAGTGACATTGGGGGTTTGCGTAAGAACTTTATTCACCTATTTCTGAACTTGCGGTCGAAATACACTATTTTTTCCTGCAATCTTAAGTAAAATGTAGGCAAAAGAAATCCTGCTTTGTTAAGGGCTTATTGTATAATGTAACTGTGGGAAGTGGCATGCAGTTGGTCTACACTACATTTAGTGTCGTCTTCTCCAACTAACGATAGCGTGCGGGTCGACTTCTTTTCATAGTTACAACCGAACTGATCTGTGTTGATGACACTGCGTGGCCGGCCGGAGTGGCCGTGCGGTTAAAGGCGCTGCAGTCTGGAACCGCAAGACCGCTGCGGTCGCAGGTTCGAATCCTGCCTCGGGCATGGATGTTTGTGATGTCCTTAGGTTAGTTAGGTTTAACTAGTTCTAAGTTCTAGGGGACTAATGACCTCAGCAGTTGAGTCCCATAGTGCTCAGAGCCATTTGAACCATTTTTTGACACTGCGTCTTCATACTATCCCAATTTGACGTTAGTTGCTGAAACAAATTTCGTGGAACAGTCTACAAGTTCTTCCAATTTATTGGTATAATTTTTGTTCATATATTTGGTCATCTTTCAGCCCGTAATGTTGAATTTCCTCTTGAAAGTGAGTAGTCAATGGGGTGAAGACGTGAAGTCCAGACCGATTCTTTTAGCATAATGCAATCCCCAGATTTGTCTGTCTGCATCATGTACGTAATTCATTTCTGGCTTGGATAAATTGTCGGTATACATGGTTTTCTAATTCATTGAACTTTTGTCGTCGGGTTCCACGTCGTTTCGCGACTTCCAGACACGTCAATGACCGGACGGACAGTTCCTAACTCTCTGAAAAAAAAAAAAATATGGGACATGAGGGAGAGTTAAACATGGATCTCCCGCTTTACAGTCCAGTACCGTGACCATATGACTACGACGCCGTGACGTCCACTTCACTCGATGCCGCAGATCTTAAGCTTGCTTCCTTTTTCACAGTTCAGCACACCTTGTTCCTCTTTTCGCGCTTGATTTGAGTTCAGTTTTTGACTGGCTATCCCCTAGATCATCCTACCACTAAATCTGAGGGAGTGGTGGGGGTGATGGAGAGTTTCCCTTGTTAGTAACATGTACAAATATAGGTGTCATACTGAACTGACTTTCTGATGAGGACTGCGAAACGAGGGAGATGGAAAATTGGAGAGGAAGGGGATGTTACGAGAGTGAGATGAGTACAAGTGTATGGAAGATAGAGCTACTGTGATAGGTGTACCATTAGCTATCTCGTGGAATTTAATTTTTCTAATATTCTGAGCAATATCATTCGAATGTCGTGTTGCTGATACAGAAAATGATTTTGAAGAGATGGTTGTGTTATGTATTGGTACAGAGGCGATTTTACTTTGTTGAGAACGAGATTTTCTACTGTGCTGTTCAGAAAGTACCGTGTGAGTTGAAGATAAACAAGAGGGAATCCAATGATTGAGAAGACAATATAGAGACCGAAGGGTGTGACAGTCTGCACCTGGCTCCTCGTCACGCAACCATAATAATTCTTTGTAGGCAGGAGTGACATGGTCGGAATATCGAACGTTACAAATGACTCGCACACAAGTATTCAGCGCCAGTTCCAGTTTCTGTGAGTTCTAATACGAAAGTGTTTGAAGAATAGGATCTCCATAATGAACTAGGCGGTGTATTAGTGATTGTACGGGTTTGTTTGTGAGCTAGAGAGTTTTATATTTCTGTTGTGACTGTAGTGATACAAATACCTGTCCCCTAGTTCTCAGTAGTGCGAAAACTTACAGGGTGAGCACAAAGTCTTGCCCTGATTACAACAATTTATTATAGAATAACCGTTTCACGTAATAATTTACATTTGATGCCGTTACATAGGTTAGTGTTACTTGTTTTTTTTTTTTTCTCTCTTTAAGACCACTTACGTCAGTAAACCTCAACGTGTGCTCCCTTGGTAGCTCGGAGAATGTCGAAGCGGTATTCCGGTTCCCGCCAGGTGTTTCGTAACAAGTGTTCTGTCACAATACCCACAGCAGCTTGTATCCTAGCCTTCAGTTCGTCGACGTCAGCAGCTAGTGTACGAAGACTCTGTCCTTGATATAGCCCCAGAAAAAAAAAGTCAAGGGGCGTAATGTCTGGAGAGCGGGGTGGCCAGGGTGTTGGACCGTTTCTTCCAATCCACCAATCCGGAAATGTTTCATCTAGGAAATCAAGCACTATCAAAGCCGAGTGGATATGGGGGCGGAGGGGGGGGGGTGCTCCATCTTGCTGGAAAAGTATCCATGTTGATATTCTTCAAACTGTGGGGCAATGAACTGTTGCAAAAAGTCTAAGTAAATGTTAGCGGTAATGGATTTTTCCGCGAAGAAAAACGGTCCAAAAACCTTGTTATGCATGAGGTCGCACCAAACATTCACTTCTTCGCTGTCTTGCTGTAACAGTACAGTAGCATGTGGAGACTCTGAACCTCATATACGGACATTATGCCTATTTACCATTCTACTGACATGAAATGTGGATTCATTGGTAAAGCATATGTGATTTAAGTAATCGCTAGCGCCCTCAATACTGTTGAGAATCTCAGTTGCAAATTCAGCACGTGTCAGCAAATCATTCGGTTGCAAGGCCTGCACGATTTGCACTTTGCAAGCATGCAACCTAAGCCTTTCATGAAGAATCTTCATCACATTTGCTTGCGGTATTTGAAGTTCACGTGATACTTGACGAGTTGATTTAGACGGACTCCGTTGAAACGATTGCCGAACACGATCAACATTTGCATCACTCACACGAGGCCTGGCCCTTCGAGGACGATCTTCAGCGCTGCCTGTTTCGTTAAACTGCATATCATCGCATTTAACGTCAGTAGGGCTGCGTCCATAAGAAGCCCGAAATTTACTCTGAACACTTATGGGCGATTTCATTTAGTGAAACCAAAGCACACATTGCGCTTTCTCCTGCTTCGATGCCATTTCACCAGCAACTAACGTGACCTAACAGACCGCGTCGGTGTGTGGAGCAATAGCGCCATCTATTGGTCACAACAACTGGTAACACTAACCTATGTAACGGCATCAAATGTAACTTATGTCAAACGGTTATTCTGTTATACATTTTTATAATCAGGGCAACACTTTGTGATCATCCTGTATTTCTGAGCCGTTTAGTACTAAGTGTGGAAGAGATTTTCTAAACTGTGGTGTAATACGTCTTTTATGAGCAAGTAACTACTTGCATTTTAGACGAGTTAAGTTTCAAATCCATATTCTGCGCCCACACTGACAAGGTAAGTAAGTCAGCAGTTACATGCTAGATGACGGTGCACAGGTTTTCGTGGACCTGCACTTAGACGTAACAGAATGTCGTCAACGTATAAGCTATATTTCCAGTGTTGGAGAATAGTCGACAGCTCATGAGCATAAATGTGAAACGTAATGGATCCAATACTGATCCTTGTGGGACGCCTGATACTACATCTTTCCATTCTAATTTTCTTTCTTTTTTTGTCATTACACACGTGACACTGTCCTTTATCGTTTCATCACAAAATGAGTACTGCTGTGGATACCTGTAGATACTCGCGGTTATCCACATCTATGCAGACCCCTGCCTATAAGGAATCACGTAATGTCCCTTTTTCACTGCCTTTTTATTTATTTTATTTATTTATTTATTTAACCTGATCAGATTAGGGCCCTTAGGCCCTCTCTTACATCGGACCAGTGTCCCACACATGCAGCATTTCACACATCAGAGTTACATCATGACAATAGTTCACGTAAGAAAATTAGATTACTCTAGTGACAATATGATTAAAGAGTAATGACTAAGACCTAATAAAGTAAATGCTGGCAGTATTTTTACAACAGGTGCTATACATGCAAATTATGATAAAAGCAATAATAATAACAGTAAAAAAATCCAATAATAATGATAAACATGAGAAAAATTGGCAATAGTAATGAAAATTTGTGCAGATGTACATTAATATCTTGGTCTGTAAAGTAGATGTTTACTAGTATAGCGAGTTTTGGAGAAGGGAGATTTAATGAGGGGGAAAGAGGGAAGTAATGAAGTGAAGTGCATTCATGTACAGAGGAAGGCATTGCTGTTGCTTAAGGGGCTCCAGAAAGGCTCAAAATCATGAAAAGTTCAATTTTTACTTTTTTGCGTTTTCTGAATCTGCAGACTATTACCTTTTAATAGATATATAATTTATTCAATTCCGAAGACTACAACTATTTTTAAATTTTTTTTGAAATGTGTTCTACATGGGCGTGACCCACTGTGGCGCTGTTAAACTGCTGTCAAATGGTGTTATTATTAACGTCCGTGTTCATCAGGTACATTTTAGTGATGTGAGATAAAGTATGTGTTGTGGCTAACCTGTGATGGTTCAATATATATCGCTGGCGTGACTGTCGATTGTTTCATGTTTATTTACTCTGTCGTTATCTCGAAAATATTCGTAATTAATTCTGTTTCTTGAGTCTCTGTTTTGTTGAAGTATAATAATGAGTAAAAGTAAAGTTATTAGAAATCCTCTGAAGGCTTTTAAGAAAAGGAGAGATGTTGGAAAGCCAAAGGTATGTGTTATTACTGTAAACAATAAAGACGATAACCAAGTGAGTGAACCTAACCTCTCAAGTACACCTGCCCATAGCAGTCAAAGTGGGAAAGAAAATACTTCACAGAAGAAGCTTGGTTCAATGAGTGAAAACTATGAATGTTTTATGGGCGAATTGGATGTGAATGAAATATTTGATATGTCGGTTCTCAAAGGAATTTTTTCAAACTGTGTAAGATGTATTCATTGTAGTGAAGTTGGTCTGGAACTCTCCATAATAAAGCACGTAGGACTTGCTAGTGAAATACAACTGAAATGTGATAAGTGTTCATACATGACCACCTTTTGGAACAGTGTTGCAGTAACTGCAACTGAAGAAAATGGTAGCAAAATCTACAAACACAACATTAGATTTGTTTATTCCTTGCGTTCAGTTGGTAAGGGTGCTACTGCAGGTGCAATTTTCTGTGGCATCATGAATCTTCCAAATCCCCCAACCAAGTTTACGACCTATAATAAATTAATAGGGTCTAAAGTAGAAGATGTCTGTATAGAATCTATGAAGAACGCTGTGGAAGAGGCAGTAATGGAAAATAATGGTAACAGAGATTTGACTGCAGCGTTCGATGGTACCTGGCATAAACGGGGACACACATCTCTTCATGGTGTAGTATCTGCCACCAGTATGTATACAGGGAAAGTTTTAGATGTAGCAGTAATATCAAAGTATTGTAGATGTCCACAAAAATATAAAGGTACACATGAAAATAATTGCAAAGCTAACTATAGTGGCAGTAGTGGAGGAATGGAAGTGACTGGTGTTGCCAGTATATTCCAGCGTTCTGAGGCGTGTGATAAAGTGCGATATGTTAATTACCTTGGTGACGGTGATTCTAAAAGTTTCAAACATGTTCAAGGACTGAAGCCCTATGGTGATGATGTTGTAGTGCAGAAATTTTAGTGTATCGGACACGTACAGAAGCGAATGGGAACAAGACTTCGGCGACTGAAAGCTTCGTACAAAAAGCAAAAACTCAGTGATGGTAAAGGGTTGGATGGGAAGGGAAGGTTAACTGACAGTGTAATTGACAAAATACAGAACTATTATGGAATGGCTATTAGGCAAAATACACAAAGTGTCGACGAAATGAAGAAGGCTGTTTGGGCTCTTTTTTTTTCATACTTCTTCAACCGATGAAAATCCCCAACATAGCTTGTGTCCCAAAGAAGAAGACAGTTGGTGTAAATATAACATAGGATTGCTAACTGGTGAAGTGTACACTCATAAGCATAGTCTGCCTCATGCAATAATGGAGGTGATAAAACCTATTTTCAGAGACTTAGCAGCACCTGAACTGTTGAAAAAGTGTATTCACGGAAAAACTCAAAACCCCAATGAAATTGTAAATAGTGTTATATGGTCGATAATCCCCAAGACTGTATTTGTTGGAATAGAAACACTTCACTTTGGTGTGTATGATGCTGTTGCGACTTTCAATGATGGCAACATTGTAAGGTGCAAGGTATTTAGAAATATGGGAATGAAGATAGGTTCTAACATGGTACGAGCGATGCTTGCTTTAGACAAGGAACGCCTTCAGGCTGCAGACAGGGCTGTAAAGAGTCTAGAAATACAAGCAAGAGTAAACAGGAGGAGGAATAAGAGGAAGCTGGAGGAGGAGTTTGCAGAGGATGAAGATAATCCATCCTATGGACCTGGAATGCACTAAAAAGTTAATCCAATCTTTGTCGCTCGATTCCCAAAACTTTTATTTTCTCATACTAATTACATGTTTTCTAAGGATCTTCCAAACATATTTGTTTCAAACTTTCAGTAAATGTTACACAGTACCTTCTGCATAATTTAACACAGCCTTTTTCCAAAAAACTGTATATTTTTGAATATATAAATAAAAAATTGCAATAAATGTTGTGAATTTTCATTACAATTGAAAAAAATCATCTTTTAACTGAACTAAAATTTTGTAAAATCCCTTTGTTAAGTTGTAGCCCATATTCCAATAAATAATCTGTAAAAAGTTCAACTTCCTACCTCAAATACTTTGTGAGGAAAGATGTAATTTATAAGCGTTATTTTAACATTGCAAGTATAGGGCGTTCCGGAGCCCCTTAAGTAGATACGTCATTAACTGTTTTTTGAAGCCGGACATGTTTTTAAGTTCTCTAACATAACGAGGGAGGTTATTCGAGAGTCGGGTTCCCGCTACTGTAAAGGACTTGGAGAAGGTCACTGAGCGATGCAATGGAACAGAGAGGATTTTATTGTGATGGGAACTTGTGTTTCTGTCATGTTGTTCCGACATAAGCGTTAAGGATGAGGAGAGATATGAGGGACAGTGTACATTTATAAGGCAGTAGATGAGACAGAGTGTATGGAAATCTCTGCGTTTGTCTGCACGCAGCCAGGACAATTTTGCATATGCTGGTGAAATGTGATCAAAAAGTCGAACGTCACAGATATATCGGACGCTGTCATTCATGACCAGTTCCAGACGTCACGAATTTTTCCGAGAGAGGCCTTGTAGCATAATATCGCTGTAGTCAATGATTGGGAGTATAAGCGTTTGTACTAATTTCTTTTTCAGATCGAAAGGGAAGATTTTTTTTGTATTTTCGTAGGACATGAAGGGATGCTGATGCCTTTTTGCACACTGCAGTTACGTGCTCTGTCCAATTTAGATTTTCATCTATTATTACTCCCAAACTCTTTGCTGAGGGAGAGAATGTTTTTTCCATTTAGGATAAGAGATGGTACGGATTCCTGATGTTTTGGGCTAATGAGCTTAGAGTGACCAACAAGTACCGCTTGGGTTTTAGATGGGTTTAATTTTAGTCCTATGTCCTGTGCCCATTTTGATAGTGCATCGAGGTCAGTATTGAAATTTTCAGTAGCTTTCTTAAGATTGCTTGGTTTCGCACTTAGACATGTAACACCCCACCCATCACTTATCTGGTTTTGGCGTGTGTTCACCCCAGCTAATTGACTAACAGATCAACAGAGAGTGTAAAACTGCCGCAATATCGGATAACGCAAAGAAAGTAATAAGGCTCTTTGACACCTGATGGAACTACGGTGGCAGTGTTGACATTAATTGATTCAGAATTGATCACTTTTATTTAAAAAGGGGTGCACATTGATGTTATATGCAGCTATTGAACACCAGATGCAAATGTTGAATATAAAATTAATTAAGAAAGTGACTTGGGATTTCAACTACCTGATTGAAAACAGATGCAGTCGATTATCACAAATTTATTTTAACTCACGACCTTCAATCATCACATTACATGACTCCCCTACCAAGCAGTGGTAATAAATTGCGTTTGCGTGGAGTAAAGCTCGATAACTCAAAAGTAATTCCTATCGACTGACCCAGGCGTAATGCGAAGTGCGAGAAGAATTCTACAGTACACGGCCCATGAAACCCTCGTGGAAACTTAGCCAACGTGATCCAACAAATTAATCAGTGGCCAGAGCTGGCGCAATATCACCGAATATAGTGTGGTGGAGTGACGTCATTGTGTGGACGTCGGCCGACCTCATGGTGCTGCAAGGCTGTGCTCGTCTATTCACTCCTAGCTATCTTGCTCAGTACATAGCTGAACCAAAACTTTCTATCTCCAAGCTCAATCGTTCCATTTGCTAAGTCCTAAACTGCAGAGATGCTCACTCTTTCTCAGGCAATCTGAGTAAAGAATGCCACGTCCGCACTCTAGGCAAGCTGGGAACGGAAGACCTCTACTGAGACTTCTCACAGTCCGCTCTTTGCCTCGGTTTCCCCTCCAGCAAAATCACTTACGCCAATTGCAGCGCAAGTCGCGTTAATTATGCGTCGCTTCCCAGCACCGACATGTGCCTGCTCTGGGAAGTGAACAAATTCCCACAAAATTTCCCTTCCTCTCAACTTCTTCTATTTAGCTCCTTCCAGGCCACCCATCAAGGTTAGCGTCTGCACAAACACCAAGTTTTCCGGAATTCTGACTCCCAGGAGAGTACTTCAAATTCCTTGGTCCTACATTCCCATTGGAGGCCGGCGTATTTCATGCTGTCGCTCTTCACCTGATTTACTTCAGGCCCTGCGGACCATGAATTCAGCTTGAAGTTGCTATAGTCACGAACACGCATATTTTGACCTCTGTTGACCGCTCCACCGTAGCTTTGCGCGGCTTTGTCGCATGTTTCACAGAAAACAGGACGACGGACATTTATCAACAGGCGTACAAGTTCTCTGTCCGTTTCCCGGTACACCAGCATGGAGTCGGGGTCAACCACCCACTCACTGTCACTCATCGTTAGGCGGCTGGAGGCCGCGCCGCGGTACCGCTTTCTCAGAGCTTGAGCCACCCTAAGCTGCCTATTGTCGCTTCCCTTCGCTGTTCCCCAGCCGGCCACGGTCGACTCTAAATGTTTCCCTGGGGTAAACTAGAGTCCAGTAAATCGACTCGTTTCCACAAAGTTTTCGTGTCGTGTGAATTACTTTAAAACCATCACCCGACATTAATTATTCCAATACGTCCAAACTATACCCTCTACAAGATGCATTGTGCCTTGTCAGTCATTTTTTGTTCAGCCCTACTGTTCGTTCAACGTGAGTTAGGTGATCTTTAATGACTTCATGTAAGGGGCATAGTTCTTGCCATCTTACAGATACAACTGAAGGTCATCAGCATACATATGATATTTGCAATAGGTCAGAACCGATGACACATCATTGACATACAGAGAGAAGAGTATAGGACCTAATACACTGTTACCAATAGTGTAGACTCAACATGACGAACTCCCATGCCAATGAGTAGGTATTCCGTTGGCTACACCATTGTTAACTTCGCTGGTCACCGAGGCTCAGTTCGAAGTGAGACTCATCAATAAAGACAGTTCTATCCAGTGAAAGAGATTCGACGCCCAAGACGTGCCTGGAGACGCCCCGGACAGCGGTGGGATACCAATCCGACTGCCACCCGCCATAAGGCCCGAAAACCTTGAGTAACGGTCTAGGGTGCCATTTCATTTCATAGTAGGATCCCTTTGGTTGTCATACGCGGCAGCCTTACATCACAGCGGTACGTCGACGATATTCTACGCCCTGTTTGTTGCCCATCATGGCGAGCCATTCTCGGCTTAAATTTCAGCAAGATAATGCCCGCCTGCTCGCGGCGAGGGTTTCTGCTGCTAGAGATAGGTCGTTCGTGAACTAACGGGCCAAAGGAACGGTTCACTAAGATGAACGGAACGAGCGACGAACGAATTCTAAGGAACGGTCTTTCACAGTTCACTTCGGTCGCGGCTTTCTACTTATAGTTCGCGGGAACGGGAAACGGCCGGTCTCGTTCGCGAACGGCACGTCGGCCGGTCTCGTTCCAGCCTCGGTCCCGTTCCCGTCTGTCTCGGTCTCGGTCTCGCTCGGCCAGACTCGTCCCTCTTCGCGTGGCCACTCTTCGCAGTTCCACTGCCGACTGTTCATAGTTAGTTCAGTATCGAGTTGTTCGTTTCGTTCGCTTCGCACGCCCATTCTAGGTCTGTTTCAAACATTTTTTGAACTCTCAAGTTCTGGTTCTTTTCGTATTCTATTCAGCGTCATGGCCGTCAGTTAAAATGTATTTTATAATTATGTAAACTACATAAAAATTACGTGGTATGTAATACATCTTTTTAGGTAGCAAAACGGCGTATCAGCTTACTTCACTATTTCAATAAACAGCATGTTCATTCTTATGGAAGGCAGACCGACTTACAACTGAATGAAACCCGCGCTTCGTAATCGAGTGTATGGTGTCACATTTTGTAAAGAGAATGTGGGAACTCCTACAATATTATTTCAGTGGCACAGGGTGGCGCACGAAAAATCGTCCCTAAGTACTAGACTGCTCGTCGTCGCTTACTAATCGTCATCTATCGTTTCGAAGATGTTGTTTGCTTTAGATTATTTGTTATTTCTTCACTGCCTACTTACTACATGTTTATCTATTCTGCTCGTAGCGGTCAACAAATCGTGCGTAAATGGCGAGTAGTGCAACAAATCGTGCGTAATTGGCGAGCTGTCTGTACTCGGGGCCGGTTTTTCGTGCACTGCGATCAGCCACATAACGCTACAGTTGACTAAACGAGATGTTTTGCAGAATCACGAAAATTACAAGTGTGCGAGAATTCTGTTATGAATAAAAGCTCTGTACTCCAGGGGGGAGGCAAGTCCCCCTCTTGGCGCCTTGCACCTTCATTAACCTAATCTACTAATTTTCAATTTTTCATAAGAACCATGTACCAAACACAATGAACGGTGAACGAGTAAAAACGAACTGTTCCCAAAATAGAGCCATCACCAATGAACTAGTTCCCAAGGATGAGCGACTTTGCCCATCTTTAGTGCTCGCCAAACCCTACCCTGGCCAGCAAAGTCGCCAGGAGAACATTTGGAGCATTGTGGGCAGAGCCCTCCAACCAGATCGAGATTTTGCCGTCCTAACGCGCCATTGGACAGAATTTGGCACGATATCCCCCAGGAAGATATCCAAAAACTCTGCCAATCAATGCCAAGACTAATAACTCTTGCACAAGGGCCAGAATTGGACGAACGTGTTATTGACTTAATTTGTGAAGCTCTTTCTCTTGAATAAACCATCCAATTTTTCTGAAATTATAATCATTTGTTTGTCTGTACATATAGATCACATCTACCGATTTCCGTCCTATTCAGATAATGCCTTCATTGTGTGCTTTTTTCTGTCTTGGAATATACAATAAATGTATTGACATGATGATTTAATTGGACACCCTAGCTGCAAACAGGCGTTGATATACTTCATTGGGGACATGTTGAAAATGTGTGCCCCGACCGGGACTCGATCCCGGGATTTCCTGCTTGCATGGCAGACGCTGTATCCATCTGAGCCACTGACGGCACAGAGGATAGTGCGCCTGCAGGGACTAATCCCTTGCACGCTCCCCGAGAGACCCACATTCCCAACATGTCCACACCACTACATTCCCGATTCCGGGTTCGAGTCCTGGTCAGGGCACACATTTTCAACATATCCCCAATGAAGTATATCAACGCCTGTTTGCAGCTAGGGTGTCCATTTAATTATCATTTCATTTCTAGCAAAGCTGCATGGTCATCAACGGTAACTGTTCTTTCGGGGACAGATGCTACCGTCACATATAATAAATTTATTGTTATAATCACCTGCCAGCGTATTAAAGGACGCCATTGCTGGTCTCCGTATGGCCTGGCTGGTCGAATTGTGCAATATACTGATTTGTGGGGCATTCAGATGTGACGGTGGCCTGATGTTGGGCTGCATAGAAATATGAAGGCAGGCATACCACCAGTTAAGATTCTGCTCGATCTGACGACCACAAGGTAGGATCGCCAAATTGTGCACCATGAACAACGTAAACCTTTCATATCTTCACCTACCAACCAAAAACAAGTATGGGACTCGCTGAAACATTCTCACACCACTGGTCAGAGGCCAGCAGCAGATCGACTAGGGAATTCCTGTCTCCTGCGAAGGCTGCTGTTAACATCACGACACAAATGGCGGCGTATGGAGTGGTGTTGTGAACGGGAAGCGTGAACTGCTGACGAATGGCGTGACATTGTATTCAGCAACGAATTGCAGTTCTATACTACCCCTGATAAGCGTCGTAGGCAAGTATGGCAGCGACTGGGAAGAGGACCCTTCTTCCTATATTTTGGAGAGGTATAGCTGTGTCAGTCCTGGCGTCTTCGCGTAAGGAGCCATCGGATATGTCTTCAGGTCATTGCTGATTGTAATTGAGGGAATTCTGACAGCATAATAAACGTCACGGAAATCCTGCTCCCTCACGTGTTACCTCTCATGCGACAGTATCATTTTGCAACGAACAATCCTCATCCACACCTGGAATGCCTGTCTATGAACTGTCTGCATGATGTTCAGGTACTTCCATGGCTACCAAGGCACCCAGATCTGAACCTGATAGCTCATGTACGAGCGCAGGACGTCACCTCCATGCCAGCCGAAGTGTCAAGGATATGAACGACCAGTTACAACAGCTGTGGGCCAGC
Organism: Schistocerca nitens; assembly: GCF_023898315.1. Taxonomy (NCBI): domain Eukaryota; kingdom Metazoa; phylum Arthropoda; class Insecta; order Orthoptera; family Acrididae; genus Schistocerca; species Schistocerca nitens. The sequence continues at coordinate 179,564,015 of NC_064617.1, read as the reverse complement.
TTTGCTCGACAGAGGATGCAATGTGTTTATTACGCCCTCCCAACCGACTCAGTGCATGCGTCTATCCCAGAGGAGTGCAACTACTCACTAGTGGGCTTATATATGTCCTGTCAGCCTGTAAAGTTTCATTTCGTTCCATGTTCCCCTTCTGGGTGCTTCACCATTTTGTCAGGCAGTATAGACTGTCGAAGTCAGTGTTTTGATTTCTAAAAGGTTACCAACTGAGAAGGCTGTATACAGATAAAGCGAGAGTTCACTTAATTCCTGAGACAAAAAATTACCGGCTACTGGCACTTCTGTGTTCTGTCAAAGACATTTGACTGTGCAAATTCTAATGTCCTTCTAAGCAAGTTAAAATATTACGATGTAACAAAATATGCCGAAAGTTGGTTCAGATCCTCACAGTAAACAATGAATGTTGATATGAAAGACTCCACGTATTAAGATAACGGTAAACATTTAACTGGGAAGTAGTTACATGTGGTGCCCCACAAAGTTCCATCTTAGAACCCTTATTTTTCCTTATGTATATCAATGGTCTTTCATCAGTAACATTACCAGAGGCCAAGTTTTATTTTAAATATGAATCAAATATTGAAATAAATATAATTTTAGAATGATCGGTTGATTAAATTTTCATGGCTGTTAATAAATGCTTCCTAGCCATTTCTTTGTCACAAAACTTTGAAAAGACACGCTATATGCAATTCAGAACTTGTAAGAGGTTTCCCTCCAATTGTGCCTAAAATATGAAGACTACCACTTAGAAGAGCTTGCCAGTATTAAATTCTTTGAATTATAACGTGGACATAAATTCAAAACGATCAGGAGCAGGTTGTACACGACAACAGTTTCCCGTATAACACGGTGTTGTAGAGGAAGAGGGGAAGTTGAGACGAACATTTTGATACGGGACAGTTGAGGTCTATCAAGCCAGGAAAGTGGCCTACAACAGGTAGTACCCAAAGCTCAGCGCATGTGCGCCGTAGGAGGTTTTGAGTATGCCGTGACTTTTTTACGTCGCCAGATTAGCCGATCATAACCGTTTGGAGCTAGTGTCTTTTTTTCGCTAAAATCATCCTTGAATATTAAACACACCTTGTTCTTGGACTTAAAAATTGTTAGACGGAGATGTTCATAAATTTTTAATCAATTTTTTTAAAATTGTAACAGCATATAATTAACAACTAAATCATTTTGTTTCTATGGCCTTCTTACTACGAGAATGCTGTGCTTGTAAGGGTTAAATTTAGATCGAAATGTAAACGTAATTGGATTTTTGCACAACCTTCATAAAAGACTTTTTTTCTTTCGTTATGTCATGAGGAAATTTAAATTACTACTGTTCACGAAATAAAAATATCGCATGGCCAATATGAATGTGTTTCCCGACCTGATAGAGCACAAATGTGTCATATCAAATTGTTCGTCTCAGCTTCCTCTACAGCTCTGTGGTATGTTGTAAACAGAATGAGATTTTCACTCTGCAGCGGAGTGTGCGCAGATATGAAACTTCCTGGCAGATCTGTGTGCCGGACCGAGACTCGGACTCGGGACCTTTGCCTTTCGCGGGCAAGTGCTCTACCATCTGAGCTACCCAAGCACGACTCACGCCCCGTCCATACAGCTTCACTTCTGCCAGAACCTCGTCTCCTACCTTCCAAACTTCGCAGAAGCTCGCCTGCGAACCTTGCAGAACTAGCACTCCTGGAAGAAAGGATATTGCGGAGACATGGCTTAGCCACAGCCTGGGGGATGTTTCCAGAATGCGATTTTCACTCTGCAGCGGAGTGTGCGCTGATATGAAGCTTCTTGACAGATTAAAACTGTGTGCCGTACCGAGACTCCACTCGGGACTTTTGCCTTTCGCGGGCACGTGCTCTACCAAGTCTGTGGCTAAGCCATGTTTCCGCAATATCCTTTCTTGCAGGAGTGCTAGTTCTGCAAGGTTCGCAGGAGAGCTTCTGTGAAGTTTGGAAAGTAGGAGAGGAGGTGCTGGCCGAAGTAAGGCTGTGAGGACGGGGCGTGAGTCGTGCTTGGGTAGCTCAGATGTTAGAGCACTTGCCCGCGAAAGGCAAAGGTCCTTAGTTCGAGTCTCGGTCCGGCACACAGTTTTAATCGGCCAGGAAGTTTCAAGTTATAAACTGTTATCGTTGCTTATGTACGACACGGATTGAAATGTTGACTTATTATGGATGTGTGGTTAGATGTAAGAGAGGAACCTAAAGACCGTAGCATTAGTCAATAAAGAGTTTGAGATTATAATCGTTCTTCAATTGGAAACAAAAGAAGCACAATGTGTGTTTGAAGTTACCGACAGTAGTCGCTGGTCTAGGCGACGTCCCGTTGCTGCTGAGACGCCAGCGTGTTGCAGGGCGAGTGGTGACGACGGCGCCTGGTTGCGCAGATGGGGGCGGTGGCGGGGGCGGGCGGCGGCGTCTGCGGGCCGTCGCCCAGCTGCACCGACGTGCTGAGCCGGCGCGCGCTCACCGCCGCCTTCGTGCAGTTCTCCCGCGCGCTCCACCAGCGACAGATTTCCGTAGAGTCTTCCTCCTCCTCTCACAGGTAAGCTGCATGCACGGCACCACCTCGTGCACCTTTAACACGAGCAATTAAATCGACTGCTCGTGGCAAGTGAGTCTACTGTAGCGCCCCTGGCGTCTTGTTCCTGTGCTAAGTCTCGCCTAACAAGACTGGTGGTTGTTTGTGTGTTGTGTGTTGTTGTGGTCTTCAGTCCTGAGACTGGTTTGATGCAGCTCTCCATGCTACTCTATCCTGTGCAAGCTTCTTCATGTCCCAGTACTTACTGCAACCTACATCCTTCTGAATCTGCATAATGTATTCATCTCTTGGTCTCCCTATACGAATTTTACCCTCCACGCTGCCCTCCAATGCTAAATTTGTGATCCCTTGATGCCTCAGAACATGCCCTACCAATCGGTCCCTTCTTCTTGTCAAGTTGTGCCACAAACTCCTCTTCTCCCCTATTCTATTCATTAACTCCTCATTAGTTATCTGATCTACCCGTCTAATATTCAGCATTCTTCTGTAGCACCAGATGGCAGTTATAAGAGTCGAGGGACATGAAAGGGAAGCAGTGGTTGGGAAGGGAGTGAGACAGGGTTGTAGCCTCTCCCCAATGTTATTCAATCTGTATGTTGAGCAAGCAGTAAAGGAAACAAAAGAAAAATTCGGAGTAGGTATTAAAATCCGTGGAGAAGAAATAAAAACTTTGAGGTTCGCCGATGACACTGTAATTCTGTTAGAGACAGCAAAGGACTTGGAAGAGCAGTTGAACGGAATGGACAGCGTCTTGAAAAGAGGATATAAGATGAACATCAACAAAAGCAAAACGAGGATAATGGAATGTAGTCGAATTAAGTCGGGTGAGGCTGAGGGAATTAAATTAGGAAATGAGACGCTTTTAGTAGTAAAGGAGTTTTGCTATTTGGGGAGCAAAATAACTGATGATGGTCGAAGTAGAGAGGATATAAAATGTAGACTGGCAATGGCAAGGAAAGCGTTTCTGAAGAAGAGGAATTTGTTAACATCGAGTATAGATTTAGGTGTGAGGAAGTCGTTTCTGAAAGTATTTGTATGGAGCGTAGCCATGTATGGAAGTGAAACATGGACGATAAATAGTTTGGACAGGAAGAGAATAGAAGCTTTCGAAATGTGGCTACAAAATTGCTTGTGTCGTGAGAGGTGTCTATAGTGCAGTTCGGCACTCGAATGGTGAAAGCGACTTTGTGACGAGCCATCCTTCTAAGGAAAGCCGAAATATAGTAGTACATTTAGGGAACTAGCAATGACAATAGATAATTTGTGTTGATTTCAGCGTGAGTACTTAGTAAAACATTGTAGTCTGGGAAAAACACATTTTCCATCAGTTTCACTGATTATTAATTTTTGCGATCTAGGTTTTGGGTTATTAGCCCATTTTCCAGACTCACTGACAAACATATTGTTGTGTCTAATGTTTTTTAAATTTATTAATCGTTTTGGAAATTACTCATACAGACAACCTCAGAATGTTTTTAACATTTAAGTGGGTAACAGTTTGAAACCATTAAAAACAACAATTATCAGTTACATTCATTTAACCTGGAATTAAGTTGTCTGGGCTAAGAGATGACACCGACAGCAGAGGAGGAACCGGCCATTCGTAGATCAGGAAATGGTGCCATTTCCTTGCCTACACATGTTTTGTATTGAGGGTGGTGACTGATGGAGAAATCCCTTAGTCATTTTGGTACAGAGACGAAGTTGCAGCATGCGGAATGCTATTTCGCCTTGTTGATGTAGTTCGCTGCTGACAAACCACGCGCCAATGTCAGCGACTACTGGTGGAGGGCAACATGCGCTAAAAGCGATGGGTGCTGGCGTTTGTGTGGCTGCCATGTGCCACCTTTAATGTGTGACAGACACAGCTCCCAGCAGCCTGACTGCTTCGTGGCAGCAGCGTGCCACAGTGGGGAGGACGGTATTTAGACCATAGAACCGAGCACGGGCAAAGTAAAAGGCATATTCCTGCACTGGGTGGTGACCAGCAACGATGAGGGTCCACAGCAGAAAGGTGCACACGATCACTGAGGCCGGGAGGCCCCTAGCTGAGCCTTACATTCGTGACCCACCAGGGAGCAGGTGATGCAGCGGTGCAAACGCACCAAGATGTCTTCATCCAGTTCCCAGCTCAGGCAGACACCTGCAGGTGCTGGAGACAAAGCCCTTGAAAGGTAACTGGATGCTTCATCAGGCACTGCAGTGCTCATCAGCTCGAAGTTAACAGCCAGTGAAGGTGGCAGCATTCGTATCACAGACACACCCCAATACACTCGTGTACAGAGAACGTGAATATGTGAGAACATCTGAGAACGAAGGTCTGATTTGGGGGGGGGGGGGGGGGGGAAGGTTATTTATGAGAGTCTGCTGGTCAGCACTTCTCCTGCCACTACCCCAGAAGGCAAACCAGACCCTAACGGCCAGGTGTCACCATTGGGTGGGGATGACTTCATGTATTTTGATTTTCTTGTTTTGTCTGTTCCTGCAGGAGTGTAGCCAGAGCTGTAATATTGCCCACGTTCCCCCTTCATAGGCAATGGCTATCTTTTCTCTCTATGTCAGCATTCTCCATAAGCGCTATTTCGCACTGAATACACCTTCTTGTGAAACGGTGTCTGGATTTCAAGTTGATGCTCATCTCCATCTGCATGGCGTCGTTTTGCTGAGCATTGCAGAAACAGTTCATTGTGCCCAAAAGAGTCTTGGTGCAAGGTTCCTCAACCCCCCCTCCTCCCCCCCCCCCCCCTTTGAAGAAATCCAGTCTCTGGATTGTGCCCGATTTACATTTTTGTACAACAAACATCTAACCGCTAACGTGTGTTTTCTGAACTGACACAAAAATACAAGATTTTACTCTAATTCTTAGCATAAACCACCTGGTTCGTTGGTTTTCTGTGCTTGGCCCAGCCTGTTGGTAACTGGTGCACTGGAATCTTAATAGCTCAAGGAGTTTTCCACTCGAAGCAGACACAGGTTGCACAAAGCAGCATCAGAACTACAACGGAGACACTCACATTCAAAATCTTACTGCATTGCTCATTGTGGTACTGTGGTACTGTGTTAAGTGATAGTACGACAGTGTCCCAGTAGACCCTCGCTCCAGAGCTGCCAACTGCCAGCATAGGCAATGGCAGGAACATGTGGCGTGGAACAAATACAGAAGTACGCTGGCGATGGTAAGGTATTCTCCATCTGTCTGTCTGCACACTCCAATAAGTCCTAGCGTCCGGTTTCTGTGCCCTTTCGTCAACCTGAGGAGCGTGTGTGTGTGTGTGTGTGTTTGCGCAGCAGGCACGGGCGCGGCGGGGGCTCCCCCGGCGCGCCGCCGCTGCCCAAGAGCCCTTCGGCGCCGAACCTGCAGCTGGACACGTCTCCGCTGCTGCTGCTGCGCAACGCGGTGGCGGCGGGCGCGGGCCGCCAGCCGGCGCTGGCCAAGCCGGCGCGCCTCACGCAGTCGGCGCGCGCGCACCGCCTGCACCCCGCCAGCGCGCTGCTCAGCCCCTACCTGCTGCAGCGCCAGGCGCTCTCCATGGACAACCCGCACTGCTACTCGCCGCCGCCCTCCATGCTGCCCGGCCGCGACACCGCCGGCAGCCGCGACAGCCTCGAGCTGGGTGCCAGCGCCGGCGTCGGCGGCTCGCAGGTGCGTCGCCACCACCTCACGTCGGATCGATACCCCACTACTGTCGTCACACAAATATCGATACTACCAGTACTGAAGCTTCCTGCCAGATTAAAATTGTGTGCCCGACCGAGACTCGAACTCGGGACCTTTACCTTTTGTGGGCAAGTGGACTGCCAACTGAGTTGGCCAAGCACGACTCACGACCCATCTCACAGCTGTACTTCCATGTCCATTATAATTATCCGGGCTGTTATGCCGTGGTCGGTTGATGAATTCTATGTCAATTCCCAACGTTTCGTCCCCGTCTGCGGAGGAAGGTCCAACACACCCACTGGATCGCTAAGCGGACCTTCCATCTAGCTACAGACCCCCTTGAAGATGTCCTCTGCAGACGGGGACGAAACGTTGGGAATTGACACAGAATTCATCAACCGACCAACCGACCACGGCATAACAGCCCGGATAATTATAATGGCCCGCATCTCGTGGTCGTGCGGTAGCGTTCTCGCTTCCCACGCCCGGGTTCCCGGGTTCGATTCCCGGCGGGGTCAGGGATTTTCTCTGCCTCGTGATGGCTGGGTGTTGTGTGCTGTCCTTAGGTTAGTTAGGTTTAAGTAGTTCTAAGTTCTAGGGGACTAATGACCATAGATGTTAAGTCCCATAGTGCTCAGAGCCATTTGAACCATTTTTGAATTATAATGGACATGACATTTCCGGCCGTGAAAGGCTACATTTTAGTATCAGCTGTACTTCCGCCAGTAACTCATTTCTTACTTTTCAAACTTCGCAGAAACTCTCCTACAAATCTTACAAGACTAGTTTCTCGTGGAAGAAAGGATACGGCGGAGACGTGACTTAGCCACAGCCTGTGGGCTTGTTTCCAGTCTGAAACAAGTTTCCTGTCAGCGCACACTCCGCTGCAGAGTGGAAATTTAATTCTGGAAACAATGCCCCAGGCTGTGGCTAAGCCATGTCTCCGCAATATCCTTTCTTTCAGGAGTGAGACTCTTGCAAGTTTCGCAGACCCGACAGGATAGCCGAGAGCGCTAACGCGCTGTTTCCTGGACTCGGGTAGGCGCGCTGGGCCCGGATCAATTCCGCCCGGCGGATTAACGACGACGGCCGGTGTGCCGGCTGGCCTCGAAGTGGTTTTCCACATCCTCCTAGGTCAATACCGTGCTGGTCTCCACGTCCCGCCTCAGTTACACGACTCGCAGACATTTGAAACACATTCACACTATTTCACGACTCACACTAGACGCAGATGGCTGGGGTAGACCAATTCCGTCCAGCCTACACACTAATTAATCTAACTTAAACTAACTTACGCTGTGGACAACACACACACCCATGCCCGAGGGAGGACTCGAACCTCGACGGGGCGAGCCGCACGGACCGTGACAATGCGCCCCAGACTGCGCGGTCGCACGCTTTTAATTTGCCAGGAAGTTTCTTATCAGCGCACACTCCACTGCAGAGTGAAAATTTATTCTGGACTGCCAGTATTGCTAGATATCCATTGTCTTTTATAAACAGGGTGTCCCAGAAGGAACATTCAGTATTCATGGATATGACAGGGACGATCATCTGAAGGAAACACCTTCATACGGACATGCGCCATATTCAGAATGGTTTGCGAGACAGAACACATCCACTGTACATTATTATTAATTTTCTGTATTATTCAATACAATGTCGGTTTACACATGTACAACAGTCAGCAAACATTATAAAATGCGTTCTACCAAGTATCAACTGAAAAATGCGTACTTTTATCAAATTCAACTCTATGTCCGCCACGATAGCTGAGTGGTCAACATGACGGATTGCCGTCCTACGGGCCCGTGTTCAATTCCCGAGCGTCTCGGGGATTTTTCTCCGCTCAGGGAATGGGTGTTGTCTTCATCATGATTCATCCCCATCCGACGCACAGGTCGCCCACTGTGGCGTCCAATATAATAAGACCTACACCAAGGCGGCCGGACCTGCCCCGCAAGGGGCCTCCCGGCCATTTTTACCTCTACCTATTATTGTACACGAGCCGATTTCCGCGCTACCGAAACTGCAGTTCGATAGTTCCGGTACACTACATAAATGACGTTTTAAATGATACACCTCAGATGTATTTTCAATTGCGAATACGGACAGCAATCAGCTGTAGAGTGGAATGACAATGAAAATTTGTACCGGACCGGGACTCGAACCCGCATTTTCCGGTTATTTATAGCAGTCGCCTTACCAGATGGCTACCAATGCCGGTCATACCCAAACTTCCATATATCGCAACCATGCATGTACAACCTGTACTCGTACACCCATGATCGCGTATTACTGTACAGATGAGGTATTTTACTTGAATGTCGTTTGCCCGGTGTCGGCGGATAAATACGATAGTGTTCTGCCTTTGTCATTTCGAATTACGACGCAAAGTTAGTCTGGACATGATTGCATGTCCGACGGAACCTTGTATAGTAATTCGGGGTAACACAGGCACTGCACTATCGTAGAAAATGGTAGGATAATTGGCAGAACTATTAGGGAAAGGAACATAATTGAATATGTAAGAGAGAAAATGGGAGCAGATGACTTACCTTTTGTTTTTCTGTTCTTTGCTTGGTTGCTTGTTTTGCACATAATTAGAACTGCACATCATTCAGTGTCAGTCGATTGTGTATTTTATATCCGTACACAATGTAACTTGCATTTTATAAGCAATAAAAATTAGTTGAGAACTCCCTGTTATTATTGATAAATGCGAAAGTTTCTATGAATAACAGAAACATGTTTTATGTAACTTCTACGAAGTGTTGAAGCGATGTTTGATACATTTTTGTTTTGCTTTTTTTACCTGTTTCTTGACTAAATTGCGTTTTTAGCGCTGTATAATACATCTGTACTGTCTTTTTTAGTTTTTATACAACGTCCCTCTGTTTCACGCTACAAATCAATAATTTTCGACTAAAACCTGAATCAAACATTGACAATGTCAGTTTTACTTTAAATATTCTTTATTCTTAAGTAACGGATAAGAAGATAATTATGTAGAATAAAAACGTTCCTTAGATTACCTCGCCCTTTGTATATCCACACTCAGTTTCTAGATGGTTCACCGCTTCCGGTTTTTAGGGGAATCTAGTAAGACACTGATCGCGTATGTAAAGACATACTCGTAATGCGGGTACGACCTTATCTGATCAAAGCTACTAGGAGAACTACCGTAGTCTACACTTACATATGGCAGTCTACGGTAACCTACGGTCGTTTTAAGGACGGCAGCGTCCCTGATGCGATCGAGAAGATGATCTCACTTGTTCACCTTTCGTTCGTTCATCTCAAACTTCATCCAGCCTAATAAACAAATATGTAATGGCGTAAAGTGTGGCGATCTTCGTGGCCAGTTGTTGTACTACCACGATCACCGCTGCGGTAAGGGTAACTGCAGTTGAGATTTTCCCTCACACGTCTGTTAAAATATGAAGGGGTTCCGTTATACTGTAAGTACATTGCAGTTTGCGTGGCCAAAGGGACGTTCTCAAGGTGTTCAGCAAAGAAATTTTCCAACAAATGTCTGTAATTCTGTCCCATCATTTGCTCTTCTGAAATGATTGAACCTTTCAACATGTTGCCGATCATACTGCACCAAACACTGATAGAAAAAGTTTCCTCTGTAGCGTGTGGATTTTCCTGCGAACAACAATGCTTCTCTCCGATATGCAGATATAGATGAAGGACTGGTTGGATGGGAAGAGGGATGGAGGGAGAGAGGGAGAGAGAGAGAGAGAGAGAGAGAGGGAGGATCCAACAAAGAGCGGCCGTCCCATCATGGGATCGTTCAGTCAGCTTCACAGAAATGCTCAACAAACTGCAATGGCAGACACTACAAGACAGGTGTTGTGTGTGCATCACGAAGAGTTTTACTACTGAAATTTCGAGAGAGTACTTTCTGGAAAGGGCCGCACAACATATTAATTCCTCCCACATGCATCTCGCCAAATGATCACGATGAAAAAATTCAAGAAATTAGAGCTTATACAGAGGCTTATCAACACACGCACTATTCACGAGTGGAACAGGAAAAAGTGGATCAGTTAATGGTACCAGAAGTACCCTACGCCACAAACCGTCGGGTGGATTGCGGAGTATTGATGTAGATGTAGATATAACCCTAATCCATAGCGCTAATTGACTCACAGCACATCATAGACAACTGCGCGTTCAACGGGCTATGTTAATGGCGCAAACACATCTCGAGCAAAGAGGACGAAAGCAACGAAGTAGGTTGGGCTAGAGTAACACGTCAAAGAGTTTGAGTGTCTTATCTTACGCTAAGGACAACACACACACACCCATGGTCGAGGGAGGACTCGAACCTCCGACGGGAGGAGCCGCATGAACCGCGACAAGGTGCCAATAGCCCAAAAACAAATGTAAGTTAAATGTGTTCTATCTCGGAAACCATTCGGAATATGACATATCTCCATATGACGCTTTTTGCTTCGAATGAGCGTTCTCATCATGTACATGAATATTTACCATTCCTCCTGGGACACACTTCATATTACTGTGATTTTCTTTAACACAAAATGACTTATTTCAGATACAAGGTGAAACATCGAAATGATTCTGTGTTTGGATACGACACGCAAGTAAGACCTACAGACATAAACAATAAAGGACAAACATCACTAACACAAACAGAATTATGGGTTTTGGTATAAACTTTATTCTACACACACACTATCTGATGAAATGTATCTAGACACTCATACGTAATGTTGAACTGACCACTAGATGTCACGAGAGGCGTACCTGCCGCTATAAAAGGAGTTCGACACTATTGTGCTGTCAGTAGAAAAACAGTAACAGCACATCGAACGAGGGTATTCAAAAACTGGTACACCGTTATGACTAGTGCCTTAGTATTGACGGAAATTATGTATAAAAGTAGATTAAGGTACAGGCTTTCGTGTAAAAATAAAATTATTGAGATATATTTGCACGTCTTTTCTTAAATTTCAAAACGGTACTTATTTAAAAACACGCCTCGTATTAGTCGACCACAATATTATTGCACCTGGGCGTGAGGGCGCTTCTGTCGGCTTATCGTGAGTTTTTATCGTGATATTTCATAACGACACGCAAAACCACTCGATAGTACACGCACAACTGTCTTAATATCATCCACAGTGCGATGCGCTTTTCTTCGTCATCGCTGTACTAATTTATTGTAATGCCATCGCTTGTTTCCAATATCGTGATCAGGTAGTAGCCCTGTTTGCTCACCTGCGATATCACACGCATCAACACCGTTACATCACGGGTCAAAATCGACGTCTGATGGCGTTAGGTTTATCGGTTTATCACTGTGCTACTGAGCGATTTCCTCTGGGCGCAGCGTAGTATGTTTCCAGAGAGAAGACGTGTGAATGTGTGTGGCAGGCGTCGATGGCGATGGACCTGCACCTGGACTGCCCGGTGACGCTGCGCGTGCGCGACCGCTCGGAGACGGCGCGCCGCCACCTGTTCGTGCGCCAGCGGCCCGTGGAGGCGGACGACGGCCGCGAGTCCCGGTCTTGCAGCCCGCGGGCCTCCACGCTGCACCTGCCCTCGCACCGCCGGCAGTCCGCCACCTTCTCCAGGGGCTCCAGCGGTAACTAACTTCACTACCCTCACACTCACAGCGCCCTCCCAACCTTTAGAATCATCCAAAAACTAAAATACACGGTATTAATGTTCCACACTAATACACTACTGGCCATTAAAATTGCTACACCACGAAGATGACGTGCTACAGAAGCGAAATTTAACCGACAGAAAGAATATGATGTGATATGCAAATGATCAGCTTTTCAGAGCATTCACACAAGGTTGGCGCCGGTGGCGACACCTACAACGTGCTGACATGAGGAAAGTTCCCAACCGATTTCTCATACACAAACAGCAGTTGACCTGCGTTGCCTGGTGAAAAGTTGTCGTGATGCCTCGTGTAAGGAGGAGAAATGCGTACCGTTACGTTTCCGACTTTGATAAAGGTCGGATTGTAGCCTATCGCGACTGCGGTTTATCGTATCGTGACATTGCTGCTCGCGTTGGTCGAGATCCAATGACTGTTAGCAGAATATGGAATCGGTGGGTTCCAGGAGGGTAATACGGAACGCCGTGCTGGATCCCAACGGCCTCGTATCACTAGCAGTCGAGATGACAGGCATCTTATCCGCATGGCTGCAACGGATCGTGCGGCCACGTCTCGATCCCTGAGTCAACAGATGGGGACGTTTGCAAGGCAACAATCATCTGCACGAACAGTTCGACGACGTTTGCAGCAGCATGGACTCTCAGCTCGGAGACCGTGGCTGCGGTTACCATTTACGCTGCATCACAGACAGGAGCGCTTGCGATGGTGTGCTCAACGACTAACCTGGGTGCACGAATGGCAAAACGTCATTTTTTCGGATGAATCCAGGTTCTGTTTACAGCATCATGGTGGTCGCATTCGTGTTTGGCGACATCGCGGTGAACGCACATTGGAAGCGTGTATTCGTGATCGCCATGCTGGCGTATCACCCGGCGTGATGGCATGGGGTGCCATTGGTAACACGTCCCGGTCACCTCTTGTTCTCATTGACGACACTTTGAACAGTGGACGTTACATTTCAGATGTGTTACGACCCGTGGCTCTACCCTCCATTCGATCCCTGTGAAACCCTATATTTCAGCAGGATAATGCACGACCGCATGTTACAGGTCCTGTACGGGCCTTTCTGGATACAGAAAATGTTCGACTGCTGCCCTGGTCAGCACATTCTCCAGATCTCTCACCAACTGAATTGAAAACGTCTGGTCAGTGGTGGCCGAGCAACTGGCTCGTCACAATACGCCAGTCACTACTCTTGATAAACTGTGGTATCGTGTTGAAGCTGCATGGGCAGCTGTATCTGTACACGCCATCCAAGCTCTGTTTGACTCAATGCCCAGGCGTATCAAGGCCGTTATTACGGCCAGAGGTGGTTGTTCTCGGCACTGATTTCTCAGGATATATGCACCCAAAATGCGTGAAAATGTAATCACATGTCAGTTCTAGTATAATATATTTGTGCAAAGAATACCTGTTTATCATCTGCATTTCTTCTTGGTGTTGCAGTTTAATGGCCAGTAGTGTATTTACTTTGATCAACCAGAACATTATAACCACTGGTCTGCTAACGATATAAACACGGACAGGCAGTAACAGTGTCACCTGCAGAGGAAGGACACACGAACGATAAATGTGGTATCAGTGAGCGTGCTGTCCGTGTGTAGAATGGGAAGGCGCGTGGTCTATCTGAGTTTGACCCAGGGCAGACTGTAATGACCCGGAGGCTCGGCGCGAGCATTTCGGAAACTGCACGACTTATCGGGTTTTCGAGGGGTGCTGCAGTTAGTGTCTTCAACACGTGACGAAACCAAGATGGAACCACGTCCAGACGTCGTGGGATTGGACGGCCACCCCTCACTACAGGTGTTGTACACCGTACGCTGGACATACTGGCAAAACAGCACACGTGGAGCTAACATCAGACTTTAATGCTGGGCAGAGTACAAGTGTGTCTAAACAGGCAGTGCAGCGAACACTCCTAGCGATGGACCTCCGCAGCCGACGACCCATGCATGTGCCAATGTTAACGCCACGATATCGGACTGAAGGACTGAAATGGGCACAAGACCATCGGCACTGAACGTTGGCGCAGTGGCAGAGCTTTGCATGGTCTGATGAATCCCAGTACCTCCTATCATGTCGGTGGGAAGGCGCGAATTCGTTCGTCGTCTTCCAGGGGAACAGCTCCTTGACACTTGCTCGGCTGGTGGCGGTTCCATTATGCTCTGGGGAACATTCACGTGGCTCCAGTGGAGCTCGTGCAAGGCACCATGACGGCTAAGGTGTATCGTAAACTGGCTATAGACCACATACACACCTTCATGACGATCATGTTTCCCGACGACAGCAGCATTTTTCGACAAGATAATGCGCCATGTCACAGGGCCAGGAGTGTGAGGAGGAGTTGTTCGAGGAACACAGTGGTGAGTTCCATTTGATGTGCTGGTCCCCCAACTCGCCAGATCTGGTATGCGATTTAACATGACGTCAGAGCTCATCGCCTTCCTCCCGGCAGTTTACGGGAATTAGGCAACTTGTGTGTGCAGATGTGATGCCAACTCACTCCAGCGAACTACCAAGGCCTCACTGCTTCCATACCACGACGCATCCTCGCTATTATCCGTGCCAAATGTGGACGTTAGGTAGGTGGTCATAACATTCTGGTTGATCAGTGTATATTGAATGTAATGGTTATTGCCTGGAGACGAGATTAGAAGATGAATGTTAACAAAAGCAAAACAATAGTAATTGAATGTAGTCGCACACACACACACACACACATATATATATATATATATATATATATATATATATATATATATCACTTTTTACGAAATAATAACATGAGCGTTACATGATGCCACAACCGATTTCGACCGTTCAGTGGTCGTTTCCGGACTAAAGGCACATGCTGCAAACAGTTCCCTTTACGTTATCAATAACACTCTCAGCAGTTTCTTCCGTTTTAATCCGCTGTTCATAACCAATACATTGTGGTAAGAGTCCTCACCTATCCCTGATTAGAGATCTATATCTTACCATTATGCAATCTATATGAAACCTTCTGGCGTCGCTATGTCTCTTCCACATACACAGCCTTCTTTCATGATTCATAAATTAATTGTAAGGAATTATTTGATAGTGCTCTGTGCGAAATTCTAACTGGTGCCTTCTCTCTCATTTTCCCCCAGTGCACACTGTCCTATTTTCTCTTCTCTTGCTTTCCCTACTACCAAATTCCAGTCCCAAACTATAATTAAACTTTCGTTTCCCTTAACACCCTTGCGTATCTTCTTTTATCCCACCTTTCAATCATCAGGTGAGCTATTTGGCATATGAGCTTGCATTTTTCTGGTGGGTATTGGTTTAGTGTCTATCTTAGCTATGCTGTTCATAGTAGCTTACTTATATTAATATTTTCTTATTCATTGTTAGGTCTACTCCTGCATTACCACTAACTGATTTTGTATGTATGACCCTGTATGTAACTGAATAGTAGTCCTGTGCTTCCCACCAGTGCGCTTCACGAATTCCCACTACATCTAACTTCAGCCTGTCCATTTCCCTTTTAAAATTCTCTGACCCGCGTAAGCAGTTAAGGAATATAACGTTCCATGCTATGACTTGTAGAACCACAGAATTGGTTTCCCTGATGACAACATTCTGAGTAATTCCCACCCGGATATACACTCCTGGAAATGGAAAAAAGAACACATTGACACCGGTGTGTCAGACCCACCATACTTGCTCCGGACACTGCGAGAGGGCTGTACAAGCAATGATCACACGCACGGCACAGCGGACACACCAGGAACCGCGGTGTTGGCCGTCGAATGGCGCTA
The DNA here is from genome assembly GCF_023898315.1 of Schistocerca nitens. NCBI lineage: Eukaryota > Metazoa > Arthropoda > Insecta > Orthoptera > Acrididae > Schistocerca > Schistocerca nitens. The sequence goes on along the minus strand of NC_064617.1, from coordinate 179,548,351 downwards.
GCTGCGCAGCATTTGTGCACCGCCGCCGTCAGTGTCAGCCAGTTTGCCGTGGCATACGGAGCTCCATCGCAGTCTTTAACACTGGTAGCATGCCGCGACAGCGTGGACGTGAACCGTATGTGCAGTTGACGGACTTCGAGGCTGGGTGGACGTACCGCCGAATTGCTCAGCACGTGGGGCGTGAGGTCTCCACAGTACATCGATGTTGTCGCCAGTGGTCGGCGGAAGGTGCACGTGCCCGTCGACCTGGGACCGGACCGCAGCGACGCACGGATGCACGCCAAGACCGTAGGATCCTACGCAGTGCCGTAGGGGACCGCACCGCCACTTCCCAGCAAATTAGGGACACTTTTGCTCCTGGGGTATCGGCGAGGACCATTCGCAACCGTCTCCATGAAGCTGGGCTACGGTCCCGCACACCGTTAGGCCGTCTTCCGCTCACGCCCCAACATCGTGCAGCCCGCCTCCAGTGGTGTCACGACAGGCGTGAATGGAGGGACGAATGGAGACGTGTCGTCTTCAGCGATGAGAGTCGCTTCTGCCTTGGTGCCAATGATGGTCGTAAGCGTGTTTGGCGCCGTGCAGGTGAGCGCCACAATCAGGACTGCATACGACCGAGGCACACAGGGCCAACACCCGGCATCATGGTGTGGGGAGCGATCTCCTACACTGGCCGTACACCACTGGTGATCGTCGAGGGGACACTGAATAGTGCACGGTACATCCAAACCGTCATCGAACCCATCGTTCTACCATTCCTAGACCGGCAAGGGAACTTGCTGTTCCAACAGGACAATGCACGTCCGCATGTATCCCGTGCCACCCAACGTGCTCTAGAAGGTGTAAGTCAACTACCCTGGCCAGCAAGATCTCCGGATCTGTCCCCCATTGAGCATGTTTGGGACTGGATGAAGCGTCGTCTCACGCGGTCTGCACGTCCAGCACGAACGCTGGTCCAACTGAGGCGCCAGGTGGAAATGGCATGGCAAGCCGTTCCACAGGACTACATCCAGCATCTCTACGATCGTCTCCATGGGAGAATAGCAGCCTGCATTGCTGCGAAAGGTGGATATACTCTGTACTAGTGCCGACATTATGCATGCTCTGTTGCCTGTGTCTATGTGCCTGTGGTTCTGTCAGTGTGATCATGTGATGTATCTGACCCCAGGAATGTGTCAATAAAGTTTCCCCTTCCTGGGACAATGAATTCACGGTGTTCTTATTTCAATTTCCAGGAGTGTATTTTATCGGGGGGCTGTTCTACTTATGGAAATTTTACCCAAGATGATCCATCATCGCTAAATTATATAGTACAGCTGCTGACGCTTGGTAAATATAAAGGCTGTAGTTCCCCTAGATTCCAGCTTTTTGCAGTGCCGATATAGCTGCGGCTGCAGATGCAGCTGCTGGTATAGACTTTGAGAGATCGCCGATCCATTACGACCGTCATTTGTGTAGACTTCTTTCCGTTTTTTTCTTGAAGGACGTTGCCCGGCGTACACCATCTTTGGAGGTTGTCGGCATGTAGCACTCCCTTTATACGTTACACATTAAACAAACTAAAGACATGAAATCATATTATTAGGAAATTGGGATTAAGTCACGGGGTGCAGATGCATCCCACACTACAAACAGCGGCAACGTCAATAGACTTATCCACTGCAGAATACTTTGTTTCGGTTTGGCAAGAAAGTCACCAGACCAACAAGATAGACGTGCAGCTCCACGAAATCATGGGTACAATCACAGATACTCCGCTACCGTGGCTCTCCGACATCAGTAACATAGTTCCACCAAAGCTAAGAGGACAAAAAGCAACTATTAAAGAATACGAAAAAATACTACACAAAAAATTAGCTATTGGAGATGTAGTAATGAATTTGCCAAATACACGACTGAAATCATGAAAGCCAATATGTATGCAAGAGGACAGAACGTCTTTAACCTAGTAGACACGTGGAAGAATGGCTGGGGAACTCAGTAATCGTCATCTCATGTAAGGACTGGACTAGACTCTATCGTATCCGAAGTGGTCACACAAGACGCAAGGTCATGATTTATTGTGCGGACTTGTGGACAGCCCAAATTGTGAATGTAGTGAGTCTGAGCAAACCTTGGACCATGTCATAAAGTTGTGCCCTGTTAGAAAATTTAGTGGATCGGGTGCTATGAAGTGGATACAATACGTGAAGTAGTAGTAGTAGTAGTAGTAGTAGTAGTAGTAGAGGGGTTTTTGGGCGCACGACAGCAAGGTCTTCAGCGCCCGTTCAGTAACATAGTGAGACGGGTGTCAAGAAAAATCTCAGAACAGGAATATAAAACGGAACACGGGGAACAATTGTCTAGTTGTCGACTGCTCTCACATGCTACATAGCTTAATTCTGCGTTTTCGTTACGTAAACCTATTACAGGGATTGCACAAAAACATCGAAAGAACCTGAGAAATGCATGCTTGAACATAAATTCAAACGGTAGCCGTGCCTGAAGGCTGTGCTGTTGCATTTGACCACGAACGGCACCTGTGCAGTGTCCTCAATGTCTTGTAAGTGTCAGTCGTGATCAGAACCGTGTTCTGTGGAGTTGTTAGTGTATTACGTCGGATCTAAGGGAATTCGAAAGTGGGTATGTTGTGGGTGCTCTTAGTGTGGATGCTTCCGTAACCAAGGTACCCAAAGTGTCTCAAAAGAGCCGTATACGAGAATTACACTGGATACAGTGTAGTGGCAACAAAACAACTATTCACGTTGGTGTGTAGAATATATGAGTCTGGCGACATACCATCTGACTTTCGGAAAAGAAACATCCACACAATTTCGAAGACGGCAAGAACTGACAAGTGCGAGAATTATCGCACAATCAGCTTAACAGCTCATGCGTCGAAGCTGCTTACTAGAATAATATACAGAAGAATGGAAAAGAAAATTGAGAATGCGCTAGGTGACGATCAGTTCGGCTTTGGGAAAAGTAAAGGGACGAGAGAGGCAATTCTGACGTTACGGCTAATAATGGAAGCAAGGCTAAAGAAAAATCAAGACACTTTCATAGGATTTGTCGACCTGGAAAAAGCGTTCGACAATATAAAATGGTGCAAGCTGTTCGAGATTCTGAAAAAAGTAGGGGTAAGCTATAGGGAGAGACGGGTCATATACAATTTGTACAACAACCAAGAGGGAATAATAAGAGTGGACGATCAAGAACGAAGTGCTCGTATTAAGAAGGGTGTAAGACAAGGCTGTAGCCTTTCGCCCCTACTCTTCAATCTGTACATCGAGGAAGCAATGATGGAAATAAAAGAAAGGTTCAGGAGTGGAATTAAAATACAAGGTGAAAGGATATCAATGATACGATTCGCTGATGACATTGCTATCCTGAGTGAAAGTGAAGAAGAATTAAATGATCTGCTGAACGGAATGAACAGTCTAATGGGTACACAGTATGGTTTGAGAGTAAATCGGAGAAAGACGAAGGTAATGAGAAGTAGTAGAAATGAGAACAGTGAGAAACTTAACATCAGGATTGATGGTCACGATGTCAATGAAGTTAAGGAATTCTGCTACCTAGGCAGTAAAATAACCAATGACGGACGGAGCAAGGAGGACATCAAAAGCAGACTCGCTATGGCAAAAAAGGCATTTCTGGCCAAGAGAAGTCTACTAATATCAAATACCGGCCTTAATTTGAGGAAGAAATTTCTGAGGATGTACGTCTGGAGTACAGCATTGTATGGTAATGAAACATGGACTGTGGGAAAACCGGAACAGAAGAGAATCGAAGCATTTGAGATGTGGTGCTATAGACGAATGTTGAAAATTAGGTGGACTGATAAGGTAAGAAATGAGGAGGTTCTACGCAGAATCGGAGAGGAAAGGAATATGTGGAAAACACTGATAAGGAGAAGGGACAGGATGATAGGACATCTGCTAAGACATGAGGGAATGACTTCCATGGTACTAGAGGGAGCTGTAGAGGGCAAAAACTGTAGAGGAAGACAGAGATTGGAATACGTCAAGCAAATAATTGAGGACGTAGGTTGCAAGTGCTACTCTGAGATGAAGAGGTTAGCACAGGAAAGGAATTCGTGGCGGGCCGCATCAAACCAGTCAGTAGACTGATGACAAAAAAAAAAAAAAACAGGGAAAGTGGGAAAACATTATCCTTTGAGTCACAACGTGAACAGAAGTGCGTGCTGAATGCTCGTGAGGCGGACCGTCATTGAAGAGGATTGTGAAGAGAAATAAGAGGACAGCAGCTGTAAAAGTCATTGGGGAACTGAATGGCGCACCCGCGAACTCTGCCAGTACCAAAACAGCACGAAGGGAGCTCCATGAGCTGGAAATTGCAGGGTGAGCTTGAATTCCAAAACCACACATCAGTGACGCGAATGCCTGTAACAGAAAATCTTGGTGCCGAAGCCATAAAACGTGGGTTATGTAGCAATGGAAGGAAATCATTTGGTGATATGCCTCTTGTCTCACACTGTTTCCAACTTCTGGCCGAGTATAAGTCCTAAGAGTGATACATGTCGGGCTTTCGGTGATGCTTTGAATAGCCACAGAGGGGTATTAGATGGGCCCCATGGGCACTCTGCAAGGTTGCAATACTGCAAAGGATTATGTGAACATTTTGGCTGATTAGGTCCAAGAAATAGTGCAACGTTTTTTCCCCAGCAGTGATGCTGTGTTCCAAGACGACATGGCCCCTCTTCACTCAGCTCACGTTGTACAGGACTGGTTTTGTGAACACAAGGATGATTTGACAATCATTTCCCCCCCCCCCCCTCCCGAGACCACCACAGTCACAAGATTTCAGTACTATTGAGATTTTATGTCTATTTTGGAGAGACGAGTCCATGATCGCAATCCATCATATTGTTTTCTAAACGTGCCTCAATTTTGTAGGAAGAACAGTATAAGATTTGCTTTAAAGCCATACAGGACTTGTCTATTGCGAGGTGATTGGAAGCTGTTTTGGCTGCTAACGGATAAGCTATACCGTAATGGACACGGTAATGTGTTGTGTTTTTAAAGTTTCTACATTTTTGTCGATCCCCTGCATGTCTCTTACGTTCTCTTTTATGGTGTTCGGAAATTCTCGTTACAAACTTCTAGGATTTGTAGAGGGGAGTTAGTAAATAATATTTTGAATTGGAACCCATGTCCGGAAGAATAGCATTTCCGTGCTGCACCCGTCTGAAAACAAGTTTACTAGGTAGGTATGCAATAGGGACGTAGCGGTGGGAGGTGGTTACGTCGGATCGGCTGATGTCATTTGACGTCTGTCGTATCTCTCTGACCTGGTTACAGTCTCATTCACGTATCTGTGAGTGTTAGAACAACATGGCTGAATAAACGTTTGTAGAATACAGCGACGTTGTCCTTCTGTATGTCGAAGTTCACGGTAATGGAAGAGTTACTCGTCGCTTTTATCAAGATCTGTATCTACAACGTCCGATTCCATAGCATACAGTTTTCGACACAAGAAATAAAGGGGTACCTTCACCGCCAGCAGGCGTGGCGGTGGTTCTCCAAGGAGCCGCCGCACACACAGAACTGAGACACGTTGTGGAGAACCCGTCAAAGGTACACGAGGAACTGCACATGTTCTTCGGTTATTAGTGAGTGTAATTGCAAAACAAGTGATGTACTGGCTCACATCCACTCAATTACCTGTGCAAGTGGCCGCGTTACCTACATGTTTTCAAACGGCTGTAGCACAGCAATGATACGTTTCCGAACATCGGTTCCAACTCAGAATATTACGTACTCAGTCGCCTCAACTTGTCCTAGAAGTTTAACACGCTGTATCTACACTGATAAGCCAAAACATTATGACCATTTTCCACCGCGACGCTGGATGCCGCCTGGTGGAGCTGATAACAAATGTATGTAAGCAGAGCACACACGGACGGTGCATCGCCCTACAGATGATATGGGCTACAAATGGGGAAATCCATTGAGATAAGCTACTTTGACAAAGGGCAGATTATTATTACGCCGAGCCTGTGAACGGGTATCTCGAAAAAGACGAAGCTGGTCCAACGTTCACGCCCTACTGTCTTGAGCATCTACAGAAAGAGTTAAATGGTTGGACGTCCACGATTCTTCACAGGACGTGGGGTTCGGAGGTTTGTCTGCTCTGTAAAGTAGGATGGATGATGGTCTGTAACATTTCTGCCGAAAGACCACAATGCCGGTGCACGCACAAGTGCACACCGTTCATCGTACATTGTTGAACAAGCAACTCCATAGCAGACCACCCCTACGTGTTCACACGTTGACGCAACGACATCGCTAATTACGATACCAGTGGGCACGGGACCATCGGGAATGGAAATGGAAATGAGCGTATGGCATCGTTGGCCGGGAGGCCCCATCTAGGGAAGTTCGGCAGCCAAGTGCAAGTGTTATTACAGTCGAAGCCACATTGGGCGACTTGCGCGACGGTGATGTGGATGAAATGATGATGAGGACAACACAGCACGCAGTCCCAGAGCGGAGAAAATCTCCAACCCGGCCGGGAATCGAACCCATGCCCGCTTCCATGTGGTGGCGGAGGGGGGGGGGGGAGCACGTTACCACCCAGCTAAGCAGGTGGACGGGACCATCCGGATTCGATTGTGGATCAATGCGGAACGTGTCGGTTTTTCGGGTGAATCAAATTTTTTGCTACACTAGGTCGATGGTCGACACAACAAACGCCTTTATCGAGGTGAACGGCGGCTCGAAACGTGCAGCGCGCCAAGCACGCAGGCTGATAGGAGCAGTATTATGCTATGGGAGACATTCTCCTGCACTTGCATGGGATCTGTGGTAGTAATCGATGACACGCTGGCAACTGCGAAACACCTGCATCTCTTCATGCTTCATGCCCTCCCCGACATCAAAAAATGGCTTCAGAGCCATTGGGACTTAACATCTGAGGTCATCAATCTCCTAGAACTTAGAACTAGTTAAACCTAACTAACCTAACGACATCACATACATCCATGCCAAAGGCAGGATTCGAATTTGCGACCATAGCGGGCGCGCGGTTCCAGAGTGAAGCGCCTAGAACCGCTCGGCCACAGCAGCCGGTCCCCAGTGTCATCTTTCGGCGGTATAATTGTTCGTCTCTCGGAGCCAGACCCGTGCTCCAATAGTTTGAGGGACATTATAGTGAACTCACGTTGATGTCTCAGCGACCAAACCCGCCTCAAGTAAATCCTGTGGGATCTACTTGGGTTGCTATCGGGCGTCGCTACCGCGACCGAAAATCAGCAGCCCGTTATTTACGCGAATTACATTGACCCGTGCGTAGACATCTAATGTCAAATACCTCCACACACCTACTAAGAAACTGTCGGATCCCTGATACGCATGATCGGTGATGTATTTCGTTGCAAAGACGGACAAACAAGATATTAAACAGGTAGTCATAATGTTCTGGCTCATCAGTGTATTACAAGTTTGTAGTCGAGTTTATTACTGTATTTATACGAGGATGAGTCAAATGAAAACCTTAAATTTGTAATAACAAATCGAAATTTCGCGCCGTTATCCTGTAAGTTGGTAAGCGTGCTACAAACGGCGTGCATAATGGCCTGTAGGTGGCAGCATAGTGCAGATGCACACATACCGTCGCAGTATCAGTATAAAGATGGCCGCCACACTTGTGATTTGCACTAGGGAAGAACAGCATTCTTTCATTCGGTTTTTGCGTAGTGAAGGTGTGAAACCTATTGAAATTCATCGACAAATGAATGTTCAGTACGGTGATGCATGTTTGTCACAGCAGCAAGTCTACGAATGGAGTCGGAAGTTAGCAAATGGTGTGACTTCAGTGGAAGATGTTCCTTATCCAAGTCAGGCACAACGAATTGTGACTCCACAGAACACTGCAGCAATTCAAGCCATAGTGAAGGAAAACCGCCGAGTAACACTGAAAGACACTGCAGCATGTTTATACAGATTAGTCATGGGCCAGCACACCACATTGTGCTCCAGTTTCATAAAGTGTCTGCAAGATGGGTGCCACAGCAGCTGACTCCTGAAGTGAGAGAACGACGTGTTGATGCTTGTGAAGAACTTCTTCGGCGCTTTGAACGAGAAGGTGATGGCTTCCTTGCAAGAATCGTTACTGGGGACGAAACATGGGTTCACTTCCACCAACCGGAGACGAAGAGAGCGAGCAAGGAATGGCGCCATTCCTAATCACCAAAACCAAAGAAGTTTAGAACAGAACCATCAGCAGGGAAGGTTATGCTGACTCTCTTTTCGGACGAAAAAGGCATTTTGGATCATTACATGCGTAGAGGGACTACTGTCACCAGTGCATCATACACAGATCTCTAAAAACTCATCTGCGGCCTGCAATCAAATCAAAGCGACGTGGATTGCTGTCAGCAGGTGTCCTTTTGCAACATGACAATGCAAGGCCCCACACTGCCCGTACAACAGTTGCAACAATCACAGACCTGCATTTCGAGTGTCTTCCTCATCCACCATACTCATCAGACCTTGCCCCAAGTGATTTCCATATGCTTGAACCACTCAAAGACGGAATGGGAGGAAAGAAGTTCCGTTCTGATGAAGAGGTACGGCACGCGGTGCATAGAGTGGTTCTACATCTAGATCTACATTTATACTCCGCAAGCGACCCAACGGTGTGTGGCGGAGGGCACTTTACGTGCCACTATCATTACCTCCCTTTCCTGTTCCAGTTGCGTATGGTTCGCGGGAAGAACGACTGCCGGTAAGCCTCCGTGCGCGCTCGAATCCCTCTAATTTTACATTCGTGATCTCCTCGAGAGGTATAAGTAGGTTCAAATGGTTCAAATGGCTCTGAGCACTATGGGACTTAACATCTGAGGTCATCCATGCCCGAGGCAGGACTCGAACCTGCGACCGTAGCGCCTAGAACCGCACGGCCACACTGTCCGGCGTATAAGTACGGAAAAGCAACATATTCGATACGTCATCCAGAAACGCACCCTCTCGAAACCCGGACAGCAAGCTACACCGCGACGCAGAGCGCCTCTCTTGCAGAGTCTGCCACTTGAGTTTGCTAAACATCTCCGTAACGCTATCAAGCTTACCAAATAACCCTGTGACGAAACGCGCCGCTCTTCTTTGGATCTTCTCTATCTCCTCCGTCAACCCGATCTGGTACGGGTCCCACACTGATGAGCAATACTCAAGTATAGGTCGAACGAGTGTCTTGTAAGCCACCTCGTTTGTTGATGGACTACATTTCCTAAGGACTCTCCCATAGAATCTCAACCTGGCACCCGCCTTACCAACAACTCATTTTATATTATCATTCCACTACAAATCGTTCCGTACGCATACTCCCAGATATTTTACAGAAGTAACTGCTACCAGTGTTTATTCCGCTATCATATGATCATACAATAAAGGATCCTTCTTTCTATGTATTCGCAATACATTACGTTTGTCTATGTTAAGGGTCAGTTGCCACTCCCTTCACAAAGTGCCTATCCGCTGCAGATCTTCCTGCATTACGCTTCAATTTTCTAATGCTGCAACTTCTCCGTATTCTACAGTATAATCCGCGAAAAGCCGCATGGAACTTATGACACTATCTACTAGGTCATTTATATATATTGTGAAAAGCAATGGTCCCATAACACTCCCCTGTGGCACGCCAGAGATTACTTTAACGTCTGTTGCGCGGACTACCAAAAGAATATTTTTCTAAGGGAATTTATGCACTTTGTAAGCGCTGGAGGACTTGCATTTAGCGTGGGGGAGATTAAGTTGGAAAGTGATGCAGCTTTGTACCACCTCGGCACAATAAATAATATTTTAAAAGAGTATTTAAGGTTTTCATTTCACTCACCCTCGTACTTGTATACAGGGTGTTACAAAAAGGTACGGTCAAACTTTCAGGAAACATTCCTCACACACAAATAAAGAAAAGATGCTATGTGGCCATGTGCCCGGAAACGCTTAATTTCCATGTTAGAGCTCATTTTAGTTTCGTCAGTATGTACTGTACTTCCTCGATTCACCGCCAGTTGGCCCAATTGAAGGAAGGTAATGTTGACTTCGGTGCTTGTGTTGACATGCGACTCATTGCTCTACAGTACTAGCATCAAGCACATCAGTACGTAGCATCAACAGGTTAGTGTTCATCACGAACGTGGTTTTGCAGTCAGTGCAATGTTTACAAATGCGGAGTTGGCAGATGCCCATTTCATGTATGGATTAGCACGGGGCAGTAGCCGTGTCGTGGTACGTTTGTATCGAGACAGATTTCCAGAACGAAGGTGTCCCGACAGGAAGACGTTCGAAGCAACTGATCGGCGTCTTAGGGAGCACGGAACATTCCAGCCTATGGCTCGCGACTGGGGAAGACCTAGAACGACGAGGACACCTGCAATGGACGAGGCAATTCTTCGTGCAGTTGACGATAACCCTAATGTCAGCGTCAGAGAAGTTGCTGCTGTACAAGGTAACGTTGACCACGTCTCTGTATGGAGAGTGCTACGGGAGAACCAGTTGTTTCCGTACCATGTACAGCGTGTGAAGGCACTATGAGCAGCTAATTGGCCTCCACGGGTACACTTCTGCGAATGGTTCATCGAACAATGTGTCAATCCTGATTTCAGTGCAAATGTTCTCTTTACGGATGAGGCTTCATTCCAACGTGATCAAACTGTAAATTTTCACAATCAACATGTGTGGGCTGACGAGGATCCGCACGCAATTGTGCAATCACGTCATCAACACAGATTTTCTGTGAACGTTTTGGCAGGCATTGTTGGTGATGTCTTGACCGGGCCCCATGTTCTTCCACCTACGCTCAATGGAGCACGTTATCATGATTTCTACGGGATACTCTACCTGTGCTGCTAGAACATGTGCCTTTACAAGTACGACACAACATGTGGTTCATGCACGATGGAGCTCCTGCACATTTCAGTCGAAGTGTTCGTACGCTTCTCAACAACAGATTCGGTGACCGATGGATTGGTAGAGGCGGACCAATTCCATGGCCTCCACGCTCTCCTGACCTCAACCCTCTTGACTTTCATTTGTGGGGGCACTTGAAAGCTCTTGCCTACGCAACCCCGGTACCAAATGTAGAGACTCTTCGTGCTCGTATTGTGGACGGCTGTGATACAACACGCCATTCTCCAGGGCTGCATCAGCGCATCAGGGATTCCACGCGACGGAGGGTGGATGCATGCATCCTCGCTAAAGGAGGACATTTTGAACATTTCCTGTCACAAAGTGTTTGAAGTCTCGCTGGTACGTTCTGTTGCTGTGTTTCCATTCCGTGATTAATGTGAGTTGAAGAGAAGTAATAAAATGAGCTCTAACATGGAAAGTAAGCGTTTCCGGACACATGTCCACGTAACATATTTTCTTTCTTTGTGTGTGAGGAATGTTTCTTGAAAGTTTGGCCGTACCTTTTTGTAACACCCTGTATGTGCTGCTGCTGTGTGCGTTACAATGAATAAATAATATTAACCAGATCAGTCAATCATCCAGTTTGTTGCCCCTGCTGCTAACACTCATTTCACTATGGCGAATAACAACGAAAGGTTAGTAGGCCTACGGACGTCGTATACTGGAGACGGGGCAGTAACGGCGGCCGCTTCCGCGACAGGCACGGACGAGCTGTCGCTGTCGCGGCTGCGCGCCAACACGGGCGACTTCCAGCGCTACCAGTACCGGCGCGAGTCGCTGCCGCGCGGCAGCTGCGGGCCCGCCCAGCCGGCCGTGGCGCGCCTGCACCACTCGCGCTCCGTCGCCGGCGCCTCGCCCGCCCCGGAGGAGCTGGCCGTCGCCGTGGGCGGCTGCGCCGGCCGCCAGCTCTACCGCCGCGGCTCCGACTACCGCAAGCTGGCCTCCGGCCCCGCGCAGCAGCGGCCCGGCTCCGCCTCGCCCTACTCCATCACCAGGTGGGGCACCTACTAAAGTAGCATACAAATATATACATTTACAAACGTATATACACTCACTGATATACAGTGATCAGCCAGAACATTATGAGCACCGACCTACTGTCGATATAAACATGTCAGGCGATAGCAGCGTCATCTGTCGAATGATGCTTGTCAGACACACACACACACACACACACACACACACACACACACACACACACACACACGGAGGATGCAGTATAGTGAGCATGCTGTCCATGTGTAGGAAGGGGAAGTGGGGTATTCTGTCTGATTTAACTAAGGGCAGATTGTGGTGGCCCAGAGGCTTGACATGAGCTTTTCAGAAGGTGCACAACTTGTCGGGTGTTCGAGAAATGCTGTGGCGAAACCAAGGTGAAAGCATGTCCATAAGTAGTGGGGTTGGGTGACCACCCCTCATTACATGTCTGAAATCGTAGGCTGGGCAGACTGGTAAAGCAGGACAAGCAGCGAACTGTGGCAGAACTAACAACATAAAGCTGGCCAGATAACAAGAGTGTCTGAACACACAGTGCACTGAACAGTCCTAACGACGGACCTCCGCAGCCAACTAGCCATGCATGTGCCGATGTTAACACCACGACACCAGCAACTAGGAGTGATATGGGCATGTGACCACTGGTGCTGGACGCTGGCGCAGAGGCGGAGAATTGCATGGCCTATTGAAGAAACTGAAGAAATGTATGATGAAATAAAAGAAATTATTCAGATAGTGAAGGGAGACGAAAATTTAATAGTCATGGGTGACTGGAATTCGAGTGTAGGAAAAGGGAGAGAAGGAAACGTAGTAGGTGAATATGGATTGGGGCTAAGAAATGAAAGAGGAAGCCGCCTGGTAGAATTTTGCACAGAGCACAATTTAATCATAGCTAACACTTGGTTTAAGAATCATGATAGAAGGTTGTATACATGGAAGAACCCTGGAGATACTAAAAGGTATCAGATAGATTATATAATGGTAAGACAGAGATTTAGGAACCAGGTTTTAAATTGTAAGACATTTCCAGGGGCAGATGTGAACTCTGACCACAATCTATTGGTTATGACTTGTAGATTAAAACTGAAGAAACTGCAAAAAGGTGGGAATTTAAGGAGATGGGACCTGGATAAACTGAAAGAACCAGAGGTTGTACAGAGTTTCAGGGAAAGCATAAGGGAACAATTGACAGGAATGGGGGAAAGAAATACAGTAGAAGAAGAATGGGTAGCTTTGAGGGATGAAGTAGTGAAGGCAGCAGAGGATCAAGTAGGTAAAAAGACGAGGGCTAGTAGAAATCCTTGGGTAACAGAAGAAATATTGAATTTAATTGATGAAAGGAAAAAATATAAAAATGCAGTAAATGAAGCAGGCAAAAAGGAATACAAACGTCTCAAAAATGAGATCGACAGGAAGTGCAAAATGGCTAAGCAGGGATGGCTAGAGGACAAATGTAAGGATGTAGAGGCTTATCTCACTAGGGGTAAGATAGATACTGCCTACAGGAAAATTAAAGAGACCTTTGGAGATAAGAGAACCACATGTATGAACATCAAGAGCTCAGATGGAAACCCAGTTCTAAGCAAAGAAGGGAAAGCAGAAAGGTGGAAGGAGTATACAGAGGGTCTATACAAGGGCGATGTATTTGAGGATAATATTATGGAAATGGAAGAGGATGTAGATGAAGATGAAATGGGAGATACGATACTGCGTGAAGAGTTTGACAGAGCACTGAAAGACCTGAGTCGAAACAAGGCCCACGGAGTAGACAACATTCCATTGGAACTACTGACGGCCTTGGGAGAGCCAGTCCTGACAAAACTCTACCATCTGGTGAGCAAGATGTATGAAACAGGCGAAATACCCTCAGACTTCAAGAAGAATATAATAATTCCAATCCTAAAGAAAGCAGGTGTTGACAGATGTGAGAATTACCGAACAATCAGTTTAATAAGTCACAGCTGCAAAATACTAACACGAATTCTTTACAGACGAATGGAAAAACTAGTAGAAGCCGACCTCGGGGAAGATCAGTTTGGATTCCATAGAAATACTGGAACACGTGAGGCAATACTGACCTTACGACTTATCTTAGAAGAAAGATTAAGGAAAGGCAAACCTACGTTTCTAGCATTTGTAGATTTAGAGAAAGCTTTTGACAATGTTGACTGGAATACTCTCTTTCACATTCTAAAGGTAGCTGGGGTAAAATACAGGGAGCGAAAGGCTATTTACAATTTTTACAGAAACCAGATGGCAGTTATAAGAGTCGAGGGACATGAAAGGGAAGCAGTGATTGGGAAGCGAGTAAGACAGGGTTGTAGCCTCTCCCCGATGTTATTCAATCTGTATATTGAGCAAGCAGTAAAGGAAACAAAAGAAAAATTCGGAATAGGTATTACAATCCATGGAGAAGAAATAAAAACCTTGAGGTTCGCCGATGACATTTTAATTCTGTCAGAGACAGCAAAGGACTTGGAAGAGCAGTTGAACGTAATGGATGGTGTCTTGAAGGGAGGATATAAGATGAACATCAACAAAAGCAAAACGAGGATAATGGAATGTAGTCGAATTAAGTCGGGTGATGTTGAGGGTATTAGATTAGGAAATGAGACACTTAAAGTAGTAAAGGAGTTTTGCTATTTGTGGAGCAAAATAACTGATGATGGTAGAAGTAGAGAGGATATAAAATGTAGACTGGCAATGGCAAGGAAAGCGTTTCTGAAGAAGAGAAACTTGTTAACATCGAATATAGATTTAAGTGTCAGGAAGTCATTTCTGAAAGTATTTGTATGGAGTGTAGCCATGTATGGAAGTGAAACATGGACGGTAAATAGTTTGGACAAGAAGAGAATAGAAGCTTTCGAAATGTGGTGCTACAGAAGAATGCTGAAGATTAGATGGGTAGATCACATAACTAATGAGGAGGTACTGAATAGGATTGGGGAGAAGAGGAGTTTGTGGCACAACTTGACCAGAAGAAGGGATCGCTTGGTTGGACATGTTCTGAGGCATCAAGGGATCACCAATTTAGTATTGGAGGGCAGCGTGGAGGGTAAAAATCGTAGGGGGAGACCAAGAGATGAATACACTAAGCAGATTCAGAAGGATGTAGGTTGCAGTAGCTACTGGAAGATGAAGAAGCTTGCACAGGATAGAGTAGCATGGAGAGCTGCATCAAACCAGTCTCAGGACTGAAGACCACAACAACAACAACAACAACAACAACAACATTGAGTCCCGATACCTTCTTCATTATGCCAACGGGAGGGCGCGAATCCGTGGTCTTCAGGGGAACAGTATCTCATATGGAAAGAAATCGGAACCACAGATTTTGAGATGTGCTGTAATACAAATTTCCTTTTTACCAGTAGCACTTGTAAGATACGAAGAAAAGCGTTAAAATTACACGTTTTAAAACGTCTAAACTTCAAAAACACCCCCTAGGAAGTTCACAGTACGGGAACCTCTTTACTTTACGAATCAAGCGCTTTGTACACACATGCATACAAATACATACATTCATACATACACATATACATACATAAATATATTTACATACACATCTATATAAATGTATGTATAAACAGAATAATGTTTACATCTAATCGACCATTCATTATTTTGGCGTAGGTATATAATACAGCGCTTGTTTTATACAGTGGCAGTGCCGTAAGTCTTCGATTATACTAGCGAACTCGTGTACCCCCTCTCCTTTCTGTGTTGTTACAGTCCACTTGCACCTGGCAAAAATCTCAATTGACGAGCTTTCGTTCAAATCGGCAGCGGCGGAGGCTGGCGAGTCGAGACTCAGAGAGCAGAGACGGCGCTTCCGGGGGTTACGTCATAGGACCTGCTGGCAGAGTTCATTTCTGATCTACACTACTGGCCATTAAAATTGCTACACCACGAAGATGACGTGCTACAGACGCGAAATTTAACCGACAGGAAGAAGATGCTGTGATATGCAAATGATTAGCTTTTCAGAGCATCCACACAAGGTTGGTCTACAACGTGCTGACATGAGGAAAGTTTCCAACCAATTTCTCATACACAAACAGCAGTTGCCCGGCGTTGCCTGGTGAAACGTGTTGTGATGCCTCGTGTAAGGAGGAGAAATGCGTACCATCACGTTTCCGACTTTGATAAAGGTCGGATTGTAGCCTATCGCGATTGCGGTTTATCGTATCGCGACATTGCTGCTCGCGTTGGTCGAGATCCAATGACTGATAGCAGAATATGGAATCGGTGGGTTCAGGAGGGTAATACGGAACGGCGTGCTGGATCCCAACGGCCTCGGATCACTAGCAGTCGAGATGACAGGCATCTTATCCGCATGGCTGTAACGGATCGTGCAGCCACGTCTCGATCTCTGAGTCAACAGATGGGGATGTTTGCAAGCCAACAACCATCTGCACGAACAGTTCGACGAAGTTTGCAGCAGCATGGACTATCAGCTCGGAGACCGTGGATGCGGTTACCCTTGACGCTGCATCACAGACAGGAGCGCCTGCGACGGTGTACTCAAGGACGAACCTGGGTGCACGAATGGCAAAACGTCATTTTTTCGGATGAATCCAGGTTCTGTTTACAGCATCATGATGGTCGCATCCGTGTTTGGCGTCATACGCCATACGGTCGTATCACCCAGCTTGATGGTATGGGGTGCCATTGGTTACACGTCTCGGTCACCTCTTGTTCGCATTGACGGCACTTTGAACAGTGGACGTTACATTTCAGATGTGTTACGACCCGTGGCTCTACCCTTGATTCGATCCCTACGAAACCGTACATTTCAGCAGGATAACGCACGACCGCATGTTGCAGGTCCTGTACATGCCTTTCTGGATACAGAAATTGTTCGATTACTGCCCTGGCCAGCACATTCTCCAGATCTCTCACCAATTGAAAACGTCTGGTCAATGGTGGCCGAGCAACTGGCTCGTCACAATACGCCAGTCACTACTCTTGATGAACTGTGGTATCGTGTTGAAGCTGCATGGGCAGCTGTACCTGTACACGCCATCCAAGCTCTGTTTGACTCAATGCCCAGGCGTAACAAGGCCGTTATTACGGCCAGAGATGGGTGTTCTGAGTACTGATTTCCCAGGATCTATGCACCCAAATTGATTGAAAATCTAATCACATGTCAGTTCTAGTATAATATATTTGTCCAATGAATACCCGTTTATCATCTGCTTTTCTTCTTGGTGTAGCTATTTTAATGTCCAGTAGTGTATATTCGTTATTTGCGTGACAGTCGTGGGATCCCGGGTAACACTAATAGCAATATCATGGAAAAACAGACCTCTGTCTCAATAAGCCACGGTGCTGCTGCTGTCGAATTCCCACACGTGCTATTAGCCGTTTTTCCTTCTTATGCGAGGCATCTTCCCACAACCAACCAACATGTAAATGTAGTTTCTGAATGAGAAAGCCCTTGTGCAATTTTCCTTATACACAGAATGTGATGGCGTTACTCTTACGTAATTGACGTGGTTGCACTGAAATGCTGATCGTTTCCATAGTCAAGCATGTAGTAATTTAATTCCAAACTGATGTTTTCTGCATGCATTTTAATAATCAGCAACATAAATGTTACAGCTACTTTTACACAGTATGTTAATAATTCTTTCCTAGTAGAATTGTTTGACTAGCAATACGTGTGCACACCCACATGTACATTTATACTCCATCACTTGACTGAGAAATTGTTCCATACAGTAAACTCGCGATTATCCCCTTTGCGAATTAGCTGCTGCCTGTTTCTCCACCTTTTTTTTTTTTTTTTTTTTTTTTTTTTTTTTTTTTTTTGCTGAAAATTATGCTTTACTCCGGGGGTTCACATTACGCCACGACTGTAGTAAACAATGCGCTGCTCGAACACTGTAAGCGCTGGACTTTAATGGCTTCATAAGATAGACACTAGTTTACGTTAGCGCCGAAAACTGTGTGACAAGTGAATAAGAGCTGTATTGTCGATACAGCAGAAACTGGAAATAACACACAAATTCGAAAAAAGCAGTATTGGTACGCGAAATCTGGTGTTGTACAGGGGGACTGAAAAAAGAAGAACAGATTTCATGTTTATTACAGACAGAAACACTTTGCGCATGTCACTGGATAGAGAAGGTTCAAACATGTATTATGTCCGTACACAGTCAATACAATAAACGGTAGGCCATTTCATCCCACATACGAATCAACAGGTTCCTGTTTATTGCATCGACAGCTTCAACAATTCAAGTTCTCAGCTCTTGAAGAGTACCTGCCACAGGTGGTACACATACTCTTTTATGTATCACTCCCCCCCCAGACACACACACAGAAAAAACCGTAAGGTGTGAGGTCTGGTGATCTGGTGGAAGGCCAAAAGCAATGAACAAAATCTTGTCCACCTCTTATAACCAACTTTGTGGGATGGTGTTTTTAGCTAACGCCGCAACTCTTTGTGCAAATGAGGCGGGCCGCCGTCATGCATAAAAATGAAAGCATTGGAATCTTCGTGAAGTTGAGGAAACAATCAGTGTTGCAGAATGTATTGGTATGACATACCTGTCACAGCTTCCTCCGAAAAAAGAAAGATCCATAAACTTTGTGAACAGAAACGACATAAAACACATTCAGTTTTGGCGAGTCTCTTTCATGTTCGATGACGACGCCAGGATTTTGTCACCCTCAAATTTTTACACTGTGGCGGTTTACTTTATCCGATAGATCGAACGTCGGTTCGTTCGGAAAGATGAGTCGTTCGCAAAAACTGTCTTGTGCCATATCCTGAAGAACTGAAACGCAAAACTCGTACCTTCTTTTATGGTCGCCGGGAAGCAAGTGCAGCAGTAACTGCAACTTGTGAGGCTTCGTATGAAGACGTCGATTCAGAACACTCCACACCGTTGACTGAGGAAGTTCAACTTTCTGGCCTGCCCATCTTATGGACTTTCGAGGGCTCTATGTGAACGCATCCCGGTTACGCTCGAAATTTTCTACAGACGTGTGTGGCTCTTTTCAACTTCAGACTTCCAAGAATTTTTTATGCCTCTCATAAACCTGCTTGTGCAGAGGTGACTTCTTGCCGAATCGACGACGGAATGCCCGTTGTTCTTGAACAATAGATTGACTTCGCGCGAACTCAAACACACACAAATTTCTCTCGTGGTGTACTCGCCATATTACTACAAACAATAGCGCAGTTGTGCCAAAACTTTGAACCTTTCCCCATCCAGTGACATGCACAATGAGTTTGTATCTTTTATACTTTTTCTATAATAAACTCTGTTCTTTCTTTTTGAATCACATGTTCCAGACACGAACACTGTGCGGGAGGAACAATTTTTAGTAAGGCACCGTATGAGCTTAAATCCCTTTAATTGTACCTTCGCGGTATTTTCGCTATATATACAGTACATGTAGGAGGAATCGGCGTGTTTCTTGACTTTTCAAGGAACGTACGGTCTGGTAGTTTGAACAATAACCCACACAGATGGAACGTTTTTGCTTGTATTATTGCGTATTTTCACCTGTGCCAGTTTTCGCTATTAATTATGACACACCCATTATACACCATCATCGCCCGCATCATGGAGCTTCCGACATTATCGACTAGGTCTTTACACACACTGTGTACAGTAATGATCCTCTAACCATTCAGGTATATCAGAAATTACTTTTTATGGTTGAAGAAGTCTCTCAACTAAGAACCTAATGTGTTCTATTTGTTAGGAACTCTTCAGACCAGTCAAGAACCTGGTCCAATATTTCGTACACTTCTATTTTGTCCATTAGACGACAGTAAATAAAAGAAGTCAAGGAAGGGTGCCAGTATCTACCGCCTTCTGGATCTTGTATACGAACAGGGCGAGCCAGAATTATACAGGGTGGTCCATTGAAAGTGACCGGACCAAATATCACACGAAATAAGCATCAAACGAAAAAACTACAAAGAACGAAACTCGTCTAGCTTGAAGGGAGAAACCAGATGGCGCTATGGTTGGCCCGCTAGATGGCGCTGCCGTAGGTCAAACGGATAACTGCATTTTTTTAAATAGCAACCCCATTTTTTATTACATATTCGTGTAGTACGTAAAGAAATATGAATGTTTTAGTTGGACCACTTTTTTCGCTTTGTGATAGATGGCGATGTAATAGTCACAAACGTATAAGTACGTGGTATCACGTAACATTCCGCCAGTGCGGACGGTATTTGCTTCGTGATACATTACCCGTGTTAAAATGGACCGTTTACCAATTGCGGAAAAGGTCGACATCGTGTTGATGTATGGCTATTGTGATTAAAATGCCCAACGGGCGTGTGCTATGTATGCTGCTCGGTATCCTGGACGACATCATCCAAGTGTCCGGACCGTTCGCCGAATAGTTACGTTATTTAAGGAAACAGGAAGTGTTCAGCCACATGTGAAACGTCAACCACGACCTGCAACAAATGATGATGCTCAAGTAGGTGTTTTAGCTGCTGTCGCGGCTAATCTGCACATCAGTAGCAGACAAACTGCGCGAGAATCGGGAATCTCAAAAACGTCGATGTTGAGAATGCTACATCAACATCGATTGCACCCGTACCATATTTCTATACACCAGGAATTGCATGGCGACGACTTTGAACGTCGTGTACAGTTCTGCCACTGGGCACAAGAGAAATTACGGAACGATGACAGACTTTTTTGCACGCGTTCTATTTAGCGACGAAGCGTCATTCACCAACAGCGGTAACGTAAACCGCCATAATATGCACTATTGGGCAACGGAAAATCCACGATGGCTGCGACAAGTGGAACATCAGCGAATTTGGCGGGTTAATGTATGGTGCGGCATTATGGGAGGAAGGATAATTGTCCCCCACTTTATCTATGGCAATCTAAATGGTGCAATGTATGCTGATTTCCTACGTAATGTTCTACCGATGTTACTACCAGATCTTTCACTTCATGACAGAATGGCGATGTACTTCCAATATGATGGATGTCCGGCACATAGCTCGCGTGCTGTTGAAGCGGTATTCAATAGCATATTTCATGACAGGTGCATTGGTCGTCGAAGCACCATACCATGTCCCGCACGTTCACCAGATCTGACGTCCCCTGATTTCTTTCTGTGGAGAAAGTAGAAGGATATTTGCTATCGTGATCCACCGTCAACGTCTGACAACATGCGTCAACGCATTGTCAATGCATGTGCGAACATTACGGAAGGCGAACTACTTGCTGTTGAGAGGAATGTCGTTACACGTATTCCCAAATGCATTGAGGTTGACGGACATCATTTTGAGCATTTATTGCATTAATGTGGTATTTACAGGTAATCACGCTGTAACAGCATGCGTTCTCAGAAATGATAAGTTCACAAAGGTACGTGTATCACATTGGAACAACCGAAATAAAATGTTCAAACGTACCTACGTTCTGTATTTTAATTTAAAAAACCTACCTGTTACCAATTGTTCGTCTAAAATTGTGAGCCATATGTTTGTGACTATTACAGCGCCATCTGTCACAAAGCGAAAAAAGTGGTCCAACTAAAACATTCATTTTCTTTACGTACTACACGTATATGTAATAAAAATGAGGGTTCCTATTTTAAAAAATGCAGTTTATAGCCGTTTGACCTATGGCAGCGCCATCTAGCGGGCCAACAAACATAGCGCCATCTGGTTTTCCCCTTCAAGCTAGACAAGTTTCGTTCTTTGTAGCTTTTTTCGTTTGACGCTTATTTCTTGAGATATTGGCCCGCTCACGATCAATGGAACACCCTGTATACTTTTGAACGCAGGGTTCGTATGTGAGTTAATTCGTGCGGAAGGTTATCATTTGTGAAAGTGATAAGACGTAAATTCGTACCTCTTCATGACTTCGCTGTCTAATAACGATCCATTAAATTTCGAGAATGCACCAAGACAAGCTCTGTTTCTGTTTTTTGTAATATTTCGGCCGAATACTTTTCAGCCACCTTCAGAACAGGCCACAGACTTACTCGTTCCAGCACTTTAAACCATCGTTACTCAATGTTTTAAATTACAGATAACAAGTACCAGAGACGCTGACTGGCGGCAGAAAGTATGCATAAAAGTTTATTCTGATCTCCTTTATCTGTGGCTATGCGGTCGATCCATGCTACGATATCGATGTATAATTTTTAGCTGCACCGTAGCGACATTTTTGCGAGTTTATGAAAGAAAGCGCCGGATTTAGTGGTTTATCGACGTTGAAACCGTTGTATCTGTTGACTGAATTATTCCGCAAACGAATCAGATATTTGTTTCACCACTGAGTCCCAAAAAGATGGAGTCGACGCTAGAATTTCGACATTTTCATATCGCGTAGTGTCGATGCAGTGTTCTGCCCAGCGAATGTGGCCTTTCGTATATTTGCATCTACATCTGTGGTCTACGCACCATCCTGTAGTGCATGGCAGAGGGTGCGTCCCGTTGTTCCAGTTATTAGCGTTTCTTTCTATTCCATTGATGCATGGGGCGTGGGAAGAATGATTGTTTGAATGCCTCTGTAAGTGCATTTATTATTTCAATCTTGTCCTCATGATCCCTGTGTTAGCGATACTTCTGGGTTTCCTATGGCTAACATTATACGGATTGGATGAAAACACCTAATCTAAAAAACAACAACTTGTGTGCACGCCACACAGAGTCAGCTATCTGGGTACCAGTTTTTGAATGGTATTGTGCACCTAGCCCGTTTAGGGGCCCCTGCATTTCTCAAACCTATGGCGCAAGTACAGGAAGTCGCAGCGTAGCAGGTCACAGAATCTTCGAAGTCTCTGATTCAGTCCTTCCACTCGACTCCGAACCAAGGATCCACGATCAGTTCCGGGGACAATACTGCTGTAGTGTCTTGTACAGCAAGGAAGCAAGGGGGAGGATGCTGTTATGGGTGTCTGGTATTCTCTTTCTACAACACAAATGCACACTTGGATTAATACAGTTCTTTATTTACATGAACAGGATACTTTGCCCGAATAGAGTCCATGTGTTGTGGTACAAGCTCGTCAATAATAGTCCTCTTGCAGACAGTGTTGAACCGTGATTTATTTTCAAAGAATATTCTTAAGAATTTATTTTCCATTAACACATTTAATCGCACTATGTAAGAGTGGAAGTAGTTGCCAGGGAGTAACTAATGAAATCATAAGCAATTTCCTTTTAACAAATGGGAGTTTTATTCACTTTAGTAGTGCCTAAAAATATTTTTTAAAAGAAACAGATTTAACATTACTATCAGAAAGCACCCTCTAAATACCAAGTTACAATTTATTCAGAGGCAGAAAGAAACAAGTTTTGACTGTTTGAGCTTTCGGGCAGAGAACCTTCTGACACGGCAGTAGTTACGACCGCTCACAACAGCCTCTGAAAGACTACACTGGTGCAAATCTGCAACACAGCAGATAGCTTCAAACTAAAATTTTTAACAATTCACACAAGCACACAAACTATGCACTCCCATAGGAGGGATGGAAATGGTACAAAACACTAAAAATTAAATTATTAACTTTGCCACCGAAGGTGCAACTTGATTTTAACTTGTAAGAAAAGTCTTACGGTGAAAGGGTGGTAACTTTATATACGAAAATGATCATCTAAATCAAAGCCCAGGAAATGCAATCTTATATAAAATTCTACAAGGTTGGCCAAACAAGTTAAGATGCTCTACAATACACATATACCGCCTCTCAAGATGATAGGTAAGATCAAAAAACATTTCAGGTATTAGGCCACTACACTCCAAGCAATAAATTCGTCAACACACCAAATCCGACAAACATGACAGAGGCAGCTACTAACGTACGGTAGATTGATAGGGATATTACCGAACAACCCGAACCGCAGGTTGCTCTAACCCGCCCCTACTCCACAAGGGAAGAACGGACCACCCAATTTATAAAACTACCACCTTCCCGCGGGTGGGCAAACGGAGAAGAATGGTGGGACGACCCCAAAACAAAACGGCTGGTGACCTCACCAAGAAAACAAGTAGAATTTAACAAGAGTAAATGAAACAACATATCACCAATCACTTAACTTCTAATAAACTGCGATTTCTCGAGAAGACCAGGCACAGCACCCCCATATCGCTCTCCCGAACCGTCCGCTGCCAGGCGCTTCAACGGACGCAGGAAGGCGCGCCGATCTCCCGTCTCACGGCGTCGCAGCTCGCACCGGCCAGACTGATGTTGTGGGTTGACTCCTGTTGCTCTCTTCTCGCTTCCCACGCCCGCCGGCCGGTGTGGCCGTGCGGTTAAAGGCGCTTCAGTCTGGAACCGCGTGACCGCTCCAGTCGCAGGTTCGAATCCTGCTTCGGGCATGGATGTGTGTGATGTCCTTAGGTTAGTTAGGTTTAATTAGTTCTAAGTTCTAGGCGACTGATGACCTCAGAAGTTAAGTCGCATAGTGCTCAGAGCCATTTGAACCATTTTTCCCACGCCCGGGTTCCCGGGTTCGATTCCCGGCGGGGTCAGGGATTTTCTCTGCCTCATGATGACTGGGTGTTGTGTGCTGTCCTTAGGTTAGTTAGGTTTAAGTAGTTCTAAGTTCTAGGGGACTGATGACCATAGATGTTAAGTCCCATAGTGCTCAGAGCCATTTGAACCATTTTGAACCTGTTGCTCTCGTGTCGACCGCGAAGCCACTACCCCTCGCTATACGGCGCTGCCCACTGGACTTACGTGGCGACCTCACATGTGCCGACGCTCAAGACGGGCAAGTCATCTTGTATCTCAGTGCGCGACCGACTAACCGATCGATCCAACCGCCAATGACCATTGCCTGAGCAAACTCGAGCAGACTGGCGGCCTAACGCGCAGACTCAGATGCAGGAACTAAGCCCCGACCCGGCGACCACTCGCTGAGTTCTCTTACTGGCGGAGTGGAAAGACTCTCATTTTGCCAGCTTTAAAGGTTGATCCGAACGAAAGACATACTAGCACTCCGGACGACAGACAGACACTAACTGCCTAACAAATGCGGACGAGAGACAGATTGGCAAGCTGGGGACGAGAGACTGACCCAGACTGACGGACTGGCGAGCTCATAGCGCCCCTTAAATGCACGTGAACAGGCAACCTTTCCCTTTCCCACCAGAGGGAGACACCAAAGCTGCGATTGCCACAGCGGCGCCACCGCCAAAAACGGAGGGCGACTGCTTCACACTACGCGCTGCGGCGCGCTCTTCAAAACAGCAATTTTTACCACGGCTCAAGTATCATTAATCCCGCTATTACAAATTTTAATCTCACTGCTACGCCCGCTATAGACGCTAACCTGGTCGCTATGTACTGTCATAACCAGCGATGTGAGCTGAGCCCACTCTGCGAATTTACTGACAGACTCCAAATTGGAAGAGTGAGTCAGTGAGGACGTCTGGTCAGTGGCGGCAGCCTAAATATCTGCTGTCGAGAGGGCGTTGGTGGCGTGTTGCTTGTCGGTGTGTCTCTGGCTTCTCTCGTGATAGGCGGGCTTGATCCAGTGCCTACTAATCGATCTTAGCGACTCGTGTTTGCCGCCCATTGTGCTGGCAACAGCTTACGCCAACACAGTAGCAAATTGTGACCTTCGTTGAATCTCTGTGCACAAGGATGGGCTTCTTAACCTTCTCTGCCTGTCGCTGGAATGATCCAAGTATAACCTCGGTGCCCAGACGACAGATATCATTTGTTCCACAATCGGCAGTTGGTTGTACCACAGATTGTGGTCAGAATCCACATCTGCTCCTGGAAATGTCTTACAATTTAAAACCTGGTTCCTAAATCTCTGTCTTACCACGCGATTCATCGACATTCAACAGGCAGTAGAGGGAGGACAGAAGTGAAGGGAGGATGAATGACGTACCGCCGATGTAGTGGGAGAGGGAGAGGGGAAGAGAGTGAGTGAACTAGAAAAAAGTGTGGAGTGTGCTATCTGTGAAGAGTTTGAAGTACCAATTCATTGAAATTGAGTGGTTAGGTCACACTTCACTGGAGCAAAGCGTTCATTTGAATGACTCATTCACGAGCTCCCCATCACTACAGTGCAATTAGTCAAAGTAGTGCAATGTACATACTTCATCGTCACAAATTTCACCCGTAACATGTGTCGCTGCATCAGCAATTACATGGAGATGACTTTAATAATAGAGTGAATTTTTGTCAATAGTCATTCACAGAGAATGTGTTGCAGTTTTACCTGTTTACCGATGAAGCAGGTTACACAAACCACGGTGCAGTGAATTTACGAAACATGCATTACTGGTCCGTGAACAATTCTCGCTGGCTTTGACAGGTAGAGCGATAGCGACCGTGGAATGTAAATGAATGGTGCGGACTAATGGGTGACTATCTAATTGGTCCTTACTTCGTTGAAGGCACCCAAACAGCTGCAAAATACATCGAGTCTCTACAAAAGGATCTGCCAACGTTGCTAGAAAATGTCCCGCTGGAAACGCGTAGACGTATATGGTATCAACGTCATTCTGCAGTGAATACTACGCTGACCCTTGACAATGTTCGAAGGACGTGGCGGACACATAAATTGGCCAGCCCGTTATCCTTTAGACTTCTAACTGTGGGGTACATTAAAGGAGAATGTGTACCATGATGTGCCTACAACCCCAGAGGATATGCAACATCGTATTGAGGCAGCCTGTGGCAACATTACGCCAGATGTACTGCGTCATGTAAGACATTCATTACGCTGTAGATTGCAAATGTGTGCTACAAATGATGGGCGCCACTTGAACATATATTGGCCTGAAATGTCATGACACACTCTTTTACATTCTGCAGTTGAAAAAAAATTTGTAAGTTTGATTACATTCTCATGTTAATAAACATTTTCTTCTAACAAATCAACAAAACAGTGTCGTACAGTAGTCTTCAGAGAAAAAGACTAATAAAAATGTTAACATGTGCATGTAACGTACTGTTCATGTCTCTTCTGTACCTACGTTACATCACTGCTCCTTTTGTATCCCTAATTAATTCGGTTCTCCCCGATACACAAGATTGAACTTCTGAGGAGTAACTCAAGGGTCAGCTTTACATTGCAAATTACTCTGGATGTAATTAACAGTTTACAATGTAAGAAACGGCATTGAGTAAGTTTTTTTTCTATTTTCAGTTGTGTTAAAAGCAATAACAAAATGATTTGAAATAATCATGTTGAAACTAAAGTAAAATTAAGAATAAGTATTTACTTACAGTACTTTTTTTAGCATGACAGGATAAAATGTAACATCAGGCACAGTTATTTGTGACAGTCAGTCATGAATTCTTGTACACCGTTATAATAATTATTTGCTAGGTATTTTTTTCAACTGATGTCCAAATTCTTCTGGTTCATAATTTTTAAATTTTTCACAGACTTTATTTTCCAGCCTCATACCCATATAATAAGTTGTCTTCTCCAGCAGTTGGTAACTTATACTGATATTTGTTTCTTGTTTCATAGTCGTGCTTTAACAGGTTATCCTCAAAAAGTTGTGGGTTTTGTTTAGAAAGCTTAATTGTCTCATAGATATAGAGGCCAGGAACAGTCATGAGATCAAGGGCCTTGAGCAGAGGTTTGCACGATTGTCTTTTTTCTTCACCTGCCATGGCTCTACTGATTTTTTTCTGTACTGTAGCCTAAAGACTCTTGAAGTTTGTTTTCTCTGATCCCCAAAAAATTATACCATATCTAATCACAGATACAAAGTATGCATGATATACAACTTTTTTGACTAGTATTTCTATTATACTGCTTATAACATTCATTGCAAATATTAGACTATTTAGATGGTGACACATGGCATCTACATCGATTGTCCATAATATATTCTTGTTCAACATTACACTTAGAAATTTGGAACAGTTTGTGGTGGCAAGGTGATTGTCCTCATATGGTATTTCTAGTATATCTTGTACAGCTTGTGTTGTGGTAAAGTGAATGGTTTGTATTAATCAGTTACACCAGCCCCTTTCCTCGGTCTGCGGAATTGGTTATTCAGTGTTTGTTGTGGTTTGGGAGGTGTTTCCGGTGGTAATGTTAGGTGACTCACCCTGTATATGTCTGTCTCCCGTTGTCTCCCTTTTCTCCCATTGATTTACAGTATATCCTACTGTCACTGCCACCCCACTCATTTACACTTACTATGTTTACATGTGCTCCCAAAACCGAATTTCACAAACCGATTTACCAATACTGCTTCTGGCTGGTCATGCAAACCGATTCTGGAACTCCAATTCTGTTTGTTGTTGTTGTGGTCTTCAGTCGTGAGACTGGTTTGATGCAGCTCTCCATGCTACTCTATCCTGTGCAAGCTTCTTCATCTCCCAGTACCTACTGCAACCTACATCCTTCTGAATCTGCTTAGTGTATTCATCTCTTGGTCTCCCCCTACGATTTTTACCCTCCACGCTGCCCTCCAATACTAAATTGGTGATCCCTTGAAGCCTCAAAACATATCCTACCAACCGATCCCTTCTTCTGGTCAAGTTGTGCCACAAACTCCTCTTCTCCCCAATCCTATTCAGTACCTCCTCATTAGTTATGTGATCTACCCATCTAATCTTCAGCATCCTTCTGTAGCACCACATTTCGAAAGCTTCTATTCTCTTCTTGTCCAAACTATTTACTGTCCATGTTTCACTTCCATACATGGCTACACTCCATACAAATACTTTCAGAAATGACTTCCTGACACTTAAATCTATACTCGATGTTAACAAATTTCTCTTCTTCAGAAACGCTTTCCTTGCCATTGCCAGTCTACATTTGATATCCTCTCTACTTCGACCATCATCAGTTATTTTGCTCCCCAAATAGCAATACTCCTTTACTACTTTAACTGTCTCATTTCATAATCTAATTCCCTTAGCATCACCTGACTTAATTCGACTACATTCCATTATCCTCGTTTTGCTTTTGTTGATGTTCATCTTATATCCTCCTTTCAAGACACTGACCATTCCGTTCAACTGCTCTTCCAAGTCCTTTGCTGTCTCTGACAGAATTACAATGTCATCGGCAAACCTCAAAGTTTTTATTTGTTCTCCATGGATTTTAATACCTACTCCGAATTTTTCTTTTGTTTTGTTTACTGCGTGCTCAATATACAGATTGAATAACATTGGGGATAGATTACAACCCTGTCTCACTCCCTTCCCAACCACTGCGTCCCTTTCATGTCCCTGGACTCTTATAACTGCCATCTGGTTTCTGTACAAATTGTAAATAGCCTTTCGCTCCCTGTATTTTACCCCTGCCACCTTCAGAATTTGAAAGAGAGTATTCCAGTCAACATTGTCAAAAGCTTTCTCTAAGTCTAAAAATACTAGAAATGTAGGTTTGCCTTTCCTTAATCTTTCTTCTAAGATAAGTCATAAGGTCAGTATTGCCTCACGTGTTCCAGTATTTCTACGGAATCCAAACTGATCTTCCCCGAGGTCGGCTTCTACTAATTTTTCCATTCGTCTGTAAAGAATTTGTGTTAGTATTTTGCAGCTGTGGCTTATTAAACTGATTGTTCGGTAATTCTCACATCTGTCAACACCTGCTTTCTTTGGGATTGGAATTATTATATTCTTCTTGAAGTCTGAGGGTATTTCGCCTGTTTCATACATCTTGCTCACCAGATGGTAGAGTTTTGTCAGGACTGGCTCTCCCAAGGCCGTCAGTAGTTTCAATGGAATGTTGTCTACTCCGGGGGCCTTGTTTCGACTCAGGTCTTTCAGTGCTCTGTCAAACTCTTCACGCAGTATCGTATCTCCCATTTCATCTTCATCTACATCCTCTTCCATTTCCATAATATTGTCCTCAAGTACATCGCCCTTGTACAGACCCTCTATATACTCCTTCCACCTTTCTGCTTTCCCTTCTTTGCTTAGAACTGGGTTTCCATTTGAGCTCTTGATGTTCATACAAGTAGTTCTCTTATCTCCAAAGGTCTCTTTAATTTTCCTGTAGGCAGTATCTATCTTACCCCTAGTGAGATAAGCCTCTACATCCTTACATTTGTCCTCTAGCCATCCCTGCTTAGCCATTTTGCACTTCCTGTCGATCTCATTTTTGAGACGTTTGTATTCCTTTTTGCCTGCTTCATTTACTGCATTTTTATATTTTTTTCCTTTCATCAATTAAATTCAATATTTCTTCTGTTACCCAAGGATTTCTACTAGCCCTCGTCTTTTTACCTACTTGATCCTCTGCTGCCTTCACTACTTCATCCCTCAAAGCTACCCATTTTTCTTCTACTGTATTTCTTTCCCCCATTCCTGTCAATTGTTCCCTTATATGCTCTCCCTGAAACTCTGTACAACCTCTGGTTTAGTCAGTTTATCCAGGTCCCATTTCCTTAAATTCCCACCTTTTTGCAGTTTCTTCAGTTTTAATCTACAGGTCATAACCAATAGATTGTGGTCAGAGTCCACATCTGCCCCTGGAAATGTCTTACAATTTAAAACCTGGTTCCTAAATCTCTGTCTTACCATTATATAATCTATCTGATATCTTTTAGTATCTCCAGGGTTCTTCCATGTATACAACCTTCTATCATGATTCTTAAACCAAGTGTTAGCTATGATTAAGTTGTGCTCTGTGCAAAATTCTACCAGGCGGCTTCCTCTTTCATTTCTTAGCCCCAGTCCATATTCACCTACTACGTTTCCTTCTCTCCCTTTTCCTACACTCGAATTCCAGTCACTCCAATTCTAGGTGCCGGTTTTCCACTTTCACAATAGATTTTCACTCCCATGCAAAACGAACTATCCTTTTTTCATCTTTTTTGCAAAATATTCGACTAATATCGATGGAATGACTTGTTGTGCAATGAAGGAGAAGCATGAAACTGTCTATCTCTCATATTTAAACAAAGATATATTGCAACTGTGTTCTATAAATCAGAAACTGGAACAGCTGTTTTCCAGACACCATATTTAACTGGGCTAGCAAATCCGCTTCAGAGTTTAACAAGTAAAATTAACAATGAAAAACTGTTTTTGCGAAATTCGGTTTTCGTTGTTTGGAAGATGTGTCGCATGTAAATGTAGTCACTGTTTACTTTTGTAAACAGTACCACTGTCTTCACTACACCTACGCAACTCAAAAATTGTGGGGGGCCAAACTTTTTTCCCCCCTATATGCTTACATGTTTAAAATTTCTGTCCAAAATGTGTCCTTCTCTATACCTATGTGTTAAAGCTCGTCGGTCAGGGAGGGTCCAGAGCCTCAGAGCCTCCACTTATCTGGATTTTGCAATTCCAATCTCCCCTCGCTATCTTGCTTCCATCTCTCTTTTACTGACACTGTCTCTCATTAACCATCAGTATTTCCTCTCTCTTTCGATCCCACTACTACTGTCTTGCATCTCTGTGTCTTTCACTGCACTTTCTCTCTCCCACCATCACTGTCTCGTCTGTCTCCCTCTCCCACTGCGACTACCTTCTTTCTCTTCGACCATCACTGTCTTCTGTTAATTTCTTTCAGCACATAAAGCGCAAATACATTCATTTGCCAACATTTTTGGTGAGGGAGGCCGATTCAGGACTGTGGCAGCTGGTTCCATACTTTTCTGTCAGAATCTTTTAAAGTCGAACATATTCACCTTTTTTATGCACGCACACGAGCATTTTTCTTTTTCCCCATTACAGCAGGGCGTGCTGCTTATATAAAACGAATACTAGGTCAGTAAAGTTTTTACCGTTTATTTACATACTTAGACTCATTTACATACTTCGACACATTTACGAACCACAAATAAGTATGCATAGCATAATATTAACACAATTGTTTGCTCTACATTTTTTTCTGGATACTTTGCTCATCAATTATATTCATTGAAAACACCTGGCTTATGAATGTAATAGAGTAAAACTGTAATTAGAAATATTCCACTTTTCAGTTGTACATAATTTTTGAAAGTAATTTTAAATTCTTTTTCAGGCTTCATAAGATTCTTTTCAGTCCATTTTTTTGTCACTGCAGTACCTCGTGCAATGGAACTATAAAAACTAAAACTACAGGAAGGATGGGTGGAGAAAGGGGAGGGAGGGGGGCACTGAGTTTTTACGTTATTGGCGCCCTCACTGGGCCCCCCTCTGCGTTTTCACAAAAACGTATAATGCCATTGGCCACAGAGGTGAAGGAGAGGGGAAAGGGAATTCTGGGAATACTGTCGTTGCTTGAGTGCTGGATGTTGATGTCAGTGATTCCAGTTTTCCGAAAACTATTCATGATTCGATTGTTAAATCATGCTGTAACACTGAAAGTGTGTCATATTATCAAAGTTCTCTCATCTTTTCTGAAACAAATTATAACAGAGCTTCACCTGCAGTTATGGAAGGTTTTCTTTCTCAACCTGTGGAAGTAAAAGGAGTTGAATTCTAACACAATTAACATTTTCCATCATGAGACAGTTTATTATGAGATGTTGTGTAATGCAAATCTCCCTCACTCATCACAGCATCTACTGAATGTAGGGAGAATAAGGCATCCCATGGTCGACATTCCACTGAACATGCCACTCCTGATATGATTTTGAATCCTTTGTGAATTCCACTTTTGCCCAGTTAAAAAATTCTTGTTTGTGCATTATTCATCCTTGTAGCATGTGGAAGTATGTGAATAAGAAGAGCTACAACATTATAACTGCTCTCATTCCTCTAATTTGTAGCATTTGGGTGGGGACCCCTACATGTGAGTACCTCAAAAAATTACAATAAAAAAATGTTTTGATGATGAAATCTTCTGAGGTGCTGGGCCACATCATATTCCTCGTGAAGTTTCTTCAGTGATCTACATTTCAATCCTTCTGCTGGGATCTTCTTCAGGATTTCACTTGTTTCCTGAACAGTCATCTACAGACATTGATGACAACTTGTAGAAGATACCAAAGAAGGACTGAAACATGTCTCATTGATGGCAATTGAAGGGGAACGTGATGTGACCCAGTGGCCATGAAGATTGCACGCCACAGTAAAAAAAACATGTATTAATACTGTCATGAGTGTCCCATTATAATCATTAATGTCACAGGCATAATTACTTTCTGTGGACTGATCCAGCTGAGTTTTTTTTTTATGGAGAGCTCATGTAAGTCAAGTCTACATTCACTTCTCACACTTTCCACTCTCTCACATAAATTTCACAGTGTAGAATAATCAAATATCCCTGCAGGGATACGACTTCTTCAATTCCTGCCCCGAAATGAGATCCATCCTTCATGAAATCCTCCCCACTCCACCAAGAGTGTCTTTCCGCCGTCCACCTAACCTTCGTAACCTCTTGGTTCATCCCTATGAAATCCCCAGACCACCTTCCCTACCCTCTGGCTCCTACACTTGTAACCGCCCCCGGTGTAAAACTTGTCCCATGCACCCTCCCACCACCACCTACTCCAGTCCTGTAACCCGGAAGGTGTACACGATCAAATGCAGAGCCACATGTGAAAGCACCCACGTGATTTACCAACTGACCTGCCTACACTGTGAAGCTTTCTATGTGGGAATGACCAGCAACAAACTGTCCATTCGCATGAATGGACACAGGCAGACAGTGTTTGTTGGTAATGAGGATCACCCTGTGGCTAAACATGTCTTGGTGCACAGCCAGCACATCTTGGCACAGTGTTACACCGTCCGGGTTATCTGGATACTTCCCACTAACACCAACCTACCCGAACTCCGGAGATGGGAACTTTCCCTTCAATATATCCTCTCTTCCCGTTATCCACCAGGCCTAAATCTCCGCTAATTTCAAGTTGCCGCCACTCATACCTCACCTGTCATTCAACAACATCTTTGCCTCTGCACTTCCACCTCGACTGACATCTCTGCCCAAGCTCTTTGCCTTTAAATATGTCTGCTTGTGTCTGTATATGTGTGGATGGATATGTGTGTGTGTGCGAGTGTATACCTGTCCTTTTTTCTCCCTAAGGTAAGTCTTTCCGCTCCCAGGACTGGAATGACTCCTTACCCTCTCCCTTAAAACCCACATCCTTTGGGCTTTCCCTCTCCTTCCCTCTTTCCTGACGAGGCAACAGTTTGTTGCGAAAGCTTGAATTTTGTGTGTATGTTTGTGTGTCTGTCGACCTGCCTGCACTTTCATTTGGTAAGTCACATCATCTTTGTTTATATATATATATATATATATATATATATATATATATATATATATATATATATGCCCAAGCTCTTTGCCTTTAAATATGTCTGCTTGTGTCTGTATATGTGTGGATGGATATGTGTGTGTGTGCGAGTGTATACCCGTCCTTTTTTCCCCCTAAGGTAAGTCTTTCCGCTCCCGGGATTGGAATGACTCCTTACCTTCTCCCTTAAAACCCATATCCTTTCGTCTTTCCCTCTCCTTCCCTCTTTCCTGATGAGGCAACAGTTTGTTGCGAAAGCTTGAATTTTGTGTGTATGTTTGTGTTCGTTTGTGTGTGTGTCGACCTGCCAGCACTTTCATTTAGTAAGTCACATCATCTTTGTTTTTAGATATATTTTTCCTACATGGAATGTTTCCCTCTATTATATATATATATATATATATATATATATATATATATATATATATATATATATATATATATATGGTGTTACAAAAAGGTACGGCCAAACTTTCAGGAAACATTCCTCACACAAAAATAAAGAAAAGATGTTATGTGGACATGTGTCTGGAAACGCTTAATTTCCATGTTAGAGCTCATTTTAGTTTCGTCAGTATGGACTGTACTTCCTCAATTCACCGCCATGATTTCATACGGGATACTCTACCTGTGCTGCTAGAACATGTGCCTTTACAAGTACGACACAACATGTGGTTCATGCAGGATGGAGCTCCTGCGCATTTCAGTTGAAGTGTTTGTACGCTTCTCAACAACAGATTCGGTGATCGATGGATTGGTAGAGGGGGACCAATTCCATGGCTTCCACGCTCTCCTGACCTCAACCCTCTTGACTTTCATTTATGGGGGCATTTGAAAGCTCTTGTATATGCAGCCCCGGTACCAAATGTAGAGGCTCTTCGTGCTCGCATTGTGGACGGCTGTGATACAATACGCCATTCTCCATGGCTGCATCAGCGCATCAGGGATTCCATGCGACGGAGGGTGGATGCATGTATCCTCGCTAACGGAGGACATTTTGAACATTTCCTGTAACAAAGTGTCTGAAGTCACGCTGGTACGTTCTGTTGCTGTGTGTTCCCATTCCATGATTAATGTGATTTGAAGAGAAGTAATAAAATGAGCTCTAACATGGAAAGTAAACCTGTTAAAACATAAATTTTATAGTATGAAGTAATAAACACTGTGCTGTAGCCATTTAATTCTAAAATTGCTTTTCTATACATATAACTAAACTAAAGTCCTCTGCTGCATTTTTCTTTACAAATGTGAAAGCTAAGCTCAGTAACTACTGTAGGGGCTGTGATACGATTTTCACTAATAGATAAGACTGTTTCATTAGGAAGGTCACTAGGAAATGCTATTTTTGTAGGCTAGTTACCTTATAACAAAATTTCCCCTGGAAGTATGTACACTGCAGGTTCGGCTTAGAGCTCTACATATCCTAAATCTGAGTCTGATGTCTAGTAGAGTAATGAAAAAGTCTGTACGCTGAAGCACAGTTTCTTCAGATTTATGATATATTATTGTGTATACCCATTCAATTGTCATTACTCTCTACTATCATCTAATATTTCCATGATATGTATGATGAAGAGATGTTGTTGCAGGTCCAATACAGATGAATCACACTCAAATTTGGAGCTAGCTTACATCCGCACCACAAGCAGTGATGGTGCCGAGTCGCGTCTCTCCGTTTCCCCTGTCAATGTACTGGGTGATGGAAGCACTGTGGGAGAAGATGTAATTCAGGAGCTGCAAGAGGATAATGACACTGCAGGGATAGCAATAACAGCAGTGTCACAGGTGCCTGAACCAGAGACCATCAGGCCACCTCCAGCTGGAGAGTCGCAGCCTTCGACTTCTGTTGAAGTCGATGACAGCGAGTCTACTAATATTTAGTGCAGTCCTCTGCAGGAAGACTCATTTACTGGCAACTAATTATGAATGCTGTAAGGCATTTTCTAAATGGATTCTCTGTGTAATAGCACACATTTCCTTTTTTTATACATTGACAATGTCTGTAAACTTGTATTATACAAATTTTAAGTCGTCATATGTTGAAATGAAAACTAAGTGTCAAATAGTACACTGTAATTACTTTTGTCATTTATTGTGATTTATTTTGAAGGTATAGTAGATTAACATCCTGTTCGTTTTAGCATCCCACATATTATATATTCATCAGAACAACCCACTTCCTTGATACTGCATTAATGTTTTATTTATTAGTTAACTTACTTGCAGTAACATGTTATGTCATTTATCCATTTCTGTGAGTGAAAATTGTTATTAAACGTTGCTTCATGACACCTTAGGTCTTCATGTCCCTTAAATATTTTTCAGTAGCCCACTCGTATTTTCTCCTGTTTTGTTTTGACAGTTCCAGACAAACAATTTTTAATCTTTAGAAGAGCCCTTTGTATGATTTTTGTAAATACTTTACAGAATTAAGTAACTTGTTGATCATGTTTATTTTTCACAGTTTTCATCTGAGGAAGCCAGTTCTCTATTACAATTGCATGGCACTACAATGTGTTGATAGCTGTTATAAATAAGAAGCAGGAGAAACAATCAGACACTTGTCATTGAACTGTCCACTGAAACACACAGAAGAGGAACGAGATTTAATGCCACAAGTTGCCTGCATATTATAAATATGCATTTAAACCTGTGTTGATGGTGCTATATACATACTGCTCATAAATAATGTTTCATTGTCCTTTCATCTTGTGACTGTATACTTCGTTGTGAAGTGTGCTTTAGGATTGTCTAAAATGAGTAAAGATACTAATTTAGCAGTTGTACAGGCCAACAAAAGTCCACAGAATACAGTTAATCAGCACAATGTGCTTTTACATGCATTACCTTAACAGAAAAAATGTGTTACGTTACATAATACAGCCATCAGGATTTTCAGTCTCAACTGACTGACAATATGTATAAATAAGTTTTTTAAAGCATTGAGTATTCATCTGGTATGTCAGTATCTGTAACATGAACATATTTCAGAAAATCAAAAATAATGGAAGTGGGAAAACAAAACAGAAAGCTAAAAAAGCAGATGTGATTGGCTCTGTGTCAATTTAAAGAAACTCTTATAGCAAAATAAACAGTGTGGCAGTTGCATATCAAGTATAAAGCAAAAAGAAATCCAAGAAATGTTACACTCTATGACTATAATGAATGAGACAGATGACTTAGTTGAATAATGCATTAAAGACTACTACTAGAGACCTAAAATGAGACAAAGGATAAAAATTCAAGAAGGTAGGCACAGTGATGATGTGTTACTGAGGAATCTTCTCAAATATATTGGACAGACATATAGAAACAAGTATCTTGAGGAAGATATAGTTCTCTCCTGAAGAAATATGCACATTGCATTAATAAAATTTTCAAGTATAATAAAAGTAATAATTGTGAGTACAGCAACTTAAATGAGAATTATGTTTTTGTTTTACTCATGCTGACTGTCCTGTTTAATGTAAAAACTGACAGTAGTATGCAAACAAACATTATCATTGCTGGTAACAAATTTGGATATGTTATTAGAAAACTGATCCTTTCATACCACTATGATTTCAAGAATAAACTTTTATTAAAAGCTTATCATTATAAACCAATTAAAGTTTGAATTTTAATGTCAGTAACACATGACACATGTATGGTTGATTATTTTGAAGAGGAAAAACTGTCATTTATCAGTTATTGAACACTTTTTTTTAGTTTAGAGTTTTCTGATAATTCATAAATTTATACCAGTACAAAAATCCAAAATATTCACAGAAAAATTACAGACCACAAGGCAAGTATCTTGTTTCCATAATTTGTGGAGTATTTATTTATTTGTGTTTCCCTTTGGCTGTAGCTTTCATACATCTTTGTTCATGTGGAATTAAATTCAGGTTTATAACATGTCAGTCTTACAACAAACAGAAACAATAAGATACACTTACACAAATATATATTATTTAGTATTCAACAACTCTGAGTATATTTGATCCTTTTAGTAGTTTGTTTCAGGTGAATGACACATAGCTACATCTACATAATTCCTGTACTGCTTTGACTGAAAGGAGATCTGACTAATACGACATATTTCTACATCTACATACATACTCCACAAACCACTGTATGTTGCATGGTGGAGGTTATCTTGTACCACTACTAGTCATTTTCTTTCCTATTCTGCCCGCACATAGACCACGCAAGAAATAACTGTCTAAAAGCCTCCACACAAGCCGTAATTTCTTGCATCTTATCTTTATGGTCCTTACATCAAATGCACACTGGTGGCAGTAGAATCATTGCGCAATTGGCCTCAAATGCCAGTTCTATAAACTTGTGCAGTAGTACCTTGCAGAAAGAGCATTATCTTCACTCCAGGGATTTCCATTTGAGTTCATGCACTTCCTCTGATCCAAGCTAGTGGTGATCCTGAACACTTGAACAGTTCTCAAGAATGGGTCGCAGTAGCATTTTATATGCCATCATCCTTTATGGATGAGCTACACTTTCCCAAAATTCTCCCAGTAAAACAAAGTTGAGCATTCACCTTCCCTTCAACCAACATAATGTACTCATTCCATTTCATATCTCTTTGGAGTGTTACACTTAGATATTTAATCAAAGTGGCTGTGTCAAGTTGCATTCTACTAATGCTATATTCAAACATTACAGGACTGTCTTTCCAGCTCATCACATGACTTAATTTTTTTCCTATGAAAATTAGAACTGTCACAAAAATGTCTTACAGTTTTGTAGAAGTTGCCCTCTCTCAACCAAAATATTATTCTATAACTATCTACAGTGGGAAACAACCAACACTAATCAAAGAGGATAGTTTTTAAACAGCAGATAGACACATTGTGTGTGTGTGTGTGTGTGTGTGTGTGTGTGTGTGTGTGTGTGTGTGAGAGAGAGAGAGAGAGAGAGAGAGAGAGAGAGAGATTTCATTTGTTTTCATATTCACACTCACACAACATTATAGTGAATGAAACAGTTTACTAGTGCTGATAATGAGATCTAATATATAATTAGTACATAATTACAATAGGAAATTAAAAATATTTCTGATACATGCATGTACACATTCCCAGTGTATTGTGTATGCGATCTTTCAGAACCAGTGGCTCCTTCTGCTGGCAGAAGGGTTGAAGGGGAGGGAAGAGGGGTGAAGGGAAAAGTGTAGAGTTCAGAAAAGTCACCCAGAACACTAGGTTAGGGGAGACGTACCGGTCGGGATGAGAAGCAAAGACTGATGGTTGGAGACTGCACCAGACAAGATTTGAAAACCTGGGAGTTTAAAGGTAGAAAGACTGAGATTATTGCTAAAATATTGTGCACGAGTTAATAAGAGCAAAAAGCTAAGTGCATTGTATGTGCTACATGTGCAAGGGGGACAGTGGAAAAATAGACAGATCAGAAAATGAAAGATGTAGAAAGCTAAAATGAAGTGAAGAAAGGAATAGTTACTGTGAAGAAATAGTGAGCCCAGTGAAATTGACATAAATTAAGGCCAGGCTAATAGTGACAACTGAGGACATGTAGCACCAGTTCCCACATGCAGAGTTGTGGGAAACTGGCCTCTGAGCAAGAATCCAGGTGGCATGTGTGGT
The DNA here is from genome assembly GCF_023898315.1 of Schistocerca nitens. Classification (NCBI taxonomy): domain Eukaryota; kingdom Metazoa; phylum Arthropoda; class Insecta; order Orthoptera; family Acrididae; genus Schistocerca; species Schistocerca nitens. The sequence continues at coordinate 179,508,721 of NC_064617.1, read as the reverse complement.
GAAACAGGCAGCGAGGTCACAAATGTGATGTTGTAGTGCATTTTCTGCAACAGGATATTGTGTGTTGCCTGTCTACATCCTCTGCCTATGCCCATTCATCCTAACTGATAACTTGGTTATAGTCATGCCGATGTAAAAGACCAAACAGTGTTCAATAGCAGCTGGTATATGATATGTGTCATTCCACAGGTGGCTCTCACTTTGATAGTGTATGGCTTGCCAGTTACAGAGCTGGTGTAGGTGATGGCAGGAGAGTGCATATTGCAAGTCTTGCAGTGGGAACAGTTACAGGGGTAGGAGTCATAGGTTAGGGAAATGTGTTCAGAAGGAGCATAGGGTCTTACAAGGCTATTGTGGAGACTGGGAGAGCAATGAAAAGCTGTTCTATGTGTGGTGGACAAAATCTCAGACAGAATGGATGTCATTTCAGGGCTTGATTTTAGGAAGTCATGCCCTCATTGAAGTACCTGGTTAATGCATTCAAGACCAGGATAATACTGAGTGACAAGTGGTGTACTCCTAAGTTGTTTTATGGAGGTATCAGCAGTACCAGTAGTACATATGATGGTGTGGGAAATCCACTTTTGAACTAGGCTGCCAGGTAATTACGACTAGTGAAGGCAGAAGTGAAAATGGTACTGTAAAGAGTCTGCATCTTAACAGATACATTTCACTCGAATGCCCAAGGCCGTATGGCAGGGAACATTTCATATGAAAAGGATGACTCTCCACTAGACTTCTCTCCTTGTACTAAGTCCTGCAGTTTTCTGGCCCTCTTGTTCCCTTGGATGGTATCATCTGCCGAGCCAACTTCAAAATGCAAAAACATGCCAGACTTCACCTCAGAAAGTTACCCACCCTCTCCTAAACTACCTCAACAGTGGTGCTTCCCTTCCTGTCCCTCTGCACTCCTCTCCTACAAACTGAGCTTGGCCAACCTCCTTATCATCCCCTGGCTTTCACTACTGGCTCCCAGACCAATAATAACTCATAATCACAAGGACCAGTCACGACAGTAAAGTGTTCTAAACCTCTGGTCTAAAGCACTCTCCCCTCCTGAATTTTCTGTATTATACAAGGACCTCTCTTTCAGCCCCAACCCTACATTTAATCGTGCTGCTTTGGTAAAGGACCTACTTTTCCTCACATGGAATGTCAACTGGAAATATCACTTTGCAACCCAATCCCAAAACCTTTCCAACAGCAAACCTGACATTGAACTCTGCCTTGAACAGTTCTGACCACATCTCCAACTTGATCCACCACCACTATCTCAAAATCATCACTTACAAGTCTTCCAAGAAATCCTTATATCCACCATTGCTTCACAACCATTCCTCAGGTCCCAACAGCATGACCTTAATCTGTCCTCTGCAGAACTCCAGGCTCTTCATTTCCTATAAGCTGATGACCATCACTATCCTCCCAGCAGACAAAGGATCTACCAGCGTGGTACTTGACCAACAGGAGTGTGTTAGTGAGGTCTGCACCAGCTGTCTGACATCTCTACATACACCATCTGCCATGAAGATCCCATCCCTGGGATTCAAACTGACTTGCAGTCCCTCCTTAAAACCCCAGACCCCTCACATGGACTAACGCCTCAATCCATAGAACTTCTTGTCCCTCCCAAACCACACATTCCCACCTTTTACCTTCTTCCTAAGATCCACAAACCCAGTCATCCTGGCTGTCCTATACTTGCTGCCTTCAAAATACCCCTGAATGTATAACTGCCTTAGTTGATCATCACCTGCAGCCCGTAATACAAAGACTTCCCTCCTCTATTAAAAACACCAACCATTTCCTAGATCATTTGAAATCAATACTCATCCCACTTCCACCACACACCTTGTTTGTCACCATTGATGGCGCCTCTCTCTAATACCAACATCCCCCACGTATATGGTCTGCCTGCTGCTGAACATTTCCTTAGTCAGCGCCCACCTGATTCCAAACCTATGACATCCTCCCTGCTCACCCTAATCAACTTTATACTTACGAACAACTACTTCACCTTTGAGGGGCAGATATACAGACCGATCAGGAGTAAGGCAATGGGAACCTGAATGGCTTCTTCCTATGCCTCCCTTTTCATGAGTCACTTGGAGGGGCCTTTCCTGGGATCTACAGGAGGCTTTCAACACTTGGTTTGGTTTAGATACATTGATTATGTCTTTGTCATATGGCAAGGCTGACCTGTTAAAAATCCTGGAATCTCTAAATACATTCTTCCAATTAAATCTACATGGTCCTATTTCAAATCCCATGCTGCTTTCCTTGATGTTGATCTCATCCTCACCAAAGGCCAGCTACACATTCCTGTCCACATTAAACCTACTAACAAACAACAGTACTTACATTTTGACAGTTTGCCATCCTTTCCATGTCGAATATTCCCTCCCATACAGCCTTGGTCTTTGAGGCAAATGTGTTTAGAGGCCGACTCTTTACAGCAATACACCGCCATTCTCACCGCAGCCTTCATTAGACGCAATTACCCCAGCCAGATTCATCAGGCCATCACATCTAATCCTGGTATTGCTGTTACCTCCATAAAACAACTTAGGAGTACACCACTTGTCACTCAGTATTGTCCTGGTCTTGAATGCATTAATCAGGTACTTCAATGAGGGCATGATTTCCTAAAATCATGCCCTGAAATGAGGTCCATTCTATCCGATATTTTGCCCACCACAGCTGGAACAGCCTTTCATTGCCCTCCCAGTCTCCACAATATCCTTGTCAGCCCCTGTGCTCCTTCTGCACACATTTCCCTAACCTATGACTCCCATGGTTGTAACTATCCCCACTACAGGACTTACCTTATGCACTCTCCTACCACCACCTACACCAGCCTTGTAACTGGCAAGCCATACACTGTCAAAGTGAGAGCCACCTGTGGAGTGATGCATGTCATATACCAGCTGTTATTAGACACTGTTCGGCCTTTTACATCGGCATGACTACCACCAAGTTATCAGTTAGGATGAATGGGCATAGGCAGAGGCAACACACAGTATCCTATTGCAGAGCTAGAGCATGCACCACAATATGACAGTTGTGACCTCAGTGCCTGTTTCATCACACATGCCATCTGGATTCTTCCCCCAGAAACCATTTTCCCATAACTCTGCATGTGGGAACTGGCACTACACAACATGTCCTCAGTTCTCAGCACCCACCTGCACTTAATTTACACCGAACTAGGTGGTGCAGTGGTTAGCACACTGGACTCGCATTCGGGAGGACGACGGTTCGATCCCGCGTCCGACCATCCTGATTTAGGTTTTCCGTGATTTCCCCAAATCGCTTCAGGCAAATGCTGGGATGGTTCGTTTCAAAGGGCACGGCCAACTTCCTTCTCCATCCTTCCCTAATCTGATAAGACCGATGACCTCGCTGTTTGGTCTCCTCCCCCAAACCAATATAATACTTAATTTTTTCTTTGGTCACAGCATTTCTTCACAATAACTATTCCTTTCTTCACTCCAAAAAAATGGTTCAGATGGCTCTGAGCACTATGGGACTTAACTGCTGAGGTCATCAGTCCCCTAGAACGTAGAACTACTTAAACCTAACTAACCTAAGGACATCACACACATCCGTGCCGAGGCAGGATTCAAACCTGCGACCGTAGCGGTCGGGCGGTTCCAGACTGTAGCGCCTAGAACCGCTCGGCAACCCCTTCCGGCTTTCTTCACTCCATTTTAGTTTTCTGCATCTTTCATTTTCTGACCCCTCCCACCTCTATCACATACAATGCACTTAATTTTCTGCTCTTATTAGCTCATGCACAATGTTTTTGCAGTAAAATCTGTTTTTCATATTACCCAATCTTCCACATTTAAGCTCCCAGGTTTTCAAATCTTGTCTTGTGCAGTCTCCAGCAATGTCTTTCCTTCTCATCCCGTCTGATAATTCTCCCTTGACTGGGCATCTGGATGACTTTTACAAATTCTACCCCTTTTACTAAGCTCTCCAGCCCTTTCCCTTCACCCTTCTTCATTTCCCTTCAACCCTTCTGCCAGAAGAAAGAGCCACTGGTTCCCAAAGCTTGCACATGTTCTAACATTTTACTGATGACCGGAGACTGTGTGGTGCAGGGGTGCGAGACACATGTCTCTCACGAGTGATTTACATATTGTGTGCAGCCAATTTTCTTCTTAGGACAGACAGGTGCATTGATCTTCACAATGCTTCTTCTCCAAAGATTTCATGCTGGTTAGGGAAATCATACTGAACTACTTCTCTACTTTTGAAATGATCTCTTACTCTCAGAATACTTTCATACCAACTTCGCTATATTTTCTTCTTCACAATAAAACAACTACACGAGTTTCACATGCTCTTTCAAGTCTCGTAAATCAACCCCGTCTGGAAAACCTTAGTACTTAACATATATCATTACAGTCTCTTTTGGTTTTAATAACCCTTGTCAAAACAGTTCTTGCCCCTGGCAAGTCAAGCAACAGAGTACAAGGGGTGTTTGAAAAGTCCATGCAAAAAAAAAAATTAAAAAAAAATTACTTACTTGTTTGGGGTAAACCTTTTTTATTTTTCGACATAGTCGCCTTTTAGACTTACACACTTCATCCAACGCTGTTCTAATTTGTTGACCCCTTCCGAATAAGTGGAATTGTCCAAGTCTCCAAAATAGCTATTAGTTGCTGCAATCACCTCCTCGTTTGAATAAAATCTTTGTCCCGCCAGCCATTTCTTCAAATTGAGGAACAAATAGTAGTGCAAGGGAGCCAAGTCTGGAGAATAGGGGAGATGTGAAATGAGTTGGAATCGTATTTCCAATAATTTTTCGTCCACAACTGCTGAGGTGTGTGCTGGTGCAATGTCGTTATGGAAAAGGACTTTTTTGCTGTCCAGTCACCGGCGTTTTTCTTGCAGCTTGGTTTTCAAAAGGTCCAATAACAATGAATAATATGCACCTGTAATAGTTTTACTCTTTTCCAGATAGTTGATGAGGATTATCCCTTGCAAATCCCAAATGACAGTCGCCATAGCCTTTCCGGCCGAAGGAATGGACTTCGCCTTTTTTGATGCAGATTATCCCTTGGTAACCCAGTGTTTAGATTGTTGTTTGGTCTCAGGAGTATAGTAATGTATCCATGTTTCATCTACAGTGATGAAACGACATTTAAAGTCCTGTGGATTCTTCCTAAACAGCTGCAAACCATCCTTGCAACACTTAACAAAATTCCATTTTTGGTCAAGAGTGAGCAATCGTGGAACCCATCTTTCGGGTAGCTTTCTCATGTCCAAATGCTTATGCAAAATATTATGTACCCATTCATTCGAGATACCCATAGCACTAGCAATCTCACGCACCTTAACTCTTCTGTCATCCATCACCATATCATGGATTTTATCAATGATTTCTGAAGTTGTAACCTCCACAGGGCATCCAGAACGTTCAGCATCACTTGTGCCCATATGGCCACTCCGGAAATTTTGAAACCACTTATAAACTGTTCTAGTCAAAGGTGCAGAGTCGCTGTAATGTTTATCAAGCTTCTCTTTAGTCTCCTGGGGCGTCTTGTCTTTCATAAAGTAATGTTTAATCACCACACACAATTCTTTTTCATCAATTTTTTGACAATCACTTGACTTCCTTGATTCACATGAATACCAAACACAAAGAAATAGACCAATATGGCTGACACTTGGTGTGCGTTCTTTCCAAAGATGCTACTAACTAAACATGACCTTGATAAGCACTGGTGGTGCCATCTCTTGGACTTTGCACGGACTTTTCAAATGCCCCTCATGTATGAGTCTCTAGATAAAACACATTTCATTTGTTCTCAACTTTCACTACTAGTTCACTGCCAAAGAGTAGCCCTTGATTACTCCTTGTACTGTTCATACGACTTCCAAGGCATGTGCACCCACCACTTGTCAGCGCCAAAAGACCGCCACAACTTAAGTCTTTTCGTAACATACACTCATCCTGTACACACATATAAACTGTGGTGCAGTAAACACATTTCCACTCTCACACACTCATCCTTAAAATATCGTGTGACGGTGAAATGCAAGTGTCTCTAGAATTTACCCCGAAATTCTCGAGGCACTACAACATAATATCTTTTTTATATGTGTGCTCTCCTGCCACCTCTTGGTGAGCAGATTTTTTACCTATCCATTTACATTATATTTTCAAAAATTTATTTAAACACAAAAATAATCTTTTTTTTTTAAAAAGAGAGAGAATGTGTGTGTGGGTGTTGGTATGACAAAAGTCAGCAATATATACAATGGCTCATCTGCTATCCTCATTAAAAGTTGAAATGATTGCACTCCTTAGACCGCCTCCAACTTCCAGATGCTTTTTTTTTTTTTTCAGTATTTCAGCTAACTGCAAGGTGACATGGGACATGGTGAAAGTTCTGAACTTGATCTCATAAGCTGTATGTGTAGGTAAAAAATGATCTCAAAAACTGAATCAATAGTCTGCAGTAATCATATGAGGCTATTACACTAGGCTTCTACTGACACTTGGCTGTTCTTTGTCATTTCTAGTACCTGACAAATACTTATCAAACTTAGCTATTTCACCGCTCTCTTCTTCATACTAAAAGCTCTCAAATCATGTAACAGAACAACATATCATGCAGATTGTGTGACACTTCTTGATTTTTACAACTCCTTAGCAGTAAAAGTTGCTTCATTTGCAAGTACAAATACAAACAGAATTTTGAGAAAACAAAACAACTTTCTAACATACGCAAGTGCAAATGATGTGAAAGAAGAAATCGCTTAACAAAATGAATGCAAGTTAATTCTTTGTTGGTATTTGATTATTTACATTTATCACTATTAAATTTTATCACCAATTTGGTCTTGAAACATTTCACCCTCCCACAACTCAACATACCAATGTCCATCTTCATTTTGATGATGCTCTACATTCTGCCCAGTCAAAACATCTTGTCCTAGATTTCTACTAAGGATCAGTTTGAAGCCCAAGTGACACAAGATGCCACTTGGGACACCAAGTTGAGAGGGGTGCTAAAGCCATCTCAAATGTAAGATTTTTACGCAGGTCATATTACAATTGGTAGTAGCCATTTGACAAGATATGTATACAATGCTCATCACAATTTGTAGTGAAAATTAACATGGGTGAAAGAGTATGAGGAAGACGTCAGGGACTGGGGGGGGGGGGGGCAAACTATAAGTCATTTGTTTGAAAAAAATGTTCTCAAAGTGGCTCTGTTTCCACAATAAGTCTTCTAGATCACCCATATTACTTGTCTTTATAGCTCTTGATTTTTTAAATTATTATTAACAACCAGCTCCACTTTGTGATACATGTTCATGCTATTATCTTCCCTTAATACCATTAAGTGTGTCTCTATCTGAGCTCACTTGAAATTCTTCACAGCATAATAGTTCCAAAAAGACTCATCTTGCTGCCTGTATCTCCATTAACTTCAGTAACATCTAAACAAAGTAATATCTGGTTCCTGATGTCACATGCAATTATATGGTCACAATTACCGTATTTTTGTGGACACTGGCATCATTTCAGCTTTAGATAATGAAACACTATTTTTCTCCCTTTTAAAATTTTATTACTGATCAATTTGTTTTAAGGTATCTACAGTGTGAAAGCTGGATAAGGTACAGAAAATTCAAAAAAATGGTTATTCCCTTCATTTATCCTTGCTTTATTTTAATTTACTATACTTTCAATTCCCTTTCTGATGTATCTATCCCATTAAAAGTCTTGCAAGTGGTAAAAATGTTGTTAAGATGTATTGGTAAATATTAGAACAATACAAAATACCATACAAGGACCAAAGACAAGTGGGTATGGTCACTTTGTTGTTACTAAGAAGTGAAACGGGTACAAAAAAGTCTTCTTTGTAATCGTTGTATAACCTGTTTGTTAGTGAATGATCAACGTAGTCTCAGAAGAAATACCAGACCAGAAAAATATAACTGAATTTTTATACAGATTTAAAGGTATTCATTCTTGTTTGCATAGAAACTGTTACTAAAAATTGTTACAAGATATGTGAATCACAGGGTCTTTAGAATAGGACACATTTTGTTTCTGTAACACAGTATTCTGATAAAATGGAACAAGGAATCAATGAATATGTTAAAAAAGGATTACTCATGATAATTGACACAATTAAAAATTGTGCAAACATTTTCAAATCTGATGGTCTCAATTTCTACTAAATGATAATTTTTTGTTGTGAGTGTTTACATGTTTTAGATGTTGCGTCAGAAAATAATAAAATATTATTGAAACTTAGCCAATTTATTTTTATGGCATAGAAATCCCTTTCAGTATTTATATGAAAGAATTATTTACAATATATAATGCTGAACATTGGAAACTCAGATGAGTACTGCTTAACAGAATGCAAAAGATCAAACACAGTTAAAGAAGAAATTATGAATTTTAAGGTTTTGTATGCTAAAATGCCAAAATTCATGTAGACATAATATTTCTACAAGTAAGAAAAGTCTGAGATAAATCATAAGCATACTAACTGCTACCTGCTGCTTCCATTAGATCCTCATCCTAAAAAACTGACTGACATAAAATAAAATACATCTTGCATTCTTCCTTGTATTTCATCATCAATGGTAAGTACATGTCTGAACCTATGGCTGTAAAACAGTCAATAAAATTATCCAGGACTTTAGAGAAATTTTATTGACTTACAATTGGCTTTGTGATAGATAGATGTAACTGAACAATTTGTATCATATAATTCAGAACATGGGACTTACGTGCTTGCACGTCTATTTTCACGAACTTAAAACAGAAAGAAGGCAGATAAAAAAGATATAATTAAAGTCACTTAAAGTTCAAGAATTATAATGACTGACAAAATACAGGACCTACAGGACCTGATTTAAAAACTTCATATTTATTGATGGGAATGTACAATGGTTGGACAAAAATAGGGAAACACAGCAAGAAATGCTTGCTTGAATATAAATTCAGATGTTAGCCAAGCCTACAGGTGTCACTGTTATATTTAAGAACAAATGACACCTGTGCAATGCCCTCAGTATATTGCAAATATCTGTTGTGGTTAGAACAGTGTTCTGTGGAGTTGTAAGTGCATTATGTCAGAGCTAAGTGAATTTGAACTTGGGCAGGTTATTGATATGGTGGGTGCTTCTGTAATCAAGGCAGCTGAAGTGTTTGATATTTTAAGAGGCACCATACCAAAGATACAGGGAAAGTGGAAAAACTTCATTCGCTAAGTCACAACATGGATGAAAATGTGTGTTCACTTATTGTGACAGATGGTCACTGAAGAGGACTGTGAGGAAAAATAAGAGAACAATAACTGCAAAAGTCACTGAAAAACTGAACATCACACTCACAAATCATGTCAGCACCAAAACAACATGAAGGGAGCTCCATAAGCTGGATATTTCAAGGTGAAATGGAATTCAAAAAATACTCAACAATGATTCAAATGCCCATAACAGGAAAATGTGGTGCCAAAGCTGTAAAAAGTGGACTATGGAGCAATGGAAGAAAGTCATTTGGTTGGATGATTATTGTTTCACACTGTTACCAACATCTTGCTGAGTTTACATCTGGTGTAGCCATCACAAGCCTATGATGCAGACTACTTGCTGCCAAGAGTGAAACATGTTGGGGGTTGAGTGATCATTTGGACAGCCACAGCATGGTATTCCATGGGCCCCATGGTTACTCTGCAACGTCACATTACTGCCCAGGATTATGTGACCATTTTGGCTAGTCAGGTCCATCCCATAGTACAATATTTGTTCCCCCATGGTGATACTGTGTTTGCATCATCCAGAATTGGCTTTCTGAGGATTAGGGTGAATTTCTGCCTCTCCCCTGGCTAACAAAGTCACCAGATCTCAATATTATTGACTCTTTGTGGTCTACTTTGGAGAGAAGGGTGCACGATTGCTATCCACCTCCACCACCATCATTACCTGAACCTGTGTCTATTTTGCAGGAATAATGGTATAAGATTCCCTTCAAAACCACACAGGATCCATATTTATCCATTCTGAGATGACTGGGAGTTGTTTTGAATTCCAGCCGTTTTCATGCACTCTATTAGACATGATAATGTGATGTGTTTTTGATGTTTCCGTATTTTTGTTCATCTCCTGCATCAGCAAACAGGGATAAATTGCAATATACTCATAAAATCATGATGTTTCAGTTATATTATTATAAGAGCTGTGTGTGTGTTCACCAGCAGCAGCATGGACAACACCTAGAGGAAAGGTAAATTCATCATAAACTCCATGTAATGTATGTATACAGATGGAAGTCACTGCAGCTCTTATTCTATCCTTCAATTCATCTGTGTCACAAGGCTGAGGCAGCTCATCTATGTCACAAAGTTGAGGAGGAATGAAAAACCTTTCCTTCACATGTCCACACAAAAGAAAAACTCACATGGGGTCATATGTAGGCATCTTGGAGGCTAAGAATGTAGGGTAGTGACTTGGGCTCTCTTGCATCCTATCCATCACTGAGGCAGTGTGTCACTGAGGAATTGTCATATTACGTTGTGCCAGTGAGGTGAAGCTCCATTCCGCTGGAATATTAAATCATTAGAATCATCTTCAAGTTGTGGGAAAAGCCAAGTCTGCAGTCTACATTCTACATAGCTCACTCCAGTCACTGTGTTTTCCTCAAAAAAGGAATGGGCCACAAACTTTTTTTATAAGGAATGGCATAAGAAACATTCACTTTAAATGAATCTGTTTAATGCTCAACAATTGCATGAGGGTTGAAGTCCCCACAAGTGCACATTCTGGCAATTCATTGTACTGCTGACATGAAATGTATGAGGTGCTATCCAAAATTTTCTGGACTGGTGCTGCCATCTGTTGAAAACCATACCATTGGACTAATGGTCACCATCGCCCTCAAAGTAGTCCCCATCCGCACGTACACACAGGTCCCAGTGCTTCTGCCACTGATCAAACGTTTTCTGTAAGCCCTGTTCTTTGAGGGTGTATCACCGCCAGCGATGCTTCTTGAATCCTCTCTAGAGTGTCAAACCGACGGCCTTTCAACTTGAGTTTCAGTTTTGGGAATGGCACGAAGTCACAAGGTGCCAAATCTGGTGAGTATGGTGGGTGGGGTACAACCTCCATGTCGTTTTTTGCCAAAAGGGCCTGGTGAGCTAGGACGTGTGACAGGGCACATTGTCGTGATGCAGCAGCCAGTGCCCTTGACGCCAAAGTTCGGGATGTTGTTGCAACATGTTTTCACAGAGACGTCGCAAAACGTCACAGTAGTATGCAGAATTCACTGTTTGGTTGGGTGGGATGAATCCTTTGTGCACAATTCCCTTGGTATCACAGAAAATGATGAAGCTTCCTGGCAGATTAAAACTGTGTGCCGGACCGAGACTCGAACTCGGGACCTTTGCCTTTCGCGGGCAAGTGCTCTACCAACTGAGCTACCCAAGCTTGGGTAGCTCAGTTGATAGAGCACTTGCCCACGAAAGGCAAAGGTCCCGAGTTCGAGTCTCGGTCCGGCACACAGTTTTAATCTGCCAGGAAGTTTCATATAAGTGCACACTCCGCTTCAGAGTGAAAATCTCATTCACAGAAAATGATGATCATGCTCTTCACTTTGCCCTTCACCTGCCTCGCTTTTCTGGGTCTTGGAGAGCTTGGGCTCTTCCACTTGGACGATTGTTGCTTTGTCTCTGGGTCATAACCATAAATCCAGCTCTCATTGCCGGTGATAACCCGTGACAAGAAGGTTGGATCATCAGATGTGGTCTGACGAAGGTCCGTGCACACTTCAACACGCCTGTGCCTTTTGATCGGCAGTCAAGATCCTTGGCACAAATTTTGCAGTGACATGATGCATGCCCAAATCATCAGTCAACATTCATTGACATGTCCCATAACTAATACCCACTTCATCCGCAAGGTCTTGACTGGTTCGACATCGATCCGCATGAACCAATTGTTGAAGTTTGGCAACAGTGTTAGGCCTTGTGCAGCTAATGAGCCTTCCAGAGTGAGCATCATCTTTGACGTCTGTACAGCCAGCCCTGAACTGATCATGCCACTCAAACACACGCGTACGGCTCATGCTCTGTTTCCCAAACACTTGTTGAATCATTGCAAGGGTCTCCATAGCACTTTTTCTGAGATTCACCAAGAATTTGATACACACGCACTGTTCTGTTCATGGATCCATCGTAAAATCACCACACACCAAACACAGAGTATTACGGAAATCACTGTGGACATGCAACAAGTACTCCCAGCTGAATGCCACTCTGCACACTGACTCATCAGATATGCAGCTCTCGCCACGTAGCAGTGCAAAGATCTACTACTCCTACTTTCCAGATGGCAGCACCAGTCCCAAAAATTTTGGATTCCACTTCATTAGATTAGATTAGTTTTTCGTTCCATAGATCCGTGCTGAGGAGATCCTCGTGGATGTGGAACAGGTCAATTTCTTTTATTTTTTTTAAGCTGAAATAACAATACTAATAGTATGAATATATACAATACATCATTTGTTTCTATTAAAAAATTCATCAATGGAGTAGAAGGAGTTGGCCACTAGTAAGTATTTCAGGCTCCTTTTAAACTGATCTTTATTTGTAACTAAATTTTTTGTCTGCTGGCAAATTATTGAAGATGAGTGTTCCTGAGTAGTGGACCCCTTTTTGAACTAAAGTAAGTGCTTTTAAGTGCTTGTGCAGATCATTTTTGTTCCTGGTATTGTATCTATGAGCTGAGCTGTTTGTTGGAAAAAGAGATATATTATTTAGGACAAATTCCACTAAGGAGTAAATATACTGAGAGGCAGTAGTTAGTACACCCAGTTCTTTGAAGACGTTTCTGCAGGACGTCCGTGAATTTACTCCACAAATAATATGTATTACACGCTTTTGGACTCCGAAAACTTTTGTTTGACTTCAAGAGTTACCCCAAAATATTATACCATATGACATTATGGAATGAAAGTAGGCAAAGTATGCAAGCTTTTTCATTTTTATGTCACCTATAACTTCATCACTAAAAATTAAACATGACAAAAAAGTCTTCCAGCAGGGCATGACTGAAGTCAACATGTTTCCTTTTGTTACCAAACCAAAGAGCTAGCACTAATTGTAGTCTGTATGATTTAGACACCAAACATCACCTTAACACTCAGCAGACATTCATATGAACAATTGCAAGTTCTCTGCTTGCATGGTGAGTAGACTTTCAAAGACTACACACAATTCTTTCCACCAAGTCACCAAAAGTTCAGGGTTGACTTGGAATTTACCTTTTACATAAACATCCTTTCTCTTTAAATGGATGATATCAATGACAGATTTTTTTTACCAAAAGCAGATCACTTTCAAAATGTTGACAAAACTTGTACTGGACTGTAATCACTGACTCACTCTTTTTAAACTGTAAAACACAAAATGCCTTCCGTTGAGTGGACATCATCTTCCTTCAGACTGACCAAGCAGACACAAGGACTGGCATTTAGCAGAGATTCTCTAACATTCCAGGCTACACCCTTTCAATAAGTATACTTTTCCTGTCTGCACAGCCCTTATCTCATAAGTATTACATTTTAAAATCAACAATGTAAGGAAAAGCTAGATTGCTACTCACCATAAAGATGACACATTGAGTTACAGACAGGCACAATGAAAAGACACATACACATTAGCTTTTGGCCAAAGTCTTCATCAGAAAAGGAAACACACATACATTTATTCACACAAGCAAGCACACCTCACACACACATGACCACCATCTCTGGCAGCTCGCAGAAATGCATTCTGGTCCAAGCTGCTGAGATGGCAGTCATGTGTGCATGAGGTGTGCTTGCTTCTGTGAATGAAAGTATGTGTGTTTCCTTTTCTGGTGAAGTCATGGCAGTCATGTGTGCATGAGGTGTGCTTGCTTCTGTGAACGAAAGTATGTGTGTTTCCTTTTCTGGTGAAGTCATGGCAGTCATGTGTGCATGAGGTGTGCTTGCTTCTGTGAATGAAAGTATGTGTGTTTCCTTTTCTGGTGAAGGTGTTGGCCAAAAGCTAATGTGCAGGTGTCTTTTCGTTGTGCCTGTCTGAAACTCAGTATGTCATCTTTATGGTGAGTATTATATTTTCCTTATATTGTTGATGTTCTGAACTGGAGTTTCCACACTTTAGGATCAGTTATTCTTCTCGATACAACCTAAAGGGATTTCTATCTTTAATCTACTTATTGCTGATGTGGTGTTAAACCCTAGACTTCCTTTCTAACAGGAGTGCTATAATGTTCACTGCTTAAGACTGCCTGTTGTTGTTTTTGTTGTGGTCCAAAGTCCAAAGACTGGTTTGATGCAGCTCTCCATGCTACTCTCTCCTGTGCAAGCTACTTTGTCTCTGAATAGCTACTACAACCATTTCCTTTTGAATCTGCTTGCTGTATTTATCTCTTGGCCTCCCTCTACAATTTTTACCACCCACACTTCCCTTCAGTGCTAAACTGATGATCTCTTGATGTCTCAGAATGTGTCCTGTCAATCATTTCCTTCTTTTGGTCAAGTTATGCCGAAATTTTTTTCTCCCCAATTCTATTCAGTAACTCCCCATTGGTTTGATAATCTACCCATCTAATTTTCAGTATATTCTGTAGCACTACACTTCAAAAACTTCTATTCTGTTCTTGTCTAAACTGTTTATTGTCCACATTTCACTTCCATACACCAGACAAATACCTTCAGAACCAACTTCCTAACACTCAAATCTATATTCAGTATCAACAAATTCCTCTTCTTCAGAAATGCGTTTCTTGCCATTGCCAGTCTACGTTTTACATCCTCTCTGCTTCAGCCATCATCAGTTATTTTTCCACCCAAATAGCAAAGCTCATCTACAACTTTTAGTGTCCAATTTCCAAAACTTAATCCATCAGTATCATCTGATGCAATTCGTTTGCATTCCATCGTTCTTATTTTGCTTTTATTGATGTTCATCTCATACCCTCCTTTCAAGATGTTGTCCATTCCATTCAATTGCTCTTCCAAGTGCTTTGCTGTCTCTGACAAAGTTATCCCTATCATTATAAAATGTCAAAGTTTTTATTTCTTCTCCCTGAACTTTACATCTTTCTCCAAATTTTTCTTTAGTTTCCTTCACTGCTTGCTCAGTGTACAGACTGAATATCATTGGGGATAGGCTACAGCCCTGTCTCACCCTCCCTTCTCAACCACTGCTTCCCTTTCATGGCCTTAATTCTTGTAACTGTCATCTGGTTTCTGTACAAGCAGTATATAACCTTTCAATCAATGTGTTTTACTGCTGTTATCTTCATTCTTCTTCATTTCAAGGAGCGCATTCCAATTGACATTGTCGAAAGCATCTTCCAAATCTACAAAAGCTATAAACATAGGTTTTCCTTTCCTTAACCAATCTTCTAAGATAAGTCAGTATTGTCTTGTGAGTTCCTGCATTCTGTGAAATTCAAACTGATTTTCCCCAAAATCAGCTTCCACCAGTTTTTCCATTCTTCATGTTAGTATTTTGCTCCCAAGACTTCAGTAATATTCACACCTGACAACACCTGCTTTCTTTGGGATTTGAATTATTACTTTCTTCTTGAGGCCTGGCAGTATTTTGCCTGTCTCATAAATCTTGCACACCAGGTGGAATAGTATTGTTATGGCTGTATCCCTCAAGGATATCAGTAGTTCTAAGGGAATGTCGTCTATTCCAGGGACCTCGTTTTGACTTAGGTTTTCAGTCCTCTGTCAAATTCTTCTTGCAGTATTGTACTTCCTGTCCCACCTTCATTTATACCCTCTTCTCTTTCTATAATATTGCCTCTAAGTTCATTTCACTAGTAGAGCTGGTCTATATAATCCTTTCACCTTTAATCTTTCCCTTCTTTGCTTAGTACTGATTTTCCATCTGATCTCTTTATATTCATAAAGGTGCTTCACTTTTCTCCAAAGGCCTCTTTAATTTTCCTATAGGCAGTATCTGTCTTTCTCCTAGTTATATATGCTCCTATACCTGTACATTTGTCCCCCAGCTATTCCTGCTTGGCCATTTTGCACTATACTTGTGTATTTTACTGTGTAGACTAGTGGTTAGAAAATTAATAATAGTTTTTGTTTTTGCATAAGTTTTGCAAATATCCTTGTGTAGGGCAGCTTTCTAGTGTAAATTTTCTCACCACCAGACCACCATGACTCATTTGAGTAAGTGACCATTGACTACAGGCTCCATAGTCAGTGTAGCAGCAGCCGCTGAGCCGAGAGGACACGTAGCAGCACTTGTTTGATAAACAGTAAATTAATTTAATCTTTGTTTGTTTGTTTTTTCTTCACATTCTTCTGCAAAGAAGTGAATTATACGTCATGTGTATTTTACTATGTAGACTAGTGGTTAGAAAATTAATTGTAGTTTTTGTTTTTGTGTAAGACTTGTGACTATCCATGTGCTTGGCAGCTTCTAGTGTAAATTTTCCCATTGGCAGAAACTCCATCACGCCACAATGTTTTAATTTTGTGCTAGTAGACAGCATACAGTTTAGATCAGAGCATTCTAGTTTGAATATTTATCTCGTGCAGTAACTTTCTGGTAAACAGGATTTCTAATAACAGGTATCTGTAGATACATCAACTGCAGTAGAGAAAGTTATTTCTGTTTAATAGCTTGTGGTCTCAGGGCACAGTGAGAAATCAGCACAGCAACTTTTAGTGTTACTTTATTCTCCTTTGGTATATTTTGTATACATTTCAAACTCAGTAGCACCATTTGAGACCTTATATCTATTTTGTACACAGTACAATATGCCTAGGGACTGTGCTTGCTGTGAGCAGACACAAAGAGAGTTGGCTGCTGTCCATAAACAGCTGGAAGCTGCGTTGGTTACCATAGAGAAGTTTCTAGCTTATGCTCAAAGTTGCATGGACGTCTGGGCACCAGTGATGAGACCTGCAACACATTTGGTGCCACTGGAATCCCCTGGTGATCCAGACATCGCTGCAGCTTCTGATACGCAACATCTGACAAATCCATCCTCACTCTAGAGTGGCTGGCAGACAGTGGTGGTCTGCGTGTCATTGGGCAGAAGGAAAAAGATGGAGCAGGCCATGTGGCTGGCTCCCTAAATCATAGCAACAGGTATGAGGTGCTACCCAGTGCTGATGATAACTCTGATCCAGCACAGGATGCCTCCCCTGTTGGGCCAGCAGTCAGTTTTCCTGCCCAGTCCTGATCAGTGCACAGGGTGGGTACACTTGTCATCAGGAGCTCCAATGTTAGGTGGATGATGGAGCCCCTCAGCGAGACAGCAGGCAAGGCAGGAAAGAATTCCAGTGTGCATTCGGTATGTTTACCAGGAGGTCTGATCCATGATGTGGAGGAGGCCCTGCTGGTGGCTATCATGCACACTGGGTGCAACGCTCTGCATGTAGTGGCACATGTCAGCATCCTCAGCTAATTTCGGCAGCTGGCTGATTTGCTGGAGGCAGGGTGCAGGCTAAGCTGTCTATATGTAGCATCATACCCAGGTTTGATCACAGTCCTCTGGTTGGGAGCAGAGTGGAAGGTCTAAACCAGAGGCTCAGACAACTCTGTGAGAGTATTGGATTCGAATTTCTTGACCTCCAATATTGGGTGCAGAATTGTTGGGTTCCCCTTAATAGGTCAGGTGTGCAATACACACAGGAAGTGGCTGCTAGGGTAGCAGACTGTGTGTGGTGTGCACATGGGGCTTTTTTAGATTAGAGAACCCCTCTCTTGGGATCAAAGATGATTTGCAGTTAAATCAGCCACAGTGACCTCAGAGAATCTTGGTCCTCACAGATCACAGATAGAAAAGATTAATATCATTTTAGCAACTGCAGGAGCATCCACGGAAAGGTCCCAGAATTAGTATCACTTACTGAAGGTTATAATGCACAGATAGTATTGGAAAGAGAAAGTTAGTTGAAACCAGATGTCAATGACAACAAAATCCTAAGTTCAGATTGGAATGTTTATTGAAAGGATAGCTTAGTTTCAATGGTGGAAGCATGTTTATTGCAGCAAAAAATCTGATAATATCTAGCGATGCTATCACAGATTCTGAATGTGAATTAAACTGGGTGAAGTTGAGTGTCAAAGAATGGTCAAAAATGATGATTGGATGATTTTATAGATCACCTGGGTCAGGATCTGTAGTTGTAGAGCACTTCATTCAGACAGAATTTGCAGAATATTGTTAGTAATTTCCCTGATCATGTCATTGTGATAGGGGGTAACTTCAACTTACCGGGTATAGATTGGGAATATTATGCCATCAAAACTGGTGCCAAAGACAGGGATTCATGTGGCATTGCTCTGGATGTCTTGTCCAACAATTACCTTGAGCAGATAGCTAGAGAATCAACTCATGAGGGTAATGTCTTGGAACTCCTGACAACAAACAGACCTGAACTTATTGAATCAGTTAACATAGAGGAAGGTATCAGTGATAATAAGGTTTTGATGGTAGTTATGATGACAGGTCCCACAAGGAGTGTTAAGAAAGGTAGGAAGATATATTTGTTCAGCAAGAGAGACAGTATACACATTTCAGAATATCTCAGCAGTCAGCATCAAATATTCGGTGATGAGAATGAAGATGTGGAGAACAAAAGAAAAAAATCAAAGGCATTGTTCAATATGCCCTAGACAAGTATGTTCCAAGTAAGGTTTTAAGGGATAGGAAAGATCCACCATGGTTTAATAGCCATGTTAGAAAAGTGTTACTTAGATTAGATTAGATTAGATTAGATTAATACTAGTTCCATGGATCATGAATACGATATTTCGTAATGATGTGGAACGAGTCGAATTTTCCAATACATGACGTAATTAGGTTAATTTAACAACATACTTAAGTTAATATAACAACTTTATTTTATTGTGTTTTTTTGTTTTTCTTTATTTTTTATTTTTATATTTTTTTAATATTTCTTTTTCTTAATTTATATCTAAAAATTCCTCTATGGAGTAGAAGGAGTTGTCATTCAGAAATTCTTTTAATTTCTTCTTAAATACTTGTTGGTTATCTGTCAGACTTTTGATACTATTTGGTAAGTCACCAAAGACTTTAGTGCCAGTATAATTCACCACTTTCTGTGCCAAAGTTAGATTTAATCTTGAATAGTGAAGATCATCCTTTCTCCTAGTATTGTAGTTATGCACACTGCTATTACTTTTGAATTGGGTTTGGTTGTTAATAACAAATTTCATAAGAGAGTATATATACTGAGAAGCTACTGTGAATATCCCTAGATCCTTAAATAAATGTCTGCAGGATGATCTTGGGTGGACTCCAGCTATTATTCTGATTACACGCTTTTGTGCAATAAATACTTTATTCCTCAGTGATGAATTACCCCAAAATATGATGCCATATGAAAGCAATGAGTGAAAATAGGCGTAGTAAGCTAATTTACTAAGATGTTTATCACCAAAATTTGCAATGATCCTTATTGCATAAGTAGCTGAACTCAAACGTTTCAGCAGATCATCAATGTGTTTCTTCCAATTTAATCTCTCATCAATGGACACACCTAAAAATTTGCAATATTCTACCTTAGCTATATGCTTCTGATTAAGGTCTATATTTATTAATGGCGTCATACCATTCACTGTACGGAACTGTATGTACTGTGTCTTATCAAAACTCAGTGAGAGTCCGTTTACAAGGAACCACTTAGTAATTTTCTGAAAGACAGTATTGATAATTTCATCAGTTAATTCTTGTTTGTCAGGTGTGATTACTATACTTGTATCATCAGCAAAGAGAACTAACTTTGCCTCTTCATGAATATAGAATGGCAAGTCATTAATATATAATAAGAACAACAAAGGACCCAAGATTGACCCTTGTGGAACCCCATTCTTGATAGTTCCCCAGTTTGAGGAATGTGCTGATCTTTGCATGTTACGAGAACTACTTATTTCTACTTTCTGCACTCTTCCAGTTAGGTACGAATTAAACCATTTGTGCACTGTCCCACTCATGCCACAATACTTGAGCTTGTCTAGCAGAATTTCATGATTTACACAATCAAAAGCCTTTGAGAGATCACAAAAAATCCCAATGGGTGGTGTTCGGTTATTCAGATCATTCAAAATTTGACTGGGGAAAGCATATATGGCATTTTCTGTTGAAAAACCTTTCTGGAAACCAAACTGACATTTTGTTAGTACTTCATGTTTACAGATATGTGAAGCTACTCTTGAATACATTACTTTCTCAAAAATTTTGGATAAAGCTGTTAGAAGGGAGATTGGACAGTCATTGTTGACATCAGATCTATCCCCCTTTTTATGCAAAGGTATAACAATAGCATATTTCAGTCTATCAGGGAAAATGCCCTGTTCCAGAGAGCTATTACACAGGTGGCTGAGAATCTGACTTATCTGTTGAGAACAAGCTTTTAGTATTTTGCTGGAAATGCCATCAATTCCATGTGAGTTTTTGCTTTTAAGCAAGTTTATTATTTTCCTAATTTCAGAGGGAGAAGTGGGTGAGATTTCAATTGTATCAAAGTAATTGTAAACAAAGAGCAGTGTAAGGAGAGCAATGAGAGAAGTGTTCAATGATTTTGAAAGTAAGATGTTGTCAACCGACCTGAGTAAAAACCTTAAGAGATTTTGGTTGTATGTAAAATCAGTAAGTGGGTCAAAATCATCTATTCATTCTCTCGGCAACCACAATGACACTGAATTGAAAGATAACAGAGAGAAGGCTGAAATACTGAATTCGGTCTTCGAAAGTTGTTTCACCCTGGAAGATCATAACACTGTCCCTCATTTCAATTGTCATATGAATGTCGAAATGGCACATATGGAGGTAACCGATTGTGGAACTGAAAAGCAGCTACAATTGCTTAGTACTGGAAAGGCATCAGGACCAGATGAGATACCTATAAGATTCTATAAAGATTATGCGAAATAACTTTCCTCGCTTCTAGAAGTAATTTATCATAGATCGCTTGAGCAACAAAAGGTACCTAACGACAGGAAAAAAGTGCAGATCATTCTCGTTTTTAAGAAAGGCTGTAAGACAGATCCACACAATTACGGACCTATATCATTGACGTCATTCTGTTGTAGAATTATGGAACATGTTTTATGCTCAAGAATTATGACATTTTTTTGGAAAATGAACATCTGCTCTATAAAAATCAATATGGATTCCACAAACAGAGATCCTGCAAAACTCAGTTCACTCTGTTCCTGCATGGCATCCACAGCGCAGTGGACAATGGCGCTCACGTTGATGCCATGTTCCTTGATTTCAGTAAGGCATTTGACACCGTCCCACATTGTCGTTTAATGAAAAAAATATGAACTTATGGAGTATCGGAGCAGACTTGTGATTGGATTCGAGACTTTCTTGCAGATAGAACTCAGCAAGTCACTCTCAATGGAACAAAATTGGCAGATGTAAAGGCAATGTCTGGAGTACCAGAGGGAAGTGTGATAGGACTATTGCTGTTGACAGTATATATAAATGATCTAGCAGAAAGTGTTGGATGCTCTTTAAGGCTATTTGCAGATGATGCAGTTGTCTATACAAAAGTAGCAATGCCAGAATATAGGAAGAATTTGCAGAATGACCTGTAGAGAACTGGTGATTGATGCAGACCCTGAATGTAAATACATGTAACATATTGTGCATACATAGGAAAAGAAACCCACAATTGTACAGTTACACTATTGATGACAAACAGCTGGAGACAGCGTCTGCCATAAAATATCTAGGTGTAACTATCCAGAGCAACCTTAAGTGGAATGACCACATAAAACAGACAGTGGGAAAAGCAGACACCAGACTCAGATTCATCAGAAGAATCTTAAGTAAATGTAACTCATCCATGAAAGAAGTGGCTTATGAGGTGCTTGTTTGCCTGATTCTTAAGTATTGTTCATCTATCTGGGATCCCTATTAGGTAGGACTGATCGAGGAGATAGAGAAGATCCAACGAAGAGTGATGTGTTTCATCAGAGGATCATTTAGCTGGCAAGAGAGGGTTATGGAGATGCTAAACAAACTCCACTGGTAAGCATTATAAAAGAGGCACTGTGTATCATGGAGAGATTTACCATTGAAATTTTGGGACAGTACTTTTCAGGAGTTGGACAACATATTACTTCCCGCCATATACATCTCACGTATTGACCATGAGGAGAAAATTTGAGAAATTAGAGCCAATACAGAGGCTTACCAACAATAATTCTTCCCATGCACTATTTGCGAGTGGAACTGGGTTGGAGGGATCAGATAGTGGTACTGAAAGTACCCCCCACCACACACTATTAGGTGGTTTGTGGAGTACGATATAGATTTAGATGTTCCTGCCTATCTCATTTTTTAGATGTTTGTATTCCCTTTCACCTAGTTCATGTTTATATTTTGTCCTTTTGTTGGTCAAATTTAATATCTCCTGTGATATCCACTAGGCCTTGTCTTTTTACTAATTTGATCCTCTGCTGTCTCCACTATTTCATCTCTCAAAGCTTCCATTCATCTTCTGCTATATCCTTATCCCCTGTTTCAGTCAGTCATTGCCCAATGCTCTCTCTGAAACTCTAAACAATTTCTGGTTCTGGTTAAAAGAGTAAACCACAATTTGACTGTGTGTTAGTATATCTATCTTCTGTATTATCTAGATTCCAGCTGTTATGCTATTATCAATTACAATGTTAAAAGTTGTTAGAATATTATTAAAATAATGGTCTAGCAACTTTTAGCACTGTACTTGACAATGGCATAAAAGCCAAAATCTAGATAGTACAGAAAACAAATATAGCAACACACAGTTAGATGGCAGCTTACTCTTTTAAAAAGTATTTCATGAATGAGGCTCAACACCACTGAAAACTTTTTTCCCATCTCCCTAATTTCCTATCTTCTTGCAATTTCTACAGTTTTAATATGCAACTCATAAACAATAAACTGTGGTCAGAGTCTACATCTGCCATGGTAATGCCTTACTGTTGTGTACATTGTTCCGCGTAGTCAGCGCGTACACAACTTTCCCACTAGAGCGCGCCCCGCTAAGCACAACAGCGCAGGCGCAGCGCTCGTCCATCTCCGCACTACGAGATGGACCAAATTCTGCTTCCGCCAATCCGAGTATTAATATGTCACGCAGCCAATGAGATTGCTGCTACCGTAGAACCTTTTCTCCTCGCGGATCACACTCGCACAGTGATACCTGAACGCTCGAGGTATTACAATGAGTGTACAGACCACCGATTAGTCAGTCTGCATTAGTCTGCATTAGTCTGCATTTGTCTGTACCAGTCTATAGTCAAGTTTCAGTCTGCACCTAATAAGATTATCATATTCCCGTACATAGCCATGAAGATAAATGTATAGACACTTTTGTCAAGTATCAGAGATATGTGAGAATAAGATTAACGTACCAAGACCAAAGTAACTTCAGATTGTCAATTGTAAATAGCATCCAGAACCAAGTTAAGTTATTTTTATGCTTGTTATTATTTTAATAAATGTGTGTGAAAATTAATCAAGTTCTGTTTAAAATTGGTCACCGTCAATCTGCTACTCTAAGCGTGCAAGTGGCATTTCTGTCTGACCTAACGGCAGAAGATAAACACGCCACGATAAGACCACGAGACATATTGCTGACACTCGCCTACTTTGTTAGAGCGACAAGTCAAATAATCTGATGGTGTGTGTACTGAAGGTCTTACAGTACGCACCCCACACTTACAGATTATAATCTGGTTCCAAAATTTGTCTCACCATAATCAATCTGGAACCTTCCAGCATCTCCAGGTCTCTTCACATATACAATCATCTTTCATGATTGCTAAACAAAGTGGTAACAATGATAAAATTTTGCTCCGTGCAAAATTCTACCAGGCAGTTTCCTCTTCTATTCTCCCCCTCCTCTTCCCCTATAGCCCATATCCTACTACTACTTTTGCTTCTCTTCCTTTTCCTGCTATTAAATTTCAGTCCCCCACAGCAATTACATTTTCCTCTCTCTAAACCATCTCAATAATTTCTTTTATGTCATCATAAATTGTTTCAGTCTCTTCTTCATCTGTTGAGATAGTTGGCTTATAAACTATTGTGGTCAGCAGTGACTTTGTGTCTATTTTGGCAACAATGATGTGTTCACTATGCTGTTCGTAGATGCTTAACCACATACCCATTTTCTTAATCATTATTAGACCTACTCCTTCATTATCCCTATTTGATTTTGCATTTATAAGCCTGCACTCACATGACCAGAAGTCCTGTTCATCCTGCCACCAAACTTCACTAATCCCCACTATAACTAACTTCAACCTATCCATTTCCCTTTTTAAGTTTTCTAACCTACCTGCCAGATTAAGGGATCTAACATTCCACACTTCAACCCAGTTTTTTTCCTGACGACATCCTCTTGAGTAGTTCCCACCCAGAGATTCAAATGGGAGACTATTTTACCTCCAGGATATGTCACCTGAGAGGATTCCATCATCATTTAACCATACAGTACAGCTGCATATCCCCAGGAAAAATAACAGCTGTAATTTTCCCTTGGTTTCAGCGTTTGCAGTAGCAGCACAGCAATGCTATGTTGATTGATGTTACAGAACTAGACCAGCCAATCATCAAGACTTTCCCCTGTAATTCCTGCAAAGGTTGCTGCCCCTTTTCAGGAACCACACATTTGTCTTGCCTCTCCACAGATACCCCTCTGTTGTGGTTGCATCTGTACTACAGCTGTCTGTATCTTTGAGGCATGCAAGCCATCCCACCACACCAGGGTCCATTGTTCATGGGAGATGCCTATACATACAAAAAGGACCTCTCTGGATATCTTCACTGTAACAAATTCCCAAAATTACATAAAAAGATAATGAAAGTGACTTGATAACATGTTCCTTAAAGATAAATATGTGTGCACACAATAATTGATTCAAGAAATGAAGTTATGACAACACAGAGGAGGATTAGTTGATGAAATAAGTTATATTTAGGGAAAAGATGAGCAGCAATGATAAAATGTTTTGTAAGTGCATTTCTGAACCGAATTTTCATCGCAGTGTTGTGATTTTTATTAGATGAAAGTTTGGGTTTGTTAAGTACCAAATGTAACTGGTTACTGGTCATGCCCACCTCCCTCTACATTAACATCCTCAATACTCCTGGCATTGTTGCCATTGAACACTACCTTTCCCAATACCTGACCAATCCCAAACTTACTACCTCCTTCCTCATCACCGTGGCCATCTACACCATCACTCACAATCAATCTGGCTGATTTCTTACACTGGAAATCTAATGGTGATTTTCAGTTACTGACACAGGGCACATGACAATTGCAATGAATTAGAAAATTAGAAATGCACATGTACTGTACAGTTGTGGTTTTTGGATTAAAGAGATGAAACTGCTTTTAGGTGGTTCAAAAGAAGTGCATGTGATACAAAGCACAATATTGCTATTTATAATTTCTAGTACTTATATTTTTTCAGTGTTTTAACTTTAATTCGTAATGTCTGAAGGCCTCCACCTTGAAAATTCATCTTCATGCTGGAAGGGACAATGAATCACAATCTGCCTCATAAAAATATATTACACAATATAATCAAATAATGAAAAATCTGAGCTGGAGTAAAACCAATACGAATTATGATAGATTTCTACTTATCACTTACAGAAGACACTGAGCAGCAGACAAGCACATTTAAAGGAGCACACTGAGTATTGGACAAAGTCCTTTTTCATATTTAGAAAAACACTCACATTCACACAAGCACACTTCACACACAAATGGCAACTCATCTCTGGGCACTGAAGCCCAAATATAGTGAGCTGTAATCTCAGCTGTGTGGGTTGTAGAGGGGAGGAGGGGCAGTTGAGGGTACAGAAGAGGAGTGGGATGGGGAAGGGGAGGGATAGCAAGGTACGGGTGGGGGAAGATATTATAGTTCTGCCTGTGGTAGTGGGCAGAAACATGGCAGGGACAGTGCGGTGCACTACTAGGTTCTTAAAAAGAAGGCTATGTGAGGCCAGAGTGTGAGCAGGGAAAAAGGGGAGGAGAGAATTAGACAAGGGTAAGGGACTACAGAGGTGTTCTGGGGAGGGACAGAAGACATGTGTGAGGCTAGAGTGGGAACAGGGATGGGCATAGAGGCAAATGCAGTACAGGGACTATCAAAGGTTGAGGCCAGAGGGGTTATAGGAATAAAAG
This sequence comes from Schistocerca nitens, assembly GCF_023898315.1. Classification (NCBI taxonomy): domain Eukaryota; kingdom Metazoa; phylum Arthropoda; class Insecta; order Orthoptera; family Acrididae; genus Schistocerca; species Schistocerca nitens. Next base: position 179,482,494 of record NC_064617.1, on the reverse strand, counting down.
ATATGTTGCAGGGAGGGTTCTCACCTGGGCAGTTCGGAAAAGCTGGTGTTGATGGTTAGAATCCATATAACATGGAATGTGAAGCACTCTTTGGAGTCAAGCACACTGTTTTGTGTGACATGCTTGGCAACTGACTGGTCCAGCTGCCTCTTGGTCACAGTTTGGAAGTGGCCATTCATGTGGACAACAGCCTGTTAGTTGCCATGTCCGTGTAGTAAGCTGCATAGTGGTTGCAGCTAAGTTGGTACACCACAAAGTTGCTTTGATCGGTGGCGTAAGAAATGCCTGCAACAGAAATATAGTAGATGATAGCGGGAGGATGTAAGGAACAGGCCACAGATCAAGGTTTTTTCCAGGAATATGAGCCAGGGGGCAAGGAGCTGGGAGGAGGAAGAATAGAGATGGAACCATGACATTGCTAAGTTGGGTGGGAAGTGGAAAAACACTTTGGGAGGGCTGCAGAGGATGGTTTGGAGGATATATCTCATTTCAGGGAATGGAAAAATGGTGTCAAAACCTTGACAGAGAACATGATTCAGTTTCTCCAGTCCTGGCTGGTACTGAGCTCCTAGGGTGGTGCTTCTTTGTGGCTGGTCAGTGTGTATGTGAGGGATGGCAGGTGACTGAGGAGACAAGGCATGGGAGATCTGTTTCTACCAAGGTGTGGAGGGTGATTTTGGTCTATGAAGTCCTCAGTGAGACCCTCAGAGGGTCTTCTTATGACTGCAAATGCAACAACCATGTGTGGCTATGTTTTGCAGACAAGACTTCCAGGTGTAGAATGGGTGGCAGATGCCAAAGTGAGGATACTGTTACTGGTTGGTAAATTTGATGTGGACACAAGTACTGATAGAGCCATCCATGAGGTGCAGGTCAATACCAAGGAAGGTGACATGTTGCACTGAGGAGGACCAGAGGAATGCGGATAAGCTATCCTTGCCCTCTGTTCATATCAGGAAGGTGTTTTCAGTGAATCTGAACCATGTGACAGGTTTTGGGTTTTGGATTCTGGGTGGAGGATGGCTTATGACAGTGCCATGTGGGTGCTCATGGCTGTACTGCAAATTTGTTTGCAGGTCAAGCATTCAAAGGAAAAACAGTTGTGGGTGAGGGTGTAGATGGCCATGGTGGCAAGGAAGGAGGTAGTAGGTTTGGGATTAGTCAGGCATTGAGGAAGATAGTATTCAATGGCATCAATGTCAGGGGTATTAAAGACATTTGTGTAGAGGGAAGTGGGTGTGAGCACTAACCAGCTGTCTGACCACATGAATGACTAATTCCGAACTGTGGTCAAGTAACAGCTCGACTACTCAGCTATCAAACGTGCTGCACAACACAGTGTGCTGGACTGCAACAACTGCTTCATAGCCCATGCCACCTGGATTGTTCCCATTAACTGCAGCTTTACTGAACTGCACCAGTGGGAACTCTCATGGCAGCATATCCTTCATCCCCATTCCACCCACCACTACCCCTGCCCCCTTCCTCCCTGTCTCATCCTTTTCTTGTCCCTGTCCTCCATTAGCCTCTATACCCTTCCCTGCTCCCACTCCAGCCTCACAAACACACCTATTCCCCAGCACACCTGTGTAGTCTTTTATCCTTCTCTGATGCCCTCCTCTTCCTTCCCCAGGTTCCCTCACAGCTGCCTGATGTTGCACTTAGTGGCTTACCACCCTGTCCCCATTGCATCTCTGCACACTCTCTTTGGCAGCACTACAGATCCCATACTGTTATGTCTCCCTCTGCCTGTCTTATGCCTCTTCAGTACCATACTCACCCCACCTGAAGTCACTACTCACTACAGTTGGGTATCAAGGCTCATAGAAACAGTATATTAGTTGTGCATACATGAATGTGTGCACATTTTTCTAGATCTGAAGAAAGACTTTGTCAGATATCTTAGTCTACTCTTAGATGTGTTTGTGTGCCACTCAGTGCCTCCTCTATGTGGTGAGTAGCAGTCTATCCCAATTTGTACTGTTGTTACACAGTACAGTAGAAAATTGAGAGCCTGTTTATATGTAACTGCACATTTACACAAACTTACATAAACTACTTAAGTAATATCTTTACTTTTACAGCAACAAAATAGCCAATTAGAATTAATTTACCACAACATGTAGCTAATAATAGCATTACAAAATGAAAAATTAATAAATGATTGTTGTATCATAACTGTGTGACTCATATTATTTGATAAGCAAACAACAGCCACTTATATTTTCTCAGATGATGTTTGTTGATATTTTCATGACTTTAGGAAAGTAAGAGATTACAGATGAAGGATACAAAATAATCTAATTTTAAGGCTCCTTAATAACTGTAGATTGTCTGCTTTTCGCAGTCAAATAAGCTGGCACATTGTCATGGTATAGCAAGATCCCATACAGGCACACTTTTGGCTGCACCTCAGGAATTCCATCAAAAAGTGAGAGAAGCTTACTTCAATCTCCATTGTACTTAAGTGTGATGAACTGGGGAGGTGGATTCTGAGGAAACTGTCAAAGAGAACAGTGAAGCAGAAAAGGGTATTCCCAGCTTGGATCCACAAGACAGCCCCGAATCTACGATATTTCCAAACTGCCCCCTCCCCCTCCCGCCCCCCTCGAGTGCTTGAGAAAGGATGTCAAAAATTGAAAAAAAAAAAGATGTTTCAGGAATATGTAAATTTTGTAACACACATCTTTCTCAAGAGGTTGACATATAATACATATGTTCAAAAATATGTAAAACATGTTATTTGGTGTGCCAAAGTGCAGTGCCATGCCTCTTCAAACAGCAGTCCTTCTATCACATCCTTGTATTTCTCTCTGTGGAATCCAAATGTGTGCATTTTGTAACGGAATCCATCAAACCTATATTCAGAACATTGGAAATTAAAATGGCCTATGGTGCCTCTCCTGCTCCCAGTCATCCGGTTTGATATTCTACTTACCCTAAAAAGCTCACAATTAATACTGTGTGGTATTATTTGTGCCTGAAGAATAAGAACTCTTCAGAAAAAGTACACTCTCTATGGCCTATTAGCTAATAGCTTTCTCTTCTGTGTGACATAAAATCAAACATAGGAAATGTAAAAACAGTAAGATAAGAGACAAGCAAGACAGTACAACATTTCTTCAGTCCTTTGGTCCCAGCATTTTTCTCTCTCTAATCTTGCTACAGCTTTACACGGTGTGCTTTCCTTTCTGAGAAAGAAAAAGTTCATCAAATGTTTTACTATGTCTTTTTCTAACACTGAAAAAGCTATTAATGGGAATAGACCCATGGTGTGGTTTCTCAATTTGATTTGTCTATTTTGTCACTGTCAGTTAGATAAAATGAAATAGGCCTCTTCTAATACTCCAGCAATTGTAACACATGCCAAATAATGGAGGCTGTTTTAGTACAAATGATCATTTTATCTGTCTCATTCACATAAATAACCTGACAGAATATAATCTATGAAGTACCAATATCAAACGCCTAATAGGCCTGCTACAAGCAAAACGTTTTATGGTAGGAATTAGTTTCACATTTCATTCATATGCTCCAGTTTCTCAAACATGAGATTGAAAAGTAGTTATAGTATGAAATTTTTATATCAATTTGGAGTTGTCATATTCTTCCATATAATTTGTGTGATGTCCCTACTTCTTCTCCTTCCTCTTTTTAACAACAATTTTGTCATCACTAATTCTGTTACTATTCCTGCCACTGTCAAAACTTGTCCTCTAGTTAACTTCACTATCCCTGCCAGAATCATCGGTTTAGTTATTCTGTGTTTATTCTCCGGTTGCACATTATTATGTGTTTGTACAACTCGTTTTCCGCACTGTTCCAAGAACAGAACTTACGCAACTGCTAACAGGGGACTGTACAACTGGCCCTTAATGGTGTAGCTAACCAGCAACAATTTTATGTAAAAATTTTGTTTTCTTGGGTACTCTGAATAGATAACATGTAATCTTTCTTGCCTGTTATTCTGGTTAGTCATTTATTTCTACTCTGATAGCCTGAATCTGTGAATTTCACTAATAATTATAATAATGCTTATCATTCGCACATTTGCACACCCAGTCAACCACATAAACAAACGGTGATTGATATCCACCCGTTCAGGTTTATTCAGCTCAGCCTGTATAGCTCCGGCCTCTTTTGTCTGTGGGGAAGTTTCTTATTTCTAGATGTGATGGAGATTCTTCTGCCAGAGACATCACATACACCATGCACACATTCAAAAATTAACTTATGATTCATTCAGAAATCAACTTAACATGTGTTCAAAAATCATATGAGTAATCAATAGATCAATATTCTTTCTCTTCAAGAACATGAATTTGGCACCCTCTGAAGTTACCACCCAGGGCAGATACCCCAGTCCCCCCCCCCCCCCCCCCCTCCAGATCCAGGTCTGCCTCCAGAACATACTGCATCTATGTAATCATTTGAAATATTAAATTAGACCTTGAAAGTATTGTCAGAAGGAAACAATAAATTTTACTGTCATGTGTAAAATTGTTCTAGGCATCATCAGCAACCATTGTGTAGTTGTACTTCAGCCAAATATTAGTATACTAATATCTGCAACACCTTGGATCTGTAAGATACTGATTATTGTGCAGTTTGCCGGACGGATTTGTGTTGGGAACCAGGTGCTCCTTCCCAACCATGGCTAACCGGGTGGGCATGTTTGACATTTACTTGCTTGTTGATTAAAATAAGATTGTGTAGGATTTGGCTCTTATGACAGGTCAACAATGGCAGGCAGTGAGCTATTTTAAGAAAAAAGTGTTATTGAGCCTTATATGTTCGTTGTTCAAATCACAAACTTAACCTTGTGGTGAACAATGCAATTGCAGCACTGGAAATGAGAATAATTTATCACTTTTGCATTATAGTGTACAGGGTTTAGGAAACAAAATAGATGCTTTTGAATCATTTATCACAGGACTATCTCCACATGTAGAACACCAGAAAACAGTGAACAACATTCAATATTTCAAATTAGAAGGCTACAACCTAGCTATGTTCTACTGAAGAACACACTATAAAGGTAGTGGTGTTGCCATCTACTTGAGAAAGTGTAAGTTCATAACCACCACGGAAAAAGTGCTATGGGGGAACAATTTATGTGTTGACAAAGATATTGAAATTGCAATTCTTAAAATCACATTTTGCACTGTTCCTTTCTATGTCATAGGTGAATATAGATCGCCCAGTGGAAACTTTGATGCTTTTCTGAAATCACTTGATGGAGTTTTAAGTAAATTAATGTCAGGCTGTAGAAATGTAAATCTTGTCATACTGGGAGATCTGAACATCAACACTTTACATGATGGTCAGGAAAGCAAACGTTTTACAGATTGTATCCTGTCTTATGGGGCTAAAGATCTTATTGAACTAGTACCCACCAGAATAGCTAAAACACATAGTAGTTCAATTGATCATGTCATCACAAATTATGACCACATCATCTCAACAAATTTAATAAATGGTCAGATCATTTAGGCCAAACACTAGTGCTAAAATGTAATACCAAATTCAAACCAAGAAAAATGTACAAGCACAGGTGAATATTATCTGTAAACAACATTGCTACAGTAAGACACAGTTTAAGCCAGGAATCATGGGAATCAGTTATGATTACCAATGGTGTCAACAATAAACGGAACATGTTCACAGAAATTATGGCTAAGCACTTAAATAGAGCCATGCCATTAAAAAAAGTGAGTATCCAGAAAAATCAACCTTCAAAATCAAAACCTGTGGCATTATATTATAAAACAAAAGATCTGAAAGAAAAAATGGGAAACATGTATAGCTTACACAGACTGACTAACTCAGAGTTACATAAAGAACTCTACAAGCAGTACAAATATAAGTACTGCAAAGAAGTCAGGAGATTAAAGTCAGAAAGAATCAGCCAACAGATACGAGGTTCAGATAATGTTTCAAAGACTTGCTGGTCAATTGTAAATAAAATCAGAAACAATGAAACAGAAACTAAAATTAATAATGTACAATTAACTGTGAATAATGAAGATATGTCTGATCCTCTTCTAGTCAGCAATGTTTTTAATAATTGCTTCATAGATACTGTCGTCTGCCCCTGGTAGCTGAGTGGTCAGCACGACGGAATGTCATACCTAATGGCCCGGGTTCGATTCCCAGCTGGGTCAGAGATTTCCTGTGCTCAGGGACCCTGGTGTTGTGTTGTCCTTATCATCATCATTTCCTCCCCATCGACATGCAAGTCGCTGAAGCGGCATCAACTTGTAAGACTTGCACCAGGCAATGGTCTACCTGATGGGAGGCCCTAGCCACAAGGCATTTTATATAGATACTGTCGAAAAAGGTGTCTCTATGAAACAGGATAAACAGCACTCATTTGAGTCCTGTACCAAACAGAACTGCAGTACACTACCTGCAGTAAGTACATATGACATTCTGCAGCTTATTGATAACCTCAGAAACAAAACATCAGCAGGATTAGATGAAATTTCTCTATATCTATAGGAGAAATGTAAACATGAATTAATGAAACCATAAGTTCATCTAATCAACTGTGTTCTCGAAGATGGTGTGTTCCCTGACAAGTTGAAACTGTCTGTAGTGAAACCAATACACAAAAAGTGGGAAATAAAGCAAGTACAGAACTGCAGACCCATTGCCCTAATCTCAACTTTTAGCAAACTGATAGAGAAAATAATATTAAAACAAATCTTGGAACATTACAACAATGCTCACATATTAAGTGATTTACACCATGGTTTCAGAAGAGGTCAAAGCACCACATAAGCAGCAGTACAATTTTTCCATGATGTACTTGAAAAATAAATGAAAAATCCCAAGCAGCCGGAGTATTCCTGGACCTCTCGAGGGCTTTTGATAGAGTACACCATGACGTGCTCTTATCAAAAATTGCAAAGATTGGTGTCACTGGAAAACTCACGCAATTGCTAGAAACATATTTGAAGGGTAGACAACAGTGCACAGAGATTATGTACTCTAATGGAGAAATACTGGAGAGGTGAAGTATAGGAAATATACATTTTGGTGTTCCTTGGGGCTCTATTTTAGGTCCAGTCCTATTCATATGCTATGTAAATGATTTCCCTAGTTCTTTTTGACAATAAGCAATTGATCACTTTGTATGCAGGTGACACATCTGGTGTCTACTATGCAGACAATGAGCCCAGTCTAGTTGAAGAGACATAAAACTTTATTGAAAAGGCAAGAGCTCTCTTTGAAAAAGAGAACCTGAAAAGTAAACATAGAAAAAACTAATATTATTCATTTTAAACCAAGGGATCCAAAAAGACAAAATACTGTGATTGATGTAATTCTACCAAAAATATGTACAGATTGTAAATTCTTGGCTTTATGCATAGATGATTGACTTTCATGGAAGCAGCATGCTGATTATGTCTGTAAAAAAAATATATATATATATAACACTCAGTCATTATGCATTAAGAAGATTATCACCATATCTTAATTCTGAAACCCTAATGACTGTATATTATGGATTAGTGCATCCTTTCTTGTCCTGTGGAATTGTACTGTGGGGTGGGACATGCCAAACTAATATGAAAAGAGTTTTCATACTGCAGAGGCGAGCCTTGAGGATCACAGAAAAAGTAAAACCAGGAACTTCTTGCAAAGTCCTATTCATTAGACACAATATTCTCACAGTTTATGCCATGTATATACAAGAAACTATATGCTAGTGAAAGAAGACACTAAGATCACAAAAAGAAACAAGAATATTCACAACTATGAAACAAGGCACAGAAAAGATTTTCATATGGTTAACAGAAGACTAACTTTAACAGCGAAACGCTCCTATGTCAAAGGAGCTGTTTTTTATAACTTGCTACCAAATGAAGTTAAGATATCGACTGGGACTACTTTTAAAAAGCAAGTCAAGCAGTGGCTTATCCAAAGATGCCCTTATAACTTAAATTTATCGTGAGTTACAGTGTAATAAGAAATAATTTAAACTAAAAAAATTGTAACTGTAAAAACTTTATACTTAGTTGAAAACATATACACATGTAAAATTATGTGTTATGAGCAATAAACTGAAATTGAATTGAATTGATGTTCTCAGTAATGACCAAGAGGAAACAGACCGAATAACTAGCAAATTACTCTGAAAAGCACAAACCACTGTAGAGGAACTGGAAATATAAATTGCTGTTCCATGCTTTGCTTGTAGGCAAAAATTCAGAAGCAATCTGACATTGAAAAGTGACAGCAGATACTGGTGATGTTTGCTGGTGATACCATACATCGAATCACTCATATCATCATTAAATATTCAATTTTTCCCAGAAAATACTCCAGCTTTTGCTCTAAATAAGCTACATCCCTTGAATATGAGCGAAACTAGTATAACAGTGTTTCATTAAAATGCAGAACTGTTTTAAAAAAATTATGGTTTGGATGGCATTGCAAGAGAATTGATTAAATTGTGTGCGTGAGTGTCTTTTTGTGTGTGAGTGCACGAATGCTCATTCCTGTGTGTGTGTGTGTGTGTGTGTGTGTGTGTGTGTGTGTGTGTGTGTGTGTGACATTATGATCTACACATCTGTATTAATAAGCTCCCTGACTGTGTGAGCTTAACATCAATACATGAAAAAATTTCAAGTCCAACAATGGAGAACTTCACATTCTCTGCTTTCCAAAGAGGTAATGTGATACAGCGGTATCTGCTACTTTCAATAATGTTCCTAGGCTGGACATAGTAATACAGTCTGACAGAAAAGTGTATTCACACTTTAAGTAACAAAAAGTATTACTTATGTGTTTATTTTACATTTAATAATTGTTCACACATGTTGTACAGCCTTCAGTTTAGCACATGGTTACTTTAAATGTTCAAAACGTTCACCGTTGGTAGCTATACACATATCAGAATGACAAGCAGTCATCAGTTCATATTACAGTGGAGACTGCTGCACATGTTGCTGTAATCTCCTGCCTAAGTTCCTCCAGTGTGCATGGCTTACGTCGATAGATGTTATCTTTCACAGTTCACCACAAGTAAAAGTCCGTAGGTCAATGGGCCTTCTTCATCCAATTCAATGCCCAGGAACATTGTCATCCAGGAAAGCTCATACGGCTAGGTAATACCTGGTGTAATTGATGTGTGTAACATTTCCAGGTACGCTTCTCCAGTGACAGTAGCATCAAAGAAGAAGGGTCCTACTAAGCCCCTAGATGATAGTCCACACCACACATGAACCCCTGGTAGATTGACCGCTTCATCCACATAAACATGCAGATTTTCCTGTGCACAGTACACACTGTTATGCTGAGTCGTGGTTCCATTATGTTTAAATTGTGTCTCATCACTCCACACTACGTTCATCACAAATAGTTCGTCATCAGCTGCCATTTGCTGATACCATTCACAAAATTGCATCTGGCGTTCAGGATTGTCATCATTAATCGCATGCAGTAATCATGGAATGTACACTTTCCACTTTGCAGCTTTCAGAATTCTTCATACACTTGTACTGCTAACCCCCACTTCATGTGCTCATTGCGTAGCAGACTTCTGTGGAAAATTATGAAACGTTTCCAACATGAGAGCCGGTGAAGCAGGACTTGTAGCTGTACGCTGTCTTCCTGATCTTCCTTTGTGAATATCACAAATTGTTCCATGCAATGCAAACTTGTCAATGATGCATTTAATTGTTAGGCAGGTTAGCAGTTCTGTTTCAAACTTCTACCTCCACTGACGTTGCACTTCATCAGCATTATCAAACTTGAAAAACCACTTCACAATACAGTTTCGTTGCTCGAATGTCAAGCGTGCTCCAGCCATCTTGTATTCTCAAATATCGAGATGAAAGTACTAACATCTGTTGAGCCAAAGACCATACTACAACACAATTGTAAATCAAATTTAATGACAATATCGATATCTCGACAGAGCCTGACAAATAGTGTATACATTTTTCTGGTGGACTCTGTAGTATGTTGCAACATGGTAACCCAACAACAAAATAAATCCCCCTAAGGTGAAATACAGTACATGTGATTCTGCACTGCACAAGGCCTGACCACATCATTAGAAATATTGTGTGGAGGTAAATTGATAAATGAAATAAAATATTCCAAATTCTTCAGTATTTATATTGTTTAGGAAGTAACTGGAAGTCATGCTATTACAGATCTTTTTAAACATTTAAGATCTGTCACTTTTAAGTTAAAGATTTTGAAAGTGAAAATGTTAAAAAGTTGATTTAATTTTCCTATTTTTATTCAGAAATGTTTTACAGTATCATACTCTGGGCACCTCATAATTGAGAAAAAAAAGTGTTCATTGCACTGAACCATGTATGAAGGTCAATATGTGATTTCCTTTCTTCTAGTCTTTTCCGAAGTGTCTGAGAAAGTGGAACACGATAGAATACTAATTCTTTAACCTAACAGAACTTTGTCACTGCCTCACAGGTTGAAGTTCATGCAGCACTCTTTACAGAAAAAGCAATATAAGTCCTCACAAATGAAGTCCTGGCAGAGCTGAATAAGAAAAATTAACTTGTTGGTATTTTTGTGACCTTGCTAAAGGACCATAAAATGTTTAGGCATTAGTGACATCCCTCTTGTACCAGTGGAGTCTTACCTTTACAACAGACAGCAGGCGATCACACTGTCAAACTGTATCACAAGAGATTAACTAATTGTGGAATGAGCTTATACAAACTGCGAAGTACCACAAGGATTTGTATTGAGACCCCTCTTGTTCTAAACATATATAAATGGTCTTAAAATGACTTTAAAATGTGGTCCAAAACGTAATTTTTTTCTCATGACAAATCAGACTACTTAAGACCCCAAACTTTACCTTAGCAAACAAATTTCAGATGATAGCTGAACAGGACTACAAGTGGTTCACAGCTAAAACAGTTTAAGTTGCAATCTCATGAAGACTCATATTGTGCAATTACACACCAGAAAAAATGACCTACTAGTGACAGAAGTAAACTCTAAATGAAAGTCATTGTGGAAAGTTCTTTAGGATTTAGTTGGATAACAAGCTAAGCTGGGGTCCATATATAGAAGGATTAATAAAGAAGCTCAGTTCAGCGTGTTTCTTCTCTTACAAGCATCTCTCCTTGTGTTGACCTTAAGGCAAGAGTATAGCCTTGATAGCCTTGTTTAACATATTTTCACTCCCTGTTGTTTATCTGCGTGGCAGTGTAACTAAAGCAAATAATCTGTTTGCTCACCAGAAGCAAGCAGTAAGAAAATTGTGCAATGTAGACAACTGTACATTTTACAGGATCTTGCAATTTTTATAAACACTTAATGACTTTTGTTGCTGATAAGAAACCTGTTTCAGATGAATGTGATGTACACAATCACATTAAAGACACAAAAATAATTTTTGTATAAACTTAGCCTTGTCTTCTTGTGTGCAGAGTGGAGTTATGTACACTGGTGCAAATGTTCTATTCATCAAGTTTGAATCTGATGTAAAGTAAAAAACCATACATCCCAACCAGTCAAATTTAGATTCAAGGATTGAAAAGTTCTGTTAGTTACAAGGCAGGTAGCAGTGTTCGCTGAAAAGCTGCATGATAGGTGGTAGTGTACTGTGAATTGGACTCAGTTCTTACAGGTATAGCAAACTATTTTTTTTTAAGAACATCATTGTAACCAAGTAAATACTGAATTAACAACACAAAATAAATAAGCTATTTTTATATCTGAAATGACAGCAATTTTTTTCCAAGTTGCAGTTTTCTTTTTAATTTGCTTGGTTAAATTCAATTGACATATGCATCAAGTAAGCACTAAGCAGTATAGTTAAGCTAATACAGTATACAGATCACGCAGTATAGTTACCAGTTTTTTGCTAATATGATATACAGATACAGTTCCCATCATTTGCCTGTCTTTTGTTAACCACCACTATCTGATGAAAAGTATTCAGACAATCCTATATCAATTGAAATTGGCCACTAGATGTTATGAGAGGGGGGACCCATGAATACAAAAGGATACATATGATACTGTGTCCTTCTGAATTATGATGAAATGTAGGTGCATGCATGTCCAAAGGAACAGGCACTGTGACGACTACAGGTGTTATGAGATAAATTAAATGTTTTTGCAACTGCAAATATGGACAATGAACACCTGCAGAATGGAATGATGACAATAAACATTTGTGCTGGATCATGTCTCAAACCCGGATTTCCAGCTTGTTGTATATGGTCACCTTACCATTTGGCTATCTGTGCACAACTCACAGTCAGACCCAAACTTCCATATGTCATCAACCATCAGTCTATGACCTGTACTCATACATCCATTATGTATATTTCTGCACAGGTAAGCCATTTTGCTTGAAAGTCACTCGCTCAATGTCAGTGGATAAATATGATATTGCAGTTTCCAGAATGAGATTTTCACTCTGCAGTGGAGTGTGCGCTGATATGAAACTTCCTAGCAGATTAAAACTGTGTGCCGGACCGAGACTCAAACTCGGGGCCTTTGCCCTTGGTGGGCAAGTGCTCTACCAACTGAGTTACCCAAGCACGACTCACGCCCCGGCCTCACAGCTTGGTAGAGCACTTGCCCGCATGCATGTCCAAAGGAACCTTGCATTAGAATTCAGGATAACACAGGCACTGCAATATCATATTTATCTGACAACATCAGGCAAGCGACTTTCAAGTACAATGTCTCGCCTGTACAGGAATATACATAATAGATGCACGAGTACAGGTTGTAGGCACATGGTTGACAATATATGGAAGTTTGCATCTGGCCATGAGTCATGCATAGATAGCCAAATGGTAAGGCAAATGCTCACAATAAGGAGAGAAATTTGGGTTCAAGTTCTGGTCCGGCACAAATTTTCCTTGTGTCATTCCATGCTAAAGCCGATGGTTGTCAATATTTGCAATTGCAAATACACGTAATGTAGAAATATAAAGGGAGCTGGGGTGCATTGTGTTGTTAAGAGAGAAGTGCTGACAGCATGCTGGGTCAGTCAGGAGACATCAGTAACTTTCAATATGGACTAGTCCTTGGATGTTGCTTGAGTAACAAATCCATCATGGACATTTCAGCCCAAGTTGGCTGTTGGTCACATGATTATGAAATGGAAATGCAAAGGAACAACCCCAGCTAAACAAAAACCAGACAGACTAATGGACAAAGACCATCAAGAATTATGGAGAGTGGTGGCAGATATCACTCATGAGCTCCAATGAGCTACAAGCAGGCCATCTGGTACAAAGACTGTGATAGGCAGTTACAAAGAATGGGGTACAGTTGTTGAGTGGATTATCATAAGCCATACGTTTTTGTAGTCAGTGCAAAGCAACACTTGAGGAACTGTAAAGAGCAAAGGCACTGGACATTAGATGACATGAAAAGAATGAGTTGGAGTGAAGACTCATTAGCAATATGCAGTTCAGCTGGAATCTGAACAATGGAAGATGAAATTTCTGTGCCATATCATTTATCTCCTTTGGCACGATTGTGAGAATTCCGTTATACCTTATGGCAGATAATGAATGTTTAATTTTCTCACAGAACTTCTCCTTACATATCCCCATGCTACAGGTGCAAAATATGAATGGTTGATGGATCTCAGAAATTTGCCCTATGAGCCTATCTTATTCTCTTTAACTATTCAGTGAACTATTGCCCTTGTTACTCAGTAGGCTACAATATTCCCTGCTGATAGACTTCTCTTATAGATATCAATTATTGCACAGAAATATTATTTGTTCCATCTCCATCTTCTATGGTGACCTGGATATATAGGTGCATCAGTAGCAAAATTGATCAGGCATGGACCCAGGATTTTGTTCTATGGGAGGTGGCACAATTTGCTAGTTTCTCTCATCTCTCCCTCCCCCACTTTCAATGAGACACACATGCCAATGATTATGATAATGATAATGATAATAATAACCAGACATAATGTCTGAGAAAGGAAAGAAATAATAATAATAACCTGTTTATATCCCTTTTAACATAGCTTCAAAGAAACTGAAATTAAGAAATTAAGAGAAATATAACATTTGAAAAGCATTAGTCTAAAAATTTTAGAAGTATGTGCGTCATGCAGTTGATTTTAGAACTATGTTAGCAACAAACTCTCATATGTCTGACAACCTCAGAGTTTACATGGTATAAAACTGAGGAGCACATTCACAATTATTGCTATTTCATTTAGCACTATGACTGTGAACTCATGTCTGCAGACTATGACCACAGGCCCAAAAACTGTCACACGTTTGTTATTGGTTATAAGTATGGTCAGTCTGTAAATAGCTGGCTTTATCTAGGTGGAATATTCTTCTCAGGCAGGCAGGGTACAAGCCCATCCACATAGGCAAGAAGCTGAAAAATATCCTGTGATAAACATTGCTTGTAATTTGACAATGTAGTTTTTCATGGCAGCATTCTTTAAAAAAAAAAAAAAAAAAAAAAAAAATGCTCTACGAAGTTCTTGCCATGTCAGATTTGTATTCATTCTCGAGAATTCAATGACTTCCTCCATCTACATTGTCTGGAGCTTCCAGTAAGCCATTACATACTTCATTTAGGTGGATAAATTATGTCAAGGAGTTGTCACAAAGTCCTATATGCTGTCAGAGATTATGTTGATGCCTATGACTGAAGAATGGTAGCAATGCTAATTTTGTAGATGGCAGATGACAGCTCTTTGCCTGTATCCATGTACTACTGTAGATGTAGCCATTACCCTGGTTAAAGTTGACGTTAGACAGTCTGATCTCAACAGCTTCTTTGATGACAGAATCCCAGAAAATAGATGCATGGGGTAATATTTCTGTTTCATCAAACATAAATCATATGTTTGTTCATGAGGCCATGTTCGGCATCAGCAGATTTGTCAAAATCTGTGACAATTAAAGTGGCATTGGTGCTTACTGCAGAGTTTATTTGTATTGACTGACCAATGTGACTGCTATTACATTCACAAGTTATTTAACAAATCCCCAGAATACCTCTCGTAATTTTCTTGGATGGTCAGAAATAGGCAGACATGATATTTGTTTCATTTTATATCATATGAACAAAAACTGACAATTTCCCAGTAACAATATGTACGATGGTGGGGAGACATATGAAGAGACTGATGGCAGAGAGCAAGTGTGTAGTAGTGCTCCTGCTAAGTACTCTGTAATGCATCAAAAGGCATAGTTATAGCTAAGTGAGGTTTTCAAAAGCTCAATCCTTGGGGCATGTGGTAATGGAGCCTAACAGCACTTTGTGACTTAAATGCATAACTGTCAGAGGAACTATCTAACTGTAGAGATCCCCATTGTTTATGACCTCATCTGGAGACAGTTTAATGGAACACTTAATTACTTATGTGGTGATGAGTAGTCTTCATCATTCACAGATATAGCTACTTTGTCTTTAGCTCATTCCCATTGAATTTATTTTTTCTGTGAAGCCTTTAAGCACATGGAGATGGGAGGGGGTTGCCTTTCACATGGATTCCCAGGAGACATAAACATACTGACCTATGTTTGTTAAGTGTCTCAGTTTTTCCACATGCATCCTGAACCTGTTTGCACCTAACTGTCGTATAAAAACCATATTAGCACTCAGATTTTATTTTATATCTTTTCCTCATATAAGTTGAGATTAGGTAATTTTAATTTATTGGTGGATTGTTTGAAGGATTGGCTGGCTCCTTGATGCAGACTTCAGACTTTATGCCGCCATCATTAGAAGGGTCATCAGGCAAATCATCAGGAAAACATGATCTGGCAGCTGAGTCATTCCACTTCAAAGGGACCAATATTAAAATGTGTCCCCACTCGACCCCCTCCAAATCTAATGAAATTTGGTGTGAAGATTCTATATGGTCTTTGATGGGTATATACCAAACCTTAGTCCAATATCTTCAGAGAGGCTATTCATCTCCACATCACATATGAAGATGCAAATGTGCCAAGTTTGCTAGGCTTTTTTAAAAGTTCTAGGAAACATTTGGTCATTTGCTTTCATATGCACAGAGAAATTCTTGTGCCGAATCACACCATGACTAAAATTAGGGATTTAGCCACACCTAAATATGGATAAAAGCTGCTAAAGTGGCTAAAAAATTTGTCGCACTATTCTGAGAGCCAAGGTTTCACTGACCACTGCTAATTTTCATATGAACCAATCACACCAAAACATCAGAGGGTTATTTCTACCTATGTTGTCTATACGTAGATCAAATTTAATTAACATTGGATGCCTAGATGAAAAGATATACATCTTCAAAGTTGGCCAAAAGTTTCTGCGTGCAAATATTAGGGTATTTTTGGGGGGCAATATCTCAACTGTCTTCTTCAATCCTTTTTTTCTTATCACAGTAAGAAGAGCATGCTGTAAGCTTTTAAAGTTATATTGTTTAATTTCTGTATCTTGCATATTGATGAATAAGAATACCTATCAAAAGTAGGGAAAATGGATTACTGATAAATACAAAAAATTAATAGAATTTGATGTTGTAAGTCAAATAACGTGTAATTGTAGTGTCTTTTATAATAGTATAAGATTTGCCTGTGGTTTAGGGAATGTAACTATGCTAATAAGAAGTGTTTTTACATTATTTTACAGCGTAGAATATAAATATAATAAAATTTCAGAAAATGCTCATAAGATTATAAAATCTAGAAGATCATAATGGAACACTATGTTGCTTTAGAATGTTTTAACCTTACAATGCATGGTGATGCATTGTCACTCAGTTTCCATCGACATTATAAAGCAGCAAAAGTTTTTAAAGTCTCTGTCCTCACAGCAATGGTAAATTGCTGAATCACCACTTTTAATTGTTGCTTTCAGTGTTGCCAGTTTTCGTGATGTCAGTCTTCTGTGCGGTGTAATCTTTGGTGTTGACATTGTACAACCTTAGTGTTGAGTACCGAGTGTTTGAATAATCAATAATCATTGTTGTAGCTGAAGGTAAGCACTAAAGCAATATGTTTTGATACGCTAATTTTTATATTTTATATACAAACAATTCTGAATCTGCTACGCTTCAATCCAGGATATTCATGATCTTTCAAAATTGCTTGTTAAGGGTTAATAAACTATTGTATAAAATGAACCAAGAGACCCTTGCACCCTGCTACTTCGGTGGATCAGATGGAGTTGATTGTCATAAGCCATTACCTTTCTATTATGGAAAACGTCAACTACAATCAGTTAAGGAAATGTTACCAGTGGACAAGGAGCTTCTACGATGTAGGTCTGGACTTGATTTTACTGAAGGTGCCCAAATTTGGCCATACCATAATGCCTTGTTGATGACAAAATTTCAGTTCCTGCAGAAGACTTGCTGCAACCTGTTTGGTAAAGAAAATCATGTAGTGAAGAAGGCTTTAACATCAGTAACCGTTGCAATGTCTGACAGGTTGAATTACTGACTAATGAAGTTTTTAAACCTGGTCAGAAAATTTGTACCAAATGTGGATATGAAGTGGCCTATCCCACCAGGATAAGCAAGTATCACCATCTTCTGAAGACAAGGATGTTGTTGAGGCTTGCTTTACTGCTAATACTTCATTACCATCAACTGGAAAGTCACCATTAAAGCTTCAACGGATCAGCAAAAAGGATTCAATGGGATACATAAAGCACAAAGTTCTGAAAGCCCAAGGCAGCATTACTAAGGTAATTGCCACAGCTGCTGGTGTTAGCCAAGTAGATGTTGCTCAAATGCAAATGGAAGAGTACCAGAAATGTACCGGCATAGACATCTTAATTGAAGAACTTAAGATTAAGCTTCAGACTTCAGGCAATTCCAGTAAAGTTGAAATTTTGACCCTGGCACCAAATACACTCCTGGAAATTGAAATAGGAACACCGTGAATTCATTGTCCCAGGAAGGGGAAACTTTATTGACACATTCCTGGGGTCAGATACATCACATGATCACACTGACAGAACCACAGGCACATAGACACAGGCAACAGAGCATGCACAATTTCGGCACTAGTACAGTGTATATCCACCTTTCGCAGCAATGCAGGCTGCTATTCTCCCATGGAGACGATCGTAGAGATGCTGGATGTAGTCCTGTGGAACGGCTTGCCATGCCATTTCCACCTGGCGCCTCAGTTGGACCAGCGTTCGTGCTGGACGTGCAGACCGCGTGAGACGACGCTTCATCCAGTCCCAAACATGCTCAATGGGGGACAGATCCGGAGATCTTGCTGGCCAGGGTAGTTGACTTACACCTTCTAGAGCACGTTGGGTGGCACGGGATACATGCGGACGTGCATTGTCCTGTTGGAACAGCAAGTTCCCTTGCCGGTCTAGGAATGGTAGAGCGATGGGTTCGATGCCGGTTTGGATGTACCGTGCACTATTCAGTGTCCCCTCGACGATCACCAGTGGTGTACTGCCAGTGTAGGAGATCGCTCCCCACACCATGATGCCGGGTGTTGGCCCTGTGTGCCTCGGTCGTATGCAGTCCTGATTGTGGCGCTCACCTGCACGGCGCCAAACACGCATACGACCATCATTGGCACCAAGGCAGAAGCGACTCTCATCGCTGAAGACGACACGTCTCCATTCGTCCCTCCATTCACGCCTGTCGCGACACCACTGGAGGCGGGCTGCACGATGTTGGGGCGTGAGCGGAAGACGGCCTAACGGTGTGCGGGACCGTAGCCCAGCTTCATGGAGACGGTTGCGAATGGTCCTCGCCGATACCCCAGGAGCAACAGTGTCCCTAATTTGCTGGGAAGTGGCGGTGCGGTCCCCTACGGCACTGCGTAGGATCCTACGGTCTTGGCGTGCATCCGTGCGTCGCTGCGGTCCGGTCCCAGGTCGACGGGCACGTGCACCTTCCGCCGACCACTGGCGACAACATCGATGTACTGTGGAGACCTCACGCCCCACGTGTTGAGCAATTCGGCGGTACGTCCACCCGGCCTCCCGCATGCCCACTATACGCCCTCGCTCAAAGTCCGTCAACTGCACATACGGTTCACGTCCACGCTGTCGCGGCATGCTACCAGTGTTAAAGACTGCGATGGAGCTCCGTATGCCACGGCAAACTGGCTGACACTGACGGCGGCGGTGCACAAATGCTGCGCAGCTAGCGCCATTCGACGGCCAACACCGCGGTTCCTGGTGTGTCCGCTGTGCCGTGCGTGTGATCATTGCTTGTACAGCCCTCTCGCAGTGTCCGGAGCAAGTATGGTGGGTCTGACACACCGGTGTCAATGTGTTCTTTTTTCCATTTCCAGGAGTGTAGCTCAACTACTGAAAAAAGTCTAAATAATTTGCTGTTTCAACTAAAATGGTGAAGAAGCCTAGGAAACTAAAGATGTACGATGGGATTTTGTCAACACCTGCAAACCCAAAAGGGAAAAGTTCAGTGCTGAAGTAAAACAAAATGTCCTCACCTTTCTAAAGACGAGTTTTCTTGTTTATGTCCTTGCAAAAAGGACTGTGTTGCAGTAACAATAAATGGGGAAAATATTCACAAGCAGAATTGTAAGCTGAAAGATATCTTCAGTGCTTATTGTAAGCAATATGGAAATCAACTGAAATTCTCTAAATTTTATGAGCTCAAGATGAAATGGTGTACTGCAGTAGGTGTTTCTGTATCACATTCAGTATGTGTATATGCAATTCATCAAAATGTCAAAGTAATGTTGGCTTCAGCAACATCCAACCTAGATGACTACAAGAATTTGACAAAAAATCACTGTATGCAGTTTGGAATCAAAAGATTGTGTGATGCAATGTTGTGAGTAATGTCCAGGAAAAATGCAACTAGAGGGTTTTCTTGAAGATACTTTTAAAGACGATGACTCTGAAGAAATAGTGGAATACAAGCAATGGTCCATACTGACAGAGACTCATTAGAGACATGTCAGAGAACTGTTGAAGACTTCATGGAGGTACTGATTTTGAAAATTATCGGTTAAGACACCATCACTTTGTGTCGAAACACCAAAGTTTATACCTTAAGCAGCTAAAAAGAAATCTTGTAGAAAATGAATTAATTATATTGATGGAGTTTGCTGAGAATTATTTATTTGTTGTTCAAGATGCTGTGCAAGGATTTCATTGGGTGAATAGTCAGGCTACATTACATCCATTTGCTGTCTATTTTGGTGGCAAAGAATGTCAGAGTATTAGCATTTGTATGATCAGAAACTGTCTCCGTCATGATATCAGTGCTATTCATGCCTTTCAGATAAAGTTAATAGCATATTTGAAAACAAAGGTTGAAAACATTAAGGACAATTATTAATTTAGTGATGGTTAAGATGCTCAGTATAAGAACTTAAAAAATTTCATCAATTTATGTCTGCACAAAAAGGATTTTGGCATCACAGCCGCAGGGAATTTTTTTGGAACAAGCCATAATAAATTGCCTTGTGATGGCATTGGGGAACAGTTAAAAGACTAGCAGCCCATGCTAGTCTGCAGAGCCCCTTAGGTAACCAAATATTGACCCCATACGATTTGTTCAAATGATGGTATTCCAGGTATAAAGTTTTTTATGTACCAAAAGAAGAGATTGGAAAAAATCAGCCTGATCAAGAAACAAGGTTTCCATGGGACATACAATATCTGGAACAAGAGAAAATTGTCAATTTAAGCAAATTAATTGTAATGAGCTCTGACCAAGCAGAGTTTCCAGTGATGCTACAGAATTAAAGTTCATGCCTTTGAAGCAGATAAAGAAATTCCAGCAATCTCAATTACAAGTTTACAGCCAGGACAATATAATGCATATATGTGTGACTCTTTTTGGTGGGTTGGAAGCGTGTGTGAAGTTTCACATGAACAACAAGATGTCCTCATCAGCTATACGCATCTACACGGCTTGCTCATTCCTTCCACTGGCCAACTGCTAAAGACACCTACTGAATTTCTGAGCAACATATTTTCATGATTTTAGAAGCAACATCAACATCATCATCATGAGGACAATACAGTTATCCACAATCTGTCCTTGACAAAATTTAGAACTGTTTAACCAAAAATGGAACTGACTCTTTAGTCATTTTTCCATCTTCTCAAAGTGCTAAAATAATAACTTATGTAACATATTCTTACTCATCAATATGCAAGATCCAGAAATTATACAATATAACTTTGAAAGCTTGAAGCATGCTCTTTCCAGCTGTGGCAAGAAAAAAAAAAGGATTGTACAAGACACACTTGAGATATTGCCCCCCAAAAATATCTTAATATTATATTTGCACGTACAAAATTTTGGCCAATTTTGTAGATGCATATCTTTTCATTTAGGCATCCAGTGTTAAACAAATTTGATCCACATATAGACATCACAGGTAGGAAAAACACTCGGTAGTTTTGGTGTGCTTGGCTCATATCAAAGTAGCAGTGGACAGTCAAACCATTGGCTCTCAGAATAGTGACAAATTTTTTAGCCAATTTGGAGTCTTGTATCTATGTTTAGATATGGCTAAATCCGTAATTTTTACCATCGTATGATTCAGCATAACAAGGTGTCTATGTAAATTAAAGCAAATGACCAAACATTTTCTAGAACTTCTAAAAAAGCCAAGCAAACTTGGCACATTTGCACCTTTGTGATGTCAAGATCAGTAGCCTCTCTTTAAAAGCCTCTAAAAATTCAATCGCTGAGGATACTGGACTCACATTTGGTATGCAGCCATCCAAGACACCAAATTGCATTAGGTTTGGAAATGGGTGAGTGGGGACCCCTGGTCCCCTTGATGTGGAATGACCCAGCTTTGATATCATTCTTATTGGATTGCTGTCACTGATTTGTTTTCATTTTGCATACCCAGTAACATGGCAAAGTGGTTAGCACACTGGACTCGCATTCAGGACGATGATGGTTCAAACCCACGTCTGGCCATCCTGATTTAGGTTTTCCATGATTTCCCTAAATTGCTTCAGGCAAATGCTGGGATGGTCCCTTTACAAGGGTATGGCTGACTTCCTTCCCCATCCTTCCCTAATCTGATGGAACTGAGGACCCCACTCTTTGGTCTGCCGCCCCCCCCCCCCCCCCACCAGCAAATCAACCAACCAACCAATCATTTTGCAGATTGTATATCAGATATTTTTCCACTTTGTTTTACTTCTGTTCATCTGCCTCCCAGCAACATGAACCCATGTTTATGGTTCACTTCTTTGGCACTGGGCTTTCTGCTCAGGATGAAACTGTAGGCTTGTTCATGGATACAGTTATCCAGTTATCATGTATCATTAATACTTGTCACTGTCTGAATGTCAGTTCTGGTCTTCAAAATGGGCTGCTTTATTACTGAGGTGAATTACTTTAAAAGTAGGGAGCTGTGTAGCTTACATTAAGTAAGCTGTATTACAGCCTCTTCTTCCTTCAACAAAGGCCAGGCATTTCCTGACACATATTTGAATGATGTGAGTATATCCTAAATATTTTTTGCTCTTAAGAGCTTGCTTTGTTGGGCAACTCATGCTGTCTCACTGGGAGAGTCCACTTTGCTGACTCTCCATTGACTTATTGAACTGTTCAACTCCTTCCAATGGTGACTATTTTTCAAAAGTACCATCATTTGAGGTTACTTTGCTCCAGTCTTATACAGATTCTTTAAGAAAATAGTTTAAAAACAGGGGTTCCTTAATGTTTTTATTTCTCAAAATGATTTGATTAGTTACAACAGTATTTTGCAAAGTAATCTGTATTTATATCTCTTAAAATAACCTTTTATTTCTATTTTTTATTGTTTTTAAAAAAAGTGATGCAAAGTTTCCTTGCCCTAGGGATACCTTGCACCAGATGCTAAATTTCATTAAAAATGAGGATTACAGAGGTCTGGAGTTATGTTTGACGATGGAAATGAAAGGGAATAAAGCAATTACTAAAGAAATAAGGACGACAGGGTACTGGAGCAATGATTGACCATCAGAATTAAGAAAAAATAACAATCTTGTCAGCAGAAATAAATTTTATTACCAAAATAGTTTAACAAATTGAAGATTTAACACAAAATGTAGCCTATATTGTGATTTAATAGGTCTAATATCCTTAAAGCTGTGGTATGGAGATTAAGCCATGTTTGCTTATCTGTTTTGGAGGCTGAATGCTGCAAATTATTTCATTGAAGTCATACTTCATTTCATCTTTCAGCATTGGCCACTTCCATGATTTCTTAGACTTTTGCATTGAACTTATTGTAGCTCCATCATCGCTTACATCAGTAATTAATCCAGGAAAATATTGCCCCTCATATTTGAAGATCACATACTGGCCCACCAAGTGCACAACTTCACCAAATTCTGGACTTTTCTTCTTCGGCCTGGTCAGTAATTGGGTTTCATCCAGTTCAAACTCTACAGGTGATAGTGAACTGACTTGAGATCTCAGATAATCCTCATCTTCAGAAGAATCTCTGAGAGAGATGGCATCAGAATCTTCTCCTGAACTACTATCTTGGTTTTTGTGACTTCTTCTGTATTTCTTGAAAACCTTTTTCTGCATTACTACCACACTTTTACCAGGTGTGACTGAAAGCTTCTTTCTTCCTCTGTTACTGGCAACACCGGTAGTCCATTCAGTTCTCTTATTCTCAAAGGATTCAATGAAAGAGTCTTGTACTGCATATTTGTCACAAGTTCGTGACGGAAGACGGCAAAGAATTTCATCAACATTGATTGGATAAATGCTGCACTTTTGGAAACCTACCATTAGGTTCTTTGCTGAGTTCTTGCCAACTATATCCATTAATCTCTTTAACAGAAATGGGAAATGCTGTTTCTGGACTTAGGGTGCGATTTGTGCTTTTACCAGTGGGGGGGATGTCTGAGGGGATTAGTAGAATTATATATGTTACTAGCTCCCAGATAGCACAGTAAGCCGGTTTCAAACTTGTTTCCAGATGTAAAGTTCAAGTATATAAGCTTGATCAAAGCTGGAATATTCAGGCCTGTTAGTTGGATATAAGCTTGAAACAAACATCAAAGTTGGCAGAGTTCAAGCTATATTTCAAGCTTGACTTATCAAGTTTGGCTCCAGCTGTATCTACACACGTGGAATACAGCCTGGTATTTACAGTCTATTTTAAACTACATAATTATTAATCTGAATTTATTGAACCTAATTAATTAAATAAATATCACAATTGAAATGGTCTGAAAAAAATTATCAAGACATGTATGTTTAAAATTTTTTATTTTCAAAGTGTTTAAAATTGTTTTAGTTTAAAATTTAATTATTCTGAAGCCCCTCCAGGCCCAGCACACAGACCAGAGCAGGATCAAATATCGCTGACTTCTGCTGGTATAATGATCCTGTAACAGGTAAAAGAAAATGTTAGCCATACCTAAACATAAAAAATGTAAAAAGTTGAAACTGATCAACCTAAATATAATTTATGCCCCAGATTAGCAAAATAACTTCAAACTCACTGATGTAGTAAGAATAATTAACTAGTATAAACGTCACTGAGGAAGCAGCTGCTTCTGGTGACTTCATTCCAAAGAGTTTTTAAAGTAATTTTAAATAACTTTTTGTTTGAAATTTTTAAAGTAAAGATGACATTTGCGTAATTTTGCGATGACTTTGTGAAGAAGCCACACATCACTATTTCTAACAGTTTCAGGGCCAATTAATCTGAATTATTAAGAAACAATTACTTGAAATCATATACACCTCATACTGTAAGCTTATAAGGAAACTACCGTTTAGAAAAATGTAGACGTTTTATTCTATCCACAATTATTTTTTGGTGAGTAAAACTGAATCAAAATGAAATAAAAGATGAAATCGTAATGAGTTTAAGAAATTACCAGTTCAGTGGAACTGAAACATAAAAGAACAAAAAATGTTCTCCTTGTCATGTTTTAATATTGCCTTTTATTAGATTTCAGCCACATTACAAATAACAATAAAAGTAAGATGTACCAGTAGGCCTTGCAGTATTTTTTTCACCTAGGGAACAACAAAATTAAGAGCAATTGAAGACCAGTCAAAGCTACACAAATAAAAAAGACTGACACCTATGTAGTGACTGGTTCTTGATGCACATTTTCCCGTTCACCATGTCATTACTTTTGTATTCGCAAAGAAACTTTTCACACTTCACGATTATTCATTCACGGTGTGGCGCATGCGAGTATTTACAAGTAAACAAATGTAATAGGGTGATGTATATAAAAAGGCGAGATTTTAAAAGGGTAAAATAACATTAAGTTTTAATTTATTGGTGCCACGTACTAGAGAGCTAGTTTAAAATGACCTCTTTTTGCTGAGCAACTTGTAATATGTTTTCTTAGCTGGTAATCCATTTCACTTTCTTTATGTTATGTAATAATATTTAACATTTGTAATAATAACGTACCACTAGAGAAAAATGCACCAGCGTACCTGTAATACACTATATATCTTCTTCAGACCCGGTGTAGCAGTAAGGCAGGGGACGCCACACACTTTCTGAACTATTTTCCAGTATAAAACAAACTTCACAACAGTCAACAATCATTAACGCACGTTACAAAAATAAAATGGCCATAAACCTAGCAGAGTCAGTGCAAGGCTTATAAACGCTTGTGGCGCTTCCCGTGGACATCTATGGAAGCTATGCTGCGCGCGCGTCTGCTGTACAGGCGTCCAGGAAAATTAGTTTATTTCAAGCTTGGGAAAATTATTTTAATTCAAGCTAAATTTTTACAGCTTGATGTAAACTGTGTAACAGGTTGACTTTTCAATCTTGAATTTTCAACTGAACCTAAACTCAATATCCACCTTGAAATAAGCTGTGTAACAGGTTGATTTTTCAATCTTGAATTTTCAACTGAACCTAAACTCAATATCCACCTTGAAATAAGCTTGAGTGCTAGCTGGGCTTGGACCGTGGTGTTACGCATGGTTAAACAGCTATTTATAAATAGATGTTAATGCCGAAACTCACTATTGACGCGTATGCACTATCAGAAAAGCCATCCCTTGTTATGTCTTTAAAAGTACATTATAGGTAAAGCTTATTTACAAAATTATCTACATACGGGTACAGATATACGAGGGGAATTCAAAAAGTAGAGGCGCATTTGTGAAAAGTTGTATTTATTCTGATGATAGAAAACTGAAACATATTAATAGTATTATTAAAAACTTTCAGTGTTCGGCTCCACAAATTTAAATTATATGTAAAGTTTTACTCCAATGTGTGGGAAATAAACATCCCAGGTTGGGATGCATAAGCTAAAACCAGAGGAGGGGATGGCCTGATGCAGAGGGGGAGAAATCCCCCCCATCCCCCCCTGCAAATCGCACACTGTCTGGAAGACAGTGTCTTTGAAACTTTGCTTGCTACTTTTCCACTCTGTAAGGACCTGTCTCCAGGCCACTTTCATGGGCCCGAAGAAAGAAGCGTCCAAAGGCTGTGTAATGGGAGTGCTGTTTGCTGGTAGACAGATGAACTAAATATTATTCTCACCACAGAGCTCTAGAACATAAGTTGTCAAACGTGAGGACAAATTGTCACGGATTACTACTTTCTTTCCTTCGAGCTTTTTCAGTCTTGGTACCATCAACTTGGTGAACCACTCGCTAAATGTATTACTGTCAAGCCATCCACTAGGGCTATGTGAGTAAAGGCAGCCAGTGGGCCCATTTTCTGTCCATGTAGACTGTAGATGTGCTGATTTGTAAACAACAAATGGAGGCAAAACTTCTCCCTCAGCATTGCCAGCTAACATTACAGATATGCTGCTCTTGGAGGAATTACAGATGTTTTCTGAATATTTTGAACCTCTTTTGGTGAGTACTTCCTTTTTCCCTGGATCGTCGGTTAGGTTGGTTTCATCAAGATTCCATATATTATTAGCTGGCACATCTTTCAGTTCAACTTACAAATGTTAAATGTATTCTCTGAGAACACGCTCATCAACTGCAGCTCTACTCCTTTTAATGTTGGTTGCAAAACGTACAGAAAGTCCAGGGTGGCGTTTGGTGAAGCCCAAGAACCATTCATAGCCTGGATAATTGTCTTTGAATCCAGGAACTTTACATCCCTGTCTGGCAAGGTATGACTTCACAATCATTCGGAGTTCCATTGGAGTAACAGGGAACCCATGTTTACTCAATTGCAAAACACATTTTACAAACTCTACTTCTTCTTCATTAGTAAAAATCTGTAGGAATCCTGGACATGAATTACTTCCTTCCTTTGACTTCAGTTTATTAATTACGATTCTTCTTGGGATATTAAAAAGTTTTTCAGCTTTCCTTTGTGATATCTCCTTCCTCCTAATGGCTTGTAGGTATTTCTCCTGAGTTTCTGGGCTGTAATCACAGTATCGCCTACTTCCGACCATTCTCTTATAATTCCGAACATTTTCACCAGTCTGAAAGAGATTACAAACATTGTTCACTGCCAACAGCCCACTACGGTGTAAAATAAGTCAGAAATGTTTGTAGATGTGAAAGAAATGCACCCTGGGGATACTTTGCACCACTTTTGTTGTGGTGCAATGTTTCCCCAAAGTAAGAAGTTTCGTAACCTACAACAGTAAATTGATAATGACACAAACAACAGTCCATCAAACGAAAAACTACGAAACTTTTCAGCAGCTAGACGTTCTGAGTAATTAAAATAATGGTGACTGACCTTCACAGTGACCAGTTCACCCTGTGAAAAACACAGATTTTTCAAGCTTAATTTTATACACACTTATGAACATCTTTACAAAGACGCTTCTGAAAAATTCAAAATGACCGACATCTGAACATGCAAGCAAGGGTGCCAACCTGTAAGTGCTATCTTTCATAGAAAACATTGTTCACAGATTTACAGCAAGTAGTGTAGCATCTATAAACCAAAGAAACTTTTTTTTTCAAATGGAGAAAAGCTTGACCTATGGAGCAAAGTAACCTCAAATGACGGTACTACTGTCTCTTTTAATAATGATAAATACATTATTTACTATATATGAAATTATATATTTACAGTGATCTCTTAGGTTCTCTTGGCACAATTGATTAATAGGGTGGTTCCTGGTGTTCTGCCAAGTTGTTGTTCCATTGTATGCACAAAATTTTGATGCCTGGCCCATCTGCCTTCTCCAGCTGTGTCGAATTTTGCTGTTACATGTAATCACTCGCTAGCCTCCAACTAGGCTGAACTATTGTTAATATTATGCCGTTATTTATAGCTTCATTCGATTCCTGACAATCACTTTGCCCTTTAATTGATATTCCGTGAAATGCAAATTCTATCAGCATTTTCCAACTCTGGTGGATGTGATGGCCTGCAAGATTTTAATAAATTGAGGGCTGGACCCTGAGTGCTATTTCAACTGAAACCCCCATCCCTGGAAAGCCAGGTTCATACATGCAACAAAAGTGCCGCCACAGATAGTGGCATACTGCAACTGCATATGTGAACTCCCAGTTTTCAGTGGTGCAACTTAAATAAATGTAGCTTTTGTCATGGAACAAAAGCTCAACTAGGTTTTACTTTGTTGCGCTACTTTCCTTCCACCACTGCCCCCTGGTGCCAATATTTCAAAACACGGGAACTCTTTCACAATTATTGTGGAGTAATTGCTATTGTATGCCATTCATTTACAGTGCATTTTCGTTTTATTACAGCAAAAAATGAAAACAGTGGTGGTCGGCAGGTATACTTTCGCAGTTTCTGGAACTGCAAGAACAGCAACCTCTGTTTCACTTTCTGCAGCAGTGAGCAGAGTGTGTGTGTGTGTGTGTGTGTGTGTGTGTGTGTGTGTGTGTGTGTGTGTGTGTGCTAACTGCATAATAAGCAAGACTGAGATAATCGCAAAAAAACTCATTCCATCCAGACTATTAAAGACTTAATTTCTTTTTAAAAATAAGTTAAAAAAAAAATTAAGTACTCGGTATTACTGGCTGAAATCTGTGATTAAGTTTTATACATTAAAATCTTAAGTGAAATATTGGCTTAGCGGTTTTTGCACCAGAATTATGCAGTTAGCAGATGTTGCAAATGTATCATTTCAGCCGAGCGGTTCCAGGCGCTACAGTCTGGAACCGCGCGACCGCTTCGGTCGCATGTTCGAATCCTGCCTTGGGCAAGGATGTGTGTGTTGTCCTTAGGTTAATTAGGTTTAAGTAGTTCTAAGTTCTAGGGGACTGATGACCTAAGAAGTTAAGTCCCATAGTGCTCAGAGCCATTTGAACCATGTTTGTATCGATTCAGTTATGAAACAAACATTCTGCTGCAAAACCAGTTATTCAGTGATATGTTAAGAATGACAGAAGGGTGTGATTTAATTATTGAGAATATAAACAGAATACGTTTTATCTCAAAGAGAAGTCTGAAAATTCTACAAAATTGACGTATAAAAATACAAAGATGACGTTATTTTATCAGGAAAAACTAGCTTATTTAACATCAAAAAGAGAACAGAAATGAATGTTCAGCATTAGGTGTTTTAAACAAAATACATCATCGTGCTTTCAACTTTGCAAGATGTTGTAGAAAATAAAATAAGTTGCAAATTGCATCTTAGTAAAACATGGATAAAATTTTAGAAAATGATAAAATTTGTGGAAAGTTGCATCTTGGTTGAAACAGCGACTAAACCTTCTAGTAACTGAAACTGATTGAAAATTGCTTGTAAGAGATATCGACCTCAACACTGTCCATCAACTCAAAATTGCTTCCAGTTTTTTCCTTGTTCTATGGGTTGGCAGCGGCATGAGCAACTCTAGGAGTGTCTTCCTGCTCGTCTAACACCTCAGTGCAGAATTTTACTTTGTCGTTGGTCACCCAGTCTTCACCAAAGTGGAGCTCCAAATGCTTTTTAACATCTCCGTGTTTGGCTTCTAAAAGTTCTGGTGTTGGGCCATTTCCTTTGCTGAAATTTTTTCTCCTCTTCAGGATTCTCTTCCCCTCTCCGGCTTCAAATCTGTAGAAAAGCTTTCCATGAAATAAACAAATGTTCTTATTTTTGCTTTTTGTGAAAATGATTTTTTTGGCATTTAGAACCTGAAAATACCAGTTACTAGTCAGTTTCACAAAGCCTTTCGTGAATATCATAACAAATAGTGTCAATATAGTTTTTATCGCGTAAAATTGCTTTAACAATACTTTTCTGTTTTGGAAACATTTCTTTCCCACTGGTCAGGACGCCACTTCCTTTTATGGGAGGGACTGTCGCCCTATCTCATTCTGGTTATTTACAATTACTACTATGGGTTCGATTTCTTACAGAATTCTGACTATTTTAATTACACCCATTTCGTTTGTATCTACTTCTGCATTTAAACTATCCACAAAATCACTCATTCTCTTCAAAACACTCATGCAAATATGTCAACACACACCCTGTTGATCAGTTGAACTGTGATTACCAGTGTATATTTCCACAATGAATCAGCAGCGAGAACTTCACTGTTGCGTACGCATTTAGTGTAGTGCAGCCAACATAACTCTGAATAAGAAAAATATCCCTTCTAATACTAACAAAGTGAAATTTAGATTGGAATGTCTAGACTGGTGAGTCTGATGTCAGTTGGCATGCTTTGCATCCAAACACGTCACGGCGAGCACCATGCCTGTTGAATTTGGCGAGTTTTGAAAATGTTGGACATTTAGGTGGCTTTCTTCCTGAAGACAATGTGCAGCTGGTGGCTTTTGCAACCGTACATGATTTGCTGCAGCTGTTTCCAATGGTTTATAGTGAGTTTTGCACCCTGAAACATATTCCGTTGCAGAGGCGCTGAAAAAATATATACTGCAATGTGGTCAACTCAAAATTGACAAAAAATGCATTTGGGCTATTCATGTATTGTTCTCTACAGCCATATTTGGCTTAGAACTAATTCATCATCATATTCTCGGTCTGCTGCCCCAACGTCTATGTACTGGAAGCAGTAGTTGCTGTCAACTAGTGGCCAGCAGGATGATGATGAAGGCATCTTTGTAGCTGAAAAAGGTAGAGCCTGATTTTCTTTGGCACTGGATCATTACATGCTTGCCATCAATGCATCCTGGAAAATTCCATCTAGTTTCAAATCCTTTGCTACCTCCTTCCATTCGCTCTCAGTAGATGGTGTCTATAAAAAGAAAAGATATGTGCTACTTCATATCCCAGCACATGCACATATTACAGTATTGCAACAGTAAATATCTCTTAGTAGTCAGTTGTTTACAAAATTGCAGACAGTAGAAAACTCTGTTTATAAGGGGAATGACAGTGAAACATTTATGTAGTGACTCAGACATGGGTTGTCCCATCCTGTCAAGGTTTGTCAGGAAGACAGTTTTTATGGTCGATGTCATCCATCCATTGTTGATCACATGACTCCACGCACATTCCCTCCCGATACATGACCAAGTGCAGATCTCCATATTTCATTTCGTCATAGTTTTCGTGGTTGATATCAGTTATTTTTTTATAAATTATTTTGTTTCATTGTTTCTATTGTTAGAATTTATAATAAATGACGAAAGGTTAACTGAAGCAGTGAATTGTACAACAGAGCATATTAATTTACTTGCCCTCAACTACATTTATAAAGTGGATTTTTACACATATCAGTACTGCATTTAGTATTTTACAATGAACTGGATTGCAGTATGACTCCAACATTAAGTGAAAAAGGGCTGTGGACAGAATCAGATTGATTAGTAGGAGGAATTTATTTTAATGTTGTCAGGCATTTGTAGTGTTTCATAAATAAATGGACATAAACCTTCAGACACTGCAAATTGATTGCATGATTTATGAAAAGACAGAAGTTTTATTCCTGGCATCATCTTTCTGGGATATCGCCATTAAGGAAGCAATACAAATCCATACAGCATATAATTTGTTTAACAGTGATGTGGGATTTCAACTGAGAACAGCCTGGAACACTGCATTGGCTGCTATTAAATCATGACAAGAAAATTAATATTTTTTCAATAACAGACACATCATAACATTGGTCTAGTATAGTTTTTTTTAGTGAGTGACATGTGGGTGCACTCTCAGTAAACATAGCTTAAGTGCATGTGCACAAGGGCCACTCTGCAATTTTTGGCAGAGGGCGTTTTAGTATGGAGCCACCTATCTGCAAATCATTGCACATGTGTGATTTCTGCGCCTGCACATTCTTCACACGCATGTTCTATACAGGGTGTCCCATTTATCTTGACCACACTAAATAACCGTTTGTCCAGATGAAAATTACAAAATGTTTCAAGCAAATGTTCTTTAGCCATCAGGGGGACATCAGTCAGCATTATTGCCTTTGTTGTAACTTTGTTTTTTACAAAGATATGAACAGCGGTATGACTTTTTTAAATGGCACCCTATATTTTTAATTCAGTAATTCATTTCCTCTCCTAAAGACCTATTCAAAAATGTATCATAGTGTACCATTCACTGAAACACAACATTATTAATTACATAGCACAACACTGACACTGACGCTCCCAGTGCTTAGATCAGGTACCCGGGGTAATGGAACACATCCACGTGCTGACGTTGACAGAGGACAAATGCAAACATAAGTAGAATGCACACCCGTCATTCCATCAACCATCATCAGTTGAAGAGTTGTGAGAGTAGAATGTACACCAACGAAGAGAAGATAGAAATGCTACTCATCTATGGGGAAAGTAAGTTAGCAAAACAGCAATCGCAATACTGTTTTCTTATGTACGGGTACATTTAGTACAGTAGTTTAGGCCTTTTAAATACTGTTACATAGAGTAGGCATACAGTAAAGGCTATCCTTTCTACAAACTGCATCGACATAATGTTTCTTTTATTGTTGTTGTTGTTGTTGTTGTTGAAGGTAAGCGAAATACTACGTATGCAGCAGAAATGTACAGAGCGATATCCGGACAAGAACCCATCTTCCCAACGGATGTTTTCTCATCTTGTTGCGATGCTTCAGGAAATGGGAAGTTTCAACCCACGACAATGCAATAGTCGTAGCACTCCCACAGACGAAGCTGCTGAAGTTACTTTTCTCACTTCTGTTGCTATGAGTCCACACGTGAGCACACAATGGCTTGAACACGAGATTGGCATTCCTAAAACCAGTGTACATTGTATTCTTACACATCAACAGTTCCATCCTTACCATGTACACCTATATCAAGAATTGCATGGGAATGATTTCCAGAATCGTGTACAGTTCTGTCAGTGGGCACAGCACCAAATCCTTGCCAACCTGAACTTCTTCTCCAATGTTATATTTACCGCTGAATGTTCCTTCTCACATAAAGCACAGGTAAATACAAGGAACATGCATTATTAATCCAGCAACATCCCACGATGGCTTGGACAGGTGGAACATCAGCGTCAATGGAGAGTTAACATCCGGTGTGGGATGCTTGGTACTACAGTTATTGGCCCTTATTTCATCAATGGTAGTCTAAACGGCACAGTGTATGCCAACTTCCTCAGATAAATTCTTCCTCCTCTTCTGGATAAAGTGCCGCTAAGTGGTATCAACACGGTGGATGTCCAGCACATAATGCCTTGCGTGCACGTCATGTTCTGAACTGAAGGTATCCTGCCAGATGGATTGGTCAAGGTGGAACAGTACTTGGCCTGCTAGGTCTCCTGATTTAAATCCTCTGGACTTTTTTCTTTGGGGATGCTTTAAAGACATTGTCCATCACGATATTCCAACAACTCCAGAGGACATACAGGAAAGTATTGTGCTTGCTTGTAATTCTCTTCAGCAGGCAATAATGGAAGCAGTAAATAACTCGTTTGAGTGCACCAGTGTATCAGTGTCCAGGGTCACCACTTTGAGCACCTTTGAATGTTCTACTTCTGGCCAATGGTACAGGAGAGTCAAAGTCAATTTTGTGTTATGTTTTTACTTGGTTTTCATTTGTTTTCTGACAACTCTACCAAGTGGACAAGTTGGTGATCCTGGGCTCAAAGTCAATGTTGTGTTATGTAATTAATAACATTGTGTTTCAGTGGATGGCACACTGTGATACATTTTTGAATAGGTCTTTAGGAGAGGAAATGAATTACCAAATAAAAAATATAGGGTGCCATTTATAAAAGTCATACCACTGTTCATATCTTTGTAAAAGACAAAGCTAGAACGAAGGCAATCATGGTGATTGATGTCCTCCTGACGGCTAAAGGACATTTGCTTGAAGCATTTTGTAATTTGCATCTGGACAAACAGTTATTTAGGGTGGTCATGATAAATGGGACACCCCTGTATACAGGGCATCAACTTGCGAGTACCACCAGTCGTACCTAGCCACCAGCAAGGTTCAACCACTTGAAGATGTTGGACTATTGCTCCAAGGAAATATTGTGGAATTTACACTTCATCTAGCAGCAAACCTGTGACATTAAGTGTCAATTGCATTCACAAGCTGCTAAAATGAAACAAGGCTGCAGGGCCCAATGGGCTCTGTCAGATTCCATACTGAAAATTGCAACCAAGTTGGCTCCTATATTTACCATAATACTCTGTATATACACTGACAAAAAAATGTCCCCAGTAGTTGGAAGAAAACATAGGTCACACCTGTCTACTAAAAGGATTGCAGAAGTGATTCACAAAACTGCCATCCTATCTCATTGACCTTCGCGTGTTGTAGAAACCTATAACATATTCTGAGCTCAAACATAAAGATATATCTCAAACTGAATAACCTTCTCTTTGCCAACCAGCACAGATTTTGCAAACACAGATAGTGTGAAACCCAACTTGCACTTTTCCCACATGACATCACGAAAGCCATGAATCAAAAAGGAAGATCAAAGTTTAACATCTTGTTGGCAACCACGTCGTTAGAGTGGAGCACAAATCCGAATTGGGGAAGGATGAGGAAGAAATCTGGCCACGCTCTTTTCAAACGAACCACTCCGGCATCTGCTTTATGCGATTTAAGGAAATCACGAAAAATCTAAATCTGAATGTGGATTTGAATTGTTGTCCTCCAAAACACAAGTCCAGTATGTAACTCGCTAGGTATCATGAATCAAGGCAATCAAGTGAACACAGTATTCTTGACTTCCATGAAGCATTTGACTCAGCACGACACCAACAACTATTAATGACGCAGGATTATATTGGGGTTTCAAACAAAATTTGTCACTGGATTGAGGATTTTTTGGTAATGGTCATACAGTATTTATCTTGGATGGAGCATCATTTGACAAAGGTAGAAATAAACACAAGTGTGCAACAATGAAGTGTTGATATTGTATGTTAAAAGTTTTAGGAGGAAATATTAACACTAACCTCAGACTTCTTGCACATGATGTAGTTATTGATAACATAGAATCTAAAAAAATTGCACCTATATACTGTCAGATCTTGATACGATTTCAATTACTTCACAGTGGCTTCCAGGGTATGTATACAGATGACTAACAAAATAGAGGGAAACATTGCACATGGGCAGAGATGTCAGTCAAGGCGGAAGTACAGAGGCAAAGATGTTGAAAGACAGGTGAGGTATGAGCGGCGGCAACTTGAAATGAGCGGAGGTTGGGGCCTGGCGGATAACGAGAGGAGAGGATATACTGAAGGGCAAGTTCCCATCTCCGGAGTTCTGACAGGTTGGTGTTAGTGGGAAGTATCCAGATAACCCAGACGGTGTAACACTGTGCCAAGATGTGCTGGCCGTGCACCAAGGCATGTTTAGCCACAGGGTGATCCTCATTACCAACAAACACTGTCTGCCTGTGTCCATTCATGCGAATGGACAGTTTGTTGCTGGTCATTCCCACATAGAAAGCTTCACAGTGTAGGCAGGTCAGTTGGTAAATCACGTGGGTGCTTTCACACGTGGCTCTGTCTTTGATCGTGTACACCTTCCGGGTTGCAGGACTGGAGAAGGTGGTGGTGGGAGGGTGCATGGGACAGGTTTTACAGTGGGGCGGTTACAAGGGTAGGAGCCAGAGGGTAGGGAAAGTGGTTTGGGGATTTCATAGGGATGAACTAACAGGTTACGGAGGTTAGGTGGACGGCGGAAAGACACTCTTGGTGGAGTGGGGAGGATTTCATGAAGGATGGATCTCATTTCAGGGCAGGATTTGAGGAAGTCGTATCCCTGCTGGAGAGCCACATTCAGAGTCTGATCCAGTCCCGGAAAGTATCCTGTCACAAGTGGGGCACTTTTGTGGTTCTTCTGTGGGAGGTTCTGGGTTTGAGGGGATGAGGAAGTGGCTCTGGTTATTTGCTACTGTACCAGGTCGGGAGGGTAGTTGCGGGATGCGAAAGCTGTTTTCAGGTTGTTGGTGTAATGGTTCAGGGATTCGGGACTGGAGCAATTTCGTTTGCCGCGAAGACCTAGGCTGTAGGGAAGGGACCGTTTGATGTGGAATGGGTGGCAGCTGTCATACTGGAGGTACTGTTGCTTGTTGGTGGGTTTGATGTGGATGGACGTGTGAAGTCTTTCCATCAGTCCCTATACCAGTTCCAAACTGAACAATCCATTGCCCTCACCCAACTAATCCTTCACCTACACATCAACTCAGCCAACGAACACACCCGTCAACTCCTATCCTTAATAAAAGTCCTCAATCTTTCCTCTCCAACATCCACAATGGCTGTTCAGAGCATCCTCCTACAGGCCAACCACAAATTAGAACAGCATGCCACCCTCCACCTCAAAAAACTATCCAATCTCCTGGTTTCCCACCTCCAGAAAGGCAACTCACTCACCCTTCACAACCTTTCCAGCAAACCTCAACCTCCTCTCATTGCACACAAACCCAGTCTCTCCCATCTACTCAATCTCCCACTTCCAGCTCCACTCCCTCCAAAACCTCAACATTCCAATCAACGCAATCTGGAACCACAACACCCTAATTCAGTAGTTAACCTTTCCTCCAAACTTCTCTCCCAATCCGAAACCTCTGTCCTATCCAAAGGCCTCACCTTCAGCCCCACTCCCAGATTCAACCAAACAGCCCTCGTCAAAGATTTATTGTCCTACACTCGTACTCTCTGCTGGAAGTATCACTTTGCCACGAAGAAAAATGATCCTAATCCTACTCCTAATGATCCAACTCCCCAAGACACTATCCAAATTGAACCCTGCCTGGAACAGTTCCGTCCTCCATCACAGCGGGACCCACCTCCTCTTCCTCAAAATCACCCTCTCCAAACCTTCCAGGAATTTCTGACTTCCAGCCTTGCCTCTCAATCCTTCTTAAAAAACCTTAATCCTACTCCCAACATCACCACTGCTGAAGCCCAAGCTATCCGTGATCTGAAGGCTGACCGATCCATCGTCATTCTTCCACATCAAACGGTCCCTTCCCTACAGCCTAGGTCTTCGTGGCAAACGAATCTGCTCCAGTCCCGAATCCCTGAACCATTACACCAACAACCTGAAAACAGCTTTCGCATCCCGCAACTACCTTCCCGACCTGGTACAGAAGCAAATAACCAGAGCCACTTCCTCATCCCCTCAAACCCAGAACCTCCCACAGAAGAACCACAAAAGTGCCCCACTTGTGACAGGATACTTTCCGGGACTGGATCAGACTCTGAATGTGGCTCTCCAGCAGGGATACGACTTCCTCAAATCCTGCCCTGAAATGAGATCCATCCTTCATGAAATCCTCCCCACTCCACCAAGAGTGTCTTTCCGCCGTCCACCTAACCTTCATAACCTGTTAGTTCATCCCTATGAAATCCCCAAACCACTTTCCCTACCCTCTGGATCCTACCCTTGTAACCGTCCCCGCTGTAAAACCTGTCCCATGCACCCTCCCACCACCACCTACTCCAGTCCTGTAACCCGGAAGGTGTACACGATCAAAGGCAGAGCCACGTGTGAAAGCACCCACGTGATTTACCAACTGACCTGCCTACACTGTGAAGCTTTCTATGTGGGAATGACCAGCAACAAACTGTCCATTCGCATGAATGGACACAGGCAGACAGTGTTTGTTGGTAATGAGGATCACCCTGTGGCTAAACATGCCTTGGTGCACGGCCAGCACATCTTGGCACAGTGTTACACCATCCGGATTATCTGGATACTTCCCACTAACACCAACCTGTCAGAACTCCGGAGATGGGAACTTGCCCTTCAGTATATCCTCTCCTCTCGTTATCCACCAGGCCTCAACCTCCGCTAATTTCAAGTTACCGCCGCTCATACCTCACCTGTCTTTCAACATCTTTGCCTCTGTACTTCCGCCTCGACTGACATCTCTGCCCGAACTCTTTGCCTTTACAAATGTCTGCTCATGTCTGTGTATGTGCGGATGGATATGTGTGTGTGTGTGTATACCTGTCCTTTTTTCCCCCAAGGTAAGTCTTTCCGCTCCCGGGATTGGAATGACTCCTTACCCTCTCCCTTAAAACACACATCCTTTCATCTTTCCCTCTCCTTCCCTCTTTCCTGACGAAGCAACCATTGATTGCGAAAGCTAGAATTTTGTGTGTATGTTTGTGTTTGTTTGTGTGTCTGTCGACCTGCCACCACTTACATTTGGTAAGTCACATCATCTTTGTTTTTAGATATGTTTTTCTACGTGGAATGTTTCCCTCTATATATATATATTGGCAAGAGGAATACTGGATGTAAGTTTGTTTTTATATCTAAAATAAACACTTGACTTCAGCATACTACATCACTGTTTCACTGATAAATAATTGTTTGCACAAATAACTTAACATGTTACTAAACCCAAAAGAACAATCCTTAGTTAACTTTGTTGATATTTCTTAATAGCGACAAGATTTTTTTCCCTATTTCAAAGACGTTATGGTGGACATTACGAGGTGCATTCAAGTTCTAAGGCCTCCGATTTTTTTTCTCCGCATTGGAAAGAGATAGAAACATGTGCATTGTTTTAAAATGAGGCCGCGTTCATTATCAATACATTCCAGAGATGGCAGCACCATACGGCAGATGGAATTTTACCGCCAGCGGCGAGAATGAGAACTGTTTTAAATACTTAAAATGGCGACGTTTTCCTTACTTGAACAGCGTGCAATCATTCGTTTTCTGAATTTGCATGGTGTGAAACCAATTGAAATTCATCGACAGTTGAAGGAGACATGTGGTGATGGAGTTATGGATGTGTCAAAAGTGCGTTCGTGGGTAGAACATTGTGTGACAACAAACCGAAACAACCTCGGGCTCGCACAAGCCGGTCTGACGACATGATCGAGAATGTGGAGAGAATTGTTTTGGGGAATCGCCGAATGACTGCTGAACAGATCGCCTCCAGAGTTGGCATTTCTGTGGGTTCTGTGCACACAATCCTGCATGACGACCTGAAAATGCGAAAAGTGTCATCCAGGTGGGTGCCACGAATGCTGACGGACGACCACATGGCTGCCCATGTGGCATGTTGCCAAGCAATGTTGACGCGCAACGACAGCATGAATGGGACTTTCTTTTTGTCGGTTGTCACAATGGATGAGACGTGGATGCCATTTTTCAATCCAGAAACAAAGCGCCAGTCAGCTCAATGGAAGCACACAGATTCACCGCCACCAAAAAAATTTCAGGTAACCGCCAGTACTGAAAAAATGATGGTGTCCATGTTCTGGGACAGCGAGGCCGTAATCCTTACCCATTGCGTTCCAAAGGACACTACGGTAACAGATGCATCATACGAAAATGTTTTGAAGAACAAATTCCTTCCTGCACCGCAACAAAAACGTCCAGGAAGGGTTGCGCGTGTGCTGTTTCACCAAGACAACGCACCCGCACATCGAGCTAACGTTACGCAACAGTTTCTTCGTGATAACAACTTTGAAGTGATTCCTCATGCTCCCTACTCACCTGACCTGGCTCCTAGTAACTTTTGGCTTTTTCCAACAATGAAAGTCACTCTCCGTAGCCGCACATTCACCAGCCGTGCTGCTATTGCCTCGGCGATTTTCCAGTGGTCAAAACAGACTTCTAAACAAGCCTTCGCCGCTGCCATGGAATCATGGCGTCAGCGTTGTGAAAAATGTGTACGTCTGCAGGGCGATTACATCGAGAAGTAACGCCAGTTTCATCGATTTCGGGTGAGTAGTTAATAAGAAAATAAATTGGAGGCCTTAGAACTTAAATGCACCTTGTACTATTGTCAAAGTGATGGTCCAATTCATGCAACATAAGTTTTTTTCTAATTGCTATCTCAGTTATTACAAAGTGGCATTAACTGAGC
This sequence comes from Schistocerca nitens, assembly GCF_023898315.1. NCBI lineage: Eukaryota > Metazoa > Arthropoda > Insecta > Orthoptera > Acrididae > Schistocerca > Schistocerca nitens. The sequence continues at coordinate 179,442,408 of NC_064617.1, read as the reverse complement.
CTAAAAACCTCACTTTTTCAGTAACAGATGGGAAATGTTTGTTAAAGTTCAGGAACACTTCACACATCTATTACCATTTTACAAGTTACTCTTAAAGCTATCTGCTCCTCATATCTAATTCTGCCAGTCACTACATTCCAGATTGCCTTTATTTTGTTGCCTGACATGGTTGCCTTTTTCCTGTTTTCTCTGCGGAATCTAAGTTAATTACTCTTTGAGACCTCATTCTCAAAAAATGTCATAACACAAAAACACGTAACTTTTTCATAATTTGACAATCAATTGAATTACGTTAATATGACCAAGTTCTTCCATACAGCTGGACAGGTATCTGTCTCACCAGGACCACACATCTTTTCTTTATTGAGAAATTTTAATGGATTTTCTGTTCCCTGACCACTTTCTCAGTATCTGTCATTCCAGCATTTTTGTGACAACTAAAAGGAGGGACGGTATCACGGATTCAGGACTACTGCTATGTACCTCCAAATATGGTTGTTGCATCTGGTTTGTATTGAGATGCCAAACTAATTTTTAGTATATGCCTGTTAGGTAAACAAGAGCACTCACACTCATTCACCGCCTGGGTAGTGAGCACTAGTTGTAAAACAGGTTGTTAGACATCATGCAGCACAGAGGAGTGCCAGCTGCACGCCATCTTATGAGGAATGACAATATACTAGTTCTGACGTAGTGTTTAATAAAATAAGTCTTGTAGACTTGTATTAAACTGTCAAATTAAATTTTCAAAAATTCACATATTTGCAGCTATGATTATGTTGCTGGTCTACATGTCTGTGGGAGCAACTTTCTTCATCACTGGAGGGAACAAAATCTACCAATGGTAGGCCACTGACAGACTTCAGTTTAAAAGCCTGTCTTCAGATTAGCAGTGCTCAGAAAGTGGTACCAGATACTGATGCCTTAGTGAAAGGCAAAATAAGTAGTACTTATTGACATGCAGTGTTTCTATGCTAATGTGTGAATAAAATAGTCATGAAATACATATTGACATCAACTTAAATTTTGTCTGAAAACAGAGTTCATCACAAGATGCATCAATCATAACAAACATTGTGTTTTGTACTTACCTGCCCCATCAACTAAAAGAAATGTAAATTCCATTTAATTGACATTTCTCATGACTGAAACAGTTTTAGGAAATAATTTGGAACAAAAGGCCTTAAGTAGCCACAATAAAGCAACACTACTCCATAATACTATCAGTAGCCACAGAATAAACTTGTTGACAGCACTTTCTAATGCTTAGCTGCCTCCTCCTGGTACCTCCTCCCCTCCTCTTCCCCTTGGATTATTCACTGTGAGCTGGCTGGTTGCTCACTGCTTAGGCACGAGCATGTGTCAGCTCACATGAGCATATCAGCAGACAGGCCTGCTCTAGTGTATTTTAATGAACACCAACAATCAGCAGAGGCAGAAATCAATTTAAAATAGATTAACATTGTTCTCCCCCCCATGAACCATGGACCTTGCGGTTGGTGGGGAGGCTTGCGCGCCTCAGCGATACAGATAGCTGTACCGTAGGTGCAACCACAATGGAGGGGTATCTGTTGAGAGGCCAGACAAACGTGTGGTTCCTGAAGAGTGGCAGCAGCCTTTTCAGTAGTTGCAGGGGCAACAGTCTGGATAATTGACTGATCTGGTCTTGTAGCACTAACCAAAACGGCCTTGCTGTGCTGGTACTGCGAACGGCTGAAAGCAAGGGGGAAACTACAGCTGTAATTCTTCCCGAGGGCATGGCAGCTGTATGGTTAAATGATGAAGGTGTCCTCTTGGGTAAAATATTCAGGAGGTAAAACAGTCCCCCATTCAGATCTCTGGGCGGGAACTACTCAAGAGGACATCGTTATCAGGAGAAAGAAAACTGGCGTTCTAGGGATCAGAGCATGGAATGTTAGAGCCCTTAATCGGGCAGGTAGGTTAGAAAATTTAAAAAGGGAAATGGATACGTTAAAGTTAGATATAGTGAGAATTAGTGAGGTTCAGTGGCAGGAGGAACAAGACTTTTGGTCAGGTGAATTCAGAGCTATAAATACCAAATCAAATAGCTTTAGGAGTAGGTTTAATAATGAATAAAAAAATAGGAGTGCGGGTAAGCTACTACAAACAGCATAGTGAACACATTATTGTGGCCAAGATAGACACGAAGCCCACACCTACTACAGTAGTACAAGTTCATATGCCAACTAGCTCTGCAGATGATGAAGAAATTGATGAAATTTTAGATGAGATAACAGAAATTATTCAGATAGTGAAGGGAGACGAAAATTTAATAGTCATTGGTGACTGAAATTCGATAGTAGGAAACGTAGTAGGTGAATATGGGTTGGCGCTCAGAAATGAAAGAGAAAGACATCTGGTAGAATTTTGCACAGAGCATAATTTAATCATAGCTAACACTTGGTTCAAGAATCATGAAAGAAGGTTGTATACATGGACGAAGCCTGGAGATACTAGAAGGTATCAGATGGATTATATAATGGTAAGACAGAGATTTAGGAAACAGGTTTCAAATTGTAAGACGTTTCCAGGGGCAGATGTGGACACTGACCACAATCTATAGGCTATGAACTGTAGATTAAAACTGAAGAAACTGCAAAAAGGTGGGAACTTAAGGAGATGCGACATGGATAAACTGACTAAACCAGAGGTTGTAGAAAGTTTCAGGAGAGCATAAGGGAACAATTGACAGGAATGAGAAAAATAAATACAGTAGAAGAAGAATGGGTAGCTTTGAGGGATGAAGTAGTGAAGGCAGCAGATGATCAAGTAGGTAAATAGATGAGGGCTAGTAGAAATCCTTGGGTAACAGATACTGAATTTAATTGATGAAAGGAGAAAATAAAAAATGCAATAAGTGAGGCAGGCAAAAAGGAATACAAACGTCTCAAAAATGAGATCGACAGGAAGTGCAAAATGGCTAAGCAGGGATGGCTAGAGGACAAATGTAAGGATGTAGAGGCTTATCTCACGAGGGGTAAGATAGATACTGCCTACAGGAAAATTAAAGAGACCTTTGGAGAAAAGAGAACCACGTGTATGAATATCAAAAGCTCTGATGGAAACCCAGTACTAAACAAAGAAGGGAAAGCAGAAAGGTGGAAGGAGTATATAGAGGGTCTATACAAGGGCGATGTACTTGAGGACAATATTATGGAAATGGAAGAAGATGTAGATGAAGATGAAATGGGAGATATGATACTGCGTGAAGAGTTTGACAGAGCACTGAAAGACCTGATTCGAAACAAGGCCCCGGGAGTAGACAACATTCTATTAGAACTACTGACGGCCTTGGGAGAGCCAGTCCTGACAAAACTCTTACTATCTGGTGAGCAAGATGTACAAAACAGGCGAAATACCCTCAGACTTCAAGAAGAATATAATAATTCCAATCCTAAAGAAAGCAGGTGTTGACAGATGTGAAAATTACCGAACTATCAGTTTAATAAGTTATAGCTGTGAAATACTAATGCGAATTCTTTACAGACGAATGAAAAACTGGTAGAAGCTCACCTCGGTGAAGATCAGTTTGGATTCCGTAGAAATATTGGAACACGTGAGGCAATACTGACTCTACGACTTATCTTAGAAGAAAGATTAAGGAAAGGCAAACCTACATTTCTATCATCTGTAGACTTAGAGAAAGATTTTGACAATGTTGACTGGAATACTCTCTTTCAAATTCTGAAGGTGGCAGGAGTCAAATACTGGGAGCGAAAGGCTATTTACAGTTTGTACAGAAACCAGATGGCAGTTGTAAGAGTCGAGGGACATGAAAGGGAAGCAGTGGTTGGGAAGGGAGTGAGACAGGGTTGTAGCCTCTCCCCGATGTTACTCAATTCGGAGTAGGTATTAAAATCCATGGAGAAGAAACAAAAACTTTTGAGGTTCGCCGATGACATTGTAATGCTGTCAGAGACAGCAAAGGACTTGAAAGAGCAGGTGAACGGAATGGACAGTGTCTTGAAAGGAGGATATAAGATGAACATCAAAAAAGGCAAAACGACGATAATGGAATGTAGTCGAATTAAGTTGGGTGATGCTTGTAAAGGAGTTTTGCTACTTGGGGAGCAAAATAACTGATGATGGTCGAAGTAGAGAGGATATAAAATGTAGACTGGCGATGTCTAGGAATGCGTTTCTGAAGAAAAGAAATTTGTTAACATCGAGGATAGATTTAAGTGTCAGGAAGTCGTTTCTAAAAGTATTCGTACGGAGTGTAGCCATGTATGGAAGTGAAACATGGACTTTAAGTAGTTTGGACAAGAAGAGAATACAAGCTTTTGAAATGTGGTGCTACAGAAGAATGCTGAAGATTAGATTGGTAGATCACATAACTAATGTGGGGGTACTGAACAGAACTGGGGAGAAGAGTTTGTGGCACAACTTGACTAGAAGAAGGGATCAGTTGGTAGGACATGTTCTGAGGCATCAAGGGATCACCAATTTAGCATTGGAGGGCAGCGTGGAGGGTAAAAATTATTGAGGGAGACCAAGAGATGAATACATTAAGCAGATTCAGAAGGATGTAGGTTGCAGTAGGTACTGGGAGATGAAGAAGTGTGCACAGGATAGAGTAGCATGGAGAGCTGCATCAAACCAGTCTCAGGACCGAAGACCATAACAACAACATTTTTCTGTCCTACCTGAAACAAAATTACTAGATAACAAGTTTTCTGAAATTACACTGCATTTCTCTAAGCTGAACACACACTTCGCACTCCACTTAATTATTGTTGAACAAATTCATTCCGTGTGTGTGTGTGTGTGTGTGTGTGTGCGCGTGTGTTTTGTGCACCTCTATAGACAGACTTCAGATTTGTTGTTCTCTAATGGAATTTTTGTTGCACCTCAAGATCGGCCTGAGACAAGCAACCACTTGGGAAGTGGATGGGGTGGGGGTAATGGGCAACTAGTAATGGTGGGAAGTAATTGAACCATAATGCACCTACTTAAGAAGAATGATTCCTTTACCACAATAAATTATCCTGTACTGACAAACAAGAAATTTATAATCCAATTTAATATGCATTCCAATATGTTCCATTTGGAGTCAAGAGCGTTTAATTTCACAAAACTAAAAAAATTCAACATTGTATGTATGGTAGAACACTCATATGCTCACCTACAGCTGTAACAGAAACAACTGGAAGATGACCAGCGTGCATACGAATGAAAAACGGAGATGTTTGCTCCACTAACACTTCTCGGAATTTCCTTTGCGAGAGATTAGGCCTACAGTGTCTGTAAGAAACACACTCATGCTCATAATATAAGGATAATTGCAGAATTTGGTGCCACACAACATGGCACTACACAAAACTGGTTCTAATAGCATACACACATAGGGAACACTACGACACAGATCTGTCAATCCACGGTATTGGTGATTAGTTGAGAAAACCGTCCCGAAACACGTGCTACAAAATGCCAGTTTCCTGCGCATGTACCCCGACATCAATATTGAATATAATCACCATGCACACGTACACAGGCCGCACAACAGGTTGGCACACTCTGGATCAGGTGATCGAGCAGCTGCTGGGGTATAGTCTCCCATTCCTGCACCAGTCCTGTCGGAGCTCCTGAATTGCCATAGGGGTTTATGTTTGAAGAACTGGCAGGCCACTCCATTCGCCTGATATCTTCTGTTTCAAGGTACTCCTCCACAATGGCAGCTCAGTGGGGCCGTGCATTATCATCCGTCAGGAGGAAGGTGGGACCCACTGCACCCCTGAAAAGGCAGACATACTGATGCAAAATGACGTCCCGATACACATGACCTGTTACAGTTCCTCTGTCAAAGACATGCAGGGGTGTACGTGCACCAATCATAATCCCACCCCACACCATCAAACCATGACCTCCATACAGGTCCCTTTCAAGGACATTAAGGGGTTGATATCTGGTTCCTGGTTCACGCCAGATGCAAACCTGAAGAGAGTCACTATTCAGACTATACCTGGACTTGTCTGTGAACCTCTGGGGCCACTGTTCCCATGACCATGAACTGTGTTCTCGACACCAGACTTTACGGGCTCTCGTGTGACCAGGGGTCAGTGGAATGCACCTTGCAGGTCTCCGGGCGAATAAACCATGTCTTTTCAGTCGTCTGTAGACTGTGTGTCTGGAGATAACTATTCCAGTGCCTGCAATAAGGCCCCGAGCAAGGCTACGTGCAGTACTCCATGGCCGTCTGCGGGCACGGATGGTGAGATATCGCTCTTCTTGTGGAGTTGTACATGGTGGACGTCCCGTACTGTTGCGCCTGAACGTTTCCTGTCTGCTGGAATCATTGCCATAATCTTGGGATCATACTTTGTGGCACATGGAGGGCCCGTGCTACGACCTGCTGTTTGACCAGCATCCAGCCGCCCTATTATTCTAACCCTCATAACTTAATCAATGTGTTATTCGAGCCATTTTCAACAGTCATCATTAGCATGTCTGAAAACGTCTGCACACTTACTCGCTGCACCGCACTAAGGCACACACCAACACACCTCTGCGTATGTGGACTTCTGCCACCACTACCGTGCGATGACCACAGGTCAAATGCACTGCTTGGTAATAACCCGCAGTTATTTAAACCCACCAGAGTGTTGTCTCACCATGTATCAGCATTATCCTTAATTTATGAGCATGAGTGTACTAAATGAAACATGAAGACACAAGAAGAGTTGCCCCCATGCACTGGATCAGGAGAAACACATGGACAAGAAAATAAGCTGAATCTAACAGTTTTTTCACCCCTTGCATTCGTATTACTTTATTTCTTTTTTCCTTTTTTATTGACGTAGTAACTGCCCACAAATACCAAGTCAGATAATTCAATGCCCTCTCCCTTCAATTTTTGTGCATTATCTCTGTTCAAACAATAGCCAGTGGTATTAGGTTGAAGGGAGAAAGAGAGAGGGGGTGGGTGCAGAATCAAATAAAGCTTTATTAAATATTATTTATTATAGTGGACTGTTATATATAAAAAAACACAAATTTGTCAAAGACTGAACAACAAATATTTTGGTAACATCAAATTATATAAATTATTTCCCTTTTCGTGGAAAATGAATGGTATTAATCAAATATTTACAGAAGAGTGTGTGTGATTTAGTCCACAGTAAAACATCATTAATTACATGCCTTGTGTGAAAAATTTGAGATGAATATTTTACAAAAATATATTTATAATTAAAATGATAATCTTTATGTACTGAAATAGTCTCTTCAAGTACATTTCTCTTAAATATGCTCAACTGTAATCCTGCTCATATATCTTATTTACGACCCAACTATTTATGAACAACAAGTTTCTACAACTAACTTAAGTACGGACGTTCCCATTCAGTTATACTATTTCAGCTTGCTTATACAAAACCTTCATTTGTATCAGATTTAATATAAAGTAATTTCGTTGCTAGCAGTGAGTCCACTACCAGCAAGTCTCAATACTGGTAAGAATTTCTTTGGTTCTTTCCTTTCTGACATTTGGACGACATTTTTCCACCTGTCTGCTTTATTGGTTTTACTAACTTTAGTTTTACTACAAATTGCTACAGTTACCTATAAACAAAAGCAACACTTGAGATAATATAGACATCAAACAGTATCACTAATTATTTTTCATACCAAGCCTACATGACACACATGCTTTAAGGTATACAAAAAATACCATCTCAGTTGCTGTTTCCACTACCAGTTATGTTGACTGAACATACTCATGTGACCTGTATTATAATGCAAGAGAGACTTACATTAGTAAAAGTGGCTACTGTCATAACAGAAGAACTTCCGAGACTTCTTTACATTCAATACTCGTACGCATTTAGGTCTTGGGAATACTGTACAGAAAAGTTTCCAAATGTTCTTTTAATGATAGCTGCATTTACTAACATACATCATTTTTACATTATAATACAGGTCACATTAACATAACCAGCAGTGGAAACAGCAGCTAAAGTGGTGTTTTATGTACCTTAAAGTATTAACAGATGCAGCAGCACAAAGCAGAACATGCATCAAATTATTTCACATTCACACACACTTGTAATAAGGATATTTACAATATTCCTTTCATAAAAACACACTGAAAGCATTTTGGAATATGTACAATGTAACAAATACTTGCACCAAACCATCAAACTGAAATCAAGGAAATTGTTCAACCAACCATAATATTGGTTAACTAAAACTGAACAAAAGAAAATTTATTATGCCCTCTGCAAATTTGTTATCTTGCCATACAGCCTGTACAACTTTACCAACATGTAGAAAATGGCAACTATTTATGAGAAATGAACGAATGAAATGTGAAATATCTTAGCCAACAGTTATAGTCAAATAAAACATTTCATTTACAAACAACAACCCGAAAGCCTACACAAAATGGTTACACTTCTCGAGTACTGTCATATGAAACTAAAGAAATTGTTGGTGCACTTCATGCAACTCTGACAAGTGTCCTTAGAAAACTTTTTTTTAATTTAATTTTTTTTTTATTTTTACTGTAAGAGGAAAAAACAGCAACTGGCAAGAATATATCTTGATTTCATATAATACACAAAAAAGCAAAGTGATTATCACTTTAAGATTCACAACCCAAATTGTTTTCAAATGCAGCTTTTATATACTGGAAAATAATTTTATAAAACTGAAATTGAATAATCCAACTGTACACAATAAATATAATATGATACAATATTATGTAATAAAAGAATAACAAGATACAGCTGTATACATACTTTAACAATAAATACCTGAGCACAAACTTGACAACAGATTTTTGAGAAATGGGATATGTTATTTTGTAAAAATTGATTACTTCCTTTACACCAAAATATCAAAATACATTAACAACACTTTTTTGGTCTCTAACACAGCAGCAGTTTGTACTGAATTGACACTGGTGACAATTTCAGCATTGTCTTATAACTTCTTGGGAAAGCGAAGGAACTCTTCAAATTTTGGACCATTCCTCCCTAGCGGATCATGAGGGAACATCAACAAGTCTCCAACCCATGTGAACATCAGCAACCTGGAAAAAAAAAATTCTTCAAAAAGATCTGCTAAAACTGATAGCACAAAGGATTCTGTTTGACATGTGTGAACTTATGTTTCCCCTCCTCCCTTAAGGCATACAGGAAGAATTCCATCTATGAAGAGTTGTTGCTAATCAGTCCTTCCAAAAACCTCTGTTCTTACCATTCACTGCCAATCAATTGAAAACAATCACTACTGTAATAGCCAAAAGTAACCCAAGAACACTGAAACTTAAATCAATGCAATGTAGTGCTTTTCTAAATCCAGAAAATAATGATGCCCAATGGAAGTCAAAAGTAGTTGCATTTAAAATTATTAGATGTAGCAAGGAGAGTAACCTAGTGCATAAGGATGTAGGTTACAGTAGTTCTGTGGAGATGAAAAGCCCTGCCCAGTGGAGTCTAGCATGGAAAGCTGCATCAAACAGTCCTTTGGACTAACGACCCCAACAACAACAGTAAGCGGGGTCCTAGATATAATGCAAGAGAGATGGCATAGTCTTTCAACAATGGATGTCAAGCGCAAAGACACTCCCTGACAAAGTGAAGTACCCAGAAGGGAGAGGAGGAAATTAAATGAAACTCTGCAGGTTGGAGAGTATGTGCTTTCATTTCAGTTATTACAAATTCGAGTCAAGACTACAAACAATTTAACAGTATGAGCCCACTTATCAGTGTGATGTTGAACCTCCTCTGGCCTTGATGTATGCACTGATTCAGTTGGGAAGGGTGTTATAAAACTCTTGGATCTTCTCTTGCAGCAAGCTGGCCCACAACTGTTGCAACTGGTCCTTGATATCTTGGATACTAGCATTGGCATAGAGTTGACACCCAAAATAGTCCCACATATTAAATGAGACACAAATCTGGGTACCTTGTCGGCCAGGGGGCCATCTCAACTTCACACAGATAGTTCAGAGAGACATGTGCCATGTGTGCCCACGAACTGACAAATTGGAATAATTCTACCACAATACTGTTACTTAAGAGGTAACACACGAGGACACAGTATGTCTGTGATGTACCATTACACGGTTAGTTCCCTCAATCACTACCAGCAGTGACCTGAAGTCATGCCTTATGGCTTACTACACCAAGAGTTACACTGTTGTGCATCTCCAAAACATTACAAAAGTGGGACCTTTTCCCAGCTGATTACCATAATGACTGACAACAGTCATTTGTGGTAGTGACAATGATCATCTGCATTACTGCAGTACCATGATTCATCCTTGAACAACGTCGTTCATTAGCAGTCCACGCTTCCCAAACACCATACCACTCTAAATGCAGCTGTTTATCGTACATGTTAATCACAGCCTACACAAGTGATAGTAATTCCCTAGTCTCACTGCTGCTAGTCCCTGGCAAATGGTGCAAGGAGTTCATTACTTGTTCTCTGACGGTAGCCGCAGATGCAAAGGGTTATGATGTGCTTGGTACAGAATATGGGTCAGGTGCCACTAATGATGTCTCACACAAGTAAATGGGATCTCCATGTCCTTCAAAGTGATCACTCACATCTGATGCTGTTCTTGCCCCTTATATGCACTACCAGGCATGATAACTACACTAAACAGTAATGCATTCTGGTGAATACTCTAACTAAAGAGAATGGCAAACCTTATCGCTTACATATTTCCCCATGGTGTCTAAGTGTACAAAGTTACACTGACATGTGACCATGGCTTCTCAGTGCTTCACCTTTTTGTCAGGCAGCATATGAACAAGAATCATCTGAACATTTAGTTTTTGAAAGCTATGTTTCGTCAGCCATATTTACTTTTAACCATTTACTGAAATTAAAGCTCACCAACAGCTATGAGAAAAATGTTCTGAGCTGGAAAGCAAACAATAATTGGCACCTGAATGAAAAATTGTGTAACTAGAGCAACTATGTATCCTTTCTGACTTGTCACAATGAAATAAATAACGACTAATTCTGACGCAACATGCTGAATTGTGCTCATGTTAGCATCATAATATCAATACAATTATTCAGAGAAAAATTAGTCAACTGGCATCAAAGTTAGGATCCTCATTATGTCTAAGCCTATCAGAATTCCATGTATTTACAAGCTATGGTTATACTGCTGCTTTCCACAATAAAGGAAAAGTCACACCTTTTAAAATATTTTTGGAAAATGAAACCTACAAAAGATCATTGAGGGAACAATTCAGGTGACTGAAGAGTTAAATATAATGAGAAATTTATAAAAAATTAGAAGTGTTAATGCAAATAGGATTCCACAAGGCTAGAAACTGTTAAAATAAAAATGTAAATTTAATGTCTTATTGCTACCAATCTTATTGGATGAATCTTGTGGATGGTACATGGATGACTATTTAAAGCCAGTAGTGTTCCTCAGGGACCCAACACCCTTACAAGTTGATGAAATTTTAAATGTTATAGACAGTGAAAAATAATGACAAAAATTGCTCACAACCGGATTTCAATACTGGAACATCTGACACTTCAGCTTCTGAATAACTTGTGTTAGAACACACTACATTTTACATTGTACAATAAATGAAACCGTTTCTATTACTACGAATGTAGTAACCAGTTTTTAAAATGGTGATTTATTTTCTTTCATTTATTGACCCAACTTTCTAAATAAAATTTGAAACGAACGTGAATATTACTTGCACATTAATATTATATTGTACATTTATATAGTGGAAAAATTATAAGAAATAACATTGTTTTTCAATTTCAAACCCTGCAAAACTTTTTCCTTATAATATTCTATTACTTATATTCTTTGTTTTAAACAGATTCTTGGCGGTGTGGTTATATATTATCATCATTTTTAATCACCATTATTATTAGTATATTATTTTTATTAAAATTATAATTGTTACTGTTATCAACATTAATATTGTTTACTTCAATGTGGATTCTCGATGGTGTAGAAGATTTGTCTTTTTTTATTACATGGAGAAACGAGCATGCACACTGTCTCTTACTCAGCAATAGTCCAACATGCAGCTGTTAATTCTGCATATTCCACTATCAGTTAGGTTTGTATGTTCAATATTTCTTCATTGCCCCCACACACTCAACTCAATTATTAAAACTTAAAATTGTGACATCCGTAAGATTTGTCTACTTTTGCTAAGACAACTCTGTACTGCTAGTCTGCAATAAAAGTATCTACATTTTATACACTGAAGCACCAAAAAAACTGGTACAGGCATGTGAATTCAAATACAGAGATATGTAAACAGGCAGAATACAGTGCTGCGGTTGGCAATGCCTATATAAGACAACAACTGCTGCTATAATGGCAAGTTATCAAGATTTAGGTGAGTTTGAACGTGGTGTTATAGTTGGCATATGGGCAATGCAACAAAGCATCTCCAAGGTAACGATGAAGCGGGGATTTTCCCATACTACCACTTCAAGAGTGTACCGTGAACATCAGGAATCCGGTAAAACATCAAATCTCCGACACTGCTGCAGCTGGAAAGAGTCCCTGCAAGAATGGGACCAATGGCGACTGAAGAGAATGGTTCAATGTGGCGAGAGGGCAACCCTTCTGCAAATTGCTGCAGATTTCACTGCTGGGCTGTCAACA